>NC_136391.1:2783500-5567000 GCF_965140285.1 Lepidochelys kempii
TGGGGGGGAGGCAAAGGGGGAGATTGTAGGGAGCTCTGGAGCAGGGGAGGCCGTGGGGGAGGGGAGTTGTCTGGCACAAAAGGGGGGGCTCTCTGGTGAGGGGTGACAGGGGCACAGAGGCCATTGGGGCCCTCTCAGGGGGGGCAGAGGGTTGTGGGGGGTCTTTGGATGGAGCCAGCCACAGCCTGTATCTGCTCTGTGGGGGGGTGTTGCTATAGCCCCCTCAGGAAGCCCCCTCTGCACTGTGTATTTTATGCCAGCCCAGGGGTGCCCATCGAGGCTCCTTTCCCCCACCCCCGGCTCCATCTATCCGTCCCCACAACCCCCTGGCTGTGTCTGTCGGACAGTGACAGACTCCTGCGGCTCTCTCTGCCTGCGGCTCCCTTCCCCCCACGCCGTGGAGGCACAGCCAGGCAGCTCTGGCGTCGGCCCCTGCAGCTCCCATTGGCAGGGGTTCCTGGCCTAGGGGCTGGGAGCCGCTCAGCGCTGGGGCCTCTCCACGGCAGACGGTGACTCCGGGGACAGGGAGCTGCTTGTGGGGCACCAGGGGCCCATATAGCTCCGCCTATGGCTGGGCGAGTCAGCAGCGCGCCCTTGTTGCCAAGAAGGCCAACGGCATAGTGGGCTGTATAAGTAGGAGCATTGCCAGCAGATCGAGGGCCGTGATTACTCCCCTCTATTCGGCACTGGTGAGGACACACCTGGAGTACGGCGTCCAGTTTTGGTCCCCCCGCTACAGAAGGGATGTGGACAAATTGGAGAGAGAGTCCAGCGGAGGACAATGAAAATGATCAGGGGGCTGGAGCACATGACTTATGAGGAGAGGCTGAGGGAACTGGGGTTATTTAGTCTGCAGAAGAGAAGAGTGAGGGAGGATTTGATAGCAGCCTTCAACTGCCTGAAGCGGGGGGTTGCAAAGAGGATGGAGTTCGGCTGTTCTCAGTGATAGCTGATGACAGAATGAGGAGTAATGGTCTCAAGTTGCAGTGGGGGAGATCTAGGTTGGATATTAGGAAACACTATTTCACTAGGAGGGTGGTGAAGCACTGGAATGGGTCACCTAGGGAGCTAGTGGAATCTCCATCCTCAGAGATTTTTAAGGCCCTGTAGTGGGGTGGTCACCCGCTCCTGCCTTAAAAGGCTTAAAACAGCCCGGGGAGAGGGCTGTGGCAGGAAAGGAAAAGCGGGGTTGATTGGGAGAAGCAGTCTCTGCTGGGGGCCATGCCACAATCAGGCCGAAGCTGGCTTAATCAGGGCCCAGCTGGCCCTTATAAGAGGGCAGTGGGCTAGGAGCACACAGAGTCTCCTCTAGCTGTGGAGGGTGATGGGCTTGGCTGCTGGGGAGCATACCAGGGTACCTGAGGTGAAGCGGGGCTGGGGAAGGCCATGGGAGCTGGGAGGCTCCAGACTGGAAAAGCCCCAACCTGCAGGCCTGGCAGACAGCCTAAGACAGGGTACTGGGGTTGCAACAGGGCAGCCCAAGGGTAGGCAGAGGCAGCAGGTCCAAACCCCTTTTGCCTACAATGACTAGCTTATACAGACTGCAGTCGGCCCCAGTGAAAGGGGGCTAGATGGTGACTGGCAGTAGAGCATAGGCTGAGGCAAGTTGGGGATAGAGGGTGGGGGGTTCCCTGGGGTGGGGAGACCCAGATCTGCAGGATATTGCCTGGAGGGGCAGCACCCTGGGTAAAAGGGCACCGGGCTCTGGGAGAGACATGGGGTCCAGTGACGGTGAGACACTGGCAGAGGTCTCCAGAGCTGGTAAAAAGAGCTAATTCCTGTATGACCAGCAGGAGGCGCCGCAGAGGTGAGTTGCACCCTGTTATAGGCCCAACTTGACAAAGCCTTGGCTGGGATGATTTAGTTGGGGTTGGTCCTGCTTTGAGCAGGGAGTTGGACTAGGTGACCTCTTGGGGTCTCTTGCAACCCTAATCTTCTATGACTCTAAAGGCAGAGCTATTGAGCAGGGCAAGGAAATTGAGTCATTAGAGCTTTTTGTTTTCTGCTCGTTTTTGCTAATATCTATTGAACTAAAATGCCCACGGAACTGTTGGGAGAAAAAAAATCTTTGTGAAAGGTTCAAACAGACCAGTCACTTCATTATTGGGCTGAGAGAGATCCCACCCCAGTTCTCTGGTCATCCAGGGAGCCCTCCAGCAAAGATACAGACAACAAGACTTGATACTCAGGATAGTTCTAAGATTAAAAAACCCCTGGGGAAAAAGGAGCTATTGTGAAGAAGCTGAAAAGGGCACAAACCTTTCGTGGGAGGGAAGTATTCGTGTCTACAAAGAGCAGTGTACTCAGGGTGTGGGCAGCCCGGGTAGGAAATGAACCTACATCTCCCACCAGTCAGCCCCAAACCACACCTGCTGCCACACTGAGACCGGCATGAAAACCTCCAACTCTTGAGGCACAAATAAGGTTGATACGACAAGAGAAGCCGCCCTCTAATGCAAGCAGGTGCCAGAGGAGGGGGCGGGGAGAAATATATAAACTAGAATATAAAAAAATGCATAGGTAAATTATTTTTGAAATACCCTTCGATGGTCATCAAAATTAATGTTCACAAAGATCCTTTGCATTTCCGTCCTGCACATTGCTCTTCCCACAGCACATTCCCAGGGGTCTGTCCCCCAAAAGGACTTGCAACCTACAGGCTGCTCTTCAGGAGGAAGCATCATTGGCTTAATTTAAGGGGTGAGTCTAAACCCATTTAGTTATGCCGATGCAAAAAGGCCGTGTGGACGCTTTTACTTGAGTTTAGCGAGGCTGATTTTGGCTTGGCTTTAACTGATCAGGAAGAGGCTCAAGCTAAACTGAAATCAGTCATTTTGCTGCACCCATTAGCATGTTATGTCTGCTCCCAGGACCGCATGCTGCCGTGCACGCAGAGGGAGGGATGGGATTTATTTTCCTCCTGCTATTTTCAAACAGGTTACTAAGCACAGCCACAGCAGCCTGGAAAGGGAGTTCCCCCCCATGGGGGGAGGGATAGCTCAGCTGTTTGAGCATGGGCCTGCTAAACCCAGGGTTGTGAGTTCAATCCTTGAGGGGGCCATTTAGGGATCTGGGGCAAAAAAAATTGGGGATTGGTCCTGCTTTGAGCAGGGGGTTGGACAAGATGATCTCCTGAGGTCCCTTCCAACCCTGATATTCTATGATTAACTGCTCCAAGAAGTCACGGTCACTGCATTGGGCAGTCACTGCATTCAGCCATAGACACAATGACTTACAGCAGACACACACAAAATCTCTGGGGCCAGACTTCACTAGACACGGACGACAGAGGGAGTGAATCTGAGGCTTACTTGTGAGAGTACACGTTTTTGGAGAGATCCAGGTGGGCGAGGTTGGCACAGCATCCGAGGGCCAATGCACCAAACAGCTTGAAATGGAAATTAGAAGTGTATGAGACAACAGGCCGGGCCAGTGCGCGGGCTCTAAGCCAGGCAGTGTTCAGCATAGCTCCACAGGCCATGAACCCTCCTCCCCACATTAGACACAACCCCTATCACACAGCAGAGTGATGGAACATATTGGGAAAAAACAGGTCTGGGGCATCCTGCCCCCCACAGGACGTCCTGAGCTTTCCCCACCCTCATGTTTCTGGGACCATGCCCCCTGCAGACAAGCACCATGCACAGCTGGGAGCTGTCCTCCCCACCCCTGACTACACTACCCTGTTTACAGGGCTTCCTTTCCCCAGCTACTCCCCCTTCAGTGGGGACACCAGGAAGGGCCACCTGGCTCCCCCCACCTTCAAGTCTTTCCCCTGTTGGCTGTCCCTGTCCCTCCTCAGTCATTTCGCCCACGCAAACCAAGTCTCCCTCCCTCTCCGCCCAGACCATCCCACAAAGGCCACCAGGGCTAACTCTCCGAAGGCAGAAATGCTGCATTAGCCCTGGCAGAACTGAGCTCCCCTCTCACCTGGCTCAGAGAGCCATTTGCTGCTCAGCCAGGCTGCTGGGCACAAGCCTTGCTGTCATGGCAAGGGGGTTGAGGCTGCCTCTGGGTACTGGACAGCACCAATCACACACCACAGATGGGCAATAAGGACCCTCACCACTAGGCCTGGCCATATGTGGTCTCTATCCATCCAGCTAAGCAATTTATACAGCCCCCCCCATCACCACAGTATCTGAGCACGCCCCGTGAGGTAGGGCAGGGCTACTACCCCCACTGCACACAGGGGGAAATAGTGGCACAGAGCCTAGGTGAAGGATGGGGCAGGGGAGGGAATTGAGACAGGTTGCCCAAGTCCCAGGCTAGCACTCTCACCACTAGGCCAGCCTTCCTCTGTCACTAATCCTCTGCAATCCACTGGTTGTGTTGTCTGACACAGACAAGTCCCTGCATGCTAGGACATGCGGCTCTGCTATAGAAAGCGACAGTGGTCCAAAATGGCTCCCAGCGCATCTCAGGGGCAGAGCTGCCAACTCGAGTGAGTTGGGTACACGTTTGCTGCTTTTTACTCCGCAGGCCTTACAGGGCAGGTCCAGCCCAGGGAGAGGGAGCCGGAGCCAGAGTCCCTCTTAGCCAGCCACAGAATGGGTGATTAACGGTCTGATTTTCAGAGATATCGGCACCTGCAGCTCCCACTGAATACCAGGCCCTACGCACCTAGAGGCTGCAAAGTGCAATGCAGCTGGAGGCAGTGGGGCAGGGGTCCCACAAGGTGTGTTTTGGCCTGCAGAAGGCAGGCACATGAGACCAGCTGACTGAGTCCCCAAAGGAGTCTGCAGGGCTGGCTGTTTAAATAAGCACACTGGCTGATCACAGAGACCCACTTTCCAGATTTCAGAGTAGCAGCCGTGTCGGTCTGTATTCGCAAAAGGAAAAGGAGGACTTGTGGCACCTTAGAGACTCTAGTCTTAGTCTCTAAGGTGCCACAAGTCCTCCTTTTCTTTCCACTTTCCAGCGCAGAACAGCATTTTACAATCCTGCCCCCTTTCCAAGGTAAATAACCAGACCTACATGCAGCAGGGACAGCGAGGGAAATACAAGGAGTTGGAAGGCTCATCTGGAAGCATGACTTTGGCAGAGGGAGCTATCCCAAAGCACCAATATCTGATGTAATTTAAGGTCCAGCCATAAATTACAGCACCGAGGCTGTTCCAACCTTGGATGCCAGTGCCAAGATTTACATCCAAAGGGGAAGTACCTGCTGCATTCATTCATTCCTGATCAATAACGCACGAGACTTCCAGTACACCACAGCAAACTACGATTTCATTCTGCCTCAGCTAGGGCTAGGACCAGGCCTGGGAGTTCCTCAGGCACCAGCAGCTCAATTGCCTCTGCCCAAGGAGGACCGAGGCCCAGGGATGGGAAAGGCCAGCCCTGGGAGGCAGAAATATACTCGTCTGCCTCTTGGGCTGCACACCCTGCACAGTGACTCTGGTTTGCAGGGCCAGGCACACGGCAGGGGCTGCAGTGACGCAGATGGCAAGAAGGAAGGTCCCCTCAGCACAGATGAGTGGAGAATAGCCCCTTGCTACTTACTGCATCCAAAGCACAGTCTGTGCCGGCCAGGTTGAGATGAGACACCGAGTTCGCATGGCTGAGGAAGCTGTGCAAGCTCTGTGGGGAGAGAAGACGTGGATTTAAGGGTCTGCTGGAAGGGTTTTTCTAGAGGCAGCGTCTCCTCGCACCTGGGGCTGACTGCAGGACATTCCTGCCCAGGAATCAGGAGTGAGCCTGGCTCACAGACAGACAGCCTTTCTCCTGGGGTTTGGCAGGGTTAACGTTCAGCCCAAGAAAGCGAGAAGGAAACAAACCAGCCTGGGGGTGAACCCAGACTCTCCTTCCCCCAAGCACCTCCTCCTCCCCAGTCAGCCCCTTCCCCTGGGCAGCAGCGCCAGGGGAAGCAGAAATGGAGTTGGCTGCTTGGCCAAAATGACCTGCAATAGATTTGCCAAGAGTGGCCTCTGATTTGGGGGGCTTTTGAAGACACTGAGCTCCCACAGGAGTCCACAGGAGCTGTGGGGGCTGGGCACAGGGTCTCAAGTGGGCACCCAAAAAGCAATAGCCCCTTCTGAACATTTTGGCATCAAATGTCAAAGGGGGCAGCCCAAAAATCTGACCAAACCCCAACAACAGACCCAGCTGATGGGCCAGACTCTTCTGACCTAAATCGTTAAACCTCCAGAAAATGTAACACACGCTAGAGAGAGTCTTCACTCCCATCAGAGATGTGACTGCAGCTCGGGGAGGCTTATCTGCACTAGCATTAGCCTAGCTAGCTTGGGGACCAAGAGCAGCATGGACCCCGGAGCGGGCTAGCAACCTGAGTTAACACCCACATGCAGCAAGCCTGCCCTGACCTGTGCTGCCATGGGGTCTCTACTACTTTTAGCCCCACCCCAGCAGGTAGGTCTGAGCTGCCACCACGCCTCCCATTGCCCAGAGCGAGAGGGAGAGAGAAGAGACATCTCAGCTCACTGTACACGCTGCTCAGGTTTTAGTTGCGTTTCTCTGGCTTGGACCTTCCTACCTGCAGGGAGCTATTTATACGTACGCTGGCATCGTCCGTGGTAAAGATGCCAGGATTCCCCGAGAGATCCAGGTGCTGAAGTGAGGCGCTGAAGATTCCATTAGATGCAAGGGACTGGCATAAAGTGCTCGCTCCTGCCCGAGGGAAGGGAGAAGCCGGTGAGCATGGTGGGGATCCAAGAGTGGATGCAGAGCAGAGAAGGACATTGTCATGTTAGAAACCCTGCAATCCCAGAGCCCTGCTTGGTTCAGACTGCCGAGACATGGCAGGTGAAGAGGGACCATCCCACAGCGGAATTCTCTCCTTAAACCCCCCTGGGAGCCGCTGGGACTCAGAGCCAGCCCTCCCACATAGTGTCCACAGCACCCACCAGAGCTCTTTGGCCACCTGACTTTGAAAGGGGGCCCCCTGCACACGCACTTGGGCAGTGCCCAAGCCAAGAGCGCCTAGGACCAAGATCAGTCATTCCACAGTTAGGGCTAGACTGGGCTGTTGAGGCCTGACCCCTTGGCAAGAGGAATGCAGAGGGACACTGCCCGAAGAGGCCTGGGGCCCAGCATGGTGGCTCCAGGGGAAATGCAGGCCAGGGCAGCCCCGCCACCCTCTTTCACACTCTTGTGGGAAGGTTTCCCGTGCTAGCCTGGAGCCCTCTGGCTCCTGTAAAGGGTCCCAAAGGCAGCGAGGAGGTTTTGTGAGCCCTGCCCCATCCCAGAAACCAACGCAAACCCCATCAAGACACATCCAAAGCACAGAACTTGGTGGTGATGGGGGACTTCAACTACCCAAACATCTGTTGGGAAACCACCACAGCAGGGCACAGATCATCCAATGAGTTCTTGGAATGTATGGGAGACAATTTTTTGTGGGAGAAAGCTACTACGGGGGAGACTGTTCTAGATTTGATTTTGACAAATAGGGAGGAACAGGTTGAGAATTTGAAAGTGAAAAGCAACTTGGGTGAAAGTGATCATGAAATGGTGGCGTTCATGATTCTAAGAAATGGTAGGAGGGATAACAGCACAATAAAGACAATGGATTTCAAGAAGGCAGACTTTAGCAAAGTCAGGGAATTGGTAGGTAAAATCCCATGGGAAGCAAGTCTAAGGGGAAAAACAATTGAAGACAGTTGGCGGTTTTTCAAAGAAATATTATTATGGGCACAAGAACAAACTATTCCACTGCGTGGGAGAGACCACCCTGGCTTAACCAGGAGATCTTCATTGATCTAAAACTCAAAAGAGAGTCCTACAAAAGGTGGAAACTCAGTCAAAATACAAAGGATGAATATAAACAAATAACACAAGTATGTAGGGACAAAATTAGAAAAGCCAAGGCACAAAATGAAATCAAACTAGCTAGGAACATAAAAGGAAACAAGAAAAAATTCTACAAATACATTAGAAGCAAGAGAAAGACCAAGGTCAGAGTAGGCCCGTTACTCAATGGGCGTTAGGGGGGTGGGGGGAGAAGAGAGACATTAACAGAAAATGTGGAAACGGCAGAGGTGCTTAATGACTTCTTTGTTTCCATCACCACCAATCTTCTTGGTGAAAACCGAACGTCTAATATAGTGAATGCCAGTGAAAATGAGGTAGGATCATTTCCAAAATAGGGAAAGAATAAGTCAAAAATTACTTAGACAAGTTAGAGGTCTTCAAATCATCAGGGTCTGATGAAATGCATCCTAGAATACTCAAGGAGCTGACTGAAGAGATATCTGAGCCATTAGCAATTATCTTTGAAAAGTCATGGAAGACGGGAGACGTTCCAGAAGACTGGAAAAGGGCAAATATAGTGCCCATCTATAAAAAGGAAAATAAGGACAACCTGGGGAATTACAGACCAGCCAGCTTAACTTCTGTACCAGGAAAGATAATGGAGAAAATAACTAAGCAATCAATTTGCAAACACCTAGACGATAATAAGGTGATAAATAATGGTCAGCATGGATTTGTCAAGAACAAATCATGACAAACCAACCTGATAGCTTTCTTTGACAGGATAACAAGCCTTGTGGGGGGGGGAAGGGGAAGCGATAGATGTGGTATATCTTGACTTTAGAAATACAACCTAGATGGAGCTACTATAAGGTGGGTGCATAACTGGTTGGAAAATCGTTCCCAGAGAGTAGTTATCAGCAGTTCACAGTCATGCTGTAAGGGCACAACAAGTGAAGTCCCGCAAGGATCGGTTCTGGTTCTGTTCAATATCTTAATCAATGATTTAAGTAATGGCATAGAGAGTACGCTTATAAAGTTTGCAGACGATACCAAGCTGCGAGGGGTTGCAAGTGCTTTGGAGGACAGGATTAAAATTCAAAATGATCTGGACAAACTGGAGAAATGGTCTGAAGTAAATAGGATGAAATTCAATAAGGACAAATGCAAAGTACTCCACATCAGAAGTGTAAACAGGTGGGACTCACCCCTGTGGCACCTCCTGCTGGTCGTCCTTGGGAATTAGCTTACCAGCCTCCAGAGCACCCTCTGCAGGTCAGTGTCCCGCCTGTCACTGGCCCCCCCGTGTCCCTCCTGGACTCAGTGCCCTTTTGTCTGGGGTGCTGCCCCTCTGGCAGTAACCCCTCAGTCTCAGGATCTCCTCACCCAGGGGAACCCACCGTCCACTATCCCCACTTCACCTCAGTCTTGGCTGCTGCCAGTCCTCACTTAGCCCCGCTCCCTGGGCAGACTGCAGTGTATCAGCCACTCATCACAGGGGAAGGGGTTTGGACCTGCTGCCTCTGCCTACCCGTGGGCTGCCCCCTGCAACCCCAGTACCTATTTGGCCTTACTCTTGGCCTGCAGCCTGGGGCGGGGGGTCCCAGGCTGGAGCTCCCCAGCCCCGCTCCACCTCAGGTACTCTCTCAAGCTCCCCAGCAACCAGGCCCTTCTCCTGCTAAAGGCAGAGAGAGAGAGAGAGAGAGTCTCTACTCCTGGCTGCCCTGGCCTTCTTATACAGGCCAGCTGTGGCCACTTCCCCAATCGGCCCAGCTTCTAGCCCACAGCCCCAGGCCTCTCCTGTGCTGTTGTAAGCCCCTCAGGGCAGGAGCGGGTGTCTACCCTGCTACACACACCCTCTCAAAACCTCCACCCCTGGGGGAAGGGGGGCACCTCAGCCTGGGCTCCCCAAAATTAGCCTTCCATGGTCACCCCTCCAGGCTTGTGCATCTCTTCTCTGCAGCCTCCCAGGCTTGGGACATCTCCTGGACCTGGGTCTCCACCCTCCGGCGGGCCCGATCTGCAGCCTCCAGCCATGCCTGTACATCCGGGTTTTCCAGACTCTCTTCCCCCTGGGTCTGCGTTCCCACTGTTACATGGGCTCCCCACACCTGAGTCCTGGCCTCCCACTGGGCCCACATGGTCTGGGTCTCATCCTCGGTGACTGGCCCTTTGATTGTCTGGGTGCCCACCTCCTGCAGGGTTCCCTCCATCCGGGCTGTCACCTCCTTCAGTTTTGGTCCTTCCAGGCCCACATGAACCTCCTCCAGCCTCTCCTCAGTTCCCCTGAGGCAGTGCATCCTTATGTGGCCCAGTGTCCGGCAGCCCCAACAGGCCCTCTGCCTCCTCACTGCCCTAGACCTTTCCGTGTCCCTCTGGCCTGGGCATACCCACCGCAAGTGGCCTTTCTGCCCACAGGCCCAAGAGGTTGGCAGCTACCCACGTTCCCTCACCCAGCGACTGTCCGCAGGAATTGTCCCTGTCTCTCCTCCAGGCGAGGCGCCCTGCCCCCGTCCCAGTAGGGACAATCCCTTTTCAAATGTCCCTGTTTTCTGCAGGCGTAACACGTCCTTTGTTCTGCCACTGGCCTCCTGGCTCGGACACTCAGCATCCCCCACCATCCTTGAAACTCCTGGCGGAGGAGTCTTACTAGGGCCCGCTGCTCCCTCGCCAGCTGCCCCAACTGTCTACGGAGGGCCCTCTGCTCCTCCCATAGTCCCTGTGGGTCATCAACCCCCTTTGGCCCGGGCCCTGACCCCGGACTCCAACCAACATTAACCCCTGGGGCCTCCGCAAAATACACCCCAGGATGTCTGGGTTCTATCTTCTCCACCCAATGTCTCTCAAGACACTAGTCCTAGTCCTTGCCTTCCCTTATATCAGGGGCGGGCTGTCTCTGCCCGCATTCTCCACCACTTCTAAGCAGGTGGGACTCACCCCTGCGGCACCTCCTGCTGGTCGTCCTTGGGAATTAGCTCACCAGCCTCCAGAGCACCCTCTGCAGGTCGGTGCCCCACCTGTCACTGGCCCCCCATATCCCTCCCGGACCCGGTGCCCTTTTGTCTGGGGCGCTGCCCCTCTGGCAATAACCCCTCAGTCTCAGGGTCTCCCCACCCAGAGGAACCCCCCACCCACTATCCCCACTTCATCTCAGTCTTGGCTACTGCCAGTCCTCACTTAGCCCCGCTCCCTGGGCAGACTGCAGTGTATCAGCCACTCATCACAGGGGAAGGGGTTTGGACCTGCTGCCTCTGCCTACCCGTGGACTGCCCCCTGCAACCCCAGTACCTATTTGGCCTTACTCTTGGCCTGCAGCCTGGGGGGTTTTCAGGCTGGAGCTCCCCAGCCCCTCCAGCCTTCCCCCAGCCCTGCTCCACATCAGATACACCCTCTCTCAAGCTGCCCAGCAACCAGGCCTTTCTCCCTCTAAAGGGAGGAAGAGAGAGTCTACTTCTGGCTGCCCTGGCCTTCTTATACAGGCCAGCTGTGACCTGATTGGGGCATGGCCCAGCTGTGGCCACTTCCCCAATCGGCCCAGCTTCTAGCCCACAGCCCCAGCCCTCTCCAGGACTGTTTTAAGCCCCTCAGGGCAGGAGTGGGTGTCTACCTTACTACAGGAAGGAATGATCAGTTGCTCACATACAAAATGGGAAATGACTGCCTACGAAGGAGTACTGTGGAAAGGGATCTGGGGGTCATAGTGGACCACAAGCTCAATATGAGTCAACAGTGTAACACTGTTGAAAAACAAGCGAACATCATTAGCAGGAGTATTGTAAGCAAGACACTAGAAGTAATTAGGCCTCAGCTGGAATATTATTTCCAGTTCTGGGCACCACATTTTAGGAAAGATGTGGAAAAATTGGAGAAAGTCCAGAGAAGAGCAACAAAAATGATTAAAGGTCTAGAAAACATGACCTACGAGGGAAGACTGAAAAAACTGGGTTTGGTTAGTCTGGAGAAGAGAAGACTGAGGGGGGACATGATAACAGTTTTCAAGTACCTAAAAGGTTGTTACAAGGAGGAGGGAGAAAAAAATTTCTTCTGAGGACAGGACAAGAAGCAATCGGATTACTTTGCATCAAGGGAGGTTTAGGTTGGACATTAGGAAAAACTTCTTAACTGTCAGGGTGGTGAAGCACTGGGATAAATTTCCTAGGGAGGTTGTGGAATCTCCATCATTGGGGTTTTTAAGATCAGGTTGGACAAACACCTCTCAGGGATGGTCTAGATAATACTTAGTCCTGCCATGAGTGCAGGGGACTGGACTAGAGCCCTCTCGAGGTCCCTTCCAGATCTATGCTTCTCTATATCTGTATATACCTTTGGCAGTCAGCGAAGTCCTAGAGAAGTTGAGGCTGCGCAGGCCCTTGGTGCGTTTCTCAATGTACTGGCTGAATGCAGTTATCCCTGAGGAGAGAGCAGAGGGGCCTGAGAGCAGACAGGCGACAGGGGCTCAGCCATTGCACCCACAGCCATAGAGCATCGTCACTCGTCAGCCACCGGCTACATGCTTCCGGCTCTGATGCCACAAGTCCCCATCCCAAGGGGCCTGTAAGTTGAGACAACTGGTACATGCTGATGGGTGGGGGCACAATTTAAAGCTTGAGTCACACTCCTCCCTTACCCTCAGCAGCCCCACCCTGCAGCTCCCAGAAGTTTGCTGCCGCCTCTCCCAGCGGCCGCAGCTTGCAGCTCACCAGCTCCAGGAGCTGCTGCACACGGAGGGGCCCTGGCCCGCAAACGCTAGCAGAAATCTGGAGGGGCACATGACTCTGCGTGGCCCCCCAAGCATTGCTTCTCTAAGAGAAGGATCAATCCTGCAAACACCTTGGCCTGGGTGTTGTGCGAGGCCCAGGCACTTCAGGCCCAGGAGTAAGGCCATTTCTCCACTGCAGAGCCCATGTCAGCATGGCCGCTCAGGGTTTGCTACACTGCAGCTGGAAGCGAGCCTCCAGCCTGGCTAGGCAGACCTGGGCTGGCTTCGCCTGAGCTGGCATGCTACAAACAGCAGAGCAGGTGCTGTGGCAGGCGGCAGCTCAGGCTAGCTAGCACCCGAGCTCAGAGCCGGGAGGGTCAGGTGGGCTCGGGCTCGGGCTGGGGCGGCGAGCCCGAACCACCACTCACGTCACTACCACCACACTGCTACTGTTAGCGCCTGAGCTTGTGCGAAGTTAGCACAAGTCTGTCTCTCAGCCCAGCTAGACATGCTCCCACCTGCCACGTCCCTAGTCTAGACACAGCACACGCCACCAGGAGGAAGAGCTCTGCCAGCGAAGGAACTGCCCCAAACGACGTTACCTTCACTGACAGACACCTTCTGTCAGCAGAGCTGCATCTGCACTGGGGGGTTTGCTGGGGCGGGGGTCCTGCACCCCTGATCAACACAGCTATCCTGGTATAAGTTTTATGTGTAGAGCAAGCCTATGTGTTTGCAGGATCCAGCCCTAAAATCAGACACAAAGGAGGTCAGACAGCAGCCTAGAGCCCAAGGCACGTGCTGCCCCCGACTCCGCATGCTGCAGGGAAACCAACACTTGCCTTCCATGGCATCTCTGGGTGACAGACACACCAGGGCCTGGAGAGCTAGGGACCTGGGGCTGTATCTCTCCTGCCCCACAGCAGGGCATACGGTGCAAGGCCTCATCACCACACCGCAAGCCGCGGTGAGCTCAGACACATCGCGTGGATCCACACAGGCGGTCGTCTCACAGAGCCGCAGCAACTGCCGCGAGGGGCTCCCCCGGCATTGCCACGTAGGCCCTGCGGCCAGCACTGGGGACGCAGCCTCCAGTACAGACCTCAGTACAGCTCACAGGGTTGCTCTCCCGAGCCAGTGTCTGACCGAGAGCCGAGCCCTCCTGACGGTAACGCGCAGCATGACAAACACAAATCAACCAGCAAGGGGCTGACGGGGCCAGGGACAGGTGCTGCGCGCTGCGGAAAACATGCTGAAAGAGCTACGGTCGTCTTCTGTTCCTAGGGCAGGGCAGGAAGGCACTTGGACACAGCAGGGGCATGCAGAGCCCCGATGTACGCTGCTTGCCAGACCCCTACCAGCTCCCACACCCGAGGCATGAGCATTCCCTGCAGGCAGCGCTTAGAGAAATATCACATGCACCATCTATGTACATACTAAACAGACACTTGCCAGCCCCTTCTCTGCCACAACATACAGTCCGTGACTGCCCCATATACACAGCACCTGGGGGATTTGTTACGTTGGCATGCTCATCAATTTGTTCCCACCTTCCCCTATTCACAGCACCCGCTTCTCTGAGAGAGAGGGAAAGAGAGAGAGAGAGAGAGAGAGTTCTTCCCGAGGAAACAGCAGAGCTACCGTGGTGGGGCAGACCAGCCCCCACTAGGGGGCCAACACTAAGGGCTCATCTACACAGGGAGGGATAAAGCTGGGGACAGTATGCCTTCAATTCCCACTCTGACTACTTCCCACTAGCTTGCCCTGCATTCCCCATGCAGACAAGCCCTAAGAAAGTGATAAATAGGCAGTAAAATGTAACAGGCAAAGAACTGGTGTCAATTCATGCAAGTGCAGCAACATGAGCCAGAGGTCAAACAGGCCAAAGGATGTTACCCTTCGTGCTAGGGCCGGGAAGGAGGGGAAGGCATCTTCCCCCACCCACTGGTCAGTGCTGGCAGCTCGCCAGGAGGGTTTACCTGCCTAGGAAGCATCAGGTACAAGGCACTTGCCAAAAGCAAGGGTACCTAACCCAATGAAGTAATGCCCTGCTCTGATCCAGCCAAACCCCTGCCTTGGTCCTGATGGAAGGGGGGGTGTCACACATTGAAAAGGAATGGAGCAAGCAGCCGAAAGGCTGCAGCGTGGGAGGGCGAGGAGACAGTTCAGACGGAGATGCACTATGTTGTAAGGAACGTGTGAGTTCGTGCCTAGCCAGAAAGGAATCTCTTGGTTTCTAGCAAGTCGTTAGGATTTATCTTTAAATAGGGTTAGAATTTAGGTCCTCTCTCCTGCGGTGACACTAATTAAATACACAAAACTCACAATCTATCAACCTCCCAGCCCCCCAGCGACCCTGCCTTAGCACTCGCTCTCTCCCTCCTTGCACTCCCATGGGAAGGTGGGCACCACGGCTGCCGGTTCAGGGATGCTCAGCTGAGGGCCTGCTGGAAGCAGAAGGAAGTCAAGAGCCCTGTGCGGGGCAGCACAGACTGAGCCTGCCCACTGTTCTCAAGACGCACTTCACACATCTGCCCTCTCCAGGACGAGTGAAGAGGCTGCGGGCCAGGGAGCGAGACATTAGCGGGTGAGTGTGTCCCCCAGTGCTCCTCACCGCACGCCCCAAGCTACAGGCTTGCTGGCGTAGCTACTGTGCTTTATCCACACACCCAACCCTTCGCTGGAAGCAGGGGAGGCAGGTTTGTAGAAATTTTGGTGGTGCCCAGAAACATCCCCCCCCCCCCCAAACTCCCCACACACACCTGCCTAAGGCTCTGGGAGGGAGTTTGTGGGGGGGCGTCTGGGGTTCAGGCGATTGGGGTGCACGAAGGGGTGGGGAGGCAGGCTCTGAGAGGGAGTTTGGGTGCAGAAGGGGTGAGAGGTCAGGTTCTGGGAGGGAGTTTGGTGGGGGATGGGGTCTGGGATGCAGGCTCTGGGATGGAGTTTGGGTACAGGCTCTGGGCTGGGGCAGGGGATTGGGGTGCAGGATGGGTGCAGGCTCTGGAAGGGAATTTGGGTGCAGAAGGGGTGAGAGATCGGGTTCTGGGAGGGAGTTTGTGTGGGAAGGGGGTCTGGAATGCAGGCTCTGGGAACAAGTTTGGGTGCTGGGTGCAGGCTCTGGGCAGGGGGCGGGGGTGCAGGGGGGGTGGGTGTGCAGGCTCTGGGAGGGAGTTTGGGGACAAAAGTAGGTGCAGGGGAGGGGTGGGAGTGCAAGAGGGAGTTAGGGGGGAGGGGGTTCAGGGTGCAGGAGGGGGTGAGGGATGCAGGCTCTGGGAGGGAGTTTGGGGGCAAGAGGAGGTGGGGGTGCAGGAGGAAATTTGGGGGCCGAAGGGTGTGTTTGCGGAGGGGGTGTGGGAGCAGGCTCTGGAAGTGGATGGGGGGTTCGATGCTTACCTGGGGCACCTCCTCCGGCAGCGGCTCCTAGGCGGGGCAGGCCGGGGGGTCTCCTCACGCTGCTGTCTTCCCATTGGCCGCAGGGGTGTTGGGGGGGGCAGCGCGCAGTGCCACACCCCCTCACACGGGCTGCAAGGACCTGCCGACTGCCACGTGGAGCGAGCGCGCAGGAAGCCGCTCAGCCCCGCTGCGCTGTGGGTGGTGGCGGGAGCCCCCGGGCTGTTTTAAATCGCCCGGGGGCGGTAGGTGGGGCCGGGGGAAGCGTGGGGGGAGTGTGTGTGTGTTGGGGAGGGGAGGTGGGAAACTTTGCTGGAGCCGGGCCCCTGGGACAGGAATATTCCTGGTGCCCGGGCACCATGGGCCCATTGAACTCGCCGCCCATGGCTGGAAGCGCTTCCACGTGGGGACGAGATCAGGGATTCACAGGCCACACACGCTGCCTTGGGAAGTGCAGCCGCTGCTTTCAAGAGGAGAGCGAAGGTGGGAGGGAGGCTGGATGTGGGGTGAGGTGTGTCTCAAACCCAGCCAGCTCCAACTGGCCTCTGGGCGGAGGCGGGACAGGAACCAGAGGGGCTGAAAAGGACGGGCCGTAAACCCTGCACACTGTCAGAAGCAGCTGGGACACTCTGAAGGGGCCGTGTCTGTTGGGACGTAAGCGTAAGGTACCTCTGTCCTCCAGCTGGTTGCCAGCCAGGCTGATGGCGCTTAGAGCTGAGTCCGGGTTTCCTCTTAACGCCTGGGCCATCCTTTGGGCAAATTCACTGCAAGGGAATGGATCTCACTTTACAATACATCCAGCGTTCGAGTATTCCCAACACGGCCAGGCGCCAGGCACCAAACGTCTCACAGCCCGTCACAGGAAAATAGCGCTGGGGTCACATGGTGCCTCTGGGGCAGGGCCAGGCTGGGGGTGGGGGAGGAGAGGCACTAAGTGGTGGAGGTCGGATGCATTACACCTGTCGGTCCCTAGGGTGCTGAGCGATCGCTCATGCTGCAGCAAAGGTGGCAGCCAGCTCTCTCAGCAGTGCCGCCATCCCAGAGATGGCACTTCTCTGCCATGCTGGCTGCAGTTCTCCTGTAACACAGCAGAAAGTCGTCTCCAGCCAAAGAGTAGCAGAAGTGTGAAATTCCCCTGCTCGGGCCATTCCCTGGTCAGGTGAACTTCAGAGCCTGGCTGAGTCATGCAGAGGGGAACCCTCTCTCTTCTCTCAAAATTATAGTTAAACACATTACTGCAAAACCAGGGCTGCAAATTTAAACACTCAACAGCAGGAACACAACAAAGATGTTTGCCTTCATGGGCCACACCCTGTCACATCCATGAGCTCTTCCCAACGCGAAGCGGCCCTATGGATGAATCCAGACATACAGCTGAGCTAACATTACCGAAAACACATACATAGCTTTCGAAAATGCTCCTAAATCACTAATCCCATGGATTTTTGCTGGGAGCTGGGTACCTCTGAAATTCCCAGCTATAATAATAATCTAGCCATCATCCATGCCTACAGTGCAAGTTACTGTTACTCTATTATGACAATTTTTTTCCCTTTCCCAGTTTTTGGATATTTAAATTCATCCCCTTAAAACTGGGATGGGCAAACTTTTTGGCCCGAGGGCCACATCTGGGTGGAGAAATTGTATGCAGGGCCATGAATGTAGGGCTGTGGCAGGGGTTTGGGGTGTGGGAGGGAGTGCGGGGTGTGGGAGGGGGTGTGGTGTGCAGGAAGGGGCTCAGGGCAGGGGGTTGGGGTGCAGGAGGGGGCTCAAGGCAGGGAGTTAGGGGGCTCAGGGCAGGGCTAAGGCAGGCTCCCTCCCTGCTCTGGGCTTGCGTGGCAATGGCTCCTGAGGGTGGGGTGCAGCAGGCAACTCCGCCGCGTGCTGCCCTCGCCTGCAGGTACCACCCCCGAAGCTCCCCGCGATTCCTCATTCTTGGCCAATGGGAGCTGTGGGGTGCAATGCCTGCAGGCAAGGGCAGCGCACAGAGCTCTCTGCCCCCCCCCGGCCCTCCGGATGGTGCCGGCTGCTTCTGGGACGTGGTAACAGCCGTTCCCGTGGTGCCAGCCTAGCCCCACTGCACCACGGGACTGGCAATCCCGCGGGCCAGCCTGAAAGTCCTGATAGGCAGGATCCAGGCCGCGGGCTGTCGTTTGCCCTCCCCTGCCTTAAAGGTGACCAGAAGCCAAGGGCAGGTGATTTAGCATCAGTTGATAATTTAATATGCAGACAATAATTCAGCGTCAGCCCTGCGTTTCCGCTATTCTACCAGCCGACGATGGACAAGGCACAGAACAGCTGGTGAAAACATGCAGCAAGCTGCTGCCCCTGCAGGCTTTTATGATGCTACCCAGAATCCTTTACAAGAGGCAGAACGTGTACAAATGCCCTCTCCTTACAATTTTAACCCACTGTTTTCCAGCACCAGCTCCTCCAGTTTCACCGATTTGCTGAGCATGTACAGAAGCTGTTCGGAAATCTCCAGATTCTAGGAGAGAGGAAAGACTCTTTGAAAGCTGTGTCATCACTTAAGGGACAGCATTTCATTAGCGTCCTGGCCACAGCTCTTCGTACTCACCAGCCTGAAGTCCTTACAGTACAGCTTTGTGAACCACAGGTTAAACGAGAGCGCCGTGATGCTAAGGGCTACGTCTCTGCAGTGGGACACAACAACAAAACAATTAGCAAGAGTTATGGCACAGACTGACTGTGATTGGAGACATAGTGAATAACCCTTGAGTCAGGTTGCACATGTTGTTTTAAAGCCATGACTCACCCATAGAAGCTGGAGTATTCTGCACTCTGACCACTGCTTTAAAGCTGGACTAGACCTACTACATCCTTGGCTATGCAAGCTGAGAGGCAAGTGAAATCCTGCCACACATCACAACCGCTCTAGGTGCTTCTCTAGTTCATCAGTGCTTCTATGTTTGTTTGTTGAGCCCAGGCATGGCCCTAATGAACCAGCCATCCACAGTGGGACACATCCCCTGCATTGCTAAGCACAGAGGAGCTGTATGCAATTCAGGACAACCAGCTATGCTTGTGCTCCCCGAGAGTGCACGATCTGAAAGTGCCAGTCCAGGATGGCAAAGCTCTGCTGTGCCAGGTGGGTAAGGATCAGGGCTGGCCTTACCATGAGGCGAACTGAGGCAGCGGTCTCAGGTTCCAGACTGTGGGGGAGGGGCGGGGACAGAGTGTAGAAAATGGTGTCTGCTGCTGGTGCATCTGTATCCTCTCTGCTCGAGACGCACAGAGATGGGGGAGTGCTGGGCTGGAGGGAGGGGGGCACAAGAGACAGAACAGGCAGGCAGGAGAAAAGGGGAGTGGGAATAACAGAAAGCAGCAGGAGCTGCAGGGAGAGAGAGGAGGAGGAGCCTCTTATGTACCTCTCTAGCCCCCCAGGAGCCTGGACTGATTAACCCCAGCTTCTCAGGGAGCTTCCTGTGTCCTGCTGCTTCCCTGAACCCACTTGAGGAGAACAGGCCGTCAACTGGAGTAGTAGGAGCCAGTTAGGCCCTTAAGACACTGATCTCTTCCCTCACTCAGGCCCTGCTACCAGCCTGCTTATTTCTCCCCTTCAACTGAGTGTTGAGAGCCACTCTAGCATAGAACAGCAGCCATGAGTGAAAGAAGAAAACGTCCCTCTGGGGCAGCATTCAGAAAAAGAAAGAAAGCAAAGGAAGCTTTTCTATCTAAGCAGGAAGGAGCTCTCCTGAGATACATAGACACAAATGTTCACGGAGAGCCTTCTGGCCCCAGTGAGGATGTGAGTGGTGAGGAGATGCCTGATCTTCCAGTCAGAGTGCAGGTGACCTGGCAGCTGCTGCAGCATCCATATCTCCATCTCAAGTGGATGTAACCATGCACACTCCTGAAGAAAAGTGCAGATCAGAGAAGAGTGTGGTGGAGGTGCAAGAAACAACTGCTGCTGAGTTTAGTTCCTTGAGTCCAGAGGATCCAGGACTGTGGACCCGCTTGAGCAGTAGCCTGAGGAACTTCCTTGTACTGCATGGGCCACAGCAAGTGAAAAACTACATGTTCCCTAAAGACAATGAAAATAGAAGTTTCCATCCAACACGTTACTGGTGTGAAATCCCCAATGGTGACAAAGTGGAGAGGCCATGGCTTATGTACTCAAAAACCCAGAATGCTGCATACTGGTTTTGTTGCAAACTCTTCCAGTCTAATGTTCCAGCCACATTGGGTTCTACAGGAACAAAGGACTGGAAAAATCTGGCTAGAAATCTGGCATGCCATGAGAAGGCAGCAAATCACCAGAGAGCATTCCACAGCTGGAAAGAGCTGGAGATGAGACTAAGGTTAAAGAGAAAGCTCATGCTCAAATAAATTGGTTAGTCTCTAAGGTGCCACAAGTACTCCTTTTCTTTTTACTAAGGTTAAAGGCCACCATGGATGATCAGCATCAAGAGAAGATTGCATCAGAGTCTCTTTACTGGCAAAATGTTCTGAAAAGACTCATTGCCATTGTGACAATGCTTGCGACCCAAAACCTAGCCCTGCATGGCACTGCAGATCAGCTGTATGTGCCAAACCATGGAAACGTCCTTAAAACTGTAGAGCTGATGGCTGAGTTTGATGCTGTACTCCAGGAGCATCTAAGAAGAGTCACCACCCAAGTCGTGGTACACACACCACTACCTTGGAAAAACCATTCAAAATGAGACCATACAGTTACTGGCAACAAAAGTCAAACAGAAGATTGTGGCCGATCTGAAGCCAGCACGATATTACTCTGTTGTTCTGGACGGCACACCTGACATCAGCCATACGGAACAAATGACTTTAATGGTGCGTTTTGTAACAACAACAGAACCTAGTGAAAATGTCCCTGCAATGGTGACTGTCAGAGCATTTTCTAGAATTTATTGACATTGATGATGCTACCGGAGCTGGTATGACAAATGTGCTTCTTAAAAAGCTGGAAGATACGGGAATTGCGATCGCTGACATGAGAGGTCAGGGCTACGATAATGGTGCCGACGTGAGAGGAAAGAACAGGAGTGCAGACACGGATCCGAGAGTTAAACCCTCGAGCTTTTTTTGTCCCATGCAGTTCTCATTCATTGAACTTGGTGGTCAGTGATGCAGCATCAGCTTCTAGAGAACATCTGGGAACATCCTCTCTGACACTGAAACCACTGAGTGCCACACAATGGGAAAGTCGAGTGGAGGCGATAAAGCCTATCAAACACCAAATTGGGAAGATAGATGAAGCCACAGTTGCCATTATGGAGGCTAATGCTATGACAGGAACTGTTCGTGGGAGAACAGTGGCAGAGGGAAATGGAATCACCAGAAACATACATAACTTCACATTTCTGTGTGGCTTAGTGTTGTGGCATGACATACTGTTTGAAATAAATGTTGTAAGCAAGAGACTCTAAGGTGTTGACCTTGATATATCTGGAGCAATGGAACAACTGGACAAAGCAAAGTCATACCTACAGTCTTACTGGTCAGATGAGGGATTTCAAAACGTTCTGAAGAGTGCACAGAAGTTGGCAGAGGAACTCCACACTGAAGCTATTTTCCCACCCATTCAAGAATACAAGAGTCACCGAAGAAGACATTTTGATTATGGGATTATCCCGTGCCTCATAAGAGGCCCCAAACAATAATTCAAAGTTGAATTCTTTAACCAGGTGCTAGATTGTGCAATACAGTCCGCTGAAGAACGTTCCATGCAGCTCAAGGAACACAGCAGTATATTTGGGATGTTGTAGGAGATTCCAAAACTCCTCACTATACCTGAAGAAGACCTACAGCAGCAATGCAGGGCACTAGAGACGCATGATGACATGCGCGATATTGAGTGCGAGTGATTTATGCGAGTGATTTAGGTGATGAACTGAAAGCCCTTTCAAGATACATTTCAGCAGGATCAACTCCAAAGGCTGTTCTGGAATATATGTGCACAAATAAGATGACCACCCTCTTTCCAAATGCTTTTGTTGCTCTGCGCATACTTCTAACACTTCCTGTAACAGTTGCCAGTGGAGAATGCAGCTTCTCCAAGCTGAAGTTAAGAAAAACATATCTACGCTCCACAATGACACAGGAGAGGCTGGTCGGCCCTGCAACCATCTCAACAGAGCATGAGCTGGCCCAGACTGTGGACCTTCAGCAGGAAGCAGTTCAAATCTTTGCAACCAAGAAGGCACGGAAAGCCCCACTTTGATTATTCAAACAGATAAACATGCCAGACAAGAAAGGTTACATTTGCTGTTCAGGCGTTTGAAAGTGAAGTGTTGTGAACAAGGCATTTTAAGTTGTGAGTTCTCCTTTATTGGGGTAGGTGGCAGAGCAGCACCATAAGAGGAGTAGAATGGGAAGAAGGCAGAATTGAGACCTTTCAAAGTTTTGGCCCAAAAGAGGGGGCATCATTTGAGCTCCCTACCTCAGGTGCCAAAATGTTGTGGGCCGGCCCTGCTGAGGATTTACTGGGCAGTCAATTGACTCACAGGCAGAGGTGAAAGTAAGCCTGTTCGTCCCGGTATGGCATACCGGCAAGAGCTAGTGCACCATACTGGGGCAGCCCAGCTTCCCCAGGGGGCAATTTAAAGGTCCTGGGGCTCCCAGGAGTGGCTGGAGCCCCAGGCCCTTTAAATTGCCTCCAGAGCCCTGCTGCTAGAGCCCTGGGGTAGCGGCTGCAGGGCTCCAGCGGCTATTTGAAGGACCGGGGCAGTAGAAGCAGGGGAGCCCCAGGCCCTTTAAATAGCCACCGGAGCCCCGGGCTGCTACCCCAGTGCGAGGGGAGGGGGCACTTACCTTACAGGGTGGGCTGGGGCTGGCTCTGACCCCCTCAGCCCTGCCCCTTCCGCTAGGCTCCGCCCCTTCCAGGGGCCAGAGCTGGCCTCAGTGTACAGGTAAGTCACTTGACTTACTTTCACCCCTGCTCACAGGGCTCAGGCGGCAGGGCTAAAAATAGTAGTGTAAACGTTTGGGATCCAGGCTCTCAGACCCTCCTAAGGGGGTAGGTCACAGAGTCCAGGCTCTGGCTGGAGCCCGAATATCTATACTGCAATTTTATAGCCCCGCACAACATGTCAACTGACCCAGGCCAGCCGGTCTTTTATTGCAGTGTAGACGTACTCCATGTGGCCACATTCTCTTCAGCAGGTTTGCAAGGGAATTTAGTAAGCAGCTCCGTTGATGATGTGTTGGCCAGAACAGACTCCAGCACCTGCTCTGAGGCAGGGCTGGCCCTGTAGGGCCCACAGGAACAGAACCCAGTTCCCCCTTGTGAGAGGTAGAGATCTTAACTATGCCTTAACTAGATACTAGGGCTGTCGATGAATTGCAGTTAACTCATGCAATTAGCTCAGAAAAATGAATCGCACTGTTAAACAACAGAATACCAATTGAAATTTATTAAATTTTTTGGATGTTTTTCTACTTTTTCAAATATATTGATTTCTACTACAGAATACAATGTGTACAGTGCTCACTTTATATTATTTTTATTACAAATATCTGCACTGTAAAAAGGATAAACAAAATAATACTTTTCAATTCACCTCATACAATCTCTTTATCATGACAGTGTAACTTACAAATGTAGATTTTTTTTGTTACATAACTGCACTCAAAACCAAAACAATGTAACACTTTGGAGCCTGCAAGTCCACTCAGTCCTACTTCTTGTTCAGCCAATCGCTCAGACAAACAAGTTTATTTACATATATGGGAGATACTGCTGCCTGCTTCTTATTTACAGTGTCACCTGAAAGTGAGAACAGGCATTTGCATGGCACTTTTATAGCTGGCATTGCAAGGTATTTACGTGCCAGATACGCTAAACATTCATATGCCCCTTCATGCTTCATCCACCATTTCAGAGGACATGCTTCCATGCTGATGATGCTCATTAAAAAAAATGTGTTAATTAAATTTGTGACTGAACTTCTTGGGGGAGAACTGTGTACCTCCTGCTCGGTCTTACCCGCATTCTGCCCTAGGTTTCATGTTATAGCCGTCCCGGATGATGACCCAGCACATGTTCATTTTAAGAACTTTCACAGCAGATTGGACAAAACACAAAGAAAGTACCAATGTGAGATTTCTAAAAATAGCTACAGCAGTCGACCCAAGGTTTAAAAATCTGAAGTGTTCTCCAAAATCTGAGAGGGACGAAGTATGGAGCATACTTTCAGAAGTCTCAAAAGAGCAACACTCAGATATGGAAACTACAGAACCCGAACCACCGAAAAAGAAAATCAACCTTCTACTGGTGGCATCTGACTTAGATGATGAAAATGAATGTGCGTCGGTCCGCTTTGCTTTGGATCGTTATTGAGCAGAACCCATCATCAGCATGGACACATATCCTCTGGAATGGTGGTTGAAGCCTGAAGGAACATATGAATGTTTAGCATATCTGGCACGTACATACCTTGTAATGCCAGCTATAAAAGTGCTTTGTGAATGCCTGTTCTCACTTTCAGGTGACTTTGTAAGCAAGACGTGGGCAGCATTATCTCCTGCAAATTGTGACCAAACTTGTTTGTCTGAGTGATTGGTTGAAGTAGGACTGAGTGGCCATGTAGGCACTAAAGTTTTACATTGTTTAATTGTTGAATGCAGTTATTTTTCATACATAATTCTACATTTGTAAGTTCAACTTTCATGATAAAGAGATTGTACCACAGTACTTGTATTAGCAAAATTGAAAAATACTATTTTTCGGTTTTTTTAGTGCAAATATTTGTAATAAAAAATAAATATAAAGTGAGCACTGTGCACTTTGTATTCTGTGTTGTAATTGAAATCAATATATTTGAAAATGTAGAAAACATTCAAAAATATTTAAATAAAAGGTATACCTATTATTGTTTAAGAGCGTGATTAATTGCACTTAAGGTTTTTAATCGCTTGACAGCAGTGATAAATGACCGAGGGGGGAGGGGGGTAGCTCCCTTTTATGGCACGCAGCCAGCCAGTTAGCTATAAAATCCCTATTAGTAGTTGTTCACTACTTGCTTTACCTGTAAAGGGTTAAAAAGTCTCCCTGCATAGGTAGAAGGAAGGGAGTGGGCACCTGACCAAAAGAGCCAATGGGAAGGCTAGAACTTTTTAAAATAGGGAAAAAACTTCCCCTTTGTCTGTCTGTTGTTGTTCTCGGAGAGAAGCAGAGACAGGGCTGGAACTATGCTGTAAGAAACTTGGGGCCAGGTGTGAAAAATCATCTAAATCATACCTAGAGACTACTCATTTGAAACCCCCAGATATATAAGTAGATCAGGAAATGTCTAGGAAGATGGGATTAGGTTTATCCCTTTTATTTCTTTATAGCTTGTGAACTCCTCTGTGCTAACCCCAAATGCTTTTGTTTTGCTTGTAACCTTTAAACTGGACCTCAAGGTTATTCTTGAATCTTAATTCTTGTATGTGGGTTTTTTAAATCTAGCAATAGCCTCTTTCCCGCCGACTCCAAAAAACCAGCCAAAGGATGACAAAGGCGGCTATGCCCTGTTTGCCTCTGCATATGGCCCGTTGTGTTCCAGGAGTTCATCAGGTTTGAGAGAGGGATGAAAGTCAGAAATAGCTCACTGTATGACCCAGAAAGCTGTAGGCTCTGGGGTCAAAACTTCTGGATCCCACAAAGAAGTCATTCATATGTGTATATATCAGACACCTTTAATTTCACATCCTTTAGATGTGACAGCCGAAAAAGACAAATGTGAAAGGTTACAAACTGCATATTTGTCTGCCTTATTAATCAGATCTGTCTCTCTATAGGTAAATAATCTGTCCAGTTCCTTCACTATAATGTCCCCTTTTGCTGTCAGCCCTAAAGGATGTGAAATTAAAGGTATCCAATATAGGTAAAGAAGGTATAGACCATATCTACTAAATACAGAGGAACTGCTTTTCTTTCTAAACCGACTGGGGCGCTCTGCAAATGACATCAATTGTATGGCGCAAGAAGGAAAAGGAACACAGACAGGTATGTGCATCTAACCAGTGGAAAGAAATTGCTAAAAAATAGGGCAGGGAAGGGAGAAATTCCAATTAATTTTCTGGGTAGTACACTAATTGTAAGTGGACTGTTGTCCCCTTACTAAAACTCAGTGTGGGAGTTTGGTTGCTAGCTCCCAGTATCAAAAGAAAGGGGAAGGGTCGATGGGAAGTCAGGACCGGGAGACTGACAGTCCCCAGGGCGATAGGGAGAGGCCAGTGCTCCAGGTCAGCCTGATGGACAGGGTGGGCAGGCTAATGCGGGAGTCAGGAGGCCAGGGGGGTCCTGTCCTCCATGTGAGCTATTGCCTGGGCCAGACAGAGTGGGGCTGAGGTAAGGAGAGAGCCGGGGCCCAAGCTGGTCTGGGGAGCAGAACCGTGCTGGCCAGAGAGAACCAGAAAAGCAGCCCAGGAGCCAGCACACAGAGCTGTAAACAGGGGAGTTTGGGGGGAAGACTAGGAGAGCCAGGCAGAGGAACAGACAGGCTAGTGAAGGGGGGGGTGGTGATCTGGCAGCGTTGTGGTTCTCATTGGGGGTTTGTTCTGCTGTGGGTGGTGGTGGTTTGGTTTGGTTTGTGTTTCCCGGACTAACAAGACTTAGGTGGGAAGGCTGTGACAGACACAGAGGCAGCAGTGGGAGGTACCCAGGCAGTGGAAGACACAATGGAGATGATGGCATGTGGAAGCTGTGGTATGGCCATGATCCTGGAGGGGGGACCTGAAAAGAGTTTCATCTGCATGAAGTGCCACCTGATAGAGCTGATGGAACAGAAGATCCGAGGATTGGAGATGCAGGTGGAAACTCTGGTTGAGTTTAGAAGGGGGTTCAAGGGGATGATGGAGCAAAGACGTGAGGAGGCTGAAGGGAAAAGCTCAGACTTGCAGATGGAAGCAGGACCAAAGAACTCTGAGAGGAGACTGCTGGGTGAGGAAAGTGAACAGTGGAAGCATGTGACTAAGAAAACCAGAGGAAAAGAAGGGCTAGTGAAGGAGAAATAGAACTCAGGAACAGCTTTGTGGAGTTGGAAAATGAAGCAGGTGGTCACTGAAGGTGAGAGGGCAAGGAAGAAGAGAAGAGCAGCTAGTCCTATAGGAAGAGAGGAAGAGTCAATGGAGATAACAACACCAAATATGAGCCCCAGGAGGATACGGGATGGGTTGCATGGGATTGCAAGGAAGAATAGGAATCAAGAGGACTTGCAGCCAGAGTGAACAGGGGATAGACCAGACAATCACACCATCACCAGGAAAAGGCAGATCTACGTGACTGGGGACTCCTTACTGAGAAGGATATACAGGCCTGTAACCAGAGCTGATCCAGAGAACAGAAGGGGGTGCTGTCTGCTGGGTGCTAAGATACAGGATGTGGACCTAAGGCTGAAGAGGATCCTAACGGGAGCAAGAAAGAATCCACTGATTGTCCCACTGAATGAGGGAGGCAACCTAATGACACAGGATGTGGAAAAAGCTAATGTACTCAATGCTTTTTTTGCCTCTGTCTTCACAAACAAGGTCAGCTCCCAGGCTGCTGCACTGGGCAGCACAGCATGGGGAGGAGGTGACCAGCCCTCTGTGGAGAAAGAAGTGGTTCAAGACTATTTAGAAAAGCTGGACGAGCACAAATCCATGGGGCCGGATGCAATGCATCCGAGAGTGCTAAAGGAGTTGGCGGATGTGATTGCAGAGCCATTGGCCATTATCTTGGAAAACTCATGGCGATCGGGGGAGGTCCCAGACAACTGGAAAAAGGCTAACATAGTGCCCATCTTTTAAAAAAGGGAAGAAGGTGTTATCTGGGGAACTACAGGCCAGTAAGCCTCACCTCAGTCCCTGGAAAAATCATGGAGCAGGTCCTCAAGGAATCAATTCTGAAGCACTTACATGAGAGGAAAGTGATCAGGAACAGTCAGCATGGATTCACCAAGGGCAAGTCATGCCTAACTAATCTAATTGCCTTCTATGATGAGCTAACTGGCTCTGTGGATGAAGGGAAAGCAGTGGACATGTTATTCCTTGACTTTAGCAAAGCTTTTGACACGGTCTCCCATAGTATTCTTGCCAGTAAATTAAAGACGTATGTCCTGGATGAATGGACTATAAGGTGGATAGAAAGGTGGATAGATCGTCGGGCTCAACAGGTAGTGATCAATGGCTCCATGTCTAGCTGGCTGCCGGTATCAAGTGGAGTGCCCCAAGGGTCGGTCCTGGGGTGGTTTTGTTCAATATCTTCATTAATGATCTGGAGGATGGCGTGGATTGCACCCTCAGCAAGTTTGCAGATGACACTAAACTGGGAGGAGAGGTAGATACGCTGGAGGGTAGGGATAGGATACAGAGGGACCTAGACAAATTGGTGGATTGGGCCAAAAGAAATCTGATGAGGTTCAACAAGGACAAGTGCAGAGTTCTGCACTTAGGATGGAAGAATCCCATGCACCGCTACAGACTAGGGACCAAATGGCTAGGCAGCAGTTCTGCGGAAAAGGACCTAGGGGTTACAGCAGACGAGAAGCTGGATAGGAGTCAACAGTGTGCCCTTGTTGCCAAGAAGGTCAATGGCATTTTGGGATGTATAAGTAGGGACATTGCCAGCAGATCGAGGGACATGATTGTTCCCCTCTATTCGACTTTGGTGAGGCCTCATCTGGAGTACTATGTCCAGTTTTGGGCCCCACACTACAAGAAGGATGTGACAAAATTGGAAAACGTCCAGCGGAGGGCAACAAAAATGATGAGGGGACTGGAACATATGACTTATGAAGAGAGGCTGAGGGAACTGGGATTGTTTAGTCTGCGGAAGAGAAGAATGATGGGGGATTTGATAGCTCCGTTCAACTACCTGAAAGGGGGTTCCAAAGAGGATGGATCTAGACTGTTCTCAGTGGCAGCAGATGACAGAACAAGGACTAATGGTCTCAAGTTGCAGTGGGGGAGGTTTAGGGAAAAACTTTTCACTAGAGGGGTGGTGAAGCACTGGAATGCGTTACCTAGGGAAGTGGTGGAATCTCCTTCCTTTGAAGTTTTTACGGTCAGGCTTGATAAAGCCCTGGCTGGGATGATTTAGTTGGGGATTGGTCCTGCTTTGAGCAGGGGGTTGGACTAGATGACCTCCTAAGGTCCCTTCCAACCCTGATATTCTATGATTCTATGAACTAGAGTTACAGAAGAACCTAGACAAATTGGAGGATTGGGCCAAAAGAAATCTGATGAGGTTCAATAAGGATAAGTGCAGGGTCCTGCACTTAGGATGGAAGACTCCAATGCACCGCTACAGACTAGGGACCGAATGGCTAGGCAGCAGTTCTGCGGAAAAGGACCTAGGGGTGACAGTGGACGAGAAGCTGGATATGAGTCAGCAGTGTGCCCTTGTTGCCAAGAAGGCCAATGGCATTTTGGGATGTATAAGTAGGGGCATAGCGAGCACATCGAGGGATGTGATCGTTCCCCTCTATTCGACATTGGTGAGGCCTCATCTGGAGTACTGTGTCCAGTTTTGGGCCCCACACTACAAGAAGGATGTGGATAAATTGGAGAGAGTCCAGCAAAGGGCAACAAAAATGATTAGGGGTCTAGAACACATGACTTATGAGGAGAGGCTGAGGGAGCTGGGATTGTTTAGCCTGCAGAAGAGAAGAATGAGGGGGGATTTGATAGCTGCTTTCAACTACCTGAAAGGGGGTTCCAAAGAGGATGGCTCTCGACTGTTCTCAATGGTAGCAGATGACAGAACGAGGAGTAATGGTCTCAAGTTGCAGTGGGGGAGGTTTAGATTGGATATTCGGAAAAACTTTTTCACTAGGCGGGTGGTGAAACACTGGAATGCGTTACCTAGGGAGGTGGTGGAATCTCCTTCTTTAGAGGTTTTTAAGGTCAGGCTTGACAAAGCCCTGGCTGGGATGATTTAACTGGGAATTGGTCCTGCTTTGAGCAGGGGGTTGGACTAGATGACCTTCAGGGGTCCCTTCCAACCCTGATATTCTATGATTCTATGACTCTACTGATGCATGAAGTGAAACCAGATATTATAGGGATAACAGAAACATGGTGGAATAGGAGTCATGACTGGACTACAGGTATTGAAGGGTATGTGCTGTTTAGGAAAGACGGAAATAAAGGCAAAGGTGGTGGAGTAGCATTGTATATCAATGATGAGATAGACGGTAAAGAAATCAGAAGTGATGGAAAGGATAAGACAGAGTCTGTCTGGGCAAAAATCACATTGTGGAAGAAAGCTACTAGAGCCTGCCCTGGGATAGTGCTTGGGGTGTGCTACAGACAGCCAGGATCTAATTTGGATATGGATAGAGACCTCTTTAATGTTTTTAATGAAGTAAATACTAATGGGAATTATGTGATCAATGGAAACTTTAACTTCCCAGATATAGACTGGAGGACAAGTACTAGGCTCAGATTTTCCTGAATGCAGTAGCTGATGGATTCTTTCACCAAGTAGTTGCTGAACCAACAGAGGGGATGCCATTTTAGATTTGGTTTTGGTGAGTAGTGAGGACCTCATAGAAGAAATGGTTGTAGGGGACAACCTTGGTTTGAGCAATCATGAGCTAATTCAGTTGAAACAAAATGAAAGGATAAACAAAAACAGATCTGTGACTAGGATTTTTGATTTCAAAAGGGCTAACTTTAAAAAATCAAGGAAATTAGTTAGGGAAGTGGATTGGACTGAAGAACTTGTGTATCTAAAGGCAGAGAAGGCCTGGAATTATTTCAAATCAAAGTTGCAGAAACTATTGGAAGCCTGCATCCCAAGAAAGGGGAAAAAATTCATAGGCAGGAGTTGTAGACCAAGCATCTCAGAGAGGTGATTAAGGAAAAGCAGAAAGCATACAGGGAGTGGAAGATGGGAGGGATCAGCAAGGAAAGCTACCTTATTGAGGCCAGAACATGTAGGGATAAAGTGAGAAAGGTCAAAAGCCATGACAAGTTGGACCTTGCAAAGGGAATTAAAACCAATAGTAAAAGGTTCTATAGCCATATAAATAAGAATAAAACAAAGAAAGAAGTGGGACCGCTAAACACTGAGGATGGAGTGGCGGTTAAGGATAATCTAGGCATGGCCCAATATCTAAACAAATACTTTGCCTCAGTCTTTAATGAGGCTAATGAGGAGCTTAGGGATAATGGTAGGGCGACAAATGGGAATGAGGATATGGAGGTAGATATTACCACATCTGAGGTAGAAGCCAAACTCGAACAGCTTAATGGGACTAAATCGGGAGGCCCAGATAATCTTCATCCAAGAATATTAAAGGAACTGGCACATGAAATTGCAAACCCATTAGCAAGAATTTTTAATGAATCTGTAAACTCAGGGGTTGTACCATACGACTGGAGAATTGCTAATGTAGTTCCTATTTTTAGGAAAGGGAAAAAAAGTGATCCAGGTAACTACAGGCCTGATAGTTTGACATCTGTAGTATGCAAGGTCTTGAAAAAAAATTTGAGCGAGAAAGTAGTTAAGGACATTGAGGTCAATGGTAATTGGGACAAAATACAACATGGTTTTACAAAAGGTAGATCATGCCAAACCAACCTGATCTCCTTCTTTGAGAAGATAACAGATTTTTTTAGACAAAGGAAATGCAGTGGATCTAATTTACCTCAATTTCAGTAAGGCATTTGATACAGTTCCACATGGTGAATTATTAGCTAAATTGGAAAAGATGGGGATCAGTATGAAAATTGAAAGGTGGATAAGGAACTGGTTAAAGGGGAGACTACAAGGGGTCACACTGAAAGGTGAACTGTCAGACTGGAAGGAGATTACTAGTGGAGTTCCTCAGGAATCGGTTTTGGGACCAATCTTTTTATTACTGACCTTGGCACAAAAAGCGGGAATGTGCTAATAAAGTTTGCGGATGACACGAAGCTGGGAGGTATTGCCAATACAGAGATGGACCAGGATATCCTACAGGAAGATCTGGATGACCTTGTAAACTGGAGTAATAGTAATAGGATGAAATTTAATAGTGAAAAGTGCAAGGTCATGCATTTAGGGATTAATAACAAGAATTTTTGTTATAAATTGGGGATGCATCAATTAGAAGTAACGGAGGAGGAGAAGGACCTCGGAGTATTGGTTGACCACAGGATGACTATGAGCCGCCAATGTGATAAGGCCAGGAAAAAAGCTAATGCGGTCTTGGGATCCATCAGGTGAGGTATTTCCAGTAGAGATAAGGAGGTGTTAGTACCATTATACAAGGTACTGGTGAGACCTCACCTGGAATACTGTGTGCAGTTCTGGTCTCCCATGTTTAAGAAGGATGAATTCAAACTGGAACAGGTACAGAGAAGGGCTACTAGGATGATCCGAGGAATGGAAAACCTGTCTTATGAAAGGAGACTCAAAGAGCTTGGCTTGTTTAGCCTAATCAAAAGAAGACTGAGGGGAGATATGATTGCTATCTATAAATATATCAGAGGGATAAACACCATGGAGGGAGAAGAATTATTTAAGCTCAGTACCAATGTGGACACAAGAACAAATGGATATAAACTGGCCATCAGGAAGTTTAGACTTGAAATTAGATGAAGGTTTCTAACCATCAGAGGAGTGAAGTTCTGGAACAGCCTTCCAAGGGAAGCCGTGGGGGCAAAAGACATATCTGGCTTCAAGACTAAGCTTGATAAGTTTATGGAGGGGATGGTATGATGGGATAGCCTAATTTTGGCAATTAATTGATTTTTGACTACTAGCGGTAGATATGCCCAATGGTCTGTGATGGGATGTTAGATGGGTGGGATCTGAGTTACGACAGAGAATTCTTTCCTGGGTGTCTGGCTGGTGAGTGTTGCCTACATGCTCAGGGTTTAGCTGATCGCCATATTTGGAGTTGGGAAAGAATTTTCCTCCAGGGCAGATTGGCAGAGGCCCCAGGGGGTTTTCGCTTTCCCCTGAGGTGTGGGGCACGTGTCGCTTGCTGTAGGATTCTCTGGCACCTTGAAGTCTTTAAACCACAATTTGAGGACTTCAATAGCCCAGACATAGATTAGTTTGTTACAGGAATGGGTGAGCGAGATTCTGTGGCCTATGTTGTGCAGGAGGTCAGACTAGATGATCATAATGGTCCCTTCTGACCTTAAAGTCTATGATTCTATGAGTCTATTAGTAAATGGATCTTACCTCCATGAAGGAGTGGGGTCTTCTATGTAAGCCTCTCTGAGACCCAGCACTGCTTGGTTTGGTAGGATGAGGTGACCTGCCCAGGGGTTTTTTGGTGGTGCCCATGATTCTATGATTCAGTGCTGGGAGCAGTCCCAGAAGCAGCCCAGGGAGCAGACGTGTGCTGGGAGCAGGGCTGCAGCAACCAGAGCCAGAGGGGCCAGAGAAGCAGCCCAGGGAGCTGGAGGCAGAGTGGTGGAGCTGAGGCTCAGGCTGGAGCAGTCTGGAGCCAGGTGCGGTGAGCAGCTGGGGAGAGCGAGGGGGACCCTGGGCAGCGGGCTCAGTGCAGGGAGACAGCCCAGCCAAGAGGCCTGGCAGGTCAGAGTCGGAGTGGGATCGTAACCCCGACAGGGGTGCTGACACTGGGAAGAAGGGTCCTGCCACCTAAAGCCTGAGGGTGTGTGGCCACTGCCAGAGCAAGTGTCCAACCCGCAGCATCTCTGCAGCACGGCCAGGGCCTGAGAAGGAAGACTGGGACGTGTGAGGAACAGACTGAACTTCCCTGACATCCCAGAGACGCTGGTTGTGGTGTCCCCATGCCAAAGAGCAGGGTGATGGGTTTTCCTTTAACATTTCCCAGTTTTTCCTTTTTTTTTTTAATTGATTGCTGTTTAATAAATGGTATTTGCTTTGAACTGTAGGTAATGATCAGTGGGTCAGGGAAGTGTCCAGTGCAGAGAGAGCACCCCAGAGTGGGGACACCCTAGCCTCTGTCCTAGGTGACCATGACAAGATTGGGGGTCGAGCCCCCCAGGAATCCTGGGCCCAGCCTTGTTGGGGTTACGAGGACTCTGCCACACAGGAGAGTGGAAGGGGAGCCCTTGAGGTCAGGCAGGCTTCTGGGTACAGGGAGTGGGAGCGAGGACTCAGATCCTTTTGCTAGCCCACTTCACCGGGGTAGCGTGTAAGACAGAAAAGTTCCCCACAATAGCGGGACTATTCCCCCGCTTACATAATACAACCCTTGAGATGAATGAAACATAAAAAGCCTCCGATAACAAAAGGATCAAAGGAGTCTACTATACACCTGCGCCATCTACTGGATATCAACAGAAGTAGCAGAACAACTGAAAGACTAGTGATTAGTATTGTTCCTGTATATAGCTGCTGGCCCCTGGGCCTCGACACCGGTCGGTGTTAATTGCTCACTAGAGTGCATGTATATTTTGCACATGGTACAGGCTTCAAATATTTTATGTATATCAACTTGATCTATAAACCTACTAATTGCAGACCTAAGTGATTCTTGGTGAATTAAAAATCCTATTGACTGGCTAAGAGCAACCAAGTGCCCTGATTTGAAAAGTACTATCAAAAGTAGCACAGAAAGGAACCTAACATTAGCAAATGAGTGCTCCCTGAACTCAGTAAAAGTACTGTGCTAAGCGGTGTTGCCTAATGGGTAAAGCAACGGACTGTGACGTGGGAGACCTGGGTTTTATTCCTGGCTGGGCTATTGGCTTGCTGGGTGACCTTGTGAGACTGTGACTTCCCCCATCGCTAAAATAAGTATGGTGGCCCTGAGTCCTCTGTAAAGCACTTTGAGACCTGCCAATGAAAGAGCTCCTCTAGCGTTTCTTATTATTATGAAAAGGGGTTATCCTTTTTCAATTCCATCCCAGTAGCGGCCACAGCATTTATCAAATTAGTAAACAGAGCTTGTTAAATTGCCGCTTGAAAATCTAACAGGCACCTTGGCAAATTAATGATGCTGATTCACACTTCTACTCTCCCATGGCTGGACTGGCCCTGTAGAGATAACCAGAGTAAAAAGAACAACAAACATTTATCTTAGGGCTTGTTTACAAACAAACTGTCACCAGAATAACTCAAAGTAACTCACAGCTTTTGTTCTTTTGGGGCAATTTTGCATGTGGACATTCTTAGTGCAGCTGACGAGTGTCCTCCTTTTATTTAGTTTGTCAGTGGAAAAAAAACAAAAGATTTTAAATCTTATTTTTCCCCACTGACAAAACTAAATCCAAATAAGACACACACAGATTGAGCTCAGAGTGCGCACAGACAGAATCACGCGAAAATACAAAGGGGTGAATTACCCCATTTCATTATTTCTAGGCCAGTTTGCATGTAGACCAGCCCTCAGTCACTAAAGCCAGTTGACTGGACTCCAATACACATGAGGAGCCAGCCTGGGAGTACGAAGAGGCCAGTTTTATAGAGAGTCGCTTTTCAGAGTACTGTACGAATCCGCTTGGAAATGCTGCTCTGCAGGCACGTTTAGCTAAAAGGGCCGCCGGCCACTGTGTATCATGATATTCTCAGGCTCGCTACAAGAACAACGTATTTTGCTACTTGTCTTTGTCTTGCATGATCTTGATCACAGATTTCAGCAGCAACTCACCTGCTCTCTAGGTGAGCGAAGTCCAACAGGTTGAACTCTCGGCAGTCTTGGCTGTGGTAGATATTGTCCACATCCTAACAGACAGACAGGTTAGCATATTAGCCCAGAGAAACGCTGCAAGGCAGGATTACAGCGCAACATGGCGCTGGTCAGGACACATGCTGAGCGTCAGCTTCGAATGGTCTGCATTCGCCAGACATCACACCACAGGACATTCTTGACCTCCTCCTGGAAAGCTGACCCAGCACCCCTCGAAAGAGGGGAGTCCTCACCCGAGCAGGCTCGGGGGCAGCAGCAGAGCTATCAACCAGGCTGCACGAGCTCTCCACAATCACATCATCCAGAGCTGAATTTAACACTCATGGGAACATAGGAGAGAGAACAAAAACCGGGGCTATTTCAGAGCAAGAGAGCAGAGGTCCCAGAGTACGGCTGGATCACCTGCTGGGCTTTCTAGGAGAAGAGGAATTAGCAGAGAGAAGAGGTAGCTCTCTGCAGGGGACAAGACCATCCACTGACCCTCCTGAGTGGGGAAGCAGCCAGCAGTGAGAAGTTACAGCAAAGGAAGGGAAACCCATCCCTGATACACCCACTATCCCCACCAACCTCCCTCCAACATAAAAAAGTCACAGATCAGCCGCTTGGAGTCTGAAGAATGCGCCTGCCACAGACCAACCGTGTCGAGCTGGCCAACATGAGGGCATCTGATATCTGTGAGGTTGGGCCCCTTTCTTTGTGGGCACCTGAATCTCTAAGAGAAGATCTGGCTGCTGAGGGAGACCCGGGTCAAGTGCTGGTGTCTAGGCATGAAGCTCTTTGGCCTTGGCCACAAAGAGGGAAGGCCTCAGACACTGATCATCATAAAACTCTTCAAGGCCCACTTGAGGCCTAGCCTGTGCCGTAAGCAGGGGTGCAAGGAAGCCGGTACGGGCCAGTACGGTGTACCTGTAAAAAGTGGCCACCGGTACCGGCCCGTACCCAGCTGACTTTAAAGCACTACTACAGAAGCGCTTTAACGTCGTTTACACTCGCCACCGCTCTTTAAACCGCCGCTGGAGCCCTGGGCGGTGTGGGCCAGGCAGCGCAGATGGGCTGGCTGGGGAATGCTGACCCCCCAACCCCTGCCCCTTCCGCCAGAGGCACTGGACCCCAAACCAGTAAGTCCTGTGTTTTACTTTCACCCCTGGCCATAAGCCTCCTGGGCTGGGGCAGGGGGACGGCAGGAGTATGCCCAGTGACTGGGAGATTCATTTTAGGGACAGGGCCTTGCCAAGGATTGGGCCCAGCCATGTCCCCATGACACACAGGGCATTGCTGCTCTGAAAGCTGCCTGGACTGGCTGGAAGGATGAGAAGGAGAAGGAGGAGGAGGAGATGTCTCTGAAGACGTTCCCAAAAAAGAAAGGCTGAAGCCTGAGGACTCCTCACTGCTGCCTGCTGGCCTCGAATGGCTCCTCCACACTTCAACCGATCTCACAGCACTGGGACACTTTCCCCTCATAGTCAGCCTCAGTTTCCCTTTGTTCAATTTCACCCCAAAGGCTTCACCCTCCGTCTTTAGTCAGCACGTTATGAAATACTGTGATGGAGTTCATTTAATCTCTTATCAAATCAACCCCTTCATCTGTTCTCTCATTTCGCTGAGCATCAGCTTGCTGCTAGCTGGATGGCCCAAAGTAGCTTGAAAACAGACACAGACCGCAAGGGGCAGGGCTGCCATCTCCCTCCTAGATGGAGGGCACGCAGCCCTAAATGCCATGCCACAGTTCTTTTATACCCAACATGTTGCCTTACAAAGCTGGGTCTAACCTGATTCTTCCTGATCACACCCAGCTCTTTTTACATGGACCTCCCTGCCCACAAGGATCTGTTCCATGTAATTCTTCCCCAGAACTATTATGATGCATACAGCCAGGAGGGACCATTAGATCATCTACTTGGACCCCCGTGTAACACCCAGCTACCCCAGTATTGAGTCTTTGTGTTGGACTAAAGCACATCTTCCAGAGAGGCAGCCAGCCTGGAACTGAAGACATCAAGACATGGAGAGTTCACCGCATCCCTTGATAGTTTGGGCAACAGTTAAAAATCTCTCTTGGTTTCAATCTCACTTGCCTATTTTCTTCCTGGATTTCAGAGCCCTTTGAATTATTGTTCTTTCCACATTGCTGTTTGCAATGTCTTTAATATCATCTCGAGTGGGGTGAAGGTTCCATGCTTCCAGACAGTTAACAAAGATGCTAAAAAGACGACCTCCCACGGATCTTGGCACCATGTCGTTAGGCACCTCCTCCCAGCTCCTTACAGGGAATTTACTGCTCTTCAGCCAGTTCCCAAGCCCCTGGACAGAGCTCACATCCCACCTAATATGAAGTTATTTTCAGGAGGTTTCATGAGATCCTCTCAAATAATGTTATACAGCATTTTCATCTGCTTGGCTCCCTTTGTCCAGCTGTATCTCTCCAGTGCAAACAGTGCAATGTAATTTCCAATGCTGATTATTTAGTGACTGGTGTTGCTGCTGAGATTTCCTTGACAATCATGCAAGCACACTCCACTACAAGCGAAGGGGGCAAAATTTGCCTAAATTAAACAAAAACGTAGCCCTCTCCCCCTTGTGCCCCCCAAAGGATAGCTTATAACCCACTGGAGAGACAGCAGGTGTTGTTTCAGATAGGTACAAAACCCATCTGATAACTCCCCTAACGTTATGACCTTAAAATGACCTGTTGAAATTGCTTCCATACAAGCTTACCCACTGGATCTCCTCTCTGAAGGTAAAGCCGTTGTAGTCACATAAAGCAGCATATGTCTCCGAAAACCCACCTACAAATGGAAGATTATATTGACAGAAACGTTAGCAGCAGCTCATGGAGGGAATGTAGAAAGAGAAAAAGGGACATTTGGGGAAGGATAGAAACTAATACAGTTTGGAATCCAGAAAAGAGAGGGCTAGAATTAAAAGTCCAATTAAACCCTCGCTTCTCCCAGCACAATGTTGAATCATGGATTGGGTGCCTCTCTGTTTGGTGCTGACTGACTCATTAATTACTTATCTTGATTCTTTCTTTCATTGTTATCTAATCTCTTTTACTGGACCAAGACATTATTTGTAATACACAAACTTCTCAGGCTAAAAGATTTTAAATCAGAATGTTTTGATCACAGAATTCCATTTACAAACTTTTTCTTATATAAATTATAGGAGAAAATATTGCAATATATATACAAAAAAGATTGCAAAGCTAAGTCTGGAAAAGTTAGGAAATGCACAGGCAACATTAATGATGCCCCCTTGTGTGTAATCATGGGGTAACCTTTAATTACATGGTCACATACAATTTTTTCCCCACAGGAACCCTGGCTCAGACACGCAACTGACTTCAGTGGGGCTACTCGTGGGAATACAATATTTAGGGAAGTGTTTGCAGGACTGGTGCCAATGTCATGTAAATATTTTTCCCACCTTATGACAATGGCCAGAGCTACTCCAAATGGTCAGATTCCTGCCAAGGTTATGCACCGTGCCTAACGTGCAGATGGCTGCAGGCACTAGTGTTAGCTATCACTTATTTTCTTCCTGATGGAAGTTAATTGCTGTACAGCCAAGGTGGGATTTTTCCAAAAGCACTTTGCATTCCCCTAGCTCTGCTTCCACTGAAGTCAACAGAGCTTTTGAAAACTCCACCCCAAGCCACTAAGTCTCGCAACCCTTGGTGTGTGAGGGCTCTTCACAGTATTTCTCTTTTCTGTGATGTACGTGCACAAAGCACAGTCTGATTACCACAGGGTCCTTGGTTATTCTGCAGCATTTCCTCCAGGGAGTCTGTTATCCTTCGAATTCTCTCGAACAAACTGGGGGGATAGTTTTTGAGCAGTTTTCTATGAAAAATAATCCAGGGTAAGTAAAGAAATGGGGTGCTAGGTAGAAAACATTCTCAATCCTACATATTGGCTATATTGACTGGAAACAGGTGAGCTTACTCTATTAGGAACACTTCATATGAATTTACTTTGTAATCCTGCATACCCTTTATGCGTTCTTTTTTATAATCCCTAGCTCCTATCTAGCACTTTTCCATTAGCAGATCTCAAAGCACTTTATAGAGGAGAGCTGTATCATTATCCCCATTTTATAGTTGGGGAAACTGAGGCGCAGAGTGGTGAAGTGAGTTGCCCAAGATCACCCAACAGGCCAGTGGTGGAGCCAGGAATAGAACCCAGTCCAGGGCTCTGTCCACTAGCCCAACTGCCTTTGTACTAGAGGAACATTGTAACACACATACATTTGGCCCCAAATTTAAATTCTGTACAGTAACACCTCACTTAACGTTGTCCCGGTTAACACTGTTTCATTGTTACCTCGCTGATCAATTCGGGAACATACTCGTTTAAAGTTGCGCTATGCTCCCTTAGAACGTTGTTTGGCAGTCGCCTGCTTTGTCCACTGCTGGCAGGAAGAGCAGCCCGTTGCAGCGAGCTGCGGAGGCTTGGAACAGGGTGGACCAGCAGCGCCCCCCAGCAGCTCCCTGCTCCCCTAAGTTCCCTGTGGGGCAGCCGCCCAGCAGGCTAACAATTGCCGGGCACTTCAGCTGTCCCTCCCCACACCGCTGTGTGCTGCTCCTGCCCTCTGCCTGGGAGCCACTCCTGGGAGCCGCCTGCTTGCTGTGGAAGTTGGGAGGGGAAGGGTGCTAATGTCAGGGTGTCCCGCTCCCCCCTTCTCCTTTAGCCCATCTCCACAGAGCCGGGGTTGGTTCAGGACAGGGCTCAGGACAGAGGGAGCTTGCTGGTAGCAGCTGCTATCTCAAGTGAGCTGTAGCTCACAAAATCTTATGCTCAGATAAATTTGTTAGTCTCTAAGGTGCCACAAGTCCTCCTTTTCTTTTTATCTCAACTTGCTGATCTATTTAAAAGGGCAATGTACTTAGAGTGGTGTCAGCATACTTAAAGGGGCAATGCACGTCTCTCCCACATACACAGTTGTAAGCAGTGTCAGGATGAGCTCCACCCTGACATCTGGTGGTGAGGTGTGGCAAGTTGTGGAAAAGAACTTCAGGGGCCGATCTCATTTGCATAGGCACACCCACCACGCCTAGAATGAGACCATAGCTGCCCAAATGGTCACTTTGGCTGCTGTGGGATCCCCAGTGTCTCTGTTATTGGGGCAGGAAGAATAAATTGTTATTACCCTGATTATGGGAACTGTGCTTGGAACTGTACGTGGCCTTTTGTTACGATGGAGGGATTCACCATCATCTAAGTAGCACTCGCTAGGCAAGGGTCATGGGTTCCAAAACTGTGTGAATGGAGAGAGGCTGGGGACAAGTATTAATACTTGGTGGCATGGGCCCCTTGGTGAGGGCCTTACATGCTAATTGCACTTCCTCCTCTCTCCACTGTGGAATATCAGAGCTAATTTTGATTTCATTAGAAGTCTAGTTATAGGCTGCTGAGCTCACTTTGGGCTGACAGTGCACCAGCACTGGGGCTCCCCTATTATAAGCTGAATTCACCTAAGCGCTGAAATCACTGAGTGTTGTGTTAAGTAGTGGGGGAGCCTGAAGATATATTGTGGAGCAGTTTGCGGGACGGCTGGCGAAGCAGTTCGACACGGAGCAGTGTGTGGATGGCAGGAGTTGCTTGTGGGGCCGTGGAGCTGAGCGAAGGAGTTCGTGGGGCGGCTGGCGGAGCGGAGCGCAGCTGAGCGAAGGAGTTCGTGGGGCGGCTGGCGGAGCGGAGCGCAGCTGAGCGAAGGAGTTTTGTGGGGCGGCTGGCGGAGCGGAGCGGAGCGCCGCTATGGAGCTATGGGGCGGTCAGCTTCAGATCACGTAAGGTGCCTCTTACCCCCGTCCCATTTCCACCCAGGTTGGGAGGTAAAGCTCCGCCGATAAACTTTCGAACTCTGGGGCTGCCCTGACCAGGGACAGAGACTTTTGGGGCATTGGACTTTTGGGGTTGCTGGACTCAAGAACCAAAGGGAAAGGGGCATGCCCCAATTTGCTTGGGGTGGTTTTTTTGCTCATGGGCTGTGTTATGAATCCGGTTGGTGGTGTTTCCCCAACATAATGCCACATTGTTTCTCTCTGTTATTAAAAGACTTTTGCTACACTCAGACTATGTGCTTGCGAGAGGGGAAGTATCGCCTCTTGGAGGCGCCCAGCGGGGGTGGTATATATTTGTCCCAGGTCACTGGGTGGGGGCTCGAGCCGGTTTGCATTGTGTTATTGGAATGGAACCCCTAGATATTGAACCCGGCCCTTGTTGCTGCCAACTCTGACGGGCAGAAGGGTTACACAGTATATGTCTCTGTCTTTCTCTGCCATGCTGTCTCCCCTCCCTCCATTCATGCTGCCTTGTAGAGTGTGAGGCTACATTAACAACAATGTGTTAATCCTTGAGGGCTCAGCTGAATGCTAGTTCATCATTTAGCAGTAAGGCATCCCCTGGGAAATAACCCACCCTCTTACTCCACCACTTCAACCAAGCTTCACAATCATCATTGCTGTGTACAAACATTTCCCTGGAACCTAAACCCCCCCCCCCATTTACATTAATTCTTTTAAGTGAATCCAATTTCCTCATCATTGTTTCGCTTAAAGTAGCATTTTTCAGGAACATAACTACAACGTTAAGCAAGGAGTTACTGTACAAGCAAATATAGGGTCGGGGAGCTCTCGGAGATCTCATCAGAGCTCCGCCAGCAACAAGGCAGGCTGTCCCATTATAACCACTAACCAAACGTTTCAGGAACAGCCTTACCCAGGGGAAGAGTCTGGAAAGACCTTCTTAAGCGACATGGTGACATGGCTGACCACCTGCTCCAAGTCGTCCAGCGACACAAGCCGGAAGGCGTAAGAGGCTGTATCTGTATCTATGACAACCTGAGGGGATGAGATGAATGACATTTGAGACAGCAAGCAGAAAATACATTTCATAAAACCCCTCAGATGCTACCACAAAGGGAGCAAATGAGCGAAGCTGTGTGCTAAGATGGCGAGCTCTTGCTGTGCTAAATATCCCTAGTGTTATTACTTATAATTCTCAGACAAAGACTAAGTTTCAATGGAGCTAAGCTTGAGAAAACTTATCAGCAATTTGGCATAGAATATGTTACAGGTACTGTACGTGCTCTAAAACCAAAGTATTATAAACCCAGGAAATCCTAAGTTAAGGCTAAACTTAAAAGAAATGCAAACCAGTTAAGGGATAGAAATGTGCAACTGTGGCACCCAAACAACCTTAACTCTGCCCTGCTGTGACACCATGCAATAACCATTGGTTTGTGGTTCCGGATAAAATTGATTTTAAGACACACCTGACTTGATTTCCCCCCTCCTGGCTTCACTACTTGCAGTCAGTGTTACCCTGTTACCAAAAGCATTAGGGTTAAATAAAAAGGTCAGGTACAGGGTGTCGCATTTATGAAAGGATCCATTTTTAGATTAAATGTTAACTCCTGACATAATTAATGGATTCACTAAATTCTGAGAAAATTCATTCCATGCTCAACAAGCCAGGGCTGTAATTTTGACAAGGATTTTTCATACACAACAAACTGGCTGAATCCTGGCTTTCAGTGGAGAACTCAACACAGTCTTAATAGTGAGATTCCAAATGGGGCCTCCATAACAAACTGTCAGAAATAAACTAGCAGCCGTATCATCAGGAAATAAACAACTAAATCATCCTTATGCTTACAGCAGTTTGGCAAATTTCTCATGAAAACGTACAAACCCAGGCACAAAAATCTTCTCACTCTGCCCCCATCCCTTGCCATGAGAATAAAGACAACAATTAATCATGCTTTATTGGCCCATCAGAATAACTCACTGGCCCCGCAGGGCAGGAGGATTTCACAAGACTGCACTAAATCCAATAAATTCACCTCTTGCTGCTCTCTGCAGGCCTCCAGACGCAGCTCCAGCACCTCACCCACCGGAGCAAACCCCAAAGGCAGGGGAAGTGCCTGGAGAATCCCCTGGAAAATGTAACCCCCGGAAGCCAGGAGCAAATCGCCCAAGCCAGTCTTCCTGTAGCTAATCTGTTTCAGAGGATTATTAGCTACATGAAAAACAAAGGAATACTTTGCACTTAATCTGGAAAAGCACAATTCTCAGAGGCCAGCCTTGCCAAAGTCTAGCTGCTCTGGGGACGCACGTTTCTGACAGATGACTAAAATATTTGTTCTTCACATGTCATCAAGGTAAGCATGATGAGTATTTTAAGCCTGGCAAATTCTCACCATAGCTTTGTAAGACAAGTCAATTGCTATTTTTCTGGGGGGTCACCAGGGGCAGTAGGCCAATAGCAGAGGGAGCAGAGCCTCTGAACTCTGAGATTGCATCTGAATTTTGTCCAGTAAATTCTTTGTGAAGCCACACGGGACCATTAGATCAACTAGTTTGACTCCTTGTGCTACACAGGCCACAAAATGTTACCCATTTACTCCTGTACCGAGTCCAATAACTCATGTTTGACTAACGTACTTCTTCTAGTTCTCATATACATTTCCAGTCCACCCAAGTCCTTCCTTCTTTTACTCCTGTGACCATCCTTTGCAAATCCTCTCTAGCAATGTCTTTGTTAATGATACATGTGATTCTTGTAATAGACTTCCCATTTCCCACTCCACAAACAAGGTTCTAGTGAAACACATAACCGGATTGCTGAAGGGACTGACTACGTAACTCCCAACAAACAGCAGCGATTTCTAGACTATGGTTATCCACAGCCGCAGCAACATTTACATCAATCACACAAATAGCAAACTGTGCTGGCTAACAGCGGCTGCGGTCTGACTGGGGCTTCATTCAAAGCATTCAGAATGGTGTTTTCTTATGTTGCCTGTTTTACAGGTCAGGCAACGTTCAGGTTTGCCAGATACATAATCTCCTCTGTAAGAGGCTTTACCAGGTTTTAACATACCCTCCAGCTAAATTTGGATTGGCCTGGATAATCTAGACACACATGACACACACCAAGACCCTGCAACACAGGGGAAGCTGTGGACGCAAGAAAAGATAACAACGTGAACTCTCTTATTTTCCTGCCAAACATTTTACACTGCCATGGACCTGCAACATGCACGAGCCCCTTTTGTTCTACTGAAGTTAGAGGTACAAATGGAGCTGAAGCTTTTCCAGTCCCACTGGAAAGTAGCATCACTCAGACAAACAAAGCCAGCCCTCTCTTTGCGACTCAGACCTCGCAGCTCACGGGTCTGTTCAGACTGATTCTAGATTTATATGGGCTGTACCCTGGCTCCTAGAGGCAAGGGTACTGGGAAATGTAAGGATAGCATTTCAGTAAGGGGCTTTGTTTGCCAGCCAATAAATAGGAATGAACATTTAGTCTAGATCTTAGAGCTCAGTTAATGTTGCCAAAACAGAGTCACGGAGAGGCAGGAAACTACCCACAGCATCACAGTTGGCAAAAGACCTCAAGCCTACCCCAGCACCACTGTCTCTGTGTTCTGCGTTTGTCCAGCACCTGGTACCATGGGGTCCTGCCTCCCCAGCACTGAAGGAAGGCTGCTCCTCACTGGTGCTGCCAAGGGCTGCTCATGGGCAGGGACTGGCTCTTTTTGCAGCAGTGGGGAGAACGCTCTCTTGGGATGGATGTTTGCACCTTCCCATCCCTGGCTCTAGGGCGCTACTCAACTCACAGTGCTCTGGGACACCAGGGGAGGCGCTGGCCTGGGTAGGGCACCGGGCCAGTGCCAGATCTCCCCCTCTGCAGCAGCGCCTTCCATCTGCCCGGACTCGGGGCTTCCCCAGGAGGTCCCTGCCAGGCCAGGGTCTCTGGAGATGTCCTCATAAGATTGGATGGGGTGGGGGTGTTCCAAGAGGATGGGTGCAGGAGAGTATCCTGGGGCTGTCCTGATGGGGGTGGGTGTCCCAGTAAGGTGGCTGGGGGAGAGTTGTCCTGACAGCCAGGGATGAGAGAGGGATGAGCTGTCCCGACGGGGGGGGGGGGGGGATGGGCTGTCACTTTGGGTCCTGAGGGGTGGCCCCTGGCTGCACTCACCAGGCTGGGCTCCTGGATCGCGATCTCTCTCACCTCCAGGAAGCTGAAGCTGCTCCACACCTGGGGAAAAAAGAGTCAGACCATGGCCAGGCCCCTGCCCAGCCCCAGCAGGCTGTGACCCACACGGGCTGCCACCCACACGGGCTGCCAGGGGCCAAGTGTGACACAGCGCCCCTGCTGCCTGACCTGCCGGAGTCCAACCCAGTCCTGCCCCTGCCAGCAGTGGGACATAAGCTACCCCCCACAGTCCTAAATCCATCCCAGCACCAGCCCACTCTCCCTGTTGGGCCCCCCGCACCCTGGCCCCCACCCCCAGCCTGACCCCCCTTCCAGTCACCTCAAACCGAACGCCTAATTCCCAGCCTGAGCTCCCTCCCCACTCACCCACCCCAACAGCACGGAGCCAGTCTCCCATGCAGGGTGGTGTGCTGGAGCCCAGGGCCCGGCTCCCAGAGGCACCCACCAATCCAGCTGCAGCTGATGGGCATGGTGGGTGCACCACACCCCGGAGTGTCAGTGTCCATGCCCCACCTTCCCTCTGGGACACCCCAAAAACCCCATCTCAGCAAGGGCAAGCAATGCTGAGCCCTTTCTGTTCCCTCAGCCAGCCAGCACCCCCTCCCCGGCCTTTGTGCCCCATCACAGAGAGAGGGCCAGAGACAATGCCAAGGAGCCACCAGAGCACACACCAGCCAGGAGCAGTTCTCCCCCCTCACACACACTTTGATAGCGGAGACATAGTGAACAGCATTGGCATGACCGGCTTTGCCGGTCACTGGCCAGCGAGCTGACCTAGGCGGTTCACACCACTCAGAGCTGTCACTCAGGCTGTAGCCATTTGCTTTCCATTATGCTCCCTGCTACACTTCCTCCGCGGGGGAAAGGCGATGGAGATTTCAGTGGGCGCATGGGAAACTTGGAAAGTTTAAAAAAGAAACTCGAGATCCTTCTTCAGCCCCTCTCTGCACACAATGCTCTGCGTATGTTGTGCTCCAGGAACCTGGCCCCAGCTCCCCTCCCTTTGGACACAGGGGATTGTGTTTGCACGCCCCAGTCGCATATGAGTTTACGCCGAGTGCTCACAGATGCACCACCTGGCCAGGGCCCCCTTGTTTATACCCAGCTGCAGCTTCCGCAGGCACTTCCTCCTTGTCTGCTTTGCTTGACAGACAGCTAACTTTGCGGAGTTGCTCACTGCCACATTGTTAGCATGTGTCAGGCTACAAGGAGAGCGACCGTCTCCCTCAGCTCCCATCTTCATGTGAGGCCAGCTGTGTTAGTGCCTAGAGTGGCTTCCCCTGGGCCCTGCTCCTCCCTTTTAGCAGGAAGAATTCTGGGGGCTCAATGGAGCTTTCACTGGGAAACCCTTATTGTGCTCGTGCAGTTGAAAGGGTGAGGCCGGGGTCTAAATCCTTGAACTTTCCTACTGAGAACTTGCCCTTGGGACTCCCGCTCTTCCTGCTGGTGCAGCAGAGATCAGGAATGTCAGGCAAGTACAGGAGCAGGCAGTTCTACACAAAGTGCTGGGATCTGCAAGGGGCTGTAGTTCATGGGAGGGACAAGGCGGGAGCTGGGCATGGGGATGCTGGTTCTGGGAAGGGGCAAGGGATGAAGGGTGTTCACAGAGGGGCCAGGAGCAGGCTTGAGTGTGGGTTAGGCCCAGCTGAGCAATGAGGGTGAGATTTTTCCAGCCCATAATGCATTGTAAGACCAGCAATATCACTCGTGCTCCTGGGCAAGGTTCAGCCGTTGGGGGCCTTTATGAGAAGCCTGCCTGGCTACTCAGGTAATGCGCTTGTGCAAAGTTCCCAGTGACTTCAACAGGCCTAGGCCAAAGCCCTTTGACACAATAACTGTTGCTACCAGCTTCTCCTGACCACTCATAACATCTCTAGTGGGGTCCCACGGGGCTCCGTCCTGGGTCTGGTATGAGTCACTATTTTCATCAATGACTTGGATAGCAGAGTGGAGTATGCTTTTATCATGAGCAGATGACACCAAGCTGGGAGGGGTTCCACACACTCTGGAGGACAGGATTCGAATTCAAAACGAGCTTGACAAGTTGGAAATTGTTCCCAATCATTCTCATATCCAGTGGAGTGCCCCAGGGGTCGGTCCTGGGGCTGGTTTTGTTCAACATCTTTATTAATGATCTGGAGGATGGTGTGGATTGCACCCTCAGCAAGTTTGCAGATGACACTAAGCTGGGGGGAGAGGTAAATATGCTGGAGGGTAGGGATAGGGTCCAGAGTGACCTAAACAAATTGGAGGATTGGGCCAAAAGAAATCTGATGAGGTTCAGCAAGGACAAGTGCAGAGTCCTGCACTTAGGATGGAAGAATCCCATGCACCGCTACAGGCTGGGGATCGACTAGCTAAGCAGCAGTTCCGCAGAAAAGGACCTGGGGATCACAGTGGATGAGAATCTGGATGAGACAACAGTGTGCCCTTGTTGCCAAGAAAGCCAGTGGCATATTGGGCCGTATTAGTAGGAGCATTGCCAGCAGATCAAGGGATGTGATTATTCCCTTCAATTCGGCACTGGTGAAGCCATACCGGGAGTATTGCATCCAGTTTTGGTCCCCCCGCTACAAAAGGGATGTGGACAAATTGGAGAGAGTCCAGCGGAGGGCAATGAAAATGATTAGGGGGCTGGGGCAAATGACTTACGAGGAGAGCTGAGGGAACTGGGGTTATTTAGTCTGCAGAAGAGAAGAGCGAGGGGGGATTTGATAGCAGCCTTCAACTACCTGAAGGGGGTTCGAAAGAGGATGGATCTAGACTGTTCTCAGTGGTGGCAGATGACAGAACAAGGAGTAATGGTCTCAAGTTGCAGTGGGGAAGGTTTAGGTTGGATATTAGGAAAAACTATTTCACTAGGAGGGTGGTGAAGCACTGGAATGGGTTACCTAGGGAGGTGGTGGAATCTCCATCCTCAGAGGTTTTTAAGGTCAGGCTCGACAAACCCATGGCTGGGATGATTTAGGTGGGGATTGGTCTTGCTTTGAGCAGGGGGTGGGACTAGGGGACCTCCTGAGGTCCCTTCCAACCCTGAGATTCTCTGAGTCTGTGACCTGGGTCAGAGACATCAAGGGTTCTGCAGGGAAATGCTAGGAACAGCCCAGCTTAGACCAAGGCTTCTATTGTGTTATTCCTAACAAAGCTAATCCCCAGGGGGAGGGAGTTTGGACTAGACATGGACTGTGCATATTCCAGGTGCCTTCTCACCACACTCTGCCTGTGGGATTGAATGCTGACTGGGCTGTAGCTTGGAAAATTAGTACCTGCGCAGTTTCCTAGCTTTGGAAGAGGTTACCTGTCTCCCCAACTCCCCCCATGACCCCACTACTTCCCCACCCACCCCCACACTAGAGATCACCTTCCATCCATTTTGCTTTTAAAGGTCATATGCCAGATACATCAAAAGTTTAATGCTCCTGGGAAAAGTGCAGCTCATGGAACTACTGGTCAGTCAGCCTCACCTCAGTCCCTGGAAAAATCATGGAGCAGGTCCTCAAGGAATCAATTCTGAAGCACTTAGAGGAGAGGGAAGTGATCAGGAACAATCACCACGGATTCACCAAGGGCAAGTCATGCCTGACTAACCTAATTGCCTTCTATGATGAGATAACTGGCTCTGTGGAAGAGCGGAAAGCAGTGGACGTGCTATTCCTTGACTTTAGCAAAGCTTTTGACATGGTCTCCCACAGTATTCTTGCCAGCAAGTTAAAGAAGTATGGGCTGGATGAATGGACTATAAGGTGGATAGAAAGCTGGCTAGATCATCGGGCTCAACGGGTAGTGATCAATGGTTCTATGTCTAGTTGGCAGCCGGTATCAAGTGGAGTGCCCCAAGGGTCGGTCCTGGGGCCGGTTTTGTTCAATATCTTCATAAATGATCTGGAGGATGGCATGAATTGCTCCCTCAGCAAGTTTGCAGATGACACTAAACTAGGAGGAGAAGTAGATACGCTGGAGGATAGGGATAGGATACAGAGGGACCTAGACAAATTGGAGGATTGGGCCAAAAGAAATCTGATGAGGTTTAACAAGGACAAGTGCAGAGTCCTGCACTTAGGATGGAAGAATCCCATGCACCGCTACAGACTAGGGACCGAATGGCTCGGCAGCCGTTCTGCAGAAAAGGACCTAGGAGTTACGGTGGGCGAGAAGCTGGATATGAGTCAACAGTGTGCCCTTGTTGCCAAGAAGGCCAATGGCATTTTGGGGTGTATAAGGAGGGGCATTGCCAGCAGATCGAGGGACGTGATCGTTCCCCTCTATTTGACACTGGTGAGGCCTCATCTGGAGTACTGTGTCCAGTTTTGGGCCCCACACTACAAGAAGGATGTGGATAAATTGGAAAGAGTCCAGCAGAGGGCAACAAAAATGATTAGGGGACTGGAACACATGAGTTATGAGGAGAGGCTGAGGGAACTGGGATTGTTTAGTCTGTGGAAGAGAAGAATGAGGGGGGATTTGATAGCTGCTTTCAACTACCTGAAAGGGGGTTCCAAAGAGGATGGATCTAGACTGTTCTCAGTGGTGGCAGATGACAGAACAAGGAGTAATGGTCTCAAGTTGCAGTGGGGGAGGTTTACGTTGGATATTATGAAAAACTTTTTCCACTAGGAGGGTGGTGAAGCACTGGAATGGGTTACCTAGGGAGGTGGTAGAATCTCCTTCCTTAGAGGTTTTTAAGGTCAGGCTTGACAAAGCCCTGGCTAGGATGATTTAGTTGGGGATTGGTCCTGCTTTGAGCAGGGGGTTGGACTACCTCCTGAGGTCCCTTCCAACCCTGATATTCTATGATTCTATGTCAGTCTCCAAAGTGTCGCACGCAGAGAAAGCACTTACCCTGACCGGGAGCATCACCTGCAGCACATATGCCCTCCAGGGGGTTAAAACCTGCACAGGAGGGAAATCAGAGTCACAGCTATGATTACTGAAAGGGTAAGTGCTGTGCATTTATACTCCCTACCAACCCTGGAGGAGGAGTTCAGGGCACATAACTGTTTCCATTCTAGCCCCCTGCTTGGACATTTTTACCTTAGGAGGGTAAAATTACCGAGCGTTAGGTGACATCAGAACAAATCTGTGGGCACATAATTAACCTGCAGAGCTGCTGCCCATCTGCGTGTCCAGCACATTTCAGAGACTCAAGCCTGGGAATTCTAGGCTCAGACCCAGAACACTGGGATGCAATTCCTGAGTTACCAGAACATACCAAGATGTTGTCTTCATACTTGGATTTGACCTGCAGCTGGACAGGCTTCACCAGGATTATTTCCTTTGGCCCCAGCAAGGCGGTGATGCTGTCTGAAAAGACAACACCCAATCAATCAAACAAGCTGGCAGAGATAGGGAGGCTGATCAGCCTGTCAGTGGCCCATGTGAAAAAAACTGCGGTCTCCCCAAAGCGCCCTGTGAGATGCCATCTACGTCAGAGCCAGCACTAGCTAATCCCTGCTTTTCATTCTCAGCAGAGTCTGGCCAGCAACTGAATTCCCCATGCCCCTACAGGGGGCTCATGGAGGGGGTAACAGGAGGATAACATCTGGGGGTGCAGGTAAGAGAGACCGGGGTGAGATTTTCAAAGCAGTCTAGGGGATTTAGACATGCTGATTTTAATGGATCTCAATCCCCTAAACCATTGTATCAATCTGAACCCTTTCTTCATGTCCTGCTGCCAGTCACATGGCATGGAAATACATTAATTCCCTTGTCACATGACAGCGGCTGGTATCCACTGATAGCAATGACTATCGTTACATCTTACCCTCCAAAACCAATAATAACCACCACAAATGGCTGACACACCTGAAGATGTCGGGGGGGGGGGGGGGGTCTGGGGAGATGGTCCGACCCAGGACACACAAGAGGATCATTCTGCCTCTTCTTGGACATCTATTAATAGCCTTCCAGCACTGAACCTCAAGGGCTTTCTGATCACACACCCACTTCTTGTTTTCAAACTCATGGAGATCTCAGGACTTGTCTACATGGGTCATTAGAATACGAGAAGCCCGGGTGAAGCTCTACAGAGCAATAGCTTGTCGTGAAGTAATGTCCCACATGGACATTGCTGTTTGTCCCAGTGCACTACAGAACTGTTACTACATTGTAGCAGTGTCCACACAGGCTGTTACTGCTCAGCAAGCTGGTGTGCTGTAGTCCCTCCCTGGCTTGCCAGGAGCTAACACCCTGGGTAGACAGCCCCTCAGGCTCGCTCTGCATCTCAGACTTGCCGTAAACGTGCCTCTGTGAGGATTTTTCTTTCACTCCCAAAAGCTTTTCCCTTGCTGGTCACCCAAGTGCCATTTTGGACAGTGCTCAAGCACAGAATGTCATTGTAACATGGCAAGGATGCATTGCTTAGATATGTTGCCTCAGGACCCCTGACTCTCCTGGGAGCTTTGAGGCCTCCTTGTCTGGGGGCTATTTGTGAAATTGCCTCCACCTTTCTTGTGTCCAGTCGACCTCCTTCATCCCCGTATGTTCTTTGTAAGGAATCTTGCTCAGACCAACCAGGAGTTTGCTCCCGTCCAGTTTAAAGCCCTTTTCTTTGTCACACGGCAGATCACTACACAGTCTCTCATTGTGATCATTTTTCCCCAATTGCTAAATCGTCAACAATTACGTCCATTCCATCCAGATACGCGAAGATCGGGGACAAGATGCTTTGGCAACTTCAGATGCTGAGACAATCCCAGAGGGAGGTCACTACATCTACCCGAAGAGACATTGGCGGTGCAGAGTTTTGAGCTGTCTGGTCAGACCTTGGCTTACATCACAAAGAAAATGTTCTTGTGTAGACACATCTTCCTGTACCAATTGGCTGCACTCACATGAAACTCAGTTGATCACTGTGACCCTAATATTACCACAGTGTCTGAATTAGCTTCTCCCCAGACATGTGGGGATCGGGGGAGAAGAGATCTCACCTCTCTGAGACCCTGGGCTTCTCAGGACCCTCCTTCCAGCCTTCCCCGCTCTCTCCCCGTCTCTCTTAACTGGCTGATTTCTCTTTGCCAGGAAAACTTGGAAGGGCTGCAGCTATGACAGACGCCATCTTGGCCAACACCAGAGATTGAACCAGGGGCCTCCACCCACATCCACAGGCTGAACTAGAGAGCCAGGCTCCCCGCCTGGGGGCTGACACAGACACACGCCCTCCGTGACCCGGCCCAGAGGGAGACCCATTGCACCCCTGCCTCATGGGGTACACAGCCAGCTCCTCCAGTGGCAGGAGCGGACATCAGACCTGGCTCTGTTCACAAGTTTTTTGTTCTGATCTGGCTGGCTTGCCGTTAGACTCCTGGCTGCTGGTCCCTGTTCTAGGTACATGGCTTGGTGGCCGTGGGGAAAGTGGAGTTTAAGCGTCTTGCTCTTGCTGGTCTAAGCTATGGCTCCTCCGGCTACTGACTGTCTGCAACCACGGCCTTTGTCTGTGCAGATCCGAAACCCCAGAGTGAGGGATGCTTTGTAGCTTCCGTTATCCGAGCACACTGCACAGACCCCTGCTGCCAGAAGCTCTGTGTGTGCCCTTCATCCCCACCCCCCCCCATACCACAATGCCCTATTCTCCTCCTATTCTCCCTTCCACCACATGCCCTCTATGTCCTCCCCCATGCCAGGGGCTGGGTGTGTCCCCATTCCACCTTTCCCCCATGCCAGGGGCTGTGTCCCCCATGGCCCGTCCCCCATTCTCCCCCCTGCATACAAAGATCTCTGTGTGGCTCCCCAGTTCCTCTTTCCCCCAGCTCAGGGTTTTGTCACTCCCGCACCCCCACCCATCCTTCTCACCATTCATAATTCTTTTCTGTCTGCTAGGGAGATTAGGGTGTCAGTAATTTGCAAACTGGATACCATCAGATTAGGCCTGGATAGAGACTGGGAGTGATTGGGTCATTACAAAACCTAAACTTAATTTCCCCACTATTAATTTCTCCCTACTGTTACTCATACCTTCTTGTCAACTGTCTGTAATAGGCCACTCTCTTACCACTTCAAAAGTTATTTTTCCTCCCTTGGTACCCTGCTGTTAATTGATTTAACTCATTAGACTGACCTCACGCTTGGTAAAGCAACCCCCCATCCTTTCATGTATTTATACCTGCTCCTATATTTTCACTCCATGCATCCAATGAAGTGAGCTGTAGCTCACGAAAGCTTATGCCCAAATAAATTTGTTAGTCTCTAAGGTGCCACAAGGACTCCATTCCTCATAGTCTTTTTAAGATGAACAGGAACTAGGAGTCTGTAATTTACCAAGAAGGTGCTAATGGCTGCTATCAACTAGCCCTTTGATCTGCACCCAATTACCCAGGGGGCAGCAGCAGAAGCTGGGTCTGCTACCTAGATGCCAGGGGCTCCGTGCGCCCCCTTGTGAACAGTTCCCCATTCCCCCTTCTCCCCAGATTCCCTAATCCCAGGGCCCTTCAGGCAGGCCTTGCCTTCATAACACCCCTCCCTGGCAGAGGCGGATTATAGTTTATGGGGCTCTGTATCAGAGCAAGTGGGGGCTTCTCCCCACCCCTTTGGCCTGCAATCTCCCTCCCTCCCTCCACCCGGCGCTCCTGCCAGGGAGTGGGGTCAGAGCACGGGGGTTAGGGTTTATTACAGAAACGCAGTGCAAGTAATCCACGCCAACCCCAATCCAAGTCCACGTATCCCCAGCACATATAGCCTTTACCACCCCATGGCATCTACTTCGCAGATATAGCACATACCGTACTCCAGCCCCATCCACCTTCCCCCAGGACAGCTACCCCTGCCCTCCCAGCTGGAGTGCCATCCCACTCGTCTCAGGGGGAAGCCCCCAGCCTCTCACCAGGGGAGCACCCCTCACCCCCCAGTCCATTAGCCTTATCTCAGATAAGCCACAGGTGGCCCTGACACTGTTCCCCTGGCTCTCTGCCCTCTCCAGCCCTCACAGGCAGCTCCCTTTGCTGCTCCCTGGCCTTCAGCCCCGGCTCTCCAGCCTGGGGAGGTCAGCCAGCAAACTCCTCTTGCTGATCTTCTTCCTTGCTTCCCCCTGAACCTCCTACAGCTTCGGCAAGGGATCACCTCCCTCTGCAATCTTCCCTGATCCTTCAGAGCCCCAGGTGCTGCCCTGTCCCCTCAGCTGGCCAAACTGGGAGCAGCTGCATGGCACAGGGGCACTGGGCCTGGCTCATTTAAAGGAGCCAGCCACCCTGTGATGTCTAATTTTCCCCTTCCATTCTTCTGATTTTGGTGAGGACCAGTCAGGGTCTGCCCACAGATGCCGAGAAGATTCCCTGAAACTTTGGCCTGGATCAGATGAGGTGTTCAAAAGTTATCACATTACAGACAGAGACCCTCACATGCTCAGTCAAATATTGGTGAGGCCAGGTTTTCCAAAGCGGCCACTTCAGGGGTGGATTGTGGGGACTCTGCTGGGACTCAGAGTCCAGTCTGCAGCGGGGCTATGCACCGGTAAATCACGTTAGCACCAATAGGATCGTCAGCTCCTCTGAAGAGCATGTCCCAAGCTGCGCACCCTAAATGAATGGAAATTTTTGGTCCTAGAGACTTTCCCAAGCTCACTCAGTACATCAGCATCAGAGCCAGGAGAGAACCCAGGAGTCCTGAGTCCCAGCCCCTTGCTCTCCCCTCTACAACATCTAGAGAAATAAAGAAACAAAGACCCAGCTCCCGTCCTGTGCAGCTGGCCCCAGAGACAAAGCAGGCACAGAGAGCGCAGGGAGCAAGCCAGGCCTCACCACCTTCCACGTGGCCTCAGTGGCTCTGGGAAGCTCTGAAAAGGGTGCTGCTTACCTTGCAGGTGGCATGGGATCCCTACTGGGGAGAAAGCCATCTCTGGGGCTCCTGGGAGACTGGCCAAGGTAGCTGCACGGGCTACCAGAGCAGCATCTTTCAGCCCAGCCTGCAGTCAGAATGAAACTGGCCCTGCTCAGAGGAAACGATGAGGTTACTTACCAACCGGTAGTGTTGCCGCTTTGCACCCCTCCTCCCCCAAGCTGCCTCTTCCTGCCCCTCAGCCACGATTCAGCCAGAGAGCAAGTGGAGCAAAATGAAAGCGTCTAAGCTAGCAGCCCACGCAGGCCCAGAGACGGCGACGGCATTCGCCGAAACAACAGTGCCCTGCCGAGGAGACAAATGCCAGGGGACAGCAGCCCACAAACTACTCTGGCTTGGCAGGGAAGAGGAGCTCAACACAAGTGCGGAAACAGTTATTTCTCCTTTCCCCTTAATCCTAATCCACCATCTCCCCCCTTCACCCTGCTGTCTCAGCCCTGAGCTCTCCCACACCACAGCTCTGCCAGCGCTCCTCAGTCCTGACCCACAGCCCCCTGCTATTCCACTCCAGGGCTCCCCACACATATAACCCTGCCGCTGCCCCGAATCCCGGCTCTCCCAGCTCCCGGGCTCCGCTCACACACAGCTCTGTCAGTGACCTTCCAGCCCCACCCTCAGCTCCCTGCTATTCCAGCCGTTGGGGCTTTTTGAGCAGAGTTTTTTTCCAGATATCAAGCCCCTATTGATGGGCCCCCTCCCCACAGCCCAGGCTGAGATCTCCAGTGGGGTGTGGAGGGGGTTTCCTTAACTCCTGCTTTGCTGCTCACACCTCAGGACACAAAAAGCGGCTCCCCCTTGACTTGGCCTCAGCTCAGCACGCCAAGGGCACCTGCATCTCCCAGGGCAGCTGGGACAGTCTGCACAGGGAACACATTTCCCAAGCCGGGGAGCAGCGTCAAGGCTCTTTCCCTGGAGTTCACCCTGATATCTGCTCCCCACTCCTCCCTCTCCAGCCCCTCAGCTGGTTATTGGTGGATTCCTGCCAGCCAGGAGTCGGACAGGACAAGAATGAGAGGGGGATGGTGGCTGATTTGCCTTCGCCTGCCCTGCTGGAGTCCTGGGGAGCATGGGCAGGCTCAGTCCCTCACTCTCCTCAGCTTTGCACTAGGAGAAAGCCAAGGCTGGCTGTTTCAAAGAGGGACCCTGGGTTTTTGGGTAGCCAATGGGAGGGGCTTTGGGCCCGCCCCTCAGGCATGCTGAGCACCCACAGCGCCTATTGATTTCAACGGCTGCAGGTGCCATTAACGCACTGCTGATTATCGGGCCACATCACGCGTGTGAACAGGACACGCAGAGTCACTGGCCAAGTTTTGCAAACCTCAGCCCAAGCGACGGGCAGCCCGCTCCGAGCCATTGGAGCGGCAACCAGCTGGGAAGCGTGGGGGTGCTTGCGTTCAGGGTGCATGTCACTAACACAAGGGAGGGGGCCTCACTAGACACACAGATGTGGGAGGCAAAGAGAAGGGCAGATGAGGGCAGAGTCTGGAATTTTTCACTGCCCTCCATGGGTCACAGTCTCACCCGAGCAAGGGGCAGGAATCTTCCCAGCCTGAGCCATCTTGAAAGGAAAAGGGAAGGAGGATTCTGGCCGCTCAGCGCCCTGAGCACGTGGCCGGCTGGAGAAGGGCCACCCGTGCCAGGTTGCAGCGACGTCAGGGTCTTCCCCAGAGGGCTGGTGGGGCTGTGCAGGCAAGGTGGCCTTTTCTCACCCTTTTCACATGTGAAAGCAGCAGACACACCTTTGCAGGAAGTCATCTTCCCACAGGGGCTGCTGCCTCCGGAGACTCAAACCACAGCTCGTGGTGCAATGGCATTGACGATCAACCAAGCACAACCCTCCCCAGCTGGGCTGCGGCCAGTGAAGGACACACTCTGTCTCACAAGTCCCTCCAGGGTGAGGCTCAGCTGCAGCAACGTGCAAAGCATGCAGCGCCCTTTGCATGGGCAGGGGTGTCTCTGTTGCCCCTCCTTCCAAGAGCCTTGCGGCTCAGCTGCGTTGTCTGCACACCCAGGATGGCACGTGGGGGCAGCAGCAGGGCTTCCTCAACAGCAGGTCCCAAGGCACAGAGCCCACTGCAGCAGGGGTCTGGCTGGGCACCAGCCTTGCCATCCCCGGGCACGTTGTGAGACATCTCAGTGCAACGTCTTTGGTGATGCTGTGAAAATTGGGGCTAGGGCCAAGGCAGGGATGGTGAGCTGGCACCTTCTTAGAAGGGATTTGAATGTGTTTCTGAAATTAGGTAATGCCATCAACCTAGCATGGGTCAGAATGGGGAGGCGCTCCACACAAACCCCACCGCCAACCACAAGCCATGCCCACAATCCCAGAATAGCTGGACATTGCTACATGCCTGATAAGCAGTGAAGAGGGCATTGTTAGGTTTCAGAGTTAACGTCCCCATTGGGCCGACTGGTGCAGTTCTCCCTGTAAACGAGTTTACTTACTGCAAGGCATCTCCTTGTGGCCAGGTATGGCCTAGCAGCTCTCACTTCTCTAGTGCGCCCGCCTGCCTGAAGATCACTCTGGTACTGTGGTCATGGAGTTCAAAGCCAGAAGGGAGCACCAGAGCATCCTGCCTGACGCCCTGCATAGCAAAGGCCCCCAGCACTCACGCAATAACCCCAACAACTGGACTGAGACCAAGCGTTACAGCCCTCAGGAGAGGACTGCCCTGTGCCAGGCAGAGAATGAGGAGTGAGGGTCACCAGTGCCCGAGGCCCCACAATGGCCGGAAAACAACAAAGGGAGCTACACCCCAATAATCCTGCCAAGTGACCCCCACCCGCTGCCAAGCCAGGCAACAAACCCCCACATCCCTGCCAACCTGACCTGGGGGAAATTCCGGCCAGCCCCCACACATGGCCAACAGCGAGCCCCGACCCTGTGAGCAGGAACCAGCCAGCCAAGCCCCCGAGGGAGAGAGCACCGGGTGCCACCGCAGAGCCCTGCCCCCGCCCAGCATGCCAGCCCCAGCTCTGGCCAGACCTGCTGCTTCAGGAGGAGGAGATTGAACCCCCCCTCAGAAGACACTGGGGGTGGGGTGGGGCGTGGAAAACCCCTTCCTGACCCCTGATGGTGGCCAGCTGAAGCCCTGCAGCATGAGCTACAGGAACCTAGGACAAACCGGGATAGAGACCAGGACTGCTGAGCCCTGCCTCCCGCCAATACAAGCAACCCCTGCCCGGCCAGGTCGATCTCTTACGTCCACCCCTTCCAGGTCACCACTGTCCCAGCTAAAAGTCCCCAGCCGTCCCTCACACAAACCAAATCCTCCCGCCCTGGTGGGGGCTATTCCTCAGCCTGCCACCCCCCTGCTGGGCTCTATAACCCTTGTGACAGGCTTGTGCATCCCCTTCCTTGGGGCCATGGGGGAACCTCCTCTCCCGCACTCTGATTCCAGCCCAGGGCCCTGTACTGAGCAGCCCGGCCTGCTCCGCTGGGCACCAGTGCCCTGCCCACCCAGCCTCTCAGTTCCCCTCTGGTCTCCCGCCAGGGGCTGGCGCTCCCCTTCCTGCTCCAAGCGGCCACCCTCCCTGGCTCTCCGTCCAGCTTCCCCCGGCAGGCCTGTCACCACCCGCTGCACTGTAACCTCCTTCCCCTCTCAGGTGGCTCCTGAAGCCCCAGGCTCCCCTGCAGGCCCCCGTCTGCAGGCTCAGCCAGGCGGAGTGGGGGCTTCACGCCCACCAGGAGAGGAATTGTTCTTTTAAATGCAAGCTGAGATTTCACAGACGTACTGAGGCCTCAAACGGAGCCATGCCATATTCCCGAGGGCCAGCTCAGCCTGGCACCCAACCCCTACGGCCAGCAGTCCCCAGCAATCCCAATGGGCCGGGAGCAGGCCCTGAGCCCTCTGCCCCCACCCCCACCCCAAGGCATCTCTGCCCATGTCCCACTGCTGCAAAGGCCCAGCGCAGCCCCTGGGAGAGGCCACCTGGGCCTCTGGGGCATCCCCCACAGCCTCTGGGGCATTGTTATTCCACAGGGGGTATCCCAGCCCCCGCTCAAGGAGCTAAGCATGCAGCTCTTCCCGCTTGGAGAGACGCACGTGGTCTCCTCCCACCTTGAGGGCCCCACAAACCAGCTCTGCAGCCCCCTGCCCTACGCCCTCGTCCCTTGATGCCCAAAGAGGCCCAAGCTGCCCTGGGCCTTGGGGCTGTGCAGTCACGGGGAGTCCCTGGAGCTGGCACCAAGCCTATGGCTGCAGCAGCTTATTGCAGGCTTTCCTGTCCCCTCTGCAGGCCAGAGGCCAGGTGATACCCTATGGGCTGGCAAACACTCTCTGCTGCCCCTCATGGCAGGAAGGGGTGGGCACATCCTAACCCTGCAGCTCAGCCAGCTGCCTTCGCCAAGCCCGAGGGAGTGTTGGTTACTCACAGTCCTTGGGCCACCTCCAGCGTGAGGTGACTGGGGCCTGCATGCTTGGCACCAGACCTTGCCCAAGGGAACCAGCCCTCCATGACTTCCAGACTGGGTCACTGCAGCGGGCTCCAGCCCCGGCACACTGCTGCAAAGCTGACGCCCTGCCTGCTGGCTGGCAGTGGGTAGGTTATTACCACAGCAAACAGACATGTACTAGCTGCTTCTGCAGGCAACATCACGTGCCTTCAATGTGCAAAAGCCCTGTGTGTTTTGGTTCCCAGCTACCTCTGCCCATGTTCCACCATGGCTGCTCCGCTCAGCTGGGCCCTCCAGCTGCCAGTCCTAGGAGGAACAGCCAGGCAGGCACTATCGTTGCCTTGGGGAGCCCTTGGCTCTGGAATTTGGTTCCTTCACAGATCCCACTTCTACCCAAGAAACCAGCCAGACAAACCGCTGGAGCAAACCAAGCTTAGCAAACAGACTCAACATGAATACAAACAAACCCCCAGATGTCAACCCAAGCAGAGTGTCTACCCCTAAAGGGTCACAATGCTGGAGACTCCAGCCAGGCTTTCCATGCTGCTGTTTACATGGTGCAAAGCACCCAGAGGCCCCAGTGCTCGGTGGCAGGATTGGACCCTCAGCAAGATCCAGTGATTTTACAGCCTGACAGAAACATTCTGACCCTCTAGTCTGAGCTTCTACCTCAAACAGGCCAGAGACCCTGTCCCAGGGATGCTTGCCTCAAGCCCATTACTTCTGGCTGAGCTAGGACAGATCCTTTAGACAACGGCACCTGTCTGGGTTTAGAGCTGCAAGCAACAGACAATCCACCACATCCCTGGGTGTTGTCCCAGTGGTTAATTACCTTAATTGTTACCAACAGGCTCCTTATTCTGAATCTGTCCAGCTGCCAACATAAGCACAGAGCTAGTCAGGGATTTCTCATAGAAATGATTTGCCAATGGAAAATGCAGTTTCTGCAAAATCAAACTTTTCTGTGCAAAAATTTAGATTTTGACAAAACAAATTCCATTTTCCATCAGGAAAAATCGAGATGAATATTTTATTTCAGGTCAGTTCAAATGTTAAACTGCATTTCCCTATTGTGGCACATTGCCTCATAGGAGTTGTATTTCAGACCCCCAGTCTATCTTATGGGCTGAGCTCCTGGAGGACTGCATTTCCCATGAAGCAATGCGGTTGCTCCCTCACCAAGCTGAATGGTGCATCACCTGTGGACACATCATGGGAGATTTCAGAGTAGCAGCCGTGTTAGTTTGTATTCGCAAAAAGAAAAGGAGTACTTGTGGCACCTTAGAGACTAACCAATTTATTTGAGCATAAGCTTTCGTGAGCTACAGCTCACTTCATCGGATGCATTCAGTGGAAAATACAGTGAGGAGATTTATATACACACAGACCATGAAAAAAATACACATTATAAGGAGAGTGATCACTTAAGATGAGCTATTACCAGCAGGAGAGTGGGGTGGGGGGAGAGAAAACCTTTTGAAGTGATAATCAAGGTGGGCCATTTCCAGCACATTTCCAGGAGTTAACAATGGGGGGGAAGGGGGAATAAACAAGGGGAAATAGTTTTACTTAGTATAATGACTCAACCAGTCCCAGTCTCTATTCAAGCCCAAATTAATTCCAATTCAGCAGTCTCTCGGAGTCTGTTTTCAAAGTTTTTTTGTTGAAGGATAGTCACTTTGAGATCAGAAATTGAGTAACCGGAGAGATTGAAGTATTCTCCGACTGGTTTATGAATGTTATAATTCTTGACATCTGATTTGTGTCCATTTATTCTTTTACATAGAGACTGTCTGGTTTGCCCAATGTACATGGCAGAGGGGCATTGCTGGCACATGATGGCATATATCACATTGGTGGATGTGCAGGTGAACGAGCCTCTGATAGTGTGGCTGATGTGATTAGGCCCTATGATGGTGTCCCCTGAATAGATATGTGGACAGAGTTGGCAACGGGCTTTGTTGCAAGGATAGGTTCCAGGGTTAGTGGTTCTGTTGTGTGGTGTGTGGTTGCTGGTGAGTATTTGCTTCAGGTTGCTATCTGTAGGCAAGGTCTGGCCTGTCTCCCAAGATTTGTGAGAGTGATGGGTCATCCTTCAGGATAGGTTGTAGATCCTTGATAATGCGTTGGAGAGGTTGGTTGGGGGCTGAAAGTGACAGCTAGTGGCATTCTGTTATTTTCTTTGTTGGGCTTGTCCTGTAGTAGGTGACTTCTGGGTACTCTTCTGGCTCTGTCAATCTGTTTCTTCACTTCAGCAGGTTGGTATTGTAGTTGTAAGAATGCTTGATAGAGATCTTGTAGGTGTTTGTCTCTGTCTGAGGGGTTGGAGCAAATGCGGTTGTATTGTAGAGCTTGGCTGTAGACAATGGATCATGTGGTGTGGTCAGGGTGAAAGCTGGAGGCATGTAGGTAGGAATAGCGGTCAGTAGGTTTCCAGTATAGGGTGGTGTTTATGTGACCATCGCTTATTAGCACTGTAGTGTCCAGGAAGTGGATCTCTTGTGTGGACTGGTCCAGGCTGAGGTTGATGGTGGGATGGAAATTGTTCAAATCATGGTGGAATTCCTCAAGGGCTTTGTCAAGGTTCCTCCCCCACTCTGAACTCTAGGGTACAGATGTGGGGACCTGCATGAAAACCTCCTAAGCTTACTTTTACCAGCTTAGGTTAAAACTTCCCCAAGGTACAAATTAATTTTATCCTTTGTCCTTGGAATATCCACTGCCACCACCAACCTCTAACTGGGTTTACTGGGAAACGTAGTTTGGACGCGTCTTTCCCCCCAAAATCCTCCCAACTCTTGCACCCCACTTCCTGGGAAAGGTTTGGTAAAAATCCTCACCAATTTGCATAGGTGACCACAGACCCAAACCCTTGGATCTGAGAACAATTAAAAAGCATTCAGTTTTCTTACAAGAAGACTTTTAATAGAAATAGAAGTAAATAGAAGTAAAGGAATCACCTCTGTAAAATCAGGATGGTAGATACCTTACAGGGTAATTAGATTCAAAACATAGAGAATCCCTCTAGGCAAAACCTTAAGCTACAAAAAAGACACACAGACAGAAATAGTTATTCTATTCAGCACAGTTCTTTTCTCAGCCATTTAAAGAAATCATAATCTAACACATACCTAGCTAGATTACTTACTAAAAGTTCTAAGACTCCATTCCTGTTCTATCCCCGGCAAAAGCAGCATACCGACAGACACACAGACCCTTTGTTTCTCTCCCTCCTCCCAGCTTTTGAAAGTATCTTGTCTCCTCATTGGTCATTTTGGTCAGGTGCCAGCGAGGTTACCTTTAGCTTCTTAACCCTTTACAGGTGAGAGGATTTTTCCTCTGGCCAGGAGGGATTTTAAAGGGGTTTACCCTCCCCTTTATATTTATGACAGGCTTCTTTTCCATAGGTCCAGATGATGAAGATGTCATCAATATAGCGCAAGTAGAGTAGGGGCGTTAGGGGATGAAAGCTGAGGAAGCGTTGTTCTAAGTCAGCCATAAAAATGTTGGCATACTGTGGGGCCATGCGGTTGTATTGTAGAGCTTAGCAGTACGCATAGCAGTGCCGCTGATTTGAAGGTATACATTGTCCCCAAATGTGAAATAGTTATGGGTGAGGACAAAGTCACAAAGTTCAGCCACCAGGTTTGCCGTGACATTATTGGAGATAGTGTTCCTGATGGCTTGTAGTCCATCTTTGTGTGGAATGTTGGTGTAGAGGTCTTCTACATCCATAGTGGCCAGGATGGTGTTTTCAGGAAGATCACTGATGGATTGTAGTTTCCTCAGGAAGTCAGTGGTGTCTCGAAGATAGCTGGGAGTGCTGGCAGCGTAGGGCCTGAGGAGGGAGTCTTCATAGCCAGACAATCCTGCTGTCAGGGTGCCAATGCCTGAGATGATGGGGCGCCCAGGATTTCCAGGTTTATGGATCTTGGGTAGCAGATAGAATGTCCCAGGTTGGGGGGGTTCCAGGGGTGTGTCTGTGTGGATTTGTTCTTGTGCTTTTTCAGGGAGTTTCTTGAGCAGATAGTGTAGTTCCTTTTGGTAACCCTCAGTGGGATCAGAGGGTAATGGCTTGTAGAAAGTGGTGTTGGAGAGCTGCCGAGCAGCCTCTTGTTCTTATTCCAACCTATTCATGATGACAACAGCACCTCCTTTGTCAGCCTTTTTGATTATGATGTCAGAGTTGTTTCTGAGGCTGTGGATGGCATTGTGTTCCGCACGGCTGAGGTTATGGGGCAAGTGATGCTGCTTTTCCACAATTTCAGCCCGTACACGTCGGTGGAAGCACTCTATGTAGAAGACCAGTCTGCTGTTTCGACCTTCAGGAGGAGTCCACCTAGAATCCTTCTTTCTGTAGTCTTGGTAGGAAGGTCTCTGTGGATTAGTATGTTGTTCAGAGGTGTGTTGGAAATATTCCTTGAGTCGGAGACGTCGAAAATAGAACTGTATCATGTTCATGGGGGTGGAGGGGCAGAAGGAGAGGCCCCGAGATAGGACAGATTCTTCTGCTGGGCTAAGAGTATAGTTGGATAGATTAACAACATTGCTGGGTGGGTTGAGGGAACCATTGCTGTGGCCCCTTGTGGCATGTAGTAGTTTAGATAATTTAGTGTCCTTTTTCTTTTGTAGAGAAGCAAAGTGTGTGTTGTAAATGGCTTGTCTAGTTTTAGTAAAGTCCAGCCACGAGGAAGTTTGTGTGGAAGGTTGTTTTTTTATGAGAGTATCCAGTTTTGAGAGCTCATTCTTAATCTTTCCCTGTTTGCTGTAGAGGATGTTGATCAGGTGGTTCTGCAGTTTCTTTGAGAGCGTGTGACACAAGCTGTCAGCATAGTCTGTGTGGTATGTAGATTGTAATGGATTTTTTACCTTCAGTCCTTTTGGTATGATGTCCATCTGTTTGCATTTGGAAAGGAAGATGATGTCTGTCTGTATCTATACGAGTTTTTTCGTGAAGTTGATAGATTTCCACTCCATACGGCTAAATGCAGTGTCTTGCATACGTAAAAGAATAAATGGACACAAATCAGATGTCAAGAATTATAACATTCATAAACCAGTCGGAGAACACTTCAATCTCTCTGGTCACTCAATTTCTGATCTCAAAGTGACTATCCTTCAACAAAAAAACTTCGAAAACAGACTCCAACGAGAGACTGCTGAATTGGAATTCATTTGCAAATTGGATACAATTAACTTAAGCTTGAATAGAGACTGGGACTGGTTGAGTCATTATACTAAGTAAAACTATTCCCCTCCCCGTTTCTCAGACGTTCTTGTTAACTCCTGGAAATGGCCCACCTTGATTATCACTTCAAAAGGTTTTCTCTCCCCCCACCCCACTCTCCTGCTGGTAATAGCTCATCTTAAGTGATCACTCTCCTTACAGTGTGTATTTTTTCATGGTCTGTGTGTATATAAATCTCCTCACTGTATTTTCCACTGAATGCATCCGATGAAGTGAGCTGTAGCTCACGAAAGCTTATGCTCAAATAAATTGGTTAGTCTCTAAGGTGCCACAGGTACTCCCTTTCTTATCATGGGAGATGTAGTTTGGCTCCCTGGCCAGACTACAACTCCCATAAGGCAAAATGCCTTTTAGGGAAATACAGGTTACTATCACACTGATTGGAACAGCAGGTCAGTTCAATGCACTGAAGTGAAATATGCAGGAAATAGCCCGACTTGATTATGTTAAGAGTTGTCACTTTGGATGGGCTAGCACCAGCAGGAGAGTGAATTTGTGTGGGGGGGTGGAGGGTGAGAAAACCTGGATTTGTGCTGGAAATGGCCCACCTGTTGATCACTTTAGATAAGCTATTACCAGCAGGACAGTGGGGTGGGAGGAGGTATTGTTTCATGATTTCTGTGTGTATATAAAGTCTGCTGCAGTTTCCACGGTAAACATCTGATGAAGTGAGCTGTAGCTCACGAAAGCTCATGCTCAAATAAATTGGTTAGTCTCTAAGGTGCCACAAGTACTCCTTTTCTTTTTGCGAATACAGACTAACACGGCTGTTCCTCTGAAACCTGAAGTGAAACAGTTTGATCTTGGGAATGTCCAAATGAAATATTTCCAAACTGATTTTTTCTAGCCTATTTTGTTTTTTTGTTTGTTTTTTTTGGGAAAGAACACCTGATATTTCAACTTTTCCTCCTGATTTGGGACAAACAACTGTTGGAAACTATTGGAATTTCCCACAAGGCAAAAATGCCAAATTTTGCTCAGCTCCGCTTTCAGCCATTGGACTTCGATATACCTCTTTCTGCTGGAGTAAAGCGCCCTCTGCTCTCAAAAGATCTTCCCCATGTAGGGCTTGTTGTGGCAATTGGGCTTGTAACTTTTTGCCTGCTTGGGAATTAACCACCAAAAGTAGGTCAAGTTGTTTTTAAATCAAAAATATTATAAACAGGTGCAAGAAAACCAGACAGAAAAACTGATTTAGTCTATGCAAAAAGGCTACTAATTAGGGCTGTCAAGTGATTAAAAAAATTAATTGCGAGATTAATCACGCTGTTAAATAATTTAGAATACCATTTATTGAAATATTTGTGAACGTTGTCTACATTTTCAAATATATTGATTTCAATTACAACACAGAATACAAAGCGTACAGTGCTCGTTTTATATCATTGTTTTTTATTACAAATATTTGCACTGTAAAAAACAAAAGAAATAGTATTTTTCAATTCAACTCATACAAGTACTGTACTGCAATCTCTTTATAATGAAAGTTGAGCTTACAAAATGTAGAATTATGTATGAAAAATAACTGTATTCAAAAATAAAACAATAGAACCTACACGGCCACTCAGTCAATCACGTTTGGTTACAATTTACAGGAGATAATGCTGCCCTCGTCTTGTTTACAGTGTCACCTGAAAGTGAGAACAGATGTTTGCATGGTACTGTTGCAGCCGGCATCACAAAATATTTATGTGCCAGATGTGCTAAAGATGCATATATCCCTTTATGCTTCAACCACCATTCCACAGGACATGTGTCCATGCTGATGACGGGTTCTGTTCAATAATGATCCAAAGCAGAGCGGACCGACGCACATTCATTTTCATCATCTGAGTCGGATCCCACCAGCAGAAGGTTGATTTTCTTTTTTGGTGGTTTCGGTTCTGTAGTTTCCGCAGAAACTGTAGTTGGAGTTTCAGAGTAACAGCCGTGTTAGTCTGTATTCGCAAAAAGAAAAGGAGGACTTGTGGCACCTTAGAGACTAACCAATTTATTAGAGCATAAGCTTTCGTGAGCTACAGCTCACTGAAGAAGTGAGCTGTAGCTCACGAAAGCTTATGCTCTAATAAATTGGTTAGTCTCTAAGGTGCCACAAGTCCTCCTTTTCTTTTTGTAGTTGGAGTGTTGTTCCTTTAAGATATCTGAAAGCATGCTCCACACCTCATCCCTCTCAGATTTAGGCAGGCACTTCAGATTCTTAAACCTTGGGTCGAGTGATGTATCTATCCGTAGAAATCTCACATTGGTACCTTCTTTGTATTTTGTTGAATCTGCTGTGAAGGTGTTCTTAAAACGAATTTGTCTTGGGTCATCATCCAGGACTGCTATAACATGAAACATACGGCAGAATGCAGGTAAAACAGAACTGGAGACACACAATTCTCCCCCAAGGACTTCAGTCACAAATTTAATTAACACATTTTTCTTTTAACCGAGCATCATCAGCATGGAACCATGTCCTCTAGAATGGTGGCTGAAGCATGAATGTGCACATGAACATTTAGCATATCTGGCATGTAAATACCTTGCAACGCCAGCTATAAAAGTGCCATGTGAATCAGTGTTCTCACTTTCAGGTAACATTGTAAATAAGAAGCAGGCAGGAGTATCTCTCGTAAATGTAAACAAACTTGTTTGTCTGAGCAATTGGCTGAACAAGAAGTAGGACTGAGTGGACTTGTAGGCTCCAAAGTTTTACAGTGTTTTATTTTTGAGTGCAGTTATGTAACAAAAAAAATCTACATTTGTAAGTTACACTCTCATGATAAAGAGATTGCACCACAGAACTTGTATGAGGTGAATTTAAAAATACTATTTTGTTTATCATTTTTACAGTGCAGATATTTGTAATAAAAATAATATAAAGTGAGCACTGTACACATTGTATTCTGTGTTGTAATAGAAATCAATATATTCAAAAATGTAGAAAAACATCCAAAATATTTAGTAAATTTCAATTGGTATTCTGTTGCTTAACAGTGTGATTAATCGTGATTTTTTTTTAATTGTGATTAATTTTTTTGAGTTAATCAAGTGAGTTAACTGCTATTAATCGACAGCCCTACTACTAATATCCTTCCAACAGTGTTGAAATCATGCTTGGAACAAACAGAAGATGTGAAACCAGAACTTAAAGAATCAAAATTGGTGCATCAGAAACTAGGCCTAACTAGTGGGGCCTGGGCTAGGCTACCCAGCATTCCCTCTCTGTCTGGGTCCTTAAAGAAAGAGACTCGGGAGGGAAAATAAATAGTGAATAGTAAAACAGACAGAGGCTACTGGAGCAAGCTTCACCACCATAGCTGACCCCACCCATCATCTCCTGGGACCCTAGGCCTGTGTTAGCCTGATCCTGAGCGATGTCCTGCCTAGATGGGCCAGAGAGAGGGACCCAGATGACGTTGCCACCCTACTGGCTCCAGCTGAATCCCAGCCACACCTGGGGTGACACAGGATCAGACTACCAACAACAGCTCCAGCCCATTGCAGGTAACTGCTTCTCTTTTCCCCAGCAGGAGAGTTATTACCACCTTTGACACCTTCTAAGGGACTGTCAGACACTGGGCTTTGCCTTCTCTCTCCAGCTAAAGGGAAAGGGAACAAGGGATGTTGTTACAACAGAACCCTTATTTAATGCTTTCAAAGGCTTCAACTGCTTTTCCTTCTTTTCTGTATTGTTAAGAAAAAGGTTCAAGGGATTTTTAATGGTGTGTTTGCCATGGCACGAAGCAGGCTCAGGTCTCTGTATGCCAACCCCAACCCTTGTTTAACACAGTTTAATGTTGGACAGTGAAAGACTTTAACAGCTTTAACTCTTTTAATCTGTGAGATTAATTCACCAGTCCCTATAAAACATGATCACGTAACCCCTCACTGTCTTTTGGAGAACTAAATAGATTGAGTTTTTCAAATCACTCACTATAAGGCAGACCTCAAATTGTTTGTCTAGCTCTTTTCTGTCCTTTCCAGTTTGTGAACAGCCTGAACTCCGCCACCTCTAAACCTAGCCCTGTATCTGCAGCTTCTGCAGCCTGCAAGGAAGCACGAGTGACACAGCTTAGCAGGGCAAGTGCATGAATGACCTGCCAGAATAACTCTTGGGAGGAGTCGCCTGATCTCCTATAGTTGAAACTGCAAACACTTCACATAAGCAGATCTGCGAGTGCACCCCACCTGGACCTGTATGGGCACCCCCCACTATTCCACTGCAGAGCTCCCCGCACAGATAGACCAATGCATCCCTGCCCTGCCCCCCTGCTATTCCACTGCAGAGCTCCCCGCACAGATAGACCAATGCATCCCTGCCCTGCCCCCCTGCTATTCCACTGCAGAGCTCCCCGCACAGATAGACCAATGCATCCCTGCCCTGCCCCCCTGCTATTCCACTGCAGAGCTCCCCGCACAGATAGACCAATGCATCCCTGCCCTGCCCCCCTGCTATTCCACTGCAGAGCTCCCCACACAGACAGATCAGTGCACCCCCACCCTGACCTGCACCCGCTTCTATTCCACCCCACACCCCTCTGATCCCAGCCAGGGACTGCCCTGCTGCACCCAGGCAGCTCCTTCTATCTGGGCCAGCAGGGCCTGACTGGCTGTTGCTAGCCCCTCTAAGCCTTGGAGGGCCAGCTCCTTGTGGTCTCCAAAATGGCTGTTCCAGAGAATCCTCTCTAGCCAAGCTTGGTAGCAAAGGCAGATTTTGATTTACTGAGGCCCTGGGCACAAAGAACATTTGGCCCCCCCACACCCAGGGGCATGACCCCCTCCTTTTAACATGGGTGTAGGCCTAGACGCGTGGCATTGTCAGGGGCTGCGCTTTGTGGTGGGGAAGCTGCAGTGCTCAGGGTGTGAATTTTTAACACCCCTGGGCACCATAGCTACGTTGATCTAAATTTTAGCACGGCCCAGGCCTCAGGGTATATGTCTAATTGCAGCCAAAAGGTGGGACTGCAGCACGTGTGCGTGTACCTGAGCTAGCTCTGAACTAGCTAGCACAAACAACAATCGCAACATGAGCTGTGCAAACCCTCTTGGCGCCCTGGTATGAACTTGAGCAACTAGCCTGTGCTGCCACAGCTTACTGCTAGCGTTACTCAAACTGGATAGATCAGAGCTAGCTTGGGTATGTCTACACGGGCTGCAGTCACACCTCTGACTGTAGTGTAGACACAACTTAAGATGGGGCAGGGGAGGCTTGGGGACATTTATCAGCAGCAGCTCTCACTAACCCAGCATGAACATTTCCAAACCTCCTTCTCCCATCACCTGGCCACTACGGTCTGTACAAGCATCTGTCTACCAACATAGCTTAATGCCCTCTTACCTTGCCTACTGTAAATACAGCCTCCCTAGTTCCCAGTTCAGGGCTTATACCAATTGGTGCTTCCCTTCTGATCACTGGGAAGAGAGAAGCCCATGAACATCAGTGCTCTCTTCTGGCCCCTACCCTAGCTCTTCATTCAGTTGAGAATCCAGTCTGGAATTATCCTCCATGATCTCACTGTAGCCAGACTTGCTGATATTCTCCATTCAGTCCCCAGTCCTGGTTCTTCTGGTCTCCATAGCCTTGTTCTCTGCAGTTCCTATGCCTCCCTGAAACTCTGGGCTTTATAAATTCCGTCTAATTTCTGCAAAGCTTTTCTCTGCCTGAGCTCTTAGATGGAAATTTTCAAAAGGCCCCAAGGCCAGTGAGGCATCTAACTCCTACTGAAGATTCAGTGTGAGTTGCCACCTAACTGCCATTTGTGCCTTTGAAAGTCTCCCCTTTAACAGTAAAATTCCCTAACTACATTTGCAGCAACTCCACAGTTTTGAGAAGCCAGATGTTATACAACCTTGTTTTATCATCCAGCCTGCTCTTACCTACCAGCCTGCTGCAGGGCTACTCAGACCTCTTTAGCCCTCTTCTTGCTAGGACTCTCCAGGGTTAACAACATTTAGAACTAAGCAGATGGGAATGTAAGCAACAGGGGGCTTGGTGCATGTGCTATACACAAATGTACTTTCAAATTCATTTGGGGAATGGACTAGATTTCATATAAACATTGTCTTTAACCACCCACTAACAATCCCTAAATGCAATTCCTGGATGAGAACATGAGCCAAGCCCACCAGAGCTTTGTGCTTGTGTGAACAGATGCAGTTGACTGTCAGCATTCCAAACAGCAGTGCTTTCTAGCATTGATAGTGTTGAACATCCACTCCAACACATTTCATATGATTAGAAAGGTCTTCTTTCTTCTGCATAATGCCCCAGACACAGAACTCCAGGCTGCTCAGTGTCCTTCTGGAGAGAGGAGAAATTTCTCCGCAGGTAGTCACAGGACAGCTCAGAACCTTGTCTCCAGGACAAACGGTTAAATGGTACAAAGGAAACAGCCAGTGAGCATGCACGTTAATCCATTATTATTTATTAGCTGTACAGCAGTATATTCTCCTTCCCAGCTTTCAAACCCCATTACATATTTTATAACATTTTTTTTCCTCATGTTGGCTTTCTAAAATAATGAAAAATATCACACAGTACAGCTAAGTACAAAAATGCATCAACCTAGAGTCTGATAGCTAAACTGATAGCTCTCTTAAAAGCGATACATAGAAGAAAAATTTGTTTGAAATCAGCAAGACTGAGGCTCTATAAAAAGCTTACATATTTTAACGTGACAGTTCATATACAGGCATCATTTGTATTTCACATTATTCCTTTGTTGTCTTTTTATTAGAGATCCAAAATTTTATAATTACTGACCTAGTAAAATTTCCTGGCCCAGGTTTCCAGGGCTGCAGTGATCCACCTGTAAATCACCACTTCTGTCTTAACATAGGATTCATAAACACAAAATACAACTACAAAGTAGAGCAAAGAAAATGTAGTTGTGAAGTTATAACTGAAAAGGTTAATTATACAGGTTTTAAATGCCAGTTCCATGTGCTTTGAAACCAGATTTCACGGGTGGGCTTCCGTTGTTTTGCAACAATAGTCTCTCTTCTACGTGATTGGTTATCAACAGCTTTTCCAACATTTACACTCTACCAATTCTCTTGTCACTTAATTTGCAAGTAATTAAAACACTGGGGTTTTTCTTAATCTGCATTTTTTCATCTCTCTTAATTAATGGAAAAAGATTAAAATGTAAAAAAAAAAAAAAGTTATTTACAAGCTTGACCATTACAGAAATGCTTTGCCCAGAGCAAAGCATAACGAGGACAGAAACCAGTTGGATCATGCCAAAACTACCGTGTGTGGCTGATTCGGAGAACCGGAGCTAGTCAGTGGGGCAAAGCAAAACCAAAAGCATTTTAAAAGTTTAGAACACTCCCCAGTCTGCATTTACAGTTAAAAACACTACTGGGAGAAGAAGGCTGGAGGACTTCGGGAACTCGAAGGGCAAGTCCAGAGTGGTGTACCACATACTCTAGTTAGGGCTTCCATTTTTCCACTTTTCTGTATTAAAACTTGTTACATGTAAACACTGTCCTTGGACCATCATTACAATGCAGTTCAGAGCAAAATGAATCGAGCATCTCACGGGAAACCCTCAAGGACTCCAACATATATCCTAATGCTCCATGATCCTGTAACGCTAACATAAAACAGCAAGTTCTAGTTAAATCACATTCTAACATCATTTTGAAGTTTTATTTCCCAGTATGTTTGGTAAAATGGTCTAAAATGATGCATTTCCCAAAGCCAAGAAAAAAGGTAAAAGGAAAAATAGATTTGAGCCGTTTAAACACAGCCCAGGCCAGTTCAGTCAGCAAGCTTGGCCTTTTCCTCCATCACCGGTCCATCATGCTCAGAATCATCTCAGGTGTGAGATCTCCATTGGGAGCTTCCACTACTGCAGGCTGAGCTTCCTCTTCTTCCCCTACTGTTTCTGCATCAGGTTCTTTCTTTACTTCCACTATAATGTTTTCAATTGCACCAGTGTTCTGATCTTCAACCTGAATGATTGCTGCAGCTAGCAAGGAAAAAAGAAAGAGATCAGAATACAGATTTCACAGGTGGGGGGGTACGTTAAAACAGATAATCTCCAAAAGTGTTTTATATAGTTTCTTTCCATGCCAGACAGTTTATTACTGAAACTGAACATAGAATATTAACCATCTTTTCACAAATACAATCCTAGTTTATCCAGGATAATCAGGGCTACAACATCTTAGCAGCATTTACTGCTGCCACAATCCACTGCTGAGCACTTCTTATTGTTGCAATATCATTTGAATTAGTACCCCAATTTTTTAGTAGAGTCGAGCTCAGCCCTGGGTTTCAACAGTGCTCACTGGGCCGGAGGTTTACTGCTGGGGTGAACTGTAACTGTTTACAGCAGCAGTAAGAGGCTCAAGGCCCTGCATGAGAAGGGGCATTCAGCACATACCCCATAAATGGGAATTCACAAGGGCAATTCTCCAGGAACACAGGAGCCCAGCCTCTCCATGCCTGACCTCAAGAGGCACATGCTCCTCAGAATGAGGGGGCAAAAAATATGAGACTTATCTCCCAATCATCCCCAAGTATCACAAGTTCCCTACACAGCTTCCCTGCAGCAGCCTCTACATGCAGTTGTGTTGACAACACAAGCATCTGCAGTACGCTGAAAATTATGGGGCAACTTAAAATACATTGTTTCATAGCAGAGTAACTAACAATACCATACTGATTATATGGGTGTACGTTGACTAAACTCCTCCATTTGCTAACTGGTGTGATGCTGCAGTTGAATTCAGGATCAGAGTGCAGTGTAAATATTTAGACAGACAGGATTCAGTGCCTTGTAGCACAGAACTTGGGGCCTTGAATACACAGGAGGACAATGGGAGGCAGCTACTCCTTGAAGAGGGGAACAGACTCACCCTTCTAGTGTGATTTATATGAATATTTTTCTTGGATTCTGTACAACCCTCTACTGGTCTTTAGTCTTACAGTGTAACCCCTCTGGGCAAGGACCATGTCTACCTATGTTTATATAGCACCTAATACCTAGCTCATTGTACTACCACAATGAACAATGTTCTGAAAGCAAACACTAGTTTTTAACGTCTGATCTGGGCTGCTTTAAAAACCTGATTATTATTGTTACAAATTTTTAGCGTGTCCTTCGCTAGAGCGCCTGGAAGCAATTTACACAGACTGGAAGCATGTTGTTAACCTACGAAGAAAAGATAACTCTCCTCCCCTCCTTTCACAGAACTGCCTCCATAACTCTGAACTCCATAACTCTGTCAGGAAATGCCTGCCTGCACCAAAAGGAGTCTTGCGTTGAGTCCTGCAGGCAGGATCTCAACCACGCTAAGGTACCTCAGTAAAATGATACAGAGACAGTGAACATATTTTTAAAAGTACTGAGCTCCACGGTAAGTGCTTTCCCTTCACCCTCCCCTGGTTCTTGTCACACAGGCAAAAAGCAGAAGACCAGAAGTCTAAAGTGCAGGCAATGCGATGTTTATTGGGGTTAATCAAGTAAGCATATCCATAGTTCTGTATGCCACAGAGCCTTCCCAGTATCCCTGTTCCCCCTCCTCTTTCTCAGCAGGCATAATTATACCTATAGTGTACATTGTTGGTCCCACCCCATATCAATTTATTCTCATGTTCCATTTTGGAGGCTCTTGGGTAAGGGGGCTTCATTACAACCTCTTTTGTATCCCCTGGGTAGGGCCCTACCAAATTTATGGCCATGAAAAATGCATCACGGACTGTGAAATCTGGTCTCCCCCCATGAAATCTAGTCTTTTGGGGCTTTTACCCAACACTATACAGATTTCATGGGGGGGGGGGGGAGAGAGACCAGCGTTTCTCAAATTGGGGGCCAAAAGGGAGTTGCAGTGGGGTCACTAGGTTATTTTAGGGGGTTACAGTATTGCCACCCTTACTTCTGTGCTGCCTTCAGAGCTTGGTAGCTGGAGAGTGGCGGTGTAGCCAGCCAGCCAGCCCCCCCCCCCCCCCCCCTCAGACCAGCATTGCTGGAAACACAGGAGGAAGCCGGAACAGGGCACTTAACATATATTCCAGCACAGCCTTTGAAGCTGTGAAAGCACAGGTGTGCTGCTACAATGTGCCTCTGGGAGCAGATACAAGGATTAAGCTCACAGCAGGCAGAGGCCCTGTGACAGACATGGCTCTTAGCCCCTACTAAATAGCGTGATGCACACACACCAACATCCTAGGTGGGAAAATATTTACCCTGATAAAAGAAATGTCCAGTAGTCAAAACTTATTGTTTCTCTCCCTTGCAAGTGTAAACTACTCTTGCGAAAGCTGGCGTCACCCAGACAGACCAGCCTCAATTTGGCATAAGAAAGGAGAAAGAGAATAAAGGAGTACAGAGGTATAAGTAGGGGACCTACAGCACCATGATTTTTGAGTGCTTTTCACTATCTATCTGCTGGTCAGATAAGTGACAGCCTCCCAAGGCTTCTGCAGCTAAGAGGGTCCCTAAGCCTTGTCCCTTATTCGTCTTTCCGCGGAATTGAGTGACCGATCCTGGCTTGGCACCGCTGGAATCGAGAGATGCAAGGAGGGTAAGAAGCACCCACACCTGATCTCCTATCTTTAGTGTACACATATTTTGAAATAGAGCTCTATACTTTGTTTTCTTTCTTTGGGATTGTGGCTTCAGTTTTGTAACTTGTTTGTGTGTGTAACATCTCTACATTTAAATAAGTAGGCACTAGCAATTTTGTAACCACATGATTAGAATCTAGCTTAATAAATTTTGGTAACCATTTATGCATAAGCCTGACTTGTTTTCTCTGGTTTACTGTAAAGCAGCCAACACAATTAAAGAACCTCAGCCGTTTTGGCTCTAAAGCCTGGCCATTAGGTGAGAGTACTAAGAGCCTAGCGTTGAGTTGTGCCGCCTCCACGGGGCAAACTCTTGGGGCACCTGTCAGTCAATCCTGGCTGCCCGCTGCGAAGGAGCTCTGAGCTCTAGCAGTTAAAGTCACGGGTGTGGAGAGGCTCTTAGTGCTGCCATTGGGGCACCTGTCTGTCAGTATTGACTGCCCGCTGCGAAGGAGCTCTGAGCTCTAGCAGTTAAAGTCACAGATGGTATAAACGGGCATAGCTGGCACCTCACCAAACATCCTTGGCCGTCGGCTAACAGGCGGCTGCTGACTGAGGGCCCAGCTCAATACCAGATCAGGCCATCCTTATTTCTGTGCTGCTGCTGGCAGCAGTTCTGCCCTCACAGCTGGGCTCCCGGCCAGGAACCGCTGCTCTCCAGCTGCCCAGCTCTGAAGGCAGTGCTGTCACCAACAGCAACACAAAAGTAAAGGTAGCAGGACCGCAACCACCCCTATAAAAACCTTGTGATCTCTGCCCCCAAAACTCCTTTTTGGGCCAGGACCCCTACAATTACAACACCGTGAAATTTCAGATTTAAAATAGATGAAATCATGAAATTCATTATTTTTAAAATCCCACGACCATGAAATTGACCAAAACGGACCACAAATTTGGCAGGGCCCTACCCATGGGAGGGGTAAGGAGTGATGTTGTGCTTTGGTCAGAGACAGGTATTTCTTTGGCTTTTAGTGTTTCTTATACTTTCCCCTCCATCCCCCTCGCCCCTCACGACAGATTGCTTGACCTTATCTTGGGAGAGGAGTTGAGGCAGGACTGTCCTTCAAGCTTATGCTCGTGTATTAAACTCCCATTCTACCCAGCTGCACTTTTAGCTCTCTCTCGTCTCTTTTCACCCCATCTGCTTGTGGGCAGATGTAACACAGTGTCTTTGCTCACACATATTAGTAAGAATATAGAAATTCCAGAAGTCAATGGGGCAAAGACCCAAAATTCTATCTCAGCCAAACATACAGGCCTGAAAACCACATTATCTTCACTCTCACTCCTAACACTCCGTTCAAGTGGAATGAAAACCCTTAGGAAGGTGCACAGAGACCCACATGAGGAACGATCAAACTGGATGCTACTCTGAAGGTCAGGCAGTGACTTACGCTGGGGCTGTTTTGGTTGGCTGGCTTTGCCTGGCGGCCTTCCTCTTCGTTTCTTAGCAGGAGGTGGTGTGGGAGCCACAGGCTCCACTTCCGGTTCAGCCTCAATTTCTACTGCTGTCTCATCCTCATCTTCATTGTCATCCAGATCTGGTTCAGCATTTTCCTCTTTAAAAAACAGAAAGCAAACAGGATAAATCATCGGTTTATGCAGGTACAAAACATCAACCCTGGCTTCCTACAAGGAGTAAGAACCAACCCTTCATCATTCTGAGGTGTAATCAGCTTCCCACCTCTACTCAAGTGAAGGTAGCGAAGATAAGTGAACCTGCGACAAGGAATTCATTAGAGGGATTTTCAATACTGGGTTATTCATCTTAGAAGGCTGGAAATTGAATCTTCCGGAAGAGGAAAAAGAAAACCCGGCCCCATATCCAGTACCAGTGATTACCGGTTTCAGTGTGAAACATTTTAGAACTTGAGGGGAAGAGCAGGACCTCTGGGAACAATTCAGTTGCCAAGAGATGGCACCAGAATCCTCACTACTGTTACCCTGCTTCATTAGCATAGAGGGGGCTGGGAGAGACAGGAAGTCTCAGCTAGCCATCTCTGGCTGAGGAAGGATTATCCAACACAGTATATTCTCAGGGGTTTTGTCTGATTTTAAGTGACTCATGATGGAGACGCCGCCTCTTCTCTTAGAGGAGACTACTCCAGCCTGACAAATCTCACTATTAGGAAATGATTTTCCACACTTTTCTTGGAATAATTAATCTAATGGCTCTGAATTCTATCCCACTGAAGCATCCTAAACAATTCTATCTCCTCCTGAAGTTCCTCCCTTCTGATGCTTGCATTAGATAATATGGTCAATACCCTTTTAACCCCTGAAACTCCTATGCTCAGCCCATCCTGGTGTGCAGAGTTGAAGGGAACAAACTTCAGGAAAAGATGTGGTGAGAGTGAAGTTGTGTGGAGGTCAAAGTGGCTGCGACCAACCTCTGTGTAAGTGCCTCCCCTCTACAGAGGAATATACAGAGCCCGTTGCATGTGTGGAAAAAGGGGTATGGCCCGAGGAGAAGCCATACTATGCAGTAAGCGTCCATTAAATCAACTGTGGGAAAAACGCATTAAGAGCTGGAGCAAGTTAATGCCTGCAGAAGCACCCCTCCCCCAATCAGAAGGGTCCACAGAACAGCCCCAAACCAGCATAAATACTAGCCTGGCTGTGCTACGATGGCTACTGTTGGGTGAAGAATTCCTCCACAAGGCTGCCCAGGAGTCTTCTGGGCTCCACACTGCCACCGGTTCCACAGAGAGGGGGTGGTGGGACCACTGCACAGATACCATGATGATTTTGCTCCCTTCTGTGACGTTTTGAATGGGAAGGGAAAACATAAACCTCAATCCATTGTATCTGGCTTTGTCTGCACTTCCTCTGCGTTGGCGTGCTGCTTAGTGCTCACGGCACCCAGTGCCACGTAACACCACAGAGCGCACGCATGTTCTAACTATAGCCCTTACAGAATTCTAACGAGAGGCGCTATCGTTACCCTGGTTATGCTATGGACGTCCGCAGCCCCAGGTGCGCTGGCTTTATTGCCAGCGTATCACGTTGCAAACCCATGTTTTGCTGGGCTGTTCATTCTCACCACATTCCCACTGTCCAAACATTTCCCTCCCATTGAGTGTGTGCGCACTGTGGTATTTTACCCCAGGGCTATTAGATCCCAAACTAATACCACCGGGGAGGGGGAGAGAGACACTAGAACAATTCAACACATTTGATATTTTCTCCCTTTATCCACCTGATTTCATCGCAGCTTTCCTCGCGGTAATTACATGTTACCAGTGGCACAAACACGTATAGCACTTAAGATCATTTTTTCGGCTGTAGGTTTAAGAACTATAGTCTTCATGCAGCACAAATTTAATTTTGGGTGACGTAACTTCTCTGTGCAGACTGGGCTAGGAACTCCTGCCCACGTGCTGTACATTTCACATTAGCGTATTATCTTTGTGCATTTTGATTCCTTGGAAAGTCCACATAGACTTTGCATTCCATTTGTCAGGAAGTCTTTTCAGTCCCTCGTGAAGCCTCTAAAAGATATTCAGTGCAGAATAAGTCTTGGTTCAGCCACCACTCTTCTAGCAGAGATTTTTGGCCAGCCTACCCCACACAGCTCCTTCCAAACCTGGAGAGTGTGCACTGCTGGACAAAATATAATTCTTTATACAGCTGATAGTTTCTATCACAAGACTTCTCTTGCTGTAGTCTCTTCTCTTTGCCTCTAAGACATAGCTTATCTTTTAAGGACTTGTGTTATTATGAGACTTTGCAATTGAGGTTTGCACAGTAAGCACTATTTTGACCCTACTTTTCTAAATTCCTGCAAAAGCCTTTTCCCTCGTTGTTTTTGCTAATACAGACTAACACTGCTACCACTCTAAAACCTTTTTTCACCAGACATTTCTCATGCATGTTCTCTTGTCAGGAAGATGACTTTTTCCCTTGGACATTAACTGCATAAGCCATTTTAAGGGTTTGACAAGGAGAGTCTTTGCTTTGGAAAATCATCTTTCAAATGCTTTGTCTAGAAACACCAGCTGTGTTTTCTTCAGTTGAGGACCAGGACCTCAATATTTTTCCATTTAAAAGTGGAAAAATTCAGAGTGCAGGCAAACAGTTTTTGAGTTATCTACTATAAAACATTCCATTAGGTCCTGGAAGTGACTATTCGTTAACCCTTTAGACATGATTGCTAATCTCCATTCTCAGCCAGTAGGTGTTGGCTGCCAGCGATCCTATCAAGTCCTTGCTCCTGGTTGTCAGTGTGCATGTGAACACACAAGAATGCTGTCCTCTAGGAGAGACTCAGGTGGTAGTGGACTCTACCATCAACCCCTTGCAGCTCTACTCTTCAGTTCACCTGAACAACTAGGAAAAACAGTCCTGGGCTGTAAGTAGTTCCCTCACCTCTCCCTGACTTGCAGCTGGGCTTCTGCTTCAGAAAATTTTTCCCCCACAGGAGTTCAATTAACTTCTGTGACTCCATGGCAAATTTGTCAATCAGTTGAGCAAAACCAGGGTTGTCTGGGACTTTGAATGAAGCGTGCGTGTGTGTGTGTATATATATATATATATATATATATATTATAAAATTGTATAATAGCAGTCCAACCCCAGAACCCAGAACAAACACAAAGGGTGCCAATTTATGTAATAGGTGGAAGCTACAGGCCCTGGGTAGCTTAGGTTGCAGAAAGTAGGCAGGCAGGACAACTGGACACCTTGAGAGTAGGAGTGAAAGAGACGAGCCTCTTTTCAATTAGTCATGACCTGGAAGAAGACAGGGATGACAACTCATGACCTACTTCCCCAACAGGTGCAATCCTCTCTGCACTAGTGTGCATGTCACCCCAGCTTAATCTGTTTGCTTGCCAGCTAGCTCTCAACTTTCCAGGTGCTAGAACCAGCTTGTAGAGTTTGTAAGCTCTCAGTTGGTCAGAATCAAGGAATTTATGAATGCAAAAAATGCTCTCCTGGTAAAAAGATACAGCCACATTCTAAAAGAAACAAAGTCAATTAATTCCCAAGCAAGAAGTGAGTGGCTGGGGCATTGGTCTGGTATTCAGAAGACCTGCATTCTATTTCTGGCTCTGCCACTGATCTTCGGAGTGACCTTGGACAAGTTATTTACCCTCTCTTGGCTGTTTTTCCTCATCTGTACTGTGCCTAGCATCATGAGGCCCTAATGCCTCCAGCTGCTACAGCAATACAAATAAATACAATAAAACTAAATAAAGTTGAGATATTTCAACTGATTCAGAACACTGGAAGGTGCTACTTATTTTAAAACAACTACACTTAAAAAGCCAGAGAATTCTGAACTCGGGTTCTATGAAACCTCAACTCTGACTCAAATCCCATCCACTGTCCACAGGAAACCACCTTCCTTCCAGTCACTGTATGTCATCTCCAATAGCTACAAGTCCTCACCTCATCTACTGTAAAGAGAAATTGAGAGCCACCGTCTACAAGCACAGACTCTCCTCCCGATCAGCTGCTCATTCACATGGTGCACAGCAACGTCACTTCTTACCCTTATACAATACAGAACATCCACCCCACCTAAAATTCCACCAGAAGCCAGAGAAGAAACCCACTTACTACATACTTTAGCTAGAAGCCTCCTTATCTACCTCATTCACCCCCATCCAGCAATAAAACTCTATCCTTCAAAAACAAGCCTGAGCTGCATCTTTGCCCTATCCACTACATAAACTGGCCCCCAGATATCAGTCTCACAACAGCTGGAGTATACTGAGACATATGTAGAACATAGGCCATTTACAGTTGTAGTCAGTGATGGTAAAAGTTCATACTTGTGTGTGTACCCTCACGCAATACAGCATTCCGGGGGGATGAAATGCATGCGCAATAACTATGTTGTCGACTTCCAGTGAAGACACTCTTGACTCATAAGGTACCAACAGGAAAGAGACGGTTTACTACAAGCTCATAAGAGAGGCTAGGTACATTTAACCAGGTCATTACACAGTGCTCTTACCACTATCAGAGGAATCTTCTTTTTTAGAACGCATCTTTCTCTTTCTCCCACGTTTTCCCTTCTTAGGCTCCCCTCCATTCTCTCCTTCTACACCATCTGGGCCAGAACAGTTATCTGCATGTCTAGCCATGGTGTTCTAATCAGGGAAAGGAAAACAAACACTGAAATAAAAACCAGGTAGCAGGCCGGTATTTACAAATCAAGTTGTACTTCGGATAGCTTATTCCTTACAAAAAATAAATAAAAAATCCCCACTTATGTAGACTCCAGAGAAACCAGTGATTGTGTTAATGTATGTTTATTTTGAGTTTTGTCATCAACTGTCTTTTCAGTTTCTTTTCAGTTTCGGTGGTTACTGCTGCAAAGAATACACTAAAACTAAGTGTAACCTGCGTCCAGCTCCCCTTCTCAAACACATGCTTACAGCTTATTGTTCTTTGGAACAGCCTCCCACCCTTTCAAAGATCAGTTCAAATCGTGGTCTGCTCACTTACCCTGCGAGTGAATGTTTTCCCACACTTTGAACAGACAAAGGCAGCAGGGACAAAGTTGGGGTCATGGTAACGTTTGAAGTGCATATCGAGGAGCTGTTTCTGACGGAAGGTTTTATCACAATGGCTACAGGCATAAGGCTTTTCTCCAGTATGGGTACGTTTGTGCATGATCATGTGCCGCTCCTGTCATTGAGAGAAACACACTCAGAAGCGTAAGCAAAACAGAGCGGTAATGAGCATGAACTCAGACACATGAATGTAAAAGGTTAGCAGTTGTCATTACTGGGGGGAAGAGCTCTAATATTTCACTCTGAGACCAGCATCTGGGAGGGAAGAAGATGCTTCTTCAGGTGAGCTGGGACATCTCCATTCATGCTACATGCAGTTGCCAGGATCCTAACTGCAGTCTCTTTTCCCTATGCCAGCCAATACTCCAGTGCTGTGACAAACATATTCCATTCTTTGTCTTCTTTAGAAGATAACTTCTGTAAAGAGACCCTTAGCTGGAAGGCTAAGGCCAGTGTGAAAGGGCACTACACTTTTCTATATCAGTCCTTAACATAAACTAAAAGAGAAGGCATCAAATTTGATCAGCTACCAAGATTAGTAGTTTCTTCTTTAATGTTTGATTTCTAGCCCACGTTTGCTATGCCTGGATGACAATGCTGTTCTGGATATTCACAAGGGCTGTGTGAACAGCCAACCTCTCTGGAATCACCAGTAGGCTTACCTGTCTGCATGCATAATCACACTGGTCACACTTGAAGCGCTTCTCATTCTTGTGAGATTTCTGATGCTGGATGAGAGCGTATCGCTCGTGGAACACAGCATCACAGTAACGGCACTTCTTGCCCTGCTCAATGTAGGAATGCTGCTTTCGCAAATGAACACCTAATAGCACAAGAAAAAGTCTTTAACCCTTTGTTCTCCTTTATTACAGCTGGAGAAGATATTCTCTTAATACCTATCCTCTTGCGTGCTTTCATTATTTAATCTGGTTGGAAGCCAAAAGCCTGGGCCCTATTAATACTTTGAAATTACATTAACAGCACCATGTATGATTAGCAAGTTCTTCCTCAAATGTCTTTTCCTATTCACCAAAAATGTTTGTTTCCATTGCCAAACTAAATGCACATACACTAATTTGCTGGGAAAGCCCCCAAGAACTAACAGCTCATTAAAATTTCTGATTTATTAAACCACAAAACTATGTCCCATGAAGAGAAGGAGTTAAAATGCAAGGCAGGCAGATTCTTTTGTGTGTGGCAAAATGAGCAAGGTAAAACACTGAGAGAGTATCAGGCCAGAGCTTGGCGTTAGTAGTTTCTTTGCTTTGTGGGTTTCAATTGGATCCTTCCATTTAATTTGGAAGAGAGAGAAAGAGGTTAAAAAACCCCATACAATTGTGAAGAGTGAGAAGAACAGATCATTCAATCAAAGTGGGAGTGCCAAGAACCCAGCCATGTTGTGCCACACTTCACCACCGAACTATTACCAAGTCCCTACCTTGTGACAATAGCAGTTTATAAAACAAACCTTGAAAGACTTAATCATAGCAAAGGGAACTGCACTGCTACAATCCAGCAAGACTCTTATCCCTGTCAGAACCCCACACAGTGTACAATGACTATCTCAAGTGATTTAATGTGTTGGATTTCTTTTCTATGAACAGCAGAAGGACTGCTGCCCAGAAGACAGTCATTTTATTGCTCCAAGTTTAGTTTAGAATAGCCTATTTTCGCCTTGAGACTCACTGAGCCAGTCTGACACCCTTAGATGGGCCGTGACAGCGAATTCTGTAGAGCCAGCAAGCACAGTAAGTGCTTTAATTTGGGCTCAGTAAGTGCATGTCGATGGGCACCACACTGGTGGCCTGCTTTGTGCTCTTGGTAAGCATGATGCCGCGCTGGAATAGTATTAGAAGCAGCCAATAGTTTTCACAGTAAGGGGTGGCTATTATAAAAATCAACAAATTACCATCCAACACCACTCAGCCAGTAAGTGTCATATTTTGCACCACTCAAGAATCTACAGCCTATGCAATTCAGTCTATATTAATCCCTGTGCCTTGTGAAAACTCCCCTGTCAACTCTGGTCTGTTCAAAGAGCTTTTTCACCACCAGGTTAACCGATACTTACCTAAGTCACTCTTCCTTGCTATGACAGTGTCGCAGTGGGGGCAGTGAAATTTGGCCACATTCTCTGTGTGCTTCTGTAAAATGTGCATTTTCATGGTGCCACTCTGGGTGAAGCGAGCATGACAGATGTAACATTCATAAGGCTTCTCTCCTTTGATAGGGGAAGGAAAGAGTATTTGGTGCATGAAGTTAGTTTTATTAATCAGTCTTGTCTAATTAAAAACATACCCGAATTGGAAAGAACAGTCCAAATGTGGATTTGGTGGCACAATAATTTAGTGCTCTGGTGATCTATCCCTTTCAGAGGCTAGAGAAGTTTAGGGAAGTCTCATTCCCCCTGCTACGTGTCTGTCCACATCACAAAGCCACTGTGCAACTCATCACCTTAGTTCCAAAACAGACCTGCCTTGCTGAGGAGTTAGGTACAGCAAGCGTTTTGTGAAGGGCTCATGTGCAACATAGCATTGGCCTGCTAAACCCAGGGTTGTGAGTTCAATCCTTGAGGGGGCCATTTAGGGATCTGGGGCAAAAACTGGGGGTTGGTCCTGCTTTGAGCAGGGGGTTGGAGTAGATGACCTCCTGAGGTCCCTTCCAACCCTGATATTCTATGATTCTATGTAAGGATCTGGCATGAACTAAGATTTTTGCTTTCACAAGTGCCAATATCCCCCTCCACACACACACACTTACAAGACATTTTTCCTTCACACTTTAGCAGCAAGATTAGTATTGCACTAGTGTTTGTTGTCAATTATCCGTGGGATTTCCACAAACTCACTTAGTGAAATGCTCCTGTACCAAACATTGAACAAGTGTGACCCTGAATGTCTGCGAGAAGACTGAAAGTGGGGTAAATACTGATGTTCAGAGATTTATATTACCTTTCTATTTTATGGTATGCCTGTATTCTAGAGCTCTCATTCTGCTAAACAGATTTTTAGTTTTCTGTGACAAAATTGAAGACAGGCTTTCTCAAGCAAACTCCCATTTCTCAATTCAGTAACAACTTTCAATGTATGGATTTAGATGCTAAACCCGGGTGCATGCTCTCACAGACTTTACACCTTTTCTATGAAAACATGAAGCAATCTTTCATTTTGCCAGGTTCATGGTGACAGGTGCGTTGAGAGCTCTAGCATACGTTAGCATTCCTGAGCCTCTATGCCCAGTGCTGAAGCTCCAATAGCACGTTCACCAAGCATGGAATCAATACCAGAGTGGGTTCTCATGTGCCTCTTCAGTTTGTAAGTATCCCTGCTGGCATAACTGCACAAGCTGCACTGGAATGGGCGCTCTCCAGTATGAGAGCGAATGTGGCGTTTCAACTTGCTGACCTGAAATACAAGAATATGATTGGTGTTAGCACAGATGAATAAGACAGTCTTTCAAAATCCAAGCGAAGAAATTCAGTGATAAGTTTTGGGTTTTTTAAACTGAAGTATTCTGCTGGGTTTTTGACTTCTTGTATTACCCAAAATGTTCAGCCCATGTCATGAATCAGTACAGATGTGAAATGGAATAGCCTCAGCTAACGTGTATGGAGGTGTTACATGGTTACTGACCCACAACAAATCCGGCACAAGCTAGCTCAGGAGAATGATGTGCATAGTGATTATCTGGTTTCAGAGTAGCAGCCATGTTAGTCTGTATTCGCAAAAGGAAAAGGAGGACTTGTGGCACCTTAGAGACTAACCAATTTATTTGAGCAACTACAATGAGACTGAAATGCACACTTCTAATAGAATAGAATAGATGTAATAGAATATCAGGGTTGAAAGGGACCTCAAGAGGTCATCTAGTCCAACCCCCTGCTCAAAGCAGCACCAAACCCCAATTTTTGGCCCAGATTCCTAAATGGCCCCCTCAAGTATTGAATTCACAACCCTGGGTTTAGCAGGCCAATGCTCAAACCGCTGAGCTATCCCTCCCCCTTATTCTATTCTATTTCTTCCTGTACCATCTCAACCTATTACTGCACATATCCCACTCCCGTCAACCATGCTTATGCTCAAATAAATTTATTAGTCTCTAAGATGCCATAAGTACTCCTTTTCTTTTAGTGATTATCTGGTTATTTCTCCTAAACTACAATATGTAAATCACTGTACTGCATTCATTGCAGCCCTCAGAACTTCATATCCATAAAGAGCTCAGATTAAAAGTTCACAGTACCTGCACAGCAAAAGAACCTAGACGGTGCTGTTGGTTGGGTTAAATCTTGCTGTTACGAATCAGGCATAACCGCCATCTTTCATTCAGGATGAATGTAAAGAAGTGACTGAAATAATAGCAGTCTCCAAACCCAAACCAAAGACAAATGCAAGGCTGCCCAGAAATGTGTGAGAGAGTAAGAGAAGGAGGACTCAGAGACAACACAGAATAAAATAGGCACAGCCTGGAGAATCTGAGATCCTGACAGAAGCTTAAAGAGGGGGCTTGTGGTGCTGGCTAAAGAGGCTTGGGGCTGTAAGAAAAGAATCTCTTTTGTTTGGGTCGTCCTGAGTTCAAGGAAAAAGAACTTTGTACACTACTTGTCAACACAAAAATACATGCCCATCATAATTTTCTCCTCCTAACCGGAGTGCCCACAACACCCTGAACCTGGCTAACCACTCAAATCAAAAAGGGGCAACTACAATGAGACTGAAATGCACACTTCTTTTTCTTCCTGTACCATCTCAACCTATTACTGCACATGTCCCACTCCCGTCAACCATGCTGATCCTTAGCTTGCCTAAGCCTCTTCTCCCTACTACCCAGCATGAGTAATTTCTTTTTAAAGTTATGTTTATTTTAAAAATGCTCCTTCAGCTTCAATGCTGATTAGGGAAAGAAGAACATTCCAGGAAGCTGCCTCCCAGTTAGCTTTTCAATAATTCTGAATGAAAAGACAGATTTTTGGAGAAGAGAGACGCAAGGAAAAAAAACAAAACACACATGACTCATTTTGACAGCAGATGCTCATTCTTCTTAACAAACAAGTGCATGGTACAAGACTGAGCACATTTCTTACATCTGAGGGTGTTGCCAACCTTAAAGTACATTTATCTCAAAATATTGTTACCTCCTACATCCAGGAGTTAGCTAATTAACCCTGAATGTTGACTATATTATTAAAAAGGGTAGTGAAAAATCTCTAGACTTCTTGTGCGCATACCACCCACAAACCAATTTCTCTTTATTTTAATTTTTTAAAAAAATCTCACCATTTGCTTTCAAAGACAGCAAAATTTCTGCTCAAAGACACTTTTTATGGCCAAAGTGTTAACTCCTCTAAATAAAATGTTTTAATGCAAATTGTTGACACGGACCCTTGCCATGTATGGCATGAATGGTTGGTTCTGTGGTAATGATTAACCTAAACGTACCTCTACACTAGCATAGTCGCACATCGAACATTTGAATGGTTTCTCATGAGTATGTTTGTAACGGCGATGCCGAACCAACTCTCCACTGGTCACAAAGGCCATGTCGCAGTCTGGGCACTTGTGAGGGCGAGTACCTATATGTGTATAGCCAGAAAGGAGGGGGAAAATATTAAAGTTGAGTGATGAGCCAATGAAAACAAACGCATGCTAGCTTCGCTTTTATAAATTAGAAACTTTGGATTCATAATCTGAAAAACCTGAGATACTATGGCAAATATTGTGTGCTTGAACTGAAAAGTTGCCACTTTTGTGTAAAACAGCCATCGTATTACTAAAGAGATTGACAAATTTTGAGGATGATCAAAAGGATGTATTTAGCTAAATGAACGACCACATATATAGGTAGACAATACAGTGTTTTGTTTTCTGATCCCATGGTTATTCCTAGAATCCAATCATTTAGCTAGGTGTTCTATGTGTAGAGTAAATTGGGAATATGGAAACATCTTTCCCATCCACTCACTTTGTTGAGAGTGGTGGCTTTATTTTTGTTCTCATTCCCATTCGCCATTAGGCAGGTACTTCAAGAAGCCTCTATAACAAAACTAAGTAATTGATTTCTATTTTTCCCTCTCCCATATAAACTTTATAATAATTTTGTATTGGTCCCTGTAGCGGGGTGGTCACCCGCTCTTGCCCTGAAGGGCTGAAAGGCCAGCCCTTGTGGAGGGCTGTTGGCTAGAAGCTGGGTTGATTGGGGAAGTAGCCACAGCTGGGCCACACCCCAATCAAGGCCCAAATGGCCCTTATAAAGGCTGGGAGCCAGAAGCTTAGGCAGAGTCTCTCTCTGGCTAGAAAGAGACAGGCTGGCAGGGACACCTCACCTCACCTCACCTCACCTCACCTCACCTCACCTCACCTCACCTCACCTCACCTCACCTCACCTCACCTCACCTGGGAAAGGCCTCAGGAGCTGGGAAGCCCTAGGCCAGCAACGCTGCAGGGCCTGGTTCCAGGCCCATATAGGTATTGGGGTTGCAGAGGGGCAACCTGAGGGCGGATAAAGGCAGCCAGCCCAAACCCCTTGTTGCCTGTGATGACTGGCTTTTACACTGTAGTCTGCCCCAGGGTGCAGGGGCTAGACAGTGAAGGCAGTAGCCATGACTGAGGTGACGTGGAGATAGTGGGTGAGGGTTCCCCAGGGTGGGGAGATCCAGGGAGTGGGGCTACTGCCAGGGGGCAGCACACAAGGCAAGGGCACTGGGTCCTGGGAGGGACTGGGGCCAGTGATAAGGCGGATCACTGGCCTGTGGAGGGTGCTCTGGGCTAGAAATCAAGGACGACCAGAGTCGTAATTCCCAAGGTCGTAATCAAGTAATTCCCAAGGACGACCAGCAGGAGGCGCCACCGGGTGAGTCCGAACCCTTACAGTCCCCCTCACACTCTTCTCTTGGGGGTTTCTGTCCCTTGTGTTCATCTTTGGCCCCGTACTTGTCCTGCTTCCACACAAGGAGGAGTATCAGCATGGAACTGATGTAAGCTTAGGGCTTGAATCAACTTCTACTGAAGTCAAAGGGATTTTTCCCAATAGCTTCAAAGGGAGCTGGATCAGGCCATTTGTCAAGTTATATCCATGTGCACACTGAGCTTCTCCACTGGCTCAGCAAGACAAAAAGCAAAGCTAATTGGGCTCATATCAGCAACACTGAGGTAACAGCACTGTGAAATCCTCTCCCTTCAGGAATATCCTATGGGAGAAATTTTGAAGATACAAGGGAGAGAAGGACTAATATGAAAGAGTGAATCCTATAAAATTCCTACTGTACAGGAAGTATAACTATAACATTGTCTTTACTGATTGTACGGCATTAGCTCTGCATACAATACCTGTGTGAGTATTGAGGTGGTTCCTCAGCAGCGTGACTGTCCGGAAAGCTCTACCACAGAGATGGCACTTGTGTGGTCTTTCATCAGTGTGGCTTTTCATGTGGCGGTCCAAGTTAGAACGACGTGGACAAGTATAACTGCACAGCTCACACTGGAATGTCTTCTTTACACCTGGCCACAAAGCAAACCAGCTTTACTCTAATCAGCCCCGTTCTCCACTGCAGTATACTACGTTAGGTGCAAGATTCCAATAGTTTTCCCTTGTTCCATGAAACTGTTACATGGAAAGTAATCTTGTGCAACTGAACTGTATTTTCTATTAGAAATAGAAGGCAGTGATAAGCTATTGTTTTAGGATTTTAATTAGCATGTCAATCATTTTCTTTCCTGCGCTGTCCTCACAAGACAAAAGGCTTTCCCATCATTAATAATCAAGATTTATAGTAAGAGAAAATCAAACACAAACACTGAATTCTTTTGCTGTCAGTTCTATCTGGTAATTGGTTAATAAAACAACAACACAGTTTCTGGGTTTTTATCATTTGGTATAAAACTGTTGATAAATACTAAAATTTCGGAAACAAACATCTACATGATCCAGTGAAATATAGTTTGTAGTCTAGTTGTACAGTAGCAACAACGTCAAAGCATCATATTCAAAGCAAAGTAAACAGCTACGTAGCACAGGAACAGAAGATGAAGGTTACTCTGAAAATGGAAGAACAGAGAGCTTCTACTTATGGCTTTAATAACAGAAGAAATTTTTTTTACTAACACAAGGGCTTTAGTCCCAATACAGTCTAGCTGAGCGTGTCATTTTTTCCAGCCCTTCCGTAAGTTCCCATTGTGACAAACACATTTTAAACAGAGCTACTTAAGAATAGTTAATTTACCTTTCTTTTTGATTTTTGTTGGTTTAGGGGGCTTCATGTTGCCCACCACCTTTTCTGCATTAACCTCAGACAGCAAACCCTCCTGCTGCTCCTCTTCAAAGTCATACACAGACACATCCACATCTTTGCCTTCCTCCGTATAGCGGAGCTTGCTCTTTTTGGTTTTCTTTGTTTTTTTGGCTGGTGGCTGATAGTCTGGATCTTTCTGCCAGTTGGGATCTTCCTGTGGCTGAAGTTCACCTTGTTCTAGTGTCTCCACCTCCCCATTTGCACCTACTTTGACTACCTGGAACCCTTCCGGTAAAGGGAGCGTGTGGCAGATCATAGGCTCTCCCTCCTGCAGGCCTCCTTTGGAAACCTCATTTTCATAGGCTCCCTGAAGCTCTTCCACAGAAGTAGTGGCAACGGGTACAGTCACTGGAACGGGTACTTGGACAAGCTGAAGCTCACCAAGGTTTATAGGCTGCTCTTCCATATTAACAACCTGAAGTGTTATTATCTGTGTGTCATCTACCGTGGCCTCTGCTTCCTGAGCCACTGAGCCCTCCATTACTTCAGTCTTCATCTGAAGAAGCGTTGGATCCAGCTGTTCCATCATCACCATTTGCACGCCACTGTTGACATCCTGCACTACTTCGCCCCCATCTGCCTGGTTCGGTGGCATATGGCAAGCATCCTCCTCCTGCCCACCTTCACGACGTCTTTGATAGGTCTTTCTTTCTTTCCCCTTAATGAAAGTTTCAGACTCCTCCCCGATAGCTTCGATTGTCTCGCTTTCCATTTTTCCTTCCTGCTGTAGAAACAAGAAAAGTATTTTACGGGATCACTTAGATGACTGTTTTGACAACAAGCAGTACAAATTGATGGGACAGAAGTTCAGACTGAAGACAAATGGTCAGACAAAAGGGACCCATTACATTCACTGACATTCTAACATGGAAACAAAGCAGAACTTTGGATTCACATTCTATTGACCTACTGTTGGTAACATAGCTTTAATACCAAAGTAGTAGTAGAACACAATCTGAAGTGAAACAACTACTGTGTCAGTTTCACAGAAGGAAGGGATAGGGGGAGGAGAGATTAAGTGATATCACGTTTCCTACTTCATACTTAAAAAAAAAAAAAAATCTACAAATCCCAAAGGCAGGATGTACGCTGGTATTATTCATTGCTCATAAATTATTGCTTATGCATCTTATAGTCTCACTTTACACAGTTGCCAGCAATATCACAAAGGCAATCCTGAACTACTGATTTTTAGAAAGCATGAAAATAAAGTAACAACAATACGGTTGTAGCAAGCTTTTATTACAGACTTGGAAATTTTATTTGGTCCTAAAACTGCAAGATTTATTCTTAAAACAGAAAGAAGATGTTTCTGCAAAATCTGAAGAAAGTGCAACCTGTCTGAGAATTACAAGTCATTTAAAAAAAAAAATACCCCAAATGAAATTCTGATGAATTCACATTTGTCTCTCTCTAGCTCAAAAAAAAAAAAAAAAATTACTATGGTCCACGTCGTTCAATCTCTGTAAAAATTCATATGCAACCATATTTAAAGAAAACAGATGATTTAGTAACATTTGCTATGAATCGTTTGGGGGCCCAATCCTGTTCCTGTTAATGTAAAGGGATGTTTTGGACACTGACTTCAGTGGAAACTGGAAACTACATGCATTTGTGCATATTGCCCTCTACTGGCCAGCTGCAGCTTAGCAAGAACACAAGGATCTTCTACAGCTAACATCTTCCTTTGGCTCAAGTGGCCTGCATTTTTGAAGCTGCAGGATTGGAGTTCTAGGGGTTTATAATGGAGAGGTGCTCGCTTTTCTATGCTTAAGGCTGCCACCAGTCATAGCAGAACGCTGATTTTGATTTCCCCTTGTAACTAAACAGATAATGTCATGGTTTCAAAATGTTTATAGCTAGATCTTGTTGGCAACAAGAACATTTCAGAATTTTTTAAAATAAAAATGTCTATGTAAACATAGCTCCTTTCTGAAATTTTTGTCCAATATTGCTCTGTTAAAAAACTCACTAGAATACAAAATTTCAAGCATTGGTAGATTTTGACAATGGCTTGTGCACAAGGTAGTTTTCAAGAGTAGAAATAGTAATTTACGGTTTTTAAGAAATTGCCATTATTTGGAAACAAATCTCTGTCAAAGTCAATGGAGAAAAATCATGGTCACACTGACTATATTCATCTACCAATGAATCAGCTAGGGCTCTCCTTTAGAAAAGGGAAAGTAAATTCCAGAATCAGGTAAAATTACCCCTCAGTCTTGAGAGAGCATGCATGGGTCCATTTTACAGGTGGGATAACATAGGGTCAAAGTTTAAATTAGTTTCCATATGAAGCCACGAATCAGGATCAGAATTCTGATCTCTGAGATGAGACCCCCAACACTAGACCAAAGCATCTCTTAGAGTATTTAAAAACCCTACACTTAGTGAAGCCAGCTAATTTGGGGCTTACAAAGGTGGCAAGATTTGTTAAGAGCTTTGGGACACTAAAGATGAAAGACTGTAAAATAAATGCAAAGCATATTAGACACATTTTTATTTTGGGTAAAAGGCACAAATTTGTGGCTTGCTTGCCAGTGGTGCTGAGCACATTCAACTCCTATTTGATTTCAACGGGAATTGTTCAGCACCTCTGAATATCAAACCACTTAAACAGTTGCCTAAGTATGATTTAGATTAACTTTCTCTATCCATTTTGAAAAAATCTGTGTATACATGCATATTATGTGTGCACACACTACACACACACTGCTTGCCTCTATTCACATCTATTTTATTGCATCTTCAGACGTTCCTCCTTTTTTGGGTCTATTGATTATTCTCTCTAAGCACTTGTTGCTTTGACAATGTATCAACATCATGGTCTGCTCAAACTATGGTTCACCTGCTGGTGCATAACCTTTGACTTTCAGAATGTTTCTTGCAAACAGAAGTTGCAGTCTCCAGGGGGCACTGAATACCAGAAGTACTGATATTTTGCTTCATATATACTTCCACTTCCCTCTTTCCTAACACCAATCAGCAGTTCACTGTACAGTAGCCCACATGGACAAACATCTGAGAGAGACCTGAGTGCCTGATGCTGACTGGCAGTCTGCAGGGGGTCAGAACAGAGCTGTGTCTTTACCCCACAGTGGAGGTGTAAGAGCCTGGGCAAACTGTCTTCTAATCCAGGGGGTCTCAACCTTTTTCTTTCTGAGCCCCTGTGCAATAAAAACTCCACAGCCCACCTGTGGCACAACCATGTTTTTTCTGCACATCTAGTAGATAAAAAAGCCAGGGCCAGTGCTAGGGGTAGAAAGCAATGCAATTGCCTGGGGCCCCATGCCACAGGGGGCCCGGCAAAGCTAAATAACTCAGGATCTGGCTTAAACCCAGGTGGTGGAGATTGAGCCTGGGCTTCAACCCCAGGCGGTAGGGCTCAGGCTTCGGCTTTCTGTCCTGGGCTCCACAGGTCTGACGTCTGCCCTGATCTCTGGTTTATTTTGGTAGACCCCCTTAAACCTGCTTGTGACCCCCCCCCCCCAAGGGTCCCCAGACCCCTGGTTGAGAACTGCTGTTCTAATCACCATTTATCCCAGGTATCTGGGTAGGGACATGGAAGGTTAAGAGATAAAAGGAGGCATCACTCTCTAAGTGAGAACTGGGTAAGCAGAGCAGGGCAGAAAAGCATGATAGGAGGACAGAGGAATAGGAAAAAAAGAAGAAATAGAGTAAGTGCCTTAGGGTTAATTAAACTGTATGTATTCACAAGTTGAATTTATTCTAATGCATTAGGGTAGAATACAAGTTTGCACAAAAGTCCTGTAAATCTATGTGTAAATAAGGAACAGTCCAAAAACTTACTAAGTGACCTCACTGCCTTCTGAGTAGTGTAATATTGCATCAACAGAAGCCTCTGTTCCATTTGTACTTACTATCCAAGAAGAAAACCAAGATGCATGTATTTCTTCAACTCCTCTTTCTTTACTACAAATATTACAGGTAAACATTATTATCCACCACCCCTTTCCAGGAAAGCAAAGGCTGAGAAACTGACTAAGGGAAAGTGGACACTCCAAAATTAAGTCAATTTAAGTTACATCAATGTACAGCTGTTGCAGTAATAAAACTGCTTCTGCACGTCCACACTACGCTCCTTGTGTCGGTGGTGCACATCCTCAATAGCAGCGCTTACGCTGACAGAGAGAGCAGTGCACCGTGGCATAGCTATGCCACTCAACTTGCCACCATCTAGCACAGGGTGTTTTGGGAAGGGTTTGCAATACCTCAAGGGGGCAAACAAATCATGCAGGGGTGACTGGGAACATGGTTTCAACATCTCATAATGTTTTGAACTTCTTTTCAAAAGCCCCACAAGGTTGTGTGTCTGCCATCTCTGTGAGAAGCATGGATCCTGCACAGCTCTGTACTATTATGATGAGTATTGTGAGCACACCGAGCCTGATCCTGCAGTATTTGTAGAGCCGCCAGAGAAGTTGAGCAGAACAAGAAAATTCCTTGGAGGCTGCCTTGCTGTGGGACACAGAAAGAAACAATTCACATTTGTTATTGGCATTCATGGAGCAGCCGCAGACAGTGAAGCCCTGGTTCTGGACCCGAGAAACAAGCACTGACTGGTGGGATTGCATTGTTATGCGGGTATGGGATGACCAGCAGTGGCTGCAAAACTTTCAGATGTGCAAGACCGTATTTCTGAAAGCGTGTGCAGAGCTCGACCCAGCCTTCTGGCGTAGTGACAAAATGAGAGCTGCACTGATAGTAGAGAAGCAAGTGGCATTTGTTGTGTGGACGTGTGCAACACCAGATTGCTATCGATCAGTCAGGAATCAATTTGGAGTTGGGATATCCATCATGGGGGTTGCTGTGATGCAAGTGTGCGGGGCCATTCATCACAAAGGACTATGACTCTAGGCAATGTGAAGGACATAGTGGATGGTTTTGCAACAATGGAGTTCCTGAACTGCAGTGGGGTAATAGCTGGCATACATATCCCTATTTTGGCACCAAACAACCTTGCCACAGAGTACATCAACAGAAAGGGATACTTTTCTATGTTACTGCAAGCACTGGTGGATCACTGGGGATGTTTTACCATCATCCATGTGGGATGGTCAGGGAAAGGTGCATGATGCACGCATCTTTAAGAACACAGACCTGTTCAGAAAGCTGCAAGCAGGACTTTCTTTCCAGACCAGAGGATCACCATTGTGGATGTTGAAATGCTAGTAGTGATCCTGGGAGACCCAGCCTATCCTTTACTCCCAAGGCTCATGGCCACCTTGACAGCAGCAAGGAGCGCTTCATCTACAGGCTGCGGTGGTTCAGAAGGACACTTGCATGTGCCTATGGCCATTTGAAAGGCTGCTGGTGCTGCCTAGAGATTAGAACTCAGTGGGGGAAAAAAAATCCCAATGGCTATAGATGCCTGCTCTGTGTGTCATAGTATTTGTGAAACAAAGAGGGAAAAGCATCCGCTGGGGTGCAGGGTGGAAGTGAGCAGCCAGTTACCAGGGCTATAAGAAAAGCTCAACAGGGAGCTGTACGGCTCAGGGGGGTTTTGAAAGACTGATTTAATAGTGAGCTGCAGTAGTGTGTGTTGCTCTAGTGTGTGGTGTTGTAGTGTGCTCTGCCTGCCTGCCCCCCCCCCTTTTTTGCACCCCAGTATGACCCTGACAACGAGTGCTGTGTGTGTGTTCTGATACAACACTGGAAAAGCACCTATTGCTATTTTGCTCTGAATGACGACGTCAGACCCAGCCAGCCTATGCTGTGAACTGATAAAGATGAATATCAATGTTTCTACGTCTGGATCGGAGCTGTGCCTGCACAGCCTCTTCTCCTCACAGACCCAGGAGATCCACCACCTCCCGTGTACTCCAGGCAGGAGCGTGTCTGCAGTGTGTAGCCTGAATGGTCAGCTGGGCAGGCACTAGGTGAGCTCTCCATGCCGAGCAAACAGGAAATGGAATTTCAAAAATTCACAGGGCTTTAACAGGGTAGGGGCATGTATCTGTGTACCTGGTCGTTGGGTAGCAGAGTTCAAAATGGTGACCAGAGCGGTCACGATGGGGCATTGTGGGACAACCTCCTGGAGGCCACTAAAGTCAATGTAAGTAACAAGTGTCTAAACATAGGTGGACTTACTAAGTCGGCGTAAAGGGCGAGTTACATTGGTGGGAGTGACATTTTAGTGTAGATGCTTATAGAGTTAGGTCAACATAAGCTGCCTTGCGTTGACCTAACTCTGTAGCGCAGACCAGGCGTAAAAGAAGAATGTGTCCAATCCATGTTTGTGTGGGAGAAAAGTGCCATGTCTTCCAGTACCAAGAAACATAATAAATTACATAACTGTTTAGAGGAATACCCATTATGTCTAGGCCACATGGTACTTTCCCTTCTACCCCGACATTTAACTTAAGAGTTTCCTTGTTTTTACTAGTTTGTGTTCCTGTAAATACTTAGACTTAGGGTAAAATGAGCACAAATCAATCTGTTCCATCTGTACCTTTAATTTGTACTTAAGCATTTTAGGGTGGAAGTTTAGTTTGTTTTTAAACTATGCTCTACCTATCACAAAGCTTCTTACAGCATGATACAAGATTATGTAGAAAACCCCATGAACTAATCCAGTTCAATGACCACTGTAATGGGAAATCTTACATGTACATAGAACTATTTGATTGGTACCTTTGCTGCTTCAAAATTCTTGGCAAGTTGCCAAGAGTGACTAAGGCCTTGTCTACAGGACAGTTTTGTTGACAAATCAGCTTTCATCAACAAAACAGTGGAGGTGTAAACACTAATGCTGAGAAAACTCTCCTGCTTTGCTGACAAAATAGAACCACCTCAAGAGAGGCGTAGAGCTTTTTACAGCAAAGTTATATGGACGAAGTGTCACTGTAGACACTGTGCTTGGTAATGCCTGTTCTGACAGCTCTGCTAAGCAGTTTGAACTCCACTGCTCTGCACCCAGGTACACAGGCATCCGCCCCTTCCCCTTTAAAAGCTCGGGAATTTTTGAGATTCCACTTCCTGTTTGCTCGGCATGGAGGACTCATATCGCATATTCCCAGCTGCCCATGATGGCTCCACGCAGCAAATGCTCTCCCATTTGGAGCGCACCTGAGTTGAAGGATCTGCTTGCACTGTGGGGGGAGGCAGCTGTGCAGTCCCAGTTCCACCGTAGGACCTTTGATACCTATATGGGCAGATTTCTCATGTCTTGCTGGATAAGGGCTACAAACAAGACACATGTCAGTGCTGTGCAAAGATGAAGGAGCTGAGGCAAGTATACCAGAAGGCAAGGGAGATAAACTGTGACTCTCGTGCTGCACTGAAGACCTGCTGCTTCTATAAGGAGCTGGGCTCCATCCTTTGCAGTGACCCCACCTCCATCAGCTCTGTGGATACTTCGGTGTGGCTAGAGGTGGCAGACAGTGTACAGGAGGTTGAGCTGGAGGATCATGTGGAGCACAAGGCCGGGTTGTCTGGTGGTGTGGCGTGTCAGGACCTCTTTTCCACTCTGGAGGAGTCTAGCTAGTCCCAGCAGTCCGTCTCTCGCACACACAGATTCATAGATATTAAGGTCAGAAGGGACCATTATGATCACCTAGTCTGACCTCCTGCACAAGGCAGGCCACAGAATCTCACCCACTCCCAAGAAAAACCTCTCACCTATGTCTGAGCTACTGAAGTCCTCAAATCGTGGTTTAAAGACTTTAAGGAGCAGAGAATCCTCCAGCAAGTGACCCATGCCCCATGCTACAGAGGAAGGCGAAAAACCTCCAGGGCCTCTTCCAATCTGCCCTGGAGGAAAATTCCTTCCTGACCCCAAATATGGCGATCAGCTGAACCATGAGCATATGGGCAAGATTCACCAGCCAGATACCCAGGAAACAATTCTCTGTAGTAACTCAGGTCCCACCCATCTAGCATCCCATCACAGGCCATTGGGCCTATTTACCATGAATAGTTAAAGATCAATTAATTGCCAAAATCACGTTATCCCATCATACCATCTCCTCCATAAACTTATCGAGTCTAATCTTAAAGCCAGATAGGTCTTTTGCTCCCACTGCTTCCTGTGGAAGGCTGTTCCAGAACTTCACTCCTCTGATGGTTAGAAACCTTTGTTTAATTTCGAGTCTAAACTTCCTGATGGCCAGTTTATATCCATTTGTTCTTGTGTCCACATTGGTACTGAGCTTAAATAATTCCTCTCCCTCTCCAGTATTTATCCCTCTGATATATTTATAGATAGCAATCGTATCTCCCCTCAGCCTTCTTTTGGTTAGGCTAAACAAGCCAAGCTCTTTGAGTCTCCTTTCATAAGACACGTTTTCCATTCCTTGGATCATCCTAGTAGCCCTTCTCTGTACCTGTTCCAGTTTGAATTCATCCTTCTTAAACATGGGAGACCAGAACTGCACACAGTATTCCAGGTGAGGTCTCACCAGTGCAGGAGAGGAGAGTCCTGGTAAGTGATATTTTCGAGTTGATGCTGCTCAGTTATATGAGGTAGAACTGTCATTTGCTCACTATATTCTAGAAGTGGGTGAAGGGATAGAAATGTACAAGACTAGCAGTGTTTGAGTGTGCTCCACATTTCCTGTGCAGCTAAGCAGTGTGGCGGAACTGTATGTTAATGTACTTGTGCAGGAACCAAAATGGGCGACCAGCATAGGGACCGGGTTTGCAGCCACATGCGTGCAAGAGATGCACTCTTGCTACCTCTTAGAAGTGAGATATCAGCTTCAATGACCCCCGCCTGTGGAAAATGGCAACAGAATTATCCCTAGTCACCTGCAGTGATCCCCTTAAAAAAACCACCTAGACCCTTTGCCCCATCTTGAACGCCCAACCTACTCCTCCCTGGGGCCAAACTCACCGTGTTTAGTGTATTCGCCAACATGCGTGCTTGCCAAGAGAGAGAGAAAGTGATCTCTATATTAAAATAGGTGTATTTTACTATAATGATTCAATGATGTGTTTGAACTAACAATCATGCTTCTGTGTATTGTTTGTTGTGCTTCTCTAGATGTAGCCTTCAGGGGAACCCCCTACACACCTGCAGAGAGCCTCTACCAGATAAGGTTGCGACCAAGGCGGAGCAAGGAGGGAGTTCTGAGAGGTGCTCCAATTCTCAGAGGCCAAAAAAAGAGAATACAGGGAGTGGAGAGAGACCCTGAAGGAAAAATTTAAAATAGAAAGGCAGGACAGAAAAGAGAGAGAGGAGTGCATTGTAAAGTGCTAGGAGCAGATGATAAAAGTGACGGAGGAGCAAACAGAGATGTTGAAGTCACTAATCACACTCCAGGCAGAACAAGTGTGCTTGCCCCTCCCCTACAGTTAATATAGAACTGCTGTCCATGCCCCTCCCTAAACTCCTCCGATACATTCCTTGTAACTTCCTGGAATATCTTGGTACCCCATTCACTCCACCCCAGGACAGTTTCCTAAAATGACAGCTGGACTTACACATAACTATGAGAGCCCACACTGCCCTGCACTCTTATCTCCCTTTCCACCAAGCATTTTGTGTGTGTTGTTAACAGGTATTTAATAAAAACAAACTCTCTGAAACATAAGCAATCTTTATTTATCTCCTACATGTGATGGTTGCTGCTGATAGTAATAATAGCACCAGTTTGATCATTTGCTGCCTACAAATCCCATTCAGGAATCATTATAATTTTCACGCAAGGTGGCAACTTAAAGCATAGCAGAGTGTTGTATGGGAAAAAAAACACTACTAGTGCTCATTGTCAAAATGTTGCCTCAAGACATCCTGATTTGAATTCCCCCATAATGCCCCTAACAGCCCTGGTAGCTAGCTGCTCAAATTCAGCAGCCAGACAATCCACCTCCATGCTACAACCTGGAGGAAACTTTTCACCCTTAGCCTCACAAATATTAGTGTGCATAGCAGGCTGCTATGACCATGGTAATATTTTCCTCATTTAATTCGAATCGGTCATAAAGGCAGCGTCAGCATGCTTTTAATCTGCCAAAGACATTTCATGGTCATTCTGCACCTGCTCAGCCTACTGTTGAAGCACCCCTTCCTGCTGTCCAGGTTTCCTGTGTAAGGCTTCATGAGCCATGGGAGTAAGGGGTACCCAAGGTCTCCCAGAATCACTATGGGCATTTCAACATCTTCCACTGGAATCCTCTGGTTTGGAAAAAAGAAGTCCCTGCTTGGAGCTTTCTGTACAGGACAGCATTCCTGAAGATGTGTGCCTCATGCACCTTTCTGGACTATCCCGCATTGATGTCACTGAAACGCCCACGGTGATCCACAAGCGCCTGCAATACCACAGAAAAGTGCCCCTTTCTATTGATGTGCTTGGTCTCAAGATGGTCTGGGGCCAAAACTGGAATATGCGTGCCATCTATTGCTCCACTGCAGTTAGGGAATCCCATTGCCACAAAGCCATCCAACATTTCACATACACTGCCAAGAGTCACAGTCCTTTGTAGCAGGATGCGATTAATGGTCCTGCACATTTATGTTACCACAGCCCAAGGGTAAACTTCCCAACTCCAAACTGATATGTGACTGACCAGTAGCAGTCTGGAGTTGCCAGCTTCCACAGCGATCACCATGTGCTTCTCCAAAGAGAGGGCAGCTCTCATTTTGGTATCCTTGGGTCGCAGTGCTGGGGCAAATTCCACACCCAGTTCCTGGAAGGTGGCCTTCTGCATCTGAAAGTTCTGCAGCCACTGCTCGTCATCCCAGACTTGCATAATGATGCAATCCCACCTCTCAGTGCTTGTTTACAGAGCCCAAAAGTGACAGTCCACTGTGTACAGTTGCTCCGGGAATACCAAAAGTAATCTGGCGGTGTTTCTTTCCATGGCACATTGCAGGTCAGGCAACCCTGATTCCTGTTGAGACTGGGTGTTCTAGATATACTGCATGACTATCCGTGATGTGTTCGTAACAGTGACCACAACAGTAGAAAGCAGCGTGAGATCCATCCTTTCAGACAAAGATGGTGGGCGCACAGTAATTGCGGGCCATTGAAAAATGCAGCGAAATGCAGCTGGAAGCCCATGGAATGCTGAGATGGGAAGAACTACATCATGGGACACTGAACCCGTACCCATGATGCAGACAGAGGGGGATTCATAGACGGGTGATAAAAATTATTAGACAGGAAAAGACTTCATGTGAAGAGAGATTTCACAGATTGAGACTGCTTAATTCAGATAAAAGATGAGAGGTACAGTCAGAGTGAGTGGTTCACAGAGAAGGTAAATCAGGTGGTGTTGGTCACGTTGTAGCACATCGAAAATCTTAAGGTATGTCGACACTGCAATTAAAAACCCGTGGCTGGCCCATGCCAGCTGACTCAGGCTTGTGCAGCTTAGGCTATGAGGCTGTTTAATTGTGGGGTAGATGTTCGGGCTTGTGCTGGAGCTTGGGCTCTAGGATCCTGCGAAGTGCAACGGTCCCAGAGCTCGGGCTACAGCCACTATTAAACAGACCCTTAGCCTGAGGGCCAGCCGTGGATGTCTAATTGCAATGTAGACATACCCTCAGGCTACAACATGGCAACCTAATACGGGAGGTAGCTTGCACTTCAGCTAATGTTAAGAAGGCTTTTCAACAGTGTTAAGCTAACACAGTTGAGCAATCATGACTGAAACACACCCCCTTTTTGCCCACCAAGACGGGGTCTCATAACTAGGGGTCTAAAAATTCACGGCCATGAAATTTAGTCTCCCTGTGAAATCTGCTCTCCGGCTGCAGAGCGGAGAGTGGCGGCTGCGAGCCAGGCATCCAGCTCTGAAGCCAGCACCATTGTCAGCCGCAGCGCAGAAGTAAGAGTGGCACGGTACTGTGAGGAGGTTTTGCCACCCTTACTCCTGTGCAGCTGCTGGCAATGGCACTGCTTTCAGAACCAGGCACTACTCTCCTGCTGCCCAGCTTCAGGCAGCACCACTGCCAGCAGAGGTACAGAAGTAAGAGTGGCAATACCACAGCCCCCTAAAAGGCTTGCATCCGATTTTTGGGTCAGGGCTCCCCATCTGAGAAATGCAGCGGAGAAATCACACATTTTTCATGGATTGGTCACAACATAAATAGCAAATTTTGCAGATGTGTAACACAAAATGTGTGATTTCTTTGTGATTTAAGTAGACCCCCTACTCATAACACAAGATCAAGGGGTTGGTAAAAAAAACGCTGAAAAGCAGCAAATTTAATACTGAAAGTGACTTAAAAAAACCAGGTTTCAGAGCAGCAGCCGCGTTAGTCTGAATCCGCAAAAAGAAAAGGAGGACTTGTGGCACCTTAGAGACTAACCAATTTATTTGAGCATAAGCTTTCGTGAGCTACAGCTCACTTCATCAAATGCATCCACTGAAGTGAGCTGTAGCTCACAAAAGCTTATGCTCAAATAAATTGGTTAGCCTCTAAGGTGCCACAAGTCCTCCTTTTCTTTTTGCGGATTCAGACTAACACGGCGGCTGCTCTGCAACAAAAAGAAGATACACCCTCAAGGCACGGGACAGGACAGGAACAGCAGTCCCCTGCTATTCCCCAGCCTTCCTCTTGTCTAGAGCAGGAAAACAGGTGTTTCTTCAAAACACGTTAGCACCTTCAAGTGTTGCTAGCTGGTCCTAGTCATACCTAGGGGCTGCCCCCTTGTTACTCACCATTTACAGCAGGTACCTTCAGGCTTTTAAACAACAATTAATACTATAACCAACATTTTTTAAAGAACGTCCGTTCCCCCTCAAATTGAGACAAGGTCTGTAGGGTTTCTTGCACCTTTCCCTGAAACATTTGGTACTAGTCATGCTCAGAGGCAGTATGTTTTTTGAAAAGCAAGTTTGCAAGCCAGAAAATTCCAAGTTAACGTGAAATCAATGAAATAATCAAAAATGTATGGAAGTTAACCTAAACTTAGCTCCGCCAACTTTTTATTCTTGTCCATTATAGTTAATCTGTGCTTCCCCAATGTACTTATCACTGTAATATATGGACACATAACCAGACCCCTTAATAGCAACATGCACATCTTTGTTGACTATCTACGCACTAACACAGGGATCAGCAAAGTCTGGCCCCCTGGCGGGCCAGGCCAGTTTGTTTACCTGCCACGTCCGCAGGTTCGGCCAATTGCACCTCCCACTGGACGCAGTTTGCCGCTCCAGGCCAATGGGGACTGTGGGAAGTGGCGCGGGCCAAGGGATGTGCTGGCCGCTACTTCCCGCAGCCCTCATTGGCCTGGAGCAGTGAACTGCGGCCTGTGGGAGCTGCGATCGGCCAAACCTGCGAATGTGGCAGGTAAACAAACTGGCCTGGCCTGGCCCGGCAGGGGGCTTACCTTGGCGGGCCGCGGGCCAAACATTGCCAATCCCTGCACTAACATATGCATACCCAGCCACCTCTTACTAGGGCCCTACCAAATTCACAGCCATGAAAAACGCTTCACGGACCATGAAATCTCATCTCCCCATGAAATCAATCTTTTGTGTGCTTTTACCCTCTACTATAGAGATTTCACAGGGGAGACCAGCATTTCTCAAATTGGGGGTCCTGCCCAAAAGGGAGTTGCAGGGGGGTCACAAGGTTATTTTAGGGAGGAGGGGGGAGTAGCAGTATTACCACTCTTACTTCTGCACAACTGCCTTCAGAGCTGGGTGGCTGGAGAGTGGCGGCTGCTGACTGGGCCCAGCTCTAAAGGCAGCAGCATAGAAGTAAGGGTGACAATACCATACCATGCCATCATTACTTCTGCGCTGCTGCTGGCTAGCTGCCCAGCTCTGAAGGCAGCAGTGCTGAAGTAAGGGTAGCAACAATGCAAACCCCCTCCCCCAACTCCTTTTTGGGTCAGAACCCCTACAATTACAACACTGGAAATTTCAGATTGAAATAGCTGAAATCATGAAATTTACAATTTTTAAAATCCTGATTGAAATTGACCAAAATGGCGTGAATTTGGTAGGGCCCTACCTATTACATACAAACAACTTGTTCTCCAACTCACTCTCCATTGATAAGCTAGACGCATCACTTTGTACCCTCCATACTGACTCAAAGACCTTCCCTGCAAAAGCTTATTTATTTCTATTTAAGTCAACATGCCACATATTATACACACACACACACACTTTATTATCTACAAGCAGTTCACAACCACCCTCTACACCTATCATTCCACTGGAAGTCTCAAGGCACAAATCAACCCCTCCTGCACTTTGTATTGTAAGACCAGTATTCTTATTTACCTTCCTGTGTAGGTCCTACACTCCTTCACCTATATACACCAATGTATTTGCCTTGACCTCTACCTTCTCTATAAAGACTATATTTAAACTGGACCCAGAGTGTCTAACTCAGATATTAAACAGTTTTATCCATTCTACATAGAGACCAATTGAAATGTTTTACATTGCCCTGCTAGTAATTTAAAACATTGGACAAATTGCGACAATGCTTCTAGACAGATATCTACGTTACCAGGAGGGTTCACAGAATAACAGAGTATGACACAGTTAAAGTACTTCCACTCTATATTTGCAATCTTCACAATTTGTCATGTCATTAGACACACATTTTAACTTTGAGGTTTCTTGGCTTTCACACATTTGTGAGGTATTTACAAGCTTAATTCCATCTTAATGTTTCTATCTGGATATTAATAATACAAATGGAAATATGTCAGAGTTTTAAATCATGGGAATACTACATTTCTCATACACAAATCAGAGTAAAGAAAAGGAGTACTTGTGGCACCTTAGAGACTAACAAATTTATTTGAGCATAAGCTTTCGTGAGCTACAGCTCACTTCATCGGATGCATTTAGAGAATCATCCTACAGCCATTCAAATCAATGGCAATACTCCTACTGACTTCAATATTTCAGGATCAAACCTTTGTATGAACAGTCCTTCACAACAGGAGTTCTCAACCAGAAGTTCAGGGCCCCATGGGGGGGCCGCGAGCAGGTTTCAGAGGGTCCGCCAAAATAAACCAGAGAGCAGGGCCAGCATTAGACTCACTGGGGCCCACGGCAGAAAGCTGAATCCTGAGCCCCACTGCCTGGGGCAGAAGATGGACCCTGAGCAACTTAGTGACGTGGGGTTCCCTGTGGCATGGGGCCCCAGCCAATTCTCTGCTTGCTATTCCCTAACGCTGGCTCTGGCTTTTAATCTACTGAAAAACAGTAGCGGTGGCATGGAATTTTGATAGCATGTTGGGGGAGCCTCAGAAAGAAAAATGTTGAGAACCCCTGCTTCAGAACACCAGCCAATTTTGAAGCATCCATGCAAAACCCTGGCTAGTTTCAAGACTCTTGCTCACTGTGGGCAAGGGAAGCTCTGCTGTGACAGAATAAAGGCAGGATTCTATTACATCTGAAATGTCTATTTCTTCTGCTAAGTAAGTCCAGAGAAGAGAAAGATGCAGGAGAAAGAAATGCTAATAGCAAAAAAGCAGTTGCTGAAATACACAATTAATAAATATGTCCTTAATATAAACTTCAAGAACTTTGTGCTGAATGTTTCAGCAACGAGGGGGTAAAGAAGCTACAAAATATTTATTTTTCCATTGAGTTTTCCCATGTGACAGGACCTATCATACAAAATTAGCCAAGTGTGAAATATCCATTCTGTTTTGGTGAGCAACAACATTAAGAGATTTATTAGCAGCAACACAAGCTCAAACTAGAGAATTAAGCCTGTTTCCCCTAATTGCACCCAGACCTTTTTTCCTAGTTGAACTAGACAGAAGTTTCCTTCTGGGAGCAATGCAGGACATAGTTAATAAAACAAAACATTTCATGGAAAGCTTTCTTCCTCAGAAATCCTAGTCAGAGTTTAACACCTACTGACTGTAGGCATTCAGATTACCACAGATAGACAAGGGGGCAAACAGTGGTGAAATAGCAGGAACAACATTAATATCTGCACTAGTCTTTCCTGCACTAGACAAAAGAGGAAATTCCTGTTCAGAACCACTTTTTAATGGTAAAATAAAATGTGGCCTTGAGACAGACGCCTCCAAGGAACAACTTTAAAAACTTGTGTGCAGTAAGTCACCAAAACTAGACTGTTACTTGTACAAGGATTTTGAAGGAAAGAACTGTATAATACCAAAATAGCAGAATTTCCGTATCCTTGTCACTATTCTAGAAATTAGAGATGGAAGAGACTCATTAAGGTCCACCAATTTAACTCCTTAGCTGTTGAGTTCAATCCTTGAGGGGGCCATTTAGGGATCTGGGGCAAAAATTGGGGATTGGTCCTGCTTTGAGCAGGGGGTTGGACTAGATGACCTCCTGAGGTCCCTTCCAACCCAGATATTCTATGATTCTATGATTCTACAAGATATAAATAATTAAATCCCATACTTCAGGGTATCAGCAGAATGTAGCATGAAGACAGCAAGGAATTTCAGCTCTTCACAATTGGACAGATCAAAGTTGGGTTTTTTTCACAGTCATCTGATGCATGAGTTAGTGGCCAATACATCAGAGGATATTAGACTTGAAAGAATCCATGTGCTATAAATCCTAGGACATATTCAAACTATACTGTGTAACGGGAACAAGCTCTCTCTGAGTTTGAGTCCTGACCTCTTCTAAATAACGTCTGAATGTCAGTCTTTTTTTTTTTTTTTTTTTTTTTAAAGAACAGGAGCACTCCTGTTCTTTTTGCGGATACAGACTAACACGGCTGTTACTCTTGAAACCTGTCAGTTTTCTTTTGCTATCCCTTCTCTTCGCGTTTGTGTTCCTGACTCTTCTGTACTTCTACCCGGCTACTTTATTCTTTTCACAGTCTGGCTGCTCTTCACTCAGCACTTGATGTCAAAACAAATATTCCAGAATGGAACTGATGAATAGTCCTGGTAAAACAATTTAAACAGGAAGGAGAGAAGTGTTCTCAAAATGTCTTATGTTTGCTTAATAAAAGAACTGCATAGTTCCACATCTCTCATCATGATGAACAGAATGAGTATAACCCAAGGGCTCCTATGGTGCTCAAGCAACAAACCTGCAACACAACTGTAACCTTTTAGTGAGTACAATATTAATTATTCCTCATTCTTTTTGCTAGGCAGAAAACATGGCGACTACTGAAAAATACACAACTCATTGCTCCTTAGGACTTACCACAATATTAAATTAGCCATCAAATATGGAGTCTTTGCAGTCCAGCACCAGCAAATCCTGAAGAATTTTAACTATGCATCAGGTTTCACTCTACCTTGTGCCACGGAATCCCAAATCCACTTAACATGAGGGCACTTCCTTTCAGCATCAGATTAGTGCAAACTAGAAAATACTGCCCTGCCACATGCTGCAAAAGCAGTATGTAGTAATATCAGGTCCACAACCTCCTAAAATTCTATTAATGGAATAACAAAATCAGCTGTAGCATAATTTATTATGCTTTTTTTTTATTGTTGGGATAAAGGAGCTTCAAGTTTAGAGATGTAAGTCACAGAGACCAATTGTAAAGTTATCCTCACTTCAAGTGGGCTTCAAGTACTCAGATTTACATAATTTTTCAATTGAAACATTTTTTCAATTTAAGAGTCTGGTCATAATTATGATTAAAAACAGGTGAATTAGTTCTCTTATTCTGTGCAAGCAAAATTACAGGTATGCATGTATGCAGGAAAAAACTCACATTTCTACAAACATACACGAAATGGAGGCACCTAATAGCAACGCCATATGATTCATTCTAAAATTAGCTTAAAACAGGCTTAAAATATAAATTCCTGCTTTCACTAAAAGTAGCTGGCCTATCAGTGTGAAGTTTCACAGTTTTTATGCCCTTTGAAATGTCTAACAGACTGTTCAGTTTCTGTTCTATTTAAAATTTACGAAGTATTTGAATCTGCACCCTGGCTGAAAATTTTCTTTGACAGTCTCACTTTTCACTGTTGTTGGTATCTCTTCAAAAGCATCACCTATCTATATAAAACTTGGTAAGCAGATGAATCCGGAGTAGAAATAGTGCAATGTGTAGGGTTGTTTTGTTTGGTTTTCAAAGAAAGCCGGATTTAGGATCTTTTTTGCCCCTATTCGATCATAAGGGAGTTTATGTGATGTACACACAAGCCTGATTGGCAGGGACGGTGAGGTGTTCAGGCGCATGCAAGCCTGATGGCAGAGGCCAGGAACAAGATACCTTCTTTTGTGTCAGGAGTCACACTTTTCTCTCAGATTCTAAAGGGCTGATGCACAGCTGCTGCTGGGTAAAATATTCTCCATCAGCAGTTATACTTCTACCTCCCTCCTCCCCAAGTCTTCCTACTTCTAAGCCTCTACCATTTCCTAACATTGGAAAAAAAACCCTAGCAAATATTTTAAAAAAACAACCACCAACTTTTTTATGAAGCAGTCAGGGGTTTCTATACACGTTATATGAGGCAAAGCCACAAAAAAGAAAATGAAAAGTTAGGGTACCTAACAGTACAAACCCTCTACTCCTCCAACCAAAAGTGCACACCTGACCATTACAACAACTACTGTGTATCACAAGCCACACAACTTTAACTTTCCCTCCTCGACATCAAAAATCCAGTAATAGGATAGTGGGGATTAATCTGGTAAAGGATAGCATCCAGAAGAGTGAAAGGGAGCAAATTAAATACGAGTGATCTGTGAAGTACAACAGTTGTCACGGTGACATATGTACTTGTGGGTGGAGGTGGCTTACCTTTTCATTTCCTTGCTTTTCTGGGTTTATCAGGGCTGGTCTACACTACAAAGGTAGGCTGGCTTAACTACACTGCTCAGGGCTTTGAAATATGTCATGTCCTATGCGATTTAATTAAGCTGACCTAAGCCACGGTGTAGAAACCACGAGGGTTAATGGAAGAATTTTTCTATTGACCTAGCTACCCACTTCTCAGAGGTGAGTTTACTACAGCGACGGAAGAACCTACTCCATCACTGTCATAAGCGTCTGGTGCTACAGCAGCATAGCTGCAGCTGTGCCACTGTAGCACTTCTAGCATAGACATACGCGCAAGTATTTTACACGTGTAGCAACCACAACTGCATCAGAACCGAGTTGTGTGTGAGCGTGTGTGTGTGTGTGTATACACACGCGCACGCAAACACAAAAGAAAGGTTCCTTCTAGAAAGGAGTAATTGTTTGTTTAGTACAAGGCTAAGTGAACAGATTTTACAGCATCTTATAAATCTCTGGCTAATTCCAGTTTGAGAGAGTTTCTCAATGGCCTTTTTTGTTTTGCCCAGTCCCTTTTTTCTTTTATTGTAGTGATCATTCTGCATCTGTTCACTATTACCACTCTTCCTGTATCTTTGGGTGATAGTTATGAGATTACGTGGCTATGGATTTCTGTTCAGAGGATCCACTGTGTCAGAAAAAAGTCACAAAGCAGTGTTACTTGTCCAAATTAATGCCACTACCAGAACATGGTAACACAGAATTATCTAAAGACTTCATAATAAAAGCTCTGCCTAGATCACGTGTCAGCTGATTTAACCATTTTTCCACATCTACACAAAATTTTATATTTATATATTAGGGCTGTCAAGTGATTAAAAAAATTATTCGCGATTAATTGCGCTGTTCAACAATAATAGAATACCATTTATTTAAATATTTTTGGATGTTTTCTACATTTTCAAATGTATTGATTTCAACTACAACACAGAATACAAAGTGTACAGTGTTCACTTTATATTTATTTTTGATTACAAATATTTGCACTGTAAAAAACAAAATAGTATTTTTCAATTCACCTAATACAAGTACTGTAGCGCAATCTCTTTATAATGAAAGTTGAACTTACAAATGCAGAATTATGTACAAAAAATAACTGCATTCAAAAATAAAAATGTAAAACCTACAAGCCCATTCAGTCCTACTTCAGCCAATCGCTCAGACAAACAAGTTTGGTTACAATTTGCAGGACATAATGCTGTCCGCTTCTTGTTTACAATGTCACCTAAAAGTGAGAACAGTTGTTTGCATGGCACTGCTGTAGCTGGTGTTGCAAGATATTTAGGTGCCAGATCCACTAAAGATGTCCCTTCATATAATCATTGAATAACAGGGTTGGAAGGGACCTCAGGAGGCCATCTAGTCCAATCTCCTGCTCAAAGCAGGACCAATCCCCAATTTTTGCCCCAGTTCCCTAAATGGCCCCCTCAAGGATTGACCTCACAACCCTGGGTTTAGCAGGCCAATGCTCAAACCACTGAGCTATGCCTCTCCCCCTTGCAATGCCAGCTATAAAAGTGCCACGCGAACGTCTGTTCTCACTTTCAGATGACACTGTAAATAAGAAGCAGGCAGCAGTATCTTCCATCAATGTAAACAAACTTGTTTGCCTCAGCTATTGGCTGAACAAGAAGTAGGACTGAGTGGATTTGTAGGCTCTAAAGTTTTACATTGTTTTGTTTTTGAGTGCAGTTATGTAACAAAAAAAATCTGCATTTGTAAGTTACACCGTCACAATAAAGAGATTGCACTACAGAACTTGTATGAGGTGAATTGAAAAACACTATTTATTTTGTTTAGTATTTTTACAGTGAAAATATTTGTAATCAAAAATAATATAAAGTGAGCTCTGTACAATGCATGTTGTGTTGTAACAGAAATCCATTTATTTGAAAATGTAGAAAAACATCCAAAAATATTTAATAAATTTCAATTGGTATTCCTTGTTTAACAGTATGATTAATTGGGATTAATTTTTTAACGCGATTAATTTTTTTGACTTAATTGCGTGAGTTAACTGCAATTAATCAACAGCCATCATATATATATATATATATACACACACACACACATATATATATATCTTTGCCCTAGTGTATGGAATGAAAAGGTCTCTATGCATATACTTCTTTCCCCAAATTCATTCAGTAATCAACTGATTAATAGCTTTAGAACCCGATCCTGCAAGATGCCCAATACCATCAACTCTCATTGTCAAACAAAATTTAGTAAGACAACACCACCACCAAGATCTAAAACCTTAAAATTATTTCCAGATTTTTTAAATTGGACACACACCTCATTAAAAGCAAGTTCCCCTCAGTACCAATTAGTGTTTTTTGCTCCAGGCTTTAGGATTTTTTTCAAGATCTAAATTAAACCATCTGTTACCACATTAAAAAAAAATGTAATAGCTTGGTCACACAAATTTGCTAAAAGTTTCTTCTTGACAAGTTATGTAATAGGAAAGTAATCTTCAGTTCTGATGATTATTTAAATCCTGTTGCCAATGCAGCCTCTTGGAAGAATGAAAAGAATCTGTAATATACAATGGCAATTGTGGTTCTTTGCCTGTATGGCTCCACACTGTAAATACATGCAAGCTCAGAACTTCTAAATAGCACTGTGCAATAAGCCTCCTACTGTCCTTGCATCGCATGTGCCAGCCAAGAATACGTATGGAAGTAGAGCCCCAACTACCACTCAGTTCCTTCCACTAAATCAAGATTCTGCTGAATAATTCTAAGGGCCTGTTCTGAATTAGGAATTTTTGCACTAGCAGAACTACATGAGGTCTTGCTTCTACAGCAGAGGTGGGCAAACTATGGCTCACGGGCCGCATCCAGCCCACGTGACTGTCCTGCCCGGCCCTTGAGTTCGGGGAGGCTAGTCCCCGGCCCCTCCCCTGCTATCCCCCCTCCCCCGCAGCCTGAGTGCGGCACCAGTGCAGGAGGGAGCTGCACTGCGGGGGCACGGGAGAGCAGGAAGGGAGGCTCACCTGCAGCCTCAGGGGAGCAGGCGGGTGGTGCAGGTGGCAGGAATGCGACAACATGGGTGGAGGACTCAGGAGGAGCACCAGGCGGCTGCGCAGCCGGCTGGAGAGAAGCGAAACTTTGAAGGGGAAACCGCCGCTTCTCTCCGGCTGTACAGCTGCCCCTGCTCTTCCCAAGTCCTCCGCCCATTTTCGCAGGGCCGCATTCTGAAGGGGGCTTTAGAGGGGGGGTTGGATAGGGGGTGGGGTCCCGGGGTGCCTGTCAGGGGGCAGGGGTGTGGATAGGGTTTGGGGCAGTCAAGGAGCAGGGGGGTTCGATGGGGGTGGGGTCCTGGGGTGGTGGTCAGAGAACAAGGAGGAGGGGGGGTTGGATGGGTCGGGGATTCTGAAGGGGGTACTCGGGGTGGGAAGTGGGGGGGGGCGGATAGGTTTGGGGTTTGAGGAGGCACAGCCTTCCCTACCTGGCCCTCCATACAGTTCTGGAACCCTGATGTGGCCCTCAGGCCAAAAAGTTTGCCCACCCCTGATCAACAGCCTCAGCATGCTGAGCAACAATCCAAGAAATCAGATTTCAGAGTAGCAGCCATGTTAGTCTGTATCCGCAAAAAGAAAAGGAGTACTTGTGGCACCTTCGAGACTAACAAATTTATTTGCGCATAAGCTTTCGTGAGCTACAGCTCACTTCATCGGATGCATTCAGTGGAAAATACATTGGGGAGATTTATATACACAGAGAACATGAAACAATGGGTGTTACCATACACACTGTAACCAGAGTGATCAGGTAAGGTGAGCTATTACCAGCAGGAGAGCGGGAGGAAGGGGGAGAAGAGGGGGACCTTTTGTAGTGATAATCAAGGTGGGCTATTTCCAGCAGTTGACAAGAAGGTCTGAGGAACAGTGGAGGGGGGGGGGGGAGAGGGAGAGAATAAACATGGGGAAATAGTTTTACTTTGTGTAATGACCCATCCACTCCCAGTCTCTATTCAAGCCTAAGTTAATTGTACCCAGTTTGCAAATTAATTCCAATTCAGTAGTCTCTCGGAGTCTGTTTTTGAAGTTTATTTTGCTGAAGAATTGCCACTTTTAGGTCTGTAATCGAGTGACCAAAGACACTGAAGTGTTCTCCGACTGGTTTTTGAATGTTATAATTCTTGATGTCTGATTTGTTCCATTTATTCTTTTACGTAGAGACTGTCCAGTTTGACCGATGCACATGGCAGAGGGGCATTGCTGGCACATGATGGCATATATCACATTGACAGATGTGCAGGTGAACGAGCCTCTGATAGTGTGGCTGATGTGATTAGGCCCTGTGATGTTGTCCCCTGAATAGATATGTGGACAGAGTTGGCAACGGACTTTGTTGCAAGGATAGGTTCCTGGGTTAGTGGTTCTGTTGTGCGGTTGCTGGTGAGTATTTGCTTCAGGTTGGGGTGCTATCTGTAAGCAAGGATTGGCCTGTCTCCCAAGATCTGTGAGAGTGATGGGTCGTCCTTCAGGATAGGTTGTAGATCCTTGATGATGCTTTGGAGAGGTTTTAGTTGGGGGCTGAAGGTGATGGCTAGTGACGTTCTGTTATTTTCTTTGTTGGGCCTGTCCTGCAGTAGGTAACTTCTGGGTACTCTTCTGGCTCTGTCAATCTGTTTCTTCACTTCAGCAGGTGGGTACTGTAGTTGTAAGAACACTTGATAGAGGTCTTGTAGGTGTTTGTCTCTGTCTGAGGGGTTGGAGCACATGCGGTTGTATCGCAGAGCTTGGCTGTAGACAATGGATCGTGTGGTGTGGTCTGAATGAAAGCTGGAGGCATGTAGGTAGGAATAGCGGTCAGGAGGTTTCCGGTATAAGGTGGTGTTTATGTGACCATCGCTTACTAGCACCGTAGTGTCCAGGAAGTGGATCTCTTGTGTCCAGGCTGAGGTTGATGGTGGGATGGAAATTGTTGAAATCATGGTGGAATTCCTCAATGGCTTCTTTTCCATGGGTCCAGATGATGAAGATGTCATCAATGTAGCGCAAGTACAGTAGGAGCATTAGGGGACGAGTGCTGAGGAAGTGTTGTTCTAAGTCAGCCATAAAAATGTTGGCATAATGTGGGGCCATGCGGGTACCCATCGCAGTGCCGCTGATTTGAAGGTATACATTGTCCCCAAATGTGAAATAGTTATGGGTGAGGACAAAGTCACAGAGTTCAGCCACCAGGTTTGCCGTGACATTATCGGGTATACTGTTCCTGACGGCTTGTAGTCCATCTTTGAGTGGAATGTTGGTGTAGAGGGCTTCTACATCCATAGTGGCCAGGATGGTGTTTTCAGGAAGATCACTGATGGACTGTAGTTTCCTCAGGAAGTCAGAGGTGTCTCGAAGATAGCTGGGAGTGCTGGTAGCGTAGGGCCTGAGGAGGGAGTCTACATAGCCAGACAATCCTGCTGTCAGGGTGCCAATTCCTGAGATGATGGGGTGTCCAGGATTTCCAGGTTTATGGACCTTGTGTAGGAGACAGAATACCCCTGGTCGGGGTTCCAGGGGTGTGTCTGTGCGGATTTGTCCTTGTGTGGAGTTTCTTGACCAAATCGTGTAGTTTCTTTTGGTAACCCTCAGTGGGATCAGAGAAATGAACTTCCCTCAATGTACATCAGACAGAGGGGAAGTGTGCATTGAATTCCAGAAAAACTGGAAGCATTAAAATACATTGCTTAAACTGAGTTTTCTTGAATCAGACAGGATGACCTGGAACGAAGCTGATGCTGGACTGGGAATTTAACTGCATCATGGCACTGAAACTACATTAAATTACCTAAATATAAGTACAAGTACAAACAAGAGATTTTTCCCCATCTCTTCATCATAGCACAGCTATGATGCAATAAAAATAAATATAGTAATAAGATTTCCTGGGCTCAATTTATACATTTGCAAGGAAGTAATACAGGACCTGGCAATACTTTTGTAAATTTTCTCACAGCACTTGCTAGCGCTTTGGAGTGCACTGCAAATGAACGTAACCACTGCCAGTTGGGGATTTAATTGAAGTGACCTGTGCTCTCACACAGAAGAGACTATAAGCCTCCTGCTGCTATAAGAGAAATGACTGAGTTTTGAGCCTTTCCTTTTACAACATCATTGTTTCACTGCTACGTCCAGTCAAAGGAGAGGCGCCCAGGGACTGTTCAGCCAGAAAATGAACTCCTTACAAACCCAGAAATGAAGCAGCAGCAGCAATACAGATCTGAAACACTTAGAAGAGGGAGCGGCAGGGAAAGGGCAACAAAATACAACATGCATACTTAGTGCTTAGAACACCCTTCCATGCCTAGGGTTTACCTTTTCATGTATAAGATTTATTAAGGGTTTTACAGTATCCTAGACCCATACTTTATTTAAAAACATGGGAAAAACCTGAGATCAGTCAGAAGTTTTTCCATTATTAATTTAATTAACAAAAAAAACTGAGGTGGGAGAAGAGAACTGAAAGACACTTGGGGCGCCTCATGCCATAATAAGAAAAGGAGTACTTGTGGCACCTTAGAGACTAACCAATTTATTTGAGCATGAGCTTTCGTGAGCTACAGCTCACTTCATCGGATGCATGCCGTGGAAACTGCAGCAGACTGAGCTGTAGCTCACGAAAGCTCATGCTCAAATAAATTGGTTCGTCTCTAAGGTGCCACAAGTACTCCTTTTCTTTTTGCGAATACAGACTAACACGGCTGTTACTCTGAAACCTGTCATGCCATAATAGGAATAAGCTTTGGTATGATGTCTGACAGGAAGGCCTTAGGGGCTCCCTGTGGCACCACCAGGAGGCAGCCTATATTTGAAGAGATTAGCAATTCTGAGACAAGGGGTGAATGGCAACAGAGGACTCTCTATATAGACAGCACTGCCGGAAGCGGGGTTGGAGAGCAGGATCACCCCTCCATCTCCAAAGGGGTGCACCAACGGCAGGACTGACACCAGTGACTCCCTTCCCCTAAATAAATACTTAGCAGGGATGGCACAGGCACCCACATCTTCCTGCTTCACCAGCTGAAGATTGGCTGAGGGGAAGAAACATTCCCCCCACAACGATTTGCCCCTTCTGTGTGGACCACTCAGAACAAATATCTCCCAAAAAGTTACAGATGGCAGGGGAAGGAGGGAGTTCTCAGACAAGTCAGCCACATGAGCATTTGATAGCGGGCTCTACTGATGTGGGGTTACTGATTTCTCTCTTCTCTGCTCTGGCAGCAGCACCTTGATCTATCATGGGAAAGGAAAACAGCTGTGCGTCCAGTCGCCGCACTGAACCAAGGATTACCCAATTTCCGAAAAGGTGAGGTAGCTAGACACTACTCTGGTTTTCTCTACCCTCTTGTTACAGATCAAAGAACTGACAGAGAAGGGAGAAGTCAATGCCTTAGCAGGAGTGAGCAGAAATGGCTGAGTATTGGATCCTGCCTCTTCGCTGGCTACACAGGGCTCCCTTCCGCTCTACAGTTAAAAAGCATCTAAAACATAAGGCTTACTGACAATATACCAAGGATGTAAAATACACAATTGGTGCTCATTTTCAATAGAATAGCCTTTCCTGTCTGTTTTTAAAATAAATAACGATAATACAGAACTCTTACATAGCACTTTGTCCATCATTCTCCAAGCACTTTACATGCGAGAAACACATTGTTACCCCCACTCTACAGATGGGGCACTGGAGCACAGAGAGATGAAGTGACTTGTCCAAGGTCACCACAAGGGGAAGAGCAGAGCCAGGCTCTTCTGAGTCCCAGTCCAGTGCCCTACCCACTGAGCCATAATCCTGTGTAAATCACAATTTCACAGGTTTAACGGAAATTGAGAGATTAGCCCAATCCCACCATTTTTCCAACAGTAGGGAAAAACTGCAGCAGTTTGGGGTGCGGGAGAGAATTGGCAGCCATACATATCTCATGAAATTCAAACATACCCATGATGCTGCCAGGATTTAAAACAAACAAACAAAACCCCTGTGGTTTATACAGGGTCTTAACCATGTTTAGCAACTAGCAACTGTGCTTCTTTCAAGAACTTAAAGATGCTAAACTGAACAATGGGTGAATCTAATTGTTCTGTAGACATATTTTTTCAACAAATTTTCAAATATAGCAGTGGCAAGTGTCCTGATTAAACCAATAAAATCTTTATTGCAGACAGATTCAAATATTCTGACAGACTATTTCTTATCTTTTCAAGGGGAAGCCATCTTTCTCCAAAATGCTGTAGTTTTGACTGCTCAGGAAATTCAGAAAAAAGTTGTTCCTTACACAATAAGAGTTGGGAGTTCATTTATGCTACCTCTTTGCTAGTGGAATGAAGAGAGAATTCCTAAGTGAAAGTTTTTTCAGGAACTGGTCTGTGTAACACACTTCTCCAGTTCTTCCCTAGAGGCTATAACTCACTGCAGAGTTAATTTAACTTATCTACACTGGAGTTAGCCTAGCCTGAGTGAGGCTACGTCTACACTGCAAGCGCTACAGCGGCACAGCTGCAGCTACACTGCCGTAGTATAGACACACACTACAGCAACAGAAGAGGTTTTTCTGTTGCCGGAGTAAATCTACCTCTCGGAGAGGCAATAGCTAAGTAGGTGGAAGAATGCTTCCATTGACCCAGCTGTATCTACCCTAGGGGTTAGGTTGACCTAATTACATTGCACAAGGCATGACATTTTTCACAGCCCTGAGCCATGCAGCTAGGTCGACCTAAATTTTAAGTACAGACCTAACCTGAGAGAGGCCACATGGCGAAACAATGTTTGAGCAGTACGGAGTGACTGGATTACTGCACTGAATGACAATTAGTATCACAGAGCTGTAACTTATTCCCTTGATGGGCCAGCCAACTTGAGTAAAATAAACCACCATAGTTGGGTTAAGGGTATGTGTGCGAGGATGGGACTTGAGTTGGAAGCAACACCAAGTAACAACTCGAGTTAACTCTGCAGTGAAGGCAAGACCTGCGTCTCAGTCTGATCCTTTCCCCTTGAACGTTGTATGGGTCTCTAATACCTTGGCTGTGCATCTTTCTGATTTCCCTATGCAGCATTCCACAGAGAAGAATTCTTTCTAAGAGGCACTGTAGAATGGATTTATATTTTTCTTTTTTCTCTCTCCTTCCAATTTCTCTCTCCCAACTATGGTCTCCCTCCTTCTCCACAATAAAAACCTCTGGGTTATTGAAATAGTAAAGAATTATTGGTCCTCTTAGCCAACTCCCCATTCTGCCTCCACTCCCAATATCACAATAAAATAATTTTTTAAAAAAAGATATCTTCCCAAAGAAGCAAGGATTCAAACAGGCTGGCAGCCAAGATGGATAAAGATCAATAATTTTTTTAAAATTTAAATTAAATATGGGTTTGTTTTTTTAAATAAATATATTTAAAATTAAATTTAAAATTATTGGAACCCACGCTAAGTCTTAAACCTATTCAACCTATTTGAATTAAATAGAAAAAATAATATTAAGCAGTACATGGTTGCTGCCAAGTTTTAAATAAAGTTAAACTGTTGAACTGATGGAAAGCACTGACTAGGCACCTGGAACCAGTTTGCTGAAGTGCTAAACCAGCTTTTGACAGCAGTAACCTCTTCTGGAAGTGAAAAGAGGATATTTTCTTCATTTCAGTTTGTTCAACACATTCAGTTCAACAACTAGTTCATTCAAAGTTAAAAAAACAATTGGGAGTTGAAAAAGAAGAAAAGCTTGTTTTCCTCTTCCAATCTATGAAAAAAGATGGTGTGAAAAGATGAGATCTACTAGTTCTAAAATCTTGAAGGACCTAGTGACCAGAAACAATCAGTTCAATTCTTTAACTACTAAACTATGTTTAATAAATCAGTTGGGTCCCGATTTTAAAAAGTATTTAGGTGTTGCTTAACTGATTTAGGAGCCTAAATCATAGTGTCTTAATCCCTTTTAAAAGTAAGATGTAGGTTTCTAAATTGATTAGGAGTTGCAGTGCTGAGCACAGCAAAGCCTAAATACCTTTAAAAATCTGGGCCTTAGTTTTAAATACACAACATATTCTGATAAACTTCCCTCTCCCCAATGTATCCAGCAAGGTAGTTTTATTTAATAAAAAAATTAAAATGCTGTTTTTTGCATATTTTTAATTGAATTTGTCAACGTACAGCCACCACAATCATTACTGCGGTTTTTCAGGTCCATGCTAGCCCCTTCTGTCAGCAGTACACGTCCTCACCAGGAGCTCTTCCACCGAATGAAGTGGGGCATTATGCGGCACTGACAGCTGGAGCCAAGAGTCTCACAGCCTGAGCTGACAGCCTCACGTGGGGCGCACAGCTGGAGTCCTCTTCTCCCAAGGCTGACAGCCCAGAACACTGCTGTTACCTCCCTGTGAGGGATGGGGGGAGGAGGCAGCTTCCTGGTTAGGGATTGGTTGGGAAAAGGAGAACCTGTGTTTGGCAGCCTCCAGGTGAGGGATTGGAGTGGAGAAGGCGAGCCTGAGCTTGGCAGCCTCCCAGTTAGGGATGGGGGGGGACGGGAGAGGAGAGACAGAGCTTGGCAGCTGCCAGTGAGGAATTTGGGGGGAGGGGGAGGAAGACTGGAAGGAAGCCTGAGCCCAGCAGCCTTCTGGTGAGGGACTGAGGAGAGGAGAAGAGCCTGAGCCCTGTGATGGCAGATCTGTGGGCTGTCAGCCCTGCATGGCTGACAACCAACAGGCAATGTTAGTAACACAGACATTGCATTGCCCTAATTACATCAACCTAATAACTCCTCCTCCACAAGAGGCACAGCACTTAGATCAATTTAGCAGGCAATTTACATTGGCAGGAGCACCACTATAGTGTAGACATTCACAGTTACCTTACATTGACCAAACTCTGTAGTGTAGACCAGGCATAAGTTTAAGCTATAAAACTGCTTAAATAAATGTGTATAGATACAATGTACCCTCCTGGTAAGCAAAAGGAAGCGCCAAATTTAGTGTAGCACCAAATTTAGTGTAAAGGCTATGTTCAGCTGCAAACAAGATGTTTTATTGGTGATCAACTAATGAAAATCAACCTTTAAGAAAACTGAATACAAATAAAAAAAGAAAATTAAAATCACTGATTTAAATCATGATTTAAATAAGTGGTTTAAATTGCTTGGATTTAAATCAATCCATTCTGCTGGCAGCTCTTCTCATGAGAGTTCTTTCATAAAGACTAATCAGAGTTCATCTCCTACTCCCTACCCTTCTGTAATATGTACGGAATGGGAAAACAGGTGGTACTCCAGGTCATACTTCTGGAATTAAGCATTTTCTGCTTATTATCCCACTGTACAAGGTACTGAACTGTTCTTTAGAATCAAGAAAATTTTAAACTGCCCATCGTACATTATCACAGTCTGAAATGTATCCTGTTTACTATGTCTTCCACTCATTTGGTACGTCTAGAATTGTTTTTCAATAATTCAGTGTCATCTTGCACATATAATGTATTCTCCAAGTACTTAAATACATGGAATGAGATTTCTGAAGTTCTAAGTTTTGGGGGTTTTTTTTGGGCAATAGTTACATATGTTTTAAAGTATATGTTGAAAAAATCATTACGCTTCATCCTCTGCCCATCCTTACCCTTGGCCTCTCCGGCAGGCTGACAATCACCCCAATTGTGGCAAACCATGTAGTCATTTTAGAAAGTGGACCAATATTTATAAGGCTCTAGGGCAAAGAAACTTTTAGTTTCATTCATTTACCCAAGTCAGGTCTCTAAGTGAAAAGCTGGTTATAAGCAGAGAGAATTGCTAAGAGCTCTCCATTGATTATGAGTTTTGTGACAGATCATTTTTACAAACAGCAGTTTGGAGGTCCCAGAGCGCAGCCAAGATCTTATTATGGTAGAATCCACGTAATCTTTGACAATTATGTAACATATTGTTTGTGACATGAAGGTAAAACAGGTAGTCCAAAGACTAAGATCAGTCTATGTAGAAAGTAACCATTCTCCCCAACAAATAAACCTATTATTATTAGAACTTTAAAAATCACAATATTGCATCATAAAGAATCTTTATATCTAGTACATATAACTTGTGTTCTCAAGTATAAAAGGGAATCTCCAGACACACCAACACCCACAGAACATTCCCAGTGCAAAGAGCCCAATCCTGTTTCTGGCCAGTTTCAAAGCGAAAGCTCCTATGGTTCTAACCTCAGAGGCCTTGCTTTCACTTAAGATTTTCCTCTATTACACTACTAGCAATGGTAGCAAAGGTAAAAGGAGCAGAAATACAAATAGAGCCCTACCAAATTCATGGCCATGAAAAATGTGTCATGGACTGTGAAATCTAATCTCCTCCTGTGAAATCTGGTCTTTTGTGTGCTTTTATCCTATACTATATAGAATTCATGGGGCAGATCAGCGTTTCTCAAACTCGAGGTCCTGACCCAAAAGGGATTTGCAGGGTGGTTGCAAGGTCATTTTAGGTATTGCCACCCTTACTTATGCACTGCCTTCAGAGCTGGGCAGCCAGAGTGGTGGGCTGCTGACTGAGGGCCCAGCTCTGCCTTCAGAGATGGGATCCAGGCCAGCCGCCGCTCTCCAGCTGCCCAGCTCTGAAGGTAGCACCGTCACCAGCAACAGCACAAAAATAAGGGTAGCAGTACTGCAATCCCCCCCCAAACTCCTTATTGGGTCAGGACCCTTACAATTACAACACTGTGAAATTTTAGATTTAAATAGCTGAAATCATTAAATTTATTAATTTTAAAATCCCACGACTGTGAAACTGACCAAAATGGACCCTGAATTTGGCAGGGCCCTAAATATAAACAAGCTGCTGATGTTTTAACCCCTGTAATAGACAGACCTGGTTGGGCAAGATTAAACAACACAGCATTTGATAGCCAGGCTATACTTATACTCCTATCATCATTACCACCTGTGGTGCTGTACTGGTGGTAATCTAACTTTGGGAAACTAATCAAAATGTTTGTAATGAGAAAATCCTTTCTACAAGAGATCCTCTGCTAAGGGATTTTTTTTTTGGGGGGGGGGGGGAATGGGGGGCGGGGAGAAAGAGAGAGAAGGAAGGTAAATAAGAATCATGAATGGCCCAAACTGCCCACAGGTGGATTAAAATCTTTTACTACTCCACCCCATTTAGGGCCAACAAGATTTGTTATATAAGTGGAGCCAGCTCCTGCTACTTCTTCCTCCTCCAGCTTCTGTCTATTTTACTACACTGAGATTTGTCAGAAGCATGTCATGGTTAACAAATGATGATTCAGAAGCCTACAAAGTAAGACCAACTTATAGCAGGCAACAAACAAGGTAGGTTTTGGGTACAAGAACTCCAGATTTGTTTGACCCTATGAACATCCTACAAAAGTGGCTTTGCAACCTCGTATTAGACTGGAACGTAATGTAAAATTGAGTCAAGTTGATGAAGCTTTAAGTTCCTGTAAACAGAGATACAGATATTGGGTGGAAACATAATATGTAAAACACAGGAAGGACCCAGTTAGGCATAACTCTCAGATTGGCCTTTTCAGGGAACTAACAAGTTTGGAGAGCTTGACAATGAAAAATCACTTGTTTACTCCAAATGAAATGAGATGGCTTCATTTTAAAATGTTAGTATGAGTCAATGACTGCCAAACGCAGAATGACCTATTTAACATTCTCCTTATCTGAGTTAAGACACTGTAGCCCTTATAGAAAAATGCACTGCAATATAGCTTAGTACAGCCACTATTAACTAGTTCCATAACTGCATTAAAATGAATAGCAGTCACAGTATACTGAAAAAATGGGTCATTATGCAGTCCAAACATGAACTGAACCCATGTCTTGTTAAACTAGTACAGGGGTCTCCCACACGTGGCCCGCAGAGTTATATGATGCGGCCCACCAAGCTCCCCGCACCCCCGAGTTATTTCCTGTAGCCACCAAGCTCGCCTCACCCACCGCGTCCCTGCTCCTCTGCCAGGTACTTAGCGCTTTCCAGGGTGAGGAGTGGGGAGTCATGCGCTCAGGGGAGGAGGCGGAGTTGGAATGGGGGTGGGGAAGGGGTAGGGCCTCATGGAAGGGGTGGAGTGGGGGCAGACCACGGGCAGTGGGGGGAGGAGGGCGGGTGGTAGCAGTGATGTACTAGTCCTCATGTGGCTGTCATTTTAATTTGAGTTTGAGATCCCTGAACTAGTAGCAGTATGCAGCACAGTGTGATATTGTGAATGTTTGATAGTGACAGCAAAGACTAACTTTCATCAAAATTCAATATTACATAAGAGAAATGCAACCACATTTTTTTACTCTAATATAACATGAACATGTGAACTGACAATACTCCATCTCCCACAAATCTAAAAGAAACTCACAAGATGAGTATACTTATTGTTTGTTGGGCTTCAGAACAGACATTGTACAACTTCTGTATTCTTACCAATCAGCGTCAGGTAACCACATTATAAAGGAATACTCAGACTCACTGGAGTCACATTATTATAGGGTGACGGTATAAGCTTAATTCTATATCTACATGATGTTGTTCCATGTTCACCTACCAGCAGGGTAGAAGTAAACTGATTAAAAAATCCTAAACTGGGATAAAGACCCAGCAGTTGGCTTTTTTGGCCACTCCTTCATAAGAGATACTAAAGTGTCCGTCTAAACTAATTTGAGTCACACAGTGAAGAACAAATGCTCTATTTTTGTCTTAAATATCTGAATTATCTCTCAATCTTTCTGTAGGTTGAGTATGGGTTATGTGAAGAGATGTGGTTTTCTTTTTCTTTTGGGGGGGGGGGGGGAGAGGAGAGAATAGAGACAGAAAGAGTGAGTGAGTTGCGTGAGGCTGTTTCTCCTGAACATAAGCTACACATTGAGTTACAGTAAAAGTTAAGGACGAACATTATTGTTTTTAGGGAACTATTAGAACACAGCTTTATATTTTTCAGTGAATTTACTCCTTGAGCCAAACTGTAGCACCATCTCATACAACTAGAATATTTTTTTCTATAATGCCTATAGAAAAATTGGAATTGTGTGGGTCTCTGTGGGCTACAAGCTGAGAAATGAGAGTGAAAAGGAGCAAGCCTTACCGTTAAAAACTTATTCCAACAGTACTGACTGAACTGTTCATATGAAGTGGAGTCAAGTGGATGAACAGAGGTTTAAACAAGTCAGTTCAGTAAGGTAACCACCAAATTAGAACTCAGGAGGAGTTAAAGGACACAAGTGGGAGCCAAAGGTTAAGCAGTTTAGTTTGTATGAGTGCACATGGTAGTGGTGGCTTCTCCATTAACATTATGCATTTCTAAAGTGTGTGTGTAAGAAGGGAGGAGCGATGACCAGTGATTACTGCATTCCTAAAGCACACCTCACCACAAAATCTGGGCACTGTTTATTCTTTAAACACACAGGTTGTAGTGGGGGCAAGAGTTGATATAATCAGGAGTATAGCTGTGCTCTCCTGAGAGCACTAAGCTGACATGGATGGAAAAAACTAATAATGGGAAGTCTTAGAGATTTAAGGAGAAGTCTGGCAGCAGTACATGTAAGGATCAATGAGCTATGAAATTACAGGAGATTCTAGATGCTAAACAGATGTTTAAGAAAGCTTATACAAAGCATTCTCTGCACTGGAGATTTTTTCCCAGTTCACCATTGTTGCCAACACCAGTGCTTGCTATGTTGGGAGCCCTAGTGAAAGTGCCCATACGCCATCACCACAACTCTTAGCATCATGCTGATTAGACCTATTCATGCTGATTATTTACTCTGGAGTTTACAACACCAGTGGCAGCCAGCAGCTAGCATAGACTTGGGTTCCCAACACACGTGAACTGGTCTTAGCCGTAGAATTTTTGGCCTAAGTTATCTTAGTGTGACATGCTTCCAATTCTACTCACAGGATATGCATGGATGAGAAGATATTGCTGAGAAAGGGTTTCAGTTTGAAATACTGGGGAATCTTTTTCAGGAAATGGACCTCTGCAACCAAGAGTGGGAAAATTCACTAAAATTTTAAGTGTAAAGGCAGCCTCAGAACTGCATCATATAAAGACAGAAAGAGCAACACAAAAAGATAACAGAGCAAAAGAGGCAGGCTGAAACAAATGTTCATGCTTTATGCTCACTTGTATAAAGGCAAAAAGTACTAGAATTTGTGAATGGAGAGAAGTACACCTAACCTGTGTGGAGTGAGCGTTAACAGAACAGCAATACTTGCATATAAAACTATAGGTGAAGGACATGAAGTCTTCAGATGGGTGCTCTAAATAAGGGATTTCACAGAAACAATTTCTAGGCAGAGGATTATTATGGAGAATTTTTATGGATTCCAAAAGAGTGGTGGTCTCCAAGGCATGACAGCAATGAGGAACAGTGAGATATCAAATATCAGAGGGGTAGCCGTATTAGTCTGTATCCACAAGAAAGAGGAGTCCAGTGGCAAAAACTTATACCCAAATAAATCTGTTAGTCTTTAAGGTGCCATCGGACTCCAGGGAGATATCAGAGAAACTGCAACTAGGGCAGTAATTGGTAACTACACAACCATAAATTAGTTGGGGATCACACCCGGAACATGGCCTGCTGATACCATAAACCAGTGGTTTTCAAACTTTTTTCTGCTGACTCAGTTGAAGAAAATTGTTGATGCCTGTGACCCAACGGAACTGGTGATAAGGATTTTGGGGTGTGGAAGGGGCTCAGAGCTGGGGCACAGGGGTGAGGGCTGCAGGGTGGAGCTGGGAATGAGGGGTTCAGGGTGTGGGAGGGGGCGCTGGGCAGGAGGGGGTCAGGGCTCTGGGCTGGGGGTGCAGGCTCTGGGGGTGGGGCTGGTGATGACGGGTTTGGAGTACAGGAAGGGGCTCTGGGTTTGCGGGGGGCTCAAGGCTGAGACAGGGTTTGGGGTATGGGCTAACCTTGGGCAGCTCCCAGTCAGCGGTGCAGCGGCATGTTAAGGCAGGCTTCCTGCCTGTCCTGGCACCACAGACTGCACGGCACCCTAGAAGCAGCGAGCAGCAGGTCCGGCTCCTAGGTAGAGGCGCGTAAGCAGCTCCAAGCAGCTCTTGCCCACAGGCACCACCTCGGCCCCTACCTCCCATTGGCTGGAGCCGGTGCTTGGGCAGCGCAGGGAGCCCTATGGCCCCATGCCTAGGAGCCGGACCTGCTGCTGGCCGTTTCCAGGGTGCAGCATGCTGTCGGAACAGGTAGGGACTAGCCTGCCTTAGCTGGGCAGCACCACCGATGGGACCTCTAACAGCCTGGTCGGCAGTGCTGACCAGAGCTGCCGTGACCCAGTGCCTTACATTCTGTAACCCACTACTAGGTCGTGACCTGAGTTTGAAAAACCACTGCCAAAAACTAGTTACTCCTGAGGGAATTCTGAGCCAAAAAATAAAAACTCTGCACCAAAAAAAACCAAAAGTTTTGCACACTACTTTAAAATTCTACAAATTTTATTTGTCAAATACATGTGGAGGCTCCAACATGGCATTGGGGAGCACAGGCCACTGGCTGCACCGAGGTGGGAGATCACTGTGTCATTCCCCCAGGGACACGGACTCAGCGGTGAGGCTGCACCCAACACAAGGATTTGGCCTGCCCCAGAAACACTCCAGGGGCTTGCCCCTCTGTGCCCAGTGCACCAGGTGTGGGCAGGCCGGATTCAAGTGTCGAGGGGCTTAGTGTGGGGGAATCCAGGTGTGGGTTGAGAGGGTTCTGCGTGGGGCAATCTGGGTGCAGGCAGCTCAGTGGGGGATCCATCTGTGTGTGTGTGGGGGGGAGAATCAGGATGCACAGGGGTTTGTTGGGGGCAGTTCTGGGTGCAATGGTAATGGGGACTGTGGGGGAGGGGTCCAGGTGAAGGTGGTTGAGGCTCAGCAGGGAGGTCTGGGGGATAGAGCTCAGCAGGTGGGTCTGGGAGCACAGTGGGGGGGTCCAGATGCTGGGGGAGTGGGACTCAGTGTGATAGGGATCCAGGTGTAGCTGGCTGGGACTCAGTGGGGTGGGGATCTGGGTGTGGGTGGCTTGTTGGGGGAGTGGGGCATATTGGAGGGGGTTCGGAGTGCAGGGAGAGTGGGGCTCAGTGGGAGGGTCTGAGGGGGTATGGATGCACAGGGGTTGGGCAGATGAGGGAGCAGCTCCCTGTACAGGGATCCCTCCCCCTGCAGCTGAGGAGTGATGGGGGGGCGGGGGGGGGGAGTAACAGCAGTTTGCAGAGTTTCCTGCAGCTGGGGGAGAAATCTGGGGGTGTGTCTTACACAGCCCTGGATGCTGTGCAGGGGAAGAGGAAGTCCCATCCTCCCCAGCCCAACTGGGATTAGCTGCTAAGTCCAGCACAGGGTAGGAGCCACCAGCCAGGTCTTCCCCAGTCCCGCTTCCTGCCCCACAGTGATTTACCTCTCTGCTGGCTGCCCTGGGCACCCGATACACATGCTGGGGAGCGTTGCATGACTGCTCTTGTGGCTTCCCTGTCAAAGTCACTTTTCTGTGGGGGGAACATAAATTCTGCATATGCACAGTACTGCAGAATTCCCCCAGAAGTAACCAGTGGCTCTCAAACTTTACTGCTGGTAACCCCTTTTATATAGCAAGCCTCTGAGTGCAAATCCCCCCCCCCCCACACTTATAAATTAAGAACTGTTTTATATATTTAACACCATTATAAATGCTGGATGCAAAGCATGGTTTGGGATGCAGGCTGACAGCTCACAACCCCCCCATGTAATAACCTCATGACCCCCAGTTTGAGAACCCTTGCCATAAACAATTTCTTCTTTGAACAGCTCGTTCTGGAGGAGACCCCTCACTTAGTCTTGAGCTACCCTCAAACAAAAGTCGCATGAGAACCTGTAGAACTACTTCAGAAATATTCATTTGAAGTCTGGTCATATGATTCTGCTGAAAGGTTTCAGCTGAGCTTGGGCCCTTTGATACTTGCCTTTTAAATTAATCTTTGACTTTTCTCAAACATTCATGTTAAATAAGCGTCAACACAAATTCTGAACAATCTGGCTTAAAAGTAATTTTCCTTCACTGTTCAATTTTTATTCTTGGAATATAATTTTGCTAGTTCTCTAGTCACCAAGACTTACAGTTCAATACAAAAAAAAAATCTGATTTTAAACATCAGAAAGCAGCACAAATGGACAAGGCCTATTATTTTGTCTATTTCATCTTTATAGATGCTTTGTTGCTTTCCCATTATTCTCCTCTAACTGCCATCTTTAATTTTCACAACAAGTTTTTCTTAACGTACCCCATACCTTCTTATTTCAGTACTAAGACTAGACCTGGACATGCCTGGGTGAACTCCTGTACTTTCACATTGTGCAACTGATTTCCCAGTGGCTCTGAATATGCCTTTAACTGCAGGAGCAGGACCACAGAACTGTCGGAAGGAGTAAGCTGTGTATATATAAGACAACTGGTAAGTACAAGCATCAGGGGGTTTTAAATAGTCTGTAATTAATAGAGCTAGGTAGCCATATGAGAGCTCAAGCCCTGTCATGCATTAAACTAGCTAAAAAACATGAACTCTCACCAGTGAGTTATCAGTTGTGAAAGAGGTCAATAGCAGGATACCTAAGAATCACTATTAGACCTTCAATATGTCAAACTGACAAGGGGGAATGAATAACTATATAGCAAAATTGAAAACTAAAGTGATTAAACCTAGTCAAAGTAATGACACACTAAACCTGCTCCAGAAGGACACAAGTAAGTAATTAACCACCAACAGATTCAATTTAATGCAGAGAACTGCAAGGAAAAACTTCCCTGACTGGTACACATTACTAAGTTCTAAACTGGCTCTGGATAAACTATTTAGGTTTCATTGTGGACAGCTCACAGAAGCAGGCAAAACACAATATTAAGGGGTATTAAAATTAACAGTAAATTCAATAAATTTACAAAAAATGTGAAACTGTCATGTGTAAGTGTCAGCCTTAGTCTCCTTTGGAAAAGGGCCCACCAGTACTAGGCTGCAAGGGGGAAATTAATGAGAGGCATCTGGTGAAGGGCTTGCAGAAGAGGTCATGCTCAAGAATTGGAGTGAAAAAGAGTAAAGCCCCCAGGTTCGTTAACGGGATAGCTCGTTGCAAGACGGGGTGTTTTGCCATGTCCTAACCCTGTCTTCTCGTGGCGGGCTGAGGGCAATATTGCGCTACAGCCATGGCAGAAAAGGGGGGCAATCGTGCTCTTTCTGGGAGCCCCGTAGCCCAGGCTGGTCCTGTCCACGCAGCCCCGACCCGCTAGCGCAGAGCGCACCGCGCTAGGCAGGGGCCAGTGGCCGCCGCGGGAAGGGCGTGCTATAAAGCAGAGGGAGAAAGGGGCGGCCGGCTCCCTGGCCACAGCCCGGCACCAACCTATGGAGGCGAGGCGGCTGCTCCAGGAGGCTGGCGGGCCGCCGCGGCCGGCGGGGGCAGGGCCGGGCCGGGCCGGCGGGGGCGCTGGCCAGGCGCGATCGGGCGCCCCCAGCCGGGCCCGCGCCCAGTGCTGCATGGCGCTGCTCAGCCTGCCTTGCAGAGGGAGCTCGAGTCCCGCTCTGCGCCTCGCCGCGCCTCTCACGCCGCAGCGCACACGGCGGCGGCCGGCAGGAGCGGGGCACGCAGCCGCCGCCGCGCCAGGCAGGACTCGGCCGGAGCCGCTTCGCGGGCCCGGACGCGGGGAGCGGCGAGCCCGCAGCAGGCCGAGCCCCAGGACAAGGCGGCGGCGCTAACGCAGGTTCGGCGGGAAGGGCCCCGGGGAGGGGGCGAACCGGCCGCCCTCCGGCAGCGCGGGCCGGGGCCGGGGCGGGCTGAGGGGAGCGGGCCGCGGGCCCGGGGGTGATTAGCGCCAGCGGCTCCGCGGAGGAAACAAAGGAAGGAAAATGGAGTCCGGGCCAGGCGGGGACGGGGCGCTCGACGGGACGGGCCGGGCCCGGCCGGCCCAGCGCCGCGCTGTGGGGAATGGCGGCGGTCGCAGGCAGGCGCCGGCCGCGCTGGGGACGATAGAGGGAGACAAAGCCCCCTGCTTCCCCGGCGGCGGCCGCTGCGGGGCCCCAGCCAAACCGGAGCCCCATCGTGACACCTAGAGGCCGGAGAAAGCGACTGCAAACCCCCCGCCACCGCTTACCTGCGCCTGGCCCCGCCAGGCCCGCGCCCGCCGCCGGGCCCCGCCGCCGCCCCGCGCTGCCCCGGCCCCGCGGAGCCGCCGCGCCCCGCACGCCCCGCCGCGGCCGCCGCTCGCGCTCAGCCCCAGCTCGCGGTTTAATCGCTCCACAGTCGCTTCGGACACAAAATGGCGGCGGCCGAATGCGGTGCGCCTGCGCGGGCCCGGCTGCCGCGGCCGCCGGAGCTGAGCGAGAGGAGGGGGAGCGGTGAGTGGGCGCGCGGGGCACCCTGGGAGGGGGCCCTGCGCGCCAACTTCAAACGGTGCCGTGGCCGTAACGTCACTGACTGACTCGCACGCCCGACGCAGGGGCGTAACGTGCTGCGTCATGCGGGCGCCCTGGCGGAGCCGGGCGGGCGGTTGGAGGGACGGTCGCGTCGCCGGAGGGTGGGACGCCGCGCGCCTGGGGGCGTGATCCAGGTGGGCGCCGGGGCCCCACGTGACGCGCTGCCGGGCGCCCTGGGCCCTCCGCGCGGGACCGCGAGCTCGGCGCCCGGCCGCTCCCCGCAGCGGCTCCGGGCGGCCCAGAGCGGGGCCTGCGCCTGGGCGGGGCGGGGCCTGCGCCTGGGCGGGGCGGGGCCTGCGCCTGGGCGGGGCGAGCCGCTGCGGTGTCAGGCTTCGGCGGGAGGCTCCGGCGCGGGGCCCGGGCCGCTCCGGCGCGTGCTGCGGCCGCCCAACGCGCCGTCCAGCGAAGGGACCCGGGCGATAGCCCCCGCCAGGAGGGGAGGGGAGGGGAGGGGCGGGGCGGCGCGGAAAGGGCGGGGGGGGTTCGGCTGCCTGGCGGCCGCAGCGCCCGGGGCCTGCCCCCAGCGCAATTCCCCTCGCCGGCGGGCTGCCGCGGGCTCCGTGAGCGGAGTGGGGAGCCGCTCTCCCCCGGCGGAGGCGGGTCGTCCCCCGGACCACCCCAGGGGGGGCCACCCCAGGGGGGCCAGCCGTTCGCCGTCCCCCGAGGGGTTCTGGGCTGCTCGAGCGTCCCTTCCCGTGAGGCGGGGCCCCGCCGGTCAGTGAGGAGGCATGCAGGCATGGTGTGACGTCCTTCTTACGTGTGCTTGATCTGCTCTGCTTTGGAGGTCTTAAATTCACAGCCGAGCTTGCTGCTAAGTTTCCAGACCACGTGTGTGGCTTTGACATTCAGTAGCGAATGGGCTGCAACGGAACTAGCGAGATCTGAACAAAGGTTCAGCAGATAAATGTGGGTCACTTACCTTCCTGGGAAGTTGTGAGGTTCTCAGTCTGTTTCTCTCCCCCCTTCACTTCTGCTCTCACAACATTTTCTGTACCTTTCTTCTGTCTCCAATTGCTCCAGTCCCACCTGTTTCTTGTGTCTTTCCCAACTGCCACCGATCTTTCTGTTTCCAGCGTTTCCTCTCTTTTCCAGGGGCATTGCCCCAAATCTCTTGCCAGCTGTCTAAACGAACAGGTGAGAGAAGAGAACCTCTGTGAGCCCACATCACAATATCAGACAAAATTGGCTTAAGATGGAGTTAAAGTCGAGAATAAAAATGTCAGTAATTTAAGGATAAACAGTAAGGCTGTCAAGCGATTAAAAAATTAATCTAGATTAATTGCACAATTAAAAAAATTAATCACACTGTTAGAATAATAGAATACCATTTATTTAAATATTTTTGGATGTTTTCTACATTTTCAAATATATTGATTTCGATTACAACACAAAATACAAAGTGTACAAGTGTTCTCTTTATATTTATTTTTCATTACAAATACTTGCACTGTAAAAAAACAAAAAAAGTATATTTCAATTCACCTAATACAAGTACTGTAGTGCAATCTCTTTACAATGAAAGTTGAACTTACAAATGTAGAATTATGTACAAAAAATAACTGTTTTATTTTTGAATGCAATGTAAAGCTTTAGAACCTACAAGTCCACTCTCTCCTACTTCAGCCGAACGCTCAGACAAACAACTTTGCAGGAGATAATTCGGCCAACATCTTGTTTACAGTGTCACCTGAAAGTGACAGCAGGTGAGTTCACTTGGCACTGTTGTAGCCAGCATTGCAAGATATTTATGTGCCAGATGTGCTAAAGATTCATATGTCCCTTTATGCTTCAACCACCATTCTGGAGGACATGCGTACATGCTGATGATGGGTTCTGTTCAATAATGATCCAAAGCAGAGCGGACCAGCGCATGTTCATTTTCATCATCTGAGTCAGATGCCACCAGCAGAAGGTTGATTTTCTTTTTTGGTGGTTCAGGTTCTGTAGTTTCCACACTGGAGTGTTGCTCTTTTAAGACCTCTGAAAGCATGCTCCACGCCTCGTCCCTCTCAGATTTTGGAAGGCACTTCAGATTCTTAAACCTTGGGTCGAGTGATGTATCTATCCGTAGAAATCTCACATTGGTACCTTCTTTGCATTTTGTTGAATCTGCTGTGAAGGTGTTCTTAAAATGAACGTGTGCTGGGTCATCATCCGAGACTGCTATAACATGAAACATATGGTAGAATGCAGGTAAAACAGAACTGGAGACACACAGTTCTCCCCCAAGGAGTTCAGTCACAAATTTAATTAACACATTATTTTTTTAATGAGCGTCGTCGACATGGAGGCATGTCCTCTGGAATGGTGGCCGAAGCATAAAGGGGATATGAATGTTTAGCATATCTGGCGCGTAAAATACCTTGCAATGCTGGCTATAAACATGCCATGCGAATGCCTGTTCTCATTTTCAGGTGTTCTTGTAAATAAGCAGGCAGCAGTATCTCCCATCAATGTAAACAAACTTGTTTGTCTTAGCGATTGGCTAAACAAGTAGGACTGAGTGGACTTTAGGCTCTAAAGTTTTACATTGTTTTGTTTTTGAGTGCAGTTATGTAACAAACAAACCTACAATTGTAAGTTACATTTTCATGATAAAGAGATTGCACTACAGAACTTGTATGAGGTGAATTGAAAAATACTATTTTTATCATTTTTACAGTGCAAATATTTGTAATAAAAAATAATATAAAGTGAGCACTGTACACTTTGTATTCTTTGTTGTAATAGAAATCAATGTATTTGAAAAATGTAGAAAAACTTCAAAATATTTAATAAATTTCAATTGGTATTCTATTTAACTGTGCAATTAATCGTGATTGATTTTTTTTTTTAATCACAGTTCACTCACCTGATTAACTCAAAAAAATTAACTGTGATTAATCGACAGCCCTAATAAAAATACTTCAATGATAGCATAATTATCCACCAAAGAAGTGTTACAAACCTAGAAAATTCAGTAGTTAAAGTTCAGTGTTTAAAAAAATCAGTCATGCCTGCATGGTGTCATGTTTTAATGCTTTTTAGGGTTTGTGGCTGCAAATTAAACGGAATTTTTTAAAGACACTATTTTTTCATTCTTCCCCTTATGGTGTCACTGCAGGGCAGAATTAAGGTGGTTGGGCATCGTAGGCTTTAATTCAACCAGTTTAGCATATGGTAAAAATAGACATTGCCTGGTTGATGCTAGACTTCTTAGAACGGGGGTTCTCACACTGGGGGTCGGGACGCCTCAGGGGGCCACAGTGCTATTATATGGGGGGTCGTGAGCTGTCAGCCTCCACCCCAAACCCCGCTTTGCCTCCAGCATTTATAATGGTGTTAAATATGTAAAAAGGTGTTTTTAATTTATAAGTGGGGGTCACACGCGGAGGATTGCTTTGTGAAAGGGGTCACCAGTACAAAAGTTTGAGAACCACTGTCTTAGAACATGTGTGCATGCTAACATCACTTCTTTAAATCCCACTCTAGATAATGCTCATGGGTGAGGAGGGCATGGGGTTGTCCAGAAACGTGTACGTATGTAGGCAGATGGGGAGCAGATGTGTGTTTGCAGTATGGAGCACGTAGGGAGACTGGTATTACGTGAAGGGCATACATAGTTCTTGAGTCCCAATATCTCTGTGCTTTAAGGGTTTCTCAGGCCTAAACTCCCCCAGCAGTGCACTGCATAGTGGAACCAACACACCAGTGCCAGGAGGAACCCTTCAGACACTGATGCTGTAGCTAAGCATGTGACTATGGAATCTTTAATAAGCATTGATTGCTGAGGCCAAGTTGTCTACCAATGGTTACTCTTGACACGTGAGACCAAGAGCCCACTGACTCATAACCGATAGAATTGTAGCATGCAAAAATAGCTGTTGAAGGGCAACAACAATTGGATGAGTTACTCTGAAGTAGAATATATTCTCCAGCCTCTGCTGAAAGAGAGACTTTGTTATGGGGGATAATGGCAAAAAATGACCATTAATGCTAAAACAAAACAAACTTTCAAATATAGCCCAGGCATAAAATGTCAGTGAGTTTTAACTATTTGAGAAGTCTGAAGAGTCTAATGTTGTTAAGATCAGTTAGGAGAAAAGAAAGTTTTGGCACAGGGTTCTCTACCTTTCTTAAAGGACCTATTATAAGTTACAGATGAAAATTTTTTAAACTAAAACTCATTCAGTACTTGTAAGTCCTTTTAATTTTAAGGAGGACAGCGTCTCATATGTAGAGGGTGAATTTCTGCTTTAAGTTCAGAACTCAACTCAGTCATTAACTGAAGCTGTGACCAGTCCCATTTAATACATTAACCATTCAGCTGCCTTCCTTTGATCCTAGCAATCCCATGACAATCAGTTGCCACAGCTTCTCTCAGGTCTTTTATTTCATTTCAGGAATCTGATTGTTTGGGATTTAGAAGTTGTTCTGGTGTATGACATTTGAGCTCCTTAAACTCATCTGTTCCTGAATTTCTCCAGACATAAAATCAGTTCAGAATGGAAGTTTCTCAAGCCATATATGCATATGCTCCCTTCCAAGATCCTAACACTATTCCCATCATGAGTCACTGCACCTGCTGATGTACTTCAGTCTCACCTCAAGCATCCCCTGCTATTCCGGTCCTGTTCTTGTACCTCAGCAGCCGGTGCACCCAAAGCCTTGCCACAGCCCACTTTCTATACCACTTCTGGTCTTCCCACACATGTGCCAATGCCTCTCAGTCCTAACCTGCAACCCTTTGCTATTCCAGTCCTGGGTCTTTCCATGCCAGTCATGTTGAAGCATGCAAGCACTCCCTAGGGATGATGAAAAGAAATCAGATTTATTTCACCTACAATTTTAGTCCAGATTTGGGTCCATATCTCCAGGAAGTTAAAATCTAGTGCCTCAGCCCTGTACTAATAATCGTGCTGCTTGGCATGCTGTGTTCAAAATGCTGTATTGATATTAACTAATCTTCTTACCACTTCCTTCAGGGAGGTACATGTCTACATTTCACAGATGGAGAAGCAGAGATGGAGGGGTTATGACTAAAATGCTAATTTGGGGTGCCTAATTGAAGGATACTTAGGTCTGCTTTTCAGAGTGGCTGAGCACTGGCAGCTGTTTTTGAAGTCAACTGTAACTGGGTACTTGCCACCTCAGGCGTACGGTGTCATCAAGCTGCCCAAAGGCAGAGGTTGCTTTTTGAAAACTTAGCTGTGTAGGATTTGCCTAAAGACATTCTTCAAATTAGCAGTAGAGCGGGGAGTAGATAGAACTCAGAATTCTTTGAGCAGGGGGTTGGACTAGATGACCTTCTGGGGTCCCTTCCAACCCTGATATTCTATGATTCTATGATTTCTAAATCCCTTGATCAGTCCACCAGGCCATGTGTACACATAGTTAAGACTAGGGTAGGATTTTGCCTTTGACAGCAACTTAAAACTTCTCTAGAGTTGAAATTATAACATGCTTTAGCAAACAAGTTAGCAATGGAAAGTACTCCAAGGCACCGTTCTAGGTGGTTTCCCTGCAGCCATGGCAATTTCCTGCACAGTGGGGGGAGGGGGAGCATCAGCCCCACCCCTTCTTCCCTGTTGCTCCTGCATGCATTGCCTTTCTGGAAACACCTGTGGGGGACATAATGCTTAAGGAGAAAGGTGAGGAGGCAAGCAGCGGGCTTGGGGGTGGGGGGGCGAGAGGTGAGCAGAGGGTGGGGGTGCCTGGCGGAGGAGTAAGGAAGCGAGCAATGAGCCAGCAGCAGGGTGAGGAGGCGGGCGGGGGGGACTGGCTGTGAGTGGGGGAGTGAGGAGGCAAGCAGAGGTGTGTGAGGAGGTGAACAGGGGGGTGATAAATGACGGGGGGGGGGGGGGGGAGTGCTCCGTTTTATGGACACCCAGACAGTTAGCTATAAAGTCCTTCTTGGTGGCTGTTCTCTGCTTGCTTTACCTGTAAAGGGTTAAAAAAGTCCCCCCAGGTAAAGGAAAGGGAATAGGCATCTGACCAAAAGAGCCAATAGGAAGGCTAGAACTTTTTAAAATGGGGGGAAAAAACTTCCCCTTTGTATCTGTTGTTGTTCTCCGGGGTAGAGGGGAACAGGGCAGGAGTAATGCTGTAAGCAGCTTTTAAACCAGGTATGAAAAAGCATCAATTCATACCTCAAACCTACTAATTTGAAACCCCAGATATGTAAGTAAATCAGGGAATGTCTAGGAAGATGCGATTAGGGCTATTTCTTTTATTTCTTATTGGCTTGTGGACTCCTCTGTGCTAACCCCAGATCCTTTTATTTTGCTTGTAACCTTTAAGCTGAACCTCAAGAGAGCAATCTTGATGTTTACTTTTTGTAATTCTTTTTTTTTTAAAGATTGAGCAAAAAGTCTAAGTTCTAGTTATATTTTATTTCTTTTTGTTTTTAATAAAATTTACCTTTTTTAAGAACAGGATTGGATTTTTGGTGTCCAATGAGGTTTGTGCATATATTGTTTAATTAGCTGGGGGCAACAGCAAATTTCCTTTGTTTCTTTCTCAGTTCTTCCCTGGACCGCGGGGGTGTGTGTGAAGGGGCTTGAGGGTTCCCCACAGGAAGGAATTCCCAAGTGTGCCTTCCTGGATCTAAGGGTTTTATTTTTGGTAGGGTTTTTTTTTTACACTTGGGCAGCGGCGTATTAACGCCTAGGCCGACAAATTTGCAGGGGCGGCAAATTTATAATAGCAGCCAGAGGCTGCTTCCCCTGGCACCAGTTCGCGCCCTCCAGCCCCAGCCCCACCCCAACTCCACTCCTTCCCCGCCCCCTCCCTACCCCTATTGGTCCCCTTCCCCAAATCTGCGCCCCGGCCCCAGCTCCTCTCCTGAGTGTGCTGCGTTCCCCCCTTTCCCCTTCCTTCGCGAAGCTGTTTCGTGCACAAGCCCTGGCAGGGAGCGGGGAGAAGCAGGACCTGGCGGTGCACTGAGGGGAGGAGTCAGAGTTGGAGCCAAGGTGAGCTGCGGCCGGGGGGCCGGGAGCTGCTGGGGGGAGGGGGGTGGCAATTATTTCGGGGCCTAGGGGCGGCAAAATCATTAATCCGCCACTGCACTTGGGTGGTGGCAGCAGCTACCCATCCAAGGTCAAAGAGAAGCTGTAACCTTGGGAGTTTAATACACGCTTGGAGTAGCCAGTATTAATATTTAGAATCCTTGTGGGCCCCCACCTTCTGCACTTGAAGTGCCAGAGTGGGGAATCAGCCTTGAGACGAGCAGCGGGTGGGGGGTGAGGAAGAAAATGGCAGGTGAAGAGGCGAGTGGTGGGGGGCCCTGGCTGTGGAGTAAGGAGGCGAGCAGCGAACAAGCAGCAGGGTGGGGGGAGGGTCTGGCTGCGAGCAGAGGAGGTGAGTGGCGAGTGCACAGTGCGGGTGAGGAGGCGAGCAACAGGGGGACGGGGAGGAGTGGGCCCTGGCAGAGGAATAAGAAGGTGAGCAGCGAGCCAACAGCAGGGTGATGAGGTGGGCAGGGGAGTTTGGCTGCGAGCAGGGGATTGAGTAGGTGGGCAGTGAGCCACCAGCCAGCGGGAGTTCTCAGAGCGGGCAGGGAGTTGTCTGTGGCAGGGGAGCGAGGAGGGACACAGGAGGGTAGGCGGCGGATGAGGAGGTGGGCGGCAAGTGCATGGGAAGCTAGCCCCTGACTCCAACCCTTCTGCCCATGCTTGACCCCCTGCAACTAGAGCCACAAGCCCCCTGCCTGGAGAAGCCCCAGGTGTGGCCCCCCCGTGGCTGGAGGAGCCCCGGGCTGGCTGAAGCCCCGAGTCCTGCGTGCCCCCCCCCCCCCACCTGCCTGGAGGAGTCCTGGCCCAGCTGCAGCTGTGCCTCCCCTCCCCAGACCCAAGCCACCCAGATATGTTTTGTTTTTCATTATCATAGAAGATCAGGGTTGGAAGGGACCTCAGGAGGTCATCTAGTCCAACCCCCTGCTCAAAGCAGGACCAATGCCCAATTAAATCATCCCAGCCAGGGCTTTGTCAAGTCTGACCTTAAAAACTTCTAAGGAAGGAGATTCCACCACCTCCGTAGGTAACGCATTCCAGTGTTTCACCACCCTCCTAGTGTAAAAGTTTTTCCTAATATCCAACCTAAACCTCCCCCACTGCAACTTGAGACCATTACTCCTTGTTCTGTCATCTGCTACCACTGAGAACAGTCTAGAGACATCCTCTTTGGAACCCCCTTTCAGGTAGTTGAAAGCAGCTATCAAATCCCCCCTCATTCTTCTCTTCCATAGACTAAACATCACCAGTTCCCTCAGCCTCTCCTCATAAGTCGTGTGTTCCAGTCCCCTCATCATTTTTGTTGCCCTCCGCTGGACTCTTTCGAATTTTTCCACATCCTTCTTGTAGTGTGGGGCCCAAAACTGGACACAGTACTCCAGATGAGGCCTCACCAATGTCGAATAGAGGGGAACGATTACGTCCCTCGATCTGCTGGCAATGCCCCTACTTATACATCCCAAAATGCCATTGGCCTTCTTGGCAACAAGGGCACACTGGTGACTCATATCCAGCTTCTGGTCCACTGTAACCCTTAGGTCCTTTTCTGCAGAACTGCTGCCGAGCCATTCGGTCCCTAGTCTGGAGTGGTGCATTGGATTCTTCCGTCCTAAGTGCAGGACTCTGCACTTGTCCTTGTTGAACCTCATCAGATTTGTTTTGGCCCAGTCCTCCAATTTGTCTAGGTCCCTCTATCTATCCCTACCCTCCAGCGTATCTACCTCTCCTCCCAGTTTAGTGTCATTGCAAACTTGCTGAGGGTGCAATCCACACCGTCCTCCAGATCATTGATGAAGATATTGAACAAAACCGGCCCCAGGACCGACCCTTGGGGCACTCCACTTGAGAGCGGCTGCCAACTAGATATGGAGCCATTGATCACTATCCGTTGAGCCCGACAATCTAGCCAACTTTCTATCCACCTTATAGTCCATTCATCCAGCCCATACTTCTTGAACTTGCTGGCAAGAATACTGTGGGAGACCGTGTCAAAATCTTTGCTAAAGTCAAGGAACAACACGTCCACCGCTTTCCCCTCATCCACAGAACCAGTTATCTCATCATAGAAGGCAATTAGATTAGTCAGGCGTGACTTCCCTTGGTGAATCCATGCTGACTGTTCCTGATCACTTTCCTCTCCTCTAAGTGCTTCAGAATTGATTCCTTGAGGACCTGCTCCATGATTTTTCCAGGGACTGAGGTGAGGCTGACTGGCCTGTAGTTCCCCGGATCCTCCTCCTTCCCTTTTTTAAAGATGGGCACTACATTAGCCTTTTTCCAGTCGTCCGGGACTTCCCTCGCTCGCCATGAGTTTTCAAAGATAATGGCCAATGGCTCTGCAATCACATCCGCCAACTCCTTTTGCACTCTCGGATGCAACTTGTCCGGCCCCATGGACTTGTGCACGTCCAGCTTTTCTAAATAGTCCCTAACCACTTCTTTCTTCACAGAGGGCTGGTCACCTCCTCCCCATGCTGTGCTGCCCAGTGCAGTAGTCTGGGAGCTGACCTTGTTTGTGAACACAGAGGCAGAAAAAGCATTGAGTACATTAGCGTTTTCCACATCCTCTGTCAGTAGGTTGCCTCCCTCATTCAGTAAGGGGCCCGCACTTTCCTTGACTTTCTTCTTGTTGCTAACATACCTGAAGAAACCCTTCTTGTTACTCTTAACATCTCTTGCTAGCTGCAACTCCAGGTGTGATTTGGCCTTCCTGATTTCACTCCTGCATGCCCGAGCAATATTTTTATACTCCTCCCTGGTCATTTGTCCAATCTTCCAGTTTTTGTAAGCTTCTTTTTTGTGTTTAAGATCAGCAAGGATTTCACTGTGAAGCCAAGCTGGTCGCCTGCCATATTTACTATTCTTTCTACACATCGGGATGGTTTGTCCCTGTAACCTCAATAAGGATTCTTTAAAATACAGCCAGCTCTCCTGGACTCCTTTCCCCCTCATGTTATTCTCCCAGGGGATCTTGCCCATCAGTTCCCTGAGGGAGTCAAAGTCTGCTTTTCTGAAGTCCAGGGTCCGTATTCTGCTGCTTTCCTTTCTTCCTTGTGTCAGGATCCTGAACTTGACCATCTCATGGTCACTGCCTCCCAGGTTCCCATCCATATTATTTGGATTTTCTATTATGTCAAAGCATTTTTAAATTTACTTCAGAATTGTTATACAGACAACCACTTTTACCAAAAAAGCAAAAGAAACAATAATAAAAAAGACAAGAATGTGTGAAGCAGCTTATTTGTGTTTCTATTCTGTTAGGTCTAGTAAAGAATAGAGATAACTGTGTATGATTTTTATTATTGAGTCTGCAAAAAAAAACAAACACCCAAACCTTGCATAAATAAATTACAATGATTTAGATGTATATCTGTGTAAGCAGAGTCTGAATGAGCTCTCCCTTGACATCTAGTGATGAGCTGTGGAAAAAGACTTCAGGAGCTGATCTTGTTTTCATGGACACACCCACCCAGCTATTTGCTCAGCAGGATGGGATTGCTTGCCCAAATGATCACTTGTGGCTGGTGTTGGGTCTCCAGTCTCCTTGTTGTTGGGGCAGGAGTAATAAAGGGTGAGAATCATAGAATATCAGGGTTGGAAGGGACCTCAGGAGGTCATCTAGTCCAACCCCCTGCAGGGCCAATCCCCAATTTTTGCCCCAGATCCCTAAATGGCCCCCTCAAGGATTGAACTCACAACCCTGGGATTAGCAGGCCAATGCTCAAACCACTGAGCTATCGGTGGCTGGTTGTCCTTGAGTGAGCTGAGGGCAGCAGAACTGTACCTGGTATAACCTGATGAGGGACTCGCCCTCAGCTGAACAGTACTCCTAGGTGGGGACATGGGTTCCAAAGCCCAATAAGTTGAGAGAGGGTGGGGATAGATACTTGTACCTGGTGGTGTGGACCTCTGTTTAAGGGCCCTAGACACCATTTCACCCTTTCTCTCTCTATGGCATAATAAAAGAGCTAATTTAGATTCAATGGAGAGTCTTGTTACCTGCTGCAGAGCTGAAATCACTGGTACCTAGGTCTAAGTATTAGACCTACTTTAGGATAGCACCTCTATTGCAATAGACTGCCCAGAGTGCAGGAGCCTCACTGCTGATGCACAAACAGCTGAAATCACTGAGAGCTGTGTTAAGGGGGGGGCCCTGAAGACATCTTGGCAATTGGCCAGCCAGGTGGCTGGTGGAGAGGCACAGAAAGCGGCCAAGAGGGAGGCTGGTGGAGAGGGACCTATTAAATTACCTCTTGACTTAAAGGATGCACTGGGTCAGGAGCCAAGATACCTTTAGCTCAAATCTTGCCTGTTCCACTCTAGTAGTAATTCTGTGTACTTCACAGTCTTGTTTTTAAATTGAGCAAAGCCTCAGGTATCATTCGTTTCCTCTCCTCATGTCTGGCTTTACAGCTGGAAGTAACGGGGGAGCTGAGAGATTGCACAAAATCACTTTTGGCAGACAAAGCTTGGAACAGTGTCTGCTGGAAGTCTCATCTGCTTAGCCACACTGCCCCTTAAAGAATAGGTCAAACCAAATGGTGGGTTATGCTTGTTCTAACATGAGACTACTGCATGTCTCCCTATAGAAAGCCCAATGAGAAACAAATGAGTGATTATAGAGGGGTAGTAGACTAGTTTACTGCTTAACAGCCAATTTTAAGTGCTGTAAAATCCACATGCACACTCGTCTTGAGAATTGCTGTGCCTCCTACAGCTGCCTTCTCTCCCCCCCCCATAAAAAAAATCACTTGACATCTACATTTTACGGTTCTTTATAGCTTTTTGGGGGCTGGGGGGATTCACATCTGGGGCTCATCCTATGCTCTGATTCTCCCCAAACTGCTATCACCAGCGCTACTGCCCCTTTGGGGAAGCAGTGTTTGAAAAGGGTTAAATTTGGATCTCTAGTATGGCTCAAGCCAAAAGGAAGATGCATGTGCATCTGTAGCAGAGCTGGACCCCTCTGTTGCAAGTCAAGTTGCCTGCAGTTAGGCCTGGGGTACACGATGAGTTTATGTCGAATTTAGCAGCATTAAATCAAAGTAACTCTGCACCTGTCCACACAATGAAGCCATTTTTGTCATCATAAAGGGCTCTTAAAATCGATTTCTGTACTCCTCCCCGATGAGGGGATTAGCGCTGAAATCGACATCACCGTTTCGTATTAGGGTTAGTGTGGACGCAATTCGACGGTATTGGCTTCCGGGAGCTACCCCACAGTGCACCATTGTGACCGCTCTGGACAGCATTCTGAACTCAGATGCACTGGCCAGGTGCACAGGAAAAGCCCCGGGGAACTTTTGAATCTCATTTCCTGTTTGGCCAGGCGAGCTCATCAGCACAGGTGACCGTGCAGTCCCAGAATTGACAAAGAGCTCCAGCATGGACCGAACGGGAGGTACTGGATCTGATCGCTGTATGGGGAGAGGAATCCGTGCTATCAGAACCACGTTCCAAAAGACAAAATGCCAAAACATTTAAAAAAATCTCTGAGGCCGTGAGGGACAGAGGCTACAGCAGGGACGCAACACAGTGCCGCGTGAAACTTAAGGAGCTCAGACAAGCGTACCAGAAAACCAAAGAATCAAACGGACGCTCCGGGACAGAGCCCCAGACATGCTGCTTCTACGCTGAGCTGCATGCAATTCTAGGGGGGCCACCACCACAACGCCCCCCCCCCCCCGTCCGTGGACTCTGATGATAGGGTATTCTCCGCCATGCCTGAGGATTTTGCAAACAGGAAAGAAGAGGAGGAGGAGGAGGACGAGTTTGAGGAGTGCACACAGCACACCGCCCTTCCCGACAACCAGGATCTTTTTATCACCCTGACTGAAATACCCTACCAACCCAACCAAGCTGGAGAAGGGACCTCTGGTGAGTGTACCTTTTTAAATATAATACAGGTTTTAAAACAAGCATTTTTTAATGATTAATTTGCCCTGAGGACTTGGGATGCATTCGTGGCCAGTACAGCCACTGGAAAAGTCTGTTAATGTGTCTGGGGATGGAGCGGAAATCCTCCAGGGACATCTCCATGAAGCTCTCCTGGAGGTACTCTAAAAGCCTTTGCAGAAGGTTTCTGGGGAGAGCAGCCTTATTCCGTCCTCCATGGTAGGACACATCCCCAACAGTTATTTTCTGGTCTGGGAAGTAAATCCCTCCCTGCAGCCGTTTAAACGGACCAGAGTTCCTGAAGACGCGAGCGTCATGAACCTTTCCCAGCCATTCCACGTCGATGTTGATGAAACGTCCGTTGTGATCCACCAGTGCTTACAGCACCATTGAGAAGTACCCCTTGCAGTTTATGTACTGGCTGCCCTGGTGGTCCGGTCCCAAGATAGGGATATGTGTTCCGTCTATAGCCCCACGACAGTGAGGGAATCCCATTGCAGCAAAGCCATCTAGTATGACCTGCACATTTCCCAGAGTCACTACCTTTGATAGTAGCAGCTCAATGATTGCGTTGGCTACTTGCATCACAGCAACCCCCACAGTAGATTTGCCCACTCCAAATTGATTACCGCCTGACCAGTAGGTGTCTGGCTTCCACAGGGCTATTGCCACTCGCTTCTCAACTGTGAGGGCTGCTCTGATCTTGGTATTATTGTGCTTCAGGGCAGGGGAAAGCAAGTCACAAAGTTCCATGAAAGTGCCCTTACACATGCGAAAGTTTCGGAGCCACTGGGAATCATCCCAAACCTGCAACACTATGTGGCCCCACCAATCTGTGCTTGTTTCCCTGGCCCAAAATCGGCATTCCACGGCATGAGCCTGCCCCATTAACACCATGATCTCCAAATTGCCGGGGACCGTGGTTTTAGAGAAATCTGTGTCCATGTCCTCGTCACTCTTGTCACCGCGCTGCCGTCGCCTCCTCGCCTTGTTTTTCAGGTTCTGGTTCTGCATAAACTGCACCATAATGTGCAAGGTGTTTACAATGGTCATAACTGCTGCGGTGAGCTGAGCGGGCTCCATCCTTGCCGTGCTATGGCGTCTGCACGGGCAGTCCAGGGAAAAGGGTGCGAAACGATTGTCTGCTGTTGCTTTCACGGAGGGAGGGTTGACTGATGACTTTTACCCATAACCACCCATGACAAATTTTTGGCCCCACCAGGCACTGGGAGCTGAGCCCAGAATTCCAATGGGCAGCAGGGACTGCGGGAACTGTGGGATAGCTACCCACGATGCACCACTCGGAATGTCGACTCTTGCCACGGTACTGTAGACGCACACCACCGAATTAATGTGCTTAGTGTGGAATCGACTTTATGCAATCTGTTCCCAAAAATCGACTTCTGTAAAATCGGAGTAATTTCGTAGTGTAGACATACCCTTATTCAGGTATGAGTAACTGGGTTGCTCAAGGCGACATGCTGTGGCCACTGAACCCATGTAAAAAGAAAAGGAGGACTTGTGGCACCTTAGAGACTAACACATTTATTTGAGCATGAGCTTTTGTGAGCTACAGCTCACTTCATCGGATGCAAAAAAGCTCACGAAAGCTGATGCTCAAATAAATGTGTTAGTCTCTAAGGTGCCACAAGTACTCCTTTTCTTTTTGCGGATACAGACTGTCACAGCTGCTACTCTGAACCCATGTAGTGTCATTTGGAGTCCTCTCCTGGGCAGGTTTCAGAGACTGTCTTGTGCACATTAGTTGCACTCCATAGGGGCTCCTTCTGAAAGTTGTGCTCTCAGAGCACTATTTAAGAGCCATCATTTCAAAGTGCTCTATAATACACATGCATACTCCAATTCTACTTGAAAGTATTGTTGAGGAAAACAGCCTTAATTCAATAAAGGGGAAATGAAAGAGGCCTTGTCTACACTTAAAACGCTAGAGTGGAGACGTAATTTTCTAGGGCGGACCAGGCCAGACTCTCGTAAGCAGAGGCACTGCACTAATATGATCATGATGCATACTCCCCTTCCATTTCCTGAACAGTAGGATCATATGTGGTCAAAGACAAGTAAGTAGCTGCGACGCTCTAACTCTTTTGATCATGCTGACACTAATGAGAATCAGGAAACTCCCTATTCTAAGGTCTGGGTCAAGGCTGTCATTAACTAAAGAGGTGCCAGGATACAGGCATCAGTCAAAACAGTAATTTAGGTTTGTCTTGAAAAATAAACACTTTCTACAATCATTCATCCAAGCTAGACAAATGAAAGTGAGCACTACGATTCATTTCCTCTCAAAGTGCAGCAGTTTATCTGAGAAAGGGGTCCAAAGGAAGTACTAGACATTAGACAAGTTTGAGCCATGTAGCCCTTTTAAAACCAGTCTGCTAATCTCAAATTAAACTTCCCCTTCAACAAACTTACAGAAAAACCAAGCAGTGCAGAAACCTACAGAAAATATTTTATGGTGATACTCTAACCTAAAATAGATTTTTTGTAGACTCTTTTCACTTCTGTTGAACAGGAAATCCTGGTATAATTTTAACGGCGGTTGCCAGAGGTAGAATTAGTGGTGTAAATTTGGAGGCATTCAGTCAAGGATTTCTTGATAGACAGCCCCTCACCCCCACTGAGTTTTTTAATTTTCAAAATGCTCTAAAATCCATTTAGATAGTGAGATTATCTTGAATATTCATAGAGCCCAGTGACTTTTAAAACAATGTTTCGTTTAATCTTTTTATTGTGGGAGGCCCTGGGTTGGATGTGGGGTCAGATCTTGCTCCCTGTGGGGTGGGGAGATTGCAGAACGAGCCCACCCTACAGTGGCAGCTGCTGGGCTCTGTTCCCTGGTCTTGGCATTGTGACCTGGTGCACAGGATCTCTGCTGCTCAAGTTTGGCCCATCCACCCCTCGGTCATGATGGGCAGTGGGTGGAGGAATGATGGCAGACAGGCCAAATTTCAGTGAGTGGCACTATGATCCCCAGTAACACCACTTCTGTCCCTCTTGGGTTGTTTTTGTAGTTTGTGCCATCTTCAAATTAGAGTGTTGGATTTTGCTTCTAAAGCAAATCTTAAAACAAAATAAGGAATCAAATGAATCACAATATGCAATTATAGCACAATAGCTCATGATGACATGGGACGTATGCTTTTTATTCCTGTGCTACGCATTCTGTTTTTCACAGGTTGACCTTTTTCACTACAAATGGGTTCACTTGTCAGAACATACTAAGTGTTCTTTTTAGTACAAAATAGAAACATTGTTTTTTGACCTTCTATAAGAGTTTTAAATTACTCTTTCATATGCAAATGTACATATTACTGAAGGATAAGAGGGTCTGTTTAATGATTCAGATTATCATAGCACCTAGGAGCCCCAGTATGGTCCAGACCCTGCACAAACAGAAAAAAAAAGAGTCCCTGCCCCGAAAGAGCTTTTGATGTGGTCTTAACCCCTACATACAGCTCTAAAATAACCCAGTGAAATTCTGCCACAGATCTTTGTGAAAGCAGTGAAGTTCCACTAGCAATAAGACCTAAACGCTTCCAGAGTGTACAGTACCAGTACACGCATTGCATTCCTCCCTATCACACTACAATACAGAACTAACTTGGGCCTCTTTCTTCCCCCTAGGCAAATGTCATCTGTGCGCTGCTGCACAAGTGGTTAAGACCTGAAGTTGGTATTGCAGAGTGGAGTTATACAAGGCAAGTAATGAAGGAGATAGGCACAAAGTATTTTTTCTTGGATTTCTCCCAGTTTCAGCAATCTCAGGGGTTGCTGGGAGCAGGGGTGGGAATGCAGTATTCAGAGAGAAGTGACTTGGTTTAACAGAACATTTTCCAGGGGTCCAAAGGAAGTTGCAGGAATTGGGGGGGATCTGAATTCCTCCCTTTGTGCCGCCCAAGGGAGACCAGGTGGTGTGACAGAAATGTGAAGTCTGAAGGGCAAAGGATGAAAGGGGAGCAGCTTCACTGTGTACTGGTAATAGAGCCTTTCCCATTCATGAATGGAGCTTGCTGCCCCAAATGCAAAACTGCTTTAGGGGACAGAGAAATCTTACACTGGAGGGAGTGCTGGCCTCCAGTTCCATCGCCTGTGATTAACCCAAGGGTACCACTGTACATTCCTATCACAGGGCACTGGCAAAGTAGAGCAGTGGTGTTGCCCTATAGATTATAATGGTGTTGCCCTATAGATAGGGGGAACAAGTAAAAGGAGCCCCCCCCCCCATTATTTAGGGCTCTGGGGAAGTTAGAGAGGCTCAAAAAAATTTCAGTAGTGACTCACATGGGGAGCTGCAGGAGCTTGAAAGGGGAAATCTCAGTCAGAGAATCCCATCTCTTCTTTATTTACATGTCTTCATTAGCTCGGTACTGAGCAGCAGGACAAGGATACTTCACAAGTCCCTCTTGGGCAGTTGATAAGGTCTGGCCGCTTCTGGCAAGAGCGGTGAGTAATGGATGCCTCTGAGATGCCACATGTATCACCGGCTATGTTGGCGGGAAGATTGGCATGCTACTGCCTGGCTCCCACCGAGTGAGCACTGACCCAGCAGCATCTGTCTGCTACTTACAGACATAGGAGAGAGCAAAGGTTTTTGCATCCCATTACCAAAGGGCAGCTTCTTGTTTCCTGTGCATAAACCAGCGCCCTTTAGCAATCCACCGTCAGTCTGGCAGCAGCACTGCAGTAAAACTGTCCATCTGTTCAGCTTGCCCAGTCACCTTTTGGATGAAGATTTCTGTACCCAATCTGCCAGCTAGTGACTGTTTCGGTTTTAAGCTTATGCAAATTTCTTCCAGTTTTTGTGGGGTTCATTGAAGGAGAAAATCTCTGTTTCCTGTTTAAAAAATAATCATCTGAGGCCTCTTTTTAATGACCTGGCATCAACTTAAGGCCAAATGGCCTAAAGCAAACCTTGCACTGCATGAAAACGCGGTTTCAAATTCCACTTGGCTCCTTGCTATTGATGCTCTGGGTCCTTGCTGCATTTCCCACAGCTCAGGCATGATGGTCGCTGCAGTCAGTTCCCCTTTCAGGTCTTTGCCCAGCCATGTCAGAGCTGCAAACACTTTGGGGGAACATCTGCTTCAGAATAACTGGTCATTGGAACTGAAAACCGTTATGGAAACAGGAGGTTTCATTAAAAGTCTGTTCAGCGGGACAGGTTCAAAATGTAGACTAGATAAAGTTGAGCTGCAGTACAAATGCCAGCAATCTGAAATAGAGGGGCTCAAGTCTCCCTCCCCCCACGCAGTGGGTGTTACATGGCTCCCGCTGGATGTGGGGAAACACTCTTGGGAGCTGCTGCCTCACCCCATCTCCTCCTGCCCAGCCCTGTCCTTGGGCCTGATCTCCCCAAAGATTTCACAAGCCTGCTGAGCTCAGACAGGCAGCTTGTGCAGCTTCCAGCTCCCATCTGGCTGGTACACTGCAGAAGCTAATGGTGCATCTGGCCCCCTTTCTCAAGGGAGGCTTTGGCTGGCTGCAGCAGCTGCCCCAGGAAAGCCCAGGATCTGTGCCCCTCCACAAAAAGCCTGCTGCGCTGGTGTTTCTGCTTGATCACAGGGCTGCAGGGGAGGGAGGATATGACAGTCCCATGATTTGCTTCTGCTCCCTGCCTCCCAACAGGACAGCATGGGCCACCCACCGCACAGTGTTCACAGGCTCTTCACACACACTCCTCTGTGCAGTGGCACATACGGAACGGTCCGACAGTCACTGACAGGCAGAGAGTGGGATGCGGGCTCACGGGGGGTGTTTACATTCAAAAAATGTAACTTTTCCATGCTGTGCCACCCAACACTACAGGTCAGGCCTATCCCGCCCTCACAGTCCATGTTCCGTGCTGGGCTTCACACAGGGCCTAGAAGCAGTGGTTTCCCCTCTGAGCAGGCTCTTCACACAAGGAGCTGGCTGCAAAAGGAAAACCAGCCAAAGCACTGCACAATCTTTGCAGCCAGCTCTGCTGGGCTGCTGCCTGCATTGTATTGTAAGTAAATATGAGGTACATTGATCAGGCCCAGTATTAGCATCCTGCTGGCTGCCTGAAGGGAGAGGGGTCCTTGTGCTGTGGTGTTCACTTGTTGAATCATTTCTACCATGCTGCATGGTGGAAAAAATACACTTGCTATCTGCCCCCCTCCAAAGCATCTCTCCTTCAGCTGCCCCACAGCCAGCAGGGTGCTGAGGGGTATCTCCAAACGGGGAGGGACCAACCACTTCACATTTCTAGGAATGAGGATCCTAAAGTGCTCTAACAAGCTAATCTCGAGGAAGACTGGCATCCCTATTTTAGAAGTGGGCAAGCAGAAGCATAGCACTTTTCCAGGCCACTAATCCCTGCTCTGCTCCCAATACCATGCTGCCGAACTCTGAGCCTCTTGCTTTAACTACTAGCCTCTACTTCTGCCCCGGGCAAAACTCTGACAAAGCGACATCTTTGCTCATTAAAGGTTTATTTTTATTTCTGGTTTAAAATCAAAATTAGCCATTCTCTGTAATTACATTATATATAGATTTATAGAGATTTTATAGAAAAGATTTTTTTCCTTTTGCTTTTCTGCAAAACTTGGTAAATACAAAATAAAATAAATCAAAAAGGTGGCAGCTTCTGTCCATCTGTCCCTTCTCTCTGTTGCTCCTGTCCCCCACCCTGCTTTAAAAATGATGACTAACACCAGGGGAAGGCTCAGCTGGGGGGTCCCTGCGGCCAATGCAGGGAGGGGGAGGCAGGAGACACTTGGAGCTGAAAAGAAGATAAGCCAGCAGAATATATTAATATCTATGTCTCGTTTTATTTGAGTCCCGGAGGCTCCAGGCGCTGAAGGAGGATGGTGCCCACAGCAAGGGAGCTCCCAGAAAGAAACAACATTGCCTCAAAGTGCATGTCCATCTGGGGAAGTCTGAGCTGCCTGTGAGCTACTGGAAGGAGTCCCAATGCAGACTTCATGTGCCAACCCAGTCTTCAGCAGGGGTGCACAAGCTCTGGCCCCACCTAGCAAGTTGAAACAGAAAAGCAAGTTGGAGGGGAGGGGAGTGTCCAAAGCCCCGGTTCTCCATGGTGGTGTGCCGAGCAGCCCCTCTGGCACAGCGCCGGGAGGGAAAGCTGTGCTCCGTAAGGCAGTGAGTGGGGTGTGTCGGGCTGGCAGGGAAATACTAATACTGCTGCATGTTCCCAAGGGATGGGAGCTGGGCCCAGGCTGTGTGAGCCTCCAGCAGCTCCCTGGTGCCTTCACCCCAAAGGGATCACAAGTAGGTTAGTGCCAGCGTGTCTCAGAAAGCTGTGCTGGCCATGCTGCCTGGCGCGAAGATCCTCGGTAAGCAGTTCAGAGTCTCCTCCAGCCGCCGGTGAGCCGATTTACCGTCTTCCCCTGCAATCACACGCCAGGTCAGTCACCCCAGCCGCTCAGTAGGCTCCCTTCCCAGGTCCCTCTAAACCGCCCAGTCTCCTCCACACACAGGCCTTGGCCCAGCTGAGCTGGAGCCCCAGTGTGGCAGTCAGGAGAGCAGAGGGTTCTTGGCTCCCCCTGCTCAGCCTGCATCTTCCTGAGCACTCTGGGCTGATGCACAAGGCTGGCTTCAGGCTTCTCAAGGACTTTTCTATTCAATGTAAATTGTAATAATAAAAAATCCTGTTAGTTAGCTGCCCTCTGAATGACGCCCATGTGGGCATGCAGATGGAGCCCAGGGCGCTCGCTCCAGCCCCTCTCTGCTAAGGGGGAGCTGCCCTGAGCTGGCAGAGCCTGTGCAGGCTGCAGCCATTAGGGGGCAGCACACATGCCCACACCAGCAGGGCTGAGGTTTTGTACACTGTGCCGACAAATTCAGGGCGGGCCACAGAACTGGGGTTCCACACACAGCAAAGACACACAGGTTAAAAGGACATGGCCGACAGGGTCCAAAACAAGAGACACTCATGAGCAAAGCAGCAGGAGGGGGGGAGCGGAAACGACTCTGGCCAACACGTCCCAACCTGTGCAGCTGCTGTCACGACCCAGAAGCCTAGTTAGCGAATCAGATGGTTCTCTCAGTGCCATCTAATAAATGATCATAAATAACAATGACACTTAGCGCCTCACATATTCAGAGCACCTGCCGACATTAGCTAGGGGAGCATGCTGTTGGGCTAGGGGCCTGCATCTGCTCTCGCCCCAGCCAGGCCCACAGGTGGTGCCAGCAGCAGGCGAGGTGGGAAGCCCTGGCAGCATGGCAAGCCTGAGCCCTTGGAGCTAGGCATGGACCCAAGGCCTATGACATGTCCAGCTGGTCCACTGGGCCCTCGTCTGCAGCCAGGGTCTAGCATGGACAGGACCAGGGAGCCTAGCTCCAGGACCAGCTCTGTGGCACTGGGAGGTCCTGTCTCCCACTGGGACGGTGCCAAGGGGGTGCGAGCAGAGTCTGGTTTTGGTGCCACCTAGAGGAACCGCTCCAGGCCCTGGGTGTGCAGCAGGGCACTCACCGCACAGCATCAGGCTCTGCTTGGCTGCCTCCCGCACGTCCTCCTTATCCGTTTGGCACAGATACACCAGCTGCTCGATGCTTTCTTTGGCCTGCCGGGAGAGGCCAACACAGCGCTGAGCATGTGCCCATCCTCCATGCCCTGGCTGCACGCTCAACCCCGGGGGGGAGCCCTGGGGGAGGGGCAGCACAGACAGGGCAGAGGCCAGGAAGATGGGTAGAGGGTGGGAACAAGGTCCCTGTGGTCCTGTCTCAGTTCTGGCAGAGCAAGGGACACAGGGATCAGTCCCGCTGCTCCACGCTCGCCCCTGCAGGCAGTCGGCCAGGACAGCGTCCCCCATGGGCTGCTCTAGGCCAGCTGTGCCCCCCGCCTCCCATCCTCCCTTAGTGCTGCCGAGGCGACCAGCAGAGGTGGTGGGTGGAGCTGCCTCCTGGCTCCTCCCCTGCGCGGGCACATCTCATGGCTTCTCCTCTGCTCCGGGCTGGGGATAGGCCACCTCCTTGCTGCAGCCTGTGTCCATCAGTCTCGCTGGGGCTCCACTGCCTCCCTCCCTGGTTCCCCTCCCCTACACAGCCACCCACACAGGATGAACTCAGCCCTTGCCCCGGCTCCCTAGACTCCAGCACAAGCGGGAGGTTGCTGCCATTGTGCCTAGGAGGGGAGGCCACTGAGGTCCCTGGGCAGGAGGAGCTGAAATCTGGGCCCAGCCCACCGGCAGCAGGGTACAGGGGGGATCTGGGCAATTTCCCCTCTGCTGCATTGGCCTGGGCCCCATGTCATCCCCCATGGACACAGTGGCCCAGCGGCGAGAGGGGCATGGCCTTGGCAGCTGCTCATTGCTATCAACCCCCATGCAGACAAGGTGCGGGGGCTGCACTTACCTTGAGACACCCCAGCGCTGCGCAGCTGGCGATTCGCATCTGCGCCTCTTCATCTTCCAGCTGCTCCAAGTACCACACCAGGGCCTGGGGGACACAGACATCAGCACCCCAGGGCTGGGAAGAGCCTCTGAGAGCAGCTGGTACCCCCCCATCCTCCCTCCCCTTGAGCCCCATTCCCAGCCAGGGGTGCGAGGGCCCTGGGGCGCTCACCCGTTCCCGGAAGCGGGGGTTCTCGGCGAGGCTGCGCAGCTGGGCAGACACGGCGCTGACAACTTTGCTGTTGCCCTCAATGAGCAGCGAGCTCATGGCCTTCAGCCCGTCCTTCTTGAGCCGGCTCTCGGGCACTCGCTTCAGCGCCTTCAGCACCACGTCCTGGTCGTCTGAGTTCAGGTTCTGGGCCAGCAGCACTGCAGGGAGGGGGTGTGAGAACAGCTGCAGCACAGCTGGGGGAGTCCTCAGTTCTGGGCTGGGCTAGTCCCTCTGGGAAGGGACGAGCCACACTTGTGCCCTGGGGGCCGGGCTTTCACTCCCACCTGCCTGGCTCACGCAAAGACCAGAGGGACAGGAAGGCAGGTGCCCGGCACCACTGGGAGAGCTGGGTTTGGCAGGGAAGAGCGCGCTCTTGGGGGGCCATATCCCAGCCGCACTGCGTGATCCACGGGCAGAGGAGAACGAGCCAGGGAAGAGGCCTGAGCACACAGGCAGGGGCTGGCAGCCCGCAGGGGCTGGCAGCCCGCAGGAGCAGCTCAGCCGGGCCCCACTGCACCTTGGGCAGGGATCACAAAGCCACCGCGCACAGCCTGGCTCAGTCTTGCCCTGCTCCATCGGCCTGCAAGTGAGCTGGCAGGGACAGGCGCTAGAGACAGTCTGGTGCCGTCTGCTGCACTGGCGACTAACGACTCAGAGCAGGGGAACTGCACCAGCGCCCCGCCCGCACCAGCGCCGGTACCGCCCACCCTAGAGTAGGGGAACCGCGTCAGCCCCCACCCGCGCCGGTACCGCCCACCCCGGAGCAGGGGAACTGCATCAGCCCGCGCCAGCGCCGGCACCGCCCTCCCCGGAGCAGGGGAACCGCGCCAGCGCCCCGCCCGCACCGGTACCGCCCTCCCCGGAGCAGGGGAACCGCGCCAGCGCCCCGCCCGCACCAGCACCGGTACCGCCTACCCCGGAGCAGGGAAACCGCGTCAGCCCCCACCCGCGCCGGTACCGCCCACCCCGGAGCAGGGGAACCGCGTCAGCCCCCACCCGCGCCAGCGCTGGCACCGCCCTCCCCGGAGCAGGGGAACCGCGCCAGCGCCCCGCCCGCACCAGCGCCCCGCCCGCACCGGTACCGCCCTCCCCGGAGCAGGGGAACCGCGCCAGCGCCCCGCCCGCACCAGCGCCGGTACCGCCCACCCCGGAGCAGGGGAACCGCGTCAGCGCCCGCCCGTGGCAGCGTTGGAGCCATGAGGGGACGTCTATGAGGCTCTGACCTTCCTCAGCCAGCTCCATGATGTAGGCGTCCAGCGTAGACACAGGAAGCGACTCGAAGTAGCTCCAGTACTGGAAGATGGTGAGCTGCTCACCCTGGCTGCTCCCAGGCCGCTTGGGCAGCCGCCGGGCCAGCACATCCTCCACGAGCTTCACGCACACTGCAGGGAGGGCACCGGGTCAGGACCCCTGGGGCAGCCCAGGCACCTCACTGGCACAAAGTCCCAAGGCCCTCTGGGGCGCCCTCTGGCACCAAGACAGCCCCCTCCAGCAGGTTGGTGCTTTGCCACCACTGGCATTTCCTGGAGGGGTGGCGGGGCTAGCCAAAGCAGAGGACTGGGAGGCAGGACTCCCGCGTTCTCTTCTCAGCTCTCAGAGTCGCTCTGAGCCTGGGAGGGGGAGCCAGAGATAGCCGAGCGGAGCGGAGCTATTGCCCAGGGCTCGCATCCCTCCCTCTCTGGAGGGGCCCAAGACTGCACTCACCTGAGTCTGCCAGGCCCAGCTGCCGCTCAGCCATGGGCACTGCATACTGGGCACTGAGCGTGCGAAGGAACCTCTCCACAGGGCAGGTGTAGACATTGGGCTGCTCCACGCAGCGGTCCCAGAAGGCCAGCACGCCCTCTCTCCGGGTGGAAAACTGCACCACTGTGGGCAGAGACACGGTCAAGGCCCTCCACGCCCAGCACGGGGCATGCTGCTGGCATTACCACCACGGGGCAGGCTTTGCTCACCAGCACTGAGACCGTGACTGTTGGCCAGCCCCAGCCCTCTGACCCAGCACATGCCCTGCAGGCAGTGCCCCGTGGCGCCCATCCATGGGCCTGGGATGGGCCCTGTGCCAGGGCCTTTACCTTCTGCTGCAGCGTTGGCCGCCCCCGATTTCTCCTCCGTCAGCTGGCAGACAATCTCCAGCACCTGCGCTTCCCTCATCAGCTTGTCCAAGGCGTACGTCTCCCGGCACCGCAGCGGCCCAAACGTGCCCAGTTTCTGCAAATTACAGACACGTCAGTGCTCCTGGCTGCTCTGCTTGGGGGGCAGGATCAGTGCCTGGGGGTGCCTGCATTGTCCTGCATAGCCCCCAGCATGCCCGTTGGGGAGCTGTCACTGAGCGCAGCATGGCACACCGGGAGCTGGGGTCTTCCCAGGCTCTGCCTGCAGAGTCGGGGGCAGCAGCTGTCATGCCTCATGCCAGCCTGCAGCGTCCCTCCGTGTTGGCCACGAGTGAGTTGGTGCTTGGGCTGGCCGGGCTGGCTAAGCGCCAGGGCCACCCCACCCAGGCACATCAGAGGTTGCCAGCCTGGCGCCCCGGCACCCCCCACTCTGCAGGCACCCTCAGCGAGGCTGCAGCCCCGCGTGCCAGCAGATGCCCCCCGCCACACCACTTCCCATTCCACACACTCACCAGCAGCAGGTGGTTGCAGTTACTGAGGTGCAGGACCACGGCCCTGTCCAGGAACTCATTGCCAGTGCTCATGGGGTCAGAGCTGCCCTCAGAGCCGCTGCACGTGCCGATGTCCTTGGCCGTGGCCTCACAGCCTCCCAAAGCCCCGACCACAGCACGGGCCCCGCCAGCCCTCCTGCAGGAATGGGGGGACAAGTAAACACATGCCCTCAAAGCAAGGGGACCCCCTCACCTCAGCCACAGGCGCCAACTGCCCTGCCCCGAGGAAGAGCCTCCAGCTCCCAGGGCTGGGGGTTAAATCCTTCCAGTTCTGCTGCAGGTGAACTTGCAACAAAGGAAGGGAAAAAAGAGCCATGGTTTACGTAGGACCTACCCTATTGAGGACCCCGCTGCTGCTGAACCCGCAGGCGATACGCAAGCTCATCCCCACCTCCAACTGCACTGGGGATGGGACAATGGGTGCTGTGCAAACCCTGACGCACAGGCCCAGCCGTGGGGCAGCAGGTCCCTCTGTGCATGGAGAGTCCAGTGGCAGGTGGGGCACTCCAGGGGCTGTCCGCTTGGGGTCACACCTGGGAAGTGATCATGCGAGCCCCTGGAGACGGCCCCTGGCCCTGGGGAGCTCTCACCCTGCTAGAGTGGGTTCTGTCCCTAGGCTCCCAGAGCAGCTCCCATGGGGGCAGCTGACACCCCCCAGTGCACCCAGCCCCTAGTGACTGAGCCCTTCAGGCCCCTTGGGCGGGCAACGCCAGCCCCATTACAGAGAGGCCACACAGCAAGTCCACAGCACAGCCAGGAACAGACCCCAGGATCCGGGGCCTCTGCTCTCATCTCTGGTACCAGCTGCCACCCTGTGAGCACAGAACCCAGGAGTCCTGGGCCTCTGCTCTCATCTCTGGTACCAGCTGCCGCCCTGTGAGCACAGAACCCAGGAGTCCTGGGCCTCTGCTCTCATCTCTGGTACCAGCTGCCGCCCTGCGAGCACAGAACCCAGGAGTCCTGGGCCTCTGCTCTCATCTCTGGTACCAGCTGCCGCCCTGCGAGCACAGAACCCAGGAGTCCTGGGCCTCTGCTCTCACCTCCGGTACCAGCTGCCGCCCTGCGAGCACAGAACCCAGGAGTCCTGGGCCTCTGCTCTCATCTCTGGTACCAGCTGCCGCCCTGCGAGCACAGAACCCAGGAGTCCTGGGCCTCTGCTCTCACCTCCGGTACCAGCTGCCGCCCTGCGAGCACAGAACCCAGGAGTCCTGGGCCTCTGCTCTCACCTCCGGTACCAGCTGCCGCCCTGCGAGCACAGAACCCAGGAGTCCTGGGCCTCTGCTCTCATCTCCGGTACCAGCTGCCGCCCTGTGAGCACAGAACCCAGGAGTCCTGGGCCTCTGCTCTCATCTCTGGTACCAGCTGCCGCCCTGCGAGCACAGAACCCAGGAGTCCTGGGCCTCACACTCTCTTCTAACAGTCCCCCAGGCCTCCGAGGAGCGTGTTATGCAGCAGCACCCAGAGTGGGAGAGAGCCTGGGTTCAGGGGCCATTGCAAGTCTGACCTGTAGATCCCTGTGGTTTAGAGTGGACAAGGAGCTGGATCCGTTTGGGACCCATTTCTCCTTCCCTCAAGGAGTCAGCCCCCCACATCTTGGAGTGTGGGGGAGCAGGGGACAGCAGCTGGGCCACAGGCTCCCCTCTTCACCCCAGCTCTGGAAAGCCGGGGGGCGGGGAGGGAAGGAGTGAATACGGACACAGCACTCCAGGTCCCTGACCACTAGGTGGCGCTGCTGCAGCATAACCGGCCAAAGTGTGGCTAGTGGGGACTCGGGGCCGCACTGGCTCCGCAGCGCCCCTGGTGGCAAAGCCGAGGCTGCGCGCGCCGCCTCCGCTCCCCGCACCCGCTGCAGCGCTCCACTGGCCGGAGGAGGCAAGGGCCTTCCCAGGGCACCGCACACTCCACTGGTCCCGGGAGCTGCTGCTGAGAGCCAGGCCTGGCCACCGGGGGGCGATAGCCAGCAGGCGCTGGGCTTCCGGGGCACATCGAAGGGGATGGGGGCCACAGCAAAACTCTAGGTACCGGGGTGGGGCGGGGGCGACGGGGATCAAACCTGGCGCCTCTCGGTCTGACTCCCTGAGCTCAACCATCATCTCTGCACGCGGCCCAGCCCCTCTTGGGGCGCCTGGCTCACCCCCATGCCGGGAACTGGCCAGGCCAGGAGCCTGGGTCAGTGCCGGGGATCAGACCCCACACAGAGCGACGTTCTGCCCCGCCCCACGCCTCCTCGAGTGGAGGCGGCGAGTGCCAGTGCAGACCCCCACCCGGCTTACCGCTCACTCCGGCTGCCCTCCTCCTCCGAACCCTCCGAGTCCTCCATGTCCGAGGTGTTGAGGAAGCTAAAGCTCTCCAGGGCGTGCTCCACCGCCAGGCTGATGCTGGAGGCATGGCTCAGGAAGACGCCCTGCTTGTGCTGTGGGGAAGGCACAGTAAGGGGGGGGCTGGGCAGGCTTTGTCCCCAGGCCACTGGCCAGCTGCTGCTGCCTGGCATTTGTGCCAGCTAGGACCCGTGCCATGGCCCCTGGGCCTGGGCTGCTCCACCAGGGGCCCTGGGCCCGGCGGGATGATGGGCTGTGGGCACACTGTGGCAGGTGCAGCTGGTTCTAAATGCCACACTCCCTGCCCCACCGCATCTCCTGCCCGTCATCCCTGGGACCTGGCCACGCTCCCCCAACCCCGCTCTCCATGATGTAACCCCTTCTGCTCCCCATCTGACTGGCACACAAGGGGCACAGGGCAGGAGAACCGTGACAATAGAGCCCATGAACCAGTGTCCCCATCCCAAGGACATTCGCAGCCCGTGTGGGAAGGGGAGGAGCTGGGCACCGACCTGCATGGTTGCTGTGGGGCTGGCGCCATCCTTGAGACCCTGCCGCTGCCCCCTTACCATGAGGATCTCCTCCAGGCATTTCAGCTCCCGCTCCAGCAGCTGTAGCTCGGGGAACTGCCCCCGATAGTCGTCCAGGGCCGAGCCCAGCGAGCCGATGGCCTCCTCCAGGCCACAGTCCACAGGCTTGGGCCTTGGCACCTCTGCTGGGCTGGGGGGCGGGAGCCAGTCAGGGGCCAGCCTCCTCCTCTCCTCTGAGACCGGCTGCAGCACCACCGGCTGGCCCGGGGAGACCTCACGTCCCTGCGGCCCCAGAGCTTGGCACACAGCAGCCTCGGCCCGCCCCACCACAGGCTCACAGGCCTTGGCCTGAGAGACGGCGCCACAGGACTCAGCCTCCGGGCCCATGTCCAGCCCTGCCCAGGGCGCTGGCGGGTTTGACGCCTCGGGGAGGGCGTCCGTTTCCAGGAGCGACAGCTCCCTGGCGCTGGGGTCCTGGGGGACTGGTGAAGGCTCCCTGCTGTGGGCGCTGGGGCCCTCCCTGCAATCCACTGCCACGTCCAGGCTGCTCTCACTGATGTGGCTCAGAGTCCGGGAGTAGGGCACGTGCCCATTGGCCACCATCTCCTTCCTCGCACCCCCTGGCTCCTCCTGCCGGCCGGGCGGCTCGGCTGCGGCGCCCACCTCCTCTTGCTGGGAGAAAGCGATCTCGATGGCGGGGGCGGAGGCCTGCACCTCAGGCTGTACAATGGGCTTGTGGGAGGCGTGGCGGGCGCTGCCTGACAGCTGGGGGCTAGAGGAATCGTCCGACGACTCCGAGGAGATAGACCAGGCCGTGCCGTTCTCCAGCTCCTCCTGCCGCCGCAGCATGTTCTAGAGAGACACGGCACATCAGCACGGCCCCTCGCCACCGGCCCCGCCGGGCCCCGCTGCCAGAGACCGCCCCTGCAGCCGCCAGCCATAGCCACCCAGCCCCTGGCCACGCCCTCCCCACGCAGCCGCCAGCCACAGCCACCCAGCCCCTGGCCACGCCCTCCCCATGCAGCCGCCAGCCACACTCACCACCTTGCCAACTCCCCACCCAGCCCTGGCCGCGCCCTCCCCCCACAGCCAGCAGCCATACCCTCTCAGTCACTGGCCACACCCCTCACGCAGCCTCCAGCCACACCTACCCACCAACCCAACTCCCCACCCAGCTCCTGACCACAATCACCTCCATGCCCACCTGCCATGCCCATCCGCACCCACGGCCATGTCAACTCCCCACCCAGCCCCTGACCAGGCCCACCACGCAGCCACCAGCCACACCCATCCACCATGCCAACTCGCCATCCAGCCCTGACCACAGCCACACCCACCCACCCCGGCCATGCCAACTCCCCACCCAGCCCCTGACCCCCCCCACACACTACCACCTGCCACGGCCACTCCCCACCACCGCCAATCACCTTCACAGCCACCAACATTCCCTCACCAGGGGCTCACGTCAGCCCCACAGCCACTGGCAACCAACAGCCCGCATGGAGCTTTCTCCAGCCTCCCGCCCCCACCGCTGCCAGGGTCCCACACTGGCTCACTGGGGTCCCAGCCACCTCCCACTTCCCCCTCAGCAGCTCCCCTATGCCACTGGTGCCCCAGGCCCCGTCTGCCCCCAGCCTGCTGAGTCTCAGGGTCTGCCAGCTGCCTGGGGGCAGGGCAGAGTCGCTGTGAGGACACCAGCCCAGCCCAACTCCATGTCACCCCCAGCCTCCCAGCCAGCTCCCCCCTGGGCAGGGCTGTGGGAGCCAAGGGCTCAGCCTCCTTCAGGCTTGGGACCAAACCAAACCCCCCTGGTGGTGAGGGGAGCGTCCCACTGGCAGGGTCCCGTCCGCAGGTCATTGCTGCAGCCTCCGGGCCAGGGTCTCTGTCACGTCACCTGGGCCCCGACAGACTGCCTGGGAGGAAGAGGCTGGCCGGGGCGTAGCTTCCACCCGGCACTGACCAGCACAGCTCCAGGCATTTCAGCACCACGCTGCGAGCCGGGCCGGTCAATGCAGTGTGTACTCTGGTGCCCAGCCTGTACCAGACCCCCACCCCCCAGAGCTGCCCCACAGTCACAATGGGACACGGCAGCCTTGTGCAGACACCTCTCACCCCGGGGAACTTCCCCATGCCGTGAAAGTGCCCACGTTCCCCCAGCACAGGGCCCAGCTTCAGCCCGCACGGAGGGTGAGGCACCATCCCCTGCCCTTGGCCTCCCTCAGCCCTGCTCTGCCAGGCTCTCCACACGCCTAATGGACCGGAGCGAACCAGTCCAAGGGCATGGGGAGTGTTAAGGGGGTAAGTGAGCACAGAGAGGGCAAGGGCCCAGGAGTACAAACCCTGCTGTAACTGCTCCACCCCACTCAGAGTCCCGGCTGCCAGCTCCTGCTCTGTGCCCTTCCTCCAGCCCCTAACCCCCCCAGCGGGCAGCCCCAGAGCCACCCAGGTGTGAGCAACGGGTCCCATTGGCAGGGCTGGCATGAAGTACGAGATGGGGCAAGGAAGAGTGGGGCCGGAGGCGTGTTTCACTCTGGGTGCAGACTGGGCTGGAAAGGGCAAGGGGGCAGGGTCTATAACTATGGCAAGCAGCTACTGCACCATCTCTGGCCTGGGGCATCCAGGGCAACCTCAGAGCGAAGGCTTGTCTATGCAGGGAGAGGCTGGCATGGACCTGAACGGGCCTCTGGGGGATGGGGCTTCCCTGACACTCAGATTCCTGCTCAGCCTGGAGCCTACAGGCCACTGCCAGCCCCCGTACCAGCCCTCCGGCTCAGAGACAGCACACACCCCAGCTGCTCCGGCCAGGGAGCAGTTTGGGGGCTGGGAATCCCTGTCCGACAGGTTCCCAAAGCCAGGACCTATGGATGGGCTAGTGAGCATGAGGCAGCCGGGGCTAGTGCTATCTGAGGTGACTAGATCACCCAGGCTAAGCTACGGGCTGGCCCCAGCCAGCGAACTTACATGGCCCCACTGCGGGCATCTCCCGAGCTGGACCGAGGAGCCCTCGCTGCAGGAGCAGCTCCGAGACAGCTTCTCAAGCAGCGTCTCATGGATGATGTCCAGCAAGGCCCCCATGTGTTTGTCGGAGACCGCCTGTGCCGGGCTCTTGGCCAGAGAGAAGAGGGAGCCGTCAGTGGGGGGAGGGGATCTCGGGGGGCCATTCAGCCGGCTGCTGGGGCTGCCTGTCTACTCCGTCTGCCATCCTCAGGGCGCAGCAGCTTTGGCACGGGGGAAAGGGGGCCCTAACAGGATGTCTGCAAATCAATGAAGCAGCAGCCCAGAGGGCCACGTCCCCTTGGAGCTGCCCTGGGCATGGGCCACAGGCAACGCACACAGAGCACAGGGGAGCCCTGTGCTCCCACATGGAGACACCACGGCGATGGGCGCACAGGGGCCGAGCGGGACCCTGCTGGCGGCTCAGAGAATGCAGGGGCCCCTCCTGGAGCGCTCTCCGGCCCCCAGCTCCTGAGCAGGGCACACCCCGTCCCGGGCCAGGCACACTCACATAGAAGGCCTGCTCCCGGAGGGAGGGCGTGTCAGGCGGGCTCTGGTTGTAGGTGGAGAATCGCTTGTTGACAGTGGATGCTTTGTTGACCGTGCTGGCAGCTGAGGGCTGATCATCCTTGTCGAAGGGGCTGGGGGTGAGAGCACAGAGGTAAGAGGGGTGGGGTGCTCTGCACTGCAGGCAGGAGGCCGCTGGGCTCAGGACTGGAGCTGGGCTCCCAATCCTCCTGCCCCGCGCAGCGCTGGTGCCCTGTGCCATGGGCAGCACGAGGGAGAGGCAGGGGCTGGTAGCAGCGCTGAGCTCTGACCCTGGCACGGGCACCGAGCTGCAGAAAGCGACAGCAAGCGGGGAAGGGGGAGGGCCAGGCAGGAAGCCCAGGAGAAGGGAGGGAAGCCGGGCAGGCTGCCCGAACGCACGGGGTTAGCCACAAATGCTGGAGAGCAAAGGAGGTGTGCAGCCACTATGAGTCCCCGGGGCTGCCGATGGGACCTGTGCCCTGCCGGAGGGGCCGTGGGCCAACTGCCCAGGATAGGGGCCTGCCTGCCCAATCTGGATCCCCTGGGCAGTGCCATCGGGACAGCGAGCACCCAGCAAGGCCGATGAGCCCCAGGGCAGACAGGGCCACGCTAGCCCAGCTAGCCCCCCCGGCCACACTCCCCTAGGCCACTCACTTCCAGTTCACCTCCAGGCTGAGCTTGATGGTGCCCAGGTCATTGATGTCGACAGCCACCACTTGCGGCAGCGCTGCAAACAGGTCCTTGGTTTCACACGAGACGTTGCCCACCACCACGTGGTTGGCCAGGCTCTTGAGCTCTGTCACCTGGCAAGGGAGAAGGAGGGGCTAAGGCCGGTGCCCGGGAGAGGGGGCGCGTCGGGCAACCGCCTGTGAGCTGGGGCTGCAGGTTTTACCCGACGTTTACGGTCAGGTCACTGGAAGCTCCAGACTCTGCCCTTTGCCCCACCCCTGATGCCCGGGATCTAGGCCGCCCATGCTGGCATGGGAGAGGCCACACCCACACTGGTGCCCAGGGGCAGCATAGCAGCCGCAGCTCCCAAGGGCTGGGTCTCGGCATGAGCGGCTGCATCCATCCACACAGCAGAGCGCGTCGGCGCTCGAACCTGCCACCTCCGGCAGAGCCCCGTTCGACTGCCTGCCACGGGGCCAGTGTCATGAGCCAGCAGCCGCCAGCTCTGCCAACGGCCGGGTGCTACACAGCAGGATCCCAGGCCAGGAGTCAGCAGGTACCGGGAGCACTGGATGCCACTAGCAGCTGTTCTGCCCATGCCCACAGCATGGCCCGAGGCCCCCGAGCAGGCTGCAGAGCCCGGGCCCTGGCCCCGCGATCACAGGGTGGGGTTGCTTGTTTTGGGGGACGGTACCCACGGCTGGCTCTCCTAGCGCTCAGCTGCTCAGGCATCTCCCGAGGTTACCCCTTGCTGCCCGATGCGGGTGTAACCCTGGGAAAGGGAGGTGCCAAGGTGGCTGTGGCTGGAGAAAGCCAGCGAGGGAGTGAGCGGTAGTTACCAGCCCCCACAAGCCGCGCCAGCCAGAGCCAACAGCACAGCAGCTGGCTTGGAGCCCGGCGAGAGCCGGTCCCTCTGGCGCTGGGATGGGCAGAGCTGGGGCCGCGGTGGCAGCCAAACCCTGCGGCAGCAGCATGTGCCTGGGCGTGGGGTCAGGTACTCGAGTGCTTCCTGCCCGTGAAGCAGATCAGGATGGGGCTGCTTCCCACCCAGCTCCTGGCCCTGCTGTGCTCAGGCGCCGGGATCCCCTGTACCTTGATGGAGAGGAACTCTGTGATGAGGGGCAGGAAGACCATCTCCTCGCTGTCCCACACCTGCTTCCCGTTCCCCTCGATGCGCCCCTTCAGCTTCCAGCGCTGGCGCCCGTACTTCATGAAGATCTGAGGGCGAGAGGAGCACGGGGTGGGTGCCGGGTGGGGCCCAGCCGAGACTCAGCTGGCTCTCGGCCCACACCAGACGCTCCAAGCCAATCCCCTGGCAGGGTCCGACCCACATGTCTCCCTGCAGCAGGGCTTGGAGCGGCAGGTCCCCAGGATGGGGCTCGGCGGCGTGTTCACTCTGTCCCCTAAGGAGAGGGAAGATGCCCAGGGTTCCCCTCTGCCTCCCGGGAGAATTTCACTGGCTAGTTCTGCCAGCAACTAGTTCCCCCATCCCATCCCCTGCTCGCTGACAGCTGCAGCTGCATTCCCCACGTACCTCATACTGGTCCCCAGCACAGAGCCTGGCAAACCCGGCCAGTCCTGCAAGAGAAGCGGGGAAGGGAAGCTTAGAACCAGCTGACACCCCTGGCCCCAGCCCCCGCGGCTGGCACAGAAGTGAGGCCCCTCCCTGCCCCGGAAGAGAAGCCCCTCTCCTAAGCCGTGCGGCTAGAGGAGGATCAAGGCCCCGGGGTTCACCCCCTGCCCTGGGCTCAGTGCTGAGTCCCATGTCCAGGGCCTGCCTGGGCAGGAGGCACGTGGTGCAGCCAGCCAGCCAGCCACCTGGGCAGGACCAACACCGTGCCCTGGGGAGGTGGCTGGAGGAGCAGGAAGTCCTGGGGGAGCAGGGGATGGGAGCAGGGGCGGAATGGAGTGAGGGGGAAGCAGGGTGTGGGAGGAGGAGCAGGGTGTGGGAGGCAGGGTGTGGGGGGGAGCGGGGGGCAGTGGAGCAGGGTGGGGAAGGGGTATGTGGAGGGAGCAGGGTTGAGGGGAGCAGGGTGGGGGAGCAGGAAGGGAAAGCGGGTGTGGAAGGGGGAGCAAGAAAGGGGGAGCAGGGTCTGGGGGGGAGCAACATTGGGGGGAGCGGGAAAGGGGGAGCAGGGTGTGGGAGAGGGAGTAGGGTGGGGGGAGCAGCAGGATGAGGGAGAGGGAGCATGGTTGGGGGAGCAGGAAGGGGGAGTGGGAAGGGGGGAGCAGGGTTTGGGGGAGCAGGGTTGGGGGGAGTAGGGTCAGGGGAGTGCGGTTTGGGGGAGCAGGAAGGGGGAGGCAGGATGCGGGGGGGAAGCAGGGTGGGGGGAGCAGCAGGGTGTGGGGGGAGCAGGTGGGGGAGTGGGAAAAGGGAAGTGGGGTGGGAGAGGGAGAGGGGTTGGGGGGAGCAGGAAGGGTGTGGGAGGGGGAGCAGGGTGGGGGGAGCAGGAAGGGGGAACAGAGTGGGGGGAGAAGGGTTTGGGAGGGGGAGCAGGGTTGATGGGAGCGGGGTGGGGAAGTGGGAAAGGGGAGCAGGGTGGGGAAGGGGGAGCAGGGTGTGGGAGGGAAAGTGGGGTTTGGGGGAGCAGGAAGGGGGAGGCAGGGTGTGGGAGGGGGAGCAGGATGGGGGGAGTGGGAAGGGGAGCAGGGTGGGAGAGGGGGAGTGGCATGGGCAGTGGTCTAACAGGCAGGGGAAGGCTCCAGGGCTGGCGGGGAGGGAGGCCATGTGCTGTCTGGTGCTCCAAAGCTGCGGGGGGGGCATGCCCACCCTGTGCTCTGGGAGGTGGGGGGACATCCAGCACTCTGGGGGGGAAGGGGGAGGGGCAGAGCCTCAGGCTGAAGGGGTTGGCTGGGGACTAGCCTCCCCAAGCTGGTGGTTTACTCACCGCCCATGGGGAGCAGGGTGTGGGGAGGACCGGGGGGGCAGTTACCTTTCATCTTGATGTGGAACTCCCCCAGCTGGCTCTCCAGCTCGCTCTCCAGCAGACACATGTTCTGGGGACAGGAGGGACGAGAGCATCCATTAGCCAAAGGCTCCAGCCCCCTCCCTGCCCGGCCCCCCATACCCCGCCGGCCCCCGCTCACCTCGGTGTACTCTTTGTAGCCCTTGCTGGCCTCGGCCAAGCTGTCGCGTGCCTCGCGGCTGCCCGGGGAGCCAGCGGTGTAGGCCTTGACCATGTTGTGGGCCCCATCGCGGAGCCGCCGCTGGATGCAGTACGACTCGTAGAGCTCGTCAATCTGCAAGGAGAGCCGCAGCGCCACGGTGAGGAGCTGGGCGCAGCGCCTGGGGGCTCTTCCGTACTCCCCTCATTTCCATCTCAACGCCTCCAGGTGCCAGGGCAGCACTGGAGGCGTTGGGGGGGCCAAGGGGAGCCCAGGGCAGCACTGGGGGGGGAAGGGGAGGGCTGTGCCTCACTCAGGGTAATCCCAGTTTTGAGAAGCACTGAAGTATGTCACCCCCCACATGCCTATAAGAGCCACATGAGGTGGGGGCGCCCCCCACCCCGCAGGCAGGTCACCCTTACCTTGCTGGCATGGAACTCCAGCCTGCGTAGGAACCGCTCGATCGACTTGACTTGCTGGAACCGAGCAGGAGGAGAGCAGGTCAGAGGCAGTCAGCAAGGGGCGGCCCCAGGAACACACAGCACAGGCTTCCCCGCTGCTGCGTCCAGGGGCCGGGGGTAGGGCAGGATGGGGAAGCTGAGCTGCCTCCCGCTGGGGCTGGGGTCCCCATGGAGGCCCAGCGCTTAGCCCGAGGATGCCCAGTCTGTAACCGAGAGCACCTTTCTCCCACGTGCGTCAGGCCTTGGCCGCAAGCCAGCCACGAGCTCCCTATAAAACCATCTGGCCTTCCCAGCAACGAGGGGCGCTGGAGGGGCCATGACCCGGCTAGCTCTCCAGCCACCCAGGGAGGCTTCCGGGAAATGTGGGACCGACAGGCCCTGAATGACCAGGGCACAAACCCAAGCAGAACCACACCCGTGCCGGCCCCCATCGGCCACCACAGCAGCGCAGAAGGGGGGCCGTTGCACTCGCCTGTCCAAGGCCCTTTAGCCCAGAGATTCTGCCCAAAGCCCCCACAGGGCAGAGCACAGTCAGTCGCACGTCAACCCTTGGATGCTGGTGTCTGGATTTCCCTGAGGGCTCCGTACAGGAGAGGCACCGACTGCAACAAGGACTCTGTGCAACGGAGCAGGACACAAGGGGGGAGGCGCCCCATTAGCAGAGCCTGCCCCGTGTTCCCCTGCACCTCAGGCACCGTCCTGCGGCTGATCGCCTCTGGCTAATCCCAGCTGCAGCTGGGAGGCCTGTGTGGGGAGGGGAGCTGACGAGGCCAGTGAGGAGGGCGAATGGGTGGTGAGACCTGGGGCTCTGGGAGTGCCCAGTTTGGAGGGGAGGGAGGGGGCCCAAAGAGCAGCGTCAGGAGCTCAGCAAGGGGCCTGCCCCACTATTCCCCCGTTGGCTCTGGTCAGCACCAGCCCCTTACCTTGTCGAGATCGTAGAGAAAGCCCTAGAGAAAGAGGAAAGGAGAGGGGTGAGAGCACTAGGATCATGCATGGCCCTGCCATAGGACATGCGAGCACCTGGTAGCATGTCAGTGCAAACAGCACACACGTAACATGCAGCCTGGGAGGCCCCAGGGCGGGGGGCTCCGTGCTACGCAGCTCACTGCCTGTGTGCCAGAAGCTCAGCGGGAGAGGCACCGCAGCGCGCAGATCACACGGAGGGACTGTCACGGGAGGACACGCTGGGCTGCCACAGGGCTCTGCAGCTCACACCCATGCACACCCACGGGGGAGGTACCAGGCTGCCAGCCAGCCAGCGCTGTAATCCCACACAGACTCGCTGCTCCTACCTCTCCTGGGGGAGCTGGTCCTGGTACAATCCCCTCTCCAACTCCCTTGTGGGAGCAGGACCTGATGGGGAAACCCTGCCCAGGGACCCAGGAAGGGCTCTTTGGCAGGGCTGGCGGGCAGCACAGGGGGAGAGCGGTGCCACAAAGCCGAGCACGACCCACACTCACCAGGCGGGAATTCCTCTTGGACTCACGGATCTGGGTGCTGAGCTTCTCCAGTTCCAGCTGGTGCACCTCCAGGTAGGCTCTGCGGGCAAGAGCACCCCCCGCGTTGGCCCCCAGGCTGGGCGTAGAGACAGCCAGCAGGGCCCAGCTCCAATTGGTGCACAGACACCTCCTGGCTGTGGCACCCCCCCAGCTCTCCCCCACACCCGCAACCCACGCCTGGCACCCGCCCAGCTCTCCCACACACCCGGCACCCACGCCTGGCCACGCCTGGCACCCGCCCAGCTCTCCCACACACCTGGCACACACGCCTGGCCACGCCTGGCACCCGCCCAGCTCTCCCACACACCCGCAACCCACGCCTGGCCACGCCTGGCACCCGCCCAGCTCTCCCACACACCCGGCACCCACGCCTGGCACCCGCCCAGCTCTCCCACACACCCGGCACCCACGCCTGGCCACGCCTGGCACTCGCCCAGCTCTCCCACACACCCGGCACCCACGCCTGGCCACGCCTGGCACCCGCCCAGCTCTCCCACACACCCGGCACCCACGCCTGGCACCCGCCCAGCTCTCCCACACACCCGCAACCCACGCCTGGCCACGCCTGGCACCCACCCAGCTCTCCCACACACCCGGCACCCACGCCTGGCCACGCCTGGCACCCGCCCAGCTCTCCCCCACACCCGCAACCCACGCCTGGCACCCCCCCCAGCTCTCCCACACACCCGCAACCCACGCCTGGCCATGCCTGGCACCCGCCCAGCTCTTCCACACACCCGCAACCCACGCCTGGCCACGCCTGGCACCCGCCCAGCTCTCCCACACACCCGGCACCCACGCCTGGCCACGCCTGGCACCCGCCCAGCTCTCCCACACACCCGGCACCCACGCCTGGCCACGCCTGGCACCCGCCCAGCTCTCCCACACACCCGCAACCCACGCCTGGCCACGCCTGGCACCCGCCCAGCTCTCCCACACACCCGGCACCCACGCCTGGCCACGCCTGGCACCCGCCCAGCTCTCCCACACACCCGCAACCCACGCCTGGCCACGCCTGGCACCCGCCCAGCTCTCCCACACACCCGCAACCCACGCCTGGCCACGCCTGGCACCCGCCCAGCTCTCCCACACACCCGGCACCCACCCCTGCTCCCCCAGCTCAACCCCACACCCAGCACCCGCCCCCCAGCTCAACCCCATGCACTGCCACGCCTGGCACCCACCCAGCTCAACCCCACTCCTGACACCCCCCTCCTCCAGCTCTCCCCCATCCACCAGCCATGCCTGGCACCTAACCCCGGCCACACCTGACACCTGCCTCCCCAGCTCAACCCCATGCCCAGCACCCACCCTCCTAGCTCAACCCAACACCTGGCCATGCCTAGCAGCTTCCCAGCTTGCCCCACCCACCAGCCGTGCCCAGCACTCCCTCCCTCACACTGGCCATGCCTGGCACCCGCCCCCCCAGCTTGCCCCCACCCACAGGCCACGCTTGGCTCCCCTTCCCCCAGCACTGTGGGGAGGCAGTGGGGCCCTGAGGTGATGGGATGGGGGTAGGGAGGTGATCGGGGGGCGCCTCCAGGGGCCAGGGGTGCCAAAATACAAGTTTACCCAGGGCACCAGATTACCTGCCCCCAACTCACATCCAACTACTGGCTATGCCCAGCCCCCCCCTCCCCCAGCCTTCACCACACCCAGCCCCTGCCCCCACCAGCCATGCCCAGCACCCCCCCAACTCACTCTCCCCCATCGGCCACACCTGGCTCTCACAGTCACTCAGCCAGGAGGAAACAGGCCTCCGAGCGAGGCAGTAAAAGGAATCACAGGGCTGGTCACAAACCCCAGCTGTGTGCGCCCCGCCTGGCCCGCAGACCCCGCCAAGCTCCTCACAGCCATCTGAGGGGGAGATTGACACAGGGCTCGGCTGGTGCCCTCCCTTCCCACTGGGGCTCAGACTGCCCTGGAGCACAGCTTCTCTGGAGCAGCCACTTGGGCACAGCGACCCGCCCTAGGCTCTCCTGTGGCCACCGCCTGGCGTGGGGCAGGTAACGCCTAGCCACGAAGAATCAATCTCGTCCGCAGCCCTATGGCACAGCCGTCCTGTCCCCGGGCAGGGGAACTGGCTTGTCCGGGGCCTTCCCAGGGATCCCCGTGTCTCTGTGCAGAGCTGGGCACCCCTTGCTCTGTTCCCACACGCCCCCTGCCAGGGGCCATCCAGCTGCATGGCTGGCTGCTCCCCTTCCTGTGCAGCTGGGCTGGGCACCATGTGGCAGGTCACTTACGTCAGGCCCTTCTTGAGCGCTTCGTACACCTCGTCCAGCCGGTCGGGCTGCGGCACCTTGGGAGGGGGGGACTTGTGGGACATGGAGAACATCCTCCTGACCCGGGAGCCAGTCTTCCTGGACACCGTGGGTGTGCTGAAGGGAGGCAGGTTCCTGGGGGGAGGAAGCACAAGAAGGCTGGGTAAGCTCCCTTCTGCCCCGTGCCAGGAGCTGAGCGCCAGGAGCCAAGGCCACACTCTGCAGGAATCAATGAGGGGGGAAGCGCCAGGGGCAACAGCAGCCACCACCCTCTCCCACCTGCCATGGCTCGGTGGGAACCTGCCACTGCTGGGCTAGTGTCAGGGTGAGGAAAGCTGCTAGCAGCAAGCCCTGCTCACAGCCGGGTGGTAGCAATGCCAGGAGTGGCGGGCGTCCCGTCTCCTTTAACACTCCCCCGCCACAGCCAACGCCGAGCGGGGCTGGGGCCATGCAGGGCCGGTGTAGGAAGGCCGCCTGGGCTGGACCACGATTCTCTTTGCACCCAGGACAGGGCCAGAACTGCAGCCAAAGCCACCGTGCCCATGTCCAATCACCGCCAGATCTGCAGCGGTGAGCCTGCCGGTAACCCCAGGTCGATCCGGCCTCCGACACGGGTCCCAGCCATGGAAACACACCGCTCTAGGCATGTTAATAACCCACGAAGATACCCACCCGACCACCAAATCAAACCTCCCAGCGCTGGAGAGAGGAGCCTTGCAGTGCGACCTGATGGGCAACACACCTGGGCTCAGTAACCAGGGACGGGGAGCCCATGGCCCCGACACTCAACTGCCCAGGAAGAACCAGGAGAGGGAGCAGTTTCTCAAGCAATCAGTGCTCCAACCATCAAAGCCAACTCTGTGGCTGCACCTGGGGCTGAGGTGGAGGCCAGAACCATCTCCGGCTGCACCTCTGAACCCCCAGTTCTCGAAGCGGCGCCCACAGTGGCTAGATAGAGCCTGCTCCGATTTCAGGTCTCCTCTACTGGCCATGGGAGTGCTGGGCATGAAGGAGATCTGGTGCTCTGTCCGTTTGCTTGGCACTAGCTGGGACAAGAAGCAGGGCTGGTCATGGCTCACGCGGTGCGAAGCCAGATTCCTCCCTGCAGAGTCTGCCGTGGCCCTGTTCACGCAGTGAATTGAGAACTCAACTCCAGGCCACATGCCAGAAACGGGCAGGGAACAGAACAATGGATGCAGGACTCTCACAATCACTCAGTGCCTCCCCATAGACAGGAAACACGACCTCTGCACACCCGGACAAGCCATCAACCCAGCACCCAACAGCAAGAACCACAGCCCAGACTCCCTGCCCATGGACAGCTCCCAACCACCCATAACTCAGATGCCAAGAGAGAGGATGAGGGGCCAGCAGGGCACATTCTCCAGGCACTGGGGGTCCCAACATGGCCCTCGGAAAGCTCTCCCACAGCCAGACTGACCCCTCGTCTGGAAGCTTCGTCCCGGATTTCTAAGCAAGGCATGACGTCTGTGGGTCTTTCCAGCTGTCCTCTTTCTCCTCCTGAATCCCCTAAATACCCACATATTCATCTCCCCTTGGGCCAGCTCTTGAGCCTAGAGGCCCATCTTTAGGGCAGTAGAACCCCACCACCACCTAGGCCAGGCCATCACCTCCTGAAGGCATCGGCCAGAGCTCGCCCAGCTACCCAGAGAGCCCCATGGCCCAATTCGAGCCCTCCAGCAGGGCTGGGCAGCGGCTCTCTGCCCGCAGGACACGGAACACAGGGCCTGCTGAGTCCTTACCATGGACGCTAGCCTCGACCCTCAACATGCTGGCCCCCAAACGGCCCCCCGCCCCATTACCCACATGGATCTATGGTCTAGGGTCCACCAAATGAAATTAATGGGCAGCAGGTTTAAAACAAATAAAAGGAAGTTCTTCTTCACACAGCGCACAGTCAACCTGTGGAACTCCTTGCCTGAGGAGGTTGTGAAGGCCAAGACTATAACATGGTTCAAAAAAGAACGAGATAAGTTCATGGAGGTTTAAGTCCATTAATGGACTGACTGTATAAAAAGCCAGTCAGCTGCGAACCAGCTGAGCAGCGAACAGCAGAGCAGCTAACAGAAGGAGTTTGCCTGGGATCTGCCTGAGAGGAGGTATGCTAAGGGCTGCATTAAGGAGGCTGTGTTGGTGAGTATCTGAGTGTTTGTTTGTTGTGAGTATCTGAGTGTTTGCTGTGAGGACAGTTTGACATGTGCTTGATTGGTTGTTTGAAAAGGGCGGGAACTCAGAGTGCTTTGTTCCAGGTGAGATTTAAGTGGGCCTGACTGTATAAAAAGCCAGTCAGCAGCGAACAGCTGAGCAGCGAACCAACAGAAAGAGTTTGCCTGGGAGTTCGCCTGGGGAGAGCCCACTGAGGCTTACATCTTGCCGGATTCTCTGAGTAATTACTACAACTCCTGAGGAAGCTCGTAGAAGGAAGGTAATATGGATGGGGGGTGTTCAGCTGTTGTGACCTGCACTGGATGTGCCATGTTTGTCTTTCTTCCACAGGATGGAAGCGACTTTGTCTGTACAAAGTGTAAGCTGGTTTCCATATTGGAAGAGAAGGTTCAAGGTCTGGAGCAACAGGTATCGACCCTGCGTTGCATAAGAGAAACTGAAGATTTCCTGGACAGACGTCAGGATATGCTTCTACGGGCACAATGTTCTGAAGATTCAGAGTAGGCTGCACAGCGGGGGCAGGAGGATGGCGAAGAAATTTGGCATCATGTGACCTTCAGAAGAAAAAAAGGGAACATCCATGTACCAGCAACGCAAATATGGGTAAGTAACCGTTTTCATGTTCTCTCCACAGGTACTAATGCGGAGAGTGGACCAGATGATATGTCTGGGGGAAGGGAGCAGAAGGAGACTCCGCTGACTGGAAGGCATGAGATGCCCTGTCCTAGGGTTGGGGGTTCCACGACCACCGCTCCCAAGAGAAGGAGGCGGGTGGTGGTGGTCGGGGACTCTCTCCTCAGGGGGACTGAATCATCTATCTGCCGTCCCGACTGGGAAAACACAGAAGTCTGCTGCTTGCCAGGAGATAAGATTCGCGATGTGATGGAGAGACTGCCGAGACTCATCAAGCCCTCGGATCGCTACCCCTTCCTGCTTCTCCACGTGGGCACCAATGATACTGCCAAAAATGACCTTGAGCGGATCACTGCGGACTACATGGCTCTGGGAAGAAGGATAAAGGAGTTTGAGGTGCAAGTGGTGTTCTCGTCCATCCTCCCCGTGGAAGGAAAAGGCCTGGGTAGGGATCGTGGAAGTCGACGAATGGCTACGCAGGTGGTGTCAGAGAGAAGGCTTTGGATTCTTTGACCACGGGATGGTGTTCCAAGAAGGAGGAGTGCTGGGCAGAGACGGGCTCCACCTAACAAAGAGAGGGAAGAGCATCTTCGCAAGCAGGCTGGCTAAGCTAGTGAGGAGGGCTTTAAACTAGGTTCACCGGGGGAAGGAGACCAAAGCCCTGAGGTAAGTGGGGAAGTGGGATACCGGGAGGAAGCAGGAGCAGGAGCGCGTGAGAGGGGAGGGCTCCTGCCTCATACTGAGAAAGAGGAGCGATCAGCGGGTTATCTCAAGTGCCTATACACAAATGCATGAAGCCTGGGAAACAAGCAGGGAGAACTGGAAGTCCTGGCAAAGTCAAGGAATTATAATGTGATTGGAATAACAGAGACTTGGTGGGATAACTCACATGACTGGAGTACTGTCATGGATGGATATAAGCTGTTCAGGAAGGACAGGCAGGGCAGAAAAGGTGGGGGAGTAGCACTGTATGTAAGAGAGCAGTATGACTGCTCAGAGCTCCGGTATGAAACTGCAGAAAAACCTGAGAGTCTCTGGATTAAGTTTAGAAGTGTGAGCAACAAGGGTGATGTCGTGGTGGGAGTCTACTATAAACCATCGGACCAGGGGGATGAGGTGGACGAGGCTTTCTTCCGGCAACTCGCAGAAGTTACCAGATCGCACGCCCTGGTTCTCATGGGAAACCCTGATATCTGCTGGGAAAGCAATACAGCGGTGCACAGACAATCCAGGAAGTTTTTGGAAACTGTAGGGGACAATTTCCTGGTGCAAGTGCTGGAGGAACCAATTAGAGGCAGAGCTCTTCTTGACCTGCTGCTCACAAACCGGGAAGAATTAGTAGGGGAAGCAAAAGTGGATGGGAACCTGGGAGGCAGTGACCATGAGATGGTCAAGTTCAGGATCCTGACACAGGGAAGAAAGGAGAGCTGCAGAATATGGACCCTGGACTTCAGAAAAGCAGACTTTGACTCTCAGGGAACTGATGGGCAGGATCCCCTGGGAGAATAACATGAGGGGGAAAGGAGTCCAGGAGAGCTGGCTGTATTTTAAAGAATCCTTATTGAGGTTACAGGGACAAACCATCCCGATGTATAGAAAGAATAGTAAATATGGCAAGCGACCAGCTTGGCTTAACAGTGAAATCTTTGCTGATCTTAATTACAAAAAAGAAGCTTACAAGAAGTGGAAGATTGGACAAATGACCAGGGAAGAGTATAAAAATATTGCTCGGGCCTGCAGGAGTGAAATCAGAAAGGCCAAATCACACCTGGAGTTGCAGCTAGCAAGAGATGTTAAGAGTAACAAGAAGGGTTTCTTCAAGTATGTTAGCAACAAGAAGAAAGTCAAGGAAAGTGTGGGCCCCTTACTGAATGAGGGAGGCAACCTACTGACAGAGGATGTGGAAAACACTAATGTACTCAATGCTTTTTTTGCCTCTGTCTTCACGAACAAGGTCAGCTCCCAGACTACTGCATTGGGCAGCACAGCATGGGAAGGAGGTGACCAGCCCTCTGCGGAGAAAGAAGTGGTACGGGACTATTTAGAAAAGCTGGACATGCACAAGTCCATGGGGCTGGATGCGTTGCATCCGAGAGTGCTAAAGGAGTTGGCGGATGTGATTGCAGAGCCATTGGCCATTATCTTTGAAAACTCATGGCGAACGGGGAAGTCCCGGACGACTGGAAAAAGGCTAATGTAGTGCCCATCTTTAAAAAAGGGAAGGAGGATCCGGGGAACTATAGGCCAGTCAGCCTCACCTCGGTCCCTGGAAAAATCATGGAGCAGGTCCTCAGGGAATCAATTCTGAAGCACTTAGAGGAGAGGAAAGTGATCAGGAACAGCCAGCATGGATTCACCAAGGGCAAGTCTTGCCTGACTAATCTAATTGCCTTCTATGACGATATAACCGGTTCTGTGGATGAAGGGAAAGCAGTGGTCGTGTTGTTCCTTGACTTTAGCAAAGCTTTTGACATGGTCTCCCACAGTATTCTTGCTAGCAAGTTAAAGAAGTATGGGCTGGATGAATGGACTATAAGGTGGATAGAAAGCTGGCTAGATTGTCGGGCTCAACGGGTAGTGATCAATGGCTCCATGTCTAGTTGGCAGCCGGTCTCAAGTGGAGTGCCCCAAGGGTCAGTCCTGGGGCCGGTTTTGTTCAATATCTTCATAAATGATCTGGAGGATGGTGTGGATTGCACTCTCAGCAAGTTTGCAGATGACACTAAACTAGGAGGAGAAGTAGATACGCTGGAGGATAGGGATAGGATACAGAGGGCCCTAGAGAAATTGGAGGATTGGGCCAAAAGAAATCTGATGAGGTTTAACAAGGACAAGTGCAGAGTCCTGCACTTAGGACGGAAGAATCCCATGCACCGCTACAGACTAGGGACCGAATGGCTCGGCAGCCATTCTGCAGAAAAGGATCTAGGGGTTATGGTGGATGAGAAGCTGGATATGAGTCAGCAGTGTGCCCTTGTTGCCAAGAAGGCCAATGGCATTTTGGGGTGTATAAGGAGGGGCATTGCCAGCAGATCGAGGGACGTGATCGTTCCCCTCTATTCGACACTGGTGAGGCCTCATCTGGAGTACTGTGTCCAGTTTTGGGCCCCACACTACAAGAAGGATGTGGAAAAATTCAAAAGAGTCCAGCGGAGGGCAACAAAAATGATGAGGGGACTGGAACACATGACTTATGAGGAGAGGCTGAGGGAACTGGGGATGTTTAGTCTACGGAAGAGAAGAATGAGGGAGGATTTGATAGCTGCTTTCAACTACCTAAAAGGGGGTTCCAAAGAGGATGGCTCTAGACTGTTATCAGTGGTAGCAGATGACAGAACAAGGAGTAATGGTCTCAATTTGCAGTGGGGGAGATTTAGGTTGGATATTAGGAAAAACGTTTTCACTAGGAGGGTGGTGAAACACTGGAATGCGTTACCTAGGGAGGTGGTGGAATCGCCTTCCTTAGAAGTTTTTAAGGTCAGGCTTTACAAAGCCCTGGCTGGGATGATTTAATTGGGGATTGGTCCTGCTTTCAGCAGGGGGTTGGACTAGATGACCTCCCGAGGTCCCTAGCCAGGGTGGGGAACTACTCCACCAACCCTGAGCACCCACAGCCTGGCTCAGAGGCCAGCCCCACTCGCTGTGAAGAGTCACCCCACTGCACGGAGGAGACCCTGCCAACAGTCTGCTTTGCCGGCACCGCCCCCCACACAGCCCGCCTGTGTTCCCAGCCCAGTCCCACTCACCAAGACACTGTGAGTGCCCCAGCAGAGCCTGGCCTGCCTGGCTGGTGACAGAGCTTTGGGAACAACTGGTGTCACTCCTGACTGGAACAGCCAATGTCTCCGTCAGAGAAGGAACCTTCCCTTCCTCCTTCCAACATGCCAGTTGGACAACACCCTGGATTCCCACCCAGTGCTAGCCAATGACCCCCCAGCCAAACTTCCAGGTCCTCAGCAGCTGCTGGAGATGCTAGCCAAAGGCCAATCACACACTCATTTTACTGAAGCCAACATTCTCCATCCAGCGCGATTGGGATCCAGGCCAGAATGTGGAACTGAAATCAGCTTGTGGCACTGATGGATGCTCCTCCTGCCCATAGAGCATGGACAGACATCCGTGCTCATCCTCCAGGACCTCTCTGCAGCACCGGACGCTGTCGCCCAGGAGATAATGCTGTCACCTTAGAGAAGTGGCGGGGGGGCAGGGTAGAGCTCTACAAAGGTTTGTGTCCTTCCTGGAGGGATGCACCCAATGATGGGAGCCTGCACCTCCCACATAGATTCCCTCACGTGTGGAATCCCGCAAGGACCAGTTCTCTCTCCTGTTCCTTTCAGCAGCTACACACAGCCACTAGGTGCTATGCCAGCAACATGCAGGAGACACACAGCTCTGCCGGTCTGTCACCACGTGCGGCCTCCCCACCACCACCAAGATGGCCCAGGGCTGGGGTGAGAGCCGCCCGCGGTGGAAGACAGAGGTGATGCTGGAGGGCAGAGCAAAGCATTCCTAGCCATGGCACAGTCTCCTTTGCCTGAAAATACACACCCACAATTGGTCAGTTCAGTCCGTAGTTTACGAGAGCCCCTGGTTCCTTATGTTGAGCTCTCCCATAGCAGCACGAGCGAGTACCTCTCTCTATCACCCCCACGAGGCTGGGAGACCCCATCCCATCCTGGTGGACGACGAGCCAGCCTGTTCTTCATGCCTTCGTCACCTCTCAGCTGGACTCCAGCACTGACATACACTTGGGCACGAAACCTTCAGCACTTCAAAGAATCATAGAATATCAGGTTTGGAAGGTCATCTAATCCAACCCCCTGCTCAAAGCAGGACCAATCCCCAACTAAATCATCCCAGCCAGGACTTTGTCAAGCCGGACCTTAAAAACCTCTAAGGAAGGAGATTCCACCACCTCCCTAGGTAACGCATTCCACTGCTTCACCACCCTCCTAGTGAAAAAGTTTTTCCTAATATCCAACCTAAACCTCCCCCACTGCAACTTGAGACCTTTGCTCCTTCTGTCATCTGCTACCACTGAGAACAGCCTAGATTCCTCCTCTTTGGAACCTCCTTTCAGGTAACTGAAAGCAACTATCAAATCCCCCCTCACTCTTCTCTTCTGCGGACTCAATAATCCCAGTTCCCTCAGCCTCTCCTCATAAGTCATGTGTTCCAGTCCCCTAACCATTTTTGTTGTCCTCCACTGGACTCTTTCCAATTTTTCCACATCCTTCTTGTAGTGTGGGGCCCAAAACTGGACACAGTACTCCGGATGAGGCCTCACAAATGCCAAATACAGGGGAATGATCATGTCCCTCGATCTGCTGGCAATGCCCCTCCTTATACACCCCAAAATGCCACTGGCCTTCTTGGCAACAAGGACACACTGTTGACTCATATCCAGCTTCTCGTCCACCATAACCCCTTGGTCCTTTTCTGCAGAACTGCTGCCAAGCCATTCGGTCCCTAGTCTGTAGCGGTGCATGGGATTCTTCCGTCCTAAGTGCAGGACTCTGCACTTGTCCTTGTTGAACCTCATCAGATTTCTTTTGGCCCAATCCTCCAATTTCTCTAGGGCCCTCTGTATCCTATCCCTACCCTCCAGCGTATCTACCTCTCGTCCTAGTTTAGTTTCATCTGCAAACTTGCTGAGGGTGCAATTCACACCATCCTCCAGATCATATATGAAGATATTGAACAAAACTGGCCCCAGGACCAAAGCTTGGGGCACTCGGCTTGATACCAGCTGCCAACTAGACATGGAGCCATTGATCACTACCCGTTGAGCCCGATGATCTAGACAGCTTTCTATCCACCTTATGGTCCATTCATCCAGCCCATACTTCTTTAACTTGCTAGCAAGAATACTGTGGGAGACCGTGTCAAAAGCTTTGCTAAAGTCAAGGAATAACACGTCCACTGCTTTCCCCTCATCCACAGAGCCAGCCCTTGGTGAATCCATGCTGATTGTTCCTGATCACTTTCCTCTCCTCGAAGTGCTTCAAAAATTGATTCCTTGAGGACCTGCTCCATGATTTTTCCAGGGACTGAGGTGAGGCTAACTGGCTTGTAGTTCCCTGGATCCTCCTTCTTCTCTTTTTTAAAGATGGGCACTACATTAGCCTTTTTCCAGTCATCCGGGACCTCCCCCGATCGCTACTTGGGAAACTCTAGCTGGTGCAGGGTGCTCAGCACGTCTCCTCAGCAAAACGGACACTGCGAGCACATCAAACCAGCTCCCTGCACCGGCCTCCTGTACAACAGTGGGTCCAGTCCAAGGCCTAAAGCTCCGAGCCAAGGACCATGAGCAAGGACTCCACTCCTCTGGCACAATCAAATGCTCCTGCTTCGGGTAATGGTCGCCAGTCCCAGACCTCCACCATCCGCTCCCAGGGCCAGGCGCACTGCTCCGACCCGCCTTCTCTCACACACCTGAGCAGCAAGGACGCTGTAAAAGCCAACCACTGCAGGGCATGCACAATGCTCCCCTGGCAAGGTGAGAGAGAACGAACCAGCCAGGACAGACGTGAGTCACGCTGCCTAATGCCCTGTTGGGAGGTGTGGGAAAAGAGCCTGTACAGAACAGAAAGAATTCTCCTCTGGCTGTGAAAAGGACACTCCCTCCAACGCCTGCGCTCTCTTCTCCCGAGGCCAAGCAACACGGGTGGGCCCCGGACATGCAAGAGAGCTGTGCTGGAGGTGTTCCTGAACGTGGGTGAGACGTGGGCCTTCTCTGTACCAGGGGCTTTTGCAAAACAGCTCCCACCATCACTGCCCCTGATGCCACTCCATTGGCAGGGACCAGTGGGATTCAGAAGGTGAAATGCTGGTGGTCCCAGGAGCCCCGTCTCCAGGGGCTGCCCGGAGGGAAACATCTTATAAAAAACCCCACGTAGACACAGCCGAACAGAATTCCCTATCAATGCCCAGGGCACAGCTTGCCACGTTATTCCTGAATGGCTGGGCCTAGCACATGGCGCGGGTACAAGCAGCGCTTTCAAGTACCCCAGCCAGCAGGGCTGTAGTGGCAGCAGGGACAGTGACAGCTTCTCTCCTGTGTGCCTTGGAGGCCATTGCTGTGGAGGATCTGCCCGCCTCTGCCTGGTGCTATCTGAGGCTCCAGGGAATATGATGAGGAAGACCACGCTGTCTGACTCTTGGTTCTTCCCACCGCCGCTTTCACTGAGACCAGGGTAGTGGCCCCACACTGCACGATTACAGCTACAGCACCCATGTACCGAGGCATCCAGGTCAAACCCACACCCCCCAGGCCAAACCCACACCTTCCCCTTCAAGGAGGTGGCCCCTGCTGCAGTGTCTCCCCTCACAGTCCTGGCTGCTGAAGCCCATGAGGCTTGCGTACCATGGCCTGGCTTAGCCGAGCTTGATGTGGGATCGGCTAGTGCAGTTCCCTGTGGCAACTGGCAGCTCTCCACGGTCTGCTGGTGGCTCTCTGGGGTTTGCTGGCACACAAGGCCAGGAAAGGCGAGGTCCTGGAGGACCAGGTGGTGGTGGTGCAGGGCAGCCCGTTTGGGATGAGAAGTGCTGGAGAAGAAAGGCAGAGTCCACCCCCCGGAGAGGCAGGAGAGGCCCAGGCCAGGGTTACAGAGCTCAGGCATAGCCCAACGACCAGTCTCGAGCACTGGTGTCCATTTCCCCAGCCCTGTCTGCAGCACGTAGGGTGCAGGCCTCTCTGGAATGCCGGAGGCTTTGGGATGAGCCACAGGAGCAGAGCAGGCTATGGTGAAGAGAGATCCTGGACAAGTGAAGTGTCCCTACGCAACAGAGAACCAGGGTGAGGGAGAACAGGTTCCCAGACTGCTGCTTGGGGCCCTGCAGCGCTGGCCCCTCCTCGTCTCCACCGGCCCAAGGACACTACAGCCAATCCCGCAATCTCGTGGCACCTCCACTGGCCAGGCAGGGACTGGGACTGGCCTGTCACCACCCAGAGAGCACTGAGAGTCCCCAAATCAGACCTGGAGGGGGGGACAGGAACATTTCCCCAACCCTCTCTCTGAGGAGCTGCCCCTAGCTGCGGGGGGAAGCCAACCCCGACACTGGACACTTTCCCTGTCTGGAGCAGCCTGGGGTAGGCCCCGACCTCCAAACTCCTTTGGGTTTGCGGTGTCATCTCCACCTGGGGGGTCTTGACTGGGAGTACGTCGCACTCGCTGTGTCCAGGGGTGAGCGATGCCCGAGGAGCAGGAGGGAGCCATGGCCATTGCTCAGACCGCGCTGCTGGGGGACAGTTCTGCCCTTCCACCTATAGGAAGTGGAGACACAGACCCCTGGGCTACCTGCCCTGCCGGGGAGCAGGAGCCATGCATACAAAAGCCACCATTTCCTAGAAACCTAGAGCATGAACCTGGGGCATCCTCCCCTCGGGAAAGCCCCTGGCCATGCCCACAACCCCGCCAAAGCTGGACACCCCCATTTCTGAAACATTCCCCACGCTGGCTCCCTGCCCTGCTGGCTTGGCCTGCTAGGGCTGGGGATCTCTGAATGCAGCCCTGGCTAATGGGGCATGGGGCCTTCCCTACAGACCTGGAGAGTGGAGTGTGGGCACCAGGACTTCTGGGATCCATGCCAAGCTCTGCGACACAGGGACGATTCCCTCCTGTGAGGCTGAGCCGTGGGCGTCTGGGGGCACTGGGAGAGCAGTGAGTGCTCTGCACTTGGGTGGGTCAGGTGAGGGCATTCAGGCCCACAGTCTGTGCTACTCCCTGCCCTGTCCCCACAACAAGGGACTGACCCCAAAGTTACCATGCAAGCGACAGGCCAGAACCCAGCCTCCTCCATGGTCACAAGGCCAAGCAATTCCTGGCACAAGCCTCCTGGACCCAGCCAGGCAGCAGGCAGGAGCACTCTGCCTGGGAGAGGATCCTCCGGCCCGGGCACACCAGGGCACCCCTGAGCTATGACACAACAGCAGCCCCAGAGGGGTCATGCCCATGGGGCATGGCACATGCCTTAGCCATGCTGGGAGCCGCCGGAACGCCACTGCATTGCCTGGAGCCAGTCCTGGAGCTGAGCCATTTCCAAGGCAACTGGTGGGCTCTCCTGGCATGGTGAGCCAGGAAGAGCTGCTGTGTTGGGTTCCCACTGCAGCTGCCTGGGAGAGCCCTGTCTCCCCTCGCACTGGCCAGCACCCCCAGTGTGGCCACTGACTCGGCCCCCACGGCCCAGAGCCACCGCCTCTCGCAGGACTGGTGCAGTGAGGACTTGCTGTCCTGTTAACCACACTGCCTCCCTCTGGCCATCTCCCTGCCCTGCACACACTGCCCCTGCGACGTACTGCCCAGCCACCTAGTGCTGCCTTGGCCCTCCCAGTTCCAATCCCACTGACAGGTGCTGGCCCCGAGGGCAACTCCTCCGGCAGCAGGGGCCCCAGACTGGCTCCGGGTTCCAGCTGCTTTTACTGATGCCCAGGTGCTTCGCTGCCAGGAAGAGCCACAGCCAGGGGGAGTGGCTGGAGCAACGCCAGAGCCAGCAGCACCCCGGGGCCCCAGCACCCTGGGCGGGAACGGCTGTCCCAGCCTGGGGAAGCTGCTGCCCATCAGCCCAGCCATGACATGACTACCCAGCAGGCTGCATCTCAGGGGAGTGGCAGGTGGCTCCGTGCCTCACCACACTGCACCGTGGCAAGGGCCCTGGGACAGCCAGCTCCAGGAGCCCTGAGCCCTGTGGCCCTCTGGATCCATGGACAACGCCCCAGGGCCACTTCCCATTCTCAGCAGCCAAATCCCATGCAGCACAGAGAGCAAAGCCAGGGTCCGGTGAGCTCCCAAAGCTGGAGCCAGGCAGAACATCACACATCCTATGGGCCCCCCTCGGGCTCAAGGACCCCACAGCACTGCCAAGCTAGGGACCCAGACCACCCTCCACTGCAGCCACCTCGGGGGAGCAGCCGCATGACCCAAAGCAGCCTGCACAACGGGGCCAGGGAGGATCTTTGTAGACAAGGGCTGGGGGCAGATGGGGACTCCTGTGGAAAGCACCTCGGAGCTGAACATCTGAGCTGGGGGAGCAGAGTTCGGTCTGAAGAGCTGCTGGACGACCCCATCATCCCCTGCCACACTGTAAGCCAGCCCCGCCACGCCCTGGGCTGCAGGGATGCTGTGCCCATCTCGCACAGCGGCGGGGGGCAGATCAGGTCCCAAGCCAGTGCATCGCCCAGCTGCTCGGCAACCACCCGATTCTCCCAAATGATGTGCCGGCCAGGCTCTGCCCAGTGCGAGGCTCTGGGAATGTCCCCTCCACAGACTGCCCCAGGCCAGCAGCCATGAAGGGAGCCAATGGGGGTGACACATCAATGGAGCAGGGGACTGGGAGTCTGGATTCTCTGCCCCTTTCTTGCATCTGTCTGATGCTGTGACCCCCCTGTGCGAGGTGCCGCGGAGGTCCCTGCTGAGCGGGTTAGTGTCGAGTCGGGAGGGGCACCCCCAGCACACGCTCAGGCTATCCGATGCCCCGCTCCCACCAGCAGCAGCCAGCCTCCAGGTCCTACCTGAAGGTCTTGTCCGGGGTCGAATTCAGGCCGGCGAAGGACTGGCTCCTATTGATCCTGGCGGCAAGGGCGCGCCGCTGGGGCCGCACGGAGAGTGACATGGTGGAGTGTGACCTGGAGGGCCTCCCTGCGGGGGAAGGAAACAACATGGTGAGGACAGGCAGGGACAGCTGGGTGTGCTGGGCTGGCACAGGAAGGATCAGGCTCCCGGGGCGACGGCAGGGAGCGGGGCCACCTCAACTCAGGCTCCAGCACAGAGTCCCAATGCCGCGGGCTGGTCCCCGCGGCCCTACACCTGGTCCTTCCCCGGCACCGCTGCCAAGCCGGGCTGGGGTGTGAGCCAGGCCTTCCCAGAGCAGCTCCAGCGCCATCACCCCGTGCAATGGGGCCAGGTGCCGGTCTGAGAACTGGGCCCAGAGCTCTGGCAGGCTCCCCGGGAGCAGAGTGTGAGCCACACGGCTCTGGGACCCAGCACAGCTCCTGGATGCCCCTGAAGACCAGCACTCTGGTGCTGCCCCCTGCCCTGTCCGCGGAGCTGAGCAACTCCCCGTGTCCCGGCCACTCTGGGGCCAGCCAGGCACCAGCAGATCACTGCCCGTGGCAGGGCAGGAGCCAGGGTCCAAGGCGGGGCACCACTCCACTGTCAGTGCCGGGAAGGACAGACACCGGGGGGAGCTGAGCCAAAGGCCCGAGACAGCAGGAAACACTCCTTGTCCCAGGCACGCCAAGACTTCCTGGAGCCCAGCTTCCTGGCCAGAGGCCAGCCCAGCCCAGGAGCCCTGCCCGGTGTAGCCTGAGACCACACAGGCCTCAGCCGACTGGCAGGAGCTGCAAGCAACCTCCCGATCATTCTGAGACACTGCCCCAGTGCCCCAAGGATCCCTCCCCGAGGGACTCGCAGCCCCGCCCCTTAGCAAAGCATGCCACGCCCTGCAGGGGGTGCTGCGTGGCCCCTCGGCTCCCACACGCCCTGCAGCTGGGGGCACATGGTGCTGTAACCCATGGACAGCCCCATCCCGCCGAGCCCGGGGTGGAAGGTGGCTGCCCCCACATCAGCGAAGTGCCCCGCTTGGGTGGGTGGGCCACCTCCAGTGCCTCTGCCCAGGCGCTCAGCCAAGTCTCTGGGGATGCAGCAGAAGCACCAAGGCGGCGCTGGGCAGACACAGGAGCATTTCGGGGCCGCTCTGCTGGGAGATTACAGAGCCCAGGCCATCTCGGCGCCAGGACAGGGAAGAGTTGCCAGCTCCCAGATAACAATCTGCTATGGCCCCCTCCTCCTGTGCCAGCTGCCACGAAGGAAGCCCCAGGACAGCAGAGCCTGCTGGAAAGTCCCCGACCCACCCACGCTGCAGCCAGAGAGTCCCCAGGAGCCCCTCTGAGGAAGGAAAGGGAGTGAGGCAGCTGGCTCCCTGGCCCAAAGGCCAGGCCTGCCGGGGGCACGCCACACAGGGAGGACCCAGCGTTCTCTGCACGGCTGATCCACCAGGGCTGCCCCCCAAATCCCACCGGGGTGCTGTATATTTCACAGATAGCCATTTCCTGGGAAGATGTACGTAGCAGTGGCTGGGAGCCAGGACTCCTTGGGTTCTACTCCTGGCTCCTAGGTCTTGAGCCCATCCCTGTTCGCACCGTGCCTCAGTTTCCTCCTGGGTAAAGCAGGGGAGAGGATATTGACCCAACTTTCTCTGACAAGGGACACATGCTCTGCATTGCTACTGCCCCCTCCTGCTCCCCACACTGCTCAGAGCCCCCTCCTGCCCACTGCCTCCCACTCCATCTACCCCTCCCTGCAAACTTTCCCCCAGCTGCCCCACACTGGGGCAGCCCCCCAACTCACAAAAGCATGCACCCTTCTACAACAGCCTCCCCACTGCTGCAAAGATGGAACCACGAAGGCCCATGCCATTGGTTTAGCCAAGCATGTCAATGGGGCTTGTCTGGCTCATAAGCCCCAGAGAACAACCTCAACCCCCGCCTAGCTCTGTGACATGGCACCAGCCAGCAGCTCTCAGCCATCCCCTGACAGGGAAGGGAACATGTGCCCCCGACCCCTTTGGTGCCCCCCTGCTGGCCACGGAGCAAGATCTACTCCTAATGCAATGATCCATGCCCAGCATCTCACAAGGTGTGTATGAGAATGGTGCCATCTCCAGCCACAGCCTGGTAATCCCAGAGGGCCTGGAAGGCCCCCAAGTCTTTAGGGGATCACACAGACATAAGAATGGCCATACTGGGTCAGACCAATGATCCATCTAGCCCAGTATCCTGTCCTCCGACAGTGGCCAATGCCAGGTGTTTCACTGGGAATGAACAGAACAGGTAATCAAGTGATCCATCCCCTGTCACCCATTCCCAGCCACTGTCAGTCAGAGGCTAGGGACACCCAGAGCACGGGGTTGTGTCCCTGGCCATTTTGGCTAATAGCCATTGATGGAGCTCAGAGTGGCCCAGGCCACCCACTAAGTGTCAGGACAAGCCAGATGCAGCCAGCATGTGGCCGTATTTCGCAACAGACACACCACCACACTGAAGAAATGGGGAGCCATCTGCCTTCCCTGGGGTCTGTGGAGAGATGGGCTGGCCACTTGACTGGATTTCCAGATGTACAAACCTCAGCCTGTGCCAGGAACGGATGCCAGAGGGAAGCTGAAAATACCAGGCCACAGTGGAAGACCTTGGCACAGCCTCCTCCTGCCCATCGGCTTGGCTGCACAGGGGTAATGCGCAGAGGGAGCAGTCCACATGCAGGAGAGCTGCTCGGGGCCTTGAGTAACTTAGGCACAGCCCCTCCACCACACTGATGTGCCCGCACTGCCCAGGCGGTCACTGCACCCAGACCCCGCCATGGCACCAGGAGCCGTTTGGTCCAAGGCACAGCGCATAGACTCACACAAACATAGGCCTGGAAGCACCTCGACAGGCCACCTAGGCCAGGCCCCTGCACTGAGGTAGGACCACATGTTACCTAGACCAGCCCTGAGAGGGATTTGTCCAATCTGTCCTTAAAACCCTCCAATGACTGGGATTCCACTGCCTCCCTCAGTAATTCCTCCCCGTGCTTAACCACCCTGACGGGTGGGACATTCTTCCTGATGTCCAAGCTAAACCTAGCACCCTCCTCTTTATAACAACCTTATACGTATGTCCCCCTTCAGTCTTCTCTTCTCCAGGCTCAACAAACCCAATTGCTTCAGTCTCCCCTCACGGGTCATGTTCTCTAGACCTTTGATCAATTTTGTTGCTTTTCTCTGGACTTTTTCCAAGTTTGTCCACGTCCTTCCTGAGGTGTGGTGCCCAGAACTGGACACAGGGCTCCAGCTGAGGCCTTCTCAGCGCTGAGTGGAGTGGAAGAACTACTCCTCGTGCCGTGCTGCACAGCACTCGTAGGGCTAGTCCACACTAGAATCACTGCAGCTGCGCCTCTGTCGCTCTGCTCGTGCAGACGCTGCATGACGACGGGAGAGCTCCACCTCCCCAGCAACGGTAGCTGTGTTTGTGGGGGCGCGTCGCTCACTGATACAGGGCTGTGCACCCCGGGGCTTGGGTCGGTGCAACTTACATCGCTCGGGGGCTGGCTTTTTCACACCCTGAGCGACTGACGTTCTACCGAAGTAAGTGCTAGTGTGCACAACCCCATTGACTCAGACAGAACCATCAGGATCATCCAGTCTGACCTACACATCACAGGCCACAGAACCTCGCCCACCCACTCCTGCAACAGACTGTTCAAAGACTTCAAGGTCCAGAGAATCCACCATTTACTTTAGGACAGTGGTTTTCAACCTGTGGTCCACAGACCCTGGGGGTCCACAGAGAGATTTCCAAAGGGGTCTTCGCCTCCATTCAACATTTTGTAGGGGGTTGCAAATGAAAAAAGGAAGAAAACTACTGCTCTAGTTCACCCCAGCAAGTGACCCCAGGCTGCAGAAGAAGGCAAAAATCCTCCCAGGGACTGATCCGGGGAAAATTCCTTCCCTCCCCCACATACAGAGATCAGTTAGACCCTGTGGGTGAGACCCACAGGCAGGCACCTGGAAAAGAATTCCCTGTAGTCACTCAGAGCCCTCCCCATCTAGTGTCCCATTACCGGCCATTGGAGATATTGGCTAACAGCAGTCGTGGATGGGAATCTATCCCAGAACGACATGGGTTTTTTTCCCAATAGTACATTGCTAATTCAAATTCAGTTTGTGAACCACCATAACCCCAGATCCCTTTCTGCAGCACTCCTTCCTCGGCAGTAATATCCCACTCTGTATGTGTGCAACTGATTGGTCCTTCCTCAGTGGAGCACTTTGCATTCGTCCTTAGTGAATTTTGTCCTGTTGATGTCAGACCATTTCTCCAGTTTGTCCAGCTCATTTTGAATTCTAACCCTGCCCTCCCAAGTGATTGCACCTCCTCCTAGCGTGGTACGGCCCGCAGGCGTCATGAATGTGCTTTCAATGCCCTTATCCAAATCATCTGTGAAGATACCGAATAGAACTGGAGCCAGGACTCCCACTGGTGGCCGCTGCCCGGCTGAGGGGTGACTGCGAGAGTCTCCTGTCTCTGTTACAGCAGCTCAGGGTTGCCTTAGTGAGTCAAAGCCCCCATCTCACAGGCCCCTCAAGCCCACGTTCCAGGGGGCCCCCAGCAGGGTCCCACACACAGCCGTGCTGCTTTCAGCAGGAGGCTCTGGGCTGCCCAGGGGTTTGGCGGCAGTGGAAGTCTCTGGTCACCGTGTCAGTGCCCAGGGAGAGGAGAGGGAATTCACTCCTGCTAGAGAACAAGGCCCTGGGCGACCGCTCACCCCATGGCATGGCAGTGCCCAGGTCGCGGTATCTGCTGGGGCAGCCCAGCTCCCGCAAGGCTGTGGGGGGAGGCGCAGGGGACCTCACCAGATGGCAAAGCAAGGAGCCCCAGAGAAGCCGCAAGGAGGAAGACAAGTCCAGAAAGACAGCGTGGCTGTGGCCAGAGCCTGGCGGAGCCGGGTCCTGCCACAAGATTCGCTTGCTCTAGAAGCTGCTGGCACCGACGGCCCCTTTCACACACCAAACGGCTGCATGCAGGTGGGTGTCCGATTTGATCCTGAATGGCCACAAAAGGGCCGGAGGGGGCACAGGGTGGAGGAGGAGCCCAAACAGCCTGGAGGGAAAGGCTGCCAGATCTCCTCCAGAAGGGGGCACAGCTCCCTCGCCCGGGCACCTGCCTGCTCACACAGCAGCCACACAGGGAAGGTCAAGGCTCCGGCATTAGACGGGGCTGAACAGATGGGGCAGGGATAACACGCCAAGGGGGCGGCACTCAGGGCCCAGCACAGGACTCCTCAGCTCCCTAATCAGCTTATGCAGAGTTTCCTCCTCTCCTTAGTCCTCTGGCCCAGGGGGCAGCCAAGCAGCCGGGTGCGTGGGCACAGTGCCAGCTGGCAGGAAGGCATGGGGTGGTCAGCCACCCACGACACTGCCCCCTGCACAGCGGCAGGGGGAGGGGACCCAGACTGCAATACGGCAGAGCCAACCCTCCAGCCACGACAGGGCCAGACACTGGGGCCTGCCTGGCATGGGGGCGGGTCCTTGGCAAGCCAGGCACACTGCCGCCAATGGCACATTCTCCCCGGGCTCAGCATCCTCAACGATGACACCTGAGCAACCACATCCCAACGGGGCTGCCTGACCGGGAGCTCAGAGCGTCCCCAGGCAGCTGGATTCAGCCTCAGCCCGCCCTGGGACCCCACCCCAGCAGGGCCCCAGCCCACCCTCCAGAGACCTCCAGCTGTAGCACCCTGTATCCCCCACAGCTCCTCACACAGAACCAGCCCCGCCCTGGCACACACTTGCTCAGCTGCTGGCTCGGCCTTAGCAGGCTCTGGGCTAGCCAGGCTGACCCCACGGCATGGTCATTTCCCCAGACGGAGGGCTCTGGCCCGGTCCTTACTGACCCTGGCTGCCCTGCCATCGTGGGAGCATTGCCACGCAGCACTGAAGGGTTAACTGCCAGTACTCCCGCCGGAGAGAGCAAGGCCCAGTGAGCAGAACCAGGCAGGACGGGTCCCCGACGTCCAGCCCGGGCAGGCTGCTAACACAGCAGAGCTGCCTGGCCCATTCTCCAGCGCAGCACCAGCCCCCTCCAGTCTCTAGGGCAACGCTGGCCCAATTAAGCTCCTTAAGGAAGAGCCGTAATCCCAAGTAGTCCAGCTCACCTGCAGGCCCCCAGATTACCCTATGGGGGCCATTTAATCGGCTCACAGCAAAGCAAGCCAGGCTGCTGGCTCTGGGCCGCAGCCACCCACTGTTATTTACATCCCAAGCTGCAGGGACGGGGGTCTGGGCGTGGGGTGGGTCTGGCTCCAGACCCACCTCCTCCACCAGGGACCGTGACAGCAGCATGGCTCCCACCGGCAGGGCACCGCCAACAGGGCCGCTGGGGGCCCATCACGCCCACGGCCCGAACTTGCCCACAGCACTGCCAGCTGCAGAACTCTGAGCTGCGGTGGCATGGACCCACCATCTGTTCCTGCAGAGGGGGCAAAGCCAGTCCCTCTCTTCTGTCTGCCCCTTCTCCACGTGCCCAGTGCAACGCCCCCCTGCAGCCATTCCTCTGCCTCAGGAGGGTCCATCTTGCACCTGGAGCCAGAGGACAGAGCCATTCCAGGTCTGCCTGCCCAGCGGGGCAGCCACATGTCAGCGTTGGAGCAAGGGGCCCTGGGCTGTCCAGGGAGCCAGCAGCCCTTCCCACCGTCAGCTCCTTCCCCAGGCCAGGGCCGGAGCGGGAAGGAAGGCAAGGCCCAAGCGTAGCTACTGGATGCTATGAACAGTGGTGTGAGGCCCAGCTGGATGCCCGCTGCTGGCACATGCCCAGGGCTCTGCCCTGCTACTGCTAGAGCCCTCTGGGCCCAAGAAACAGCTCTGCCATGCTGCTGCTGCCCCCGCCCACCTCCCAGGCCAGCCCCTTCACATGGCAGATCCTGCTTCTCCTATCAGCCCGGCCCTCCAACGCCAGGAGGGGGGGGAATCCCCTCCCCTTCTCTCTCCCACTCCCAGACTCCAGCATGCACCCCCAGCTCAGCCAGGGCACCCCCAGCTTGGGCCCCCTCCACCAGCTGCCTTGGCAATGTCGCTAAGATGCCAACAAAAGTCACTCCAGATGGTGTCCTGGGACTGCTGCTTATTAGACCAGTCAGTGGGCTCCATTCCCCTCTGCCCCACAGCTGCCTGCTGTACCACTTACTGCCCCTTGCCCGCCACTGAAACTTTGGGGCACTGGCTGCCTCTGCTCCAGGTCTGACCAGTGCCGAGCACAAGGGGGCTGGGGCAGCTAGGCGCTCACAATGCAACCAGGAAATTCCCATCACATAACCCCTGCTGGCCCTCTCCTCTCAGCTCTGCCTCGCAGGCATGGCACCTCCACCCCACTCCATCCCCTGGTCCTGCCTAGGCCCCGCCAGCTGGGCCATGTGCTTTCACTCCAGCTGCCCAGACGTCTCTCTTATGCCCAGCGGTTATCCGGCTGAGCTGGTGCCAGCTCAGTGGTGCTGGGAATCACCCCCAGGCTGGGCGATCTCACCTCCTCCCACCTTCCCCCAATCCCTCCATCTAGACCTAGGCCTGGCCTCCGACTTGCCAGAGCTGGGCTCCAGGCTTGGCAGCCCCAGTGACGTGCCATATGGATACCCCGGCTCCAGCAGGGTGCCGTGCGCACTGGGCCTATGTAAACGTGCCCAAGAACGGATCACTGGCAGCGCAATGTCTGGCTGGGGCTGGTGCCACCCCTGGAGCACTTGGCACCCAGCAAAGCATGGGCCGGATGTGTTTCTGGAAGGTATCGAGGACAAAGCTCAGATCAAAGCACCTCAATATCAACATTGCTCATCCACTCACCTGCCCGAACCCGTGCAGGAGGGACCCAGCACCAGCATGGCGGCTGAGACAGCGCAGAGCCAGCCGGTTCCACCCTCCCCCGGCTGCCTCCTGCCACGGGGCGCAGCTCACAGCCAGCCAGCACAGCGCTCTCACCCGGCTCTGCCAAGGAGGCAGCGATCCAAGCCATGAGCAGGTGCAGACTGCAGCCAAAGCCTGAGTCAAGAGAGGGCCCACACGGTGTGGGAGAACCCAGCTGCCAGCCAAGCCAGCAGGCCATCCAGGGCCCGATGGGTATCAGCCTGTCCCCATTTGCCACCAGTCAGCGGGGCAAATGGGTACAGCTCAAAGCACCTGAAACTCTGACCCTGCTTTCCACACCTCCTCCCCATGGCAGACACGCTCTGCCCCGCTTGGTGCACGCGTGGGGCCAGGTCTCACAGGGAGGGCTGCAGCCCAGACAGGATTCTTCTCCTACCCCCAACTTAGGGCCCCCCAGCCTCCCACTCCCACCGTGCCATCTGGGGCTGGCATGCCCCCAAGAATACCGGGCACCGAGTACCCCACCACCCTCCGAGCTGAGAGCGTCCTCTGCTGCCTGGCTGCTCAGTCTCCAGGACAGGTCCCATTCTCCTCCTGGGGAGAAGGGCTTAGAACCCCGAGGGCCAAGGGGTTGCTGGGAGATACACGGACACATGTAGGGCTGATGTGGGACTGCATGGATGGGGCCCTGGCATCACCGGAAATGCCCCAAAAGCAATGGGGGCAAGGAGGAGGCACATTCGCAGGGTCATCCCGGCCCCCAGCCCCATGCGCCTACCTTCCCACGCAGCACAGCACCCAGGCCGGTCAGCGCAGCAGATCTAAGGGATCCTTTGGCACCATGTAACACCTGCAGTCAGTGCACCCCGGGCAGGGACTGCACCCCGAGGTCAGGCGTTCCCCGTGAAGAGCCCCTCAGAGTGAGCCATGCTGGGGCTGCAATACGGAGGGGCGGCAGGCCGTGAGCCCTGAGACGCGCGCACACAGGTGTGCCCAGCGAGGGGATCTCCCTGGCCCTCCACTCCTTCAGGGCTGGTCTCCTCCAGTGGGTGGGACAGGCCCAGTGCTCACACATTCCTGACATTGCAGAGAGAGTCAGTGACTGGTACTGCTGGGGGAGGGGCAGACTGACGGGGCAGACGCAGACAGCAGCACCCAAGGGTTTCACTCAGCTCTTCCCAGGGGCAGGGGGTAGCCGGCAGTCAGACACCCCTGTCCTGCCCCGGGCACAGACGCACAGGCAGGAGAGAGGGCACCACTGGCACCCAGTCACCAGCTATCCCCCTAGCACGCAGAGAACAGTCACCAGCACCTGTCGCTCAGGGGCACCAGCCCAGAGCTGTTCTCTGCCCTACATATGCCCAGCACAGAACTCTTCAGACACCACCTTCCCCAAGCCCCAGCGCCCCGATCGCACTCCCACCGGCAGCTGCCCTCCCTGTGCTCTGCTCTCAGTGTCCACCGCTGCCATGTCCAGGAACCATATCGGAGGTGACGGTGCCCAGTTGCAAGCCGTGTTCACACTGTTCACCTAGCCCACGGGCACTGAAGGAAGCAGAGAAGCCTGGGGGCCATGGGCAGGGAGGTGCCGACACTCCAGAATTCTACGCCCAGATGTGGCAGTGACAGCTAAAGCCTTATATGGCACCCAGGGCACGGGGTGGGCACTCGTGTCTCAGTCATAAGGGCCGTCTTGGGCAGAGACCAGGGCAGCAACAGGAAGATGGTAACCAGGATGCACGGCACAGGCCAGCCTGGCCCCTCACCCTGGGTCTCAGGGCTTCTAAAAGCTTCACACCCTACAGGGGGTAAGTGTTCCTCCTGGGGGCTGCAGTCAGTTATTGAAGAGGCAGGGGTGGCAGTGTGGCCTAGCAGCCACAGCACTGGACTGGACTCAGGAGAGCTGGGCTCTAGCCCCTATTTTGCAATGGACTGCTGGGCGAGTCACTTCCCTGCTCAGTGCCTCAGTTTCCCTATCTGTGGAATGGGGATAATGGTTCCGCCCTCCTCTGTTGAGTGCTTGGAGATCTGCGGCTGGAATGTGCTGTGTCCCAGTGGGGGCTATTATTACTGAGCCTCGGGTTTCTAATGATGAGACACTTTGGCGTCCAAGGTGGACTCCTGCGTCTGCCCAACACCCTATGGCGCTGCAGATACGCCGCAGTTTGATGGGCACACCCCAGCATAGGCCACATCCAGCATTGTCAGTGCTAACAGACCCTTGCCCTTTCTCTAACATGTGCCAAGCCCTGATTAGCCTGCAGCGCCCCTCACAGGCACATGCTGGTGGTGGGCTCATGACCCAGATAGGAAAACTGAGGCATAGCTTTTCTGGAGAGACCACTGATTTGGGCACTCACCGCTAGACATCTTCAGCCTAATTGTGGGTGCGGCAAGAGCTCAGCATGGCTTAGCAGAGGCTGCACTTAGCCAGGCACTCTCATGGGTCTCATGGGGGCACCAGAATCAGGGACCACTTCTGACAAATTGTGTGGGACTCTCCCAAGGGCAGGGTGTGAGGAACAGAACCCAGGAGTCCTGCGTCAGTCTCTCCTCAACTCCAGACAATGCTCCCCAGATTGGTACCTAATAGGCAGAGGTGGCAGATGTCACCAGCTGTTTGCATGGCACCAAGGGGAGGAACAATTCCCTGACCATTTCTTCCGCCTGGAGCAAATGCTCCTCGTTTACAAACCCGCAGAGGTCCATGAGCTTTCCCCCAGCATGAAGGCATGGCTAAAAGCCAGTTTTCTCCCCCTACAATGTCAAGAGGAGACACCATTCTGATGCCTGGTGCGTCATGGAGATGACTGGGTCAGGAGGAATGCTGAATCCAATGTACTTTCCAGCTCTCAGGGCGGGTAGCAAAACCAGCTGGGTCAGTCTCAGCTGGTTTCTGTTTCCGATTCCCAGGCATTAACCCAGGGCTGCTGCAGTTGGATTTATCAACAGCGCCGGGAAAGACTCAAAGGGCCTGAAGTTTGAAATCCCTTCTCGGCATGAAGGATTTTTCCGCTCCCATTAGGATGTTCTGACAGGTTGGGGGGTGGAGAGGGAGCCTCAGATCAGTCCTCGCTCTCCCCTCCCCCGCCTCCTCTCCCCCCCCCCACAGCTTCTCCTCTGCACACATGCCGCCTGCCCCTTCAGTTTCTGCTTTGCTGCTGCTACCCACCCTCTGGCTGAGTGTGACAGGAGCTTCCCTGCATGGTGACGCAAAAGCAAGATGGCACAGTGCTCACATGGCTGGAAGTGCAACTGCCCACTTGGCCTGGCTCCACACTGTCCATTGCAGAGTAAACACATGGAGCTGGCAGGGGGGAAAGGGCGTCTCCTTGCTGATCTCACTAGTTTCAGCCATTCTAGAGGGGCACAAGGCACTGGCAGATAAGGCACCTCAGGGTGCAGATGGTGTCCAGTGGACAGTGCCCTCACAGTTCCCTGCTGGGAGCTCACTGCCCCATGCCCCCCTTGGCATGCTTAAAGAGACACTTCTTCAGTGTCATCTCTTGCGTGCATCACTCCTCTCAAGGGAAAGAGCTGGAGGAAGCATCCTTAAGTCTGGGCCCTAAGACTCTCGGCGCTGTCCCTTCGCACAGCCCATCTCAGCCTTCGCATCCTTGTTTGTGCAGCTGCCTGGAGGTCAGCACAGCCCAGGATCTAAGCAATATACACACCCGAAGCCCCCACGCCAGCCTCTGACGCAGCCCTGGGGACAGAGTATCAGCGAGGCCGGCTGCCAAGAGCGGAAGCGGAGCTGCCCTGCTTCAGTCCTGATAACCAGGATCCAGGAACTACCATTTGGCTGCCTGGTCACAGAGGGCAGGGGAGCGACAGATCCCAGCCTGGCTTCCTCAAGGGGAGCCACCCCTCCCCCTTCCCTCCCCAACACACAAGATGGGGGAGGAGGAGAAAGTTCTGCTGAGTCAAAGAAGAGTCACGACTGCCTAATAGAATCCAGGCCTGCGGTGACGCCGTTTCTTGGTGATCAAGGATCTCGGCGACCCCAGACACCCCATCCCAGAGATGGGAGATACTGGGGCTGTGGACATTCAGCAGTGTCTCCAGCGAGGAGAGGGCCCCCAAAGAACCCAGGGCTTCCTTTGCCAGTGGCTCAGGTGTGTGCAGCCATTGGAGGAGGCTGAGACACAGCATCCCACGGGTCTGTCTGGCAGGAACCCTCTGCCTCCCCCACTCCCAAGCTTCACCCTGTGCCCTCCTTCCCCACTGAAAGACCCACGGGGTGAGAGGCGTCTCTGCCACGACCTGGGAAGACACACTCGCAAACACTGGCGCCTGTGACCCGGCTGGGCTCTGGGCGTGAAGTCACAAGCTCCCAGCCATGGCATCAGCGGCCCACGCTCGTGAGCTCACAGTTCACCGCCCTGGCAGCGATGAGGGCCCGGAAGGAACTGCACCCAAGCAGGAGGCTGCCTGGGAGACAACCACTGCCGCGACCCGCTCGGACGGGGGGTTGACAGAAGCAGGCAGGGCGGGCGCAGCAGGCAGTGCCGGAAGTCCCCACCCTCCTGTCGGCGTGGGCTTGTGGCAGGTCACTCAGGGCACTGACAGGGAGGTGGCAGGAAAGGGAAGGAGCGCCGAAGCCGAAGAATTGGTGGAAGTGCTTGTTTACCCCTCCAAGCAGCTGCGCAAAGGGACACGCCAGGCCAAGGGCTGGGCCGCACACTGCACCACACACAGACAAGGGGGGCTTGGAGACCACGCCCAGAGCAGTGCACACAGGCTGGCAGCAGCCTCCCGCTCCCGGCACCCCTCTCTCCGAGCCCAGCAGTGGCTGGACACTGGCACTTGAGTTAACCAACAGAGGCCGGGCCCCGCTGGCTGGGCCCCCCACATCCCCTGAGCCCCCTCCCACTCCAATATCTGTGACTGTCCTACAGTCAGAGCCCCCAGCGCCCACCCTGCTCTGAAACCAGCCTGGCTCCCCACGCTGTGACCCCTGACTGGGATCCCGACCCTCATGAGCAGCTAATGGGAAGAGCCAAGGCGGCAGCAGCCAGGGAGGAGGGCCTAGAGGCTGGCACACAGGGAGGGCTGGGGTGGCAGCCGTGGGGGAGGGGATCTAGAACACCACACAGCTGCGCGTGGCGGGAAGAACAAGGTGGCAGCCACGTGGGAGGGGTGGTTTCCAGATTGCCAAGGAAACAGTCTCTGTTGCTCAGCACTGGCCCATGCCCACAGTTGTCACAGTGAGGCCATCTGTGTTTGCATCCGCTCAGTGGGTGGGTTTCCCCTGTGAAAGGCAGCGCCAGCTGCACACACACGCTGGGGACCGCGCACCGGCCCTTGGGGGGTGGTTCTAGGCCCTGGCTATGCCGCCCTCTAACCTCCAACCCACCGCACCGACCCCTGCCCTGCAGCAGCCAGCCTGCCTTGGCCAACCTCCCTTGCCCATGGGGCACTGCCGAGAGCCAGGGATTCCCCTCTGCTGGGACATGCACAGCAACCCCCACACACATCCCGCCAATGGAGACAGACACCTGCCCATGCCCCCCCACCAATGGAGACAGACACCCGCAGCCCCCCACCCAGCCAATAGGGACAGACACCCTGTCATAAACATACAAATAAGGGTAGCATAAAATCCCTCCTGGGCAGCTGTACTGAATCTTTACCTGTAAGGGGTTAAGAAGCTCAAATAACCTGGTTGGCATCTGACCAGAAGGACCAATAAGGAAAGAAGATACTTTCAAATGGGGGTGGGAGAGGTGTTTGTTTGTGCTGTCTTTGTTTGTTCCCTCTCTGGACGGAGAGAGAAGCCAAGCAGGGACAACATCTCCTGAAAATATACCTGGAATAATCCATCTAAGAATTACAGAAATTGTAAGTGAGGCAAGGAAATGCATTAGGTTATCTTTTGTTTTAGCTTGTGAATTTTTCCCTGTGCTAAGAGGTAGTTTTATTCCTGTTTTGTAACTGTGAAGCTGAGCCCAGAGGGGAATCCTCTGTGTTTTAAATCTTTTTATTACCCTGTAAAGTTACCTTCCATCCTGAGTTTGTAGGTGTGATTTGTTTACTTTTTTCTTTATAATAAAGTTCTTCTTTTAAGAACCTGATTGATTTTAGTGTCCTAAAGATACGAGGTTTGGTCTGTGCTCACTTTGTTACTCAATTGGTTGGTATATTATTCTCAAGCCTCCCCAGGAAAGGGAGTGAAGGGGCTTGGGAGGATATTTTGGGGGAATAGGAACTCCAAGTGATCCTTTCCTGAATTTTTGTGTAAATCACTTGGTGGTGGCAGCAATACCCTCCAAGGACAAGGAAAGGAATTTGTGCCTTGGGGAAGTTTTAACGTAAACTGGTAGAATACAAGCTTAGGGGGTCTTTCATGCAGGTCCACACATCTGTACCCCAGAGTTCAGAGGGGGGGAGGGAACCCTGACACACTCACATGTGCCCCACCACACTAATGGAGACAGACACCCACAAATGCCCCCTTACCCATCAATGGAGACAGACAAATGGACATGTGTGCCCATCACTCCAGTGCAGATAGACATATGCATTCCCATGCCCGCAGCTGCCGGGAGAAGATGTTTTCTACGAGGTGATTGCAAGGACCCCTGACCAGTTCCTCTAAGCCTGGCTAACCTGACTAGCTGCAGCCCTGGGATCCGGGTCTGAGCCCCGCAGGCAGACAAGATGCCAGCTCCCTGGGTCACAGAGCTGCCATGGAGCTGGCGTGAACCCAGCCTGGCTCATCTCCTTCCTGAAGATTGCTGGGAGCACACTATCCATCCGGAAGAGCCTGCCACAGGAAAAGCTCTGGCTAAGCCTGCTCTTGGCGTGAGGGCAGGGCCCATGGAACACTACCCCCACCCCACCTGGGGCACCAGCCCCAAGCGCCATCACCACCACGGGGACAACCCAAGGAGTTGGAGGATGTGATTGCAGAGCCATTGGCCATTATCTTTGAAAACTCATGGCAATGGGGGGAGGTCTCGGACAACTGGAAAAAGGCTAATGTAGTGCCCGTCTTTAAAAAAGGGAAGGAGGAGGATCCGGGGAACTACAGACCAGTTAGCCTTACCTCTGTCCCTGGAAAAATCATGGTGCAGGTCCTCAAGGAATCAATTCTGAAGCACTTAGAGGAGAGGAAAGTGATCAGGAACAGTCAGCATGGATTCACCAACGGCAAGTCATGCCTGACTAATCTAATTGCCTTCTATGACGAGATAACTGGCTCTGTGGATGACGGGAAAGCGGTGGACACGTTGTTCCTTGACTTTAGAAAAGCTTTCGACACGGTCTCCCACAATATTCTTGCCAGCAAGTTAAAGAAGTATGGGCTGGATGAATGGACTATAAGGTGGATAGAAAATTGGCTAGATTGTCGGGCTCAACGGGTAGTGATCAGTGGCTCCATGTCTACTTGGCAGCCGGTATCAAGTGGAGTGCCCCAAGGGTCGGTCCTGGGGCTGGTTTTGTTCAATATCTTCATCAGTGACCTGGAGGATGGCGTGGATTGCACCCTCAGCAAGTTTGCAGATGACACTAAACTAGGAGGAGAAGTAGATACGCTGGAGGATAGGGATAGGATACAGAGGGCCCTAGACAAATTGGAGGATTGGGCCAAAAGAAATCTGATGAGGTTCAACAAGGACAAATGCAGAGTTCTGCAATTAGGACGGAAGAATCCCATGCACCGCTACAGACTAGGGACCAAATGGCTTGGCAGCAGTTCTGCAGAAAAGGACCGAGGGGTTACAGTGAACGAGAAGCTGGATATGAGTCAACAGTGTGCCCTTGTTGCCAAGAAGGCCAATGGCATTTTGGGATGTATATGTAGGGGCATTGTCAGCAGATCGAGGGACGTGATCGTTCCCCTCTATTCAACATTGGTGAGGCCTCCTCTCGAGTACTGTGTCCAGTTTTGGGCTTCACACTATAAGAAGGAGGTGGAAAAATTGGAAAGAGTCCAGCGGAGGGCAACAAAAATGATGAGGGGATTGGAACACATGACTTAGGGAACTGGGATTGTTTAGTCTGCAGAAGAGAAGAATGAGGCGGGACTTGATAGCTCCTTTCAAGTACCTGAAAGGTGGTTCCAAAGAGGATGGATCTAGACTGTTCTCAGTGGTAGCGGATGACAGAACAAGGAGTAATGGTCTCAAGTTGCAGTGGGGGAGGTTTAGGTTGGATATTAGGAAAAACTTTTTCACAAGGAGGGTGGTTAAGCACTGGAATGCGTTACCTAGGGACGTGGTGGAATCTTCTTCCTTTGAAGTTTTTAAGGTCAGGCTTGACAAAGCCCTGACTGGGATGATTTAGTTGGGGATTGGTCCTGCTTTGAGCAGGGGGTTGGACTAGATGACCTCCTGAGGTCCCTTCCAGCCCTGATATTCTATGATTCTTGCCTCTCCCTGGGCCTGGCAGCCACGGCACAGTGGGGACCCAGTCCTTTGCTGTGCCCAGACCATCCTTCCAGGGGCTGAGCGGAGAGAGCTCAGAGAACTTCTCTGTCCCCACAGCTTACGCTGGCAGGGTGCGGTGTGAGAGGGCATTGCCACCTCTCTGGTGGAGCCCTTAGCATCCTCCTACCCCTCGCCAGTCCCCCGTCTCAGCCTGCCCTACCTGGCCAGTACCTGGCGGAGGGCCGCCACTTGCTGTCTATGCCATGAAACTGAGACTCAGCACTGCTTCTGCTCTCTATACTCCCAGCTAGGGGCCCTAATACTCCCCAGCCCTGCTCACTGGCCCCAAGCCCCCCACTGCAGCCTCTCCAGGCTGTGCAGGGGTCCCAGCGTGCTGCCCTGCTGAGGTGCACAGTGGAGGGACAGAGTACAAAGGGCTGTCAGTGGGCAGTGGGAGAGACCTACCCACAGCCAGCAGCAGTGCCAGCTGACTTCACAGCACCACTGTAGCTCCCAGCCTGCCCCCCACTGTCTATTTTGGGACTCTCGCTATCCGTAACAAGTGGTTTGCATGGCAAAATGATGGCAGGGGGAGGAGCGACTGCCACAGTGTCGACTCACCACGTGAGAGACCACGACACCACAGTTACCGGAACACGCGACACCACAGAACCACCGGGAGCCCAGCTCACCGGGCACTACACCCCACAGCTGGTGGGAGTGCAGCCCGCCAGGTGCTATGCCACAGAGTCAGCCATCTGGGTGCTACATCCCAGAGGTGCAGGGAGCCCAGCCCACCGGGCACTACGCCCCACAGCTGGCAGAAGCCCGGCCCCCTGGCAGCAAGCTTGTGCATCTCCCAGGCCCAGTAACGGGGGGCCTGTCCAGACTCCTACATCACAGCATCCCAGCTGCAGCAGGGACCATGCAGGATCACTCCAGCCTCACGCACAGCCCCCTTCTGCAAACAGCACCTGGCTGTCCAGCACACACTCAGCACCCCAGCCCAGCCATCCTTCCCGTCCCATGAGGCTCTATGCACCTTGCAAACAACGAATGGGGCCTCCTTGCCCCCACAAAGTGAAGTATGATTATGCCTGGATTACAGAGGGGAAACTGAAGCACAGAGCCAGGCAGCGACTCACCAAGGCCACAGAGGAGGAGCATACCCCAGCTCTCTTAATCTAGCCACAGGACCATCTTCCTTCTTGGGCCTGCCCATATCTCTAGGGAAACCTCAAGCCCCACACATACCCTCTGGACCTACAGCACAGGAGCAGGGGGAGGTCAGGCAGCAGAGGGCACGCTCTCCCCTCCCGCCCCCTCGCCCCCCTGCCTTGCTCGCTCCTGTGCCTGGACTGGGTCACTAGAAAAAGCGAGAGGAGGAAGCCACCCGGACCGAGGTGGGCATCCCGCTGCGGGGAAGCCAGGCACAGCAGGTTCGCGGGGCGGAGGTGGCTCTAAGTGGGCCCCGGTACCTTTGTATCTGCCGTTCATTCTGGGGCGGCGGTGCCAGGGAGCAGCAGCTGCTGGTCCCCTCTCTCACAGGAGGTTAAGCCATCTAGGGCTGCCTGCAGCAGCCGGCTCTGCTCCCTGCGCTCCCCAGCCGGCTGAGCCGGGCCCAGTCTCCTCCCACGCTTCCCGTGCCCGAGGCCTGACATCACTGCATGGTTCCTGCTGCTCCCAAAGCGGTGAGTCAAACCCACGCCTCCAAAGGGAAGGGAGCGCCCCGCCAGCACCGACTACACTGCCACCATGGCCGGGGGGCTGAGACAGGCACTGACGGTGCCTCCCAGCCCTCCACTGCTTGCTCCAGCCTCCTCCAGAGTGTACCCTTCAACCTGTCCCCCCACCCCCCGCAGGATGCTGGGCTCCGGGGAGAGCGCACACACCTGGGCACGGGCTCCCTGAGCTATGTGGCTTCCCTTCCCCTTGTGCACGGCGCCGCCGTTTGGCGCCAAGCATGAGTGGGAAACAAGAGTGAAACCAGTCCAACTCCCAGTGCAGGGCTATCTCAGGAGAAGGCCACTTCCCCATTCATTCCCCAGCAACCCTGAATTCCTGCCGCCAGGGCATCAGCCTTCCGCTGCGGCAGCCAGGGCTGGAGTCTCTCTGAAAGGTACCATGGCTCTGCCCATCTATGTTGAACGCCTTCCCCTCCAAGGATCTCAAAGCACCGAGCCTCACAGCCTGGCTGGGGAGGGAAGCAGTGAGCACTAGCCTGGTTATATTGGCCTGGAAAGCAAGGCACGGGTGCAAGGGACGTGCCCAAGATCAGACGGGGAGCCAGTGCCAGAGAGCTCAGGCCTGTGACTCCCAGGATCCGGCACTGATCAACGGACACAAACACCCCACAGGTGTTTGTGTGTCAGCAGGGCCGGAACGTGCCACTGGGCAGTGTGCAACGGCAGCTGGGAAAGCCCTGCTTTCGAGCCCCTGTGCCAGAACCACCCTGCCCAGTTCCGACAGCCTCCTGGGACCGTGCTCCATCCTATGGCATATGTGGCAGCTTGAGGCTGGATGCCTGGGTCCCGCACACAATGGGCTGCACAGGCTGGGTCACCTTAGAAACACTACCAACCCCAGCAGTGAGATACAGCTCCTCCGTGGGGCAGAGCAAGACTCTCCTGCCAGGCCAGCCCTGTGCGGGGAGGTCCGGACCACAGCATGCAGCTGTGTCGACTCCAGCAGCGCCCATGGCAGGGCTCCATGGGCCAGCACCTGGCACCTTGGGGGATGAGGCCCATAGACACAGGCTTCTCAGCCAGCACGATTACAGATGCCCCTGGGGCAGAGCAGGGGAGCAGGGCTCCTCAGCACAGCCTGTCCTGAAGCCAGCCAGGAGGGGCCGGACAGGCCTCCAGGACAAAGGAAAGGAGAGATCCTGGATGCTTTGTCACTCCTGTTCCAAAAAGACAGAGCCCTTGTAAGCGCTGAGTGGGTTTGACATGAGCAGCGCAGAGCTGGGGGGCAGGGGAATGCTTTATTTGCCAGCCTTCCACAATCATGAGAAACAGCCTCCCACTGCTCTGCAGCCAGAGGGGCCTACAGGGACAGGGCAGGAAGGGGTTAATGGGTAACCCACTCCCCAAAGGGTTAATGCACCTAGCATTGCAGAGTTAACCTGGAGAATCCTGCTCTGCAGGCGCAGGGAAGATGAGGCGGGCGCAGAAGATAATTAACCCTAGCTGGGGGACACCCAGGTCAGAGATTGCCTCCCCTCCCGTGTTGGTCCACAAAGCACCCAGAGACGGTAACCTGGGCTGCTGCCCTGCTCCTGCTCTTTACGATGGAGTTTTCCCTCCGTCCCTGCTGGTTTTTCACTGTCTCCAGTCTATGTCTTGCCTTTCTCTGGGCTCGTCACGATGGCACCGAGCGCCTCACCCGCTAATGAAGCAGCCTGCATGACACCCCATGCAGTGCCCTGGTATCTATCCACGCAGCCGCCATACACATGGGAGAAAGGAGGTCTTTGTTACAGATCCAGTGCCCCCCGCCCCTTTAACCCAACATCAGTGCATGGCTCCCGAGACTGGATGAGCATCCCTGGTGTGGCTGCAGGAGTGCTTAAGGCGGCCTGGCAGGGTGCAGCCTGGGAGCTCTCATGCGCTGACCGAAAGGGGCAGGGGACTGGATCTTTATACAGGTTCCTTCTTCCACCTGCTCCTAAGGCCCAAGAGGTAGACAGGAGTTAACAGAAAAACTACAGTGTTAGCAATGCGGTCAAATGCTCACTCAACTTCCTATCTGATCTCTCAGGATCACTAACTCTCCAGTCAACAGACCATCTTTGGGGCAATGCATGCAGAACACGCTTTCTTCTCACACAGGCCATCAAGCTCTGGACTACCTAGAAACAAGGGAAGAGCACAGTCCAGCTCCCCCCTTTACAGGTCACTTTAAATCCCAGGCTGGACACTGGCAAAAGAATGGCACTCCACATCTCCACGCCCCCAGCAAGTCTGCAAAGGGAGTCGGCAAGCTGCTTCCTTGTCTGCATTTCATGAACATCCTCTTCAGTGCCAGGGAACATTCCTGGGCTGCAACCACTGGACTTTCTGCAACCTCAATGGGACCCTTTCCTCGAGGAGCTGAGCGGGGTGTGGAAGTGAACTGGGCCTTTCGGGATGCTCCTGATGGCAGGAGGGGAGGGAGATGAGGGGAGGGGCAGTGACTGAGCCCATCACACATTATGTAGGGCTCAGGGAGAGTGGCTAGTGTCCTGGCCCTGCAGTGGGATGGAGGAGGGGGAGAGAGTGGCTTGACACAGGTGTCGGGGGGCTCCCTGGAAGCCCCACTATCCAGACAGCCTGACTCAAGCAATCTGTGGAGCAGGCTCTCAAGTAACACTGCACAGGGTCCCAAAGCCTCCACGCCTATCCACGGACCTCCCCGCTCTCCCAGGAGACAGGCTGGGGTTTTGATAGCCGCATCCCAGAGAGGTAAACAGAGGCCACAGGCACCAACTTCTACTGGTGCTCGTGGGTGCTCGACCCCCCCTCTGCCCCCGGCCCTGCCCCAACTCCACCCCTGCCCCTGCCTCCATTCCAACCCCTTCCCCAAAGCCCCTGCCCCAACTCTGCCACCTCCCTGCCCCTATTCTGACTCCTTCCCCAAATCACGGCCCCGGCCCTGCCTCCTCCCCTGAGTACGCCATGTTCCCGCTCCTCCCCGCTCCCTCCCGGAGCTTGCTTCAGCTGTTTGGCGGCAGCAAGCGCTGGGAGGTAGGCAGAGGAGCAGGGACGCAGCGCGCTCAGGGGAGGAGGCGGGGGAAGAGGTGAAGTGGGACAGGGCGGGGAGCTTGGCTGCTGGTGGGTGCAGAGCACCCACTAATTTTTCCCTGTGGGTGCTCCAGCCCCAGAGCACCCATGGAGTTGGTGCCTATGACAGAGGCACAGACAGACAGTGTGGGCTAGTGAGCAGGGCACTGCTCTAGGACTCAGGAGTCCTGCGTTGTATTCCCAGCTCTGCTGCTGACCGGTGGGGTGACCATGGAAGAGTCCCTGCCCCTCTCTGTGCTGGTTGCCCTCCTCCGTGTGTCTGGCTTGTCCATTGAGATGGGCAGTGACTCTCAGTGCGTCCGGGAAATGCCTGGCTCAATGCAGCGCTGCTCTCAGGTGGGAAGTGTAGGCACCACCCCTAATACCAAGTAATGGTGACAGGAGTTAAGTGACTTGCCCAAAGTGACACAGAAAATCAGTGGCAAAGGCTTGGACAGAATCCAGGCATCCTGACACTCATTCCCTATTGACTGAGGGCAGTCCCTGGTCTACCCGCCAGTCAGAGAGCGCAGAGCTGTGCCCTGCAACGTAGCCAAGAGCTTCATCCAACAGCCTCAATGTCACAAGCAAGAGGGCTTGCACCCAGGGGGCTCCCCCATGCTCTCCTAACTCTCCCTGCTACTCAGCTTCCATTTCACCCCTGGCACCGCCTGACTCTGTTCCTCTCCCCTCGGTGTTTCACACCCTTCAGAGCAGCACATCCCCATCCACCGTTACACCAAGCCAGCAGGCTTGCTGCTCCCCAGATGGCCCTTCCCTCCCACCCCTTCGGTGCTGCTGCTGTTCTCCAAGTACTCCCCTGGGCTGGTCTCTTGCAGATACCGACTGGCCGAGACCCTGGCAGGGTCTCCCTGAAGGACAGCCCTTCTGTGCCTGGCAAGGTGACTGAGGCTGCATGCCTGGGGATAGCCATCCTCTCACACTGGGTACTCACAGCTCAGCTGCTGCTCACTACTTTCCAAATGGCCGGGAACTTTCCGGGAACTTTCCAAATGGCCCTGGAATGTGGGGCTTTCTGGGGGTGCGGAGAGGGGTGGGCAGGAGAACACTGAGCTTTCTGCCCCAGGCTGTGCAGCCCCTCCTGTCTCACTGAGGGCAGGGGAGGACCAAAGGTCCATTAGCCATTAGTGTGCATTGCTAGACCACTCCCTGCCAGTGGCTAATGCCATTGCTGGGCAAGGCCCCTGTGACGCATGTCTAGAAAAGGTTAAACATCCTGCAAAAACATCCCACAGAAGACATGTGCGGAGATAATGTTTTTGTGTATTTACATATGTATAAGTAGGGTGGACAATGTAATCAACAGACCCTGTCTATGCTGTATTCTGATCATTCAGAGGTCAAAAGAACATCCTATCATGTAAACAAATTGTAAACACGGGCTATCTCGGTATTCATCTCTCTCTGAAATGTACTGTGAATAGTGGAGGAACAAGCAAATGGCCTTATTTAATTCCTATAGCTAAGTACCAATGATGGACCTCCTTCAAAGTCAGCCTAATTACCTTTTGTTCCCTGAAGAATTCCAACTTGTCAAAAGATATGGAATTGTATAAAAGATCCTTGGGTCCTGATTCTGTCATCTCAGATCTCCTTAGACTTCATCAGGGGAAGTTTGAGTCGCAAGACTGAGGTCCCAGTTATGCTGGTACGCCCTGAATATGAGATTTGGACATTGGACTATGATCTATGAACTGAATTCTAAAGGAACTTTTTGCAACTACAAAGCTCACCATCTCTGCTGTGAATCTGAACCTCAATGAATTGAACTCAGGTCTGTATGTATATTGGGCTTTTAACCCTACTCTTTCTCGTTTTTTAATACATTTTAGTTTAGTTAATAAGAATTGCTATAATTGTATTTGGGTAAGATCTGAAATGTTCGTTAACCTGGGAGGCAATGTGTCTGATCCTTCGGGATTGGTAGAACCTGTTCTTTTATATGATGAAATAAGATTTACAAAAATTGTTGTCATATCTGACGTGGGTACCTGGATGGAGTCCTGAAGCTGGGATCCCTTTAAGGGACCTGTGTTGTTTGGATTTCTGAGTAACCAGAAAGGTAATAAAGAAGCTGTTTTATGCTGGCCTAGTGAACCTAAGTATTGGAATATCCAGCAGCTTTTGGGGGTTTGGCTGCCCCATTCTTTGCAGTTCACCCTAATTGAGTGACTATAGTTGGCCCCCACTAGGACCTCAGTAACAGCCCCACTCTAGGGTTGCTAACTTTCTACTCGCACAAAACTGAACAACTTTTCCCAGCCCCCTACTCCTCCTCTGAGGCCCCGCCCCTTCTCAGAGGCTCCACCCCCCGCTCACTCCATCCCCCCTCCCTCTGTCACTCACCCTCCCTCACTCGCTCATTTTCGCCAGGCTGGGGCATGGGGTTGGGGTGGGTGTGAGGGCTCCGGCTGGGGGTGCAGGCTCTGAGGTGGGGCTGGGGATGAGGGGTTTGGGATGCAGGAGGGGACTCCAGGCTGGGATCGAGGGGTTCAGAGGATGGGAGGGGGATCCGGGTTGGGGTACAGGAGGGGATGAGGGGTGCAGGCTCCAGGCAGCACTTACCTACGGCATCTCCCAGAAGCAGTGGCATGTCCCCCCCTCCAGCTACTACGGGGAGGCGTGGCCAGGCAGCTCTGCATGGGGCGGGGACAGCGTGTGGAGCCCCCTGGCTGCCCCTACACATAGGAGTTGGAGGGGGGACATGCCACTGCTTCTGGGAGCTGTACGGAGCCATGGCAGGCAGGCAGCCTTCCTTAGCCCCACTGCGCCGCCAACCGGACTTTTAATGGCCCAGTCAGCGGTGCTGACCAGAGCTGCCAAGATCTCTTTTCAACCGGGCATTCTGGTTGAAAACCAGACACCTGACAACCCTACTTCACTCCCTGAATGGTGCCCCCAGAGAGGCCTCTGGCTGAGGGCAGGAAGGGTCTAAGCGGTGGGGGAGTTTCCCTTTGAACAATGCCAAGGTAAGGGAGGTGTCCCTAAACAGTGGCACCCCAGCAAGGGCCCATCAGCAGCCTACCAGGATCCTGAAAGCTGCATCACTGCAGCAGGGCACAGCCAACCTCCTGTTCTCATCTTTAACAGGGAGGTGCGGGCCACGGGGACTACAGGTCCCAGCATGCACTGCAGCAAGAGCTCCAGCTCAAGGACGAGGACTGTACTATGGGACTTGTAGTCCATGTCAGCTGCACCACCGTAACAAAGGGTGCAGTTGAGCCAGCTGCCTCTGCTCCCATACCCATGTAGGGAGCACGGTGATGGGGCACATCCCCCCCGTGTCTCAGCCTCCCACAGCTCCAGAGGGGAAAGGCCCAAGAGGAAGAGCCCGGATCCCAGCCAGGAAGAAAAGGAAAAGCCACCTCCCTCCTGGCTCCTTTCCTGTTTGCTGCTGTTTTTAGAGCAAGGGCGGGGAAACATCCAAGAGGCACAATGCGCAAGGGGAACCTCTCCCCTGAGTTTGGGGAGAGCAGGCCCCCACCCCTCCTCAGCAGGGGCCCAAAGGCTAAGTGTAGCGGGCAGGAGCCCAGCAGCAGAGCCGTGCGGGAGGATCAGGCTGTCAGTGCCGCATGCGCCATTCCCCACGCAGCCTCCACCCCATTTCACAGCTGGGCACAGGCATGCACCAACGCCTTTCAAGCCAGATGAGGTCTCCCAGCCCTTCCCAGAAGATGAAGCTGGGGCTACACCCCTGTGCTCTCCCTGAACCAGAAACCTGGCATCCCACCGACAAGGCACAGTCATGCCTGGGACCTGGCAGGCTTCACTGCTCTCTCTGCTCAGGAGAGGGGCACACTGCCCCGGCCTCCCAGTGGCTGCACTATGGCTCTGCACACAGCCAGCAGCTCCCAAACCTGGCAGGACTCCGGACACGCCCAGGCCCAGCTAGGCAGACTCAGAGGAGCACCCCTCTCTCCCCCCGCCCTGGGCACAGCCACTGACTCTGGGGAGTCAGCAGTTAGATAATGATAATCAAGTTGGGCCATTTCCAGCCCAAATCCAGGTTTTCTAACACCCCCCCCTTGATAATAACTTGATTATCATTCACATTGTAAGGAGAGTGATCACTTTAGATAAGCTATTGCCAGCAGGAGAGTGGGGTGGGGGGAGGTATTTTTTCATGCTTTGTGTGTATAAAAGATCTTTTACACTTTCCACAGTATGCATCCGATGAAGTGAGCTGTAGCTCACGAAAGCTTATGCTCAAATAAATTGGTTAGTCTCTAAGGTGCCACAAGGTGGCTCCATGTCTAGTTGGCAGCCGGTATCAAGTGGAGTGCCCCAAGGGTCGGTCCTGGGGCCGGTTTTGTTCAATATCTTCATAAATGATCTGGAGGATGGTGTGGATTGCACTCTCAGCAAATTTGCGGATGATACTAAACTGGGAGAAGTGGTAGATACGCTGGAGGGGAGGGATAGGATACAGAAGGACCTAGACAAATTGGAGGATTGGGCCAAAAGAAATCTGATGAGGTTCAATAAGGATAAGTGCAGGGTCCTGCACTTAGGACGGAAGAACCCAATGCACCGCTACAGACTAGGGACTGTATGGCTAGGCAGCAGTTCTGCGGAAAAGGACCTGGGGGTAACTGTGGACGAGAAGCTGGATATGAGTCAGCAGTGTGCCCTTGTTGCCAAGAAGGCCAATGGCATTTTGGGATGTGTAAGTAGGGGCATAGCGAGCAGATCGAGGGACGTGATCGTTCCCCTCTATTCGACATTGGTGAGGCCTCATCTGGAGTACTGTGTCCAGTTTTGGGCCCCACACTTCAAGAAGGATGTGGATAAATTGGAGAGAGTCCAGCGAAGGGCAACAAAAATGATGAGGGGACTGGAACACATGAGTTATGAGGAGAGGCTGAGGGAGCTGGGATTGTTTAGCCTGCAGAAGAGAAGAATGAGGGGGGATTTGATAGCTGCTTTCAACTACCTGAAAGGGGGTTCCAAAGAGGATGGCTCTAGACTGTTCTCAATGGTAGCAGATGACAGAACGAGGAGTAATGGTCTCAAGTTGCAGTGGGGGAGGTTTAGATTGGATATTAGGAAAAACTTTTTCACTAAGAGGGTGGTGAAACACTGGAATGCGTTACCTAGGGAGGTGGTAGAATCTCCTTCCTTAGAGGTTTTTAAGGTCAGGCTTGACAAAGCCCTGGCTGGGATGATTTAACTGGGAATTGGTCCTGCTTCGAGCAGGGGGTTGGACTAGATGACCTTCTGGGGTCCCTTCCAACCCTGATATTCTATGATTCTATGATTCTAAGTACTCCTTTTCTTTTTGCGAATACAGACTGTTACTCTGAAACCAGCCTAGCAATGGCGCAGACAGTCTAATTAGCATCCTTGCAGAGTTAGACTGAGCCCAGAGACAGCTGGCCAATGGTGCCACCTTCAGGGAACAAGGAAGTTAGACATGGTCCCAGACTTCCCCAGGGCAGGGCCAGCAGCATCATGGACCCACACTCCACTCCCTGCCTGCAACATCTCCGGGGCATCTACAGCAGCTGCTCCCAAGGAAAGGTCCCATCAGCCCGTGTGAGCAGGAGCCTCTGACCTAGTGCTTCCCGCCAACTGTTCCTTCCAGCCGGGTCCTCTCCAGCCTTCCAGCCCCTCAGCCAGGCCCTCGCTACATGACAGGGCTTCCCTATTTCCCTGGCCCTGGGGAGAATGGTCCAGGCTGATCTCACTGTCAGGAGCTTTTCCAGTGAGTCAGAGGGATCCCACCCCAGTGCTCTGGCTATGCCACTCCCTGCTGGCTGTTCAGACCCTGCAGATGCTTGGCAGGCTGCTTCCATGGCCCCCTGCAGTATGCAATTAGCCATGTTCATTTAGCTCTTTTAATCACTGCTCCCCAGGCCTGTCACTCCCGCCAGCCCTCCCTGGGGCTGGTTTCTGGTCTCTGAACTCACATCAGATTGCTGATGTCTTCCCGTACCAAGCTGAGCTTCCCCGGCATGGTGTGAATCTGTGCCGGGGAGAAGGCAGCTGCTCCCTGTACCAGCCCTTCAGCGCGCAGCACCAGTTACCATAGGCCTCGGAAGAACTCACCCTGCTATAGCGCATCCCAGATCTCCTCTGGGCCTGCTCCCTTTATTGGGGATCCAAATAGCAGATGGGAAGCCCTGCAAGAGCCTCTTAGGGATAAAAGCTGCAGGGATGGCACGTAGCAAACTACACAGTGCGGCTGTGACCCCTGCAAACGTGAGGAACAGGAGAGGTACCGAGGGAATGAGGGGAGTTTCACCTTCTCCCCCAATTCCCCAGGACTCCCTAGAGCCACTGCTTCATACAGCCATGCCAGGAACTGTGGGATAGGTACCGGAGGGCAATGGGTCTGCAACAGTGTCACAGAGACAGTACGGATGTGGGGTGGGACTACACGGACACGCAGCCCAAGTAGCACTTCCACCAGCGTGGCACGGGTCTCTAGGGCACAGGCAGCCGCTCAGCCAGGGCTTCTGCACGGCCACCACAGATGCCCAGTCCCCTCCAGCGCCCCCTGCAGGGGTCAGTCACAACGGTGACGGGTTTCCCTGCACCTAGGCTGAGCCAACACTGAGCAGGCAGGATCCACACAACCTGAGGGCCATCATTTTCATCCTGTCTCCCAAAACATTGTCCAGAGCAGGGGGAGAGGCTGTATGACAAAACTCCCAGGGATTCACCTCCACTTAGATTGCATAATTACAAACAAGGATAACAATCCTCAGCGCTGAGCTTGACCTTTCCACCACTTCACAGGGAGGGAAACTGAGGCACATAGCAGGGAAGTGACTTGCCCAACGTCACCCAGCCTGCCACTGGACCTGGGGTTGCCACAGCTGACACTCTAGCCCTTCGTGCCTACCTGCCCAATGCAAACGCTCGCCCCCGGTAGCAGGCCTGCTCAGCCTGGACCTGCCAGAGCAGCGCCATTTGGGATCCAGCTGTCCCCTGCCTGAGGAGAGCCAGTGGAGAAATGAGGGACACCACCCATCCAGCTGGAAGCGGGGGCAATTGGAGGAAGAAGCGTCTGAAGTTCTCAGCCCCTTTCTAACAGCAGCAGAGACAGGCCCTGGCTAAGTATCACTAAGGAGGTTTCCAGGGCACTCAGCCTCCGGGAGAGGCGCCCATGTAAGGCCAAGGGCAGATGGAAGGGAGGTGTTTTTAAAGGACTGTTCTGCCAGTCCCTGCTTATATTCACAGGGGCTCTGGCCCAGGCTGGCAATCCATAGGTCCAGCCAGCCCAGGAGCCTGTACCAACCATGGTCGGCACCAGCTCCTTCAAAAGGAAGGTGCAGACAGTCCCAGGGAAGCCTCTAGCTCAGCCATTGCAGTTAGAGGTGGTCTGGCCTGGAGGTGGGAGAGGGCAGTGCCCTTCCCAAACTATTGGGGGTTCTAAATATTTACTGTAACGGGCTATTCTTGTTCCCAGTCTCAACATCTAATCCCTCCTGACTCCTGCTAAGCTCTGGGCCGCAATATCAGGTGGCAGTGAGTTCCACAGGCCAATTTCACATTGCGTGAAACAGCATTTCCTCTCATCAGTTTTACAGCTGCTGCCTGTCAGGTCACTGACCAGCCCCTGCTTGGCATCTACATTCCCAGGGGCCATGTTCTCTCTAAGGGAATCATCACAGGAGCACGTCTCTGCAGGCTGGTGAGCAATGCCTCTCCGGAGAGCCCAGGCCGTGCTCCAAGAGTCAGCACACATGGAAGTTTAACGTCTAGCACAGAGGGAGCAGGGGTGCACAGAGCACCTTCGGCTTCCTCTGGGTCTCTCCCCGTAGCCTCACTGGATAGCAAGAGCCTCCACTAGTGCACGACTGTGGTAGCAAGTTTATTTATTGGTCTGGAAATACCTGGGTCATTTGGGCCATGTATGGGAGGACCAGCATGGCTGGGAGTTAAAGGTAACCTGAGGTGGGGGGGAAATACAGGGCATCGGCCCCTTTTACTTCTTTCCAACAGAGAATAGCTGCGAAAGAGCTGGAGGGCAAAAACAACAGGGTTATTGCTTGTTTCCTGTTTACAATTGCCATACTGGGTCAGACCAAAGGGCCATGTAGCCCAGTGTCCAGTCTTCTGACAGTGGTAAATGCCAGGTGCCCCAGAGGGAATGAACAGAACAGGGAATCATCAAGTGATCCATCCCGTCTCCCACTCCCAGCTTCTGGCAAACAGAGGCTAGGGACACCATCCCTGCCCATCCTGGCTAATAGCCATTGATGGACTGGTCCTCCATGAACTTATCTAGTTCTTTTTTGAACCCTGTTATAGTTTTGGCCTTCACAACATTCTCTGGCAAAGAGTTCAACAGGTTGACTGTGAAAAAATACTTTATTTTGTTTGTTTTAAATCTGCTGCTTGTAAATTTCATTGGGTGACCCCTAGTTCTTGTGTTATGAGGAGTAAATAACACTTCCTTATTTACTTTCTCCACACCAGTCACTTCATGGACCTCTATCATATCCCCCTTTAGTTGTCTCTTTTCTAAGCTGAAAAGTCCCAGTCTTATTAATCTCTCCTCATATGGAAGCTATTCTCTACCCTCTCTGTACCTTTTTGAATTCCAATATACCTTTTTTGAGATGGGGTGACTAGGTCTGTAGGCAGTATTCAAGATGTGGGTGTACCATGGATTTATACAGAGGCAATTGAGGTGTTGTCTCCCTTGGAAGACTCTGGGGTGACTGGAGAAGTGGGAACATGACATCTCCCAGACACAGCCAAGCCACCACTATTATACAACAGTCCTGCCCAGCGGGAAGTCTGCAGGCCAGGCAGGAACAGAACCCAGTTCTCCTGGGTTCCAGTCCAGTGGTCTAGCCCCGCGAGAACTCTGTGCTCTTTTTAACTCCCCCGCACACACACACACACACACGGCCCTCTCAGCGTCCATCTGGTGACTGAGTGATGCAGGGGTACTACAGCATAAGCTGCACAGAACCATGGAGTTCATGACTGGATCACAATGCATGTGCACAAGGGGCAGAGTTAAGGTTGCCCAGGCAACCTTAATACTGGCATTTCCTAACTTCTGAGCGCTCGGCTCTGCACGCTGACCAGCCTGGGGATCAATGTGCAATGGGAAGCCTGGCCTAAAGGAGTGCTCTAGAGCACCCCAAGCCACGGGGACTGTGGCACAGCAGACTCTTGCTTCCCAAGACCACAGCGCTGGCATGTCCCCTTGGGCGCTGGCCCTGACAGGGAAGGTGCAAGACAGAGTGTTGCTGGACTGGCTGAGATGCATGCAGCCAGTGACCTTTACACAGGCCTGACGCACACAAATCCCTGCCTCGCTCCCCCCTCCCCCCAGCACAGGATAGGCAGGGAAAGAGGTCAATTCTCCCCGCAGCCCAGCCATGCGGAGCCAACTCACAGCACGTGCCCAGACAGAGGCAGCAGTTCTGTTTTGGGCCAGCTTGTCTGTTCTCCTTAAATCTTGACGAGAACACCAGGCTAAAGCAGATGAAGAGGGCACCAGAGGCGAGGGGGTGGATCCTCCCCACTCCCTGCTGCCCAGCTTCCAGAGGGCTGAGAAGAGGCCCCCGGATGTCAGGAGCCCTGGAAAAGCCAGGGACCTGTGGGCTGAGGGTCCCCTTCCTGCCCTAGGCCAGGTACCCTGGGACCCATCCAGGGCCTCTGCCTTGCACTTCTCCCTTCTCCTGCAGGCTCCTTTTAACCCCTTGGTGACCAGCAGCCCACACCCAGTGCAGGAGGTTCTGATCTCTGCACCAGGCTAGTTGGTACTTTCCCAGTGGGAGTATTCTTCAGTTGTATCTGGGCACGGGGCAGTCGCCCGGGAGGTTCAGGGTCCCAGAGCCCAGGCTCCAGCCTGAGCGGCTACACTGCAGTTCACAGCCCCGCAGTCCAAGCCCCATGCCCTAGAGTTCTAAGCCAGAAGGGAGCACCAGAGCATCCTGCCTGACCCCCTATATAGCAAAGGCCCCCAGCACCCACACAGTAACCCCAACAACTGGACTGAGACCAAGCGTTACAGCCCTCAGGAGAGGACTGCCCTGTGCCAGGCAGAGAATGGGGAGTGAGGGTCACCAGTGCCCGAGGCCCCACAATGGCCAGAAAACAACAAAGGGAGCTACACCCCAACAATCCTGCCAAGTGACCCCCATCCGCTGCCAAGGCAGGACGAACCGGGATAGAGACCAGGGCTGATGAGCCTTGCCCCCACCCAATGTCCCAGCCCCAGCCCTGCTGCTGCAGAAGGAGATAAGCCAAAACAAAACAGAACGCATGGGTGGGGCGGGGCCGGTGGGGGAAGGGGGAAGGGCAAGGGTCGGGCTGGTAGGAAGGATTGGAGCCGCTGGCCAGGGCAGCAGCCAGGTGCGAGGCAAACAGCAGCTGGGGTTCCTACAGGGCTCTCCCCAGACTTTGCTAGAGGGATCCAGGCTTTATCCCAGCCTCGGGCTGGCAGGCCTGGCCCTCCCTCAGTCAGAGCTGCCTGGGGGCCCCCCCAAAGATGGAGCCCAAAGCCAGCAGCAGGAGGCTGGGCTCAGGTGCCCCCCTGGGTAGCTGTTCAGATACAGAGTTCTCCGCCTGGAAGTGTCCCCTGCTGCTGGCAGCCCCCGCAGCTACCAGAGCCACCCGCCAACAAAAGGCCCCAACTCAGAGGGCAGGTACCATGGGCTGCTCTGATGGGCTGGCTCCAACAGGGCTGGAGCAGGCAGCTAGTGGCCACCCCACAGCAATGAAGGGGTTAAACTAAGTGCAGCCCAGAAGATGGGGCTGGAGGGGGGGCTCTCTGCCACCTCTCCTCTCACCTCAGGCCCAGCCTTTCAGGGACAGTCCCCAGAGTTCCCCTCGCTCGCCTGGATCCATTCACCTGGCCCAGGGACTAACCAAGCAGCTGAGGGGAGCCCATGCAGCCATGCTGGAAAGCCCCACACCAAGGGGGCCAGCCCGAGGCTCTGCCACCAGCACCCACCTGCCTTCGGCTACACGTCCGGGCCTGCCTGCCACTCACTACGGCACAACCACCCAGGATGTACCCCTCTCCCACCTGTTGAAAGGCCCCACTACTGTGCCTTGCAGAGGCCCACCCTCCCCACGGCCCTGCCAGCTCCCTGTCAGCCTGTGGGTCTCGGCTGCCGGCTCTCCCCAAGGCTGGAACACTCCACTGCCATTGGGGAAATCAGCTGGCCCTTGGCCTGCTGCAAGGGGCACAGCACCTGTGCTCAGACTGGGGCCTGCCCGCGCTCACTGCCCAGGGGCAGGAGAGAGGCAGGACCTGCAGCTGGGCATCAGGGGTGCTGGCAGGGGAGTCACACCCACGTCCTCACCTCGCCCCAGAGTGAGCCCAGCCAGCTGTGCCTTGCCAGAGTGATCTGCTGCAGAGACACGCAAGGGGGGGTGGGGAGCTGCCCTCCTGGCACCCAGGGAGCAGAGATCAGCCACTCAGGACGCTGGCCCCAGCCTGCAGGTGCCTCAGGAACAATCAACACAAGAGACCAGTCACCTCCAGAGACCGGGCTCAAGGAGAAACAGCTCCCGTGGGAGTGGCAGAGCCACAAAATCCACCACAGTCGGGACAAGGCAGGAGCGAGGGGCACCAGCAGAGCCCAGGCCAGGAGAGGAGGGGGCTGTGGATCGGAATCGAGGGGCACCTGCCGAGCTGGGGGTGTGGGGCTTGGATAACAAGGGGGGCTGAGGGTCAGGACTGAGGGGCACCAGCAGAGTGCACAACGCCCACCAGCTCCCGTGCCCCTCGGCCTGCCATTGCTAACACAGCACGGGTCCGGAGAGATTTAATGCGGCCTCATGCAGCCGGCCCCTGCCCGGGGAGAGACTCATGGGCACAAGGAGCGCCTGAGTGGGACAGAGACAGCAATGCAGCTGCGTCCTCGCCCCAGAGATCCAGCCCCTGGGACCTCACCCCACACGGGCTACCTCCGCAACTGTGACCTCGACCACACCCACCCACACTCAGAGGGGTCAATCACACAACTGCCCTACCCAGACCCAGTCATTTGGGTCTGTACAGCAGCAGGCAGCCAGGCCCAGGGGGTTCTAGAGGGTAACCATGTCAGCCCTCGATGTTAATATGGGGTACAGCCCATGGAGACTACAGATCCCAGCATGCACTACTCCACCTCAATGTGACCAGCCTCAACAGGAAGCATTGCATGCTGGGTTCTGTAGTCTCCATATGTCCCGTCGTCCTCCCCCACCGTACTGGGCTAAAACACGGCCAGCACCCCCAGAGTCTGGTCTCAGAGTGCCATCGTCTGTGCTGAACTGCCAAGTCCAAGGAGAGGCCTGGGGAGGAGATCTGGGTTTGAACTCTCAGAGCTCAGGGTGGGAGGGGTTTGTAGAGTCTTCTCCTCACAGGAACCCAGGGAATAGCTACTTTATTTGCCTATGCCACTTAGGAGCTCTGTATCCCAGATCCCCCTGAGCTGGAACCGAGGAGTCCAGCCAGCCCTTAACCCAGCACTGCAATGCTGCTAGCTGGAAGGAGCCCAGCCCTTTCGCTCGCTGAGCAGGCCGAAGTGTTAGGGATGAGAAAACCTGGGGCTGCTGCCATTCTTCCCGAGCTCCCTTCACACACAGCAATCCCCTCTGAAAGATCAGTAAGAAGCGTGCTTGTGCGCGTGCACGAGTACAGACACACACAGGTCCTGGTGACACCTTTACTGGAAACAGATGGCAGCAAAGTGGTGCCCGCAGCAGGAGCTCAGGTGGCCTGGCTAGCCCATCGAATCACTTTGGTCTCACAGCTACGCACAAGTACTCTAGACACGGCCGACAAGGTGCGTGTGTACAGACCTGCGGGGCGTGCTCTGCGGCTGGCTGGAGCTGGTAAAACCAGTGTGCAGAGTGTTGTGTACACTACCCCTGAGGCTTAATGCGATGTAGGGCTTTCTGAGGAGACGCAGCCCTGGCCTGTGCTGAGCTGTGTAGGTTTTATGCCAATCCCATGCCACCACTTTCAAGGGTTTGCTCTGAGAAGTGAAACCAGCTGTGCCCAGAGGGCTCTCTCTCTGCCAGGTGTCCTCCCTACTCAGCACTGCCCATCCATCCCAAGCGCGAGGGGCACCGAAGTCAAGGAAGGGAGAGCAAAGGGAATTCAGCATGAACCTCAAGGTCTCTCTTCCTGCTTCCACTGACATCAATGGCAAGACTCCCGCTGAGGCAGCAGGATCTGATCACAGAGGGGTTTGGGACCTGGGGCCTTCCCACAGGGAGTGCTTGGCCAGCAGAGAGGGGAGTGCAGCAGGGGATGCAGCATGCGTCATGCAAGATCCACAACAAAGCCATGGCAAGTCTAGGCACAGTCTGCAAAGCCACGCACTTCTCACCCCTCACTCCAGTTCCCTGGAGCCCCGCACAAGCAAAGGCCGCCAGCCTGGAACGAAGCTGGATTCACAGGGCTCTCATTCTGGATTCTGAAGGCTGCTGGCAGGCTCACAGACCCGAGATGTCCCCTTCTGATCCCCAAAATGCTCCCGCAAAAATTAACTAAATATCGCAGCCCTGCTCCACCCCAGGCAGCTGCAGATTGATGGACAACCTCTTGGACGGGTCTCCCAACACTTCTTCCTGCCCCTTTCCTAGATTTCAGACAGTCTGAGCACCTGTGTCCTCCAGCCAATGAATCCCACCCAGACACCCCGCATGGAGCTCAGTTATGTTTGCCTGAAGCATTTCTGTCCTCGGGAGACTAAAGTATCGTGTGCCACAGGCAGAGAGCAGCAGGGACTGAGGGGCCCTGGAATGGCAGGGACTGATGAGATGAGATGTGACAGAAGAAAAACTGAAGAAAAACCGTGCCCCACGCTGCAGAGGAAGGTGAAACCCCCCTAGGGTCCCAGCCAATCTGACTTGGGGGAAAATTCCTTCCCAAACCTGGTGATCAATTAGATCCTGAGCATGGGAGCAAGTCCCAGGCATCTAAACAGAGGAGTCTGGACCACCCGCAGGAGTCTGAAACCCTGTCCTGTTTCCAGCTGTAGCCAATCTCTGATGCTTTAGAGGAAGGCAAACCCCCTGCCACCCCCCCCAAAAAAAAACAAAAAACATCTGACCAATTGTGCAACTGGGAGGGTGATTCCTTCCTGACCCTGCAGGCACCTGTCTGAAGCCTGAGAATTGATTACAATTATTGTCTTCATGCAGAGCTGCAAGCATCACGAGCATGCTGAGGACAATGCAGGTGCCCTGTTCTCCCCAGGGCCCATAATGGAAGGGGATTCCATGACCAGTCGCTCCGCCCCCTGCCCACCTAGATGACGGAGCTCATCCCAGAAGCTGGATTACAACATGTCTGACAGAAAGCTACCTATTCTCCAAGCTATGGCGAGACCACCAGCTCCCTGGTTAACTATTCCAGTGTCTAATTCCCCTCACTGCTAGACTCTCACCCCATTTCCACTCTGCACCTCCTGTCACTCCCACACAGCTCTGGCCTGTCATGTTCAGGGCTCCTCCAGGCACCGTGGACTTTCTACTCTGGCTTTTCCTCTCACCTGAGTCCCTGGTTTTCTTTTGGAAGGCTCCATTTCTAGTTCCCTCCCACTTCCATGCGGCCCTCACCCACGGGACTAAGATTCACCACTGCTCTCCAGGAGCCAGTCCCTACAGATAGATTTCGTGGTCAAAGCCTCAGGAATCTGCTAACCAGTATTTTCCAGGCACCCTGAGCCCTTCCTTTGAGAGTCCTAGAGATTTTTAGGTCACCCAGGAGACATAAATTCTGCCACAGATTTCTCTATTAAATTCTATCAGATGGTTTAAACACCGCAGCAGGACACCCTTCTCTGTTAGACTCTACGTTTCTAGAACAATTGCCCTAAAAGTCCCATTAAATGGAACGGAGCCCGATTGGTTTCACCCCCAATCAATGGGGCGGGACTATTCCATGGGGGCTGCATTGCTTTGCCGCTTTTGGCTCAGGTGCTTTGGCCACCACTTGCCCTCTGCCAATCCTGGTGCTAGGAGGCAGGGCTGATTTGACTGCCCCATTGTGGACACTGTGAACCCAGGGTGAAGATGCTCACACCAGTGCACTATTCCTATAGGGCAGGGGGATAAGCTGTCTTGGCACAGGGTGTCTCTAGACCCCTGTCGCTGTGTCCACACTAGGGGCTGCACAACGTAGCTATTTCAGTGTTAAAAAAAAATCACCCCCAAGAGAAGCAATGGAGAGCAGCCCTTAGAGCCAGGCCCCAGGAAGTCAGTGGGGACACAGGGGTTCCCCCACCGGGTTTGCAAGGTCAGATCCCAGCCGAGCAGCGAGTCCCAGGAGCAGGGAGAAAGTGGGTGCATGCAGGACTCAGCGCTGAGTCCTTGGGGGCAGACCAAGCGGGGGCTCTGAGGCACAAATGGGATCAGCCCTAGCAACCCCCTCCCCACTTCACTTCCTCGCATCTCCCTCAGCAGGACAGAAATAGAGTGGATGTCCCTATAAATAGCCCCGAGGGAGAGGCCAAGGAGGAAGGGGACAGTGAGAAGGCCTGGCCAGGCGCCACTATGGGTCCTGCGCCACCAGAGCTCCTCCCCATTCCCGGGACAAGAGGGGACCATGGAGACCCAGGGATGCAGCCCCTGTGTCCTGGGATCTCTCATGGGCCAGCAGCCCCCTCTCCAGGTGCTGGCGGGGAGAGGCCCCTAAGGCAGGAGTCAGTGCCCTGCTGGAGGAGCAGCACTAGCTCAGACATTCTTGCGCCCCCTCGGCACTTCTCACCCTTCCTCAGCACTTGACGGGCACGTAACCTGGTTCCTCTAGCCCTGAGAACATCACCCGCCGGCCCTGAGCAGGTGCTGGTGGCTCCTCAGCACCAGGGGATTCCCGCAGGTCTGGAGGCTCACCGCTGGCGCAGCCTGTGCCAGGACAGTCACCCGGCAGGCTCATCCGCACGGGGTGTTTGTCAATTCCCCCCCACAGCCACTGCCATGCGCGCTTGCCCCAGTGAGGGTAGCCAACTCCCCCACCCCCTGCGCTTGCCCCTGCGAGGGTTCTAGCCAGCACTAACCCAGGCGTGTGGGGCCTGGTATAACTATTTGCTCCCAGCTCTACTGGTCAGCACGTATGCCACCTCAATCTGTCACAGCTCTGAGCACCTCATCAGTCACCTGCCACGGGGTGGGGGTCAGGGAGGTATGGTTAATGAGGTGTGAGCTCTGCAATTCGGTTGTCACAATGCCCCGCCTCCAAGGAACACTGTGGGGGTGGGAGGGGGTGGACGTGGATGGCATTTGTCAGACAGCAGCTAGCTAGGGGCCAGCATGACAGACTGAGCTTCCAAGCCGGGTCAGAGCAGAGCCCAGTGCCCCCTGTCCACCCCCCAACCCCTTTCCAGCTGGCCTCTGGCTAGTGGGTGGCTGGTAACATTTCCCAGGCCTGGCCCAGATGCCTGCCCATTCTCCAGGCACCATCCAGCTCACTGCAAGGTTCTGGGGTACACCCAGGTCTAGCAACCCAGCAGAACTGACTGGGAAGCGGGCATTAACACCCCCACCCCCACCCCAGTTTTCTGGGCAGGCAGTGGCTGGGCAGGAATACATGGGAGTAGCCAAGGCAGCAACAAAGCAAGGTTTGTCCTTTCAATTCCTTAAGCATTCCTCAGCCTGTCACAATAGCAGAGAAAGGAGAAAGTGCTAACCCAGGGAGGAGGCAGCCGCCAGCAGGACAAACAGCCATTGATCGACTGGCAGTGGGTGGCCTTCCCAAGTGCCCCCACAGCCTGCCTACGTCAAGGGCCCCAGCCTCCAGCCCCTGCGGATCCTGCGCTGAGGCACTGGGAACCGGATGCAGCCGCAGGGGTGGGGCATTGCGAATGACATCGCCCTCCAGCTGGCCCTGGCCTGAATCTCGTCCAGCAGCACAGCACCTCTGGGAGCCACACAGCGAGGGGTGAACCCACCAAGCCCCAGGCAGGGGGTGGCTTGGGGAGATTCCTCTATGTAATGACTTGGCTTCCAATTAGTCCTTTCCAGTTCTCCCCGAGCCTCCCAGGAAACCAGACGTATCCTTCCCTGACAGGAACAAGCGGGGTTTTGTCTGCTATCAGCCTCAGTCCACGAGGCCAGTGGGCGCTTTGCCACCAACTCAGCGTGCATGCGGTCAGCCCCAGCCATCATTGGCTTGCAAAAATCCACGTGACCAAGCGCCCCGAGGTTAGTGTCTGCATGAAACGGGCCGTGGGCAGCACCAGGGGATTAAACCCAGTCCCGAGAGGACACAGCAGCTGTACATTCAGCCCAGTGACACTCATGGACCCCTGCTCTGCAGAGACCAAGGCCTGAATATCTCGGAGTGGGTCCCTCCAGGGCCTATTGGCCTGGCAGCAGGGACGGGGGCTGCCTATCCTGGTCCCCAGGGACATCAATCCAAACCCCTGGATTACAACTATTGTAAATACCCAAGCACGAGGCTGAACTTGAGAACAATAGGGCTCAGGAGCGAAGCCCTGGCCCAGAGAGCAGGCACTGCCAGGTATGACTGCTGGCAAAGCCCGGCTGGTCCATGGCACGCAGAGCGGCCAGCACTGACTGCAAGGAGGTATCCTAAGGCTCTGCATGCCCTGCCTGTCAAAAGGCCACAAGCCTGCGCTCAGACCAGTGTCACCACGCTAACCAGAGATCACCCTGCAGGCAAAAGCCACCACCATGAGCACCAGCCAGATCCCGCAGGGACAGCCAAGGTTTGCTGGCCCAGCTCTGGGCTGCGTCCCCTTCTCTACAGGCACTCGGCCCAGCATCTCCCCCACAGGGCCGTTCAGCAGGATGCAAATACCAGAGCGGGGGGGGGGGGGGGGCATCCCTAAACAAGCCAGCAGCCCCCCATCACCCCCACCCCCTTTCCGGCACTGCCCCTCCGCCCACTGGCACTCACATGTCCGGTGCCAAGGCAGAGCGAGCGTGCAGGGAGCACGCAGCCAGCCACTCGCCTTCCCTTTGTTCCACTCCCATGGACAGAAGGAAAACACTGAAGTCTTAAAGGCACACGGGAGCCCACCCCCTTCGCCTTCTCCATGGAAACTGGCTCCAGCCATGTGATTCAGACAGGAAACTACAGGGATATCAGCTGCAAAGAGCTGGGAACTCCTCCCCCAGCCCCCACTGATAGGGAGAGCGCCCAGCGCTGCGAGGCTGGCACTGAGAGAAGGGGGCAAGCCAGGAACCTGGCAACGAGTCTGGGCTTAGCCCGGCCGAGTGCCACTCAGAGCCTGCATTCGGTGGGCGACTGCAATGAGGAGACTGGTACCACAGTGCTCACTGGGCCCTGGGGAGACATGCCAGAATCAGGCCCGTGTCCTGCAAGGCTTGGGGGGGGGGGGAGCCCCCACCAGAGGGCACTACTGGCAAGAGCCAATTGCTCAAGCCCCCCCGGACCCACACAGAAGAGACTCCAGTCACACTGGGTCACAAGGGAAAGGTGTTTGGGGCCAGCAAGACTGACAAAGGCCCAGTGTGGAGCACTGAGGGGTGGGGGCTGCCGGTCAGGACTCAGCCTGGGTGGGTCTCCAGGACCGGAACAGCAGGGCCCAGTGGGATGCTTTCCTGAAGTTCCTGCTTGCTCAGTTCTGCCCCACTGAGCCCAGCTCTGTCCCTGTGGTCAGTGCAGGCAGCTCCAGCTATGGTTCCCTTCTGGCTGGGGGCAGCCTTCCCCAGGAGCCCTCAAGAGCTTTCAGGCCTCACATGACAGAGGTGACCTCTCTTGCACCAGTCAGCATGAGTAGCCAACAGGAACGGCAGACATGGGGTAATGGTGCCAGCCATTCCCCGCTCCCCCAAGCTCTGTACAACTCAGGCTTCACTGAGGACACAAGACAGGTGAAAGTAGCATGGACTAGTGCACAGGATCCCTGGGTCCCATTCCCAGCTCTGCCACTGACTGGCTGGGATCTTGAGCGGTCCCTTGCCCTCTCTGTGGTCATCTGTAAAGCAGGGCGGATAACACTAGCCCCCAAACTGGACTATTCCACACACCCATCCAGGGGTCACCCAGTGTAATTAAGAGGCAGCAGGTCTAGAACCAACAAATGGAAGTTCTTCACACAGCACACAGCCAACCTGTGGAACTCACTGCCGGGGCATGTTGTGAAGGCCATAAGCATAACTGCATTAAAAAAATAACTAGATATGTTCATGGAGGGTAAGTCCATCAATGGCTATTAGACACAATGGGCAGGGACGCCACCCTGTGTTCTGGGTGTCCTAACCTATGACGGCCAGAAGCTGGGAATGGGCAACAGGGGATGGATCACTTGATGATTCCCTGTTCTGTTCATTCCCTCTGGGGCACCTGGCACTGGCCACTGTTGAAAGACAGGATACTGAGCTAGATGGATCACTGGTCTGACCCAGTGTGGCTGTTCTTATGTTCTTATCCACCCTATGAGACAGCGCCATCCCGTGGCTGACCCCGCGTGGGGCAGGGCCATCAAAGGGCAGCCTTGCTCTGGATGGAGCTGGCAGCATTTCGATTGCGTCTCACACCTCGGCAGATGGTCCCAGGATCATGTGAGTCCCAGCAGAAGGGTATTACCACTGAATCCAGGCCCTACACCACCCACTCTCCCCAGGGCCAATGCCACTGGACTCTGAGCTCAGGGGAAACGTGTCTCTCACACGCATGCCACGAACTGACAAACCCAGTGTGGAAATCAGAGCCTGGGTAGCGCCAGGCACAGCCCCTAGGGCATGAGTGCACAGATGGGCTGCACTGGCTGCTCCCCAGGAGCCCCAAGGAAGTACCTGCTGGCACGTGAGGGAGCAGATTGCAGCCATCCTTGTCTCTAACATGGGTGTGTCGGCCATGAAATGACCCACCCCAGCCTGAGTCACCTCTCGCTGGGCCCTTACCCTGGGCAGCTACGTCCATCCCCCTGTGGGTAGCGAGCCCCCTTTGTGGACAGCAGTGAGAACACCTTGACACTAACACTCAGCTTGTCCAGACAGGTTCCCATCCAAAGGTCTCAAAAGCACCTTGCTGCAGCAGGAGAGTACAATTAAACACATTTCACTGATAAGGAAACTGAGGCCCGGGGAGGGGAAGTGACACACCCAAGGCCACCTTAGTGAGCCAGCGGCCGAGGCAGGAACAGAACCCAGAAGTCCAGACTCCCAGTCATGTGCTCTAACCACTAGACCTTGCTGCCTCCCCTGGTGATTTGAAGAGCTTCATTCTGGAGGGTGGGAGCCGGAGGCTTGAGCTCAAAGTTGCCTCCCCATAAAGACAGCGCCTCCTAGTGGGGAGTCAGCTCCAGACAATGCGGCCAGAAGCAGCAAGGGCATGTGCAGGAGGGGCAGCCCTGCTCACTCAGGGCCCAAGCCAAGACACACCAGCTACAATTGTTCCGGGGTCTCCCTGACTTCCAGGATGCAGCAGGCGAGTGCAATTAAACCTGCAGCCTGCAGGTACAATATGCTCCATACAGAGGGCATCTGCAGCCAGGCCTAGGCTCAGAGAGAGAATTCCCACATTCCAAGAGTCTGCCCTTCAGCCCCACTGCACTCGAGGATGGAGATGTAACTGCATCCCGGTGTACAAGCTCCGTGCGAGGTCGAGGATGGAGATGTAACTGCATCCCGGTGTACAAGCTCCGTGCGAGGTGCTGCAAGGGAAGTTGCATCTCCCTCCAGCACAGAGCAGGGAGGCGGCCCCTTTCCAGCTAATCAAGGAAAACAATGAAGGGTTTAGTTCATTCTTGCCCCCACCCACAAACCCTCTTGTACCAAGGCTGCAAACCAGCCCCACACTAGCCACATTATGCCAGCCACCTCTCCCCACCCACCCCAGGAGAGAACTGGAGTCAGAGGAGCTCACGGGCAAGAGGCTCTGCATGCCGGGAGCACAGTCTGGGCCGTTGCCCTCGCAGTTTGCAGCTGTACGTAGTTTTCTTATCCAGGGGTGCTGTGCGCAGCTCTGCTCAGCGCTTGCGTCACGAGCTACAGGTCACCGCCCAGCCGGCTTCAAAGAGCAAATGAATCTCGTGCTGTCAGACTAGCCCAAGGCACCCCAGGCTGGGGCAGTCACTCCACAGCTCCCGAGCAGCAGCCAGCACTCTCAGCCTGACACAGCAGAGGCCGGTACCACCTCAGCCCCAGCCCACCCTGCTGTCAGGAACAATCCTGTGGTGACCCTGGGGGACAGGCTGGCTGATCTAACAGGGCTCTGTCAGCTCCAGGTTCAAGGACTCAACCACTCTAGAGTTCAGCAGGGAATTGCCACGGCCAGCTTTTGAGCAGGCAAGAACTGGCTATGCTGGGTACTGACCCAAGCTCCTGCTCCGTGCTCTGGGGAGACCTGTACTTGGTCCCCAGTTCCCATGCCTGTCACAGGCCGGCAGAGCTGTGGATGCACCGGCGTGAGGGTAGCACATCTCCAACCATCAATGAAGCAGAGCTTACTGGCATGGCTGCACCCATCCTTCCCAGCTCAGAGGTCTGCAAAGCTCCCCCACTCTCACATCTGGCCTAGATTTTGCAGGATCGCCCTAGTTTGAAATGGGCCACGCCTGTCCCAGACCCCTGTGGACCGTCCCATCGTTCAAAGGAGAGGCAGCAATGGTCTGATGCAAGAACACTAATCCCACTTTATGTTCAGGGTTTGCAAAATTGCAATGAAGTAAGCAGGGCAATGAAGTGGAACAACAAACAATGCCGTGTGCTGAGGCACTGCTCCTGCAAGTCTCACAGGGCGTCCCACTCCTTACCGGAGCAGTATGCCCAACCACGAGCCACTGACGCACCCAGGCGAAGGGACTGCTCCAGGGTCACAGAGGGAGTCTGTGACAAAGCCAGGAAGAGAACCCACAAGTCCCAGCTCCCAACCCCTCTACACACTGCATCATGCGACCTCTCAAATACATAGAATAAGCCATTCTGGCCTAGAAGATGCAGTTGGATCACAAAAAACCTGAACAGCGTAGAGAAGAAAGAAGAGAACAGGCCCTCTTAGCATGATCACTAGGGAATTAAACTGAAATAGACACCAAAGCAGAAGCACACAGAGATGCCACAAAACACACCCAAACAACCCCCATCCGGTCACTTTTCTCCCGAACACTCCTTCCAGCTTCCCCCAGTTACATCTGAGCACAAGGCTCGAACTGGCAGTTCCATGTCTCTCTTTACTCTCCTGGTCTGGGAGGTTCTGGGCAGAAGAAGGGCAGGAAGGGCAGCAAGGGCGCAAGTCAGGCCATTACACCATCCGGTCTTCCCCAGCCTGGAGGTCTGCAAAGCACCTGGGGCAGTTACCCTGCCGCTCTTCCCACCAGCTGTATGCTCTGGGTGCTGTCACTGAACATACTGACGGGGGAGGCTCCAGGGGACGCGCCCTGTTCTGTCTGATGGCAGCTGGATCCCGTGGTAGCCGTACATACTGCCGGACCCGGGGACTTGCATCATGCACCCTTCAGCACCGTACTAAAGCCTTACGAGTCAGCAGACCCCCAGACTGCAATCAGCTAGACGGCCAGACCTTGGATTTCCAGGGCAGAATAACCCTCCGTCTGGCCCAAGCTAAACGTACTGACTTCAGGTGTCCTCTCTGGATGGTACACCCAGGCCGGGGCAGGAGGAGGATGAGGAGTGGAGTGGCACTCTGCCCACAAAGTGAACCCGCTGACTAGTGACACTACCCTCAATAGGGAGCAGGTATTCACAATACAATCACATGCCCTCTCCGGCTATGCTGGGCTCCTTGGACCTGGCTCCCCTTCGGTGGGGCTCAAATACCCTGCTGGCTTCCCCTCAGCACAGGAAGTACGTACTGCCTGCTCCATGCCCAGGCTGCACCTCCCATGCCTACACTGCTACACGTAGCGGCATCACATCCCACTGCCAAAGCCTTTAGCTGCCATACGTAGCTACACACTGCAGCGAGTGCGGACAAAGCCTGTGGCATGCAGCTACACATGGCCTACAGCCACCGCAAGCAAAGACAAGGTCTTTGGCAGCTCCCCACCTCTAGCTTTGAGAGGCCCCAGGACAGCATCGTCAGCGCAGGCTCAGCAGCGTGTACCGCCATTGCACCGGGATGGGCTGCTCTCTTGGGAGAACTCCCAGGTGGCAACTTCACAACGAATGGGCCATAGGTGAGAAACAAGGCCCTGCGGCCGAGGGGCTAGGTGGAGAGGAAGTGGGGAGTAGCTACGCTACTGGGCAGTTCCCCACCCGCCACTCTGGCCCCCCTCTCCGCACCCAGGGAGCCTCACCATGCACTTTTGCTAGTAAACATTAACTCCACAAAGGTCTCTGCTCAGCACTGTCTGGGCCAGGGGCACAGCCTGCTCCAAGCTCCCTGGAGCCCTCTCCACTCAAGCTCCACCCATCAAATAGGGAAAACCCTTCCAAATGAAGGGAGGTTTGGATTCGCCTGCCAGTAGCTCCACAGCAAATCCCCGGCATGCACACTCGAGGGGAGGGGAATAAATTCTCCATGCAACAGCATTTCCCATTTAGCTTGAGGACTGACATCGGATGGCACTAAGGGGTTAACGCTGACAGGCCAGAACGCGCTGTGGGCATGTCAGGATCTAAGCCCTGAGTGGCGCTGCCCAGCAGACCCTGCTGCGGAGCAGAGAGAGTCACAGAGCCCGGTTAGGAAGCTAACACAATGAAATACCACGCACCCCTCTTCCCCAGTGCAGTGACCAGCCCCCACAGAGACACGGCCCACACCTTTGTAACGTCTGGCTTCAGGAGGGTGCCTAGACGTGAGCAGAGGTGCCCCTGCTCCACCAGCCCTGAATCCGGCCCCTAACGAGGCACGAGCCCAGGGGCTGCACCTGCAGGGTCTCTGCTGCCACGAAGAGCCAGGGCCGTCTGCAGGCCAACTTCATGGGGGGAGGCGAGCACAGCAGAGGCACAGCCCTCCATCCAAGAGCCACCTGTGTCTCCCTGGAGAGGCTTAGTAATTGCCTGTCAGTCACAGGACGCAAAAGCTGCCAGCCATCAGCTGTGTCTGCTCTGCCAGGAGAGAAGACAAAGGCTGCTCATGGCCCCCACGCCACCCCTCAGACAGCTGCTGATGGCTGCATGGGGCCACACTGAGCCTGTCCCTGGGGGCGCCTGAGGCGGCCCCCGGTCCCAGCAGGGCGGCAGAGGCTAGAACCATTTTGCTCATTCCTTCCGCTCTCTTTGGCGAGAAGCACACGGCCCTGGCTCGGGGCCTTTCCACTCCACGTCACCCCTTGGAACGGCCGTGCTCCCGGCACTCCCTGCCCGCAGCTGCGGCCCCGCAGAGCTCCTGGCCAGGGCCTCTGCCGCACTGCCCACAGGCCAGCCTGGGGCGGGGGGCCAGGCCCGCTCCCGGCAAGCTCCACCAGCTGCCCTTCAGTGGGAGCTGGGAGGGCAGCGATAGCATGGGGGGGCCTCAAGCTCGCAGAGCGCCTGGGAGTCCTGCACGAAGCCTCCCCCCACCTGCAACACCGACCTACCCCCGACAAGGAGCAAGCAGTGAACGAGTGTCCCCCTCCACCCCTGCTCCTCTCCTCTTTCCCTCCCCTCCCCCTGCTCGTAGCTGCTTTTCATTTACTTGGCAACTCAGCAGGGCTGAGACTCATACCCACTCAGCCTGCCAAAGGTACCGCTGTCCTCACAAGGCCTGCTAGTGCCTCTCACGCAGGGTCCACCAGCCCCTCCCCAGCCCAGTGCAGCTCTGCCAGCTTCACAGCAAAGCACGAATCCAGCTCGGCAGGTCCTGCCGTCGTCCCTGGTTCAAACCCTCTGGTGTGGTTTCAATGCAGGTTGGCAGCTCAAGCCTGCCGCAGGAGCACAGAAGAGGGAAGGGAGAGCATTTAGCTGCTACAGAACAGCTTCTCCTGCCTGGGAACTCGGTCCTGAGGGGCCCTCGGTACAGCCCTGCGTCAGAGGGACCCCACCCCCAGCTCAGTAGCAAAATGCACGGATGGGCCCTGTGCTCATCACCTGCAATGGGCATGCAGGGCTGCCAGCATGCACAGGGCCGTGCGGACAAAGCAACGGGCAGGACCCCGCCCTATGGAGCTGAACCTGGACAGACAAAAGTGCAAACAATAGGAGACCTGGGTAGGTAAAGGAGCTGGAGGGCAGGACAGAGTCAGAAACTGCCAGTTCAATCCACTTGGCCCAAAAGCCACCGGGGAGCCTGGCCCTGGTCACTATCCAAGGGGGTGAGATTCCAGGCTGCAACCCTCAGAAGTCCAGTCCCCCTCCAGAACGACTCCGATCTCAGCTAAGCCCGGGCACAGAGCCCCAGCACCACCAGCTGCCACCTCCGCGCCCTCAGCCTGGGGCCATGGGCAGCTGAGCTGTCCCCAGCCATTCAGCCCTGGTTTTCGGTCCCTGTGCCACACTGGCTCCCGCTGTGATGAGCCAGCCCTGCTCCATGCTCTGCGGGTCCATCAGGGACCAGGGCAGGCTGCCCCATGAGTCAGAGCTAACTGCAGACAACGCATCACTGGCAGAGGTTTCTAACCCATGCCAGTCACCTCCACCTGCCGGTCCCAAGGAGAGACTCAGGCGCTGCCCCGCATACTTGTCAGAAAGACAACACCCACGCGCTACTTAATTCACATTACCGGCCCAAGACCAGCCCAAAGCAATGTAAACCCAGCCTTCCCTACTGGGCCCCACATGTGCCAGGTAGTTGTACGCATCACTTAGGCTGCGACACCTAGGCCCTAGACAGGGAGAGTCGAGGATGGAGGTGGAGCCCTGGCTTTCATGGGCTAATGCCAACCATCAGTGTGAGTGATGGTGCAAGGGCTGGGCTAGCAGAACTCAAGTCAGCAGACCCTAGGTTTGCTAACCTAGGGCTCCAGCATCCACACTGCATTGTGCATCCGAGTCCAGCCCTCAACTCCCACACTTCCTAGCGCTGCTCGGGCCCTGTGCTCATAGTGCAGCATGGGGCAACTCGACTGTCCAGAGGTCACAGAGAGTTGGCCCGTGAGATTTTGGGATACTATTGGTGGATTCCCAATGCATGCTCCAAAGCAACAGGGCTTGAACCCTGGGTCCCAGCTTGCCAGAGGCTCAGACCCTCCATCCCCATGGGGCGCTAGGGCTCTGAGTCAGCACAACATGTGTGTAGACGGAGGGGGTTAGGCCTGAGCTGGAGTTCAAACCTGGCCCTACCCTTCAGCCCAGACACACCTGGGTCCCAGCCACACTAGGAAACTGGCCTGGAGCTGATAAGAATCATAGAATATCAGGGTTAGAAGGGACCTCAGGAGGTCATCTAGTCCAACCCCCTGCTCAAAGGAGGACCAATCCCCAAATAAATCATCCCAGCCAGGGCTTTGTCAAGCCTCACCTTAAAAACTTTTAAGGAAGAAGATTCCACCACCTCCTAGTGAAAAAGGTTTTCCTAATATCCAACCTAAACCTCCCCCACTGCAACTTGAGACCTTTACTCCTTGTTCTGTCATCAGCTACCACTGAGAATAGTCTAGATCCATCCTCTTTGGAACCGCCTTTCAGGTACTTGAAAGCAGCTATCAAATCCCCCCTCATTCTTCTCTTCCATAGACTAAACATCCCCAATTCCCTCAGCCTCTCCTCATAAGTCATGTGTTCCAGTCCCCTCATCATTTTTGTTGCCCTCCGCTGGACTCTTTCCAATTTTTCCACATCCTTCTTGTAGTGTGGGGCCCAAAACTGGACACAGTACTCCAGAGGAGGCCTCACCAATGTCGAATAGAGGGGAACGATCACCTCCCTCGATCTGCTGGCAATGCCCCTACTTATACAGCCCAAAATACCATTAGCCTTCTTGGCAACAAGGGCACACTGTTGACTCATATCCAGCTTCTCGTCGACTGTAACCCCTAGGTCCTTTTCTGCAGAACTGCTGCCGAGCCATTCGGTCCCTAGTCTGTAGCGGTGCATGGGATTCTTCCGTCCTAAGTGCAGGACTCTGCACTTGTCCTTGTTGAACCTCATCAGATTTCTTTTGGCCCAATCCTCTAATTTCTCTAGGTCCCTCTATATCCTATCCCTACCCTCCAGCGTATCTACCTCTCCTCCCACTTTAGTGTCATCTGCAAACTTGCTGAGGGAGCAATTCATGCCATCCTCCAGATCATTAATGAAGATACTGGACAAAACCTGCCCCAGGACCGACCCTTGGGGCACTCCACTTGATACCAGCTGCCAACTAGACATGGAGCCATTGATCACTACCCGTTGAGCCCGACAATCTAGCCAGCTTTCTATCCACCTTATAGTCCATTCATCCAGCCCATACTTCTTTAACTTGCTGGCAAGAATACTGTGGGAGACTGTCAAAAGCTTTGCTAAAGTCAAGGAATAACACGTCCACTGCTTTCCCCTCATCCACAGAGTCAGTTATCTCACACAGAAGACAATTAGGTTAGTCAGGTATGACTTGCCCTTGGTGAATCCATGCTGACTGTTCCTGATCACTTCCCTCTCCTCTAAGTGCTTCAGGATTGATTCCTTGAGGACATGCTCCATGATTTTTCCAGGGACTGAGGTGAGGCTGACTGGCCTGTAGTTCCCAGGATCCTCCTCCTTCCCTTTTTTAAAGATGGCCACTACATTAGCCTTTTTCCAGTTGTCCGGGACCTCCCCCGATCGCCATGAGTTTTCAAAGATAATGGCCAATGGCTCTGCAATCACATCCGCCAACTCCTTTAGCACTCTCGGATGCAACGCATCCGGCCCCATGGACTTGTGCATGTCCAGCTTTTCTAAATAGTCCCGAACCACTTCTTTCTTCACAGAGGGCTGGTCACCTCCTCCCCATGCTGTGCTGCCCAGTGCAGTAGTCTGGGAGCTGACCTTGTTCGTGAAGACAGAGGCAAAAAAAGCATTGAGTACATTAGCTTTTTCCACATCCTCTGTCACTAGGTTGCCTCCCTCATTCAGTAAGGGGGCCACACTTTCCTTGACTTTCTTCTTGTTGCTAACATACCTGAAGAAACCCTTCTTGTTACTCTTAACATCTCTTGCTAGCTGCAACTCCAGGTGTGATTTGGCCTTCCTGATTTCACTCCTGCTTGCCCGAGCAATATTTTTATACTCTTCCCTGGTCATTTGGTTGCCCACAGGCCCTTCTGAGCTGCCACTGAAAACTATTCAACCACTTGGTGTGGACACGACAAACCCATGCTCGGTACTGGTCCCAGAGCCTGGCCCATCTCAGCAAGTCCCCAGCCCACGTTCTGCCCCACCCCAGCCCTTTGCAACACCACTTCGGGAGGCTGCTGCCGACAATCACCGACAGCAACGACAGGTTCTAGCATAGGCAGGGCCTAGAAGAGAGGGTGAGATAAGCCCAGAAGACCCAGGCTCCCAGCCGCCTCGCTTCATAAGCCAAGAGACATCTCCTAGGCTGAGCTCTGCTCCTCCGAGCCTCGAGGCCCTGGGGTAAATCCACGAGCAGCAGCTTCCAAGCCTGCACTGAAGGGGGCAGAAACACTGAAGCCAGAGCTCTGGCCTCAGTCATGCACTATGAGTCAGTCAGCCACTGGACTTCCACCCTCGCCTGGCAGGGACGAGCCCCAGGGCTGCACAGTCAGACAGCGCCATGCTTCTAGGCACGGTCCGGCTGCCCTCCACTCCCACTTCTTCTTTCTATGTTTACAGCCCAACAGGGAAAGGGCCTGTCAGCACCCAAGGCAGCTTAGAGCAGCCACAGACTTTTACAGCTGCCACAGGCACTCGGCACTAACCCCCCTGTGGGCAGAACACGCCCAGGCGACTGCTCTGCAACGGGAATCCGGGGCAGGCAGGGGCTGAACTGGATGGAGCCAGAAAATTGAAAACACAGGAAAATTGGATTCAGGCTACAGAGCAGGCTGTGTACTGCGGTAGCACCAAGGAGCCCCAGTCCCAGACCCCTTTGGGCTAGGCCAGGGGTGGGCAAACTATAGCCTGTGTCCGGCTCATCAGACTTTTTAATCTGGCCCTTGAGCTTCTACCGGGGAGCAGGGTCGGGGGCTTGTCCCACTCCGGTGCTCCAGCCAGGGAGCAGGGATGGGGGTTTGCCCCACTCCGCGCATGCCGTGGGTCTGTGTGGCTCCCGGAAGCAGTAGCATGTCCCTCCACCGGTTTCTACACATAGGCGCAGCCAGGGGGCTCCTCACGCTGCCCCTGCCCCAAGTCCTGGCTCTGCAGCTCCCATTGGCCAGGAACCGCAGCCAATGGGAGCTGCAGGGGCGGCGCCTGCAGACGGGGCAGCACGCAGAGCTGCCTGGCCGGCGCCGCACCTCCAAGTAGGAGTCGGGGGGGGGGGGGGAACATGCTGCTGCTTCCAGGAACTGCTTTGAGGTAAGCACCACCCTTCACCGTTCATCGCCTCCCAAGCCCCAAACCCTGCCCAAGCTCTGATCCCCCTCCCACCCTCTGAACCTCTCAGTCCCAGCCCGGAGCACCCTCCTGCACCCCAAACTCTTCATCCCCAGCCCCACCCTAGAGCCCACGCCCCAGCCAGAGCCCTTACCATCACCCCCTGCACCCCAACATCAGCCCAGAGTCCCCTCCCACACCCTGAAACCCTCATTTCTGGCCCCACCTTGGAACCCACACCCCCATCGCAGAGCCCCCTCCCATACTCCAAACTCCTCTGCTCCACTCCCAACCCCCTCCTGCACCCCAAACCCCGCATCCCTGACCCCACCCTAGAGCCCACACCTCCAGCTGGAGTCCTGACCCCCTCCCACAACCCAACTCCCTACACCAGCCTGGAGCCCCCTCCCATACACATAACTCCTAATTTCTGGCCCCATCCCAGAGCCTGCACCCCCAGTCAGAGCCCTCACCCCAACCCCCAATTTTGTGAACATTCATGGCCCACCATACAATTTCCATACCCAGATGTGGCCCTCAGGCCAAAATGTAAGCTCATGGAGCAGGTCCTCAAAGAATCAATCCTGAAGCACTTGCATGAGAGGAAGGTGATCAGGAACAGCCAGCATGGATTCACCAAGGGAAGGTCATGCCTGACTAATCTAATCGCCTTTTATGATGAGATTACTGGTTCTGTGGATGAAGGGAAAGCAGTGGATGTATTGTTTCTTGACTTTAGCAAAGCTTTTGACACGGTCTCCCACAGTATTCTTGTCAGCAAGTTAAGGAAGTATGGGCTGGATGAATGCACTATAAGGTGGGTAGAAAGCTGGCTAGATTGTCGGGCTCAACGGGTAGTGATCAATGGCTCCGTGTCTAGTTGGCAGCCGGTATCAAGTGGAGTGCCCCAAGGGTCGGTCCTGGGGCCGGTTTTGTTCAACATCTTCATAAATGATCTGGAGGATGGTGTGGATTGCACTCTCAGCAAATTTGCGGATGATATTAAACTAAGAGGAGTGGTAGATACACTGGAGAGCAGGGATAGGATACAGAAGGACCTAGACAAATTGGAGGATTGGGCCAAAAGAAATCTGATGAGGTTCAATAAGGATAAGTGCAGGGTCCTGCACTTAGAATGGAAGAATACAATGCACCGCTACAGACTAGGGACCGAATGGCTAGGCAGCAGTTCTGCGTAAAAGGACCTAGGGGTTACAGTCGACGAGAAGCTGGATATGAGTCAGCAGTGTGCCCTTGTTGCCAAGAAGGCCAATGGCATTTTGGGATGTATAAGTAGGGGCATAGCGAGCAGATCGAGGGACGTGATCGTTCCCCTCTATTCAACATTGGTGAGGCCTCATCTGGAGTACTGTGTCCAGTTTTGGGCCCCACACTACAAGAAGGATGTGGATAAATAGGAGAGAGTCCAGCGAAGGGCAACAAAAATGATTAGGGGTCTAGAACACATGAGTTATGAGGAGAGGCTGAGGGAGCTGGGATTGTTTAGCCTGCAGAAGAGAAGAATGAGGGGGGATTTGATAGCTGCTTTCAACTACCTGAAAGGGGGTTCCAAAGAGGATGGCTCTAGACTGTTCTCAATGGTAGCAGATGACAGAACGAGGAGTAAGGGTCTCAAGTTGCAGTGGGGGAGGTTTAGATTGGATATTAGGAAAAACTTTTTCACTAAGAGGGTGGTGAAACACTGGAATGCGTTACCTAGGGAGGTGGTAGAATCTCCTTCCTTAGAGGTTTTTAAGGTCAGGCTTGACAAAGCCCTGGCTGGGATGATTTAACTGGGAATTGGTCCTGCTTCGAGCAGGGGGTTGGACTAGATGACCTTCAGGGGTCCCTTCCAACCCTGATATTCTATGATTCTCTATGTTTGCCCACCCCTGTGCTAGCCACCGTACAGACACAGAACAAAGCTGTCCCTGCCACAAACGTGAGAGGTGGGCCATTTTGGGGGGGCGGAAGAAGTGCAGTGGTAACCTGTGGGTTATTCTAGGAAGCCCATACTCTGCTCTTCCTCCAGCCTTCTTCCTCTTCTCCCATCACAGAAAGCATGTCTGAGGTCGTGAGGGCCAGGAATTTGGGGCATTTTCCAGTCAGTGCCTCAGCTGTCCGCATGCAAGCCCCCAAGGGCAGAGCGAGCTCTCCGTATCAGACCGGCTCTCCTCCCAGCACAGCAGGAAATGTCTCATGTGCAACTCGGAGCAATCACTCCAAAAGTATTCATGACTAACGGGATTCCTGCAGCCCTAAGGCGCTGTCAGACACAGAGCTGAGGAACAGAGTTCATCAGCAAGAGGGTGACCAGTGCACTGCGCGGCCCGGGGGAGTCAAAGCCTTTGAAGGCAAGGCCGTCTTCGGCTGCCTCTTGCTCCCCCACCCCCTAATCTATTTAACTCTGCCGCGCGGGGGGTGCCGCTGCATGCCAGATGCTGGATAGCAGAGAGCCATGCTGTGGGGCATGCACAGCTGCGGGCCCACACCTATGCTCCCCCCACAAGACAGGTCAGTGGACCCAGGAAGCTGGCGTCAGGCTGCTGCACTGGGTGGACTGAAAGCATCCATGCTTAACGCTGCGAGAACCCCTTTGCCTTGTCCTCACTGCTCCCGGATACTGGCTACATTCAGACAGCCCAGCCCACAATGGCTCCTGGGGACCATTGACAAGACAGGGCTAACCGCGCCAAACCTGAGCAGCACAGTGGTTCAGTAGTTCATACCATCCTGTGGGCTCAATCCTTATCCCAGCACCTGGACCCAAAAGCTAGACGGGCCCCCGAGAAGACGCAAGGATGCATAGTCCTGTGACCCCTTTATGAGAGGAGAGCAAGCACAGAATGATCCGAGTAGCCACAAACCCTCCACTCCACATCCTGCAAGCGCTGCCATGCAGGGATCCCCTGGGGAGGCGAGCGGCTTGCAGCCCACACGTTCATCAAACCCCACTGGCATGCAGATCCATTTCTTCCCCAGGTGACCCATACTACTGTGCCATGGAGTAAGCACTGCTCAGCTTGCTGGGCACCTGAGTCTGTTTCCCCCAAGCCCAGGAGCGTGTGGGAAAGTGCTCATTGCAGCAGTATTTATAATTCAAGCAGCAAAAATGCTCTTAAGTGGATTAGGAAAATGCAAAAGGACAAACACACAAGCAAGCTGCAGAGCAACAGGAAGTGGCTCTAATCACCTCCTGTCCCTTCTGGATGGCAGAGGCCCAAAGCGGGATCACCCAGCAGCCAGAGAGACCCCAGAAGGAAGTTATGTGCCTGGGGACAAGTCATGGAACGACAGAGTTTGTGAAAGTTCCCAACAAGGTAGGGCAGAGGGTGAACCCAGCTACCCCAAAGCATGCTGAAGCCCAGGGCTTGGCTGCTCGTTCCCACACTTGGGAGCCCTGGGCAGAGACACAGAACTGCAGAAGCTGGCTCCTCTCCACAAGACAGTCTGCAGTGCCAGGTTTCCCCTTCCCAGAACCTGCAACTTGCTGAGAGCACCCAGTGCCGCTCAGGGGACTTTGTCCTCAGAGGTCCCGCGGAAGGCCCCTCTCCAGGACCAGCAGCGACAGGCACCAAATCCAGGGAGACAGGCTTGCCAGCTGCTCCACTAGAAGCTGAGTATTCCAGGGGCGAAGGGGAATTCGGGCACTCCCCGCCACCGGCTCTGGCATGCTGCAGTTGCCTGGATGGGTTAGGTTACACTCTGTCCTGCACTCTCCTCTCTTCGGCTGAGAGAAACATGGATCAGGCTGAGTCAAGGTCTGACAATGGCCCCCCAGCCTGGAGCTGGGGAATCAGCCTCCCAGTCAGGGGGAGAGGGGAAGGATTAGGAATGGAGACACACACCCTGCACTGGCCCGAGACAATACCCTGCAGGGACTGTTCTTGCCCTGCCTCCCGGGGAACAGCCAGCTAGACCCAATGGCACTTTCCTGTCCCTGCCCTCTGAGGACACGGCCAGCTAAGCCAGCTGTCAGAGGCAGCATTGGCTTTCTCCTGGAGGGCTTGGGCAAGGGCAGCCAAAGCTGCCCCCTGTGACGCTTCAAAGCAAACCAGCCCCTCCAGCCTGACGCCCAGCACTCCGGCCCCCACCGAGGAGACAGGCAGCGTTCAAAGGTTCCGATTCCTGCACCCGTCAGCTCCCCACACCTGGGCCTGCCTTGGCATGGGGTGAGGTGAGCTCTTGAGGTTCCTCCCAACCCGACCTCTCTCTGATTGCTGCGATTCTGTGACTGGTTACAGGGCCGGCTGCAGCACTGCAGCCTGGGGGCGGCTGCCCGGCCTTCCACCCAGAGCACGCAGCCACTTCCAACACAGGGTGGGGGGGAAGAGTAGATGAGGCAGGCCCTAAATGGCAAATGGGTGAAAACTCTTTGGGCCTTCAAGCTTTAATAGCCAGAGCCCGCACGTTGGATGCCCTCTGCAAGTGCCCTCCTGCGCGTCAATGAGAAGTAATGCCCGCCAAGGACATAGATGCCAGAAAACACAAAAGCAAAAGGCCTTCAAAGCGATCACTAATCGGTTCAGAGGCTGCCCAGAAACACACAGCCTGCATCACCAAATTCCCCTCATAACTTACAAAGCTTCTATTAATACAACCAAGGGGAAGGAAGGAAGGAAAAGAGAACCCAGTGTGTTATCTTGTCTGGCCTGGGCAAGTGCCATCTAGTTTAAGGAAGACTCACCCACCGGCCTCCAAACCTAGCCCCAAATGGGAGGCGAAGGCCCAGATCCTGCGCCTACCTGCATCACAGTACAGCTGGAGCCCTTAACTTGGGGATACACTTAAAAGTGAGCTGCAAAGGTAAACCCCCATACATTTATATACACACACACACACTTTGATTTTTGTCTGGCAGGTTCTCGCATCTTGATTTTTGTCCTTATAAATATCAGAGTGTCAAGCAAGGCTGGTCTTTCCTTTTTCACTGGAAAACTCAAATGTGGCCTGGGAGTTCAGGTAACCCTTTAACAAAGGGGCTGGGATGCTGACTCCTTAGCAAGGAGAGCTTGGGTCACAGGTTTTCAAAGAGGCGGAATAAAGATCACTTTCCATCTCACTTAATTGGATTCTCCTTCCATGGACACCCTGATGTCCTAAACCACCCAGCTCTCCAGTCAACCACAGAGTCAAAGAATTTCAGGGTTGGAAGGGACCTCAGGAGGTCATCTAGTCCAACCCCCTGCTCAAAGGAGGACCGATCCCCAATTAAATCATCCCAGCCAGAGCTTTGTCAAGCCTCACCTTAAAAACTTCTAAGGAAGGAGATTCCACCACCACCCTAGGTAACGCATTCCAGTGCTTCACCACCCTCCCAGTGAAAAAGAGTTTTCTAATATCCAATCTAGACCTCCCCCACTGCAACTTGAGACCATTACTCCTTGTTCTATCATCTGCTACCACTGAGAACAGTCTAGAGACATCCTCTTTGGAACCCCCTTTCAGGTAGTTGAAAGCAGCTATCAAACCCCCCTCATTCTTCTCTTCTGCAGACTAAACAATCCCAGTTCCCTCAGCCTCTCCTCATAACTCATGTGTTCCAGTCCCCTCGTATTTTTTTGTTGCCCTCCACTGGACTCTTTCCAATTTTTCCACATCCTTCTTGTAGCGTGGGGCCCAAAACTGGACACAGTACTCCAGAGGAGGCCTCACCAATGTCGAATAGAGAGGAACGATCACCTCCCTCGATCTGCTGGCAATACCCCTACTTATACACCCCAAAATGCCATTGGCCTTCTTGGCAAGAAGGGCACACTGTTGACTCATATCCAGCTTCTCGTCCACCGTAACCCCTAGGTCCTTTGCTGCTGAACTGCTGCCTAGCCACTCGGTCCCTAGTCTGTAGCGATGCACGGGATTTTTCCGTCCTAAGTGCAGGACTCTGCACTGTTCCTTGTTCAACCTCATCAGATTTCTTTTGGCCCAATCCTCTAATTTCTCTAGGTCCCTCTGTATCCTATCCCTACCCTCCAGCATATCTTCCACTCCTCCCAGTTTAGTGTCATCTACAAATTTGCTGAGGGTGCAATCCACGCTGTCCTCCAGATCATTAATGAAGATATTGGACAAAACTGGCCCCAGGACCGACCCTTGGGGCACACCGTTTGATACCAGCTGCCAACTAGACTTGGAGCCATTGATCACTACCCATTGAGCCCGACGATCTATCCACCTTATAGTCCATTCATCCAGCCCATACTTCTTTAACTTGCTGGCAAGAATACTGTGGGAGACCGTATCGAAAGCTTTGCTAAAGTCAAGGAGTAACACGTCCACTGCTTTCCCCTCATCCACAGAGCCAGTTATCTCGTCATAGAAGGCAATTAGATTAGTCAGGCATGACTTGCCCTTGGTGAATCCATCTGACTATTCCTGATCACTTCCCTCTCCTCCAAGTGCTTCAGAATTGATTCCTTGAGGACATGCTCCATGATTTTTCCAGGGACTGAGGTGAGGCTGACTGGCCTGTAGTTCCCAGGATCCTCCTCCTTCCCTTTTTTAAAGATGGCCACTACATTAGCCTTTTTCCAGTCATCTGGGACCTTGCCCAATCGCCATGAGTTTTCAGAGATAATGGCCAATGGCTCTGCAATCACATCCGCCAACTCCTTTAGCACTCTCAGACACAGCGCATCCAGCCCCACGGACTTGTGCCCGTCCAGCTTTTCTAAACAGTCCCAAACCACTTCTTTCTTCACAGAGGGCTGGTCACCTCCTCCCCATGCTGTGCTGCCCAGTGCAGTAGTCTGGGAGCTGACCTTGTTTGTGAAGACAGAGGCAAAAAAAGCATTGAGTACATTAGCTTTTTCCACATCCTCTGTCACTAGGTTGCCTCCCTCATTCAGTAAGGGGCCCACACTTTCCTTGACTTTCTTCTTGTTGCTAATACCTGAAGAAACCCTTCTTGTTATTCTTACCATCTCTTGCTAGCTGCAACTCCAAGTAGGATTTAGCCTTCCTGATTTCACTCCTGCGCAATATTTTTATACTCTTCCCTGGTCATTTGTCCAATCTTGCACTTCTTGTCAGATTCTTTTTTGTGTTTAAGATCAGCAAGGATTTCACTATGAAGCCAAGCTGGTGGCCTGCCATATTTACTATTCTTTCGACACATCAGGATGGTTTGTTCCTTGAACCTCAATAAGGATTCTTTAATATACAGCCAGCTCTCCTGGACTCCTTTCCCCCTCATGTTATTCTCCCAGGTGATCCTGCCCATCAGTTCCCTGAGGGAGTCAAAGTCTGCTTTTTTGAAGTCCAGGGTCCTTATTGTGCTGCTCTCCTTTCTTCCCTGTGTCAGGATCCTGAACTCGACCATCTCATGGTCACTGCCTCCCAGGTTCCCATCCATTTTTGCTTCCATGTCCCCCGCGATAACTCACTCACTCTCTAACACACACACTAAAGCATTTAGTTTGGCAAACACCAGAAGCCCCTTTTGAGCTCTCTGTAGTTATCATAAAATGGGGGAAAGCAGCACAGGCCTAATTACTTTCTCTGTGCAGGTCCCCTTTCAAGAGGGTTCTCACAGTAGCTGCTTTCAGCTCTCAAGGGCCATGAAAATGCTTCTTGGTAATTTAAGAATGAGGAACCCCTCAGCTGATCTTGCTGGCACACACAAGCACAGAGAACTCGAGGTCACAGCCCTGAATTTCAGAAACATCCCATCACTGCAATAGCTTTACTGTCAAACCAAACCTATCCGCTGCATACTTTCCTCTCTGGCTGGACTCTTCTGTGCCATGCCTTAGCTACCAGCAAAGGATTAAACAGGCCCAGCATCAAAAGCAAGCCAGGGAGGGTGGGGAGGCGGGCAGGCAAGCTGCAAGGAGCCGAAACCTTTCATCTGTAAATTACAGCCTACCAAGCTGAGGAAACTCGTCCAGCACCAGCCTCTGAAACCCACACTGGTTATTACCCAAATAATGCAACTCGCTGGACACAGAGTCCCGCAGGCAGCGAGGAAATCAAAGCCAATTGGCACCCAGAGCGCTCCCTGGGAGCTGGAGCCTGATCACTCCTTTCCAAAGGAGGTTACAATTACTCGGCAACGACAGGGAAAATGACCATGGCCCAGTGTCCCCCGGGCCCGAGTGCCCCCCTCCATGCAGGGGTGTGCCCCCCATAGAAGGATGAGGGTCCCCGTGGGCCCCCCCATAGAAGGATGAGGGGGGAGGGTCCCCGTGGGCCCCCCCATAGAAGGATGAGGGGGGAGGGTCCCCCCGTGCGCCCCCCCATAGAAGGATGAGGGTCCCCGTGGGCCCCCCCATAGAAGGATGAGGGGGGAGGGTCCCCGTGGGCCCCCCCACAGAGGGGTGCGGGGAGGGTGGAGAGGGGACTGGGCAGCGGCCGCGGGAGCAGTGCCCAGCGCCGCCAGCGAGCCCGGCCGCTCCCCCCAGGCCCGGCCCGGGACCCCCGCAAGCCCGGCCCGGCACTTACATGGCTGCAGCAGCCGCTCGCTCCCCGCCCGGCGGCCAGGCCCGAGCAGCGCGGCCCGCAGCCACCGCCTCCTCCAGCCCCTGGGCGGGGCCCGCGGCAGCGACTCCCGCCCCCGGCCCGGCCCACGCCGGGCCCGGGCTTCAGCGGGCCGCGGGCCGGAGCTGCGCTCGGCCCCCCGCGCAGCCCCCCACCCTGTCCGGGGGGCTCTGATCTTCCTGCCCCGCCCGCTGGGGCGCAGCGACCCCAGGCCAGGCCCCCCTGGGCCGCGGCGTGTCCGTGGGGCGGGGGCCAGGGCCCGATTCCTTCACAGGATCCGTGGGGCCGCGGCGTGTCCGTGGGGCGGGGGCCAGGGCCCGATTCCTTCACAGGATCCGTGGGGCTGTGGCACGTCCGTGGGGCAGAGGCCAGGGCCCGATTCCTTCACAAGATCCGTGGGGCTGCAGCACGTCCGTGGGGCGGGGGCCAGGGCCCAATTCCTTCACAGGATCCATGGGGCTGCGGCACGTCCGTGGGGCAGGGGCCAGGGCCCGATTCCTTCACAGGATCCATGGGGCTGTGGCACGTCCGTGGGGCGGGGGCCAGGGCCCGATTCCTTCACAGGATCCGTGGGGCTGCGGCACGTCCGTGGGGCGGGGGCCAGGGCCCGATTCCTTCACAGGATCCGTGGGGCTGCGGCACGTCCGTGGGGCGGGGGCCAGGGCCCGATTCCTTCACAGGATCCGTGGGGCCGCGGCGTGTCCGTGGGGCGGGGGCCAGGGCCCGATTCCTTCACAGGATCCATGGGGCTGCGGCACGTCCGTGGGGCGGGGGCCAGGGCCCGATTCCTTCACAGGATCCGTGGGGCTGCGGCACGTCCGTGGGGCGGGGGCCAGGGCCCGATTCCTTCACAGGATCCGTGGGGCTGCGGCACGTCCGTGGGGCGGGGGCCAGGGCCCGATTCCTTCACAGGATCCGTGGGGCTGTAGCACGTCCGTGGGGCGGGGCTCACTCAGACCCTGACGCCTGCACAGGATGCTCAGGGACACGGTGTGTCCAGCGGGCAGAGGTCAGCTCCTCACCCCCTGCACAAGACCTTCGGTAACGTGGCACCCAATGAGTTCAAGTTACCACTGTATCAAACCCATCTGCCCCATTACTGCAGTTAAACTGGCCTATGCCCAAGGGCCTGGGGCATTGACTTGCCCTCCCTTATCACTGCATAACCTGGGGGCAGGCATACCAGTGCTAAAACCCCCCGCCCCCAGCGCAGGGCAGGCCTCACCGCAAAGGAAAGCAGCCATTCCAGTGCCAACATGGGCCTGGACTCGGGGGTGGGTAATGGAGTGAGTGGACGCCCTACCTCTGTCTTTCCTAGGGTCTAAGTGGGATCTGGGATCTGATCTGAATATAGCTGGTGTATCTGAGACCCAAACTACCACAGTGCAGCCAGTCCAACCCCACTCCCACCCCAGCCAGGCCTGCAAACCTGTGACCGGCAAGGGCCAGAGCCAAGAGTGAGTTATGGAGGTTTCCCCTTATGAGGGATAAGTATACCTCATCTCTGCTCCAGCCGCTATTTATAGAACTGGCCTCAAACGGTTCACTTTGTTGTTATTACATCTACTGCTGTCTGATTTCCACGTTCCATCGCCCTGCCGGCTCCCCACCCCCATACAGCCTGAAAGGCCAGCACCCATCAGCAGGAGGAATTGCAATATTTCATTTTGATTGACAGGAGATGTCACTATAGCGAGGACGGAAAGACATGTGCGTCTGACCCATCGACTCATGTCCGTCGATGCTCCGGGCCAAGTACATGCACGCAGTGGGCAGCGCAGGCAAGAGAAGATGCCCCCGCCTTGCCAGGAAGACTGGTTGCATGGCAGAGCTAACGCAGCTCAGACTGAAGAGGTGGGCAGGGCCAGGGATGAGACCTTACGAAGCAGCTGGGCACACTGGAGAGAGAAATCATTCAGAGTGCATTGAAATCAGTGCTCCCACACCCCTTCCAGTGGAAGCCACGCCTTCTACGAATAGCTCCCTGTGTCAGACGCTGGGCTTAACTTCCCTGGACAGAACACCCAGCTCCCCCACCCTCTGGGGGTCTTCTCACCTGGCCAGGCAGCCCTGGGTGAGTGGGTTCTAGCCCAAGGCCCGTCAGAAACTCGCCCCGGCTAAGGGACAGAGAGCGGTGCGTTCCACAGCCAGAGAGGAGCAGTGGGGGAGGAGCGGCGATGGACGGGGCTGCTGGTTTGTGAAGCAGAATGGAAACTGGGAATCACTCGGGGCAAGTCTACACTGAACCAACCTACATTAAATCAATGTACAGCAACCGCAGGCATTACTGTGGTGGTTCATGTCCACACGACACCCCATCTGTCGGTGGTGCGTGTCCTCACCAGGAGTGCTTCCACCAATTTAACTGGGTAGGCACTGACAGCTGGAGCCCCCAGCCCTGGGGCTGACAGCCCGAGCTGCCCCCCATGCATGGGACTCACAGCTCTGGCTGTCAGCCCTGGGAGCAGCCAACAGGCGCTGTAGGTAATGCAGTGTCTGCAGACACCGTGCTGCCCTAACTACACCGACCTGAGCATTACGCCTCTCGCGAAGGTGGAGTTTTGACCTTGGTGTAGTGGGTGACTTACATGGGCAGGAACAAAAGTTACCTTACATTGACCTAACTCTGTAGTGTAGACCAGGTCTCAGTCTCCCCTGCCCAGAAATCCTATCCCCGAAATGCCATCAGGTGTAAGTGCAGTGCGCCATGCCCCACCCCTTCCTTCATTGCTGCCTTACTGTCAGGAACTGAACAAACCCAGAGCACCTGCTCTCCCAGAGCCCTGGGATTTGTAGCAATGTCCCTACAGTGGAACTCGTCAGGTCGCTGTGAATGCTGCTTGCCTGCAGTGATTTTTGCTGATCAGAACAGGAGCTAGATACAGTAACAACAAAGTGCATGTTCTCCGACCAACACGAGGGCTCCTGAGTGGGAAGGGACAAGTTCTGCAATGGAGGCTTCAGTGCAGCATTGCTTCCAATACAAACATAGAATCATAGAATATCAGGGTTGGAAGGGACCTCAGGAGGTCATCTAGTCCGATCCCCTGCTCAGAGCAGGACCAATCCCCAATTTTTGCCCCAGATCCCTAAATGGCCCCCTCAAGGATTGAACTCACGATCCTGGGTTTAGCAGGCCAATACTCAAACCACTGACAGCACCTTGCATCCCTAAGCACTTTGCAAGCCGTCTGCATACATCAGCACTGAAATGCAGCACCTCTGGGGCAGAAAGACACTGCACACAACACAGCAGAGGGAGAGGAAGAGGGACTTGCCCAGGGGCCCTGAGGCAAACCCCTATTTGGGCAGAAAGTGCTGGGAGGTTTGCAATGGCTGTGCAAGCAGACCTTAATCTTGCTGTTTTAAAGGGTCTTAAACTGCCTCAACTCAGCGTCCTCCCTTCAGCCTGGATGGTGCTGCACCAGTGATCTCCCTCCCAGTCCTTCCTGCCTCAAGGGCTGCTGTGCTGGCTGCTGCCTCCTCTCTTGCATGCAATGTAGCCGCAGTGGATGAAAAGCTCTGTGGGGCTTGAAGCCCGTCTCTCTTTCCAACAGAATGATATTACCTCACCCACTGGATCTTCCTCTCTTGGTCACTATGCTACGGTGCGGCGCACCATACAGGGCCCCGGGTTAGTCCCATAGGGTTGCAGCTGGCTCCGTTGCATAAGGAGAGAGGCAGTGCATTGGGACCCTGCGCCTCACAGCAGAAGGGAGACGTTGGAAAATGAGCTGGGAAGAGGGTGATCAGCGCCCTGGCCCATTCTCAGGAAATGGACAAAATGATGATTTCATTAGCCTGCCTGCTGAGAGGCTGAGCCCCAGCCACCCTCCGCCCACGCACTGCCCCACCAGCTCCCAGACATGCCCACTATCGGGTTTAAGGATCGTCCCAAAGGTGGTAGGTGGCTGAGTAGGGACTAAGGCCAAGATCCGCAGAAACATGTAGGCGTCTACCTCCCACTGACATTAATAGAGCTATGAGGATCTAGGACCAAGCTCAGCAGCTTCCGAGCAGAATGGGCATGATAGTCAGATTCACACTCACTCACTATCTGGGAAAGAACCACACTGGCCCCACCGGGATCACAGAAGCAAACACTGTGCCAACATGATGCTCCAAGCAGGACCAAAAGCCAGACAGCATCTGTGCCACTCACACAGATCTCTAATGTCTCTCTAATGTGCTGGATATGGCTCCTTCAGAGCTAAGCGATGGGGCGCAAATATTCACCTGGAGCACATTGCTGTGTCTCGTTTCCAGGGCTCCCCCCTGAAGACTGGTCCTTGGTGTGCAGCGATCACCAATCTCTCTAGCTCCCCCCCCGCCCCGCTCCAGACGTAGCCCTCTCTCCCTGGCACAATGCCCTTAGCACCAATTCAGAGCTAGGGTGCAACCCCTGTTGGATTCTTTCCATGGGAATCCACAAGGGCCTGCAGGCCATGGGAAGGACAGTGGCTTTGCTTGCTCAGAGCCAGATCTTGTGTCCGAAGAAGCTCTGGGCAGCTGTCGGCACCCTTCATGCCTGTGTGTGCCGGGAGCAATTCTGCATGAAGAGCCCCTGTGAGTGCTCAGGACTGAGCCATTGGATGGCAAGCCCATTACTCTCTGGCATAGCAGCATGGCCAAGGCCTCTCCTATGGATTTCTGGATAGCCCCTCATTAGGAGAATAGTTGAGCTACCAGGTACTGAAGGGGTTAAACTTTGCCCCAGGAAGCAGGATTGGTTGATGCATCAGAGGCCAGGTGGGAGTCCCAAAGCCTCCCACTCCCAAGAGGGTTAACACCCACAGGGGAAAGGGCTAGTCTGGACCACAGGGGCGTAGCCATGGGTGGGCCCAAATCGGAGCCTCGGGCAGAGCCAATGTCCGAATGGCTGTGGATAAGGAAGAGCGGGTGGCTCTTGGCCGATGTGCGGAACACCATGGCCTCTGCCCAGCGCTCTAAACTTCTCCTGGCTGACTGCCTGCCCCTGACCTAGCTCAAATCGTGCCTGCCCATGGGGCTTCAGGGATCGCTCCTCTCCCCGCCCCCAGCTCCCTGCACACAGGTCCCTTTTCTGCACCCAGCTACGCTGTTACACTCCTGACCCTGGCATTCAAATACATGATGCAATAATACATAACATGCAATATCAATTATTTGATGTCACATTAGACCCTTGGGCATTGCTTATCCATCATAAGTTGGGGCCCAGCCAACTTTCCACTCCTAGCTCTGCCACTGCCATGTAATATTTCCACCCTGGCATCTGCCTACCCCACCCTGCCTGCTGGCCATGGTTGGCTGCTGCCCCCAGACAGCAGGCAGGGGAAGGGCGGGTGATAAAACAAAGAAAGGAGAACTCAAGGTTGAAGGAAACGGCTCCCTGCTATTACTCACTGGGCCCAGGGCAGCTGCAGCCGCGGCCTCATTCCCTCCACTCACCCTGCCAAGGTCCCGTTCTGACTCTGGTTCACAGACTGGGGTCCTGCCCTGATCACTCTTAAGACAGACCCTGTGCTGAACTCACTAGGGTCCATGGTCATGAGCCCCCGAGGGCCCCTAAACCCCCAGGAGCCCAGCTATGTGGCAGCCCTATTCCATGCAGTGTCCTTACAATTCATAGAATCATAGAATATCAGAGTTAGAAGGGACCTCAAGAGGTCATCCCCTGCTCAAAGCAGGGCCAATCCCCAATTTTTGCCCCAGATCCCTAAATGGCCCCCTTAAGGATTAAACCCTGGGTTTAGCAGGCCAATGCTCAAACCACTGAGCTATCCCTGGAGAATGTGTGTTAATTCCACCCAACCAAGTCATGCCACGCGCCTACAAGCAGGAACTGATTGAGCCTTGGCAGACAGGCCACTTGACAGCAAGGCCAATATGGGCAGGAAGTGAAGTGATGTGCCTGAGGCCACATGGTCACAAGTCAGGAGCCCCACTGCACTGGTCCCGCTGTTAATCCCACAATGTGACTCTCCAGTGACTTTCAGGGAAAAGCACCAATTGCAGGCGTGCAGCAGTGCCAGACAAGGTGTGCACCACTCGCACGCCTCCAGCACAAGCACGCAGTCTGTCCGTCTCCAGAGAAGGAGGGCTCCGCCCCACCCCCATCACGTGCTGCAGCTTTCAGGAGCCCATGCTGCGGGTGTGCGGATAATTATCATTCCCTCCTGCTGGGGCATGTGGCAGGATGAGTCACACGCTTCTCCTGTATCGCTGCCTTGCGATACAGCCAGTGTTTAGGGGGAAGGCACGTGCAGCCACACAAGCCAGGCAGCTTCTTCCTCCCAGAAGACTCTTCCTGCTGTGGGGCAATTATAATAGTTACAGATGCAAAGTGACAACCTGATCTCGTTCCTTTTCCATCTTTCCCAGAAATGTTGGCAGAAGCACACGGGGTTCAGAGCTGGAGCTGCCCTTTTTCCCAGTCAGGAAGCTTTCTCTGCTTCCAATCCCTTTTAACAAGGCTCTAACCAAAGAGAAGCAAGAATCCAGATTATCCAGCTCTGTAGGCAGGGCATCCGGGGCTCTTCCTGTCCTTGAATAGCATATTCCTCTTTGATCAGAGGGAGCAGGCCTGGCCTAGGAAGCTGTAGACCAGTTCATCTAAGGTTCTAAAGTCCCCAAGATTGCCGATGGCTGCAGGGCTCTCCAGCAGACTGTAAATTGAAGGCTAGCATGGAGATTCCCACTCAGATTAATGGAAGACACTCCAGCCACACCAAATGCATCAGATAGGTCTCCTGGATTTGATTGGCAGGGATGAAAGTCCAAGCCAGCAAAGAATATTCCTGCAAGCCACATGTTAAGGAGAAGTGGCTGAGATGCCAGCTGCTGGCACAGAAATCTGGTGCCAGCCTTTCACAGCTGATATGTATGAGCTAATGAAACCAGTAAGTCAGACCCCATCTACAGAAACCCCATCGGCTTATCAGGTCACCTGGATCCTTGTGCCCACCTAGAACGGCTTCCGAGGACAGTCTCTTGGAGTGCTTCTTTGCTATTGGTTCTCCATTGCTCATAGTGCCTCCCCCAGCCATGCGGAGTGGGTGCTGTGCTCCCTCTCTGACAGCAGTTTGTTACCTTGAAACATTCCCCGGCTGGACTCTGTAGAGGTCAAAGTCCCTGGCCTGTTCTCCTGGGGGAATAAAGGAGACAGTGACCCCTACTGAGATCCAGAAGAAGCAGCCAGGTCACTCTGCCCACTCCCCTCCAACCCTATCTTTTAATTGTTTGTTTCTGCCCCTATCTGAGTCCAGGACTGAGGCCTGGAGAGACTCCGCTGATCCAGGTCCTCTGCCAAGAAAGATGTTTGATTTGAGCCTTCTGATGGGGGAACAGAAAACAAAGAGAAACTCTTTGGCGCACCCCCAGGAGGACACAGGCCTGTCAGCTGGGAGCGTGTCTGCTGAGAGCCAGCACAATAGCTCGCTGGCATATCGCAGGCCCTGGGACCGATCAATGTTCTAGGATGCTATGCAGCGCCGACAGAGCTGGCTAAGCTTTAAAGGGTAACTTTATACTGCAATAATAAACAGGAGTGGTCACATTCCTCCCCAGTGTCACTCCACAGGCGCCCATGGAGCGACACCAGAGAGAAATTTGGCCCCAGGAGCTTGAGCTCAAGGGCCAGGCTCCGGTCTCTGAGCAGTGGGGTAAGATCGGGAGTGGCTACTTTGCAGTCAGTGGGGTGGAATCTGGCTGACGGACCCACGTCTTCGCGCCCAGTCATTTCTGTGCATGTGCGAGCGACACAGTCTGCTCTGTTTGCTTGTGCTGCGGTGACCAGTGCAGTGCAGACAGGTCCCCGCGGGCCTTCGGCCAGCAGCATGCATCTGCGCTAAGGCTCCTGCAATGGTGCATTTGGTTAGGAGAGTAAAAACTGCTACCTACAAATAAAAGTATAGGAGCCGGCCTTGTTGCTGGGACTCCGATAACTCTGGCTGCGCTGGGACTCAGAGCAGGGGCGGCTGCCTACGGAATGGGACGCCCAATGGCTTCAAATAGCTGGACATGAAAAGCCAAGATCTTCCTGGAGCCGAGCATCTCCACTGGTAAGGGACAGTAGCTCAACTCAGCTGCACAGCTCTCCATGCCGACTGGCCTGTCGGGCAGATCCATTGGCCTCCCCTCCCACAATGATACGAGATCCCAGTGGTGGAGCTGGGGCTGAGCCTCAGACCCTTTCTCTTCAGTGAGTGGAGGCAGGCAGGGGACTCCCTCAAGAAACAGGGGGGAATGGAGCCTGGTCCAGCCCTTCCCAGATGGATGGACAGACCTTGAGCTGCAGGGCCTTGGAGAGTGAGGGAAGAAGGCTTTGGGTGCAGAGAAGTCCATTCATCAACAGCAAAGAGAGGCTTTCTGGGAACTCCAGAGCTCACGTCTCTTCCCCCCCACCCCAGCCAAACTGTCCAGCTGCAGGTTGGCGGAGGCTGCGAGCTCAGTGTGCAGCGGAGAGCTGACAGGAGCGGCTGGGGAGGACTTGCCAGGCAGACACCGCTAGCAAGGAACGGGCGAGCGACAGGCGAAGGCTGCCCCAGCCACAGCTCCTCTCAGCTCCGACCGCGCCAGCTGGGCCAGGCTCATCACCCGACAACAGGGGAAACACATGGGCCAGAGAGCCCCTGACCGTGGGAGGCGAATGGCTTTTGGCATCCCGGGCACTGCCCAGCAGGGCTCTCCAGCAGGCTAGCGCAGACCTCACCTGCCCTACCCCATGACACATTCCGCCCTCCTCCCTCCTGGGGGAAACCCCCCGAGACGGTAGGTAATTTACCCTCCTCCAAGAACAGGCTGGCTAGCACAGGGGCACACATTGGGTCGGGTCGGCAGGGGTTTCAGCATAAAGACCCCCCGAGAGGCCAGGCGCTGACTGGCTGGAATCCAGAAGCAGTCCAGCCACACAATAGCAGCTAGTGGCTTAGGCCCCCTCTCTCCCCGGCCTTTGGCTGCTCCGCCCCAAGTGGGGCCAGTGAAAGGGACTTGGGTGGGTCATGGAGCTGGTGACAAACCAGGGGCTTTGACACCAGGTGGCCAGTTCATCTCCAGCCCGGGGCAGCAGTGCCAGTGAATTAGCGACCGCTCTGTGCTCTGGCATCTCTCGGCAGCAAGCATCCCTGGCAGTCAGCACCCACTGCTCCCACCCAGGCTTAGGCCAGTCCCAGCACAAGGCCAAGGAGCAAAACAGCCGGGGAGCCTGGCTCTCCACGCACGCCAGGGATGTCTCCCAGCTCAGAACGCTTGCACTGGTAGGGAAGCAATATTGCCCCTGACCACACGGTCTCAAGCAGGAGGTCGACCTCCCAGGCTTTCCACCCAGGGCTGATCCTGCAGCTTTGCATTGCTGCTGAGGTCTGCACAAGCAGCATGGAAATACTTGGGCTGGGAAGAAGCTACGCGTAGAATGGATCATGCATGTCCAATTGCCCTCCTGGCCTTTGAGGTGAAGGGCCCGCAGGGCAAGGCTGAGCTACATTGGCAGAGAAATGCAGATTTGTTCCCTGGCTCCTCTCAGCCTCCCTCCCTTCTGGGATATCTCAAGTGGGCCCTGCCAGAGCGTGCTCCTACCCACATCCCCTGGCCCTCCAGAAACCATCCCTGGGCTGCTGTCCTGTGAGGCCCCCAGCACTCCTGCCGAGAAGCCCACCTCTTTCCAAGCTGTGCCTAGAGACCATCTCTTGGTGCTCTATACCATGGATTGCCTCACCCTCACATCCCTGACCCCAAGCAGTGGAACATGCTACCACCCCTGGAGAGTGAGGCACCTCGTGGGACAGCCCTGATTCACCTCCGGTCCCACGGCGATATTAGTTGGTGGCTCCTGCACAGAGCCGTGAGCACGGGCACATGTCTGGGGCAGTTCACAGACACCTCTGATACACGCCTCTTCCGTGGGGAGCAGCCCCTGGGGCATGGCCAGCTGGATGCAGCCCCCTCTTCCAGCTCCTCCCACTGAGCTTCTGGCTGAACTTTCCCCCACACCTAGTCCTCTCCACAGTCACTGTCCGTGGCCATACAAAGTCAGGGGAATGCCTTAACAATCTCCTCCGGGCACTGGCCAAAATGGCTACCCACCAGCCCCAGATGAGGACACTCGCTGGGGAGATGCTGTGCAACTGGGAGGCCTACTTCCATGCCCAGGATATCTCATGCATCCAGGCAGAGTGCTCTGGGCAGCATCCACAGACTACATGGCCTCTTTCGCCAAGCAGCAGGGGCATCCAGGGTTCTCTGCCCAGTGAGCCCCTCCGATTCCTTCATTTTAAACCTTGGACACCCCTGCCACTCCTGTTCCCATCTGAGCCTTCCTTGTCCCACAGAATCAGCTGGTTTTCTAGGCTCTGTGGCCCTTCCTCGCTGGAGGGCAGCCTTGTGTCCTCGGCCCATCCTCCCAGAATTCACACGGGCAGACCGAATGACTGAACACTACTACTAAAGGGACAGGTGAGGGGCATGCTCTGGGCCAGCATCTCCCAACTGAGCAGGCCAGTGGCTGCCAGTGGCCAGCCAAAGAAACTCATTCTCCTCAGACAAGTTTCCCTAGCAGTTAGGCTGCACTTTGAGCTCCGCCCCTGCAGGGAAGATGGATAGAGGTGTCCTTCGTACAGGGCTCAAGCCATGCATTGGCACCTGGTATTCCACTTGCTGGAGCCAACAGTCCATGCTGAGGTTTCCCAAGAAAACAGTTCAGAAAACTTGTATTTTTGCACTCAATTAACTAGCAGAGCTTAGGGAAGGTGCTTTCATCTCCCGCCTCCTTCCTGCTTCTGTTTGCTTTATCTACAAAGCGGCACTTAAACCTTCCACGGGCTTTGGACCTGGGCTTGACCCATCTATTTAGAGGTGCCAGGGCTCATCCCTGGCAAGCCCTAGCACAAATTAAGCACGGAGGGAGATCCCCTCATCCAGGCAGGCTAAGTACAGTTCTGCTGCCCTTTTCTCATACAATAAGGATAACAACATTTCATGACCCCACATTTAATACTTAAGTGATTTGTAACCCAACACCAGCCAAAATTGATCACTTGGGCAGCACAGCTCTGTCTGCCGGATACCTAGGTAGAGTAAGTGAGTTTGTGTAAATACAATCTGGTCCTGAAGCCTTTTCAGGCACCCCTGGCTCATCACTAGCTGTCAGAGGAGAGCTCATTCAGACCTTGCTTATAAATAATAATTTGAAATTATTAGGTAGGCCAATATAGCCGAAACAAATGTGCCACCATTGACAAAAATAACAGCTGTATGAGGAAGCTAGTCTTTGCTCAGACTTTTCATGCTCTCTCAGGTACAAGTATTTTCTCATACACTTTATCTGCTTTTAAAGTGTGTATTAATGTTTCCATTTCAATTCAAATTTTCAACCAATGACTAAATTGGCAGCACTGCACGTAACTGGGGGGAGGGTGTTGGGAAAATTCAGGGGAGGTGTACACCCCCCCGGGGGGGGCATCTAGGGAAATCTCTGGAGCTGGCCAGAGAACTGGACTATGCTGTCGTGACTGCACCCCAGAATGCTAGATTTGTGACCGGGAAACATATATAAACATACGTTTCCTAGTAGGCCAAGATTTTTAAAATGCATTATTTGCCAAGGTTCTTATCTCACATCATCGCTGTCTCAAAAGGTCACTATATGGGGAGTTTCTGTACTAAACTTTTTTATTATTATACTTATTTTTTTATGTAAGAACGGCCATATTGGGTCAGACCAATGGTCCATCTAGCTCTGTCATAAATATAAAGGGAAGGGTAACCACCTTTCTGTATACAGTGCTATAAAATCCCTCCTGGCCAGAGGCAACCTCCTGTTACCTGTAAACGGTTAAGAAGCTCAGCTAACCTGGCTGGCACCTGACCCAAAGGACCAATAAGGGGACAAGATACTTTCAAATCTTGGGGGGAGGCTTTTGTTGTGCTCTAAAGGAATTGGCGGCTGTGATTGTAGAGCCATTGGCCATTATCTTTGAAAACTCGTGGCGAACGGGGGAAGTCCCAGATGACTGGAAAAAGGCTAATGTAGTGCCAATCTTTAAAAAAGGGAAGAAGGAGGATCCAGGGAACTACAGGCCAGTCAGCCTCACTTCAGTCCCCGGAAAAATCATGGAGCAGGTCCTCAAAGAATCAATCCTGAAGCACTTACACGAGAGGAAAGTGATCAGGAACAGTCAGCATGGATTCACCAAGGGAAGGTCATGCCTGACTAATCTAATCGCCTTCTATGATGAGATTACTGGTTCTGTGGATGAAGGGAAAGCAGTGGATGTATTGTTTCTTGACTTTAGCAAAGCTTTTGACACGGTCTCCCATAGTATTCTTGTCAGCAAGTTAAAGAAGTATGGGCTGGATGAATGCACTATAAGGTGGGTAGAAAGTTGGCTAGATTGTCGGGCTCAACGGGTAGTGATCAATGGCTCCACGTCTAGTTGGCAGCCGGTGTCAAGTGGAGTGCCCCGGGGTCGGTCCTGGGGCCGGTTTTGTTCAATATCTTCATAAATGATCTGGAGGATGGTGTGGATTGCACTCTCAGCAAATTTGCGGATGATACTAAACTGGGAGGATACGCTGGAGGGCAGGGATAGGATACAGAGGGACCTAGACAAATTGGAGGATTGGGCCAAAAGAAATCTGATGAGGTTCAATAAGGATAAGTGCAGGGTCCTGCACTTGGGACGGAAGAACCCAATGCACAGCTACAGACTAGGGACCGAATGGCTAGGCAGCAGTTCTGCGGAAAAGGACCTAGGGGTGACAGTGGACGAGAAGCTGGATATGAGTCAGCAGTGTGCCCTTGTTGCCAAGAAGGCCAATGGCATTTTGGGATGTATAAGTAGGGGCATAGCGAGCAGATCGAGGGACGTGATCGTCCCCCTCTATTCGACATTGGTGAGGCCTCATCTGGAGTACTGTGTCCAGTTTTGGGCCCCACGCTACAAGAAGGATGTGGATAAATTGGAAAGAGTCCAGCGAAGGGCAACAAAAATGATTAGGGGTCTGGAACACATGACTTATGAGGAGAGGCTGAGGGAACTGGGATTGTTTAGTCTGCAGAAGAGAAGAATGAGGGGGGATTTGATAGCTGCTTTCAACTACCTGAGAGGTGGTTCCAGAGAGGATGGTTCTAAACTATTCTCAGTGGTAGAAGAGGACAGGACAAGGAGTAATGGTCTCAAGTTGCAGTGGGGGAGGTTTAGGTTGGATATTAGGAAAAACTTTTTCACTAGGAGGGTGGTGAAACACTGGAATGCGTTACCTAGGGAGGTGGTAGAATCTCCTTCCTTAGAAGTTTTTAAGGTCAGGCTTGACAAAGCCCTGGCTGGGATGATTTAATTGGGGATTGGTCCTGCTTTTGAGCAGGGGGTTGGACTAGATGACCTCCTGAGGTCCCTTCCAACCCTGATATTCTATGATTCTATGATTCTTTGTTTACGTGGTTGTTCTCCCTTGGGACTGAGAGAGGCCAGACAGAAATCCATCTTCTCCAACCCATCCTAATCCAAGTCTCCAATATTGCAACCAGTAGAGGTGAGCCAAGCAAGGCGGATTAGTTTATCTTTTGGTTTATGTGAATTTTCCCTGTTTTAAGAGGGAGCTTTATTCCCATTTTCTGTGACTTTAAGGTTTGCCCAGAGGGGGATCCTCTGTGTTTTGAATCTGGATACCCTGTAAAGTATTTTCCATCCTGATTTTACAGAGATGATTTTTACCTTTCCTTTTTTTAAAATAAAATCCTTCTTTTAAGAACCTGACTGATTTTTCCATGGTTCCAAGATCCAGGGGTTTGGGTCTTTGATCATTTTGTAACCAATCGGTTCGGATATTATTCTCAAGCCTCCCCAGGAAAGGGGGTGTGTAAGGCTTGGGGGGATATTTTGGGGGAAGACGTCTCCAAGTGGGTTCTTTCCCTGTTCTTTGTTTAACATGTTTGGTGGTGGCAGCGTACCCGGCTTTAATCTAAGCTGATAGAAATAAGCTCAGGGGGCTTTCATGCGGGTCCCCACATCTGCACCCTAGAGTTCAGAGTGGGGAAGGAACCCTGACAAGCTCAGTATTCTGTCTTCCGATAGTGACTATTCCAGGAGCTTCAGAGGGAATGAACAGAACAGGGAATCATCGAGTGATCCATCCCGTTGTCCACTCCCAACTTCTGGCAAACAGATGCTAGGAACACTCAGAGCATGGTGTTGCATCCCTGCCCATCCTGACTAATAGCCATTGATGGACCTAACCTCCATGAACTTACCTAGTTCTTTTTTGAACCCTGGTATAATTTTGGCCTTCACAACATCCCTGGCAAAACGTTCCATGGGTGACTGTGTGTTGTGTGAAGAAATACTTCCTTTTGTTTGTTTTAAACTTGCTGCCTATTAATTTAATTAGGTGACCCCTGTTTCTTGTGTTATGTGAAGGGGTAAATAACACTTCCCGATTCACTTTCTCCACACCAGTCAAGATTTTATAAGCCTCTAGCATATCACCTCTTAGTAATTTCTTTTCCAAGCTGAAAAGTCCCAGTCTTTTTAATCTCTCCTCGTACGGAAGCCGTTCCACATCCCTCATCATTTTGGTTGCCCTTCTCTGTGCTTCTTCCGATTCCAATATATCTTTTTTGAGATGGAGTGACCAGAACTGCCTGCAGTATTCAAGATGTGGGCATATCATGAATTTATATAGTAAAAGTGGAGGAACTTGGTTTGCCAGACTGATCAGCTAAGCCAATACTGACAACCTATATGAAAAGGCTGCAAAACACCATGCCTCTGGACTGCAACAACGTGCAAAAAGCCTTATAAGCCAGTCACTGTCAAAGCCAATTTTTGGAGAACTTAATGAGGCTGTTAAGAATGATGGAGACACAACTCAGTTTAGACAACGAAGAGTCCTTGTGGCACCTTAGAGACAAACAAATTTATTTGGGCATAAGCTTTCGTGGGCTAAAACCCACTTCATCAGATGCATGGAGTGGAAAATACAGTAGAGAGGTATAAATACACAGCATTTATTGAAAAGATGGGAGCTGCCTTACCAAGTGTGGGGGGTCAGTGCTAACGAGCCAATTCAATTAAGTTAGAAGTGGGCTATTCTCAACAGTTGACAAGAAGGGGTGGAAATCACTTTTGTAGTGCTAATGAGGCCAATGTGATCAAGATGGCCCATTTCAAACAGTTAACAAGAAGGTGTGAATATCAGCAGGGAGAAATTAGTTTTTGTAGTGACCCATCCACTCCCAGTCTTTATTCAGGCCTAATTAGATGATGTGCAGTTTGCAAATTAATTCCAAATCTGCAGTTTCTCGTTGGAGTCTTTCTGAAGTTTTGTTGTTGAAGAATTGCCACTTTTAAGTCTGTTATTGAGTGTCCAGGGAGATTGAAGTGTTCTCCTACTGGTTTTTGAATGTTATAATTCTTGATGTCAGATTTGTGTCCATTTATTCTTTTGCATAGAGACTGTCCGGTTTGACCAATGTACATGGCAGAGGGGCATTCCTGGCACATGATGGCATATATCACATTGGTAGATGTGCAGGTGAACGAGCCCCTGATGGTGTGGCTGATGTGGTTAGGTCCTATGATGGTCCTATCTCGGGGCTTCTCCTTCTGCCCCCCCCCCCCCATGAACAGGATACAGTTCTGCAGTGACCTAGAATCCTACTTTCGACGTCTCCAACTCAAGGAATATTTCCAACACACCACTGAAGAGCATACTAACCCACAGAGGCCTTCCTACCAACGCTACGAAAAGAAGGATTCTGCGTGGACTCCTCCTGAAGGTTGAAACAGCAGACTGGACTTCTACATAGAGTGCTTCTGCCAACGTGCACGGGCTGAAATAGTGGAAAAGCAGCATCACTTGCCCCACAACCTCAGCCATACAGAGCACAACGCCAGCCACAGCCTCAGAAATAACTCTAACATCATAATCAAAATGGCTGACAAAGGAGATGCTGTTGTCATCATTAATAGGTTGGAATACGAACAAGAGGCTGCTAGGCAGCTCTCCAACACCACTTTCTACAGGCCATTACCCTCTGATCCCACTGAGGATTACCAAAAGAAACTACACCGTCTGCTCAAGAAACTCTCTCAAGAAGCACAGGAACAAATCTACACAGACACACCCCTAGAGCCCCAACCAGGAGTATTCTATCTGCTACCCAAGATCCATAAACCTGGAAATCCTGGACACGCCATTATCTCAGGCACTGGCACCCTGACAGCAGGATTGTCTGGCTATGTAGACTCTGTCCTCAGGCCTTACACTACCAGCACTCCCAGCTATCTTCGAGACATCACTGACTTCCTGAGGAAACTACAATCCATCAGTGATCTTCCTGAAAACACCATCCTGGCCACTATGGATGTAGAAGCCCCCTACACCAACATTCCACATAAAGATGGACTACAGGCCGTCAGGAACAGTATCCCTGATAATGTCACGGCAAACCTGGTGGCTGAACTTTGTGACTTTGTCCTTACCCATAACTATTTCACATTTGGGGACAATGTATACCTTCAAATCAGCAGCACTGCTATGGGTACCTGCATGGCCCCACAGTATGGCCACATTTTTATGGCTGACTTAGAACAACGCTTCCTCGGCTCTCATCCCCTAACGCCCCTACTCTACTTGCGCTATATTGATGACATCTTCATCATTCAGACCCATGGAAAAGAAGCCCTTGAAGAATTCCACCATGATTTCAACAATTTCAATCCCACCATCAACCTCAGCCTGGACCAGTCCACACAAGAGATCCACTTTCTAGACACTACAGTGCAAATAAGCAATGATCACATAAACACCACCCTATACCGGAAACCTACTGACCGCTATACTTACCTACATGCCTCCAGCTTTCATCCACACCACATCACACGATCCATTGTCTACAGCCAAGCTCTAAGATACAACTGTATTTGCTCCAATTCCCCAGACAGAGACAAACAGCTACAGGATCTCTATCAAATGTTCTTAAAACTACAATACCCACCTGCTGAAGTGAAGAAACAGATTGACAGAGCTAGAAGGGCTGAAGACTATCGCCATTCTCTCTCTTGTAAATCTACTGTTGAAACCACTTGGGTCATTAAACAATGTCATCCAGGCTTTTGCTACAACAGTAGTAGATCTTTGTCTACCCTTGGAGCAATCCGAGAGCTATCCACTGAAAAGCGTACGGGAAGAAGCAAAGAATTCAGTCCAGAAGTTGACTAATGAAGGTATTTATATTGACTCCTTAAGTGAAGATGACAAGAAGTGTTTGTTAAGCCAGCTGAAAAAGTATACAGACTTGATTCTTACAAATCTACAGTAGAAATTTCTGGATTCTACTCGACCTCTACGTAGCTTTTACAGATGCCTGTTCTATAAAACACCGACAGTTGAGTGGGGCGAGGCACTGCCAGCCATGGGGCTGCCATGTGCTCAGGACAGAGTAGAGAATTTTGAACACAGAGTGGAATATCATAGGACAAACAAATGAAGATTTGACTTCAACTTCTTTTTTATCATCACTAGTGGCTCGACCCGATCTTTGTGCTGTTTCCTGGGATGAAAGAAGTAGGAATTCATCTCTTGCGGCTCCCAGTCACAACAGCTACAGCCAAGCGTTCTTTTTCATCACTGAATAGAATTTTGTGTTTTGAAAGAAGTCGCCTTCTGCCTGATCATGAGCATAATCATGAAGGACTGGAAGTAATGGACACACAAGAAGACACCAAAATTACAGGAAGAAACCAAGAAGGTTGTAGCTATTGTACTCCTGTTCTTTTTGTAGTACAGGGAGTAGCCAACTTTAATTTTTGTGATGATTTTAAAACTTGAGTTAAATCTAATAAAATAGTCATGAAACATTTTTCAGTTTTTAATATGGTGCCATACAGCCCACCTTTGCCCTCACAGTCTCAACCCTTGTCGGCCCTCACCTGCCCTGAATAGTACACACACACAATTTCAATTCCTGGGGAAAACACTGGCCAGCTCCAGGCAGCGAGCGATCAGAGCATTTCTGTGCTGAGATGACAGGCAGAAGACCTGGGCCTCAAGCAGGGCCTTGAGCTGCAGACCCCAGCCCCATATCTAGGGGGGAGGGATAGCTCAGTGGTTTGCGCATTGGCCTGCTAAACTCAGGGTTGTGAGTTCAATCCTTGAGAGGGCCATTTAGGGATTGGGGGAAAAAATTGGGGATTGGTCCTGCTTTGAGCAGGGGGTTGGACTAGATGACTCCTGAGGTCCCTTCCAACCCTGATATTCTATGAACCAGTCCCCTCTTTCCAAACCCAAACCCATTCTAATGTCTGAATATAAATCAGCAGGCAGCCACATCCAAACAGTTTGTGCAGTACTGGTCGCCATGTCCCTGCAGGAGGTTCAGAGAAGGGTAACAAGTGTGATCAAGAGTCCAGAAAAGCTCTCCTATGAAGACAGGTTGAAGAGACTAGGATGGTTATCTAAGGCTTTGTCTACACTGCCGCGCCACTAAAAGGTGCGTAGTGTAGCTGCTGATGGTTGGCGGGAGAGAGCTCTTCCGCCAACAAAAAACTTCCACCTCCCATGAGCGGCAGAGCGCTCCTGTCAACAAAGCGCTGTTCACATGGGTGTTTGTCAGTAAAACTTTTGTCATTCGGGGCAGGGGGTGATTTAACACCCCTGAATGACAAAAGTTTTGCCGACGAAGTTCCAGTAAAGACAAAGCCTTAGAAATGAGAAGAGGGGCCACAATGGAATCCGAAAAATGCTGACTGGAATAGAGGAAGTAGATGGGGAGCAGCTATTCTCCCAGTCTCAGAACAAGGGTGTATTCAATGAAATTGAAAGGTAGGAAATTCAAACATCAATAAAAGGAAATCTCCCTGCCCTCAACACGTAATTAGCCAGTGGAACTCACTGCCACATGAAGTCATTGCAGCCAGGAACTTAACGAGAATCGAAATAGGACTGAGGCATTGATACAGCTAATACAACTAGCCAGGGTGATCATACGTAACGATGACAGAGGATATTGACCCTCCTGCTTCATGGCTTGAGCCAATCTCTGTCCACTAGAGATGAGGAGGGGTCCATGTGTGATGTGGATTATTCAGCACCTCCTATTGTGGGGTTTTTACACCTTCCCCTGCAGCAGCTGGTGCCAGTCCCGGCTGGAGATAGGATACTAGGCTGCACCCAGGATCTGACCCAGTCTGGCAGCTCCTATGTGCCTCATGCTCAGTGTATTTGCCCTGCCTGTCCCCTTGGCCAGGCCTCCTGTGACAGACTCCACGCTCTGCTCCAGCTGGGACATTGTCTGTGCCCCCTGAGGGAGCTCTCCTGCCATTCCTCTTGCCCCCTCTTAAGCCCCACAGTGGGGCACTCCTGGGCCCCTAGGAAAGCCTCGTCCTCCTCTCAGCGTAGCTGGAGCCTGGACTGTGACCAGTCAGAGCCAGAAACTCAGCAGGCAGGGTGCCAGCAATGGCTGCCAAGTCTAGCGGTTCAGAGCAATGTGGCATGGTGACATCACAAACCACAGCTGGGCCCGAGAGGCCCGAGCACCCCCCTGCAAGCCCAGAAAGTGCGGGGGAAAGCTGACAGCTCCAGCCACCTCCAGCTCTGAGCCGAAGGCTCCACTCCCCACTGGCTTTTGACACCCCACCTGGGGTCTCGTGAGTGATCCCTCCCAGCCATGCAACCGCTGCCTGGGCCTGAAAGACCCCTGCCTACCCAGAGGTGGCAGGGGAGCCAGAGAGACAGGTGGGTTCTGCCCTGGTGTATGCTGCACCAAGCACGGTGCAAAGAGCAGGAGCTCTGTCGGCAGGGCCTGGGGCAGTCAGCCAGCAAGAGAGCCCTGCCCAGAGATCCTGGCAGGCAGGATCCCCTTGGGCTCGGGATGCGGGAGACCAGCTGTGGCTGGCACGTCCCTGCACAGTCTCATCTTGAACCAGCAGCTGCACCCCTGCCATCTGGCTGGGGGAGGGGAGCGGGAGGGAGAAGAAACCGCAGAGGTTGGTGTATGTCTGCGAGGGGTCAGTGCGGGAGAAGATGGTGCTGAAACCCAGTGTACCCAGCTGGACCCAGAGACGGGGCCTGGCCTGGAATGGAGCCAGGGTGAAGGGTTGGGCCTGAGAGAAGTGCCCAGAGACGCTGGGAAAGGACAGTCCGAGCCCCTGCATTGCTCACGCTGCCGGTGATCACACACTCTGGGGGTGGCGGGGGGCAGGAGACAGTCCCATGATCCCCTTGCTCTGTTTGTAGTTCATGCGGGGTTAATAAACGACCAACAGCTGCGATAAGCATGGTCCATGCAGCAGGGCAGGTTTTGAGATGGCCCCACGCCCAAGAGGAGAAGGTGCCTAGACAGGGCGAAGCCAGGGCTCAGAGCAGCCTATGGGGTTCTGACAACCCGCTGAAACATCTCTCGGTCAGTTATCCCATCAATGGGACTGCAACAGGCAGTGCAGCCAGGGAGGCATTCGCCGCACAGCGGGCTCCACCGTACCATACTCAGGCAATCTCTGCTCCTTGCCTGCTTGGCCTGAGGCAGAGCTCCCTGTGCCTGGCTGGGGGGCATCACGCAGGCAGCACAGGGACCCAGGAGCAGCCGTCGGGGCGGCGGTCTGGCTCTAGGTCTGCAAGCACGTGGGCTGCACTCCCTTGGGCTGCCTCCCAGGTCAGCTCTGTTAGCTAGAGACCCCCACTGGTCCGACTCCTGTGTCCCTACCTGTGTTTGCTGTCATGTCCTGCTTTCGCCAGCACCATGCAAACGGAGAGCCTCCCTCTGCCACCCACTCCACGGGCCAGGGACTTCTTCAGCCACCTAGGAGAGAAGCCAGTGGGGAAAAGCCATACGCAGCACCAGGAGTAAAGAGAGAGACAGCAGGGATGGCATCATGCCACAGAGTGCCCCAGTGCCAAGTTAAGCTGAGACTCCAGGAAACATGATACCTTTTGTTGTTTTGTATGTAACCACTCTGTGCCCACCATTATCCCAAGGTGCCATCTCTGAAGTCTTAGCACTGATTACTTTCACTATAGCCCATCTCAATGCTGGCATCCTGGGTAGGGTGACCAGATGTCCTGATTTTATACGGACAGTCCCGATATTTGGGGCTTTTTCTTATATAGGCTCCTATTACCCCCCACCCCCTACCCCGATTTTTCACACTTGCTGTCTGGTTACCCGAAGCCTGGGGCCGAGCTCAGCTGAGCCAAAGAAACTGGAACAGCGCACAGTGTGCTGGGGGGCCATCGCAGCTGGGAGCTTCTGTGAGCGGCCAGTGGGTCAGGGCTGGACACTGCAGGGGGCTCGGGGGGCCTGGCAGAGCATGGGCTGGCGTTGCCCAGTGGAGGCTGTTGGGTGCAAACAGGCTGGTGGTGTCAGGAGCTGAAACAGCAAGTCTTCCTCGCGCTGGAGGTGGGGCAGGGGAGTAAACAAGGCGACTCTCCACCATCCACCAGGATGGCCAAATTGCCGGGGCCCGTGCTTTGAGAGAAGTCTGTGTCCATGTCCTCATCCCCGCGCTGCCATCGCCTGCTTTTGCAGGTTCTGGTTCTGCAGGTACCACACGATAACGCGCGAGGTGTTTACAATGCTCATAACTGCCGCGGTGAGCTGAGCGGGCTCCATGCTTGCCGTGGTCTGGCGTCTGCAGGAGAGCAGAGTGCCAGCAGAAGCGGTCACTCAGTGATGATGGTTTGCAGACCTACTGCACCGTCCGCTGCCAGGACACAAAAGCTGAGCGGGCTGCACGCTCAAAGCCGTTTTATGGCGAGACAAGAGCAGCCGAGCAGAGTGGCCACGGAAGCGGCCCTGCGAGACCACTGGGAGAGCAGAGTGGCCGCGGAGGCGGTGGCTGACAACCTGTGAGGTGGATTCATAAGAGCAGAGTGGCAGCGGAAGAGGGAGCCCATGAGAGACAACATGGAGAAATTTGCTATCGAGACAAGAGCACGAGCAGGAGGGCAGAGTGGCAGCGGAAGCTGTTGTTCGATGACTATAGTTAGCATCGTACTGCACCGGCTGCTGAAAGCAGTATGGGGCCCGCACGGAAAAAAGGCGCGAAATGATTGTCTGCTGTTGCTTTCACGGAGGGAGGGGCAACTGATGACATGTACCCAAAACCACCCGTGACAATGTTTTTGCCCCATCAGGCGTTGGGAGCTCAACCCAGAATTCCAATGGGCGGCGGAGACTGCGGGAACTGTGGGATAGCTACCCACAATGCAACGCTCCCAAAGTCGACGCTAGCCTCGGTACTGTGGACGCACTCTGCCGACTTAATGCGCTTAGTGGGGACGCACACAATCGACTGTAAAACCGCTTTCTAAAAATCGACTTCTATAAATTCGACTTAATTTTGTAGTGTAGACATACCCTAAGAGGAGAGCTACAGCTCTGTGGACTGCAAACTGCCCATGTTCATTGCAAAGGCATGTTCACTCTGGAGCCTAATGACACCCAACATTTAAGTTCACTGGCTACTGTTTTACAAAGAACAACCAGCTGCTCTGGGGCAGTGGGAGCCATCAGAATGGGGGGCACATCAGATACCATGGAGAGGGGATACCCAAGTTGCGGTCTCTTGGTTACCCAGGGAAGGCCATGAACACAGACCCTCTTATTCTGCAGCCCTCCGAGACAGGGGTCGGCCACCGTGGGGGAGAGACCAGGGAGCCCCGGAGGGCACAATGGGTACAGAGGAAGGTGTGGAGAGTTTGCAGAGAGAAACCCAGCGTGGGTGGGGTGCCTGTGGGGTGGCCACAAGCCCTGGAGTGACTCACTCAACTGTCCTTTGCTGAACGCTCACACAACATGCAGACGAAGCTACTCAGGATGTGAACCGAAGCCACAGGCACCTTCCCGAGGAGTATTTCGAGTCTCGGTGAACACGAACATAGCCAAGGAAGCACCAGGCTAGAGGCTCTGGCAGTTGGAAGAAAACTGCCCTGACACAGGGGAGGGGGTTCCTCATGGCTTGGCAAAGCAGCAGCCCTGAGCCGGGCGGGTTTTCAGCCATTGGCTGGCCAAGCCTGGGCAGAGCCAGGCTCATGTACCATTGATGTCCCTCTGGTGACAAGGGGAAAATGGCCCTTCATCCTGGGAAGAGTCACGACCTCCCCGGCAGGTGGGGCAGCTCATCTGCCTTGGTGTAAGTGCAGTCTCGGAGCTCCACACTGGGCCAGGCCACGGCTGCAGGGGGTTGGAGGGTTTGTACACAGGACTTTGGGGAGCAGTGAATTGCGAGGGCAGGTCCAGCAAGGAGCTGGCATGGTAGATCCTGCTCAAGTGCAAGCTGCCCTCTGGGTGATGGAAAGAAGCCTCCAGCCCAAGTGTCCTTGGCTTTGCTGTGCCAGGCTCCGCCCCGTCAGCAGGAAGCGGCCGGGAGCTGGCAGTGGCAGGACAGCAGGGCTCAGGCTGGGGAAACAGCCCCTTACCCCTTCCCTGACACCACAACTAGCTGAAAGATCCTGCAGCTGCTCCCCCGGCAGGACCCTCACAATGGAGGAGCGACATTCCCTCACTCCCAAGCAGATGGGCAAAGGCACATGCCAGCCACACTCAGACACCGGGTACCGTGCCCGCAGATCAGACCCGCAGCTGCCCCCCTCAGCCCTGCATTCCCAGCTGGATCTTCCCAGTCCCCACCTCTCTCCTTGTGCGCTGGGTCCTTCCTCGTTGCCTCTCCACCCTCCTTTGCCATTCACCCCATAGATCCTGCCACAGCCAGCTCCCCCCGCCAGCCCTTTATCCACCAAACTCTCCATCCCTTCCCACCTCTCGAAAGGAGGGGCAGGAATGCATATGCTCCTCCTCGCCCAAAGATCCCCCCCATGGGCACCTACCTGGGCCCCTCTCTCCAGTGCCCATAGGAGAAGCGAGGGCACCTCCAGCACCTGAGCAACTCCACTGCACCCTCTCCCCACCCCGGCTGGCCCCGAACGCTCAGCAGACGAAGCTGTCCCACGTGGGCGTGAGCAGCTGGTGTTTGGCCTAGAGAGAGGATGGCCACAGTGCTGAGGGACCCTAAGACAACTGTTCCTCTAAAGGACCTGTTTATCCAGAAGCTGCGTCCCTGGCCCCAATTAAGCAGACTCTGATGCTGACGAAAGGCAGTTCCGAGGGGCCCGGCACGGGTTGCTTGCTCTTACGGCCCCAGCACGGACGAGAGGGTGCGTACGCCAGCAGGGACAGGAAAGTTTGGAATTGTACAGGGGCTGCTAAGGGAAACCAGTCTAGCTTGTCACGGTTTCGTTTTTCTCTGAAAGGCGAAGGCACCTGAAGGGACTCTTCCAAAATGCAATTTTTCTTGTTTGCGATTTATCCAAGAAGCGTCAGGAAGGTGAAATCTGTCCTGGTGTTGCTGGAGGTTTCCCCGACGGCCCAGGTATCTGAGAACTGTCTGAGCCCTGAACAGAAGGGGCCAGCGTTTTGCAATTCCCCTCCAAAGAGTGCTTTTCTCTCAGCTATTTATTAGGCATTGGAGTTAAATAGGTGTAAACAAAGCAATCCCGGTGTTTGAAACCGTCTGCTAAGAAACGCTGCCCCACGCAGTTCGAGGTCAGCTCTGGGGGTCTGGGATGTCCTCATCCTCCCAGGGCTCCAGAGAGTCCTCCAGGGTCAGCAGGGGAGATGAGACCTGAATGTCTAATGCAAGAGAGCAGAAAAAAGCAGCACAGAAAGCCTTCCCCGCCGCCTGTCCCCACGCCTCTGGGAAAGGCAAGAGCCCCATTGTTTTCCTTTGCAGGCTGCTTTCTGGGCTGCGGGTTGCCTTGGAGAGGCTGGGCCTGCCCTACTGAGAAGGTGCCCGTTCCCCACATGGCCCCGACTTCTCCTGGCCCCTCTTCCGAGCAGCTCTGCTAAGGGGACACGCTGCAGCAGCTGGCGGGGCAGGGGTGCCCTGGGGAGGGGATGCCCAGGCGGCCTCTGCTCAGGGGTGGGCTCAGAGCCCCGCCACTTCTCTCACGTGCTGGGTGAGCTCCCTCGAGTGCCCGCATTGCGCCGCCCCCTCCCCGGGAGCAGCGCCCGTGGGCGGCCAGGGAGCGGACCCCCGGCGGCCCCGGGCAGAGCCCCGGGCAGAGCCCCGGGCAGAGCCCCGGGCAGAGCCCCGGGCAGAGCCCCGGGCAGAGCCCCGGGCAGAGCCCCGGGCAGAGCCCCGGGCAGAGCCCCGGGCAGAGCGGGGCATCCCGGAGCTGCCGAGCGACTTCCTCTGGCGAACAATAACCGCGCAACGCCCCGAGGGGCCGCCCGTGGGCCCCCTGGGCCAGGCCGTGACCGCATGACCCCGGCCCGGCCAGCGGCCACAGAGGCAGGAGGAAGCCGCCGGCCCATTGTCCGCGGTCCCCACCCTGCCCCTCACAACCAGGGCAGCCACCGACATCAAGACGCGTTTCCTCCCGAGCAGCAGGGCGCAGCGCCCCCGCCGGGGCCTGGCACTGCCGGGCCTGGCACTGCCGGCGCCCCCGGGCAGCGCAGGGGCCGGCTGGCCCCGTCGTGCGCCCCCGCCTTCCCCAGCAGCCCTGCCGGGTGACAAGACGGCGCCTTCCTGGGAGAGCCCTTAGCGGGAGCCTGGGGAAACCCTTCTGCTGGAGGAGCCCCCGGAGCAGGGGAGATGGCGCAGCCAGAGGCTGCTGGGTGCTCACCGTGTCCCGGCTGCAAAGGGTCGTGCCCCAGGGAAAAGCTCGGCAGGCTTCCAAGTGACAAGGGGACTCCCAAATCAGAACTCACACCCCGCCGCAGCCACTTCGAATTGCACCAGCCATGGCTTGGCCCTGGAGCGCGAGGGAGTCTCGGTGCTTTCAAGTCACTGGGACCATGGACAAGAAGCCACGGACGGACTCACCAATCCCAGGGGCTCCAGGAGCTGGACATGCCACTTCTTCCAAAACTCAGGCAGCTGCGACCCCCTCAGAGCAGCTGCCTTTGCTCCCTGCGGCTCCTTCCCCGGCCGCCCTCAGCTTGCAGCCAGCAGCCTCCTGCTTTACCAGGAGCTGCCCGAGCCGCCCCCTCCCCGGCCAAGCTGGGCTGGTTTGAAGAGCTGCCTTAAGCAGGGGACACTTAGGTCCTGCCTCCCATTAACTGCTCCACCTCCCACAGAGCAGCTTCAGCAGCCCCACCTTAAAGGGCCAGCACCTTCCTTTCTCTGTCCCCCTCGCCTTCTTGCTCCCAGTCCTTTTGCTGGGTGTGTCAGGGCCCCGTGAGCAAGAGCTGCTGGTCCCTGCAAGGCTCTGCAAACCCTCCACAGCTGTAGGGTCACCCCTCCAACCTGGAAAACATGAGCAAAGCAGGCTCACCCAGCCACCCCCAGGAAATACCCTCCCTGGCCTCCTGCTAAGAAGCTCACCTCCATGAGTTAACAGAAGGGCTTTAAACGGGGGCCAGGGCTCGGCCCCCAGCTGCAGTAAAGTACAGTTCTACCTTGAGAAGTGACTCTGTAGAAATAGCTCCTGTCTCATCTCACCAGCTCCCTGCGTGTCTCACAGTCAGAGCCACCAACTCGACTAAGAGACAGGTCTGCCACTTGTTACTCCCGTGGGCCCTGCCATGGGGGAGGGAGCTGGAGCCTGTCCCTGTGGGCCCTGCCATGGGGGACGGAGTCAGAGTCAGTTCCCGTGTTCCCTGCGGGGCCGGCCTGGTCACAGGGGAGGTAGCCAGAGTCTGTTCCCATGGGCCCTGTGGGGCTGGCCCAGCCAAAGGGGAGGTAGCCAGAGTCTGTTCCTGTGGGTTCTGTGGTACCGGTCCAGCCACAGGGGAGGGAGCCGGAGTCTGTTCCTGTGGGCCCTGGGGGGCTGGCCTGGTCACAGGGGTGGTAGCATGCCCTATGAAGGGCCAATTGGAACAACTCTGGTTTTAGGGGTAATCATGTATCTGGTTTTAGGGCATAAACACTTGCCAGAGGAGACCAAGAGAGACTTGTGCCCAGCACTGCTCAGCTAGCCAGGTGCAGTATGAGTGCTTTTATCTCTGCTCAGGCAGCCCCACTGGCTAACCTCAGCCTCCCAGGCTTGGCTTCCGACCACAGGTTGGGTTGTTGAGGGGGAGGGCTAGTTTAGTGGTTCAAGCATTGGCCTGCTAAACCCAGGGTTGTGAGTTCAGTCCTTGAGGGGGCCATTTAGGCATCTGGGCCAAAAATTGGGGATTGGTCCTGCTTTGAGCGGGGGGTTGGACTAGATGACCTCCTGAGGTCCCTTCCAACCCTGATATTCTATGATTGTTTTATGCCTGGCCAAAGTCAGTTCAGTTGCTTACGGACCTGAAAAAAAACTGAACCACTGAGTTAGCCTCCTGGCTAGAAGCAAATCCACCAACTTCCATGGCCCAGTGGTCTGATCGGAGATGACTGGTCCTGTGGATGGTGACCCAGTCCCGCATTGATTCAGTATCACTGTTCCTGGAACTCCCCAAAGTGTCTGTATTTCACACAGTGCCTGTGTGATCTGTACATCACAACAGTATGTCAGTCTATGGTTCCCTGTGCCCTGGCCACTCATAGTGTCCAGCACGTCTGGGCTAGGACAAGGGGTCATGGTTAAACAGTGTTCGCTCACCCATTTTAACAAACATGGTTCATATTGGCCAGGAGGACAGTCATAGCTGACCCTGAATCCACTCCAGCAGCACTGGTTTGGTGGGGGTGGCTGTCCAGGTATGGACGTATGGCTAGGTTGGAAGAACGAATTGCAAAGTGCATTTCCCAAGGACTAGGCAGCCAGTGATCACATGGGCACCAGAGGTTCTGGTGGTGCAGTAAGACTGGCAATGGCAGACACAGACTGCTCATCCAGCTAGCCCGTCTCAGGGACCCAGCTACAGATCAGTCCGGCTGGTGGTCCATCAGCAAGGAGGCCCTGTCCCTTTGGGAGCTGTCATGATGAGGGTGAACGTAGACATGGTTTAATACCTTTCACACCCTGTTCCTTGTCACTGCCCCCTAACATGCTTTACTGACAATAATGAATTGTAGAACCTCCCCAATGCACAGGTGGGGAACCCGAGGCAACAACCAGGGAAAAGACCTGCCACGTTCCCATAGTGGATCCATGGCAGAGCCTGGAAGAGAATCTAGGTCTCCTGACTCCTAGTCTTAGAATCATAGAATATCAGGGTTGGAAGGGACCCCAGAAGGTCATCTAGTCCAACCCCCTGCTCAAAGCAGGACCAATTCCCAGTTAAATCATCCCAGCCAGGGCTTTGTCAAGCCTGACCTTAAAAACCTCTAAGGAAGGAGATTCTACCACCTCCCTAGGTAACGCATTCCAGTGTTTCACCACCCTCTTAGTGAAAAAGTTTTTCCTAATATCCAATCTAAACCTCCCCCACTGCAACTTGAGACCATTACTCCTCGTTCTGTCATCTGCTACCATTGAGAACAGTCTAGAGCCATCCTCTTTGGAACCCCCTTTCAGGTAGTTGAAAGCAGCTATCAAATCCCCCCTCATTCTTCTCTTCTGCAGGCTAAACAATCCCAGCTCCCTCAGCCTCTCCTCATAACTCATGTGTTCCAGTCCCCTAATCATTTTTGTTGCCCTTCGCTGGACTCTCTCCAATTTATCCACATCCTTCTTGAAGTGTGGGGCCCAAAACTGGACACAGTACTCCAGATGAGGCCTCACCAATGTCGAATAGAGGGGAACGATCACGTCCCTCGATCTGCTTGCTATGCCCCTACTTATACATCCCAAAATGCCATTGGCCTTCTTGGCAACAAGGGCACACTGCTGACTCATATCCAGCTTCTCGTCCACTGTCACCCCTAGGTCCTTTTCCGCAGAACTGCTGCCTAGCCATTCGGTCCCTAGTCTGTAGCTGTGCATTGGGTTCTTCCGTCCTAAGTGCAGGACCCTGCACTTATCCTTATTGAACCTCATCAGATTCCTTTTGGCCCAATCTTCCAATTGGTCTAGGTCCTTCTGTATCCTATCCCTCCCCTCCAGCGTATCTACCACTCCTCCCAGTTTAGTATCATCCGCAAATTTGCTGAGAGTGCAATCCACACCATCCTCCAGATCATTTATGAAGATATTGAATAAAACCGGCCCCAGGACCGACCCTTGGGGCACTCCACTTGATACCGGCTGCCAACTAGACATGGAGCCATTGATCACTACCCGTTGAGCCCGACAATTTAGCCAGCTTTCTACCCACCTTATAGTGCATTCATCCAGCCCATACTTCCTTAACTTGCTGACAAGAATACTATGGGAGACCGTGTCAAAAGCTTTGCTAAAGTCAAGAAACAATACATCCACTGCTTTCCCTTCATCCACAGAACCAGTAATCTCATCATAAAAGGCGATTAGATTAGTCAGGCATGACCTTCCCTTGGTGAATCCATGCTGGCTGTTCCTGATCACTTTCCTCTCATGCAAGTGCTTCAGGATTGATTCTTTGAGGACCTGCTCCATGATTTTTCCAGGGACTGAGGTGAGGCTGACTGGCCTGTAGTTCCCAGGATCTTCCTTCTTCCCTTTTTTAAAGATTGGCACTACATTAGCCTTTTTCCAGTCATCCGGGACTTCCCCGGTTCGCCATGAGTTTTCAAAGATAATGGCCAGTGGCTCTGCAATCACAGCCGCCAATTCCTTCAGCACTCTCGGATGCAACTCGTCCGGCCCCATGGACTTGTGCACGTCCAGCTTTTCTAAATAGTCCCTAACCGCCTCTATCTCCACAGAGGGCTGGCCATCTCTTCCCCATTTTGTGATGCCCAGCGCAGCAGTCTGGGAGCTGACCTTGTTAGTGAAAACAGAGGCAAAAAGAGGTTCCCCCGACGACCAACCCCTCCATCTTCCTTGCTACGCTGGAGCTTTTCAGCCTTCACTCTCTCTTTCTCGGGACATGTCCCACGGTTCACTGTTTTGCCCCCTCACCCATTGTGTATCCTCTGAGTGTTTAACTAGGGCTGTGCCTCAGGCAGACATCTTCAGCATGCCCTATTCACAATGACTCCCAGGCCTTCTTCTGAGCTCCCTGTCATTTCAGAGCCCAGCAGTGTGTGGGAAAAGGTCAGAGTATTTCCATGTGTTTTCTCTTGTTATATTCCGAGCCTCTTCCAGATCTCAGCTAGAACAGCAGGACTGCCATAAACATACCGGCCTCTCTTTCATCTCTGCTCCATGGGGCATGGAATTGCCATCCACAACGGCAAACATTTTTATTTTCTGGGGAGTCGTCCTCAGTCCAGATGTGCACGTTATGGGCTGGACAACCCCCTGATCTGAACCGCACCCACCTTTACACTTCGGATTAGCAATGCCCCAGGAAAGCCCTGCCTGTAGCTGATAAAGTTGGGACCAGCAGCTACCATGTTCCTAAGATTTCAAAGCACGTCTTCTGTGCACTGTGCTGGCTCTTGTCCTGTGTCTCAAGGAGCTGTTCGGGTGGGGAGCTCATGGGCGGACGTGGGGACGGAAAGGAAACCTTTCACATGTTTTGAGGCATTCTCAGAAGGAGCTAAACTTCCTGGGGGCTTTCCAGGCTGACCTGACCCTGGTTGCTTTGCTCCTCACTGGAGCACTTGCCCATGCTCCTCTCAGAACAAATCTGGGCCAGGCTGTTTTAACCCCAGAGAAGCAGGGATATCTCAAGTAGTCTGGCTACTGCCTATCCACAGTGAGCAAATCCCTCCCACGCTGCTCTGGTGCAAATGCCTTCAACCAGGCAAAACCACCTGCTCTGAACCACCCTGGGGCTGCAGGCATGGCGCAGCCTCCCATGGAGAGCTTTCCATTCACAGGCCCCATGTCACACAGCATGGGACGGGACATCACACACCACAGCAGTGGCAGAGGCAGGACTAGAACATTGTGCTGGAAATGGCCCACCAAGATTACCATGCACATTGTAGGGAGAGTGGTCACTTTGGATGAGCTATTACCAGCAGGAGAGTGAGTTTGTGTGTGTGGTTTTTGGAGGGGGGTGAGGGGGTGAGAGAACCTGGATTTGTGCAGGAAATGGCCCACCTTGATTATCATGCACATTGTGAAGAGAGTTGTCACTTTGGATGGGCTATCACCAGCAGGAGAGTGAGTTTGTGTGTGTGGTTTTTGGAGGGGGGTGAGGGGGTGAGAGAACCTGGATTTGTGCAGGAAATGGCCCACCTTGATTATCATGCACATTGTGAAGAGAGTTGTCACTTTGGATGGGCTATTACCAGCAGGAGAGTGAGTTTGTGTGGGGGGGTGGAGGGTGAGAAAACCTGGATTTGTGCTGGAAATGGCCCAACTTGATGATCACTTTAGATAAGCTATTACCAGCAGGACAGTGGGGTGGGAGGAGGTATTGTTTCATGGTCTCTGTGTGTATATAATGTCTTCTGCAGTTTCCACGGTATGCATCCGATGAAGTGAGCTGTAGCTCACGAAAGCTCATGCTCAAATAAATTGGTTAGTCTCTAAGGTGCCAGAAGTCCTCCTTTTCTTTTTGCGAATACAGACTAAGACGGCTGTTACTCTGAGACTAGAACATTGCTCTCCAAACCGCCCGCCCAGTGGCTCAGTCTGCGAGACCCCAGCTTCGCCCGTGATGTGGGGAGAGCCAAGCAGGAAAAGGTCGCTGTAGGCTACTTTCTCTAGTAATCTATTCCCATTCATGACAGAGCATCCCATAGCAAACATCCTGCTTGCGCTTTCCATGGGCACTGAATGAATGGAGCCTGGTGCTGTGCCTTTAATCTTGCTCTCGCGCAGGGTGCTGCTTTGAAACCAACATTTTCAAAGTGGCCATGATTCTGTGTGAAACATTCTGGGCCCAACTGCCAGAGGGGGCTGAGCACGCACAAGGCAACGAGCACGGCCAGGCACCCAGCTTCTCGGATAAACAGGTTGCCTCTTTAGATGCCTGAATGCGGGTGCACAGTTAGACAGCCACTTCTGCAGATGTTAGAGTTAGAGTAGAGACAGGAGAAAAGCCCAGCAGCTCATTGCTCTTTGGCAGGTGGAATGTGCTCGCTGCTCTGCTCCTGTTCCTGTCCGCACTGCCATCAGGCAAGACATCAGTCTCTGCGCTGGTAACCGGAGCACAAGTGATCTGGAGCTCGTGGGAGACAGTTCCCATGGGACCCACCCCCATCAGGCCACTGTACAGAGGAGACAGAGAGTGCTATGCTGTGAACCGGCCCATAGCCCAGCCAGGGCGGAGGAGATAAGACAAACACACATATTGGAAGGATGCAAGTAAGTAACCAGCACAGGAAACAGCAGGCCGAAGAGGAAAGAAAGAGATAATCAGAGCAAACACCCGGAAGATAAGTAAGGGGAAAAGCAGATACCGCGGCCAAGTGCTAGCCTGTTGGAGGAAGCGGCTCTTCTGGCTGGCCCCTGACTGGAAAGGGACTGTCTGGGGAACTCGTTGGAGAGCCAGAGACATTCAGCCTCCCCTGCTGTGGAAGGCATGCCATCATCAGTACAGGGAGGCAGAACAAACCCTTTCAAAAGGCTCCCTCCACGCAACAAAAGCTACAGCCCCCTGTCTTGTTCCTACGAAAGCCCCCTCCCAAGCACAGGGTGCCCTGTCTTTCCAGATCCCGCCAGTGATCACGCCAGGGCAGTTCATCCTGTGCAGCTGGGCCTGGTTATACAGTGGGGTTAATGGTGCGTTTGCAACGGGGTAGTGTACTGTGCTCAGAACCCCGAGGGATACTCAGGAGAGGGGCCTAACCCTGAACATGGCTGAGACGTCAGACCTTACACCGTTGGCATTTCTGTGCACTGAAAACCTCTAAGGGTATGTCTACACAGCCAACAAAGTCCTGTAGCAGCAAGTGTCAGAACCTGGGTCTACAGTGCTAAAAATACCCGTGCAGCTGTTGCTGCTACAACAGGCTGGAGCTTGGGGTCTGAAACCTACCCGCCTCCCTAGCTTCCAGCGCCCGACTGGGAATGGATACAGAGCAGAGCCATTTGTAGCATTGCACAAGCCCCAGGCTGTAGACGTGGGCTCTGTGACTCGCTCCCACAGGGTTTTGCAGTGCGGACTTACGTTTGCCCGGTTCCTTCTGAGCCTTGTGCAGTTGGACTCTTGGAAACTAAGGCCCTGGCCTTTGTAGGCAGATATGTACAAAAACTACTCCCAAGAGACCCCAAAATATGCCTCAGTGAATATGTCTGTAGCATGCAGGGAATCCCAGATCCCATGCAGTGTGGCTGGAAGAGGGTCTCAGTTCCCATGGGATGACTTGAGTAACTCACTGACAGTTTTGCCACGCATGATTAATGCAGCCAGCCCGCACTCATACAGGTGAAAGCCTTTATGTGACCCCATGTTGTGATGTATCCCCATAACATGTATACAGAGAGAGATCTAGCCCCGCCCCATCGCCATCTACCCGCCCTACAGAGAGAGCTCTAGCCCCGCCCCATCGCCATCTACCCGCCCCACAGAGAGAGCTCTGGCCCCGCCCCATCGCCATCTACCCGCCCCACAGAGAGCTCTAGCCCCGCCCCATCACCATCTACCCGCCCTACAGAGAGCTCTAGCCCCGCCCCATCGCCATCTACCCGCCCTACAGAGAGCTCTAGCCCCGCCCCATCACCATCTACCCGCCCTACAGAGAGAGCTCTAGCCCCGCCCCATCACATCTACCCGCCCTACAGAGAGCTCTAGCCCCGCCCCATCGCCATCTACCCGCCCTACAGAGAGAGCTCTAGCCCCGCCCCATCACATCTACCCGCCCTACAGAGAGAGCTCTAGCCCCGCCCCATCGCCATCTACCCGCCCTACAGAGAGCTCTAGCCCCGCCCCATCACATCTACCCGCCCTACAGAGAGAGCTCTAGCCCTGCCCCATCGCCATCTACCCGCCCTACAGAGAGCTCTAGCCCCGCCCCATCACATCTACCCGCCCTACAGAGAGAGCTCTAGCCCCGCCCCATCGCCATCTACCCGCCCTACAGAGAGCTCTAGCCCCGCCCCATCACATCTACCCGCCCTACAGAGAGAGCTCTAGCCCTGCCCCATCGCCATCTACCCGCCCTACAGAGAGCTCTAGCCCCGCCCCATCACATCTACCCGCCCTACAGAGAGAGCTCTAGCCCCGCCCCATCGCCACCTACCCGCCCTACAGAGAGCTCTAGCCCCGCCCCATCACCATCTACCCGCCCTACAGAGAGCTCTAGCCCCGCCCCATCACATCTACCCGCCCTACAGAGAGAGCTCTAGCCCCGCCCCATCACCATCTACCCGCCCTACAGAGAGCTCTAGCCCCGCCCCATCACATCTACCCACCCTACAGAGAGAGCTCTAGCCCCGCCCCATCGCCATCTACCCGCCCTACAGAGAGCTCTAGCCCCGCCCCATCGCCATCTACCCGCCCTACAGAGAGAGCTCTAGCCCCGCCCCATCACCATCTACCCGCCCTACAGAGAGTTCTAGCCCCGCCCCATCGCCACCTACCCGCCCTACAGAGAGCTCTAGCCCCGCCCCATCGCCACCTACCCGCCCTACAGAGAGCTCTAGCCCCGCCCCATCGCCATCTACCCGCCCTACAGAGAGCTCTAGCCCCGCCCCATCGCCATCTACCCGCCCCACAGAGAGCTCTAGCCCCGCCCCATCGCCATCTACCCGCCCTACAGAGAGCTCTAGCCCCGCCCCATCGCCTTCTACCCGCCCTACAGAGAGCTCTAGCCCCGCCCCATCACCATCTACCCGCCCTACAGAGAGCTCTAGCCCCGCCCCATCGCCATCTACCCGCCCTGCAGAGAGAGCTCTCGCCCCGCCCCATCACCATCTACCCGCCCTACAGAGAGCTCTAGCCCCGCCCCATCACCATATACCCGCCCTACAGAGAGCTCTAGCCCCGCCCCATCGCCATCTACCTGCCCCACAGAGAGCTCTAGCCCCTCCCCATCACCATCTACCCGCCCCACAGAGAGCTCTAGCCCCGCCCCATCGCCATCTACCCGCCCCACAGAGAGCTCTAGCCCCGCCCCATCGCCATCTACCCGCCCTACAGAGAGAGCTCTAGCCCCGCCCCATCACCATCTACCCGCCCTACAGGGAGAGCTCTAGCCCCGCCCCATCGCCATCTACCCGCCCTACAGAGAGCTCTAGCCCCGCCCCATCACCATCTACCCGCCCCACAGAGAGCTCTAGCCCCGCCCCATCGCCATCTACCCGCCCCACAGAGAGCTCTAGCCCCGCCCCATCGCCATCTACCCGCCCCACAGAGAGCTCTAGCCCCGCCCCATCGCCATCTACCCGCCCTACAGAGAGAGCTCTAGCCCTGCCCCAATCACTGGATATCCACCATAGAGATAGCACTTGCTCCATCCCTAATTACCATGTACCCCTATAGGCAGCTAGTGCAATCTCGGTGTATGCGTGTGGGGGATACATAGTGTTTCGGGGTGGAGCTAGTATTATCTATGGTAATTAGCTAGCCAAGTGGGTCCATCCAGCTTTGGGGACGCACATGTGAGCTGCACGATGCCATATCCCTTGGGTCTATTGCAGCCAGCTCCCCGGCCTCGGGCAGAAAATTTGCCTCCAATAAAGAGAAAAAGCAAATGTGTGCAAAGGCCAAAGGGGCTGGGCTCGGAAGCTGGGAGGCTCACAGGTTTTGTGACCTTGGAATGGAACTGAGGAAAGGAAACCAGCATGTCCCCGAGTCCCTGGCTCAGCTCCGTTTGTTTTGACAGGTGCTAAGGGCAAGAGGAAAAAGCTGAGCCCTTTGTTGCACTGCCTGGATGCATCTGTGCAGCTGAGGGTCCCTCTCTGCCTTGTTTATCCCCCGCTTCCCAGTGACCTCTACTGGCAGCATTGCATGCCTCGTGAGCAGCTCCAAGAGCCTGGTCTAGCTAGGAATGAGGCACCTCTCACTGAGACAGGAGTGAACCTCAGAGCAACTGCAGTGAATAGGAGAGAACCGTCGAGTCCCACTCAGCACAGTCCCAGGCCCATCTGTGGGGCTCATAGCATAGGGAAGTGTATCATCTCCAGGTCAGAAATGGGGAAACTGAGGCACATAATGGGGACATGATTTGTCAGTGAAAAAACTGGACACAGAATCCAGGTGTCCTGGCTCCCAGCCCTGTGTTCTATCCACTAAACCATGTTGGTATGGGCACCCTAGCACTGAACTGCCCCTTGTTACAGGTGCTGCCTGACTCCGTGATATTGCCACCATGACAGGGGTCGGGCCTGACTGTAGTCAGCCTTAGGAGCCAATGGGGAGAACTGCCCCCTGGGCTCTGGAGCGACGCTCTTATAAAACCCAGGCCGGCTGGCACTAAATCCCCCAGACAGGGGGCATGGCGGGAACACAACCACCCAGGGTAACATTGGGAGTCTGCAATTGGGACACCCGTCAGCCGGTGACAGCTCACACACATGGGCAGTGTTGCTATGCTACACCCTGCCTTAGCCTCACCTGTGCCGCCAACCGGACTGTTAACAGTGATGCTGACCGGAGCTGCCAGGGCTCCTTTCGACCTGGCATTCCGGTCCAAAACCAGACACCTGGCAACCTTAGTCTCCCCCCTCCCTTCTGCCTGGGAGGGAGTTGCCTGCAGAGCTGGGGCTGGGAGCTCCAGTTGCCCAATGCAAGTAGGAAGCAGCCCTGGCTGAGTAGGGGCTGGCCTGGGCAATGACCCAGCACCTCCCATCAACCCGCATTTACCGGACTTTGGAAAAAGTTTCCCTTCGCGAGCGGACTTGTAAACCGGGCACCTGGCCACCTCTCCATTTTACAGAAGGGGAAACTGGGCACAGAGTGGGAAAAGCAACTTACCCAGGTCAGAGCCAAGCTCCCCTAAATCCCAGTGCAGTGCTCTGTCCACTGGGTCGCCCTGCAGCATTGACCTTGCAGCACTCCCTTGTGGGCTATAAAGAAGACACGCAGCCTTCTCTAATCCAGACACTAGCAACAGAGGCGCGAGCCAAGTGCTCGGGACTTGACCAAGGCCTGGCTGCTTAGCCTAACTGAGTTATTCCTGGTTTGCCACTAGCGCCTTGTCCTTTTTAATTCAGCCATCGCAGGGTTAAATCCTCTCACAGTGGGGGGCAGGAAGCAAGCAGGGGAGCTCAGCTCCAGCCTCCCCAGCTGTGGAAACTCAGCATCAGTTCCAAAACCCAAAGAGGCCTTTCCTTTCCAGGGATGTTAGCCGGCAGCAAGCTGCCACGCCATGTACTTCAGAGCCATGAAGGATGAACCCCGCCCCCTGCCGGCTCAGTCCTCAGGACATTGCTGCACGCAGGCCTTGCACGACCCTGTCAGAAGTTGTTCCCCACACACCCCACTTCTTCAACAGCAGCTGGGCTGGCCCTGGTCCTGCCCCGTGTGCAGGGGCTGGATCAGGGATTTCCCTACAAACCCCCTAGGGAGGTGTACACCCCCCCCGAATTTCCCCAACACCCCCCCACCCCCCAGTTTGGTAAACTAGTTACATGCAGTGTTGCTAATTTGGTGATTGTTTGGAAATTTGAATTGAAATTGAAACATAAATGTACATGTTAAAAGCATATAAAGTGTATGATAAAATACGTAGATCTGAAAAGTATGAACATAGACTAGCTTCCTTATACAGCGGCTGTTTTTATGACCATGTCAGTGCATTCATTTCGGTGATGTTGGCCAACCTAATAATTTCAAATTATGATTTGTAAGCAAAGTCTAAATGAGCTCTCCCTGATAGCTAGTGATGAGCTGGGGGCTGGGGGGGAAGGCTTCAGGACCAGGTTGTATTTACATTCACACCTAATCTACTAGGTATCCAGCAAATAGAGCTGTGTTGCCCAAGTGATAGATTTTGGCTGGGGTTGGGTTACAAATCACTTGAATGCGGGTGGGGGGGGGGTGAGGGGGAAGTAATGAAATGTTGTTATTCTTATTGTAGGAGTAAAGGGCAGTAGAACCGTCCTTAGCCTGTGCTGATTGAGAGCATCAGGAGAGAGGGTGGGGACAGGTGTTTTGCTTGATGGTCTGCCTGAGTCACAAATACGATTTGACCTGCCCCTCTCCACTGTTTAAAGACAGAGCTGATTAAGCTCCATAGAGAGTCTTTTGTTCTGTTAAGTTTCAGAGTAACAGCCGTGTTAGTCTGTATTCACAAAAAGAAAAGGAGGACTTGTGGCACCTTAGAGACTAACCAATTTATTTGAGCATGAGCTTTTGTGAGCTCATGCTCAAATAAATTGGTCAGTCTCTAAGGTGCCACAAGTCCTCCTTTTCTTTTTGTTCTGTTAAGTGACCACTACAGCTGAAATCACTGAGAATCAGGTCTAAGTGCTTAGGCCTGCTGTGGGACAGTGTTTCTGTGGCAGAGACGGCCCAGTCTGCACCAGCAGTGAGGTTCCCCCACTGAGAGCTCGGCTGAAATCACTGAGAGCCGGTGGAACTGCAAGAGACCGACTCACAGAGGTCACAGTGGCAGCGTAGGGCCATTGGCAACACAGTGATGGAGTCAACAGTGGGACAATGAACAACAGTGGCCAGAGCGAACAGTGAGCAGCTGCAGGAACGAGCAAGGCGCCTTCTTGCCCCCCACCTGGGAGGTGAACTCCTGTGAAAGTAGCTCTGAACTCTCAGTCTCCACTGACCAAGGACAACACCGGTGAGCGTTAATGAGGCTGTTAAGAATGCTGGAGACACAACACAGTTCATGCAAACACACATCGCCGTGGCATCATACTTTCTATTTAGGCAAGAGATACCACACGCTACAAACTGGAGGCCAATGTTAAGTGCATTGTCACTTGTTCATCCTGAAGCTGAACGCTGGTTCCGAACAAGACCAGCAAATGCTCACTGTCTTTCTGCAAGAAACTCAACTGACTGGCTAGACGCATGCCGTGCAACAGTGAAAGACTCAGCAGTTGAAAAAGTGAAGGACTCTCTCACCACATTCAGAAAATTTGCATACATGGCTGACGAATGCACCGATGCAAATGGGCATCAAGTATTACATCCTTGTGTACATTATCTTGGTAGATACTTTAAAAAGTCAGGTTTCAGAGGAACAGCCGTGTTAGTCTGTATTCGCAAAAAGAAAAGGAGTACTTGTGGCACCTTAGAGACTAACCAATTTATTTGAGCATGAGCTTTCGTGAGCTACAGCTCACTTCATCAGATGTTTACCGTGGAAACTGCAGCAGACTTTATATACACACAGAAATCATGAAACAATACCTCCTCCCACCCCACTGTCCTGTTGTTTCATGATTTCTGTGTGTATATAAAGTCTGCTGCAGTTTCCACGGTAAACATCTGATGAAGTGAGCTGTAGCTCACGAAAGCTCATGCTCAAATAAATTGGTTAGTCTCTAAGGTGCCACAAGTACTCCTTTTCTTTTTAAAAAGTCAGTAATAATGGGGGGGTTAGGGAAATCCCTGTCCTGGCCCCTGCACATGGGCCAGGGCCAGGGCCAGGACCAGCGCAGCTGCTGTTGAAGAAGTAGGGTGTGATGATTTTAAGACATGAGTTAAATCTAATAACATGGTTATGAAACATTTTTCAATTTTTACTATGGTGCCAGACAGCCCACTTTCACCCTCACGGTCTCACCCATCATTGCCCTGACCCCCCCGACCAGTAAATTCGAACACCCCCCTAATTTCAATTCCTGGGGAAAACACTGGTCTGGGAGGTGGCTGGGGCAGGATTCGGTCCTGCCCTCACCCCAGGCACCTCCTTCAGGAGAGCAGGGGTGGAGAAGAGGCATTAGCTGGGGATTTTTAAAGGTGCTTCCAGGAATTGCGGGCACCACCCCCACTAGATTTCTGCAGGATTGGGGCCTGCTAGGGCAGCAAGTTTCCAGTCTGAGCTCCATCCCTGCCATAACGTGGCTCTCACTTGCCTCTGTAACAAAATTCCTGGCCAGCTGGGCTAGCAATTCAGGCCTGCCCATGTTCCCACTCATCCAGCATTTGTCATAACTCTAATGCACACAATCTGTCGCCTGCAACAAATCCAAGCTTGGAAAACGACGCTGGGGCTTCAAACGCATTTTTCACACTTAGCGGCATGCTGCCCCTCTCGAAGCCAGCATGCAGGAGCCTGTCCCCTTCTCTGTCCCAGAGGGGTCATGGGCCCAAACTCTAGTCCCACATGGCAGCAGTTGACTGTATGGAAAAAGCTACAGCTCTGGGTCGGATGGCAGGGGTGTGGTTATTTTAGGAGTCTCATATTAGCCTCTCTGAGGACCCTCTATCCACAGCTCTTCCTCCATGGAATCCCTTGCAAAGAGGCCAGGCAGGGCTGGCGGGGAGACCGGTGTGCCAGGGCGCGGATGCAGCAATGTAACCTATGGGGCAGCCCACAGAGGCTGCTGAAACTCAGCACCCAGAGGTTGTCTAACTCCCACCAGCAGTCTCTCCAGCCCCAGAACAGCCAGGATCAAGGGTCACACAGGCGGCTTACAGACCCCTTAGCTGCCCCCGCACCCCTGGACTGTGAGTTCTAGGCTGCCCCTCGGGCTCTGAGCCAGGCCAATCCTAGCCTTGTGTCGGCTCTAGCTCAGGGCAGCCCAGCCTCGTCAGAGGACAGGCTCTCTGGGTCCACGTCAGACGGGGAGAGAAAAAGCGAGTTTTAACCCTAGATGGTTGTGGCAGAGAAATGCACCTCCACCTCTGCCAGCCCCCAGCTAGCACTCTCCACCCGCCAGGCTCCTAAGCAGCTGCATACCTGTCTAGTCACGCACGTGTACAGCTCCCCCGTTTGGCCATGTGGTAAGTGCACACACAGACAGGCACAGGTGATGTGAATCGGGCTCTGGAGTCCTGGGGAGAGCAGGCAGACAGGGGCCAGGGCAGACCCCCCATCTGCAGGGGAGCCCTGGGGCTTGCTGGGAGAAGAGAGAGGACTGCCACTGTCTGTGTCTCAGGGTATTTATTAGTGAGGCAGCTACAGGGAGCTCATGGCCCCGTCTGCAGATCACACTGACTACGTGGAACACACCAGTGTCTTTACAAACAAGGGATTGTACTCAGTGACCTCAGCTCTGCAAACACCTAAACAGATTCCATGGAGCGTGCGAGCACCACCTGATGTCATGGCCTCCCCTCTCGGGCCGCAGGGTTTCTGGCACATGGCACCTCTGCTCTCCGCCCAGGTACAGTGCTGCTCTCTCACCAGGGAATAGTCTTCCCTGTCCAGCTCCAGAGGCTCCCACTGTGCTTCTCGGAGAGGGTAGGAAGCACGGCGAGAATCCCCCGCACACTTTCGTCCACGGGCAGGTGGGCCTGCAACAGTCCAGGAAATTCAGACGTCAACAAGCTGGCCAGGGGGCTGGAACAATGTGTATAGTTTTTGGGGAAGGGGGTGAGAGCCATTGAACCAACCTGTAACCCCTGGATATGATGGAAACCAATTCAAACCAGAGGGTGCGGCAGCCCCCCAAGCTCCTACGGAAGGAAGCTGGACTCGGTTCTCTGGGGCCAAGCCACCCCATACAGTCAGGCCTGGGCATGCTTCCTGCACATGTGTACGCCCAGACTTGCAGATGTGGGAGTTTATCTGTACATGCTCCTACGGCCCAGCTGCAGAGCCCTGAGTATGTGCAGAGTTGGCAGGTGTGCACACAGGTGACTGGTCAGTTACACGTGTAGGTACCAGGCACACAGCAGATGTGGGGGCAGATCACCTAGTTCTGGCTTGCAGCTCTGGGCCATGGTGGGTAGCGTGTATTGGATAAGCTGGAAGGCCGGCCACAAGGCTGGAGGTCGTGACCAGCACAGGCTGCCTTCAAAGGCCCAGGGGCAGTGGAGGCAGAGATCAGTTCACGTACTGCTGCAGACGGCTGCTCTCCGCTGGGAGGTTCCCGAACCCCAGCCCCTCTCCCACGCCGCAATCGCTGCTCCCAGGGACCCAGCACTCACTTCTTGGGTGCCCATGTCGGTCTTCACCCAACCGGGATGAACTGCAGTGCACAGAACGCCGTCCTCCGCGTAGCTCAGTGCCTGGCACCGGGTCAGCATGTTGAGAGCAGCCCGCATGGGAAGAGTTCGTGAACTGAGGGTATTACCGTGTGCTCGCCCTGGCTGTGTTCCTCCACACACAGGAGCAGCTGCACGGTCTCAGGAGAGAGCCTCGTGTGCGCGGCTCCTCTGTGACAGGCAGTAGCGACACTGAGGCCAAAACGCCTGCTTAGTGCTACGGTGAGGCCGTCACCGGCGTTCTGAGCGTGTTAAAGGCACAGCCCATAAAAACCAAGAGCCCCACGGCTACATCCTGCAAGGTCCCACCCACCGGTACTACCTTTGGACACTGCCCAGCTGGAATAGCAGGGTACGTTAGCAGGGGATACCATTGCCCCTGGGAGCCAGGCTTGGGGAAGGAGGGGGCTGTACCTTGCTGCAGCGGTAGGAGATGGCTGGCACGGAGAATGTCTCAGGGACTCTCTCAATGGATCCCATAAAAGAGGAAATGTTCACAATGGCCGCCTTGCTGCAGCTCAGCCCATTCTGGCTACTTCCCTGGGCAGCCTTCTTCAGCAAGGGCAGGAATGCCTGGCGGGAAGACAGTCCCCCGGGGTCTGTGTGGAGCTAGTGCCCCTTCACTCCGGGAGCGAGCTCCATCCAACACAGTCCCAGGCAGCCCAGGGGGAAGCACAGACCAGAAAAGGAGGGATTTCAATTAGCCCCAAATTTCTGGGCTCTTCCTCCCACCCGAGCAACTGTCCCTCGAGAGCGCTCCCAAGCCCTGTGTTAGGTGAACGCATGAAGCAGGAGCACAGGACCAAACGCAGAGTTCTGGGCTCAATCCTTGGCTTTGTCACTGACGTACGTGACCCTAGGCACATCCAATATGCCTCCCTGTGCCTCAGTTTCCCATTGGGAACACAGGCACCTGCATAAAGTACTTTTGACAACCAGGGCTGGATTAACCTTTTGTGGGCCTGGCGCCAAACATATTTGTGGACCCCCATGTGGTTGTTATGGGCCCCTTCTGAGTGTGGGCCTTGTGCGACGACACCATAGTATACCCGGTACTGCTGGGATGGGGATGAAGACCTTTATTTAAACAAAATAAGATATTTAAAGCCACGGTTGATTGAGATCTGCACTCAGCCCATAGAGAACAAACTGGGTTAGCATGAATATACCCAGAATACTCTTGAATGTGATTTGTTTGTGGTGGGGGGGTTTGTGGTTTGTTAGTTTTGTCTTTTATGTTTAAACACTCAGGGCCTGCTTGGGGCCCTGAACACAAGTGCTTAACTACCACGTTTATAAGCCACATTAAGCCCAGACGCAGCAGTCACTAGAATTGCACCTGCATCTCCCCACCTCCTCCTCCACCCAGAGTTATGTTTCATAAATACATCTTTTGAAAGCTGGATTTTCTACTTTGGTATAATAATGTTTACAGAACTTTTTAAAGTGTTAGTTTTTAGCCTATTTCTCCCTTTGTAGCCATGAGGGATGTAGTAAGATGAGGCCCTGAAACATAAACCCTTGGTATCAGAGGCCTGAACCAAAGGAATGGTCAAGACTTCGCTATCATAAAGCAAAGTTAAGCTGTGAGCCAGAGGCAGACTTGCTGGTTCGAACCAACATGTACCAGGAGAGAGGCAGCACCCCAACACGCGGAGGGATTGTACCTCGATGCCTCAGGAGTGATGTGTACTTTGTTTGGACCTATGTATAAGAATGCATCCCTGAGTGGGAGTCTTTGTCCAGCCTAGGGGACAGTGGAGTATCCTGCTACTATCTGAGCTGTGTCCATTGTCAGGTGGCACATATTCGTAGTATGTCCTGTAGAGTCTGCTGGAAACTATTACTGTGCTTTGTTTAACAATAAACCTTGCCGGTGCTTTCGTACCTTATCAGAGTCGGTAGTCATTGGGGGTTCTCTCGGGGTCTGCTGGGTCAGCAATCTGCAGAGCCGGGGCAGCACACAGAGGGAACACGCACGCAGCCGACTGGTATCAACACTGAGCAGAGCAGAGCACCACACCGGTGGTGTCTGAAGACAAAGGGTGGTGAGGCAAGCGAGCCAGTAAAGTTACTGGGGTGGAGTGTGGGGAGGAAAACTGCTGGTGCCCGTCTTTTGCTGGGAGAAAGGGCCGCTGAGAGACACACAGACTTTACCACCAAGGCGACCATAATCCAGCCTCAAACCAAGCCCCTACCCCAACCTTCACACCGGGGCTCCCCGACCCCCCCAATTCACCCCCACCTTCAGCCCAGACTCTCCCCCCTTCCCCCTCCCTCCCCGCCCCCTTCAGCCCAGACTCTCCCCCCTTCCCCCTCCCCCCCTGCCCCCTTCAGCCCAGACTCTCCCCCCTTCCCCCTCCCCCCCTGTCCCCTTCAGCCCAGACTCTCCCCCCTTCCCCCCTGCCCCCTTCAGCCCAGACTCTTCCCCCTTCCCCCTCCCCCCCTGCCCCCTTCAGCCCAGACTCTTCCCCCCTGCCCCCTTCAGCCCAGACTCTTCCCCCCTGCCCCCTTCAGCCCAGACTCTTCCCCCCTCCCCCCCTGAGCCCAGACTCTTCCCCCTTCCTCCCCGCCCCCTTCAGCCCAGACTCTTCCCCCCTCCCCCCCTGCCCCCTTCAGCCCAGACTCTCCCCCCTCCCCCCCTGCCCCTTTCAGCCCAGACTCTCCCCCCTCCAGCCCAGACTCTCCCCCCTTCCCCCCCTGCCCCCTTCAGCCCAGACTCTCCCCCTGCCCCCTTCAGCCCAGACTCTTCCCCCCTCCCCCCCTCAGCCCAGACTCTTCCCCCCTCCCCCCCTCAGCCCAGACTCTCCCCCCCTCCCCCCCTCAGCCCAGACTCTCCCCCCCTCCCCCCCTCAGCCCAGACTCTCCCCCCTTCCCCCCTCCTCCCCTGCCCCCTTCAGCCCAGACTCTTCCCCCCTCCCCCCCTGAGCCCAGACTCTCCCCCCTCCCCCCCTGCCCCCTTCAGCCCAGACTCTCCCCCCTTCCCCCCTCAGCCCAGACTCTCCCCCCTCCCCCCCTGCCCCCTTCAGCCCAGACTCTCCCCCCTTCCCCCCTCAGCCCAGACTCTCCCCCCTCCCCCCCTGCCCCCTTCAGCCCAGACTCTCCCCCCTTCCCCCCTCAGCCCAGACTCTCCTCCCCTTCCCCCTTCAGCGCAGACCCTCTCCCCTCCCTGTGCCCCACTTCTCCTACCCCCCCGAGTCCCCCGTCGCTCCCTGACTCGCCCCACAACTGTCCCCTGCGCTCCGCGCGGTGCGAGGCGCGGGGTCCGGGCAGCCCCTGGCCGGGCACCGCAGGCAGCACTGACCGGCCCCGCTGCCACCGCCCCCTGCGGCCCGGGGCCCACGGAGCCCAGGCGGGTGCGCGCCCCCCGCCCCGCCCCCTTTCCTGGGTCCGCTCCCACCCCACGCTCGTCGCCGGCGGGCGCGGGGCATGCTGGGACTTGTAGTGCCGGTGGCGGAGCAGGCCCAGGGGCCCAGGCGGAACGCCCTGGCCTGCGGACTACAACTCCCAGCCCCCCGCCCCCAGGCCGGGCGGCGGCCGGGCCGAGAGCCGGGGGGCGCCGCCATGGGCCCGGGGGCTCCCGGCTGGCCCCGGTCCCGCTCCCCGGCCTGTGCCCCGGTCCCTGCGGGCGCCCCGCGGCCGCTCAGACCCCTCCGCCGCCGGGCCGGGCTCGTCTCGCCGGGTCTGGGGCCGGGCCTCGCCGCTGGCTCCGCGGGGCCCCGAGCGGCGTCCGTGGGCCCGGGGCTCCCGGCGGCTCCGCCCTGCCCGGCGCCGCACCCCGGAGCGGCCGAGCCAGGCCGAGCGCCCTGCGTCCGACAGAGAAGCCGGGGGCCGGGGGCCAGCTGCGGCCCCTTGCCTCAGTTTCCCTCGTGCGTTCTTTGGTCCGGTCCAGCCAGACTCGTGACCTGATCCTGAGAGAGTCTGGCTGGACCGGGCCAAAGAAGGCACCTGATCCAAAGACAGTAAGTGTGAAATTGGGATGGGGTGGGGGGTAGTTGGCACCAATATAAGAAAAAGCCCCAAATATGGGGTCACCCTAGCCTCCCTCCCCACACAATCTGGGGCTGGCACCGTCTCTGCCTTCCCAGGGCTCAGGCAGGTGCCATCCCTCAGCAGCTCCTGAGTCTCCGGTTTTGTTCAATATCTTCATAAATGATCTGGAGGATGGTGTGGATTGCACCCTCAGCAAATTTGCGGATGATACTAAACTGGGAGGAGTGGTAGATACGCTGGAGGGGAGGGATAGGATACAGAAGGACCTAGACCAATTGGAAGATTGGGCCAAAAGAAATCTGATGAGGTTCAACAAGGATAAGTGCAGGGTCCTGCACTTAGGACGGAAGAACCCAATGCACAGCTACAGACTAGGGACCGAATGGCTCGGCAGCAGTTCTGCAGAAAAGGACCTAGGGGTGACAGTGGACGAGAAGCTGGATATGAGTCAGCAGTGTGTACACATGAGATATTTCATGTTAAGAGAAGATTTTTTAGAACGTAAGGGCCTGATCCTGGGACTATACCCATGAGGAGACCCACTGAGTCAAAGCAATTTCTCCTAGGAGTAAAGTTACCCCAGTGCGTAAGTGTTTGCAGGATCAGTCCGTAACTGCCTTCCTCTCTCTTAGGGCTTATATTATATTACAAGTAGATTAATATTAAAGAGAGCTTAGGTCTAAAAAATACATCCCCAATTGTGTTTTTCTCTTTATTAGAAGTGATTTTGAAGACAATGCGGTTTAAAGGTCACCATGGAGATTTTAACTGTGTTAAGCAGTGAGAGGAAGGAATCTTAAGACAGACACCCTCCCCCTCAACTGCGCATGCTCCATCCCAACCCCACAGAACAATTGGGCAAGTCCAGCAGTCATAATAAAGATGATATCATAATGCATAGTCACAAGGGGACCAAATTAAGGACAAAATTAAGGTTGCACAGATAACCTTAATTCTGGCATTTCCTTGCTTTTAAGTGCTTGAGTTTGCAACTTTAAAGTCTTTTAACCATTTTTTGTAGTGATTCCCCCTCTTGGTAAAGCACTTGGAGATCTAGGGAATGAAAATTCTATGTAAATGCAAAGTTTTGTTATGAGCTCTGCTGGCAGCTTTCTGCATGTGCTTTAGCACCAGGATGAAGGGGTAAACGTCACAAGGAAAGATGCTCCTGATGCAAGCTGAGCGGTAGGAAAGTCACCAGAAGCAGGAAGTTTCCAGAGGGTGCAGTGCTCGTGATGCATGTGGGTCAGCAATCATGCAAACCCTCCCCCACCTTGTCTCTCTAATATCCTGGGACCTACATGGCTATACCAATGGTGCAGCTTTAATAGGAGGCTGCAACTGGTGAGGCTGCCAACCTCTTGGGAAAGCTGAGCTGCCCGCACAGCCCATCTGAATGGAGGAATTTCACTGAGGGAAAATACAGGGAGGATTTCGAAAGCAAAGAAAGCAGGTGGTGTTTGGAACTGGGGGTGCTGAAGACAATGCTTTAAAATAATGAAATGTTTGCATATTGCCAAAAAAAAAGGGTCTGTTGTACTTTGCTTTTGCAACAACCTAGGGAAATTCAGGGTCCTTTTTGCAACACTTTCTTCTCTTTATATCTTTTTGAAAAGTCAGAAACCAACTGTGCCACTCGCGCTTTGCGGAGAGGAAACTTTCAGGTGGTACTGGTTACTTAGCTGAAGGTCATTAGGCACAAGACCTTCAAACTGCTACTTCCTTTCAATTCTGTGTGTCTTTCATGTGTTCGGTTTTCGCCAGAGACTACCCTACAGTAACGACGAAGTGGATGGTACACAGAGGGGAAGCAGCTTGGCTGGGGACCGAGCTCTGTGGCTGGACAGTGCTCTGTAACTGAATGCATTCTGATGTGTTCTGTTGCCAGGGGCGGCGAGTCGTATGGGCCCGTGGTGCCCAGGCTCCAGGAATGTTCAGGGGCCCAGCTCCACCAATGTTCAGACTCAGGTCTCTCCCCTGGCCCTGCCTGCACCCCCCGTGCGCCTCCCCCTGGCCCCGGAGCATCCCTGCCTCAGGCGGGCGGCTGCCCTGCCACTCGGCGCTGCGCTCCCTCGCCGCAGCCAGCAGCCGCTGCTGCCTAAAGCGCACGAGGTGACTGCTGCATCTAAGGAGGGGAGGAGGGGCACGCAGGGTTGGCAGCCCGCCCCTCTCCGGGCACCCCCCAGGAGGCGACGCCGAGGGGCTTCTGGGAGACGGAGTCTGGACCTCACCTAAGCAGCTGCTGGGGCTTGTTGAGTGTCCGGCCATGTGATCCGTGGCCCCCGCAGCCACGACTCCTGCCCCCGTGAGGATACAGTGAGGGGCAGCAGGGGCGGAGGCCGTGTGTGATGGCATCGCCCGGGCACTCACCACAGGGGAGGCAAGGGGGCTTCCTGGACCTGAGAGGGGCCTGGCCCCTAGGAGCACGTGCAGTGAGGGTGCCAGGTGGGTGTGCTGCTGGGGGGAAGAGGGGACCCCCTCCCCTGCAGCTCACTGCTGCCAGCAGGGAGAGCCACAGCCAGTCTCAATTTGGCCGGGTTTCCGTAACCACTCCATTTGCCTTTCAGAATGCTTTGTGTTGTGCTTCGTTCTTTTTCTCTTGTGTACGCCAGTCAGTCCATTTCCAGACTTTGGCACAAAGCTTCTAGCATGTTTGTCATAAAACTAAGGGGGCCGGGCTCTCTGTGTGCCTCGCCCCCGCCCTGAACTCGGCTTAGCAGGGCCGTCCCCACCCATACGCAAAGTACTCAGCTGCATTGGGCACCAGGAAATTTGGGGCACCACGTTTCCTGGTGCCCTGCACAGCTGTGTGCTGCTCCAGCTCTTCTCCATGGCCCCCGCCCCTGCTCCTCCCCCACCCCACCTCTTCCCGCCCCTGCTCCGCCCCAGCCCTCCGCCCACTCCGCCCCTTCCCCAAAGCCCCCGCCCCTGCTCTGCCTTAGCCCCGCCCCCACTCCCCTGAGGACTGCGGCAGAGATAGGGCCTGCCCTGCACTCACCGGCGGCGATAAGTGCTGCATCCCGGCCCCAGCCTGCTCCACGCAGCCAGCTCCCAGCCACGCCACCGGCGAGTGCTGGGGGGCAGTTCACCCCTGCCCTCCAAGGCTGGGAGCCCGGGGAGCAGTGCAGAGCGGGCTGGGGTCAGGGGATGGTTTCCCCCCAGCCCGTCCTCATGGAGGACTAGGGCCCCACACAGCCCCCCCCCCCCACATGGGGGCTGCGTAGGGCACCAAAATGGCTAGGGACGGCCCTGTGGTTTATGTTGGACAGTGGTAGGGCCGCATTCACACCCGTGACCCAATGGCATCCCAGGCGAGGAGCATCCTCGACTCTCCCCCTCCCCGCATTTGTAAAACATTTGAATACCTAGATTTGTATTGCATTGGGAGCCCATTTCACGACTTTGATGCATGATTCGCAGGCATGAAGAAAAGGAGTACAGGCATGCGTTATCCCTGTCAGATAATACAATACATTTGCTAACAACAAAAGCAGCACCCCGAGCCTGGTGCCCGCCCCAAGCCCAGCACTCTAGGCAGTCACCTGCATCGCCTGCCCCTAAATCCGGCCCTGCCTCCAGGCCAGCCCAGGAATCTCGCCCCAGCCTTCATCCCACACGCCATTCCAGGAGCACACGGGGCTCCTGCTCACATTTTCCCCCGGAGTCCTTGCCAATGGCAGGTCCTGTGCCCCATACTCACAGGGCGCAGTGCTCTGCTCGGGAGCCGCCCCAGTGAAATCCAGCGAGCTCCTACCCATGTGAAGAGGGGCAGCCTCTGGGCTCCAGAGGCCATGATGGTTCAGCTCTGGAATATCAAATCAAACTCCTCCCTGGTGCCTCTCCGCGTCCAATGCCCTTACCCCAGTCACGAGTCTGGCCCTGTCTGTCTGACACGGTGCTGGGCCCAGCTGAGCCTGGGCCCTCCTGGCTTCTGGGCCTGCTCTAGAATGAAGGCGCAGCACAGGGGTGTGGCAGCAACCTAAAAGCCCTGTTGGGGAGGAGCAGCCAGAGCACCTGCGACTCTGGGTGGGGGTGGCAGTCTGTTACGGCAGGGCAAGCTGCGACGCACGGCATGGGGCATGCACAAGAGGGATACACAGATCCTTTCCTCTGATGGGGTGGCCATGTGCCAATATCCACAGCCCCAGGGCGGTCTCCTTGGGATAAAGCCACCATAGCTGCTCCTACCCCCTCCACCCTACAACTGGCCCAGGACACATGGCTGAGGGAAGGGGAGTGTGGCTGTAACAGCCCCCGGTGCAGAGCAGCCCCAGGACGGGGGAGGCCCCCAGAGGTGCACTGAGGGTCCCACCAACCTCATGTCTCAGGTATTGAACTTTGTCACCCACAGGCCCCTCTGACCGTTGAGTGCAGCTTGCAGGACATCCTGAGCATGCTGGCCGGCCTTTCGCAGGCAACCACTGCGGTGTTCCTGGACGGGGAAGGGAACAGCCTGCCCTGGTGAGGGGACTCTTGGCCAGCAAGCTCCAGCAGACCCGGTCCCCTGAACAGCATCCCTGTACCACCTTCTGAGCTAATGGTCTGTCTTCCCTGGCCGTGGGCGACCCCCCCGCATCCCCTGCTCTGCTTTGGTCATGCTCAGCCTCTTGGCAAAGCTCTCTGCTCCCGCCCATGACACACTATGCGTCCTTATGACATTTCTCCTTCTTCCCTGCCCCCGCTGTAGCCACAATTCTCCCCCACCTGCTTGCTACCCATTTCCTCTTGGATTAATTACCCTCATGAACTGTTTGTATCAGTGTAGCGCCTCCGAGCCCCAGTCCTGGCCCAGGACCCCCGCTCTGCTGGGCACTGTACAGTCACCAAACAGAGAGGACACCCCAAAGAGCTTCCAGTCTCTCTGTGAGACAAGAGACAGTGGGTGGGGGGTACAGACAGACCGATGGGGGGCGTACTAGAAACAATGACTCGCTATTGGCCAGCATGACAGGCCAGGCTCTCAGCTCACCAGCAGCCTAGCCCTTTGTCCAGTGCCTGGCGCATCGCAGCACGGGAGAGTTTTCAAGGGGGGATTGGAAGGAGGGACCGGTGCGGATGTTTGCAGGGAGCTCTTCCCAAGCACGAGGGGCAGCATGAAGGTGAAAATTCACGAAGTGCCGGGAGGCTGGCAGAGGGGAGTGACGACAGCTTGATGGCAAAGGAGAGACGATACGGCGGGTGGAGACAGGCCATGACCAAGGGGGAGCCGTGGACGGATGCAAAGAGAGGGGTGACGGTCTCAGAGCGCCAGGCTAGGAAAAGGATCTTTGCAGCAGATTCTTTCTGGATCTGAGCAGGGCGAGATTACACTGGTCCCATTTCCGTCCGTTGAGCCTGGCCAAGGCAGAAACCCCTTTCCTCCCCCACTTCTTCTCCTCACTTTCTGCTCCTTGTCAGTTAATGATGCTCCCATCCGTTGCTGTTCCTGCTAGGAGCAGGGAGTATCTTTGACCTGCAGCTTTCTCTCTCCAGCCTGTGTCCCATGTGCTGGACCTTGCAGCTCCCCATAATACCCGATGCAGCCGCAAGTCACCAGCCCAGGAGCTTGTCACCCTGCCCCTCAGGTTCAGCAGTGCTCTGGTCACATCTCCCAGCAGCCTTTCTCCAGCCAGCCAGCCTGGGCCCAGCCCATGAGCTTTGCTGTCCCTGCCTCACCTCTCTTCATGTCCCAGCTCACTCTGCATGGGCACTCTCCCCTGTCTAATCATCTCCCCACACCACCATTTCCCAGTGGCCCTGCCCACCTGCCTTCTCCCTTTTATTTCTGCTCGTTTGTAAAGCGGCCAATCACACCTCTAGGCAAACCTGTGCCCAGTGACTCGCTGAGGAAGGTGACCCGGTGCCAGCTAAAACAAAATCCCCTCCCAGCTCCCTCCTGCCTTCCCAGTCCCCCTCCCTCCCCCGACTCTGGGACTCAGCGGCTCCAAGTCACACCCTGGTCCTCTCAGGTGCCACTCCCTGGCGCTCTCTTCTGCAGCTCTATCAGCCTGGTAACCCTCCGAGTCTCTCTCTCCTTCCCTTTTCCAAATGCTGGAGCCCTTTGGGGGCTCATGGTGTTCTCAGGCCCTAGCACAGCTCCCATCCTCCCACCTGCTCTCCGTGGGCAGCAGGCTGGCTTTGGTGGGTGGTTATTGGTGTGTCCCTCTTCGGGGCCCAGAGCCACCCCCAGTCAGTTGGATGTAACTGCTGAAGAGCACACTCGGCGTGTCCGTCCTCCCCTTTCCCACCCGTCCCCCTGTTCAGCGTCTCGGTCTTGTGCCTCGTGCTGTTTTCGGAGGGACGAAGCCCATACATTCTGCCCACAGCAGTGGCCTCTCTAGCCCATCTAGTCATGTCCCTGTGGTTGCCTCGGTGCCCCCATGGCTGCGTGGGGTGTTGCTATGGTTACAGGTGGATGTGGCTCTTTTCAGAGCTGGAGGTGGGGAGGAATCTTGGTTTGAGTGCCCCTCTCCCAACAGACCTTCCTGCTGCCCGGTGCTGTGTGGGGAGCCCCTGGCTGCGTCCCATGGGTTTGGGCCATGTGCTTAGTTCCACCTTCATAGAATCATAGAATATCAGGGTTAGAAGGGACCTCAGGAGGTCATCTAGTCCAACCCCCTGCTCAAAGCAGGACCAATCCCCAACTAAATCATCCCAGCCAAGGCTTTGTCAAGCCTGACCTTAAAAACTTCTAAGGAAGGAGATTCCACCACCTCCCTAGGTAACGCATTCCAGTGTTTCACCACCCTCCTAGTGAAAAACATTTTCCTAATATCCAACCTAAACCTCCCCCACTGCAACTTGAGACCATTACTCCTTGTCCTGTCATCCGCTACCACTGAGAATAGTCTAGATCCATCCTCTTTGGAACCCCCTTTCAGATAGTTGAAAGCAGCTATCAAATCCCCCCTCATTCTTCTCTTCTGTAGACTAAACAATCCCAGTTCCCTCAGCCTCTCCTCGTAAGTCATGTGTTCCAGTCCCCTAATCAATTTTGTTGCCCTCCGCTGGACTCTTTCCAATTTTCCCACATCCTTCTTGTAGTGTGGGGCCCAAAACTGGACACAGTACTCTAGATGAGGCCTCACCAATGTCGAATAGAGAGGAACGATCACATCCCTCAATCTGCTGGCTATGCCCCTACTTATACATCCCAAAATGCCATTGGCCTTCTTGGCAACAAGGGCACACTGCTGACTCATATCCAACTTCTCGTCCACTGTAACCCCTAGGTCCTTTTCTGCAGAACTGCTGCCGAGCCATTCGGTCCCTAGTCTGTAACGGTGCATCGGATTCTTCCGTCCTAAGTGCAGGACCCTGCACTTATCCTTGTTGAACCTCATCAGATTTCTTTTGGCCCAATCCTCCAATTTGTCTAGGTCCCTCTGTATCCTATCCCTGCCCTCCAGCGTGTCTACCACTCCTCCCAGTTTGGGTCTGTGATAACTTTGTAAACAATTGGTTAGGATATTATTCTCAAGCCTCCCCAGGAAAGGGGGTGTAAGGCTTAGGGGAATATTTTGGGGGAATAGGAACTCCAAGTGGTCCTTTCCCTGATTCTTTGTTAAATCACTTGGTGGTGGCAGCATACCCTCCAAGGGCAAAAAGTTTGTGCCTTGGGGAATTTTTACCCTAAGCTGGTAGAAATAAGCTTAGGGGGTTTTTCATGCGGGTCCCCACATCTGTACCCTAGAGTTCAGAGTGGGGAAGGAACCCTGACAACACCCTTGCCCCCTGACCACCACCCCGAACTCCCCTGCCCTCTATCCAACCCTCCCTGCTCCCTGCCCCCTTACCGCGCTGCCTGGAGCTGCAGCTCTGCAGCTGTGCTGCCCGGCCGCCCAGAGCATTGCGCCGACGGTGCAGTGAGATGAGGCTGTGGGGGAGGGGGAACAGCAGGGGAGGGGCCGGGGGCTAGCCTCCTGGGCCAGGAGCCGGGCAAGAGGGTCGCACGGGCCCAGGCCGTAGTTTGCCCACCTCTGCTCTAGAGGCATCCCTGGTCCTGCCCCTGCCATTCGCTGGCTCCCTGCAGCCCGCTATGTCTCTTGGACTCTTTGAAACCAGCCTCCTGACTACCTGGCTCCTGCTGCCCTCTGGGTGCTGAGCTGCCCTGATCTCACTTGCCACGGTCCTGGCACTGGCATAGCCCCAGCGTTGGGAGTCCAGCCTTTCTGCTCTGCTGGGCATAGCTGGGTTAGCACTTGCCCAGCTTTCAGGCTGACTAATTGCTACAAAACCAGCCTGTGGCTGCCAGGCCAGGCTAGGCAGGACCCAGGCAGGGCTGTTGCGTTAGAACAGTGGGTTTATTAAGGACACCTGCACGGCTGACGGTGCGGTCACTGGAATGACCTGGCCCAGGGCTCCTGTCGCTGGCCGGGGAGCGTCTCACCAGGGAAGAACTTTCCCTTCCCAGTCCACAAAGGCCCCGTTGTCCTTCTCGGAGAGTGTCGGGAGCACATTCAGGATCCCTCGGACACTCATGTCAACCGTCAGTGGGACCTGCGGGGGGCAAAGAAGAGTGAGGGGGAGAAGCCTGCCCTGGGGCTGGCCCAGGACACCAAGGGCCCAGGGGCAGGGCCAGGATCTGGGCCAGGATCTCAGCAATCCCATTCTGCCCTCGCTGGCAGTGAACGGGGAGCCAGGTCGTGAAGACAGACGACCAGCTCCAGACGACCATGGCACCAGCAGCCCCGGGAAGCAACGCCCAGGACACAGCATCAGAGACGCCAACTTTCGTTGGCACCAGTGGGTGCTCGCGCCCCACCCCCGGCCCCGCCCTGAATCCATCCCCCCCTGCCCCTATTGGATCCCTCCTCAAATCCCCGCCCTGGCCCCGCCTCTTCCCCAAGCATGCAGCGTTCCTCCTCCTCCCCCTGCAAGCGCTGGGAGGGAGTGGGGAGAAGCCGGATACGGCGGCGCGCTCAGGGGAGGAGGAGAAGGTGGAGGTGAGCTGGGAGGGGTCGGGGTGAGGAGCTGCCAGTGAGTGCTCTGCACCCACCAATTTTTCCCCGTGGGTGCTCCAGCCCTGGAGCACGCACAGAGTCGGTGCCTATGCACAGCACTGACTCCCCAGGGAGCTGGGTTGTCATAACTATAGAGGGAAGGGTAACCACCTTTCTCTATACAGTGCTAGAAAATCCCGCCTGGCCAGAGGCAACCTCCTGTTACCTGTAAAGGGTTAAGAAGCTCAGGTAACCTGGCTGGCACCTGACCCAAAGGACCAATAAGGGGACAAGATACTTTCAAATCTTGGGGTGGGGGGAAGGCTTTCGTTTGTGCTCTTTGTTTACATGGTTGTTCTCTCTTGGGACTGAGAGAGGCCAGACAGAAATCCATCTTCTCCAACCCATCCTAAGCCAAGTCTCCAATATTGCAGCCAGTAGAGGTGAGCCAGGCAAGGCGGATTAGTTTATCTTTTGGTTTATGTGAATTTTCCCTGTGTTAAGAGGAAGGTTTATTCCTGTTTTCTGTAACTTTAAGGTTTGCCCAGAGGGGGATCCTCTGTGTTTTGAATCTGAATACCCTGAAAAGTATTTTCCATCCTGATTTTACAGAGATGATTTTTACCTTTCTTTTTTTTTAATAAAATCCTTCTTTTAAGAACCTGACTGATTTTTCCATTGTTCCAAGATCCAGGGGTTTGGGTCTTTGATGATTTTGAAACCAATTGGTTAGGATTATTCTCAAGCCTCCCCAGGAAAGGGGGTGTGTAGGGCTAGGGGGGATATTTTGGGGGAAGACATCTCCAAGTGGGCTCTTTCCCTGTTCTTTACATGCTTGTTTAACACGCTTGGTGGTGGCAGCATACGGTTCAAGGACAAGGCAAAGTTTGTACCTTGGGGAAGTTTTTAACCCAAGCTGGTAAGAATAAGCTTACGGGGTCTTTCATGTGGGTCCCCACATCTGTACCCTAGAGTTCTACCTGACATGGATCCTGACAACCGCCTCACTGGGATGGGAGCCCCTGAGAGGTGTCATCAATATGGGGGGTGTGATAAGGGAACAGCCTCCAGCGTAACCATTCCCCCTACAATGAACATCTGCTCATGACATGAGGCTGCACCTGGCCTCTCCCAGCGAGGCACCTACCTGGTGGGAGGCTGAGCTCCCCATGTCAGTCTGCACCCAGCCAGGATGGACAGCAATGCTCAGGATCCCGTCTCCGCCATACCCCAAGGACTGGCACTTGGTGAGCATGTTCAGAGCAGCCTGTGGGTGAGACACCATGAGCAGAGAGAGCAGCGTGTGGGGAGATCAGGGACCCACCCCCAGGAAAAGGTGAGCAAGGGGGGCAGCTGATGCAAGCTGCAGCGTGTGAGTCTCTCCTTGGGGATGATCAGCATGTTACTGAGTCGCCACCTCTCACTGCACCGGGCCCACGTGTAGGACCCAGAGTCCTGTTCCAAGGTTTGGGCTGTGGGGTCAGGTGACCAAGCATCATGTGACCCGGAGGCAGTGCTTCCCATAAGAGGGAGCAGAGTGAGACTGGCCTGAACGCTGGCCTGACAGGTAAAATCTGGGGGTCAAACCAGGGGGGCAAGAAAGACTTTTCTTTCCCCTTTGCTGTAGCAGAACACAGGGAACCAGCGTGAATTCGTGCCCTGCTGAGCGCACCCCCTACCTTGCTGCACCGATAAGAGATAACTTGCCCCAACTGCCAGGCAAAGGGATTCGTGATGGAGCCGCCCACACTGGACATGTTGACAATGGCCGCCTTGCTACAGCTCAGCCCTGGCTGGGGGCTTCCCTGGGCAGCCTTCTTCAGCAAGGGCAGGAATGCCTGGCAGGCGGGGAGAAAAGAGCACCCACAGAGTCAGCTCAGGAGAAAGGACCCACACTCCTCTCTTCACCAGCAGACTCTGACTTGAATTGAAGTGGGTCCAGCTGTTGCCCAGCTGCGGCGCAGCACCGCCTGTAACACCTCTGGTGGGCTGGCCCCCTCAGCCTGCTGCTCCTGGGCCATGCTCTCTCCCTGCCCCTCCAACTTGTTCATAGCCTCTTCAGCCCTGTTTTAAAGGCTGGTTTCTCTGAGCTGGGTAATCCCGTTCTGCCCTTGCTGGCAGTGAACGGGGAGCCAGGTCCCAGGCCAGGGTTTACAATAGAAAGTGGGTGAAAAGGGCTGCACCCCTGAGAGACAACCTAAGCCCCAGTGGAGACAGCATGAGGTCAACAGAAGAATTCTTCCATTGCCCCAGCTACCGCCTGCGAAGCAGTGGATTTATTACAGCAACACAAGAACCCTTTCGGCACCACTGTCGTGTTTCCAGTGTAGACACAGCCAATCATACACTGTTTCCCTTCCTTAGAGCCCTGCACAGAGTATCTTGTGGGATTGTACACACCCTCTAGACCCGGGGTTCTCAAACTGGGGGTCAGGACCCCTAAGGGGGTTACAAGGTTATTACATGGAGGGGTCACGAGTTGTCAGCCTCCACCCCAAACCCCGCTTTGCCTCCAGCATTTATAATGGTATTAAATATATTAAAAAGTGTTTTTAATTTATAAGGGGGGGTCGCACTCGGAGACTTGCTAAGTGAAAGGGGTCACCAATACAAAAGTTTGAGAACCCCTGCTCTAGATGCTAGACAGAGGCCTCAACTCGCTGACATGGAAGTATTTCCCCCTATAATACACTGAGCTGTACTCACACAGCATACTGCAGAAATCAGGTAGGATGGTCAAATACCAGCAGCTTTGGCCTAACTCTGCTTCCATCCAAGTCAATCGGAGTTTTAGCACCGAGGTATTAAGAACCTAGTTAGGCCAAAATAATTTACTTCTTCAAATCCTACTTAGTATAAGAGTAAAAGCGAAACTTGTGGGCATATCCGGTATAAAATAGTCCACCTATGATCAGAGCTAAGACAGCCTCATCATTAGCTGCCTTGTCCAATACCTGTCCCTACAGAAGGCTGGACTGCTGGTGGAAAAGAAAGTACCTCGTATCTAGATGTTAACAAAGAGATGCAAATACACACTTCAGGGACAACTTAGCACAGTGTAAGGTTGGGATTTAAGTGCCCAACTCTCATTCACTGTCAATGGGATTTGTGTGCCCAACTCCCTTAACCACCTTTGAAAAACCCAGACCTAGTGTATAGAGATAGAGCAGGCTAGTCCAACAATCACATGAGTGTACAGATAAAAGACATGGGAACGATGCCATGGGGAACTAAGGGTGCAGGAAAAGTTGTAGTTATATTTATCTGTTGGAGCAATAATAAGTGACCGTATCACTGAAGAGCATCCTGTAAGGCACGTGTCCAGCGGGGCACAGCTAAGGTTGTATGGGCAGCCTTAACCTCTGATGAATTGCTCTTCATAGAATCATAGAATATCAGGGTTGGAAGGGACCTCAGGAGGTCATCTAGTCCAACCCCCTGCTCAAAGCAGGACCAATCCCCAATTAAATCATCCCAGCCAGGGCTTTGTCAAGCCTGACCTTAAAATCTTCTAAGGAAGGAGATTCTCTTGTTTGGAATGTCTTTCCCACTCTGGCTGGGGACGCTGATTGTCACATTCTGATTGGCTGGGTCACACCCATGCACTAGCTCCAAAGAGTGACCACTTGTGACCTCCTCCCCAAAAATCGTTTACACTCATCACTGCTCCCATGCTGTCCAGCGGGGTGTCCTGGGCTCAAATGAGAGGGTCAACAGCAGCTGCATGGTGAAGGCAGGTGACAAGAGGCTGCTGTGGGATGGGGGGAAGGAGAGGGTGGGACTGGGGGAGAAAGGGAAAGAGATTTGAAGTGCCCCCCTCCCCTGCCCTGGGAGCTGGTGCCTGGAGCCTTAAAGCCTCTTTAGACCCAATTTCTAAATGGTTCAATTTGCCAAATCCAGTTCCTGACACAAAGTGCCTTGAAAAGGGCTATAAGCCCTGTGGTGGAGCTGAAAGGGCAGCAGCTGGGGGATGAAGGGTCCAGAAAAGCTTAGACAGAAACTAACAAGCAAGAGCAGCATGCGGCACTGGAAGGAACCCTGGTCTTACTATGCTTGCCAGCCATTCTATTTTGGGAGTATTTGTTATAGTGGAAGGATACAGTAGAGAAGCATCAGCATCCTTTTCTCTAGGGAGATGGCCTCTACTGTGGGGGCTGGACTCTTGGCTCAGACCCCACCGGAGCAGGGCTAGGGGCTCTAGGTCCGTTTCTCGAATGGTTACAGTCCCATAATGCACCTGACACGTACACTGTGATGAACACACACCCGCCAGGTTGGCTCATTGGTCCAGGAACCAGAGCCCTGGGGGGAAGGGAAGCGTTCTGGCCTAAGCAAAGTCAAACCCCAGTGTAGCTGGCGACGTGCCCTCTGTTGGGGCCCTTACCTGGCTCACCAGGAGAGGCCCCGTCACGTTGGTTGCATACACCAGGGACATGTCCTCCGGTGTCTCAGACTCTAGTGTGTTCAGCCTCAGTATCGCAGCGTTGTTTATCAGCAGATTCAGCCCCGAGCCTTTCAGATGCTCCTCAACTCTGGCTGCTGCCGCCTTGATGCTGGCTGGGTCCGTAACTTCTACAGAGACAGAGCAGGGGGTTCAGGGGCCTGGTTCCTCTGCCCTGTAGCTAACCCCTCTAGCCGGACACAAAGCCCAGGCTGCTCCACAGAGCCATGCTAAGATCTCGGGAGATGGTAACCACAGCTAGCCGGACCTGAGTTGAGCCATGGCAAGGGCAGGGCGGATTGCGTGGAAGGCAGAGCGTGAAATCGGGGCACCAGGGATCAGCCGGGCGAGTGGAAAGCAGTGCGGCCGTGTGAGTGTTAATGGGGCGGGGGGAAGGGCATGTTGAAACAACAGGATCTTCCCACTGGTGAGCAGGATTTGAAAGCTGCCATCGGAGCTCTGGCAGGCTTGCCCTCGCCATCCCAGGAGCCAGCCTGGGGGCGCCCAGCGGGCACGCTTGTTTGGCAACGGGTGAAACACGCCAATTTTCCCTTTTAAAAAGTGACTGCCGCATTTTTTTTACCCGAACCGTCAGCAGCATTTTTGGGTTACTGGAAAAGCTGGTTCGACGCTCAATAGCCATTTCGATATGTCCCCGAAAACATCAGACAAGCCAATCGGATCCCCGAGGGCGGCTGTGACCCTGTGTGCGAAGTCACTACGCCACTCGCTCAGATTTGGCCCCGCTCCCCACATCCTCGGTCATGTGAGCAGCACTCCAAGCACCAGCGGGATCAGCAGTTGGTCCCAGAAGATCCAAGGCATGGCCAGCCCAGCCACGGTGAGTGCACTGTATGGCTATTGACTGGGCCTGGGGTGCCCCCCAGGAATTTGGGCCCTGGCCATTGCCATAGTTTATCTGGCCCTGGCAGGATCCCTAGGCTGGGATTAGTTCCCACTATCCCATCCCGTGAGAGGCATCCCTGAGGCTAGCAGAGCTGCCCAAAGGGCAGCCCCGTTCATGAAATTGATTCCCTGACTCCAAAGCTTCAACTACCTGAAGGGGGGTTCCAAAGAGGATGGAGCTCGGCTGGTCTCATTGGGGGCAGATGACAGAACAAGGAGCAATGGTCTCAAGTTGCAGTGGGGGAGGTCTAGGTTGGATATTAGGAAGCACTGGAATGGGTTACCTAGGGAGGTGGTGGACTCTCCATCCTTAGAGGTTTTTAAGGCCTGGCTTGACAAAGCCCTAGCTAGGATGATTTAGTTGGGGTTGGTCCTGCTTTGAGCAAGGGGTGCGACTAGATGACCTCCTGAAGTTTTTTCCAACCCTGATCTTCTATGATTCTATGAGTCTATGAAAGCAAATCTGCCCCCAATAGAGAGAGGCCCGTTCAGACCCAAACCAGCCAGGCTCATACATGGCACAGGCAGCCCCTGACTCTGAATCAAAATCATCCCTTCCCTGCCAATCTGGCACACGGGGCAATCTGCAGATACCAGGAACTTCCTGGGCCTCCTCCTGACCAAGCCCGCAGAGCCTGAGTGGGACGTGGGAGACCTGGGAATCGCTCTGCTGAGACGGGTGAGCGCTAGGCACCCTCCCCTTCACTAACACCTAGGCAAGACTAACACTAACAGTGGCTCCCAACAAGGCAAGGAACAGGAACACGGAGACAGGGAGACAGGGAATGGGAAAGAATGGGACCCAGAGCAAGGGAACCTCATCTCTCTGGGTCCAGGGCAGGGCACCCACCTAGTGCAACAATCATCAGGTTTGGATGCCTGGATGCCAAGGTCTTTAATTCCTGAAAAAGAAAAAAGTCAATGATTATTGACAGAGCCCCCAGCGATGGTCAAGCCGGGCATAGTCCAGGTCCCTGCTGCTACCCAGGACCAAGTAAATATCTCATTGCTTTGATGCTGCAAAGCTCCCATGCGCAGGGTCCAGCCCTGGCTTTCGGGGTCTGCAACAGGGGTCTGCATCCTGGGTCTTTAAAACGCCATCATCTAGCCCAGTGCAGTCAAGTCAGGGACACGTTTCCTTGTCCCCTTTAGGACACAGGCACAAACCCGCCTGTGCTCCCTGCTCTCTCCCTCAATGCACTCTGCTAGCTTTGCATGTGTCCCGTGCAGAGCTCGTCCCCAGCCAGCGTAGCTGCCTTATGCGCCAGGGAATGTCAGCCTGGAGCAGTGTCTGGAATCCCCTCTTGCTTGGGCCTGTTGCTTTTGGGTCCAACTGCTGAGAGGCTAGAAGCCCCTCACATAGATTCCCCCACCCCAGGTACAGCTAATTCCATCTCGCCTCACCCCATTCTCACCTGTGCTTGTGCTCCCTCCGGATCCCGGCAGGTCGCAAAGACCCACTCGGGTGGGTTTGATTTCCCCAGAAACTGCTTGGCAAGCCCCAGGCCGATTCCCCGATTGGCCCCAGTCACCAGAACGCTGCGGACATTAAAGCCAGCCATGGTCCCTTGCCTGCCTCTGCCCCAGCCGGCACTGCCTCTGCTCAGTGAGAGCTGGGCTAGCTGCACCCACTTCCCCTGCATCTGGGGTTACCAACCAACTCCTTGATCCTAGCCAGGGACTCCTGGCTACAGTCCAGGCCTGGCCTGTGCAGAGTAAATCAACAGAAGCCAGCGGAGGCTCCCTGCAGGGGTATGGGAGTCATCATGGATTGGAGGAGCTCCCCAGAAGGGCGGAGCTGTGAAGTGCAGAAAAGGAGATGACAAGGGGGGCAGGCTGATAGGAAGCTATGGGGATGGGATGGATTCATGCAATTTTGGAGGGTGACTTTTCAACTGGGCAGGGTTTGCAATCTCTCACTGAAGTGATAAGAATTTGAGCAAGTTAATATTCAACATGGTGAAACTCATTCTCCACCCCCCTGACTTGGTTGAGCCCAGTGGCACCTAGAAGTGGCTTTCAGGGGTTGTGGACTGTAGTTTGACACAGTAATGATCTGTTTTAAGGTACCTGCAGTGTGAGAACCCTACATTTGATTGCCCCATGAAGACTGTGGACAACACCCAGGCTGTGCAGCACACTCCACACATGTCTTTTGAGGGTTATTTATTTTGCAGGATGTTTAACCCTTTCTAGCCATGCGTCACGCCTATGAACTAAATTCTAAAGGAACTCTTTGCAACTACAAAGCTCACCATCTCTGCTATGAATCTGCGCCTAAATGAATTGAACTCATGTCTGTATGTATATTGATCTTTTAACCATACTTTCTCTCTTTTGTTTTTAAATACATTTTAGTTTAGTTAATAAGAATTGGCTGTAGCATGTATTTGGGTAAGATCTGGAATATTCAATAACCTGGGAGGCAATGTGTCCGATCCCTTAGGATTGGTAGAACCTGTTCTTTTATATGGTGAAATAAGATTTTCAGAAATCATCATATTTGACTTAGGTACCTGGATGGAGGCCTGAGGGTGGATCACTTTAAGGGAACTGTGTTGTTTGTACTTCTGAGTAACCAATAAGGTAATAAAGAAGCTGTTTTATGCTGTCTTGGTAAATCTAAATATTGGAATATCCACCAGCTTTTTGGGAACTGTCTGCCCCATTCTTTGCAGTTCACCCTAATTGCGTGACCACAGCTGGCTCCCCACTAGGACCCCAATCTCAATAGGTTATAGTCCAATGTCCAATATCATATTCAGGGCAGACCAGTCAGCACTGGGATCCCAATCTTGTGGCTTAAGCTTCCCCTGCATTGACGCATCGAGCAGATCTGAGATGACAGAATCAGGACCCAACGGTCGATTACACAGTTTTCTAGCATACACTTGACCGTACAGTTATGGGTAAACAATAGGCTTTTGATGTAACCTTTTGCTTTCAAAACACCACAGTAATTCGTTACACAAATTAACATAGGGCAATTTATCCAATAGGCAGTCTATCATAAACTTCAAAGAGACATATAGACAATGACATTACTTCATCCAAGATTCATCTAAATGTTAGGTTTCAGAGTAGCAGCCGTGTTAGTCTGTATTCGCAAAAAGAAAAGGAGGACGTGTGGCACCTTAGAGACTAACAAATTTATTTGAGCATAAGTTTTCGTGAGCTACAGCTCACTTCATCGGATGCATTCAGTGGAAAATACAGTGGGGAGATTTATATACACAGAGAACATGAAACAAAGGGTGTTACCATACACACTGTAAGGAGAGTGATCACTTAAGATGAGCTAATACCAGCAGGAGAGCGGGGGAGGGGGCGGAGAGGGGAAGAAAACCTTTTGTAGTGATAATCAAGGTGGGCCATTTCCAGCAGTTGACAAGAACGTCTGAGGAATGGGGGAGTGTGTGTGTGGGGAAATAAACATGGGGAAATAGTTTTACTTTGTGTAATGACCCATCCACTCCCAGTCTTTATTCAAGCCTAAGTTAATTGTATCCAGTTTGCAAATTAATTCCAATTCAGCAGTTTGCAAATTAATTCCAATTCAGTAGTTTGCAAATTAATTCCAATTCAGTCTCTCGTTGGAGTCTGTTTTTGAAGTCTTTTTGTTGTAATATTGCGACTTTTAGGTCTGTAATCGAGTGACCAGAGAGATTGAAGTGTTCTCCTGTTAGGGAAAAAGGTTTCCCCTCCCGTCTAGGGTTAGGAGGGTAGCCTTCCCTGGACTTCTGTATTAGCCAAACAAAACACAGAGTCTTGGCTCTTTGATAAAGTGAGGCACTTTAATGCTAGCAAGTACGACAGCTGAAGGGCTCACCAATTCCTTTACAGAGGAAAATGGTGAAGCCCCGAACAAAGAACAGAGATGGGCTTTTATAGCCTGGTTCAACATACAGTGTGATATCTCTTCCAGTTCAAGCCGGTTAACCCAGTCTGTTTGAAGTTCTGGGGTAGGTATACACATGGAGGCTTATCTGTATAAGGAATTCTTTCCCCAAAGCGGGGAGTACAGGTTACACACAGTTCACATTCCTTCTACCCATAATCTGAGAGAGAAGACAGATAAGCATAGAAAAAAGACAGAGGCCTAGCTTTACATGATTATAGGGTTGTTTTCTGGTTCTTTTCTTTATCAGTTCCCCCCTTTGAGCCTGAAGATAATTATCTTACATGGCTCATTATTCATTGTTTAACAAGTTCATATGCTTTTCATCTTGGTTAACACCACCCTTTCTTATATATAATATCTTTGCTGGGCTCATGGCTTTGGTACATACCCGGTGGAAGAGGGCATAACAACTGGACACACAGCAGACCCACAATCATAAGGAATCCCACTCCATACACAAACAAGGTTTTTAGCCATCCAAAGTTAGGCAACCAGCTGGTGAGCCAGCCTCATAAGTCAAAGCCCACACTGGGAGAAATATAGGCCTGCTTATGAAAGAAGGCTGACACGTTTGCAATTATATTAGTATCCGTGACCATGCGTCCGCTTTGATTCACAAAAAAGGCAGCGTGTGGCATTGAGAAATGTGCACACCCCTCCCTGCGCACTTAAAAGCTGATCCAGGGCCAACCTGTTTTGCATATTGTAACGGGCTAGTGAGCTTATTTCTTCTTGCAAGGCTTGGATGGCATCTCGAGTGGCGTTAGTAAATATTTCCATTTCGGCTGACATATTTTTTAGAGCGTATTCAAGTTGGCCCACCCCCACCCACGGAAAAAGAATATGGAAGGCTCGCATGCCTGCACTGCCTTCCTCGACAATAGGATTATAACTGGTATCTCGACGGGTTCGTCGAGTTGTGTCTTTGATTTCTATTAAGTCTCTACGATGCATCCCTCCTGGCCAGGCGAAGGCCACCGTGCATCTTCCTAACCACTTTGGGGGCAAGGTTTTTCCTGCCCAAGTACCACAAACCCACCATAAATGGTGATCTCCTAATACTATGCTATAGTTGCCTTTATTGCCCCCTGAGTTCTGAGAAACATCCTGCAATCGTCCCACCAGGGATGCAGCATCATCAGGATTGGGTCCTATCCCCCCCAATTTCCATAATGTAAGGCCAGCAAATTGAGTCGTGTTTTCTCTGAAAATGTACCCCACATAGCCTCCAGCATGGCCATAGTTGGCTACCTCAGTACCATTGGGATACAGCAAAGAGTAGTGCCTGCATTTTTTCCCAAAATTAGAATTTTCTCACAGTGGGTTTTTGGGTATTTTCCCAGAGTAGTTTTACCTCGGGTGCATAGCGACCTTTTCTCTACGCACAAGGGGGCCTTAACAAGCAAGTCTGGGCGATGGTTCGGGATCCAGGTCCTAAAATCTATGGGTCCCCTTCCCCTTTTTTCCTTTTGGCCGTACCACGCCGAACCATTTTGCCAAGAATCGAGGAGCGCTGGAACTGGCAAAATGGGGAACCCTTGCAGTGAATGGGAGGAGAAGTGGGAACACACCCAACAATCACTAACATTCCATGCGTTGGTTAAATGTTGGGCTAATTGTAGAAACGTATTTTTATCCCAAGCCCCCAGGGCAGAGGTCCAGGTTAGCGCCCATAGCCATGCATACATTATAAACACTACCAGCTACTAACAACACAAAAAAAATAATATTAATACAATATTTGTAACAGTATAACTAATGCTCCAGAGTTCTGTAACTGCTTCTAATTCTGCTGACTGACCGGTACACAGTTCATGTAGAAGCGGCGGTTGTGATGGCAGTCGTTGGGGATGTTGGAGCAGGAACCTTTTTACAGTGGCTGCAGTGCACCCATCTATCGATGCCCTCGACCTTCACTGCAGTTGGAGTAGTCAGAAGGACTTGGGCCGGGGCCGACCACCTTGGTTCCAGGCAATGCTTCCTTCGATGGATTTTAACACAGACAAAGTCACCTGGAAAAAGAGAGTGCGCACAAGTATCAAGCGGTAAAGGTTGCGCATCTTTTACTCTGGCCCACACATCACTCAATGCATTTTGCAACATGCGACGATAACCCGCCAACTTATCTTGCCCAGCCATTAATGAAGTTTTTGCTGGGGCAAACCCGTCTACACTGGTTAGAGGAATCGGCAAGGGTTGGCCAAATAGAATTTCGAACGGTGTCAACGAATGCTTCCTATGGGGTGTATTACGAAGATTGGTTAACACTATGGGTAACACTTCAGGCCACTTTAATCCAGTCTGCTCGCATAGCTTTGCTAATTGGGTTTTTATCAGCCCATTCACCCTTTCTACTTTTCCTGAACTTTGTGGATGATAGGGAGTATGCAAGGCCTGTTTTATGCCGAGGGCCTTCGCTAAGTGTTGAATAATTTGGGAAGTGAAATGGGGGCCTTGGTCACTTTCCAAGCGAGTCATTATCCCAAAGCGGGGAAGAATATCCTTGAGGAGACACTTTGCTACGGATACTGCATCTGCCCTTCGAGTGGGGAAAGCCTCAACCCACCCTGAAAAAAGGTCAACCAGGACAAGCAAGTGTTTTAGTCCTGTCACTGGTGGTAAGTCCATGAAGTCCATCTGGACCACAGCAAATGGGTACTCAGGCAGTTTGCAATGTCCCATAACTTGTGGTTTGATTGCTCCTTGATGATTATACCGTTGACACAATTCACACTGTGCAGTGACGGTCTTCGCAGCTGCATGGACCCCCGGAGCAAAAAACAATTTCTCCATTTGAGCCACTAACCCCCCTTTCCCAGGTGCGAGGCCAGGTGGAGTGCCTGGGAAACCTGAGGGAGGAGTTGTCTTGGGAGAACCGGACGACCATCCGGGCTGACGTAGAGGTTGTCCTCATTTAGGTGGCATCCAATGGATTTCCAATGGCTAACTTCGGCCGGGGGCGTCGTCTGCTGGGCAGAGAGCAAAACGGCTGGCATCACTGGTTGCAGTAGCAGGGGTGCCAAAAAAGGAAAAGGGGCTGGAGCCCCACAGAGGGCAGCATGATGGGCCGCCGAATCGGCTGCAGCATTTCCCTTGGAAACCTCATCCGAGGCGCAGGAGTGGCCCTGACAGTGTGTAACCGAAACAGCTGCAGGGAGTTGAATAGCCTCTAACAAGGCCAAAATCAAGGCAACATGGGAGATCTGAGAGGCACTGGAGGTAAGGAACCCACAATGTTTCCAAAGTTGTCCAGTAGAGTGGCATACTGAAAAGGCATATTTGGAGTCAGTATAGATGGCCACAGTTTTGTTTTCAGCTAATTGACTGGCCCTAACAAGCGCCAGGAGTTCTGCTGCTTGCGCTGACTTTTGAGTAAGTAAGGCATGCGCTTCAAGCGTTGTCATCAGGGTAACGACTGCATAGCCAACTCGTAAGGCCCCCAAACTCGTCCCGACAGGCGGAGCCGTCACAAAACAATTGGAGGTCAGGATTCTGCAATGGAATATCGGAGAGGTCAGGACGAGGCGTGGAGATCAAATCCACCAAGTGGAGGCAATTATGAGGTTCCCCGTCCTCAGGCAGAGGCAAAAGGGTTGCAGGATTCAGGACTTCGCAGCGGCGTAGGGTAACAGCCTGATTGGCGAGCAAGGCCAACTTGTACCTGGTCAATCTGGCTGCTGTGAGGTGCTGCGTGGATCCATGATTAAGAAGCGTTGCAATGGCTTGAGGCACTTGAACTAGAAGAGGGTGGCCCAAGGTAAGTCCCAAAGCTTTCTCAACCAATACAGCGGCAGCCGCAACAGCGCGGAGACAGGGCGGAAGACCCTGAGCCACTGGGTCAAGAAGGACCGAAAAATAAGCCACCGGTTGCTGGCCAGGCCCAAAGGGCTGAGTTAGCATGCCAGACGCCGTGCCAGATTGTTCATGGCAAAACAAGGTGAAAGGCTTTGCGTAATCCGGTCTGCCCAGGGCTGGTGCAGAAGTTAATGCTTGTTTGAGGGCGGTAAGGGCGTTGTTGTGTAGAGTTGTCCATGGCAGGGGTTCGGGAACGGAATCCAGCAGCAAATTGGTGAGGGGGTGCGCTAACTCCGCATAAGCCGGAATCCAGGCTCTATAGTAGCCACTTGCTCCCAGTAACTGGTGGAGTTGTTTTTCAGTGGTAGGCCTCGGCATACTCAGAGCGCTTTCAATCCTGTCCTGAGTAAGTGCAGTAGAGGCATATGAAATACGATGCCCTAAATATTCCACCTCGGGTTGGGCAAACTGTAGCTTGGAGAGTGCCACCTTGTGACCTTTTTCGGCCAATGCAAAAAGAAGGATTCAAGTGTCTTGTACACAGGCAGTCTTGGCTGTAGAGCAAAATAACAGATCATCAACGTATTGAATCAAAGTAGAACCCATAGTCAATGAAATAGAGTCCAGATCTCGCTTTAAATACTGGCTGAAGATGGTAGGGCTCTCCCTGTAGCCCTGAGGGAGGCGGGTCCATACGTATTGACATCCGTCAAAGGTAAAGGTAAAGGCAAATAGGAACTGTGAGTCTGGGTGCACAGGGATGCTGAAAAATGCTGAAGACAGATCAATCACAGTAAAATAAGTAGCTCCTGGGGGAATAGCAGTTAAAATAGTTGCTGGATTGGGAACAACCGGAGCTCTCGGGATCACAATAGCATTAATCAGTCGGAGGTCATGCACGAAACGGTAAACCAGTTTGCCATCGGGGCCAGGCTTGGGTTTCTTAACAGGAAGAATAGGTGTATTGCAAGGGCTGGTAGCCTCTTTAATGATTCCTTGAGTTAAAAGCTGTTGTAGGACTGGCTGAATGCCCTCTATGGCCTCTTTAGGCAATGGATATTGCATTTTTCAGGGCAGAGGGATGTCTGTACGGTAAGGGATATAAACTGGTTCTGCGGACTTTAAAAGTCCAGTTTCAGTGGACGCCGAGGCCCACAATGCTTCAGGACTATCAGATAACTCAGCCGGGACAAGGGGGGCACTGGGTGTCATTGTGGTGGCATTAGTGGCTAACAATGCCATTACCGTAGCTTCAGGGACGGAAGTAGGGACTGAGATATATAGCCCCTCCGGGCTGCAAGTTATAGTTGCTCGTAGTTTACATAACAAGTCTCTGCCTGATAGATTTGCAGGACAGGAAGTTGCAATTAAAAAGCTATGATCCTCTGATAACGGGCCAAGCTGGGCCGTTTGCTCCGCAGTTAGAGGAAGGGCGCACACGGAGCCACCTATAGCTTTTACAGTTGCAGAAGTGGTAGGAAGGTTGGGGTCCTGCAGAGTACTTCTATCTGCCCCGGTGTCAATTAACATTGAATAAGTTTTTCCTCCCACCACAACTGGAAGTTCCGGGTGGTTTGCATCCAACTGCACTGTCCAAGAAGCGGAGGGGGTTCCTGGCAAGGGGGACGAAGCATTGTGGGCAGCTAGCTTTCAATCAGTACTCCCTTTTTCTCCCCCCCTTTCCTGTACTCTCTGGTAGGCTTGCATAAGAGGGTCAGCTGACTGGCGGGGGTAATTTGGGCACTGGGCAGCCCAGTGTCCTTTTTGTCGGCACCGCTGGCACTCATCTGGCCCTGCCCTCCCGGGCCGTGTCTGGAAGTTCTGACCTTGTGGTCCCCATCCCTGGGTAGAGCTGCCTCCTCTTCTGCCTTGTCCCCGAAAGCCTCCTCTCCTACGGCTTGCATCTCGTCCCCGAGAGCCATCTTGGAAACCTTGCAGTTGCAGATTAAGGAGCTTTTCGGACCTCCTAGTGTCTAATTCCTTCCTATTCCTCCAGGCATGGGCTGCTATCCCCACCACCTCCTCCAGCGTTTTGTTTTCATAAACTGGTTGACTACACACATACTTCCGAGCGAATGGTAATAAGTTTTTTACATACTGGCCAATCACTTGTGTTTTTGCTACAGGGGAGGTTGGATCTAAGCCGCCATGGTTTTTCAAAACCTTACAAAAGCGGTGGAAGAATTCCCCTGGGTGCTCCTCATGCTTTTGAACCCATGCATCTACCTTTCCCCAATCATACACAGGCTTAGACATATCCTCGAATGCTTCTAAGATTCGCTTTCTCATTTTATCTCACTCTCGAACGGTCTCTGGAACATCCCAATCCATTTCAGGTTTCTCTTGCGGATAAGCCGCACTGCCTTGCACCGCCTCTCTAGCTTTCTTATACACCGTTTCCTTCTCACCCTCGCTTAGCACTTGATTCAAAATCATCTCCACATCATCATAATTACAATTATACATTGTGAAAATACCCTTCAACTTTTTAATAAATTCTTCCGGATATTGTCGAAATGAGGGAAAAGTAGATGACCAATTCATTAGATCCGTGCTGGTAAAAGGGACATACACCATCTGTGTCCCCCCCCCCCTACCGCTCGGCAGTTGTCGCATAGGCATTTGGACTGCACTAGCTATTGCAGCTCCAGTGACTTTTGCCTTAGGGGTGCCTAGAGAACCGTGAGACCGGGTCTTTGCAGGGGTTGCATCACTGGGGTGTCGTGGATCAGGACGTGCCAACCCCCTGGTAGAGGTGCCAGCCTCTGGATGGTCCCCCAGCTCTGTGTCGGTTGTGGGGATATCGGTAGCTAGGGGGAGAGTGGGGCCGCTCCTCTCCCCGTTCGGGGGTGTGGGTGCATTGGGGTCAGGCTGCAGTACCCCACCCCATAGCCAGCTACATTCTTCCAATGGTATAGGGTCCCTTCTTTCAATGGGAGTTGGGGATAAATAGACTTTGACGCTTTTAGCTTCCGGTCAGCATTACTAGATTCTGGACTGTAGGGTGGGGGCCGCATGGCTTTACGTTTTTCTACCTCAGCACATAAACTAGGAGTTACACTGGCGCTTTTGCGCCGTTCGGCCTCCCTTATCCATACATCAGAATATTTAAGTTGCCGCGGTTGCAAATCATACAATACTTTTCGTAATTGAACAATGTTATATAACTCAAATGTTCCCTCCCCCGGCCAGCGATTTCCTGGTTCCGCGTTGTCTTGCATCATTCCCACCCAGGGACCTTGACACAGAAATATAAACTTATACAAAGCTTTGTTGCCATCCGATTGTAAGGCCTTGATATCCCTATCATAATGTTTTAACATATAGCCCAGAGGCGTAGAAGGATCAACAGTTCTACTGGACCCCCCCCCCCCAATCTTTTCCCAAAGACGGAACCTCTGGCTGTTGTCTAGACAATCACAAAGGAAAAATTCAGAACTCACCAAGTTCCCACCGGCCGGTGTTCACCAATAGGTCCGGACCCTAGTGCCTTTAGGGATGCCTTATTTCGCCGAAGCGGTGGGTGGAAGAGAGACGGGAAGCCTTCAGGGTTAAAGCAACCCAGGTGCCGGCAAGAAGGATTCAGAGTCCCGACCGTCCACCGGTCCGGAGAAGCAGCAATCCCGGATGAGCCCCCAAATTGTTAGGGAAAAAGGTTTCCCCTCCCGTCTAGGGTTAGGAGGGTAGCCTTCCCTGGACTTCTGTATTAGCCAAACAAAACACAGAGTCTTGGCTCTTTGATAAAGTGAGGCACTTTAATGCTAGCAAGTACGACAGCTGAAGGGCTCACCAATTCCTTTACAGAGGAAAATGGTGAAGCCCCGAACAAAGAACAGAGATGGGCTTTTATAGCCTGGTTCAACATACAGTGTGATATCTCTTCCAGTTCAAGCCGGTTAACCCAGTCTGTTTGAAGTTCTGGGGTAGGTATACACATGGAGGCTTATCTGTATAAGGAATTCTTTCCCCAAAGCGGGGAGTACAGGTTACACACAGTTCACATTCCTTCTACCCATAATCTGAGAGAGAAGACAGATAAGCATAGAAAAAAGACAGAGGCCTAGCTTTACATGATTATAGGGTTGTTTTCTGGTTCTTTTCTTTATCACTCCGACTGGTTTATGAATGTTATAATTCTTGACATCTGATTTGTCATTTACTCTTTTACGTAGAGACTGTCCAGTTTGACCAATGTACATGGCAGAGGGGCATTGCTGGCACATGATGGCATATATCACATTGGTGGATGTGCAGGTGAACAAGCCTCTGATAGTGTGCTGATGTTTAGGCTGATGTTATTAGGCCCTGTGATGGTGTCCCCTGAATAGATATGTGGGCACAGTTGGCAACAGGCTTTGTTGCAAGGATAGGTTCCTGGGTTAGTGGTTCTGTGGTGTGGTATGTGGTTGCTGGTGAGTATTTGCTTCAGGTTGATGGGCTGTCTGTAAGCAAGGACTGGCCTGTCTCCCAAGATCTGTGAGAGTGATGGGTCGTCCTTCAGGATAGGTTGTAGATCCTTGATGATGCGTTGGAGAGGTTTTAGTTGGGGGCTGAAGGTGATGGCTAGTGGCGTTCTGTTATTTTCTTTATTGGGCCTGTCCTGTAGTTGGTGACTTCTGGGTACTCTTCTGGCTCTGTCAATCTGTTTCTTCATTCAGCAAGTGGGTATTGTAGTTGTAAGAATGCTTGATAGAGATCTTGTAGGTGTTTGTCTCTGTCTGAGGGTTGGAGCAAATGCGGTTGTATCGTAGAGCTTGGCTGTAGACAATGGATCATGTGGTGTGATCTGTAGAAGCCCTCTACACCAACATTCTACACAAAGATGGACTACAAGCTGTCAGGAACAGTATCCCCGATAATGTCACAGCAAACCTGGTGGCTGAACTTTGTGACTTTGTCCTCACCCATAACTATTTCACATTTGGGGACAATGTATACCTTCAAATCAGCGGCATTGCTATCGGTACCCGCATGGCCCCACAGTATGCCAACATTTTTATGGCTGACTTAGAACAACGCTTCCTCAGCTCTCATCCCCTAATGTCCCTACTCTACTTGCGCTACATTGATGACATCTTCATCATCTGGACCCATGGAAAAGAAGCCCTTGAGGAATTCCACCATGATTTCAACAATTTCCATCCCACCATCAACCTCAGCCTGGACTAGTCCACACAAGAGATCCACTTCCTGGACACTACGGTGCTAATAAGCGGTGGTCACATAACCACCACCCTATACCGGAAACCTGCTGACCGCTATTCCTACCTACAAGCCTCCAGCTTTCATCCAAACCACACCACATGATCCATTGTCTACAGCCAAGCTCTGCGATACAACCGCATTTGCTCCAACCCCTCAGCTCAGATGGGGGTAGGCAGTAGTCTATATTATTTGGAAAGAGGTACACAGCCTAAAAAGTTTGAAAGCCTTAAAGGACTAATGCATTAGAACTGCCCCTGAGAGGGCTGGGCAGTACAGGACATACGTTTCTGAGGAGAGTTCAGGACTGGGGGTGTGTTGGGGTCACCCTGCAGGCAGACCTAGCGCTAGGCCAACTAAGCAATTGCTTTGGTCACCAAGCAGCTCCAGGGGCCCCCATTCACATTTTTAGTATGTGTTTGGGGAGGGGGGATATTCCTGCGTAGGGCCCCCACTGGACTAGCACCACCGAGGCTGGTGAGAGCCAGGGTGTGACTGGCAGCCTGCAGTTACACAGGTACATCTGGGAGTGACGTGCATGCTGGCGGCTGGCTGGCTGTGAGCAGCCCAGGTTGGAGGCTACCACAGCAAAGCATTTTGAGGCAATGAGGTTGCAGAGCAGGGGTGGTACAGCCCCTTAGTGGTCTGGATTTCACCCCGGTATGTCGAAGCCCAATCTGACCTCTTCCCCCGGCCCCCTGCCCTCCCCTGCCTCACGTGGGCAGCAGAACGCAGGGGCGGCACAAGGCCTTCGAGTGGGGTGTTGAAGGGAGCAAGGTGGAGGGGAGGACAGCCATGCAGTGCCCAGAGGAGGTGAGTGTAAGGTTCATGGAGGAGGCCAGTGCATCTGTGATTGGTTATCTGATCTCTTCCTCCCCACCCTCCATCTGGGCTCCAAAGAGAGGACAGGTGCCCTGGAGGGAGGAGGTGGGCAGTTGAAACCTGCCTGAGAGCAGAAGAGGCAAGAGACAGCTGCAGAGAGCTGCTTGGGAGGCTTGGCGGAGAGAGCTGGGTTCAGACAAGTTGACACAAAACCGCTGGAGGAAACTGACCCAGGCTGGGGCCCTGCGAGTGGAGGTCCCAGGCAGTGGCCCCTGGGCAAAAGGGATCCAGGTTGGTCAAGGAAAGCCAAGGCTGGGGGCAAGGGGACAGGTGTGTCCTGGGCAGGGCGGGGGAGTAAAATCGGGGGGAGCTCTCTTGTGGGAGACTTGCCGTGGGGGCCAGGGTGAAGTCAGGAGACTGGCCACTGTCCGGCAGGGAGGCCTAAAGAGGTGGGACCCAAGGAACTGGGAACGCAGCACGGCTGTGAACACTGTGGGGGGAGACCGGGAGGCACTGGCTTTGAAAAGGAGAATGGGAAAATTGTTGTACCTTTATATGGTAACCATGGGTTTGTCGAGAATGGTTTTACTGCCAGGGTTTTGCTCCTAAGTGCCTAAATTGCTACTGACAATGAGATGTAGGCGGCCCCTGAATCAGCTGGGCATTGCAATGCTGAGCAGAGCCTATATTCCTGTCAGGAGTGAACAGAAAGGGAAACTGAGGCAGGTGGAGCTGTCCTGCTGTAGGAGGACTGGCTGACAGGTTTTCCCTGTGTCCTATCATTCCTGGGGCTTTTCTATGCCTCTCCTTTGTTATTCTGCTCCTCAAGTGGCTGGGTGGCTCCCTGGCCCAGATGGCTACCAGCAGGACGAGCACAAATTCCCCTCCTCCAGCCGGGTTCTCACTCCGAAAGCCCTTTTCTGCAGAGTTGGGGAGTCTCCCTTTCCCTTCCCAGGTTTGCAGGCGGGACGCTGCTCTGTTAACTGCTGAATGTTCACTGATCACAGGAAAGGTCAGCGTGCGATTGCCATCTCCCATGTACTGCCCCGTGGAAGAGCCGAGGGTGGCTGGAGGGGTCATGCCCCACTGGGCTGTTCAGTTTGTATGGAGCCACTGCCTGTGGCTTCCCTTCATGCCCAGTAGCTTCATCCCAGTCCCAGTGTGGCCGGCACAGGGGCCTTTCTCTGTGCCCACGTAGCCAATACATTGGGGCTGTTTCCAGCCAAGGGGTGGGTTCCAGAGCTGAAGCCCCGCATACTGCCTGCCCTCAGCAGCAGCTCCCTCTCTTATGCCAAGAGGCTGCTAGCTCAAGTGCCATATGTCACTGTCCCTCTCCTTCCCTCTGAGCCCAACTTCTAACTGCACCATTCCCAGGGATGGGGAAGGGTGTTAACGGGGGGGACAGAATTCAGGGACGCAGCAAACCCAGTCCCATTTGTCCCTGCCCTGTAGAGAGCTCCAGCCTCTCTCTGAGATTTGAGGGGGGCAACAAAACCATCACGAGGGACAAAACATAACAGGCTGGGGCCACTATGCTCTGGATTTGGCCTTCTCTCACATTCGGGGCCACTAAAACTGAGGTTCAGCTCATTGCTCCAGCTCGCTGGAATATTCCCTGCTGGTCTCAACCCAAAGAGGAGCAAAATCAATTTGTCTTGGAAACTGGCCCAGAGTCCTCTCTTTGTGAGCTATGGGGGAAGGGGGGCATGGCCTTCTTGGACTGAGCTGCTCCTGTTTGCTCATGCACACAAGTCGCTGAGTTTTGCACACACAGGTTCTCCAGGCAGCCAGCGCTCTGTGAGGACTTTGGGCCAGTTTGCCAAGAAAAAACAACTTCCCCCTCTCCAATATCAGCAGCTGATGGCTCTGTTTTGTTCACACCCAATGCAATATTTACACTGAGTGTAGAGTTCAGGCTGCTTATAGGGTGACCAGATGTCCCAGTCTTATAGGGACAGTCCGAATATTTGAGGGTTTGTCTTCTATGGGTGCCTATTACCCCCCACCCCTGTCCTGATTTTTCACATTTGCTCTCTGGTCACCCTAGCTGCTTATGGGGCAGGGCCGGCTCTAGGGTTTTTGCTAGAAAAATATTTGCCGCCCCAAGCTCCAAGAGCGCCACCGCCGAAGGGTGGCCGGAACGCCGCCCCTGGGATCGTGCTGCCCACGCACGTGCTTGCTTTGCTGGTGCCTAGAGCCGGTCCTGCGGGGGGGGTGTTGAGAAACGCTCGTCTCTCTCTGTTAGCTGTGCAGAGCAGGCGTGGGTTTGCGGTACGCTTACTGAGGCCTTCTCAGGTTGTCTGGATTATGCACCTGTGAAAGCAGTAATAAATGGACTGATACTAGGCACCAAGGGCATCAGGGGCCGGCCCTTCTGTGGGCCTAGGCCTGCTGGAGTGACCTTTTGTGGGCCCAGGCCGGGCTCTATGTGGGCCTGTGCCAGGCCCGTCAGGGTGGGCCAGGCCCTTTGTGGGCCTGCGCCAGGCCCAGCTGGCTGGGCCAGCACTCTGGGGGCCCGGGCTGGGCAGGTGGTTTGTGGGCCTGGGCCTGGCCTAGCTGGTTGGGCCGGCCTGTCCCTTTGGGGGCCTGAGCCAGGCCTCTGACGAACCGGGCCTTTGGGGCCTGCGACGGTCCAGACTGGCCCTTTGGTCCTTTGCAGACATCTTGGCTACAGCCACTAGGGGAAATATTCAAAGGGTGAGTGGGAGGGAATTAGGGGAGGTTTCTTGAGCACCCGCCTCATTCATGGGCACAGACTTGCTATGCTTCTACTCGCCCTAAGTCAGCGGGAGCAGTTGGGCAGTACTGCACTACCCTACGGCGAACGCCACCAATTGCTCCCTTGCAGAGCCCACAGGCTAGTGTTCTGCGTGAGGCTATAACACAGAAGGGGCCCCTCGAAGCGAGGTACGTCGCAGGCTGTCAAGGCTGATTCCCCACTCTGGCACTTCGAGTGCAGAAGGTGGGGGCCCGCAAGGATTCTAAAAATTAATACTGGCCACTCTAGGCGTGTATTAAACTCCCAAGGTTACAGCTTCTCTCTGACCTTGGCTTGGTAAACGTTGCCACCACCCAAATGCAAAAAATCCCCTTTGACCCAAGAAGGAGCACTTGGGAATTCCTCACTGTGGGGTACCCTCAAGCCCTTTCACTCTCCCTCACCCACTCGGGGGAAGAGCTGAGAAGAAAATGAAGGAAATTAGCTGTTGTCACCAGCTAATCAAACAGCATAAACCTCTTAGGACACAACAATCCAAATCCTGTTCTTAAAAAAGATAAATTGTATTAAAAACAAAAAGAAAGAAAATCCATCTGGAATTTAGGCTTTTGCTAGATTTTAAAAGAGCAATTCCAAAAATTAAGCACCCAAAATAGCTTTCTTGGGGGTTCAGCTTAAAGGTTACAAACAAACAAAAGCATCTCGGGTTAGCACAGAGGAGTGTTACCAGTTTTGCCCGTTACTTTGGGATATGCTCATTTATTAGGGTTACTCTTGGGGGGGGGGGTGTTCTGTAATTCTGTTAATGTACCGCTTGTGTCACTTGTGTTCTCATATGGAGCTCTACTTCTCCCTTCTGCAAGTCCCCTCCCAATGGAGTTCCTGCAGGACCTAGGTTCCCCAGGGCTGGGTTCCTCCAGCCCCAGAACCAGATGAACACACACGCACACACATTAACAGAGCAAGTCTGAGTGGACCTGGTCAATCAGCACTTTCAAGCTGCCACCCTTATATGCCCCTGGACTCAGCAGACTGGGTTAAGCAGCACTTCCAAGCTGCCACCCTCATATCTCACAGGTTCAGCATGGCCCTATCCCCACTTTCACGTTACAATTGTACCAGTAGTAACCCACTTGATGAGCAAACCCCACTATATTTTTGGGTGCTACAAGGATCTTGAGCTTAGCTAAGAGAAGCATTGCTGCGGAGTAAATGGGGAAGCTAAAAACGCAAAAGAGTAAAGTTCTGAGAGAGAGAGAGAGAGAGAGAGAGGGAAGCAACCAGCTTAACCATAAAATTTATTTATTGAATAATAGTGATAACTACACAAGGAGAGCCTAAACAAACATAACAGTTACATTATTAAAGGTTACAAAAGTCATATATAGAAAACAATACCTGATCAAACAAGTTAGGGTTAGAAAGTTATACCTGAGGTAGAAAAGAAAACAGAGTGAGAGAGAGAGAGAGAGATCTCACCACTCCATGAAGCTTGAACTGGTTCCCAGGTGATGGTGGTAGCTCAGGGTCCTGAGTGCTGGAGACAGGCAGAGCCCCCAGCACGGTCAGTCAGGAGAAGATGAAATCCCAGTGGAACTGATGCAGAGTTTGGATCCATGCATCAGAACACTTACTGGAGTGTGGGTAGGGTTTTTTTGTAGGGAAACAACAATGGTTCAAGGGAGAACACTAAATTTGTTTATGGGTAAACTGATGACTCAAGGGTTTTCTTTAGGCTAGACAATAGGAGCTGATCACTCTTGGCTATGGGTGGTGTTCCTTCCAGGGAGCTCACATTGCAATTAGGCAGCTTTAGTATTTTGGATATCAATCAAAGGATTCCTTACTAGAATTGGTCTGATAACTGCTGAGCTGGGTGTGTGCTGGTGTAGGTTCATTAACATCTGGAGCAGAGATCCCCCAGGATGCAGTGCTTCCCTGCTTTTCTGGTCCCAGAGTTCAGTGCGGTTCTTGCCTTGGAATCTCTGTTCTCCATTCTGTCTGCTAATGGAGATGCCACCCTGTCCCATCTTTGATGCAGATGAGACATGGGGAGTTGCCTTAATCCTATCACCCTTGTCAGGAGGGGTCTAGGTGTCTCCCACCGCTCTTCACTGTTTTCTGCAAGTGTTTTTTCTGATCAGTTTTGGTTCAAGCAGAGGCTGGGGCGGGCGTGTCCTTCATGAGTCAGACAGGCTGAATACTGTGCCCTGGTTTCCCAAGAACACAGAGCTGACTGGTATCAGGATATCCACGAGCCAAAATAAAGAAATAAACCTGATCGTGTTTATCTAAACATTCCCTATCCAAATGATTTCTTCTAGGTATGGAAGATAATTTTTCATATCTGGTTCAAACCTTACACAGCATTCCTGCTTATAGCATTGCTGCGCCATGTTCCTGCAGCCCAGAGAGAACAACAGACAAAGGGAAAGTTTCTTTCCCAATTTAAAAAAGTTCTAGCCTTTCTCTTTTGGTCATGTGCCCACTTTTTTTCTTTACCTGGGTGACTTTTTAACTCTTTACAGGTAAACCAAGTAGAGAACAGCTACCAAGAGGGATTTTACAGCTAACTGGCTGGCTGGGTGTCCATCAAAGGGAGCTCCACCCCTGGTTTATTTATCACACAGGCGTAGGCATCTCCCTGGCCGTGGGTGGCACTTAGCCCATTTCAGCTCTGCTTCCATTGCTTCCATTGGAGCCAGGGGAGTATGATCAACTCGGACTGCCGGTCTGGAATGAGAATGACCATCAATAGCCATGTTCTGTTCACACCTGTGTGCGGTGTGGCAGAGAGGGGCGCTCCCTAAACTCAAAGCCGACAATCCCCCAGCCACAAATGGCAGGTAACTCCACCCCAGTAACTCCCACGGCTGCTAGTCTAAAGCCAGCGCCTGTAGAGCTGCCCTAAGGGGTGTCGCAGGGCAGGTCTGCACTTTTAACCCAGCTGCTGTGGCATTCAGTGAGGACGTTGCTGCCCTGCTGGGAGAGCGTCTCCCGTCAGCGTGGTTACTCCACCTCCGCGAGCGGCCCGTGCTGTGTCCATGGGAGACACACAGCAGAGGCTAGGCCGGTAGGACTGAGTCGCACAGGGCAGTGGCTGAGCAGCGTGGTCACCCCGATTGTGAGGTCATAGTGCAGCCCTGGCCTGAGGCCCCGTGCATTTACACCAGGAGGTACCCAGGGGATCCCAGATCCGGGTGTAGTGACTCCTGCACAGTGCTGGTTTTATGGCCCTCAGAACGCTCATTGGTACCAGACAGGCTGTGGCATGCCAGCCTATGCTCTGCATTTATTTCTCCTGGCAGCAGAGCACCATCTGGTGCCTGCAAGGAGGTGGCAAGGATAGTGTGTCTGTGAGGTAGAGCCCAAGGTCATTGCCAGGTGCTGGGTTTATCTAGGACCCAGACTTGTTTCTTGGCATCCTTCCCCTCATCTTCTCCTTCTGCTCTCCTTCTCTGGCGTCCTGCCAGCCTTCCCAGCCCCGTTCACGGCTGGGAGAGATCTTGCTTCCAGACAGGCTAAGTGCAGAAATGGTGAAACGAAGAGCCGGTGCTGCTCTGGTGCTTTACCAGCTGGGTAAGTCTAACCCTCCCGCTCTGTCGTGGCACCTCTGGGGATCTGCACAGATTGGAACTGCCCCCTGGCTATTTCTCCAGCATGGGACGCATGAGGGTAACTGCAGAGAGAAGGGACAGGGTCTCTCCCACACCAAAGTGATGTGGAATCCTTGCTGCCTGTGTCGAAGCTCCCAGCCCCGCTCCTCAGGTTCAGAGCCCCAGCTCCCGTCTGAGCCACGAATTCAGAGCACTGCCTGCACAGCTGGTTTGGGAACGCTGGCGCGAGACCAGCTAGCCCCAGTCTGTCGATCCAGGCTGACTGCTGCAGACTGCGTGGACAGACACTCAGGGTCTCTCCGGAGATGCTTGTCTGAGCAGCCGTTGCTTGGGGACTGAAGTGCCTCTGGCAAGATAGTGCGGTGAACACTCTGGAGTGCGGCTCACTGAACTGAAGGGCTAGTGGTGGACAGGACCTTGCAGGTCTGGGGTGGATGTAGCTGTGGGGCTCTTGGTTTTTACATGCTGTGCTTTTAACACGCTCAGAACTCCAGGTACAGCCTCACCATAGCACTAAGCAGGCATTTTGGCCTCTGTGTAGCTGCTGCCTGTCACAGAGGAGCCGCACACTCTAGGCTCTCTCCTGAGACCGTGCAGCTGCTCCTGTGTGTAAGCGGGGGAATAGTCCCGCTATTGGGGAACTTTCCTGGCTTCTGCACGACCCCGGTGAAGTGGGCTAGTGAAAGGATCTGAGTCCTCGCTCCCACTTCCTTTACCCAGGGGCCTCCCTGCCCTTGAGGACTCCCCTTCCACTCTCCTGTCTGGCAGAGTCCTCGTATCCCCAACAAGGCTGGGCCCAGGATTCCTGGGGGGCTCGACCCCCAACCCTGCTGTGGTCACCTAGGACAGGGGGCTAGGGTGTCCCCACCCCGGGGTACTCTCTCTGCACTGGGCACTTCTCTGACCCACTGACCATTACATTCAATTTAAAGCAAATGCAAGTTATTTAATCAACAATTAATTTTAAAAAGAATAAGGAAACATGGGAAAGGTTAAAGGAAACTCATCACCCCGCTCTGTGGCAGGGAACATCACAAACAGCGTCTCTGGAACGTCAGGGCAGTTCACAGTCTGTTCCTTGCAAGTCCCAGGCCTCCTTCTCAGGCCCAGGCCGTGCTGCGGGGATGTTGTGGGTTGGACACTTGCTCTGGTGGTGGCCTCACGCTCTCAGGCTCTAAGTGGCAGGACCCTTCTTCCCAGTGCCACCCCCGCCCTGTCGGGGTTATGATCCAAGCCTGGCCTGCAGAGCCCCTTGGCTGAGGCGTCTCCCTGTGCTGGGCCCACTGCCCAGGGTCCCCCTCGCTCTCCCCAGCTGCTCACCGCACCCAGCTCCGGACTGCTCCAGCCCCAGCTACACCACTCGGTCTCTGCACGGCTGCTGCTGCTGCTCTGCCTCCAGCTCCCTGGGCTGCTTCTCTGGCCCCTCTGCCTCTGGTTGCTGCAGCTCCGCTCCCAGGACAGGTCTGCTCTGCCGGCTGCTTCTGTGACTCTGCTCCCAGCACTGACCTGCTTCCTGGGCTGCTTCTCTGGCCCCTCTGGCTCTGGTTGCTGCAGCTCCACTCCCAGGGCAAGTCTGCTCTCTCTGGGCTTTGCCTCTGTCTTTGGGACGCAGCTCTGCTCCCAGGACAGGGTCTGCTCTCTCGGGATCTGGCACAGCTCTGCTCTCCAGCTCAACTCAGGCCCCTGCTTTCTCCTTAGCTCGCCCTCACTCTGACTGACCCAGGCAATTCCAGCTCACACGGAGGATGGGACCCCCCTAGCCTCCTGACTCCCTGATTAGCCTGCCCGCCCTGTCATTCAGGCTGACCTGGAGCATTGGCCTCTCCCCATTGTTCCTGGGGACTATCAGTCTCAGGGTCCTGATTTCCCATAGACCCTTCCCCTTTTAGTACTGGGAGCTAGCCAACCAAAACACCCCCACTGAATGTTAGTAAGGGGGCAACAGCCCCCTTACATGTGTATGGAGAACACAGCCAGGGCGAGCACATGGTAATACCCTCGGCTCACGAGCCCTTCCCATGCAGGCCGCTCTCAAGATGCTGACCCGGTGGGAGGAGGGTTAAGAATCCCGGCCATGAGGCCCATGTATGCAGAGCCTCATTCACATGCCTAGTCCCGAAGTCACTGGGCCCTCTGGGAGTGAGGACAACTGGGAGCAGGGGATTCAGTCCCCAGCCCCTTTCCATGCTGGGCTCGCTCCCCAGGGTAACCGGGCTGTCTGAATCCAGGAAGTGCTGGCGGGCAACTCTGCTGCATGGGGACTAGGCCGCCCCCTTGGCCTCGGTCCCATCCTGGAAGGTACCTGGGGGAAGGGCATCCACACAGGGGCATATTCCCATGTCATTAGCAGGACGATGGCCTTTGGTGGGGGAGGAGCGCAGTTGGGGGCCGGGTGGTAACGGACAGTGAGGCTGGATCTGCTGGACCGGAAAGGCTTGGGAAGCCCTATGGCTGCCTCTCCCGAGCCGAGAGCACGGCAGAAACAGTACCAGTCCTGGAGTTCCCAGGCCCATGCATGTGAAAGGCCCTAGGCTCTCTGCTGTGGGCTGCAGTGCGGGACAGAGCCTCAAGGTGGCTGGGGTTCGGGAACCTCCCAGCACAGAGCAGCTGTCTGCAGCAGTACGTGAACCGGTCCCTGCCTTTGGTAACCCCTGGGCCTTTGAAGTCAGCCTGTGCTGGTCACGACCTCCAGCCTTGTGGCCGGCCTTCCAGCTTATCCAATACACGCTACCCACCATGGCCCAGAGCTGCAAGCCAGAACCAGGTGTGTCTGATCTGCCCCCACATCTGCTGTGTGCCTGGTACCTACACGTGTAACTGACCAGTCACCTGTGTGCACACCTGCCAACTCTGCACACGCTCAGGGCTCTGCAGCTGGGCTGTAGGAGCAAGTACAGATAAACTCCCATAAAATCTGCAAGTCTGGGCATACACATGTGCAGGAAGCATGCCCAGGCCTGACTGTATGGGGTGGCTTGGCCCCAGAGAACCGAGTCCAGCTTCCATAGGTGCTGGAACTTGAGAGGCTGGGGGGCTGCCGCACCCTCTGGTTTGAATTGGTTTCCATCATATCCAGGGGTTACAGGTTGGTTCAATGGCTCTCACCCCCCCGCACTATACACATTGTTCCAGCCCCCCAACCAGCTTGTTGACTTCTGAATTTCCTGGACTGTTGCAGGCCCACCTGCCCGTGGACGAAAGTGTGTGGGGGATTCTCGCCGTGCTTCCTACCCTCTCCGAGAAGCACAGTGGGAGCCTCTGGAGCTGGACAGGGAAGACTATTCCCTGGTGAGAGAGCAGCACCGTACCTGGGCGGAGAGCAGAGGTGCCGTGTGCCAGAAACCCTGCGGCCCGAGAGGGGAGGCCATGACATCAGGTGGTGCTCGCACGCTCCATGGAATCTGTTTAGGTGTTTGCAGAGCTGAGGTCACTGAGTACAATCCCTTGTTTGTAAAGACACTGGTGTGTTCCACGTAGTCAGTGTGATCTGCAGACGGGGCCATGAGCTCCCTGTAGCTGCCTCACTAATAAATACCCTGAGACACAGACAGTGGCAGTCCTCTCTCTTCTCCCAGCAAGCCCCAGGGCTCCCCTGCAGATGGGGGGTCTGCCCTGGCCCCTGTCTGCCTGCTCTCCCCAGGACTCCAGAGCCCGATTCACATCACCTGTGCCTGTCTGTGTGTGCACTTACCACATGGCCAAACGGGGGAGCTGTACACGTGCGTGACTAGACAGGTATGCAGCTGCTTAGGAGCCTGGCGGGTGGAGAGTGCTAGCTGGGGGCTGGCAGAGGTGGAGGTGCATTTCTCTGCCACAACCATCTAGGGTTAAAACTCGCTTTTTCTCTCCCCATCTGATGTGGACCCAGAGAGCCTGTCCTCTGACGAGGCTGGGCTGCCCTGAGCTAGAGCCGACACAAGGCTAGGATTGGCCTGGCTCAGAGCCCGAGGGGCAGCCTAGAACTCACAGTCCAGCGGCAGCAGTGCGGGGGCAGCTAAGGGGTCTGTAAGCCGCCTGTGTGACCCTTGATCCTGGCTGTTCTGGGGCTGGAGAGACCACTGGTGGGAGTTAGACAACCTCTGGGTGCTGAGTTTCAGCAGCCTCCGTGGGCTGCCCCATTGGTTACATTGCTGCATCCCCGCCCTGGCACACTGGTCTCCCTGCCTACTGCCTGGCCTCTTTGCAAGTGATTCCATGGAGGAAGAGGTATCAATCACTGAACTGGAGACACTGTGGGAGACTAGACAGAAGTCATCTCTCCTGGCGAAGAGCGGCAGCAGGAGCACGCATGGTGGCCTTGAGGGCAGAGATGGAATGCAGGGAAGGATTTTGGAGAAGCGACAGACAGGGGTGGCAGGTTTGTATAATTTTTGGTGGTGCCCAGAATGGATCAAAGTCCTGTCTCCTCCCCCCCCCGACCCCAGCCTTGTAAGCCAATATATATTTTTTAAAATAATGTAAAAATGGACTGGAAACAGTAAGCTTTTAACAGTTTCCCTATATTGCAGAATGTGGGGGGATGAGGGCTCTGGCTGGGGCAGAGGGGTGGGGGTGGAGTGGGGCCAGGGATGAGGGGTTCATGGTGCTGGAGGGGGCTGAGGGTGGAGCAAAGGGTTGGGGTGTGGGGTGGGGCTGGGGATGAGGGGTTCATGGTACAGGAGGGGGCTCGGGGTGGGACAGAGGTTTGGGGTGCAGAGGGTGAGGGCTCTGGCTGGGGGTGTGGGCTCTGGGGTGGGGTAAGGCAGGGGATGAGGAGTTTGGGGTGTAGGCAGGCTGCCCCTGGGCTGGGGCCAGAGAGCAGGACTTCACAGTCCTCCCAGCCCTCTCCCCTGGGGCAGCTGCCCTTTCTGAGGAGCTAACACTCAGCGTACCCGTCACTGCCGTGGAAAGGCCCCACCCAGGGTGACGGTCTGCTTGAGAGGGATGATTAGTAAATGAGCCCCTGGAGCTAATAAAGGTTCCCTAAGCTCAGCTCGGGGGACTCCCAAGGGAGACAGGAGGCTCCTGGGGAGAGGAGCTCCCGGGAGAGGCCCAAGTCGGAGGACTGAGCAGGAGCCTAGAGGGCAAGCTCTCCAGGGAACCCCCCAGAAGAGGGGCTTCTGGAGGGGCTGGACTGTAGTCAGCAGGCATCCAAGAAGGCCGGATCTCCCAGACACTGGCAGGAAACCTGACTTTGCAAGGATTTTAGTGAGGGACTTTGATGTTTGGGTTATTTTTATGAGTGTAATGCCATGGTTTGGTTCTGGAACAACAGCTTTCTTCCTAGGTGCTGGAACTAGGGGGGGCTGCGGGTGCTGCCACACCCCCTGGCTTGAAGTGGTTTCCATTATAGCAGGGTTTGGTTCAGTGGCTCTCACCACCCCCACTATAAAAATTCCTCCTGCACCCCAGCCTTCTTGCTGTTACTGGTAACTCAGCATAGGCGCATATAAGGAAGAAGAAGCCTTTCCATTCAGTTACAAACCACAGTTTAGGTTGGGGCTTGTTCAGGCTACAGAGACTTTGCTGGTATAGCAGAGCCCCCAGTGTAGACGCGGTGTGAGCCAGCCGAAGGAGTGGTGCCAGCAGAGTGTCCCAAATGACGTCAGCTAAGCTGACAGAAGCATGCTTGACTCTTCGACCTTTGTGGGTACATCTACACTGCAATTCAACCCCCACTGCTGGCCACTAAGTGACTATGTTTTTGGATAAGGAAATGGGTTAAGGGAAAAGATGTTGAAAATTTTAAACAACAGCTTGATCTCATTGGTCGGAACATTTCTTGAGTATATTTAAGGATGATGTAAAGCAATGTCTATGGGATAGATCTGAAAGTCTATGGCACAAATGGCTGCCCTGGCAGATGTGTTTCAACAAGCCCAGTCATCTAGTGAGTGTAAGCCAGAGTAAAAGGGGTTTAAACCTAGTGGGAAGGGGGGATCCTGTTTTACCCCTGGGACAGAGGAGGAGGGTTGGGAGGCTAGGCACTGACCTCCCCCGAATCATTCCTCTCCTAGCAAGTCCCATTACAAACCTCCTATGATGGAAGAGCCCAAGGAAATGTTATCAGTGGAACTACCCTGAGCACCAGAGAAATCAGGGCCCCGAGCTGAGAGAAAACTAGCCTCAGCTGTCCTCAGCACAGAAACCCCTGAAATGCCTGAAGTTTACCTGAGAGGTTTGTGAGGATTGGCTCTGCAGAGCTAGAGATGAAGCCTATTACGGCTGGTAAAATCAAGGACAGAGTATGCACGGGATGGAAAGATACAAGGACACAAAATTCTCCGCTTACATTGAGTGAGATTCCAAAATCTGACCTGTTGCTTAGCCGAATGGCAGAGCTTGTGTTAAGAGGACGATCTAGGAGTTTTGTACCTTTAGCCATGGAGCATAGAGAAGATGATGGTTTACAAAGTGATTGACAAGTGAGGGTGGTGGACAACATCTCTGCTGACATGCTTATTGGGAACTATTTGTTTATGTGGCTAAGGTTCTGGATGTGGTAACCTGCAGCAAAAGCCATCTTTGTGTTGAGATCCCAGAGAGAAGGGGAAAATCTCAGAAGCTACTAAGAGAGACAGAGAAAGTCTGTTTGATACCCCTGCAGCAGAGAGAAGCAGCGTGTCTCCAAGAGCAAAGGGAGGTGCTGAGATGAACTTCTGCCATGCAGCAAAAGGCAGCCTGCCCAGTGCCCTCAGAGTCAGAGGGGGTTGAGGTGGTGCCTGTCACTGAACAAGCCAGAGTTTTGCAGTTGAGCAAAGCATAGACCTCGCTCTAGAGAGCACTAGGGAAGGTGTCTTAAAGGGGGCCCCAGGAAAGGAAAACAGGGAAAGGCCTTTTAAAGAAAATGATACATTGCCTAGGGAAGCTTCTGTGGGAGACAACCAAAGCCCTGATCAACCCCCTTAGCAGTTGGGTGTGCCCAGCCAGCACCATGGGGAACTAATGTTTTTAGTACAGAAATGTCCTCAGGCTGGTCACTTGGGAGTGTGTCATAAGTATAGAGAGAAGGGCTGCTAGGCAGGAGCTAGATCAGTCTCTCTCTAGCTATAGAGAGAGAAGGACCTGGCTGCCTGGGAGCTGAGCAGGGCTGGGGGAAGGCTAGAGGAGCTGGGGAGCTCCAGCCAGGAGAACCCCCAGGCTGCAGGCCTTACTAAAGGCTGGGAAAGGTACTGGGTTGCAGAGGTGCAGCCCAGGGTTAGGCAAAGGCAGCAGGTCCAAACTCTCCTTGCCAATGATGAGTGGTTTACAGACTGCAGTCTGCCCCAGTGAGTGGGGGCTAGATGGTGACTGGCAGTAGCCACTGAGGCAAGGTGGGGATAGAGGGTGGGGGTTCCCCAGGGAGGGGAGACCCAGAGACTGTGGGGATACTGCAGGGGGCAGCACCCCAAGGTAAAGGGGCACTGGTGTCCAGGAGGGACTTGGGGGCCAGTGGCAGGCGAGACACCGGCCTGCAGAGGGTGATCCGGAGGTTGGAGAGCTAATTCCCAGGATGACCAGCAGAAGGTGCTGCGCCGGTGAGTCGTTGTGTCATTACAACCTTGTATAAGCTTTATACAGAATAAAATGGATTTATTTGGGGTTTGGATCCCATTGGAAGCTGGGTGTCTGGGTGCTGGAGATAGGTGACAAGCTGAGCAGTTTTTGGTTAAAGTCTGCAGCTTTGGGGGCGTGGACCAGACCTGGTCTGTGTTGTAGCAGGCTAGCGTGTCTGGCTCAACAAAGCAGGGTTCTGGAGTCCCAAGCTGGCAGGGAAAATGGGCTCAGACGTAATCTCAGCACATCAGATGACAGTCCCAAGGGGGTCTCTGTGACCAAACCCATCACACTCTAAGACAGAATTCAGCCCCTGCCTCTGTAACAGCCAAGGATTTGAATCCAAGGATTTGAATCTTTCAGGCTGAACATGCAGGTGTCTGTGAACATGCAAATGACCTGGCTGGCTGGGGGGTGAGAGAACCTTCCCCTTGGCCAATAGCACAAAGGAAGCAGCAGAAAGAATGCTGCTGGTACCAGGGACACCTGGACAGAGGGAGGATTCTCTTAACCCACAGAGCCCACATCACAACCCTCCAGGAAAGGGGGCTGGGGAAGGACTCAGTCTTGGGGGTGAGGGTCTCAGGTTGACCCCAGATGGGAGATGGGCTTCTTGCATATGCACAGCCCTGGGGTTGGGAGACAGCTCCAGACAGGGCCTGCCAATGTGCAGGAGCACCCTGCATCCTCACCTCACCAAAATCTGGCACACCACAGCCCCAAGAGTCTGACTGGATGCAGGATCCGTGCTGAAGGGACTCCTGAGGGAAAAGAAGAGCCAATAACTGAATACAGACAAAGGTTCAGGAAGGAGTTAAAAGTCACAATGGGATTGTCCAAACCAACCTCAAAGACAGAGGATCTAAACCAGGGGTTCTCTGAAGACATCCACGCAGTGTGCAGCAGCAGTCAAAAAAGCAAACGGGATGTTAGGAATCATTAAAAAAGGGATAGAGAATAAGATGGAGAATATCTTATTGCCCTTATATAAATCCATGGTACACCCACAGCTTGAATACTGCATACAGATGTGGTCCCCTCATCTCAAAAAAGTTATACTGGCATTAGAAAAGGCTCAGAAAAGGGCAACTAAAATGATTAGGGGGTTGGAACGGGTCCCTTATGAGGAGAGATTAAAGAGGCCAGGACTTTTCAGCTTGGAAAAGAGGAGACTAAGGGGGGATGTGATAGAGGTCTATAAAATCATAAGTGCTGTGGAGAAAGTGAATAAGGAAAAGTTATTTACTTGTTCCCAAATTTACTTGTTCCCATAATATCAGAACTAGAGGCCACCAAATGAAATTAATGGGTAGCAGGTTTAAAAGAAATAAAAGGAAGTTCTTCTTCACACAGCGCACAGTCAACCTGTGGAACTCCTTGCCTGAGGAAGTTGTGAAGGCTAGGACTGTAACAGGGCTTAAAAGAGAACTGGATAAATTCATGGAGGCTAAGTCCATTAATGGCTATTAGCCAGGATGGGTAAGGAATGGTGTCCCTAGCCTCTGTTTGTCAGAGGGTGGAGCTGGATAGCAGGAGAGAGATCACTGATTATTACCTGTTAGGTTCACTCCCTCTGGGGCACCTGGCATTGGCCACTGTCAGCAGACAGGATACGGGGCTGGATGGACCTTTGGTTTTATCCAGTATGGCCGTTCTTATGTTCTTATGAAGTTAATTAATTAAATTCATTTCTTTAGTTCCTTTTGGGAGTTGAATCTGGGGAGGTTGACCCTGTGCAAGTTTTTTTTTTTTTTTAAGGCATTGGAGATGGGAAATGAAGTGAACTCTATCCCCCAAAAGGTTACACCTAAATTAAGAGGGTTATGCCTTGAGCCCTAGGAACTGGGTAAAGGTGGGTGCCCTAGAGTGCGTGAGCAACCGAGCATGTTGTGCACACTGGAACAGCCTTCCTACAGCTCTGCCCATCAACTCTTCAGCTCCTTACCCGCCGCAGCTGAGCCATCTTCTCCTACACCATCACCTCCTCATTTCTCTCCCTCTGCCACTTTCCTGGTCCCTTCAAAGGGATACCATCAACTTGAAATCTAGTCCAAGAGTTAGAGTAACTGCAGGGCACACACCAGCCCCAAGGGCCAGTTTGTTTTCTGCTCATTTACATATTGATTTTGTAAGTCTTTTTCCTCTCCCCAATACTCTGTTAGAGACCAACCCAAGGGGCAGGGGCAGGTCACTGATGGAGAGGAAAACAGTGAAACCGACTATGCACAGCCTGCTATGAAATGCACAAAATACACTGCCAACAATTCTCCCCTCCCTCATCTTCCCAGTCTCAGAGTCTTATGTGGTACCTGCTACAGGTAGATAATCCTTTTCAGACACAGGTGTGATTTACACCATGGTCCATTGAATTGAATAACTTAATCCTGTGAAATTTTTTGGGTCACAGTTTGTATTAAAGACATTACAACCTACTTGATTCAACCCTGGCTTTCCCTTAAGAATAAACTCAGACTGTGCAGGGAGATGAGTATTTGAGGCTTGTTTGGCTAATGGAAATATTTGATTCTGTCCTTGAAAATTAAAGTGGCAGAGAATCATGAAAGCGAAAGATGGAACAGACTTATCAACTCCTTTCCCCTGGCCCTGTGCACAAGGCAGGGGGGTGCCTACTGTGTAGTCCAGTGGTCCCCAAACTTTTCACATTGTGCTCCCCCATACCACTGTCCACCCCGCCCCCCACGGTTGGGAAGAGGGGCCCAGAGTAGGGCCACGGCTCCCGAGGTTGGGGCATGGACAGGGTAAGGGGTCCGAGGCTGGGGCCAGAGCTGTGACTGGGCTGGAGCAAAGGGCCAAGTCTGGGGCTGTGGCTGGAGGTGGGGCTGGAGCAGTGCTGGGGGCAGAGTGGGGTTGGGTGGTGCTCTCTGCCCATCCCGCATGGGGGGTGACCTAGGCCCTGCCATGCCCCTCTGAATGTTACTCCGCACCCCCCTATGGGGCGCACAACACAGCGTGGGGACCACTGGTGTAGTCTCAGAAGCTATGTCTGGTCAGTTCTAATTGACGCTTTCAGCCCTTCCCCTGGCAAGTGTTCAACAGTAGGAAGGACATCACCACCACACTTTTGCCATTCAGCCCAAGGTGCTTCCGCTTCGTTTGATCCCATTACTACAGTTGCATCGGGGCTTTTGCACTCACAGTGAGGGGGAAGAACATCCACTTTTCTCCAGCTGAAGCTACCCACTTCCAAAGGAGACAGAACTCTGCCACACTGATGTGGCGCAGGGGATTATTGCTGGATTAGTCTTTGCCCTCTTGAGAGCGAGATGTCAACACTGGGCTTCAGTTCCACAAGATTTTACATTAGTCCCTCTCTAGCCACAGCTCAAGATACAAGGCAAGCAAGTGCATATTTGGAGGGTTGGGAGGGGGGAAGAGGTGTTACAGATGCTGCAGGGGAACCTTTACATCCAAAGTAATCTGTTGTCATGGGACTGGGTTCTCCTTGCACCCCAAACAATGTTCATGAAACCAGATTAGGATTAGTAAATTGAATGAATTTCCATTCATACAAAACCAAAGGTTTAGACCTAAAGGTGACCATTTTCTGCTTCTGCTACGCGATTAGATTCATAAATAGGGTGACCAGATGTCCTGTTTTTAAAGGGACAGTCCTGTATTTAAGCCCTCCTGCAGGTGTCCTGATTTTTTCTTTAAAAAAGGGCAAATTGTCCTATATTTTCTGTCTCCCCTCATCAGTACTGGTGGGTTCTGCTTCTGGCCAGGTCCCTGCTCGCCAGCCGCCCACCCACCAATAGTGAGTGGGGGGGTCCAGTGTCCGATGAGGGGGATGGATGTGCAAGGCTGGTGGCGGGGCGAGATGCAGAGTGCAGGGCTGGCCACTCCCCCCGCTGGTTCGTCAACGCAGCTCCCGCTTCATGCCACCTCTCGGCCAACTCTGCCCCCGTCCCATTTCCAGCCACTGCTGGCTGCGCGCTGAGTGTGGACAGGTGGCAGCCGACTATGTGTCATCTCAGCTGCCCACCCATCAGCTTTTTACGTGCTCCCCTCTCGCTGTCCTCTCCCTGCTTTCCCCTTCACCCCCCCAGCCCGCTGCTCTTCCAGATGCCCCCCGGTGGGGCAAGTCCCAGTCCCAGCGCTGTGCGGAGAACCAGCCCCTGGGCGGAGTGCTCAGCTTACCAACAGTCTGGCCCGCAGGCTCCTTCCCTCCCACACTGCCTCTGGCTGGGCCCGCGCCCCGGGAAAGCCCAAGTCCCTCCGGGGCAGGGTGCTGGCCAGGAGGAGCCGAGCCCTGCATGCACCAAAGCCCCACACAGCGCTGGCATGGGGAAGCCTCTCCACCCCTCAGCTAAGCTCTGGAGTGGTGGTTGGGTGAAGCAGTTTCCAGCCTGTTGAGGCCCCGAACCTGAAGGCTCCACGGCAACCCTCCGGGCAGGGGCTTAGCACCCTCTTCACTTGCCTCCCCTCCCCTCCCCGCACTCTAGGTCCTGCCCCCCCAGGGAGCACAGGGCTGCTCTGTCTCCTAAGCACCCTCTGCTGCTGAGCCACCCCTCTGGCTGGGTTCACTGAAGCTGCTGCAGTCAGGTTCCCTGGGCCCTGGTGCACAATGCTCCTTAGGGCTTAACCCGGTCCTGGCCATGCTGTAGCCAGAGGCGGCTGGTTTATGTCTGTGGCCAGCAGCAGCCTAGAGGTGTTAGCTGCCTTTTGACACCGTGCAGGAAGGAAAGGATAAGCTTCTTCCAGCCACGGGTGGGGGTGGGGGTGAGAGAATAGATGAACTCTGTAAAGTCACAGGCCAGGTCATCCCTTCTCCCCGCCCCCACTCCCATGGCTGGAGCTCCCGTCCCTTCCCTCCTGCATAGTGCTGAAAGGCTGCTGCTGGCCACATTCTGGGGTGAACCCTGGCAGAAATCTGGGGTGGGGGAGCATGTGACCCTGCGTGACCCCCCATGTGTTGCCTTGGGAAGACACAGCCCAAGGTACCAAGAGAGGTGGGTCCGTCCTGGGGGCCCAGCCAGGCATGGAGGGCAGAGAGCTCCAGGCAGGGAGAGTCAGGTAGGTTGGTCACCTCCTCTTTGTGAGAGAGGTGTATGGGAGTGTATTTGTGTCACGTCTCCCCATGTGTGTGTGTCCCTGTGTGAACCCTAAAGCCTTAAAGATAAGAAGGTAAATAAAAATAATCCAATTGCACAGTATTTCTTTTTAACAGGGGCTCAGTCAACTTGATGTTAATTTGAATGTGCGTACGGCCTAGTTCTGTCTGATTGCTGTTGAACTCGCTTGAATATGAGTAATTTTACCAGGTGTCCCGTATTCACCATAGGGAAATATGGTCACCCTAACCTGGTACTCAGTTTAATAGTGGCCGCCTGGTCCAGAAGTTAAGGTAATTGGGTACGTGCTCTCACAGTGTCTGTCCGAGAACAGTGCCCGGAAGTTAAATCGCCCCAGTGAGGAGCTCGAATAGTAATAGCGTCTGACCAGGAACGGTGACCGGAAGTTTAATAGTATCCAGCAACCGTGACTGGAAGTTACATTGTCCCTGTACACACTCTAATAGTGTCCCGTTGGGGAAAACTAGCTGGAAAATTCCCACAGTGCTCTTCCTAATACCGGCCTGGCAGGAACACTGACTGGAAGTTGCCCAGTTCTACAACGGAAAGGAGAGGGGGGAGCTGGTGGAGACTAGGGGGAGGATGGCAGGGATGTGGGCATTGAGAATGGGGCTGCCTGGCAGGGATTTGGGGTGGGGGTCTGGACATGGTGTTCCCTACTCTGGCATGGCAAGCTGGAGCCTGTGACAGGAGATTGTAGCACAATGCTGCCTCTTCTCCCACAATGCACTTCTCTCCCCCCTCCCTCGATTTTCATTTCCCAGGCAGCCTCAGAACCCAGTTACTGAACTTGTGGCCCAGCTGGGGATTCCCCCTGCCCCACCACAGCTCTGTGGCACTTGTAGTGGGGAGTTGGGATGGATGGGAAGATGGGGGAGGAGACTTGGGGAATGGCCTGGAGACAGGAGTGAGATAGGAGACAAAGGTGCCACTCCTGTGTTCCCAGAATCCTGGACATCCTGTTACTTCTAGGAACAGTGTGGGCCGGATCCCACCAGCATGTAAGCATCCCCCATGCTAGGGTTGCCAACTTTCTAATCGCACAGAACTGAACCCTCTTGCCTAGCCCCTCCCCTAGACTCCATCCCTGCCCCTTGTCCAGGGCCCCACCCTCTCCAACCCTCCCTCCCTCTGTCACTCACTCTCCCCCACCCTCACTCTCTTGCTCATTTTCACCAGGCTGGGGCAGGGGGTTAGGGTGCAGGAGAGGGGTGAGGACTCTGGCTGGGGGTGCAGGCTCTGGGGTGGGGCCAGAACTGAGGGGCTCCATGCTGGGGCAGGGGGTTAGGGTGTATGGGATCTGGGAGGGAATTTGGATGCAGGAGGGGGACTCAGGGATGGGACAGGGAGTTGGAGTTTGAGAGGGGGTGCGGGCTCTGGGAGGGAGTTTGCGTGTGGGAGGGGGCTCAGGGTGCAGGCTCTGGGCAGCGCTTACCTCAGAGGGCTCCCTAGAAGCTGCGACACGTCCCTCGGCTCCTAGGCAGAGCATGGCCAGGTGGCTCTGTGCGCTGCCTCTGCCTGCAGGCATTGCCCCCGCAGCTCCCATTGGGAGCACCTCTGCCTAGCAACTGCCAACCGGACTTTTAATGGCCCAGTCAGTGTGCTGACCGGAGCTGCCAGGGTCCCTTTTCAAGCAGGCGTTCCGGTTGAAAACTGGACACCTGGCAATCCTACCCCATGCTCCAACCTAGAGATGGCTGCATCTCTTTGCCAATCATGGCATCTATAAACAGCCCTTTATCTCACCTCAGAGGCAGCCGGATCTCAGCATTGGGTGAGAGATGCCTGTACAAATATACCCGGGACAGCTGCATCTCAATGCTGGGCGAGGAATAAACACCACCTGTGCCTCACCCCAGACGCAGCTACATCTCAGTGCCACTTGAGGAATCCCTGTTGTGTGTGTGTTGGGGGGTGGGGGTGGGGAGCTTGGAGTAAGCCCTGAGGCCTGAACCAGAGGTTGTGAATAAAGTTAAGCCATGTATTAAAATAGATGTTTACAAATTCACTATCCAATAGATCAGAGGTTCTCAAACTTATTTGATTATGTCCCCTCTTTGTGTCTGTGGTCCTTTAAAGCCCCTCACCCAGCTCCTGCCACCCAAGTACCTATACTGCCATCCAGCTCTGCAGAAAGAGCAGCTTCTCACACCCCCCAATTTTGAGAACCTCTGCAATATATGACCATGGCAAAAGTATTGCTCGCATTGCTAAAAAGCACTCCTAAAAGCAACAGAAAGTGGGCACATGTGAGAACACTCCAAAAGATTAGCCCAGGGCCATTCTGACCTAACACCAGGTAAGAGGATGTTTTGCCTGAGACACCTGGAGCATGATACCAGGGGCCAAGCTGATGTCACAAAACATGTAAGGTGGAACGTAAGTCGTTTGTCTCAGTCTATAAATGTTGGTGTACCTTGCCTTAGCCCTTTGTGCGGCCAAAGGGACAGCAGAAATTCCTGCTGCTGACTGGCACTCGTCTTAGTGTGCCTGTAACCATGGAGCCAAGGTGCTAGTACTGTGCCTTGAGGGCGACAAACCTGGCCAAGGGCCTTCGTCACCAAACTGAGTCCATGGTCTTTCTGAGTAGTGCTATCAAGGTTGGCTGAATCAACTACCTGCACAGGGCTGGAACAGCATACAGAGAGAACACACACCTGACAACACTCAGAATCCCACACGGTGCCAACGTAGTGAGCGGAGCATTACGGTGAGGACTCGGCTGGTGGTGTTGCTGAATCAGACTAACTGAAGCTTTCGCCATTGTAAGATCCATTCTTATTCCTCTATTTGGCCATTGTTTCAGGATATTTGCGTTTCTGGTTAATTGGCTCTTGCCTGGTCTGGAGGCAATCTCCCCTGAAAACAGGGCTCATTCATGGCTTTGCCACAAGGCCTGAGCCCGGGGCAGTGTATTATGCTGCTCCTAGAGAAGACTTGAAAGCCGTTTGTCATGAGTTCCCTCCAAGGCACAGTGGACTTCCCCCACCGTGCTGGTGCAGCAGTTATGGTAGCCCGCTCCCCAACCAATCGCACCCACAGGTATGGGGTGGGGTATAGGAACCCCTCCCCCGGCACCTTTGAAGAGTCAGGCCGAAGGTAGCTCAAGGTGGAGATGCACCAACTGGAGGCTTTCAAAACCTCAGCCACGCTAGTGCTGAACAATTTCTTCTTTTTTTTAATCCAAAATACCTGGTTTAATATTTGGATAAAGTGCTGTAAGAAGTTTTGTTTAGTGTTAACTTTAGAACAATCTTCCCAAGAACAGACTGACTTGTGAGCCTAGATGGACTGTTTGTAATTGGCAACAGAAAAAAATGTCAATGAAGGTGTTACAGACTTATTCAGAGAAACATGGATACACTCCAGCTGTAACAGTTTTATCGTAACAGAGAACAGGCTGCATAAAGGCCTAAATGACTAGCCCATGGCAGACGGCTTGCCTAGAGAGGTGAAGATCAGAGCTGGAAGCACACACAAGCTTAGAACCACAGCACAAAAAAGTAATTCCCTAACCAGATGCACATGAGAATCAGAAAGAAGTGAAGGCTTTGGGCAGGTGGCTTCAGTAACTCCCATGCAGGAGGACATCTATATCACCACTGCCATTAAAGTGCAATTGACTTCTCTTTACCTGGGACAGGCTAGAATCCTCCTTTACTTCTGGGTATAGAGGTGGTGGCTTAGGGTAGACCAGGGTATTCTCAGCTGTTCGGGATGGAACAGTGGTAGGAAGGAACTACAGAAGTGACAGCTGCCTGTCGATCAGCAAAAAGCCCTCTAGGGACTAAAACAGGAAAGATCCCCATGGACAGTTATAAGAGAGATGGAGCCAATCTGGGAGTGAGTAGGAAAAAAAGAAAACACATGGGGATCAGAGGGGGCAGCAGTACCTTGCAGGTGTCCTCATGTATGCTCACATTCAGGCCTCTACCTTCAGCAACGGAGAACTTCATGCAGCCAGACACGACGGAAACACTTCATTGTTGTGTTTGCTTTAAGGCCTGCTGAGCTCTTAAAACCAATTTCCATTCAAACTGTTCCAATTACTTTTTAAATAAGTGAACTGGAGTTTTAGCCATGTAACTCTTTCTCAAATCAATGGGAAGCCATGGGCTTTAAGCATAGCCCAAGAGATTTGAATGCAGCCTCAACCTCTAAAATTGGGGTGTATGGGGGGAGAACTATGGAAACCCAGCTCATTGGTTATAAGATGACATACACTGTGGAAGAAGAGACAAAATGGGGAGGGGCTCAGCCTTAAGAGTTGGTTTCATCTGACAAACAGTGGAAAGCCAGAATTGATCAATATGGCTTCAGTGGTGTGCAGGAGAGTCTATTCAGGATTAAATATCAAAGTCCACTTCCACTCTGAAGAGTGACTGTGAAAGAAGAGACATCATGGGGTTCCATGTTTATTGATCAGTTGCTAAGAGACAACTCTTAGTTTACAAGGAAAAAGGGTTTTTTGTTTTTGTTTTTTTTAAAATGAGCTGTCCTTCAGAATGGAATCTTTCCTTCCTGCATATGACCAGGAGTGCTGAGAGTTCAGTTTAAGTATACTCTCCCGACACCTGGGCACAACCCCCGTGCTTTCAGGAGGTTACACAGGTATAACTAAGTCTCAAACCCAGGCCAGTTAGGGCTGTTGATGCACAAGGAATTGAAGTCAGCCTTCTCTCTCTCTCTCAGCTCTGGAGGAAAAGCAGCAATTTCAGATTCCTAACAGCTAAGACTGGTTGTCTCTCTAGTAGCAGGGATAGGAGACTACACACCACGATCAGGTCAGGCAAAATAAGGGGCCATTTTTCAGAGCAGAATCTTAGCGTAGGAGGAATCACTCTACTTCTGTGCGAATGGCACTTGGGGAGGCGTGGGAGGGGGAGAATGAAGCAAGCCATGTTTCCAAACAAGATTAAAGTGAGACACGACAACCCCAGAGAGGCACTGATCTATCTTACATGCCCTAACAGCACCACTCCTTTTTCTGAAGGGAGATGAGATTCCTGACTAGAAAGAAAAGCCAGAAATTATTCAGGCTTTGATATCACGAGTTCCCTAAAGCTTTTCCGTTTTACTTGTTCAGAAGCAAATTCAGACCCTCTGTGTTATTTTTCTGCAATTGTTAGAGACAAAACCAACCCCCAGAAGTGGCATTCAGAGGCTTAGATTGTGACTGTGTAATCAGTATCCCTCATGCATGCGCTCTCTGGAAAGTGCTTTCTCCTTTCATGCTCCTATTGCTGCAAAGGTGGTACAGGCCCCTCATCGGTAGCACTCGGACAGGAAAGGAGGAATCAATTTTAAAAATACGTTGGTGATGCAAGTCCACACAGGCTGAGGGTTAATCATCTGGGATCTCAAGCTGGTTTTCTAGGACATTTGATCAAAAGCTGTTTTTCAAGCAAGACTTGTATGCCATATTCACTCCCCCTACAACTACCAATCTGGAGGAGCAGCATGGGCGATGGGTAGAACAGGCTGGGGAGGCTTAACCTCCCCTAGTGCAGCTGCTGCTGGCGGACGCCGCCGGTTGTGGGTTTCATGGTGGAAATTTGTGCTTATTATGCACAAACTGCACTACACACGCCAGCCCGGGGCTCTTCCAAGCAGGTTGGGTGGGGGGGCTCAGGGCTCCAGCCACCAGGGGAGAAGTGGGTGGCAGCGGAAGGGGCAGAGCTAGGGACTAGGCTCCCTGAATAGGGGCTCCACCCACTGCCCATGAGGAGCAGACTCCAAAAACCTTCAATTACATACAGAGTTTTCAGCTTCAGTGACCTTCCTCGAATGACGGGAGCAAAACAAGCAGACATGCTGTACAAATGGACAATTGGGCTGCAGTGGCTCACACAGCTCAAGCTTTTGCTCTACCCCACCACAGTGTGTAAGGACAGGTTTCCCTGTTTACATGAATGCAGTGATGCTTTACTTGATCTCCTTTCAGAGTGGGAAGACAGGGTCTTGATCCTGTTCTAGCTCATTTAAAAACAGTAACTGAACTAGGTTATGAAGCCTTCTCCCCTCCCAAGTAAGGGATGGGCACAGAGACGCCACTTGGCGCCCAGTGCTCTTGGTCCAAGTTCTATCATTCTACATGCAGTAGTTCTGCCAAGACATTTAAAGCCTGAAGGGTGCCTGTGTAGGGGAGAGGGTGCATAACACGAGAAGATACTTCTGAAGAGAGGAGCAGAAACCAGTGACATCCCTGTCAGAGAGGGCAGGTGGCTTTGGCTACGATGTGTTGATGCCGCTAGCTGAGGCCTTGTACATGAGATACATTAAATGACAGAGTCAAGTGCTGTGGTTGAAAGTAAATATTCCGCTTGCCCCAAGGACCCAAATGCACTTCCCCTTCCTCTTGCATCAGAAAGTCCAAAGACCATTGAAGGGAAGGCCGTCTGCTCCACCACATTTACTTGCTGACCTGGTGTACTGCATGAGCTAGGTAACCCACGTTACCAGATGTGACCCCTGCCACGGAGATCCGGCCATCTTTTGTCATGTATATGGAGAACTCCTTGGTTAGTTGCTCCACCTAAGGGGAAAAAACAAAAAAGTTCTTAGTTCTGGGGTGTCCAAACTTCACCTGACTGAAGGGCTGCTTTGGCAGCTTGCCAGGGCCTCAAGTCACAATCAGTTTGCCTAAAATGAAGGTGTAGCCCATGGAGACTGAATCCCAGCATGCAGTGCTCCATCCTGATTCTAGCAGTAGATAGGTAGAGACTCAGCACTGCATGTGGGGAATTGTAGTTTATATGAGAGTAGGTGGCTTCCCCAGGTCACATCACAGAGCTCTGAGCTGCACTCGGCCTGCAAACTGTTCTTTGGCCAGCCCTGAAACATACTCACTAGCACTGTGGCACATAAGAATGGCCGTATTGGGTCAGACCAAAGGTGCATCCAGCCCAGTATCCTGGCCATTATCTTTGAAAACTCATGGCGATCGGGGGAGGTCCCGGACGACTGAAAAAAAACTAATGTAGTGCCCATCTTTAAAAAAGGGAAGGAGGAGGATCCGGGGAACTACAGGCCAGTCAGCCTCACCTCAGTCCCTGGAAAAATCATGGAGCAGGTTCTCAAGGAATCAATTCTGAAGCACTTAGAGGAGGGAAGCCTGGCTGTTTAAAAATAGCCAGAGCTTCGCGAACCAGCTGAGCAGCGGGGACAGCAGAGCAGCTCACAGCAGGAGTTTGCCTGGGAGTTCGCCTGGAGTGAGCCCAGTGAGGCTTATGTCTTGCAAACTGCTCTGAGGAAAGCTCATAGTAGGAAGGTGATATGGAAGGGGGGGGTTCAGCTGTTGTGACCCGCACTGGATGTGCCATGTTTGTCTTTCTTCCACAGGACAGAAGCGACTTTGTCTGTACAAAGTGCAAGCTGGTCTCCATATTGGAAGAGAAGATTGAAGGTCTGGAGCAACAGATAACGACCCTGCGTTGCATACGAGAAACTGAGGATTTTCTGGACAAAACTCAGGATAGGCTTCTAGGGGCACAAAGCTCTACAGATATAGAGCAGGTTGCACAGAGGAGCCAAGAGGCCAGTGAAGAAGCTTGGCAACATGTGACCTCCAGAAGAGGTAAGCGGAATGTCCGGGTTCCAGTAACACAGACACAGGTAACTAACCGCTTTCATGTTCTCTCCACAGGTATCGTTGCGGAGAGTGGACCAGATGATATGTCTGGGGCGAGAAAGCAGAAGGAGACTCCGCTGGTTGGAAGGCATGAGATGCTATGTCCTGAGGTTGGGAGTTCCACGACCACCACTCCCAAGAGGAGAAGGCGGGTGGTGGTGGTCGGGGACTCTCTCCTCCGGGGGACTGAGTCATCTATCTGCCGCCCTGACCGGGAAAACTGAGAAGTCTGCTGCTTGCCAGGGGCTAAGATTTGCGATGTGACGGAGAGACTGCCGAGACTCATCAAGCCCTCGGATCGCTACCCCTTCCTGCTTCTCCACGTGGGCACCAATGATACTCCCAAGAATGACCTTGAGCGGATCACTGCGGACTACGTGGCTCTAGGAAGAAGGATAAAGGAGTTGGAGGCGCAAGTGGTGTTCTCGTCCATCCTCCCCGTGGAAGGAAAAGGCCTAGGTAGGGAGTGTCGAATCGTGGAAGTCAACGAATGGCTACGCAGGTGGTGTCGGAGAGAAGGCTTTGGTTTCTTTGACCATGGGATGGTGTTCCATGAAGGAGGAGTGCTGGGCAGAGACGGGCTCCATCTTACGAAGAGAGGGAAGAGCATCTTTGCCAGCAGGCTGGCTAACCTAGTGAGGAGGGCTTTAAACTAGGTTCACCGGGGGAAGGAGACCAAAGCCCTGAGGTAAGTGGGAAAGCGGGATACCGGGAGGAAGCACAGGCAGGAATGTCTGTGAGGGGAGGGCTCCTGCCTCATACTGGGAATGAGGGGCGATCAACAGGTTATCTCAAGTGCTTATATACAAATGCACAAAGCCTTGGAAACAAGCAGGGAGAACTGGAGGTCCTGGTGATGTCAAGGAACTATGACGTGATCGGAATAACAGAGACTTGGTGGGATAACTCACATGACTGGAGTACTGTCATGGATGGTTATAAACTGTTCAGGAAGGACAGGCAGGGCAGAAAAGGTGGGGGAGTAGCACTGTATGTAAGGGAGCAGTATGACTGCTCAGAGCTCCGGTACGAAACTGCAGAAAAACCTGAGTGTCTCTGGATTAAGTTTAGAAGTGTGTGCAACAAGAGTGATGTAGTGGTGGGAGTCTGCTATAGACCACCGGACCAGGGGGATGAGGTGGATGAGGCTTTCTTCCGGCAGCTCACGGAAGCTACTAGATCGCATGCCCTGATTCTCATGGGTGACTTTAATTTTCCTGATATCTGCTGGGAGAGCAATACAGCGGTGCATAGACAATCCAGGAATTTTTTGGAAAGCGTAGGGGACAATTTCCTAGCGCAAGTGCTAGAGGAGCCAACTGGGGGGGGGGCGCTTTTCTTGACCTGTTGCTCACAAACCGGGTAGAATTAGTGGGGGAAGCAAAAGTGGATGGGAATCTGGGAGGCAGTGACCATGAGTTGGTTGAGTTCAGGATCCTGACGCAGGGAAGAAAGGTAAGCAGCAGGATACGGACCCTGGACTTCAGGAAAGCAGACTTCGACTCCCTCAGGGAACGGATGGCCAGGATCCCCTGGGGGACTAACTTGAAGGGGAAAGGAGTCCAGGAGAGCTGGCTGTATTTCAAGGAATCCCTGTTGAGGTTACAGGGACAAACTATCCCAATGAGTCGAAAGAATAGTAAATATGGCAGGCGACCAGCTTGGCTTAATGGTGAAATCCTAGTGGATCTTAAACATAAAAAAGAAGCTTACAAGAAGTGGAAGGTTGGACATATGACCAGGGAAGAGTATAAAAATATTGCTCGGGCATGTAGGAATGATATCAGGAGGGCCAAATCGCACCTGGAGCTGCAGCTAGCCAGAGATGTCAAGAGTAACAAGAAGGGTTTCTTCAGGTATGTTGGCAACAAGAAGAAAGCCAAGGAATGTGTGGGCCCCTTACTGAATGAGGGAGGCAACCTAGTGACAGAGGATGTGGAAAAAGCTAATGTACTCAATGCTTTTTTTGCCTCTGTTTTCACTAACAAGGTCAGCTCCCAGACTGCTGCGCTGGGCATCACAAAATGGGGAAGAGATGGCCAGCCCTCTGTGGAGATAGAGGTGGTTAGGGACTATTTAGAAAAGCTGGACGTGCACAAGTCCATGGGGCCGGACGAGTTGCATCCGAGAGTGCTGAAGGAATTGGCGGCTGTGATTGTAGAGCCATTGGCCATTATCTTGGAAAACTCGTGGCGAACCGGGGAAGTCCCAGATGACTGGAAAAAGGCTAATGTAGTGCCAATCTTTAAAAAAGGGAAGAAGGAGGATCCTGGGAACTACAGGCCAGTCAGCCTCACCTCAGTCCCTGGAAAAATCATGGAGCAGGTCCTCAAAGAATCAATCCTGAAGCACTTGCATGAGAGGAAAGTGATCAGGAACAGCCAGCATGGATTCACCAAGGGAAGGTCATGCCTGACTAATCTAATCGCCTTCTATGATGAGATTACTGGTTCTGTGGATGAAGGGAAAGCAGTGGATGTATTGTTTCTTGACTTTAGCAAAGCTTTTGACACGGTCTCCCACAGTATTCTTGTCAGCAAGTTAAGGAAGTATGGGCTGGATGAATGCACTATAAGGTGGGTAGAAAGCTGGCTAGATTGTCGGGCTCAACGGGTAGTGATCAATGGCTCCATGTCTAGTTGGCAGCCGGTATCAAGTGGAGTGCCCCAAGGGTCGGTCCTGGGGCCGGTTTTGTTCAATATCTTCATAAATGATCTGGAGGATGGTGTGGATTGCACTCTCAGCAAATTTGCGGATGATACTAAACTGGGAGGAGTGGTAGATATGCTGGAGGGGAGGGATAGGATACAGAAGGACCTAGACAAATTGGAGGATTGGGCCAAAAGAAATCTGATGAGGTTCAATAAGGATAAGTGACGGAAGAACCCAATGCACAGCTACAGACTAGGGACCGAATGGCTAGGCAGCAGTTCTGCGGAAAAGGACCTAGGGGTGACTGTGGACGAGAAGCTGGATATGAGTCAGCAGTGTGCCCTTGTTGCCAAAAAGGCCAATGGCATTTTGGGATGTATAAGTAGGGGCATAGCGAGCAGATCGAGGGACGTGATCGTTCCCCTCTATTCGACATTGGTGAGGCCTCCTCTGGAGTACTGTGTCCAGTTTTGGGCCCCACACTTCAAGAAGGATGTGGATAAATTGGAGAGAGTCCAGCGAAGGGCAACAAAATTGATCAGGGGACTGGAACACATGAGTTATGAGGAGAGGCTGAGGGAGCTGGGATTGTTTAGCCTGCAGAAGAGAAGAATGAGGGGGGATTTGATAGCTGTTTTCAACTACCTGAAAGGGGGTTCCAAAGAGGATGGCTCTAGACTGTTCTCAATGGTAGCAGATGACAGAACGAGGAGTAATGGTCTCAAGTTGCAGTGGGGGAGGTTTAGATTGGATATTAGGAAAAACTTTTTCACTAAGAGGGTGGTGAAACACTGGAATGCGTTACCTAGGGAGGTGGTAGAATCTCCTTCCTTAGAGGTTTTTAAGGTCAGGCTTGACAAAGCCCTGGCTGGGATGATTTAACTGGGAATTGGTCCTGCTTCGAGCAGGCAGGGGGTTGGACTAGATGATCTTCTGGGGTCCCTTCCAACCCTGATATTCTATGATTCTATGAAAGTGATCAGGAACAGTCAGCATGGATTCACCCAGGGCAAGTCATGCCTAATTAATCTAATTGCTTTCTATTACGAGATAACTGGCTCTCTGGATGAGGGGAAAGCAGTGGACATGTTGTTCCTTGACTTTAGCAAAGCTTTTGACACGGTCTCCCACAGTATTCTTGCGAGCAAGTTAAAGTAGTATGGGCTGGATTAATGGACTATAAGGTGGATAGAAAGCTGGCTAGATCGTTGGGCTCAACAGGTAGCGATCAAAGGCTCCATGTCTAGTTGGCAGCCAGTATCGAGTGGAGTACCCCAAGGGTCAGTCCTCGGGCTGGTTTTGTTCAATATCTTCATAAATGATCTGGAGGATGGTGTGGATTGCACCCTCAGCAAGTTTGCAGAGGTCACTAAAGTGGGAGGAGAGGTAGATACGCTGGAGGGTAGGGATAGGATACAGAGGGACCTAGAGAAATTAGAGAATTGGGCCAAAAGAAATCTGATGAGGTTCAACAAGGATAAGTGCAGAGTCCTGCACTTAGGACGGAAGAATCCCATGCACCGCTACAGACTAGGGACCGAATGGCTCGGCAGCAGTTCTGCAGAAAAGGACCTAGGGGTTACAGTGGACGAGAAGCTGGATATGAGTCAACAGTGTGCCCTTGGTGCCAAGAAGGCTAATGGCATTTTGGGCTGTATAAGTAGGGGCATTGCCAGTAGATCGAGGGATGTGATTGTTCCCCTCTATTTGACTTTGGTGAGGCCTCATCTGGAGTACTGTGTCCAGTTTTGGGCCCCATGCTACAAGAAGGATGTGGAAAAATTGGAAAGAGTCCAGTGGAGGGCAACAAAAATGATTAGGGGACTGGAACACATGACTTATGAGGAGAGGCTGAGGGAACTGGGATTGTTTAGTCTGCGGAAGAGAAGAATGAGGGGGGATTTGATAGCTGCTTTCAACTACCTGAAAGGGGGTTCCAAAGAGGATGGATCTAGACTGTTTTCAGTGCTACCAGGTGCCAGAACAAGGAGTAATGGTCTCAAGTAGCAGTGGGGGAGGTTTAGGTTGGATATTAGAAAAAACTTTTTCACTAGGAGGGTGGTGAAACACTGGAATGTGTTATCTAGGGAGGTGGGGGAATCTCTTTCCTTAGAGGTTTTTAAGGTGAGGCTTGACAAAGCCCTGGCTGGGCTGATTTAGTTGGGGACTGGTCCTGCTTTGAGCAGGGGGTGGGACTAAATGACCTCCTGAGGTCCCTTCCAACCCTGATATTCTATGATAATTCTATGTTTTCCCTAATGCAGCCACTAGCAACCCAGAAGGGACCAACTTCTTTTTCAATGAGAGGACAAGCTGCTCCTTCAAGGCAATGCACTGAGCAGACCAGCATGCAGCCAGCAGGAATCTCACACACACAGAGCAATCCAACAGGACTGGAATTTCTCCTGGAAACTGCCTTAGGGCAACCTGCTTAGGTCCCACTGGGATTCCCCCAAGGAGACTACATGAAAGTCAGGTACATCTTATCAGTTTAATTTAACACTGACCTGAGACATATTTAGAAAGAAAAAGCCAATGCTGAAGTGGGAGATTATTTCGTCATCAGCTCCCCACACCTGCCCATGAACAGCATGTGTTCCATAAGCCCAGCCTGCCGTGGATATCCATGTGCTTCCTGTTCCCTCAAGTCCAGGGGAATTGTTTTTCAAGCAGATTCTTGAGAATCGCACTTACCTGTTCAGGTTTCAGCCCTGTGTAACAGAACATGCCGATCTGGTCAGTGATGTGTTGCCAGTTGTGGGAGGAGCCTTCTTTCTTGAGGTTGGCCACCAGTTGGTTGCGCATGTCAATGATTCGGTTAGCCATCCCCTTCACCTCTTCCAGCCTGCAGGAGGAGCAACAGGAAGGAGATGCATGGACATCAGATTCAGACAAAGGTGAGGCAGGACAACAACAGAGACTAGCATGCAGTTGACTACCCAAGGAAACACTTCTAAAGCTTCCCTCTTCACAATTCACACTGGGCACCAACCTGAGATGCTGAAATGAAGTTATGCACTGCTGCTTGAAACTGGTCATGCACACATTCAACTGAGAGTGCTACAGGCAAAAGATCACTTTGGTGGCTTCAGTTAAAGAGGCAGAGCAAGCCTAGTGTTTTAGTTCAGTGTGGGAAGTTGAGTCCACACTGCTTTAGGAGCTGCCTCTCTCTCCTGTGATCAGAAGATGGGAGCTCTTTATTAACCCAGATTATGCACAGTGAGTGTGATATGGACTCCAATCAGAGGGGACCAGAGTGAGATCACCATACTCACAGGGTTTCCCATTGCAGAGGGTTGATTGTTAAGCACACTCGAGCCATGAAGTTTAAATATCAAGGGGCTCATCATGAACAGAAATATTTCTGATGCCATCCAGGACAACGTCCAGTTCTACAGACCTTACTGATCAGTCCACCTGTTCAAACAGCACTGCTAGGGTCTATGTTTGGAGCAGCAGCAGCAGCGGGAAGTCAGCATAGTCAGAGGAAGGAGAGTATGCTGTATTTAAAGGAACTCCCCTCCTGGAAGAGCTGGACTATACACTGGCATCTCCCCTGCAGCTCTAGGTAGAGAGGTGTAAGTAGCTTTTCTGTCTCTTTGCTCGCTATCAGCTTGGTGCCAGAGCTCCCTGGCATCGTTACTGCAACAGAGGAGACCCATGCAGGGAAGCACCTTGACAAGTGTATTTGACTGGGAGTCTTGAGGGGCAGTGTTCAGTCGGAACTACATTTCATTTTAACAACAGTCACTGAGCAGGCATGGTGGGAGACTGTGCCCTGTTTAGAAGTTTCCCTCAAGGGTAAGCCTCTTGAATTTCCCCCTTCTTTGGCTGATGACGCCCCATTGTGGCTGATGGGATGGGTCACCCTAAAGTACCCTCCACTGGGGTTTCATTCCTTTGTGCTCCCTATCTACAATGGAGAAGCTGGTTTAGCCTGACTTTTTCAGTACTTTGTCCTGAATAATTCCTATGCAGCACCTGTCTCATCATGAGCAGACTAGAAGCAAACAGTCTTCTGAAGGAGAGTTGCCTTACCATTCCTTCCGCAGGTCAGGACTCGTCAGGATGGTGGAGGCAATACGAGCTCCATTGATGGGGGGGTTTGAATACATGGGGCGGATCAGGATCTTCAGCTGGGATTCCACCCTCTTGGCCTCATCCACATCCTTGCAGATCACTGAGAAGGCACCCACACGCTCCCCTGAAACACAGTCCAAGTTAGATGATACCCATCCTACCACAACAGACAATGTTGTAGGCCTCCAGCATTTGGATTAGACTTGCCCTGGGACACCACAGCAGTCCCCATTTGCAGAAGGGACATCACAGGTAGAGTAGCATGAGCTTCCCCAGTACCCCAGCTCTGACCAGATCTCCCTTCTGTGCCAAAGGGGAGTGCCTCTAGGAGGCGAAAGGTCATGGATCTGGTAGGCATCCACCAGAAGGTAGGGATTTTTGGTCACTCATGGTGCAGGTGGCTTTCACATCTGCAATCTGCAAGTGAAAGGCTCCATATCTCATCATTAACCTCTGAGCCATCTTCCTTTCCCACTGCTTACCATAAAGGCCCATGTTCTTGGCATAGGACTGGGACAGAACAACATTAATGCCTTGCTCAATAAAATGACGCACAGCCCAGGAGTCCCGGTTTATGTCCCCGCTGGCAAAGCCCTGGTACGCCATGTCAAAGAATGCAAAGAGATTTCTTTTCTGCAAGGGAAAACAAAGATTCAATCACTCACCCTTCTAATGGCTGAATGTCCAGGGTCACCTATGAGCTGTAGGAATTAAGTCAGCAGCGTTACTAGATATTTATGCAGGGCCTCCCCCATATGTTACTGCACCAGCTGTGGGCCATTTCCACAACCACCAGGGCTCCTGGCTACTAAAAGGCAGCACAAAGTGGCACGCATAGTCACACATTATGGAGCACATACCAGTGCATTTGCATTCAAGGTGTGTACACACTAATCTTTGAGCTAAATACTTTGAGAACTGTGTGTCTGAAGGGAAGATTCATCATGTTAACCCCAGAGTATGTGACAGTTAGTCAGGTTGGTTGGCATCCTCCTGTCCCCCATCACTTCCTCTGTCCAATGGCCAAGATGGCACGAACATTTAGCTGGGTTCAGTGTTTTAGTCTTCTGACCCCTTCCATGACAAACATATTAATGCCCTAATGCTTTAACACAACTTAATAAGCCAACATCACTGGGTTCCCTTCTTCAATTCAGGAACCAAGCAATCATTTAGTAGCAGTGTCACCCTCAGCAAATCCTTACTGAAGTAGGAGTCTTTGGCCCTGGTTTACTAGAAACTGTTTCCAGTGCCACTGAGCCACAGATATATGCCATAGGCCAGGGTTGGCCAACCGGAGCCACATGCAGCTCCTCGGAAGTTAATATGCGGCTCCTTGTATAGGCACCGACTCTGGGGCTGGAGCCACAGGTGCCAACTTTCCAATCTGCCAGGGGGTGCTCACTGCTCAACCCCTGGCTCTGCCACAGGCCCTGCCCCCACTCCACCCCACTCCTTCCTGCCCCTTCCCCCTCGCCTCCTGCATGCCACGAAACAGCTGATTGGAAGGTGTGGGGAGAGAGGGGGAGGCGCTGATTGGTGGGGCTGCTGGTGGGTGGGAGGCACTGGGAGCAGGGGTGGGGGAGGTGATGGGGGGCTGCTGATGTATTACTGTGGCTTTTTGGCAATGTACATTGGTAAATACTGGCTCCTTCTCAGGCTTAGGTTGGCCACCCCTGCCATGGGCCTTAATATAAAAGGTATTTTTGGGGAGGGGGGAGAGAGACATTCTTCCTTGGCAGCTGGTCTCTGAAGTCTCAGATCTACAGATCTCCTGTTGTCGGCCACAAAAGTTTAGCTTCCTAATTTGAATCCCAAGTTTCAGCCTTCATTCTACTAGCCAATGTGTTGGACAAGATTCCTTTCAGGAATAGGAAAACCTACTTCAGCTAAAGAGATTGCCCTTTAAGTTGCTCGATAAAGAATGACGGTATCAAAGTAACACTCTATTCATCAACTCTTCTGTGTGTATTCAAACTCATCTTTGCTTGGTTTAGTGAAGTCTGTTCCTGGACATTCTATAACAGATTTAAAAGTAGCTATACTTGAATAAAAAAAAAACTTCAGAAACAGACTTCAAAGAGAAACTGCAGAACTAAAATTCATTTGCAAATTTAACACCATTAATTTGGGCTTGAATAGGGACTAGGAGTGCCTGGCTCATTACAAAAGCAGCTTTGCCTCTCCTGGAATTGACACCTCCTTATTAATTATTGGGAGTGGACTACATCCACCCTGATCAAATTGGCCCAATCAACACTGGTTCTCCAGTTGTGAAGTAACTCCCTTCTCTTCATGTGTCAGTATATAATGCCTGCATCTGTAATTTTCACTCCATGCATCTGAAGTGGTTTTTTACCCACAAAAACTTATGCCCAAATAAATCTGTTAGTCTTTAAGGTGCCACCAGACTCCTCGTTGTTCCTAAGGATGGAGATTCCACCACTCCCTAGGTAACCCACTCTAGTGCTTCACCACCCTCCTAGTGTAATAGTGTTTCCCAATATCCAACCTAGACCTCCCCCACTGCAACTTGAGACCCTTGCTCCTTGTTCTGTCATCTGCCACCACTGAGAACAGCCTAGCTCCATCCTCTTTGGAACCCCCTTTCAGGTAGTTGAAGGCTGCTATCAAATCCCCCCTCACTATTCTCTTCTGCAGATTAAACAATCCCAGTTCCCTCAGCCTCTCCTCATAAGTCATGTGCCCCAGCCCCCTAATCATTTTCGTTGCCCTCCGCTAGACTCTCTCCAATTTGTCCACGTCTGTAGTGGGGTGAACAAAACTGGACACAGTACTCCATGTGCAGCCTCTCCAGTGCTAAATAGAGGAGAATAATCACTTCTCTCAATCTACTGGCAATGCTTCTACTAATACAGCCCAATATGTCGTTGGCCTTCTTGGCAACGAGGGCACACTGCTGACTCATATCCAGCTTTTTGTCCACTGTAATCCGCACTCCTTTTCTGCGGAACTGCTGCTTAACCGGTTGGTCCCCAGCCTGTAGCAGTGCATGAGGTTCTTCCTTCCTAAGTGCAGGACTCTGCACTTGTCCCTGTTGAACCTCATCAGGTTTCTTTTGGCCCAATCCTCTCATTTGTCTAGGTCACTCTGGACCGTATCCCTACCCTCCAGCGTATTTCCATAGAATGCTGAGTGTTTGACCTGTGAGTATGTGATGTGAATTCTGCTTCTGCACCGTCCAATACACTTGGGCTCCCCTCTACTTTAGACAGGTAAGGTTGCCATCCAAGTTGACAAGGGACAAATGGGCCATTGCTCAATAGAGACCAAAGACTACATAACAAGACTTTGCTCTAAGAAAGTCTAGGAACGTGGCACAATGTCAAAAGTAGTATCAACACAGATATGACATACACACCAGGCCACCCCATAACTCACCTTCACCACAGCAGCCAGCTCCTTCCATTGCTCTGGTCGGGGATCCACACCAGTGGGGTTGTGAGCGCAAGCGTGGAAGAGAATGACACTCTGCTCGGGAATTTTCTAAAGAAGATGTTACAGAGAGTGACATGAGACAAGAGATGTTTAAAGCGATGTTTCTTCTTCAGCTGCCGATAACTAAGCCACAGGCAAGCAATGAGTTAGAAGGCACAGCAATATCAGAAATGAGGAGTAAGAGGTGAGTAGCAGTAAATCAACTTGTGCTCAAGAGTGTGATGAGTTTTGTAGAGCCTTTAGAGAAATGGTTCTTAATCAGGGGGTACATCAACTCATCTAGATATTTATCTGGGGTTACAGCAGGCTACAAAAAAAGCACTAATTAAGTCCATACAAAATAAAATTTCATACAGACATTTCCGCTCTGTATACAATACACTGAAATGTAAGCACAGTATTTATATTCCAATGGATTTATTTTTATAATTAAACGGCAAAAATGAGAAAGTCAGCAATTTTGCACAGTAATAGTGTACTGTGACACTTTTGTATTTTTATGTCGGATTGTGTAAGCAAGTAGTTTTTAACTGAAGTGAAACTTGGGGTACACAAGACAAATCAGACTTTTGAAAGGGGTACAGCAGTCTGGAAAGGTTGAGAACTGCTGCTTTAGAGGTTCAAATGACTACTAGAAATTGCAACTACAGGATGAGGGAGCTGCTCAGAGGCCCGAGATTCAGGCTCAGCCTAGAAGATAAGTAAGTAGGGTCATGAGACTACCAACACTACCTTCCCCCTTTGCTCCCATCTCAACAGTCAACTCACAGAAATGTCATCCAAGGCTCCAGTGAAGTCAAAGCCGCAAGTCTTGGGATCATAGTAGCGATAGGCATGCAGCTGCATGCCAGCATCCCTAAAAATGGGGGTGTGGTTGCCCCAGGATGGTTTGGGCAGGTACACGTCACGGCTGTACTTGAAGAATCGTTGCTACAGCAGACAGAGAGAGCAAGTTCAACTGGTGTATTCCATTACTGCACATAGGAAAGTCAGTCTCCCAGCAGTAAGAAGTTTAAATCAATGCATGAGCTTCAGCCACAGATGTCCCCTCTCCTCCCATCACCATTTCTCAGGGACTCACCAAGAAACTGGCTCCAACTCTTAGAGACCCAGTCCCAGAAATCGTCTGTACGGTGACATACTATAAGGAAAAGGGATGCAAATGCGTAAGATGCCAAACTACTACACAAAAAATATCTATTCTTAACTCATCAATACCTAAATCCCGTTCAAGACAGCAAGTTAATTCTGCAGGCCTGAGAAGTTAAAAACAATGTTCCATGGATCTTTTACTCAATTTCAAATGGTAACTTACAATACAAACTGAGATTAAAAGTTAGCTAAACAGCAAGACATGGCTCTACATTAGTTGAAATACTGTCTCATCACAGGGACTGGAAGCCAGGAATTGCTGAGCTCCACCTCCAGTTCTAACACTGTCTTCTTTGTGCCCTTGGACAAGGTCACTTCCCCTCTTAAGTGAGTTTTTCAGAAGTGCTCAGAGTTGCCTTCAATGGCAGCAGAGTTAGGCCAATGCCACGGTTAGACCAGAACACATGGTTCTATTCCTGGCTGGATGACCATGGGCAAGGCATGCAGGCTTTGTTGTCTCAGTTCTCTCCTCTAAAATGGGGACAACGATATTGACCTCCGTTGTAAAGCACTCTGAGATGTGCCGAGGCAATGCACTGCAAGAGCTAGAAGTATTATCCGTTGCTCTTTAAACACTCTGCAAGAGAAATGTCGGCTCGTGGTTATGGAATTCTTTTGTTGACAAGTACAAAGCTTACAGGGTGGCCTGTTAGAACAGCCCTACTTGTACAGTATTTTAGTCCAGTCTTCCACCTAGCTCTTTACCCGGCCATTCTTGATAACCTCATTGGTGTCACCCAGTGCCAGCTCAGCTGATGCCTTATTGAACTCCGCCAGCCCTGCAATGGGTAAGTACTCCTTGTCCATCATCTTAGCAGCTATCTGGGCCTCCGCCTAAGAAAGGAACACACATGTTCAGTTTCTGCGAACTTGTTACAGGCTCCCTAAGGCTCTGCCAGAGGTAATATATATTAATAAGTTTCCTTCGCTTAGCACTCATTACAATGGTAAGGTACCACCCAAGAATATAAACTGGCCATCAAGTTTAGGCTTGAAATTAGGTCAAGGTTTCTAACTATCAGAGGAGTGCAGTTCTGGAACAACCTTCCAAGAGGAGCAGTGGGGCCAAAAACCTAACTGTCTTCAAGACTGAGCTTCATAAGTTTATGGAGGGGATGGCATGATGAGACTGCCTACAATGGCATGTAGCCAATCTGTGACTGCTTGCAGTCAGTATCTCCAATGGCGGGACGGGACACTAGATGGGGAGAGCTCTGAGTTACTACAGAGAATTCTTTCCCAGGTGTCTGCCTAATGGTCTAACTGATGGCCATATTTGGGGTCAGGAAGGAATTTTCCTTCAGGTCAGATTGGCAGAGACCCTGGGGGTTTTCACCTTCCTCTGCAATGTGGCACGAGTTACTTGCAGGTTTAAATGCGTGTAAATGGTGGACTCTCTGTAACTTGAAGCCTTTAAACCATGATTTGAGGACTTCAGTAACTCAGCCAGAGATTAGGGGCCTATTACAGGAGTTGGTGGGTGAGATTTTGTGGCCTGAAATGTGCAGGAGGTCAGACTAGATGATCACAGAATATCAGGGTTGGAAGGGACCCCAGGAGGTCATCTAGTCCAACCACCCTGCTCAAAGCAGGACCAATCCCCAATTTTTTCCCCAGATCCCTAAATGGCCCCCTCAAGGATTAAACTCACAACCCTGGGTTTAGCAAGCCAATGCTCAAACCACTGAGCTATCCCTCCCCCTGTCCACATGCCACACAGGTCAGATAGTAGCAGCAAGAACAATGGATTTCAACCACATTCTCCTTAGCACATTCATCCCACCTAATGCAAAGACACCTGTATTGTGTCCAGAGTCTATTAAACGGTATGAATGGAGATGAGCATTTGGGAGGGGAACATACCAGTAGACCCAGAACAGAGGGACGGTCATTGCCAAGGCTCAGATGCCTGGAGAAAATTTCCCTCAGAGAGGCTGATTTCAATGAGTTTGACAATACAGATCTGTGTCCAATTTCCCTGTCCAAAATTTCAGATTGGATTAGAGAGAAGCCAGTAAGATTCAGTGGAATTTATGAGACTGCCCCTTATTAGATTAGCATCAGCTCTTTCTCACTGACACAGCATGGTTTAGGGAAGGGCTCTTTGCATCAGTCTTGTTTAAAAAAAAAAAAAATCTTAAAAGTTTAAGAGATCCAGGCAGCATGATCCCCAAGGGGGAGCCCAGAGCCTAGTCTGACATCATGGAAGTCATAGGCAAGATTTGTTATTTACTTCAACGGGAGCAGGATTTGATCCTAGAGAAGTATTTTAGTTCTTCCTTCAGATGTCAGTCAACTTGATCCAACAGTCATTTTCCAGACCACCCTAGTGCTGGCAATAGGAACTCACACTAACCCCATCTGCCAAATGTTTGTTTAGAAGCAAAGTCTTTCCTATGGATCAATCTCTGAGACCTTCTTCACCCCACAGACTCCTGGCTACAGTACTTCATATCACGTGATGCTTGGATTTTACCCCCTATACCACCTGGTGCTAGGCTTACTTTGCGAACGCTGTTCAGGACATATGGCTTCCCGTTATCGTCCCGGTACGCCCCAACACCCAGGTTCATCTTCTTAGCATTGGTGTCTCGTTTAAAGGCTTCAGTCACCCCCAAAATAGGATCAGGGGGTCCCATCTCCACATGAGACCACCAGGAGCTGCAACAAGGAATAGAAGTGGGAGGATTAGGGTTATGAACAGAAGGAAATGGTCCGTGGCCTATTGCTGTTCGTTATATCCTGGCCTATGGGCCAACTGTAACAGGATCTCTTTGGCACTGGTATCATCATACTTATACCCTCACTCCATTCATTTTTTGCCATTGTCTTTTGAACCTTTTGGTGTTTAAAATAAAATTAACGAGTCTCCCTCCTGTAGAGGGCATCATTGATGTTCCCTGGGGCACGCCAACGAGTCCCCCTCCCGTAGAGGGTATTGTTGACGGATTCTGGGGCAACTCATATGACACTGTATTCCAGCTTCCTGAAGCCCACTTCAGCGGCACTTCAGGGGAGACCGACTGAACACCCTTGTGCTCAGTCTACTGCAGCACACGCCCTGGTGCTCAGTACCTGGTGATGCAGCCTTCACCTCCAGCGATCCCTGCACCCCAAAAACCTTGGCCACAAACACAGTCCCGTTCAGTCCTCTTGTCTGTGCATCCTATACTTGGTTCATATTAAGAAGGGGTGTGAAGAGGTGTCTCGGGGAGTCCCAAACCAAGGTGCATGCTAGAGGTGGAAAGTAAAAGGGTCCTCACCTCTATCTCTGGTTGTGAGAAACTCTCCGAGGATTCCCGATCACACCCTGCTTGCTGTGCCAATCTGTTAAGCAAGAAGATTTTTTCCCCAAGAATCAGACCGCATAGGCAAATACTGAAGGAGGATTTATTTATGGCACCGGGAAGACTGGTAAACAGCTTCGAAAGTATGGTGTTACAGTGACCAGTTATATACATTTTCTTATTAATTTATTTGCATTTATTTGTACTTACAGGGACATTGTTACAAAGAAAGAGAGAACTCTTAACAAAGATAATAATAGGAACATACATACCTATAGAAACCATCCTGATTACATCAATTATCTATGACTACCTTGAGGGGGGAGAGGCGGGCTGGGGTGGGGCAGGAATGAGTACTTACAGATATCTGGGGGCCCTGGGGGTGGCCAGCATTGTCCTATCTTACCAATAAGCTGAGTTACTGGGTGGACATTTGAATATCTAAATTTTTACATATTGACAGAAACCACTGTCCTTGGGCCTCTAAAGCATTCCTGCTTGATCTGCGATTTTTGACTTAGTTGTTAGCTAAATTTTACCTCTTGCCTGACACAGATATGGCATAAGCGCTGCTGCACTGCTGTCAAGCATCATCTGAGGGAAAAGCCAGCCTCTTTGTTGTAACTGAAAGGGTTCTGTATGAATGCAACAATGCACTTTACCAGGGCATTTCCAAGCCAGCAGGATTATTGTGTGACCTGGATACCTCAAGAAGTGACAATTTTAATCTGGACTCTAAATTCAAGAAGCTGTGTCTCTCCATTAAGCTGCATGCACAACTAAAGACTGTACTCATCCCCCACTCCAGACTAAGAACTTTTATGGTGGCAGACGCAGTTAAGAGCCCTGCTAATTAGAGTAATCCTGGACACAAAACAATTTACATTCCATTACATGCTCAAATCACAAGAGATCTGGAAAAACATTCAGACTTGCTTCAGCTAAGCAAACAGCTCCAGCTCAATCCAGACTCTCTGTAAATCATTAATGGGTAGCAACTAAGGGGTCTGATGATTTTCAGATGTGCTGGGCAGCCAGAACTCCACTGGAGTCAATGGAAGCTGAGGATTTTCAGCACTAAAATTAATATAAGGCACTAAAAAGGCTGTAAACAGACAAAAACCACAGTTGCATTTTTTACGCTGTCCTAGATGCATCTTTAGTACTGCTCTGTGATGGTAGGGACCACTCCTACTTCTAACAAACTGGGAAAATCCTCAGTATGTTTTATGACTATTGTATAAAGTGACAGAGATAAATCACAGCTTTAGAAGAGTTAAGACAGCCCTCAGCTGGTGGGAGAATTCACCTAGCTGGCTCTATCTCCGGGAAGCCTGGGATTAAGAGGAGACTTAATCCCTAAAAGAACTCTAGAAATAATGGGGGAGAATTTGGGGGGGGGAGGGGAGGAGTTGAGAGAGACTGGCCAGGATGTGTCACTGAAAAGGCTGGCAGTGTCAAAGATAGAGGGACCAGGCTGTAAGCAGCATAGGCTGTTTCCCCCAACTCAGAGATGGGTACTAAGCCTAACTCACCTGAGCTATCAATAAAGACATTAAGATTAGGTAAGGCAGTATGTGTGCAGGCCTGTTATTTTAAATGAATTTCTCTAAGCACTGTGTACCTTTTGGGAAAGTGTCATGCTTTATTTTACAAATTTATTTTGCATCTGAAGTAGTAGTGTTTTACCCATGAAAGTTTATGCCCAAATAAATCTGTTAGTTTTTAAGGTGCCACCAGACTCCTTGTTGTTTTTGTGGATATAGACTAACACGGCTACCCCCTGACACTTGACATGCTTTATTTTGAAGACACTGTTCCTGTATCACTGCAAACATGTTGTCACAGGCTCTCAAAGGGAAACCCTGGCAGGGTCCAACCACCCCAGTTAGACCCGCTGAATTAGTCACGTTTCTAGGTCCTGGTTTGAGAGAGGGCAAACTGGAGAAGGCCTGATCCCTCTGGGGGTACACTCAGAGACCCTGATGTTGGGAACACTGGGGCATGGCCACTAGCTAACTCGAGGGGATGGAAGACCACAAGTGTCGATGAAGCCCCCTCGCACTAGGCCCCTGTGTCCTTGCCCCTCCCCCTCCTGCCTGGAGGCACTCGCAGCAGCTCTGCGTGCTAGGCCCAAGTGTCCTTGGCCCCCCCGCCTGGAGGCACACACAGCAGTTATGCTGAGAATCTGCAACAGTATGTTGCAGAGTCAGACTGCCTGAAACTAAGCAAGGCCAAACAGGGGAGATATGGAAGAACAATGCTGAATAAAGCAGCTTTATGTATAGTTTAACAAATGATACAGAGAATCAGGGAACTAGCTGGGAACTGGATTGGCTGGCTATATGGATACTTGGAGCAGCTTGCTATTGGATAAGTATGCTGGGAAAAAGGATGTATAAAAGCCTGTGTAACTTCCTGCTCTGTTGTGCAGGATTTGAGATTTTATTCTCCCTGTACCTTTTTGAAGCTTCAAATAAACTTTTCTGCTTCTCCACCCCGTTGTGATTATTGGGTGCAGCACACCGGGTAACGAACCAACTCAAGCTGTTGTTCAGCCTCTCGGCACTGGGTGCCGGCAACAGCTTTTGGCGTCCCTGGATGGGCTCGAGGCTGCAATTTAGCCTTGCCCGGACCCCTCCTGGAGGTCGAGGATTGCGGCGAGAACCGACGCCCAGCGCGCACCGGTGAGTTCATCGGGGGCCTCGGAGGAGACGCGATTTGATCGACCCCAGAGGGCACAACGGTGCAACGCACTCATATAGTGGAGAAGCTGTTGTGGACCACGGTGAAGAACCGGTTCCTTGGATCAGGTAGGATCCTTTAAAATCCGGATTATATGCTCTGTTGGAACCTGGGGACGCCCAGAGTTACCCTGTAGGTATGGGACAGGGACAGAGCTCAGAGGTTAGGGCACGGTGTACGCCCCTAGAGTGCATTCTAGCAAACTGGAAGGTATTTGGTGCGGATCCGATGACTAAGAGCCAATTAAAACGATTCTGTACAGTTGACTGGCCTCAATATCAACTAGAGGACCAGGAGTGGTGGCCACCAGGAGGGTCAATTAATTACAACACGATCCTCCAATTAGTTTTGTTTTGTCAGTGAATGGGTAAATGGAATGAACATATGTATGCGCATTTGTTTCTGACTTTATGTACTCGACCAGATATTTTACAGCGCTGTAATCTGACTCCAACTGGTTTGGTAGCAGCTAATGTTAGTCCCCAGACCCCCACCCCCACTGTAATGGCAGAGCCGGTGTCCCCTTCGGCCCCTACACCCACACCTTGTAAGTCCCCAATGGTTGGCCTATACCCCTTAATCACTGAAACTAAAGTCGCCCGGTCTGGATCAGACAGGCGTCCTGCCACAACTATGCAGGTTTATACTCATGTGCCCTTTAATCCTGTGGATTTGGCTGCTTTCAAAGCACAGGCAGGAGAGTTTTCCACCAACCCAAGCAGGTTTATATCAGTCTTTGAGGGGTGCCTCAGTAGTCACAAGCCGGACTGGGATGATTGTAACGTCCTCCTGCGAACCCTACTGTCTGAGGTTGAAAGACAACAGGTTGTGTCCAAGGCAAGGGAGGAGGCACAGAGACGGTACGACCGGGATCGTATTAATGTCCCTGACCCGGATGCACAAGTCCCCCGAGCAGACCCCAGGTGGGATCCAAATGATCATGGGGATATGACCCGCCTTACCTCCTATAAGGAGTTGCTTTTGCATGGACTCCGTCACTCAGCTGTCCGACATAATAATTGGGCAAAGCCATATGAAGTAATGCAGGATTTAAAAGAAAGCCCAGGGGCCTTTCTACAGCGTATTCGGGACACCATTCGACAGAACACTAATGCAGACCCCGATGATCAGGCAACTGAGTCAATTATTAAGGGAATTTTTACGAGCAGAGCAGCCCCTGATATTAAGAGAAAGTTACAGAAAAAGGAGGATTTAATGGGTATGACCATGGCACAAATTTTAGAGACTGCAAACCGAGCTTATAGTCTGAGAGAGACAGAGAAGGAAAGAAAGCAAGTGAGATTGATGGTAACAGCGGTACAGGCCGGCACTAAGAGAAGTGGCCGGGGAGGAAGGGGCCGTGGACGCGACCGTCCGGGCCTGCAGGAGAGACGACTGGGTCGCAACCAGTGTGCCCTGTGTCGACAGGAGGGACACTGGAAAAATGAGTGCCCAAAGAGGAAAGAAAAGGGGGGTGCCCCTATGATGGCGATGGTGGAGCAGGAATAGGGGTGTCAGGGGAGACGGACCACCCTACCCCCGGAACCCCGAGTAAAGATGCGGGTGGGAAGCTCAGAAATAGATTTTTTAGTGGACTCTGGAGCGGCCCGAACTGCCGTAAATCAGCCTCTTCAGTTGCCAGTAGCAGATTCCCTTACTGTGGTGGGAGCCACAGGCAGGGACACCAAGTGCCTAGTGTATGCCCCAGCGGAATGTGCTTTGGGAGACAGGACTATATCCCACAAGCTGGTATACCTCCCTGAGTGTCCAACACCTCTGCTGGGACGGGATCTACTTTGTCGCCTCGGTGCCACCCTGCATTTTACTGAGGACGAAATAACCCTTACCTTACCCCCTGAGAATGCCTGGATCATGACCCTTGCAGTTGAGCCCTCAGTCATGCAAGCCCCAGAATGGAGCCCGTGGAAAGACCAGGTGTACCCCCTCGTGTGGGCATCAGGGATTCCAGGAAAGGCCACCCACCAGACCCCTATTACTATTCAGCTCATACCAGGGAAAGGCCCAGTGCAAGTAAAACAGTATCCAATCAAGAGGGAAGCCAGAGAAGGTTTACAGGAAACTATAGATCGATTCCTAATGTATGGTATTCTCCGGGAATGTCAGTCAGCCTGGAACACTCCCATTCTACCCGTACAGAAGCCTGATGGCACGTATCGGCTGGTACAGGACCTAAGGGCAGTCAATGAACGGGTTAAGACTCTGCACCCTCTTGTCCCTAACCCGTACACCTTATTGGCTTCTATAGGGGGACAGTATACCCATTTTTCAGTCCTTGATCTGAAAGATGCTTTCTTTACCATCCCAGTTGCCACCCCATCACAGGAGATCTTCTCCTTCGAGTGGGAGGACCGAAAAAGGGTTAAAAAGCAACTTTGCTGGACAGTGTTGGCCCAGGGATTTAAAAACTAAAAAAAATTGATGGAAGCCCCGGCTCTGGGCCTGCCAGATCTCTCTAAGCCGTTTCAGTTGTATGTACATGAACGAAGGGGGGTGGCCCTAGGAGTGCTTACACAGCTGTTAGGAGCATGGACGCGTCCTGTGGCTTATTTTTCTAAGCAATTGGATCAGGTTGCAAAGGGTTGGCCGGCATGTTTACGGGCGGTCGCAGCTACTGCCCTATTGCTTGAGGAAGCCGAGAAGCTAACATTGGGAGGGGTTATGCAAATCTATACTCCCCATATGGTCTGAGCCTTATTGGCTGCAAAGGGAGGGCTTTGGCTCACCCAGGCTCGGATTGCTGGGTACCAGGCTAAGCTGTTAGAGAACTCTGAAGTCACCTTACAGCCTTGCCCCTCCCTTAACCCAGCCACTCTCTTGCCAGAAACAGAGGAACAGAAACATGACTGTTTAGAGATCATAGATGTCCAGTACTCCAGCCGTCCGGATTTAAAGGATGTACCCCTCCCAAATGCAGATTATGAGTGGTACACTGATGGTAGCAGTACTGTAATAGATGGGCAAAGGAGGGCGGGTTATGCTGTTGTGACCCTCCATGACACTGTGGAAGCTGAAGGTTTGCCTGCTGGGACCTCTGCCCAGCTTGCCGAACTAATAGCCCTGACCCGTGCACTTGAACTGTCAAAAGGAAAGCGGGTCAACATTTTTACTGATTCAAAGTATGCTTTTGGTGTGCTGCATGCTCATGCTGGCCTATGGAAGCAAAGGGGAATGCTGACAGCCCAAGGCTCCCCAGTCAAGTACGGGCCCCAAATCCTCCAGCTCCTAGAAGCTGTACAACTCCCCTCGGAAGTGGCGGTGGTACACTGTAAAGCCCATCAAAGGGAGGATCAAGATGTGGCCAGAGGTAACGCCCGGGCAGATAGAGAGGCTAAGCATGCTGCCACCCTGCCATCCCCTCAGACTGAGAATGCCCATATGCATGCCCTTATCCCATCAGTAAGGGAGCTTCCAACCCCTCAGTACTCTGGGGAGGAGAGACAGCTAACTGACAAACTCAGTCTTCGGGAAAAGGAGGGATGGCTCCATTCCCCAGAAGGGAAGGTCCTCTTACCAAAGGGCCTGATCCGGCCGGTGCTGCAGAAACTACATCAAACCACTCATGCTGGCAGGGAAGCACTTATCCAGCTAATGGGAAAATACTTTATCACTTCCGGACTCCGACCCCTGGCTGCCCAGGTACAAGCGGACTGCTTAGTCTGCCAAAAGAATAACCCCCGACCGGGACATCCTGTGCCACCAGCTGCCTAGAACCCACTCCGGGCCCCGGACAAGTGTGGCAAATAGACTTTACTGAGTTTCCCCGGACTCAAGGGTTCAAATATCTCCTTGTTATAGTGGATCGGTTCAGCGGATGGCCAGAAGCCTTCCCATGCCGTAACTGCACTGCCAGGACAGTGGCCCTCAAGGTTGTTAAGGAGATCGTTCCTCGCTTTGGACTCCCCCTGTGGATGGAATCTGACAATGGGACACACTTCACGTCAAAAATCATTCAAAGCATCTCACATGCCTTACAGATCCCCTGGAAACTCCATACGCCCTGGAGACCGCAAGCCAGTGGGGTCGTGGAGCGTACCAATCAGACCCTTAAACGGCATCTCTCAAAAGTGTGCCAAGAAGCCTCACTGCGATGGCCTGATGCTTTGCCCCTCGTCCTACTCCGTATCCGCGTTCTCCCAAAGGGTAGATTAGGGCTCAGTCCCTTTGAAATTATGTTTGGAAGGGCATGGCCCATGAATGGCACCCCAGTTCTGTCAGGGGAATGGGAGTTGGATAATGTTTTTTTGTCACAGTATATGTGTTCCCTGTCTGCTGTTCTCTTGTCTCTTCACAGGTATACCAAGGATTCCCAGCCTCTCCCCTTGGACTCTCCCGTCCACTCCTTACAGCCCGGTGACTCTGTGCTTGTTCGCACCTGGAAAGACGAGCCTCTCCAGGAAAAGTGGAAAGGACCCTATACCGTCCTGCTGATCTCCCATACAGCGGCAAAAATCGAGGGACACAAGAACTGGATCCATCACTCTCGTCTAAAGGCAGTACCTGCCCCCTCGTCAGCAGAACAGTGGACCATCCAACCTGCTGACTCCTCATCTAGTGACGATCTCGGGCTAAAGCTACTGTTTAAAAGACACAAATAGCGGGCACCTTAATGCTAAAATGGGCCCACCCAGGTACTGGAGACCCTGGGTTGGGAAAACTCTGGTAATAATTAATTGGGTAACATTGTTATTCTTTGTATTGGTATTTCCAAATTGTGCATATCGGGAGCATAACTCCTTTGTTTTGCTTGCGCACCATGTTGCTACTTTAACAAACCAGACTGATTGCTGGGTGTGTGCTCCAACTCCACTATCCCCCAAAACGGGAATGCCCCTTGACATGCTGCCCTTGACCCTAGCAGAATTAGCCACCACCAAAGAGCAGGAAAGAACGGACTCACCGTTCTGGAATAAGACCTCTTTACAGCAAGCCACCTATCAGGACCAGGAGTATTCAGTTGCAGTACTCACTGAGGGAGTGTTATGTTTTACCCGAAACCAATCTGATCCCTATGGGCATCCTGTGGGAAAGAGCTCCTGTGTTATTACACAGTGGGCTGATGGGTATTGGATAAAGACCAACAGGGGAGGCCAACGGTGTGGGTGTAATGGTTCCTCCCCTTTTAGGGAAACACTTACAAATAATCTTACCACAAAAAAGGGGTTTGGAAATGTAACTTGCCGTCCAGTTAATATCTCCAATGTAGCAAGCCAATGGTGGGTTTGTAGTGGTTCCTATGGCGAGTGTAATTTGAACGGCACAATTAGAAATGCCCCCACTTGTACCCAATCAGGAGGATGGGATGCCCCCCCTAGGGGCATATGAACTGTTTGGAAAAGCAGCCTTAAATATTCCAGGAATCCCCTTAAGAAACAGTCCTTATTGGGCCCTACAGGGTCACTATTTTGTATGTGGCCGAAAGGCTTACAAGGTGCTGCCAGCCAACTGGACAGGTAGCTGTTATATAGCTCATGGAGTTCCTCATCTTTCCATAACTGCCACACTGCCCAAAGGAAAGATTAGAAATGCCCGAGACACCTCTGTTGAGTCACGAGAAAAGACCCTGCGGCGACTGACTAAGGCATTGGCGGGCAATATGAAGAATCCCCTCACAACCGAGAAGCTGGTAGGGTGCTCTGTACTGGGAATAGCGCCACTGTTTACCGGGCCAGCCCTGGCATGCATAGGCCGCTATACTGTAAGGCTGCAGATGGTACTTGAGAAAGTGGCCTTAGAGTTAGAGGACTCGGTTAGTGATTTAGGGTCAGCAGTAAAAACATTAAATGAAGAGGTACAGCAGCTCAGGACGTTTTCCCTCCAAAACAGGCTGGCTTTGGACTATCTCTTGGCATCCCAAGGAGGGGTTTGTGCCCTTATCGGGCCCCGATGTTGTGTATATGTAAATGATAGCAGTTATGAGATCTATGAAAAGGTGGTACAGGCTGAAGCCCATGCCCGAGCCGGAGCACAGGTTGCCTATACTGCCCCAGAGAACGATTGGTTGCAAACCTTGTTTTCAGGCTGGGGTTTGTCGTCTTGGCTTGGTGGTTTATTTAGCCTGCTATTGAAACTTCTCTTTCCTGTATTGCTTGTATTACTGGTATTATGCTGTGCAGTATCATGTGTCAGGGCCCTTTTGCAAAAGTTAATAAGTCATTCTCTTCAGGGCTATCACAAAGTGCTTATGCAAAGTCCTATTGTAAAGAAATAAGTAGCCCAAGTGAGAAAACTCAGAGCCAAGGCTGTTGAGTGTTCTCAAAGGGGGGAGTTGTTGGGAACACTGGGGCATGGCCACTAGGTAACTCGAGGGGATGGAAGACCACAAGTGTCGATGAAGCCCCCTCGCACTAGGCCCCTGTGTCCTTGCCCCTCCCCCTCCTGCCTGGAGGCACTCGCAGCAGTTATGCTGAGAATCTGCAACAGTATGTTGCAGAGTCAGACTGCCTGAAACTAAGCAAGGCCAAACAGGGGAGATATGGAAGAACAATGCTGAATAAAGCAGCTTTATGTATAGTTTAACAAATGATACAGAGAATCAGGGAACTAGCTGGGAACTGGATTGGCTGGCTATATGGATACTTGGAGCAGCTTGCTATTGGATAAGTATGCTGGGAAAAAGGATGTATAAAAGCCTGTGTAACTTCCTGCTCTGTTGTGCAGGATTTGAGATTTTATTCTCCCTGTACCTTTTTGAAGCTTCAAATAAACTTTTCTGCTTCTCCACCCCGTTGTGATTATTGGGTGCAGCACACCGGGTAACGAACCAACTCAAGCTGTTGTTCAGCCTCTCGGCACTGGGTGCCGGCAACACTGAGAAGGGACAGGGGTGCAACTAGCCCTGTAACCGCCGCACCTAGCACAACAGAGTCAAAATCCTGATCACAGCTGCTGGACATTACCGTAATGTAAGTGTTTGAATAAAGAGTGCAGACCCTCATAATAAGCACAGACCGTGTGAATTTAGAAAGACCTCTCAACTCAATACTGTTACATTTAGCCCATAGAACTGCTCTGACTGGGTGTGGTGTGCAAAAATTCACATTCCATTGTGGAGAATTGCAGCTTTCTATAGCACTTGAATTCAAATGTGTTACACCACCCTTCATGGCCCTGAACGACATAAAAGGCACTGACAGGCTCTCACTTATCTTGCACCTGATCAGGGAGAATAAGTCAGTTTGCTAGCACTATCCCTTTTCTCCAGTGAATTATGATTTCAGGGTTTGATGGTCCAACTCTGCCCTCTACATCAAAGCAAGAGCTCTGTTTTCTTTCAGTGGGAGCTTTGCTCCCCAAAGAGTGCAGAACTAGTGCCTCAGAGAGCCCCCAGGGTTATTTTTTCTAGCAACCTGCTTTTATCTGCCCTACTGTCACTCCAAGGAAGAGGGAGAGCCCTCTTAATGTCAAGGACACACCAGACAGACTGTAAAAAAACAAAACAAAAAAACCCTTGTTATTTCTGTTGGGCCACAGCTAACACACAGCTGCACTCAATGTCTGCAGGCAGTAGAGGTGACAGAGAATGAGGCCTGGAATTTTTAACCTGCACCCTCAATTTGATGAGCAGGTACAGTTTTAATGAGAGTCCCCATCATGAACAGCAGGACTATTAAGGAGAATACCTCATGCAGCTCTGAGCCAGAGAACAATAGACCAACAATCTTTATACTGAGGGCTTATCATAAATATATATCTTCACCCCCTACCCTAGGATCAGGTGGTTTGGGAAGTTTCTGGCAGAATGTGACAAGTGACAGGAGATTACCACTGAGAGGCAGTGAGATCATGGACAAGGTGCTGCACGGGGACTCAGGAGATCTGGGTTCTTTTCTTGCTCTGCCACTGACCTATGATACACCAGGTCAGTCACTTCTCCTCTGTGCCTCCATTTCCTATCCCACCATTTGTCTTGTCTATTTAGATTGTAAGGTCTTTAAGACAGGGACTGTTACTGTGTGTGTGTAGCACCTAACACAACGGAACCCAATCTCAGTTGGGCCCTCTGGCCACTACTATAATATAAATAGTTGTCTAGGTCTATTTTTATGTAGCCCTCATCACCATATCAATCCTTTATTAAAGTCCACTTCTCTATTGCTACTGGGAGGAGTATCTTGAAAGGATGTAAGGATGCATGTCAGCACAAGCCTTAGGGTCCTTATTTAGTTTTAAAATTGACAATATTTTTGTTTTGGAATTTATGGACGGTTGATTATAGAAGCTGTTCATATTTTAAGTGCGGTGTCAGCTGACGGAGGAGGAAGAATCAATCATGTGTTTTGGATATTCATCCTCAGTTCATCTGCTTTAAAGGTGCGTATGAGCAGCCAGAGCTTTTAAAGCTACTTTATGTTATGCAGAATATTGTTTTGTGTTCCTTCAGAAGTGACTGTCTCTGCAAATAACTGGTAACTGCCCTGAACATGGTTTGTGGTGTTTCCACTTTACAAGAGAGCCATAAAAAAAATTATCTGTACACTAGTGAACCTCCTGCGACACACACACACCCCTACCAATTTTTTAGATACTTAGATTGAGCTGAAAAAGCATAGGCTACTTTTGCAGGACCCTTGAAATTACATTTGAGATGGTGAAAGTCCTTTGTATTTTTACCGTGTCTTTTATTCAAGCAGCTTAAAGTGCTTTACATATTAAGGTCCCAAACTTGGAAACACTTAAGCAGGTCAGTGAACTAAATGGGACTACTCATGTAGCTAAGAGTCTGCAGGATCAGGCACTAAGTAGCTAACCCTCAACACTCCTGTGATTTAAATACTTTCATTCCAAGACTGTTTTCACTGGCTCCAGATTACCTTTAGGGCTGATGATTTTCATGTTCATTCTCAGCCAAGGAATGAGTTTTTGGGTGAAGGCTGAAGAAAGTTTCTTCTATGGTTTATTGAATTTGGAAGGAGGGATATGATTCAGCTATTTAAAAGATAAATAGGTTATTTAAATGCAAAAAAAGAAAAGAATCCCCAAAAACAAAACAGAACAAAAAACCCAACTAACTACATTTCCTTTCAGAGTTCAAAGAAAAGGAGGACTTGTGGCACCTTAGAGACTAACAAATTTATTTGAGCATAAGCTTTTGTGAGCTTCAGCTCACTTCATACGATGAAATAAATTTGTTAAATTTGTTAGTCTCTAAGGTGCCACAAGTCCTCCTTTTCTTTTTGCAAATACAGACTAGCATGGCTGCTACTCTGAAACCTTTCAGAGTTCAGATTTTGCTTTTATCAAGGAGAAATGTCTGCTTTGCTTTCTAGGAGTGGCTGAAAACAGAAGTGAAATATGTAATTTTCCTTGTCAGTTTCAGTGCACATCATGTGCTCTTATCTAACCAACTCTGGATAGCCACACATTTACAAACCCACTTACAGAGAGTTTTTGAACTCATGATCCTCAAGAGGGGTCCAAGGCTCAAGATATCAGCAAACTCCTATACTTTTGTGGTAACTCACATCTAATATTTTAATATGTCATCTATGCACTGCACCATACCGAGTTTCAGAAAATTAAGAAAAGACAACGTTAGTCATGCATTAAGGTAGAAATTTTAAATGGCTCAACACCTCAACCTCCATTCCAGCACTGGCTGCATTTCTATTAACCCTGAAGTGCCTTGGGATCCTTTAAGATGAAAGCAGATGTCAGATGTTACAAGTTCTTAAGAAATTGTGAATACCACCAGGGATACAAACTGTAAAGTGAAAAAAAGAGAAGATTAGAAGATTAGAACGTACACCTTTTCAGCTGCCAATGGCCCACAGTGGCTATAACAAGCCTTTCAGCCACTGAACCTGAAGAATTCATTCTTTCAATCAGCTGCAGCAAGCGCTTCCCCAGTCAGGGATATTTTAATAACTAGCTAAAGTCCAGTCATATGACAAGATGTAATAAATAAATTAAATGCCTGATGCAGTTATTTTGCATGTTAAGCCAATTTTATATTTCAGGGCCATTTGTTTTGTAGCTCTCAATCTATATACCAGTTTTAGAGATGCTATTCTTTGCTAATAGCAACTGTAACACAATCAAATGACATTTTAAAGTAATGAAAGGAGCAAAACCAAATACTGCTAATCCCTACCTGACATCACTAATAGCTTTGATAAGGAGAGTTGCATAAAATAAGCAACGTTTACGAAACCTCGATGGCCTTCTGGTCATGGCAGCTTGTAACTAGTTAATAAATTAACAGGGAGAAAGGGGCATATCTGATATCTGCGGATCTTAATTTTTCAAATGGCATCTGGCATATCCAGCTCATTCCAAGAGGAAAAGACTTTTTAATAGCTAGCCACATAGATTAAAAAAAAAAGAATATTAAAAAGCAGAGCTCAGTATAACAACTCTCCCCATGTCCCTTCAGCTTAGTTTATAGTCTAGTTAATTAGGGGCCTGCTCCACTGCATGCAACACCTGCACACAAGAGCAGCATAAAAGGCCCGTTTCTCTCTTCCGGGTACCAGAAAACGTTGTTTTTGACGCTCTCCCTGAAGCCCCGTCATGGTGTGGTATATAGATGACACCATACAAAAAGTAGTATGCAGTACAACACTAATGTTTCTTTTGTGTCCTCTAAGAGCCCAGTGAGGAAGCCTTGCTTTGCCACACTGACAAGAGCCACAGAACACCAAGCAGTGACCAGAAAATGAAGATTCCTTGAGAGCAGTCATTCCCCTCCCAAGGTCTGAGTGTGCTGCCTCTTAACTACTTTGAGTCCAAGCTTCTGGTGCTCCAGGATGGTCATGCGCGCAGCTCAGTGACCTCCAGTTGGCAGCACAAAATGCCATCATTAGATCAGCTTACGTTTTTAAGTGACAATCTGAAGAATTTCAGACTCTTGAAAAAGCTCTGGTTACACCTCATATCCTTACTACCTGTCCATTTCCTAAGAGGAGGGAGGTGTCTAGTGAAATCACAGACCAGGGACCTCCCAATTTCTTAGCCTGACTCACTGTCTTTTGAGTGATTCATTTACCCTGTCTGCCTCAGTTTCCTTACCATTTACATGTATAGTTAATGCAATTCAACTTTTTTTTAAAAGTCACTTCCATCTAGGGTGACAAGACATCTCATTTTTAAAGAGACAGTCCTGTATTTAAGCCCTCCTGCAGGTGTTCTGACTTTTTTCTTAAAAAGGGGAAAATTCTGTTTCCCGCACAATCAGTACTGGTGATGAGCTCTGTAAAGACACAGACCAGGTTATCCCTCTTTCCATTGCCTGCGGTTGGAAGCAGCTCCCATCCTTTCCCACCTGCGCAGTGATGAAAGGCTGCTGCTGACCACATTCTGGTGTGAATCTTGGCAGAAATCTGGGGAGGGGGGCATGTGACACTATGTGACCCCCCCCCATACACGTTGCCTCGGGGAAGACCAGGTACCAGGAGAGGCGGGTCCGTCCCCAGGACCCAGCCAGGCATGGCGCACAGAGAGAGGTCACCCCTCTGTGGGAGAGAGGTGTATGGGAGCGTGTGTTTCACTTCTCCCCATGTGTGTGAGAGGGTAGGGGTGTGTGTCTCCCCCAGGTGAACCCTAAAGCCTTAAAGAAGGTAAATAAAAAGAATCCAACTACACAGTATTTCTTTTTAACAGGGACTCAGTCAACTTAGAATCAATCACAGAATATCAGGGTTGGAAGGGACCTTAGAAGATCATCTAGTCTAACCCTCTGCTCAAAGCAGAACCAATCCCCAATTTTTTGCCCCAGATCCCTAAATGGCCCCCTCAAGGATTGAAGTCTCAACCCTGGGTTTAGCAGGCCAATGCTCAAACCACTGAGCTATCCCTCCCCCCACTGATGTTAATTTGAATGTATGTACTGCATCGTTCTGATTGACTACCATTGACCTTGCTTGAATACGAGTAATTTTACTAGGTGTTCCATATTCAGTATAGGAAATATGGTCACCCTACTTCTGTCTGAACTTCCCTCTATTCTTGTTAGAGGTAACACCTAAGTGTCACTGTAACTGAGATGAGACACAAAAACAATCCCATGTACCCAGTACATGTACTCCGTACAGCTGCCAACACTTACTGCATGGCAGGTTTCATAACCTCCCCTCCCCTTTGAGTGGCTGTTTTAATATTTTTCAGGCAGATGCGACTGCAATACCAGGCAGGCTCAGGGCCAGGCCACGACACGCTTTAGGAACCGCCCCGCCATGAGCGCGGGTGTTGCCAGGGTGACCCCACCGAAGGGGACTGCAGGCCAGAGAGGAGACTAGCCAAGCCCGGAACGCAGGGGCAGAGCCAGGAGGGCCACACCAAGAGGCGGAGGCTGCAGCCCCGGGAGCCAGCGCCCAGGGCCCCCATCCTGCCGGCGGCGGCACCCACCCTAGGGCGCCAGGAGGGGGGGGCGCAGGCCGAGCCACGTGTCCGGGCTCCCAGCCCTGCACTCGCGGCACACGGGGACCGTGCGCCTGGGGCCGGGCCGGGCCGGGCCGGGCCAGGGCCCCCCGCCCCCAGCAGCTCGGGGCCGCCCGCGCACTGAGCCCGGCAGCGGGGGGACGGGGCTCCTGCGCCCTCTAAACCTGCCCTCAAGGGCACAGGCGCGAGCACCGGCAGTTCGCGGGAGCCAATCACTGCGGCGGACGAGCACCACGCCCTCGTCACCTCAGCCAATCCGAGATGCCTTTCCCGACTCCGTCATCGCCCGCATCGCCAGCTCGGTCCGGTACGGGCCGCGCCGAGGGACACGCTCCCTCGTAACGCGAAGAAATCATGGGGGAGGGGAACCGGCCGGGCTGCAGCGAGAGGACCCCCCCCCCCTCCCCAGCGCCTCGCTCGCGCTCCCAAGCCAGGCGCGCGGCCCTGCCCGCGTCGGCGGAGCCACAGTCACGAGCTGCCGCTTACGAGGCGGCCTGGGCGCCGCCGGCCCCGCTCCCGCGGGCGAGTCCCCGGCCGGGCTGCCCGTTACCTGGCTCTGGCCGCGCCGGGGGCCAGGCAGAGGCGGCGCGGGGCCGCGGCGGCGAGCAGGAGCCGGGCTGGCTGCAGCAGGGCCATGGCTGCGGCGGGAGCTGACGCTGGCTGGCCGCGGCTGCCCGGCGCCCCACGCCGCGCTGAGGAGAGGCCTCGCTCGGCCGGCCCGCGGAGAGGCGCCCGGCGAGCCCCGGGGACGCGAGCGCCCCCGCGGGCCGGGCGGGCGGTGTGCAGGCGGGGCGGCGGCCCGGGTGAGGCCCGGGTGCGGGTTGTAGTCCCGCTGAGCAATTCCCGCCGGACGGGGCCTTCCAGCGGGAGAGGGTCAGAGCCCCCCAAGGCCCCCCAGGGCCCCCCAGGGCCCCGGCGGGCGGGCGGGGGAGCCCCTCGTGTGCTGGTGGCAGGAAGCGCCAAGGGGACTCCAGGCGCCGCAGTGCGGAGTCTGAAGGACTCCCAGGAAAAATTAAAAGCTCAAGTACAGGATCTGAAAACGAGATGCGAAGCATCCGGAGGCCGCCTGCCCGCGCAGCTCCCTCAGCTCCCCAGCGAGTCCAGGGTAAAGGCCAGGAGGACCCGCTGGGGACACTGGAGTTTTGCAGCGGTGCCCCAGGGCAGCAGCCCCTGCCTCCCCCCGCCCCCTCCAAGGGTTGCGCCTTTTGGGGTCTCCATGCCGCAGCGCGCACCCCATGTATCCGCCACACCCACAGTTCTTTCCGCGGGGGGCTTCCTCTTTGCCGCCCTGTCCGCAGCCAAGGATTAATTCCTATCCCTCCAGCAGCTCGCCCAACCCTGGTTTGTCTAGCCCAGTTTCCTACCACACTAGGAGCCAGACATTAGTGTTTCAGGGTCCTTTAAAACAATTGCCTTGTGATGAAAATAATCTGGTTACAGTTCATGCCCCTTGAACACCAGGGACCTTAAAAATTTAGTGAAGGAATTTCCTAATCATAGAATGTCAGGGTTGGAAGGGACCTCAGGAGGTCATCTAGTCCAACCCCCGGCTCAAAGCAGGACCGATCCCCAACTAAATCATCCCAGTCAGGGCTTTGTCAAGCCTGACCTTAAAAACTTCTAAGGAAGGAGATTCTACCACCTCCCTAGGTAACGCATTCCAGTGTTTCACCACCCTCCTAGTGAAAAAGTTTTTCCTAATATCCAACCTAAACCTCCCCCACTGCTACTTGAGACTCCTTGTCCTGTCCTCTTCTATCACTGAGAATAGTCTAGAACCATCCTCTCTGGAACCACCTCTCAGGTAGTTGAAAGCAGCTATCAAATCCCCCCTCATTCTTCTCTTCTGCAGGCTAAACAATCCCAGTTCCCTCAGTCTCTCCTCATAAGTCATGTGTTCCAGTCCCCTAATCATTTTTGTTGCCCTTCGCTGGACTCTCTCCAATTTATCCACATCCTTCTTGAAGTGTGGGGCCCAAAACTGGACACAGTACTCCAGAGGAGGCCTCACCAATGTCGAATAGAGGGGAATGATCACGTCCCTCGATCTGCTGGCTATACCCCTACTTATACATCCCAAAATGCCATTGGCCTTCTTGGCAACAAGGGCACACTGTTGATTCACATCCAGCTTCTCGTCCACTGTAACCGCTAGGTCCTTTTCCGCAGAACTGCTGCCTAGCCATTCGATCCCTAGTCTGTAGCTGTGCATGGGATTCTTCCGTTCTAAGTGCAGGACTCTGCACTGTTCCTTGTTGAACCTCATCAGATTTCTTTTGGCCCAATCCTCCAATTTGTCTAGGTCCCTCTGTATCCTATCCCTCCCCTCCAGCGTATCTACCACTCCTCCTAGTTTAGTATCATTCGCAAATTTGCTGAGAGTGCAATCCACACCATCCTCAAGATCATTTATGAAGATATTGAACAAAACCGGCCCCAGGACCGACCCCTGGGGCACTCCACTTGACACCGGCTGCCAACTAGACATGGAGCCATTGATCACTACCCATTGAGCCCGACAATCTAGCCAACTTTCCACCCACCTTATAGTGCATTCATCCAGCCCATACTTCTTTAACTTGCTGACAAGAATACTGTGGGAGACCATGTCGAAAGCTTTGCTAAAGTCAAGAAACAATACATCCACTGCTTTCCCTTCATCCACAGAACCAGTAATCTCATCATAGAAAGCGATTAGATTAGTCAGGCATGACCTTCCCTTGGTGAATCCATGCTGACTGTTCCTGATCACTTTCCTCTCGTGTAAGTGCTTCAGGATAGATTCCTTGAGGACCTGCTCCATGATTTTTCCGGGGACTGAGGTGAGGCTGACTGGCCTGTAGTTCCCAGGATCCTCCTCCTTCCCTTTTTAAAAGATTGGCACTACATTTGCCTTTTTCCAGTCATCCGGGACTTCCCCCGTTCGCCACGAGATTTCAAAGATAATGGCCAATGGCTCTGCAATCACAGCCGCCAATTCCTTTAGCGCTCTTGGATGCAACGCATCCGGCCCCATGGACTTGTGCACGTCCAGCTTTTCTAAATAGTCCCTAACCACTTCTTTCTCCACAGAGGGCTGGCCTCCTACTCCCCATGCTGTGTTACTCAGTGCAGCAGTCTGGGAGCTGACCTTGTTCGTGAAGACAGAGGCAAAGAAAGCATTGAGTACATTAGCTTTTTCCACATCCTCTGTCATTAGGTTGCCTCCCTCATTCAGTAAGGGGCCCACACTTTCCTTGGCTTTCTTCTTGTTGCCAACATACCTGAAGAAACCCTTCTTGTTACTCTTAACGTTAGAGGAGCCAGAAAAGTTTAGAAAGGAGCTCTGGACAGTAATTCAGTGTTACAATCTACCATGGGCAGATGTTAACCAACTCTTGCGAGTAGTTCTGCTTCAAAAAAGGTTCAACAATGACTAATTGCTCAGGCCCAGTGGCCCGGTGCTGACTCCAAATCTGGAGATGCCCTGAGGCTAAAAATCGCCTCTTGAGCGCCATTCCGGAGGTCTGCCCTATTAAAACGGATTGGACAAAGATCAATAACTGTAAACAGAACAAAGGCAAATCCCCGACCGATTTTCTAAATAGACTAACTAAGGTATTTGAACAACATTTGGGAATTGCCCAGCCTGCCACCAAGCCAGAGAGGCAGTGGGGGCTGCCTTTGTTCAAGAACTCTTACCAAAGGTTCAGCAGCAGTTAAGGGTATCTGCAATGGCTGACAAACTAAACCTGTTTCTGAATTGGTGACAGTTGCCAACCATTGTACAGCTTGCGTAGAGCAGAAAAAAGGAAGTTTTGAAACAAAACTCTTGGCCTTGGAGTTGCAAACTTACCAATATAGAGGCTGTGGGGCAATGAGGGGTGAATGAGGACAAGGTCAGGGGAGAGGGAGAGGTCCCTCATATCCTGCCTCAACAGGGAACACTGCAGGCCACGTTTGTGGCCAGGAGAGACACTGGAGAAATGAATGCCCAAACCAAGCACCTCAAAATCCTCCACCCCCTTTCCCAAACCAAACCCTGAAGCGGCTCCTTCTCCCCCACAGAACAATTCTTATTAGAACAGCCTGAGGGAACGTAACTGCATCATGAATCCTTTCATTCCTATTAATCAAAAAGGCCCATATGTAAATTGTGAAATTGCAGGACAATCTGTTGCTTATCTTGTGGACACTGAAGCTAGCAAATCGGCCTTAAGATCTTTAGAATTTCCCTCTGTTCCCTTGTCATATTAATGCCATTGGTATTTCAAACCAATCTGTTCCACATCCTGTCACAAAACCCGGTTCTGTTTTCCTGGGACCCATTTCTGATCAAGATGCCTTTTTACTCAGCCCATCCTCTCCTTTTAATTTGTTGGAACGGGATCTGTTGTAAAAAGAAAAGGAGTACTTGTGGCACCTTAGAGACTAATTTATTTGAGCATAAGCTTTCGTGAGCTAGAGCTCACTTCATCTGTACTTTCCACAGTATGTATCCGATGAAGTGAGCTGTAGCTCACAAAAGCTTATGCTCAAATAAATCGGTTAGTCTCTAAGGTGCCACAAGTACTCCTTTTCTTATTGCGAATACAGACTAACACACCTGTTACTCTGGGATCTGTTGTGTAAATTAGGCTGTACTATCTATTGCACACCAGATGGCGTATTCCTACAAGGTCCTAATGAGAATACCAATCTGGTGCTAGCTACACTGCACACAACAGGTTTCAGAGTAGCAGCCGTGTTAGTCTGTATTCGCAAAAAGAAAAGGAGTACTTGTGGCACCTTAGAGACTAACCAATTTATTTGAACATAAGCTTTTGTGAGCTACAGCTCACTTCATCTGATGCATTCAGTGGAAAATACAGTGGGGAGATTTATATACCTAGAGAACATGAAACAATGGGTGTTACCATACACACTGTAATGAGAGTGATCAGGTAAGGTGAACTATTACCAGCAGGAGAGTGGGCGGGGCGGGGGGAACCTTTTGTAGTGATAATCAAGGTGGGCCATTTCCAGCAGTTGACAAAAATATGTGAGGAACCGCGGGGGGGCGGGGGAATAAACATGGGGAAATAGTTTTACTTTGTGTAATGACCCATCCACTCCCAGTCTTTATTCAAGGAGTCTGTTTTTGAAGGTTTTTTTGTTGAAGAATTACCACTTTTAGGTCTGTAATCGAGTGACCAAAGACACTGAAGTGTTCTCCGACTGGTTTTTGAATGTTATAATTCTTGACGTCTGATTTGTGTCCAGACAAATTATTCTTTTACGTAGAGACTGTCCAGTTTGGCCAGTGTACATGGCAGAGGGGCATTGCTAGCACATGATGGCATATATCACACTGGTGGATGTACAGGTGAACGAGCCTCTGATAGTGTGGCTGATGTGATTAGGCCCTATGATGGTGTCCCCTGAATAGATATGTGGACACAGTTGGCAATGGGCTTTGTTGCAAGGATAGGTTCCTGCGTTAGTGGTTCTGTGGTGTGGTATGTGGTGGCTGGTGAGTATTTGCTTCAGGTTGGCGGGCTGTCTGTAAGCAAGGACTGACCTGTCTCCCAAGATCTGTGAGAGTGATGGGTCGTCCTTCAGGATAGGTTGTAGATCCTTGATGATGCGTTGGAGAGGTTTTAGTTGGGGGCTGAAGGTGATGGCTGGTGGCGTTCTGTTATTTTCTTTGTTGGGCCTGTCTTGTAGTAGGTGACTTCTGGGTACTCTTCTAGCTCTATCAGTCTGTTTCTTCACTTTAGCAGGTGGGTATTGTAGTTGTAAGAATGCTTGATAGAGATCTTGTAGGTGTTTGTTTCTGTCTGAGGGGTTGGAGCAAATGCGGTTGTATCGCAGAGCTTGGCTGTAGACAATGGATCGTGTGGTGTGGTCTGGATGAAAGCTGGAGGCATGTAGGTAGGCATAGCGGTCAGTAGGTTTCCGGTATAAGGTGGTGTTTATGTGACCATCGCTTATTAGCACGGTAGTGTCCAGGAAGTGGATCTCTTGCATGGACTGGTCCAGGCTGAGGCTGATGGTGGGGTGGAAATTGTTGAAATCATGGTGGAGTTCTTCAAGGGCTTCTTTTCCATGGGTCCAGATGATGAAGATGTCATCAATGTAGCGCAAGTAGAGTAGGGGCATCCGATGAAGTAAGCTGTAGCTCACGAAAGCTTATGCTCAAATAAATTTGTTAGTCTCTAAGGTGCCACAAGTCCTCCTTTTCTTTTCACACAACAGAGTCAGCCTGACCACGTGCAGCTTTCAGCCCTGATCTTGTTCACTTGTTGTCACAAGTGCCCTCTTATCTTTGGTCTAGGCATGCAAATGAAGTGGGGCAGATCCAAACAGCCTAACCAGTTGAGATTTTTGTTCATCCTAAATCACTTCCAAGGGTATCACAGTACCGATTGGTTTCAGAGGAACAGCCGTGTTAGTCTGTATTCGCAAAAAGAAAAGGAGTACTTGTGGCACCTTAGAGACTAACCAATTTATTTGAGCATGAGCTTTCGTGAGCTACAGCTCACTTCATCAGATGTTTACCGTGGAAACTGCAGCAGACTTTATATACACACAGAAATCATGAAACAATACCTCCTCCCACCCCACTGTCCTGCTGGTAATAGCTTATCTAAAGTGATCAACAGGTGGGCCATTTCCAGCACAAATCCAGGTTTTCTCACCCTCCACCCCCCCACACAAATTCACTCTCCTGCTGGTGCTAGCCCATCCAAAGTGACAACTCTTTACATAATCAAGTCGGGCTATTGCGCCCTGAAACAGAGGAGGGAATAGCTCCAGTAATGGATTCCTTGTTACAGCACGGTGTTATTGTTCCTACCACTAGTTCTTGTAATACACCTATTTTCCCCATAAATAAACCAGGGGAAAACCCATCGGTTTGTCCAAGATCTACGCACGGTTAATGCTGTTGTCTTGCCATCTTTTCCAGTGGTTCCTAATCCAGCTACTATTCTTTCTTGTATTCCCCCCACAGCCACTCACTTTACTGTTGTGGACCTTTGCTCAGCTTTCTTTTCCATTCCCATTCATCCTGATAGCCAATATTTGTTTGACTTTACCTATAAAGGGCTCCAATACACCTAGACTCGCTTACCCCGAGGGTATACTGAATCTCCATCCCTGTTTTCCCAGATCTTAAAGAAGGATTTGGACAATGTGGTCTTTCCAGGAAAATCTGTACTCATACAATATGTGAATAATCTTTTGTTGGCCTCCCCTTCCATTGAATCTTGTAAAACTGATACTTTGGTTCTTCTGACAGCTCTTGCTGCCAAGGATCATAAGGCATCTCAGAAAAAACTCCAGCTGTGCCAACCCAAAGTTCATTACCTTGGTCATGCTATTTCACCTGGCACTCGCCACTTAGCAGATGCTCACATTACAGCTATTTTAAACATGCCTAGGCCTGTCACTATTTCTCAAATGCAAACCTTCCTTGGTAGGACTGGGTACTACAGACAGTGGATTTTGGGTTATGTGACAGTAATTAAGTCATTGCAGGAACGGATTAAGTCAGGCACCCCCAAGCCGCATCCATGATCCCCAGAGGCTGAACAAGCCTTTGTGACCATTAAACAAGCCCTTTCCAGTGCCCTGGCCCTTGGGCTTCCTGATTATGCTAAACCATTCCTTCTTTTCTGTCACAAGCATAATGGGTTTGCCTTGGCTGTACTAACGCAAAAACACAGAAATAAACGCTGTCCTCTTGCTTATTACAGTACTACCCTAGATGCTGTGGCAGCTGGATTTCCTGCCTGTCTCCGAGTTGTAGCTGCAGCTGCCCTTTCTGTGCAATTATCTAAATCCATAGTCTTAGGATCGCCATTAACTGTCACTGTACCTCATGGGGTGGCAGTTCTTCTGTTGAAATCTAAGACACAACATCTGTCTATTTCCCGCCTCACTAAATATGAACTTGTGTTGCTGTCTTCATCTCATATTACCTTGGCTCACTGTCCCATTCTAAATCCTGCCTCTCTATTGCCTGGGCTGGAGGACGGGGAGCCATATGACTGCGTAGCTGTGATGTCTCTCCTTACCAGTCCCAAAAAAAAAAAAAAATCTTCTGGATGTGCCTTTGCAGAATCCTGATCTCATTTATTTTGTAGATGGCTTGTGCTTGCAGGATTCTAAGGTAAATTTGTAGCTGGTTATGCTGTATGTTCCTTGTATTCTCTTATTGAACTTGCCTTCCTTCCTTCTGTGTTTTCAGCCCAGGTTGCTAAGCTTATTGCCTTGACCCAAGCCTGTATTTTAGCTCAGGATCAAACAGTTACTATTTATACAAATTCTTGCTATGCCTTTGAAGTGGTACATAATTATGGTTTACTTTGAAAGTACAGGGGTTTTCTTACATCCACTGGTTCTCCTAAGAATAGTCTGTATGTATCTGCTCTTTTGGATGTCCTTTTATTGCCCAAAGCGGTTGCTATTGTTAAATGTACAGCTCACCAGACCCCTCATGATAAAGTTACATGTGAAAATGCCCTCAGGCTGCGTACACTTGTGCCTTGATTGAGCAGCCTCCGCTAGCTTCCCTTGAAGATCTTGCCAAGATCCAGGAGGCGGAATCAGAGGCAGAAAAATGTTCTTGGATGCTGCTGGGTGCATTTTACACCCTGATCACCTTTGGCGTTCCCCGAACGGTCGCCTGGTTGCACGTCAGGTGCTCTTGCCCTGTTTTGCTCCCATGTACCACGGAGCAGCGCAAGTAAGCAAATGGGGGATGGTTGCTGCAGTTAAAAGGGACTGGCGTGCACCAGGTTTTTCTTTTATAGCACACCACTACTGTCAACAATGTATGATTTGCCAGCAGCACAATGTTGGTAAAGCTGTTGCTGGTAAAGTTGATCACCTCCCTGGAGACCTTTTGTAAATATTCAAATTGATTTTATTCAAATGCCTAAATGTTGTAATTATAAATATGTTAGTTTTAGTTGATGTTTTTTCAAGCAGGGTTAAGGCCTTCCCTTGCAAAAGAGCAGATGCCAAAACTGTTGTGAAACTTTTGCTTAAGGATTTTGTACCCTGATTTGGCATACCAGTGTGTATCAACAGTAATCGTAGAACTCATTTTACTGGACAAATTGTAAAAGAGTTATGTACAGCTTTGCAGATCCAACACGACCTCCACTACCCCCACCATCTGCAGTCTGCTGGGACAGTAAAACGTCAGAATGGGATTTTGAAAAAGAAACTGGCCAAGATCTGTGCTGAAACAAACTTAAAGTGGCCAGATGCCCTCCCATTAGCATTAATAAATATAAGAGTGACTCCCAATCGAAAGACTGCACTCAGTCCTCATGCCTAATGCGGCTTCCAGCAGCACCTCCACTAACTCTCGCCCAGATGGAAATGCAATTAATGGATAACACAATGCTTAATTATTGTCAGGCACTAATAAAATGTGTTAGGTCTCTTTAGACACAGGTAAAAAAAGCACTACCCAAGGATCCTAAGCAACTCTGCCAGTCGCTGAAACCAGAAGACTGGGTCTACATAAAGGTCCATCAGCGAAAGACCACCTTGACCCCGCACTGGAAAGGCCCTTACCAAGTTCTGTTAACTACCAATACTGCTGTGACGTGCCAAGGACTGATTCCCTAGACCCATGCTTCTCACTGCAAAAAGGCCCCTCCAACTTGAGATAACTCTCCAAATGATGATTGGTCTCTCTCTCCTTCTGGTGCTGCTGTTCCTTCTGGACAGCAGAAAAAAGGACAAAGTAAAGTGCTAGTAACTTCTCCCTTGTCCACTGACAGAACTACCATGCATTTGGATTTTGCTAAAAACCCCCAAATCATTACAGGGTGATGTGCTAGTAACCTCTCCCCTGCATAATGCTAAACCACAACTGTTCCAAGAGAGAAGAAGGAACACTAGCTCTGCTGAAACCACCAAGGTCCGGGAATTCCTGATGACAAAGGACATTAAAAATTGGCCCTGGTGAAGAAAACAGAGTATTGTATATTAGCAGGGAGGGAACTGTGGGGACCTTTCTTGGAATTGTGAAGTTAAGTGGTGGTTTAAATTTCTTCCAGGGTCTGGGCTTTGTGCTTACGGACATCAAAATGTACTGCCCTCCCTAGCTGGCTTCCTGATGAAAAATACCAAAGACGCTTTACTGCCACGAACATTACCCCACCATCCCCTCCACCTTTGCCACCACCCCTGTAACTTACCCAAATACAGACAACACTGTATATTCTAATAAAACCCAATAGCCAAGGCCTTCACAGCTTAGTGATTTACTCAAATTTTGTTCAAAAAATTTATTTTTTAAGGTTCCAAATAGTTCATACAAGCAAACAATTCAGTAAGAAACAAAAGGGTCAGTGAAGATAGAAATATGTGATATCACTACAAATAAGCCCCCAAAATCAAAAATTAAGATTAATGGGTTCTATAGCGAAGTAGATAGGATGGCTGTTCCTGGAGTCTGCAGTACGGTAGATAAAAAGGGTCCTTATTGTTATTTGGTCACCCAAGTAGTGAATAATCAAACATATACCCAAAGAGTCTGTTCTGCCACTGGAAATTTTACCTGCATTAAAATAATCCCAGTAACTAATAATTTAACCTCCACCATATTGCAATAGAATCAAGAATACCAGGGATCTCAGGAGGTCATCTAGTCCAACCCCCTGCTCAAACCAGGGCCAATCCCCAATTTTTGCCCCAGATCCCAAATGGCCCCCTCAAGGATTGAACTCAGAACTGTGGGTTTAGCAGGCCAATGCTCAAACCACTGAGCTATGCCTCCCCCCAATGCTATTAACCCTTTCCTATGTTATTAATGCTAAGGCCTCTCAGAAATATATAGAAGTGTTTAGCCAACAAATGTGGTATGGTACTTCACCAAAGAGAGATGTGTTAGAATATCAATGGACTGTGACTACACTAGAGACTATAAACTTCACGCTGCCCTTATTCAGTTTTCAGGTCACCTCTACATATCCTAATTGCTCAGAAGGGGCTGCCATTAGGTTAGCACAGCAAAGGGCCTGGGTTTCCTCTAGCAAGAAGAGGGACTTGGCTGGACACCTATGGGATGGTGCCAATAGCACAGCTGCAATTTAGAATATTTATAAAGGCCAACAACATGAAGAGAAATTAGGACAGTTGTAAAAAGCCCCAAGTCTTATTACTGGAGCACAGTTAACCCAGGTACAGGCTGAAATTGGTAAATTACTTGTTATCTCCACCCTTAGTTCACTAACCCAGAGACTTCTGATGACGATGGTACTAAATATCACTAATGCTGGGAAGGCATTGCAGTGGGATCTGGCATGTTCAGAAATTCAGGATTTCCTGAATAACCAGCTTATGGCCATTTGGGATGATCTTGAGCATCAGGCTTGGACCACTGCCCTTACAAATACTTCAGAAGTATCAAGTGATCAATGGCTCCATGTCTAGTTAGTGATCAAAGGCTCCATGTCTAGTTGGCAGCCAGTATCAAGCGGAGTGCCCCAAGGGTCGGTCCTGGGGCCGGTTTTGTTCAATATCTTCATAAATAATCTGGAGGAGGGTGTGGATTGCACCCTCAGCAAGTTTGCAGATGACACTAAACTGGGAGGAGAGGTAGATACGCTGGAGGGTAGGGATAGGATACAGAGGGACATAGACAAATTGGAGGATTGGGCCAAAAGAAATCTGATGAGGTTCAACAAGGACAAGTGCAGAGTCCTGCACTTAGCACGGAAGAATCCAATGCACCGCTACAAACTAGGGACCAAATGGCTTGGCAGCAGTTCTGCAGAAAAGGACCTAGGGGTTACAGTGGATGAGAAGCTGGATATGAGTCAACAGTGTGCCCTTGTTGCCAAGAAGGCCAATGGCATTTTGGGGTGTATAAGTAGGGGCATTGCCAGCAGATCGAGGGACGTGATCGTTCCCCTCTATTCAACATTGGTGAGGCCTCCTCTGGAGTACTGTGTCCAGTTTTGGGCCCCACACTACAAGAAGGAGGTGGAAAAATTGGAAAGAGTCCAGTGGAGGGCAACAAAAATGATGAGGGGACTGGAACACATGAGTTACGAGGAGAGGCTGAGGGAACTGGGCTTGTTTAGGCTGCAGAAGAGAAGAATGAGGGGGGATTTGATAGCTGCTTTCAACTATCTGAAAGGGGGGTTCCAAAGAGGATGGATCTAGACTGTTCTCAGTGGTAGCCAATGACAGAACAAGGAGTAATGGTCTCAAGTTGCAGTGGGGGAGATTTAGGTTGGATATTAGGAAAATCTTTTTCACTAGGAGGGTGGTGAATCACTGGAATGTGTTACCTAGGGAGCTGGTGGAATCTCCTTCCTTAGAAGTTTTTAAGGTCAGGCTTGACAAAGCCCTGGCTGAGATGATTTAATTGGGGATTGGTCCTGCTTTGAGCAGGGGGTGGGACTAGATGACCTCCTGTGGTCCCTTCCAACCCTGATATTCTATTATTCTAATTCAGCAGCCTTCACTAGAAGCTGATGCTGCATCGCTGACCACCAAGTTCAATGAACGAGAACTGCATGGGACAAAAATAGCTCGAGGGTTTAACTCTCGGATCCGTGTCTGCACTCCTCTGTTCTTTCCTCTCATGTTGGCACCGTTATCATAGCCCTGACCTCTCAGGTCAGCTATCGCAATTCCCGTATCTTCCAGCTTTTTAAGAAGCACATAGAATCATAGAATATGCCGGCCAATGTTAGCTTCTCGGCTTCCTCAAGCAATTGGGCAGTAGCTGCGACCGCCTGTAAACATGCCGGCCAACCCTTTGCAACCTGATCCAATTGCTTAGAAAAATAAGCCACGGGACGTCTCCATGCTCCTAACAGCTGTGTAAGCACTCCTAGGACCACCCCCCTTCGTTCATGTACATACAACTGAAACGGCTTAGAGAGATCCAGCAGGTCCAGAGCTGGGGCTTCCATTAATTTTCTTTTCAGGATTTTAAATGCCCTATCAGCCTCTGGGGTCCAATAGAAGGGGTCATGATCTGCTCCTTTTACACAGTCGTGCAGGGGTTTAGCCCACAGTCCAAACTCTGGGATCCATATCCTGCAAAAGCCTGCCATACCCAGAAATGCTCTGAGCCGCTCACAATTATTTGGAGAGGAACTTGACAGATAGATTCCTTTCTTTTTTTTCGCTTGAACGCTGACGCTCCCCTTGCCTTAGCTATAACCTGATCCCTCTCCACCTCAGACAACAGGGTTCTCAGGAGGATATTACAGTCGTCTCAATCGGCTTGTGACTACTGAGGCACCCCTCAAAGACTGAAATAAACCTGCTTGTGTTCGTTGAGAATTCCCCAGCCTGTGTTTTAAAAGCTGCTAAGTCTATTGGATTGAATGGCACATGGGTGTAAACTTGCATAGTGGTAGCCTGACGTCCGTCTGCCCCTGGGCAAGCCACAACAGTCTCGGTAAGCAAAGGATAGAGTCCCACCGAGGGGGCAACCTCTGTAACCCGAGGCATCCTACCCTTATACAGTGGGGGTGTGGGGGCAGAAGGGGACACCGGCTCTGCCATTACAGTGGGGGTGGGGGTCTGGAGACTAACATTAGCTGCTACCGAACCAGTCGGAGTCAGATTACAGTGCTGTAAAATATCTGGTCGAGTACATAAAGTCAGAAACAAATGTGCATACATATGTTCATTCCATTTACCCATTCACTGACAAAACAAAACTAATTGGAGGATCGTGTTGTAATTAATTGACCCTCCTGGTGGCCACCACTCCTGGTCCTCTAGTTGATATTGAGGCCAGTCAACTGTACAGAATCGTTTTAATTGGCTCTTAGTCATCGGATCCGCACCAAATACCTTCCAGTTTGCTAGAATGCACTCTAGGGGCGTACACCGTGCCCTAACCCCTGAGCTCTGTCCCTGTCCCATACCTACAGGGTAACTCTGGGCGTCCCCAGGTTCCAACAGAGCATATAATCCGGATTTTAAAAGGTTCCTACCTTATCCAAGGGACCGGTTCTTCACCGTGGCCTTCAGCTGCTCCTCCCCCATGTCTAAGGGACCGGTTCTTCACCGCCGTCCACAACAGCTTCTCCACTATATGAGTGCGTTGCACCGTTGTGCCCTCTGGGGTCAATCAAATCGCGTCTCCTCCGAGGCCCCCGATGAACTCACCGGTGCGCGCTGGGCGTCGGTTCTCGCCGCAATCCTTGACCTCCAGGAGGGGTCCGGGCAAGGCTAAATTGCAGCCTTGTCGCCCACCCAGGGACGCCAAAAGCTGTTGTCGGCACCCAGTGCCGAGAGGCTGAACAACAGCTGGAGTGGTTCGTTACCCGGTGTGCTACACCCAATAATCACAACGGGGTGGAGAAGCAGAAAAGTTTATTTGCAGCTGCAAAAAGGTACAGGGAGAATAAAATCTCAAATCCTGCACACAGAGCAGGAAGTTACACAGGCTTTTATACATCCTTTTTCCCAGCATACTTATCCAATAGCAAGCTGCCCCAAGTATCCATATAGCCAGCCAATCCAGTTCCCAGCTAGTTCCCTGATTCTCTGTATCATTTGTTAAACTATACATAAAGCTGCTTTATTCAGCATTGTTCTTCCATATCTCCCCTGTTTGGCCTTGCTTAGTTTCAGGCAGTCTGACTCTGCAACATACTGTTGCAGATTCTCAGCATAACTGCTGTGTGTGCCTCCAGGCGGGGGGGCCAAGGACACTTGGGCCTAGTGCGCAGAGCTGCTGCGAGTGCCTCCAGGCAGGAGGGGGGGGCCAAGGACACCTGGGCCTAGTGCGAGGGGGCTTCATTGACACTCGTGGTCTTCCATCCCCTCGAGTTACCTAGTGGCCATGCCCCAGTGTTCCCAACAGCCAGGTACCCAGGAGAGGCGGGTCCATCCTGGGGGCCCAGCCTGGCATGGAGGGCAAAGAGCACTGGACAAGGAGCATTGGGTAGGTCAGTCACGTCCCCTGTGTGAGAGGTGTATGGGGGTGGGGTTAAGGGTATGTGTGTTTTCCAGTGTGAACCATAAATCTCAAAGATAAGACAGTAAATAAAAAGAATCCAACTATGCAGTATTTCTTTTTAACAGGGGCTCAGTCAACTTGATGTTAATTTGAATGTGTACGGCATAGTTCTGACTGATTGCCATTGAACTCGCTTGAATATGAGTAATTTTTCTAGGTGTCCTGTATTCAGCACAGGGAAATACAGTCACCCTGTTCAAAGCAACTGAAGTGAAAAATGTCTATTAATGATACAAAACAAAATGAAATTCATCAGGAGACACAGATGTGTCCACGACTGTCACACTAACAACAGCTGCATGCACCAAGGGCCAAATCCACACCCTGCTCTGTGTGTGTGGTGGCTCCCAGGCAGTGGAAGGGATGCAGATCTGCTGTACAAGCAATGGAGGCTGGCTGCTGGGGCGACACACAGCGACTGTGTAACTGTGCCAGGGAGCTGTCTGTGCAAAAGCAGGCAGGAGATGGAACGTGAGTGGGACTGAGTGCGGTCTGATATTGCTGCTCCATTGATCTCTTATTCCCCACTCCATAAAGGCCACTCGAGCCACTGCAATCTACAGCAAAGGTCCACCTTTATATGAAAGGTCTTGTGCATACATGTAGTTCCATAATTTACATGAATTACTTGTATGAGTAAAGATTTCTCACAAGTAAGGATTTACAGGACTAGGCCCAAAGACAAGTCACATTACTCTGCCTAAATGTCTACAACTTAAATTAAACAAGACAAATATAAAAGAGATGATACAGAGTAAAGTTTCATGCACTGCAGAAAACAGACATCAGATTCCAATGCACAAAGGAACAACAATCCAAGAGAAGAAGGGTATGTGGATCCAAATATCACCCTGCTGAGTTTTAAAACCCAGGCATGCATTTTGCTAGCATGGGAGAAGCAGGCAGTGAGGTCATTAGAAGCTCACTGTACACAAAATGAAACTGACTAGTCTCGTTTTGTTGTTCAAGGCCAATGAAGTGCAAAAAGTGAACAGTTTACACAAATGGTGGACAGTAAAGTGGATCAGTGCAAATGCTATTGGTTTTAATAATCTATAGTGGTTTTGTTAGGAAATTATGTGTTGCTACTGAATGCTTAGGCAGCCTGGCCTTGGAAACATCACTCACTTGCTTGTTTTCACGTACTCACCTGTTGTAATAATACCTAGTCTTGTGCAGCACTTTTCATCAGTAGACACCAAAGTGCTTTACAAAGGGAGGTAAACATCATTTTTCTCATTTTATACATGGGGATACACACAGTGAGGGCCCAGATCCTTGACAGTATTCAGACCACATTTCCACTGAAATCTTTCTGTGGGCTGAAGCCAGCGGCAGAGCTGGGTGGGTCTCAGCCCAGTGCACTATGGCTAGGTCATGTGATACTAACCCACCTCCGGCCGGGCTGGGGTTTTGTGCTTCTAGCACAACTATTAGTCTTAAACCTCCAGTTTTATTAAACCTCGTATTTCTGATTTTAGATCAAATGGTTTAGTCTTTTGGGCTTTGGTTTGATGCAATGACAATGCATGGTTAGTATGAACATGGAAGGTGTTATTATTATTACGTTCTTTACAACAGCAATAACATAACCCTAAACTACACAACAAGAATAAAAGCATTGACATTCCCAATGTAATAATATTATGGGGTTGTTTTATAGCCTTAGTTACATAACACAATGCATTATCATTAGTATATAACGTAGACACTTTATAGGCTGTATAAAAAGCATATCTTTTAATTTGATATATATTTTGAAGCATTTGAATTTGACCTTGTAATTCAGAGATTTCCCGGACGTCTGGTAGGAGTGAAAGCAAATTTTGGAACCGGATAAGTACTAAGGCAGTTTAATTAAAGGTTATCTGAAACCTAAGGGCCAATTGTAGGATTCTATCCACAGGCCAATAAATAATATGATTGCCTGTCACAGGGGTGGGATTAAAATGTACGTCTTGCAAAGTGGTGTCCTTAACATACATATAACTGTTATTAGCTTGGAAGAGCAGGTGTTTTGTCAGGGTAATTCCTTGTTCCATACCCTTCCAACAAACATTGTTATGAACAGTGACAACTTCCCCTGGCTTTAATTTTTGTACACACTGAAGCTGTGGGGGGTTTTTAAAGGCCAGAGTGTTCATTTACTTCCTATTCCTATTTAAATGTTGGGTGTTATTTCAGAAGCACTGACTATAAATTGGTTAGGCATACCAGGTAGTTAAATTTTCTAAATGTTTTGGTGAATTATTCAATCCCACATGCATCCTCCCCATAGACCCAGCAGGATTCGGTATGTGGGAACCCACATCCCTTTAATCAGTCCTTATGCTTGGAAGGAGCACTGTGAACGTCTGCACCTGCACCCAGAAAATTTCCAAGTACGTTTCCATGGCCACAAATCAGATGATAGAATCATAGAATATCAGGGTTGGAAGGGACCTCAGGAGGTCATCTAGTTCAACCCCCTGCTCAAAGCAGGACCAATCCCCAATTAAATCATCCCAGCCAGGGCTTTGTCAAGCCTGACCTTAAAAACTTCTAAGGAAGGAAATTCCACCACCTCCCTAGGTAACGCATTCCAGTGTTTCACCACCCTCCTACTGAAAAAGATTTTCCTAATATCTAACCTAAATCTCCCCCACTGCAACTTGAGACCATTACTCCTTGTTCTGTAATCGGCTACCACTGAGAACAGTCTAGAGCCATCCTCTTTGGAACCGCCTTTCAGGTAGTTGAAAGCAGCTATCAAATCCTCCCTCATTCTTCTCTTCCACAGACTAAACATCCCCAGTTCCCTCAGCCTCTCCTCATAACTCATGTGTTCCAGTCCCCGCATCATTTTTGTTGCCCTCCACTGGACTCTTTCCAATATTATTATTGCCATTATGGAGGCTAATGCTATGACAGGAACTGTTCGTGGGAGAACAGTGGCAGAGGGAAATGGAATCAGCAGAAACATACATAACTTCACATTTCTGTGTGGCTTAGTGTTGTAGCATGACATACTGTTTGAAATAAATGTTGTAAGCAAGAGACTCTAAGGTGTTGACCTTGATATATCTGGAGCAATGGAACAACTGGACAAAGCAAAGTCATACCTACAGTCTTACCGGTCAAATGAGGGATTTCAAAACATTCTGAAGAGTGGACAGAAGTTGGCAGAGGAATATCACACTGAAGCTATTTTCCCACCCATTCAGGAATATAAGAGTCACTGAAGAAGAAGAGATTTTGATTACCTGGCATGGGATAATCCCGTAAGACACCCCAACTAATAATTCAAAGTTGAATTCTTTAACCAGGTGCTAGATTGTGCAATACAGTCAGCTGAAGAACGTTTCATGCAGCTCAAGGAACACAGCAGTATATTTAGGATGTTGTATGATATTCCAAAACTCCTCACTATAAGAAGAAGACCTACAGCAGCAATGCAGGGCACGAGAGACAGTGTTGACACATGATGACAGGCACGATATTGATGCGAGTGATTTAGGTGATGAACTGAAAGCCCTTTCAGGATACATTTAAAGGCTGTTCTGGAAAATATGTGTACAAATAAGATGACCACCCTCTTTCCAAATGCTTTTGTTGCTCTGCGTGTACTTCTAACACTTCCTGTAACAGTTGCCAGTGGAGAACGCAGCTTCTCCAAGCTGAAGTTAAGAAAAACACATCTACGCTCCACAATGACACAGGAGAGGCTGATCGGCTTTGCAACCATCTCAACAGAGCATGAGCTGGCCCAGACTGTGGACCTTCAGCAGGAAGCAGTTCAAATCTTTGCAACCAAGAAGGCACGGAAAGCTCCACTTTGATTATTCAAACAGATAAACATGCCAGACAAGAAAAGTTACATTTGCTGTTCAGGCGTTTGAAAGTGAAGTGTTACTTAAAATTTTTGAACAAGGCATTTTAAGTTGTTAGTTCTCCTTTATCGGGGTAGGTGGCAGAGTAGCACCATGAGAGGAGTAGAACAGGAAGAAGGCAGAATTGAGACCTTTCAAAGTTTTGACCGAAGCGAGGGGGCATGGGGGGCGTCATTTGAGCTCCCTGCCTCAGGTGCCAAAATGTTGTGGGCCGGCCCTGAGTGTGGTCGGAAGCAGCTTGTCCCTTTCTGCCTGCACAGTGTCGAAAGGCAGCTAACACCTCCAGGCTGCTGCTGGCCACGGACATAAACCAGCTTCATCTGGCTACAGCGCAGGCAGGAAGGAGTTAAGCCCTAAGGCACATTGTGCACCAGGGCCCAGGGAACCTGACTGCAGGGGCTTCACTGAACCTGGCCAGAGAGGTGGCTCAGCAGGAGAGGATACCTAGGGGACAGAGCAGCCCTGTGCTCCTTGTGGGGGCAGGACCCAGGGCAGGAGTGGAAGGGTGGGTGAAGAGGGTGCTAAGCTGCAGGTAGCTGCCTTGGAGCCTGCAGGTTCAGGGCATGAACAGGCAGAAACTGCTCCCCCCACTCCCAACTCCAGAGCTTAGCTGAGGGGTGGAGAGGCTTCCCAATGTCAGCACTGTGTGGGGCTTTGGTGCATGCAGGGCTCGGCTCCTCCTGGCCAGCACCCTGCCCCGGAGGGACTTGAGCTTTCCCGGGGCGCAGGCTCAGCCAGAGGCAGTGGGGGAGGGAAGGAGCCTGCCGGCCAGACTGTTGGTGAGCTGAGCACTCCGCCCAGGGGCTGGTTCTCCGCACAGCACTGGGACTGGGACTTGCCCCACCGGGGGGCATCTGGAGGAGCAGCAGGCTCGGGGGAAGGGGGCAAAAAGGTAGAGCAGGGAGGGGACAGCAAGAGGGAGAGAACGCAAAGAGCCAATGAGTGGGCAGCAGAGATGCCATGTGCCCACCCGCTGCCTGGCACTTGCCTGCACTCCCCAGCCACCGCAGCTCACCGTGTGCAGCCAGCGCTGGCCGGAAATGGACGGGGGCGAGGCCCTGCTGACCAGGAGCCGGCATGCACATGGGGTTGCGCTGACGGACCAGCACAGGGAGTGGCCGGCCCCATGTGCTGCATCTTTGCCCCGCCACCAGCCTTGCACACCCACCCCAACTGTCAGCCACTGGACCCCCCACCCGCCAATGGTTGGCGGGCAGCTGGTGAGCGGGGATCCAGCCAGCAGTAGAACCCGCCAGTACTGGGGAGGGGGAAACAAAACAATCGGAACAATTTTCCCATTAAGAAAAAGTTGGGTCACCCGCAGGAGGGATTAAATACAGGACTGTCCCTTTAAAAACAGGATGTCTGGTCACCCTAGCTTTGAACAACAAAATGAGACTAGCCAGTCTGGTTTTGTTTACAGCGAGCTTCTCATGACTTTCATTGCCTGCTTCTCCTGTGCTAGCATGTGGGTTGTAAAACTCTGCAGGGTGATGTTTAAATCCAAACGTACTTCTCTTGGATTGTTGTCCCGTTATGTACTGGAATGTGATGTCTGTTGTCTGCAGGGGAATTAGAGACCAATCAGCTTAATTTCAATACCAGGAAAGATACTGGAACAAATTATTAAACAATCAATTTGTAAGCACCTAGAGGATAATAGAACTATAAGGAATAGCCAGCATGGATTAATCAAGAACAAATTATGCCAAACCGACCTAATTTCTTTCATTGACAGGAACTAGTGGATAGGGGAGAAGCAGTAGATGTAATATATCTTGATTTTAATGAGGTTTTGACACAGTCCCAGATGACATTCTGAATGTGTTCTAAATTAAATTACTATGAGGTGTGTGCACAACTTGTTGAAGGACCATACTCAAAGAGCAGTTAGGCGGGTGTATCTCGGGGGCTCCTGCAGGGGTCAGTCCTGGGTCCGATACCAATCAATTTTTTCATTAATGACATGGATATTGGAGTGGAGGGTGTACTTACAAAATTTGTGAATGATGGCAAGATGGGAGGGGTTGCAAGCACTTTGGAGTAAAGGATTAGAATTCAAAATGACCTTGACAAATTAGAGCATTGGTCTGCAATCAACAAGATGAAATTTACTAAAGACAAGTGATAAAAGTACTACACTAAGGACGGAAAGTCGAACGCACAACTAAAAAATGGGGAATAACTAGCCAGGCAGTACTACTGCTGAGAAAGATCTGGGGGTTATAGTGGAACACAAATGGAGTATGACAACCATGTACTGCAGCTGCGAAAAAGGCTTAATATTGTTCTGGGGTGTATAAATGGGACTGTTGTACCTAAGACATGGGAAGTAATTGTCCCAGTCTTCTCAGCACTGATGTGGCCATAGGTGGAGTACTGTGTCCAGCTGCAGTGGGGCGGACACCTGCTCGGGCCCAGAGCGGTTTAAGATAGCCCTGGGAGAGGGCTGGGGCAGGGGAAGAGCTGGGCTGATTAGCAGAGCAGCCGCAGCTGGGGGCCACTCCCCAAACAGACCCAGCAGGCCTTATAACAGCCAGGAGCAGAAGAACAGTCTCTCTTTAGCTCTGGGAGGGAGGGACCTGGCTGTAGAGACCTGAATAGAGGACCTAGTTTGGAGCAGGGCTAGGGAAAGGCCAAAGGAGCTGGGGAGCTCTAGCCTAGCAAAGCCCCAGGCTGCAGGCCTGGGGAGGCCTATTAGGTACAGGGGTTGCAGGGGCAGCCATGGGTAGGCAGAGGCAGCAGGTCCAAACCCCCTTGCCTGTGATGAGTGGCTCATACTGCAGTCTGCCCCAGGGTGCGGGGGCTAGCTGGTGACTGGCAGGAGCCTATGACCGAGGTGAGGTAGGGATAGTGGGTGGGGGGTTCCCTGGAAGGGGGAGACCCAGAACTGAGGGGTACTGCCGGGGGAAGCACCCAGTGAAAAGGGCACTGGGGTCCTGGGAGGGTCACAGGAGCAAGCAGCAAGGTGAGACACCGGCCTGAAGAAGGTGCTCCAGAGGCTGGAAAGCTAATTCCTGAAGATGACCAGCAGGAGGTGCTGCTGGTGAGCCTGCACATGGTTACACCAGTTCTGGGTACCACACTTTAGGAAAGATGTGGACAAATTGGATGAAGTCCAGAGGAGAGCAACAAAAATGATTAAAAGTTTGGAAAACCTGACCTATGTGGAAGGGTTAAAAAAACTGGAGTGTTTAGCCTTGAGAAAGGAAGGCAGGGGCAAGGACCTGATAACAGCCTTCAAATATGGTAAGGCTTGTTATGAAGAGGCTGCTGATCAATGGTTCTCCGTGTCCACTGAAGGTAGGAAAAGAAGTGATTGGCTTAACCTACAGCAAGGGAGATTTAGTTAGATATTTGGAAAAAATTTCTAACTCTAAGGGTAAAGTTCTGCAATAGGTTTCCAAAGGAGATTGTGGAACCCCATCATTAGAGGTTTTTAAGAACAGGTTGGACAAACATCTTCTCAGGGATGGTCTAGATTTACTTGGTCCTGCCTCAGTTCACAAGGCTGGACTGGTTGACTTCTTGAGGTCCCTTCCAGCCCTGCATTTCTAGGAAACTATGATTGTAACCTGCATTGTGGAGTAGAACACTTGATTCTAATGTGGTCATATTTGGTGTCCTGTGTTGGGAGCCTGTTTGACCTGGTCTGCACCTAGGCAGGTTGTGATACATTACAAGGCCAGAGAAGGAGGGGCTTCACCTTATGGAGAAATAACGCAGGAAGAGTGACCCAGGTGTCAGTCGAGGACTACTGGCTCACTAATGACTCTGATCTGCTATTTCATCCCCCCTGAAACAATAAGAGTTGTGCACATGGATCCAGCCCAAGGACTCCCAGGAGTGGTGAGGAGGGGATTGCATTCAGTTGTTTTGCCTAGATTTGTATCTCTTGGCCTATGAGTAAGCTGTATGCATGTTTTAGAAGTTCCTCTGCAAAGCCCATGTTCCTTACTGAGCTGTCTCAGGTCCCAGAAGAGTTGAGCTATAAACCAGAGTGCCCCCAGTGGTGGACGTCAGGGGTAGGGAGGTTCAGCACAGGTTTCAGGCCCTAGAGTAGCTGGATTTTGGCACCCTCCCCCCCCCCCACAAGGAGGGCAGCCAGCCAGTCTGTATCTCTGGAGTCAGCCTGAGAAGCCAGAACAAGAGAAAAGGTCTAGATGCTGCCATCAACTTCAGTGCCCTGCCTACCGCTGATATTCGTAGTTTCTGTAATAAATTAAATGAAACAAAATATAAACAGTGACTCCCCGGGAAGGCCTGAGGCCTTCCACCATGCGTGGCGCTCCCAGCCTGAGCCACCCAGGTGAGGCGCAAGGAGTGGACTGTACTTCTCCCCATGGCAAGTGGTCCCCAGGTGTCTTCTGTCCCTCCCGCAGCTAGCTGTGGCAGCTGCGCTCTGGCTGTGCCCATGCAAGTGAACGGGGCGCTGGCCACACCCTCTCCTTCCCCCCTCTCCCTGGCATGGGGTGGAGGCAGCAGGGTGGCTGACACTGGAAAGGGGCTGGGATGCTCCCAGTACCTTCAGCAGCCGCCCTGCCCAGCCCCACGTGGTGGGTGGTCACCAGCCCGCGCCCGGAGCCCAGTCGCCTGCAGGGGAGCTGTACTTATTCACTTTTTAAACCACTTTCAACTTTTAGGGGTCCCCAGAATGCTGGCGCTCCTAGGCACGTGCCTACTGTGCCTAATTGGAAATCTGGCCCTGGATGCTGTTTGGCCCTCGTTGGCTTGGAAGTAGATGGGATTCAGTGGTTGGTCCAATGTAGCAGACTGAAAACCATCCACAGGGGGGTCCAGCCTGTGTTCTATTTGTTCTGGGCTTAACTGAAGAGCTTCACTCTGCGAGGCTGCCCGATCAGCACTACATTCACTCTCCTGAGTTCAGGGACTGTTCCCTGCTAGCATCCCCAGGGTTGCAAGCCACTGTATATAGTGCAGGAGGGAACCGGCTTCTACACCCTCTTGCACGCGGACTGGTCATGGGGAGGAGTGTATGCTGCATCCTCCTAAGGGGTGGTAGCAGTGGAATGTTACCCCTGTGTGGCCAGGAGGTCCTGGAGGCATTGTGCAATACACTGCCCTTACCTGCGGGGTTCCCGTGGGACAGCATTTCCACACCAAACCTAACACAGCTTGGGCCTTCATGGCACCATCTGACCGTTAGCACAGGAGGTTTAGTGCAAGGTTCTGTTATTATTACAGCTCTGCCATTCTTGCTTTATCTGCCAAGCAGAGTGATCTGGTGCAGCCAACACTGGAGTCAAGGCTCTTGGGTTCTAAGCCCAAATGTGCGGTGTGGCTTGGGCAGATTACTAGTAGCCTCTCTGACCCCATTTGTAAAATAGAGATCATCAGACCCACCTTCGTAAAATGCTTTGAGGCCTTGTGATGGGATCCCCGGGATACAATCTGGAACTGTGGGACTGCTGTGCTCCCTTAATTCTCCTCCCTGTGCTGCGCTAGTGACGAACAGCAAAACCCCTCCAGATGCTGTGATCACTTAACCAGCAATAAGCAGGGACACACCCAGCAAAGTTGCATGAATGCTCTATAAGCCATTCATGAATTATACAGAGAGACACCAGCAAATCCCCCCAGGCTTCAGCCTTGCACCCCAGAAATGTACCGTCTTACACTGCTCTAGACTTTCTCTTTAACAGTGCAAGCTCATTAATTAGTTCACCACTTCTGCAAAGGAAAGCAGACATGCACCATCCCTTGTAACCAGAGCAGATTCCCTCTGCACTTCAGACAAACTCACTGGTAAGGAAAAACGTTAAAATAAGTTTATTAATGAAAGAGATTTTAAATGTTTAGAAGTGTTGGGCACAGAGGTCAAAGCTGGTTACATAAGAAATAAAAATAGAATCAGTCTAAATTCTAATTTTAACACACTAAGCAAGATTTGAATCAAACAGCTTTTCTCACCCCACTGGATGTTCCAGGCAGTTTACAGTTCTTAATACAGTCTGAATTCACTTCTCAGCCTGGGACCAATCTCCCCAGTTCAAAGTCTTTGTCCTTCAAATGATCTTTCAGGTGCTGAGATGTGGGAGGAGAGAGGACAGGTGGTGAGGTCATTGACCCTCATTTATATTTTTTCTCCAGGTGTTAGAAAGATCCTTGCTGTGACGTGGGGGTTAGGTAGTCTCATTGTGTACGTGCCCACTCTGAGGAGTCTCTGGGAGAGTGGATCTTCTCGATGGGCCATCAACACATGTCTGACTGTAAATCTGTCTTGTCAATGTTAGTTGCTCCTTTCTTGCCAGCGAAGGGCTAGTTGTGGGCATTTCCCACTTAACGCATATTTCAGTAACATACCTACAGAAATATTTCATAACTTCACATACACTAATAGTACCCACAGTTCAACAGGATAGTAATGTTTCACAGATCAAGACTTTTTAAATGATACCTCACAAGGCATACTTTACACAAAACATACCATAATCATATGTAAGAGTGTGTGGCCATTCCTCTTTGTCGATCTCTGAGGGAGGCCACGCCTCCTCACTGGCATGCACCTGCAAGGGTGATCTAAAAATGGGAATTAGCTGCTCCTAGTGTGCAGGCCCCCAGGTTGGGCACAGCAGTAGAGAAGTCAGGGTTGCGTAGGGGTAGCAAATAATCTAGCCCTTGGTTGGCTGGGGTGCTCTTCAGGCTCCAGCAGCAAATGGGATGCATCTGTCTCCCTTGATGACTCCAGCCCAACTGAGCTGCAGGGCCGGGCTTTTATACTTCCTCTTCCTGTCTGACCCCTCTGCTTCCAGAGGGCAGGGCATGGCCTTCCTGGCTCCGCGCATCAGGTCAATCTCGGAGGGAGGCATAGCTCCTTGCTACATCCTATCATAGTAGTGAATATGGGGGTACCAGGGTGCTACTTTGAGGTACAGCATGTAACAGACCATCACATGAAAGAAGCTATGGAATTGATTTATGAGGATGATGGAATCAGAAGTTTCCATGCAGCAGACCTGCTAGATTCTGGTCTTTTACTCTTGAGCCACTAGGTGAGGCTACATTTCTACCAGTATTTCAACCACAGCAACCAGAACTCACAGGTGGGGAAGTAGAAATAATCATTCTGGAGAGTCAGAGCAGGTCTAGGGTGTCCGTGAAATCATGAACAGCAAAGAAGTCCCTGTGAGTGGAAAATGTGAGAAGCTTCCCCTGCATCATTCACTATCCAGATTCATGAGGGGTGATGAGGAAAGCAGCATTGAGAGGTTATGAGTAAGGCTATGATTTCATCAGGGAGGTCGTGGAAGTCACAGAATCTGTGACTTCCAGCCACTTCCATGACTTCAGGCTGCAGTGATCAGGAGCTGCAGGGTGGCCGGGGACGGTAGGGACCCCGGAGCTGCTGGTGGTTAGGGAACCCCCAAGCGCCTGGCTGCCCCAGGAGGCAGGGCAACCCTGCATATCCGGGCTGCTGTGGGTGGTGGTGGGGAACCCCCGAGCTCCCGGAGATACAGGGCAGCAGGGAGCCCCGCAGCCCCCAGCAGCTGCAGGTGGCTCCTAGCCGCTGCACAGCTGCCGGCTTCGGGTGGTGTGGGAACCCACAGATGCCCATTTTATCAGGGATGCTTTTTTAGTAAAAGTCACGGACAGGTCATGGCTTCTGTGAATTTTTCTTTTTTGCCCATGACCTGACAAAAAATATCCCTGACAAAATTTTATCCTAAGTTATGAGACAACCTCTTTGCTCCTGCCTGTCTTACCTGAGACATCAAGCAAAACAGTATGACAATGGCACATTCACACCATCCCATATATATGGTACATCGCCTCTGAGCATGCTATATCCCAATGGACTATGGATTCCTAGGGTCCATCTCCACTCCAATACAACCATCAACCAGTACACCCGTTACAACACTTATCATTTTAGAACACAATGATCCATGTTTGAAACATTGTTTAGGAAACTGGTCCTGTCAACAACTGTAGCATGGTTTGACCATAGGGTATGTTCTGTTGACTCCACAAGATGAAACTATTTAAGCTGTTGCACTGTGGTCCCAACAGGACTAGTTTCCAATGTAGATAGGGAAGGGAGGTTGGATTATCAGCAGATTGAAAACCTATAAACTTCTAGCCTCTGTCCACACGGCAAGTCTACCCACACGTCTATGACACTACATGACCTGGTTATAACACTCATGGGGGAATTGTATCTACTCGGCAGCTTGTCTGCCTCACATCCATGACTGAGCTGTGCTTTTGCATCTGCAAATAACTGTTTGTGTCAATGCATCCTGGGAGAATCCAGACAATTCTCTTATAGCGCCTCCGTATGCGCCACAGCGTTCAGTAACCGTGCACAGGAAACAGCCCCAGCAGAACGAGGCAACGCACTTGGGAAGGACACCCTACTGCACTGAAAGCTGGGAGGACAGAAGCATGGCTGTGGGGTTGCATTTGAACCACTGAATCAGGTACAGAGACACAGCTCTGGTTTGCCAGGCAAGCCAGATGCCTCCTGCAATGTAATGGATTACAAATATGGATAAATACACAGATTTTAAAGAGAAACCCCAGGAATTTGGTGGACACTTGAGAAAGTCGTCATGGACCCCTTTGGGGCTGGCAACCCCAGTTTAAGAATCTCTCCCATCCTGTGCAGACACATAGCAGGACATAAGTTGCGGCTCTTACAATGGAACAAGTAGCTTGCTTCAGCTGTTTGGAACTGTTACCCTCAAAGCCCAACTCAGTGTTGGCTCTAGGTGTTTCTAAATGAATTAGACGAGGATAAGTGAGGGGTGCAGTTTTTCCCTTTGAACTGGATAAAAGTGACCATGAATATGGTGGTGCCACGCCATGGCCATAGCTATACAGTGTGGCAGACCAGTGTTCCTGCCTTTTCTCAAGAAGACATGAGTACTGAGTCATCCTGAAGATCAGAAACGGCCTCGTCCTGGATTGGGCCTGAGCTCTGGAGGAGCTCTCAGCTTTGCATCCTTTCTTACCTGCAGTGGCTCTAGAGAGTAGAGAGGGCAGTCACTGGGGGGAGGGGGGGGGCTGTACTGAGAATGCTCATCCAGGGCAAGCTGCAAAGAATAGGGCAGACAATCCCCAAAACTGGTAGTTAATTCTAATAATTAGATTCAACACACCAGCAACCAAACAGCTCCTATAATATCTTACTGGTAGCAAGAAGCCAAAACACCGTCCCTTTCAGCAATCCACCATTTGGCTCCCACCTCGACAGCCAAGTCTGATACACTGAAGGTTACTGAAAACCTTATTCACTATACATAAAGTTCTACCAATCTCAAGAGATCAGACACATTGCCCACCAGGTCAACGAATATTTCAGATCTTACCCAAATACATGTTTACAGCCAATCCTTATTAACTACATCTAAGATTTATTAATAAAGAAAAGAACGAGAATAGCTAAGGTCAAAAATCATTATACATACAGATATGAATAGACTACTTAGGTCAATTTCCTAGAGGAAATGGTGAAGTTGCTGATTTGTAAAAATCCTTCTAGAATTAATTTAAAGGGTTATAATCCAACAGGCAATCCAAGTGAAGAGTTTGTTCAAATTTGCCCTGAAAATTTCAGGGATAATCCAGAGTAGATCTGGAGACCTCAGTTTTATGGATTTAGACTTTTCCTGACAAAGTTTAAGCAGATCTGGAATAGCAAGAATCAGGCCCTCAACTTTCTTTATAGCTGAAAGCTGTCTGTCTCTTGTCAGCGAATGATCACAGCAGGCTCTCTTTGGCTGAAGAATAGGCAAAGTACACTGTTGCTTTGACGTAATCTCTTTCCTAGGCATACACAGGTAACTATTACATTTGTTAGCATAAGGCAGTTAACTATTCAAATGGTTCACAGATTGTCTATTAAAAATTTCAAAGAGAAATTAAGTCAATAATATTAGACCACAAGTTCCATCTAAATGTTAATATCCCCTTTTGATCTCCGAATCAATAGAATATAGTAGTGAAACATTGTAGACAGGAACAGAAGTTTAGCATCTAGAAGCTAGTTAGATCACATTGTTAAACCTCTAACAAGATACAAGTAAACACAGATAAATACAATTAGTATCAACTCCTTGATTGTCTAACAATATAGGCCTGCATTTCAAGGACTCTGGTCTATTTAACATGGCTTTGCTAATTATTTATAAGCAATGACCCTGTTTACCATTTCAATACTCTGCTAATATATCCTTAATGGTTGTTTTCAGGTCACGCAGCCTGCTGGTTCAGTCTCACAAGAGTGTTCTCTAAGTTTACATGTTAAGAACACTTCTTACCTGTGGAATTTATCTGGTAACCCAGAGGTAAGTGCTAAAGGTTAAAGGCCACCATAGATTGTGTCAGAGTCTCTTTACTGGCAAAATATTCTGAAAAGGCTCATTGCCATTGTGACAATGCTTGCGACCCAAACCCTAGCCCTGCATGGCACTGCAGATCAGCTGTATGTGACAAACAATGGAAACTTCCTGAAAATTGTGGAGCTGATGGCTGAGTTTGATGCTGTACTCCAGGAGCATCTAAGAAGAGTCACCACCCAAGTCGTGGTACACACACCACTACCTTGGAAAAACCATTCAAAATGAGACCATACAGTTACTGGCAACAAAAAAGTCAAACAGAAGATTGTGGCAGATCTGAAGTCAGCACGATATTACTCTGTTATTCTGGACGGCACACCTGACATCAGCCATATGGAACAAATGACTTTAATGGTGCGTTTTGTAACAGCAACAGAACCTAGTGAAAATGTCCCTGCAATGGTGACTGTCAGAGCATTTTCTAGAATTTATTGGCATTGATGTGCTTCTTAAAAAGCTGGAAGATACGGGAATTGCGATAGCTGACATGAGAGGTCAGGGCTACAATAATGGTGCCAACGTGAGAGGAAAGAACAGGAGTGCAGACACGGATCCGAGAGTTAAACCCTCGAGCTATTTTTGTCCCATGCAGTTCTCATTCATTGAACTCGGTGGTCAGTGATGCAGCATCAGCTTCTAGTGAGGTTGCTAAATTGTTTAATGTAATTCAAAGCATCTATGTATTTTTCTCTGCATCAACTCATAGATGGCAAATTTTGAAGCAACATCTGGGAACGTCCTCTCTGACACAGAAACCACTGAGTGCCATATGATGGGAAAGTTGAGTGGAGGCGATAAAGCCTATCAAACACCAAATTGGGAAGCTAGATGATGCCATAGTTGTTTTGGAAGTAAAAAAGGGAATAAAGGGGATTTGGATGCAGACATCTTAGTGTTCTTAGGAACAGAGCAAGAGTCAGGCCAACTCTAACTCTAATAACACGAGACTTTAAGGCAGGGCCTGGGCGAGTGGGAAGCAAGTGGAAAAGCTGTAAGAGATGCTGTTTTGACCTTGTGTTGAATAAAAATGGAACATAAACTGTAGCAGAAGCTGCTGAGAAAAGTAAGAGACCAGAAAGGAATACATATAAACAAGATGCGGCTGTTTAATCTTTATTGTATGCAACCAAAGTAAAGACTGCAATTTCTTCCACAATTTGGTGCCATGACTCGTATGGTAACGCCCAGCTGAGTCAGCGACAACTACTGTGGACCGTTCACCTTTGAACCCCATGGGGCCACAATAGAGGTAAGAGACATTTGAAATCTCTATTGGGGTATCGGAGGAGGACTGCCCGGGGGGCCGCCTGTCAGTTTGGGGCTTCTGCCATGCAAACTTATTGATTAAGCAAGAAGATCAGATGCAAAGCGGTACTGAGGAACTGTTGCCGCCCTCAGCAAGGGTAGTTTGAAGTGGTACTGAGGGTTTAGTTTTGCCACCCTCAATCAGGTTAGTTATATGCGGTACTGAGGAGTGGTCTTGACGCACTCAAGAAGGTTAATGCATCGGTGCTGAGGGGTTTTGACCACCTCAAGTCAGGGAAATGTTGTATAAAGAATTAAGGTTATTTTTAAATAAGATGTATCAGGATATGGGGAATGTGTGTGTGTGTCTGTGTGTATATAAATGAATGAAAGGCGGTATAAGCTGCTGACCAGGCCTAAGACTTAAGCTGTCTCCAGCCACCCCAGGGCTACCCCATGTGGACATTCTATAAGGAAGGGGGGGTCAGCCGAACCTTGTGACGCAGCGGAGAATTTTTCTGTACTTATGAGCCGCTGACCAGGTCCGGACTTAAGCCGCTAGTCGGTGAAACCTGTAACCCAGTAGACCCTTTCCTGGGGTGTGAATGAGTGAAAATCTTCCCTAATTTATGAGCCGCCAAAGGGACAGGGGTCCCATATGAGCTGCTGAGCGGACAGGATACTCCCCTGTGTGATTGCAAAAACAGTCTAAGAATTCCCCCGGACCACCGAAGGATACCTCTGCATTCTACATGTACTTGCATTATGGTCCTAGGACCTGAAGGTATTTAGAAAATTGGAGTTTTTACATGTGTGATAATCAGTGTTTTCCCCAGGAATTGAAATGGGGGAAGAGGGGGTGTTCAAATTTACGGGGCGGTGGTCAGAACCAATGAGGGGGTGAGACCGTGAGGGTGAAGGTGGGCTGTGTGGCACCATAGTAAAAACTGAAAAATGTTTCATGAACATTTTATTAGATTTTAAAATCATCACACAAATTAAAGTTGGCTACTCAAGCCTTTATGTTGTATAAAGAATTAAGGTTATTTTTAAATAAGATGTATCAGGATATGGGAAGTGTGTGTGTGTGTATATATGTGTGTGTGTGTGTATACACAATGAAAGGAAGGCGATATAAGCTGCTGACCAGGCCTAAGACTTAAGCTGTCTCCAGCCGCCCCAGGGCTACCCCATATGGACATCCTAAAAGGAAGGAGGGGCAGCCGAACCTTGTGACCCAGCGGAGAATTTTCCTGTACTTAGGAGACGGTGGCCTGCAGGCGCTGGGAGAAGATGACGTCACTTCCTCTGCTTCCCGCGCCGCCTGCGAGCCCCAGCCCCACCTGAGCTTGGGGCAGCAAATTTTTTGTTTGGGGCACAAAAAAGCCTAGAGCCGGCCCTGCCAGGTAAGGCCCTGTCCCATTTTAGATTGGCCCTGCCAGGACCAGGAGTAATCTGCATAGTTGCCATGATGTTCCATGGTGTATGGATGATGTTCCTGACCCACAGACTTTACCACAGAGCCCCCCTGCATAGTTTCAGCAGGAGTGAGGAATGGCCCCATTGTGAATCTGGGCATGGCCGGAGTCAGGGTAGAAAGGTTCTGCTCCCACTCAGCCTGCAGCATTTCAAGAGTGCAAGTGCGTGCAGGGTCCCGGCTGAGCAGAGCCTGTGGATTCGAATCCTTTTCAAATGCCAGAGTCTTTCTGAGCATGTGGGAACCACAGTCCCCAGTTAAAGGAAGCAATAAATTGTGGTTCTGGTGTCAGACTGGTGGAATTGATGTGGATTTTCTAGTTTCCATTCACGGTTGTATTTTTTTTTTTAAAGCATATCTAATGATTCATGCTGTCCACATGAATCCTACGGCAAACACAGAATAGGTAGCTACAGACTCTGCCATTAACACAACTCCACCCAAGGGTTTTCAGACTTTCCTTCCTCTCCCTTCCCCATCGCCATTGCATGCCCCCAGTACGATAGAGTTTTCATTTGTCCCCAGTGGAGATCAGTCTCAGAGAAGGTACTTACCAGACGGAGGTACACACAGGAGAGGCCTGCTTCGGCAGCCAGCAGGCAACGCAAAAAATCTCTTCTCGGTCACACCAGAGCTCCTCTAAGGCTGTTCCTTCTGGGTGCGGTCACCTGTGCACCGCCTCATGGCAGCAGCTGGTGCTGCAGCTGCTCACTCATAGAATCATAGAATATCAGGGTTGGAAGGGACCCCAGAAGGTCATCTAGTCCAACCCCCTGCTCAAAGCAGTACCAATTCCCAGTTAACTCCTTTTCCTCCAAAGGGGCTTCAGCCCATCCTAGTTGCTTCTGGTTCAGCCCTCTGGTTAGACCACCAGAAACCTTCAACCCCTCCCAGGGTAACAGAATCCAAAGTAACAGTTTCACATCAAAACAAAACCAAGGCGTTCTCAGCTCCTGAGGTTATTCAGACACCCGTCCTCTGGGCTCAGGCCCAGGTCCTCAAAGGTATTTAGGCTCCTAACTTCCATTTCCTTCAGTGGAAATTAGGAATCTAAATCATCTTGATGATCTAGGCCTCAGATCCTACCCTTCCCCTCAAGTGAGGTGCCCTCTGCCATTGCCCAGCATAACAACCATCAGCAAGTCCCTGGTAAACCCAGACAGGCCAGTTTCAGGCCTGCCTTCCCTGCAGGGGCACTCTCTGACCAGGCAAAGTCCTACCCACACAGACTTCTCTCCCCATGTGGGAAGTACACCACAACTGAGCAATCTCTCCCCTTTTTAGGCCCTTTCTGAAGGTCAGGCACCAATAATGTCTATTGGGCAGGCAGGCTTGATTGTGCTTTCTGCTATACATTAACCCTTTTCTGCCCATGTGCAGTCTGTATGCTCCATCATAATACAGTATCTCCTCCATGAATTCAGAGATCTAATTCAATGGTTTAAACTCACTGTACTTTGCTCCTTAGGAAGTGTTCCAGAAACGCAGAAAGTAAAATGTACCAGGAACTGTGAACAGTTTGAGAAACTCTTTACAGCTTTCCCTGCTGCTGCAGACATTCCATGTCTTTCGGACAACGCAATCGTCATCTGCACTGCAATCAGTCGGAACTTACAGAATCTCAGTGGATATCAAACAACGTCTGACTTTGAAGATTTGTTTGACAATGTCTCAAAAGAGTCTCAGACTAGGAATGAGAAAGCAAATGACTTGCCCTAGGGGCTGCAGTTTTTTGGAAGAATCCTTTCAGAAACCATTCTATTTCAAAACGCTAGTGATTGATCAGTCTATTCCACTCCTGCCCTTGTGGCTGATCCTGCTATGAACAGAAAGTTCCCAGCTATAGTCATAGTTCCAACCTTCAGTGGCTCAATCACAGAGACATTTGGGACAAAATTCTACTCTTGTATAACTCTACTATAGCCAAAAGAGTTACATCAGGGATGAATCTGCCCCATACTCTACTTTTGGGGCTTTTGACATGTTGGTGCATTTGTTGCCACAGTTACTAATAATTCAATTAGTCTCCACATAGATTGCTAACATCCTACCAGTAAGAGAAACTCACCAGATATTCGCTGTCAGATTCAGTCCTAATCACTTGTTTCATATCTGACATCAGAGAACTCCTATGAGCAAAAGAATTTGCAACAGCAGCCATACCGCCAGCTATCTGGGGAGCTTATATTAACCTATTCTGTGACCTGTATTCAAAAGGCCTTGGTGAGATGAAAAAGATAGCTGCTCTAAAAAAAATAATTAGATGTTATTACTTATAATTAGGAAGGAAAATAGGAAACTCTTTCCCTTAAAGCAATGTCATACATATTTCTCCAGTGCTTTAAAGGGTCAGTATCCATGAATGTTAGACCCAGAATGCAGGGTTGGGGGGCGTTATAAAAAAAGGATTGTAGAAAAGCTATTAAGAGAAATACTTTCATGGCCAGATTTCAATGCAAACTGTTTTGTGGATCCAGAGTGACCTAGACAAATTGGAGGATTGGGCCAAAAGAAATCTGATGAGGTTCAACAAGGGCAAGTGTAGAGTCCTGCACTTAGGACAGAAGAATCCCATGCACTGCTACAGACCAGGGACCGAATGGCTCGGCAGCAGTTCTGCAGAGGACCTAGGGGTTACAGTGGACGAGAAGCTGGATATGAGTCAACAGTGTGCCCTTGTTGCCAAGAAGGCCAATGGCATTTTGGGATGTATAGGTAGGGGCATTGCCAGCAGATCGAGGGACGTGATCATTGCCCTCTATTCGACATTGGTGAGGCCTCATCTGGAGTACTGTGTCCAGTTTTGGGCCCCACACTGCTGGATGCTTTCCAATTTTTCCACATCCTTCTTGTAGAGGGTAACAAAAATGATTAGGGGGCTGGAGCACATGACTTATGAGGAGAGGCTGAGGGAAATGGTATTATTTAGTCTGTGGAAGAGAGGAATGAGGGGGGATTTGATAGCTGCTTTCAACTGGTTCCAAAGAAGATGGATCTAGACTGTTCTCAGTGGTACCAGATGACAGGTGGTGTCGGAGAGAAGGCTTTGGATTCTTTGACCATGGGATGGTGTTCCATGAAAGAGGAGTGCTGGGCAGAGACGGGCTCCACCTAACGAAGAGAGGGAAGAGCATCTTTGCGAGCAGGCTGGCTAACCTAGTGAGGAGGGCTTTAAACTAGGTTCTCTGGGGGAAGGAGACCAAAGCCCTGAGGTAAGTGGGAAAGCGGGATACCAGGAGGAAGCACAGGTAGGAACGTCTGTGAGGGGAGGGCTCCTACCTCATACTGAGAGTGGGGGGCAATCAGCAGGTTATCTCAAGTGCCTACATACAAATGCACAAAGCCTTGGAAACAAGCAGGGAGAACTGGAGGTCCTGGTGATGTCAAGGAATTATGATGTGATTGGAATAACAGAGACTTGGTGGGATAACTCACATGACTGGAGTACTGTCATGGATGGATATAAGCTGTTCAGGAAGGACAGGCAGGGCAGAAAAGGTGGGGGAGTAGCACTGTATGTAAGGGAGCAGTATGACTGCTCAGAGCTCCGGTATGAAACTGCAGAAAAACCTGAGAGTCTCTGGATTAAGTTTAGAAGTGTGAGCAACAAGGGTGATGTAGTGGTGGGAGTCTGCTATAGACCACTGGACCAGGGGGATGAGGTGGATGAGGCTTTCTTCCGGCAACTCGCAGAAGCTACTAGATCACACGCCCTGGTTCTCATGGGTGACTTTAATCTTCCTGATATCTGCTGGGAGAGCAATACAGCGGTGCACAGACAATCCAGGAAGTTTTTGGAAAATGTAGGGGACAATTTCCTGGTGCAAGTGCTAGAGGAGCCAACTCGGGGGGAGTTTTTCTTGACCTGCTGCTCACAAACCGGGAAGAATTAGTGGGGGAAGCAAAAGTGGATGGGAATCTGGGAGGCAGTGACCATGAGTTGGTTGAGTTCAGGATCCTGACACAGGGAAGAAAGGTAAGCAGCGGAATACGGACCCTGGACTTCAGGAAAGCAGACTTCGACTCCTTCAGGGAACTGATGGGTAGGATCCCCTGGGGGAATAACATGAAGGGGAAAGGAGTCCAGGAGAGCTGGCTGTATTTCAAGGAATCGCTATTGAGGTGACAGGGACAAACCATCCCGATGTGTAGAAAGAATAGTAAATATGGCAGGCAACAGCTTGGCTTAACGGTGAAATCCTTGCAGATCTTAAATATAAAAAAGAAGCTTACAAGAAGTGGAAGCTTGGACATATGACCAGGGAAGAGTATAAAAATATTGCTCGGGCATGTAGGAATGAAATCAGGAAGGCCAAATCACACCTGGAGCTGCAGCTAGCCAGAGATGTTAAGAGTAACAAGAAGGGTTTCTTCAGGTATGTTGGCAACAAGAAGAAAGCCAAGGAAAGTGTGGGCCCCTTACTGAATGAGGGAGGCAACCTAGTGACAGAGGATGTGGAAAAAGCTAATGTACTCAATGCTTTTTTTGCCTCTGTCTTCACGAACAAGGTCAGTTCCCAGACTGCTGCGCTGGGCATCACAGCATGGGGAGTAGGTGGCCAGCCCTCTGTGGAGAACGAAGTGGTTAGGGACTATTTAGAAAAGCTGGACATGCACAAGTCCATGGGGCCAGACACGTTGCATCCGAGAGTGCTAAAGGAATTGGCGGCTGTGATTGCAGAGCCATTGGCCATTATCTTTGAAAACTCATGGCGAACGTGGGAAGTCCTAGATGACTGGAAAAAGGCTAATGTAGTGCCAGTCTTTAAAAAAGGGAAGGAGGAGGATCCTGGGAACTACAGGCCAGTCAGCCTCACCTCAGTCCCTGGAAAAATCATGGAGCAGGTCCTCAAGGAATCAATCCTGAAGCACTTACACGAGAGGAAAGTGATCAGGAACAGTCAGCATGGATTCACCAAGGGAAGGTCATGCCTGACTAATCTAATCACCTTCTATGATGAGATTACTGGTTCTGTGGATGAAGGGAAAGCAGTGGATGTATTGTTTCTTGACTTTAGCAAAGCTTTCGACACGGTCTCCCACAGTATTCTTGTCAGCAAGTTAAAGAAGTATGGGCTGGATGAATGCACTATAAGGTGGGTAGAAAGTTGGCTAGATTGTCAGGCTCAACGGGTAGTGATCAATGGCTCCATGTCTAGTTGGCAGCTGGTATCAAGTGGAGTGCCCCAAGGGTCGGTCCTGGGGCCGGTTTTGTTCAATATCTTCATAAATGATCTGGAGGATGGTGTGGATTGCACTCTCAGCAATTTTGCGGATGATATTAAACTAAGAGGAGTGGTAGATACACTGGAGGGCAGGGGTAGGATAGAGGGACTTAGACAAATTGGAGGATTGGGGCAAAAGAAATCTGAGGTTCAACAAGGATAAGTGCAGGGTCCTGCACTTAGGATGGAAGAACCCAATGCACAGCTACAGACTAGGGACCGAATGGCTAGGCAGCAGTTCTAGGACCTAGTGGTGACAGTGGACGAGAAGCTGAATATGAGTCAACAGTGTGCCCTTGTTGCCAAGAAGGCCAATGGCATTTTGGGATGTATAGGTAGGGGCATAGCCAGCAGATCAAGGGACGTGATCGTTCCCCTCTATTCGACATTGGTGAGCCCTCATCTGGAGTACTGTGTCCAGTTTTGGGCACCGCACTACAAGAAGGATGTGGATAAATTGGAGAGAGTCCAGTGAAGGGCAACAAAAATGATTAGGGGTCTGGAACACATGACTTATGAGGAGAGGCTGAGGGAACTGGGATTGTTTAGTCTGCAGAAGAGAAGAATGAGGGGGGATTTGATAGCTCCTTTCAACTACCTGAGAGGTGGTTCCAAAGAGGATGGTTCTATATTATTCTCAGTGGTAGAAGAGGACAGGACAAGGAGTAATGGTCTCAAGTTGCAGTGGGGGAGGTTTAGGTTGGATATTAGGAAAAACTTTTTCAGTAGGAGGGTGGTGAAACACTGGAATGCGTTACCTAGGGAGGTGGTAGAATCTCCTTCCTTAGAGGTTTTTAAGGTCAGGCTTGACAGAGCTGTGGCTGGGATGATTTAGCTGGGGATTGGTCCTGCTTTGAGCAGGGGGTTGGACTAGATGACCTCCTGAGGTCCCTTCCAACCCTGATATTCTATGATACTTCAGCTGGGTGGATCACCCTTTCCCACTCCAGTGTGGTCAGAGGCCAGGAACACCTTGACTGGCCTCCCAGTGGGGCTTATGAAGATGGGGCCCATTGACATTCTTTGACACTCGAGTGGGTCACCCATGGTGATTGTCAGAGCACTGGGCTACCCTTCTGATGGAGCTGGTCCAGTCTGCTTACTGGAATCTAGACCCCCTAGGAGGCCTTGGAATATGGGAAAGTGAAGACCGCTATCTTAGACCAGACTGGCATCAGTCCAGAGACATACTGCTGACGCCTCTACTGGGAATGATCCCCACCCCGGTCCAGACCGAGGGCAGTAGCCCAAAGTCTCTGGGGCTACTGTTGGCGATGGCTGGAACCAGAGAACCAGACCAGAGTCCAAGTGGCTGAGACAGTGGCTCAAGAACAGTTTATCCAGATCTGTCCTGGTGGAAGGAAAAAATGGATGCAGCGACACCAGCCAGTGACTCTTGCCAAGGCTATCATGCTGACAGAGGATTAGTTGGCCGACAAAGGGTCGGAGCTGCGACCCTATAAGCCAGAAGGCCCAGACAGCTAAGACAGACAGACTAAATGGGACGCCCACCAAGCTTGGAGATCTGGAATGGGCACGTCTACGTAGGAAGACTTCAGGTAATTACTAGTCCCATGGAGGTTGTTGCAGGAACTCTTGCATCTAGCCCCCTTGTTGCCCTGAGCAGGGCACCTGGGAAGGGAGAAGACCCTTCAGCGGCTGGCGTGAAGGTTCTTTTGGCTGGGTATACACCACAAAGTTAAGGACTACTGTGCCTCCAGCCCTGAGTGCCAATGAGCCAGGCCAAATGGAATACCAAAGACACTCCTAATCCTGCTCCCCATGGTCAGGGCGCCCTTTTGAATGCAGTGGCATGGACCTCATGAGACCATTGGAGGAAAAAAGTAGGTCAGGATATCATTACATCCTCATGGTTGTCAACTCTGACTCAGTATCCTGAGACAGTTTCCTTATGCCCAGACACATCGCCATAGAGGTCATGAAGATCTTTGCCAGAGTCGGCATACCATGGGAAATACTGACAGACTAGTGCACCAATGTGTCATTGTGGCTAATGGCCGAATTATGTTGCTTATTGAATATTCGTGCCCTCAGAACCTCGAAGTACCATGCCCAGATGGATGGGCTGGTTGAGAGTTCAACGGGACCTTGAAGGCAATGCTACACAAATTCATGGCACTAGGGTACACTGTTACCAGTCCTGTTAGCAGTGTGGGAAGTCCACGGGCTTCTCCCACTTCAAGTTCCCCAATGGGAGGCAGCCCAGGGGCATCCTTGACCTTCTAAGGGAGAACTGGGAGGAACAAGAAACCCAGGTCATGGGGTCAGCCCATTTACATGTTACAACTGTGCAAACAGCTCTGAACGCCTGGGACCTTCACCCAGGAGAACCTACTTCAGGCGCAATATATGCAAGAGCAGCAGTACAACAGAGGGGCCAAGGTTTGTAACTTTGAGCATGGAGACCAGGTTTTACTCTTGTTACCCTCCATGGAGTCCAAACTACTAGCTAAGTGGTAGGGTCCCTTTGATGTGGCATGGCAGGCAGGGCCCAGGGATTATGAAATCTGTTTGCCCAGGCAGCGAAAGGTGATACGAATGTACCTTGTGAACCTCCTGAAAGCCTGGAAGGCCAATGAAGGCCTCCTGATTGCCCTTTGCCCTCTGAAACCAGAACTGGGGCCTCTAGTCAAGGGACCTGTGGATACGAGTGTGACACTGCACCCCATAATCTTCACAGTGATATTATTATGATAGGTTAATGGCATAATTATGTTGCATTTTGCACTAGGTAAGTCATGTTAGGTGTCATAGGAAAAGTTATGATTTACTTAATATGATTGTCCTATGTGTATGCCTGTATAACTTTTGTATCTGAAGTTATGAATATTGATTATGTATCTGTACTTCAAATGTAGTTACATCTGGGTAACGCCCACTTGACAAGATGCTGTCAGCCTCGATAGTGGGTGGGGAAGGGCCTATTCAGGGCAATGGGCCATAAGGAAAAAACAGGTCTTGGGAGAAGCTTATCTCCCACCTGGTGAGCCTTCCTGTGAATACTACAGACAGCCTGTGAGTGATGGCTGCTATGACTCTACAAGGACATGTGACCAGGCTACATGATGCTGGACTTCATCTTGGGATGTCAGTATTTTTCCACAGATTGGTCTGGGAACCAAGCTTTGGAACAGGGTTCCCACCACATGTAAAAGCTTTATAAGGCAGGGAGTGACATCATTTGTGGTTCTTCACTCCCCACACAAGAGGTCTCCTGAAAACACCTGAGAAATAAAGACTGAAGGGAAGTGGTGGACCAGGCTAAAGGGATTTCTAGCCAGTGTATGAAACACCTGGGGATTCCAAGCTGCAAAGCAAGTGTGACTTGCCCCTTAAGCATCTGTGCAGCCTGTTTGTATCATTTCTCAGAGTGAGAATCTGCTATTCATATCCAATCTAGCTAGTATATTAAGCTTAGTTGGCATTTTTTGTTTATTTGCTAGGTAATCTGCTTTGATCGGTTTGCTATCACTTAAATCTATCTTTTGGAGTTAATAAACTTGTTTTATTTTAATCTAAACCAATGAGCTTTGACTGGAGTGCTTGGGGAAAAGCTCTGCTTGGTTACCACAAGTGTGCATTGTCCTCTTCACATTGAGGGAGAGGTGGACCAGGTGTTAAACCCACATACTGGCCACATTTGACCAGGCCAGACCAGTCCTGCTCTGGGGTCTGAGGCTGGTGGTTAGAAAGCCTGCATGTGACTACAGCTGGGTGTGTCCCTACCTGTGTGGATGCTGGGGAAAGTGCAGGCTGGAGAGCTTTGCAGCTTGTCACAGCAGCACAGTGTGAGAGGGAGCCCAGGCTGGTGGGTCAGAGGGCTCCGTGGTACCCCAGTTCCAGGTGGCACCCCGGAGGAACTGGTCACAACGAAGCCCATGACAATTGGCCAAGAGCTCAACTCCGAGCAGCAGGAACAGCTACAGTGGTTAGTGCAGGCCTTCTGAAATGTCCTGTTGGCCCTGGACAAATGTAATGAGCCACCACATCACCAGGTCAGAAGGTATTCAACAACCACTGGCCCCTCCCTAAGAAGATGTGGGAAGCCATCCAGAAAGAGCTAGAGATGATCCTGGGGGTTGTGGAGGAATCAGGGAGTGAGTGCAGCGCTCAATAGTCTGTTCCTAAATCCAATGGGGTCATCCAATTTGCATTGATTTCTGGAAAGTCAACGCTATTTCCTGATTCAACACCTGCCCCATGTCCCAGGTAGAAGAGCTCCTGGAATGGTTCGGCGGGGCCAAGTTCCTTTCCACCTTAGATTTGACCAAAGGGTATCTGCAAATATCCCTGAGGCCAAACTCGCAGGCAAAGACAGCCTTCCCTACGCCGTTTGGCCTGTTCCAATTCGTAACAATGCCATTCAGGCTTCATGGAGCAGCTGCCAGATTCCAATGGCTGATGAACCAGATACTGCAGTCACATGATCAGTATGCTGCGGCCTATATCAACAATATTGTGATCTACAGTGCCAGCTGGGAAGACCACCTCACCAACATACTGCAAGCCCTCAAGAAAGCAGGTCTCACTGTGAATCCAGCCAACTGTCATTTTTGGGCAAATGGAGGTGATCTACTTGGGGAACACAGTGGAGGAGGAAAGTTACAGCCCTTGGTAGATAAAGTACCTGGTGGTGTGGACCCTGTTTAAGGGCCCTAGACACCATTTGACCCTTTCTCTCTCTATGGCATAATAAAAGAAAGCTCATTTAGATTCAATGGAGAGTCTTGTTACCTGCTGCAGAGCTGAAATCACTGGTACCTAGGTCTAAGTATTAGACCTACTTTAGGATAGCACCTCTATTGCAATAGACTGCCCAGAGTGCAGGAGCCTCACTGCTGATGCACAAACAGCTGAAATCACTGAGAACTGTGTTAAGGGGGGGGCCCTGAAGACATCTTGGCAAGTGGCCAGTAGGGAGGCTGGTGGAGAGGGCCAGAGCAGAGCCCACAGAGAGGTGCGGCAATCGGCCGTTGGGGCGATGAGCGAGTGACCAAGCAGTAGAAAGTGTAAGGTGCCTCCTAAACCCCTTCCACCTAGGGTTGGAGGTGAACTCTCTGGATGAACTTCTGAACTCTGGGGCTTCACTGGCCAAGGACAGCAACTGTGAGTGGGGTACAGAGAAAGAATGGGCACATTAAAGGGACTTTTGGGTGGCTGGACTTAAGAACTTGAGGGGAAAAGGACACTGCCCAACTTACTTGGGGGTGGGTCTTTTGCTCATGGTTTATGTTATGAACCCTAATTGTGGTGTTTTCCCAAGTTAATGCTGAGTTACTTCCCTCCTCTTATTAAAAGTTTTTGCTACACTCAGACTCTGTTCTTACAAGAGGGGAAGTATTGGCTCTTAGAGGCACCCAGGGGGTGGTGTGTAATTGTCCCAGGTCGCTGGGTGGGGGCTCGACCTGGTTTTGTGTTGTATTGTTGAAAAGGAACCTCTAGATACTGAACCTGGCCCTTGTTGCTGCTGGCTCCACCTGCCAGAAGGGTTACAGATCAATGGTTTGGGGATCTGTCTGAATTAGCAACAATTATCCATGTAGAGGGAAATTATATGAATTCAAAGAAATTTGGACCCAGTTTCTTGATAGATTTGGATAAAATATGTGGAGACAGCGCAAATAATGCCAGACTTCCATTCCACATGACCCCTTCTATCCCCCAGTCACCTCTTCCCTTTTTGCCTACTTGATTTTGTCTTTTTCTTTCATTGTCCCCCTCCCTAACAGGTTGTGTCTGAACTCTGGTCTGATTTTTGTATTGTCTGGTCTTGCAGCTTTGACAAGTTTGTAAAGTTGCGTAATTACAGAATTTCATTGGCTAGGCTGTGAAATGAGCAGCATTTGGTGACATGTACAAGCAGTAAGGCTTTCCTATTGTTTGGCGTTTCTGTTTGTTTATGAAAATTAATTTTAAAAAATCACAAAAAAGAAAACCTGCCTTATTGTGATAGACTGAAGAGCTCTATCTATTTAGTTTCACAAAGAGAAGCTTGAGGGTGACTTGATCACAGATCATGAGTATCTACACAGGGAACGAATATTTGATACTGGGCTCTGCAGACAAAAGGTCTAACATGATCCAGTGGCTGAAAGTTGAAGCAATACAAATTCAGATTGGGAATAAGGTGTAAATTTCTAACTGAGGGTAATTAACCATTGGAACAATTTACCTGGGGTTGTGGTGGATTGTCTATCACTGGAAATTTTTACATCAATATTGGCTGTTTTTCTAAAAGCTCTGCTCTAATAATGATTTGGGGTAAGTCATGTGGCCTGTGTTATACATGATGTCAGACTAGATGATTGCAAGGCCAGAAGAGTCCATGGTAATCTATGACTCAAAAAAGGTGTGGTGTGTGTGTGTTTGTTTTTTTTTTATCCCCCCTCCCCCCCTTTAGAGACTCTCTACAGCTAAAAGGAAAGGGAACAGGGGATATTGTTAAGGCTTTCATTTGACTTAATACTTGCCACTGCAAATGCTTTAACTGTTTTCCCTTCTTTTCTGTAGTATTAAGAAAAGGTTAAACCTTTTAATGATCTTTGCCATGGTAACTAAGCAAGGTAAGTCTCTGTAAACCAAAGCCCAAACCTTCTTTAAAAGTGTTTAATGCTGGACAGTTACAGGATCAGGTTAGCACCTTTGACCCTGTTGTGTGATGGGGATTAATCCCCTATACTGTCAGAGAAAGTGTTACCTGAAACCAGAGAGCAATTAGCACTCCTGGTTGCACCTCCAGGATGGGTCAGACCCAATTCTGGATTAGGCCCAGCTGGGCAGGAGTTGGGTATCTAAATGAAGGATGAGTCCCAGCTGAGGATAGGGTTGCCAGGTGTCTGTTTTTTTAACCAGAACGTCTGCACCCCCAGATGGAGCCCTCACCCCCTCCTGCATCCCAACTCATTGCCTCAGCCTGGTGAAAATAAGCGAGTGAGAGAGGGTGGGGAGAGCAAGCGACAGAGGGAGTGAGCTGGGGGACAGAGCCTCAGAAAAGGGGCAGGGCGGAGATTCGGGAGGGTGGGGTAAGGGTGTTCAGTTTTGTGCGAGTAGAAAGTTGGCAGCCCTAGGTGAGGAGTTGGGTGACTAATAAAGGAAGCCCCTCAGGGCCACAGAGGAGAGGCTTGGGGGAGCATAGCCTTTGGGAGCTGCTCCTGAGACAGGCATTCTGGCAAAGGATAGGAGAGACACGGGGAAGCTACAGGGATGAGGGAGCCTTGAACAGAAAGGCAGGGAGGTAGCCTGGAGGTTGGGTTTCCAGAGGAAAGCGACATGGACACACAGACTTGGGAGAGCCAGACAGGAGCTGTCCTCCATTGCTCAGAATGAGAGCTGGAAAGAAGTCCTAGGAAGGGGAGAAAAGCCAGTGCAGGAGTGAGCCAGGGAGGGCCTGGGGAAAAGGACCTAGAGACAGGCTGAGGGAGGAGGTGGGCCAGAGAGGCAGTGGGGAATCTGAGGAAGCAGAGATTAGCTGCTTATATAGGGTCCCTGGCCTGCAACCCAGAACAGAGGGAGGGCCTAGGTTTCCTTCCCAGCCACCGGGCAGCTGGTATGATGGAGTCCCCTGAGACAAGGAGTATAAGGACTACTGGGCCCTGTGCTGGGCTGAAGCCCTGGCATAAAGTCATTGGATTAGTGTATGTGTGTGTGTGGGGGGGATCTGTCTGCTACCCCAAAGGGACAGGGCTGAATGTGATCTGGGTGGAGGACCAAGCCATGAAAAGAAGCAGACCACTGCAAGGCTGGAGAGAGGCTGGTGCCAGAGGAGAAGCTTGCTATGCCATACATGGCCACGAGTGGGCAGCTGGCTGGCTGGTGAGTCACGCTCTTCTACACACTGTTTACATCAGTGGAATTCAGGAAGCATCGGTAGTTTCCACCACTGCAGGTGGCCATGTATACACAACAGGGACCACATTGCTGCCAGTCCTTGGCATGGAATGGGCATGTTTTGCCATTAGGTTTGTCAAGACCCCAGACATAGGGAAACATGCCAGCCTCTCACAGTGCCAGACAGCTGCTCTCTCTGCTCCCATTGCAGCTGTTTTCACCTGCTGCTGCTCCTCTTTATATCTCAGGCCATTCAGAGATTCCAACTCGAGAAGGGACTCCTGTATTACACAAGCTAGAGACCTTCCCTGTATTGATTCTGGTTTGAATTAGAGCAGATCTTTCAGAAAACACCCAATCTTGATTTAAACATTGCCTGTGATGGAGAATCCACCCCTGGTAAATCATTCCAGTGCTAAGTACCCTCACTGTTAACATTTACACCGTTATTTTCTGTCTGAATTTGTCTAGTGTCAACTTCCAGCTGTTGGAGCTTGCACCCTCCCCAGGGTGAGGAGGGTGACAGACGTTCTCTCTCAGCCTACTGCAGGTAACTTTTTCTGATGACTAAATCTACATGGAAGAAATCCCAGTTGCCAGTCCTCAGGTTCAAAGGATTCACCTAGCCAGGGGCATGCACAAAGGGGGGCACAGGGTGGGGGGGCACAGCAGGTGCCCCTCCAAACACAGTAACATTTAAATTCCTGCACATGCCCCTCCACCTATCTGCCTGCAAAGGGTGGGCCTAAATTGCCCCTTCTCTCTTTGTGATGGTCCACATTTCCAGATTGTGGGCAAGTGCTCTTAGGGGATGCCATGTCTCTCGTTACTGAAGAGTCAGTTAAATCAGCCAGTGAAACCCACGATTCTGAGCTTTATTGATCACTTTGGCACTGCAGGGGAAGCCACATGGTGCTGACTAAGGCCCGGGTCCTGCAAACACTGAAGCATGAGCCTAAGCATCTGTAGCACTGGGGCCACGCACAATTCATTTGGTGTAAAAGCTGGACTCAGTCCTTCGGGGAAGAGCTCTCCTTTCATCATCCCAAAATCCTGGACAAAAGTCTAAGGAGTTATCCCCAGGATGTTACTGGGGACTAGTACAGAAACAGTGCCAGCGTACTTTGGATGTAGTCGCTCTGGGCTCATCTACAGAGCGAGTCTAAACTTGGGTCTACCGACTTGGGCTTGCTTTACGGCCCTAAAAATAGCCATGTCGTGGTTCCTGCTCAGGCTGGAGCTCAGGCTTCGAAGCCGGGGAGGGGGTCGTTTTCAGAGTCTGGACTCCAGCACTGTAGCATGAGCCCTGCAAACCTGAATCGGTAGACCTGGGCCCTGGGACTTGCTGCTGCCAGTGTTTATTTTGCAGTGTAGACATACCCAATATGGGGAGAGATGGAACAGTAAAGATAGCTGCTGCCTCTGCAGTCCCAGCTGTGCAGTGTCTAATGCAGGACAATTTTCATGTACTTCTAGCCCCTAGACTGTAAGTTCTCTGTAGCCAGGGCTACCCTCCCCTTTGCCTTCTGAAGTGCCAAGCACACTGTGGGTACTTTAACAAGTACTTAACAAGTAATGTTGATCCACTCCAGTGAGTCACTCCAGTTGCCACCATTATGCAGGACACAGGGCAATTCTGTCAGCATTGGGTGTTAAGAGATGGATACTATGATCCATCCTAGACACTCATGGGGGTGTAGGAAGAGTCGATGGGAGCGGGAGGAGAGTTCTCAAGCAGGATATTTCACAAAGCCCCTGGCCGGTTTGTTGCCTGTACAATGCCCAGTCATGTCAGCAGGTGGGATTCCAATCTAATGATGATCTCATTTCAATAGCATCTTTGATCCAGGAGGGTCCCAATGTATTTGTGGCCACATTCTCTCCTGGTGTAAATGGGTAAAACTCCACTGAGATCAGTGGAGCTATGCACTTTCACCCACAGAGAACTCATTTAAAAGATAGAATCATTTCTCCCAATCACTGAAGTGCAGCCACCTCTGGGGTGGATTAGGGCAGTATTTGAATAGCACAGAGCACCAGCTGTTTCACCATAAACATCCAATTTTTAAAGTAAATGACACCATCCCAATCTGCCATCCCAGAATGCAGGAAACTAGCTGCAGAGTTTAGGTTCATGGTGCACCTTTCCTAAGAGCTCAGAGCATTGGCTGTAACATACCTCTTGGAGGGAAAGTTTTTATCTACCCCTGGAATGGAGTGATTGGCTTATCCCCTGGCACATGCTGGTTTATGCTGGTTATTGACGTTTATCCTTTTTAAAGATTTTGTATTTGAGGCCTGTGATGGGGTGACCAGCATCTGGGAGAAGTGGCACTGACCAAAGAGTAGAACAGAGGAGTGCCTGGGACTATTGTCCAATAGGACTTTGTTACCCTGAAAGAGGAGGACGATAGTAATCTGGCTAGAGGGCCAAGCCAAGAAGAGAGGGTGCGCTGAGTTGCAGAGAGAAAGAGGTAGCAGGGTGCACATATAAACAGCAGAAGCTGGAAGGTGCTAATCCCCAGAACAGCCAGGAGGAGGTGCCCTAGTGGTGAGTGAGTCCCATGACAAGGTCATATTTAATTAATAACTTTTTTGGCATTGACTGGAAAACAAAGTGGAGAGGAATACACATTTTTTGAAGAAAATTTCCCTTCCACTCAATATTTGATCAAGCTGGTCCAAAAAAATAGGAAAAATGGCAAAGATTTTTGTCATCTTTCCTGGTTTTTCCCCAAATTTCAGAAAGTTGCTGGAATAACATAAATGAATTTTGTTGAAATATAGTGGGCCAGAGCTGGTGCATCGTTCTGGTTCCTTGTACCTGGTACATCCCTGGCAAAATGCAATAGAAGCTGTTCAAACATATGACCTGCCATGCTGGAATAGATCAGAGATCACTGGTCTGTCTAGACTGGTACCGTGCCTCTGACACTGCTCACTCGTGGAAGCCTTTGTAAGGTAACTTGCAATTAACTTATTTTGTAGCTCTTGACTTTGTCATTTTAAATGGGAACTTTAGTGGTGCATTAACTTAGTTTATGTTTTTGGTTTTTTGGGGTTTTTTTTTTTTTTGCATTTAATCTATGGCAATATCACTCTTAGAATTGCACTAAGTTATTTATTTCAGTGTCCTACAATAACAAGTTCCATAAATTACTATGTTGTGTATAAAATATTTTCTCTTATTGGCATTCAAGTGCATCTCTGATCTGCTCTGAAAGCAATTTTGTAGTCTGGCATTGTGGGGTTCCATACTTAGGCCTTTACACTAGAAAGGGTTGCTGATATAACTGCACGAGCAAACCCTCCTAGCATAGATGCAGCTAATGCTAGCAAAAGTTTCTTTGCAAGTACAGCTTATATCCACTCTCTGAATGACACCAGCTACCCCAGCTAAGGCCTTTTCCCCCTGGCATAACTTCATCTACATTCTGGCTTTTATTGGTGTCGAAATGTTATTAAAACACCCCACGTTCCGATGGGACATTACAATTCCAGCAGTGTCAAGTGTAGACCTTCCTGTCGCTTCTCAGTGACATCGGGGCAAGTATGCTTGGGTTACAAATTAAAGTATGTTATTTCTAGGCTATGGCTACACTAGAGTTTACAGTGGCAGAGCTGCAGCGATGCAACGTCACTGCTGTAAGATAATGTAATCACTCTAAGCTGATGGGAGGGACCTCTCCCGTCCGCTTCACTACTCCAGCTCTGTGCGTGGTGGTAGCTATGTCAGCAGGAGAAGCTCTCACGCCAGCATAGTGCTTCTAACCCGCTCTTAGGTTGGTGTAGCTTACGTTCCTTTTTCACACCCGAGTGACATAAGTTATACTGCAGTAGGTGCTAGTGTAGACGTGGCCCTGCCGTCAGCTCACTCAGCAAAGAGAATCAAGGTGGGATCTTTCCTTCTCCTGCATCATCATCGGTGAAAATGTTCCTAAGGGCAAATGAGACCCCCCCCCCCAGTACGTCTGCAACCCTGTTGTCTTCAGATCAGGTCCTCGGTTACATTTGTACAATCACCCTGCCATCCCTGGGTTTGCACAGGTGTCAGTGATTAGAACTTAGAACAGATCTATTGATGGTGCACGTGGGAGAATAGACCACGCAGCTCACTCTCTGCAGTGTGTTGACATGGCGGGGCTAGCAGCAGAAACAAGATGAGAGCTTATTTTTATCCGCTAACTCAAGCAGATGTGCTGGAGAGAAAACCACTCAGGCCCCAGTTCTCCCTTGCCTTGCTCCTTGTGTTCTCTCATATACCTGTGCTAAATGAGTGTCAGATGCTACCAAATAACAGTTGTTGGGCTAAATTCTCTGTAGGCATATTAGTACTGACCTCAGTGGAGTTATATCAGCAGATAATTTGCCTCTTGGTGTTATGCCCCCCTCAGACAAGTATAAGTGATGACAAGGAGAAAATCTGATTAAGAAATCATTCTTGCATAGCTTCTTTTCAAACTAGAACCAGAGTTTTAAGACACTGGCAGTGGGACAAGCCAGCCCTATGGCTGCTGCAGGACCATAGAAACACTGACCAGCCTTCAAACCTGATCATGAATCTGAATTTCAGATGGCAAAAAATAATAAAATATCCCCCTATGGATTCAGATTTTCAGAAGAGCTCAGGGCTGGAATTTCAAGGGCTCAACACTACAGCCAGTGACTCTTTTTTTGCACTGAGACGGTTTTGAGGGAAGATTAGGTTTTTGACTAAATGACATTTTTAAACTAAAAGTATCTGCTTTCCACAGGGAAATTAATTCTTCCCCTCCCCACCCCTGCCATTGAAAAAACTGAAAACCCAAATACTTCAATTCAGAATTGCTGCCATGGTGCCTCATGGGAGTTGTCGTTTCAGAGTCTCAAGCTTCTGTTCTCTTCTATGGGCTGGCCTCTCTGGTCAGACTATATTTCACATGATGCACCAAATCTATCAACTGCCATGATGTGCCACCTACCTTCACCAAGAGAGGAGATGGTGATGCATCATGGGAGAGGTAGTCTGACCAGGGAACCCAGCCTATAAATGAGAATGGGATCACAAGGCATCTGAACTACAACTCCCACTATGCACCACAACATCAGTTTTGGGTTTTTTTGCAAACACCCCACCTCTTTCCCCCTCCCAAAACCTCTCTATTTTATGTGGCACCCCTCCCCAAGCACCACCACTTTCCAAACAGTTCTATTCAGTACCCAGCACCTTCTATACCCGTGACTCTTTAGGAGAGATTTTCAACTGAGTGCAGCACCCAGTGTGCTGAGCACTTAAGCACCAGTTGGATTTTTCCACACTGGAAACTGAGCTCTTTTGAAAAACCCAGTGCTTATTTGCTTGCAGGTGTGGCCTTCATCGTCCCGGAGAAAAGAGATCCAAGCGCAGCCTGTCAGCCCCGATAGCAGTACTAAGTTTATTTGTAAACTGTTCTTTGGTAAACAATAAGACAGAACTCGAAAAGACCAAAAAACAAATTATTCACTCCAGATTCAGGTATGTACAGGAAACAAACTACGCCAATGCAAGAGACACAGGCTGTATCCAGGAAGAGAACTGGACTATCACCCTACTGAACACTTAGCCTAAATCACAGAGCCACTGGTGGATGAGGTCGTGCATCACTGTCCCTCTCACTACTGTTGGCGAAGCTTCTGCGACCCGGGTCACAAGCAGATCAGCAAGTCTAGCCTGGGGGGTTTGGAGTTTATTGGTCAGAGACCCATCCAGTTGCTCTCCCTCCTCATCCACTCACGCTTGCCCTCTCTAGTCATCTTTGTAGAAGGTGGCAGGGTGGGGGAGGTTTTGGAGGAGTGGGGCTGGTGCCTCTTTACATGGGGGGCTCGTTGCAGAGTACAATTTCCAGTTCCGTGCGGTATAGCTTCCCCCCATCGGAGAGGTTCATGATGCTCTTTCTGTAGTTGGTGAGCTGCTGGATGTTCATTTCCTGGCAGACGGGAACAGAAAGGAACATGATATAGAATGGCTGCACACACAGGACTAGATTTCAATGGGATGAGCTGGCCTTTGAAGTGGAATTCAAGGACCTCCCAGATAAGGTTGCCAACCTGGTAATATTTAAAAACTGGACACTCCACCAGGAGTGCCAGAACCTTCCCTGTCCCCCTCCCCCCGGTCACTCACTGCTTTTCCTCTCCCACCCCTCCTACCTGAATCAGGAGGGACTCGCCCGTGGAGCCGGGGCTGGGCGCTGCAGCTGCCCAACATAGGTAGGAGGCAGCCACGGCTGAGTATGGGGGGGCTGGAGCAGGTGAAGACCCAGCACCTCCCTCATCTACAGCAACCAGACTTTGAGTACCTGCCAGTAGATCTGACTGGACACTGGTCCCCTTTTTCAACTGAACTTTCTGGTTGAAAACTGGGCACCTGGCTACCCTATTTCCAGAGCAGAAGGATTCGGGGGATTGTAAGTGGCAGAGAGCATGGGCATTGTAGACTGGTAGCAAAGCATGCTGGGCAGAGAGGCAGTGTAAAGGTGGCTTGTGGCAGTCCCCCCTAGTGTGGGGGGAAAAAGAGGAGAGTTAGACCTCTCCGTGGGAGGAAGCTTAGAAGTGGGGAGACCTTGAGAAGGAGGGAGCAGAACCCCTCATAGGAGACCCTTGGGTGGAGGGCTAATGTGACTCAGCCAGCAAGGGGAAATGGACAGCGGTGGTGTCTGAAAGCAAGAGGTGAGCTGCTTTATTACTGAGTGGGGGCCAGGCCCACAGACTCTAACTCCACCGTGGTAGGCTGCTGCAACACCACTGAGAGCAGGGCAGTTTCCCCAGTGTAAAGCAGGAATAAGATGGGTAAATCAGGCCCAGTCTCTGCATTTGTCCTACAAACTTGCTGTAGTTCACTTTGTACTCTTTCCTTAAGTACTTCTTGGACTCTGAAAAACAGCTGGAGCAGCTGTTTGTACTCTGGCCACAACTGCTTGGCTAGAATGACCCTCACCCCTGCACAGAGAGTCAGAAGCACGAAGCTTCCTCCCACGGACTCCTTCTTCCCCACCGCGGAGAGATCCAACTCTCCTCTTTTTTTCCCCCCGCACTAGGGGGAACTGTTCAGGAAGGACAGGCAGGGCAGAAAAGGTGGGGGAGTTGCACTTTATGTAAGGGAGCAGTATGACTGCTCAGAGCTCCAGTACGAAACTGCAGGAAAACCTGAGAGTCTCTGGATTAAGTTTAGAAGCATGAGAAACAAGGGTGATGTTGTGGTGGGAGTCTGCTATAGACCACTGGACCAGGGGGATGAAGTGGACGAGGCTTTCTTCCGGCAACTCACGGAAGTTACTAGATCACAGGCCCTGGTTCTCATGGGAGACTTCAATCACCATGACATCTCCTGGGAGAGCAATACAGCGGTGCACAGACAATCCAAGAAGTTTTTGGAGAGGGTGGGGGACAATTTCCTGGTGCAAGTGCTGGAGGAACCAACTAAGGGCAGAGCTCTTCTTGACCTGCTGCTCACAAACAGGGAAGAATTAGTAGGGGAAGCAAAAGTGGATGGGAACCTGGGAGGCAGTGACCATGAGATGGTCGAGTTCAGGATCCTGACACAGGGAAGAAAGGAGAGCAGCAGAATACGGACCCTGGACTGCAGAAAAGCAGACTTTGACTCCCTCAGGGAACTGATGGGCAGGATCCCCTGGGAGAATAACATGAGGGGGAAAGGAGTCCAGGAGAGCTGGCTGTATTTTAAAGAATCTTTATTGAGGTTACTGGGACAAACCATTCCGATGTGTAGAAAGAATAGTAAATATGGCAGGCGACCAGCTTGGCTTAACAGTGAAATCCTTGATGATCTTGAACACAAAAAAGAAGCTTACAAGAAGTGGAAGATTGGACAAATGACCAGGGAAGGAGTATAAAAATATTGCTCGGGGTTGCAGGAGTGAAATCAGGAAGGCCAAATCACACCTGGAGTTGCAGCTAGCAAGAGATGTTAAGAGTAACAAGAAGGGTTTCTTTAGGTATGTTAGCAACAAGAAGAAAGCCAAGGAAAGCGTAGGCCCCTTACTGAATGATGGAGGCAACCTAGTGACAGAGGATGTGGAAAAAGCTAATGTACTCAATGCTTTTTTTGCCTCTGTGTTCACAAACAAGGTCAGCTCCCAGACTACTGCCCTGGGCAGCACAGCATGGGGAGGAGGTGACCAGCCCTCTGTGGAGAAAGAAGTTGTTCGGGACTATTTAGAAAAGCTGGACGAGCACAAGTCTATGGGACCGGATGCGCTGCATCCGAGAGTGCTAAAGGAGTTGGCGGATGTGATAGCAGAGCCATTGGCCATTATCTTTGAAAACTCATGGCGATCGGGGGAAGTCCCAGATGACTGGAAAAAGTCTTATTTAGTGCCCATCTTTAAAAAAGGGAAGAAGGAGGATCCTGGGAACTACAGGCCAGTCAGCCTCACCTCAGTCCCTGGACAAATCATGGAGCAGGTCCTCAAGGAATCAATTCTGAAGCACTTAGACGAGAGGAAAGTGATCAGGAACAGTCAGCATGGATTCACCAAAGGCAAGTCATGCCTGACTAATCTAATTGCCTTCTATGACGAGATAACTGGCTCTGTTGAGGGGAAAGCGGTGGACGTGTTGTTCCTTGACTTTAGCAAAGCTTTTGACACTGTCTCCCACAGTATTCTTGCCAGCAAGTTAAAGAAGTATGGGCTGGATGAATGGACTATAAGGTGGATAGAAAGTGGATAGATCGTCGGGCTCAACGGGTAGTGATCAATGGCTCCATGTCTAGTTGGCAGCTGGTATCAAGCGGAGTGCCCCAAGGATCGGTCCTGGGGCCAGTTTTGTCCAATATCTTCATTAATGATCTGGAGGACGGCGTGGTGGAATCTCCTTCCTTAGAGGTTTTTAAGGTCAGGCTTGACAAAGCCCTGGCTGGGATGATTTAGTTGGGGATTGGTCCTGCTTTGAGCAGGGGGTTGGACTAGATGACCTCCTGAGGTCCCTTCCAACCCTGATAGTCTATGAACTCTTCAGAACAGAGCAGATGTGGGACTTCAGTGGAGCACAGGCCTCTGCACAGAGGCAAACTTTATGCATTGAGTGGCCTGCAAGTAAGCACCCATGTCCTGACTTGGCAATGGGCCATATTCACCACTGCACAGTGCAATGGCTCCTTGGCTGGGTCATCCACAGGTTCCAGGTTCAATCCCTGCAGATCTAAAACCATGAGCCTCTGCTGTTGGAGCTGCTTAATAATAAACCTGCTTACTGGAAGTAGCAGCTTCCTTGTGCCACTCTGATTTAGCAGCACCTTGCACAGGGCCAAGCAAGTGCAGGGCAACAGTGATTCAAGCGCCTGGCCTCCACTGCTCCTACATTCCTCAGGGCAGACATTGCTGAGCACTGTGCAGGCTTATTACAGAATATCAGGGTTGGAAGGACCTCAGGAGGTCATCTAGTCCAACCACCTGCTCAAAAGCAGGACCAGTCCCCATTTTTTGCCCAGATCCCTAAATGGCCCCCTCAAGGATTGACTCACAACCCTGGATTTAGCAGGCCAATGCTCAAACCACTGAGCTCTGCTTCCCCCAAACCCACCTGATCAGCTGCCCAGCACTAGCACTCTGGCCTACCTTCTGCACCCTGCAGGATTGAACCCTAAATGACCGGTCCAGCTAGGGCTCCAGCATGGCAAACTTTGGGCCAGATATTCCAGTGTACCTTCTGTGCACCACATGGGTCTGCAGCCACCATCCGGCTGGCCCCAAGAGGATTTCCCCATGCTTGCTGCTGGCATAAAGATGACGCTGTGATGCACTTATCCGTGCCTAAGGCACTGCCCTGCACTTCATCCACCCATAAAACAAAGACTAGTCATGGAGGACGCAACAGCTGCTATGGCAGACCTAGGGAGCAAAGCTGCTCTAGTGGATTTGCCCACTGACTTTAACAGGAGCAGCCCTTAGGTTTGTCTCCATTTGTTCCTTGTCAGCTCACCTTCTTGTTCTTCTCATAGAGGTCTTTCAAAAGGGCATCCAGCTCGTTCTCATCAATGAAGCCGCTCCCATCCTGGTGAGCAGGAGAATACACACACATTAGGACACACTTCATCCAACCCACAGGGCCCTGCAATCATCTCCCTGCCTCTGCTCCCTAGGGCCGCAGTGGCCTTGCTGTCAACCACCCAGGAACAGCTCAGACCTGCCATTCCCCTGGATCACTCACAGGTTTGGGGGCCTGGAAGCTACAGGAAACCTGACACAGCTGGGAGCAGCACTCTCCTGAGTCCAGAGGGCAGCAGTGGGGAATTGGTTTCACTTTTGACTGTGTTCATAATGTGATGATGCAGCCATTGCAAACATTGCCACTCTCACTGGGGTAAGGCCCTGAGTCAAAGCTCATTGCTAGCACCAGAAAGGCTTTGAGTATATGGCCTGGTCCAGAGCCCATGGGCATGACTCCATTGAAATCAAGGGTGTTACACTGGTATAAGTGCCAGGAGAATCCTGCCCTATATACAGGCTGGTGCCAGCTCTACTCACTATAACGGCTAGCAGCAGCAGTGGTCCAAAAAAGCAGGATTTCATTCTCCATTATTATTCTGTCTCTAAATCCACAAGTCAAACAAAAATGATTAGGGGACTGGAACACATGAGTTATGAGGAGAGGCTGAGGGAGCTGGGATTGTTTAGCCTGCAGAAGAGAAGAATGAGGGGGGATTTGATAGCTGCTTTCAACTACCTGAAAGGGGGTTCCAAAGAGGATGGCTCTAGACTGTTCTCAATGGTAGCAGATGACAGAACGAGGAGTAATGGTCTCAAGTTGCAGTGGGGGAGGTTTAGATTGGATATTAGGAAAAACTTTTTCACTAAGAGGGTGGTGAAACACTGGAATGCGTTACCTAGGGAGGTGGTAGAATCTCCTTCCTTAGAGGTTTTTAAGGTCAGGCTTGACAAAGCCCTGGCTGGGATGATTTAACTGGGAATTGGTCCTGCTTCGAGCAGGGGGTTGGACTAGATGACCTTCTGGGGTCCCTTCCAACCCTGATATTCTATGATTCTAAGTCCCCTGTGTTCAGGTGGGCAGCAGATCCCAGGATTCATAGGCTCTTTAAAATGTGCTCTTCTGTCCTCTACAGACAGAACTCCCCTACTCACATTGGAACAAGAGTCTCCTCCACACCCCCTCCATGAGCAGAGCAGTTGTCTACATGCTGTGGACTAGAACCCCAGCTAGCCTCAGTTGGCATAATTATGCTGCAACTTCATGGAGCCCTGCAGATTTAGACCAGCAGAGACTCTGGCTAGAGGATCTTTTATTCTGTGCTGGTTTTATGACGGTGAATGGGAGAGAATGCCAAAATGCCTTTCCCAGTTGCAGCAGGCTAGAGAGAACAGGGGAAATAAAGTGCTAGGAAGAGTTCTTCCTGAACCAAGCTCATAGGATTTCAAATCCCCTTGTGCTTCCCCTTCTTCCCCACCCCATCCACACAAGCCTCTTACCTTGTCATAAAATGCAAAGATAGCATTGAATTCCTCGGTCGCTAGTTTCATTCCCTGGACAATGACAGAAAGAATAAAGAAATGAGCCACGCACACAGGGAAGGATGCAAGGAAATACAATCACATGGGAAAAAGAAGAGCAATTTTTTTTACCTGAAATTTAAGTAGGAAGTTCTCCTGCACAGGTAAGAGTCTGCAGAGAGATTGTGAAAGGGTAAATAGGGAGCTGAGAGGAGACACTCACCCGGCACATGTAGCCACGGGGCGTATCATCCTCAGAGCTCTGCTCAGATGCTGCCCTGGAGCGATCGGCCTTGCCTGCTCTTCTGTGGATGTACTGCACTCAAGCTAGTTAGTGGAGCCCTGTAAAGATGGGCCTACAGCCTGCACCAACCAGCTTCTAAAAGGGAGGCCTCACTGTTTTGCCTCTCAGGAAGGGTAAGGTCTTCAACTCAGGGAGACCGAGGGTTAAAAGCTGTTGAGATTGATAGGATGGTCACAGCCCAGACTCCAGTGGATGTCTGTCTGCAATCTGATTTGGCATGATTAGGGGAGTCGGGCCAGAAGTGGAATAGCAATGGGTGCTACAAGTTGGGATTGAGGTGTATGGACAGAATTGGGCAGGAAGCAGTTTGTTTGTCCTACAGTCTGCCAGGCTGGAGCTATTGGTAATTGCTCCCCACTGCCCAGGCCTGGAGATTAATGTTGTTCTTTTTCAGAGGCCATAAGGCCAATGCCATTAGGCCTCATGGAATGCTTTTTCTGCAGTTGGGCAAGCCATAGTCGTCTCTTCCATTCCTGGTGCTGATTCCTCTCTGGCACTAGTGTGAAGGAGAAGTAACTCCGTGGAGCTCCATTGGTGCAAATGGGAAGGAAGCCAGGCCCCTGGACTTCAATAGCAGTCGGGTCTGAAGCCCTTTGTTTGGAATGGCTTTGAGGCAGGACGGGAGTGGCTTGTAGAACAAGTTCAGAGGATGCCTGGCTGCATGCAGATGGAGCTGTAATTCAGCAGCGGGGGAAGATGGGTTTGACTGGGGGGAGGGTCTATATTTTTCTTTGGCTCTTGCAGGGGGAAGACTAAGAAGCCCAAGTAGCGAGCAGTGCAAGAGGACCCTTACCGGGACATCTCCGACAGGCCCAGCTTCCCGTCCCCATTCATATCGAACATCCGCAGCTGATGGGACACAAACCAGCAGTCTGTTAGTGACCGGCTCTTCCCTCCACCAACAGCCCCAATTGGGATTGCAGCTAAGCCTTTGGCAAAGCAGGGGGTCAGCTGCCACAATGCCAGCTTTCTACTGGGGACTGGGAAATGGGGCCTGTTTAATTCAGTCACGGAGGAGGTAGGGTTGCCAGATGTCCGGTTTTCGACCAGAAAGTTCAGTCAAAAAGGGAATCCTGCAGTAACAGGACTCTGCCCGTACAGGGCGGGAAATGCAGCAGCTGGAGCCTGGAGGAGCTGTTCTCTGCTCGCGGAGAGAAGTGGCTGGCTGGCTCTCGGCAATCTCCAGCAGACAGACTGGGGTGTGTGTGGGAATCCTGTCAGCCCCCACCCGCCCCGCTCTGCCCTGATTTTCCCACCCTGGCCTCTTGCTCCAGGGACTGAGCCCCCTCAGCCCCGCCATGCCCCAAGCTGGGCGGGCAGGCAGGCAGGCAGGCACCACATCAGCTCCTCCCAGCCCAGCTCTCCAGGTGGTAGGTGAGTCCCAGGACATGGGGGAGTGAGCAACAGGGGGGAGGAGCGAGCGGGAGGCAGGGCCTGGGAAAGAGGCAGGCCTTGGGGGTGGGGTCTGGGGGGAAGGGGCAGGGAAAGGGCAAAGGGTGGGGGTGGGTGCCCAGATTTCAGCAGTTAGAAAGTTGGCAACCCTAGGAGGAGGGCAGGCCTGGTTTAGGGTGTGTTAGGAAGAAAGCTCTCATCAGCCAGATAAGCTTGATTTTATAGCTAAGTGAACTGTAGGGAGAAAACGTAGAGCCAAACTGTTCCCTAGCGTAACTTCAATGGGCAACCCCCAGGGACAGATTGGGCCTGTTACGTGTGCGTCTTCATTTTACACTCAGTAAAGCCTGTGACAGGTTTAACAACACCAAGCTCTCACATAGCACTTTCAATCAGTAGATCTCAAAGCAATATAAACAGGAGGCCACTATCTTTATCCCCATTATACAGACCGTGAAACTGGGGCACAAGAGGGGAAGGGACTTGCCCAAGGTCACCTCACAGGTGAGTGCCAGAGCTGGACTAGGACCCCGCTCTCCACACTTCCAGTCTGGCGCACTCTTCGTTAGGACAGTCTCACCCCACTTTCCACATCACATGCCACTAGCCCGATTCTGTTGGCAATCTCAGCAGAGAGGCCAAGGAATTGCTGGGGGCCTAGACACTGACCTCCCCTTTCGTGCGAAGAGCGGACCTGTTGGGGCAGTGGGGGAAGCCATTCTGCGGTTAGACACAGGCTAGTACCAGAACCCTCGGCGCTGGCCCCAGCCTGCCCTTTCCTGTGACTGAAGGGCCCAGCCCAAGGGCGTGCTGCTCATGCTCCTATAGCAGAGTCTCTGCTCCAGATTTCTTTCTGCCTGGGGGAGTCAGGGCAGGGAGTGCTGCAGAACGAGTGCACCAGCCCTCTGAGGGCCTACCATTGCTGTTAGATCGAGCAGCACTTCTGACAGGCTCTGGGAATCCCATCCACTCTTTTGGCTGGAAGATGGTAGCGGTGACGAGGGCTAGTGACCCTGGGGAGTCTCCGAGTCCTGAGACAGAACTAGAATGGCCCCAGCCCAAGCAGAAGAGATCATTCAGCCCAGTGCTTCTGCTACAGTCGCCATAAGCTCTTTGGGGCAGGAATTGGCTTTTCGTGACGTGTGTCCAGTGCATAGCACAGCGGGGGCCTGAGCAGGCCTCTTGGTGTTACCACAACACCGGTAAGAGAGAGTTCCCGGTGAGGCCAGGAGCTGCACTGCGGCACATGGGCTCCGGCACTGGTGTGGAGGGAGGAGAGGGCGAGGGACACATTCCCCACGTTGGCGAAAGGAGTGGACACAGGCTGGGGGAGCTCTCACTGCACCCGCTGAAGAGGAGGAGGGGTGTGTGTGTGGGGGGGCTGTTTGCCCAAACCAGGGGGAGGATGGGGGAGCATCTCTCATTTTAGCAGTGGGAAGAGGAGCTGTGTTCCCTAATCTAACCCCTTTGCTTTTCACCCTTCTGCTGGTGTCCCTCTTCAGGCAGCTGGACTCACGCAGACTGATTCCTCGTCCCCACAACTTCTCTGAGCTGGTTCCGCAGGCCAAATGGGCTCTGAATGGAGGGAGCTGGGGCAGCTGCCACAGGGGAGGCAGCAGCAGGACCCCCTCCCCTGGGATTGGGGTCACTTACTATGGTCTGTGTATATTCTTGCAGCTTTGGCTCATCGTAGGGCTTGTTCGCTTTCTTTAAGAGGTCTGACAGGAATCCCTGCGAGAGGAGAGGACCGTGTAAGATTCGTCACAGTTACAAACCCTGGCTTACCAAGGCAGAACTCCACCTGGGTTGCTGTAGTAACAACAGGCCCTTTGTTTTTCTTCACTGGCACGTCCACTGCTGGGCACTCTAGGAATGGCACTGATGGGTTGCAAAGAGACGCGTCACACCTGTCCAGTCAAGGGCTATAGCCACAACGCAAGAGCATGTCTGAAAATGTTAGTGTGGGAACTTCACAGGGACGCAGTGGTCACTGGCTAGTACCTTGGCACCCCCATCACTGTGCTAGTCTCAAAGCAGCAGAGTGCTTGGCACAAATTCCTCTAGGAGTAAACCTGAGAATGAGTGCCTATAGTGGACTGCCTCGTCCTCACATTCTCCATAGGAAGTAGCATCTCCTCCTGCCTCTTGGGGTCAGATTTAGCCCCAGTATACGTGGACATCAATGGGGCTGGACCCACTTCCACGGGGTGGAATTTGTCTTTAGATTTGTTGGTGTGATCCACAGTGAGCATTTCTTTCTCACAGCATCACTCTGGAGATTAGGCATTTCTCACTCTGAATCACCCCCAAAGGAACCTTCTTCAAAGAGCTCTAAATTCCCTTCCAGAATGGGAATTGCCTGATCCCCGCTTCATTCTATGTGCCTTGAGAAATACCCTGACCCAAAGGTAGTGTAAATTGCAACACAGCTCTAACGGACTCCTGTGCAGCCATGCTAGTTTACACCAGCCGAGGAGCTGGCTCAAAATGTCCTGCTGGCATTATCTGGTTCTGGCTCTTCACCCTCTGAAAGGTACATGGCACCCAGCCAAGGGGACTGGCCCAAATTATGTGCCCCGTCTCTCACAAGGGTTCTGAGATCAGGAGCACTTCAGCAACCCACTGAGTAAGGCAAACCTAGGCGTATGGGGCAGCTTCCAGCATTGTACATGTCTAATATCCTAAGATACAGTGAGAGCGACCGGAACAGCTGGTGTTAGTAGGCTCAGGTTTGTACGGTGCAGAGAGCCCTCAACACTCCTGGATGCTGATGGCAACTGAAGCTGCTAAGCACTTCACAGGAACAGCCCATAGTTAAGAAGGGAATGAAGCTTTCTTGAAATGAGGCCACGGGCGCTGCAGAAGCCAGTCGATCACAGTCAGTGGAATTTTAAGATCAATATGTTAACACAGGCAGTCTGCAAACAGTCTGATAATGTGGGGTAATATAGACAATACACAGTGAAACCTGCCTTCAGCCACCACCCACAGGGCAAAGCAGAAATCAGTTGCCTACCTAGCAGCAGAGGCTCTTTAAAGACTACACCAAACTGCCATGGAAACTTTGGGGTTGCTTTACAGTGGTCACTTAAGACAATGCAGTGCCATCATGGAGTGGGTCCGTAGTGCAGATTCTACTGCTTGCATTTGTGCAACCCCATTGGCATTCAGTGGTGTTGCAGAGAAGTCACTGGGCAAACTGTTTCTGAACAGTTGCAGACCGCTGATCTTTATCAGCTCATCTCCCCAAGCTATTCTAATGGGAGACTCTGACTGAAGCTGTCTTACATCTGTCTGAGAGCCCAGCTCTGCTTCTGCCAGTGTCAATGACAGTTTTCCCATTTGACTTCAATGGCAGCAGGAGTAGGCACTATACTGTGAAGTACAATGCAGGCTGAAGTGATCAGGAGCTGCAAAGGGACAGTGTAAGCGATCAAGCCTAGCTTCTGATAGCCTGAGTAATCATAAGATATACAAGAGCTGCGGGCATGCACACAAACTGCTTTTCTCAGAGAACGACTCTCAGGAGAGCTATGGTATGGTCTAAATGCCACCCTAGAATAGCCTCCACCAACAGGACAGCCCTTTAAAGTCATATCTCCAAGACACTCTTCAGTCATTCCCCACCTTGAGTTCATTGGCTTCTATATACCCGCTGCGGTCTGTGTCATATTTCCGCCAGGCCTGCAATGGAAATGCCACACATTAGTACAAGTGATCCCCCACTGAAAAAAGTAATAGATTTTGGATAGTGAGACAGTGATAGGTCTTTGATCTAGAAGACAAAGGTATAAATGCGATCTAATGGCTAGAAGCTGAAGCTAGACCAATTCAGGCAAGAAATAAGGAGAAAATTTAACATTAAGGGTAATTAACCACTGGAACAACTTACCTAGGGCATGATGGATTCTCCATCACTTGAAGTCTTTAAAGCTAGACGGGATGTCTTGCTAAAAGATCTACTATAAGTCAAACAGAAGTTATGGGCTCGGTGCAGAAATTACTTCATGAGTTCTATGGCCTGTGTTATACAGGTCAGACGAGACAGTCATAATGGTCCCTTCTGGCCATTGCAGCTTTATGACATACTTGTCGGGAATCCACTGATTTTACTGGGAACTGCATCCACTTACCATCCGGGCTGGATCTGGCCCGAGGCACATATGGAGACAGCAGTGAATGTACTGGGACTACTTCTGTCAGCTTTCCCTGTTCAGGTAGCCCCTCTCGTGGTACTGGGAATGGGAATGGGAATAACTAAAGCTGTCATGGCAACAGACCTACAACATGAGGTCCATTCTCCTAGTGATTTGTGTGTTGCCTCAACATCGGCACATCCATCTCAAATACAATAAGAACCACCCCACAACTATCTGCACCAAACTCAAACGAAACCCAACCCGTTAAGGAGTTTGGCTCACTGAGTGTGAACCTGTTCTGTAGCCGTGGAGGAGACAGACTGTTCCCCATGAACAACAGAGGTGACAAAGAGGGAGGGAAGGGCAGTAGAAATGTGCATTTTTCCCCACACTTGGTTCGCATTTATTGTAAGTTTCTGTCTATCTCAGGTCTAACACAGCATCCTTTACCATGACACCTGAGTCCCCAGTTGAAGTCAGGCCCTATAGATCAGGAGTCTGTTTACAGTCTCTCTCTGAGGAGTTGGTTGATCAAAGTATTTTCCTGCTTCCTGTGAAGACACTACCTTGTATCCCCCACACGGTATGTCAGAAGAGGTCTCCCTAAGTGCTTTTCTACTGCCTACTGTAGATTTCCATCACCATCTGGCATGAGGAGAGCCCAGCTCCTCATTGGTCTCTTGCGTTTTCTGAAGAGACTGGTTTTTGTCATGAGGGGAATTGGTTTACCAGAGCTGGGTGTACTCAGGTGAAAACAATGTCAAGAGTTCATGCTCATTATTATACTCGATATGGGTGGAGTGGGCTGAATTTAATATTTAATTGAATGTGCTTATTAAGCAATAAATCCACTTGTCTATTAAATGGCAATAGGTAGGCTCCTGTTTCATCGAATGGCATCACATTTGCATGTTGTACTCATTTTCCCATAATTGTTTTACACTCTTGCATAGTGTTGCTGTGCGTGGCTAAACAGCGGCTACATTTCACTAGCTGGTGAAAATTTTCATGTACATATCATATTTATGAAGAACTTTGGAATCTGTTAGACAGAGATGCCATATCACTTTATAATTTGAGAGGGTCTTTTATCCTCTCCTCTTAAAGAACTTTTCAAATATTAACTACTTACACCCAGAAATGTCCCTCTGAAGTAGATAAAGGAGATAAAGGTCATTTTACCCTCCTCGAAAATGCTGTCACTTCTGTGTGGAACACAGCCGCTGTTCGAGGGCACAAAGTAACACTACACGGTTTAGGACAGAAAGCAAAGAGGAGACCATCCAAATAACACTGGGAGTGAAATGTACGGAGGCAGAATATAAATATCTAACCTGCAATTTGGGCAAGTCACAGGGACTAACTTCCTTACTCTTCTGAGAAGTGACGTAAGACCCTTGATGATGACAAGGCTTCTGCACCTCACTCGCGTGTTTGGACCACACCTCCAATAGCACAGCAGCCATCAACAGCTGTGCCTCTGGACATTAATCACCTCCCGCAGCCCAGATCTATCTCCTTGCTCTTCCCCTCCTCTTCACATTCTTGAAAGAGGCTAAAGAACTGATTTAAAGCACCTGGCAATTTAGAACATTCTCTGGCAAAGTGAATTTCAACAGCACAACACAAGGGAAGTCCTCCTCCCCTTCCACAAGGAAACACATCCCACTAATGAGCAGCACCTGGGTGTCAAGTCCAGATTCCTGGCTAGGACTTGGGAGTGATCAAAAAAGAGAGCTCCTGCCCAAAAACTCCATCCCAGGTTTTACAGTGTGAGCTGGGCCAGTCCTTTGGGATTAGTGAGTGTTCATGGATGCCAGTGTTGTGCAGGTCTGATCAGTGAAGCTCCTAGATTGAAGGTGCGCCTTAGTCATTGGGACTTGGGGGTTAGAAACCAGCCAACCTATCACTCTGGGATGAGGGAGCAGGGATGTTCCCACAGTCCACTTTGTGCTTGTCATGAACTATCTGACTAGCCCAGGTACTTGCAGAATACCTGTCCCCTTAACAAAGTGCAATATGACACCAGAATTATGCTGTAGGCTCTTTGTGGCAGGTCCTGTCTGTCTGTTTGTACAGCACCTCACTCAATATGGCCCCGATCCTGAACTGCTTAATACAAGCAACAAAAAGGACAAAACTACTGTGTGGATGTGTAGAGCTAAATGCTGCTCCCACTGAAGTCTATGGCAAAATGTCCCTGCACTTGAATGGCCTCAAGGTTTGGCCTGTTGTATCCATAGCTATAGCTTGCCTTCAGTGGGAGGATAGAATTACAGCTGGCATGTAGCTGTCTCTCCTCCAGGTAAAAACATTCAGAGGAAGCCAGCATGGCTGCTAGACAGAGAAACCACTCACCTAGAGAGTATGGCCGAGGATTTCGCCAGGCTGTATTCATTAGGAATAGCTTGTTACACAGTATGCCAACATTTTTATGGCTGACTTAGAACAACGCTTCCTCAGCTCTCATCCCCTAATGCCCCTACTCTACTTGCATTACATTGATGACATCTTCATCATCTGGACCCATGGAAAAGAAGCCCTTGAGGAATTCCACCAGGATTTCAACAATTTCCATCCCACCATCAACCTCAGCCTGGACCAGTCCACACAAGAGATCCATTTCCTGGACACTACCGTGCTAATAAGCGATGGTCACATAAACACCACCCTATACCGGAAACCTGCTGACCGCTATTCCTACCTACATGCCTCCAGCTTTCATCCAGATCACACCATACGATCCATTATCTACAGCCAAGCTCTATGATACAACCGCATTTGCTCCAACCCCTCAGACAGAGACAAACACCTACAAGATCTCTATCAAGCATTCTTACAACTACAATACTCACCTGCTGAAGTGAAGAAACAAATTGACAGAGCCAGAAGAGTACCCAGAAGTCACCTACTACAGGACAGGCCCAACAAAGAAAATAACAGACCACCACTAGCCATCACCTTCAGCCCCCAACTAAAACCTCTCCAACGCATCATCAAGGATCTACAACCTATCCTGAAGGACGACCCATCACTCTCACAGATCTTGGGAGACAGGCCAGTCCTTGCTTACAGACAGGCCTCCAACCTGAAGCAAATACTCACCAGCAACCACACACCACACAACAGAACCACTAACCCAGGAACCTATCCTTGCAACAAAGCCCATTGCCAACTGTGTCCACATATCTATTCAGGGGACACCATCATAGGGCCTAATCACATCTGCCACACTATCAGAGGCTCGTTCACCTGCACATCTACCAATGTGATATATGCCATCATGTGCCAGCAATGCCCCTCTGCCATGTACACTGGCCAAACTGGACAGTCTCTACGTAAAAGAATAAATGGACACAAATCAGACGTCAAGAATTATAACATTCAAAAACCAGTTGGAGAACACTTCCATCTCTTTGGTCACTCCATTACAGACCTAAAAGTGGCAATTTTTCAACAAAAAAACCTTCAAAAACAGACTCCAACGAGAGACTGCTGAATTGGAATTCATTTGCAAACTGGATACAAATAACTTAGGCTTGAATAAAGACTGGGAGTGGATGTGTCATTACACAAAGTAAAACTATTTCCCCCTGTTTATTCCCCCCCCCAGCCCGCAACTGTTCCTCAGACGTTCTTGTCAACTGCTGGAAATGGCCCACCTTGATTATCACTACAAAAGGTCCACCCCCCCGCCCCGCTCTCCTGCTGGTAATAGCTCACCTTACCTGATCACTCTTGTTACAGTGTGTATGGTAACACCCATTGTTTCATGTTCTCTGTGTATATAAATCTCCCCACTGTATTTTCCACTGAATGCATCCGATGAAGTGAGCTGTAGCTCACAAAAGCTTATGTTCAAATAAATTTGTTAGTCTCTAAGGTGCCACAAGTCCTCCTTTTTTTTTTGTTAGACAATGCATTCCCCTGGTAATAGTTCAAGTATATTTCCCCGGCTCTGCCTGACTGCCTCATTCTCCCCCCACCCCCAGCCTCCTAACATGCAGGAGAAACATTCTACCTAACTCATCAGAATTAAAGAAATTACAGTCTGAATTCCTTATTCAGCTTTTGATGTCAGTGGAAATTTAGCCTAAGGATGGCTTCAGGAGCTGGTTCTGTTAGAATAATAATAATAAAAATCTGCTCTCTACTCACCTCCATGAATTCCAAGCTGGATCCAACATGCTGTCTGAAACACAACAGGAAGTTCTCCTCTGTGGGCAGGATCTGAGCCAGCTGGGGGCGGGAGAGGGACAGCAAAGCCATCAGTGAGCAGAGTAGAAGGTTAGTCACACAACATACACAGAATCCTTGGCCCATCCCACTGGTGCGTGTAGACGGTGACAGAATAGGATTGTGTTCCTTCTTACTGCATCTTTGTAATTCTTGCTGCTTTCACAGGCCACTGCCATTTTGTGAGGGAGAGTCAATGCAGCATGTTGCAGAGGAGACACATAATAATATGGTCGCTCTTTCTGCATGGAAAGAGCATAACAAGTCCCATCTCCATTGTTTGCAATAATTCCCTAGCGTCTCTTCCTGATGAAACACATTAGCAGAGTGCATGTTACATTCCTCTCTAATGGCTAGTCCACTAGGGAATAACAGCCTACTGCCGCTACCAGCTAACAGAGTTAAACTATTAGCTTCAGTGATTGAGGTCTGTGCTTTTGTGTTAAGGTCCTGGCCTTAAATTCTGCTGACAGCTAAGAATGAGGTTTGTTACAGTGTAATGCAACACACTTTCTCCATGCATTAATAAGGGAGTTTGAAAGTATTGTGGCTCTTTTTTACTTCCTTGTTTGTTGCACCTGCATCCTTGATGATGCTGAGCCCAGCTCTCAGAATCGTGTTAGGCAGTAAAGTGCTGCCACAGAACGAACTGGGGGAGGCTAGTCACACGAAACACTTTCTATGGCTAATAAATTTGTTAGTCGCTAAGGTGCCACAAGTCCTCCTCATTCCTTTTACTAAACACTTTGTTCTACCTAAAGCTTTTTTAAAAGTGACTGTTTTACACTTTAATTTTTGGTGATCAAGAAAAGGAGAATTTAAAAGTGGGGCAAAAAAAGTCCTTATGTGTACTATTGACACCACCTAGGATTACTGAATGCAAAAGAATCCTAAAAAATCCATTTTCATCATTGACACTGTTTACAATTTGAGCTTTTTTTCCATTTGGACTGGAAGCTAGACAAGTTCACATGTGCACTCCTAGTCAGTTTTAGACAGAAACTGTTTGGGTTTCAAGCACAGGAGGGAACTGTTTACATCCAGATAAAAAACTATTTTTAGTGACATTTTTAAAGGAAAACCCATGAAAACATTAGCAATGAGGTTGGGAACTTTTTAACAAAACCTTACATTTGAAGATCAAGGCAGTTAGGACCAAAGAGAATTGTTCCAAAGAAGATTAATAATTTGAAAGGACCATAGATAAAACTGAGACCTAAACTTTGTGAGGGTCCTCTGTTTTTTCAGTCAATTCAGTTCTCCTTGTCTGTCTGCCTTTCGGTGCCCTTTTCACAGCTGTCTTAACTTTGAGTCATTTCTCCCAAGATAGCGTCATTGTCTTAATCAAAGGGCTGGACAACTTTTAATAAGGCCTGGGCAAGCGAGCAGCTGGACAGAAGATTTCTTTAGAAGCTCAGATTGGCAGGAGCCCCCTTTTTATTAGGAAAATAATAAAGTGGAGCTTCCTGGTAAATCGAGAGAGCGGGCAACAGACCTTCAGGAGACAGTGACTGGCTTCCTTGATTTTTTCATTTAGCGGTAACAGCTGAAAGGAACCATGTCCTAGCCACTGAGAACATCCTGGCTATATAGCTGGCTTTGTCATGACAGCAACTCACTAGAGCAATTTCATTCCCTCTGCAGGTAGGGAAAATTTAGATCCGGTGTCACTCCACTGACTTCAATAGGGAGGACTTTGTCCTGACAAGTTCTCAGATACTATAAAGCTACAAGGATGTAGACTGCGGAGCAAAAGATCTTATAGCCCCCACTGCCCATGGTATGTACAAAAAGAACAGGAGGACTTGTGGCACCTTAGAGACTAACCAATTTATTTGAGCATAAGCTTTCGTGAGCAACAGCTCACTTCATCGGATGGTCTATACAGTATCCCTGCCCCCCAGTCAGAGTCCTCCCCTCGGAAAGAGAAATGAAGTCTGGTTCTGCAAACCAACAGTGGATTCATGCAAATCCCACCCATTATGGATGTGACTGGCTTCAGCTGAATTGCTGCCATCCTAAGCCCTGCTTGGCTTCTGCTGTGCCCATGAGCAACTGTACATGAGATGCAGTTACATGAATACTGGTAATTCGTTGGTATGGTCATCAGGACGCACAGTGCGAAGCATGTTGGGATATGACAGAGTCAGGCCAATTACATATTACTGGTCCCCTCTGCATGTGCTGGCTCAAACGCAAGGCCCAGGCCTGGGGCCTGACTCATGCGGAGTAGCATTTTGGTCCACGAGTAGTTAATGGTACTAGTCAGTGTGCGTCAGGCTAGCAGGATCCGTGCTGACACAACAGTGCCTCCTTGATGGTCACAGGGAGGAAGCGGGTGGGAGGCAAAAATGCACAAGGCACAAGGGTGGGGAAAGGGATGAGGACAGGCGAGTCAGAATCACTGATGGCAAAGTGGGGAAGGGAATGTGAGGAGAGGCAGAGAACAGAAGGTAGAGACTGAAATACATCCTCTGGGAGCTAGTGCCTCATCACTCACAGGAAGGGAGGGCAGAGTACAGAAGAGCGAATCCACCTCTAGGGAAGCAGCCAGCTGGACATGCTGCCCTTATTTTAAAGGGACATCCCTTCCTTGGTGCCTAGCCTCCTACAGCACAGGGAGTTGCCAACATCGTCACAGTGTGTGGACCAGGGCCGGCCCACAACATTTTGGCACCTGAGGCGGGGAGCTCAAATGATGTCCCCATGCCCCCTCGGTTGGGCCAAAACTTTGAAAGGTCTCAATTCTTCCTTCTTCCTGTTCTACTCCTTTCATGGTGCTGCTCTGCTACTGACCCCGATAAAGGAGAACTAACAACTTAAAATGCCTTGTTCAAAAATTTTAAGTAACACTTCACTTTCTAATGCCGGAACAGCAAATGTAACTTTTCTTGTCTGGCATTTTAATCTTTTTGAATAATCAAAGTGGAGCTTTCCGTGCCTTCTTGGTTGCAAAGATTTGAACTGCTTCCTGAAGGTCCACAGTCTGGGCCAGCTCATGCTCTGTTGAGATGGTTGCAAGGCCGATCAGCCTCTCCTGTGTCATTGTGGAGCGTAGATGTGTTTTTCTTAACTTCAGCTTGGAGAAGCTGCGTTCTCCACTGGCAACTGTTACAGGAAGTGTTAGAAGTATGCACAGAGCAACAAAAGCATTTGGAAAGAGGGTGGTCATCTTATTTGTGCACATATATTCCAGAACAGCCTTTGGAGTTGATCCTGCTGAAATGTATCTTGAAAGGACTTTCAGTTCATCACCTAAATCACTAGCATCAATATTGCGCATGTCATCATGTGTCTCTAGTGCCCTGCATTGCTGCTGTAGGTCTTCTTCAGGTATAGCGAGGAGTTTTGAGCTGCATGACATGTTCTTCAGCTGACTGTATTGCATAATCTAGCACCTGGTTAAAGAATTCAACTTTGAATTGTTGTTTGGGGTCTGTGACAGGGTCGGGCCAGATGGCTACAGGAGAGTAATCCTATTGGGATCCGGATGCTAAAGGATCCCCCCCCACAGCCAAAGAGGGGGATCCACAGGACCTGGACACCAAATAAATCCCAGGGACAACTAATGAAATAACAGGGACAGGAGACTGGTCAAAGGGTCAAACACAGGGAACCGGATGGGGACACCGAGCAGAGAACCCCAGACAGCGCCCACAGCTCCTCAAAGGCGTCAAGGGAGTCAGTGGACACCGCCCAGAGGAACTCTGCCCGGATACGTGAACGGACGGAGGATCAGAAATAGGCCCTACAGTCACAGGAGACTCCATCGGCCAACCACCTCACTCTGGTTTTATAGATGGCCATTTTAGCTAGGGCCAGGAGGAGGTTGACCAGGAGATCCCGTGACTTTGTGGGGCCACGGATAGGGAGTGCATAAATAAGAAGGTGAGGGGAAAAGTGCAACCAAAAACATAACAAAATATTTGTGAGGAGCCAGAATAGGGCTGCAGCCTGGCACACTCCAAATATATGTGTGCCAGGTTTCCCTCACGCCACAAAAGGGGCAAGTATCCGGGACGGGGTGAACCGCGCCAAGTACATGCCCATGCTCACGGCTCCGTGAAGGAGCCGCCAACTGATATCCACGGTGGGCCTCGGGACCAAAGTGGAATATAGGCTGGCCCACTGGGGCTCCTCACCCTCCAAAGGAGGCAGGCAGGGGAGGAGGGCGCCAAAGAGGGTGGGCTGGATGGGGGGACAATCAGGGGTTAGGGGTCAGTCGCCGACGTGGGGTGGAATTCTGGCTCCTCTAGCTGCACTGGGGGAGGGGGGATACAACAGCATTGGGGGTGCAGTGAAGAGGGTTTAAGCTAAAATGGGGAGTGGCACAAGTGCACGGGAGGGGGCATGGGCGCACGGAGCAAGGGGCTGAGCAGGCTGGAGTTAGGGCAGGGAAACCAAGGGGCTAGCTTCAGAGGCTGGGGCAGGGCAAACAAACAAAGGCTGAGGAGGGAAAACGGGCGGGGCAGGCAAACAAACTGAAGCTAGTAAGGGGGGGCTGGGGCTAAAGGGAAGCAAAAGCTGCAAGGGGCAAATGGGGCAGGTGGCAAGGGGAAAAGCTGTGGGGTGGGCAGTCCGGGGGGGGCACCCACGTGCGCTTGCACAGAGTCAGTGGGGCTGGCTGCTGCTTCTGGCCCGAAGGGTGGAATCGGGGCGTGGGAAGCCAAGCAAGCAGCTGAGTCCAGAGGCAGGAGCTGAGGCAGATGGTAAACAGCCAGTGGGGGAGGTGGAGGGGGCAGCGGTGGTAGGGGCTGGGGGGGGGGGGGGATGACACAGATGGATCGGGGGGGCAGCTCCACGCCACACCCCTGTGTCCCTGCAAACACAGTCAAGACCCCCGCCACAAGAGCACAGTTCGAAAGTTACTCAGTTCCAAAGGCCCCTCCACGGTGGTCTGCAGAGTCTCCAGGTGCTCCCCCACTGGTAGATGGTCCCCTTCTTCTCCTCCTCGGGGCTGCAGCAGCTCCAGGCAGCAGACTCCGCAGCAGCAGCTCCAGGAACTCCAGGTGATGGTCCGGGTTGGCAGAAAGGACCCCTCAGGTGGTGGTGGTGTCCACAACAGCAACAGCTGGGGCTGGGGTCCCTCACGCCCCCCTTCTGGGGAGCAGGCCCCCCCCAAGGGGCTGCAGTTGGAGCAGTAGCAGCACCCAAGGTGGGGGGTCCCGCAGCCGGGCAGCAACCAGGTAGCAGAGAAGGGGGATGGTATCTGGCCCAGCCTGGGAAGCAGCTGGAGCAGTAGCAGCAGAGAGAGCCCAGGGCCGAGCAGAAGCAGCCCTCTCCCTCCAGGCCAGAGGGCTACAGGAGGGGTATTTTTTGTTGTTGTTGTTGTTGAAGCAGAAAAGAATTTTATTTGTGTAACACTTACAAAGAATCACCAAAGAGGATAAAGCAAAACTATGCAACAAAACAAGAGCAAACAGAAGATATAACACAGCAGCCTTCAGGAGGGAGAAGTGTTCAGGCTAGCCTGGGCCCAGAGCGGGGGGGCTTCCTCGACACTCGTGGTCTTCCAACCCCTTGAGTTACCTAGTGCCATGCCCAGTGTCACTGATTATTCCTCTCCTGAGAGTGCCCGAGAAGATGGGCACAGCTGCGGGGTGGGCGGTTTGGGGTGGGGAGGAGTACACCCACGTGTTATAGGACCCCTCCTAGGTGACAATGATGATGGTATCCACAGCGGCAACGGCTGGGGTTGGGGTCTCTCGCTCTTCCCCTCAATCAAGGGGTCAGGCGGAGGGAACCGGATGGCGTCACCGAGCAGAGAACCTCGGACAGCGCCCACCGCTCCTCAAAGGTGTCAAGAGAGTTGGTGGACGCCGCCCAGAGGAACTCTGCCCGGATACGTGAATGTACTGAGGATCGGAAAACGGCCCTACAATCGCAGGACACTTCATTAGCCAACCTCCCCTCTCTGGTTTTATAAATGGCTGTTTTAGCTAGTGCCAGGAGGAGGTTAACCAGGAGATCTCGCGATTTTGGGGGGCCACGGATGGGGAGTGTGTAGATAAAAAGGTGAGGGGAGAAGTGTAGCCAAAAACGTAATAAAATATTCGTGAGGAGCCAGAAAAGGGGCTGCAATCTGGCACACTCTAAATATACGTGTGCCAGGGTTTCCCTCACATTGCAAAAAGGGCAAGTATCCGGGATGGGGGTGAACCGTGTCAAAAACACACCCATGCTCACAGCTCCGTGAAGGAGCCGCCAACTAATATCCCCAATGGGCCTCGGGACCAAGGTGGAATACAGGCTGACCCACTGAGGTTGCTCACCCTCCAAAGGTGGCAGGAGGTCCCGCCACTTTGTATCGGGGCGGGACACCAGGGTGTGGGCGTGAAGGGTGTGAAGCGTGAGTGTGTATAAATACGGTTGCTTCGGGGTTCGTGGGGGGTTCGGGTGATATCCGGGTAGAAGGGGCTTCCTCAGGGATCTCGGAGGGAAGGATCTCCCGTGGAGGGGAGATTCTACCTTCCAATGCCATTCTATCTTGCCCTCCCGACACCAGCGGATGGATCTGACTCGTGAGCACAGTGGAAGGCTCAGTATCAGTGCCTCCCTTCCTGGTCTTCCGGGGGGCCTCCGCATCGGATGGGTGCAGCGGAGCTCGAGCCTTCCGCTTGCCTCGCTTCCCCTGAACTAGGGTCCAGCCCTCCATAGCGTCGTCTGGGGGTTGGTTAGCAGGGGTCGTGTCGGGGGGCAGAGGTGATGGTTCAGGGGTTCGGGGGGGTAACGGTGAGGCAGCATGGGGGGCGGGGGGTTCTCCTTGGGGCGGGCCCTCTCCTATACCCGGTAATATCTTTGCTGCACCCTCCTCCATAGGCTCTGCTGGATTGTTGATAGCACCCACCCTCTGGGACTCCCTTGCTCGTCTGGGCGTTGTAGGGGAGGTGTCTCTTGGGCCCGGGCAGGAGCAGCAGTGGGTCGAGTAGGAGGAGGGTTGGTTTCAGGTGCCGGGCGGCCAGGGGCGTCGGCAACGACGGAGCCGACGTCCTGCCGGGTCTCGGGTGCCCCTCCCCGCTGGGTCAAAGGGCAGTCTCTTCGGACAGGCCCTGCTGATCGGCAGAGGTAGCACCGGGCTTCTCCCGTGGAGTAAAAGACCCAATAGTGGGCTCCCTGATAGGGGACTAGGAAGGACCCCTCGAGCGCCTCTCCGTCACGCACCGGCGGCAGCGGTAGAAGCTGCACCTGCCGGCGGAACGAGAGGACGTGACGGAGGGCGGGGTCTTTGCAGCCCAGCGGGAGAGGGCTGATGACAGAAACGAGTTTCCCCAGGGTGGAGAGAGCGGGTAACAGGGCGGCATTGGGTAGAAAGGGAGGGACGGAGGTGAGGACTAGGCGAACGCCCAGGTCCCCTAGTGGCTCCTGGGGGACAAACACCCCCCCCACCGCCAGGCCATTCTCCACCGCCTCCTGGGCGGCAGCCTCCGATGCTAAGAAAAAGACGACCTTCCTATATATTTTGGAGGCCGCCACGATAGCCGTGGGTCCTACCACCCTCGCCAATGCCTGCACGTATGTCTCCACGTGGGGCGAGGTGGGCACCAGGAGGCAATGGACACCGTGCTTCCTGGTCATGGTGGGAAAGGGGCCCCGGCCGCTATTGATGGTAACGGAGGCGGTGGGCGGGCGAGATGACGAGGCGGCAGGCGGGGGGGGTGCCACCGCCCGGGCATACGTCCTGGGGGCCGGGGGAGGGACGCTCGCAGAGCTGGTGGAGGGAACAGCGGGGAGGGACGCCATGGTTGATGACGAGGCCACAGTGGTGGGGGCAGCCCCTGCCATGGAGGGCCTGGTGGTTTTAGCGGGGCCTTTTCCTTTCTTCACACCCTGGCCTTTCCGGCCAACTGGGGGGGTTTCCTAGAATCTGGGGGGGCGGTGGACGTTGCAGCGGCAGTAATCGCCCGGGTGCCTCTGGCTGCCCATGCCCCAGCGGGGGCGGTGGCAGATGTTTTGACAGCAGTGGTGGGGGGGAGGGCTGGGAGGTTGGGCAGGGGGGTAGGTGGGGGAGAGGCAACTGAGGTTGTTAGAGGGGCCTCTCCCATCTCATTCCCCGCCATTGTGAACAGGGAGAGACAGGGAGACACCAGAAGGAGGAGGGGGGAGGGGGAAGCAGATTAACCGCTCCTCCCTGCTGGGCTGCAGGCGGGGGGGGGGTGCCAAATGGGTCGGACTGGATGGGGGAGGAAAACAGGAGTTGGGGTCCGGTAATAGGGGCAATCTGTGGGGTAAACAGTCCGGGGGGGAGGAGGGGGACATGGACCCACACACGTTTGTCCAAAGAGTCTCATTTGGTCGGCTGTTGTGTTTGGTCTGAGCGGCAAAATTCAAAGCAAACAGCTGAATCCAAAGGCAAATGGCAAGTTGCCAGCAGGGACAGATGGTGGGGGGGGCCATGACGGTCATAGTAGTGTTGGGGGGGGCCGATGGATCGGGGGGCAGCTCCATGCTACACCCCCTGTGCCCCCACAAATGCAATTAAAACACAGTCAAACTCCCCCCACACGAGAGTACAATTCAAAAGTTATTCAGTCTTACAGCCCCCTCCACGATGGTTCGTAGCTTCCCTGGGTGATTTTTTCTGTCGGCTATCTTCTCTTCTGGCTTTGTAATGAGGCTTTCAGCAGGCCAAGAATGTTGCAGAGATAAGAAGAATCTTCCTAGCTCGGTACGGGTTTAGAAATAACAGCAAAACGGCTGGGTCTGGGGGCTTCCACTCCCCTCCTCCGGGTAGCGGGTCGGCAGTCCTCCCCCCCTCCTCCGGGGATTTCAGCTGGGGCAAAAGCGGTGTCCGAGAGCAGGCGTGGGGGGGGGGGCCGTGGCAGCAAGCTGGCAACCGACCAGCACTTGAACGGCAGCAAAAAAACAGCAAAAAAACCAAAACAAAATGAAGAAAAAGTGTCTGGCCCGGTCGGGGCGGGTGGGGGGGGGGAACTAAGCAGGGTCAAAAAGTAAGAAAATCCAGGCCAGGGGGCTTTAGGAGAGAATGGAAAGCAGATAGCGTAGCAGCAAGCGAAGGAGGTCCCTTTTCTCTGGGTAAGGGAACAGGGAAGGTTTTTTTTTTTCTTTTTTTTAAACAGAAAGGAAATTTATTTGTAACAATTACAGAGAATACAAAAGGAGAAAAAAAAACTTAGTAACAAAACAACGCAATCAAGAGGTATAACACAACAGCTTTCAGGAGGGAGAGGTGTTCAGGTTAGCCCGTGCCCAGAGCGGGGGGGCTTCCTCGGCACTCGTGGTCTTCCACCCTCCTGAGTTACCTGGTGGCCTAGAGCGGGGGGGCTTCCTCGACACTCGTGGTCTTCCACCCTCTCGAGGTACCTAGTGCCGCGCCCAGGGTCACCGACCCTCCCTCTCCTGAGAGTGCCCAACAAAATGGGCACGGCTGCGGGGTGGGTGGTTGGGAGGGAGGGGGGGTACACCCATGTATTATAGGACCCCTCCTAGAAAACAATAACGATGGTATTCACAGCAACTAACGGCTGTGACTGGCGGCTCTCGCTCTTTCCCTCAATCAGAGGGTCAGACGGAGAGAACCGGACGGGGTCACCGAGCAGAGAACCCCGGACAGCGCCCACCGCTCCTCGAAGGTGTCAAGGGAGTCGGTGGACGTTGCCCAGAGGAACTCCGCCCGGATACGTGAATGTACTGAGAGCCGGAAAACGGCCTCGCAATCGCAGGACGCCTCATGAGCCAACCTCCGCTCTCTGGTCTTATAAATGGCTGTTTTGGAACAGGGAAGGTTCCAGTATAATCAGGAACTTTCTGTAAACAATTAAGGCAGACAGGCTGATTAGAACACCTGCAGCCAATCAAGAAGCTGCTAGAATCAATTAAGGCAGGCTAATCAGGGGACCTGGGTTTAAAAAGGCTCTCACTCCAGGTAGTGAGGAGTGTGAGTGAGGAGCTGGGAGCAAAAGGCACAAGAAGCTGAGAGAGAAGGCGTACTACTGGAAGACTGAGAAGTACAAGCATCACCAGGAGGAAGGTCCTGTGGTGAGAATAAAGAAGGTGCTGGGAGGAGGCCATGGGGAAGTAGCCCAGGGACTTGTAGCTGTCAGTCAGCTGTTCCAGGAGCCACTGTAGACAGCTGCAATCCACAGGGCCCTGGGCTGGAACCTGGAGTAGAGGGCGGGCCCGGGTTCCCTCCAACTCCCTACTTGATACCGGAGGAGTTGAAAATGATTGTGGATTCCACCAGAGGGGAAGGTCTCCGGCCTGTTCCCAATCCACTAAGTGGATCAGCAGAGACTGCAGGGATTGTTCTTCCTTTTCCCCAGGCTAGCCAGTGATGAGGCTAACTGAGTGAACGGCAGATTTGAGCCACAAAAGTGGCCAAACTGAGGGCTGCTGTGAACCTCTGAGGCGAGAAAATCTGCCAATAAGCACAGGACCCACCAAGGCAGAGGAGGAACTTTGTCACAGGTTTCCTATGGGATTATCCCGTGCCTTGTAATCAAAATGTCATCTTCGGTGACTCTTGAATGGGTGGGGAAAATAGCTTCAGTGTGAAGTTCCTCTGCCAACTTCTGTGCACTCTTCAGAACGTTTTGAAATCTCCCATCTGACCGGTAAGACTGTAGGTATGACTTTGCTTTGTCCAGTTGTTCCATTGCTCAAGGTCAACACCTTGAAGTCTCTTGCTTACAACATTTATTTCAAACAGTATGTCATGCCACAACACTAAGCCACACAGAAATGTGAAGTTATGTATGTTTCTGGTGATTCCATTTCCCTCTGCCACTGTTCTCCCACGAACAGTTCCTGTCATAGCATTAGCCTCCATAATGGCAACTATGGCATCATCTATCTTCCCAATTTGGTGTTTGATAGGCTTTATCGCCTCCACTCGACTTTCCCATTGTGTGGCACTCAGTGGTTTCAGTGTCAGGGAGGATGTTCCCAGATGTTCTCTAGAAGCTGATGCTGCATCACTGACCACCAAGTTCAATGAATGAGAACTGCATGGGACAAAAAAAGCTCAAGGGTTTAACTCTCGGATCCGTGTCTGCACTCCTGTTCTTTCCTCTCACGTCGGCACCATTATCGTAGCCCTGACCTCTCATGTCAGCTATCGCAATTCCCGTATCTTGCAGCTTTTTAAGAAGCACATTTGTCATACCCGCTCCGGTAGCATCCTCAATGTCAATAAATTCTAGAAAATGCTCTGACAGTCACCGTTGCAGGGACATTTTCACTAGGTTCTGTTGTTGTTACAAAACGCACCATTAAAGTCATTTGTTCTGTATGGCTGATGTCAGGTGTGCCGTCCAGAACAACAGAGTAATATCGTGCTGACTTCAGATCTGCCACAATCTTCTGTTTGACTTTTGTTGCCAGTAACTGTATGGTCTCATTTTGAATGGTTTTTCCAAGGTAGTGGGGTGTGTGCCACGACTTGGGTGGTGACTCTTCTTAGATGCTCCTGGAGAACAGCATCAAACTGAGCCACCAGCTCCACAGTTTTAAGGAAGTTTCCATTGTTTGGCACATACAGCTGATCTGCAGTGCCATGCAGGGCTAGGTTTTGGGTCGCAAGCATTGTCACAATGGCAATGAGCCTTTTCAGAACATTTTGCCAGTAAAGAGACTCTGACGCAATCTTCTCTTGATGCTGATCATCCATGGTGGCCTTTAACCTTAGTCTCATCTCCAGCTCTTTCCACCTGTGGAATGCTCTCTGGTGATTTGCTGCCTTCTCATGGCATGCCAGATTTCTAGTCAGATTTTTCCAGTCCTTTGGTTCCTGTAGAACCCAATGTGGCTGGAAGATTAGACTGGAAGAGTTTGCAACAAAACCAGTATGTAGCATCCTGGGTTTTGAGTACATAAGCCATGGCCTCTCCACTTTCTCACCATTGGGGATTTCACGCCAGTAACGTGTTGGATGGAAACTTCTATTTTCATTGTCTTTGGGGAACATGAAGTTTTCCACTTGCTGTGGCCTGCGCAGTACAAGGAAGTCCCTTAGGCTTCTGCTCAAGCGGGTCCACAGTCCTGGATCCTCTGGACTCAAGGAACTAAACTCAGCAGCAGTTGTTTCTTGTGCCTCCACCACACTCTTCTGATCTGCACTTTTCTTCAGGACTGTGCATGGTTACATCCACTTGAGATGGAGATATGGATGCTACAGCAGCTGCCAGGTCACCTGCACTCTGCCTGGAAGATCAGGCATCTCCTCACCACTCACATCCTCACTGGGGCCGGAAGGCTCACCGTGAACATTTGTGTCTACGTATCTCAGGAGAACTCCTTCCTGCTTAGATAGAAAAGCTTCCTTTGCTTTCTTTCTTTTTCTGAATGCTGCCCCAGAGGGGCGTTTTCTTCTTTCACTCATGGCTGCTGTTCTATGCTAGAGTGGCTCTCAACACTCAGTTGAAGGGGAGAAATAAGCAGGCTGGTAGCAGGGCCTGAGTGAGGGAAGAGATCAGCGTCTTAGGGCCTAACTGGCTCCTACTACTCCAGTTGACGGCCTGTTCTCCTCAAGTGGGTTCAGGGAAGCAGCAGGACACAGGAAGCTCCCTGAGAAGCTGGGGTTAATCAGTCCAGGCTCCTGGGGGGCTAGAGAGGTACATAAGAGGCTCCTCCTCCTCTCTCTCCCTGCAGCTCCTGCTGCTTTCTGTTATTCCCGCTCCCCTTTTCTCCTGCCTGCCTGTTCTGTCTCTTGTGCCCTCCTCCCTCCAGCCCAGCACTCCCCCATCTCTGTGTGTCTCGAGCAGAGCGAATACAGATGCACCAGCAGCAGACACCATTTTCTACACTCTGGGTCCTTGTGGCGCCATTTTTCCCCCCCCAGAGTCTGGCACCTGAGGCGGCCGCCTCAGTTCACCTCCTGGCAAGGCCAGCCCTGGTGTGGACCACACCATAACAGGGAGCGTCTCTCTACCACCATCTTCTCTCCCATTCATCACTGTGTGCACCTAACTCTCCTGCTGAACAGCTGCCCTGGGGCAACCACAGTAACGGCTTGTGTAGCCACGTACGTGGGGCAGTCATGGGATTCGAATCTAGGACCTACTGAGCAGAAAGCAGAATGGAAGTGGGGGGCTGGCCCCCCACTGAAACTTAGTGGGGTTTTGGTCGGCTCCCACCCACTATCGAAAGAAAGGGGAAGGGCCAAAGAGAAATCAGGATCGAGAGACTGTCAGTCCCCGGGGCCAATGGGGAGAGGCCAACACTCCGAATCCACCCAGTTGAAAAGGCAGGTGAGGGAGTCAGGAGCCTGGGGCTCTGTCCTCCCTGTGAGGTGGAGCTGCCTGGGTCACAGTAGGGCAGAGCTAAGGAGAGCAGCAGCCTGAGCTGAGCTGGAGGCAGAGCTGGACCTGGTGCAGTGCAGACCAGGCGTGCCGACAGGAGCCAGGGCTGAGCTGGGATAGCAGGCATCTGTTATGCCACGAGCAACACCGGAGAAGAGAGTGGTGAGCGGCTGGGGAGAGCAAGGGGGCTATGGGAGAGGGCCCAGCGAGGGGACACATTGCTAGGCTCAGAGCCGGCTGTGTGTGGTGCCCCCAGGCCCGGGTGGGGGGGGGTTTCTTGTTCCTTTAACCTTTTCCATTTTTCTTAGTTGCTGTTTAGTAAATTGTATTTAGTTTAGTATGAGTAATGATCAGTGGGCTAGGGCTGTGGCTGGTGCAGAGAGAATACCCCTACCCCTTGGCCTAAGTGACCATGACAAGACTAGGGTTAAACCTCCCAGGAATCCTGGGCCCAGCTTTATTGGGGGTAACAAGCTCTCTGCCACATGGGAGCGTGAAAGAACTGTCCTTAAGGTCAGGCAGGTTTCTGGGTAAAGGAAGTGGGAGTGAGGACTCAGGTCTTTTCGCTATCTGATTCCACTGGGGTAGTGCAGAAGCCAGGAAAGGCCCTCACAATAGTGGGACCATTCCCCCCACTTGCAATGAGCTTCCACCACTTGAGCTAGAGAAGTCCGCATTCGCAGACTCGTACACCTTTTATGGGACGCAGTGTGGTCTAGCAGACAGAGCACTGAACTGGGAATCAGGAGACCTTGGTTATATTCCCAGCTCTGTCACTGGCCTGGTGGGTGACGTTGCGCAAGTCACTTTGCTGCGTTGTGCCTCTGTTTCCCCATCTGTCAAATGGGGATTATGATGATCAGTGTAAGAGCCTGCTATTATGTAGATCAGCCACTACAGGGCAACAGATTGAGATTCCTTACTACCCAGAGTGCAGATCACACTTACACTCAGCACTAATATTGCCTGCCCAGGTATTTCTATCTTATTTTAATGCAGCGCAGCAGCTGGAAACACGGAGAAGCCAAATCCACGGGACCAGCCAACTCCCCACTTGTCACCATGAAGAGCTCTGCAGACCGTAGTCTGGGACTACTGCCTCATTAAAAAATATGCCACACAGTTCTCTCTCATATTTCAACAATCATGCAAAATAGATACAACTCTCATACCTCATCCCAGGTATGAGTTTATACCACTGGCCCTGAAAGATCAGCTTCATCTTTGACCTGACAGTTGATGTAAGAGTTTATAGCCCTTCTCAAACCTTATTCTAGCTACGCCATTTTTATTGTTCCTATCAATGTCTAATCCTTTTCTACATCCCACTAAGCTCTTGGATTTAATAATTTCCTGCAGCAGTGAGAACCAGGCCTCCTGGGTTCAGTTCTTGTCCCTCTGATAGAGCAGAAATAGAAATGGTCCAGGAAAAGGCAGCAGAAATGATTAGAAGCCTGTAGAGACTATATGAAGATAAATTAAAAAGATTAAGATGCTTTCCTTTAGAGAGGAGATGAATGAGGGGGAATATAAAATAATTACTGGGAGAGAGGAGGGTTCCCATTTATCCAATCTCATAACTTGGGAGCAAAGGGGCAGACAATGAAATGTAAATCAACAACTTCTACAGGGAAATTCTGTTTTATGCAATGCATAGTTAGCCAGTGGAACTCCCTGCCACAATATGTTAGTGGGATAGAAGGAGGACTTAAACATGTATATGAATAGTGAGAACATCAGCAGCTGTTACACTAGCTGGGATAACAATCCATAATGAGCATCCACTCGTGCATCAGGACAAAAGGCAGCCACATTAGTTGCCAGGGGTTCAGAAGATGTTTCTCCCATGGCTAGTGGATTCATAGAATATTAGGGTTGGAAGGGACCTCAGGAGGTCATCTAGTCCAACCCCCTGCTCAAAGCAGGACCGATCCCCAACTAAATCATCCCAGCCAGGGCTTTGTCAAGACTGATCTTAAAAACCTCTAATGAAAGAGATTCCATCACCGCCCTAGGCAACCCATTCCAGTGCTTCACCACCCTCCTAGTGAAAAAGTTTTACCTAATATCCAACCTAAACCTCCCCCACTGCTACTTGAGACCATTACTCCTTGTTCTGCCATCTAGTACCACTGAGAACAGTCTAGATCCATCCTCTTTGGAACCCCCTTTCAGGTAGTTGAAAGCAGCTATCCAATCCCCCCTCATTCTTCTCTTCTGCAGACTAAACAATCCCAGTTCCCTCAGCCTCTCCTCATAAATCATGTGTTCCAGCCCCCTAATAATTTCTGTTGCCCTCCGCTGGACTCTTCCCAGTTTTTCCACATCCTTCTTGTAGCATGGGGCCCAAAACTGGACACAGTACTCCAGATGAGGCCTCACCAATGTCAAATAGAGGGGAACGATCACGTCCCTCGATCTGCTGGCAATGCCCGTACTTATACATCCCAAAATGCCATTGTCCTTCTTGGCAACAATGACATACTGTTGACTCATATCCAGCTTCTTGTCCACCATAACCCCTAGGTCCTTTTCTGCAGAACTGCCACCTAGCCACTCGGTCCCTAGTCTGTAGCAGTGCATGGGATTCTTCTGTCCTAAGTGGAGAACTCTGCACTTGTCCCTTTTGCATAGGTGCCAACTTCTCCTGGTGCCGGTGGGTGCTCATGCTCCCCTGCCCTCACCCCAACTCCACCTCTGCCCTTCCCCCCATTCCAACCCCTTCCCCAAAGTCCCTACCCCAACTCCGCCCCCTCCCTGCCCCTATTGGACTCCTTCCCCAAATCCCCACCTCTTCCGTGCCTCCTCCCCTGAGCACGCCACGTTCCCGCTACTCCCCGCTCCCTCCCACAGCCTGTTACGCCGTGAAACAGCTGTTTCGTGGCGGCAAGTGCTGGGAGGAGAAGCAGGGAAGGCGTGCTCATGGGAGGAGGCAGAGGTGAGCTGGGGTGGGGCGGGGAGCTGCATTTTCAAAGGTGCCTAAGGGAATCAGGTGCTCAGATCTCATGGAAATCCAATGGGATCTGGACACCTGACTCCCTGAGGCTACTTTGACAAGGCAGCCTAATGCAACATGTGGCAAGATTCACACTCCCCACCTCTGGAGTGCAAGAGGATCCATGTGTCCATGCTAGGATCTAATCCCCCAGCATCGGTGGGACATCCTGGTCCCAATGAAGCCAATGACAAGTCTCTCACTGACTTCAGGGGGCCAGGATTTCCCCCTGAGCATAGTAGTATTGATGAGAGCAGCTTGCGGGTGCGATGCTGGCCCGAGCACCACTCACCTCTGCCATTTCAATTCTGCCATCTGCGTTCTTGTCATACTTCTGCATGAACTCCTTCATCTTCTCTGCAAAGTTGCCATTCTTAGAGTCCTGTGAACAAAGCGAGAAGGTTGTCCCTCTTGCACTCCAGCAGGGCCTCTGTGCCTCCCGCACTGTGTCTGGTCAGTGCATTGGCTTCGAGCCATGAAATAATGAGAGAGAACAGCAAATGGGAAGGACACTGCTTGGACGTCGAACAAGCCAGTACATCAGCAAGGAGTCCCTTTCTCTCTTAGCCCAAGGCAGGAGAGCCAACGGAATATCCTACCTCAACGCATTTGGGTTAAATGATTATTACAATTGTGCCTATGCGCCCCATTGCGCTAGGCACTGTACACACACACACAGACAGACAGACCCTGCCTGGAAGAGTTTACAATGTAACTAGACAAGAAGAATTAGTCTCATTCCCGGCTAAGAAGCTGAGGCACAGTGAGACTGAGGGAGACTCAGGGCAGCAAGGGCAGAGCTAGGATCTGAATCAGATTTGCTGCACTGAGGTCAGTGCCTTAACCCCAAGCGTGCTCCCATCTAATCCAAGAGAGCAGACTGGCAGCTTGCAGGGAACATTAATCTCAATGAGTTTGAGGTGAGTAACAACCCAGCCTCACATCAAACCAGGAAAGGGAGCTGCCCATGTATCCCTGGCCAGCTAATGCCAGTGTCAGGGTTCCCTCCCCACTCTGAACTCTAGGCAGTTCAGATATGGGGACCTGGATGAAAGACCCCCTAAGCTTATTTCTACCAGTTTAGGTTAAAACTTTCCCAAGGCACAAATTCTTTGCCCTTGGACAGTCCGCTGCCACCACCAAGTGATTTAACAAAGAATCAGGGAAAGGACTACTTGGAGTTCCTATCCCCCCAAACCCCTTCACCCCCTTCCCTGGGGAGGCTTGAGAATAATATCCCAACCAATTGGTTACAAAGTGATCACAGACCCAAACCCCTGGGTCTTAGGACAATAGAGAAATCAGTCAGGTTCTTAAAAGAAGGATTTTATTTAAAAATAAAAATCACCTCTGTAAAATCAGGATGGAAAATAACTTTACAGGGTAACAAAAGATTCAAAAACACAGCAGAACTTCATCTTGGCTTAGTTTCAAAGTTACGAAAAACAGGAATAAACCTCCCTCCAGCAAAGGAAAAATTCACAAGCAAAAAACAAAAGATAATCTAACACACCTTGCCTGGCTTTTACTTACAATTTTTGTAATATGAGGGACTTTTAGGATGGTTTATAGGAGAAGGAGTTTTCTGACCTGATGTTTCTCTGCTTCCCAAGAGAACACACAAAAAACAAAAGCCTTCCCCCCAAGATTTGAAAGTATCTTCTTTCCCCATTGGTCCTTTTGGTCAGGTGCCAACCAGGTTATTTGAACTACTTCACTCCTCACAGGTAAGGAGGAATTCTAGGCTACCCTTAGCTGTATGGTTATGACAGCCAGCTTTACAGATTACTCTGTAAAGGCTGCAAACCCTTACTAGTGAGCGTAACACTCACTACCCAGAGCAGTCCTTTTAATGGCATTGGGGATCCTCTGGGCGGGGAGAGGTTGCAGGGTCAGGTTTTATTAATATAACTTTTGCTAAGGCGACTCTGTCTAAAGCTCCTGTTGACTCCAACGTTAACTCAACATTGCCAACTCTTGTGATTTATTGTGAGGCTCACACTGTTTGGTGTTTTCTCGTCAAGCCCCAGCTCCTGGAGTCATGTGATAATAGGAGAATTGCAGCTTGCATTTAAAAAAAAGTAGGATTTGAGCCCTTGGGTGTGTGGAGAAAAGCTGGAAAATGTGACGCCCCTAAAGGCTCCAACGACAAATATAAAGACCCCAGATCTATTATTTTTGTGATTGGGCGGGGGGGCGCTGGCCTGTGATTTTTGCGGGGTTGGCAATGTTGTTAATGACCCAAAAATGGCAAAGTAGATTTTGCAGAAACTTTCCTAAACAAACATCACCTTGGGGCTGAGACCAAGCCTGGAGGGCTAGATACTGGAGACACTTATGACATGGGCAAGCAGAATATTGTGTGTACCAGGGGAGAAAGACAATCAAACTACCCACATCCAGCTCTACTCAGATTGCAAGTCATAGGAGCTGGAAAACAATAACCCAGCCTTTCCCCAAGCAGCAGATTGAAGTTTAATGGTCACCCTCTTTTCAGAACCCTCTGCCTTAGTTGGCTTGTCATTTACTCTCTGAAAACAAGAGAAAAGATCACGAGTTATGAGGCTTTGTTGCTAGATTTCAGAGTAACAGCCGTGTTAGTCTGTATTCGCAAAAATAAAAGGAGTACTTGTGGCACCTTAGAGACTAAAGTGAGCTGTAGCTCACGAAAGCTTATGCTCAAATAAATTGGTTAGTCTCTAAGGTGCCACAAGTCCTCCTTTTCTTTTTGTTGCTAGAGTGTCTCAGCCATTAGAAGAGACCAAATTAGATGCTAAAAAACTGCTCGGTAGAGGAAGTGCAGTCCAGTGGTTAGAGGAGCGGGAACTAGGTGCTAGTGCTCCTGAATACTGTTCCTGATTCAGCCACTGACTTGCTCTGTGGCCTTAACCAAGTCTCTTCACCTTCCTTGTGCCTCATTTTCCCTATTGTTAAAAATGGGGCTAATCCTATTTCTCTCTTAGGATCGCTGTACAGCTTAATTAACCTCCATACACACAGTGGCTGGAGATCCTCAAATGCCAGGTACTATTAAAATTGTATTGACTTTTGTTTGGGGCCAGTTCTTCCATATGCGAATAATCGGATGGGTGGGTCCCTCTTTAAAGCAGCTTGGGTTTGCCATGCCTTTTTACCTTCTGGCCTTTGCACAGCCAAAGCAGTAGGAAAGGCCACCTGGGCTAAACCCAAGGAGGCCTAGGTTAGGCAAGGGGTTTTGATTGGCCAGCAGGGGGCAGTGTAATGATTGGGGCTGAGCAGTGTTTGGTCAGCAGGGGATGATGGGCAATGGATCCGCTAAGGAACAGGCACACAATAGGTGTCTGCACTCACGCCATGTCAAATGGCTTGGCCTGAGTGAGCAAACCTTGGCTGATGGGGACCCCAAACTGTGTGTGGAGGGGACAGCAGCACAAAGTGGAGCTAGTTTGCTGCCCTCTCAGCGCTTACATCCAACCCCCTGTAAAGGGAGCACAGCCCCAGAAGGAAAGAACAGTCAAAGCAGCAGTCTGGTTATGCCACAGCCCCTCCGAGGCAGTGAGGCCCTGCTCTCCAAGGCTGTTTGGAAGAAGTGGAGATCGTGTTTGCAGTGATTCCATAATTTATGCTGTCAGTTCCATCTGCAGCCTTGCATATGCTCCAATGAATATTGCACAGACATCTGCCAGCAGGCTGCCAGGCTCAGTGCCACCTGTGCCAGCCTGATGATCACATGGCAGCGGGCAAGCCTAGTTCAGTCTCACACTGGTGTGAGAAAGGGGGCTGTGTTGTAGGGAAAGCTCGTCTCTGGCTTGCCTTGGCCAGAGAGACGGCACCATGACCCAGAATACGAGGGTGATATTGGGGAGGAGGGGAGCAGAAAATGAGAGGAATAAATGAGGCTCTTTAGGGATTACCCCTTCCACACACCCCTTCCCAAAACCCATCTGTGGATGTTAGGGCTAGAATAAAAGTTTCATAAGGAAGGAGATAAGAGCTGGCTTGGTGGCAGGGCTCTGTGCTGTCACGCGGGACAAGTGGCTTCAGGGTCCAGTTTGGACTAGCAGAGACTGGACTCACACTGCAGAGCTGGTAGCTAGGGTCTGAAAATAGCAAATACCCTGAGTTGCTCAGCAGCGGCTCTCTCAGCTGGCTGAGGCGTGAATGGATTTCAGCCTGGTCCTTAGCCAGCGAGGACTGGCGCCTGAACCCACCCCAGATGCTTAAAAATCACAAGTCCGCCCCCCCCAAAATCAGGAGACTGGCTTAGAAATCACGAGTTTTTGGAAAAAATAACCCATTGGGGGTGATTTTTATTTGCCTGCTGATATTGGAAGCTTAAGGTTGTCCTCGTGTCACGTTCTCAAGCTGCTCTTTGCAAAGCCTGAGGGCTAGAAACGCGTTCGTATCGACCATTTTAAAACTGTTCTTTACTAACCACAAGCAGCCATGACCTGAATTTCCAATGTCAACTGCAATATGGCCCTGCGAGCTGCTGGGGCCTTAACATCAGTGGTGACGCAGAAGCGTGAGCGACCGCCCTGCTCCTTGCAGCACTGCGCTGCTAGCTCTATGCTGGGCCAGCGGGGTCAAAAGTGACGCAAAGGGGAGTACACCACCTACAGAACCTGTCACACACAACCCCTCCTTGTAGCTGGGGCACCGGGGCTGCAACACGTTCTCATGTAATCACTCGACTCCAGTAGCTGGGGCTTTAGGTAAAACATCAAATATTGCAAGACACAATAAAGTCACGGGAGTTGGCAACACAGATCGTGCAGCCTACAAACGCATATTTGCAGCAGATGTTTCCAGTGTTTACAGAGAGGCCATAGTTTTTTTAAACCCAACTGTGTAATAATGTGAACATATGGGGGAAATACCCTAACTTCTCATTACATGGAAATACTTGCCCAAGTATAAATTGGTAAGGCACATATTGATTCCTAGCCAAATCCTGCTGACTTTGAAGAGTCAGGACCAATCATCATCAAGAGGTTTAGCTTGGCACCCACACTGGGATTTTAGGTACCCTAGAAGTAGGCCTGAGATACGGAGTTCAGAACCAGACTTTTCCAACATCCAGAGCTGTTTGGAGCCAGGACTGGGACCCCACGCCAATCTCAGGTCAGACCCAAGCCCCTGAGTCCTTTTGAAATTTGCTTGTCACTACTGGGCATGGCCCCTAAAACTTGCAGGTGATGGGCAGAGATTCCAGCTCCCTGAGAATGGCTCTTCGTTGCAACCCTCATAGGGAATGAGGCAACACTGAGCTGTGCAGGAGACTCAGGTCAGGAGAAGAACAGGAAAGGAGGGAACAAAGAAGAGGAGGAAGAACAGCAGGAAGAGGAAAGGAAATGTATTTTTCTTACCACTCCAGCACCCTTCCTAGCACTTTCCAGCTCCTGGAAGAAGTTTTCCAGCTCCTTGCCTTCAATGTAGCCATTTCCTGCAAGGAAAACAAACATATGGTTAATAGTGGTTGAGCCAGTGATGGGCATAAGGCAGTGCTGGATTAAGGCCTGTGTGGAGAGGCCCAGCTCCTGGAGTCATGTGATTACATCAGAATTTAAACATTCAGAAAAAAAAAAACAAAATGAATTTCTAGCCTTTGTGGTTGGAAAAAAAAGCTTGAAAACATGGCCCAAGTGTAACCAACGCAGTGATGTCTGCCTGAGTCTGCAGAGAGTCTACGACAATTGCTTGGAGTGGGGAAACTGCCCCTTGTTTCTCAAAAGGGGGCTATCTCCAAGACCTTTTGCTCCAGGGCAACCCACCAAACCTGATTTGGCAGAGGGCTGGATGTAACAGGAGGAATAGAATGCAGCTGGCCTAGCCCACATATCTAACTAGTTTCACCGGGCTGCTGAAGTATGTCCGGAATGCCCCCACAGCCTACCCCGCTGCTCTTGGTGGAGACAACGGGGCTCCATACCGCTTCTCTTGCCTCTCTGGGAGTGGAGGCCCCCCTGCCACCTCTACTCCCAGCCGGGGCTGGGCCAGGGCACAGGGTTCTGGGGATACAGCCATGGAGGGCCTGGTACCATAGTGTGCCTGTGGTCCCAGATTGCCTTATTATCCATCCCCAGTCCATCGAACCGGAGGAGCTCTGTGTGTCTATGGAGTTCCCTTGCCACACTTCCCTGACCCCTGAGCAGAGGCAGGAAGGAGGCTCTTCAGCTACTCTCCCTTAAGCTCAGCTTGGGCGTCAGTAACTCAGCAGGGGCAGGGAGCAGGCTCAGGAGAGAGCAGCACAGATTCAGGCAGTGTCTGTTCTCTGGATTTCCCTTTGGCATTATTCACTCCTGCGAGGGCAGACTGGCGTTACTGGTGCTCAAGCCTTCCAAAATAGGCCCAGAACTTGGGCCAAAGGGCCGGGGCTTGCTTACAGCATCAGGAGAGAACTGGATATGGGCCCCCGGCACAACATTTTAGATCCAGGTCTGAAGTGTGAGGCTGTTGTAGCCAGGCTCTTGCCTCATGATTGGAAGACAGGCAGAACTCGGATGGGCTGGGTCGAAAGCAGACCGATAGACACAGCCTCTACTAACTGAAAGCATCGCATCTGGTGCACCTCCAGGCAACACTTTGCTCCAACACGTGCCTCAGTTTAACCCTCACCCTGTCTCATCCCATCCCCTCCTGCCCATCACACCCCAGTGACAGCTCAACCCCTGCCACACCCCACACCCCTGCCCAGCACACAGCATATGGGGTGTCACACTTTTGCATCTAACTGCAGGGTTAGAAGGGACAGCAAGGTTCCTCTAGTCCCGGGTTTCAGTTCACCACCATGATATGAATATGTCGTGTTTGTACAAAGGATGCCTTGTGAGGTCTCATTTTGTAAGTCTTGATTTGTTGAACAAGAATATCCTGTTGGATTATGTATGCTACCACTGTGTGCAAAGCTCTGAGGTATTGCTAGATGTGATACTGAAATGTGGTGTGAGGTTGGGAACACCATTACAACAAAGGAGTAGCCATCAATAGCCAGCTGGTCGTTAATGGCTCATCAACGCACAATCCACTCTTCCAGAGCCTTCTCAGAGAAGGCACGTACACAATGGAGCCTGCTTGAGCAATGGAGACTGCCTGACCCGCATGTCACAGCGAGGACCTTTTTGGCAGCTGGAAGAAGGTATAAAAAGAGAGCCTCTTCCCCGCCCCCACCCAACTCAACACCCGGAAGAAGGTCTGGAGGACAAAGACTTTGAACTGGGGGAGTTTGGTCCCAGGCTGGGGGTTCCCAGCTTGTGTATTACAAAACTGTACCCTGCTTGTACCGTCCGTCAGGGTGAGAAAAGCTGTTTCGTTCAACTCTTGCTTAGACTAAATGTTTAGGATTTAGAATGCGTGTTACCTTTTTATTTTCTTCTTTATTTTCTTAACTATCTCTGATCTTTATGCCTACCACTTACAATCACGTCAAATCTCTCTCTGTCGTTAATAAATTTACTTTTAATGTTGGGAAATCTGCTCATGTTACAAAGGCTGACACCAGCCCACTTTCCTTTGACGAAGTGGGGAACTAGGTAATGAACTTACACTGGCCAGGCTCCTGACCAGTGCAAACTAGTACAGTTCTGGGGTGCAAGACTGGGGAGCTGGCGGGGGGGAATTGGCTGGAGCCTCCCCATTGTGGGGTCATGAGTGGCTGCGAGACCATTCATGCAGCTCAGTTGGGTGTGTCCCTGCCAGTGGACGGCTGTGTGAGTGCAGGGCCTGTTAGTATCACCGTGTGAGAGACAGCCCAGGGTGGTGGCTTTGGAGGACTCAGTGAGTTCACAGTCCAGGATGCGCCTCGGAGACCTGCCAGACCACGTCAACAACCTGGCAAGATCTCATACAGAGATTTACTAGGTGCCATCCTGCATAGCAAGACCTAGCCTGTCAGCCTCCCAGGTTAGCCTGTTTGGGCCAGCTACAGCAGCAAGGTGACTCAAAGCCTTTCCAGAAGTTCAGATCTATAGCCCTAAGCAGGCCTGTGGGCTGTTGTAACGTGCAGCAGTGGGCTAGTCTACTGTTCTATGGTACTTATATGGCCCCCAATACCGTAGTGTCTGAGCACCTCACTGTCTATTACCATATTTATCCACATAACACCCTGGGACATAGGGAAGTGCTATTATCTCATTTTACAAATGGAGCTAAGTGACTTGCACAAGGTCACATGGGAAGTCTGTGGCACAGCAGTAGGTCTCCTCTGTACTATGCTACTGCTCTAACGGCAGAACCATCCACCCCCTCGTATCGAGCAGACAGGTGGCTGGCTGGCTAGGGCTGATGTGTGATGTGATAAGTGTCAATGTATGACGGAACCCAGTAGATTTGGAACCTCCTCACCATGTTTGAAAGAATCCCCTCTCTCTCCTGGTCTCCAAGAGCACAAAACAAAAGTCAGGTCTGGAACAAAGGCTCAGGGCTCTCTTACATTGGGTCGATCTGGGGCCTATGTAGCTTTGTTCCAACCCAGGCTCTGTAGTTAATAGTGTAGCAGCATTTCCATTATAAACCCTCATTTCAGGGGTATATAGCTCAGCCCCAAGTGCTCGGTCTGGGCTGTGACTTGCCGCACAAGTTGTCAGTCAACCAACCTACTTCTCTCTTCTTACCAATCTGAGGCTATGTCTACACTAAGTTACGCTACTCCAACTATGTGAATAACACAGCTGGAGTGGACATAGCTTAGGTTGACTTACTGCGGTATCTACTACTTGCCCCTCTCGTTTGGGGTGGAGTACTTGGGTTGACCGGATGGCGATCTACGGTCGATTCGGTGGAGCTTCACTAGACCCACTAAATCAACTTCCAGTATGTCAACCGCTGGAGCATGGATCCGGCTATAGTGTAGACATAGTCTAAGAGCATTAACTACAGCCCTTTTTGAAATTGCAGGAGAGAGGGGAAAAAAGAAAGATGGATCCAATTGAGATCCTTCTTAGAAGTCAGGCTCCAAAAATGGCTTTGTTTTTTTTTGTTAAAAAGAGGAAATGTGGGAAGTGAGTCTCCCTCAACTTGATCAGATCATTGCTTCTATGTTGAGATTGGACGTCGGTCAATGCACAACTAGTAAACGAAAATCAGCCACTGAATATGCAGCAACTTGTCTTCAAAGCTCTTTCCTATGCCGTCTGACGGTGCATCATGGCACCTTGCACGGACATTGCTCTTTCCTAGAGCCTTGAAAGACTGAAGAATCAGAGGAATTATTTTGATCACCACTAAAATGCAGCCACTTCAGGTGTGGCATGTGGCAGTCTGTAGCCATTTTACAGTCCATTAAATACAAACCCAGGATATTAAAACAGCAACAAGCCCCTCTACATGGAAACTAGCCAGGAAGAAGGAAACATAACCAAAATCTCCACAACCTGGACTCCCAAGAAGAGGCCATACTGCAACAGCGCCCAAATATCATTCAGAAAGATGGAGTCTGCAGCATGCCCCAAGGGTCAGGCTGGGACTATTTCAGACAGGGAATTTCTACGGGGGGGGGAGGGAGGAGGGAATTCCTAAGTCAATAGGTGCTCATGGAAAACGCACTGTCAGAAGCGCACACCCTCTTTTCAACCAACTTGGTCGTTCACAACGGGGGCAGCAGCGCGGCAAAGTTCTAGAGCCTCTCTCACTTCTTAATAATCCCTAGCTCTTATCTAGTACGTTCCAGCTGTAGCTCCCAAAGCACTCTACAAAGGATGTTAGAATCATTATCCTCACAGTGGATGGGGAAACTGAGGCACAGAGAAGGGAAATGACTTGCCTAAGGTCACCCAGCAAGCCAGTGGCAGAGCTGGATAGAACTGAGGTCTCCCGAGTCCCAGTCCAGTGCTCCATCCATTAGATCACCCTGCCTTTGAGATCCCAGACTTCGTAGGTCAACAACACCACCTTGCACTCCACTCAGAAACCAACAAGCAGCCATTGCTGATCATGGATGGTTCGTTCTTGCTCACATGCTAAGGGTCTAACTGAGCACCATATATAGGGTCAGGAAAGAGTTTTCCCCTGGGTCAGATTGGCAGTAACCATGGGGGTTTTAACCTTCCTCTGTAGTGTGTGGGTGCAGGTCACTTGCCAGGATTATCTGGGCATATCTCAGTTAATCAGTTCTCTGCCCTCGTAGGGGCCTTCTGTTCCCTGCCTGTGGCACATCATAGTTTGGTTTCCTGGGGGCCGTAATACCTTGGTCTCATTTCTCTCGTTGTGTCAGTGTGCAGGTGGCCTGTGCTATACAGGGAGTCAGACTGGATGATCTGGTGCTCCCTTCTGGTCTGGAACTCTATGACTCTATAATGGCAAGTACTCCACGTAGCAAACTGACTGCTGCATTCTGCGTCAGCTTCCACATGGAGTTAAGGTGGCTATGTAGAGCGTCGACCCTAGAGGTCATAAAGACATGGATCAGTTTAGGGAGGCAGGATATAATTCCCCAACCTGGAATTTGTCCAGGACACTGAGACCAGCATCCCTGCCCTGATGATAGGTACTTGTCCCTTCCCATCTCATCTGAATGCTGAATATTGACTCGGGTGTTACCAGCCCACAGGCTGGAACGGCCCCAGAGATCTGCCTGGCTAAATAGCCCTAAGCACCGTTTGGAATTCTTTGCCAACTGATGGAGAGAACATCTATGGATGTAAAAAGCTGCCTTAATTCATATTTATCCAACTTCCAGAAATGGCTCAGGAATCTCTCTCATGAAAGACTCACAACAAAATTAAATACAACCTCCCACCTGTGATGTCGAACAGCGTGTATCCTGATGCTCTACATTACAATCATTCTTTGTTGGGAATGGAAGGGTTGGGCGGGAGATAAGGTAGGATGCCAGGGTTGAAGCCTAGAGTTACAGAAAGCTTTACTATGGTTTCAAACTTGAAACTCGACTCAGGTTTGCCAAAAGATTCTTAAAACTGGGCCAAGATTCCAATAACCCTGGGCTGGTATTAAGTTTTTGGACTGCAACCATGTCCGATCCTCTGGATTCACTCATTTTTAATTCCAACCCAGGCAAAACCTCGGTCTTTATTCCTCTCCAAGAGAGACAATGTCTGGAAGTTGAAGCTAGACAAATTCAGACTGTAACAAAGGTGTATGATTTAGCAGTGAAGTAACTAACCATTGGAGCAATGTCCTGAGAGCCATGGTGTCCTGCGTGACCTTGTGGAAGGCCTTTAGCCTCTCTGTGCAATGGGGATAATAATGCTTCCCTGCCTGACACAGGTGTTGTGAAGATAAATACATTAAAGATTGTGACATGCCTTGAGCTGTTCAATGCAAAGTGCTATACAGGAAATAGGTATTTATTATTTATTAGGATTACGGTGGCTTCTCCATCAGTGGCAATTTTTAAAATCAAGACCAGATGTTTTTCTAAAAGATCTGCTCCAGTTCAAGCAAGTGTTAGTTCAGGGAAGGGCTAAGTGTTCTGCAGGGAGGTCACAGTGGTCCCTTCTGTCCTTAGAATCTATGAGTTGTGCTAGGTGCTGTAAGCACATACAGTGAGAGACAGTCTCTGGCCCACAGCCTAAACAGATACGCGTCACGGGCAACTGAGGCCTGGAGAGGAGAAGGGTTTTGCCCAAGGTCACACAGCAGGTCAGGGATCATGCCAAGAAACCAGGCAGGGTTGCCAACTCCACATAGCAGGAAGTCACTGTACAAACCTTGAAAAATGGCTAGATGTTGCTGTTTAAGCACTCAAAAGGAGTCAAAAATGTCACTAAACAAAATGTCCAGAGAATTCAACATCTATCTATCTATCTATCTCTATCTATCTGTATATGCACCCAGGCAAGTTTAGTCACAAAATCATTGACAAGCAGCTCAGTAATGTTAATAAAATCCATTCCATGCTCTTCTTACTACATTCTGTTGCACACCAAGCCAATGTCATTATGTCTCAGTTGAGCACGTCCTTGGAAGGAATCACATTCTTGGGCTGAGATCACTATAATCTGCAGGCGAGGAAAAGAAGTTTGTGGAGGCTAATTAAATAGTTTGCTAAAGCCAGGCACACTTTGGTGAGAGCAGCAGATTAGCCAGGGCTTGTTTTTAGCCACGTGTCTTCTTTCTTGCTGCTCTGTAGTAGGTAGCACAGCCTGTGAGGCAGGGAAAGCTGGCTAATGAAGTGGGCAGGGCTGGGGAGGCAGGTTCGCCAGTGAGGAGAGCCGCATGGATGGAAGGTGGGGTGGAATGAGACAGGGCCATGTGCCCCAATGGGGCAGGGGGCACTGTGCCTCCACGGTTGAAGCCCTTACTACAGGACTGAATGTGGAGTTAGCTTGATTTCGGCTCCCCTTTACTCCTTCCCCTGGCTGGCCTGGGGTTAGCTGCCCAGCTGGGGGGACTGGGAAGGGGTCCAGCTAGCAGATTTTTGTTTTAAAATCTACTTTCTTGGTTCCCTGCAGCACCGAGCACAGGTCAGATGAATACCCTGGCTCTCCCTTTCACTAACCTGTCGGCTCAAATCCAGGCTGGCAAGAAAGTGAGGCTCAGCTGAAATTAACCAACCCCAGCCCTGTCTGAAGCACTTGCATGAGAGGAAAGTGATCAGGAACAGCCAGCATGGATTCACCAAGGGAAGGTCATGCCTGACTAATCTAATCGCCTTTTATGATGAGATTACTGGTTCTGTGGATGAAGGGAAAGCAGTGGATGTATTGTTTCTTGACTTTAGCAAAGCTTTTGACACGGTCTCCCACAGTATTCTTGTCAGCAAGTTAAGGAAGTATGGGCTGGATGAATGCACTACAAGGTGGGTAGAAAGCTGGCTAGATTGTCGGGCTCAACGGGTAGTGATCAATGGCTCCATATCTAGTTGGCAGCCGGTATCAAGTGGAGTGCCCCAAGGGTCGGTCCTGGGGCCAGTTTTGTTCAATATCTTCATAAATGATCTGGAGGATGGTGTGGATTGCACTCTCAGCAAATTTGCAGATGATACTAAACTGGGAGGAGTGGTAGATACGCTGGAGGGGAGGGATAGGATACAGAAGGACCTAGACAAATTGGAGGATTGGGCCAAAAGAAATCTGATGAGGTTCAATAAGGATAAGTGCAGGGTCCTGCACTTAGGATGGAAGAACCCAATGCACAGCTACAGACTAGGGACCGAATGGCTAGGCAGCAGTTCTGCGGAAAAGGACCTAGGGGTAACAGTGGACGAGAAGCTGGATATGAGTCAGCAGTGTGCCCTTGTTGCCAAGAAGGTCAATGGCATTTTGGGATGTATAAGTAGGGGCATAGCGAGCAGATCGAGGGACGTGATCGTTCCCCTCTATTCGACATTGGTGAGGCCTCATCTGGAGTACTGTGTCCAGTTTTGGGCCCCACACTTCAAGAAGGATGTGGATAAATTGGAGAGAGTCCAGCGAAGGGCAACAAAAATGATTAGGGGACTGGAACACATGAGTTACGAGGAGAGGCTGAGGGAGCTGGGATTGTTTAGCCTGCAGAAGAGAAGAATGAGGGGGGATTTGATAGCTGCTTTCAACTACCTGAAAGGGGGTTCCAAAGAGGATGGCTCTAGACTGTTCTCAATGGTAGCAGATGACAGAACGAGGAGTAATGGTCTCAAGTTGCAGTGGGGGAGGTTTAGATTGGATATTAGGAAAAACTTTTTCACTAAGAGGGTGGTGAAACACTGGAATGCGTTACCTAGGGAGGTGGTAGAATCTCCTTCCTTAGAGGTTTTTAAGGTCAGGCTTGACAAAGCCCTGGCTGGGATGATTTAACTGGGAATTGGTCCTGCTTTGAGCAGGGGGTTGGACTATTTGACCTTCTGGGGTCCCTTCCAACCCTGATATTCTATGATTCTATGATTCTATGAACCAGGCTTAACGTGGTAATTTACAAAAGTAAACCGCCCAGGTTAGTTACACCAGTGGAGATTTCTCTAATATGGGCAGGGGCATAATGTGGGCATGTTTTAACAGAGCCACAGATTGGGCCAGCAAGGCCGGGAGGTCCGCCTGGCTGGAGGGCTGAGCTGTGAGATGGGACAGACCAGTGCAGGCTGAGAAGGCTGTGGACAGGGGATGCTAGAGCTGAGGAGGAGGATGCAGCATGGCTTGCCATGAGGGTGTGCACTGGCTAGGGAGTGACCCCGCCACACATATCCCTCACCCCTGCATTAGACTGTAAGCACTCCAGGGCTGGCCCTTTCCTTTTATATTTCTTGTATATTTATGGTTATGGGCTGACTGTGTGCTTGGTGCTGTAACTGCAATGAATGTGGCCGCTGTGGGGGTCAGGGGCAGTTTGCTGTAATGTCCCAGGCAGGTCAGATACATAGAATCATAGAATATCAGGGTTGGAAGGGACCTCAGGTCATCTAGTCCAACCCCTTGCTCAAAGCAGGACCAATCCCCAACTAAATCATGATCTATTGCTGCCAGATGAAATGGTCTAATGGAAATGCACATACCCTCATTAGCTGCTCTTCTCTCTTGCACCAGTTCCTGTTCACTGGGAAGGTAGTTCTTGGGGCCTGTTTCTTCTCTGCTTCTTGTGTGAGGAATTGCTCCCAGTGTCATGGCGCTGAGGCTTAGCTACAGAACATTGAACTTGAAAATGCCTGACGAAGCCCTGGCATGTGGGTCACTGGGAGAAACTGCAGCAGAGAGAGGAAGCTGATGTGGGGGGAATCTCGGAGAGCCTCTGCTGCTACCCAGGTACAGCCATTGCTAGGACACCAGAATGAAGCTCTTATGGAGAGCTCCTTCTGTGTGCGTCCCTCTCCATGACTGGGTAACCCCGGCAGGGCCTCTTGGGACAGTATTGCTGCGAGTCGCCATTAAAGCATCTGCACTCCCATGATGGGATAAGCCCTTACTCAAGTTAAAAATCATCCTGAAGGTGATGGGAATTCTGCCTGTGAAAGGACTGGGAGGATACCAGGAACTTGCCCATTTGTTATATCTATCAATGGTATTTACATGGCCGCTGTAACAGGGTGACTGGCCCTTTAAGGGGAAACAGCTGCAGTGCCCACCTGTGATGCTTAATTCATGCCCCAAGTGCAGAAAATGAGCAGTCAGGTCCCATGTCTAAATCAGATCCTCTGGGGTGGAGAGCAAACAGAAGCCTGTGGCCAGCCAGAGAGAATCCACATTCTGGGAGCTGCTGTCGGATAGAGAGGAGAGAGAGACTAGGGGTACCAAAAAGCCCTGCAGTAGCAAGTCTCCGAGTCTGGGTCAATGGACTTTGCTAAAAGGAGCAGTGTAGCCATTCTGCCTGGGTTGGAGCCTTCATTCTCGGAGTGTGTTGTCTGCAGCGCCTCCTGCTGGTGTCCCTCCGCACCTAGACCTGCCTCTTCACTAGCTCCTCCTCCTTCGCAGCTGTCTTTGTGGCAGAATGTAGGGGGTGACTGCAGAGACAAAAGATGCCTTTGACCAGGGGAGAGGGAGATCAGATAGTGGCCAGCTGCAGTCTGCAGGCACGGGTGCTGTTAACCTCAAGCTCTCATTGTTTTAATGTAAAGAACACCACGCTCCCTGCATGATGGTCTCTTGCTGGGTATGACCGAGCTGCAGCTCCTCCCTGAGACAAGTCAGCTCAGCTACCCACCCAGTGCATGCTGTCCAGCCACAGGGCTGCCGGTGAGACCTCCAGGGTGTGCTCAGGGTCCGCCTCAGAATTATAGCCTAGGCTCACAGAGCGAGCGGTGGAAGGAGCCAACTGTAGCGACTCATCCAGTCCATTCCCATTCCCTAGGGCAGGGATGGGCCACTTTAAGGTAGCAGAGGGCCACAAAAATCTACTAAAACCCTTTGGCGGGTTGGGATAGTTGGGTCTTGCCTCCAGGTGAGGTGATGTGATGTGGGCGGGGGCGGGGGGGGAGGTCGGGTCTTGCTCCGGGGGAGTGGATTTGGTGACCAAGATGCCCTGTGCAAATCCTGCAGCAGCAGCTCCTTCCCACAGGACTGGGCACAGCTTCCTGCGCTGGCCCATTGGATCTTGCCACAGTGTCACATGACATACGTGTCCCCCTTTGGGCAGGGCTCATTCCTCGCCCTGCCCCCTTGCTGGCCCTAGATGTGCCAGATCACCTGCCCCAACCTGGACTGTGGCGGGCCAAATCAAATGACCTGGCAGGCTGGATGCAGCTCCTATGCCACCAATTGCCCATCCCTGCCCTAGGGTATCCAGCGTTTGCGTTTATAATGAGGTAGCACCCAACAGCCACAGCCAAGTTGGGCCCCACTGTGCTAGGACCTGTGCAAATCTATCATAAATTACAGTCCATGCCCTAAAAGACCATTGCCTGGTCGCTCTCTCCTTCCCCACATGGCAGCTCTTTGCTGAACACCTGGCATTGGTTGATTGGCATGAAGGACTTTGTGGGACTTACCTAGTGCAAAGACTGGGGTCAAGGAGTGAGATGGGATATGACTGAGGAATTCAGTTACAAATGGCACAGTGAAAAGTGACCAGTTCCTTCTTTCTCCATAATGAGAATGGTGGGGGTCAGCAGCTGGAAATGCTTCTCCCCATAGGGTGGAGTTCATGGCTGCAGAAGGCCATTGTGTCAGGCGCTGACCCAGATGATTTTATCAAGAACATCTGCAGCTATTGCAAGCAAAAGATAAATCAGTCTCATGCTTCAAGGGCTGGGCATACGCTGGTTGCTGCTATGGTCAGGAGGAATTACATACTTATCCCTCAACCTCCCATAGACTGCACAGGTGTTCCTATGCATCATTAGGAGTTCTTATCTTCCTCTGAGCTCTCTAGCATTGACTGCTTTTGGAAGAAGTTTATTGATGGCCCAATGGGCTGGTGCCCCAGTGCTTTGTGACATGCTGCAGTAACAGAGATTCACTTGTTAAAATTCCCAAGGAGATAAATAGCTCCTCGTGATAACTGCTGAATTTCCTTAGTTATAGAAAAACAGCCCGTATGTTCTGTAAACGACACAACTTGGTGTTTAGGCAGTGCCAAGTTTCTTTAAACATAGACATTCAGTATCTATCACTAGAACTCTTTGTTTACTTACTTTTGACCAAAAAAAGAGACTGTTTTTACACAATGCATAATTAGCCGGTGGAACTCATTGCTACAAATATCACTGAGGCCAAGAGCTTACCGGGATTCAGAAAAGACTCAAACATTTATATAGCTAGTGAGAACATCCACATTTAGATTAACTAGGACTATACATGCACCAACTCCAGAACAGGGAAGGGCTAGAAGCCTGCGTTGCTTCAGGGCCTAAACCAACATCTCATGGAGGAGTTAATTAGAAACTTCTCTTGAGGGTTGGTCATTAACAAATGTCCACTGGTGGGTCCTGCTATGGCCCCTATTATCTGAGCACCTCACAATGTTAACCAGAGTTGTCCTGGCAGCTCCCCTGGGAGGCAGGGAAGTGCTATTACCCTTGTCTGACAGATGAGGAAGTGAGGCACAGAGACAGACTAAGGCCCTTCTTCAGGGTCACACAGAGACCAATAGCAGAGCAAGGAATCGGACCTGGGTGTGTCTCAGTCGCCGGGATCATTGCTGATGTGCATGGGGGAGGCTTGTACTGCCACAGCCCCTGTGGCAACTAGCTCGTGGGGCTAGAAGACATCAGTCTCCATGACTGGCATGCTGGCACCTTTCATCCAAGCAGAGTTCCACTCGATGGCACCACTAACTCGCTCAGTGTCCTCTTGGAGCAATGCACGTTGCCCAGGATTCTCTGCTTGCTGTCTCCTTGTAGATCCCTTGTTTTCCTCCCAGGACCTGCACCCCCCTTCCTCTTTTGTTTTTTGCTGGCTCCTGTGTTCTTTTGACCTCTTTGTTTTCACGGGCAGAGCCCCACCACACACTGATCAAAAAGGCTGGTGCCCTGCACCCACACATACATCCAAGCAGTGTCCCGCTAGCTCCCTTCTTCTTGTCTGGGGGTCTCCGCCTGGTGCCTCGCACAGATGCTCTTCTGTTGTACCTTTGACCCATCTCTGCACTGTTCATTTGTCCCATTAGTTGACCTCAGGGTTTTTCTGGCTCTTCCCCACGCCGAAGTGGATGGCCCTCCCTTCACTGGAGATCAAAGAGCCCAGAGCCTTTCGCTAGCATTGAAAAGTACTTTGAAAATTCCAGTCCCTTGCTGAGCTCCTTTTGGCAACTTGGCGCTGGGGCCTCAATCCACAGGGCTGCACGAGTGGTTTCCTGGAAAGGACCACCTCTCTTTGCTGCCCTGCCAGAAATAGTCCTCCCAGGAAGGGCGCAGGCAAGCCATTGCCAGTCGAGCCTCACGTGGATCTTGCAGCAGCCTTTCCCCAGTCGCTGGGCAGCCAGGTTGGAAGGGTCAGTGAACAAAGTATGGCTGGCTGCTTTGGCCCTGGAAGGAGCTGCCGTCTGGCTTGCAAAACATTTAACGGCCTTCTACGCTGCTGTACACTTAAAGCTGGGGTTCCTATGGTAACAATGCCTGCTCTCTCTCTTAATGAATTCATTCCCAATTAGTTTCCGTTCGGTCTCCCTTCCTTTCTCTCTCTAACTCCAGTTCATCTCTCTGCCGTCACTTTCTAATTGCCATCTGAAAGGCTCCCGTGTTCGGGTGTTCTCATGTGGAGCAGAGCAAGCAGGGCGAGGCTCCATCAAAGACTGAATAAAGCGGCCGGGGGGTGCGGCGCTCAGCCAGGAATCCGGGGAGCGGGGAGCAGTGATCGCTATCTCCCGCCACCTTCCTATCCAAGCCGGCTACACAAAGAGAGATGCCACTGACATCCCCTCCGCGCCCCTCCCCCACCCAGCAGCTGGGCGTGTGAGTGCACCAGGCCCCTAGAAACAACGAGCAATCGCATCGTGTCTGCGCTTTCCCAGCACGGTGAGTAATGAGGCTTGTCCTGCAACCGTGCCTGGAATGACACACACGTACAAGGCCTGGTCTGCATTGCACAGCGCTACGCTGGGACTGGAAAGGAAGAAACGCGGACAGATCTGAGCTCCTTTACCCACCTAGAATACAGAAGAGGAAGCTGTGACGAGATTTTCTCTCGGCTGCACCAAAGAGAAGCTCTGGAGAACGAAACACCCAAAGGCAAGAACTAAGGAGACACCTGCTTGTCTCCCCCGGCCCCCTCTACCTTCTTACTGAACTGTTTGGGAATGACTAACTCCTCTATGGCTATACTGCAATTAGACACCCGCGGATCAGGCTCGGGGCTAAGGGGCTGTTTAATTGTGATGTAGACGTTCAGGCTAGGACTGCAGCCCGGGCTCTAGGACTCTGCAAGGGCATTAACATGGCAATTAAACAGCCCCTGAGCCCGAGCCCCGCGAGCCCGAGCCAGCTGGCATGGGCCAGCCGTGGTGTCTAGTTGCAGTGCAGGCATATCCTAAGACTATTAGGGCTTGAAGGTTGTGCCGTGTATTACTGGAAAGGTCATCTTTCATGCATGCTAAAGTACCAGCTTAGAGTGCTTCCATTCCTGCCTCTCAGAGCCCAGGGCACTGGGGTAAGCAATTGCTCACCCAGTCCGCTGGTTCCTGTATGTGGGGTTTCCATTGTCACCCACCCTTGACTGATGGTGGGTCTGTACGGTTACTAGGACAAGTAGCGTGAGCATTTGGGGCCGACGCACCATCACTGTGCCGATGACATTTGGCTCTGTCCCTCATTCAGTGGACACCATGTGTGGACCCTGCTTTCCCAGTGGGCCTGCCGAAGGGTGAGCTGCAATCCAGATGGAGGTGCAATCCTGATAAGATGGAGGCAATGCTAGCTGGTTGGGGGAATGCAACTGAGCTGACACCTAGCCCATGAGAAATCCAGCCTGCCCACCAGCCTGTGGCCACGAGCAGGGGCTGCTTCCAGTGCCCAACTGGGATCTGTTAAGGGCACTCCACCTTTCTGGAACTGTGAGACACCTTTTTGGTTTTGGTCCACAGCCTCTATCTCCACCCAACCCACTGACAGCCTCCAACCACACCTCCATGCTGAGGGTTCATATTACAGGCTTAACTGATCGTTCTCCAAAGAAGATCGCTTTGCTGCTGCGGGTCACGGTGGCATTCTCAAAAGGGTGTACTGGAGGTTCATCTTGCCCCATGAAGCTGGTACATGCACTGGGGCAGCTCATGCCAATAGAGAGAGATGAGGGAGATACAAAGATATCAGGAGTGCTCATTACTTGTTCTAAGCAGTACCAGGGATTCTGTGAGCCCTATCTAGTATTTCTGCTGGTGTGCTCAGAAGCAGTGTCTCTCGGAGGAGGAAATTAGTGTCCGTCTAATAATTAGTCACATGTCTACTCTCGCAGGGTATTTGGTTTCAAGAATGTTGAAGGCATGCTTCACAAATCTCCCTTTTTATCTCTGAATCATAGAATCATAGAATCATAGAATATCAGGGTTGGAAGGGACCTCAGGAGGTCATCTAGTCCAACCCCCTGCTCAAAGCAGGATCAATCCCCAATTAAATCATCCCAGCCAGGGCTTTGTCAAGCCTGACCTTAAAAACTTCTAAGGAAGGAGATTCTACCACCTCCCTAGGTAACGCATTCCAGTGTTTCACCACCCTCCTAGTGAAAAAGTTTTTCCTAATATCCAACCTAAACTTTCCCCACTGCAACTTGAGACCATTACTCCTTGTCCTGTCCTCTTCTACCACTGAGAATAGTCTAGAACCATCCTCTCTGGAACCACCTCTCAGGTAGTTGAAAGCAGCTATCAAATCCCCCCTCATTCTTCTCTTCTGCAGACTAAACAATCCCAGTTCCCTCAGCCTCTCCTCATAAGTCATGTGTTCCAGACCCCTAATCATTTTTGTTGCCCTTCGCTGGACTCTCTCCAATTTATCCACATCCTTCTTGTAGTGTGGGGCCCAAAACTGGACACAGTTCTCCAGATGAGGCCTCACCAATGTCGAATAGAGGGGGACGATCACGCCCCTCGATCTGCTGGCTATGCCCCTACTTATACATCCCAAAATGCCATTGGCCTTCTTGGCAACAAGGGCACACTGCTGACTCATATCCAGCTTCTCGTCCACTGTCACCCCTAGGTCCTTTTCCGCAGAACTGCTGCCTAGTCATTCGGTCCCTAGTCTGTAGCGGTGCGTTGGGTTCTTCCGTCCTAAGTGCAGAACCCTGCACTTTTCCTTATTGAACCTCATCAGATTTCTTTTGGCCCAATCCTCCAATTTGTCTAGGTCCCTCTGTATCCTATCCCTGCCCTCCAGAGTATCTACCTCTCCTCCTAGTTTAGTATCATCCGCAAATTTGCTGAGAGTGCAATCCATACCATCCTCCAGATCATTTATGAAGATATTGAACAAAACCGGCCCCAGGACCGACCCCTGGGGCACTCCACTTGACACCGGCTGCCAACTAGACATGGAGCCATTGATCACTACCTGTTGAGCCCGACAATCTAGCCAGCTTCCTACCCACCTTATAGTGCATTCATCCAGCCCATACTTCTTTAACTTGCTGACAAGAATACAGTGGGAGACAGTGTCAAAAGCTTTGCTAAAGTCAAGAAACAATACATCCACTCCTTTCCCTTCATCCACAGAACCAGTAATCTCATCACAGAAGGCGATTTGATTAGTCAGGCATGACCTTCCCTTGGTGAATCCATGCTGACTGTTCCTGATCACTTTCCTCTCATGTAAGTGCTTCAGGATTGATTCTTTGAGGACCTGCTCCATGATTTTTCTGGGAACTGAGGTGAGGCTGACTGGCCTGTAGTTCCCAGGATCCTCCTTCTTCCCTTTTTTAAAGATTGGCACTACATTAGCCTTTTTCCAGTCATCCGGGACTTCCCCGGTTCGCCACGAGTTTTCGAAGATAATGGCCAATGGCTCTGCAATCACAGCCACCAATTCCTTTAGCACTCTCAGATGCAACGCGTCCGGCCCCATGGACTTGTGCACATCCAGCTTTTCTAAATAGTCCCTTACCACCTCTTTCTCCACAGAGGGCTGGCCATCTACTCCCCATGCTGTGATGCCCAGGGCAGCTGTCTGGGAGCTGACCTTGTTAGTGAAGACAGAGGCAAAAAAAGCATTGAGTACATTAGCTTTTTCCACATCCTCTGTCACTAGGTTGCCTCCCTCATTCAGTAAGGGGCCCATACTTTCCTTGGCTTTCTTCTTGTTGCCAACATCCCTGAAGAAACCCTTCTTGTTTTTCTTGACATCTCTTGCTAGCTGCAGCTCCAGGTGCGATTTGGCCCTCCTGATTTCATTCCTACATGCCCGAGCAATATTTTTATACTCTTCCCTGGTCATATGTCCAACCTTCCACTGCTTGTAAGCTTCTTTTTTATGTTTAAGATCCACTAGGATTTCACCTTTAAGCCAAGATGGTCGCCTGCCATATTTACTATTCTTTCGACACATCGGGATGGTTTGTCCCTGTAACCTCAACAGGGATTCCTTGAAATACAGCCAGCTCTCCTGGACTCCTTTCCCCTTCATGTTAGTCCCCTAGGGGATCCTACCCATCCGTTCCCTGAGGGAGTCGAAGTCTGCTTTTCTGAAGTCCAGGGTCCGTATCCTGCTGCTTACCTCTCTTCCCTGTGTCAGGATCCTGAACTCAACCAACTCATGGTCACTGCCTCCCAGATTCCCATCCACTTTTGCTTCCCCCACTAATTCTTCCCGGTTTGTGAGCAGCAGGTCAAGAAAAGCTCCCCCCCAGTTGGCCCATGCATTGCCATGTCAGCCTTCTTCTGATAAATGTGTTAGTCTCTAAGGTCCCACAAGTACTCCTGTTCTTTTTGTGGATACAGACTAACACGGCTGCTACTCTGAAACCTTCATTTCCCCTGGCTCTCTTGAGCTCTCTTTACTGGATGTTCTTGGGGAATCAGAGCTGCAGTCCAGTACATTATCCAGGCTAAGGGATTCGCAGAACAGCAGTTGTTTATCAGGTGAAGCCTCCTAACCGAGAGCCTTAGGGAGGATTGACAACGAGACTGTTGGAGCTACTATGTGGCCATCTCCTCAAAGAGTTGTCCTGAAAGCTGCTGAGAGAGAATGAATTGGAAACAGATCCTATTTGTCCTTGCAACCATTTATTCTGCAGGTTAATGTTCCACTCATTGAGCTCTTGCTTCCATGGGCTCTGGATTCTTATCTTCCAAGGAAGAGGAAAGGTCAATTTACAGCTTCAGCTTCTCTGCCCTCTATTCTCAGACACCAGCCCATCCAAAAATCATCAGTAACCTGCGAGCTAAGTAGCCACCCAGCCGGACCCTACCTGCCTTATGAAGTATAAGGAGATCAGAGGCTAAAGTGATATGGCTGTAGACAACCACTACTTTACCCAGAGAGCCTACATTGGCCATTCCTTTCAATACTGTATGCTCAGTCCCGACAAGGTCATTTCTGCCTTCAGGAAGAGAGTTGCTTCCAGTGTCAAAAGGAACACTAGGAGTTAGAACGTAAATGAGTTAATACACACCCCTTAATCTCTCTCTTGCCAGGTCTGCTCAGGTAAGGCTGACGGCTAGCAAAACTGTACTGATGCCCACAGACAGTGTATTCTCCTCTGCCCGTCCAAAAGAGTAACGGTTACCACCCCCATTAGCACTGTCTGCCTGCCTAGCACAGGGTTCTACAGTCCCATCTATCACCATGGTGTTCGGGCTTCTTCCAGTAGAACCAGTATCAACAGCCAAATCCCGAGTGGGCTTCATGGATTCTCCAGAACTAATGGAAGACAGATGAGTAGTCCACCCTCCTGCTCATCTCCCAAATTGCAGCATGACCCAAGGAGCCAGGTACACATGACATGGTGCCAGGTGATCAGCCCCCATGAAAGGTCTGCATTATAAAGTGACTAAGTTAACAGCAAGAACATATCATTACTAAGGGTGAACAAAATGGTCCAAGTAGATCCTTGGTATAACTCCATCAATGTTCCCCAGAGCATTATAGATAGAAGAAACGGAATGGCCAAGGCCACTCTTAAATGCTCCTTTGCTGCCAAAGGCTGATCCTCAGTTTTTGAAGACCTTACAAATTCAGGCCCATCTGACAAAGGCCTGTCTTAAGTGCTACGGCTCTGTGGCAACCAGATGGTCTCCTCCGCCCAACTGTGCCCAGTGTCTATGGCAATTCGAATTCTGCCTCTCATTGGCAGGATCATTCACTGGTGTAAGCAGTATGGCCATAGAGCATCAGGCTGGTGAATAATTATAAGGTTTCCATTTCACCTAAGGGAACTGGAAGGGTTTAGCAGGTAGACAACAGAATGTAAGGGGACTGTTGTCCCCTTGCTAAAACTCAGTGGGGGGGTTTGGTTGCTAGCTCACAGTACCAAAAGAAAGGGGAAGGGTCGATGGGAAATCAGGACCTGAAGACCTACAGTCCCCAGGGCGATAGAGAGAGGCCAATGCTCCAGGTCAGCCTGATGGACAGGGTGGGCAGGCTAATGAGGGAGTCAGGAGGCCAAGGGGTCCCGTCCTCTGTGTGAGCTATTGCCTGGGTCAGACAGAGTGGGGCTGAGCTAAGGAGAGAGCAGGGGCCCGAGCTGAGCTGGGGAGCAGAGCTGTGCTGGCCAGAGGGGCCAGAGCAGCAGCCCAGGGAGCTGGAGGCAGGGCAGCAGCAGCACTGAGGCAGAGTGGTGGAGCTGGGGCTGGGGCTGGAGCTGTCTGGAGCCGGGTGCGGTGAGCAGCTGGGGAGAGTGAGGGGGACGCTGGGCAGCGGGCCCAGCACAGGCCAGACTTGGGGGATCAGAACCCTGACGGGGCGGGGGCGATGCCGAGAAGCAGGGCCCTGCCACCTAAAGCCTGAGGGTGTGTGGCCACCACCAGAGCAAGTGTCCGACCCGCAGCATCCCTGCAGCACAGCCAGGGCCAGAGAAGGGGCCTGGGACGTGTGAGGAACAGACTGAACTGCCCTGACATCCCAGAGATGCTGGTTGTGATGTCCCCGGGCCGCAGAGCTGGGTGATGGGTTTTCCTTTCACCTTTGCCATTTTCTCCTTATTTTTTAATTAGTTGCTATTTAATAAATTCTATTTGCTTAAACTATATGTAATGTAATGGTTTTGTTCAATATCTTCATTAATGATCTGGAGGATGGTGTGGATTGCACCCTCAGCAAGTTTGCAGATGACACTAAAGTGGGAGGAGAGGTAGATACGCTGGAGGGTAGGGGTAGGCTACAGAGGGACCTAGACAAATTGGAGGATTGGGCCAAAAGAAATCTGATGAGGTTCAACAAGGACAAGTGCAGAGTCCTGCACTTAGGACGAAAGAATCCCATGCACCGCTACAGGCTGGGGACCGAATGGCTAGGCAGCAGTTCTGCAGAAAAGGACCTAGGGGTGACAGTGGATGAGAAGCTGGATATGAGTCAACAGTGTGCCCTTGTTGCCAAGAAGGCCAATGGCATTTTGGGGTGTATAAGTAGGGGTATAGCCAGCAGATCAAGGGACGTGATCATTCCCCTCTATTCGACATTGGTGAGGCCTCATCTGGAGTACTGTGTCCAGTTTTGGGCCCCACACTACAAGAAGGATGTGGAAAAATTGGAAAGAGTCCAGCAAAGGGCAACAGAAATGATTAGGGGACTGGAACACATGACTTATGAGAAGAGGCTGAGGGAACTGGGGATGTTTAGTCTGCAGAAGAGAAGAGTGAGGGGGGAATTTGATAGCTGCTTTCAACTAGCTGAAAGGGGGTTCCAAAGAGATGGATCTAGACTGTTCAGTGGTACCAGATTACAGAACAAGGAGTAATGGTCTCAGGTAGCAGTGGGGGAGGTTTAGGTTGGATGTTACGAAAAACTTTTTCACTAGGAGGGTGGTGAAGCACTGGAATGCGTTACCTAGGGAGGTGGTGGAATCTCTTTCCTGAGAGGTTTTCAAGATCAGGTTTGACAAAGCCCTGGCTGGGATGATTTAGTTGGGGATTGGTCCTGCTTTGAGCAGGAGGTTGGTCTAGATGTCCTCCTGAGGTCCCTTTCAACCTGATATTCTAGGATTCAGTGGGTCAGGGAAGCGTCCAGAGTGGAAAGAGCACCCTGGAGTGGGGACACCTGAGCCCTGCCTAAGTGACCACGACAAGGTTGGGGCTCGAGTCCCCCAGGAATCCTGGACCCAGCCTTGTTGGGGTTATGAGGACTCTGCCACACAGGAGAGTGGAAGGGGAGCTCTCAAGGGCAGGCAGGTCTCTGGGTAAAGGAAGTGGGAGCGAGGACTCAGATCCTTTCGCTAGCCCATTTCATCGGGGTAGTGTGTAAGACAGGAAAGTTCCCCACAATAGTGGGACCATTCCCCCGGTTACAAGAAGTTGGTGGATTTGTCATCTTTATGTAAAATCTGTCTAGATACTTCTATGGATCACAGCACCTTTGTTTCTGGATTGAGCTTCACAACGCCCCCTGCCCCCAACAGTCCCATTTTACAGATGGGAAACTGAGACACAGAGCAAATGCCGTGACCTCCCAAAGATCACACAGGAAATTTTTGGCACCACTAGGAAGATAACCTGAGCCCCAGGCCAGTGCCAGAACCAGGACACCATTCGTCCACCTCTTTATCAATAAAAAATGCAGAGGAGCCCCAAGCACCTCTCAATTCAGTTAAAGAGCAGCAATTGGTTCAGCAAATTGAAAAGAAAAACAAGAAAAGCTCGAAGTTGCTGGATTATCTTTTGCCATGGCCACGTCAGAGCTCTCAGCAAAGCAGGTAGATCTTACCCTCCCACTACTGCACTGTAAATGACCCACAGCCCAGCGTCAGATCGCTTCAGAAGTTTCACCCATATGGTTATTTACAGTTGTGCCATGGGCAGAATGGCAGTTCAGATTCTGCTCTTCACTGACCTTTTTTTTTAAAACCATGGCTGCTGCTCAACTAAGTGGCTCAGTCCAGAATTTTGGTCTCCTTGCTAGAGTATGTATTTGTCCCCCATTACAGCATCTGAGCCCCTCCCAATCATTAATGTATTTACTCTCACAGTACCTCATGTGAGGTAGGGCTGTGCTATTATCTGCATTTTACAGAGAAGAAACTGAGACACAGAGACACTCGATGAATTTCCTAAGGTCACACAAGGAGTCTGTGGCAGAAGACACAATTGAACCCTGCTCTCCAGCTACTTCCGTAACCCCTGGGCCATCCTCCATCTCCTGTGCATCCCCTCCGCTGCGTCACCACAGAATCAAAGAGTACATGCCGTGCACTGAAAGCCTGGGGAGTTGGTTTGGTTTTCAGCCACTTCGGTCAGTAACTACATTTTGCACTGTGAGTTCTGTACACAGCTAGTACACATTCCTGCAGGATTCAGCTATCCACAGTGACTGTCAGAGGTGAAAGAGTGGCTGACAAGTGGACCTCATGCTGGCATCAGCCAGGCAGAGAGCTTTGCTGTCTATTTAACTGGAGTGAGAAGAACCTCGCCCTGGTATCTGTTTCCAGTGAGAAGAGAGGCTGGAGAGCTTGGTGGAGATTGCTTTGGCTATTTATTTCAGAGCCATCACTTTGAGTCCACCCTGTTCTTACATCAGATGAGTTTGATGGTGTCCATCCAACAAGGTTCAAATCATAGAATCATAGACTATCAGGGTTGGAAGGGACCTCAGGAGGTCATCTAGTCCAACCCCCTGCTCAAAGCAGGACCAACCCCAACTAAGTCATCCCAGCCAGGGCTTTATCAAGCCTGACCTTATAGAGCCCTCCTCCTGTGGGATCATAGCACAATGAGAATGCACTATCCTTTCACCGCCCATGGCCATGAGGGGACCAAGCCCAGTCCAAATCGTGGGTGCAATGAGTTCAGTGCTATCATACAAATGGGTTTTAATCTCTGCTTAGGGGAGGCCAAGCACGGGAAATGCAGGGGTTGGCGACAGTCAGGCCTGAGGTGCCTTCGCAGAGCCGTTGGGGGAACTGGCCCACACCAGGCCGGTCCAATCAATCTGACACACTAACATTCCCCAAAGCCACCAGCAGCGGCCTGGAGTTGACTCCACCAGCAGAGCATTTGAACCTTTTCCCTACAGTGATGTCTTGCCACCAAGAAGAAGTTTCAGACCCACCCCTCTCATCAAGCCATAAGGAAGGGGAGGCTGATCATGACAATCTGGCTGGGATGATTTAATTGGGGATTGGTCCTGCTTTGAGCAGGGGGTTGGACTAGATGACCTCCTGAGGTCCCTTCCAACCCTGATATTCTATGATTCTATGACAACCCCTCCCCAGCCAAGAACCCCGCCACTACCTCAGTGGCTCATGAACAGACAAGAGCCTCCGTTTTTAGCGTGCTCTAGACCCAACCTCCCAGTAGCCTCAATGAGTCCTAGAGCTTAAGGTCAGTAGGGACCACCATTTCATCTCGCCGGACCTTCTGTAGATCACAAGCCTCCAACACCCGCACGCTGAGCCCAGCCATGGAAATGAGACCAACATGAAGGAGTTGTTTGTGCTTCTGCTGCTCTGCTGCTGTCCCACTGCATGCTGGCCTCTGCTTTGGAGCCCAGACAGAGGAGAGGCAGATGGTTATTGACACTGTCCCACAATGTTCTGAGGTCTGAACGGGCATAGCCAGAGGGGCAGCAGATTTATCCACAGTGACGGACTCTCAGCTGGGTCCCAAGAAGCCTGGTGCTTCAGAGCTGCCGTTCTTTTCCATATCAGCTGAGACAATCTTCAAGCCAGTGAGCACAAAATAAAAGTGAATGAATGAATAGACTTAAGAGCTGCAGTGTCATTCACAAGGATAGACACAGCTGCCGTAATCAATCCTGCTGCCCTTGGGAGTACAATGGTCAGTGATTTATTGGTGGGTATCCTCACCAGGCAAAGGTCCGCGGCTGCAGGCTGAGCTAAATTAATGAGTTGCAGTATATTTAGTAAGTGATTGGGCACACCAAAGAGGGATGGGGTGGAAGTTGGGGGAAAAATACATTTCCCAGCTAGGAAATTCCCTTCATGAAAAAAATCTCTACAGCTGAGCAGCAGCCAGGGACAAAAAACACCCTCTTGGAACTTCATGATTACAGCAGGATAGAACTCAGATCTTCCTATTACAGAAAGCACAGGCACCTGCCATTGGAGCTAAGGGAAAATCTCCTCTAAGCAGAAGCAGTATAGAGTTAATGGCACACAATTGAGCAGTTCTGATTGCTGCCAGTAGAAGGCAGTCATGTACATACAAACCAATTCATTACAATAGCTTTATGGGAAATATAGGATGGTCCAGCGATCAGGGTGCTAGCCTGGGACTCCACAGAGCCTGGTCCAATGCCTTGGTCTGCCATAGACTTCTTGTGTGACCTTGGGAAAGTCACTTCGTCTCCTGTGCCTCAGTTTCCCATCCATAAAATAGGGTGAATAGTACTTTCCTGTGGGACAGGGGTGCTGTGAGGATAAATACACTGTGAGATACTCAGATACTAGAGTAACAGGGCCATGTGAGTCCCTGAAATAACTGAAGCTTCTTTCTCTAAAGCTCCTGGTGCTGTGGACAGAACCCTATGGGCCATTGGTCTTTTAGGTGATGGCAATTTCTAAGTTGATCCGTTCCCTTGTTTCAACAGTTTTTGAGCAATGGCTGCTTGGGAGTCGGGGGGTGAAAAGGAAAATGGATCTATCAATGGCTAGCTTTCCCCTTTTGTGTCTGAGCTGCAGGGAGTCCCAGCCAAGCCTGGCTCACATCTTTTTGAAATGATTTTTATACAATTTTTCCCTTTGTTGGCAAGAAGCGAACGTGGCTCTTTCCAGCTCTGGCTGGGCTCTTTGATGCAATAGTAATGGGCTGAACAGTCCTTGTTAAACAGCCTCTTTGCAAAGGTAAGGGATTTAGCTGCTGCTTTTCTGTTGGGTCTCGCTGCAGCTGTCTGCACTAGGGACATTTACCTTTCCAGTCGCCCACCATTGCAGTCACTGGGGAAGCCCAGCATGGTAGTGACGATGGGAGCCTTAATACAGACAAGCTGCTGGTGTGTTAACCACGGTGCTGGCTAATCCTGCCCAGAGCAAGTAGAGATGGCATGGTGCAGGCCATCTACACGCGCTGCCCTCTATTGCAACAGACTCACTGGTGGATTAGTGTTAGCAGGTGTGATAAATGAAGTGTGCGTGTGCGGGGTGGCTCCCTTTTATGGACACCCAGCCAGACAGTTAGCTGTAAAATCCCTCTTGGTAGCTATTCTCTGCTTGCTTTACCTGTAAAAGGTTAAAAAGTCCCCCAGATAAAGAAAAGGGAGTAGGCACCTGACCAAAAGAGCCAATGGGAAGGCTAGAACTTTTTAAAGTTGGGAAAAGAGCCTTCCCTTTGTGTCTGTTGTGGCCCTCTGGGAAACAGAGAGCACCAGGAATGCTGCGTAAACCTTTAAGCCAGGTATGAGAAATCATCAGATCATACCTAGAATTACTTATTTGAAACCCCCCCAAATATGTAAGTAAATTAGGAATGTTTAGATAGAGGTGATCAGGTTTATTTCTTTATTTTGGCTTGTGGATCTCCTCTGTGCTAACCTCAGATGCTTTTGTTTTGCTTGTAACCTTTAAGCTGAACTCCCAAGAAAGCTATTTTGGGTGCTTAATTTTTGGAATTGCTCTTTTGAAATCTAGCAAAAGCCTAAATTCCAGATGTATTTTCTTGCTTTTTGTTTTTAATAAAATTTTATTTTTTTTAAGAACAGGATTTGGATTGTTGTGTCCTAAGAGGTTTGTGCCTATGCTGTTTGATTAGCTGTTGTCACCAGCTAATTTCCTTTGTTTTCTTTCTCAGCTCTTCCCTGGAGTGGGGGGTGAAAGGGCTTGAGGGTTCCCCACAGGGAGGAATTCCCAAGTGCTTCTTCCTGGATTCAAAGGGTTTTTTGCATTTGGGTGGTGGCAACGTTTACCAAGCCAAGGTCAGAGAGAAGCTGGAACCTTGGGAGTTTAATACCAGCCTGGAGTGGCCAGTATTAATTTTTGGAATCCTTGTGGGCCTCCACCTTCTGCACTCGAAGCGCCAGAGTGGGGAATCAGCCTTGACAGCAGGGGTGGGAAATGTGAAGGCTCTAGTGTAGACATGGCCTGTCCATGAATTAATTGGGCCCAGAGCGCACAATCCCACACACAACATCTGTGCCATAGAGCCACCTAGCTAGGCAAGGGCCCAGGGATGCCTCTGGGGTGTGTGAGTTCTCTGCAAAGCCATGCAGCTCTGAGCAGTTTGAGCCCAAACAGCCCCACGCAGGGCTAGGTAGACCCGTCACACCCTGATGGTGTTGGTGGGCACTCCCTTCTGCCCCTAGCAATGGGCGCTGAGGCCTGTGATTCCCCACTAACCGGTTGGGTCCTGGTTTCTACACAAATACAATTTATCTATGCTCTTGCAGTCTGCCCATCACCATGATCTCTGAACTTGGTAGCTTTTATAGCCCTTTTCATCAAAGCACTTTACAAGGGTGGTTAAGTATTATCCCCATTTTATATTTGGGGTAACTGAGGCAGAGAAGTTTAAGGCTAAATTTTTCAAGAGCAGCTACTGATCTTGGATACACAACTTCAGACACTTAGTGCCTGCTTTTCTAAGGTGCTGAGCACCCATGCCGATGGGTGGCGAGTCTATGGGCCCATGGTGGCTGGGCACCAGCAATATTCCTGTCCCAGGGTCCCGGCTCCAGCAAAGTTTCCCACCTACCGCCCCTGGGCGATTTAAAACAGCCCGGGGGCGCCCGCCACCACCCACAGCGCAGCGGGGCTGAGCGGCTTCCTGCGCGCTCGCTCCACGTGGCAGTCGGCAGGTCCTTGCAGCCCGTGTGAGGGGGTGTGGCACTGCGCGCTGCCCCCCCCCAACACCCCTGCGGCCAATGGGAAGACAGCAGCATGAGGAGACCCCCCGGCCTGCCCCGCCTAGGAGCCGCTGCCGGAGGAGGTGCCCCAGGTAAGCATCGAACCCCCCATCCACTTCCAGAGCCTGCTCCCACACCCCCTCCGCAAACACACCCTTCGGCCCCCAAATTTCCTCCTGCACCCCCACCTCCTCTTGCCCCCAAACTCCCTCCCAGAGCCTGCATCCCTCACCCCCTCCTGCACCCTGAACCCCCTCCCCCCTAACTCCCTCTTGCACTCCCACCCCTCCCCTGCACCTACTTTTGTCCCCAAACTCCCTCCCAGAGCCTGCACCCAGCACCCAAACTCATTCCCAGAGCCTGCACTCCAGACCCCCTCCCAGAGCCTGACTTCTCACCCCTTCTGCACCCAAATTCCCTTCTAGAGCCTGCACCCAGCACCCCTTCTGCACCCCAATCCCCTGCCCCAGCCCAGAGCCTGCACCCAAACTCCATCCCAGAGCCTGAACCCCAGACCTCCAACTCCCTCCCAGAGCCTTAGGCAGGTGTGTGTGGGGAGTTGGTGGTGGTGGGGGGGCGGGTTCTGAGTGTTCTGGGCACCACCAAAATTTCTACAAACCTGCAGCCCCTGCCCACGCCTCCCATTGACAGCAGCCGGAGCTGTAGGTGATTGATACATCTGGCAGGGGTCTCAGTGGTTACAACCCACGGCTCCATCTGTTAGTTCAATGCTTTATCCACTGAATCACGCTGCCCAAAGGTGTCTGTCACAGAGCGGCTGCCCCTTTAAGGGGAGTTGGGCCCAGCCTTACCTGTGACTGAGCAGCAACCTCCCAGCTGAGACTGATGGGTGATTATAAAAGCCAGCATACAGCCAGCTGGGAGGGAGCTGCCAGGGCACAGGAGGCTCTGGCTGAAAGCTCCTGGCTTAAGGGGAACAAGTATAAGAAGCAGATTGGCTCCTGTGGAGCCAGCGAACCCCCAACATATGGCCTATAGGAAGACTGGGAGAAAACTCTCCTTTGCATTACTGACAGGTTTCAGAGTAACAGCCGTGTTAGTCTGTATTCGCAAAAAGAAAAGGAGGACTTGTGGCACCTTAGAGACTAACCAATTTATTTGAGCATAAGCTTTCGTGAGCTACAGCTCACTTCATCGGATGCATACTGTGGAAACTGCAGAAGACAGCTGTGTTTGTCTTCTCCTTCGTGGAGAATCTGAGCCAGACTTTTGGGTGTGGCCTCAGTCCTTCCAGGGCTATAGGAGACAGGGCAGCCGCCTATAGCGATCCTACAGATGGCTGGGTTAATCCCAACTGTGTGGCTCCCATGACTCTTGTTCACTACCCGCTAAGTAGGGGTGAATTTCTATTTTCCTGCACTGCAGAAATGTGTATCGTAGGGTGCCAAATACAGCAGGAAGGTCCCAAGTAGGGCTGGGCTGGGCAAATGGCGTCAAGCTATTATCTGCAAATATTGGTTTGAAATGGAGAGTGAAATTCAATAGTGCCAGATTAGCGACTGGCACTGGGAGAGTAACGAAAACGAATGAGCACTTTAAAAATCATGAAATTCTTCACGTTGTCTGCCAAAGACCTAGGGAATGCTTAGCTCAGACACGATCCCTAACCAGACTCTATTACCAGCCTCCTGCAACTGATCTTCCAGGGTGCAATTCATCCCTGAGCAAGCAGCTAGTGCCACAGGTAGGCATCACTTAAACCGTGCTTAGGTGGGATTTAAATAGTACCTCGGTCTTTGGCACAGTGGCCAGTGTCTCCCGCCAGGAGCCGAAGCCAGCTTTGTCTCCTAGACTAAAACCAACTTAAACTAAACAAGCTCATCTGCAGATTAGAGCAAGTTGTAACTGCTGATGATTTTTCATTCTTCCTGTGCTCCTCTGGCCACCAGGGAGACACTGCTTGAGCAGGACTGCAGCTCAACCCATGCTGAAAGAATTAAACACCGTGCAACGCACAAGCATCACCAATCTTGGCAGTGCCAGAGCTCAAGGGGGGAGTGCCCTGGGTAAGAATTCCCCCAGATTTGAATCTTGTTTGTGTTTTCTCTTTCCTGTGAATTCAACTTCTCAACACCAGGAGCAGGTCATGTACCCAAAGAGACGGGGCATTGCTGAAGTCAAACACACCAGGCTAGGCCCCACTTATCTCTCCCTCTCCCTTTTCTTGCAAGCTCCTGTCGACTTTGAATCAGTCCAGCAGACAGGATTTAACCGAACGCTCACCACGGGACAGCTGTGTCCAGCAACATTCCAATGGACACATGAGTTTTCCTTTACACACCACAGGGCTCCACTCCCAGAAGGAAAAATAGCTCCCACCAATTCAGCACAGAATTCATGTAGCGTTAGCCCCAGTCTTCCAACACAGAGACGGCAGGTCCAGCGTTTACTGCTAGATGCTCTGAGGCATCTACATTTTAAACAGAATTTTTGTCTGTCAACAAATAATTGTTGGCTTGGCTATCTTACAAGAGAGGGGGGCAGTAAAACCAAACTGGACAGTGCCTCCTCAGTCAGGATACCAGAGCTTTCAAGTTATTGGGCATGATGCAGAACTCGCGGGGCAAGGTTCTCTGACCAGTTACGCTGTGAGTTAGGGTCCATTCTGGCCTTCAGGTCTATGAAGAGACCCAGGCACCACTGACTCTTAGTAATCCTCCAAACTGGGAAAGAAAAGCAGAGGGTGGGGAGGCTATAACTGATGGAGAAAGCCAGCAGGGAAAAAACTCACCATTAGCAAGGTCTTATCTCAAGGCTTAGTGCTTTTAACCTAAAATTCCCCAGTGTGGGGTTCAACCCAGCCCGGTGAGCCCTGAGAATAGAGCCCAGCCTGCCCAAAGACCATATCCCTGGTACGGCTCAGACTCTTCCTTGAGCACCTGCCCACGCTGAGCTCAGCTTAACCCTTTGCTCACCAAGGACCAGGAAATGAGCACATTTTAGCCAGTGCTGCCAACATAGAATCATAGAATATCAGGGTTGGAAGGGACCTCAGGAGGTCATCTAGTCCAACCCCCTGCTCAAAAGCAGGACCAATCCCCAATTAAATCATCCCAGCCAGGGCTTTGTCAAGCCTGACCTTAAAAACTTCTAAGGAAGGAGATTCCACCACCTCCCTAGGCAACGCATTCCAGTGTTTCACCACCCTCCTCGTGAAAAAGTTTTTCCTAATATCCAACCTAAACCTCCCCCACTGCAACTTGAGACCATTACTCCTTGTCCTGTCCTCTTCTACCACTGAGAATAGTCTAGAACCATCCTCTCTGGAACCACCTCTCAGGTAGTTGAAAGCAGCTATCAAATCCCCCCTCATTCTTCTCTTCTGCAGACTAAACAAGCCCAGTTCCCTCAGCCTCTCCTCATAAGTCATGTGTTCCAGACCCCTAATCATTTTTGTTGCCCTTCGCTGGACTCTCTCCAATTTATCCACATCCTTCTTGTAGTGTGGGGCCCAAAACTGGACACAGTTCTCCAGATGAGGCCTCACCAATGTCGAATAGAGGGGGACGATCACGCCCCTCGATCTGCTGGCTATGCCCCTACTTATACATCCCAAAATGCCATTGGCCTTCTTGGCAACAAGGGCACACTGCTGGCTCATATCCAGCTTCTCGTCCACTGTCACCCCTAGGTCCTTTTCCGCAGAACTGCTGCCTAGCCATTCGGTCCCTAGTCTGTAGCGGTGCATTGGGTTCTTCCGTCCTAAGTGCAGAACCCTGCACTTATCCTTATTGAACCTCATCAGATTTCTTTTGGCCCAATCCTCCAATTTGTCTAGGTCCCTCTGTATCCTATCCCTGCCCTCCAGAATATCTACCTCTCCTCCTAGTTTAGTATCATCCGCAAATTTGCTGAGAGTGCAATCCACACCATCCTCCAGATCATTTATGAAGATATTGAACAAAACCGGCCCCAGGACCGACCCCTGGGGCACTCCACTTGACACCGGCTGCCAACTAGACATGGAGCCATTGATCACTACCCATTGAGCCCGACAATCTAGCCAACTTTCTACCCACCTTATAGTGCATTCATCCAGCCCATACTTCTTTAACTTGCTGACAAGAATACAGTGGGAGATAGTGTCAAAAGCTTTGCTAAAGTCAAGAAACAATACATCCACTGCTTTCCCTTCATCCACAGAACCAGTAATCTCATCACAGAAGGCGATTTGATTAGTCAGGCATGACCTTCCCTTGGTGAATCTATGCTGGCTATCACTGTGAGAGGAAGCAGGGGTGCTACATGATGTGTCCTTTGCTCTTGGAGTCTATCAGCCAGGGTAGAATTTCAGCAGGGAGCTAGGGCACGCACACTGGGCATGGGTTGTCACGCCGTCCCACCCCCATCTAGCACACACCGCAGCATATGGGACAAGCAGCAGGGGAGACTGGCCACACCTGATAGCCGGCAGGCCACAGCCCTTGGTGAACTGCCTGGCATTGTGCCTCCGAGCACTTGAGTACTCGATGAGACTCCTGCCCTGCAATGTGGGCAAAACCCCTCCCTCTCTTGACACTAGCAGGTCCAGGCAGCCCCAGGCAAGGCTGGGGGGTTCCCGTTTGCGGGAACTTAATTTAGGTACAAACACACACAAGCTGCTTTGCAAGGTAAGAGGACATAGGAAGGTCTTCCAGGAGCAAGGAATCTGCCAGTTGCCCAGAGGTGCCCAGGCCTTTCCATGCCAGTGTGCTGCCTGACTAGGCCAGCATTTCAAATGGGTGAGAACCCACGGCACTAGCTTTGTACATGGGAGGCTGCAGGGTTGCTCCTAACAGATTGGTTTCTTGTACCAGATATGGGCAGGCTACCAAGCCTCCTTCTCAGAGAGTGACACCGGAGATGTGTCTCCCATAAGATCCTTTAATGCCCTGCCAGGAATCACAGTTGTGAGCCTAAGCAAGGTGTGTTACACACGGCTCCACCTAGTGTCTGAACAATACGACACCGTTTCACATTCCATTGCACAGCTCAAACACACTGCGCAAGACAATGAATAAAGAGCTGCCAAGCAGGAACCGTTTGCAGAGTTCAGCCTAGGAGCAGCACCGCTTACTGGCATGTTATCCTATTAACTGGCTATGTACAGACAGCTCTTCCGCAGAGCAATCTTTCAACACTGTGCAAGGCAAATGGGAGTCTAGTTCGGCCCCAGGGCAGTGCGGGCCTGCTCTGAAACCCAGTGAACCCACTGGAAAGAATCCTATTGACTTCACTGGGATTTGTCTCAGCCCATGCATGAGTAACTAACTGAAGTCAGATAACTTTGTATCTTCCAAACGAGAAATGGAGCCCAAGGAGCAGAGGAGTTTGTAGCTGATGTTGAGACCTGGGAAATCAGAAAGAGAGAGACGGGGACTGAGTAAAAGAGGCAAGAGGCACAGGCAGAGGAAGAAACCCTGTGAGAGAGAAAAGCTAGCTAGAAATTGACACATCTGTAAGATTTAAGGAGTGAATGAGGGACAGAGGATGAAATGACAAAGAGAAAGAAAACTCGAAGAAGAAAAGCAAGCTGGATTTTGCTTGTTGCTAATTGCACCTCATGTTTTAATTGAGAATTTCCCTGGCCATTTGACTCAATCCCTTGGCTGCCTCTAACCTGAAAATCTCCAACTCCGCTGGGGCTGAGAAATCATTTTAACTGGCTGCAAAAGTAAACAAGGTGCATCGACCCGCAAGACACCCGTGCTTTGTGCTGACCTGTCAGGTAAGCTCTGCCATTCTCATCTGCAAATTTAGTCCCCTCCAAGGGTCCAGCAGATGGGTTAATATTTTCATTTGCATGTGCAGCCACTGTTAAGAAGAGAAATGACCCAAATAGAGCAGTTCTGCACTCCCATGGTGCACTGAGCATGCTTCCCTTGGGGCCTACTGTGCGGCAGATGACAGAGACAACACATTTCCCCAAATCCCTCAGTAGAACTCCCCAGACCCTGCCATATAGGACCTCCCTAAAATCACTGGGTGAAATCTCTGGCCTATGTGTTACGGGAGGACAGGCTAGACTAGTACAACAGTCCCTTTTGGCCTTCGGGTCTGTGAGACTTAGTGGGAAAGGTTCTTGCTAATGTAAATTAAGGCAGTTTCAGTCCCAACTGTACTCCTTGCTTCTGATGTTGAGGAAGAATGTGGGTGAAGGGACGCTGCTGCAATGGGAACTGGAGTTGTTAAAACTCAGCCTTTTGCAGCATTCAGGATGCTGGCTGGAAAATGATTGAGCAGAAATTACACTGTGACATTCCACACTGAATCTCTCAGCAAATGCTGATCACATCTGCTCAGTTTATAAATCAAAAGAAGGCAGCGGAGGGCAAATCCTGTTCTTGGTGACAGTGGTGTAAATCCAAATCAAACCACTAATTTCAGTGACGTTACTCCAAATTTACACCAATGTAACTAGGAGCAACATTTGCCATGATTTTTCTCATAGCCGGCAGCATGGAAACCTCCAGCTGGGTTCTCTGCCTTTTCCATCATTGCTGGTAATAAAGTTTCTGCAGCCAGAACTCAGCTCACAAGTTTGTCGAGGAACAGACTAGAGTTGGTTCTGTTGGATGTTAACGAGAACCCAGCTAGCTCTCCCCTAGCTGTAAAGTGCCTCTGCCAGGGCAAAGAGCTCTGCAGTTATTTTGGCTCAGCCAGCAATGGTTCTTTGAATTGCTCTGCACTCAACATAAAGCATATTTTTCCTGACTGTCTGATTTAACATAATCACAAGTGCTTTACTTATCTAATAATTTCCAACTGAAATAGAAACTAATGTGGGCAGATTTTGAAAGCAAATGAACCCAAGCCACTCCCTTTTGCAAATGCTTCCCAAGATCACTTTTGCTGTTTGTTTACAGAGGCTTGTTGGGTTGTGGAGTGAGAGGCAAGTGTTTCTTCAGCAGGTGGCTTTGTTTAATTGGTCTCTGCAATGCCCTGAAGGGAGAGATGATAATCAGGAGAGGTTTCCTTCACAGGTCTTGGAAGGGAGAAGGAAGAGAAGGGCCTCAAAGACAAGGCTGAAAACAAAAAATGATGATTTGGATGAACAAACCTTGAGCCACAGGCTGAAAGAGATGGAGATAAAGGTGGATGGGACACTCCCATAGAATTTTTGTTCTAGCCTTGGATCTTACTTGATTCCTACTTCACTGGTGCCACTGACTTCTCTCCCTTGTTCCTGAGGCTTGCTGTTCACCTTGGTTCTTGCTACAGCATTTTAAATCTTCTTGTATTTTCCCGTCCCCAGTTTATGATCCCATTATAAATGCCCAAGTGCCTGGAGGCTCCCTGGACTTACAAGCAAAGACCACTCCACAATCATTCCCCAGTGCCCCCTTGTACTTCCCCCCCTAGATTCAACTTTTCACCCCAGCTTTACCATACTGCGGAGTTTCTGCTAGAGATGGGCTAATCTGGGATCATCTGGAGTCCCTCCAGATTCAGGGGTATTTCAATTTGGGGCTTTGCTTTGGGTGAATGTCTGCTTCTCGCCTTCTGCTCTAATTGCTGTCAAAGAGTGATGCAATGGCAAGGACATAGCTAATGATAAGCTAGCACGACAATAATAATTGGCAGCCATGCCCAATAAGTGCCCCCTGGTCTCCTGGGAAGTCCTCTGCTCTTCCTGCCCACTCCATATGTACCGATTCACTCATAAATTGCACAGTTGACGCGTCAACACCCTGTTTACTCAGGCTGTGTGTGTTTATTGGCTGTCCCAGATGTATCAGGACTGATGTTTTAACCCCTCCACAAATACAAGGCTCCCCACCACTCTGTTCCAATTAGCAAATACTTCTAGAGATGAAAGCTCTACAAGGAGCTTTCCGAGGAGAGTTTAAGTAGCTGAGTACCAGGTCACTGCATCTTGATGACCTGCACACCCATCACAGTGATGCTGTGCGTGGAACTCCCTGCCTTTTGCTAGTGGTCTGGCTTATTTCTGCAGGAATCCGAGTCTTTCTCCCCTTTCACAGCTGCTGTGTCCTTCTGATGGAAGCTACAGCTTCATGTCCCAGGAAAGCATTTCAGCACCTTTAGCCCATAGGTGGGAGCTTGAAACTAATAAGAAGTTTATTTATTGTAAACACTCAGGCAGCCTGTACATCAGCGCTGCCTTCTCCCCTTGGAGTCCTGGAGACATAAGATTCCACCCTGCCCTGTATGGGGCACAATTCCCACAAAGGACATTCTTTTTGTGCAGGATGGGTGGGATGTCAAGGTTTCAGGACCAGGTAAATGGACGGATTACAAGGGTCTGCAAGTGGCTATGATTCAGGGCTGGCTTACCTGGCTAACTATCCCTTGATAGCAGCTGTCCATGACAGAGAAGCTGGGCCCTTTGAAATAACAGCTGTATAGAGATCCTTCTGCACAGCCGAGCTCACTCCCTGCTTCAAGAAGGACCGGGAGAGGAAGTAAGGGGATCGGACATGCACAGGGGGGTTCTTTCTGCTCCACCAAAGCCATCCTCACATTAGGACAGATTTAAAGCCATTTTCATTTTCAGGTTGCATTGGCATCTCTGGGCTCAGGTGGGTCAAAGCTGCGAAAACTTCACTTGCTGTCTGGTTTTGAAGCCAACAGGTGACTGACAGGACACAACAGGCACCCCTAAACCTTCACCTAGGAGATGGTGCTGGCTGTCACGCCTGCAGACAGCTCACCCCATCCTAGCATACCCCTACCTGCTCAGGCATCCGCTCAGCATAGCTTGCTACCAACGTAGCCATCCACATTCCATCCCCCCTGCTACCTCACAGAGGACAAAAGTTACATATGACTGACCAAAGATCTGGGCTCTTCACATAGAGATTTAAGACTGGGGTCAAATTGAGCCCAGGTGCAAACAGGTACAATGCTACCAACTTCAGCTAAATTATGCTGGGTTACCCTAGGCTTTAATTTCAGTCCAAGTGTCACTTTTATTCCCCATCAGATCTGGATCTTGCTGAACAACAAAGAACCAGCAGAAGGAGGATTACTGGGCTGCCTGATTTAGAACACAGAACAGTACCGTAAGGGATTGGAGTTAAGATTGGGGGAATCCAGTGAGCAAGAACTATTGGGGTAACAAAGCAAAATACGAGCCAGCTCCATATTTTAGAAGGCAGCTGCAAAGTTCCCACAAGGGCACAGCCTTGTTGCAAGCAAAGCCAGTCCCAGCACATTACAACAGGAATTTGTCCTGGTAGCAATGTCATACCAAACAGAGCAGATGGGCTGGGAGACTCCTATGTGCGATACCTCGTGCCAGGGTCTCCTAGCTGGGGCAGTGTCCATTGAAAAACTTTCCTCACAATTAATAACAACAAAAAGCCCCTTAAAATGTGCACTTAGGGAGGTTTTTTTTACAGATGTCCCAATAGAAAAATATACATTTCCAAAGCCCAAATGCACACAGATCTAACTCTATCAATAGTACACAGGGATGGGTTTTTATCAAATATTTAAGAGTTTTTTTTAAAAATCCTCCTAAAAGTATCTGAGATTTAAAAGAAGTTTTGGGGGTGAGGTTCTTACTGACCATCAGAATCGTAATGTTTCCAGATGTCCAGGAACTGGGATGCTGTGAGCTCAGCCAAGTGCAGGTAAGGGGCTTGCTGCTTCACCGCCATGGTCAGCTGCCAGGGCAACCCTCCGTGCTGCTCTGTCTCCTCTCTTCAGCTCCCCTGATCTCGCCACCAATATCTCTAGCCTCTCTCCGCTCGGCCTTTATATAAACCCTCCGGAGCGTGCACAGGGCCCTGGCAGCCATTAGAGGGCGCACAGTCTCCGAGAACCTAAAATATAGCCAGAAAAAGGGAGCGAATGCAAGAGAGAAATGGGTAGAGGGGGAGAGGTGTGGAGCGTAAGGGGTGATGAGATGAAGGGAGGATCTGAGTTTCTAGGATTTCGCTAACATCTGGAGGTTTCTGCATAGCAGCAGCCAACCGATCTAGTTAAAAAGACCCAGCTTTCTGGAATTCCTGCCATTGATCTATATGGCAGCCTGCTCAGAGGTCACCAGCCCTAGCATGGTACCCTCCCTATTGAAAGCGGCTCTGTGTGCTCCAGAGGGAACCGGCGGGCTTGCTGTGCTCTGGGATGAGACACGCCAGTGGAACCCATTGTAATGGAGTCCAGAGCAAACTGGGCCGAGCTCAAAGACTTTCAAGACTCCTCTGGGTTGTGGCACCCAAGCCCAGGGACAGGACCTGGGTAAGAGAATTCAGTGCTGTTCTGTCTTGGTCCAGCTGTGTAGTAAGGAGAAATAGTTATCCTGAGGACTGATCGATAACCACTGTGAATTGGGCTGGGAGGTCTCCGGCCAGCTCCACCTACCAGCTCTCCCAGCCAGTCCTTCCCCAGTGTACGTGTACGTAGCTGTGATACCCTGTGGTGGACAGCTCAGAGAGGATAAAAGATCTAGCCCTGCTGCACCCAACAAAGAATCCGTTTTGGCTGAAGTGGTAGAGATGTATCTTCGTGGAGCCACGGGCTGGTGACTGCAAGAGGCCTTATTAGTGGCCTTCCTTACAAATTTCAGAGTAATAGCCGTGTTAGTCTGTATTCGCAAAAAGAAAAGGAGGACTTGTGGCACCTTAGAGACTAACCAATTTATTTGAGCATGAGCTTTCACATTGTAGGGAGAATGGTCACTTTGGATGAGCTATTTACCAGCAGGATAGTGAGTTTGTGTGTGTGGTTTTTGGGAGGGGGGTGAGGGGGTGAGAGAACCTGGATTTGTGCAGGAAATGGCCCAACTTGATTATCATGCACATTGTGTAAAGAGTTGTCACTTTGGATGAGCTATCACCAGCAGGAGAGTGAATTTGTGTGGGGGGGTGGAGGGTGAGAAAACCTGGATTTTTGCTGGAAATGGCCCAACCTGATGATCACTTTAGATAAGCTATTACCAGCAGGACAGTGGGGTGGGAGGAGGTATTGTTTCATATTCTCTGTGTATATATAAAGTCTGCTGCAGTTTCCACGGTATGCATCCGATGAAGTGAGCTGTAGCTCACGAAAGCTCATGCTCAAATAAATTGGTTAGTCTCTAAGGTGCCACAAGTCCTCCTTTTCTTCCTTACAAAGCAGTCCTTCTAGAGAGTGGGACAAGCTCCTGGTGGGATCATTGCGCGGGTTGCTACTGCCTCTTCCCTTGATGTGCCTGTTCACTAGGGAGGGGATGCTGGTCTCTGGGGCTGTCAGTCCAGCACCTTACATAAGCATTGGCCATCGACAATCAAAAGAGACTTGGACTGCCCCAGCTGCTGTTCTGTATAACAAATGACATTCCGAGGGCTCCTCTACCGGACCAGAGACAGGTGGTGCTCAGTAGCACTGGGACAGACGTGATCCACACAGAGCAGGCCAGGCCAGGCCAGGCCAGAGTGAGGGATGGAGCTTCGTTCCTGGCCCACCCTCAGAGAAGCATCTTGCTGTAACTAATCAGACTGAGCATGCCTTGGGAAATATCCCTGTCTGCTGATGAGAGGCCTGGACTCTCTGGTCTCTTGCTCTCCAACCCAGTAGGACCGGAAGGGCTGGCAGGTGGAAGCATGATCAACTTCCCGGTGGCCGGGTTACTGTCATGGCCTGCTAGAGAAATATCTGCCAGCTGATCATGCGCAACATTAACTGAGTTCTAAATAATAATGCTACCTAGCTCCTCTACTGAACTTTTCAGCCATGGATCTCAAAGCAAGGAAGGAGAGAAGCATCATTATCCTAATTTGACAGGTGGGGAAACTGAGGCACAGAGAGGTGAAGTGACTTGCCCAAGGTCAACCAGCAGGTCAGTGGTCTCATCTAATATAGAGACCGATGTGGTTATTGTCCCTATAAATGCCTGATCCTGTCTGTGAAATTACAAAACCCTTGGCACCTACAGCACCTTGTGGTAGCGGGTTCTATACGCCCGTTGTACATTTGGCAGGGAGGCACCTAGTGGAAGTGAGAAAGAAGCAGTTTGGGTAGGGGGCACTCTAGGCGAAAGGACTGAATCCAGTTCTGGTGTAAGAGAGCAGGACTGCACTGATGCTGAATTTGGCCCTAGAGAGTTCTGGGGTAATCAGAGTGTAACCCTTCTGCCAGGTGGAGCCAGCAGCAACCAGGGCCAGGTTCAATAGTTAGGGGTTCCTTTTCAACAGTACAACATAGAACCGGCTCGTGCCCCCACCCAGTAACCTGGGAAAATTCCACACCACCCCTGGGCATCTCTGAGAGGCCATACTTCCCCGCTCACAAGCAGAGTCTGAGTGTAGCAAAGAAACTTTTAATGAAAGGAAGGAAGTCCCCCAACATTAATTAGGGAAAATGCCACAAGCAGGATTCACAATCATGAAACTGTGAGCAGGACGCCCCCCCCCCGCCCCCCGAGTGCGTGGGGCAGGACGCCCCCCGAGTGCGTGGGGCAGGACGCCCCCCCCCGCTCCCCGAGTGCGTGGGGCAGGACGCCCCCCCCCCGCTCCCCGAGTGCGTGGGGCAGGACGCCCCCCCCGCCCCCCGAGTGCGTGGGGCAGGACGCCCCCCGAGTGCGTGGGGCAGGACGCCCCCCCCCGCCCCCCGAGTGCGTGGGGCAGGACGCCCCCCCCCGAGTGCGTGGGGCAGGACGCCCCCCCCGAGTGCGTGGGGCAGGACACCCACCCCCGAGTGCGTGGGGCAGAGCCTTCTGCCCCCTGTTCTTGAGATCTACAACCAACAGTTCCTTTCCTGTGCCCCCTCTGCTCCCTCACCCCACCCCGCTCACAGGGGCTGTCCTAGGTCAGTGGGGACCCTGGATTCAGAGGTGCATATGGGTGAGTTCACTTCCCACCTCAGGAAAAAGACACCTAGAAGAAGACCTCGCCATCTGGCCACCCTGCCAGCCGCCGCTCCTTGCCACTTGGCTGCCCTGCTCACCGCTTTTGCTGGATGCTCATCAGTCACCTCGAGCTGCCACCTGCTGCTCTGCTGTGACCTCTGCAGGTCAGTATCTAAGGCTTTGTCTGCACGGCACAGCTTTTAGCGACATACCGTGTCACTAACCGTTGGGCAGTGTAAACGCTTTCAGCCCCTGCACATGGAGTTCATGTTGTGGACAGGAGAGCGCTCACACACGGCCACTTGCGTGATTTTTAGCTCTCAGCCGACTGGGCAGAAACACTGCCCCACCACAAGTGAGCTCAGCTCTCACCGAGTACTTAACATAACAACAGGCTCTGAATAGAGCCTATTTAACTCTATCTTTAAACAACCAAACCAGGGACCCTTAGAGAGAGCCCATGACTCCTGGCTGAGGCACCTGTCTGCATTGTCACAGAGGTCTAGCATTTGAGCCCCTGACTTAGTAAGTTCCTTTCAGCTGAGCGTGACCCCTTCATTTGGGACAGGTTGAGCACAGTTCTGCTCCCCTTTATTCATACAATAAAGACAACATTGATAGCAGCATGTCACCCCCCTGCATTCAGTACTAAAGTGATTTGTAACCCAGCACCAGCCAAAGTTGATCTAGACTGCGGCTGCTGTACACCACTGCCTGAACCCCCCTTAACCCGCCAGCAGAGGGAATGCTCGCATGGTAGCTCTAATCCACCCCTCCAAGCCCTTGGTGCAGGGGATGCATTTTGGGACGGCCTGGGTGGTCCCTGGGACAGCCCTAGGAGGCCATTGGCAGCCAGCACAGTTACAGCACCTTCTGGCTCCTCTGATCTATGCTAAGGGGCCAGTCCAATGGTGGCTGAGGGTGGTGTACCCCCTACCCCTAAGCTTACTAATCTCTCTGCAGCCATAGGCCAGGGTCTGGCTGGCGTGGAGCTATCCTCAGGCCCAAGGGATCTCAATCCAAGGCACCAGTTCTGGCACCTCAGTGGGACTGTGCATGGAGGCAAGTTCTGCGCCAAGTGGGAGACAGGGCCTGACCCAGGGACTGGATGCCTGTGGTGAAAAGGAGACAATGGTGTTGGGCACAGACTTGGCAATGCCATGGCTTTGTGGGGGGAGGAAGGGTGGAGCTTGGTTTCTTTACTTGGATCGTTTGGGTTTGGTTTCAGTGTATGGGTGCTCTTCTCTGAGGGAAGTGTGGGGAGCAAGTGAGGAAGCCAAGCAGGTCAGAAGGTGGTTCTAAGGGTGGGAAAAAGCAGCGAGACAAAAGGGAAGGAGGACTTTGGCCCTGCACCAGCTCAGAAGCCCAATGGCACAAAGGAGGGCTAAAGACCCCTTCTGAGCTGTGCCTCTTGATAGGTGCAGCCCAGGATATGTCTCATGGGGCTCAAGGCAAGCTCATAGCCAGATGGAGGGATTCACCAAGGAGAGCTCCCAAACACAAGCCGTGGAGGTGATGCTGGCCAGGCGCAGGGAGATGATTGGCTTTCAGATATTCATTCCCAAGGCTCTGGAGGGACTAAGGAATAGTAATGTGTGTGACATTGCACTATGTATGCTTTTATGAAAGTATGCTGATGAGTGTGAATATAATGTAACTAAAATATGCTTCATGCAAAAGATCTCTTGTAAGGTATCATTACAAAGCTTATAATCTACTGAGTGTGGTCATCCTATTTGTATAAATGTATCACTCTTGTATCTGAAACTGGAAATATGAAATATAACTCGGCAAAATTTGGGCCATTAACAGTGGTTTGGAATCTTGATGGCTCCTGTTAGGGGCTTATTCCTTCACCCGCTCACTTCCCTGGTCCTTCTCGCATGAACAGAGAGCAACAATACCCGAAGTCCAAAGGTGCAAACAATTCGATGTTTATTGGGGTGAACTTCCAGCAAGCAATGATTCCAATTTCCTTCCTTGGTGTCCCCCTTCCCAGCTCTGACACCACAGAAGCTTGCCTGTGTCCCTGTTCCCATTCCCCCCTTTAGCAAAACATGATTCCAATTTCCCCACCCCCATTCCCCGTTCCCATTCCCGCCCTTCCTTCCTGATTGACTGCAGACTGTATAGTAAAACTTGAGTTCTGCTTAGCTATACCTTAACCAATCATTTTACTGAAATTTAACTAACCATCCTAACATATTTTAAGGTGATTATTTAACCAATTATGTCCCACCACCTTAATTGGTTTACACCCAACAAAATTAATTATACAGCAGACGGGAACAATCACAGAACCAGACAGAGATTATACAGACAAACAATAGGGAAATGGGGACTACATTGATAGAACAACACAGAAATACGGATTTCACATCCCAGCTATTGATAAGCGAGTTCTTGCCAGACAGGATGCTATCAAACTAAGTTTCCTTTTACATCTTCTTGGCTCTTCCCTTTCTCTGGAGGCGATAGGCATTATCAGGACAGGATTGTATCCTAACAGCCCAATAGCACCTTATTTCAATGTGACTAGTTTGGAATGTGAGGAGGTGACCGGTCGCTTCCCAGCTTATCGCTGCCTCTGCTACTTAGCCAGAGGCCTTAGCCTAAGCACAGGGCCTCAGACTGTCACAATGAGAAAAGGCCCTTACACCGGCAGACAGTGATTTTGATTCTTTCTTTCTTTTATACCTCTATAACTAGCTAAATGATAAACATATACCTAAATTCTTAAAGTATAGGCTTTTGCAGACAGGCCTGAATATTTATATCCTAACAGCTCCCATCAACCAGGGCAACTGACTGTGGATGGCTCTGTTTGCAGACAGGCCTTTCTGTAGGTCAGGCTGGGAGGAATGAAGGCTTGGGGTCTCACAGGACATGTGATCATGTCACCTGAACTGGAATCCATTTTTAACCTGGTGTTTTTCCATTGAGAAGGAGGGTGGGAACCCAGAAGGACAAAGGATTCCTGCCTTATGCAAAAGATATATAAGTGGGTGGAACAGAACAAAAGGAGCGGCCATCATGAGAAATCCCCTCGCTACCACCTGAGCTGGAACAAGGGCTGTACTAGGGGAAAGGATTGTGCCCAGACTAGGAAGGCCTCCAGTCTGTGATAAAAGTTTACTGAAACATCTGAGGGTGAGATTTTATCTGTATTCAGTTTTCTTACTGTACTAGACTTAGACTTGCATATTTTATTTCATAGAATCATAGAATCATAGAATATCAGGGTTGGAAGGGACCTCAGGAGGTCATCTAGTCCAACCCCCTGCTCAAAGCAGGACCAATCCCCAATTAAATATTTTGCTTGGTAATTCACTTTGTTCTGTCTGTTACTACTTGGAACCACTTAAATCCTACTTTCTGTATTTAATAAAATCACTTTTTACTTATTAATTGCCCAGAGTATGTATTAATACGGGGGGGGGGGGGGAACAGCTGTGCATATCTCTATCAGTGTTATAGAGGGTGAACAATTCATGAGTTTACCTTGTATAAGCTTTATACAGGGTAAAATGGATTTATTTAGGGTTTGGACCCAACTGGGAGTTGGGCATCTGAGTGTCAAGGACAGGAACACTTCCTAAGTTGCTTTCAATTAAGCCTACAGCTGTTAGGGGACGTGGTTCAGACCTGGGTCTGGGTTTGCAGCCGGCTAGCGGGTCTGGCTCGAACGAAGCAGGGCACTGAAGTCCCGAGCTAACAGGGCAGGAAAGCAGGAGCAGAAGGAGTCTTGGCACATCAGTTGGCAACCCCCAGGGGGTTTCTGTGATCCAGCCCGTCACAATGAGGCCCCCACATTCCACTTCTGTGGGAGGTGGAAGGAAATATCCCGGGGGGCAAAAGCACAGAAATGTGACCCCCACATTCCATGTTCTTGTCAGGAGAGGGGCAGAGGGGGCCTCTGAGACTGGTGCACAGCGCCATGGGACTCACCTTCCCCACCCTCATGGGAGAACAACGGGGACAGGTGCGAGACCCCGTAACTCGTGGGGGGCCGGGGGGGGGGGGGGGCTAGCATCTGCAGTGCAGCAGCCTCCTGGGGTGGTTTCCATTATATCCAGGCTCAATGGCTCTCAGCACCCCCACAATACAAACTGTTCCAGCCCCCCTGAGCAGCATGGCAGCCACCTTTCACCAGATTCTTTCATTGACAATGAGATGTAAATAAACCCAGAGAGTGGCCTCTCTACTCTCCTCCCGTGGGGGTGCATCTGTTCCCTTTCTGAAAGGCTAAGTTAACACATGTCTCAGCTAGCCATAGAATGGCACAGGCGAGAGAGGCCACCGGCCCATTTTTCAGGAACTGGGGAGGCATTCCATCAAGAGAGCTCTGAGCAACAGCATCGGTGCTGGAACTAGGGGTGCTCGGCATGCTGCCGCCCCCAGGCTTGATGTGGGGTCCATCGTATACGGGGGTTCCAGTTCGGTTCTGTGGCTCTCAGCACCCCCACTATAATCATTTCCCCGGCACCCCTGAGCAATGTAACAGCAAGGCACAGAGGGGAGACAGGGTATGTGCACGCACAGGGCACATAGCCATCGCCCAGGACGGGGGTGAGTCTGAGAGAGCTGTTTGGCTGGGCTGGTTGCTAACCCTTTCACATGGCAGCTCAGGCTGATGTTGCTGCTACCCTGCTGTGAAGTCCTCACCATTTCCTTCAGCAGCTCTTACAGTTCTCCTGCCCACCTGACGGCATCTGCCTCGCGAGAACCACCAGATGACTGGAATACTGATTACAATGGAAAACCTGGATTTCAGCGCACCCTGATCAGGTGATCCTTCCCTTGGCAACTCTGCACCCAAGTGTCTTTAAGATAAACTGCTCCCATCTAAGTAGGTAGGAGTGTCTTTCCCTTGACTGGTTTCAGAGTAACAGCCGTGTTAGTCTGTATTCGCAAAAAGAAAAGGAGTACTTGTGGCACCTTAGAGACTAACCAATTTATTTGAGCATGAGCTTTCGTGAGCTACAGCTCACTTCATCGGATGCATGCCGTGGAAACTGCAGCAGACTTTATATATACACAGAGAATATGAAAAAATACCTCCTCCCACCCCACTGTCCAGCTGGTAATAGCTTATCTAAAGTGATCATCAGGTTGGGCCATTTCCAGCACAAATCCAGGTTTTCTCACATCCCCCCCACCCCCATACACACACAAACTCACTCTCCTGCTGGTAATAGCTCTCCAAGTTTAAATCCAAGTTAAACCAGAACATCTGGGTAGGAAAAAACAAGAGGAAATAGGCTACCTTGCATAATGACTTAGCCACTCCCAGTCTCTATTTAAGCCTAAATTAATAGTATCCAATTTGCAAATGAATTCCAATTCAGCAGTTTCTCGCTGGAGTCTGGATTTGAAGTTTTTTTGTTTTAAGATAGCGACCTTCATGTCTGTGATTGCGTGACCAGAGAGATTGAAGTGTTCTCCGACCTGTTTATGAATGTTATAATTCTTGACATCTGATTTGTGTCCATTTATTCTTTTACGTAGAGACTGTCCAGTTTGACCAATGTACATGGCAGACGGGCATTGCTGGCACATAATGGCATATATCACATTGGTGGATGTGCAGGTATACGAGCCTCTGATAGTGTGGCTGATGTTATTAGGCCCTGTGATGGTGTCCCCTGAATAGATATGTGGGCACAATTGGCAACGGGCTTTGTTGCAAGGATAAGTTCCTGGGTTAGTGGTTCTGTTGTGTGGTATGTGGTTGTTGGTGAGTATTTGCTTCAGGTTGCGGGGCTGTCTGTAGGCAAGGACTGGCCTGTCTCCCAAGATTTGTGAGAGTGTTGGGTCATCCTTCAGGATAGGTTGTAGATCCTTAATAATGCGTTGGAGGGGTTTTAGTTGGGGGCTGAAGGTGACGGCTAGTGGCGTTCTGTTATTTTCTTTGTTAGGCCTGTCCTGTAGTAGGTAACTTCTGGGAACTCTTCTGGCTCTATCAATCTGTTTCTTTACTTCTGCAGGTGGGTATTGTAGTTCTAAGAAAGCTTGACAGAGATCTTGTAGGTGTTTGTCTCTGTCTGAGGGGTTGGAGCAAATGCGGTTGTATCGCAGAGCTTGGCTGTAGACAATGGATCGTGTGGTGTGGTCAGGGTGAAAGCTGGAGGCATGCAGGTAGGAATAGCGGTCAGTAGGTTTCCGGTATAGGGTGGTCACAATGGTCACATAAACACCACCCTATACCGGAAACCTATTTAGGCTTAAATAGAGACTGGGAGTGGCTAAGTCATTATGCAAGGTAGCCTATTTCCTCTTGTTTTTTCCTACCCCCCCCCAGATGTTCTGGTTTAACTTGGATTTAAACTTGGAGAGCTATTACCAGCAGGAGAGTGAGTTTGTGTGTGTATGGGGGTGGGAGGGATGTGAGAAAACCTGGATTTGTGCTGGAATGGCCCACCTTAATTATGCACATTGTAGGGAGAATGGTCACTTTGGATGAGCTATTACCAGCAGGATAGTGAGTTTGTGTGTGTGGTTTTTGGGAGGGGGGTGAGGGGGTGAGAGAACCTGGATTTGTGCAGGAAATGGCCCAACTTGATTATCATGCACATTGTGTAAAGGGTTGTCACTTTGGATGGGCTATCACCAGCAGGAGAGTGAATTTGTGTGGGGGGGTGGAGGGTGAGAAAACCTGGATTTGTGCTGGAAATGGCCCACCTGATGATCACTTTAGATAAGCTATTACCAGCAGGACAGTGGGGTGGGAGGAGGTATGTTTTCATATTCTCTGTGTGTATATAAAGTCTGCTACAGTTTCCACGGCATGCATCCGATGAAGTGAGCTGTAGCTCACGAAAGCTCATGCTCAAATAAATTGGTTAGTCTCTAAGGTGCCACAAGTCCTCCTTTTCTTTTTCCCTTGACTGGCAGGTATTTCAGCCAATCCCTGCCCTACAGTAATGGAGTTTAACTCTGCTGCAGTGAGTATAAAGCACAGAGGTGGGTGGGAATCTCTGCTTTCAGGTCTGCTGCTTGGAAACTCAACCAGTTTCAGCAACTTCCCAGAAGCCCAGTAACGGAAATTCCTGGACTGGACAGCATTGCCACACAGGCTAAAAACATAGGAGTGGCCCTGTCAGAACTGACCCATGGTTCTTCCAGTCCATTGTCCTGTGTCTTAGGACAGGCAGCACTGAGGCTCCAGGGGACTGTCTAAAACCCTCCTACTGCAGTTGTTTGTGCAGTATTAGCCCATGACAGGAATTTCTTCCTGATCACAGGGATAAATAGTTTCTGCCCAGGAGCAGGATTAACAGCCATTCTCACTGGGTTATATTAGGTTATTTTTCTTTAGGGGACAAGCTCTCAACTGGCTTTTGTATCACTCATCCTTTTAAATACCTGTGTACTGCCTCATTATTTCCCTTTCCAAACTAAGGCCCTGATCTTGTAAACACTTAGGCATGCATTTGACTGTAAGCATATGAATAGTTTCATTGAAGTCAATGGGGCTACTCACGTGAGTAAATTTAACCATGCATGTAACTGTTTGCAGAAGCAGGGAGCTACTTCCTGCAGCTAGACCCCTGCACTCAAAACGAGCCTCTCGTTGAAGACTCCACACAGACTCAGAGGTCTGTTTGCATAGAACAGCTTGCAGGGCCTATGGAGTTGTAGTTCGAATGATGTAAGCAAGCAGTCTAAGAGTACAGTGGAGTCTTTATTCAAGCAGCTCCAAAAATATACGACTCTCTGCTATCTTGAAAATGTCCTCTCCTTGCTCTCCCTTCCGAAATTTCCCATGGGTGTCTTTGCATTTAGCAATGTTTACTTTTCTTCAATTAGGATTAAATCCTAATAAAGTCCTAGAGTCTGATTCTCCTCTCCCACCAGTGTAAATGAGAAATAGATTCTATGAAATCAGTGCAGCTAAATTGGTATGAATGAGAGGAAAGAGCAGACCTCTAAAGGCCAGAGCCAATGGGAGTTAGTTGCCTAAATACTTTTGAGGATCTGGGACTAAATCTTTGAGATCTTCTTTGGAAGACATTCTCATGCAAGGAAAACTATATACAGAAGTTGGGTCAGCAGCAAATTATGCATGAGATCTTTTTTCCCCTCACCCAGATCCAATTAACATCAAGTCAGATTATTGGTGGATTTTTTTTTTACTTCCTGTCAGCTTCAGAATTATAGGAAGATTTCCAGACCCAAACAAACAGGTGAAACCTGAGGTTTGTCACTTGCTCTAACAAAACATGCCTTGGGGAAGAAATGTTGCCATGGATACAGTAACCCAGATCCAAAGAGGAGGTTTGTCCAAAGTAAGTGGTAAATAAAAAATTAAAGGAATATAGAAAAGTTCATACAGGCAGAGAACAGAAAACTAATCACTGGCAAACAGATACTAAGTTATCTGTAGAGAATTTATTATCGTAAGATGTCTAGGACTTCATGCCACATGCAATGGCATTTTGGATTTTGGCAAGGATGGGGCTAGATCTCCTTTTCCTTCCTCCGAAAAGCACAAGCAGTGATTGGTTGAACCAAAGAAGAACTTCGGTTGGCGCTATAGGGACTGTAAGCCACAGCTGAGCAGCGCTACTTCTGTCCTTAGAAGACAGTGATTAACGCACTCAGACTAGCCCCTCTGTTACAATATTTGTATTGAAAGTTTAGGTTGGGGAGGAGAATAAAAGGCAAAGATATAGTGAGAAATTAATTCAGTTTAGGGAAAAACAAAATCAGGACAGTCCAGGCTGGATATTAGGAAACACTATTTCATTAGGAGGGTGGGGAAGCACGGGAATGAGTCACCTAGGGAAGTGGTGGAATCTTCATCCTTAGAGGTTTTTAAGGCTTGACAAAGCCCTGGCTGGGATGATTTAGTTGGGGATTGGTCCTGCTTTGAGCAGGGGGTTGGACTAGATGACCTCCTGAGGTCCCTTCCAACCTGATCTTCTATGATTCTATATTTCATGAGCCCTAGCCCAGAGCAGCATGGGTTGTCCTGACCATTTGCTCTGTGGTTCTGTTTGGCCAAACAGCACCACAGGGCACATGCACAGCAAGTAGGAGACAGGAGACTGCTGCCCTGCAACCAGCCTGGATGCGTGGTGGTTTTGTGTACAGAAGAGGGCACATACTGCACTGGCCAGTGAGTTACACACGCCCTTACTCAAGATGGGATCTTTTCACCCTGTTATGCTAGTTTTACATCAATTTTAAAGTTCACAGGCAACTGCTTTCCCTACTGTCATGATTAAAGGGCAGGCTGTGCTTTAGACTCTTTTACAATCTCTCCAATTGCACCCCACAGATGACAGGTTTCACTACCTTTGCCCAGGGCCAACCTTACATGTGGGTGACATGAGCAACTGGTCAGGGGGGCACCATGGTCAGGAGGGCATCATGGGCACTCTCCCGCCCCCCCATACACCCAGCCCAAGACCCCTTTAATCACCAAGCTCTGTGTCTGGAGTTAGGGAGAAACTCCTACCATGTGCCGGGCTCCTGCTGTTAGTCCCAGCCAGGATGGGGAGAGACAGCAGTTCCTCTTCCCCTGCACAGGTCCACAGACCTGTCAGACCCACCCCCTGGAACTTCCCCCAGCTGCAGGAAGCTCTGCCCCTCAACCCCACTTCCTGCCCCCATTGCTCCTCAGTTGTCGGGGGAGCGGTCACTGTACTGTGAGCTGCCTCATCCCTTCCCTTCCCTTCCCTCGTTCGCCCAGGGCTCCGTTTTCCTAAAGCCAGCCCTGCTTCTCCCCTCTCTGGGTGGAGCCCCAGAGACCCACCAGAGTCTCTGGGCTTCAGGTCCCCAGTTTACTACCTGAGATAAACTGGCAGGCTCAGCTGTATTTGTCGCTTGCAGGAACTTACCTCTGGGAGCCTGTGATCGGTGGCTGATTAAAGTAACTCAAAACACCTCCTTGAAAACCAAGTATTATTTCTACACCCACAGGTATGTAGCATTCAGAGAAGTGAGTTAACACAACAGAAGTCTGTATGCATCTGGTCTCACCTAAATGTTATTCTCTGCAGATTTTGGCAAGCTCCGCTTAACCCAGATACCCCTAGTCCTGGGTTAGGAGAGATAGACAATCTTAGCAGAGTTCTCTGCCTCTTGCTGTGTGTCGCCTGAGCAGCGACTGCCCACTCACCCTGTCCTTCCTCTCTAGCCGGGCTTTTTGATCCTGGGCTCAGACCAATGAAGAATAAACCTGCAAGCCTGACTGCAGCCAGGAAGATGGGCATTTCCCAATTAATAGTGCCTTCGTTGTTCCTTTAAGTCCCGTTGGTATTTTCCTTTTAGTTATCTCTCTTAGTCATTGTTTCATTTTCTGCTTGGCTCTCCCTATCAGCATCCTTTGATTTGATTCCATGTCGTCAGACGAAATAATCTTAAGCAGGTAAACTGAGGCACACATGCTATTAATAAAAAATACATTCGCCACAGCTACAAATGTACATTCCCAGCAGTGTATGCTGTGTGAGCTCTGGTTCCCCCGGGTACTGCTGCTACAGTCCTTCATCAATTCTCATAACAAATGAGACTTGCTCTGGGATAGTGCCAAGGCGGGTGACACAGGCTTTCCTAATACCATTGGGTAAGGTGTGTCCATAAGGCGGGGAGGGAAGTGTGTACAATAGGAGTAGAAGTAGACGGGGGGCTAACTAACTTGTTTCTGTTAGGCTGTGTTCAGTGCTGCAGCACATGTCCCATAATGCTCTGTTCCCCATGGAGTGCCCATCCTTGCCACAGAAAGCAGCACAGAAGTGATATGTTGTTTCTACTAGCTCTCATCACTGTGAGGAGCAATTATAACCCACCCCCCACGCCCCCAGCATGGTGCGCTGTCTATTCTATTGTATTTTGTACAGGTTCTTATACCACACTCATCTCAGGGATAGCTGGGCCACATAGAGAGGTTGATGAGCTTACTACAGCCTTAGCAAGTAGAGCTGGGTCTCTTAGATCAGGCAGTAGTAGCTCATGTTTTAAGATTCAGAGATCCCAGGTGTGATCCCTGCAGCTCTTGGGCACCTTTCCCTCCCCTGGGTGCAGTGTTACACAATGGAAGAGTCCTTTCTGATTCCCATCAGATTGGCTGCAGTTGAGGACTGGAGTGCTTTAGCACAATGCTTCTCAGTGTGCACTACTGCCTGGCTCTGGTCTGTGACTTCCACCTTCTCAAATAACCATATGTGACAAAGAGGGGTTCCCCCCTTGTTATGTTGTATGTGAGTTTTACTGTTTTCCATGAATATTGTGTGTGCTTAGATTCCCTCTGTATTGCACCAAAGCCTAGGTGGTGGGAATATGGGTATGTGACATTTGCTGAGGCCCTCAGGGGCAGGGGAGGCTGCCCAGCTCCCTGCATATTAGGAATAGATGGTGCCCATCATAACCTGAGAACCAGGAGGGAGATGTGACCAGGTGACACTTTGCCAGGGAAGCCAGACAAAGACTGGAGGAGGAGCAATGGACTTGTTGGAGGCCAGGTGATTGGGTCCAGTCAGGCTCCAGTTTGGGATTTGGATGGGGGGTATTCAGGGGCACTAGGCCCTGGGTCCCCCCAGGTGGACTTTGCTGAAAGTTCCTGATTTCTGTACTAGCAAACCGTGTTATGCTATGTTCATGGCTGACTGCAAAGTTGGGGTGCAGGGCCTGCTGTGGATGTGCACAATGAGAACAGGGGTGCTGAATGCTCTGAGGTCACCGTCAGATCCAGGAAGGCCATAGCCAAGGGGGTTTTGTGCCCTGGACAATGTGCCCTGAGGGGAGTCACGCTACACCAGAGCCCTGGCTGGCTTCACACAGAGCAGTTCCAGAGCATCAGACCTGTGACTCTGTAACACCATGAAGTAAAAATACCTGTCACAGTAGCTGGGCCTGAGTCTCATCTATGGTAAGGACTCTCTCCCCGGCTCTGCTGTGCAAAAGGGCCTTAATGTGGGTGCACAAAGGTATAAAGGGGTCTTAGAGTAATGAGAATCAGACCCTTTATCTTTGGAGGGTATCTACTTAGCACTGACTTGGGCCTGCCCCTGTGGAGTCCTGCTGCATGGAGGATCTCTGCTGTGTCCATTTAAGTGTGTGGGGAAGGCTTCATTTTCCCCTCTCTGGGGTTTCTCTTTTCTTGTTCCTGCCATCTGCCCTTATCTGGGAACCTGAGCCGGCTTCTTTTCCCTGTGTGTCTTCATCCTCCAGGAGAGAATGCTTCCGTAATCCAGGAGTGGAAACTCATCACTCTCTCTGAGCTGACCTCAATAGCAGCCTCCCCAGCTCACATGCATGCAGCACAGTATTGGCCAAAGAGAGGTCAGAGCATGTGAACATTGATCCTCTAAGTACCAACACCATCATGTGGCTGATTTACGAAGCCGCTTGATGCCAGTCACCATCAGCCCTGGGGCCATTTGAGCTGCTGGGTGCCAGACCCTTTGCCCTGGTTTTCGTGGCTCACTGCAAGGAGAGCAGCTCTACACTCTCCGAACTGCTTTAAAAAGAGGTTATTGCTGCACATTAGTTGGCAGAGAGTTTCCAGATCTTATCTCTAGCACAAGACAAGTGGGTCATTCATGGAAACAGAGACCTCCTGAAGGGGAACTGAAACCAAGAGGGAGGAGGATATAGATCCAGGTTGGCTGGTTGGGTCAGCACACTCTGTGGGATCAACGGTCTTATTGCCGTTACTCTGCTGCAGTGAATCCTGCCGCTGGGATGATGAGGACGGGGAGGTTAGCGCTCGAGGGGTGCAGGGGGAGGTGGAACTGGGCTGAAAAAATTAGACCAACCACTTGTCATCTTTTCTAAAATCAGCCTTTGGGATCTTTGGCCTCTCTGTTTACATGGGAAGCTCACTGGGTCAAGGACCCACTTTGTGTTCTGTGCCTGGACAAAGCCTAGCACAATGGGGTCCTGGACTGGGACTAGGACTGCTAAGCTCTGACGTGAGACAAGTAAATAACAGTAATAATGTGTATGTGGCCCACTCAGCATGGTGTTCTGTCCCTCTCTAGTGGTGGCTCTCTCATCTCAAATCACCTTCCATGGCCATCGCCTTTCTGACTCTGTGCTTTGAAGGGCTGGGTAAGGACAGTGTCTTAGTGAACCAGGTCCTCCTCTCAGGCCAGGTACCAAGTACCTTACTGCATGGATAGGAACCACTGTGGCTCCTGCCCTCCTTCTTGGCCTCCTCCCTGCTGCTAGTCAGAGGAAACAGCTTTTAATTGAGCCTGTTATATTCATTACCTCAGGGAAATAACTGAGACAGAGAGTTTCCAAGAAAGGATTAGATAAAAGGGGGAGAATGGGGTTGAGGCTATAGCCCAAGACTACAAGGCAGGAGACCCGGATTCTAACACCGCTTGTACCACTGACTGTGTGACTTTGGGCCTCTTTGGACCTCAGTTTCCCCATTTGAAAATGAGGGATTACTCTACTTCTCCAGGGGCTGAGACTCTGATTGCTCTGAGCTCTTGCTGGTAACAAAGAGCAAGATTTACTGACAGCCCAGCTAGCTAAGTCAGAAATTGCTGTGGGGTGGGAGGGTCATAGTCTCCCACCGGTCATGGTATCATGTTGCCCTTTTATACAGCAGTGGCAAGGAAGGGAAGGGTCACCATTCTCCAGAACATCCAATGTCAGCCACTGTCTGAGGCCAAACGAAATGGCCCAAAGATCTGGGGCTAAACTTCCCACTCCTGTAAGTGGGTGCAGCTCCATTGGTTTCAATGAAGTTGTACTTGCATGACTTTAGTCTCTGATCAGGCCATTAGTACCCTGCTTCTGGGAACCAGTCACCTCAGTCCCTACTCTGGTGCTTGGGATGCCAGGGCTCCTAGGTCCCCCAGTCTCACTCCAACACAACAGCTGAGCAGTCATCGTATCTGCCATCAGTTCTCAGCTCAGACACACCAGGGGCCCAGTGAGTAAACATGGAGTTGCTCTAAAACACCAAGGATGGGTAGCAAACTTAGGACCAAATCCTGAGATCCTCCCTCAGTGTCTACTCCCTGCTTACTTGGGCAAGATGCCTTCTGAGGGCAGGGAGAGTTTTGCCTGTGTGCAAACTGAATAAGGATCTGAAGGATTTGGCTCAAGGAATTTACTTGCACAATGCAATATTTTTAATAAAAAATTGAACTACAAAATAGCAAACCTGGGCCAGAGTTTGTTCTCAGCTATACCTGAGTAATCGCTCAGGGAGTGAGAGAGTGAATTTAAGCACAGATGGTCAAAACTACCAGTGTCTTAAACCTACTGCAGGATGGTGTAATTAGTGCAGGTGCTCATCTCTGTGCAGTCACCACACAGGGTGCCACGTCCACTGATTAGCCACAGTCAACGCGGTTAATTCCAAAGACAGCACCAAGGCCTGTTTTAATAGCGGGCCTTTATTCCCCCTCCCTGACAGCGAAACACCAGGAGGGAGACCTCTCAACTGAGCTGCAGTTTGGCAGAACAGGAGAGAGAGAGAGCTGCAGGCCATTGCTCCTGAATTCATCTGGGTTTACTAATTGGCAGGACTTCTGTTCAGGTACCTGGGGTTGGTCTTTTCACTCAGCAGAAACTGAGCCTGATTCCTCCTTCCCATCCTCCACCATTTGTTTCTTCTCCTGGCTCTTTTAAAGCTGATTTTGACATGTTAAAAAGTTCAGGCCTGACTGATGTTTGAGGCAGCGAAGATGCTCACCTTCTGGTTGCAAGGCCTAGAATGCTACAGCTCACTTCTGAGGGCTCAGGCTGGTTTCCATGGAAACAGATGCAGAGTTGCTGGGCACTGCCAGGTATCCAATGGATAGTGAGGAACCGCACTGCCCAGCGTATAATGCAACGTGACAGGGAGAGGAAAACCAGCTAGATCTAAACCTATTCCAGAACTGCATGTGCTTGCATTTGTGTGCAGGTACAAATACAGCTGTCTCCATATCTGAGGGAGAACGGTGTGGTGTAAAGCATATAGCATCATGCGTTTGGGATAAGCACATTATTCGCTTGTAATAATGTGCTACTAATTCGCTTCGTTGTGGTGGTGCACTTGTTCTGTAAGGTTCAGGAAGGCAACCAGCATGTGTGAATTCCTCCTCATCCCAGGATCAGTATCTGTGGGACAGTGGAGCTGGCCTGATGAAGGCAGTTTGGGGTTTATAAAAACACACGTGCTGCTGATGCTGTTTTTAGGGCCCTCAGCAGTGAGGGACAAGGCTGGCTCAGCCGATTTGGCAGCCAGTTCCTCCCCGAGATCTAGCCCCGAAAGCAGAGAGTACTGGGAAATGTAGTCCCCTGGGCAGTCATGACTGTAGTTCTAGCCTGGGGCAAAGCATGCTGGGACTTAAAGGGCCTGTATAAAGCACTTTCCAGGAGCTGGGGAGAGATGTAGGGGGAGTGGGTCACGCTGAGAGGCAGTTCTGGAAGTAAGCCTTTTATGGTTTTGATTTTGGGTTGTTGGGTTTTTTTTAAATTTGGTTTTGTGTTTTATTTTCTGTAGGCTTTGTGGGGAGGGTCTCCCCCCATTTCATAGAATGGGGGATACAGCCCCTGGCAGGAAAGGAGGGTATTGGTGCCTGTGTAAAAGATCTCCACAGAATAGCTAAGCCATCGGTGAGTCAGTCCTGGAGGTCGGACTTGATGATCTGATGAGCCTGTCTGGCCTTAAAAATCAAACAATGAAACCACGCTGTGTCCTGGTGTATCTGTGTGTGCTACTACCTTAACGTAACACTCCTCTAGAAATGTTTGAGATTTATTTTTTAAATAACTGTATCCCTCTGCCTGCAAAGTCAGTCTGCAGAAGGCCCCCGTTCAGCAAAGTTCTTAAGCATGTGTCTTGCTTTAAGCATGTGAGATCAAGCTATATGTCCCAAAGTGTATCTTTTATGTAGCTAAATTAAATTAACTTAGTTCAGCTCACCACTTTTACTTACTTCTCTTTGGTCTGAGCTCTATTGTGTCACCTCTTTGTAGTTTCATGTATATATCCTTATAATGAAGAATTTAAATTCTTCATCTGTATTAAACCCTTCCAGCGAAGAATTAGAGAGGTTTAAAAATAAAATTCAAATGCAGATTTCTGGTATAGAGAAATTAGAGAAGGACTTTGATCATTTTGAAGGAATGTGTGTCCTGTTACTGCACGTGTGTCCTGTTACTGAGATGGGAGATTGAAATTGCATTTTAAAAAAAGCTTTTCCATTTATTTTTATGTTTTTAAAAAAAGCCTGAATAGCTGTAAAAGAGAGTATCTGATAAATGAAACCTTGCAAGATATATGGGGGGCCAATCTCATCATCAGTTTGTTTTTGTTTTTATCCTTTTCCTGATAACGGAGATTTCTCATGGTGTGATCTGGCCCATGTTGTTATTGGGGTCCTCTGTCATAATCACTTCCATTGAGGACAGTCATGATGGCATAGGGATAGGATTATCCATAATGTCAGTGGGATAAAAGCAGCAGCAGCTGACCACCTAGGGGAGGAAGATCCAGCTTCCATGAAAAAAGAAAAGGAGGACTTGTGGCACCTCAGAGACTAACCAATTTATTTGAGCATGAGCTTTCGTGAGCTACAGCTCACTTCATCCGATGAAGTGAGCTGTAGCTCACGAAAGCTCATGCTCAAATAAATTGGTTAGTCTCTAAGGTGCCACAAGTACTCCTTTTCTTTTTGCGAATACAGACTAACACGGCTGTTACTCTGAAAGCTTCCATGAAAGTTTTCTTTGTAATGATGGACAGGTAAAGTTAAACGGCAGGCACACATCACAGGCCAGGCTTGCTCCTGGGATGATGGAGCCCCAGCAGTGGTCAGTCTGGGTGGAACACGGCTCCCATGGGTCTAAAGCTGGCCTCAAAGTGGCAGGACTGCCCACTGGGATGGGGCAAGGTCCAGCTGCTCAGGAGTTGTGCTGATTGAGTAGCTGCCAGGCGGCATCCATTCTATCACCATATTGCCAAGCCCAAGGATTGAAAAAATGACGAGTCAGGCCTCCGAATCAGGAGATTGGCTTAAAAAGCATGAGATTTTTAGAAAAAAATAACAAATGTTGGGTTCTTTTTGTCTTCAATTTTCTGCCTTTAGGGTGAGCTTACTTCATGTTTTCAAGCTTTCCTCAGAAAGCATAAGTGCGGAAACTTACTTTTATTTGAATGCAGTCTGTTGATTTCAGCAGCTGAGGCTTTAAAAACCACCAAATACTGCAAGACTCACAATAAAATCTTAAGTTATCAATACTGCATCCACCAGCAGGGCTCCAAGAGCCCCAGCTCGGACTTCTTTAAAGCTGCCTTCGCCCAACAGAATCTCAGGCAATTGTCTTTCATCTTCTGTTCAAACCCTCACTTGGTCCACCCTTGCGCATGTGCTTATGGTCCTGGTGTCGTGATTCATATATCCATGTAATACATTATAGGTCATTGAGGCCTGGTATGAATGACGCGTGCTTGACATGAGTACTTGCGTTGCAAGTTAACAACCGAAGCAAGAACTTAAGGTCAAGGACTATTAGAACTATTCGTACAAAGACAATCTTATGTTCCAAGAAAAATACAGAAAATCATCAGAAAAGGAAACAACAACAGCTGGACTGATATAAAATGGCATAAGAATTGGAGGAAATGGCATACCTATGATCATGGCAGCCCACTTAGGATTGTCTTTTTGGAATTGTATGGGTAGAAGGCCTGTAAACAAAGGCAAAGAACCGATGATGTGATGGAATGGACTATAAATGGTTGGCTATGATTTCTGCCAATGGGAGTAGTTTATTGATCCAGAGTCCCATGTGGATATAAATGTGGCTTTCACTGGCTCCCCGCATCTTGTGATCGGAAGGAATCTTGACTGGCCATTGGGACCATTCTGACCTTTGGACTCTGGTATAGTATGTTTGGGGTGTGAATGTGGAGTAAGTAAGGTTTGTTTAATAAAGAGCATTTAAAGTATTATGTACCAACACTGTGTCCAGTATCTGGCTGCTCCCCATCCTGTAGGGAGACCTCTACTGTGGGTCTAACATTGGCGTGTGCAGGTCACAAAAAGCCACCCACAGTGTGACCTGCTTCAAGTCATAATTCAACATTACTAGCAGCCTCTGGTGATTCTGTCCCCAAAGTGCTTGGAAATGTTAAAATCTATTATCCCTTTTGGGGTGGGATGTAGCAGCTGTGTAACCAAATGCAGCAATACGTACACTATTTTAGGACTGGAAGTGAAGAAGAGTATATCCAACTACGTACAAATACAGAGGGTATTTAACTAAGCAGAATGTACTTACCCAAATGGGAAATTGGCCAGGACTGTACACACTAACTTTTGTAAAAGTTCACAGGTGATCTGCAAAGAACATACAGGCTTAAGACCTCTTCTTACATCTTATCTGCAAGACCACACCTCCAGTGTCCCTTAGCATCATCCTTTCACTGACTCCAGTTGACAAATTGGGAACACTGTCTTTTCAGTCACCAACACAATGATGGGCTGCTTGGATGTTTCCCCTCTGCGTACTGATCTAGCCTGACCCTAATTAATTTACGAAATCTGACAAGATCTCAGCCTTAGGTGCTATGGCTGCACACTAGCTACATTTAACTGAATGTGTGACCTCTACTCTCAGTCAGATATTTGTATTTACGTAATATTTATTTAATAAATATCGAATACTATTGCTTGGACATAGAGTACTTGTCTCGTATCTTGTGCCCTGAAATTGACAACTGTTAACATGCTGTTCTACTCTGAATAGTGAGTAAGTAAAAATTACACCTTCTTTCTCAGCAGAACTTTTTTCTAGTCAGTCACATCTACTGACTTTAGTGACCAATTCTTTTTAACTGCTTTTTGCTCCTGGTAGCCCTGCAGAACTGACACAGTTATGGGAAACAGAGTGGGCATTGTCTTCTCTTTGGATGTCATTTGCAGAACTGGTTACTGAGACTCAATCAGCTACCCCTGTGCAATCCAAAGTCATCGAGGGACCTAGTTTTAAAGTTCATGAGAGCCAGCCTTACCCTGCTCTGCTGTGAGATGTACCCACCAAGGAAAGGTCAGCCTTCATCACACATGTCGGGCTGTATGCATTTAATGTGCTCCCTTTCGGGCTGCAGAATGCACCCGCCACCTTCCAAAAACTTGTAGATGGTCTCCTAGTGGGATTGGGAGAATATGCAGTCACCTACCTTGACGATGTGGCCATATTTTTGGATTCCTGAGCAGAACACCTGGAACATCTACGAAAAGTCTTTGAGCGCATAAGGGAGGCAGGACTAACTGTAAAGGCTAAGAAGCGTCAAATAGGCCTAAACTGAGTGACTTACCTTGGACACCAGGTGGGTCAAGGAACTATCAACCCTGTACAGGCCAAAGTGGATGCTATCCAAAAGTGGCCTGTCCCAAAGTCAAAGAAAGACGTCCAATCCTTCTTAGGCTTGGCCGAATATTACAGGCGATTTGTACCGCAATACAGCCAAATCGCCGCCCCACTGAGGCCTGGTCTACACTACGAGTTTATGTTGGATTTAGCAGCTTTAAATCTGAATTAACCCTGCACCCGTCCACACAACGAAGCCATTTTTTCGACATAAAGGGCTCTTAAAACCTTTTTCTGTACTCCTCCCCAACGAGGGAATTAGCGCTGAAATCGACATCACCGTTTTGAATTAGGGTTAGTGTGGACACAATTCGAAGGTATGGGCCTCCAGGAGCTATACCACAGTGCACCATTGTGACTGCTCTGGACAGTACTCTGAACTCGGTTGCACTGGCCAGGTATACAGGAAAAGCCCCAGGAACTTTTGAATCTCATTTCCTGTTTGGCCAGGTGAGCTCATCAGCACAGGTGACCATGCAGAGCTCATCAGCACAGGTGACCATGCAGTCCCAGAATCAACAAAGAGCTCCAGCATGGACCGAACGGGAGGTACTGGATCTGATCGCTGTATAGGGAGAGGAATCTGTGCTATCAGAACTATGTTCCAAAAGACGAAATGCCAAAACATTTCAAAAAATCTCAGAGGCCATGAGGGACAGAGGCTACATTAGGGACACAACACAGTGCCGCGTGAAACTTAAGGAGCTCAGACAAGCGTACCAGAAAACCAAAGAATCAAACCAATACTCCGGGACAGAGCCCCAGAGATGCTGCTTCTATGCTGAGCTGCATGCAATTCTAGGGGGGGCCGCCACCACTACCCCACCCCTGTCCATGGACTCTGATGATGGGGTACTCTCTGCCATGCCTTAGGATTTTGCAGATGGGGAAGATGAGGAGGAGGAGGAGGATGAGCTTGGGGAGAGCACACAGCACACCATTCTCCCCGACAGCCAGGATCTTTTTATCACCCTGACTGAAATAACCTCCCAACCCAACGAAGCCAGAGAAGGGACCTCTGGTGAGGGTACCTTTTAAAATACAATACATGTTATAAAAGCAAGTGTTTTTTAATGATTAAGTAGCCCTGAGGACTTGGGATGCATTCGTGGCCAGTACTGCTACTGGAAAAGTCTGTTAACGCGTCTGGGGATGGAGCAGAAATCCTCCAGGGACATCTCCATGAAGTTCTCCTGGAGGTACTCTAAAAGCCTTTGCAGAAGGTTTCTGGGGAGAGCAGCCTTATTCTGTCCTCCATGGTAGGACACTTTACCATGCCATGCTAGTAGCAAGTAATCTGGTATCATTGCATGACAAAGCCTGGCAGCATATGGTCCCGGTGTTTGCTGGCATTCAAGCAACATCTGTTTTTTATATCTCTGTGTTTATCTTCAGGAGAGTGATATCGTTCATGACAGGTTTCAGAGTAACAGCCGTGTTAGTCTGTATTCGCAAAAAGAAAAGGAGTACTTGTGGCACCTTAGAGACTAACCAATTTATTTGAGCATGAGCTTTCGTGAGCTACAGCTCACTTCATCGGATGCATAACTGTAGCATCCAATGAAGTGAGCTGTAGCTCACGAAAGCTCATGCTCAAATAAATTGGTTAGTCTCTAAGGTGCCACAAGTACTCCTTTTCTTATATCATTCATGGTAACCTGGTTGAAATAGGGGAATTTAATTAAGGGGACATTCAGAGGTGGCTGTTCCTACTGGGCTGTTTACCTGTGGCTGAAAAGAAATCCTCCCTGCAGTTAGCCATGCGGTGGGGTTGGGGTGGTGCATTGTTGAGCTGTTCGCATTTGGCTTGCAAGGATCTTCCCTGATACCAGCCAGGCGGTGGGGGGGAGGGGAAAAGCGATCATCCCAGAGAATTGGATGAGGGAGGGTGTTAGTTTGGTTTCTGCTCCACCACGTTAACAGGAAAACCACAGCACTAAATGGTCAACTCAACGGGCTTTGCTTGGTATGGGAAAGGAGGGCGCTGCTGTTATGAAGGTTGCAGAAGCCGAAAGACTGGCTTACCATGGCCGCCTGCAAGCTGAATTCTGTTGCCTGGCACTGCGTGTGTGATCTCCAACACCAAAGCCGCAGGCACTCAATATAAGATGCAAAATGCAACCTTGTACCAAAATCACATGTGCTATGTAATGTGAATAGTGTTGTTCGCCGTGAAAGAGTATAGCCACTGTTCTGTAAAATGTATCTTTTAAAATACTTCACTCCCTTTTTTTCCTCCAGCAGCCGCAAATGTTTCAAGCCTCCCTCCTCCATCCCAAAGGCTATCTCAGATAAGGCGGCAAAAAAAAATCACACGCAATGAAATGTTCTCTGAGCTCATGCAGTCGTCTGGCACTGACAGAGCTTTGTGGAGGGACACAATAGCAGAGTACAGGACAGTGGGCGATGAACGTGAGGAGAGGTGGCGGCAGGAAGATCAGAGGAGGCATGAGGCAATGCTGGGGCTACTGCGGGATCAAACGGACGTTCTCCTGCGTCTGATGGAGGTTCATGAACGCAGCAGGATCACAGATTGCCACTGCAGCCCCTGTTTAACCACCCTCCCTCCTCTCCAAGTTCCATAGTCTCCTCACCCAGACGCCCAAGAACGCAGGTGGGGAGGCTCCGGGCACCCAACCACTCCACCCCCGTGGACAGCCCAAGCAACAGAAGGCTGTCATTCAACAAGTTTTGAAGTGGCCTTTTCCTTCCCTCCTAGCCTCTTCCCACACACCACCCGGCTACCTTGTGAGTTATCTCCCTATTTTTATGATCAATTAATAAAGAATACATGTTTTTTAAATGATAGTGACTTTATTTCCTTTGCAAGCAAGCTGTGATCAAAGGCGGGAGGGCAGGTGTCTTACAGGGAATTTAGAGACAACCAAGGGGGTGGGTTTTCATCAAGGAGAAACAAACAGAAGTGTCACACCGTACCCTGGCCAGTCCTGAAACTGGTTTTCAAAGCTTCTCTGATGCGCAGCACTTCCTGCTGTGCTCTTCTAACCGCCCTGGTGTCTGGCTGCGTGTATTCAGCGGCCAGGCGATTTGCATCAACCTCCCACCCCGCCATAAACATCTCCCCCTTACTCTCACAGAGATTGTGGAGCACACAGCAAGCAGCAATAACAACGGGAATATTGCTTTTGCTGAGGTCAGAGCGAGTCAGTAAACTGCGCCAGCGACCCTTTAAATGTCCAAATGCATGCTCTACCACCATTCTGCACTTGCTCAGCCTATAGTTGAACAGCTCCTGACTACTGTCCAGGGTGCCTCTGTAGGGCTTCATGAGCCATGGCATTAAGGGGTAGGCTGGGTTCCCAGGATAACTATATATAGGCATTTCAACATCCCCAATAGTTATTTTCTAGTCTGGGAAGTAAATCCCTTCTTGCAGCCGTTTAAACAGACCAGAGATCCTGAAGACACGAGTGTCATGAATCTTTCCCGGCCATCCCACGTTGATGTTGGTGAAATGTCCCTTGTGATCCACCACTGCTTGCAGCACCATTGAAAAGTACCCCTTGCGATTTACGTACTGGCTGCCCTGGTGGTCTGGTCCCAAGATGGGGATATGCGTTCCGTCTATAGCCCCACCACAGTTAGGGAATCCCATTACAGCAAAGCCATCTAGTATGACCTGCACGTTTCCCAGAGTCACTACCTTTGATAGAAGCAGCTCAATGATTGCGTTGGCTACTTGCATCACAGCAACCCTCACAGTAGATTTGCCCACTCCAAATTGATTACCGCCTGACCGGTAGCTGTCTGGCGTTGCAAGCTTCCACAGGGCTATTGCCACTTGCTTGTGAACTGTGAAGTATTCCTGTGCTTCAGGGCAGGGGAAAGCAAGTCACAAAGTTCCATGAAAGTGCCCTTACGCATGCGAAAGTTTCGGAGCCACTGGGAATCATCCCAGTCCTGCAACACTATGCGGTCCCACCAATCTGTGCTTGTTTCCCAGGCCCGGAATCAGCATTCCATGGCATGAGCCTGCCCCATTAACACCATGATCTCCAAATTGCAGGGGAACACGGTTTTAGAGAAAAGTGTGTTCATGTCCTCATCACCGCGCTTCCGTTGCCTCCTCGCCTGGTTTCTCAGGTGCTGGTTCTGCATAAACTGCATGATAATGCGTAAGGTGTTTACAATGGTCATAACTGCTGCGGTGAGCTGAACGGGCTCCATGCTTGCTGTGCTATGGCGTCTGCTCCTGCTCAGGCAATTCAGGGAAAAGGGCGCAAAACGATTGCCATTGCTCTGACAGAGGGAGGGGCGACCGACAACATGGCTTACAGGGAATTAAAATAAACAAAGGGGGTGGCTTTGCGAGAAACAGAATGGCCCCTTCAAGAATAGAACTCAAAACCTCAAGGATAGAACTCAAAACTGGGTTTAGCAGGCCGTTGATTTCAGGGAGAAAGGGAGGAGAAAATGAATACAAAACAAATCTGGTCTATTTCTTGTTTTGATCCACTTCATCTATCTTTATACATCTTGCTGGCAGCAGACTATGCAGTACGACTGCTGGCCAACGTCATCTCCTGGGTGCTCGGCAGAAGACGGTGCAGTATGACTGCTGGCCATCGTCATCTCCTGGCTGCTCATTAAAAGACGGTGCAGTAGGACTGCTGGTAGGACTGAATCACCATGAGACAAAATTTAAAAGGGTAATGACCTGGCTGAGTCACTCCCATGTTTGCCTAGGTGCCCCTGACCTCATCGAGGTCGGTTAAAAGAGCACCCTGGAATATGTTGACGATGGCTACCAGTTATACTGCACTGTCTGCTGCCAAAAGGCTGCTGCTGTGTAGCAGTGCAGTTCCATGTCTGCAAGCACCCAGGAGACATGTGGTGACGGTTAGCTGAGCGGGCTCCATGCTTGCCATGGTATGGTGTCTGCATGGATAACCCAAGAAAAAAGGCGCAAAATGATTGTCTGCCATTGCTTTCACGGAGGGAGGGAGGGAGGGAGGGAGGGAAGGGGGGCCTGACGATATGTACCCAGAACCACCCGCGACAATGTTTTAGCCCCATCGGGCATTGGGATTTCTACCCAGAATTCAAATGGGTGGTGGAGACTGCGGGAACTGTGGGATAGCCACCCACAGTGCAACGCTCCGGAAGTCGACGGTTGCCTCTGTACTGTGGACGCACTCCGCTGACGACATGCACTTAGAGCATTTGTGTGGGGACACACACAATCGACTGTGTAAAAACGCTTTCTACAAAACCGACTTCTATAAATTCAACCTAATTTCGTAATGTAGACAAGGCCTGACAGACCTAACCAAAAAGAAACAGCCAAATGCAGTTCAGTGGACTGAAGAGTGTCAGAAGGCCTTTAATCAGCTTAAAGCGACACTCATGTCTGACCCTGTGCTAAGGGCCCCAGACTTTGACAAACCGTTCCTAGTAACCACAGATGCGTCTGAGCATGGTGTGGGAGCAGTCTTAATGCAGGAAGGACCAAATCAAGAGTTCCATCCTGTCGTGTTTCTCAGCAAGAAGCTGTCTGAGAGGGAAAGCCACTGGTCAATCAGTGAAAAGGAATGTTACGCCATTGTCTACGCTCTGGAAAAGCTACGCCCATACGTTTGGGGATGGCGTTTCCACCTGCAAACCGACCATGCTGTGCTACAGTGGCTTCATACGGAAATAATAAAAAACTTCTTTGGTGGAGTTTAGCGCTCCAAGATTTTGATTTCGACATACAACACATTTCAGAAGCTTCTAACAAAGTGGCTGATGCACTCTCCCGAGAAAGTTTCCCAGAATCAACTGGTTAAAATTGTCCTTGAGATGTGGAAAATATTGTTAGTCTTTATACAGTTAGTAGTATATTTAGAGGTGCATGTGTCTTATTAACTCTGTTTTCTCCTAGAGCTCCAGGAAGAAATCACAGCCAGTGTTTCACCTTATGTGTGATTTTGGGGTGGGGGGTGTCATAAATATAAAGGGAAGGGTAACCACCTTTGTGCATACAGTGCTATAAAATCCCTTCTGGCCAGAGGCAAAATCCTTTCACCTGTAAAGGGTTAAGAAGCTAAGGTAACCTCGCTGGCACCTGACCCAAAATGACCAATGAGTGGACAAGATACCTTCAGATCTGGAGGTGGGGGGAAAGGCTTTTGTCTGTCTGTGTGATACCTTTTCCGGGAACAGATCAAGGATGCAAGCCCTCCAACTCCTGTAAAGTTAGTAAATAATCTAGCTAGAAAATGCATTAGGTTTTCTTTGTTTTCGCTTGTAAATTCGCTGTGCTGGAGGGAATGTGTATTCCTGGTTTTGTGTCTTTTTGTAACTTAAGGTTTTGCCTAGAGGGATTCTCTATGTTTTGAATCTGACTGCCTGTGAGATTATCTTCCATTCTAATCTTACAGAGTGTTTCTTTTATCTTTATTTTGTTCTTCGAATAAAGTTCTGGGTTTTTTTAAGAATCTGATTGAATCCTTAGAAACCCAAGCTGGTCTGTGCTCAACTTGTTTATTCTCAAGCCTCCCCAGGAAAGGGGGTGTAAAGGCTTGGGGGGATAGCTGGGGGAAGAGGAACTCCAAGTGGTCCTTTTCCCTGGTTCTTTGTTATAGCGTTTGGTGGTAGCAGCATACCCTAGTCCAAGGGCAAAAATTTTGTGCCTTGCGGAAGTTTTTAACCTAAGCTGATAGAAATAAGCTTAGGGGGTCTTTCATGCAGGTCCCCACATCTGTACCCCAGAGTTCAGAGTGGGGAAGGAACCTTGACAACTTGTATTCTATTTGATCCACTATAACCCCCCACATCCTTTCCAGCAGTACATCAGGCTAGCCAATTATTCCTCATTTTGTAGTTGTGCATTAGATTTTTTTTCTTCTACAACTGAAGTACTTTGCACTTGTCTCTACTGAATTTCATCTTGCTGGTTTCAGACTAATTCTGTAATTTGTTAAGGTCATTTTGAAATCTAATCTAATGGGGATGATGATCATAGAATCATAGAATATCAGGGTTGGAAGGGACCTCAGGAGGTCATCTAGTCCAACTCCTGCTCAAAGCAGGACCAACCCCAACTAAATCATCCCAGCTAGGGCTTTGTCAAGCCTGACCTTAAAAACTTCTAAGAATTGAGATTCCACCACCTCCCTAGGTAACCCATTCCCGTGCTTCACCACTCTCCTAGTGAAATAGTGTTTCCTAATATCCAACCTAAACCTCCTCCACTGCAACTTGAAACCATTGCTCCTTGTTCTGTCATCTGCTACCACTGAGAATAGCCGAGCTCCATCCTCTTTGGTACCCCCCTTCAGGTAGTTGAAGGCTGCTATCAAATCCCCCTCTCACTGTTCTCTTCTGCAGACTAAATAATCCCAGTTCCCTCAGCCTCTCCTCATAAATCATGTGCCCCAGCCCCCTAATCGTTTTCATTGTCCTCCACTGGACTCTCTCCAATTTGTCCACATCCCTTCTGTAGTGGGGGGCCCCTAAACTGGACGCAATACTCCAGATGTGGCCTCACCAGTGTCGAATAGAGGGGAATAATCACTTCCCTTGATCTGCTGGCAATGCTCCTACTAATACAGCCGCATATGCTGTTCATCTTCTTGGCAACAAGGGCACACTATTGACTCATATCCAGCATGATCCAATTTTGTAAACAGAGTCAAGGTCTGTCTGTCAGAAGTGCTAAAGTATTATAAAAGAAGTCCCAAGCACCACATCTAATCTCAAAGAGCAAATCACGTATGGAAATAAGCAATCCAATAAAGAGCTCCCATCTTGTCTGTTGTGGGGACAGTTTGACCGTGTGCTTGATTGGTGGTGTGAAAAGTGTGAATTGGGAGTGCTTTGTTCCAGGTGAGCCTTGAGTGGGCCTGACTGTTATAAAAAGCCAGTCAGCTGCGAACCAGCTGAGCAGCAAACAGCAGAGAGGCTAACAGAGGGAGTTTGCCTGGGAGTTCGCCTGGGGAGAGCCCACTGTGGCTTACATCTTGCCGACTTCTCTGAGTAGTTACTACAACTCCTGAGGAAGCTCGTAGAAGGAAGGTAATATGGATGGGGAGTGTTCAGCTGTTGTGACCTGCACTGGATGTGCCATGTTTGTCTTTCTTCCACAGGATGGAAGTGACTTTGTCTGTACAAAGTGCAAGCTGGTCTCCACATTGAAAGAGAAGGTTCAAGGTCTGGAGCAACAGGTATCGACCCTGCGTTGCATAAGAGAAACTGAAAATTTCCTGGACAGACGTCAGGATATGCTTCTACGGGCACAATGTTCTGAAGATTCAGAGCAGGCTGCACTGCGGGGACAGGAGGACGGTGAAGAAATTTGGCAGTATGTGACCTCCAGAAGAAGAAAGGGGAGCGTCCATGTACCAGCAATGCAGATACAGGTAAGTAACTGTTTCATGTTCTCTTCACAGCTACTAATGCGGAGAGTGGACCAGATGATACGTCTGAGGGAAGGGAGCAGAAGGAGACTCCGCCGATTGGAAGGCATGAGATGCACTGTCCTAGGGTTGGGGGTTCCACGACCACTGCTCCCAAGAGAAGGAGGCGGATGGTGGTGGTTGGGGACTCTCTCCTCCGGGGGACTGAGTCATCTATCTGCCGCCCCGACCGGGAAAACCGAGAAGTCTGCTGCTTGCCAGGAGCTAGGATTCACAATGTGACAGAGAGACTGCCGAGACTCATCAAGCCCTTGGATCGCTACCCCTTCCTGCTTCTCCACATGGGCACCAATGATACTGCCAAGAATGACCTTGAGCGGATCACTGCGGACTACGTGGCTCTGGGAAGGAGGATAAAGGAGTTTGAGGCGCAAGTGGTGTTCTCGTCCATCCTCCCTGTGGAAGGAAAAGGCCTGGGTAGAGACCGTCGAATTGTGGAAGTCAACGAATGGCTACGCAGGTGGTGTCGGAGAGAAGGCTTTGGATTCTTTGACCATGGGATGGTGTTCCAAGAAGGAGGAGTGCTAGGCAGAGACGGGCTCCACCTAACGAAGAGAGGGAAGAGCATCTTCGCAAGCAGGCTGGCTAACCTGGTGAGGAGGGCTTTAAACTAGGTTCACCGGGGGAAGGAGACCAAAGCCCTGAGGTAAGTGGGACATGGGATACCAGGAGGAAGCACGAGCAGGAGTGCACAAGAGGGCAGGGCTCCTGCCTCATACTGAGAAAGAGGGATGATCAGCGAGTTATCTCAAGGGCCTATACACAAATGCAAGAAGCCTGGGAAACAAGCATGCAACTATTAGGACTGCTTTGCTCCAGGGATGCCCCTACTTTGCAACACAGATGGTTGCATTGGCAAACTTGCCAGCAGCCTGAGGGGGCGCAACTAATTTGCATCCACCCATCTTAAACAGGAGCACAGGCTTGTAGTATTTGCTAGCATTTGGATCGTTTTCGATAGATGGAGAGAAACCGCTGGGTACTTGAGTTCACCTCTGCCGTGCATACTACAGCCTACTTTCAAATGGCTCAAGTAAGGGGCTTCCACTGCTTGCTTTGGGAGGCTGTTCAGCAGTGGAAAAACCTTTCCAAAGAAAGAGCATTTGGTTCTGGCTTGGGTTTCTGTCACCACAGGGTAACTCTAACAACAAGTTCGCTCACCAATGTAGGTTAGTTTATTATCACCCGGCAGTTGCATGGAAAGGGTGACTCTGGAGCACAGCTTGGGGCTCCAGGGGCTGTGCTCCAGACAATCCTGCTCTGGTCTGGGGGAGCTGACAGAACAGGGGGCTGCAAAGCTGGGTCCCTCACTCATTTTCTGTCTCATCAATAAGAATCTGTTCCCACTCCTGCTGAAGGGAATGAGCTTTGCCACTGAGTCAACGAGAGCAGGAGTGGGCAGTAAGACATGGTCTATGGCCACTGGGGAACTTCCAACGAAAACCTCTAACCATCTTTAAACTTGGTTCAGCAGAAATTGTTCAGGCCCCCGAAAGCTCATCTAGCCTATGACTCCAGCTGGCTTTAGACTGTTTCCAGCTGAATATTTAGACAGGGCTATAATGTTTTATATTTTACTGCACCCAGCACAATGAGGTCATGACCCTGGTTAGGATACCTGCGTCCTAAAGTAATAGAAACAAAAAATTAACCCTTTGTATCCAATCTGGGGAATGAGCATTGATCAACAAGCCAATACCCACACCAGGCCTGCTAGCTCAGGCTTAAAGCACCCTCAAGCCAGCTTAGAGATTCTTCTGTGTGGATGGAAGTGGACTTAGGGGCAACACACATAGGGGAGTTTTGCCACTGACTTTAATGGAGCCAGGATTTCAGCCTTGATCTCTTGTATTTGTAAAATATTTGTGTGGATGTAGTGACTGTGAGAAATACAGGCCATCTTTCTATCCTGAAAACTAGAACATCAAAGGCAGCATTGGCACAGGCTATTCCAGGCTGTTTTGCTAACATGCCTCCACCTTGACGTGGAGGAACTACTTCTAGAGGTCAGAGCACAGCTCAGTCTTCATGGTTCATTCAATTCCTGGCCCTCCTGCAGAGACTACCAGTGATAATGCTGATGAGAATGGACCGTATATGAAGGGGGGGAGGGGTCTTGTGTTTTAGACATCTGTCATAAATATAGAGGGAAGGGTAACCATCTTTCTGTATACAGTGCTATAAAATCCCTCCTGACCAGAGGCAAAGTCCTTTTACCTGTAAAGGGTTAAGAAGCTCAGATAACCCGGCTGGCACCTGACCCAAAATGACCAATGAGGGGACAAGATACTTTCAAATCTGGAGGGGGAGGGAAAGGCTTTTATCTGTCTGTGTGATACCTTTGCCGGGAACAGATCAAGGATGCAAGCCCTCCAACTCCTGTAAAGTTAGTAAGTAATCTAGCTAGAAAATGCATTAGGTTTTCTTTGTTTTGGCTGTGCTGGAGGGAATGTGTATTCCTGTTTTTGTGTTTTTTTGTAACTTAAGGTTTTGCCTAGAGGGATTCTCTGTTTTGAATCTGCCTGTAAGATTATCTTCCATTCTGATCTTATAGAGTTTTTCTCTTATCTTTTTTTGTTCTTCTAATAAAGTTCTGTTTTTTAAGAATCTGAATGGGTTTTTTGGGTCTTAAAAATCCGAAGCTGGTTTGTGCTCATCTTGTTTATTCTCAAGCCTCCCCAGGAAAGGGGGTGTAAGGGCTTGGGGGGGATATTTTGGGGAAATAGGAACTCTAAGTGGTCCTTTCCCTGATTGTTTGTAAAATCACTTGATGGTGGCAGCATACTGTTCAAGAACAAGGTGAAATTTGTACTTTAGAAAAGTTTTTAACCCAAGCTAGTAAAAATAAGCTTAGGGGGTCTTTCATGCGGGTCCCCACATCTGTACCCTAGAGTTCAGAGTGGGGAAGGAACCCTGACAACATCTGTCTGGTAGGAAATGTACCAACAGACCACCAAATATGTAACACATAGGTCATTCAAAAGGCATCAGATGGTAACTAATTTCATAGTCCTTGCCTAGGCTGAAAAACGTGTACTACTTACATTTACAGTTTGGTTTCAAGATCATTATGACCTATGGGAGTAGCCATAGGAGCTGGATTAAGATGATGATATGTGAGTTCTTCATATGTGTTTGTCTAGCACTTAGCATATCTTGGGTGCTACTGCCATCAAATAATAACTCTGTCATTTGTATAATTACTCAACTAGGGAAGCCGAGAAGAATAATTCCCTCCGTTGCAGGTTCCCTACTCTGGCCTGTGTTCTGATTAGATCACTTGCCTCTTCTGGCCTACTAAGCTATTAATCCATTTCCATACTGCAGCACTGTGGCATTTTTTCAACTCTCTAAAGATTGTTTTAGCTTTTTTTTTTTCACTAAAACATTTCAGGGCTGTGATGTCATAGCCGGAAATCCACACTTATGATTATACCACAGCTTTGAAATAAACCTTTCTTCATCAGCTCACAGTGGGATTTTTGCTATTCCTATTAACATACATATAGAAATAGGTAATATTATAGTGGGACTGGATGGCTCAGGAATTTGGCTTAATGCAATCCAGGACTTTCACCTCTGGTTCTGCTGTTCAGATCTAGCTCACTCATACTGCTCATTGATTGGGAACATCTGGGGACTATTGGGTGCTTCTCTAGCATACAACTGATCTCTCTTACTGGAAAGGATGGCTTGTTGGTCTAGGGGTATGATTCTCGCTTCGGGTGCGAGAGGTCCTGGGTTCAAATCCCGGATGAGCCCTGTTTTGGGGGGAGGGATAGCTCAGTGGTTTGAGCATTGGCCTGCTAAACCCAGGGTTGTGAGTTCAATCCTTGAGGGGGCCATTTAGGGATCTGGGGCAAAAATTGGGGATTGGTCCTGCTTCGAGCAGGCGGTTGGACTAGATGACCTCCTGAGGTCCTTTCCAACCCTGAGATTCTATGATTCTATGAAGACAGGCTTAGGAGTGGATTGGTGAACTACTGATTCATAACAAAAAACAGCCTCTCTTAGACCCCACTTCAACAAGGTACTTAAGCACACTACTAACTTTAAACATCTGAGTAGTTCCAGTGACTTCAGCTGGACTACTCACATACTTAAATACCTTGCTAGTTCTAACCGGAGATGAGGCACAGTGGCAGGGAACCATATGAGCGAAGCTTGTTCTGCTGCTGCCTGTGTTGTATCTGTCTTGTGGAGAGAGTCCTTCAGTGTCCACAGCTGTCAAGTCAGTTGTTTGAAAGTATCATCATGCTTTCAATTAGCAAAATTAAGAGATTTCTGGAAGTCAGTGTTGCGGTTGATCAGAGACTCTTCAAAAATAGGAGATTGCACTGTTAATATTCCTTAATGACTATTCCTATTGTTCTAAATGGCTGAAATACATTTAATAGCTATCGGCTGGGTGGCTGTGCGTAGAGTATGTAGCTAATGTAGGCTGAAGTTCATTCCTATACAGAGGGCCAGAACATGGCACGCAAGTCGGATGGATACAATGCTAAACTGTACTGCTGTGTCTCTTAGCGAGATTTTTTTTTAAAACATATCCGTGTAGGGAACAAACTTCATTCAGATTTGGATTCTACTTTTTGCAGCTTTAAAGGACAACACGAGGAGGCTCCCATAAAGAGCTGCTCCACACTCCAGCAAATTCTAAACCATTGGCAAATAGGGTTTTGAATGCTGATGTATCATGGCATATCCTGTGGTAGGATGTTAACTTACTCACTACATTGTTTGGGTTTTTCCCTCTCCTATTGACAAGCAGTATATGTCTATACAATAGATGCTTTTTCCTATGTAATTGCTCAATTCCTGTTGCTTGATTCACACACTGATGGCCCAGTCCATCACAGCTATGTCCATGGTAGTGAATTGTGATGTCACAAATACTGGATTATTACACCAGCATATGATCTGAGCAAAAGTTTAAGGCATTTACAACAGGAAATTCATATTTATCTAGAAATACTTTGCCAAGGAATAATAATGAAATGAAAAAGAGAGTACATATCCAGTAAGATAGATGGAGTTTTGGTAATCCTATCTTGGAATTTTCCTAGGTATGCCATGGACTCTTTAAACAGGCAAAAGTGACATCAGAGCTCCCAGCCAAAAACCTCAAAGTGTTTTCCATATGTTAATGAATGAATCCTCACAATTCCTCTGCTAGTTAAGCATATTCCATATTTTATATGTGAGTAGGGAAACTGAGGCATATAGATTCATAGATATTAAGGTCAGAAGGGACCATCATCTACTCTGACTTCCTGCACAATGCAGGCCACAGAATCTCACCCACCCACTCCTGCGATAAACCTCTCACCTATGTCTGAGCTACTGAAGTCCTCAAATCATGGTTTAAAGACTTCAAGGTGCAGAGAATCCTCCAGCAAGTGACCCGTGCCCCATGCTACAGAGGAAGGCGAAAAACCCACAGGGCCTCTTCCAATCTGCCCTGGAGGAAAATTCCTTCCCGACCTCAAATATGGTGATCAGCTGAACCCTGAGCATATGGGATTCACCAGCCAGATACCCAGGAAAGAATTCTCTGTAGTAACTCAGATCCCACCCCATCTAACATGGATAGTTAAAGATCAATTAATTACCAAAATCATGTTATCCCATAATGCCATCTCCTCCATAAACTTACCGAGTTTAATCTTGCAGCCAGATAGGTCTTTTGTCCCCACTGCTTCCCTTGGAAGACTGTTCCAGAACTTCACTCCTCTGATGGTTAGAAACCTTCATCTAATTTCAAGTCTAAACTTCCCGATGGCCAGTTTATATCCATTTTTTCTTGTGTCCACATTGGTACTGAGCTTAAATAATTCCTCTCCCTCTCTGGTATTTATCCCTCTGATATATTTATAGAGAGCAATCATATCTCCCCTCAACCTTCTTTTGGTTAGGCTAAACAAGCCAAACTCCTTGAGACTCATAGAATCATAGAATAACAGAGTTGGAAGGGACCTCTGGAGGCCATCTAGTCCAACCCCCTACCCAGAGCAGGACCAATCCCAACTAAATCATCCCAGCCAGGGCTTTGTCAAACCCGACCTTAAAAACTTCTAAGAAAGGGGATTCCACCACCTCCCTAGGTAACGCATTCCAGTGTTTCACCACCCTCCCAGTGAAAAAGTTTTTCCTAATATCCAACCTAAACCTCCCCCACTGCAACTTGAGACCATTACTCCTTGTCCTGTCATCTGCTATCACGGAGAATAGTCTAGATCCATCCTCTTTGGATCCACCTTTCAGGTAGTTAAAAGCAGCTATCCAATCCCCCCTCATTCTTCTCTTCCGTAAACTAAACAATCCCAGTTCCCTCAGCCTCTCCTCATAAGTCATGTGTTCCAGTCCCCTAATAATTTCTGTTGCCCTTCGCTGCACTCTCTCCAATTTATCCACATCCTTCTTGTAGTGTGGGGCCCAAAACTGGACACACTACTCCAGATGAGTCCTCACCAATGTCGAATAGAGGGGAATGATCGCGTCCCTTGATCTGCTGGCAATGCCCCTTCTTATACACCCCAAAATGCCATTGGCCTTCTTGGCAACAACGGCACACTGTTGACTCATATCCAGCTTCTCGTCCACCTTCACCCCTAGGTCCTTCTCTGCAGAACTGCTGCCTAGCCATTCGGTCCCTTGTCTGTAGCGGTGCATTGGATTCTTCCGTCCTAAGTGCAGGACTCTGCACTTATCCTTGTTGAACCTCATCAGATTTCTCTTGGCCCAATCCTCCAATTTGTCTAGGTCCCTCTGTATCCTATCCCTACCCTCCAGTGTATCTACCACTCCTCCCAGTTTAGTGTCATCCGCAAACTTGCTGAGGGTGCAATCCACACCATCCTCCAGATCATTTATGAAGATATTGAACAAAACCAGCCCCAGGACCGACCCTTGGGGCACTCCACTTGATACTGGCTGCCAAGTAGACATGGAGCCATTGATCACTAGCCATTGAGCCCGACAATCTAGCCAACTTTCTACCCACCTTGTAGTGCATCCATCCAGCCCATACGTCTTTAACTTGCTGGCAAGAATACTGTGGGAGACAGTGTCAAAAGCTTTGCTAAAGTCAAGGAATAACACGTCCACTGCTTTCCCTTCATCCATAGAACCAGTAATCTCATCATAGAAGGCAATTAGATTAGTCAGGCATGACTTTCCCTTGGTGAATCCATGCTGACTGTTCCTGATCACTTTCGTCTCGTCAAAGTCCTCTTGACTCCTTTCATAAGACTGGTTTTCCATTCCTCGGATCATCCTAGTAGCCCTTCTCTGTACCTGTTCCAGTCTGAATTCATCCTTCTTAAACATGGGAGACCAGAACTGCAGACAGTATTCCAGGTGAGGTCTCATCAGTGCCTTGAATAATGGTACTAACACCTCCTTATCTTTACTGGAAATACCTTGCCTGATGCATCCCAAGACCGCATTAGCTTTAGCGTATGTACCCTGCAAAAGGGCACACAAGACAAACCTGAGAACAGAATCTATATTGCCAAATTCCCTGTCCTGTGCCCTAATCACTAGACTTTGCACTTTATCCTAGCCAGATTTTTGTGTATATATATTGTGACAGGGTCGGGCCAGATGGCTACAGGAGAGTAATCCTATTGGGATCCGGGAAGTGGGTGGACAAAGCCTGCCCACGGCTAAAGGATCCCCCCCAGCCTAAGAGGGGGATCCACAGGACCTGGACACCAAATAAATCCCAGGGACAACTAATGAAATAACAGGGACAGGAGTGTGGTCAAAGGGTCAAACGAAGGGAACTGGACGGGGACACCGAGCAGAGAACCCAGGACAGCGCCCACTGCTCCTCAAAGGCATCAACGGAGTCAGTGGACGCCGCCCAGAGGAACTCTGCCCGGATACGTGAACAGACGGAGGATCGGAAGAGGGAGGGACCCCCCTCTGTAAAGACTCGGCCCAGATGGTGACTAGGTCTGGGCCGAGGACGTCCCAGAACACGTGGTAGAACTCCACGGTCAGCCCGTCCATGCCCGGAGATTTATTGGTGGGCATGCGACGGAGGGCTTCCAAGAACTCGGCCAGAGTGGGAGGCAGCTCTAGCCGGTCTCGGTCGCCTGTGTTGACCATAGGGAGGTCCTCCCAGAGCACTCTGCAAGAGTTAGGATCAGTCAGATCTGGGGAGAAAAGGCTTGCGTAGAAGGCTCTCACCCTCCCGCACATCTCCACTTGATCCGTGAGGGGGGTGCCGTCTTCTGCCAGAAGGCAGGTGATGTGTTTCTTGGCCCCCCCTCCTTTTCTCCAGGACATAGAAGCAGGAGCTGCGATCCATCTCCTGAAGGAGACGGATGCGGGATCAAACAAAGGCACCCTGGACCCGATGATCTTCGAGGGCCCGGAGCTCCTCCCGCTTCTCCTGGCACGCTCCACAGAGGGGCGGATCCTCGGGGCTGGCGGCCAGACGCCTCTCCAGCTCTAAGACCTTCCGTTCCAACTGCTCTATCGCCGCATCCCTCCGTCGGCTGGCGCCCCGGGTGTAGACACGGCAGAAAAAGGCTGGGCGCGTACCTTCCCCAGGTCCCACCACCACCATGCTGAGGGAAAGGCACGCCGCTGCCCTCGCCAAGCCAGCCAGAACTCCCGGAAGGATGCCACAAAGCCCACATCCTCCAACAAGCTGCTGTTGAAATGCCAATAGGCCGGCCCCGGCCTCTCCACGCAGAGGGAGGCCGTCACGGTGGCTAAATGATGGTCAGAAAATGGGGCCGGCCGGATGCTGGAGGAGTGGGCTCATGAAAGGTGGAAGCGTGATAAATAAATGCGGTCCAACTGGGAGTGGCGCGACCAATGGGCCTCCACCCGGACAAAGGTGAACATGGAAATGTCATCCGGGTGGTGGTCATGCCAGAGGTCTACCAGGGAGTGGTGTTCGACTATCTCCTGGAGGACGTCTGCGGTGGCTGGGCACTGCTCTGTCCCCAAGTGGTCCTGCTCCTCGTGGGTGGTGTTAAAGTACCCACCCAGAACCAGACACTCGTGAGGATCCAAGGTGCCAAAGAAGGCGGACGCCTGCTGATAGAATTGCAGGCACTCCGGGTCCGATGTCGGGGCATAGACATTAATGAGGTTGACCACGAGCCCCTCTATACGGACCCTGAAGTGTAGCAGGCGGCCTGGCACAGCCTCGGCAACCCCCAGCACTTCGGGCCGTAGGTTGGGGAAGAACAGGGTCGCCCTCACACTGCAAAAGGGGCAGGTGTCTGGGATGGGGTGAACCGCGCCAAGTACACGCCCGTGCTCATGGCTCCGTGAAGGAGGATGGTGTCTGGCCCAGTCAGGGGAGCAGCAGTAGCAGCAGGGAGAGCCCAGGGCCTAACAGCAGCAGTATCAGCAGTGGGAGCTGCATCCCTCTCCCTCCTTCTCCCTCCAGGCCAGATGGCTACAGGAGAGTAATAGAAGGCAGACATATTAGCCCCAGATTAAATAGGTCTCTTTTCCCTGGGTATGGTAACAGGGAAGGTTCCAGAACAATAAGGAACTTTCTGGAAACCATTAAAGCAGGCAGGCTGATTAGAATACCTGCAGCCAATTAAGAAGCTGCTAGAATCAATTAAGGCAGGCTAATCAGGGCACCTGGGTCTAAAAAGGAGCTCACTTCAGTTTGTGGTGTGTGCAAGGAGCTGGGAGCAAGAGGTGCAAGAAGCTGAGAGTGAGAAGGTGTATAGAATCATAGAATCATAGAATATCAGGGTTGGAAGGGACCCCAGAAGGTCATCTAGTCCAACCCCCTGCTCGAAGCAGGACCAATTCCCAGTTCCAGTACTACTGGAAGACTGAGAAGTACAAGCATCATCACACATCAGGAGGAAGGTCCTGTGGTGAGAATAAAGAAGGTGTTGGGAGGAGGCCATAGGGAAGTAGCCCAGGGAGTTGTAGCTGTCAGGCAACTGTTACAGGAGCCACTGTAAACAGCTGCAATCCACAGGGCCCTGGGCTGGAACCTGGAGTAGAGGGCGGGCCTGGGTTCCCCCAATCCCTCCAACTCCCTACTTGATACCGGAGGAGTTGAACTGGACTGTGGGTTCCACCAGAGGGGAAGGTCTCTGGCCTGTTCCCTGATCCACTGGGTGGATCAGCAGAGACTGCAGGGATTGTTCTTCTTCCTTTTCCCCATGCTGGCCAGTGATGAGGCTAACTGAGTGAACGGCAGATTTGAGCCACAAAAGTGGCCAAGGAAGAAAAAGAGAAAAATAAGGGTTGTCTGTTACTGGAAACTGATGCAATCTTCCTAGGGTTGCCAACTTTCTACTAGCATAAAACTGAACACCCTTGCTCCGCCCCGCTCCTGCCCCATCTCTCCTCTGAGGCCCCGCCACTGTCCTACCCCTTCTTTGAGGCCCCACCCCATTCACTCCATTCCCCCCTCCCTCTGTTGCTCGCTCTCCTCAACCTCACTCACTCTTATTTTCAATGGGCTGGCTCCAGTGGTTGGGGTGCGGGAGCGGGTGAGGGCTTCGGCTGGGAGAGCGAGCTCTGGGGTGGGGCCAGGGATGAGGGGTTTGGGGTGCAGGAGGAGACTCTGGGCTGGGGGGTGGAGCTGAGGTGTTCAGAGTATGGGGTAGGGCCAGAAATTAGGGGTTCAGGGTGCGAGAGAGGGCTCTGGGCTAGGACTGAGGGGTTCGGAGGTGCAGAGGGGGTGTGGGGACTCTGGCTGGGGGGATACAGACATTGGGGTGGGGTTTGGGATGAGGGGTTTGGGGCGTAGGAGGGAACTCTGGGCTGGGACTGAGGAGTTTGGAGGGCAGGAGGGGGATCAGGGCGGAGGTAGGTTGGGTCATGGGAGGTGGGGTGAGGGCTCCAGCTGCGGGCTCTGGGATGGGGCTGGGGATGAAGGGTTTGGGGTTCAGGAGGGTGCTCCAGGTTGGGGCTGAGGGGTTCGGAGTGTTGGTGGGGGCTCTGGGCTGAATCTGGGGGGCTGTGGTGCAGGAGGGGGTGTGGTGAGGGGTGCAAGCTTTGGGAGGGAGTTTGGGTGCAGGAGGGGGCTCTGGGATGGGGCAAGGGATTGGGGTGCAGGAAGGGATTTGGGGTGCAGGCTCCAGGAGGGGACTCAGTGCTGGGGCATGGGTTCAGGGTGCAGGAGGGGGTTCAGGGTGCAGGAGGGGGTGCCAGCTACAGGAGGGGGCTCAGGGCTGGGGCAAGGGGTTAGGGTGTGGGAGGGGCGTGGGCTCCTGCTGGGCGGTGCTTACCTCGGGCGGCGGTGCAGTGGGGCTAAGGCAGGCTCATACACACACAAACGTAGGCCTGCCTGCCTGACAAAATAATAACAGCCTGCAAATTTGCATTGATTTTCACATATTTACATAAACTCAGGCACCAACCATCAGAAGCATTTGTCTTCCTGTTTAAAATGCTCTGTGACAAAGCCCAAAGTAAGTGTGGCATGTGTTTACTGGGAGGCTGCAGAGTTTGGGAGGTGCCACGTGTCATGGATCCACGGGTCCGCTGCTCTTGAACAGCTCTGGGGGGGGAACAGTCCCTGGGAAGACCCCTTTAGTGTGTCAGCCCCTTCAGGTCACACTCTCTCCCTGGGTTGAGCCCCTTGGCTTCTCCGCCTTCTGGGACTGAACTTCGGAGCCTTCAGCACCCCTGCTTCACTCTGTGAGCTTGACCTGAATTGGACACCTGGGGAAGACTTGCAAGCCCAAAGGGAGCAATGTACCCCCAACTTCCTGACTCAGAAGTGACGCTCAGCCAGCAGAAGGGTCTGTTAGATGTCTGGAACACAGCATAGAAAGTTCTTGATTATCACAGAGAACAGAAAGTTACAGCCTGGTCCATCTGGGTCAGTTCAGAGCTCAGAGATCTCTTTGACCCACCTTGAGTCCCAGTCCCGAAGAGTGTGTCATGCTTCCAGCAGCTCACATGTAACTACTCCCCACCCCCACCCCCAGACTCCTCCTCAGCCCTTTGCGTTGTCAGTTGTTGGCTGCATGTGTGTTCTCTCGGCATGCTGCACTGGCTGTAGCCAGATAGCCTGTACAGCAGACTTTGATTGTAGTGCCCAAGAAGACACAGACTCTGTTCAGTGGCAAAGGCTCTCAGCCAGGCTTATTGCCAACAAAGCATGGTCCTAGTGCCTATGCATGCTACAGGTACACTGATACATGTATACTCATGACAATGGACTAGCTCAGTGAGTGGCAGGACTTTCTGTTCTCACCTTGGCCAGACAAAGACATTCCTCCTGAGACCCCTCTTTTATACAAGCAAATTACTTGGTACCCTTCTGACATGGTTTGTGACCATCTTATACCCTGTACCTGTTGGTTGGATCAAAACATTTCCATCCATCTCTCTGTCATCCTGACCTTATGTCAAGGAGAGGTCAGTGTGTCCCTATATCATCTTTGGGGAGTGTGTATACACCATACATTCCTGTCCTGGCACCAGCCTTCTGGAATGTGTTTCTATGAATACTTAGTACCTAGGAGTGCTTGTGTTTTCGCAACGCCAGCCCTGGCCCCGCCAAGTCCATGTACCGGAGAGTGAACCTGTGAGCAGGCCTCTGCTTTGGAATGGGCCCTGGCTTTTGCTCATAGCCTGACTCTTGCTAACTTTGCTGTATCTCAGCAGGCCCTGGCTTTTGCTCACTTTAGTTCATGCCTTAGGCCTCGTACCAGATCCCATGCTTTAGACTCTCTTTCTACTAAACTTTGTTCTTGCTTCCAGGCAAAGATGGTCACTTGGCCATCTTCCTTAGTGCTCTGTTCTCCAGCTGGTCATAACTGGCTGTCTTCCTGCAGAGGGGGTGGGCTCCCCTGGTCGTTAGCTGATAGGTACCAGTTGTCTGGGCAATTGTCTGGGATCAGGCCCCAGAAAGCTGGGTATCAGCCACACCTGGATCTCTGGGTCTCTGCAAAGAATAAACAACCTTCTCCCCTGACCTAGTTAACCATGCTGCTCATAGGGGAAACTGAAGCACACACAATCGTCATCCAAAATATTATGAAAAACTCTCATACCATGTAAATACAAAGAGTAATCAAACACATCCCTGCCACACTTCAGTATTCTTTCCCACTCAAGTGGTGACAAGGGGGAGATGAGGTGTGCCTTGTAATACTCCATCGAGCTTAACTAACTTACTGAACTCCAGCCATGCCCAAAGGAAATGCGGGGGCAGGTCTTTCAAACCAGTTCTGCTCAGCAGACTATAATGTCTTAAAGGGCACACACTGGAAAGTTGGGGACCCCAGAAATTGCATGCCCATTTTTTATTTCTGCATGTGTTTGCTCTCCGACCTGAGAGAACACCCTGAACACTTTCTGGGTTGCCCCAAGAAGTTCTCATAGTAAATTTCAAACTCAAATAGGATAAAATGTGAATGGTGAAGAGCATGCAAAACAGAGCTCAAAATACTCCACAGTCATCCCCACCTTGATTTCATGCAGGTCCATCCGCACAAAACAGCTTGCAGGATCTTGGCCTTCAGGAGCCAATGGGGTCAATAGAATCTGTTTGTTGATGGGAAACAGCATGATACGGAAAGCATGAGTTTTCACTTTCTCCCCCACCACCACACACACAAAGTGGATCTAAACAGAACCATGGGTATCCTTCCCCCCCATCTCCCACCCCTCCACACACACACACTGTCCCCCCCCCACACCACACCCCGTCTTTCATTTTGACATCACCACCTCCATGGGCTCCTCTCCTTTATAGACACCTGGCCCCGTGGAGTCCTTCCTCCACCTGGGAGGACAGGAGAATGACCCCCTCTGATGTTGCTGACTGGGTTGTTTACCTTCACGGAGCCTAAAATGTCTCCTCCACAATGTCTCTGAGCTCTGTGAGCCTGGGAACCAAGAATTCCTAGGTTGCTCCCTTTCTTAGGGCAGCCCCACACCAATAATTTAGCTTCCTATTTCCTCGTTTCGTTGCCTTTATATCCCCTCCTCACTTCCCCTTTTCATTTTCCCTACACTTTTTTCTGATATCTTCCCTTCTCTTTTCACCTCTCTTCACTCCTTGCCATTCTGCTTTATCCCTCTCCTCTGTGCACTCTCCTTCTGCCTGCCTTCTCCCCAGGCACATTCTTCTCCCCTCCGTCATTCTTCTTTACAAAACACATTAGGCCCGTAGCACAGAGCTCTCCATAGCAGCTCAAACCTTTTGGCCCTCTGGAGATCCCCTACTTCTCTTCCCAGTACTTGCAATTTCTTTTTAACACCAAATTTGTTCCTATTGAACTGAATGGAGACAGGCAACCCCAGTGAGCAAGACTAGGTCCTAAATGCTGATTTTCCTTGTCGCTCTTTGGGGGACTCCTGAGCCCTCCAGATCTGTCCCTTTGTTTAGCATTAATCTGATTTTCCCCCCCAAAGCAAACAAGATCAGACAGTCTGTGAGCTCCTTCCAATTTGTTCTTGTCTAAGACAATCTCCTCCTTTAGTCTGGATTTACATGGAAAACGTTATCAGGAAAGGACCTTCTTTATCTGTCTCCAGAGGTCTGTGATTTAGCAGCAACAAAAATGACTTAGGCCTAGTCTACACTATGGGGTTAGGTCAAATTTAGCAGCGTTAGGTTGATTTTAAAATGAATGTGTCCACACAATCAACCCCGTTCCGTCGACTTAAAGGGCTCTTAAAATCGACTTTTGTAATTCTCCCCAGCGAGGGGAGTAGCGCTAAAATCGACCTTGCTGGGTCAAATTTGGGGTAGTGCAAATGCAAATCGACGGTATTGGCCTCCGGGAGCTATCCCGGAGTGCTCCATTGTGACCGCTCTGGACAGCACTTTGAACTCCAATGAACTAGCCAGGAACACAGGAAAAGCCCCAGGAACTTTTGAATTTCATTGCCTGTTTGTTCAGCGTGAAGAGCTCAGCAGCACAGCTGACCAAGCAGTCCCCCCAGAATCGCAAACGAGCTCCAGCATGGAGCAAACAGGAGACACTGGAGCTGATTGCTGTTTGGGGAGAAGCATCTGTGCAGACAGAAGTCCGATCAAAAAGAAGAAATGCAAATATAATTGCCAAAATCTCACAGGGCATGGTGGACAGAGGCTACAACAGGGACATACAGCAGTGCCGCGTGAAAGTCAAAGCATCATAGAATCATAGAATATCAGGGTTGGAAGGGACCTCAGGAGGTCATTTAGTCCAACCCCCTGCTCAAAGCAGGACCAATCCCCAATTAAATCATCCCAGCCAGGGCTTTGTCAAGCCTGACCTTAAAAACTTCTAAGGAAGGAGATTCTACCACCTCCCTAGGTAACGCATTCCAGTGTTTCACCACCCTCCTAGTGAAAAAGTTTTTCCTAATATCCAACCTAAACCTCCCCCACTGCAACTTGAGACCATTACTCCTTGTCCTGTCCTCTTCTACCACTGAGAATAGTCTAGAATCATCCTCTTTGGAACCACCTCTCAGGTAGGTGAAAGCAACTATCAAATCCCCCCTCATTCTTCTCTTCTGAAGACTAAACAATCCCAGCTCCCTCAGCCTCTCCTCATAAGTCATGTGTTCTAGACCACTAATCATTTTGTTGCCCTTCGCTGGACTCTCTCCAATTTTTCCACATCCTTCTTGTAGTGTGGGGCCCAAAACTGGACACAGTACTCCAGATGAGGCCTCACCAATGTTGAATAGAGGGGAACAATCACGTCCCTCGATCTGCTGGCTATGCCCCTACTTATACATCCCAAAATGCCATTGGCCTTCTTGGCAACAAGGGCACACTGTTGATTCATATCCAGCTTCTCGTCGACTGTAACCCCTAGGTCCTTCTCTGCAGAACTGCTGCCTAGCCATTCGGTCCCTTGTCTGTAGCGGTGAATTGGATTCTTCCGTCCTAAGTGCAGGACTCTGCACTTATCCTTGTTGAACCTCATCAGATTTCTTTTGGCCCAATCCTCCAATTTGTCTAGGTCCCTCTGTATCCTATCCCTACCTGCCACTGTATCTACCACTCCTCCTAGTTTAGTATCATCCGCAAATTTGCTGAGAGTGCAATCCACACCATCCTCCAGATCATTTATGAAGATATTGAACAAAACTGGCCCCAGGACCGACCCTTGGGGCACTCCACTTGATACCGGCTGCCATCTAGACATGGAGCCATTGATCACTACCCGTTGAGCCCGACAATCTAGCCAACTTTCTACCCACCTTATAGTGCATTCATCCAGCCCATACTTCTTTAACTTGCTGACAAGAATACTGTGGGAGACCGTGTCAAAAGCTTTGCTAAAGTCAAGAAACAATACATCCACTGCTTTCCCTTCATCCACAGAACCAGTAATCTCATCATAGAAGGCGATTAGATTAGTCAGGCATGACCTTCCCTTGGTGAATCCATGCTGACTGTTCCTGATCACTTTCCTCTCGTCTAAGTGCTTCAGGATTGATTCCTTGAGGACCTGCTCCATGATTTTTCCGGGGAGTGAGGTGAGGCTGACTGGCCTGTAGTTCCCCGGATCCTCCTTCTTCCCTTTTTAAAAGATGGGCACTACAGTAGCCTTTTTCCAGTTGTCCGGGACTTCCCCCAATCACCATGAGTTTTCAAAGATAATGGCCAATGGCTCTGCAATCATGGCCGCCAATTCCTTTAGCACTCTCGGATGCAGCGCATCCAGCCCCATGGACTTGTGCACGTCCAGCTTTTCTGAATAGTCCCTAACCACTTCTTTCTCCACAGAGGGCTGGCCACCTACTCCCCAAGCTGTGTTGCCCAGCGCAGCAGTCTGGGAGCTGACCTTGTTCGTGAAGACAGAGGCAAAAAAAGCATTGAGTACATTAGCTTTTTCCACATCCTCTGTCACTAGGTTGCCTCCCTCATTCATTAAGGGGCCCACACTTTCCTTGGCTTTCTTCTTGTTGCTAACATACCTGAAGAAACCCTTCTTGTTACTCTTAACATCTCTTGCTAGCTGCAGCTCCAGGTGCGATTTGGCCCTCCTGATTTCATTCCTACATGCCCGAGCAACATTTTTATACTCTTCTGTTTATTTGTTTATTATTTGCTGGGACCAAAGGGAGGACGCTACCTTTAGTCGAACGTATGAGCAGCTGGCGGCCGTTGATGGGACCCTGATCGATCCATGCTGGGCAAAGGTGTGGCCTCATTTCGAGTTACACCATGACCATCTCTCTTGGGTGGAACGAGATCCCCACATCGGAGAGGTCCAGACCCAGCTGCTTGTGCCTCGATGTCACTGATGAGCGGTAATGAAACTCGCCCGACTGCAGGGCACTTGGGCCATGAAAAGACCCTTGCCCGAATCTTGACACGGTTCTTCTGGCCCGGGGTGCACCAGGACATGAGGAACTATTGTAGTTCCTGTCCAGAATGTGAGCTGGCTGCTCCCCCACAGATGCCCAAGGCCCCACTGATTCCCATGCCCATTGTAGAAACACCATTTGAGCAAGTGGCCATGGACTTGGTGGGCCCCCTCCCACAGAGTATGGCTGGGTTTCAGTACGTGCTGGTCTTCGTGGATTACGCCACCCATTTCCCCGAAGCCGCCCCAGACGAGTCCCCTTATGCTGGCTTATGTAAATCCTATTTAAGGGTGGGGAGGAAGGCAAACAGGACTCCTCCTCTTCATGGCCTCTCTGTCCAAGAAGAAAGATTGCAAAAGGGAAGGCAAGGGGGGAATCCAGACTGAGGACAGGGGCACAGGCTGAAAAGGAATATAACTGGAACTGGAACTATCTGTAACCAACTTTTTTAGTGAAACTAGCTTAGTTTGCATGTTTGATTTCATTTGCTTTGTAATCTGCTTTGTTCTGTTCATTACCCCTTTTTCCACTTAAAATCTGCCTTTTATAGTTAATACAATTTGTTTTGTTTATTATTAAATCCAGTTTCTGTAATTTCTAACTTGGGGGAGGAGGCGAATTTCATAATATATCTTTGGGTCTGCACCCTCAAGGGTGGTGGACATCTGAGTGCAGGAGCAAGTCCCTTAACCTGAGTCTTCCCAGAGCTGATCTGCAGCTGGGTGTGGTTCTGCCTGTGTGTGTGTTAGAGGAGATTTCAATGGGAGTTACGTGTGATGGGTTGGACCCTTGGGAAGCCACCTGATGTGCTGAGATACCACTGAGTCTATCTGTTCTGCCAGCATGGGCCCCCTTTAACCTGTCTTGCTGAGCCAGGCTCTTAAAATCTCCTCTAACACACACAGCAGGGAAAGCGCTGCAGTCTGTCCACACTGACAGCTGCAAGCGCACTGGCATGGCCACATTTGCGGCACTTGCAGCGGCATTGCGAGCGGTGTATTGTGGGCAGCTATCCCACAGAGCACCTCTTCCCATTCTGGTAACCGTCACCCTATGTCTCCTGGGTGCTGGCAGACACGGTACGGCATTGCTACACAGTAGCAGCAACCCCTTGCCTTGTGGCAGCAGACGGTACAGTACGACTGGTAGCCGTCATCGTCATGTCTGAGGTGCTCCTGGTCGCCTCTGTGAGGTCGATCAGGAGCGCCTGGGCAGACATGGGCGCAGGGACTAAATTTGGAGTGACTTGAGCAGGTCATTCTCTTTAGTCCTGCAGTCAGTCCTATTGAACCGTCTTATGGTGAGCGGGCAGGCGATACGGACTGCTAGCAGTCGTACTGTACCATCTTCTGCCGAGCAGCCATGAGATGTGGATGGCATGCAGTCCTTCTGCACCGTCTGCTGCCAGCCAAAGATGTAAAAGATAGATGGAGTGGATCAAAACAAGAAATAGACCAGATTTGTTTTGTACTCATTTGCTTCTCCCCCTCCCCTGTCTAGGGGACTCATTCTTCTAGATCACACTGCAGTCACTTACAGAGAAGGTGCAGCGAGGTAAATCTAGCCATGTATCAATCAGAGGCCAGGCTAACCTCCTTGTTCCAATAAGAACGATAACTTAGGTGCACCATTTCTTATTGGAACCCTCCGTGAAGTCCTGCCTGAAATACTCCTTGATGTAAAGCCACCCCCTTTGTTGATTTTAGCTCCCTGAAGCCAACCCTGTAAGCGCCCCTCCCAGCGTCAGAGCAATGGCAAACAATCGGGCATCTGAGAGTGCTGTCCAGAGCACTCACAATGGAGCACTCTGATGGGGCTAAAACATTGTCGCGGGTGGTTCTGGGTACGTGTCGTCAGGCCCCCGTTCCCTCCCTCCCTCCGTGAAAGCAAGGGCAGACAATCATTTCGCGCCTTTTTTCATGAGTTACCTGTGCAGACGCCATACCACGGCAAGCATGGAGCCAGCTCAGGTAACCGTCACCCTATGTCTCCTGGGTGCTGGCAGACGTGGTACGGCTTTGCTGCACAGTAGCAGCAACCCATTGCCTTCTGGCAGCAGACGGTGCAATACGATTGGTAGTCGTCCTCGTCGTGTCCGAGGTGCTCCTGGCCACGTCGGCTGGGAGCGCCTGGGCAGACATGGGCGCAGGGACTAAATTTGGAGTGACTTGACCAGGTCATTCTCTTTAGTCCTGCAGTCCTATTGAACCGTCTTATGGTGAGCGGGCAGGCGATATGGACTGCTAGCAGTCGTACTGTACCATCTTCTGCCAGGCAGGCAAGAGATGAGGATTGCTAGCAGTCGTATTGTACCATCTTATGCCAGGCAGGCAAGAGATGAAGATGGCTAGCAGTCGTACTGTACCATCTTCTGCCGAGCAGCCATGAGATGTGGATGGCATGCAGTCCTTCTGCACCGTCTGCTGCCAGCCAAAGATGTAAAAGATAGATGGAGTGGGTCAGAACAAGAAATAGACCAGATTTGTTATGTACTCATTTGCCTCCTTCCCTGTCTAGATCACACTGCAGTCACTCACAGAGAAGGTGCAGCGAGGTAAATCTAGCCATGTATCAATCAGAGGCCAGGCTAACCTCCTTGTTCCAACAACAACGATAACTTAGGTGCACCATTTCTTATTGGAACCCTCCGTGAAGTCCTGCCTGAAATACTCCTTGATGTACAGGCACACCCTTTGTTTATTTTAGCTCCCTGAAGCCAACCCTGTAAGCCGTGTCGTCAGTCGCCCCTCCCTCCGTCAGAGCAACGGCAGACAATCGTTCTGCGCCTTTTTTCTGTGCGGACGCCATACCAAGGCAAGCATGGAGGCCGCTCAGCTCACTTTGGCAATTAGGAGCACATTAACCACCACACGCATTATCCAGCAGTATATGCAGCACCAGAACATGGCAACGCGATACCGGGCAAGGAGGCGACGTCAGCGCGGTCCCGTGAGTGATCAGGACATGGACTCAGATTTCTCTGAAAGCATGGGCCCTGACAATGCATGCATCATGGTGCTAATGGGGCAGGTTCATGCTGTGGAACGCCGATTCTGGGCTCGGGAAACAAGCACAGACTGGTGGGACCGCATAGTGTTGCAGGTCTGGGATGATTCCCAGTGGCTGCGAAACTTTCGCATGCGTAAGGGCACTTTCATGGAACTTTGTGACTTGCTTTCCCCTGCCCTGAAGCGCATGAATACCAAGATGAGAGCAGCCCTCACAGTTGAGAAGCGAGTGGCGATAGCCCTGTGGAAGCTTGCAACGCCAGACAGCTACCGGTCAGTTGGGAATCAATTTGGAGTGGGCAATTCTACTGTGGGGGCTGCTGTGATGCAAGTAGCTCACGCAATCAAAGATCTGCTGATATCAAGGGTAGTGACCCTGGGAAATGTGCAGGTCATAGTGGATGGCTTTGCTGCAAATGGGATTCCCTAACTGTGGTGGGGCTATAGACGGAACCCATATCCCTATCTTGGCACCGGAGCACCAAGCCGCCGAGTACATAAACCGCAAGGGGTACTTTTCGATAGTGCTGCAAGCTCTGGTGGATCACAAGGGACGTTTCACCAACATCAACGTGGGATGGCCGGGAAAGGTGCATGATGCTCGCATCTTCAGGAACTCTGGTCTGTTTCAAAAGCTGCAGGAAGGGACTTTATTCCCAGACCAGAAAATAACTGTTGGGGATGTTGAAATGCCTATATGTATCCTTGGGGACCCAGCCTACCCCTTAATGCCATGGCTCATGAAGCCGTACACAGGCAGCCTGGACAGTAGTCAGGAGCTGTTCAACTACAGGCTGAGCAAGTGCAGAATGGTGGTAGAATGTGCATTTGGACGTTTAAAGGCGCGCTGGTGCAGTTTACTGACTCGCTTAGACCTCAGCGAAACCAATATTCCCACTGTTATTACTGCTTGCTGTGTGCTCCACAATATCTGTGAGAGTAAGGGGGAGACGTTTATGGCGGGGTGGGAGGTTGAGGCAAATCGCCTAGCTGCTGGTCACGCGCAGCCAGACACCAGGGCGGTTAGAAGAGCACAGGAGGGCGCGGTACGCATCAGAGAAGCTTTGAAAACCAGTTTCATGACTGGCCAGGCTACGGTGTGAAAGTTCTGTTTGTTTCTCCTTGATGAAACCCCCCGCCCCTTGGTTCACTCTACTTCCCTGTAAGCTAACCACCCTCCCCTCCTCCCTTTAATCATTGCTTGCAGAGGCAATAAAGTCATTGCTGCTTCACAGTCATGCATTCGTTATTCATTCATCACACAAATAGGGAGATGAGTATCAAGGTATCCCAGGAGGGGTGGTGGAGGAGGGAAGGAAAATGCCACACAGCACTTTAAGCACAGCACTTTAAAAGTTTACAACTTTAAAATTTATTGAATGACAGCCTTCTTTTTTTTGGGCAATCCTCTGTGGTGGAGTGGCTGGTTGGCCAGAGGCCCCCCCACCGCGTTCTTGGGCGTCTGGGTGTGGAGGCTATGGAACTTGGGGAGGAGGGCGGTTGGTTACAGAGGGGCAGCAGTGGCAGTCTGTGCTCCAGCTGCCTTTGCTGCAGCTCAACCATACACTGGAGCATACTGGTTTGGTCCTGCAGCAGCCTCAGCATTGAATCCTGCCTCCTCTCATCATGCTGCCGCCACATTTGAGCTTCAGCCCTGTCTTCAGCCCGCCACTCCGGTTGCCTCCGGCCAACCAGCCATGACGTTCATCCATTCATGCGCGCCCTCCTGTGCTCTTCTAACCGCCCTGGTGTCTGGCTGCGCGTAACCAGCAGCCAGGCGATTTGCCTCAACCTCCCACCCTGCCATAAACGTCTCCCCCTTACTCTCACAGATATTGTGGAGCACACAGCAAGCAGTAATAACAGTGGGAATATTGGTTTTGCTGAGGTCTAAGCGAGTCAGTAAACTGCGCCAGCGCGCCTTTAAACGTCCAAATGCACATTCTACCACCATTCTGCACTTGCTCAGCCTGTAGTTGAATAGCTCCTGACTACTGTCCAGGCTGCCTGTGTACGGCTTCATGAGCCATGGCATTAAGGGGTAGGCTGGGTCCCCAAGGATACATATAGGCATTTCAACATCCCCAACAGTTATTTTCTGGTCTGGGGATAAAGTCCCTTCCTGCAGCTTTTGAAACAGACCAGAGTTCCTGAAGATGCGAGCATCATGCACCTTTCCCGGCCATCCCACGTTGATGTTGGTGAAACGTCCCTTGTGATCCACCAGAGCTTGCAGCACTATCGAAAAGTACCCCTTGCGGTTTATGTACTCGGCGGTTTGGTGCTCCGGTGCCAAGATAGGGATATGGGTTCCGTCTATAGCCCCACCACAGTTAGGGAATCCCATTGCAGCAAAGCCATCCACTATGACCTGCACATTTCCCAGGGTCACTACCCTTGATATCAGCAGATCTTTGATTGCGTGGGCTACTTGCATCACAGCAGCCCCCACAGTAGATTTGCCCACTCCAAATTGATTCCCAACTGACCGGTAGCTGTCTGGCGTTGCAAGCTTCCACAGGGCTATCGCCACTCGCTTCTCAACTGTGAGGGCTGCTCTCATCTTGGTATTCATGCGCCTCAGGGCAGGGGAAAGCAAGTCACAAAGTTCCATGAAAGTGCCCTTACGCATGCGAAAGTTTCGCAGCCACTGGGAATCGTCCCAGACCTGCAACACTATGCAGTCCCACCAGTCTGTGCTTGTTTCCCGAGCCCAGAATCGGCGTTCCACAGCATGAACCTGCCCCATTAGCACCATGATGCATGCATTGTCAGGGCCCATGCTTTCAGAGAAATCTGTGTCCATGTCCTGATCACTCACGTGACCGCGCTGACGTCGCCTCCTCGCCCGGTATCGCGTTGCCATGTTCTGGTGCTGCATATACTGCTGGATAATGCGTGTGGTGTTTAATGTGCTCCTAATTGCCAAAGTGAGCTGAGCGGCCTCCATGCTTGCCTTGGTATGGCGTCCGCACAGAAAAAAGGCGCGGAACGATTGTCTGCCGTTGCTCTGACGGAGGGAGGGGCGACTGACGACACGGCTTACAGGGTTGGCTTCAGGGAGCTAAAATCAACAAAGGGGGTACCTGTACATCAAGGAGTATTTCAGGCAGGACTTCACGGAGGGTTCCAATAAGAAATGGTGCACCTAAGTTATCGTTCTTATTGGAACAAGGAGGTTAGCCTGGCCTCTGATTGATACATGGCTAGATTTACCTCGCTGCACCTTCTCTGTGAGTGACTGCAGTGTGATCTAGAAGAATGAGTCCCCTAGACAGGGGAGGGGGGAAGCAAATGAGTACAAAACAAATCTGGTCTATTTCTTGTTTTGACCCACTCCATCTATCTTTTACATCTTTGGCTGGCAGCAGACGGTGCAGAAGGACTGCATGCCATCCACATCTCATGGCTGCTCGGCAGAAGATGGTACAGTACGACTGCTAGCCATCCTCATCTCTTGCCTGCCCGGCAGAAGATGGTACAGTACGACTGCTAGCAATCCGTATCGCCTGCCCGCTCACCATAAGACGGTTCAATAGGACTGACTGCAGGACTAAAGAGAATGACCTGGTCAAGTCACTCCAAATTTAGTCCCTGCGCCCATGTCTGCCCAGGCGCTCCCAGCCGACGTGGCCAGGAGCACCTCAGACATGACGATGACGGCTACCAGTCGTACTGTACCGTCTGCTGCCACAAGGCAAGGGGTTACTGCTACTGTGTAGCAATGCCGAACCGCGTCTGCCAGCACCCAGGAGACATAGGGTGACGGTTACCTGAGCGGGCTCCATGCTTGCAGTGGTATGGCGTCTACACAGGTAACTCAGGAAAAAAGGCGCGAAATGATTGTCTGCCCTTGCTTTCACGGAGGGAGGGAGGGAACGGGGGCCTGACGATATGTACCCAGAACCACTCGCTACAATGTTTTAGCCCCATCAGGCATTGGGATCTCAACCCAGAATTCCAATGGGCAGCGGAGACTGCGGGAACTGTGGGATAGCTACCCACAGTGCAACGCTCCGGAAGTCGACTCTAGCCTTGGTACTGTGGAAGCGCTCCCCCGAGTTAATGCACTTAATGCACTTAGAGCATTTTCTGTGGGGACACACACACTCAAATATATAAAACCGATTTCTAAAAAACCGACTTCTATAAATTCGACCTTATTCCGTAGTGTAGACATAGGCACCAATAATGCCCTCCCATAGTGAAACCCAGAGGAGGGCTAAAGCCAGGTAGAAAAATCCATTACTTTAAAACCAAGGAGTTTCTGCCAAATTATACAAGGCAGGTGGCTGTTGGGTCCTCATGGAGCTGGCAAAGACCTTGTTTGCCTAACATAGTTTAATGCTGAGCTCTCCAGAGAAATCCCTGTGGCTGTAGAGGGCTTGGCAGAAGCTCAGACCCTCTAGTTCTCTCTCTGCCCACCATGGCAGTTGTTCTGCTGTCTAGCGATCTACTCCAACCATCCCCACTTGTGGATTTGATAAGGCAAAGCAAGTGATTGTTTAGCTGGGAAGTCCCTGCAGGTTTCCAAGAATACGATGCCACAGACTGCCACAGCTCGGCTCTTTGCTCTCCAAAACACGCAGGCCCAGATTCTCAGAGGTACTTAGGCTCCTAATTTCTGTTGAAATCAATGGAAGTTAGAAGCCTAAACCCCTTTGAGACTCTGGGCCTTAAATATTATGGATGGGATCCACAAGCACTGAAGTGCCTATGTCCCGTTTTTAGGTGCCACTGCAACCCCCACAACTCCCATTCGGTTGCTGGCGACCCCATAGGCACCTAAACACCCTCAGCACCCAAGCTTTTTTGCAGTAAAAATTCCCTAGGCATCTGTGTTCCTCCCTCTGCGGATGTGAGCGGCAACCTCACTCTGGGTGCTTAGGCACCTATGTTCCCACCTAAGCTCCAGAGCGAGCAATGGACCAAAGGAAAGATAAGCACTCCTTGGCCTAAATCATGTGAGGGACCCATTCCAGTAAACATGCTCAGAAGCTGCCTAGCTCCATACAAAACAGCCAGAGTGCAGAGGAGAAGACGACTCCCTTTATAACAGGGGTTCTCAAACTAGGGGTTGTGCCCCTCAGGGAGTGACAAGGTTTTTTTCATGGGGGGTTGTGAATTATCAGCCTCCACCCCCAAAACCCCTCTTTGTTGGTACTCTGTCGACACTTTTGCTGACAAAATACTTCCAGCCCCGTGAGCAGTGTTTGCTTTGTCGGCAAGAGAGCCCTCCTACCAACAAAGCCACATTCACACTGCCACTTGCTGCGGCAAAACTTTTGTCTTTCGCGGGGAGGCTTTTTTAAGCACCTGTGAAAGACAAAAGTTTTGTCCACAACTTGGCAGTGTAGACAAGCCCTAAGTCACCACCTCCTCCTGTTCTGCTTTCTTCTCTCCCATCTCCCCCCAGTTCTTTTGTATGGAGTTAGGCATCCTCTAAGCTCACCTACTGGATCAGGCCCTGGCTGGGATGATTTAGTTGGGGTTGCTTCTGCTCTGAGCAGGGGGTTGGATTAGATGGCCTCCTGAGATCTCTTACAACCCTAATCTTCTATGATTCTGTCTTTGATTTAGGCAGAGGAGTGCCTATCTGATGAAGTGGGCTTTAGCCCATGAAAGCTTATGCTCAAATAAATTTGTTAGTCTCTAAAGTGCCACAAGTACTCCCCTTCTATCTTCCCCCAGTTCATGAACTGCTAGCAGAGATAGGCACTTCCTTGCAGCCTAGAATTAGGTGCCAAACTCCGAGCAATCAGTGCAAACTTTCCCTTTAGCACTCCACCAATGTGCCTAGGCCCTCATCTGGAGGAATCGCTTCTGCTTTGTGGCCTGCTCATTCTATGGCCCGTTACTTTATGGTGCCAACTGTTGTGGGGGATTTTCTGATATGCTTTCCTTTCCAACGGGAACTGGATTGAGTCGACCAAATTCATGTCCCACTGAGTAATTAATGAAAAATCTGCCTGTTTTTACCATTTCTGACTTGATCTGAATAATTAGTGTGAAGGTGAGAGGTGCTATTGGCACCAAAGCTAATTGCATAAACAGCAAGTATGTGTTTACCACAGGCGTGTGTGACAGACCTGCTGACACCTAACTTCCAGTGGGACATCTGGGGAGGAACTAGGACCCTGCTATGTAATGCCAAGGAAATGCACTGGACTAGGAGAGCTTTCTAGGGAGACAAATCATGAAAGTTCTGCTGAAAGATCAGGGGGAGTTCCACCTAAATGGGGAGAGATGGAGCGGCGTGGGGGTCTGGCCTCCCACGCATTCAGCCACACCGCTGTACCCTGGTGGGCGGTGAGTGGGCGGCCGGAGCAGGTGTCTTTCTGCAGGGGCAGGGAAGAGCACACAACCTGGGTGGCCATGGCAGCAGACTGGAATGGGGGTGGCGAGGGGCTGCGACAGGCCTGGACGAGCAGGGCGTGAGGCAAGGGGGGTGAGTGGCAAAGGGATGCCGCCTTGGTGGGTTGCTCGGAGGCACGGGGGTGTGGCGGGAGAGGCTCAAAGGCCTGGCTGGGCGGGCGGCACTGGCGTGGGAGGAGAGGGGCTGTGGGATGGCACGCCCTCGAGCCGGGGGCTCTGGAGAGTGGGGCTGAGGCGGGAGGGCCGCGGGCTGAGGTGAGGGGGCAGGGGTGCCCTTGGAGTACAGGGCCGGGGGCTGTGGCCTGGGCTGTGGGGCCGGGGCGGGAAGCCGGGAGCGGGCCTGGGGTGCGGGGCCGCGCCACGGCGCGGGGGGGCGGGGCTGCGGGGGCGCGTCACGCGGCGGCGGCGGCGGCCGAGGCGAACGTCCCCGGAGCCTCCAGGCCCCGCCCCCGCGGGACACCCCGCGCGCCCCCCCTCCCTTCCCTTCCCGGCGGCCCCGCCTCGCGGCCTGGCGCGGGGCTCGCGTCTCTCCGAAGGCCGCAGCCGCCGGCCCGGGTAAGGAGGGCGGGCGGGCGGAGCGGGGCCCAGCGCGGCTCCTCGGGCCTCTGCCCCGCGCCGAGCGAGCGAGCGAGCGGAGCCCCCGGCAGCGCGGGCCGGAGCCGCCCCTGTGGGCTGCCCCCGGGCGGGGCGGGGCGGGGCGGGGCTCGGGCGCCTGGGCCGCGCAGGAGCGCCCGCGGGCAGCCCTGAGCCCGACTCCGCCGCCACGAGCCGGGGCCCCGCTGAGCTGCCGCCGCTCAGAGATTTGAGACTCTTACGGGTCGCCCCCGTCCCGCCCCCCAGCCGCGGCGGACGCGGGGGCTGAGGAGGCGCTGTCCGCCCCTCCCGCCTTCCTTCCCGCGCTGTACCTACCTTCCCGGCGTGTGCAGCGACCCTCTTTGGTCTGTTCAAAACGAACGGCGGGTCATTCGTGTGCCTAAGCGTGGTCCGCACCAGCCTGACCCACCGCTGCCCCGCTAGGAGAGCTTGGTTTGATCGTGGGGGCACGGGGCGAAGCCAGCTGCGTTGCCCGTCGTGCTGCCCTCATCCGTTTGGCCCCTGTCGCGGCGGTAGCCGAGTCTCTGAGCGCTCCCGTGAGGTAGGCAGGTGGTGTCCCCCTTTCACAGATGGCGAAGCCAAGGCAGGGAGGAGGCGTCTGCGTGGCACCTGGGAGCAAAACTCCCAGCCTGGTCGGACACACTTGGGCTCGTGGGGCTTGAGCTAGCGCAGGAGAAATAGCCGTGTGGATGCTCAAAGAAACGGAGGACTCGTGGCACCTTACCCACGAACCAGTTTATTTGCGCATAAGCGTTCCTGAGCTGCAGCTCACTTCATCGGACGCAACTCACGAAAGCTCATGCTCAAATAAATGGGTTAGTCTCTAAGGTGCCACACGTCCTCCTTTTCTTTTTGCGAAAACAGACTAAGAGGGCCGTTACTCTGAAACCTGTCATTATGCAAGTGTGGATGTTGTGGCTTCAGAAGCAACCCAAGGGTGGACCCAGGGGGTCAGCTGCTTTCAAGCCTGTCCATGTCCACATTGCTATTTTTAGCATACTTGCTAGGCCCAGTCTTTCTACCTGGACTGTGAGGCTCTCTCTCAGCTCTAGTGTAGACATCCCCTCTTTGGATATGCCTGCACTGGAGCTGGAGTACGTCCCTAGGGTTTCAGACAGGATTGTACAGGAGTGACTAGCCTGTCCTGGTGCCTGTGCAGCTGTGGCTGTGCTGTGACTTTTAGTGTGCTAACTTGATCAAAGCTAATGCCAATATGTCTTCCTGAGCTGGAAATTACTCCTCCTGCTACCATCACAGGAGGTCTGTGGTGGACTGTAAAACAAGTCCACACTGAACCTTTTTTGCTTGATTTCCAGTAAACCCAGTGCCTTAACTGCAAAATCATGCTACGTCTTTCCCAGGAAGAAGTATTTCTGTTTTTGTTTTAAAGCAGCTCCCTATTAATTTCATTGGGTGACCCCTAATTCTTGTGTAGTGTGAAGGGGTAAATAACACTTCCCTATTCACTTTCTCCACACCATTCTTGATTTTGTAGACCTCTATCTTATCCCCTCTTAGTTGTCTCTTTTATAAGATTAACAGTACCTGTCTTTTTAATCTCTTCTCATATGGAAGCTGTTCCGTACCACTTTATAATTTTTGTTGCTCTTCTCTGTACTACTTCCAATTCGAAATACATATTTTTTGGGATGGGGGCCACTAGAACTGACTATCACTTTCAAAGTGTGGGATTGGTATGAGTGTGGGTGGTGGTAAAAGAGGACACTCTCTCTCAATTTGTGAAATCAAAGTCTGAAGTCTGGATAACAAGTGAGTTCGTTAAGAAATTAAACAACAAGCTTGCTTTTATGTCATGAGGGTGAAGTCTCTAGCTTCCATCTTTTGTGTTAGCCAGATGGGTTGGCCAAAATTCTTGTTTTGGATAGTTACAATTTGCCTCTCTGTATTCCTTTCAATTGCAATATAGTATTTTTCACTGCTTTTCCTAAACCTGTTCTGTGGAGCTAAACTGTTGCATTTTTTTGTGGTGGGTGAAATGATGTGCAGAACTAGAGAGGATCTCTTGGCTCCCAAACTGCTGGTCATTTTGCTTAAATAATGCTTCTTGAGTTAAAATGTTGGCTTTGAACTGAGAACCCAACTGTTGCCCTGCAGAGTCAGAACTGTCTCTTAAAGTTCTGTGGTGCATGCAGTAGCAGCTTGGTTCCTTCCCGCTATTGTTCCAGCCTTGCCTCTGCTCTTTTTTCCCCCCCATTCCCCACACCAATTCTCCCATATCTCTCCAAAATGTTACCTTTCTATATTAGTTGGATAACTTTTACTAGTTAATTGGCACTTGGGGAATTTAAGGCATATATATTTTCCGTCTAAATGTATTGGGTCAAAATGGAGGTCTTACTCCAAAGCAGAACTAGAATCATAGAATATCAGGGTTGGAAGGGACCTCAGGAGGTCATCTAGTCCAACCCCCTGCTCAAAGCAGGACCAATCCCCAACTAAATCATCCCATTACTACTTGAGTAACTCTTTATTTCACTCTTAAAATATCTCAGTAAAGTATTTTTCCCTTCTCATTCTGGAACACACACTCTAAAACCAAACAAGTTGAAATAGCTAACTTTTTCTTAAACTTTACAAATGTATTATCTGTTTAGTTTTTTTAACTTATTCAGTGTTTTCTTATGGTTGGGAAGGTGTCATTGGTTCGGTTCATGTAACCCCCTTATCTTTTCTTTGTTTCCCCTCTCCAGATTGTGGGTTAGTCCAAGAATGAACAAATATACGAAGCCTTATGGTGAGCAGACCACAAATCTTGAAAAATTCAGCCCTGTGATTCTTGCTGAAATTGAGGAGCTCTTTGAGAAGAAGTTCTCATATACAAAACCATCGAATAGTGAATGGCAGCTGCCAGATTCCAGTGATGTGTTTACCTGCAATCACAAAGAATTCAATACACTCCTTGCTCTGAAGGACTCCATGAATGAAGTAAAAAACCAACTAAGTGATAAGAAATTGGATGCATGGCATCAGCACACTTCCTTCACCAACAAAGCAGGGATAATCATTCCTCATGTGAAGAAATCTGTGAATGCTGAGCTGTGTACCCAGGCTTGGTGCAAATTCCATGAGATTTTGTGCAGTTTTCCCCTTCTCCCGAAAGAAGCTGTTCAGAATGGAGAACTCTATTCTGTCCACCTCTGTGAAGCACCTGGTGCTTTTATAGCCAGTCTCAATCATTACTTAAAATCCCATCACATTCCCTGCGATTGGAACTGGGTAGCCAATACCCTAAACCCATATCATGAAGCAAATGACACCCTTGTGATGATTATGGATGACCGACTTATTGCAAATACCTTGCCATGGTGGTATTTTGGACCGGATAATACTGGGGATGTGATGACCTTAAAACATCTGACTGGACTTCAGCACTTCATAAGTAATATGACCACTGTTCACTTGGTAACTGCTGATGGGAGTTTTGATTGCCAAGGAAACCCAGGTGAACAAGAAGCGCTTGTCTCACCGCTACATTACTGTGAAGCAGTCACTGCTTTAATGACCCTTGGCAATGGTGGCTCCTTTGTTTTGAAGATGTTCACTTTGTTTGAACATTGTTCTGCCAATCTGCTTTTTCTGCTAAATTGTTCTTTCGAGGAGGTCCATGTCTTTAAACCTGCCACTAGCAAAGCCGGGAACTCTGAAGTCTATGTAGTTTGCCTTCATTACATGGGCAGAGAGGCCATCCATCCTGTGCTGTCCAAGATGATGCAGAACTTTGGAACAGAAATTGTTAACAAGGCACTCTTTCCACAACATGTGATTCCAGAATCTTTTCTTAAAGTACATGAAGAGTGCTGTGCATTCTTTCACAAGTACCAAATAGAGACTATATCTGAGAACATCCGACTCTTTGAGTGCATTGGGGAAACAGAACAAGAAAAGCTGAACAATTTAAGGGACTGTGCAGTGGAATTTTTCATGCAAAAGTTCCACCTGAAACACATTACAAGAAATAACTGGCTAGTGAAGAAATCTCATGTAGGCTGCAGCATGAACGCAAAATGGTTTGGACAGAGGAACAGATATTTTAGTACATACAATGAAAGAAAGATGCTGGAATCCCTGACATGGGAAGATAAGGTGGCCAAAGGCTATCTTAATCATTGGGCTGAAGAGCACACTTTAAGTAATGCTGGGAAAAGCTGCATTTTGGAAGGGTCATCCCGTAATCTTGAATGTAATTTATGGTACATCCTGGAGGGAAAGAGGCTGCCAAGAGTAAAATGCTCTCCATTCTGTGATGGTGATGTCTTGAAGAATCTCAATGAAGCCATCAAAGAATCATTAGTAGGCAGACTAAAAACTATTTCCTTTTCCAGACAAACACAGCACCCATGTCATTCTTGCAGTGTTCTTACTGAGGCACTGATACTATCTGAGTTGTCTAGCCTTACCAAGTACCATCAGAAAGTACCAAATGAAGGACACAGTGACCAAATCAAGTGTCTTGTTGTGGGCTTTCCGTCTCTTTGTGACATCAAAACTCAGTCCAACGTGGAAGTTAGGCTCCTGGAGTCAGCTGCATTCTTGACTTTCAGCTGTTCTTTGCTTCATGATGGAGAGCCAAAATATCAGCAGCATCTTTTGGACTGCATTCTGCGTGCGGTTAATCAACTTCAACTGGGAGATGCTTTGATTCTGCCTGTTCTTTCTTGTTTTACACGCTTCACAGCTGGCCTGATTTTTGTACTGCATGGCTGTTTCAGCTACATCACATTTGCTTGCCCCATAGCCTCTGAACCTTTAGGGACCACTGCTGTTCTGTTGTGTATTGGCTATCAGGGTCTTCCAAATCCAGTTGTTGAGTACTTGCAGGATCTGAATAAACTAATGAGCTCTTTGCTCAACTCAGACTCTCCCCAGCAGGTTTTGCAGTTTGTCCCTATGGAGATACTTTTGAAAGGCGTGCTACTTGAGTTTTTATGGGATTTGAATACTGCCATTGCAAAGAGGCAGCTCCATTTGATTGTACAAGTTGAGCAGCAGCAAATGTCATGTAATCTTTAATTTTAGTGATTCTAGAATCGAATTGGTAGATGTTTCAAAAGATTCACTTCACTGGCTGTTTAAAGTTCTTAAAGTTTTTTTTATTTTTCTTTTGCTAGTGTGAATATCACTTCATTTTAAAACAGTGGGGATTATTTTAATGTTGGTATCCAATTTTGGATCGCCAGTTCTACAGTACTGCCTTATGGCATTAGGTGTTGCCATACAATCCTGTAAGCATGGGGGTTATTCTACATGGTGGGGAAATTAAGGCAAAATGAAGGACTGAAATTTTGGAGAAAGGGGAGTTGTTCTAGGTAATGCCTTTGTACAATCTTGTCTTCCCTCCACGTAGGCATAACCTCACAATGACTATATTTCTGTGATGAGATTTGACTGGAGCTTAATTGATGCCACTGCTGATCAGCCAGTAGAGGCTGCTAGTTGTATCCCTTTCATACTGTCTCTCACTGTTAATTTGAGAGCTCTGGGGACCCAAATGTGGTATTCAAACTTGGTAGCTGATAGCATTTCCATGCTAGCTAATTTTCCCTTTTGATTAAAAAGAGGCTGGCTATGCTGTTGCCTGCAGAAAGAATTGAAATCCTTTAAAAATATCTCTAGAGTTGCTGAATACACCACTGTTTTCTGAAGCAAATATTATATTTATCTCAAATTTAATTTTATAAGCTGTTGCCTTAGCAGATCTGAAGCCATGCTGGCAAAGGCCTCAGTTTTTCAAAAGTTACTGACTTGTGATTTGGATGTCTCAATTTTTGTTGCCCAACTTTAGGCATTAAAGAAGGTTGACTTTTCAGAGTTCAGGTCTTCACCACTTTCTGAAAATTTAGCCCTCCTTAAAAAGGTATTTCAAGTTAGGCACATGCTGGCAGCCGCTAGAATGCTATGTGATGCCATTTATAACATACCACCATGTAGGGCCAAGGTCAGATGTAAAGCACAAGGGAGACTGGTTTTCTTATCAGGAATTTTGTGATCGCAGAATCCCAAGTTACAAATCCTTGCTTTTTCAGCAGTGTATAGGAGGGAATCAAGACTTCTGGGTTCTACTCCCATCTATGAAATAGACTTGCTGTGTGGCCTTCAACAAGTCACATCACCTCCCTATGCCTCCATTTTCCCATCAGCATAACACTGTTTGAGTTTCCAAAGTGCTGAGGATTCATTCATAAAGATTTTGAGAACCTTGGGTGAAAGAGAGAACTGCCTATTGTTGTCTACTATGGTAGCTGTCAGCAGGTGACCCACAACTACTGATTTTAATTAGAAACGTTATCAAGTGCAGTTTAGAAGCAGCAAATAATATGTCTCACTGTGTGACAGTTGGAAGCATGGAACTGAGAAAAGTGAATGAAACTTGTTGGAGGGGAAAAAAAAGTATGTTACTTGATTTGATCCTTTTAGGAGTAAAATGAAAGAGAAAATGAATAATTGACACTACTGTCCCTTAAGGAAAATCAGATTTTACTTTTTCATATTGCTCCTTTAAGATCTCATTTTGATATCTAATTCATTTTCTTTAAAACTTTGTTTCCAAGATTCTAATTTACATAGAAGACCTACTTAGAGAGAGAAATGGTATTTAAAGGGGGAAACTTATGGATTTAATGTTGGTATAAAAATTACGTAAATGAGTGCATGTGAGAGAAAGGGGTTAGTAAAAGAAAAGACAGCCTCCTGATTAATTACCAGTCACTTGTGGAAATACTTTTAATTACATGAGGAAGGAGCTTGAAGGATATTTGATTATCAGTGGGGATTAAAAGCACGGTTGAAAAACTCTCTTGTCTGGTGGTGCTGCACACTTAGTAGCCTTTCTTGTCACTTTGGTAGGGGTGGAGTGTAATCTAACATTTTATTCTGCTTTTTGTTTACTGGGTTTGAGTTGGTAGCTTAAGTCTAACTACTTTTATAACATTCTGTACAGACTTTGCTTTTCTGATCCACTGAAACTGCGCAGAAGTGGATCTGTTTGGCTCCTGCTTCCCACAAACTTCCCAAATTGGTCACTGTTCATTTTAACTTGCTTTAAATTAACTTCCTGTAGTTGTTCTGTGGAGATGAAGAGAGCCTTGCCTCCTGTCAATCACAGGCAAGCAAAACAGTTCAGCAGATGCTGGGGGGATCAAGAGACTAAGGCAGCAAAAGCTTCTCCAGTAAGTGATTCTGAAAGCTTAGGAAACTTTTTAAGAGGACCCGAGGGGCCAAAAAGGAGGCAACATTGAGGAACAAAGGAAAATGAAGGGGAATGGAAGGAACAGAAGACCTATAATGTGAGAAAGAAAAGGGGAAGGGGGAAGGATATATGAGGGGGATAATGGATCTGAGAGGACAGTGTGATTAAAAACCTCAGGTACAGTACCATAAATTCAGTATTCACAAATGATCCTTCTGTTTCCATGTATATGGGGGAATGAGCAAAATTAGAAGTATCGCCATCCATCAAAAAGCAGTGTTCCCTCTCCCTCTCCCCTTTGTAATTGTGGGATTACAGAGGGTTACCTTAACCTGTTTGTATCCTGCTCTAGTCAACCCATATGGGAAATCACCTCTTCTGAAGCAGGAGCACATACCTATGTATCTGGAAGTATTGTAGATGTATGTTTACATTGTCACAATCTATATTTTGGAGTACTAAAAAGTCAAAAGGTCCCCCATATAGTTTGTCAACTGAAATCTAGACATCAATTCTTTCTGGGCTTAACGGGACATCTATAACTTTAGAAATCTGACTTCTGTCTGATTTTTTTTTTTTAAACCTACTGTTGCTACAAATCCCAGAGATAACTATACCTGTAGGACAAATACAAAAACTTTTTTCTCTATTTTTTTTCCCAATTGTCTGCTGTGTATCTTTGCCAGGACTCTGTCAGTTTCACTGTTTTCCCTCTGCCATCAGTCAGTATTCCCCATTTGTATGGGCCTTTCACATAGCAATGGTGGAAGATGGGCTTTTTTTTTCCTTTAATGAAATGTGGTTGTAAAGCCACAAAAATTGACAGGAAGACTCTGAAGCAGATGTACTTCATGAAAGTATCTTTAACTCTCTGGAATTGACTAGACTTCACATTGACAAGGTCCCTTGAGGTGCCTCACTTCTTCCGTACTTTCTGAAAGCCATCTTTCCAGTATCCAGAAATTAAAAACAGGAGGCGTAACTTGACTTGGGGCCTGATTTTCAAGAGAGTTTAGCAGCCAACGTACTTCCAAAGTGCTTCTCATGAAAATCTGATTGCCACCTCCCAGAGGAGAGACATAGGGGGAGGATGTCTTAGAGATCGTTTTATTGGGTGAAATCCTGGCCCCATTGAAGTCAGTGGGAATTTTTCATTGACTTCAGTGGGGCCAGGATTTCCCCCCTGGAGTCTCAGGGTGCTGGGTTTTGGTCCACATTCTCCTGGCAGAGTGATCCATAAGGCTCATTTTCAAATATGGAGGATTCCAAGGATGCTGGCACAAGGGCTTTGTGACTCCACCCTACTCATGGAGCCTGTGTGTTCTCCACTCTCTCCCTGGCACAGAAATCCTGTGGTCACAGGTGCCCCCTTGGATCCTTCCTTAATGGGGAATTCTCCATGATGGAGGGGTCTCTGTGAGAGTCCCAGTCTACATTTTGTTTTTAAAATAAAATCACTGAAGTCTAATCAAAGTTAGGACTGTTGCTTTGTCCTTTTATTGTGAATGTTGTGGGCTGATTGTGTCTTAAAGACCAAAGACTCCTCAAAAAACCAGTAACGTTTACGTGTTTCCATTGTGCCTTTTGTGGGAGTCATAAGAAAGAGAGGGAAGAATGTATTAACCTTTTTGGATAGAGATGAATTGAAGAGTCTCTGATGCAGTTAAATTCATTTGCCAAGTCTTATGTTTGACATAGAATGAGGCCTGATTAAATATGTCTTAGCTTTCTTTTTTTTTTTTAAACAACTGGCAAGTTTATTTTTTCTGCCTCCTACCATTTGAAGAGGAACTGGATGTTGGTCTTAGTGTTTTAGAAGCTACAAGTTACATGCAGTGAAAGGGAGGGGAGGGAGCAAGTCATTGATCAAGCTATATAATGTACAGAGATGATAAATACAGATGAGTTATGAGAATGTGAGATGGATTTGGTTTATTTGGCAGCCTTACTGTTTCAGATTTTCAATTATGAGTTCATATCTAGGCCCTAGTGATTGTTAGATGAAAGGCCTGTCTCTGGTTTAATTCGTAAAGATTTTGTACTTGATTTGGCTCCTGCCTAAGAGCCATTTGACTATTGATTTCAAAAAGTTACACTGATTTAGAATAAGTGAAATTTGAATAAAATATCTACCCAATGAAACGACTCTTTAGTTGAGTGCATTAAGGTTTGGAGACTTGCCATTTTTTATTTGTATTGTAAATTATTGTATTTAAGTGTGTGTGTGTGTGTACACACGCATGCATATTCAAATGAGGTATATAAAAAGCCTGCTGGTTTTCTAATTTTATTTCTATAAGGCATAATGAGATTTACTGTATGAAATCTTGTCCTCTGCTAAAATTATACTAATTGCTGTCTATTCAACTTAAATTAAGTTAGATCAGTCAAATTACTAGTAGAATAAGTAGACTGTGGTAGAATTACTGGATATTAGAAAAGCAATTTGGGACTTTGGTATAAGCTATCTGAATAGCTTATGCAGTAGGAACAGAAAAGTCTTATGTTCTGGTTGTTAAGATGAGATCTTGAGCTAGGGTGTGGAATATTCTTAAATATTGATTCATTGGGATGCACAGTGTGACCATAACACTCTAGCCTATGGGGCAGGAAGTCTTTCTTTATCTTCTTCTGTAACATTTCTTTTGAGATTTTAGTCCTTAAACTTGGGAATAATTTTCAGCACATTATTTTGGAAAAATAAACTTAGCATAATGTTTTTCTCTTGCTATTTGTATCTGGATGCCACTAAAATATGTCAGCGTGGCTATTCGTGTAGGCTGACAAATTGTGGGGGGCACTTGTTTTCTGGACATGACAGCTTCGCAAATTTTATGCTTGTGCATGGAAAGTAATGTGTTTATTGTTTTTTTTACAATGGGCATATGAAATATCATTAGTTTTTGTTTTTCTCCTAATATCTTCAATCACTGGTGTAAAGGTTGGGTGAAAATATTTTTTTTTTGGTGCCTGGATTGCTAAAGTTTCATGACAATATTACAAGACTGAGATAAGGGAAGCCATTTTCATGGTTTTCTTGCTGAAAACTTGGTTTGCTTTCTTCCTTTTAAACTTCAGCTCAGCTGGCAAAATGTATTAACTGGACAGGATGAAATAAACATATAGGCCCAAACGGAGTTGCATCTATTTATGTCAGAAGTGAATGCAGCCCATGATTGCTTATCAGTAACTGTTTATTATACAATAATTTGGATTGCTGTGTAATTCTGTGTAAATGCTGGCAATTCTGAAATTTATTCTGAGCTTTAAAAGTATATCAACTTTATGTGGAAATTCTGAATGGTTAGAGACAACTGGCTTGTAACAAAGCATAATTTGCTGTTACAATTACTGCCTAGCTAAGCAGTCTTTCTGTCCATCTGTACAGTCTGATTAAACTTGCTCACTGGGCCACTGTCTACATTTGCCCAACCTTGCTTGATAAAGATTCCTTCAGAGGTAGGCTCGGTGGGATTTACTGCCTTGAGAGACCAATTTGTGCATGTGTTAGTTAATGCTGCTGAGATTTGCAATCCTACATCAGATTGGAAGGGTTTGCTTTATAACTAAGTGGATGTTTGTTTTGTTTGGGGGTGGAGTATTTATGGATATAAAGATTAAAGAATGCTGGCTGAAGCTGGCTATTGTATTTCTCTGTTGACCTCTGTAAATGTATGCATGTAAAGTGTGGGGTTTTTTTTTTTGTTTTTTTTTAATTATTTGAAAGGGGGGGTGAAACTTGTGTTTGGAAATAAAATTTTATTTTTCTCTGAGCATTCGTTTCTCTGTTTAGATTCCTATCTATATATGAAACTGAAAAAATAAACAACTGAGTAGCAGACTAGGGAGTCATAAAAATATTTAATAAAAATGTTTTAATGCTTATTTATTTTCAGTTACTTGAGTCATTTGTTTTCCTTTCCCCAGCTAGGGTTGCCAACTTTGGTTGAACGAATTCCTGGAGATTTCATCATGACATAATCTTTAATTAAAGATTTAATCTTTAATTCCTGGAGAGTCCAGGACAATCCTGGAGGGTGGGCAACCCTATCCCCAGCCTGCCAATCTCATCTGTCTCCAGGCATGTGGACTATGTTCATCACAATGGTATCTGAGCATCCTGGTTAATGGTGGCCATTAGTACACTTCTGGTCTTTAACTTTCACTTTTCATTTTACCTTTGTAGCTCACCATTAAGAAACAAGTAACCTTCAGATGCAGACATGGGCAGAACTGTGTGTTGGATGCCTGACTAGAACCCCGTTTCTTATGCCTCGCTTAATAGTAGTACTTGTGGCACCTTAGAGACTAACACATTTATTTGAGCATGAGCTTTCGTGAGCTACAGCTCAGTCTGCTGCAGTTTCCACGGCATGCATCCGATGAAGTGAGCTGTAGCTCACGAAAGCTCATGCTCAAATAAATTGGTTAGTCTCTAAGGTGCCACAAGTCCTCCTTTTCTTTTTGCTCAAATAAATGTGTTAGTCTCCACGGTGCCACCAGTCCTCCTTTTTAATCCAAGAAAGGTGACAGCTAGAAAGTTGAAGCAGGTGCTTGAGAGAGCCCGGAGGAGGAATACAGCTGCAGGTACCCTGTGCCTGACAGTCGGATTTACACATTACATATGAAGTATATACAGTAACTGGGCATAACAGTAGAGAGCTGGCTCCTTGGGTATTCTCGCTCTCAAAGCAGAATTAAATTCTTAAGCCATAAGGAACAAATCCTGACTGTGTCTAATTTTTCCCCACAATATCAGAAATACACGATCTTAAATATCCATCCAAAATTATTTACAAAACGGAATATTACAAAATTGTGGGTAAGTACTTTTGATGTGTTGACAACACAGTGTGATGTAGGCTGCGGACCTTGGATCCAATGGCAGTAAGCTTTTCAAGCTCTGTCTACACTAGCACTTTTGTTAGGATAACTTACGTCACTCGAGGGTGTGAGAAAACACCCCCCTGAGCAACATAAGAGACACTGGCAGAAGCGCCAGTACGGGCCAGTGCCGTCAGTGAGAGACGCGCTCCCGTCAACACAGCTGCTACTGCTCCCTGGGCATGGTTTAATTCCCTTGACGGCAGAGCTCAGTGGCGCAGCTGCATAGGTGCAGCTGTGCTGCGGTAAGCACTCTCGTGTAGACATGGCCTTAGCCATCTCTGAGGTGGATCAACAGGCATAAACCGACCACAGTGCGGCAAAGCCTCAGGCCAAGCCCAGGCCAACTTGCTGGGAGGAGTGGGGACATGATGCATGGGAATCCTTCCCTACAGCGTATGCAGAGAAGCAACAGAACCGCTCCATGGGTTCCTAGTCTTGTGTGCTTTTACCCTACACCAGTGTTTCACAAACTTGTTCCACCGCTTGTGTGGCGAAAGCCCCTGGTAGGCCGGGCCGCTTTGTTTCCCTGCCACGTCCGCAGGGGAGACCAGTGTTTCTAAAATTGGGGGTCCTGACCCAAAAGGGAGCTGGTGGGGGATAACAAGGTTATTTGGGGGGGAGGGTCACAGTATTGCCACCCTTATTTCTGTGCTGCCTTCAGAGCTGGGTAACTGGAGAGCAGTGGCTGGGGGCCAGGCACCCAACTGTGAAGGCCGTGCCCCACCAGCACAGAAGGGTGGCAATACCATACCATAAAAACAATGAGGAGTCCAGTGGCACCTTAAAGTCTGACAGATGTATTATATTTATACCTTCCCATGCCACTCTTACGTCACCGCTGCCTTCAGAGCTGGGTGGACAGAGCGGCGGCTGCTGACTGGGCTCAGCTCTGCAGGCATCGGCGCAGAAGACAGACTGGCAATACCGTGCCAGGCCATCCTTACTCCTGCACTGCTGGTGGTGGTGGTTCTGCCTCCAGAGCTGGGATCCCGGCCAGCAGCCACCGCTCTCCAGCTGCCCAGCTCTGAAAGCAGCCCTGCTGCCAGCAGCAGCGCAGAAGCAAGGGTAGCATAACCTTGAGGACACCTGCCCCAAACGCCTTTTTGGGTCAGGACCCCTACAATTACAACTCTGAAATTTCAGATTGAAATAGCTGAAATCATGTAATTTACTAATTTTTAAAATCCTAGGACCATAAAATTGACCAAAATGGACTGTGAATTTGGGAGGGCCCTATGCATCATGCACAGCAGTACACCCTGCATGTTCCCCAAATCCTTCCTCAGCTCTACAACTGAAACAGTTCCACTGGAATGGATTCCTCCATAGGTTTGGAGGCAGGATTTACCCCCAAAAATGGGGCCATGCAGACAGGATTCCCTCCAGTAAAAAAAGCAGGTACAAGACTAGTTTTCCTCTTCCACACACAGAGCTCTAAGTCTCACTCCTGATCCGCAGTATTTCTGCTCCTCCAGAATGGCACTGAGCAGATTGCCATCTCTGTGAAAGAGCTCTGCAACTTGGGCAAATGTCCATTGGGAACTCTGCCAAGACCAAACTCATTTTAGTTATAACCCACAACAGATTTTCATTACATCTCAACTTAACAGTTAAAAACATTCTGCTTGTCAGCTCATGGGACTGTCAACCCATGTATGAAGCAGAAAGAATGTCAAATCTTCAGTACTCTCCAGACTTAAATTAAACTTCACCACCTTAGTGCACCCCCACTAGCTAGTCTGAGATTATTAACTCATTGCCAGTACCGGTGTATGAAAACAGGGAACATTACAGCTAGGAAGCTAGGTGCAACCCAAATGAGACTTTTCATTTATCGAGTAAAGCATTCACCCATTTTTATTTCTTAGCAAGGCAGATTATTTAAAAAAAAAAAAAATCAACGTATTCATAGCTGAAGCCAGAGGTTATTTAGATCAATTTCTTCACTTGATTTAGACCAATTAGTAAATGAGTCAATCCTCATTTAATAATGTGGTCTGAAGATGTATTTTCATAAATGCATTGGAGTCTCCGATGCAGGAAGACTATTTTTCTAATAAATAAAAATGGCCACTAATTGATGCTCACTAATTACATGAGTATGAAGAGCTGTATTACAGTAAACAACATCTATTGTTCTGGCCTGTTCAGCAGAGTCCAAAGTGGCTGATATACTGGCATCAGAGCAGAACAGTTTGCTGAATTATTCACTTCAGGAAATGGCCAGTTCAATTGCATATTTTCAAGTCTGTTTGGCTTAGCCTTCCTTACTAACAGAGCATCACCATGTTAAAGAAAGGGACACTGGCAGGTTAAAATCATACACAATAATAATATTTCAAATATATGGGTAACAGACTACATTATTAGTGAAAAGAAAAGGAGGACTTGTGGCACCTTAGAGACTAACCAATTTATTTGAGCATAAGCTTTTGTGAGCTACAGCTCACTTCATCGGAGGCATGCTGTGGAAAATACAGTGGGGAGATTTATATACACAGAGAACATGAAAAAATGGGTGTTATACACGCTGTAAGGAGAGTGGTCACTTAAGATGAGCTATTACCAGCAGGAGAGCGGGGGGGGGGGGGGGAGAGAAAACCTTTTGTAGTGATAATCAGGGTGGGCCATTTCCAGCAGTTGACAGGTACGTCTGAGGAACGGTGGGGGAGTGGATGGATCATTACACAAAGTAAAACTATTTCCCCATGTTTATTTCCCCCCCCAAATAACCTTGTGATACCCCCCCCACCCCCAGCTCCCTTTTGGGTCAGGACCCCCAATTTTAGAAACACTAGCCTCCCCTGTGCGATTGGCCGAACTTGCAGACGTGGCAGGGAAACAAAGCGGCCCGGCCAGCCAGGGGCTTTCTCCACACAAGCGGTGGAACAAGTTTGTGAAACACTGGTGTAGGGTAAAAGCACACAAGACTAGCAACCCATGGAGCGGTTCTGTTGCTTCTCTGCATACGCTGTATGCAGATTTGTTAGTCTCTAAGGTGCCACAAGGCCTCCTTTTCTTTTTGCGAATACAGACTAACACGGCTGTTACTCTGAAACCTTTCTTGGATGTCGCTCTAGGTCTCACTCCCTCCTGCCCAGGGGTTTTAAAGCTGCACAGCTCCCTGCTTTATACTATGATCCCATCAGCAAGCCATTCTGCCTAAAGCCCAGCATCTGTGCATTGCTTTCATTCTACAGGCTATGAACAGTGCATTACCAGCAGTTATAAGTTACCATACAGCTCTTTCTAGCAAGCACCTTTATTCTTAAGGTAAAAACATTACAGGGGGAGGGGGGAAGCAGATAAACAACACACTGAACATAACAGGAGTCACCCATCAGTCTTATTTGACCCTAGTAAGCTTGAGTCTTCCCAGCCCTTGCAGGGCCCCCCCAGGACAGAAGGTCCTGTCCATTTGCTGGTTCAGAAAGAAAGCCCTGTGTCACTTCAAGCTCATCTTTTTATATCAAAACCTCTTTCTTTGTCTCCTTGGCTCTGGAAAACCCAACTTGAACCAGTCTGTGCAAACCACTCCAGGTTCTGGTGCCTCTCTAGAGTTGTTCAGGCTCAGGGATTCACCTGAATCACCTCCTATTGTTTTTGGTTGTTTGTTTTGTTTTTAGTTCCTGGCAGAGCTATGGTAACCCTGCCCCATAGCGCAGAACACTATTATACATAAACCCTTCATAGCCTTAGTACAATATGGTCCCCAAAGATATCGGCAGTATCTCTCACACCAAACACTGAGCAATGGACATTATAAAGGCTTAGCCTATGAATTACCAAGTAACTATGATAAATACACAAAGTTAACTGCCTGATAGCGACTTCAGATTTGTATCGTATTATTCATTATTTAAAAGTGCCAGTGATGTGTTGTAATGCTGACAGCTAGGTCTGTGTAAAGCCATTATGCTATTCGTAATACACACTGTAGGACCTGACCCTTCAAATCTTTACTCATTCACATGCATCGTCCCATGGAGATCAATGGATCAAGGATCTCTATGTGTGTTCCAAATGTTAATGAATTAAACCCAACAGGCCCTCTGTGAAGTAAGTATCCTCCCCATTATCCAAATGGGAAACACTGAGCAGTTAAGGGCCTGATCCTGGTCCTATTGAAGTCAGTGGCAAAACTTCCATTGACATTAATGAGAACGGGATTGGGTCCTAAAAGTGAAATGTGTTCCTCCTACGTACAGCCCAGTTACTCCCCTCTATATTGCTGGAGTGCAAAGGGTTTAGGGAAATGAAATCCACCCCTGCAGCCAACCTTGGAGCCAGTGAGCCGTGCTGGTGCAGAGACAGAATAGTACCCAAAGCTCCATTCAGTCACCTTCCAGGTGGTTTGGGGCTGCTGGGTGTGAGGTCCTGACCAAGCCAGTTAGTTATGCACATGTGTGAGTGCTTTTCTCAATAGGGATTGACTTAACTCTGCTCCTGGTCACGGCCATTAGTTTTGTTTAGATGACTCTGACTTTAATCTTTGCAACATTCTCTTGCAATCATGGGATGACCAAACAACTTTCCAAAGGGATCAGCAACAAGGAGTGGCAGCCATGAGCATGAGTGGAGATAATGAAGTAGTAAGAAGTGATGAAGTTTATTATATATTTAAAAAATCACAGCATTGGCCTAGGGCTTTGGCTGGTGCTGAAATGTACAAATCCCTTGGAAATCTACAACTCTGAAGTGTAATTACCATTGATTTCTTTAGACACCATCTGTCTTTAGAACAAACTTGTACCCCCCCTCCCCCGCAATGTACAGAAGTTTGCTTTTTTTGTTGTTGTGTTTGTTTGCTTTTAAAATCCATTACAATGTCCTTTTCCAAAATGAAGGTGCTGTGACAAGGCAGGATGACGAAAGGGGCTATGATGGGATTTGCAGATACTGATAAGAGGAAAGCCAAAGATTTTAAAGAATCCATATTGTGATTACAGGGACAAACCATCCCAAAGTGTCTAGAAAGAATAGTAAATATGGCAGGCGACCAGCTTGGCTTAACTGTGAAATCCTTGCTGATCTTAAACACAAAAAAGAGGCTTACAAGAAGTGGAAGATTGGACAAATGACCAGGGATGAGTATAAAAATATTGCTTGGGCATTTAGGAGTGAAATCAGGAAGGCTAAATCACACCTGGAGTTGCAGCTAGCGAGAAATGTTAAGAGTAACAAGAAGGGTTTCTTCAGGTATGTTGGCAACAAGAAGAAAGCCAAGGAAAGTGTGGGCCCCTTACTGAATGAGGGAGGCAACCTAGTGACAGAGGATGTGGAAAAAGCTAATGTACTCAATGCTTTTTTTGCCTCTGTCTTAACGAACAAGGTCAGCTCCCAGACTACTGCACTGGGCAGCACAGCATGGGGAGGAGGTGACCAGCCCTCTGTGAAGAAAGAAGTGGTTCGGGACTATTTAGAAAAGCTGGACGTGCACAAGTCCATGGAACCGGATGCGTTGCATGCGAGAGTGCTAAAGGAATTGGCGGATGTGATTGCAGAGCCATTGGCCATTATCTTTGAAAACTCATGGAGATCAGGGGAAGTCCCGGAAGACTGGAAAAAGGCAAATGTAGTGCCAATCTTTAAAAAAGGGAAGAAGGAGGATCCTGGGAGCTACAGGCCAGTCAGCCTCACCTCAGTTCCCGGAAAAATCATGGAGCATGTCCTCAAGGAATCAATTCTGAAGCACTTAGACGAGAGGAAAGGGATCAGGAACAGTCAGCATGGATTCACCAAGGGAAAGTCATGCCTGACTAATCTAATTGCCTTCTATGATGAGCTAACTGGTTCTACAGATGAAGGGAAAGCAGTGTTATTCCTTGACTTTAGCAAAGCTTTTGACACAGTCTCCCACAGTATTCTTGTCAGCAAGTTAAAGAAGTATGGGCTGGATGGATGCACTACAAGGTGGGTAGAAAGTTGGCTAGATTGTTGGGCTCAATGGGTAGTGATCAATGGCTCCATGTCTAGTTGGCAGCCAGTATCTAGCGGAGTGCCCCAAGGGTCGGTCCTGGGACCAGTTTTGTTCAAGATCTTCATTAATGATCTGGAGGATGGTGTGGATTGCACCCTCAGCAAGTTTGCGGATGACACTAAACTGGGAGGAGTGGTAGATACGCTGGAGGGGAGGGATAGGATACAGAGAGACCTAGACAAATTGGAGGATTGGGCCAAAAGAAATCTGATGAGGTTCAAAAAGGATAAGTGCAGGGTCCTGCACTTAGGACGGAAGAACCCAATGCACAGCTACAGACTAGGGACCGAATGGCTAGGCAGCAGTTCTGCGGAAAAGGACCTAGGGGTGACAGTGGACGAGAAGCTGGATATGAGTCAGCAGTGTGCCCTTGTTGCCAAGAAGGCCAATGGCATTTTGGGATGTATAAGTAGGGGCATAGCGAGCAGATCGAGGGACGTGATCGTTCCCCTCTATTCGACATTGGTGAGGCCTCGTCTGGAGTACTGTGTCCAGTTTTGGGCCCCACACTACAAGAAGGATGTGGATAAATTGGAGAGAGTCCAGCGAAGGGCAACAAAAATGATTAGGGGACTGGAACACATGAGTTATGAGGAGAGGCTGAGGGAGCAGGGATTGTTTCACCTGCAGAAGAGAAGAATGAGGGGGGATTTGATAGCTGCTTTCAACTACCTGAAAGGGGGTTCCAAAGAGGATGGATCTAGACTATCCTCAGTGATAGCAGATGACAGGACTAGGAGTAATGGTCTCAAGTTGCAGTTGGGGAGACTTAGGTTGGATATTAGGAAAAACTTTTTCACTAGGAGGGTGCTGAAACACTGGAATGCGTTACCTAGGGAGGTGGTGGAATCCCCTTCCTTAGAAGTTTTTAAGGTCAGGCTTGACAAAGCCCTGGCTGGGATGATTTAGTTGGGGATTGGTCCTGCTCTGGGCAGGGGGTTGGGCTAGATGACCTCCAGAGGTCCTTCCAACTCTGATATTCTATGATTCTATGAGATTGGGCGATTTGGTTCCTGTTAGAATAGCCCTCATAGCTTTAGCTGTTTCTTCAAGTCGGGAGACATAGGATTCTGTTTCGCAGTCAGTCACAGTGCCTCCTACAATGAGTATTCCCACTGGCTTCAGTCAGACTAATCACATGATCAAGGAGATGAAGGATTGGCCCTTAGGCAAGACATCTCAACTCAGGACTTCTTTCCTAGGCTTCTGGTACAGAAAGGGCAGCATGATGTAGTAGACTGAGCACATGGCTAGGAACCAGGAATGCAAGAGTTCTAACCCTGACTCTGAGGTGTTCGTTGCCCTTTGGCAAGTCACTTATGCAGAGATTTTCAAAGGAGCTAGATGTCCAACTCCCTTTGAGCTTCAATGAAATCTAGGTATCTAAATATTCAAAGCCCTTTTTGAAAATTCCAGCCATGACTTCTATGTCTCCTGGTTTCCCTGCCTGTAAAATAAGAATCACCATTCTTGACTTCACTGGGGGCAGGAGGGGTATAAAGCCCTTCAGTAGTATTTTTGCTAGTAAATGCTGTAAGAAATATATATATATTTTGGTACAGCATTTTGGTTTTTGGCCCAGCCAAAATCCCATGAAAGATATCTGGGGCAGGGGAAGGGGCTTCACAATGACTGGGTTTTAATTTAGGGCAAAGGTTTGGAATAGACTATTACATGCCCTGGTTCATCCATTACTATGTACAGTTACTGTACGAGTCTCCATGGGCAACTGGGTTTTGCAGAGCATGGCTGCAGCACATTCACTAAGCCCTCTCTTATACACAGTTTTGTGGAACCTTTTATAGGTCCCATATGCACTGATTTTTGTAACAGAACAATTTTGAAATGACTCCTCTGGCCTAGGAGGAAATGCTTTTTCTTAATTCTACTAGGAAATCCTGAGAGAGAGACAGAAGTTTGCACCTGAATGTCTGACCTGCTGCCTGCCATCAAGATGTGATGTCTGCCTGATGGCTATTGTTCAACAGCTGGATTTGGATAAAGTTACTCTGGTGAGTGGAAAAAATCCCTCCTGTCCCAATTGTGTGTTAGTGTATATATATTGCCCCTCAAGGATTTCCACGTCCTGCTGCTTTGCTCTACCAGTCAAAATGTGTTTTATGCCTCGCTGAACACTACAGGGTCAATCTAGCTCCGAGAAAAATCAGTCACGTTGCCTTTCCCCACTCACTTCCCTCAAAGATCATGGGAAAAACCCAAGCTCTTACAAATCACTCATGTCTGGGGCTGTACAAGCTTCAGGAAGGTCAGATTGTGCTGGAGTCTCTCTCTCTCATCCATGGAAGATGTCCTAAGGGCCTGAACAGAGCACAGTGTTTTTAAGAAGGAAATTGGGCAAATGGGACATTGGAATCTAGAGGATGTGTGCAATGTTATAACGTCACACTTTTTTCCACCAAAGAGCTGCATTCAGGATTCAGTTTGTCTTGGGAAAATCAGCTTTAATTAATACAGCAGATGTACCAACAATATGTCAGGAAACAAATGGATGGGGAGAAAAAGAAGAGGCAGCTGGTGGGGTTGGATGGAAATATTCGCTTTCTGGGCTCTGCTGCAGACACTTGCTTCAGAGATAGGATCTGTGCTTGTTTGCTGTGCTATGAAGGGATACACGCAGCAGAATTACATAGAAGTGGTGGTGTTAACTTTGATCTTGCTGGTATATGTGAAGTTAAAGGCATAAAACCTTTTAATGTTGGGCCAAAGCCTATAGCCTTTACTTCCACTTAGCTGGTGTAAATTAGCATTGATGTCATGGAGCTAGTTTTATACAAGCTGAAGATCTGACCCAGAAGCTTGCTTGTCATTATGAAAATGCTTTAAGGGCCTGATCCACAGTTTTCTCAGTGTGAGCGTAATTGTGGGGTTGCTGCTGTCACCTTCACAGCATCACTATAAATGTGCACAGTGCTGTACAAGTCAAATATATGCTAAATGCAAATCAAGGACCCAGACTTTTGCCCAAAGGTAGCAATGACCGATACAGTAATACTAATGTAGTGGGGCATGTAGATTGCTCACCAGCAATGCATAATGGAAGAGGGAGATTTCCATAAGAAATATGAAGGCCCACATTGAGAAGGCATGGCATGCCTGGAATCTGTTCCTAATGTAAGGGAGAGGACAGGGAACAGGCAGGAGTCTGGTTTAGCAGAGTGGAAAGGGGGTAGGAGTGTGGACCACAAAGTTTTAACTGTGCTGACTGCACACAAGTTGTGTCCTCTGTTAGTTTTTGAAGAATTTACACTGCACAAAGGGGCGACAGTGTTTCCAACTTGACTTTTTTTTGTGAGGCTCTTGGTATTTGATGCGTTACTTTTCTTAAGAGCCCCAGCTCCTGGAGACCTGATGACATGAGAATCTCAGCTAACTTATTTAAAATAAGGGGGGACGGATAGCTCAGTGGTTTGAGCATTGGCCTGCTAAACCCAGAGTTGTGAGTTCAATCCTTGAGGGGGCCATTTAGGGATCTGGGCCAAAAATTGGGGATTGGTCCTGCTTTGAGAGGGGTTGGACTAGATGACCTCCTGAGGTCCCTTCCAACCCTGATATTCTGTGAAATATGAGCTTCTAGCCCTTATGATTGTGTTGTAAAGCTTTAAAACATGAATGCCTAAAGGCTCAAAAACCTAGACAACAAATAAGAACCCCAAATATTTTTTTAGCTAATCTCATGATTTTGGTGGGCCTTTGCACACGATTTTTGAACGCTTGGGATGGGCAGTGCTAGATGAAGGGGAAAATGGAAAGTGGAAAACAGGCCAATAGGTTCGCTCAGGGAATCAGGGAGTGAGGCAGAGAAGAACAGTAGGTTCCAAGTGTGGACAGGGGCAGCACAGGTATGGTTAGTGGCTGCCAGGAGCTGTGTGTTTAAAACCAAAACGATCCTTCCAGCTATGTAATTATTACTGAGCTCAGTATGGCCAGGTGCAGCTGCTGTATATCCTGAAGGGTGCACTAGGAAGATATATTGCAGGAGCAGCGCTGTTTAGAAGGGAAATGAAATTTCCATTTCCACAGAATTAGTTATGTACCCGTTGGTTGCTAGGTGCTGCATCCTTAATGTGGAAAGTCCCTGAGTATATTTACAATTGGATTGTGCTGTTGTGAGGGTTAACATAGCATGCAGAGCAGGGTTTGGCAGTCCCAAGTGTTTCACCAAGGTTGGGGGTTGAGCCCCCCAGGAATCTTGGGTCCAGCCTTGTTGGGGTTACAAGAACTCTGCCACACAGGATAGTGGAAGGGGAGCCCTTGAGGTCAGGCAGGCTTCTGGGTACAGGGAGTGGGAGCGAGGACTCGGATCCTTTCACTAGCCCATTTCACCAGGATAGTGTGTAAGCCAGAAAAGTTCCCCACAGTAGCAGGACCATTCCCCAGCTTACACACTGTCGTGATCACTTAGGGCAGGGCTAGGGTGTCCCCACTCTGGGGTGCTCTCTCTGCACTAGACACTTCCCTGACCCACTGATCATTACATACAGTTCAAAGCAAATACCATTTATTAAACAGCAATCAATTAAAAAAAATAAGGAAAAACTGGGAAAGGTTAAAGGAAAACCCATCACCCAGCTCTTTGGCACGGGGACACCACAACCAGCATCTCTGGGATGTCAGGGAAGTTCAGTCTGTTCCTCACACGTCCCAGGCTTCCTTCTCAGGCCCTGGCCGTGCTGCAGAGATGCTACGGATCAGACACTCGCTCTGGCAGTGGCCACACACCCTCAGGCTTTAGGTGGCAGGACCCTTCTTCCCAGTGTCAGCACCCCCATCCGAGTTGTGATCTTCCTCCAAGTCTGGCCTGCAAGACCCCTTGGCTGGGACGTCTCCCTGCACTGGGCCTGCTGCCAAGAGTCCCCCTCGCTCTCCCCAGCTGCTCACCGCACCCGGCTCCGGGCTGCTCTGCCTCCAGCTCCCTGGGCTGCTTCTCTGGCCCCTCTGGCTCTGGTTGCTGCAGCCCTGCTCCCAGCACACGTCTGCTTTCTGGGCTGCTTCTCTGGCCAGCGCGGCTCTGCTCCCCAGCTCAGCTTGGGCCCCTGCTCTCTCCTTAGCTCTGCCCCACTCTGACTGACCCACGTACTTCCGGCTCACATGGAGGATGGGACCCTCCTGACTCCCTGATTAGCCTGCCCACCCTGTCAATCAGGCTGACCTGGAGCGTTGGCCTCTCCCCATTGCTGCTGGGGTCTGTCAGTCTCAGGGTCCTGATTTCCCATTGACCCTTCCCCTTTCTTTTGGTACTGTGAGCTAGCAACCAAACCCCCACACTGAGTTTTAGTAAGGGGACAAAAGTCCCCTTACAAGTGTTTCCCTGTAGCTGGCTAGGGAGAAGACTGTTGGTTACGTTGTATGTAATGCACATCTTCCTAAACAGATTAAAAAGTTATGGTAGGCTCTTTGGCTCCTTTATCTCATAGGTCATAGAGAAGAGGGATCACTGATAATAAAGCACATGGAAAGCAGCTGAATAATTCTGCACTGCTGCTCAGGTCTCATGGAAGCTAACTGGAAAAAAGCATTAGGCTTCCCAATGTCTTTGTTCAGGACTCACTCACTGGATCCAACCTCCGTTTGATCATTCCCATGAGGGTGTTCCTCTGATGTACCTGCCTTCCTTTTAAGGGCAGATACATTCAAATCCCAACTTCATGCACCCCCAGGACTCCAGCTCTAGGTAGAAAGCCATGTAGGAGATAATGACGGTACCTTCCTGCAGGATCTTGTTCATAAACTAGATTGTAAACAGTCTGGGACAGGGGCCATCTCTTCACAACATGTTTGTTCATCTAGTGCAAGATGGTCCTATCCCTGACCAAGGTCTCCGGGCACTGCCATAATACAAATGATTATTAGTAATATAACCCTTTAGGGAAGTCTGGGCCATTTCCCCCATCCACAAACCCAAGTTAAGTTTGATTTTAGTTAGTTATTTTAAACCTACTAAGTAATCTTATAAGGATTCAGCTTTGCTGAAATGCCCAAAAAACAAAAGCAAAACCAGGACAAGGCAACAAAAGCAAATAAGGCTAAGATCTAGTTCCTCTCTGTTGACTGCTCTAGTGGCCTCTTCCTTCTCCTCTTCAGCAGTCGTGGGGAGACCTCCCTGACCCAGCCTGAACCGTGAAAGCCGTTAAGCCAGCATGACTGCAGTTGTGAGCAGGAGGGAAAGCCACCTTTTAACGATCCCCATCCGATGCCATGTGAGACACACAGGATCTACTCACCATTAACACTTCCCTGGGTACAGTTCTCTGCTCCTATTGGTGAGTGGTTGGTTGTATTGTGGAGGTACTGAGGGGCCCTAGCCATGGACCAGGACCCCATGTGCTAGGTGCTGTACAGATAGAACAAAAAGCTGCTCCCTGCTCCAAAGAATTTACAGCTCTTGCCTTCGATTCTGACCAGCCTACTTCCCATGGCTGTGGTCTTGGGCTATTTTTGTTACACCGTGAAATCTAACTTGGGACCTGACTATGTGAAGTGCTAGTTCTCTCCAGTCCCACCAAGCTGCACGAGAGACAGAAGGGTGCTCAGTACCTCTCGGGTTCAGCCCTTTCCATAGTACATCTCTATCCATATAGTGTCCATGTCTCATTTGCATGTAAAGCATCATGGAAGTCTGTGTTGCTATATATAAATGAAGGAATAGATAACCTTGCTATCAGAATGGTGTGTAGGCCTCACTGAGACAACAGGAGTGCCATAAAGTCACAAAAAGAAACAAATTGTCTACTGCTGCCACTAAACAATGCAGGCCTTTGATGTGACAGATGGAATTGTTAGAAGGCTGGGCATGGGGCAAAAATATCTGTATCTCAGGTGCCTTAGTGAGGCAGACTGCCCTGATCTCATGAGCTTTACTTGCCAACTTCCTGCATGGCTTTTGGACATAGATCCTAAAGAAGATTCTATTTAGGAGGAGCTGTAATTCAGAGCAATGCTTCAAAACCCGCTAGAGAATACAGCCACAGGGGGGATCTGTAATTGCCATGGAGCCTGACCATAATGATAGTGGGTGATAGAATAGGGGCAGCTGTGAGGAAAAAATGAGACATTGTCACTAATGAATCTAAGCTCTTATTTTTCCTGGATGTTTGCTCTGCTCTGGAAGCCAACAGAAGGGAGCGGAAGCCGTAGTCTTATCATCCTTACTGGGGAATCCTTTTTTATTCTGGGACTATAAGTCAGCAGTCAGACTGAGCATCTATTAACCGAGATATTGGAAGACTGGAGACCTGGGGCCAAATCTGCAGTGCAGAGAATCTGCTTTCCCGATGTTAGCGAGGGCTGAGTGAATGTTTTCTTTAGATAATGGTTTCCTTTCTCCCCACTCACTCACGGAAAGATTTGCCCAAGAGGACAAAGACTAACGAACCGAAACGGAGAGTGATATAGAATTATGTTTAAATTCTAGAATATTTGCTTAAAAGCAACACTATCAGGAGGGGTGGACATCCCTGAGCTAGCTAGATCAGTGCTCTGGGTGCGGATGTACATGGGAGACCAGCTCAGGCTGCTGTCCCTGAAACCATGGCTATGCTGCCTTCGTTACTGGAATACAACCCCACCCTGGACCCGGAGTACACACTCCAGGGGCTGGCCTGTGCTGTTGCAGCTATGCTGCTAGTGTTACTGGACGTAGTATCAATCAAAACTAGCTTGGGTAGCCTGTAGGGGCTTCATGCACACCCCTGGTTGCACTGCAATACAGACCTAGCCCATATAGTCAGGATGGTCTTGTGGTTAGGACTCAAGAACTCTGGGTTCAGCTTCTGTCTCTGCCATAATTTCCTGCATGACCTTGGGTAAATCACTTGGGGCCCAACCCAGTGCCTATTGAAGTGAATTTGGAGTATTCCAGCTGACAACAGGGGGTGTTGGATTGGGCCCTTAATCTCCCTCTGCCTGTAAACTGGGAGCAGTGACATTTTCCTTCTCTCCCTCTGGCCTCCTGCCAGCTCTTCTGCTGGGGCCTGACTGTGTGCATCTCTACAGAATCTTACACCATGGAGCACTGGACTCAGCTGGGACCTCAAGACACACCTCTAATGCAAAGCAATGTATCAAATATTGTTCAGACTAATTACTCCTCACATTAACTTTATTGGATCTCATCTAAAACGTATTGTATGTAACCCTAATTGCATCTCGTCACCATGGCACAGAAAAATCCAGGGAAAAGAACATCCTGGATTTGTTTAGACACATGTCTCATTTAATCCTTGCAGCTGCCCCGATTCGCTCCCCCTATCATTACGGGTAGACAACATGGCAATTACAGACCCCCCTGGGGCGTTTTGAAGAGTTTCTCTGAAGCACTGTGCTCTGCAGCTGCTTATAAAGCTTGTGTGCACTCTCTCTCGATGGAGTCTAATGTTAAACCATCCCTGGGCACAGTAATATCTGAATAGATTCAAGGGCACATTTTGATGACGCCTGTCATGGAATCGTTAGGCACAGATCCTATGAAAGGTGTCTGTACGACCTGCTATACTCCAGGCCACAAGGGAGGGCTACTGTGCTAACCAATTCTCTCTCTCCCCAAGGTGCCTGTCACCTTGGTGTTGAAGGGCCAGACCAGTATGGAAAAGCAAACACAAATGTGTTATTTCTCTGTCTTCCTCTGGAGTCTGGGGCTGCTGAACAGGAGCAAGTTTGGGACTGCAGTTCCTGGGGTGGGTGGGGAAGCTTCCTCTACGAGGTGTCTGACACTGAGCCCAGGACTGACAGTAGTTAGAACTCAGAGCTCTGACAAACTGTTCCACAGCTAAAAGAAAAGGAGGAGTTGTGGCACCTTAGAGACTAACCAATTTATTTGAGCATAAGCTTTCATGGACTACAGCCACAAGTACTCCTGTTTTTTGCTGATACAGACTAACACAGCTGCTACTCTGAAACCTGTTCCACAGCTGGGTTTCTTCTTCAAGGGCTTGCTCATGTCGATTCTGTGACGGGTACCCCTGTGGCAAATTGCCAGTACAACTATGATGGGTCCCACACTTCCTCTTCTTGGGCCGGGGGAGGGGGGGGGTCAGGGCACAGTTTCATGCCCCTGAACTAGGGTATTTACTGTCCCACTAGTAACCCAGAGAAGGGTAGTGGAGAGGGAGGGACCCAGGCCCACCCACTACTTCGGGTCCCAGCCCAGGGGCCCTAGGGATAGTGGTAAACCACTTGAACTCATGCTTCCTTCCCCTGGGCTACTTCCCTCTCCTGCTCTTCAGCCTGAGGGGCTTCCCACCCCCCACAAGCTGGGTGTCTCTTTACCTAGGGTCTTGGTCTTCTAGCCAGCCACAGCTCAACTCCTTCAAACTGCTCCTGCTCCTTCCCCTGGCTGATTGAAGCAGGGGTTTTTTATCAGGTGACTGGCTTCAGGTGCTCTAATTGGCTTCAGGTGCTTTTAATTAATCTATAGAAACCTTTCTTCCCTCTACAGGGAATAAGGCTTCTCCTCATCCTGGGACTTACATCTCTCTCCTATATTGCTTTCCTGCCGTCTTCTGGCCATGCTGTATCACACCCCTTGGGGTGCCACTTGGAACTGCCGTACCATTGGGCCTGCCTGACCCACCAGCCTGGGCTCCCTTTCACACTGGTGCTGTAATAAGTTGCCAAGCTCGCCAAATTTGCTCTTTCACCAGCATACACACAAATAGATGCTGAGATCACAGATGCTGAGATCAGCTCTGCATGGGAAAGATCATCTAAGGCACCTCCCAGTTGCTAAGGCATGCACCCCCTTCTGGAGAGTAAACCCCAAATTACACCCTCTTGCACTACAAGTGGGGAACGCCCCGGGTGGACCTAGTCACGTCCATGCAGAACATGTGGGGGTGGGAGGGAGCTCTGCCTCCTTGGAACTGGTCCCATTTAACTTCGCCAACAGCAGTTCATGCACAGCACTGGAATGGCCAAGCTCGACTGGACTTTGCACTCTCTCTGTCTCTCACCACCCGGGGCTACAAGTTCTAGTCACTGGAGTTATTTGGGCTAACATGCCTATGATGCCATGGACCTATGCGTGGGGTTGATACAGAGGGCTGTATGTTAGAAAGAGAAATGAGCTAATCCTCACCCTCTGTGTAATCCACACACACGACCACCCCTGCCGCTCAGCAAAGACTTAATGCTGCTTGCAGTGGAGAGGCTTTATCTTCACAACATATACCACCTCAGTCAGGTTTTCTCAATGCTTTCTACACAGGGATCCCCTTTCCCACCCCAGAGCATCCTGGGGAGCCCTGCTCCCAACGAACTGGGATGCTCAACCCTCTCCATTAACAGTATGGGAAGGGCAGGGTGATTGTGACCCCCTGACATCTGTTTGCCACCCCCAGGTTGAGAACCCCGGGTTTACATCACTGGCTGGCTTTCCCAATGTATTTGTTTGATCAGTTGTATGCTTGTGTCCATCTGATAGAACAGGAAGTGGGAGTGGGATTACATGATAGGATTGCCTATGGTGGTGGGGGGCAGGACTCAGCAGCACGGGGGATCCCTTCCAGTTCCTTTCTTATGTTCCTAAAATCTTCTGCTTCAGGGTTTCCTGGCAGTCCCCTGCAGGGGTCAGAAAGATAGTCCCCACTCTTTCCCCAAAAATGTTTTCCGGGTTGGTTTTTTTTGTTTGTTTCAGGAATGGCCAGAGCTGGAGTGGGATGGGGTGGACCAGAGCTCTGTGGTGGCATCAAGCATTCTCTCACAAGAGCTTGGCTGGCTGGTTCTTGCTCACATGAAATTTTCCCTCAGGTCATAATAGCAGTACCCTTGTGTGTGTGTGTGGGGGGGTGCCTTCTTATGCAGTGTGAGGGTAATTAGCTAAGATCATCTGGGTACATATAACTTAACCAATTCCCTGCCACGCAGGAGCCTCAGGCACTGGTGAAACTTTCCTCCCTCCTATTCTCTGGTTATGGCACATAACAGTTTAGTCTCTTGAGGGCTGTAATACTTCAGTCCAGGGCTTTGTCTACACTAAAAACTTTTGTCGGCTCTCCTGCCGACATAGCAGTGCCCACAGCGTGTTTCTTCACGCCCCTGAGTGACAAAAAATTTGATGACAAAAGTGCTAGTGTAGACAAAGCCCTAGACTGAAGTATTATAGTCCTCAAGAGACATAAGGCAACTTATGCCAACCTAATGATGTCAGCCTTGCTTCCGCCAATGTAAGTGCCCTGCTACAGTGACATAACTCCACCTCTACAAGAGGCATAGGGCTTATGTCGGTATAGTTAGGGTGAGACAATGTGAACATAGACACTGCATTACTTACATTGGCTGTTGGCTGTCTTGTCAATTTCACAGCTCTGCTGGAGTGAAGCCGGGGGGCAGCTGGGCTCCCAGCAGGCAGCTGAGCGCTTAGGCTCTCAGACTCCCCCACAGCCTATCTTCAGTTGGTAGAAGCCCTCCTGGTGAGGATGCACACCACCGACAGGAGGGTAGTGTGGACATCACAGCCTGTAAATCAACCTACTCTAAGTCCATTTAAGAATGTAATGTAGACATGCCCTTAGTTGCAAAGCAAACTCTCTCCCCATGTGCTCCAAGCTTTTAGGTCAGGACCCCTCTCCCCAGAGTCCAATGGCTGTTTCCTTTTATCTTCTCCAGTGCAGAGAATGAAATGGGCAGGGAGAAAGAAAGGGGGTGTCTTAGGGTGTTTATCCCTTCTTTTTATAGTTTCAGTCCCCCCCCCTCTTGAAAAACATTTCCAGCTGGGAGCAAGGCGACTGGCAGCCTGTGTGGAAGGAAACTATGTTGTTTCTTTGCTAAGCTGTAGATTTTTACCCCTGCCCACTTTCCTGCCAAAGAATGGCCAGTTAGCAGGTAACGGTCCTTCAGCCTTGTTTACTTACACCTGGCTGAGGTGTCAGCTTGCTCTTTGTCTCATAGAATCATAGAAGATCAGGGTTGGAAGGGACCTCAGGAGGCCACCTAGTCCAACCCCCTGCTCAAAGCAGGACCAATCCCCAACTAAATCATCCCAGCCAGGGCTTTGTCCAGCCTGACCTTAAAAACCTCGCAGGAAGGAGATTCCCCCACCTCCCTAGGTAACCCATTTCCGTGCTTCCCCTGCTGAAGCATTACATGGAGGTCAGTGCAACAAGAGGCACAATAATGATCAGACTATAGAGCTGGGCTACCGTGGGCCGGTACCTGAGCTCGGACCAGTGCCTGCTAGCCAGCCAGGTAGCAGTGGGTCAGATGGGTCTCTGCCCCAATCCGTGTACTGTACAGGCAGTGGCGTCACAATCCTATATGGGCCTGCAACACACACAGTTGTGTGTCTATGTTGGTGCAGGGGCCCACCTCAGCCCCCCTGCCTGTACCGAGGAGGCAGAAGTAGGGAAATGTGGTATGCTGTGGGCCATTGGGGACCCCACCCACAGCAATGCAGTGGCAGCCGAGGCAACAGGCAGAGGCAATCCTGAGCCATCACCCCCCTCTGTGGAGCCTACAGTCCATTTCCATCTGTCAGCATCACAGTGGCAGCAGTTACCTTTCCACTAAAATAAATGCATCTGGAAGGGAGCTGCCATCTGGTCCCAGGGATAGGGTGCAGCAGACAAGGAAATGTGCTACTTGTCTAGTGCCATCGGTCAGGAAGTGGAGCAGGCACTGTTCAAAGAAGCCACTGCACGTTTTTATCACAATGTCCTTCTTCTTCGGCCCTTATTGCAGTGCTCACTTCGAGAGTGAGATGTGTCACTGGGCTACAGGCTAGTCTGATCCCACTGGTTCCAGGCCTTCCAGTGTGCTGGGGCAGATTTCAATTGTGCCCCAGATCTGGCTGTCACTCCCCTGTTCTGTAGCTGAGGTTTCAGTGTGTTCCTTGTGACTTTTTCACGATAAATGGCAACTGGAGAAGTGAGAAGCAGAGCTCTCTGAACTCTAAATGCCAGCAGCCTTCGCAGAGGGAGGGATATTCCAAACAAATGTCATACAGATGAGGAATTAGTAACATCTGCACAAGGATACCAGAGGCAAATGAAATAAGAACCACAGTACTTGGGAGACTCAAATATTCCAATGAAAATAAGGAGCATACAGCCCTGAAATAAGTAATTTCTCTATTGCTCAGTATTATTCTTGTGCTCTCGTTCAGTGTGCAGCGGGGGGGCAGGCTGGACTAGGTATGTGCAGCACGGGCAAATTTCACCTTGGTTATAAGCAGGTGCAACTCCCCTGAAGTCCATGAAGTTGTACTCACTTGCACCAGGCCTGAATTTGGCCATATGTGCGTATCCCATCAATGTACATACAATTCTAGTGGAGAGACATCCCACAGGAAAGTCTTAAAATGGAAGTGGCCCAGATGGAAATGCAAGGACTGCTTTGGGATGGACAAGTGATATACTGAACTTCTCTAAGCCCTGGTCTACACTAGGACTTTAGGTCGAATTTAGCAGCGTTAAATCGATGTAAACCTGCACCCGTCCACACAATGAAGCCCTTTATTTCGACTTAAAGGGCTCTTAAAATCGATTTCCTTACTCCACCCCTGACAAGTGGATTAGCGCTTAAATCGACGTTGGCGGCTCGAATTTGGGGTACTGTGGACACAATTCGATGGTATTGGCCTCCGGGAGCTATCCCAGAGTGCTCCATTATGACCGCTCTGGACAGCACTCTCAACTCAGATGCACTGGCCAGGTAGACAGGAAAAGAACCGCGAACTTTTGAATCTCATTTCCTGTTTGGCCAGCGTGGCAAGCTGCAGGTGACCATGCAGAGCTCATCAGCACAGGTGACCATGATGGAGTCCCAGAATCACAAAAGAGCTCCAGCATGGACCAAACGGGAGGTACAGGATCTGATCGCTGTTTGGGGAGAGGAATCCGTGCTATCAGAACTCCGTTCCAGTTTTCGAAATGCCAAAACCTTTGTGAAAATCTCCCAGGGCATGAAGGACAGAGGCCATAACAGGGACCCGAAGCAGTGCCACGTGAAACTGAAGGAGCTGAGGCAAGCCTACCAGAAAACCAGAGAGGCGAACAGCCGCTCTGGGTCAGAGCCCCAAACATGCCGCTTCTATGATGAGCTGCATGCCATTTTAGGGGGTTCAGCCACCACTACCCCAGCCGTGTTGTTTGACTCCTTCAATGGAGATGGAGGCAATATGGAAGCAGGTTTTGGGGACGAAGAAGATGATGATGAGGAGGAGGTTGTAGATAGCTCACAGCAAGCAAGCGGAGAAACCGGTTTTCCCGACAGCCAGGAACTGTTTCTCACCCTAGACCTGGAGCCAGTACCCCCCGAACCCACCCAAGGCTGCCTCCTGGACCCAGCAGGCGGAGAAGGGACCTCTGGTGAGTGTACCTTTTAAAATACTATACATGGTTTAAAAGCAAGCATGTGAAAGGATTACTTTGCCCTGGCATTTGCGGTTCTCCTAGATGTAGTCCTAAAGCCTTTGCAAAAGGTTTCTGGGGAGGGCAGCCTTATTGCGTCCTTCATGGTAGGACACTTTACCACTCCAGGCCAGTAACACGTACTCGGGAATCATTGTAGAACAAAGCATTGCAGTGTATGTTTGCTGGCATTCAAACAACATCCGTTCTTTATCTCTCTGTGTTATCCTCAGGAGAGTGAGATCTAATTCATGGTCACCTGGTTGAAATAGAGTGCTTTTCTTCAGGGGACACTCAGAGGAGCCCATTCCTGCTGGGCTGTTTGCCTGTGGCTAAACAGAAATGTTCCCCACTGTTAGCCACAGGGAGGGGGGAAGGTTGAGGGGGTAGTCACGTGGTGGGAGGAGGCAAAATGCGACCTTGTAACGAAAGCACATGTGCTATGTATGTAATGTTAACAGCAAGGTTTACCCTGAAAGAGTGTAGCCACTGTTTTATAAAATGTGTCTTTTTAAATACCGCTGTCCCTTTTTTTTTCTCCACCAGCTGCATGTGTTTCAATGATCACAGGATCTTCTCCTTCCCAGAGGCTAGTGAAGCTTAGAAAGAAAGAAAAACGCACTCGCGATGAAATGTTCTCCGAGCTCATGCTGTCCTCCCACACTGACAGAACACAGACGAATGCGTGGAGGCAAATAATGTCAGAGTGCAGGAAAGCACAAAATGACCGGGAGGAGTGGTGGAGGGCTGAAAAGAGTAAGTGGCGGGCTGAAGAGAGTAAGTGGCGGGCTGAAGACAGGGCTGAAGCTCAAATGTGGCGGCAGCGTGATGAGAGGAGGCAGGATTCAATGCTGAGGCTGCTGCAGGACCAAACCAGTATGCTCCAGTGTATGGTTGAGCTGCAGCAAAGGCAGCTGGAGCACAGACTGCCACTGCTGCCCCTCTGTAACCAACCGCCCTCCTCCCCAAGTTCCATAGCCTCCACACCCAGACACCCAAGAACGCGGTGGGGGGGCCTCCGGCCAACCAGCCACTCCACCACAGAGGATTGCGCAAAAAAAAGAAGGCTGTCATTCAATAAATTTTAAAGTTGTGAACTTTTAAAGTGCTGTGCTTAAAGTGCTGTGTGGCATTTTCCTTCCCTCCTCCACCACCCCTCCTGGGCTACCTTGGTAGTCATCCCCCTATTTGTGTGATGAATGAATAAAGAATGCATGAATGTGAAGCAACAATGACTTTATTGCCTCTGCAAGCGGTGATTGAAGGGAGGAGGGGAGGGTGGTTAGCTTACAGGGAAGTAGAGTGAACCAAGGGGCGGGGGGTTTCATCAAGGAGAAACAAACAGAACTTTCACACCGTAGCCTGGCCAGTCATGAAACTGGTTTTCAAAGCTTCTCTGATGCGTACTGCGCCCTCCTGTGCTCTTCTAACCGCCCTGGTGTCTGGCTGCGCGTAACCAGCAGCCAGGCGATTTGCCTCAACCTCCCACCCCACCATAAACGTCTCCCCCTTACTCTCACAGATATTGTGGAGCACACAGCAAGCAGTAATAACAGTGGGAATATTGGTTTCGCTGAGGTCTAAGCGAGTCAGTAAACTGCGCCAGCGTGCCTTTAAACGTCCAAATGCACATTCTACCACCATTCTGCACTTGCTCAGCCTGTAGTTGAACAGCTCCTGACTACTGTCCAGGCTGCCTGTGTACGGCTTCATGAGCCATGGCATTAAGGGGTAGGCTGGGTCCCCAAGGATACATATAGGCATTTCAACATCCCCAACAGTTATTTTCTGGTCTGGGAATAAAGTCCCTTCCTGCAGCTTTTGAAACAGACCAGAGTTCCTGAAGATGCGAGCATCATGCACCTTTCCCGGCCATCCCACGTTGATGTTGGTGAAACGTCCCTTGTGATCCACCAGAGCTTGCAGCACTATCGAAAAGTACCCCTTGCGGTTTATGTACTCGGCGGCTTGGTGCTCCGGTGCCAAGATAGGGATATGGGTTCCGTCTATAGCCCCACCACAGTTAGGGAATCCCATTGCAGCAAAGCCATCCACTATGACCTGAACATTTCCCAGGGTCACTACCCTTGATATCAGCAGATCTTTGATTGCGTGGGCTACTTGCATCACAGCAGCCCCCACAGTAGATTTGCCCACTCCAAATTGATTCCCAACTGACCGGTAGCTGTCTGGCGTTGCAAGCTTCCACAGGGCTATCGCCACTCGCTTCTCAACTGTGAGGGCTGCTCTCATCTTGGTACTCATGCGCTTCAGGGCAGGGGAAAGCAAGTCACAAAGTTCCATGAAAGTGCCCTTACGCATGCGAAAGTTTCGCAGCCACTGGGAATCGTCCCAGACCTGCAACACTATGCGGTCCCACCAGTCTGTGCTTGTTTCCCGAGCCCAGAATCGGCGTTCCACAGCATGAACCTGCCCCATTAGCACCATGATGCATGCATTGTCAGGGCCCATGCTTTCAGAGAAATCTGTGTCCATGTCCTGATCACTCACGGGACCGCGCTGACGTCGCCTCCTCGCCCGGTATCGCGTTGCCATGTTCTGGTGCTGCATATACTGCTGGATAATGTGTGTGGTGTTTAATGTGCTCCTAATTGCCAAAGTGAGCTGAGCGGCCTCCATGCTTGCCTTGGTATGGCGTCCGCACAGAAAAAAGGCGCGGAACGATTGTCTGCCGTTGCTCTGACAGAGGGAGGGGCGACTGACGACACGGCTTACAGGGTTGGCTTCAGGGAGCTAAAATCAACAAAGTGGGTGTCTTTACATCAAGGAGTATTGCAGGCAGGACTTCACGGAAGGTTCCAATAAGAAATGGTGCACCTAAGTTATCGTTCTTATTGGAACAAGGAGGTTAGCCTGGCCTCTGATTGATACATGGCTAGATTTACCTCGCTGCACCTTCTCTGTGAGTGACTACAGTGTGACCTAGAGGAATGAGTCCCCTAGACAGGGGAGGAGGCAAATGAGTACAAAACAAATCTGGTCTATTTCTTGTTCTGACCCACTCCATCTATCTTTTACATCTTTGGCTGGCAGCAGACGGTGCAGAAGGACTGCATGCCATTCACATCTCATGGCTGCTCGGCAGAAGATGGTACAGTACGACTGCTAGCCATCCTCATCTCTTGCCTGCCTGGCATAAGATGGTACAATACGACTACTAGCAATCCTCATCTCTTGCCTGCCTGGCAGAAGATGGTACAGCACGACTGCTAGCAGTCCGTATCACCTGCCCGCTCACCATAAGACGGTTCAATAGGACTGACTGCAGGACTAAAGAGAATGACCTGGTCAAGTCACTCCAAATTTAGTCCCTGCGCCCATGTCTGCCCAGGCGCTCCCAGCCGACGTGGCCAGGAGCACCTCGGACACGACGAGGACGACTACCAATCGTATTGCACCGTCTGCTGCCAGAAGGTAATGGGTTGCTGCTACTGTGCAGCAAAGCCGTACCACGTCTGCCAGCACCCAGGAGACATAGGGTGACGGTTACCTGAGCGGGCTCCATGCTTGCTGTGGTATGGCGTCTGCACAGGTAACTCAGGAAAAAAGGCGCGAAACGATTGTCTGCCCTTGCTTTCACGGAGGGAGGGAGGGAACGGGGGCCTGATGATATGTACCCAGAACCACCCACGACAATGTTTTAGCCCCATCAGGCATTGGGATCTCAACCCAGAATTCCAATGGGCAGCGGAGACTGCGGGAACTGTGGGATAGCTACCCACAGTGCAACGCTCCGGAAGTCGACTGTAGCCTCGGTACTGTGGAAGCGCTCCGCCGAGTTAATGCACTTAATGCACTTAGAGCATTTTCTGTGGGGACACACACACTCGAATATATAAAACCGATTTCTAAAAAACCGACTTCTATAAATTCGACCTTATTCCGTAGTGTAGACATACCCTAAGGCGCTGATGCAGCAAAGCACTTAAGCAAGTGCTTACCTTTTAAACCTGACTTCAATGGGACATAGGCATCTGTTTAACATTAAATGTGCGCTTAGTGCTTTGTTGAATGGGGGGGCCTAAAAAGGGGGAAAGGAAAAGTAGTCCACAGAGTTCTGCTTTGGCCGGGGACAGCACAGCAGATGTCCTATGGTCTCACACAGCTTTCAGGTGCGAAGTTCTAACAGTATATTGATCAGTGATGAACCTTGGTCAAAAGTGTTTTGTGCTTCTACAGCAGCTTAAATTCAAGGACCTCGAAGCACATCTTGATAATACCCCTCTAAGGCAAGTCACTATTATCATCTCCATTTTAGAGAAGAAGGAAGTGAGGCACAGAGAGACCAAATGACTTTCCCAAAACCTCACAGCGAGCTGGTGACGGAGCCAGGGATGGAACCCACAGGTCCTGAACCTCAGTTCCATGCTGTATCTGGTAGACAAGTCTTCCTGCTAAATCATTGCCATTCTCCTGTTGGCTTGGCTTGACAGCTAAGGCGAGGAGGAAGAATAGTGTTTGTTATCTATAAGGGTGTGTGTACGGGTAAGTAAAAGGGAGAATCAAGCATAAGACTTGAGCTCTCTTGTTGCAGCTGTTGTTGAAGACGAATAAACAATCTTTGGCCTAAGTCAAGGGTCTCCAAACTACAGCCCACGGGCTGAATCCAGCCAGGGGCTTCCGTTTGTCCGGCCCTCCCAACCAACAGGGGAGAAGCGGCAAACAGCTGAATAGACACGCCGAGCGGGCAGGGGGAGGGGCTGCTGGCAGCAGCTGGCGCGGGTCGGGGGGGGTAGTTCAGCTGAGCTGTGCGGAGGGGTGAGTGCCCCCGGGAGCCAGTGTCCCCCCAAAAGGGGAGCCAACTTAGGGGAGAGTCGTTGCAGCAGCCGAGCAGGAGACGCAACCAGGCAGGCACAGATACCCATCGGCACAGAGCAGGCAGGCTGATGAACATTTACAATCAATTTTGCTGATAGGGAACACTAACTCTGAACCACAGCTAAAGGCAATTCTGTCAGAAACGCATCAGTACCGTACGTCTCACTACTCCCAAACCAATGTCTCTTTGTTTTTGAATGTGTGTATTTGTATGATTCAAATGGGTGAGTTTTTGGAAATAAAATTAAAAAAAATAATGTGAAATGATTTTTAATGTATTGACAAATATTTTGTGTGATTTCACAGTACCTTCATCGATTAACTTTTATACTTGATATAGAATTAAATGCAACACTGAAACAGAATAGAGTAGTGTTGTTTTTTAAACGATTTTGCATATATTTAATTTCCTTCGCAGTCGCTTTGGCCCGCAAAGCCCCTTTAAAAATCTAATATGGCCCTTGTCTCAAAGTTTGGAGACCCCTGTCCTACGTCAAAAATAACCATACTTAATATGAAGCACTTCTATAGCACCGTCCCTGTTCAAAGCACTCTAAACATTCACTAATTAATCTGGTGCCCTGGGAACAGCTGCTTCTCAGAAAGGAGCACTCTGCTCTTAACTCTGCCCTCCCCAGCCAACCATTCCCCAGCTGATGTGTATTCCAACCAGGGCTTGCACGCTGTATTCAAGCTGCCAGAGAGGGCATGGAGAGCACAGCTGCAGTGAGCTGTAAAGTCAGGGATTGGGGTGTAGAGAAGGGCAGCTCTGGAGGCTAGGAAGGCATAGGGATTGGTCTAAATGCTCTGTGGTCCACTCAGAAAGCCCCAAGCTACACCCAGTGATGCAGAAAAACACCCTCAGCAGCAGAGGAGAGAGGCTGAGCCTAGGACTGCCATGACAGACTGGAATACATGCTGCAAAATCTAATCTGCTGCATCCCTCCAGGGGAAAAACCTATGAACTGACAGAGGGAGGAGTTGTAGTTGTCCTGAGCAGCACCTGGAACAGCCTACAAAGGGAAGCTGCTGCCTTTGCTCTTGGTGAACAGGAATCAGCTCGAAATTCTTGGTGAACAGGAATCAGAGTGAAGCTTTCTGACCCTTAGCACTGCTGGATTAATTGCTTAGGGCTGCTCTATAGGGAGAGCTCCAGCCCCGTCTTGTTCCAAGGCGGTACGGTACCTGGCTGGGTTAATCCCAGACCTGGCTTTTACCTGCTATATCACATGGAAAGTAGCTCCTGAGGCTGGTTGTAACAGGCCCTTTGGTGCTCTCATGAGAAATAACCCAGGATCTATTTCCTTTTAAAAATCTCTCGGGGAGTTAGTGCCGGACAGATAGCCCTGGGAACCAGAGTCCTCCAGCCAGAGAAAAGGTTACAGTACAGACAGACTTCCAGCAACGTGTTTCAAAACTGGCTTGGAGCAATTAGCATCCTGTAATAATTAAAGGAGTGTGGGAGGAGGTCAGTGGCTAACAAGTTGAATTCAAGACGTGTCTGCCATGGAGATGAACTAAAGGAGGAGCCCGCAGCTCCTTGTTTCTCATGTAAAGCTCATCTGATTCCTCCTGGAAAGCATTCTTTTGGAAAGCGTGTCAGTTATATCACTTTTTCTGTTGCTTTGTTGCTAAAGAGATGAAAAATGGGTAGGGTGTTAGCTTGGGACTCAGGATGAACTTTCCTGGGTCCAGTCCCCTTTTCCTGCCTTGCCACAGACTCCTTGTGTGACATTGGGCAAATCACAGAGTTTCTCCAGGCCTCAGTGTTCTGCCTGTAAACCAGAGATCATGCTTCCCGACTTCTGCGGGGTACTGTGAGAGTCTTCTTCAATGCTTAGCCGAAAGGGTGGCCATAGCCATCCTTTGCCATTTGGTCCATTCCTGTGTGGCCACAAGGACTTGACAGCCCGAGAGTCCAATATCGGAACAGTGTTGGATGAATGCATGTAATAGAGGGTTTTCCACTGGGCTGCCTCCACCCCTCAGTTGGTGGAATTTTATCCCAGATGTTACAAGCCAACTGGAGAATGGCATTCGCCAGAGCATCGTGTGACATTCTCGTGGCATGTCCAAAAAGCGTAAGACGCTGTCTGCGGACAATGGCCCCAGTAGTCTGTAGACTGGAGCAACTCTAAACATCTGCATTTCAAATGAAGTCATTCCACTTTATGCCCAATATAGGACGTTGGCATTTTGTGTGGAAAGCGTCCAGCTTTGCCCAGTCTGAGCGGCATAGTGTTCATGATTTGCAGCTGTAAACAGTATGGAGAGCATACAGCTCAAATAGATCCAGAATTTGGTTGTCGTGCTGAGATGATTCTGATTCCATTTTAGATGAAAACGACCCATGGCAGATGCTGTGATGCCAATTCGATGGAGAACCTCCATGCTGTGAGGATACATCTATTACAGATTGGCAGTTGCTCAGATGCTATAGTGATAAGAGGCAGCTAAGTACCTAAGATAGATAATGCTATTGTATTCAAGGCACCACACAAACATCAGCTGTTTAGTAATCCTTAAAACGTCCCTGACTATGATGTTCCCCTCTGGTGTTGTCTGGACCAGTGATCTGCTAGGTCACTCCAATCCTCGACTCTGGGAGCCAGCCTTACCCTGCTCTGCTGTGAGAACCCCCTACTCCTGGGCTGTTCATGCACAGCCTCTGACATGTAAGCTGTTCCCAGCTATTTGCAACACAATGAGACTAGCCAATATCTCTGGTCCCAGACACAACCCTAGGAACCTCTGGCTTGCAGTGTCCCACTGAACGCTGCAAGCTTATGTAAGTCCATCAATTTAACAAAAAAAGTGATATGTACCAGGCTTGTTATCCCAAGAGGAGCCTCTGACACGCTTCAAACCAAACGCACTGCTTCAGGTAGAATAAACAAACAGATTTATTAAGTACAAAGATAGATTTTAAGTGATTATAAGTCAAAGCATAACAAGTCAGAGTGGTTACCAAAATAAAATAAAATATAAGCATGTAGTCTAAACTCTCAACCCTATTAGCCTGGGCAGCAACTAGATTAAACAGTTTTTTTCATCCATTGGATATTGCAGACCTTAATATCATAGAATGATAGAATATCAGGGTTGGAGGGGACCTCAGGAGGTCATCTAGTCCAACCCCTTGCTCAAAGCAGGACCAATCCCCAACTAAATCATCCCAGCCAGGGCTTTGTCAAGCTTGACCTTAAAATCCTCTAAGGAAGGAGATTCCACCACCTCCCTAGGTAACGCATTCCAGTGCCTCACCACCCTCCTAGTGAAAATGTTTTTCTTAATATCCAACCTAAACCTCTCCCACTGCAACTTGAGACCATTACTCCTTGTTCTGTCATCTGCTACCACTGAGAACAGCCTAGATCCACCCTCTTTGGAACCCCCTTTCAGGTAGTTAAAAGCAGCTATCAAATCCCCCCTCATTCTTCTCTTCTGCAGACTAAATAATCCCAGTTCCCTCAGCCTCTCCTCATAAGTCATGTGTACCAGTCCCCTAATCATTTTTGTTGTCCTCCACTGGACTCTCCAATTTTTCCACATCCTTCTTGTAGTGTGGGGCCCAAAACTGGACACAGTACTCCAGACGAGGCCTCACCAATGCTGAATAGAGGGGAATGATCATGTCCCTCGATCTGCTGGCAATGCTCCTACTTATACAGCCCAAAATGCCATTAGCTTTCTTGGCAACAAGGGCACACTGTTGACTCATATCTAGGTCCTTTTCTGCAGAACTGCTGCCGAGTCATTCAGTCCCTAGTCTGTAGCAGTGCATGGGATTCTTCCGTCCTAAGTGCAGGACTCTGCCCTTCTTGTTGAACCTCATCAGATTTCTTTTGGCCCAATCCTCTACTTTGTCTAGGTCCCTCTGTATCCTATCCCTACCCTCCAGCATATCTACAGGCTTGTTCCTTAAACCTGGGCCAATCTCCTTGTTGGAGTCTCAGTGTCTGGTGGGGTCAGGAGAAGGGCCCAATATGTGTCCACTCTGTCTGTTTTATACCCTCAATCCATGTGCTTGGGCAGCACAAGTCCAGGCATGTCTGGAGGGCATTGCTGAGTCTCTCCAAGCAAGGTTGAGCAATTCCCCTGGTGTGGTCTCATGTAGGTGAGTCATTGCATTGTAGCTCCCTTGCTGGACCACAGCTGTTGATGGTTGTTTGACAGCCTGCCCGGGTGTTCGTTACTTTCCTTGCTGTTGCCTCTGGGGAGCTAATATCTGGCTGATTCCCCAATTTACAGCACGTTTCAGGGACACCCACACTACACAAAAAGAACGAGGAGTGTTTGTGGCACCTTGGGGACTAACACATTTATTTGGGCATAAGCTGTCATGGGCTAAAACCCACTTCATCGGATGCATGCAGTGGAAAATACAGTAGGAAGATATATATACACAGAGAACATGAAAAAAATGGGTGTTGCCATACCAACGAGACCAATCAATTAAGGTGAGCTATTATCAGCAGGAGAAAAAAACCTTTTGTAGTGATAATCAGGATGGCCCATTTCAAACAGTTGACAAGAGGGTGTAAGTAAAAGTAGAGGGGAAAAAATTAGCATGGGGAAATAGTTTTTACTTTGTGTAATGACCCATCCACTCCCAGTCTTTATTCAAGCCTAATTTAATGGTGTCCAGTTTGCAGATTAATTCCAATTCTGCAGTTTCTCGTGGGACTGGTTTTTGAATGTTATAATTCTTGATGTCTGAGGAAGAAGCCCTTGAGGAATTCCAGCAATTTCCACCCCACCATCAACCTCAGCCTGGACCAGTCCACACAAGAGATCCACTTCCTGGACACTACAGTGCTAATAAGCAATGGCCACATACACACCACCCTATACTGGAAACCTACTGACCGCTATGCCTACCTACATGCCTCCAGCTTCCATCCAGACCACACCACACGATCCATTGTCTACAGCCAAGCTCTAAGATACAACCACATTTGCTCCAATCCCTCAGACAGAGACAAACACCTACAAGATCTCTATCAAGTGTTCTTACAACTACAATACCCACTGGCTGAAGTGAAGAAACAGGTTGACAGAGCCAGAAGAGTACCCAGAAGTCACCTACTACAGGACAGGCCCAACAAAGAAAGTAACAGAACGCCACTAGCCATCACCTTCAGCCCCCAACTAAAACCTCTCCAATGCATCATCAAGGATCTACAACCTATCCTGAAGGATGACCCATCACTCTCACAGATCTTGCGAGACAGGCCAGTCCTTGCTTACAGACAGCCCCCCAACCTGAAGCAAATACTCACCAGCAACCACACAACAAAAACACTAACCCAGGAACCTATCCTTGCAACAAAGCCCGTTGCCAACTCAGTCCACATATCCATTCAAGGGACACCATCATAGGACCTAATCACATCAGCCACACTATCAGAGGCTCGTTCACCTGCACATCTACCAATGTGATATATGCCATCATGTGCCAGCAATGCCCCTCTGCCATGTACATTGGCCAAACCAGACAATCTCTACGAAAAGAATAAATGAACACAAATTGGACATCAAGAATTATAACATTCAAAAATCAGTCAGAGAACCTCCCTAATCACTCAATTTCAGTCCTAAAAGTCGCAATTCTCCAACAAAAAAATGGAAAAACAGACTCTAACGAGAAACTGCAGAATTGGAATTAATTTGCAAACTGGACACCATTAAATTAGGTTTCAGAGTAGCAGCCATGTTAGTCTGTATTCGCAAAAAGAAAAGGAGTACTTGTGGCACCTTAGAGACTAACAAATTTACTTGAGCATAAGCTTTCGTGAGCTACAGCTCACTTGAATGAAGACTGGGAGTGGATGGGTCACTACACAAAGGAAAAATTATTTCCCCATGCTAATGCCCCCCCCACACACTGTTACTCACACCTTCTTGTCAACTGTTGGAAATGGGCCATCCTGATTATCACTACAAAAAGGTTTTTTTCTCCTGCTGATTATAGCCCACCTTAATTGATTGATCTCGTTACAGTTGGTCTGGCAACATCCATTGTTTCACGTTCTATGTGTATACAGCTTCGTCCTGTATTTTCCACTGCACGCATCCGATGAAGTGGGTTTTAGCCCACGAAAGCTTATGCCCAAATACATTTGTTAGTCTCTAAGGTGCCACAAGGACTCCTCGTTTTTTTTGCTGATACAGGCTACCACTCTGAAACCTGTCACCATACTACACAATTCTCATAACTTCAGATGCATTAATGATATGCATATATGGATAGAGAAATGACTTTCAGCAGATCATAACCTTTCCCCTGATACCTTACAAGGCATGCTTTATACATAAGACCACGATTTTATGAAAATGAGGTATATGGGGATTACAGCATGCTCCACCAAGGTATAGAATGTCACAGCAGGGTCCTAAGTAAGTATTATTATCTCCATTTTACAGGCAGGGAAAACAAGATACAATGAGGCTAAGTGACTTGCCCAAAGCAGCATGGGAGGTCAGTGGCAGAACAGTGATTCGAGCTCAGGTTTTCCCAGTTTATAGCCCCATGCTCAGTCCAGTAGCTTGCGCTGCCTTCATGTGATGGGGTGGAGTGGGATCACTGGGGGCCCTAGACAGCTCCTGCCCCAGTTTTGTAGGGAACTCCACTGAGCTGGACAGGGTAGGACAGGTTCAGGTTGCCTGAGAAAGTGACTACTCTTCCCAGGGATGCTCTGAGAGTTAGGGGTAAAAGACCCTGGCTAGGGCTGGTGGGTGAGGGTCCCTGCAAGGGGAACTCCTGAAGGAGTGGCGAGCAGGAGTTCATTCTTCATCACTGGCTAGCTCTGCTCGAGCTAGTCTGCTAAAAATAGCAGTGTGGCTATTGCAGCTCGGGTGGCCAGGGTCTAGCTTCCCACTACAAGCCCATCCAACCCTTGGGATGAGAGCTTGGATGCCCCACAATTCTGTTCTTAGTGTGCTAACTAAAGAAGCTCTGGTGCGAGTCTGTCTGTCTGTCTGGGCTGGGAAGCTTGCACCCTCCTGCACTGTAGACATACCCCCATCTCCTAAACCCTGCTGGGGCCAGGCTTCACTGAGATACGGCTGACCACGATTTGCCCTGTCTGCGCTGAATCAGCTAACTTGCCCCTGCCCTGTGTGTTCCAACACAGTCCAGTCCTCAAATGAAGCCCAGCCCTTTGGGAAGAGCTGAACGGCTTGCTGAGCCCGAATTAATCAGAGCAAGGTCGGATTCCAGGCCCTGGCCCTGCAGGCAGTTCTGCCCGTTGATAGTTTTACTCACCTGAGGAGTCCCATGGAAGTGAATGAGGCAAGGAAAGTGGCACACGTGAGTGTGTCCTTGCAGGACTGGGGCCCTGGTGGGAGCTGTCAGCAAGAGCTCAAAGGGACATGGGATCACAGCTCAAAAAGGAGGTGGGACCTGTTTTATCTGCAGGTCAAGTAACCAGAGCTGGGATTTCTTTCCTAAAGGAATTAGGCACCTGCAATGCAAATCCCATTGAAACTGAATGGGGTTTGAGTGCCAGACTCCCTTAGGCCCTGATGAAGATGGGTCCCGGTATGTTTGGGGTTTGCTCGTAGGTTTGTGTTACTAGTCTGCTGGTGCCCAGTGGCTGAGGGAGGCCAGAGGGGCTCAAGAGACCAGAGCTTTTTCAGTTGAATCACAGTAAAGCAATACACACTCCTTGCTCTCTTTGATAACAAACCTGGTGAAGGGAGGGGAAACGCCCATGGTGCCCCCATCCAGCTGCTCTCCATCTTGCTCCCCTTTCATTTGTGATTACTGGTGAGTGTCTTTATAACATGGCCTCTTTTATTTAGCACGACTTCACCTGCTCTGGCTGCTTATTGCCAACCTGAAATCCTCCTCTTCCTCCATCTCGGGGCTCATCATCATTGCCATGCTCTCGCTCTAGTGGGGAGAGGGACAGAGTCAGAAGGGGTCACTGGTTGACAGCTGATGGCTCCTTTATGTTTCCATCTGTCTCTCTTTTTCTTCTAATGAGATCAAGTGCCTGAGTGCACTGGAAAGAATTCCAGTGTGGGAGGAAATCATAAACGGGCACACAAGTCCGTGCTTTCATCCTTGGCAGAGAGGATTCTCAAATCAAACCTGCACCCTCTTGATCTGCTCACAGAACAGCCTTCACAAAGGGAAACCAAAGGTGCATGCCACAACAGAAGCAGCTGCTAATTGCCCCAGAAATGCAGTAACACTGAAGCCAGGCAATTTCATTTAATAGATCTCCTAACTTAGCTACACAGAGGGAAGCTCTGCCTTTAATGATCATTCTTCATAATTATCCAGGGAGTAAGATAAGCCTTGGCATTCCTCAGTGCCTGTTTTTAACATTGCTATGGCAGCAGCCACCCAGTGTCCCAGCACCGTAGCTATTTTAATGATCTCAGATGGCTTCATTATTTCGTGCCTTTCTGATGTACAGAAGATCCAGACCTGATGATTTATTGTTCTTTCATTTTACGCCCTCTCCCACCCCTTTGCATTTCAGAGACTTTTCCTGGCTGCTGAGGCCTCACCTTGACTACCCAGCCAGTTGTTCGGTTTCTGAATCACTGCAATGAATGCGGGGACATTTCTCCCAAGGAGAGGCTGCAGCACGTCTGGAGGAGCTGGTTACATCACTGGTGCCTTGAGTTCATGATTGTTCTTGCTTTGTGTAGTGGGGGGAGGTATTTTGGAATCTGATCTGAAGGAAAACTAGGGATTTATTTTAAAAAACTAGGGCTTGATCCTACAAGTTTTGTGGGCAGGAAAGGTAACCCACACCTATGCAGTGTGGCACTCTGTCTCCCCCTAGTGGTGGCTGGGTTACATAAAGGTTGATGAACCTGCTACTGCCTGGGCCAACAGAGCATGGCCTTCACACTCACCTGCCAACACATACTTGTATTGTTGTTGTTACTTCTTGATACTTCCTGCAATGCACATATATTCGCTACATGCTTATTCTTTCCAAGCACTGTTATTTTAGCCTTTTGACTCATCTATGCATTTCATAATTTTTATTTCTCTCTTACGCTTAAATTTAATTCTTTGAGTAATGAGCTCTAAAATGCTTAGCCTGTCCTGGCTGGAGTAATTATCCCGATCAGCTCAGGCAGTACAGGCTCATCCTTTAAGATCCGGAAATCCCTGCCACCAACAACATGCAGGATCTGGCCCATAGATGTTACTATTTAATCCATATGGGCCAGACCTGAAGCCCTTTTCTTGGGTAAATTGCTATTGACTTGGGGTTTTGCCTGAGCAAAAGCTTAGGCCCTGATTCTGTAATTGGATCTGCTCGCTTGAGTTCCTGCTCCACTTTGACTCTCTATTCATTTCAGTGGGGAAGCCACGTGTGCAGGGGTCTGCAGCAATGTTCTCTCTAATTTTTTCCATCCATGTGCGGAATGAATTTTGTTATGTGCACCATATCGAGGTAATGTGCAGATGTGTGCCACCAACAGAAACATAAAAACCTACATATAATATATATTTTTTAAAAATTACCATAGGGATAATTACTCCAGCCAGGACAGGCTAAATATTTTAGAACTCACTACTCAAAGAATTAAATTTAAGTGTAAGAGAGAAATAAAAATTATGAAATGCATAGATGAGTTAAAAAACTAAAATAACAGCACTTTGAAAGAATAAGATTATTAATAATAATTATTAATAATATTAATAATTAAATAATTGAATCAAATAATTAAATAATAAAATAATAATTATTAATAATAATAAGGAATAAGCCCCCTAACATCTTGGTGCCGGTGACTCGGATGCATCGCATTGGATAGGTGAGTGGCAGCCTGTAAGTCCCCCTCCCCAACAGTCCGCGCAGCTGCTTGGAGGGGGTATCGCAAACTCTCGTGATGGTAGTTGCGGGTTCTGGCAAGCCAGGGTAAAGGATTTTTTGGATAAATGGATAAGGGAGGACCAGGGCCCATACCAGGTACAGGGGTCAACCTGGGATAAGATTAAAAAGGAAATGGAGGAAGTGTTAGGGGACCCAGAGGTATGGGGGGTGGCTGAGGAGCCCACCCTCTTTGGTATATGGGTAGGGGAAGAAGGTCCCTGCCCATGGGGACTGAATGCCTCCCAGGGAAAAGAGGCACTTCAGTCTGCTTGAGAGGTTTGAAGTAAGGGCAGCATTATGGGAAGCTGCCAGTAATCTTTCAAGTTTGGTGCTGCTTCAGCAAGGGCTGCTGAAGGGTTGTAAATTAGTTAGGGGTAGTGAAAGATGATTTGGCACAAAAGGGTTTAAGGTCAAAAGCAGAGTTAACAGACCACCTTTAGAGACTGGATCTGAGACTTGGTCCTGGGGGAGTAGAGGAAAAAAAAAAAGTTACAAAGTGCAACCTGCCTTTCCACACTCTTTTGTTTTTCTGAAGTTTTAATGGAGGGTACTTTGGATACTTATGTGAGATGTCAAGAAGGAAGTTTTTGTTTAATGATAAAACCCAGTTATATAAATGTAACTGTATGTGCAACTCTGTGCAGTCACATTGGATGGAAGCTTGGTCATTAAATTTTCCAAAGGGGTCAGGTAGAGTGGCTACTATCACCACTACGCTTCTGTCCCCAGAAGCCTTTACAGCTATTCTGAGGGAAAATGGGCCCTTTTCCCACAGAAATGGTCTATAAGGGACTGCTGCAGGCAGCAGGCAGAGAGAGAATCTGAGCAAAATTATTTGACTATTGGGTAATGTAATCAAAATCACTAAAGGATGGAAGAGGTTTCTTTTGGAACTTAACTTGGCTGCCCCTGGTTGTGTCTAGTTGTACAAGATGGAAGTGTAATTGGGATACAGTTGTGTAAAAAAGAGTAATCACAGTGCAAGGGATGTTAGGCAGAACAGAATTTTGTGTGTGTGTGCACAGGTAAAAGAAAAGGAAAAGGGGAGGAATGATGGGAACACTGAGCCTTGGGATGGCTCTGGGGGATTAGATTGTTGCTTTGGTGGGTGTGCATGAAAACTCTGTAGGCATGGGGGAGGCAGTTATACCTTGTGTAAAATTAATTTGGCTAATATGATGTTATGGAGGTTAAACTATATGGAAGGAATTTGCATTTTCCCAGGACATGTGCAGTGTATATTGGAAAAGGAGTAAAAGAAATGCAAATAAAACATGGTACTTCATTAAAATCCTAATAGGGCTCCAAAAGGAGCCACAATAGGTTGTGCTTTCTTTTTCAGATCGCTGTGTTTTGGAGCAGGAGATGAAAGTGGAAAGTAATCAGAACTCTGGTGGAAGTAAAATGCTTCCCTTTTAAGACAGTGTCTGAGCTGCTAACAGCTTTGGATCCAGAAGTAAGCTAGTAATCCTCTGTGTAAATGCAAATTACCTAGCTGATGGGCACAAAGGAGCTGCAAATAACAAATACATCTGGTTAGCAAACAAGCTACTAGAAGACTCAGATTATGGCCCTTCAGGAAAGGGAGGTGAAAAAAACAAGTCAAGCCTGAAAATAAGAGGGACAGGTTAACCTTAAGGGGTGTGTGTACAGTGCTAAAATCTGAAGCTGTGTCTCAGCTATTACCTGAGAATAAACTTAAAGCTTGGTACAGCAGAGAAACTATTGCAAACTTGGTCTGTTGTACAAGAGGGGAAACTGAGGTACACCATCTCATGAATTTCATAAATGACCAGTGAGTGAGGTAATTCACTAGCCTGACTATAGAACAAAATAAGGACAGCCTGGAGGTAATTCTTCTGTTTTTCCTGCAAGTAGCAAGGACATTTGTAAAAGAAAGTGGTGTTATTATTAAGCAATAATCTGTCCCCACCAGGGAGGTGGAAATTGTTTCTTTTGTTTTTCAGACACTCTACAAGCAAGCTGGCGCCAGCGGAAGAATAACTCAGAATACCATGGATCTATGTTTTGTGTTGTTTGTCTGTGGTGTTTGTCTTGTTGCTAGCATTGTTGTGTTTTAATGAACAGAAAACCTCACGATGTGGGTGGGGGATGGCTTCAAAAGGCTGACCTTGGGGGGGGGAGATGTGTATGGGAATGCAAATTCTCAACTAGGAGGCCAGCACCTGTGTAATAGCTACCGTGGTACCTGGAAATGGAATGGCAACTAAGGTGGCCCCCACAAGCCCTATGGAAATAATGAGAAGGGGAGGAGCTCACTGGAAATCAATGGGGGTGTGTGTAAAATAGTGTAAATTAATAGAAGATGTTTGGATGTGCCCCTCTCCTATGACTATAGAGGAGCGGGATCAATGGTCTATGCAAGGGGTGGACAATTGGGTGTACTGTGTATAAGGTGTTTTGCTGGGAATGTACATATTACTGGGGGCACAATTACACCAGCCCATAACCAAACTACACCCATCTACATGCTGCTATATGGACTTTGGTGCACAAATGGATCTGTGAATCTTATTGCTGTGAATAAGCCAGGGCTTACTGCCTGATTCCATACCAAGTGGTCAAGCTGGTTTGGACAATATCCCATTTCTCTGTGAACATTCAATGGACTTGTGATATGGACAAAAGCATACAAAACTTGAAGGAGCAGCTTGTTGCAACTGCCAGCAACTGGACACAAGATCTTGACCCCGTCGAAGGAGGAGAGGAAGTGTTCTGGGGGTGTCTTGGATGTTGGACCATACTGCAGTGGTCAGGACTCGGTGTTGCTGTGGATTTTGTATTGTTAACTGTACTTGTGTTACGTTGCATAGGGAGATAACCTATTAGGAATGTAATAAGCCCTCCAAACCCTGCAGTGTACTAGACAACCCGGACCCAACCTTCTCGGGCCCACTCTAATGGGAAGTCTGGAACACTAATTGGAATAGGTGTGGTATGCCCGTACGAGAGAAGGTGCAGGGCACTATACTACACAAGGGGCAGTGGGACAAATGGAATATCGACACCTTCCACCTTGATGCCTGGCCCTATCAGGAAATGTGTCGCCATATGTCCTATGCTTTTCCAGGGATACCTGGGCAGGAGGATCCCAAAAGATAAAGAAAAAAAAAGGGGTGGAGTGTTAGGATATAGATATTCAGGCCTGTCTGCAAAGGCCTGTACTTTAAGAATTTAGGTGTATTCTTATCGCTTGGCTAGTTCTAGAGGTATAAAAGAAAGAAATCACTGTCTGCTGGTGTAAGGGCCTTCTCTTACTGTGACAGTTTGTGGCCCTGTGCTTAGGCTCAGGCCTTTGGCTAAGCAGCAGAGGCAGCCATAAGCTGGGAAGCGAACGGTCACATCCTCACATTCCAAACTAGTCACATTGAAATAAGGTGCTATTGGGCTGTTAGGCACTATCAGGACAGGATTGTATTCCTATCACCTCCAGAGAAAGGGAAGTGCCTAGAAAATGTAAAAGGAAACTTAGTTTGATAGCATCCTGTCTGGCAAGAACTCACTTATCAATAGCTGGGATGTGAAATCCTCACTTCTGTATTGTCTTGTCATTATAGTTCCCACTTTGCTGTTGTTTGTCTGTATAATCTCTATCTGGTTCTGTGATTGTTCCTGTCTGCTGTATAATTAATTTTGCTGGGTGTAAACTAATTGAGGTGGTGGGATATAATTGGTTACATAATCATGTTACAATATGTTAGGATTGGTTAGTTAAATTTCAGGAAAATGATTGGTTAAGGTATAGCTAAGCAGAACTCAAGTTTTACTATATAATCTGTAGTCAATGAGGAAGTGACGGGGTGTGGGTGGGGGTGGGCATGTGGGTGTGTGAGATGGGAACAAGGAATGGGGGTAAGAAAATTGGAATCATGTTTTGCTAAAGGGGGAAATGGGAACAGGGAATGGGAGTAAGGAAGTTGGAATCATGCTTGGCTAAGGGCAGGAATCAGAACAGGGACACAGGTGTAAGGCTCTGTGGTGTCAGAGCTGGGAAGGAGGATACTAAGGAAGGAAACTGGAATCATGCTTGCTGGAAGTTCACCCCAATAAACATCGAATTGTTTGCACCTTTGGACTTCGGGTATTGTTGCTCTCTGTTCATGCGAGAAGGACCAGGGAAGTAAGTGGGTGAAGGAATAAGCCCCCTAACACCAACAGAAACATAAAAACCTACATATAATATATATTTTTTAAAAATTACCATAGGGATAATTACTCCAGCCAGGACAGGCTAAATATTTTAGAACTCACTACTCAAAGAATTAAATTTAAGTGTAAGAGAGAAATAAAAATTATGAAATGCATAGATGAGTTAAAAAACTAAAATAACAGCACTTTGAAAGAATAAGATTATAGAGAATATATGTGCATTGCAGGAAGTATCAAGAAGTAACAACAACAATAATACAAGGCTATCTGTTCGGCACTAACTCCCCGAGAGATTTTTAAAAGGAAATAGATCCTGGGTTATTTCTCATGAGAGCACCAAAGGGCCTGTTACAACTAGCCTCAGGAGCTACTTTCCATGTGATATAGCAGGTAAAAGCCAGGTCTGGGATTAACCCAGCCAGGTACCGTACCGCCTTGGAACAAGACGGGGCTGGAGCTCTCCCTATAGAGCAGCCCTGAGCAATTAATCCAGCAGTGCTAAGAGTCAGAAAGCTTCACTCTGATTCCTGTTCACCAAGAATTTCGAGCTGATTGACAACCTGCCAACCTGAAGCATATTCTCACCAGCAACGACACACCACACCATAGTAACTCTAACTCAGGAACCAATCCATACAACAAACCTCGATGCCAACTCTGCCCACGTATCTACACCAGAGACACTATCACAGGACCTAACCAGATCAGCCACACCGTCACCGGTTCATTCACCTGCACGTCCACCAATGTAATCTACGCCATCATGTGCCAGCAATGCCCCTTTGCTGCACATCAGCCAAACTGGACAGTCCCTATGTAAAAGGATAAATAGACACAAATCAGATATTAGGAACGGCAATATACAAAAACCTGTAGGAGAACACTTCAACCTCCCTGGACACACACTAGCAGATTTAAAGGCAGCCATCCTGCAGCAAAAAACCTTCAGGACCAGACTTCAAAGAGAAACTGCTGAGCTTCAGTTCATTTGCAAATTTGACACCATCAGTCACCACCACCATTAAACACAGACTGTGACTGGCTCGCCAACTACAAAAGCAGTTTCTCCTCCCTTGGTGTTCACAACTCAACTGCTAGAAGAGCGCCTCATCCTCCCTGATTGAACTAACCTCGTTATCCCTCGCCTGATTCTTGCTTGCCTCTGGAAATTTCCACAACATGCATCTGACGAAGTGGGTATTCACCCACAAAAGCTTATGCTCCAATATGTCTTTGAGTCTATAAGGTGCCACAGCAGTCTTTGCTGCTTTTACAGATCCAGACTAACACGGCTACGCCTCTGATACTTAAGTTTGTAAGGGCACTGAAAGTGTTAAGATCAGCTTAAAATGCATTTCGCTTTTCTTTCATTTGACCAAATCGGACTTGTTGTTCTTTGACCTATAATTGCTTAAAATCTATCTTTTGTAGTTAATAAATTTGTTTGTTTAGTCTACCTGAAGCAGTGCATTTGGTTTGAAGCATGTCAGAGACTCCCCTTGGGATAACAAGCCTGGTACATATCAATTTCTGTGTTAAATTGACAAACTCATATAAGCTTGCAGCGTTCAGTGGGCATAACTGGACGCTGCAAGACAGAGGTTCCTAGGGTTGTGTCTGGGACTGGAGATATTGGCTAGTATCATTCGCTTGCACAATCCGAGCAGTGGCTGGCCAAAAGTGCTCAGTCATGTATCTGGGAGCAGCTTACATACCAGAGGCTGGGCATGAACAGCCCAGGAGTGGGGGTTCTCACAGCTGAGCAGGATAAGATTGGCTCCAAGAGTCGAGGATTGGAGTGATCTTGCATATCACCAGTCAAGATAACACCAGGGGAACATCACAACCAGATACGAAGAAAAAGTTTGTGGGGCTTCCTTATGGTTCTTCACCTCCAAACTTGTACACTTCAGCTGGTATGCCATCTGGCCTGGCTGCCTTGTTGGTCTTGATTTGTATAATGTCTTGTGTTACTTCTTCGAGGGTAGGGGGGGTCAGCAAGAGATTCTCTTTCACATTGTTGAGGTATAAATTCAATAGTGGCATCAGAGACGGTTGACTTGTGGTTCAAGAGTAACTCAAAATGCACCTTCCATCTGACTTTGATGGCTTCACTGTCCTTAAAATATGTTGACATGTCTTAGGCTCAGAGTGGTGTGGGACCATGGGAGCATGGACTGTAAATGGCCCTTGTTGCCTGAAAAAAACTCCTCATGTCATGTTTATCAGTGTAAAGCTCAATCTCCTTGGCCTTTTCTTGCTACCATTTTTGATGTTGCAGATTTTCCTTTGGGCTTCAGCTTTGAGTTGCTTGTATGACTCTTTCTTCTGCTGGTGTAATATGTCATTTTGCCATATGCAATGAGGTTTTCTTTTCTGGTCGAGCAGTCCCTGAATCTCAGCATCAGCCTCATCAAACCAATCTTGGTAACGGCGAGTGACATAGCCAATGGACTTAGCACATGCTGAGAGAATGTATAAGACCACCTGGAGAAACCCTCGCTCCAGGCATTAACACCTTCTTGACTATGTTATTGTCAGAGCTCGAGATCAGAAGAATGTCCGCATCATGAGGGCCATGCATGGAATTGATGACTGTTGGACAGACCATTGCTTTGTTAGATCTATCATGAATTTCCAGATTGCCTGAAGACATCATAAGCAGGCAAAATCAGTATGAAAGGAATTCAACATCAAGTCCCTTCAAGATATAGTGACTTGGGGGAAACTTCAGCAGTATTTTCAAGAGAGGTTTGCTGCTATGCCTACAGTTGATGATTATAATGAAAATTTCTGGAAGGGATTAAAGGCTGCCATTCTCTCGGCAATGGGGACTCTAGGAGCTACTGTGATAAATACTAATAAGGTTCACATTCCCAAACTGCATAGTGTTCAGATCTGGACTTTTTTTTTTTAAATTTCAGGCCTACATCTGCCTTGAAATAGGTTACGCAGCGCTTACAAATTTGCCATTCCCTGTCCAGTGAGAACTGCAGAACAAGAATAAAATAGGTACAGAATGTGCTGGGTACAGCTGGTGCATCAGGAACTCTCCACTCATTCAGTACCAACTGCCAGGACAGAGGGGGAGCAATGCTGACAGCCAGGCACCTGCACAAGTGTGTCCCACCAATATACTAGGTCTCATTTTGGAGGCACAATATACTCCTTCCCTCAAATGCTTGTCAGCTGCAAAAATAATCTACTCTGAAGTGATTTTTTCCAGAAATTAAACACTGCTGGCAGAATATACAAAAGACCTATGCAAGTCCAAGGGCTTTATGTGCAAATACTGACTGAATCCAGCAAAACAGCAGTATGCAATAAAAGTCTTCTGTAGGGAAATAGCAAATAACTACCCTATCTTCGGTTTAATTTTAAGGGGTCCTATGCAGCCTTCTTGACATAGGGTGCTTCACTTCTCCTCTGATTTCTATGACCTTTGCCTGAGCGGAATAAGGCTCTAGACTGGAGATTGGCCTTGATTCCCAATATGAACTAATAAAAACAACAGGGTAGGCTTAGAAGTGTAACCCATGCTAAAACGGTGTGGCTGTTTGTCTCCCTCTAGTGGCAAAAACAAGTCTGAAGCTTTGTGAGTCTGCTATTGCCTCTAACCCTGTGGCTTCCAAGTTTTTTAGCGCCGCGGCTCTTCACAGCCAAATACTGTGGTTTTTTACCCAATTCAAGACATTAGATTCAAAAATTCAGGCCACCAGATTCAAGAGGGACACTAGAGTTTGGATGATTTTGCACATTTGTTCAGCTATAGATGGTTTGTTTACATAATATGATCTACTCTGGGTTCTTAAAACTATAATTTGAAAATGTAGATTTTTTGGCATGCTCAGACACAGCCGAAGATTTTAGTGAGAAGAATGGGACTGCTTAATAAATGTTCTTCAGCTACTGTACCTGCTTGGACAAATCTCCTGACACAGAAACTGAGCCATGTGGGCTGTGTGAGGGGATGAGTCATGCCTGAACTGGAGCCTGACTGAGTCACATGCAGGGATGAGTCATTCCTGTGTTAGGTTCCAGCCAATCCACAAGCCAGCAGCTGGTCTGGTGACACTCAGGACAGGCATATAAACCTCACAGGAGCCATACCAGTTCAGTCTGCTCAATGTCATGTCATGGCTTGGAACTCTCCTCTGCTTGATAGTGGTTCCAGGCTCCCCTGCCCCTAACCTGCTCCAGCCCTGCTCTTTTCCTAGTCCAGCCTTGTCCCTAGTCCTGCTCTTGCTCCAGTCGAGCTCCCAGCCGTACTCTTGCCTTGTTCCAACTCCCCTCTTGACCTCTGCCAACTGCCACCACTCTGACAAGTAAACCTAACCGGCACTGCTCCAACCACTAAGCATGACCATGCTCCCCTTGGGTTCTGATGCTATCATTGTGGATTAATCAAGCTGCAGTGCAAAATATTGACTCTTCTTAACTTCTTCTATCCACTAGTTCTGGATATGAGCCACAAAATATACCCATCAGAAATTGTCTGCTTTTCTTCTTTTTCCATCCAACTTGATTACAATCTTCTTCACTTGAGCGTATGCTGCATTGTAGGCTTAGCACTTGGTAAAAACCATTCCATTACAAAGATACACCTGTCTCTCTTTCACTCCCCTTCCTCGATCTGCTGGTGCTGCAGCTGGCATAGGCGGGAGCCTCTCTTTGCCCTTTGCTCTAGTGGGGGGTTTGCTGCAGAGCGGTTTTCTGCTGAATGCTTCCCCCAGCAGGGAAGCGCTTTGCTGGAGACCCAGGGCACAGAGAGGCTCTACCAGCAGCTGCAGTAGGAGTGTCAGATGCAGACCCTATAGATAAGATGCAGGTGATTTTTTAAGCCTAGTTTAATAGTCTCTTAATTAAGAAAACAAAAGCAGGCAGATGGATTAAAATTTTTTCCCAAGCACTCATGGCTCCCTCATGCACATGTGATGAGCCACACAGACAGCAATGGCTCACAGTTCTGGGAGTACTGCTCTAAGGAAATGGTTTAGCCCTTTAGCTCAAACAATCTAGACTTATGTTTTTAGGGATTGGTCCCTGTGGGCTGTATAGGGTTTGGGTGGGGGAGGGATGTTCAGAAGGATTTAATTTTTATGATGAATTTCAAAACTTAACATAGTATCACACTGGTCAGTTTACATCTGTGCAGCAATCCTTTAATGCAGGGGTGAGCAAACTTTTTGGCCCAAGAGCCACATCTGGGAATGGAAATTGTATGGCGGGCCATGAATGCTCACAAAATTGGGGGTTGGGGTGAGGGCTCCAGCTGGGGGTGCGGGCTCTGGGGTGGGGCCAGAAATGAGGAGTTCAGTGTGTGAGAGGGAGCTCCGGGCTGGGGCAGGGGTGCAGGAGGGTGGGACTGAGGGGTTCAGAGGGCAGGAGGGGGGATCAGGGCTGGGGCTGGGGGTTGGGGCACAGGAGGGAGTCAGGGGTGCAGGCTGCAGGCGGCACTTACCTCAAGCAGCTCCCGGAAGCAGCGGCATGTCTGGCTCCTATGCCAGGTGGTTCTGCGTGCTGCCCCATCTGCAGGTGCTGCCCCTGCAGCTCCCATTGGCCGCGTTTCCCAGCCAATGGGAGCTGCGGGGGCGGTGCTTGCGGCAGGGGCAGCATGCGAAGTCCCCTGGCTGCCCCTACACTTAGAAGCCAGAGTGTGGGACATGCTGCTGCTTTTGGGAGCTGTGTGGAGCAGGCACAAGCCCTGGAACCCACTCCTCAGCAGGGGCTCGAGGGCCAGATTAAATCAACTGAAGGGCCGGATGTGGCTTCCGGGCCGTAGTTTGCCCACCCCGGCTTTAATGGATGGAATTGGAACTGCTAAACACTGTGGCAGAGGCCTGGTACTGCTAACAGTGAATAGAGATTCTGCTTTAGCTTGTGTTGGAGATTTTGTTTCTGGAGCACCCTTACTCAAAATTATAGGTTAGCCCTTTGAGCTTTATTGATCCTGTCTGCACTGCATGCATATCTGCCTGGCACTAACTGAGCTCCCAAAGTCCTGTTACAGCACATACAAATGATTGATTAGCTGGAGAGTAGTCTCATGGGTTGTTCCAAAGGCCTGGTCAGAAATCTGGAGATGTTGTGCTCAGGACATTAAAACTGTGATTGCTAGTGGGAGGATTCATGGAGGAAAATAGCAGTCTCCATAAGGAATGAAAGGTGAGTTATTCAGATAGGCATTTGTTTCATGTCTCCTGAGTAGAAAATGCTCAGTATATTCTTTCCTATGTGGAAGGAACACTGTGAGCTTCATGTCTCCTCTTGGATTTCCTTTAAACAGTTAGACTAGATCCTGACAGCATTTTACTTTCAAAATCCATCAGTTTGTCTAAAAAAACCACAAACCACTCTTCATGCAACACCTACAAAAGCCAGCCTGAGGGATAGCAAAGAGAACTTCAGTAAATGGTAAAAGGCTATTATTTGTTTAATACCTAACAAATTCCAATAAGAGAATATCTTATGTTTTTGGGCAGGATAGCTATTGGCTCCTGAATCTTACACAAGGTTGGATCCTGGACTTGCAGAATTCCTTCACCCCTGTTGTGTAGCCCCATGATTTTGTTTATTTTGTCAATGTCATGCCTGGATGTGGTGTTGCAATCTCTGAGACCCGCAGGACCAGCTGGGAGAAGGTGAATCCTGGGGGGGGGGGTGTGTCACCAGTGGGACCATGCTAAGGCACCGAAAGCATCCATCACCATCTGATATGTGAAGGGAAATAAAATTCTCATAGCTCAGGCACTGGGCTGGGATTCAGCACCTCTGGGTGTAAGCCCCAGCTCTGGCAAGTCACTAGATCTCCCTGTAGAGCAGTAGCTGCTCTTGGGGCCAGGGGCTGTCTCTTACTTGGGGTTCGCACAGCGGGGCCTCGGGCTCTGCTGTCATCCAAAGAAGCACAGAGCTGGCAAGGACCCCAGGAGGTCACTTAGTCCAGCCCCCTGTGCACAGTCTCCCTCCCAGTACCGGATTTACCATGGCGCCCTAGCGCCGGGCCCAAGATCAGAAGGGGCCCATAACACTCCCTTCCTCCCCTCTGGCAGCGCTGCAGAAATGGATCCTCAGAGCAGCAGGGATCCAGCCTGGGAGCTGAGAGCCCCCCGGGGCCCTGGGAATTGTAGTTTCTTGGCCAGCTCCCTGCCTATAGTGCTGGCCCTGGAGCAGGGAAGGAACTACATTTCCCAGCATTCCCTTGGCCACTATCCACAGGAAAGGGAGCGGGAGGGAGTGGGGAAGCTGAGACCCCATGTACTGCAGCTTGCTGTGAATGGGGAGCTGGCTGCTAGAAGGGGGTGGCACTGTGAATGGGGAACACGTATTCCCAAGGAGTAGAAGGCTTTGGCCCAGATAGCACCCTCAGAAGACTTCCCCACACTGGATTAGGGATGTTGGTGTGACCTTGCCTGGCAGCCCCCAAAGAAGGAACTGGGTGGACTAAATGGACAGTGCACCTCTCTATCTGAAGCCTAGCAAGGGACGTATGTGGATCCCACCAGAAGTTTAAATGAAAAGTAAGGGAGGGGAAGAGGACCCAGGCAGCTTCAGATACAGTACAGGAGGATTTCCACTTCTGAGTCATGAAAGTAGAAATTGACTTTTCCTTTCCAGACTTATCTAATATTCAGAAAGGGAATCTAGCACCTGCCTTCCAGATTTGAACACCCTCAAAATTCAGGAGTGCTCAAGCTCAATTTGGGCAGCTGTTACTTCATTTCTCCAAATCAAATATGCTGATCCACTGTAATTTGCTGTAGAAAAAGAGGGATAAAATTGAGCAACAAATGCTGGCGTCTTCCCAGTGCTCACTAAGACTGGAATTGCTATTTTCAACAGCCGTTACCATTTTTAGTTTTGTTTGTTTAAAAGGAAGACAGTATTATTGCATTGGCAAATTCCCCATAGAAATGAAGAGTGGAACAAAAGAATAATAAAGACACCTCAACATTTCCTCATTTATGTAGGGCAGTCTTATAATATGGCTCCAGATATCCTCCAATCACACAAACTGAAAATTGTTCCACTTTACTGCAGTTCTATAACCATGCGGGAACCAGTCCTGTCTGTGTTCTGTGCACATCCTGAATTCAGAAGGGCCTTGCTTTTGTGACCACACTACCAGACATTTTCAGCCCTTGTAAGCGAAGCAGGTTTGCATTTGGTAAGTGGGTGGGAAGCCTCTCAGAAAAAGTTAGGTGCTATAGGAGGTGTTGCTTATTCACTGGGTAATGTGAGGTCTTCCTGTTACCATAAACATAAACATAAAAAAGAAGCTTACAAGAAGTGGAAGGTTGGACATATGACCAGGGAAGAGTATAAAAATATTGCTCGGGCATGTAGGAATGAAATCAGGAGGGCCAAATCGCACCTGGAACTGCAGCTAGCAAGACATGTCAAGAGTAACAAGAAGGGTTTCTTCAGGTATGTTGGGAACAAGAAGAAAGCCAAGGAAAGTGTGGGCCCCTTACTGAATGAGGGAGGCAACCTAGTGACAGAGGATGTGGAAAAAGCGAATGTACTCAATGCTTTTTTTGCCTCTGTCTTCACTAACAAGGACAGCTCCCAGACTGCTGCGCTGGGCATCACAGCATGGGGAGTAGATGGCCAGCCCTCTGTGGAGAAAGAGGTGGTTAGGGACTATTTAGAAAAGCTGGACGTGCACAAGTCCATGGGGCTGGACGAGTTGCATCCGAGAGTGCTAAAGGAATTGGCGGCTGTGATTGCAGAGCCATTGGCCATTATCTTTGAAAACTTGTGGCGAACGGGGGAAGTCCCAGATGACTGGAAAAAGGCTAATGTAGTGCCCATGTTTAAAAAAGGGAAGAAGGAGGATCCTGGGAACTACAGGCCAGTCAGCCTCACCTCAGTCCCCAGAAAAATCATGGAGCATGTCCTCAAGGAATCAATCCTGAAGCACTTACATGAGAGGAAAGTGATCAGGAACAGTCAGCATGGATTCACCAAGGGAAGGTCATGCCTGACTAATCTAATCGCCTTCTATGATGAGATTACTGGTTCTGTGGATGAAGGGAAAGCTGTGGATGTATTGTTTCTTGACTTTAGCAAAGCTTTTGACACGGTCTCCCACAGTATTCTTGTCAGCAAGTTAAAGAAGTATAGGCTGGATGAATGCACTATAAGGTGGGTAGAAAGTTGGCTAGATTGTCGGGCTCAACGGGTAGTGATCAATGGCTCCATGTCTAGTTGGCAGCCGGTGTCAAGTGGAGTGCCCGAGGGGTCGGTCCTGGGGCCGGTTTTGTTCAATATCTTCATAAATGATCTGGAGGATGGTGTGGATTGCACTCTCAGCAAATTTGCGGATGATACTAAAGTGGGAGGAGTGGTAGATACGCTGGAGGGCAGGGATAGGATACAGAGGGACCTAGACAAATTGGAGGATTGGGCCAAAAGAAATCTGATGAGGTTCAATAAGGATAAGTGCAGGGTCCTGCACTTAGGATGGAAGAACCCAATGCACAGCTACAGACTAGGGACCGAATGGCTAGGCAGCAGTTCTGCGGAAAAGGACCTAGGGGTGACAGTGGACGAGAAGCTGGATATGAGTCAGCAGTGTGCCCTTGTTGCCAAGAAGGCCAATGGCATTTTGGGATGTATAAGTAGGGGCATAGCAAGCAGATCGAGGGACGTGATTGTTCCCCTCTATTCGACATTGGTGAGCCCTCATCTGGAGTACTGTGTCCAGTTTTGGGCCCCACACTACAAGAAGGATGTGGATAAATTGGAGAGAGTCCAGCGAAGGGCAACAAAAATGATTAGGGGTCAGGAACACATGACTTATGAGGAGAGGCTGAGGGAACTGGGATTGTTTAGTCTGCAGAAGAGAAGAATGAGGGGGGATTTGATAGCTGCTTTCAACTACCTGAGAGGTGGTTCCAGAGAGGATGGTTCTAGACTATTCTCAGTGGTAGAAGAGGACAGGACAAGGAGTAATGGTCTCAAGTTGCAGTGGGGGAGGTTTAGGTTGGATATTAGGAAAACCTTTTTCACTAGGAGGGTGGTGAAACACTGGAATGCGTTCCCTAGGGAGGTGGTAGAATCTCCTTTCTTAGAAGTTTTTAAGGTCAGGCTTGACAAAGCCCTGGCTGGGATGATTTAATTGGGGATTGGTCCTGCTTTGAGCAGGGGGTTGGACTAGATGACCTCCTGAGGTCCCTTCCAACCGTGATATTCTATGATTCTATGATACCATAGTAAAGGAGTGCACCATAGAATGCACTTTGCTCCCAGAGTCTAGAATGGGGTATTTTGCTTCTATACACAACCCATTAAAGACAACGAAAATACTCCCACTCACTTCAAGAGGCCTTGGACAGAACTGGTTATACACTCACTGTCTTCACAGGGTCCTGGTCCCACAGTGGAGCGGGTCCATGTGAGCTTGTTGCAGAGCTGCTGCTCAGGGATGGGAACTCCTGGCACCCCAGTCTCCAAAATCATTCAGGCTACACTTTCTGCATGACTACGTGCTAGCTGAGGGGTGGGTGGGAATTGGTGGCCTCTGCTGCAGGTGATGGGCATCTCAGGTACATATAGCCATGGCCTAGAGGAGGGAAGTGCATAACTGCAGAGTCTGCAGCTGCCTAGGGCCAGAGCTGAGGATTTAGAGTCCCTGGTGCCGCCGTTGCAAGGTTCAAGAATGCATGGCCTTGGAATAGCCACCCCTTCCTTGACTAGTAGCTGCAGCGATCTAAGGCTGGCCTCGGGCAATTGGCCCCATGGCTATAGCCAGAGAAGCTGCAGATGGCTTTGTGATACTGGGGGCCATTAAGCTAGAGCAGATAAAGAAACTGGAGTTAACCTCAAGGAACAGAGGTCACCAGTAGGAAAGGAATGTCAAGGGGAGCGGGGAAGGAGGAAGCAGGTCAGGCTTGCAGCGGCTGGTTGGGGAGCATGTCCAAAGTAGAAAGGAAACAAGCATGGGGAGAGGTGGTGGTGATCAGGTAGTAGACTAGCATGTAGATGGGAGCAGAGGGAGAAAGGCTGGTGTCTTCAGATTCCTAAGGGCTAAGTCCTCACTTTGGGGAAATGGTGTTTGCAAGTGGCTTGCTCAAATGGCGGGATGGGCGCTGGGGAAGGGATTTGTCAGAATTGATCAGGTATCTGCTGGCTTTGGATCTTTGAGCTGAGACTAGGACCACATATGGTGACCGGTGACATAGGGTGGTACTGGAGACATGGCTATAGAAGGGCTGAATGAGGAAGGAGATAAATCTGTGGGGAGTTTCTCTGATCACTATGAAAGTTCTGTTCACTGTGGACACTGGTAAATGCACATGGGTGTAGAGCGCAATGAGAAGAACTGGGGGCTGAGGGAGCTGTGTATGGCAATGCAGCTAGTCATGTAGAGGTGTGTGATCAAAATGAAAAATGTCTCTGAGATTCAGGACCGGGGACACTAGGGCACCAATGGCCCTGCCACACCAGGCCCACACTCGGAGCCCACAGTGACGACTTAGGGGCCCACAAATATGTTTGGAGCCGGGGCCCATAAAAGGTTAATCCAGCTCTCCCCTCCCTATAACCTCCATTCATGACAATCAAATACAATGGGTAGGGGGCCCCTTAAGAAGCTGTCCTCTCCTGCAGCGCCCCAAGCACCGGCCTCCGCCCTTGCCGGCGTCCCTACAGTTGCCATGGAGCCCAGAGCCTGCCGCTAAAGCTCCCTGCTGGAGGGCTGGCAGGCCCTGGTTGCTACGGGAACGAGGGTAACAGCCAGGGCTGGCGGCCAGAGCGGGAGAGGCCGGGGTGCTGGTGAGGCTGTTAAACAGGCGGCAGCAAGAGGGACTGAGCATGTAAGTGTCCAACCACGTCCCCCGTGGGAGCCGGGCCCCACTCTGCAGGGGATGCCAGGGAGGGCTCAGCGCAGAGATGGGGGGCAGAGCTCCGGGGAGCCCCAGGCCCCACTCTGCAGGGGATACCAGGGAGGGCTCAGCGCAGAGATGGGGGGCAGAGCTCCGGGGAGCCCCAGGCCCCACTCTGCAGGGGATACCAGGGAGGGCTCAGCGCAGAGATGGGGGGCAGAGCTCCGGGGAGCCCCAGGCCCCACTCTGCAGGGGATACCAGGGAGGACTCAGCGCAGAGATGGGGGGCAGAGCTCCGGGGAGCCCCAGGCCCCACTCTGCAGGGGATACCAGGGAGGGCTCAGCGCAGAGATGGGGGGCAGAGCTCCGGGGAGCCCCAGGCCCAGCTCTGCAGGGGATACCAGGGAGGACTCAGTGCAGAGATGGGGGGCAGAGCTCCGGGGAGCCCCAGGCCCAGCTCTGCAGGGGATGCCTGGGGGGCTCAGCACAGAGATGGGGGGCAGAGCTCCGGGGAGCCAGGCCCAGCTCTGCAGGGGATGCCTGGGGGGCTCAGCACAGAGATGGGGGGCAGAGCTCCGGGGAGCCAGGCCCAGCTCTGCAGGGGATACCAGGGAGGGCTCAACGCAGAGATGGGGGGCAGAGCTCCGGGGAGCCAGGCCCAGCTCTGCAGGGGATGCCTGGGGGGCTCAGCACAGAGACCGGGGGGAGTGGGCAGAGCTCCGGGGAGCCCCAGGCCCAGCTCTGCAGGGGATACCAGGGAGGGCTCAGCGCAGAGATGGGGGGCAGAGCTCCGGGGAGCCGGGCCCAGCTCTGCAGGGGATACCAGGGAGGGCTCAGTGCAGAGATGGGGGGCAGAGCTCCGGGGAGCCGGGCCCCACTCTGCAGGGGATGCCAGGGAGGGCTCAGCACAGAGATGGGGGGCAGAGCTCCGGGGAGCCAGGCCCAGCTCTGCAGGGGATGCCTGGGGGGCTCAGCACAGAGACTGGGGGGAGTGGGCAGAGCTCCGGGGAGCCGGGCCCTGCTCTGCAGGGGATACCAGGGAGGGCTCAGTGCAGAGATGGGGGGCAGAGCTCCGGGGAGCCGGGCCCCACTCTGCAGGGGATGCCAGGGAGGGCTCAGCGCAGAGATGGGGGGCAGAGCTCCGGGGAGCCAGGCCCAGCTCTGCAGGGGATACCAGGGAGGACTCAGTGCAGAGATGGGGGGCAGAGCTCCGGGGAGCCCCAGGCCCAGCTCTGCAGGGGATGCCTGGGGGGCTCAGCACAGAGATGGGGGGCAGAACTCCGGGGAGCCAGGCCCAGCTCTGCAGGGGATGCCTGGGGGGCTCAGCACAGAGACTGGGGGGAGTGGGCAGAGCTCCGGGGAGCCGGGCCCTGCTCTCCAGGGGATACCAGGGAGGGCTCAGTGCAGAGATGGGGGGCAGAGCTCCGGGGAGCCGGGCCCCACTCTGCAGGGGATGCCAGGGAGGGCTCAGCGCAGAGATGGGGGGCAGAGCTCCGGGGAGCCAGGCCCAGCTCTGCAGGGGATACCAGGGAGGGCTCAGTGCAGAGATGGGGGGCAGAGCTCCGGGGAGCCGGGCCCCACTCTGCAGGGGATACCAGGGAGGGCTCAGTGCAGAGATGGGGGGCAGAGCTCCGGGGAGCCGGGCCCTGCTCTGCAGGGGATGCCTGGGGGGCTCGGCACAGAGACCGGGGGGAGTGGGCAGAGCTCTGGGGAGCCGGGCCCTGCTCTGTAGGGGATGCCAGGGAGGTTCTCAGCACACAGCTCCAGGCAGGGTCTGGATCTGGATGGATATATCCCCTACCCCAACTTGTGCAGGAGTCCCCAACCCCGCTCTTGGCATGTAATGGATGGACAGACTGTCCAGCTGCCCTTTGGGCACGGACGTGGCGGGGGTTAATGTTCCGGTATGCTGGCTGGCCGAGGGAGGGGTTGTTGGTAACATGTTTGAAGACCCAGTGGTACCTGATCGTAATACATAGGTGTGGCTAGGACCCTCAGCATGGAAAGCTATGAGGGAAAGCAGTGGCCTCTCCCCCGGATGGCTCAGTTCAGTCCCAGAGATCCTAGGGTAGGAAGGGGGTGAGGCAGGTGCATTGGGGCTCACATTTATTGTTCCCTCCCCACCACCCCTGGGTATTCTGCACTCATGTTGATAGGATGTACTGCTATATTAACACTCCTGGGGTGTCCTTTCCCCTCCAGGAAACCCACATTAAAGGGGGTCCTGAGGGTTGCTGCAGGAGGAGGGAGCCCGTAGAGCTCAGGTAAGCTGCAAGGGCCCCCAAAGTTGGGTTAGGTGCACAGGGCCACCATGCAATAGATCCACAAGATTCCCGTTAATCTCCAGGGGATTGTGTGCTAGAATCCATGCTGCCTCTGTAGAATCAGGCTGGGGGCAAACCCCATGCCCTGGAAGAAGAATATGGAGGAAACCCTACAAGGGAAACATCACAGGGCTTCCTCCCCTGGGGGGCATGCTCTCACCTTAGTTTAGGGCACGGGGCTAGTTGTGAGGAGAAGGGGTTCTGCTCCCAGCTCTGCCACTTATGTGCTGGGTGACTTGGGGTGAGGTGCTTAGGCTAAAATATTCCAGAGTGGCCTGCCGCTTTGGGTGTTCAGGTTCAGAGGCCTTGGGCCTGTTTTCAGAAAGTCTGTGCACCTACAGCCTCTGTTGACTTTAGGAGGAGTGCTGGGTGCTGAGTGGTTCCAGGCCTTAAGTGGCTCAAGTTGCGCGTCCAAAAGCAGAGGTCACTTTGGAACATTTTAGCATTATCTTTTCTGTGCCTCATTTCCCAATCTGTAACCCATAGGATTATAAAAAGATCAGACTTTTATATGGATAAGGAGAATATCCTCAGTTAATTAGAGAGGCTAAAATATTTTAAGGGTTGTAAACTTTCATGCTTCAGGGCATAAACCAATTGCTAGGGGTCAGGAAAAAATTTCCCTTATGGACAGGTTATTCAGTAACTGTCCACTACAGGTTTCTGTCACGAAGCAATTGGTACGGGCCACCATGAGAAACAGGACTTTGAACTGGGTGGCTCAGTGCTCTGATCCAATGTGGTATTTCCATTTCTCAACCACTTCTTTTTCTATATATTCATGATGATGAAGTGAATCTGTTGCTTTTGTGAGTACCTTATTAGGGGAATGTGACCCCATCCCAGTGACACTGGTACAAATGTTCCATTACAGCTCCATATACTGGTTCAAAGCAGCTGGTGCAAGGCACTGTACCTATGTATTCTCGCCCTAATAAAAATACATCAGAGTCCTCTGCTTCTGTAGGCAAATCTCTTTTTGCCTATGCAGAATGGGTGTAGATCCACCCCTGTGGCTCAGTTCTCCACCTCTTAACACCCTGTGAATGCCTCTCCATGCTGTATGGTGGTGGAGCAAAGGAGCAGTTACCTTCCAATGGAAATCTGCTAGATTTCCAGGTGGAAATCCATCCAGAACTTAATACAGCTTGGATAAGTATGTCCCACTGGGTTCTCTCTGGGCAAGGGATCCCAGGCCGTAGCAGCACAACTGCTTCAAAGTCCATGGTGCCAGGGAGCAGTGATGTCCCATGGAGGAGCAGCCCATGCTGATGGCTCTTGCCTCCGTAGATCTAATACACTACAAGCTCCATTTCCTTTCTTAATCCCCTCCCACAGTAGGAAACTTTGGACCAGATCTAATGCTCATTGAAGTCAGTGGGGCCCAGATACTCAGAGGTATTTAGGTGTCTAACTCCTGTTGAAATCAGTGGGAGTTAGGTGTCTAAACGCATATGAGGATCTTGGCTTAGGAGTCTTTCCGTAGACTTCAATGGGCTTTGGATTAGGCCCTGCTAGAGTTCACCCTGCAGAGTTTTGCTGCTTCCATGGCCCAATCTACTGACATTTGCATCCAATCCTAAAGCACCTTCTTATTTGTTTAGTTTCCTCCTCTCCTTCCCAAAGAGGTTAGCCTCATGCGATGTTTGAAACATTCAAAACCTAACAAACATATTCCAAGCTTCAGCTGGTTTTATTCATGCCAGAAATAAATGGCTTTAAATAAAAGAGAACTTGATGCATGTTAGAAAGCCTGAAGAGCAGAGATCTGTGAAAGGGAAAGGAATATTAAAATATTTAGAAATGGGTTTAGATATTAATTGTAGGTATTCCAGGAAGTCATGAAATTTCAGCATTGTAATGGAACTTGGGAGGGAAATGCTATTGGCATTTTTTAGAGTAACAGCCGTGTTAGTCTGTATTCGCAAAAAGAAAAGGAGGACTTGTGGCACCTTAGAGACTAACCAATTTATCTGAGCATGAGCTTTCGTGAGCTACAGCTCACTTCATCGGATGCATACCGTGGAAACTGCAGCAGACATTATATACACACAGAGATCATGAAACAATACCTCCTCCCACCCCACTGTCCTGCTGGTAATAGCTTATCTAAAGTGATCATCAAGTTGGGCCATTTCCAGCACAAATCCAGGTTTTCTCACCCTCCACCCCCCCACACAAACTCACTCTCCTGCTGGTAATAGCCCATCCAAAGTGACAACTCTCTTCACAATGTGTATGATAATCAAGGTGGGCCATTTCCTGCACAAATCCAGGTTCTCTTACCCCCTCACCTCCCTCCAAAAACCACACACACAAACTCACTCTCCTGCTGGTAATAGCTTATCCAAAGTGAACACTTTCCCTACAATGTGCATGATAATCAAGGTGGGCCATTTCCAGCACAAATCCAGGTTTTCTCACCCCCCTCCAAAAACCACACACACAAACTCACTCTCCTGCTGCTAATAGCTCATCCAAAGTGACCACTCTCCCTACAATGTGCATGATAATCAAGGTGGGCCATTTCCAGCACAAATCCAGGTTTTCTCACCCCCCTTGCTTGCTCTTCCATATCACTGTCAGATGAGAATGGAAGTTTAATAAAAAGGAATAACAGGATGATGTAATCTGGGAGCCCTAATTAGTAATCTCAGCTATGGCAGAGTTTATTTCTGTAGTAAATTACAGTTTGACAGTAATAAATTGTAAAATATTGGAGGGACTGGAATGTAGAGGTGGCGGGTCTTGCATCCCAGATTGCAGGGTTTGATTTAAACAGCAGTCAGCAGAGGCAGATTTATAGTGAAACACAGGGTGCCCTGGCATGGGGCCCCCCAACGACAGGGGCCCTCAGGGCAGGGCAGCTGCGGGGGCAGAAGCTTGATCCTGCTGGGTCCTGGGGCTCCTGCTGCAGGCTCCGCCCACACCAGCAACCAAGCTCCCTCCTTCCCCGCCTCTTCCCTGCCTCCTCCCTCAAGCGTGCCGTATTCCTGTCCCTCCCCCTCCTTCCCAGCGCTCCCCCCTGCTGCCAAACAGCTGTTTGCCGGCGCTCAGGTTGCCGGGGCACTCCAGGAGGGAGAGGGAGGGGCCGGGCCGCAGCACACTTGGGGGAGGAGGTGGAGAAGAGGCGGGGGCGGGGCCTTGGGAAAGGGGTTGGAATTGGGGCAGGGCAGAGCAAAGGTGGGGCCCCCGCACTCCCCCCTACATATACTCCCTGCTGTGAGCCGCTGGAATTTCGGGCATCTAGCAGGATTCCCAGTAGTTTCTCTTCTTGGCCACCAGAGGCTAGAGCCTACGCTGGCAATGGAATTGTAGGTAGCCAAGCTGCTGCTTCTTGTGCTCTGCTCTTGCTGCTCCCCTTGCTAGTTCCCAGCCAGTGTGGAGCAGCTGTGTCTGACTGCCCCAGTGCCCTGCCAGCAGAAGGAGTGGGGACTGAAGTGGGATAGAGGCAGAATGAACAAGGCTCCTCTAGGATCTCCCAATCAACCCTGGTTCACTCCACAACCCCGTGGAAAGAAAAGGCCTGGGTAGAGACCTTCGAATCGTGGAAGTCAGCGAATGGCTACACAGGTGGTGTCGGAGAGAAGGCTTTGGATTCTTTGACCATGGGATGGTGTTCCAAGAAGGAGGAGTACTAGGCAGAGATGGACTCCACCTAACGAAGAGAGGGAAGAGCATCTTCGCAAGCAGGTTGGCTAACCTAGTGAGGAGGGCTTTAAACTAGGTTCACCAGGGGAAGGAGATTAAGTTTAGATTAAGTTTGACAAACAGAGTTTGAGATTAAACTCTGGATTAAGTTTAGAAGTGTGAGCAACAAGGGTGATGTCATGGTGGGAGTCTGCTATAGACCACCGGACCAGGGGGATGAGGTGGACGAGGCTTTCTTCCGGCAACTCACGGACATGACTAGATTGCAGGCCCTGGTTCTCATGGGAGACTTCAATCACCCTGATATCTGCTGGGAGAGCAATACAGCGGTGCACAGACAATCCAGGAAGTTTTTGGAAACTGTAGGGGACAATTTCCTGGTGCAAGTGCTGGAGGAACCAACCAGGGGCAGAGCTCTTCTTGACCTGCTGCTCACAAACCAGGAAGAATTAGTAGGGGAAGCGAAAGTGGATGGGAATCTGAGAGGCAGTGACCATGAGATGGTCGAGTTCAGGATCCTGACACAGGGAAGAAAGGAGAGCAGCAGAATACGGACCCTGGACTTCAGAAAAGCAGACTTTGACTCCCTCAAGGAACTGATGGGCAGGATCCCCTGGGAGAATAACATGAGGGGGAAAGGAGTCCAGGAGAGCTGGCTGTATTGTAAAGAATCCTTATTGAGGTTACAGGGACAAACCATCCCGATGTGTAGAAAGAATGATAAATATGGCAGGCGACCAGCTTGGCTTAACAGTGAAATCCTTGCTGATCTTAAACACAAAAAAGAAGCTTACAAGAAGTGGAAGATTGGACAAATGACCAGAAAAGAGTATAAAAATATTGCTCGGGCCTGCAGGAGTGAAATCAGGAAGGCCAAATCACACCTGGAGTTGCAGCTAGCAAGAGATGTTAAGAGTAACAAGAAGGGTTTCTTCAGGTATGTTGGCAACAAGAAGAAAGCCAAGGAAAGTGTGGGCCCCTTACTGAATGAGGGAGACAACCTAGTGACAGAGGATGCAGAAAAAGCTAATGTACTCAATGCTTTTTTTGCCTCTGTCTTCATGAACAAGGTCAGCTCCCAGACTACTGCACCGGGCAGCACAGCATGGGGAGGAGGTGACCAGCCCTCTGTGGAGAAAGAAGTGGTTCGGGACTATTTAGAATAGCTGGACGAGCACAAGTCCATGGGGCTGTATGCGCTGCATCCGAGAGTGCTAAAGGAGTTGGTGGATGTGATTGCAGAGCCATTGGCCATTATTTTTGAATACTCATGGCGATCGGGGGAAGTCCCGGATGACTGGAAAAGGGCTAATGTAGTGCCCATCTTTACAGAAGAGAAGAAGGAGGATCCTGGGAACTACAGGCCAGTCAGCCTCACCTCAGTCCCTGGAAAAGTCATGGAGCATGTCCTCAAGGAATCAATTCTGAAGCACTTCGAGGAGAGGAAAGTGATCAGGAACAGTCAGCATGGATTCACCAAGGGCAAGTCATGCCTGACTAATCTAATTGCCTTCTATGATGAGATAACTGGCTCGGCGGATGAGGGGAAAGCAGTGGACGTGTTGTTCCTTGACTTTAGCAAAGCTTTTGACACGGTCTCCCACAATATTCTTGCCAGCAAGTTAAAGAAGCATGGGCTGGATGAATGGACTATAAGGTGGATAGAAAGCTGGCTAGGTCATTGGGCTCAACGGGTAGTGAGCAATGGCTCTATGTCTAGTTGTCAGCCGATATCAAGCAGAGTGCCCCAAGGGTCGGTCTTTGGGCCGGTTTTGTTCAATATCTTCATAAATGATCTGGAGGATGGTGTGGATTGCACCCTCAGAAAGTTTGCAGATGACACTAAACTGGGAGGAGAGGTAGATACGCTGGAGGATAGGGATAGGATACAAAGGGCCCTAGACAAATTAGAGGATTGGATCAAAAGAAATCTGATGAGGTTCAACAAGGAGAAGGGCAGAGTCCTGCACTTAGGAAGGAAGAATCCCATGCACCGCTACAGACTAGGGACCGAATGGCTAGGCAGCAGTTCTGCAGAAAAGGACGTAGGGGTTACAGTGGAGGAGAAGCTGGATATGAGTCAACAGTGTACCGTTGTTGCCAAGAAGGCCAATGGCATTTTGGGGTTTAGAAGTAGGTCCATTGCCAGCAGATCGAGGGATGCGATCATTCCCCTCTATTCAACATTGGTGAGGCGTCATCTGGAGCACTGTGTCCAGTTTTGGGCCCCACACTACAAGAAGGATGTGGAAAAATTGGAAAGAGTCCAGCGGAGGGCAACAAAATGATTAGGGGACTGGAACACATGACTTATGAAGAGAGGCTGAGGGAACTGGGATTGTTTAGTCTGCGGAAGAGAAGAATGAGGGGGGATTTGATAGCTGCTTTCAAGTACCTGAAAGGGGGTTTTAAAGAGGATGGATCTAGACTGTGCTCAGTGGTAGCAGATGATAGAACAAGGAGTAATGGTCTCAAGTTGCAGTGGGGGAGGTTTAGGTCAGATATTAGGAAAACCTTTTTCACTAGGAGGGTGGTGAAACACTGGAATGCGTTACCTAGGGAGGTGGTGGAATCTCCTTCCTTAGAAGTTTTTTAGGTCAGGCTTGAGAAAGCCCTGGCTGGGATGATTTAGTTGGTGTTGGTCCTGCTTTGAGCAGGGGGTTGGACTAGATGACCTCCTGAGGTCCCTTCCAACTCTGATATTCTATGATTCTATGATTCTAACCGTCTCTTCCTTCTCAAAGGGCCTGCATGCCCACCACCTGCTGAGGTTGCCCCAGGATTCCTTCAGTTTTCCAGCCCCTCAACCTGTCCCTTTGTCACTCAGTTGCCCCTGGTTCCTACACCTGCCTCTGAGGTGTAGTCTCCTTGCTCTCCCTACCTGTTCCATGAAGCTGTACAAAACACAGCAGCTCTGCATTCGTGGAAGGGAAGATACTTTCACTGGCTGTTTATCTCCACAGGCTGACAAAGGCTCAGATCCTTAAAGATGTTGGGTACCCACAATGCCCATGGATTTGTGGAGAGCGGTGGTGTTCAGCACACTGTAATCAGTTCATTGCAGCACTTAGGGATGGCGTGCACAGAGTGTTATGGACTGCTTACATGCATGAGGCTCTGCTGTTGCCCATGTGGCTGGGTGCCATGCGAGAGACATATTCTGCAATGGATCCATACAGTCTGGCCGGTCTCTTGCTGAATCAACTGGCTGGGTCTATAGCCAATTTTATTTTTAAGTCTTGAGCCTTTCTTGATTAGATTTTAAACCTCCGAATAATGAATAGTTTCAGAGTGGTAGCCATGTTAGTCTGTATGAGCAAAAACAACAAGGAGTCTTTGTGGCACTTTTGTTAGTCTTTAAGGTGCCACAAGGACTCCTTGTTGTTTTTGAGAATAATGAATGTTAGTTTTCAAACCAGATTTCCTCACTAACAGATTAAATGAGTTGCTGTTTTTGTTTATAACTTACGCTGTGCTGCAAATTCCTTGGCATCCAAGAGGAGTTTGTGAAGTTGGGTGTCCTTGTCTGTTTTTTGTGTGCCTGCTATTAATTGAAGCATGCACCATATATAAACAAGAGGACAACCCCAAAGGAATGGTCAGAGTATGCTATGCTGCAGGAAAAAGATTGACTCTGTTCCACCTTTTGCCTTGATATTACCAACGTCCTTGCTGGTTGCATAAAACAGAATCTGAATCCTAGTTTGTGAGTTGATGTGGAAATTTCTTTTCTTAAAGAACTAACTAGCTTATCCGCAGTGATGAAATTAACTTATCTGATATTCTTGGAACGTTAACAGATGCCGTTAGAAGGTGTTCTTTGGAATGCTGCTGCAATCATTCATAGCAGAGTGATTCATTCATAATAATAGATGAGCTTCTGTGGTTTACAAGGAAATAATTCTGTTGAGGGATCTTGGTGACATAAAGCATAGCAGCACAGGCCAAGTCACCGGCTCATCCAAGGAAGAAATGATTCCACATAACGCTGTGTGTCCTGTTTGTTCAATGATAGATGGTTCTAACAGTGACATTACATTTAAAAAAGAAATACCTAAAACATTAATTAGTGCAACAACTCAATTAAAGACTATAACAGCTACTATGAAAGTTAAAGAGCCAACACTTACCCTATCCTCAAATTCTTTTTTGTAGCATATGCGCAACATGCCTCAGGTGGCACGTGGCCGGGATTCAAAACAGAATTTGGTCTGCTGGTTGGATCATTAGCTCCCTGGCTAGGGCCGGGTACTGATGGGGAGTGCAATGTGAACACTGATCCATGCCCCCTATCCTCGAATTAAAAAACTCCCAAAGCATACAGCTTTTTCCCTTTTTGAAAACAAGTCAGTGTTCTTACATGAAGATGGTAAATATAATAAAATCCCTGTTTCTTTGCCGGGTGACCCATCACAGTAAAAGTAAAGCTGGTTGGATGGGCTTATTTGCAGTTATCATGTGTATATCTTTGCCACTTGCTCTGTTCTTGGGTTCCATTGGGGGTCCTGAAACATGCAAGCTGCTCACAAGAACAGAGTAGGTGGGCAGAGTGGAGGGATTATGTAGTGGGAACGCTTGTATTTTACAGGATTCTCTACAATCCAAAAGCAGTAGGTTAAATGTTGTGCTGATTTACACCCCGTGCAGTTCAGCTCTGTCTATTTTAGGTGCTTATCTGGCCCCCAGCTGTGCAGTATTTGAGCACCTCTCACAACACCCCTGTGAAGCTGGATATGAGTCAACAGAGTGCCCTTTTGTCCAAGAAGGCTAACAGCATTTTGGGCTGTATAAGTAGGAGCATTGCCAGCAGATCGAGGGAAGTGATTATTCCCCTCTGTTCGGCACTGGTGAGGCCACATCTGGAGTATTGCGTCCAGTTTTGGGCCCCCCCACTACAGAAAGGATGTGGACAAATTGGAGAGTCCAGTGGAGGGCAAGGAAAATGATTAGGGGGCTGGGGCACATGACTTATGAGGAGAGGCGGAGGGAAATGGACTTGTTTAGTCTGCAGAAGAGAAGAGTGAGGAGGGATTTGATAGCAGCCTTCAACCACCTGAAAGGTGGTTCCAGAGAGGATGGAGCTAGGCGGTTCTCAGTGGTGGCAGATGACAGAACAAGGATCAGTGGTCTCAAGTTGTAGTGGGGGAGGTTTAGTTAGGTTGGATATTAGGAAAAACTATTTCAGTAGGAGGGTGGTGAAGCACTGGAATGGGTTACCTAGGGAGGTGGTGGAATCTCCATCTGTCAAGGCTGATTCCCCACTCTGGCACTTCGAGTGCAGAAGGTGGGGGCCCGCAAGGATTCTAAAAATTAATACTGGCCACTCCAGTCTTGTATTAAACTCCCAAGGTTACAGCTTCTCTCTGACCTTGGATGGATAGATGCTGCCACCACCCAAGTGCAAAAACCCCCTTTTGAGAACCCAGAAAGGTGCACTTGGGAATTCCTTCCTGTGGGGTATCCTCAAGCCCTTTCACCCCCTCCCTCCGGGGAAGAGCTGAGAAAGAAAAACAAAGGAAATCAGCTCTTGCCACCAGCTAGTTAAACAACATATGCACAAACCTCTTAGGATACATAAAAAACCCAATCATAGAATCATAGAATATCAGGGTTGGAAGGGACCCCAGAAGGTCATCTAGTCCAACCCCCTGCTCGAAGCAGGACCAATTCCCAGTTAAATCATCCCAGCTAGGGCTTTGTCAAGCCTGACCTTAAAAACCTCTAAGGAAGGAGATTCTACCACCTCCCTAGGTAACGCATTCCAGTGTTTCACCACCCTCCTAGTGAAAAAGTTTTTCCTAATATCCAATCTCAACCTCCCCCACTGCAACTTGAGACCATTACTCCTCGTTCTGTCATCTGCTACCATTGAGAACAGTCTAGAGCCATCCTCTTTGGAACCCCCTTTCAGGTAGTTGAAAGCAGCTATCAAATCCCCCCTCATTCTTCTCTTCTGCAGGCTAAACAATCCCAGCTCCCTCAGCCTCTCCTCATAAGTCATGTGTTCTAGACCCCTAATCATTTTTGTTACCCTTCGCTGGACTCTCTCCAATTTATCCACATCCTTCTTGTAGTGTGGGGCCCAAAACTGGACACAGTACCCCAGATGAGGCCTCACCAATGTCGAATAGAGGGGAATGATCACCTCCCTCGATCTGCTGGCAATGCCCCTACTTATACACCCCAAAATGCCATTGGCCTTCTTGGCAACAAGGGCACACTGTTGACTCATATGCAGCTTCTCGTCCACTGTCACCCCTATGTCCTTTTCGGCAGAACTGCTGCCTAGCCATTCGGTCCCTAGTCTGTAGCGGTGCATTGGATTCTTCCATCCTAAGTGCAGGACCCTGCACTTATCCTTATTGAACCTCATCAGATTTCTTTTGGCCCAATCCTCCAATTTGTCTAGGTACTTCTGTATCCTATCCCTCCCCTCCAGCGTATCTACCACTCCTCCCAGTTTAGTATCATCCGCAAATTTGCTGAGAGTGCAATCCACACCATCCTCCAGATCATTTATGAAGATATTGAACAAAACCGGCCCCAGGACCGACCCTTGGGGCACTCCACTTGATACCGGCTGCCAACTAGACATGGAGCCATTGATCACTACCCGTTGAGCCCGACAATCTAGCCAGCTTTCCACCCACCTTATAGTGCATTCATCCAGCCCATACTTCCTTAACTTGCTGACAAGGATACTGTGGGAGACCGTGTCAAAAGCTTTGCTAAAGTCAAGAAACAATACATCCACTGCTTTCCCTTCATCCACAGAACCAGTAATCTCATCATAAAAGGCGATTAGATTAGTCAGGCGTGACCTTCCCTTGGTGAATCCATGCTGGCTGTTCCTGATCACTTTCCTCTCATGCAAGTGCTTCAGGATTGATTCTTTGAGGACCTGCTCCATGATTTTTCCAGGGACTGAGGTGAGGCTGACTGGCCTGTAGTTCCCAGGATCTTCATTTGGCCCTCCTGATATGATTCCTACATGCCCGAGCAATATTTTTATACTCTTCCCTGGTCATATGTCCAACCTTCCACTTCTTGTAAGCTTCTTTTTTATATTTAAGATCCGCTAGGATTTCACCATTAAGCCAAGCTGGTCGCCTGCCATATTTACTATTCTTTCGACTCATTGGGATAGTTTGTCCCTGTAACCTCAACAGGGATTCCTTGAAATACAGCCAGCTCTCCTGGACTCCTTTCCCCTTCAAGTTAGTCCCCCAGGGGATCCTGGCCATCCATTCCCTGAGGGAGTCGAAGTCTGCTTTCCTGAAGTCCAGGGTCTGTATCCTGCTGCTTACCTTTCTTCCCTGTGTCAGGATCCTGAACTCAACCAACTCATGGTCACTGCCTCCCAGATTCCCATCCACTTTTGCTTCCCCTACTAATTCTACCCGGTTTGTGAGCAGCAGGTCAAGAAAAGCGCCCCCCCTAGTTGGCTCCTCTAGCACTTGCACCAGGAAATTGTCCCCTACGCTTTCCAAAAACTTCCTGGATTGTCTATGCACCGCTGTATTGCTCTCCCAGCAGATATCAGGAAAATTAAAGTCACCCATGAGAATCAGGGCATGCGATCTAGTAGCTTCCGTGAGCTGCTGGAAGAAAGCCTCATCTACCTCATCCCCCTGGTCCGGTGGTCTATAGCAGACTCCCACCACTACATCACTCTTGTTGCACGCACTTCTAAACTTAATCCAGAGACACTTAGGTTTTTCTACAGTTTCGTACCAGAGCTCTGAGCAGTCATACTGCTCCCTTACATACAGTGCTACTCCCCCACCTTTTCTGCCCTGTTATTTAAAAAGGTAAATTTTATTAAAAACAAAAAGAAAGGAAATACCTCTGGAACATAGGTTTTGCTAGATTTTAAAAACCCGCTTACAAAAATAAAATGTCAAGAATAACCTTCTTGGGGTCCAGCTTAATGGTTACAAGCAAAACAAAAGCATCTGGGGTTAGCACAGAGGAGTCCACAAGCCAATAAGAAATAAAAGAAATAATCCTAATCATGTCTTCCTAGACATTCTCTGATTTACTTACATATCTGGGGTTTCAGATAAGCAATTCCTAGGTATGATTTGATGATTTTTCATACCTGGTTTAAAGCTTCCTATAGCATAGTTTAACCCTGTTCCTGCTCTGTGTCTCCTCTCTCTGGAGAACAACTACAGACAGACAAAGGGAAAGATTTTTCCCAATTTTAAAAAAATTCTAGCCCTCCCATTGGCTCTTTTGGTCAGGTGTCCACTCTCTTCTTTTTACCTATGGGCTTTTAAAACCCTTTACAGGTAAAGCAAGTAGAGAACAGCTACCAAGAGGATTTTTATAGCTAACTGGCTGGCTGGGTGTCCATAAAAGGAAGCTACCCCTTCCCCACCTTCATTTATCACACCATCCTTAGAAGTTTTTAAGGCCCAACTTGACAAAGCCCTCGCTGGGATGATTTATAGAATCATAGAATCATAGAATATCAGGGTTGGAAGGGACCCCAGAAGGTCATCTAGTCCAACCCCTGCTCAAAGCAGGACCAATTCCCAGTTAAATCATCCCAGCCAGGGCTTTGTCAAGCCTGACCTTAAAAACCTCTAAGGAAGGAGATTCTACCACCTCCCTAGGTAACGCATTCCAGTGTTTCACCACCCTCTTAGTGAAAAAGTTTTTCCTAATATCCAATCTAAACCTTCCCCACTGCAACTTGAGACCATTACTCCTCGTTCTGTCATCTACTACCATTGAGAACAGTCTAGAGCCATCCTCTTTGGAACCCCCTTTCAGGTAGTTGAAAGCAGCTATCAAATCCCCCCTCATTCTTCTCTTCTGCAGGCTAAACAATCCCAGCTCCCTCAGCCTCTCCTCATAACTCCTGTGTTCCAGTCCCCTAATCATTTTTGTTGCCCTTCGCTGGACTCTCTCCAATTTATCCACATCCTTCTTGAAGTGTGGGGCCCAAAACTGGACACAGTACTCCAGATGAGGCCTCACCAATGTCGAATAGAGGGGAACGATCACGTCCCTCGATCTGCTCGCTATGCCCCTACTTATACATCCCAAAATGCCATTGGCCTTCTTGGCAACAAGGGCACACTGCTGACTCATATCCAGCTTCTCGTCCACTGTCACCCCTAGGTCCTTTTCTGCAGAACTGCTGCCTAGCCATTCGGTCCCTAGTCTGTAGCTGTGCATTGGGTTCTTCCGTCCTAAGTGCAGGACCCTGATTCAACCCTGGTGTAACTCCATTTAATTAGTGGTGTTACACCAGGGATGAATTTGGCCCAGTGCTCCTGTGTGCAGTGCACACAGTTTAGAATCATAGAAGCGTAGGGCTGGAGGGGAGCTCAAGAAGCCATCTAGTCCACCCCGTGTGCCAAGGCAGGATTAAGGGTATGTCTGCACTACGAAATTAGGTCGAATTTATAGAAGTCGGTTTTGTAGAAAGCGGTTTTATACAGTTGATTGTGTGTGTCCCCACACAAGTGCTCTAAGCGCATGTAGTCAGCGGAGTGTGTGTGTGTACCGAGGTGACCGTCGACTTCCGGAGCGTTGCACTGTGGGTGGCTATCCCACAGTTCCCGCAGTCTCCGCCGCCCATCTGAATTCTGGGTAGAAATCCCAGTGCCTGATGGGGCTAAAGCATTGTCACGGGTGGTTCTGGGTACATATCATCAGGCCCCCGTTCCCTCCCTCCCTCCGTGAAAGCAAGGGCAGACAATCATTTTGCACCTTTTTTCTTGAGTTACCTGTGCAGACGCCATACCACGGCAAGCATGGAGCCCGCTCCGCTAACCGTCACCGTATGTCTCCTGGGTGCTGGCAGACGTGATACTGCATTGCTACACAGCAGCAGTTAATTGCCTTTTGGCAGCAGACAGTGCAGTATGACTGGTAGCCATCATCGACATAGTCCTGGGTGCTCTTTTAATCGGGCGCCTGGGCAAACATGGGAGTGACTCATCCAGGTCATTTCCCTTTTAAGTTTTGTCTCGTGGCGATTCAGTCCTACTGGCAGTGCACTGTCTTTTAACCTCCAGCCAGCAGAAAATGATGGCTAGTCGTCATACTGCACCATCTTCTGCCGAGGACCCAGGAGATGATGACGGCTAGCGGTCGTACTGCACAGTCTGCTGGCAGCAAGATGTATAAATATAGATGAAGTGGCTCAAAACAAGAAATAGACCAGATTTGTTTTGTATTCATTTTCTCCTCCTTCCCTCTGTGAAATCAATGGCCTGTCAAACCCAGTTTTGAGTTCTATCCTTGAGGTTTGTGAGTTCTATCCTTGAGGAGGCCATTCAGTTTCTTGCAAAGCCACCCCCTTTGTTGATTTTAATTCCCTGTAAGCCAACCCTGTAAGTCATGTCGTCAGTTGCACCTCCCTCCATCAGGGCAACGGCAGACAATCGTTCCGTGCCTTTTTTCTGTGCAGACGCCATACCACGGCAAGCATGGAGCCCGCTCAAATCACTTTGGCAATTAGGAGCACATTAAACACCACGCGCATTATCCAGCGGTATATGCAGCACAGGAACCTGGCAAAGCGATACGGGTGAGTAGGCGACGTCAGCGTGGTTAAGTCAGTGATGAGGACATGGACACAGACTTCTCTCAAAGCAGGGGCCCTGGCAATGTGGGCATCATGGTGCTAATGGGGCAGGTTCATGCTGTGGAACGCCGATTCAGGGGTCGGGAAACAAGCACAGAGTGGTGGGACCGCATAGTGTTGCAGGTCTGGGATGATTCCCAGGGGTTGCGAAACTTTCGCATGCGTAAGTGCACTTTTATGGAACTTTGTGACTTGCTTTCCCCTGCCCTGAGATGCAAGAATACCAAGATGAGAGCAGCCCTCACAGCTGAGAAGCGAGTGGCGATAGCCCTGTGGAAGCTTGCAATGCCAGACAGCTACCGGTCAGTCGGGAATCAATTTGGAGTGGGCAAATCTACTGTGGGGGCTGCTGTGATGCAAGTAGCCCACGCAATCAAAGATCTGCTGATATCAAGGGTAGTGACCCTGGGAAATGTTCAGGTCATAGTGGATGGCTTTGCTGCAATGGGATTCCCTAACTGTGGTGGGGCCATAGACGGAACCCATATCCCTGTCTTGGCACCGGAGCACCAAGCCGCCGAGTACATAAACCACAAGGGGCACTTTTCGATAGTGCTGCAAGCTCTGGTGGATCACAAGGGACGTTTCACCAACATCAACGTGGGATGGCCAGGAAAGGTACATGACGCTCGCATCTTCAGGAACTCTCGTCTGTTTCAAAAGCTGCAGGAAGGGACTTTATTCCCAGACCAGAAAATAACTGTTGGGGACGTTGAAATGCCTATATGTATCCTTGGGGACCCAGCCTACCCCTTAATGCCATGGCTCATGAAGCCGTACACAGGCAGCCTGGACAGTAGTCAGGAGCTGTTCAACTACAGGCTGAGCAAATGCAGAATGGTGGTAGAATGTGCATTTGGACGTTTAAGAGCGCGCTGGCGCAGTTTACTGACTCGCTTAGACCTCAGCAAAACCAATATTCCCACTGTTATTATTGCTTGCTGTGTGCTCCACAATATCTGTGAGAGTAAGGGGGAGATGCTTTTGGAAGGGGTGGGAGGTTGAGGCAAATCGCCTGGCTGCTGGTTTCACACAGCCAGACACCAGGGTGGTTAGAAGAGCACAGGAGGGCGCGGTGCTCATCAGAGAAGCTTTGAAAACCAGTTTCATGACTGGCCAGGCTACGGTGTGAAAGTTCTGTTTGTTTCTCCATGATGAAACCCACCGCCCCTTGGTTCACTCTGCTTCCCTGTAAGCCAACCACCCTCCCCTCCTCCCTTTGATCACCGCTGTCAGAGGGAATAAAGTCATTGGTGCTTCACATTCATGCATTCTTTATTCATTCATCACACAGATAGGGGGATAACTACCAAGGTAGCCCGGGAGGGGTGGTGGAGGAGAGAAGCACCAGGAGGGGTGGTGGAGGAGGGAAGGACAAGGCCATACAGCACTTTAAAAGTTTAAAACTCATTGAATGCCAGCCTTCTGTTGCTTGGGCAATCCTCTGGGGTGGAGTGGCCGAGTGGCCAGAGGCCCCCGCACCATGTTCTTGGGCGTCTGGGTGAGGAGGCTATGGAACTTGGGGAGGAGGGTGGTTGGTTACACAGGGGCTGTAGCGGTGATCTGTGCTCCTGCTGCCTTTCCTGCAGCTCAACCATATGCTGGAGCATATTGGTTTGATCCCCCAGCAGCCTCAGCATTGAATCCTGCCTCCTTTCATCATGCTGCCGCCACATTTGAGCTTCAGCCCTCTCTTCAGACCGCCACTTACTCTCTTCAGCCCGCCACCTCTCCTCCCTGTCATATTGTGCTTTCCTGCACTCTGACATTGTCTGCCTCCATGCAGTTGTCTGTGCTATGTCAGTGTGGGAGGACACCATGAGCTCAGAGGACATTTCATCACGAGTGTGTTTTTTTCGCCTTCTAATCTTCACTAGCCTCTGGGAAGGAGAAGATCCTGTGATCATTGAAACACATGCAGCTGGTGGAGAAAAAAAAAGAGGCAGTGGTATTTAAAAAGACACATTTTCTAGAACAGTGGCTACACTCTTTCACGGTAAACCTTGCTGTTAACATTACATACACAGCACATGTGCTTTCCTTTCAAGGTCGCATTTTGCCTCCCCCCACCAAGTGGCTAGCCCCTCACCCCCCCCCCCCCGACTAACAGCGGGGAACATTTCTGTTCAGTCACAGGCAAACAGCCCAGCAGGAACGGGCACCTTTGCATGTCCCCTTAAGAAAAGCACCCTATTTCAACCAGGTGACCATGAATGATATCACTCTCCTGAGGATAACACAGAGAGATAAAGAACGGATGTTGTTTGAATGCCAGCAAACATACACTGCAATGCTTTTTTCTACAATGATTCCCGAGTACGTGCTACTGGCCTGGTGTGGTAAAGTGTGCTACCATGGTGGGTGGAATAAGGCTGCCCTCCCCAGAAACCTTTTGCAAAGGCTTTGGGAGTACATCCAGGAGAGCTGCAAATCCCAGGGCAAATTAATCATTAAACATGCTTGCTTTTAAACCATGTATAGTATTTTAAAAGGTACACTCACCAGAGGTCCCTTCTCTGCCTGGCAGGTCTGGGAGGCAGCCTTGGGTGGGTCTGGGGGGGGGACTGCCTCCAGGTCCAGGATGAGAAACAGTTCCTGGCTGTTGGGAAAACCGGTTTCTCCTCTTGCTTGCTGTGAGCTATCTACAACTTCATCACCATCATCTTCCTCGTCCCCAAAACCTGCTTCTGTGTTGCCTCCATCTCCATTGAAGGAGTCAAACAACACAGCTGGGGTCATGGTGGCTGAACCCCTAAAATGGAATGCAGCTCATCATAGAAGCGGCATGTTTCGGGCTCTGACCCGGAGCAGCCGTTTGCCTCTCTGGTTTTCTGGTAGGCTTGTCTCAGCTCCTTAAGTTTCACGCGGCATTGCTTCGGGTCCCTGTTATGGCCTCTGTCCTTCATGCCCTGGGAGATTTTGACAAATGTTTTGGCATTTCGAAAACTGGAACGGAGTTCTGATAGCACGGATTCCTCTCCCCATACAGCGATCAGATCCCGTACCTCCCGTTCGGTCCATGCTGGAGCTCTTTTGCGATTCTGGGACTCCATCATGGATGATGATCATCCATGAGCATCATCCATACTGATGAGCTCTGCATGGTCACCTCTGCTGATGAACTCTGGCCAGCATGGCAAGCTGCGGGTGACCATGCAAACAGGAAATCGAAATTCAAAAGTTCGCGGGCCTTTTCCTGTCTACCTGGTCAGTGCATCTAAGTTGAGAGTGCTGTCCAGAGCGTGCTGTTCAGAGCACTCTGGGATAGCTCCCGGAGGCCAATACCGTCTAATTGCATCCACAGTACCCCAAATTAGACCCAGCAAGGCCAATTTAAGCGCTAATCCACTTGTCAGAGGTGGATTAAGGAAATCGATTTTAAGAGCCCTTTAAGTTGAAAAAAAGGGCTTCATCGTGTGGACGGGTGCAGGTTTACATCGATTTAACGTTGCTAAATTCGACCTAAACTCCTATTGTAGACCAGGGCTAAGTGTACTTGTGTCTGTGTATACCCTGTATCTGGAGCTCTGCATTTCAGTATGGGCCAGCCTGATTCTGAATACACCAGTGTGAATCTATTGTAACTCCAGGAGCAACCACTAACAGGAAAGAAAGAGGACTAGTGGGCTGCTTTATACTGGGTCTATACGGGCAAAACTGAAAGCCAAGTCTAACCCTGCAGTTGAAATCAATTGAAGTCAATGGGAGCTTTCAGTGTGAAGCTAGGATTTCACCCTATGTGTCTAACAATCAGTGGAAAATCAAGTAGAGGCAAACCCATTCCCTAACACCAAATGCAGGTAGCTTGGCTGGGCATTGAGACTCTCCAGAGAGGAGAAAGGGAACAGAGCTGCTTTGCAGAGCACTTGGTGGCTAGAGCAGCTTCCAAGGCAGTAGGTATAGCTCCTCCCAAGGGGGCGGAGGGCTCGGTGGCCCAGTATATAATTGATTGGAAACACTGTGGTAGCACGAAAGCTCTCCCATTCCCATCACTATGGTAGCTCCACCATAGACAATCCAGGAAGTTTTTGAAAAGCGTAGGGGACAATTTCCTCGTGCAAGTGCTAGAGGAGCCAACTAGGGGGGGAGCTTTTCTTGACCTGCTGCTCACAAACCGGGAAGAATTAGTGGGGGAAGCAAAAGTGGATGGGAATCTGGGAGGCAGTGACCATGAGTTGGTTGAGTTCAGGATCCTGACACAGGGAAGAAAGGTAAGCAGCAGGATACGGACCCTGGACTTCAGGAAAGCAGACTTCGACTCCCTCAGGGAACGGATGGGTAGGATCCCCTGGGAGACTAACATGAAGGGGAAAGGAGTCCAGGAGAGCTGACTGTATTTCAAGGAATCCCTGTTGAGGTTACAGGGACAAAGCATCCCGATGAGTCAAAAGAATAGTAAATATGGCAGGCAACCAGCTTGGCTTAACGGTGAAATCCTAGCGGATCTAAAACATAAAAAAGAAGCTTACAAGAAGTGGAAGATTGGACATATGACCAGGGAAGAGTATAAAAATATTGCTCGGGCATGTAGGAATGAAATCAGGAGGGCCAAATTGCACCTGGAGCTGCAGCTAGCAAGAGATGTCAAGAGTAACAAGAAGGGTTTCTTCAGGTATATTGGCAACAAGAAGAAAGCCAAGGAAAGTGTGGGCCCCTTACTGAATGAGGGAGGTAACCTAGTGACAGAGGATGTGGAAAAAGCTAATGTACTCAATGCTTTTTTTGCCTCTGTCTTCACTAACAAGGTCAGCTCCCAGACAGCTGCACTGGGCATCACAACATGGTGAGTAGATGGCCAGCCCTCTGTGGAGAAAGAGGTGGTTAGGGACTATTTAGAAAAGCTGGACGTGCACAAGTCCATGGGGCCGGACAAGTTGCATCCGAGAGTGCTAAAGGAATTGGCGGCTGTGATTGCAGAGCCATTGGCCATTATCTTTGAAAACTCGTGGCGAACGGGGGAAGTCCCAGATGACTGGAAAAAGGCTAATGTAGTGCCAATCTTTAAAAAAGGGAAGAAGGAGGATCCTGGGAACTACAGGCCAGTCAGCCTCACCTCAGTCCCTGGAAAAATCATGGAGCAGGTCCTCAAAGAATCAATCCTGAAGCACTTACATGAGAGGAAAGTGATCAGGAACAGTCAGCAAGGATTCACCAAGGGAAGGTCATGCCTGACTAATCTAATCGCCTTCTATGATGAGATTACTGGTTCTGTGGATGAAGGGAAAGCAGTGGATGTATTGTTTCTTGACTTTAGCAAAGCTTTTGACACGGTCTCCCACAGTATTCTTGTCAGCAAGTTAAAGAAGTATGGGCTGGATGAATGCACTATAAGGTGGGTAGAAATTTACCTAGATTGTCGGGCTCAACGGGTAGTGATCAATGGCTCCATGTCTAGTTGGCAGCCGGTGTCAAGTGGAGTGCCCCAGGGGTCGGTCCTGGGGCCGGTTTTGTTCAATATCTTCATAAATGATCTGGAGGATGGTGTGGATTGCACTCTCAGCAAATTTGCGGATGATACTAAAGTGGGAGGAGTAGTAGATACGCTGGAGGGCAGGGATAGGATACAGAGGGACCTAGACAAATTGGAGGATTGGGCCAAAAGAAATCTGATGAGGTTCAATAAGGATAAGTGCAGGGTCCTGCACTTAGGACGGAAGAACCCAATGCACAGCTACAGACTAGGGACCGAATGACTAGGCATCAGTTCTGCGGAAAAGGACCTAGGGGTGACAGTGGACGAGAAACTGGATATGAGTCAGCAGTGTGCCCTTGTTGCCAAGAAGGCCAATGGCATTTTGGGATGTATAAGCAGGGGCATAGCGAGCAGATGGGGGCTGGGAGGGACTGGTGCAGAGCTGCTACCGTCTAGCTCATTAAGCTGCCATTATGGTTGCCTTGCCTTTGCCTTGCACCTTGTCACTTAACACCTGTGCCAAATGAATATAAAACACTCCCACCAGTGTGGACGGGAAGTTCTGACTTGATAGCAGTTAACTGGGGCCATAAGGAGCAAGACAACGGAGACCTGGGCTCAAAGGAAGAATGGCAGGGGCCGCTTTATCTTTGTATCCTTCTGTTGGTTGCTTTTCCTGCTGCACTCCCCTTTCATCCTCATGGCATGTAAGTGACTCTTGTTTTACACACCAGCTGAATGACAAATTGGTATAAAATACACCACTGACTCTCAGTGTGTAACTTACCTCCTCATTTATGCCACTGCAGCATTTGTCTCTAGGAGATCTGAGAAGGTGCTGACACTAAATCTCCTGATTTGTGAGACTAACATAACTGGTCATTTACTGATGAGTAAGGGAAGAGAAACTGGCCTAATGACTCGCTGGAGAGGACCAGTGAGTGTTTGGTTTTGTTATTACCAAACTCTTTGGTTGTTTCCCTGCCCTCCACCTTTTGCATGCTGCTTGTCTTCTTAGATCGTGATCTTGTTGTGGTAGGTACTATGTTTGCTCTGCTTGAATGGAGTCTTACCCGGTGGTTGGTGCTCTTAATGTTACTGTGGTAATAAGATCCCAGACCTAATGGTCTGCCCAAGACTCAAGAGGCTGAGTGCAGTTCCTTGGATCTGGTGGAGAGCATTGTACAGTGTTAAGGTATCAGGGATCTCCTTCAATCAGCTGGATGTTTGGGACAGAATAATGTAAAATGATTGGACTGGTTCCAAGGTTCTGTAACAATTGAACGCTTGTTTGAAAGGAGTCAAAGGGGACTGTGCTTCCACATCCAGCTCAGACCTTCTCTCCCTTCACCCTCCTCTCAATTAAAACCATAAACAACTCCCTGAAATGGTAAAAAATAGAGTATTTGTTCTAGGCCCTACCTCCTCAGAAGCCAGGTGAGAGGAACATGAGTGTTTTAAAAGGCATTAACGTGTCAAGGAAATGATGTGAGGTTTTCCTCCAGATGTGGCAGAGCAGACCCATTCACTGATGGGGGGAGCTGGGTGCATGCCAGCTCCCACTGTATTTTTTTTTAAAATGTATTATTTAGGTGAACTCAAATAGCTTTTCCTTATTCTCCCCTCCTCCTGAGGATCTCACTGATACCATTGGGCAGTTTGGCTCTGAGCGTGTTTCCTCTGGTTTCACTGCTCTCTGTCCATGATTTGTAAGTGGGTCATTATTCAGGAGAAGAATATCCATCCAGAAGATCTGCTGCCATCGTATCCCATCTGCCCTGGATTGCTACTGCCCAAATCCCCTGTCCCTGCGAGCAAAATGGCTGGGCCTGCGTGGGGCAAGGGTTGGCAGTAGCGTCAGTGTGTTTGTGTCTCCCGCATGCTCTGCTCCACAGAGGCTGTATCTGAGATAGTATTGAAGGGGTTTCCTGGTGCAGGATGAGGGTTTGGTCAATGAATCCATGGCTCTCTAGATTCACTGGCTGCCAATAATGAGGCTCACTGTGGAGGTTGCTGCCACCCTTTTGTGTCTTAATTGGTGCTCATGGCTTGGGATTACACTCAGTCCCACCCGAGCGCTGCAGTCCTTACTCGATCAAAACTCCCAAAGAAAATACACCAGGGATTATAGAAATACTCCACTTCCACAAGCCCCTCATTCTGATTCCCCTAAAGATGCACAAACCCACATTAGTGACTGGGCAGACAGTATTTATGGTAAAGAAGGGAGTGAGATTTGGGAGGCCGTGTGCATGACATGTTTTATGCTGGTGTAACTCCATTGACTTCAGGGGGGTTATTCTGTCGTGTTCCAGTGTGAGAGGATAATCTAGCAGTAGAGGTTTAAAAATTAAAACCCTGTAAATTAGAACTCTCCCATGGGTCTCCCAGGGTATCTCAGGTTTCAGTTTCTGCAGCCTTGTGTCATCATTTGCTGTTGAGCGAAGTGAGTGTAAAATGCCCAGTCAGTGCCTGAGTCAGTGGAGTTCTACACTCTGTCCCATGCAGTAGGTACCTAAGATACAGGGCAGTGAAAATTGGGCCCAGTACCTGTTGTTGCTGAGGATTTTTAATTCCAAGGGGTTTTTTGGCTTTTAAAAATTGCACTATTGCTTATTCCAGATGAGCTAAGAAATTATGTGAGGATGCCATCCAGCAAGGTTCATCAATCCTTGGGGCCCTCCAAGATGCCTGAAGGATTCCAGAGCAAAGTTGTGGCCCCTCGTAATCCTAAACTTGTCAGAGAAGAAGAAAAGGCTGTTACTGTAAGTACTTAACACATGGCTAGAACATCTGATCAACATCAGGGGTGGGGAGGGACCCCACAGTGCCAGTTTCCCTGCCCCCCTTTCCCACAAAGAGGTAATCCCACATTTTGTTTTGTCTTCTGACTTCAGGAAGCCCCTCCTATGGGATCCAGGATCAATGGATGAGGAAGGGGTGGGCAAGAGGAAAGGAGTGGGAGGATACTCATCATCCCTTACCACAGACCTTGCAGTAAAGGAGAACCCCAGCAAAACAGCCGTCTCCTCAGAGTTTAAACTGGAAGCAGGTCCTTAACTAGTGGAGTGATGCTGGTGGTTGGTGCAGTAGGAACTTGCTATGCAAGCCATATCTTATGAGACTATTCCTGTTAGGCTCAACTCATCCCACCCTACTGTAAGATCTAGCAGCCTTGGGGAATTTGCCTGGCGTAGGGGCTTCTCCAGATGGCATTGAGACACCATAATGGCCCTACACCTACCCCTGCACTAGCCCTTGGGGAATGTCAAGGATGATCTGGGAGAGAAGGAAGCCTGGCCTGTGTGCCACTGAACTCCAGCTATTCCTGGCTGATGCAGTAGCCCCTACGTGCCTTTGGCAGCTGGTCATAAGTTTGGGTCGTCTTCAGGCTGCTGTAACCTGAGCCTGGGGTTGAACTCATCCAGAATAGGTGAACACAGAAATGATATCATGCCAGCTTTGTCCCCTCATGAACTCTGTGTCAACCTCAGTTCCAATGCAGGGATCCACTGAGCCACTGACTTCATGTCACGTGAAGTGAGGACTAATATGATAAAGGGCTTGTAGGGTCAGGGGTCAAACCCCGCCCCTTTTATCCACACATTTAGTGAATGGGGTTTACTGTTTGAGAAGGTAAGCAGGATTCAGCCCAATGCTAGATCAGACCATGGAAACAGCTCTTTAGAGTGCCATCAAAAAGGCTATAAGGACAAAGCAAGATCAGACAACTACTGATTAAAATTTGATGATCTAAACTTGGGCCATTCCTCTTTCCTTGAATCTTGTCGCTCCATTTCTTTTATGCTTTGCCTTGACAATTCCCTCAGAGAAGTTGTCCCTACATGGGTCTTTGCATGAGCATTGTGTAATAGTGTAGCCATGGGATTTTACTAACTTTTTTCCTTTTAAGTCACTTGCTTCAGTCAGGAGTTAAAGGAACTCCCCGCCCAAAGAATCAAATTCCTCAGCTAGATGTCATTTCAAATCATGGCTGACAGAGAGACAAATAGGATGGAATCTCTTGGGTACTGCATGTATATTCCGCTCTGTATAATTAATTTACCAGTTTTAAATATTTCAGCAGGGAACTTAGTGGCATTCCAGGACTACCCTAACGGCTGAGAACACAAATTATTTATCAGCGGCACTGTAACAAGAAAAACCATTTATATAGCTCTGGTTCCTGTTGTTTTGAATTGCAGCTGACTCCATCTGCCTTCCTGAAGGAGATGTCTCTTACTACGGAGCAGAAGCTGGCTAGTACTCATGAGATGCGGCCACCTCAGATTATTGAGCTTTTAGACATGAGTGAAACCTCCCATCAAAAGGTAGCACTTCTCTGCCCTTCCCTCCAGCTCCCTTTTTCTTTCTATTTTATGTGATGTTTACAGAGACACAGTACATAGGATTCAACTTGTTTAAATCCTGCACACAGTGGGCCTGACTGTCCTCTCAAACCACTTATTTCAATGGAACTACTCCTAGTTTACACTTGTGTAAGTCAGAGGGGATTCAGGCTCCATGTCTTTTGCAGACAAAGGGCCAGATTCTGATCTCACTTCCACCAGTATGAATGCAGAGGATCTCAGTTTAAATGAATGGAGTTTGTCTGGATTTTAATTTCTTCTTTTTTGAGTGATGATCTCTATATGTGTTTCAATTGTGGGTGCACATGTGTGCCATGCGCCAGAGCTGGCAGGTTTTCATAGCAGTGACTGCTGACTGGCACATGTGTCTTGGCACATGACTGCTGACTGGCACATGACTGGCACATGTGTCATGCGTTTCCATAGGCCATGTGGGTCAAGGCCTCTCCAGTTCCCTCTTACTGCTGCGTGGCTGGGGTCAGAACCCCTGATCCTGTTTACACTAAGAGAGCTTTTAGTGTTCCTGTTTATAGTTCCTCTTTGTTGTTTTTTGCAGTGTAGATTGTTTTAAATAGGCGTGATAGTTTTCCCAGGTCTGGACCCCCAACCCTGGGGTCTCTGTCCTGTAATCTGGGGTTCAATGACTGTTTATCTGCCCTTGCTAGTTCTCCAGCACAAGGACCAGCACTGTCTGTACTGCTTCAGGGAAGCCCATTTTGCTGCTTGCTGTGCTATCTGTAAGGCTTTCCCACTGTGGACCTGGGAGGTGCGACAACTTCACTTTAGAAAGCACCTCATGGAGGGGACCAGGGGGCCACATGCCCATTTGGACCCAGGACCATTGGAACCAGCGGTGCAGTGTCCGTCATCAGTGGTGAGTGCACTTCCCAGCACTTCCCATGCTTTGGACCATGCCCTACCCACCTTTGCCACTGCTCTCCGGCCCATCACTCACCTGCCCGGTTCCCACTGTGGAGACAAGCTGGTCCTGCTCCAGTTGGAGAGGATGATACCCATGCTACACCATGGTCTATCCACACTGCTGGCTCCCCTGCTGCCGAAGGCATCTTTGGATTCCGAGAGCTTTTCTGAAGCAGAGCCAACATTTTCTCCGATATCCAGACACAGCTCTGACTCTTGCTCCCAACTGCCTCCACTACTCCTCTGCAGTGTTATAGTTTCACATTGCCAACTATCAGGTTCTGCTGGTGAAATACGACCTTAACACCTATGCTTGGAGAGTTCAAGGACAAGCTACCCCAAGACCAGCAGCAGCGATTGCAGGCGCTGGTGGATGAAGGGCACCTTTGTAGACGAAGTCAGCCTCCAAGCAGTGGTCAATCCAGCTGACACATCCTTGTGCTGGCTTGCCAAAGGGGTCCTCATGCACCACAAGTCCTGGGTGCAGTCCTCTAGTTTCCCTCAAGAGGTACAAACGACCATAGGGACCTCCCCTTTGATGAGGACAAGTTGTTCTATGCTAAGACTGATGAGCATCATCACTCGCTAAAGGACTCGAGGGCTACGCTGTGCTCCCTGGGGAACTATACTCCAGCCCCGCGGCGCGAACAGCAGCTCCAAAAATTCCGCCCCTGACTGTATGCACCCTATCCCCACTGTACTAGCAGTGGCCCCAGGAACCCCGACGCCAGCACCTCCAGTCCCAGCATCAGTGACCCATGACCTCAGCCAGGGCCATTTCCTCGACTCTTACCCACTGGCAACTCAAGGCATACTTCTGATAGGTCGGTTGAGAGCTGCGAACCCTTCCCCTTGCTACCTGTGGCCCCACACATCATCTTTGGGGGCCATCTTGCCCTATTCACCCACAATTGGGACAAGATCACCATGGACTGTGAGGTCCTGGAGATAATCCACTATGGACACTCCACAGAATTTCTTTTGTTTCCCTCACCCCCCAGACACCTCCAGGGGACCCTACCAATCAATGCCTTCTCCAACAAGTGGCCGAAGCTCTTCTCGCAAAGGGTGCCATAGAGACCAAAGGCTTCTACTCCTCTTACTTCCTCATCCCCAAGAAGGGTGGAGGTGCTGCCCCATTCTAGACCTGTGCATACTAAATAGCTTTATCCGAAAGTCCGAATTATGTATGCTGATGCTGGCTTCTATTATCCCCTTCCTCTCCCGCCCCGGGGCCTGGTTTGCAGCCCTTGACATGAAGGATTGTATTCAGGTTACAGGGAACCAGATGAACTAATTCGGATGGGGCCAGGCACTATTTGTGTCACCAGGCGTCAGGCCAAGATGAGGACACTGGGAATTAGGCAGGTCACAGTACATAGGGCTGGGCAAGCGTTCCAGGCAGCAGCCAGGTAGAGCCCAGTTGTGCAGATAATTTCCTGTGCCTCCCTTTGGGTTTAAATAGGAGCTCTGACCAATCCGAGGTCCCATTGTTTCACCAATCAGGGCCTAGGGGAGGCCTCACTGATATAGCTTCAGGTTTCATGGTCTCGCCGCTAGGTTGTTTAGTACCAAGCTGCTGAGTGAGACAGGGAGGTGAACTTCAGGGTCATGATACCATGGAGGTTGCATAGGGGAATGCCCCTCTGACAGCGTGGAGGCATGCTCAGCAGGATAAACATTTAAATTTGGTTTCTTGCTCAATATTTAATACCTATTCCAAGAGGATACATTACTGAAGTGCTCTACAGAGCAGAAAATCCCCAGCCAAAACCTGTAACAAATTGGTTGAGAACTATCCTAAATAGCACAGGAAACTTGGAACATATCCAAACTCCAGGGGCCGGAAATAGTTGACAGCACACACTGACAATCCTCCCCCACCTGTGGATGAAAACCTGGCCCCACTACAGTCAATGGCAAAACTCCCATCGACTTGAGTGGGCCCAGGATTTCATCATGCAGGCCTTCTCAGTCTGGACCAGTGGTTTTCAACCTGTAGTCTATGGGTCTGCAGACCATGTCAGAGATTTCCACAGTGGTCTACACCTCTGTTATAAATATAAAGGGAAGGGTAACCACCTTTTTGTATACAGTGCTATAAAATCCCTTCTGGCCAGAGGCAAAACCCTTTCACCTGTAAAGGGTTAAGAAGCTAAGGTAACCTAGCTGGCACCTGACCCAAAATGACCAATGAAAGGACAATGTCAAGGTTTCTTCCCCACTCTGAATTTTAGGGTACGGATGTGGGGACCTGCATGAAAGACCCCCTAAGCTTATTCTTACCAGCTTAGGTTAAAAACTTTCCCAGGGTACAAACTTTGCCTTGTCCTTGAACCGTATGCTGCCACCACCAAGCGTGTTAAACAAAGAACAGGGAAAGAGCCCACTTGGAGACGTCTTCCCCCAAAATATCCCCCCAAACCCTACACCCCCTTTCCTGGGGAGGGCTTAATAAGAATCCTTACCAATTTGTACAGGTGAACACAGACCCAAACCCTTGGATCTTAAGAACAATGAAAAATTAATTAGGTTCTTAAAAGAAGAATTTTAATTAAAGAAAAGGTAAAAGAATTACCTTTGTAAAATTAGGATGGTAAATACCTTACAGGGTATTCCAGAAGGAATTTTATAGCACTGTATACAAAAAGATGGCTACTCTTCCCTTTATATTTATTACAACCTCCATTTGAAATTTTTTAGGAGTCTACAAATGAAAAAAGGTTTAAAATCACTGGTCTAGACTCAAGGAGTACTTGTGGCACCTTAGAGACTAACCAATTTATTTGAGCATGAGCTTTCGTGAGCTACAGCTCACTTCATCGGATGCATGAAAGCTCATGCTCAAATAAATTGGTTAGTCTCTAAGGTGCCACAAGTACTCCTTTTCTTTTTGCGAATACAGACTAACACGGCTGTTACTCTGAAAACTGGTCTAGACTCAGATGTCCCTCGAGGGTCTTGGCGCAGGATGCCTCCTTATTAGACTGTGGAGATGGTACCTGCCTGTCGGTGCAAGGGCAAGCACAGTCAAATTAAAATATTTAGGGCTAACCTAAGAATCTCCACTGAATATGTGCTGCTTTGCCCCACAACCCCCTGCTCTGTGTGTCAGTGCACATTCCTCGGCATGCTCAAGGAACAGCGTGAAATAACACAGGTTTGAAAGGACAAAGTTGAGTATTCCTCGCTCTGGTTTAAAACTCACTAGAAAAGATTATGTAACCAAAGTTCTGTCCTCATTCAAATCCTCCAGGGACACCAAGGTAATGTGAAATCATATAGCCTTGTCTTCTGTCATCTTTTGCTGAACTCTGAACAGCTGCTGCATTGCTTCTCTTGGTTGCCTTCCTTACTGACACTAAAACTCTCTGCTCTCTAGTCTCCTGGGCCAGATCTTCAAAGGTATTTAAGCACCTTACTCCCATAGGATCCTCCCAGATCCTCAAAGGCATTTAGGCACCTAACTTCCATGGGATCCTCAAAGGCATTTAGGAGCTTAATTCCCATGCCTTACTCCTATGCCAGTTAGGCATTTAAATATCTGAGGATATGGACCCTGATGTCTTTACCTCAGGGTGAGTGCAGGCTATAAAGTTAATGGGCAACAATCATCCCTACAGTATCTCCACTGGGGTCCTGATGTAAATTCATTGATCTCAGTTACTCCATGGTTCTTTTGGGGAGTGTTCACTGCAAACCTTATATAATTGCTCATAGAGATGGTCTAGATTGCATCCTGTTAAAGAGCAATGCAGAATTTGCATTCATGACCCCATTCCTCCAAGCATTTCTGTGTCCACTTACTGAGTGTCTCTTTACATCTTTAGTTCTCTTCAGTTGACCTGGAGCAGAGCTTGTTTCAGCCCTTCCCATCAGAGGTGGTATTTCAGAACTATGCCCCTTGTGAGATCTATGAAGTCCCGCTGATTCTGAGGAACAATGACAAGGTAAGAGCCATCACTTGGACCTTTACCAGTCCATGGTGTTGTCTAATTTCTATAGGTTTTGTACTGCACTGATCACTGTGTTATTAGCTCAGTGTTGGAGCACGGCCTATAATAAGATGCTTCTGATGGCTATAGTTACAAAGTGACTGTAACCTACCAGCAGAATTTGTGCCCCTAAGTGCCTGATGCTTCAGTGTGTAGGACACACATTTTTCTGCAAGCTAAAATTCTGATTTATTCATGCAAATGGATTTTGCACCCGTATCCTGGGTACTTAGATGTTTAACTACTGCACTGGCAGGCATAAATGCCAATTGACATTGAAAGGTTTCATGTGAAGGTGTGAGCCTGAAAATCAAACTTTCAGACTGACTAGGTCTAATCTTTCTCATTTGTGTGACCTGCTTTGTGACTGTGTCGCCTAAGGGGGATAATATTTCGATTAGGATCCAAATTAGGTTTACTCTGGGATAAGAGGCCAAGGCTGAGTTAGGGCAAGGTTTGCATTGATGGTGCCAAAATCTGATGAATTGTTCTGAACTGGGGTCCAAATGTCGCTCTGGTGGAAGGACATGCAAGCTCATTGTCTTCATTGGGGGCTGTTCCTCTGACACCAGGATTGGAACAGGCCCTGGGACTGGGAGAGGAGTGTCTTTCTGCTATTTGGATCTAGAACTCAAGCCAAAGGCGCAGATTTGGTGTGGGGATAGACTCAGAACCACCTTTCCTCCTGAAATCCAAAGGGAACCCATTCTTAGGGTTTGGTTTTGGCCTGTCCTTGCTGTAGCTGCCCTGGACAGTGAGAAAGTACCATTTATAGAGTAGTGGTAAGCAGGTCCCTGCTTCCTTGATGAAGGGCCTTATCCTTTGATGTGCCAAGTGCCCATTTTAATGTCTTTTTAAAGCTCACCTCTTCCTTTTCGAGGCTCATTTTGTCCTCCTTTTTGGTCCCCTTTGTTGACATGGGCCTTGACAGGAAGTGCAGGACATTTAGGCTTGCCATGTGATGAACTGAAAGAACAGTTTCCTGCTTGCTGATAACACTCACCCATACACCTCTCATTCCATAGACTCCACTTAGTCTCTGCTTGAACCATGCAGATGGGCCTTGTCTGAACCCAGGGAAGATGGAAGTCTTGGGAGGGGTTCTTGGCTCGCTCCTTTTTGTGTCCCTGCTCATGGAGGGGTCTGTTCCAAAGGAGTTAACCCAATTAGGAACCATTTTTGGCGATGTCCTTCCTTTGGAGAGCTATGTTTCTAAGGTGGTGCCAGAGTGTTTTGGGCTTCAGCCTTGCACATGCTGTGGCCTTCTCTGTCCTGCCATGGCCAGGGAACAATAGCACGAGCCCTTGTGGCCAGAAGGCTCAATTCCTGCCAGTAATTTCCTCTTCGCAGTGTTCCCAGCAGGACTTCTCTGCTACTCACAGCTAGTGTGTAGCATGCCTGACTGATCAGCCGTACTCTGACTACACCCACCACATGTTCCGTGCCTGCCTACTAAGTGATTGTCAAGGTTCCTTCCCCACTCTGAACTCTAGGGTACAGATGTGGGGACCTCCATGAAAACCTCCTAAGCTTCCTTTTACCAGCTTAGGTTAAAACTTCCCCAAGGTACAAATTAATTTTACCCTTTGCCCTTGCATTTCCACTGCCACCACCAAACTTTATCTGGGTTTACTGGGAAACGTAGTTTGGACATGTCTTTCCCCCCAGAATCCTCCCAACCCTTGCACCCCACTTCCTGGGGAAGGTTTGGTAAAAATCCTCACCAATTTGCATAGGTGACCACAGACCCAAACCCTTGGATCTGAGAACAATGAAAAAGCATTCAGTTTTCTTACAAGAAGACTTTTAATAGAAGTAAAGGAATCACCTCTGTAAAATCAGGATGGTAGATACCTTACAGGGTAATAAGATTCAAAACATAGAGAATCCCTCTAGGCAAAACCTTAAGTTACAAAAAAGACACACAGACAGGAATAGTCATTCTATTCAGCACAGTTCCTTTCTCAGCCATTTAAAGAAATCATAATCTAACACATACCTAGCTAGATTACTTACTAAGTTCTAAGACTCCATTCCTGTTCTGTCCCCAGCAAAAGCATCACACAGACAGACACAGACCCTTTGTTTTTTCCCCCTCCCGCCAGCTTTTGAAAGTATCTTGTCTCCTCATTGGTCATTTTGGTGAGGTGCCAGCGAGGTTACCTTTAGCTTCTTAACCCTTTACAGGTGAGAGGATTTTTCCTCTGGCCAGGAGGGATTTTAAAGGGGTTTACCCTTCCCTTTATATTTATGACAGTGATGGATTGGCATGAACCAAGAGCATCCTGCCTCTGGTCAAGACCTTTTTTAGCCTTGTTCTTTAGATGCTGTAGCAGTGTGAGACTCACCCCTGTGGCACCTCCTGCTGGTCGTCCAGGGAATTAGTGTTCCAGCCTCCGGAGCGCCCTCTGCAGGCCGGTGTCCTGCTTGCTGCTGGCCCCCATGTCCCTCCCGGACCCCGGTGCCCCTTTTACCCAGGGTGCTTCCCCCTGGCAGTACCTCCACAGATCTGGGTCTCACCTCCCCCAGGGAATCCCCACCCACTATCCCCACCTCACCTCAGTCTGTTGCCACTGCCAGTCATCAACTAGCCCCCGTTCCCTGAGGCCGACTGCAGTGTAAACGCCAGTCGTCACAGGCAAGAGGGGTTTGGACCTGCTGCCTTTGCCTACCCCCTCCAACCCCAGTATCTATTTAGCCTTATTCTAGGCCTGCAGCCTGGGGAGTTTCCAGGCCGGAGCTCCCCAGCTCCTCTAGCCTTCCCCCAGCCCTGCTCCACCTCAGGTACTCTCTCAGCTTCCAGGCAGTCAGGTCCTTTTCCCTCAGCAAGCTAGAGGGAGAGTCCTCTCAGCTCCTGGCTTCACTGGCCTTTATAGGGCCCACTGGGTCCGTTTGGGTCGTGGCCCCAGCTGCGCCTACTCCACCAATCAGCCCAGCTTTTCCCCTGTCCCAGCCCTCTCCCAGGGCTGTTTTAAGCCCTTCAGGGCAGGAGCGGGTGACCACCCTGCAACAGGAAGGAGGGTCAGTCTGCTCGGGCTGCCCTGCTGGCTGGAGTTCTCTCCCTTCTTGGGCTGCTGCTGCCACTGCTGCGGAGTGAGGGGGGGTATTGCCGGCCCGCCCCCTCCACCCTCCGCCTCCGGAAGGAGAAACTAGAACCCCACCATCGCTACCATCTATGGGTCCTTCCTGCCTGGCTGGCTGATTGCTGCTCACTGCTGCTCCTGTGGGAACCGCTGCTGCCGGTGAGGAGGAGCAAGAAGAGGACTCCCGCAGAGGGACATTGTTGAGAGGGTTCATTCACAAACGGAGTGACTTTTGACATCTCTGCTCTTCGGGGGCGGGGGTGACTTTATTGCTGCTGGGGGGAGCAAGAGGAAGAGGCGTGGAGCCCTCCTCCTTGCCCATCTGCTCCCAACCTACCACCACCCCCAACTACCGCCGCCCCCTCCGTCACCCCACATACCAACCGGACCTGCTCTTCGCCCCTCGACGTGGCTGATTGTTTTCCCCCCCTTCACCACCTGGGACTGTTTGCAGCAGTGAGCGGCAATAGACTGAGCTACACAAGCACATGTGGGCGCACGTGTCTCCTTACCTTGGACCTTCCCTCCCCCCAGCTGCATTTGGCTGGTGGGGTCCCCTCCCTGCTGTGCCCCCCAGTCCCCTGTGCTAGTTTGCCCCCCCCCCCACAGCCAGCCCCGCCTGCTACTTGTTTTGTTCCCCTAGGGGTTCTGCTTTTGTTAGTTTTGCCTCCTCTGCCCCGGCCCTTCCGTGTTTGCTACCTGCCCCGCCCCAAACTTTGGGTTTTAGTTTGGTTGCCTGCCCCTCCCTTTTATTTGTAGCTTCCATTTGTGATATATTTGATAACTTGTATTTGGTCCGGGACCTCTTGGAGCTGGGGTATAGGGATGCTGTGTCTTTTGCCCTCCTGTCCCTGGACCAGGAGAAGGCGTTTGACAGGGTGGACCACGGGTATCTCCTGGGGACCCTGTGGGCGTTTGGCTTCGGTTCCCAGTTCGTGGGCTTTTTCCAGGTGCTGTACGCTGACGCGGAGTGTCTGGTCAGGCTCAACTGGACCCTGACTGAGCCGGTCAGCTTCGGGTGGGGAGTATGGCAGGGGTGCCCCCCTTCGGGCCAGCTGTATGCTCTGGCGATTGAGCCCTTCCTCTGTCTCCTCTGCCAGAGGTTGATGGGGTTGGTGCTTCGGGACCGGAGCTGCGGCTGGTCCTGTCTACATACGCCGACGATGTGCTCCTTGTGGTCCAGGACCCGGACGACCTGGTGCGGGTGGAGGCCTGCCAGGCCGTTTACTCAGTGGCCTCCTCCACCCGGGTCAGCTGGGTCAAGCGCTCTGGCCTGGTGGTTGGGGACGGGTGGCAGGCAAGCTCCCTCCCACCTGCGCTTCAAGCCATCCAGTGGGGCATGGGTCCGCTGCTCTATCTTGGCGTTTATCTATCCGCCACGCATTCTTCTCTGCCAGAGAACTGGCAGGATTTGGACGCCAGGGTGGGTGTGTGACTGCGGAGATGGACAGGACTGTTCTGGTGTCTCTCCCTGTGAGGGAGAGTGCTGGTGCTGAACCAGCTAGTCCTGTCCATGCTCTGGCACCGGCTCAACACCCTGAGCCTGGCCCCGAGGATCCTGGCCAGGCTCCAGAGGATGGCTCTGGAGTTCTTGTGGCTGGGGCTGCACTGGTTCTCTGCAGGGGTCCTGAGTCTCCCTTGGAGGAGGGAGGACAAGGCCTGGCCTGCCTGCGCAGCCAGGTCCATGTCTTCTGCCTCCAGGCCCTGCAGAGACTCCTTTATGGTGCAGGTAGTCCGGCGTGGAGCACGTTGGTGCACGCCTTCCTCCGCCACCTCTGAGGGCTCCGATACGACCAGCAGCTCTTTTTTCTCCATCCGAGAGGTCTCCCGCGAGTCCTTTGTGGCCACCGAGGGGGCGGACCTCCTCGCGGAGCCCCTGCTACACAACCTTGATCTACGTATGCAGGTGGCAGAGTCTCCCTCGGTGCATCGGAGGTTGGTCCTGGCAGAAACCACCAGAGTCTGAGACTTCCTGGACTACGACAGGGGGGACTGGGTGGTGCCCTGTGTGCTCGGTCGACACATGGGGCTTTCCACCCTTCTGACCCCTAGGCACGTACTCCAGGAGGTGGAGGCCGCCTTGTCACCTGATTCTCTCGTTTTCCTGCGGCGAGCCCTGCGAGAGGGTGCTCTCCACCCACCCCTCTCCCCTGGCCCTCCAGACATTTTTCTTCGGCCCCTGTTCCACGAGGCCCCCCCCGGCCTCCCCGTTCCCACACTCCGAGCCAGCTGTACACCCTGCAGCCAGTCTGGTTTCGAACCGCACCCAGAAACCATCTGTACATACTTGTACTCCACACACTGCACTTCCTCACCCTCGTGTCCCGCCCCGATGGGACCTTTCCACCTCAAGAGGGTGAGGAGCCCCGGTGGGCCAGCCTTTATTCCACCTTGGACCCACGGACCTTCGGGGACATAGGTTGGTGGCTTCTTCATGGAGCCATGAGCATGGGCATGCACCTGGCGCGGTTCACCCCTATACCCGAGGCCTGCCCCTTTTGCGGCGAGGGAGAACCTGGCACACGCCTATCTTGAATGCACCAAGTTGCAGCCCCTATTCCGGCTCCTCCAGAACCTCTTGTTGAGGTTCTGGCTGCACTTCTCCCCGCACTTGTTCCTCACGAACAAGGTCAGCTCCCAGACTACTGCCCTGGGCAGCACAGCATGGGGAGGAGGTGGCCAGCCCTCTGTGGAGAAAGAAGTGGTTCGGGACTATTTAGAAAAGCTGGACGTGCACAAGTCCATGGGGCCGGATGCGTTGCATCCGAGAGTGCTAAAGGAATTGGCGGCTGTGATTGCAGAGCCATTGGCCATTATCTTTCAACACTCATGGCGATTGGGGGAAGTCCCGGATGACTGGAAAAAGGCTAATGTAGTGCCAATCTTTTAAAAAAGAGAAGGAGGAGGATCCTGGGAACTACAGGCCAGTCAGCCTCACCTCAGTCCCCTGAAAAATCGTGGAGCATGTCCTCAAGGAATCAATTCTGAAGCACTTTGAGGAGAGGAAAGTGATCAGGAACAGTCAGCATGGATTCACCAAGGGAAAGTCATGCCTGACTAATCTAATTGCCTTCTATGATGAGATAACTGGTTCTGTGGATGAAGGGAAAGCAGTGGACGTGTTATTCCTTGACTTTAGCAAAGCTTTTGACACTGTCTCCCACAGTATTCTTGCCAGCAAGTTAAAGACGTATGGGCTGGATGAATGGACTATAAGGTGGATAGAAATATGGCTAGATTGTCGGGCTCAACGGGTAGTGATCAATGGCCCCACGTCTAGTTGGAAGCCGGTATCAAGTGGAGTGCCCCAGGGGTCAGTCCTGGGGCCGATTTTGTTCAATATCTTCATAAATGATCTGGAGGATGGTGTGGATTGCACACTCAGCAAGTTTGCAGATGACACTAAACTGGGAGGAGTGGTAGATATGCTGGAGGGTAGGGATAGGATACAGAGGGACCTAGACAAATTGGAGGATTGGGCCAAAAGAAATCTGATGAGGTTCAACAAGGACAAGTGCAGAGTCCTGCACTTAGGACGGAAGAATCCAATGCACCACTACAGACTAGGGACCGAATGGCGAGGCAGCAGTTCTGCAGAGAAGGACCGAGAGGTGACAGTGGACAAGAAGCTGGATATGAGTCAACAGTGTGCCCTTGTTGCTAAGAAGGCCAATGGCATTTTGGGGTGTATAAGTAGGGGCATTGCCAGCAGATCGAGGGACGTGATCGTTCCCCTGTATTCGACATTGGTGAGGCCTCGTCTGGAGTACTGTGTCCAGTTTTGGGCCCCACACTACAAGAAGGATGTGGAGAAATTGGAAAGAGTCCAGCGGAGAGTAACAAAAATGATGAGGGGACTGGAACACATGACTTATGAGGAGAGGCTGAGGGAACTGGGATTGTTTAGTCTGTGGAAGAGAAGAATGAGGGGGGATTTGATAGTTGCTTTTAACTACCTGAAAGGTGGATCCAAAGAGGATGAATCTAGACTATTCTCAGTGATAGCAGATGACAGGACAAGGAGTAATGGTCTCAAGTTGCAGTGGGGGAGATTTAGGTTGGATATTAGGAAAAAGTTTTTCACTAGGAGGGTGGTGAAACACTGGAATGTGTTACCTAGGGAAGTGGTGGAATCCCCTTCCTTAGAAGTTTTTAAGGTTAGGCTTGACAAAGCCCTGGCTGGGATGATTTAGTTGGGGATTGGTCCTACTCTGGGCAGGGGTTTGGACAAGATAACCTCCAGAGGTCCCTTCCAACTCTGATATTCTATGATTCTCTTTGCACACCTTATCCGTGGCCCCACAAAGTCACAAGACCTCCTCATCAACCTCCTCCTGGCCCTGGCCAAAGTTTCCATCTATAACAACAGGAGGAGGATGGTGGACAAGGGGGTGCTCTGCAACTGTGGGGCCTATTTTTGCTCCTCCGTAGTTTCACGCATCCGGGCAGAGTTCCACTGGGCAGCATCACTAGCTCCCTTGACAGCTTTGAGGAGCGGTGGGCGCTGTCCGGGGTTCTCTGCTCGGTGTCCCCATCCGGTATCCTCGTTTTGAACCTATGACCTTCACTCCGACCCATTTTTCATTAGTTGTCCCCCGCATTTACTTGGTCCCTGGGTCCAGTGGTCCCTCCCTCTAGGTTGGGGGAGGGGCCTTTAGAACCTCCCACGTTTTCCAATACGACCCCGCTAAAGATGTCTACATTCTTTTGGGGGTCCCACCAGACCCCCTGGAGTCAGCAGGTCACCATGCTGCTGTGTGAGGACTCCTAGAGTGTCTCAGTTCATCTTCCCCTGGTCTGCAAATGTTCCATGTTGACATGTGTCTTCTATTTTACTCAAGCATGGCCACAGTGGGGCCCAGCCCTGGTGTCCTCATCCCTGCTTGTTAAAATCAGGATTGTTCACTTGGATTGTGTCTCAAAACAGGGTGATTTCCTTCACACTTATTCCCTCTCTGTAATTAATATGATCTCCTCACATTGATGTAATCCATTTACCAGCCTCTGTCTCTGCATCATTACTCACCTGGGGATGGATGAATCAGCCTCAGCTCAGATAGGCTCTCCTTCCCCTTTGAAGTTGTCATAAATATAAAGGGAAGGGTAAACCCCTTTAAAATACCTCCTGGCCAGAGGAAAAATCCTCTCACCTGTAAAGGGTTAAGAAGCTAAAGGTAACCTCGCTGGCACCTGACCAAAATGACCAATGAGGAGACAAGATACTTTCAAAAGCTGGGAGGAGGGAGAGAAACAAAGGGTCTGTGTCTGTCAGTATGCTGCTTTTGCTTGGGATAGAACAGGAAAGGAGTCTTAGAACTTTTAGTAAGTAATCAGCTAGGTATGCGTTAGATTATGATTTCTTTAAATGGCTGAGAAAAGAATTGTGCTGAATAGAATGACTATTTCTGTCTGTGTGTCTTTTTTGTAACTTAAGGTTTTGCCTAGAGGGATTCTCTATGTTTGAATCTAATTACCCTGTAAGGTATCTACCATCCTGATTTTACAGGGGTGATTCCTTTACTTCTATTTACTTCTATTTCTATTAAAAGTCTTCTTGTAAGAAAACTGAATGCTTTTTCATTGTTCTCAGATCCAAGGGTTTGGGTCTGTGGTCACCTATGCAAATTGGTGAGGATTTTTACCAAACCTTCCCCAGGAAGTGGGGTGCAAGGGTTGGGAGGATTCTGGGGGGAAAGACGTGTCCAAACTACGTTTCCCAGTAAACCCAGTTAGAGTTTGGTGGTGGCAGTGGATATTCCAAGGACAAAGGATAAAATTAATTTGTACCTTGGGGAAGTTTTAACCTAAGCTGGTAAAAGGAAGCTTAGGAGGTTTTCATGGAGGTCCCCACATCTGTACCCTAGAGTTCAGAGTGGGGGAGGAACCTTGACAGAAGTGTTCCCGATTTGTATGGGGCCAAATCACTGCACCACCTGTGCACCTCACTCAATGACTCTGAAGTCAGCTGACGCTACTAGATGATGTGGAGCTGCTGGGGGTGGGGAATCAGGCAGAGGAGCTTCCTTCCCCTGCCCATAACAGCACTGTCTCAGTCCCGACTCTGTCTGTCAGTCTGTGATGTGGCAGAGGTCCGTGCCACCCTTGGGCTGCTGCTCTTGCATGGGGAAAGGAGAGTTCCAGGTATTGTGTTACAGGAAAGGCTGGGTTGATGGGAGTTGCTGGAGGAGACTTCTCTGTACCCTGTGATTACCTTCAGGGAGATCTTCCTCCCAGTGGCCTCTTCTCCTCTCCCCCCTGACAATCCTGTTTCAGGTTGGTGGGAGTTGTGGGAGGAGACTTCTCCGTACCCTGTGATTACCTTCAGGGAGATCTTCCTCCCACTGGCCTCTTCCCCTCTCCCCCCTGACAATCCTGTTTCAGAGCTGTGAGCCATCTTGAGCCATGTGGCCTGTTCATGCCCCCTGTCTGTCACTCACCTGGGGAGGAATGTGTCTGCTTCCCTCTGGGCCAACCAACAGCATGGCACTGCATACCTGAAGTCTTTCCCCTCCACCCGATTGCCAGTAGAAATAGGGCTGGGCTTAGCCAGACATGCTTGTGGCTGCAAAGCCTCCCCATTGCATGTGGTTGCTATGCACTCTACTCCCCAGACTCTCTCTGGGCCCGGAACTGACCCACAGGTTTTAATGTTAATCTCTTTTGAGAAGTGAGTTAGTAACATATGTATCCTCTGCATTGAACTGACATGTCTTATAAATCACTAAGAGCAAGTACAGGGACTGATTTCCTTCTTACATACACTGGAGTAAAATTAACTCAATGGTGTTAGTGTCCAGAAATGTTCATTTAAATCAGAAATGGGAACAGACTGACTTACTGGCAGCAGTAGAATGCCTTTTAATTGCATGCTTATGAACGAATTTCAGAAGCCCTTTCAGTGCCATGCCTTTTCTGAGAGGAGTAGCTCTGTTTTACCTTTAGAGGGCTCACGATCGCCAGCACCTCAGCTCTTTCCACAGTGTCTGCCGCCTTTGCTTGAAATAACTTTGTGATCATTTTGAGATTTCCCTGAGAGGAGTGGGAGCGGGGAGGCAGTTGAAAGATCTCAGCAATTTTGAACCATTGATTTATAATCAGGACTGAAAATGGAGAAAACGAGGACTTGAAATTTCAGCAGAGAATAAGCTTGCTTGAAGGAGGTGTGTGCCGGAAAGAATCCCATGGGAAAAGATAGTGAGAAGGAGCAAGAAAGGGATCTGAATAAGAAAGTGTTCCAGGAGAAACTATTGTACGCCCCAGGGTTTTGTTTGACATCTGAACAACAAGAAGAAAGTGTGAAAAGTAATCAGAGATCTCGTCCTGCAAGGAAAAGGCATATTAGATATAAAACTTCAGGTGCAAAGAGGATGGAAAAGTGTATAGGAGAGAGTGGAAAGAAAGAAATCCTTCTCTGGTTCTAATGGTACAAGATGATAAATCAGAGGATGAAATGAAGCCTGCCTGAGAGTAATGGCTAATGAGAAGCTCTGCTGTTATGGAGGTAGTAGGAGGCTAAAGGGAACTAGTGTTAGAGAGTGTCCCAGGAGAGGAGAAAGATGCTGTGAGGACCTTAGGGCTACATTCATTTGGTAGTGGAGGAATATTGGCAATATGGCTGAGCCATGACACATGTATTCCCAAAACAAAAGGGAAGGAGCTTCCTCGTGAGATTTTGTATGCTCTACAGTATAATCCCAATTTTAACTTGGGTTGACCCTGCCTGTGTACACTTCTCCAACAAACCCTGCCTCACTTCTCCTCCTTGACCACTTCTCTGCTGCATTCCCTTACACTTGCCCTTTGGAGGACAGGCGTACCATTGCCACAGCACTGCTTCCGAGTGATGTAGATGTGGCAGCAAATGATGTTCATCTTTGCCAAATACCAGCCAGCAGACAAAGCGTTAACTCTTCTTTTTAAGTGGAAAAGAACTTCTGCATAAATATTTCTGCAGCTCCCAGCAAAATGAATAAACGTGTACAGTTGCAACTGGGGAGGTGTACGTTATGGGAGGGAGGGAGTGACTGTGTGAATGAGACAGTGTGGAATTGTTGCTGTTCCAAAACAAATGTGTTTTGGAAGCTAGTGAGACCTCAGTCACTGGACAGCACTTGTGTAATAGGGACCCTGAGACATACTGTAGCATTAACAGTCTTGAAGATTCCACACTCATCTCTGCTGAATTTTAATACCACAGGGATGTTGTTAATAAACCCCCAAAAGATCCCCTTACGTTTTAATTTGACTGTTTTTGTAAATAGTTTTCATTGTATAAAAGTAACAAGACACTTCAGCAGTTAGTTTAGAATGTTTTATCTCTAGTTTTCAGATCTCTGAATTGACAGCTGCAGACAATGCACTTGTGATTATAACTCTGTGCTCTGCTTTGTGAAAATCAAGTTAAAGGCATAGAGTATTCCGAATGTGGCCTCTCTAATCTTTTAAATACAGAGGTGGAATGATTTAGTCCATCTTTATTGCTGCTATTTATACATAGTAAAATTGCTTTCTTTTTCTCTGGCTCTTTCTAAGCAGTGCTTAGAGAGATTTTCATTGTTTGTTCTGCAGAAAATGCTTATGTACATTCATTTTATTAGAGAATAGATTACACAGGACTTTTGTACACAATTTAAAGTTAGCCTTTGGAACTCACTTCCACAAGCTATAATTGAAGGATTCTGGATCATCTGCATTTACAGTGATGGTAGCCATCAGTGACTGGTTACTGGTCTGATCACATGTAGAAATCCCTATGCTCCAAAGCATGAATTGGATTTTGTGGCATATTTGTGAAGATCTCCCAGCTTGTTAGTAAAAAAAATTTTCATTTGAGTTTCTCTCAGCGGTAGATTGCATGCTTTAGGCTTGCTGCGCCAGTACCAGTAAACCCCTGTTTGTTTTCTATTTTCTTCCAGTATCATTGTGACAGATGTATGTTATCAATTTGCCTGAGGCATCAGGTGATCAGGCTGAGGCCGCAGGATCGTTAGGGGAGGTGATGAAGGAGCACACCAAGTGACTAAGTTTTAAAGCTTTATTAATAAAATAATAGCGGGGAGTGCTGGGTGCTCCCCACGTCACTCAGAGGAAGGAAGAAAGCATTAGTGCCCGAGCCCTAACCCACTTTCATACTCACACATGCACAACCAGAGGCTAGCCATGCCTGGATGTAACGTAAGAAGAAGGTGGGGGAGGGGTAGATGAGAGTTCTGTCCTGTGCACAGGCCATTTAGGGTCTGCTGTTGATCTCTGACTTGCTTCAGCTCTCGGGAGGGTTTTAAGCCCTGGGTTCTTCCAGGGGCATTTTCGTCCAGAGCCCTTTGTTCCCTGTGCTCTCGGTACCAGTCCGAACCCGCCTGACCAGTCCGAACGCTCCCTTAGGTTCCCCAAAACACACTGGGCTGCAGGGTTGCGAGACAGTTGTTTTTCAATTTACTGGCCTTCGCAATCTTTTTTGTTTTGCAACCCCCTTCAGGTCTGTCTGGTTCAGGTCTCCTTGCCAACAGGCTTTTGGCTGTTTAGCAGCAGGGAGCTTGTTTGTGTGCATTGGCCTTGAGTGGCAGTTTCATTCCTTATCTTCGAGCCTAGCTGAATCGTCGAGTTAACCCGTTCCTTTCTCCCTTCTTCCCTCTTCGGCCTCTCACAACCTGCAAAGGAATCTTTCATTCCACACACCTTCAACCCTTCCCAATGCATATAAAAGCATTAGCAATATACAATGCTGGTGCGTACCCAGGGGACTCCGTGGTGAGGGGGGCAATTTTATTGTGACATCATGAAGGGCAGCTCTCATTGCAAAATGCCATGCAAGGTTTCCTGTGTATTAACAAGGTACTTGGGAATTTGGCTCCACTGAGCTTTAACTGTTGTCTGATTATGAACTGATCAACCGGCAGAATCTTCTGCAAGAAGTCATGCTAGTTTTTAATAATGAAACTGGAATACAAGTCAATAACAGTAACATAGCCTGAGGCTGGAAATACACAAAGGTAGCATTCCCCCTAAAGAACAGTATCAACAGATGGGCATGCCCCAGGGGAAACCAAGTAACCACAACCTTTCTTTGGACAGTCAGTAACTCTCTGCTTCTGGCTTCCTGCTCTTTGGGCTTTTGTGACTCTTCTCTGATTCTCTTCAGCTGTTCCTTTGTCAACTCTTGGGTGGTTCTTCCTTCATCTCTTCTGATGTCAGTCAGTGCCTTCCCAAGGCTGTCTTGCTCCCTTCCTTCTCCCTCTGCTCCTCATCCCTAGATGAACTCCTTTATTCTCACAGCTCCTGTTACTTATGTTTATGCTGAGAATTCCTTGATCGTTTACTTTGTTTTGCTTGGCCAGCTGATTATGTGGCATTTTTCTTTGGAACAGAAAAACCCCTACCAAAGTAAAAGACTCCACTGCACACACTCCCCTCCCCCTCCACCCCAGGGGAGAGGATGAGAGAACAACCAACATGTCACAACGTTAATCATGTTGCTTAATGCAACATGGGAAGGTGTCCCCCTCTGGCTCCCTGCTTTTGACCCTCACTCCCATCCCTGTCTTATCATTTGTTGCCCACTGTGGTGGGGTCAGGACTCACTACCGCTGGCGTCTCCCGCTGGTTGCTCTGGGAATTAGCTCTTGTCAGCTGCAGAGTACCCTCTGCAAGTGGTGTCTCACCCGTTGACTGCTCTGCTGGTTTGGGAACCGTGTTGCTCCCCGCTCGGCAGCGTTCTTTTCAGGACACTGCCCTCCAGCAGTGCCCACTACTCCAGTCTCACCCCCTTCTGGGAGGCAGGGGGTTAATAGCAGTCCTTTGGCTTGCACCTGTCTCAGTGGCCAACCACAAACACACTGTCTAGCCTCTTGCCTCAGGAGCAGGTTGCCGTCTGTCTCGGCCCCACTCCTCTGTGGCCAGGTGCAGTATAAGGAGGGAAAGGGAGAGACCCAGGCCCACCCGCTACTCTGGGTCCCAACGCAGGGACCCTCTAGTGGCAGCCTCTCTCTGCCCTCCTTCACTCCCCTCTTGTCTGGCTGTCTTCCCCGGGCCACTTCCCCTTTGGCCCCGTGCACCTTCTCAACCCTTTTTAGCAGGGGCTGCAGCCTGGCAGGTAACTGGGCCAGAGCTCTTCTCTGCTCCTCCAAGCCTGCCCAGCACTTCTCTGTCCAAGGTGCTATCTCCTTACCGCAGGAGCCAGTCCTCCTCCCTTGCTAGTCAGGGAGAGACTGTCTTCTCCTTTGCTAGGCAGCCTTTATATAGGACCCAGCTTGGCCCTGATTGGCCACCTCTTCCCTTGCCTTCATTGGGTCTCCACAGGCCTTTGCTGATTGGCTGCTGGTCTGCGCAACCTCTCTGGCCTGTTCCAACCCTTTTTCTCATGGAGTGTGGCAGCTGCCCCACTACACCCCCACCCAGAATTGTTTGAGATCTGGGTCTGGTAGCCCCACTCCTTACGCTGAGGGAGGGGCCTTTAGATGTGGGCAGGCTCGTGCACACCTGTCCCCAGATGTTCAATAGGTACTGGAAGGTGCTTCAGTACTATGGTGATGAGCGCAGTGCAAGAGCCTACATAGAATAGAATAAATGGCCCACTGCCAACTCAAACTCAACACATCAAAAAGTTTAATGTCTCTCCATTTCCCCTATAATAAACTAATTGCACTTAACCTTTAGGGAGCACTAAGGATCAATATCCCCATTTGATGACTAGGATGATTTCTTTCTCTTTGCCCTTCCATGTGGATTGCATAATCTTATATTTTACATGTCTCCTACAGATTCCCCGGTTGGTGAAAGTCATCCTGGAGAGTTCTCCTTACTTCAGAGTTATCAGTCCCAATGATGTGGGTCACAAAGTAGCACCGGGCATGGCATCTACCTTCCACATCCTCTTCATTCCTGAGGAGAACAAGGTAACACCAACACCCTTAAAGGGATCGGTGCCTTTTAAACATTGAATATGCACACAAAGGGCTAGATTCTGGCCAATAAAACAGGTGTAAATCCAGAGTAACCTTTCTGATTTCAGTGGAGTTACTCTGGACCCAGCCTACTGCGATAGCAGGAGAACACCCACTATTCCTTTGTGAAGGGTATCCTTTAACAGACTGGACGTTCCTTTTGCCTGTTGTTCTGTAATCTGTCAACCTATTTTCGGGGCTCTTTTCATCCTTCAATACCCAAGGGATTTAAGGTGTAACTCAGGGGTTCTCAAATTGCAGGTTGTGACGCTGCAGGGGGTGTGAAGTTATTCCGTGGGGGGGTCATGAGCTGTCAGCCTCCCCCAACTCCACTTCACCTCCAGCATTTATAATGGTGTTAAATATTTTTAAAGTGTTTTTAATTTATAAGGGGGGTCATACTCAGCGGCTTGTTGCATGAAAGGGGTGACCAGTACAAAAGTCTGAGCCCTGCTGGACTGTAACTCCTATCAGAGAACTGCTTAAGCACCTGTGGGCTGATAGATTATGCACCATACAATCAAACATAGGGCTTTCTGCATGACTGTACATATTTTGAGTTACTGAACCAATTATAAAGACCAACGCCTAAACTTTCAAAAGTGATCAGTGATTTTGGGGGCCCAACATGGGCCCCTTGAAAGAGGCCTGATTTCCAGTGGGGGGATGTTCAGCACTTTCTGAAAATCTGGCCACTTTAAGGTGTCTCAGGTTGGACACTGAAAAATGGAAACACTCAAGTTCGATAGTTCTTTAGGCCTAAAGTCTTTTTTAACCAATCTGTGTATGATTTCATTGCAGTCCACTTACCACAGTTCGAGAACCACTGTTTTAGACTAACTGGCAAGGGACAGTGTGGAATTCTGGGAGGGTATGGGTATTTGATAGGCCACACTTGGGATTACATTGCTGCTGTTTCTCCCTTTTTATATGGGATCTGTATGTATGAGTGGGAAGACACATACACAGATGTTCAGTTATACCTATAGGAATGCAACAGAATCATAGAATCATAGAATATCAGGGTTGGAAGGGACCTCAGGAGGTCATCTAGTCCAACCCCCTGCTCGAAAGCAGGACCAATCCCCAATTAAACCATCCCAGCCAGGGCTTTGTCAAGCCTGACCTTAAAAACTACTAAGGAAGGAGATTCCCCCACCTCCCTAGGCAACGCATTCCAGTGTTTCACCACCCTCCTAGTGAAAAAGTTTTTCCTAATATCCAACCTAAACCTCCCCCACTGCAATTTGCAATAGATTAGGGAAACCTATTCTTCATCTCTCCCCCTCCTCATTTTGGCCTGGGGAAAAGGAGATGACTTTTAAAAACTCTGTTTTTAGGCCTTACAGATATGCTGCGCCTGCAGCCATTCGCCTGCCTACATTCCAGTTGTCAATCAGGGAGAGGAAGTGCTACATGTGTGGCAGAGAGCCAGCTTGGCACAGACAAACTGAGCTCTAGATTTTCTTCATTAAGAATGTGCTCAGTGTGCTGCAAAGGGCTTAGTGGTACTTCCTATCTGAAAGATTCTGTGCAGAAATAAACAGGCATATGCATTGTCCCACTGCCATGTTATCTCTGTCATACGCATGTTGTCTCGAACTCAGTGTTTCTCGCATCGTAGGAGGTTATAGTGCCAAATGTAAAGAAACGTCTTTTAATATTGGTTTGCCTGCCTCCTTTAGCCCTGTGCCACAATGATTCCTAACAGCGCCTCTGCCTACCTACTGGCATCTCACCGCAGTATCTAGGCTGCTCTACCATTCCTTTGCTGAAGGTGTGCAAATAACATTGCTGTGCTAGTAGGGAGTGCTAAGATGTCAACATTCACTATGGTGATCATGAGACTTGTTGGGGCAGAAGAAGATGTAGCAGCTGGGAAGGGTCATACGCATGGCAAGTTGATGCTTAAAGAGGTGCAGAGCAAATTTTTTACAGCATCCTAGTGTTAGTATGGTCCTTCATATAACCTGTCTTGAAGTGGAAAGGTTAGGAATAGCTTTGTACTAGCCAGTGTTGGTGCACAAGAGAGCTGAGGAGTTTGGTCCTCTCTTTGGACACAGTTGATTTCTTTTCTTTCATTTGTTGGTAGGTTTTGGTTTGATTGTATTCCCTTTTGTGTAATGTTTGGAAATGGAATAGTGTAATAGATGAAAATCCCCATGATCTGTATCCTGTTCCCCAGCAACATGAGCATGTGAAGTAATTGATTTTCCTCTGACAGGACTGAGAAGTTATTGAAAGTCATTAATGTTTGCAATAAAACTATGTTGGTATGGGAGGAAATTTTCAAGAGCACCCAAGTGATTTAGGCTCCGAAGGTGGTCTCTCAAGTAGAAAGGACCCATGTTATTTAGGTCTTTATAAATCAAAGCCAGAACCTTAAATTCCTACAGGATTTAGCCCAATTCCCCAGGTCCTAATGTTACAAATATGAAAAATGGTTCCTTAGAGCCATATTTTGAAAGCCGTCTGCATTGTGTTTGCAGTTGCGTGCAACAGAGTAACACTGATGCACGCATACTAGGCTCTGTACTTTGTACGTGCTAATGTATGGCCCACTTCTGCTCCCATTGTTGATGTTATGGGAGCAGGATCGTGCTACTAGAATCTTTTTTTAAATAGGGGGGGAGCCTTCTTGATGCTGAAATACTCCAGTAAATTAGTATGTAAGTTATGCCACTAGGACAAAATGTAGGTACGTGTGTGTGTGTGTACATACATTATATATTCAAAAAGAAAAGGAGGACTTGCGGCACCTTAGAGACTAACACATTTATCTGAGCATCAGCTTTGGTGAGCTACAGCTCACTTCATCAGATGCAGTGAGCTGTAGCTCATGATGCTCAAATAAATGTGTTAGTCTCTAAGGTGCCGCAAGTCCTCCTTTTCTTTTTGCGAATACAGACTCACGCGGCTGCTACTCTGAAACCTGTATATATTCAGTGCTTGTCCCTGTAATCCCTCTTCAGGCATCTCACGTGTTTCAGCACACGCACGCACACACATACACAGTATGCCTGAAGAGGGATTACAGGGACAAGCTCTGAATTATCCCACTTTATGCTAATAAAAGTTCAGTTTCCATAGATTGAGCATATCATCTGTGACTCTTGGTTAAGTGTGGTACTTTAAAAAGCACTAACCTTTCTCTGTTTGAGCTCTTCCCTGTTATTATTGGTTACCTGTAATTCTCTTAGCCTGAGTCTGATCTTACATACACTGGATAACTCTGACTTCAGATGAGTCATTTACAGAGGTATTGCACAGAGCAGGATCAGGGCCTGTGTGTTCTAAAGAAAAATAATTTGGATGCTGTCAGTGGCTGGAATGCCATGTGGCACGAGGCTTCATCCTGAGAATGGAGCATTTTCATATTATCTCTTAGCCTTGTGGGTCTGCCACACAACTGGGCAGTCAGTAAATAAATAAATAGCTGATATGTAATTGGAATGTACTTTATAAATATGTAATGCAAATCTTTCCACTTGGCAACAATTCCAGTTCGTTACGCTAACTGCTTCTAATTTACACTGTTTTGTTTTATGGCTCTGTTTGTTTAATGTGGGTGTTCTTGTTCTGTAATGTGTTCTCGGGTGCTCTTGTATTTCTGTCTGACAGAATCTGTCTAATTGGAAACCTTTGCCGAGTTGATGGGCAAATAAACAATGGACAGGAATCTTCACGTTTTATGTGTGTCCTTCCAGATTATTAATAGATTATGATAAAAGAAAATTAAAGGGAAAGCAAGAGGCATATAAAACTATTTTACAGCACAGTTTATTCAATCTTCCGCCTCCTACTCTTTGCACCATAACAATGCCACATTTTTCAGGCAATACCAGCTTAGACGGGAGAGTTTGCAAAATTCATTACTGCTGCCAGTAATGCTTTTTGATTAATATGAACTATGACAGGACAATGAGTTATTGTATTAGCAGAATTAAGTCCTTTTAAAATTGAGTCCAGCCTGTTAGAGATGTTTTGTAGCATATTGAAGGCATTCCTAGTATATCTTCAGGGGCAGGGTTCCTAAGGGAAGCGCTTATGTTCACTTCACGGAATGCCTTTCTGTAAAATTGAGTTGGGATCAAATTATCCCCTTATCAAGGACAAGAAAAACATAGTCCCTGATTGCAGGGTTCTCTGTGAATTGTTCTTTTGTGGGAGGGGGATGTCCCCCATACAGCAAAAGTGGCATGGGGTATTTGTGAGATTTCCAGAGTCTCTGCACTATTATCTAGTACACCACAGTTGTGCCTCCGTGGCCCCATGGTTCCGCCATGGAGCTGTGTTCCTCTACATTCTTGCCTGACTTTTAATTACATTGCAGTGGACCTGGTGATGTTCTTTGCAGCTATGATCAGGAAATAATTCATGCAGTATTTGTACTCAATTATATAGTTAAACGGACATATGAGAGCCACCTGGCCCATTGGGTAGTTATCAGACATGCCATTATGAAATGAAAATGTGCAAATCATCAAACTGGTGCAGAAATGAAGCCTTAGATTGCAGAGATCCTGAAACAATAATTCTTTGAGTGATGGTCCCTATGTGGATTTCAAACGCAGGTGCGCATGTGTGTTATGTGCCGGAGCTGGAACTGTTCATGGTAGTGTCTGTTGACCTCCACGTGTGTTGTGCTCCACTGTGTGAGATGTCCAAGGCTTTAAGAGGCTGTGCGGGTCGATGCCGCTCCAGTTTCCTCTTCCTGCTGCATGGCCAGAGTCAGAACCTGTCATAAATATAAAGGGAAGGGTAAACCCCTTTAAAATCCCTCCTGGCCAGAGGAAAAATCCTCTCACCTGTAAAGGGTTAAGAAGCTAAAGATAACCTCGCTGGCATCTGACCAAAATGACCAATGAGGAGACAAGATACATTGAAAAGCTGGGAAGAGGGAGAGAAACAAAGGGTCTGTGTCTGTCTGTATGCTGCTTTTGCCAGGGACAGAACAGGAATGGAGTCTTAGAACTTTTAGTAAGTAATCTAGCTGGATGTGTTAGATTATGATTTCTTTAAATGGCTGAGAAAAGAACTGTGCTGAATACAATGACTATTCCTGTCTGTGTGTCTTTTTTGTAACTTAAGGTTTTGCCTAGAGGGATTCTCTATGTTTTGAATCTAATTACCCTGTGAGGTATCTACCATTCTGATTTTACAGAGGTGATTCCTTTACTTCTATTAAAAGTCTTCTTGTAAGAAAACTGAATGCTTTTTCATTGTTCTCAGATCCAAGGGTTTGGGTCTGTGGTCACCTATGCAAATTGGTGAGGATTTTTACCAAACCTTCCCCAGGAAGTGAGGTGCAAGGGTTGGGAGGATTTTTGGGGGAAAGACATGTCCAAACTATGTTTCCCAGTAAACCCAGTTAAAGTCTGGTGGTGACAGTGGAAATTCCAAGGGCAAAGGGTAAAATTAATTTGTACCTTGGGGAAGTTTTAACCTAAGCTGGTAAAAGGAAGCTTAGGAGGTTTTCATGGAGGTCCCCACATCTGTACCCTAGAGTTCAGAGTGGGGGAGGAACCTTGACATGGTGGCAGAGTGGTGGGATTAACCTGAAATCATTTTGAGATCAATTTGAGATTTTTTTGAGCCAGAAATACAGATTTTAAAAAGGAAATATTTTTTTTTTCCTTTGGAGCTGCCGGAAAGGAGGTCCAACTGAAAGCAGCTAGTTTTTTCTCTGCTTTGGGGCCAGAGCAGAGACAAAAGGGGATTATCTTTGTGAATTGCAGGTTTTCTTTGCCTGGAGGCAGAGTAATTAACTCCTGCAGGGAAATTCACAGTCTTCACAAACCAGAGTTTTTTTTCCCCCTAAAAGTAAATGGGGGGGCGGTGTTCTACCCATTTGCCTGGAGACAAAAGTGGCAGGGGTTTTTTATAGATTTTTTTTTTTTTTTTACAAGAGCACAGGTTTGAAAGGAATTTTTTTCCCTTTGGGCTGCTGGTAAGCAGGTTTCCAAGTAGTTAGAGGTTTTTTGCTTTGATTTGGGGCCAGAGCAGAGACAAAGGGAATTGTCTTTTTCTGTAGGCTGACAATCACTATCAGAGAATAGGTATCCTATTCCAGCACAGCAAAATTTTACAGCCAAGTTTTGTTTGTTTATTTCTAAACCTCGGGAGTAAAGTTAGTTAAAAACAGAGAGGTTAGGTTTCAGAGTAACAGCCGTGTTAGTCTGTATTCGCAAAAAGAAAAGGAGTACTTGTGGCACCTTAGAGACTAACCAATTTATTAGAGCATAAGCTTTCGTGAGCTACAGCTCACTTCATCAGATGCATATCGTGGAAACTGCAGCAGACTTTATATATACACAGAGAATATGAACCAATACCTCCTCCCACCCCACTGTCCTGCTGGTAATAGCTTATCTAAAGTGATCATCAGGTGGGCCATTTCCAGCACAAATCCAGGTTTTCTCACCCTCCACCCCCCCACACAAATTCACTCTCCTGCTGCAGACTCTACCGTCCTCAAGAAGAAATGCAGCATGATTTGGTCCCACCACACACTGTTTAATAGTAGCCTGTTCCAATACATTCAAAGGGGGGTGGCTATTTAAATTGTATTTGTTCAGCTTCTCTGAAACTTAGGATGACAGATTCCACGGCTCAACAAAAGCTGGAATTAGCCAGATTTCAGGCTGAGGAAAAACAAAAGGAACATGAAAGACAGATAAAACTCATGTGGCTGGAGAAGGAGGTACAGGAGGTTGCCCACAGGAGGGAAATGGAGGCAAGGGCCAAAGAACTGGAGGAGAAGGAAAAAGAGAGGAAGCATGTGGAGGAGATGGAGAAGATAAAGGCTGAGCAGAATATACCAACAAACCCTAGCAATCCTTCTCCAGGTACCACTTCCCATCCCAGAAAGTTCCCCACCTACAAGGCAGGCGATGATACGGAGGCCTTCTTAGAAAACTCCGAAAGGGCCTGCCTTGGGTACAGCATCTCTACCGACCAATACCTGGTAGAGCTGAGGCCGCAGCTCAGTGGACCCTTAGCTGAGGTGGCGGCTGAAATGCCTAAAGAACACATGAACAAGTATGAACTGTTTAAATCCAAGGTGAGAGTCAGAATGGGGATAACACCCGAGCATTCTCATCGGCGGTTCAGAGCCCTAAGGTGGAAACCAGACGTGTCATTTACCCGACATGCCTACCACATTGTGAAACATTGGGATGCCTGGATATCAGGAGCAAGTGTTGAATCTCCAGTAAATTTGCCCTTCCTAATGCAAATGGAACAATTCTTAGAGGGTGTTCCTGAGGAAATAGAAAGATACATCCTAGATGGGAAGCCCAAACCTGTAATTGAGGCAGGAGAGATTGGAGCCAGATGGGTGGAGGTGGCAGAGAAGAAGAAAACTGGTCGCAGTTGGAATGGAGACCAGAAGGGACAACCCCAGACCACACCCTATTACCGGGGGCCGCCTAACCTCCTAACCCTAACCCATCTACCTCCTAAAGAACCCTTCAGACACCTTATTGTCCCACCCACCCTGTTCTCCAGCAACCCGCCTCGCCCCAATGACTCATCAGCTGGATGATGTTTTAAATGTAACGAGCTGGGCATTTAAAGGCCAACTGCCCCAAGAACCCCAACAGATTACAGTTCATTGCATCGGAATCACACCAGAGGTCCGCAGGCCCAGATACCTCCCAGATACCCTTGGAGCGGAGGGAAACTGTGAGTGTGGGCAGGAAGAAGGTCACTGCATGGAGGGACACCGGAGCACAAGTGTCAGCAATCCATGCTTCCTTAGTGGACCCCAGTTTAATCAATCCAGAGATCCAAGTGACGATTCAACCCTTCAAGTTCAACTCTTTCGATTTGCCTACAGCCAAGTTGCCTGTCCAGTACCAGGGCTAGTCAGGAACGTGGACTTTTGCAGTCTATGATGATTATCCCATCCCCATGCTGTTGGGGGAAGACTTGGCCAATCATGTGAAGCGGGCCAAGAGGATGGGAATGGTCACCCGCAGCCAGGCTAAACAAGCCGTAAGGCCTAGCTCTGTTCCAGAAACTTCTATCAGGACCCGCTCAGAGGTGATGGACCCGGACCCCAGGCCAATGTCTGCAACAGCAGTAGTGGATCCAGTCCCAGAGACCCAGATGGAACCAGTCCCAGAACCGGAACCAGCGGAACAACCAGCATCAGACCCATTGCCAGCACTGAATCCAGTACTTGCAACCTCAACACCAGAGGGCCCCACCGAACCTGAACCGGCAGCAGCCCATAACCCTACACAAAAGGCTCAGCCGGAGCCTGAACCCCAACAGAGTGTCCCAGCGGAGAGCGGTTCACAGTCAACGGAAACAGCCCCATCCCCTACATCGCTTCCAGAGGGACCAAGCATAGGTCCACAATCCAATGAGGAACTGATGTTTCCAGCATCAAGGGAACAGTTTCAGACCGAACAGGAAGCAGATGGAAGCCTCCAGAGAGCTTGGGCGGCGGCACGGAGCAAACCACCGCCTCTCAGCTCTTCTAATCGATCCAGGTTTGTTGTAGAAAGAGGACTTTTATACAAGGAAACTCTTTCTGGTGGACACCAGGAAGACTGGCATCCTCAGAGACAGTTGGTAGTTCCAACTAAATACCAGGCCAAGCTTTTGAGCTTAGCCCACGATCACCCTAGTGGCCATGCTGGAGTGAACAGGACCAAAATCCGTTTGGGGGGGTCATTCCACTGGGAGGGAATGGGCAAGGATGTTTCTACCTATGTCCGGTCTTGTGAAGTATGCCTAAGAGTGGGAAAACCCCAAGACCAGGTCAAAGCCCCTCTCCAGCCACTCCCCATCATTGAAGTTCCATTTCAGCGAGTAGCTGTGGATATTCTGGGTCCTTTTCCAAAAAAGACACCCAGAGGAAAGCAGTACATACTGACTTTCATGGATTTTGCCACCCGATGGCCGGAAGCAGTAGTTCTAAGCAACACCAGGGCTAAAAGTGTGTGCCAGGCACTAGCAGACATTTTTGCCAGGGTAGGTTGGCCCTCCAACATCCTCACAGATGCAGGGACTAATTTCCTGGCAGGAACTATGGAAAACCTCTGGAAAGCTCATGGGGTAAATCACTTGGTTGCCATTCCTTACCCCCATCAAACAAATGGCATGGTGGAGAAGTTTAATGGAACTTTGGGGGCCATGATACGTAAATTCGTAAATGAGCACTCCAATGATTGGGACCTAGTGTTGCAGCAGTTGCTCTTTGTCTACAGAGCTGTACCACATCCCAGTTTAGGGTTTTCCCCATTTGAACTTGTATATGGCCGTGAGGTTAAGGGGCCATTACAGTTGGTGAAGCAGCAATAGGAGGGATTTACACCTTCTCCAGGAACTAGCATTCTGGACTTTGTAACCAACTTACAAAACACCCTCCGAACCTCTTTAGCCCTTGCTAAAGAAAACTTACAGGATGCTCATAAAGAGCAAAAAGCCTGGTATGATAAACATGCCAGAGAGCGTTCCTTCAAAGTAGGAGACCAGGTCATGGTCTTAAAGGCGCTCCAGGCCCATAAAATGGAAGCATCGTGGGAAGGACCATTCACGGTCCAGGAGCGCCTGGGAGCTGTTAATTATCTCATAGCATTCCCCACCTCCAACCGAAAGCCTAAGGTGTACCATATTAATTCTCTAAAGCCCTTTTATTCCAGAGAATTAAAGGTTTGTCAGTTTACAGCCCAGGGAGGAGACGACGCTGAGTGGCCTGAAGGTGTCTACTGCGAAGGGAAAAGTGCTGGTGGTGTGGAAGAGGTGAACCTCTCCATGACCCTTGGGTGTATGCAGCGACAGCAGATCCAGGAGCTGTGCACTAGCTATGCGCCAATGTTCTCAACCACCCCAGGACTGACTGAACGGGCATACCACTCCATTGACACAGGTAATGCTCACCCAATTAAAGTCCAACCTTACCAGGTGTCTCCTCAAGCTAAAACTGCTACAGACTGGGAGATCCAGGATATGTTACAGATGGGTGTAATCCGCCCCTCTGGAAGTGCATGAGCACCTCCAGTGGTTCTAGTTCCCAAACCAGATGGGGAGATACGTTTTTGCGTGGACTACCGTGAACTAAATGCTGTAACTCGCCCAGACAACTATCCAATGCCATGCACAGATGAACTATTAGAGAAACTGGGATGGGCCCAGTTCATCTCTACCTTGGACTTAACCAAGGGGTACTGGCAAGTACCGCTAGATGAATCCGCCAAGGAAAGGTCAGTCTTCACCACACATCTCGGGCTGTATGAATTTAATGTACTCCCTTTCGGGCTGCGAAATTCACCCACCACCTTCCAAAGACTTGTAGATGATCTCCTAGCGGGATTAGGAGAATATGCAGTCGCCTACCTTGACGATGTGGCCATATTTTCGGATTCCTGGGCAGAACACGTGGAACATCTACAAAAAGTCCTTGAGCGCATGAGGGAGGCAGGACTAACTGTTAAGGCTAAGAAGTGTCAAATAGGCCTAAACAGAGTGACTTACCTTGGACACCAGGTGGGTCAAGGAATATCAGCCCCCTACAGGCCAAAGTGGATGCTATCCAAAAGTGGCTTGTCCCAAAGTCAAAGAAACAGGTTCAATCCTTCTTAGGCTTGGCCGGTTATTACACACGATTTGTACCGCAATACAGCCAAATCGCCGCCCCACTGACAGACCTAACCAAAAGGAAACAGCCAAATGCCGTTCAGTGGATCGAAGAGTGTCAGAAGGCCTTTAACCAGCTTAAAGCAACACTCATGTCTGACCCTGTGCTAAGGGCCCCAGACTTTGACAAACCACAGATGCGTCCGAGCATGGTGTGGGAGCAGTTTTAATGCAGAAAGGACCTGATCAAGAATTCCACCCTATAGTGTTTCTCAGCAAAAAACTGTCTGAGAGGGAAAGCAACTGGTCAGTCAGTGAAAAAGAATGTTATGCCATTGTCTATGCCCTGGAAAAGCTACGCCCATATGTTTGGGGACGGCGTTTCCATCTGCAAACCTACCATGCTGCACTACAGTGGCTTCATACTGCCACGGGAAATAACAAAAAACTTATTCGGTGGAGTTTAGCTCTCCAAGATTTTGATTTCGACATCCAACACATTTCAGGAGCTTCTAACAAAGTGGCTGATGCACTCTCCCATGAAAGTTTCCCAGAATCAACTGGTTAAAATCGTCCTTGAGATGTGGAAAATATCGTTAGTCTTTATGTACTTGGTAGTATATTTAGAGATGCATGTGTCTTATTAACTCTGTTTTTCCTAGAGCTCCAGGAGGAAATCCCAGCCAGCGTTTCACCCTAGCTGAGATTTGGGGGGCGTGTCATAAATATAAAGGGAAGGGTAAACCCCTTTAAAATCCCTCCTGGCCAGAGGAAAAATCCTCTCACCTGTAAAGGGTTAAGAAGCTAAAGGTAACCTCGCTGGCACCTGACCAAAATGACCAATGAGGAGACAAGATACTTTCAAAAGCTGGGAGGAGGGAGAGAAACAAAGGGTCTGGGTCTGCCTGTATGCTGCTTTTGCCAGGGACAGAACAGGAATGGAGTCTTAGAACTTTTAGTAAGTAATCTAGCTAGGTATGTGTTCGATTATGATTTCTTTAAATGGCTGAGAAAAGAACTGTGCTGAATACAATGACTATTCCTGTCTGTGTGTCTTTTTTGTAACTTAAGGTTTTGCCTAGAGGGATTCTCTATGTTTTGAATCTAATTACCCTGTAAGGTATCTACCATCCTGATTTTAGAGGTGATTCCTTTACTTCTATTAAAAGTCTTCTTGTAAGAAAACTGAATGCTTTTTCATTGTTCTAAGATCCAAGGGTTTGGGTCTGTGGTCACCTATGCAAATTGTTGGGGATTTTTGCCAAACCTGCCCCAGGAAGTGGGGTGCAAGGGTTGGGAGGATTTTGGGGGGGAAAGACATGTCCAAACTACGTTTCCCAGTAAACCCAGTTAAAGTTGGGTGGTGGCAGTGGAAATTCCAAGGGCAAAGGGTAAAATTAATTTGTACCTTGGGGAAGTTTTAACCTAAGCTGGTAAAAGGAAGCTTAGGAGGTTTTCATGCAGGTCCCCACATCTGTACCCTAGAGTTCAGAGTGGGGGAGGAACCTTGACAGAACCCCTGTTCCTCGGTGATCTTAACTCGCTAAGAGAACTGCTCTTCATCTTTGCTGTATATAGTTTCTAGTTAGAGAGTTGTCTGTTACTTTTTATTAGTTTGTTTGTTTTCCTTGGGCTTTTCCCCTTCAGGGTTCTTTTTTCTCCCCGACCTGGGGACTATGCCCCGACAAGTCTGCTTCAAGAACTGGGCCTTGTGCTCTCACTCCTTTTCAGTGAGTAACGAGCACACTCGTTGCCTTTACTCTCTTGGTGAAGCCCATGTTGTCTCTTGCTGCTCCATCTGCCGCTTGTTTCCATCCCAGACTTGAGCAGCTCATGAACTTTGCTTCTGCAAATGTCTGATGGGGGAGGTGATGCACCCACATGTGCAACCAAACCCAGCTCCGATGGACCCACTCAAATGGGACCCGTCACCCAAGGTGAGCACTTCACTGAGCCCCTCACTGGCAGCACTGTCACACTCATCCAAGTCCCACCTCATGCACAAGAAGCACAGACATAAGGGCAGCTCCCTGATGGGGACTGTCTCTAAATGCAGTGTTACCTTCCCAAGCTGTTAGGTTGGGTGAGAAGTTGTGCGCAGCTGTGGATACTCCTGCTCTGAAGAAGGCTCATATGGCGCATCACTCCAAATGCTGTCGTACACCACCATCCCCATCTTCTGCTCCAGCACCTGGGCCTCCTCCTTTGCCCTTGGCACCATCGATGCTGCCAGCACCTTCTGGCCTGTAACGCCCAGTCCCGCACATTCCAGGGCAATTATCACCCCTGACACCATCGGCTGAGCTCGTGCTGCCTTTTGCTGGCTCTCCCACACACTCTGGACCTCTGCCTATTCCAAGACTACATTCTCCAGTGGATGAGCCCCTCGTGCTCCATCCTTCTCTGCTGGCTCCAGTGATGGATGAGCCCCTTCTACTTGTTGAATTCCCTCTCGGACCTCATCTTGCACTGATGGCCCCTCCCTTGCTGGACCATTCTTCTGAATCTGAGTGGTCTCCAATCTAGACACAGCCTTCTCTCCTGCCTGGTCCTACAGCTCAGACTCTCTCCACTTGTCCTACCCACCGACATACTGACCCGTGGTTCTTCTACCTGCAGGCACCTCTGATGCCTGGTGATCCGTATTCCTGTCCCTAGTCACCTGCTTTGGACCCCTACCATGATTGTGGGATGCACCACCCGCATCACCACCTATTTTCCACCCATACTGCAACTTTCCATGATGAGTCTCTGGGTGCTTCTGCTCCATCAGCCCTGTGGGCACCAGCTGCAACGTTGGCCCCTGTGGTCCCCGCGGGTGCCTCTTCATTCCTGGACGATGCCCTCATTTCACTCTCCCTCTCGCCACCTGATGACCATGCCCAATACCAGAGCTTGCTTGGCTGCTGAGCTTAATCTCTCAATGGAGGACATTCAGGACTTCCAGGACCAATTCCTGGACATTCTCCAGGACCTTCCTGTATTGCCTTGCCCATCCATGATGCCATCTTGCAGCCAGCTCAGGCTGTTTAGCACGCATCAGCCTCCTGTGCTGAGGTGGGTGGAACGCTGCTACTTTGTGCTGTCTAAGGATACGGACTTTCTCTTTACCCACCTGCCACCCAACTCCCTGGTAGCCCACATGGCCACCGAATGCGCTAAGTCAGAAACACTTTAAATCCACCCCTCCTGACCACACTGCCAAAAAGCTGAACTTGCTCGGCCACAAGGTATCTTCGTCCACGGGTCTACCTGTTCTGCATTGCCAGGTACCAGGCTGTTCTTGCAAAGTATGAGTTCCTGTCCTATTCCAAGCTGGTGGTTTTTCCGAACTTCTTCCCTCCAGAAAAGCAGCAGGACTTTCAGCATCTGTTGGATGAGGGCAAGCTGGTGGCCAAGGTAGCTCTCTAGGCTGCTGTTGATACCCTGCCACCACCGCGTCATGCTCCCTGGCATCCGGAGTGGTGCTCCATTGAGATTCTTGGCTCCAGTCTAGCGGTTTCCCTAAGGAGGTCCAGACAACTCTTGAGGACCTTCCCTTTGACAATCATAAGCTATTTAGTGACAAGATGGACGAGTCCCTCCTCTCCCTTAAGGACTCCTACACCGCCCTATGGTTGCTGGGCATTTATACTCCGGCCCTGACCTGCCAACAGCAATGCTACTTCTTCCACCCTTGCCCTCAAGCCGCTTACTAGCAGTACCCTCAACAGCCACCTGATTTGCCTTGCTGCTATCCACACTCACAGCGACCTTGACATTTTTCCTCTGCTGCTTCCACCTTCCACCACCATCTGTCTAAGCAATCTCTTTGACTCTTTTCTCGAGACCAATGAAACCTCTTCCATTTCTCCGGCCACACCATGGATCGCCTTCGGGGGTCGTCTTGCCCTCTTTGCCCACAACTGGGCAGGATCACTTCTGATTGTTGGGTGCTGGACACCATCATCAGGGCTACCTTATCAAATTCCTCTTCTTCCCTCCTTGTCATGCGCCCAGTGGCTGCCCTTTAGACCCTTCCCAGAGCCATCTCCTCCATGAGAAAGTGACCGCCCTCCTCCAAAAAGGCATTATAGAATCAGTGCCATAGCGCTACCATGGCCGTGGTTTTTATTCCCCCTATTTCCTCATCCTGAAGACAGGGGGTGGTTGTCAGGGTTCCCTCCCCACTCTGAACTCTGGGGTACAAATGTGGGGACCCGCATGAAAGACCCCCTAAGCTTATTACTACCAGCTTAGGTTAAAAACTTCCCCAAGGCACAAATCCTTTCCTTGTTCTTGGACGGTATTGCTGCCACCACCAAGTGATTTAGACAAAGATTCAGGAAAAAGACCACTTGGAGTCCCTATTTCCCCAAAATATCCCCCCAAGCGCCTTCTCCCCCTTTCCTGGGGAGGCTTGAGAATAATATACCAACCAATAGGTTAACAAATTGAGCACAGACCAGACTCTTGGGTTTTTAGGACACTAAAAACCAATCAGGTTCTTAAAAGAAGAACTTAATTATAAAGAAAAAAGTAAAAGAAGCACCTCTGTAAAATCAGGATGGAAGGTAACTTTACAGAGTAATAAAAAGATTTAAAACACAGAGGATTCCCCTCTAGGCTCAGCTTCAAAGTTACAAAAACAGGAATAAACGTCCGTCTTAGCATAGGGAAAATGCACAAGCTAAAACAAAAGATAATCTAATGTATTTCCTTGCTATTACTTACAATTCCTGTAATTTTAGTTGTATCATTTCAGTAGGAGCTGGGTTACCTGCTTCATCTCTCTCTTTGTCCTGAGAGGTAACAAAAACAAAGAGAACAAACAAAACCTCCCTTCCCCACCCCCAGATTTGAAAGTATCGTCTTTCCCCATTGGTCCTTTTGGTCAGGTGCCAACCAGGTTATTTGAGCTTCTTAACCCCTTACAGGTACAGGACGGATTTTATGCTACCCTTAGCAGTATGTTTATGACAGTGGTCTTCATCCCATTCTGAATCTCTACTCCATGAACAAGTTTATTTGCAAGTTTTGCTTGATTATCCCTTCCCTCCTCCGTGGAGCTTGGTTTGCAGCTCTCGATATGAAAGATGCATACTTCCACATAGACATCCACCCTGCTCATCGCAAATTCCTTCCCTTTCAGGTGGGGAGTTCCCATTACCAATTCCCTGTCTTGCCCTTTGGAATTGCAATTGCCCCCCCCACCCCCCACATCTTCACTAAGGTCTTCATGGTCGTGGTGGCCTATATGTGCCACCTCTGCCATTCCCTCTTTCCCTACCTGGACGACTGGCTCCTTGTGGCACCATCTTTCCCCCTTCTCCTTGCTACTATCCAGACCTTCTGAGCCCTCATCGGCAGCTTGGGGATCTGCATCAATGAGGAAAAGTCTATCCTTGCCTCAACCCGCACGCTCACCTTCATAGGGGCACGTCTGGACTCTGTCTCACCTTTCTTCTCACAGACCACTTTGCTGCTCTTATCATGATGCTCTGCCACTGCCCATGAACGTGTGTCCATCAGTGCCTCTCCCTCCTGGGCCATATGGTGGCCTGTACCATGGTCATGCCATTTGCCTGCCTCCATATGCGTTGTCTTCAGCTCTGCAGCTCTGTCTATGTCCTGCAGTCGGACCCCCTGAACAATCTGGTTGTCATCCCTCCCACTGTTTTGGCTTCCCTCGCCTGATGGTGCAACCCGTCTGTGGTTCTAGCAGGCATTACGTTCATGTCCCCCATGTTCAGCACTACTTTCACCACAGATGCCTCACTCATGGGCTGGGGCACCGACCTCGACAGTCGCCCAGGCCAAGGACTTTGGTCAGCAAGCATCATGCAGATGCACATCATCATTCTGGAACTATGGGCGGTGCACCTGGCTTGTCAGGCCTTCCTGCCCTTCTTCTGGTTCCCATCATATTCAACTTATGTCTGACAACATGATGGTGTTTGTATATATCAACAAACAGGGCAGAGTCAGGTCTCCTTCCCTCTGTGTGGAGGTCATCCTTCTTTGGAACTGGTGCCTCCAGCACAGAGTCACCCTTCACGCTGTGCACCTCCTGGGCACCAACAACTTATTGGCGGACAGGATCAGCCAGTCCTTCCACACCAACCACGAATGGGAACTCCATGACTCCACTCTCCGGTCCATCTGTTATCTGGGGGGCACATCATGCTGGGATCTCTTCGCAACATTGGAGAACTACAAGCTTTTCCCTCTTCTGCTCCAGGGAACTCTTGGCCCAGGTTCATAGGGTAATGCTCTTCTCCTCCCCTGGACCTCAGATCTCCACTACACCTTCCCATCCATTCCCCTTGTCAGGGTTCCTTCCCCACTCTGAACTCTAGGGTACAGATGTGGGACCTGCGTGAAAAACCCCCTAAGCTTATTTCTACAAGGTTAGGTTAAAACTTCCCCAAGGCACAAAGTCTTTGCCCTTGGTTTAGTTAAACACTGCCACCACCAAGTGATTTAACAAACAATCAGGGAAAGGGCCACTTGGAGTTCCTATTTCCCCAAAATAATCCCCCCCCAAACCCCTTACACCTCCTTTCCTGGGGAGGCTTGAGAATAAACAAGATAAGCACAGACCAGCCTTGGATTTTTAAGACCCAAAAACCCCAATCAGATTTTTAAAAAACAGAACTTTATTAGAAGAACAAAAAAAGATAAGAGAACAACTCTGTGAGATCAGAATGGAAGATAATCTTACAGGCAGTCAGATTCAAAACATAGAGAATCCCTCTAGGCAAAACCTTTAAGTTACAAAAAGACACAAAAACAGGAATACACATTTCCTCCAGCACAGTGAATTTCACAAGCCAAAACAAAGAAAACCTAACACATTTTCTAGCTAGATTACTTACTAACTTTACAGAAGTTGGAGGGCTTGCATCCTTGATCTGTTCCCAGCAAAGGTAACACACAGACAGACAAAAGCCTCTCCCCCCCCCCCGATTTGAAAGTATCTTTTTCCCTCATTGGTCATTTTGGGTCAGGTGCCAACCAGGTTATCTGAGCTTCTTAACCCTTTACAGGTAAAAGGACTTTGCCTCTGGCCAGGAGGGATTTTATAGCACTGTATACAGAAAGGTGGTTACCCTTCCCTTTATATTTATGACACCCTCCTTCCCCAGGTCCTGCGCAAAGTACGGAAGGACCGAGTGACGGTTATCCTTGTAGTTTCCTCCTGGCCTGACCAGTATTGGTGCACTGATGATCTCTGCCTCTGCGCTCACCCCCTGATTCCTCTTCCAACCCTCCCAGATCTCCTAACACAGGTGCACGTCCAGCTGCGACACCCCAACCTGAGCCCTCTCCACCTCACAGCATGGTATTTGGTTGGGTTCATGTGTACACCAGGCTTGCTCCACTCCCATCTGAGACATCCTCACTTGTAGCAGATGCCAATCCACTCAAACTTGTTATCAAGCAAAGTGGCACCGATTCACTGCATGGGTGCACTGCCATCACATCTCTCTGGCTCCCTCTCCATTCCTGTCCTTCTGGACTACCTCCTTCATCTTCGCCAATCTCTTGCCCACTCTTCCATCTGCATCCACCTGGCAGCACTCAGAGCCTTTCTTCCTCCTGTGGATGGCTTCTCTGTCTTCACCCATCCAACGACCTTCCACTTCTTCCATGGCCTTCTCAACGCCTTTCCCACTCAATATAGAGGCCTACCCCTTCTTGGGATCTGAATCTGGTCCTCTCTGCACTCACCAAGCCACCCTTCGAACTCCTCAACATCTGCTCCCTTTCCCATCTTTCCATGAAGGTGATATTCTTGGTGGCCATTACCTCTGCATGGCATGTCAGCAAACTGGCAGCCATGATAGCAGATCCATCATTTACCATCTTCCATAAAGACACAGTCTCCTTACGCCTTCACCCCAGGTTCCTCCCCAAGGTGGCTTCCTCCTTCCACCTCAACCAGAGTATACACCTTCCAGTCTTCTACCCTAAGATGCATGCCTCCCCAGTGGAGCAAACTTGCACACCCTCGATGTTTGCAGAGCATTAGCCTTTTATCTCCACAGCACCCGTGACTTCCGAGCATCCCCCTGGCTCTTCATTGCCATTGCAGAGCATTGCTGCAGTTATGCCCTTTCTTCCCAACACCTCTCCAACTGGATTTCCCATTGCGTTGGACCTGCTATGCACTCTCTCATGCTTCCCTTCTGCTGGGAGTCACAGCCCACTCCACACAGGCTTATGCCACCATGTCAACTTTCCTTGTGGTTGTTCTGTGGCAAGAGATATGTCAGGCAGCTACTTGGTCCTCTGTCCACACCTTTTCCACTCACTATGCCATTGTCTCCTCAATGGCAACACATAACACAGGTATGGGTCAATGGACACTACTATGAACAGTTCCAGCTCTGGTACATGGCACACATGCACACCCACCTTTGGAATCCAGATAGGGACCAGACATCTCGAAGAACCTCCATTTACAGTAAGTAACCTTCTCCTCTGAGGTGTAAACTGTTGCATTCATTTCAGTGGCTGCAACTCAGATGGCAGTGATGATACTTTGAATGTCAACACGTTTCACTGCTTATCAAAGCATGTAAGAAAGGAGAGGCTTGTATTACAAAGATCTACTTCACCATTTCCTAAAGTATGTGCGTCTCTCTCTTTCTGAAGAATTAGCCATGTGGCGCAGTCTAAACACAAAATTGTACTAGTTTAAGTAAAGATGTGGTGTTAAATCAATGTAAAATCTGTGTATGGAGACTTAATTTGATTTAAATCTGCCTTAACCAATATAAATCAGTTTTAAACAATGACCAGACTGGAATATGCAGCAGTTTAATTAAGTTGGATTTTAAGTTGATTTTGGTTAAACCAGTGCAACTTCTATGCGTAGACAAGATCTTAGCTGTGTTTGCTAAAATGGTGGGATTGCAGTGGAGCCATGATTGGTTTCATTTTCTTGACGGGGCGGGGGGAGTCTTACCTTTTAAAAGTCTGGGAAACAATGGGCTAGTAAACAGGACAAACACTTAAGAAGATAATTTTGCCTTACCCCTAGCATACTTGGTTCATTTTTTAAAACAGGCAATAAATAAATAAAAATCAATGTTCTATAACTCATTCCATAGCAAGGACTATCACCTGGATGGATGTTAGGATGAAGAGTCTTTTTGTTCTGTGTTTGTACAGCACTGAGCACAAGCGGGCCTAGAGCCATGACTGGGAGGCTCACAGGGGCTGCTGTGATGGCTGACACATTGGGGATTGAACCTTGCAGAGCTACACGGACAAACTACTACTGCTTGAGCTAAACAGCCAGTTCTCTGTACCCAGGGATGTAACAACTCATATCCTCTGTAGATCGGCACAAAATGGGCTCTGCAACACACAGTTACCAGTGAGCAGTGCTTTATTTGTGACAGGGTTGAGCCTTGGTACCTCTAGGCTTGCTGCATCAGATATGAATGTAAAAAAATTGCTTGCACCCCAGCACCTAAATGCTTGTGCCCCGAGACCTCTTTCATTACAAATTAAACACTGGCAGTGGGTTACGTATGTCATCTGCTCAGAAGAAGCTGATCCTGAGTGTTTGAGGCCCACAGTGAGACTTTGACTTCGTCCCATTTAGGAACATAGAAATTTTTTTTCAAAATTTCTAAAATTCTTGTGGGACAGGAAAACTATTTCCCACCCAGCCCTGCCTATAACACATTTAAGCAATGTGCTTGTAACAGTGAGTAAACAAATACTGCTCATGAACCATCTATAACAAATAGTGTACTGCTGACATCAGTAGTGTGTTTATTGGGCTGTGTCTATCACATCTCTATCATGTATTAGCCTTTATAAACCATCCACGAATGGAAACTTAAGATAGGAATACAGGAATTGCCAAACTGGATCCAGCCCAAGGTCCATCTAACCCAGTATCCTGTCTCTGACAGTGGCTGGCAGCAGATGCTTCAGGGGGGAGGTTTAAAATGTGGGGTAATCCCGCCCCCCATTGGTCCCATCCTGGTCTATAATAAAGATTGGTTTAAGTCTTGAAGCACAAGATTTAATATCCCTTCGAAAAGTGTATATAAATAAAACTGTAACTGTATTCATTTTATTTATCCTAAAAGACCTCCGTTATTTTTGTACAAGTTAGATTTTCTCTCTGTAGCAAGCTCTGTGGTATGCTCTAGGAATTATTTTGGGAAATGGTAACAAGATGGTAACAATGACCCCTTCTGGCTTTTTGATCTATTAATCTGTGACAATAAATAATGCCATTACTTCAACTGACATGTCGGTTAGAAAAACTCCCTCATTGCCTATTTTCTTTCAGTGCTGTTACCATTTAGGTTTCTCTGACATCACTTCATGGCAACCCATCAACCCCTCTGTGGGACAGCCCCGGTAGGGGTGCTGCTCCACACAGTGCAGGGCCGGGCACATAGTTGGCGCTCGGCGATATGCAAATAATTATAATGGCCAACCATATTTTTTTAAAATAAATGTTTGCTGAGTAGCACTTCCCATCTCTCAGGGTTGCAATAATACCTAGCTCTTCAGTAGCGCTGGTCATCAGCAGATCTCTTTACAAAGGAAGTCAGCATCATTATCCCCATTTTCAGATGGGGTAATTGAGGAACAGAGAGGTGAAGTAACTTGCCCAGGATCACCCGGCAGCTCAGTGACAGAGCCAGGAATAGAGTCCAGGTCTCTGGAGTCCCAGTCCAGTGCGCTCTCCACTAAGCAAGGCTATATAAGGCATACTCCCAAGGGATAGTGTTATGGTGGCAGACCCTCAGCTCATGTTAGTTGTCACGGCTCCATTGACGTAAATGGAACTGTGATGGTTCGCACCAGCTGAGGATGGGCCCTGTAGTTGACATGGGTCCCTTAACTCTGAGTTCTGTTGCTGTGGCCTTCAAAATCAACATCTGAACGCAGTGGGCCTGACACTCCCCTCACTGACACCCGTTGAGCACCATCAAAGGGCAGTGCAGGCAATTCATTTACTCCTGATTTACATGGGGGTGAGAGGAGAATCTGACCCAGTGTGAATCATAGGCCCCCACTTCTCCGGGCGCTGGAGGCGGGGAGCTGCCAGTGGGTGCAGAGCACCCACCAATTTTTCCCCGTGGGTGCTCCAGCCCCGGAGCACCCACGGAGTCCACGCCTATGTTGTGAATGGGTTTGAATACAGTTGGCCTGCTTCTGCTCTCATATCAATGGAAGGCCCCGATTCAACAGAACATTTAAACACGACTTAAGTTAAGCAACTGCTTAAGTGCTTTGCTGAATGGCGATGGGATTACTCACGTGATCAAAGGCAGTCATGTGCTTAAGTGCTTTGCTGAGTGAGGATTTAGATCAGGAGTAATGGGGAAGTTGTCTCTACAAGGAAGTTAGGATAAGTAAGCTAGAGTGTGAATTTAAAGTGTACTGGCTACTCTGCACTAGCCCCCTGAATGGACACTCCTACTCCACACTAGGAACGCCTTTGTGTGTTTTATCTCAATACACTTTGTGTGCTGAAGCACACCCAGGAATATGACTGTCCATGCGGGGGGTTAGTGCATACAGTAGAACTTCAGAGATATGAATATGATATGAACTCCAGAGTTACAGACTTCCTGGTCAACTGGACACGCTGTGAAGCTGGAAGTCCTCAATCAGGCAGCAGCACACATGCAAAAAAGGCAAATAGGAGGCTCAGGGCTTCAATCAAGAGGGGGTTGGGACTGCAGCTGCGGACGGAGGGAGAAGGAGGGGGGCAGGGCTCTGGGCAGAGTGGGAGCTTGGGGCTTCTAACCCTGGACTCAGGGTTTCAACCCTGTGGCTCCGTTCCCGGCTTCAGTCCATCAGGGGGTGCTGGGGCTTGGGGCTTTAGCTTTGAGGGGAGTGTGATGTTGCACTCCATATTCTTTATGGAAATATGCTTATAATATGGATTTGACATAGCTGAGATATACTTTATGCAAGATGGGTCTTGTAAGATATCATTAAAAAAAAGAAAAAACATTTGGATGATTTAGTTGGGGATTGGTCCTGCTTTGAGCAGGGGGTTGGACTAGATGACCTCCTTAGGTCCCTTCCAACCCTGATATTCTATGATTAGAAAGGTTATGATTTACTGAATGTGATTATCCAATTTGTATGCATGCATCATTTCTGTATCTAAAGTTAGGAATATGGACTATGTAACAACTATAGCTGGGTGTGTATTGGGAAGACACCCACCAGGGGATGGGCCATCAGGAAGGAACAACAAGACCATGAAGATACTAATCTCTCTCCCTCCTGGGAGGTGTCCAGGAACATAACTGTGACAGTATTAGGTCAGGTGGTCTTGTCACCTGATATTAAACACTACCTGGGACTTCTTGTAACTTTCCACTGGAAGGGAAGGGGAGTCAAGTTTGGGAAACAAAGGATTCTCGCCTTATGTAAATCCTATTTAAGGGTGGGGAGGAAGGCAAACAGGACCCCTCCTCTCCATGGCTGGTCTGCCCAAGAAGAAAGACTGCTAAAGTTCCATAAAAGAAAGGTGGGGGGCAGTCCAGACTGAGACAGAGGTCCAGTCTGAAAAGAAATATAACTGGAACTCTGAACCACAGAAACTTTGCAACCTGCCTAAAATAACATTTAGGGTAAGAAATTACATCTTGTAACCGGTTTCTTAAGTATATTGAGCTTAGCTTGCATACTTTGTTTTATTTGCTCAGGAATCTGCTTTGTTCTGTTATCTCTTATATTCACTTAAAATTCACCATTTGTAGTTAATAAACTTATTTCTTGTTTATAATATAACCCAGTTTGTATGATTTCTAATGGGGGGGAGAAGTGTGCACATCTCTCTTCACATTGAGGAAGAGGGCGGATTTTTATGAGCTTGTGCTGTGCAGATTTTTCTGTACAGCGCAAGACCATATTATTTTGGGTTTATCTCCCAAAAAGGGGTGTGGACTGAGTGCTGGGGGAGTCCTCTCACACAGAGCTGACTTCAGTCTGTGTCTGCAGCAGGGTGTGGCCCGACCTGTGTCTGTGTGCTGCAAGAGGCCAAAGAGCCGAATTCAGCAAAGCAGGGAGAGGGAACCCAGGCTGGTAGAGCAGGGGAGGCTCAGTAAAATCCCAGTGTATCAGGTGGCATCCCAGAAGGGGGGTCCAACCCGTCACAGGGAGCACTGTTTCAGCCCCAGCTCTCCCCCCCCCTCCCTTCACAACTAAAACCCAGAGCCATGGCACACACACCCCTGGCTGAAACCCAGAGCAGAGCCACGACACTGAAGCCCTGATTTCTGGCACCTCCCACAGGGCTTAAGCCAGGAATGGAGCCATGGGGCTGATGCCCCAAACCCCATTGCTTCCTCCAGGTCTAAAGCCTTGAGCCCTGGTGCTCCCAGGAGGTAGAAGCCCTCATGCTGGGAATCCTGGCGGCCTCTAGGGCAGAAGCCCCTTCCCCCCCGGCCCTGGATCTCTGACCCCCTGGGGCTGAAGTCTGTATCGTCTTTTTCAGAGTTACAGACCATTTCAGAGTTATGGACAACCTCCATTCCCGAGGTGTCCATATCTCTGAGCTTCTACTGTAGTAGCTAATGCATGCTAGCTGCTTGTAGACAAGTCAATGGAGTTACCTAGGTGAGATTGGTATCATTTCCAATCCAGTGCCCGTTCTTAGGCTTGACCTTCAAAACCAAAAAGCTGCTTAGCTCCTCAACAAGAACAACCTTAACCACATTTTTATGAGATCAACGCCTGCTCACCTCAATCACATGAGGCTTGCTTCTGATACCCTTATTTACACTGAACAGTCTTTTACTTTGCAAAGGGTCCCATTTAGGTCAGTGTCAATTTAGGTTAGTCAGTCAATAGTCCCAATACTACCCACTGGAATAAAGGTGGCAGAATCTGAACCATGATGACCTCCATTGGCTTCAGTGGGTTCACACACTTGAGTAGGGAAAGCAGAATTTGGCCCTTAGATTCTTATTTACAACGTTGTCCATTGTTCAGTCCTTTGCCCTGCACTCACTTTGACAATGACTTTTTCTTAGTGCCCCTTTCCTCTCAAATGCCCTGAACGATATGAATTTTTTTTCTTTATCCTCCTGTTGATCTGAACTCTCTGCATCCTCCTCTGCCCACCTTACACATGGAGGGAGAGAGACCAGATATGTAAATTGCAATGCTCCTAAGCTTACTAAGGCATTCATCTTCCAGTTGGGTTTACAATGCCCATGTTATATCAGCATGTGCAAAATGATAATACGAAGTACATTTTTCTATCATTTGCTTATACAGCTTTCTGAGAATATAAATAGTCAGGAATGCCAAGTACCCAGCTAACAGGTGCAGTGAATTCACGCTGGCTACCCTTAGCTTTTCTTCTTCTTAGAAGGTTAAACTGCAGATTAAGTGCAAAATTATTCATTCAGGGAGGATTGGTGCAGGTGAATGTGAAGAACTGCATCGCAGCTAATGTTATGTTGATTTATCTTTCCATGTATTGAGAGAGTAAATCCCCCTGAAATTTTCAGCTTGAATACTTGAAATTTGTTTTTAAAAAAACTATTTTCTGATGCTGAATGTAACGGTGTCTTTTGTTGTAACCTGAGAATCCCATCTGGACTGGCAGTTCATGTGGCATGAGAGCCATGAAAATGCTCAAACTTAGCTGCTGCAGCTCTGATAATACAATATTTCTAAACTTGTTCATGTGTCTGTGTGCCTGGGTTTATCTTCCAGTAGACAGTACCTGGAAAAAGCAGCACAGTTAAGAAGAAATGTGTCATTCAGGTGACAGTAACAAGTACTAAATTCCATGTGCTGGGGTAATATAGTGTTAGACAAATTTCTAATGCAGCAACAATCTTTCCTAAGTTAAAACCCTGGGGCCATTTAATCTTTTAACAGAAGTAGTAGCAAGGAGACAGTTTTCACTGATTTCTAAGTACCCATGAAAGAGCACCACTATGATAAATAAGTAGGTAGTGTGGCCTAGTGGATAAAGCACTGCACTAATCTCGATTTGAGATGTGGGTTATTGTCTTAGCTCTGCCATTAGCTGCTGGGTAATCTTGGGCAAGTCATTTCCCTTGTCTGTTCCTCAGTTTCCCCATCTGTAAAGTTGGCATAATGATACTGATCTCCTTTTAAAAGAAGCCCTTTGAGATCTCCTGATGAAAAGTGATACAGAAATGCTAGGTGATGGTGGAATTATTAATAAGATGCAGGCATGTCTATCAATTTAGACTATTGTTTCTTAGAGCAACATTGGTTCTTCTTCGAGTGCTTGTTCATGTCGATTCCAGTCAGGTGTGTGCACACGCACGTGCACGATGGCTGGAAGATTTTTCCCTTAGCAGCATCCATCGGGTCGGCCTGGGCACCCCCTGGAGTCACGCCCTTATGGCACCTAATATAGAGCCCTGCTGACACGCCACCCCTTCAGTTCCTTCTTACCACCAGTGACGGTGTCTGGAACTTCCCTTAGCTCTTGCTCAGCAAGTTTTCTTCATTATTCTGTGGATATAGTTAGTTAGTTGTTAGTAGTACCAGTTTAAAGTTTAGTATAGTATAGTAGTTGGGGGTTTCCCCCCACCCACTCCGGCCCTGGCTCTGTGACATGCCGCAGTCCCCGAGTTTTAAGAACTGCGTGGCTTGCGCCAAGCGCATGCCTAAGAGTGATCCGCACTCATTGTGTCTTTGGTGCCCGGGGGAGACTCATCAGAAAATTCGTTACAAGATCTGCTGCGAGTTCCACCCGAGAACACTTAAAGAACGGGAACCACAGCTGAAGGCGATCCTCATGGAGGCAGCCTTGCACCCCCACTTCGACCCGGGCTTGAGAGACTGGACCCTGACGGCATCGTCCTCGACATGAAGTGCCAAGGCGCCATTGGTGACTTCGACGCCGAGGAAGGACTCCTTCAGGGATGCTTGACACCGCCATGGCTCCTCAAGGGGCCCTTCTGATAGGAGGCACCGCTCCCATTCACCGGTGCCTCAAAAGAAGAAAAAGCCAGACAACGGTTCTCTGGCTAAGCCTGGAGAAGTGTGACCCCAGGTGGGCCACTCCTCGGCATCTCCTTCCGGGGCTGTGTCGACTCCTGTCCAGGTGAGGCAGTCGAGTCTGGCCCCACCTCGATCTCAGGTGCCTACACAGCTGTTCAGCTCATGTCCACGCAGGAAGCGTACCAGGCTGCCAGAGATCTCCTCCACCTGACTGAACCGTTCTTGCCTGCCAGGGAGGAACCCTCAGTGCCGACAGAGCCCCGTCCTCTGGTGCATTCTAAGGGAAAGCTGGCTGTGATGTCGAGGCACTCCCCTTCACCTTGTCCATCGGCACCTACACGCTCCGACAGAGAGCCTTCCCACTCCCAGAGCTCTCGCCGTTTGAGACACCAAGGATTGGCTCCTCCATGGTCTTCAGTGTCTGAGACCTTGGAGTCAGAGCCCGACTCCTATCACTCAAGTAGGAGCAGAAGCCAAAGAGCGAGGTCGGGCAGAGACAGAAGGGAGCATCAGGAGTGGCCTCTGCAGTGGCAGAACCCACCTCAATGGCCCTTCTGGACTCCCTGGGCTTATCACAAGGGCCAGGGCGTAACCCAGGGCCCATGCTCAGCGACGTCTTCAGTCGCCTCCACCATTTACGTACTGCCTTCCGCTGCGCATCTGCACCTGGCTCCTATGGTCCTGATGCCTTTTCCTTCAGCACCGTCATCAACTCCAGCACTGTGCTCAGCTCCGACTTTGGCACTGGCCTCCACAACTTCAACACACCCGTCTCCCTTGCCTGAACTGTTGTCGACGTTGACCTCGATGCAGGCACCTACGGCCCAGGTGCCGATGTTGGCTCCTGTGAGCATGCCGATGCAGCTCCCTCCTGTGAGACTGATGCCGACGCCAGTGTTGGCTACGATGCCTACGGCCCTGGCACCATTATCGGCACCACCTCTTACAACTCTGCCCTGGGAATCACATGACCCGCCCAGGGCAGATGGCAGGGAGCTTCCCTCACTGGCACATGCTTCTTCCTCCTCGTCACCGGACGAAGCGTTGGCAGGGACGTCCAGACCCCCTGCATTAGAGGACAACAGAGTTTTACAGCAGTTGCTCTGCGGGGCTGCCCAAGGCTTGGGCATTAAGGCCGAGGAGGTGGTCACAGAATCATAGACTATCAGGGTTTGAAGGGACCTCAGGAGGTCATCTAGTCGAACCCCCTGCTCAAAGCAGGACCGATCCCCGACTAAATCATCCCAGCCAGGGCTTTGTCAAGCCTAACCTTAAAAACTCCAAAAGAAGGAGATTCCACCACCTCCCTAGGTAACGCATTCCAGTGCTTCACCATCCTCCTAGTGAAAAAGTTTTTCCTAATATCCAACCTAAACCTTCCCCACTGCACCTTGAGACCATTACTCCTCGTTCTGTCATCTGCTACCACTGAGAACAGTCTAGATCCATCCTCTTTGGAACCCCCTTTCACGTAGTTGAAAGCAGCTATCAAATCCCCCCTCATTCTTCTCTTCCACAGACTAAACAATCCCAGTTCCCTCAGCCTTTCCTCATAAGCCATGTGTTCCAGTCCCCTAATGATTTTTGTTGCCCTTCGCTGGACTCTCTCCAATTTTTCCACATCCTTTTTGTAGTGTGGGGCACAAAACTGGACACAGTACTCCAGATGACGCCTCACCAATGTTGAATAGAGGGGAACGATCACGTCCCTCGATCTGCTGGCAATGCCTCTACTTATACATCCCAAAATGCCATTGGCCTTCTTGGCAACAAGGGCACACTGTTGACTCATATCCAACTTCTCGTCCACTGTAACCCCTAGGTCCTTTTCTGCAGAACTGCTGCTGAGCCATTCGGTCCCTAGTCTGTAGCGGTGCATGGGATTCTTCCGTCCTAAGTGCAGGACTCTGCACTTGTCCTTGTTGAACCTCATCAGATTTCTTTTGGCCCAATCCTCTAATTTGTCTACGTCTCTCTGTATCCTATCCCTACCCTCCAGCGTATCTACCTCTCCTCCCAGTTTAGCGTCATCTGCAAACTTGCTGAGTGTGCAATCCACGCCATCCTCCAGATCATTTATGAAGATATTGAACAAAACCGGCCCCAGGACTGACCCTTGGGGCACTCCACTTGATACCGGCTGCCAACTAGACATGGAGCCATTGATCACTACCCGTTGAGCCCGACAGTCTAGCCAGCTTTCTATCCACCTTATAGTCCATTCATCCAGCCCATGCTTCTTTAACTTACTGGCAAGAATACTGTGGGAGACCGTGTCAAAAGCTTTGCTAAAGTCAACGAACAACACGTCCACTGCTTTCTCTTCATCCACAGAACCAGTTATCTGGTCATAGAAGGCGATTAGATTAGTCAGGCATGACTTGCCCTTGGTGAATCCATGCTGACTGTTCCTGATCACTTTCCTCTCCTCTAAGTGCTTCAGAATTGATTCCTTGAGGACCTGCTCCATGATTTTTCCAGGGACTGAGGTGAAGCTGACTGGCCTGTAGTTCCCAGGATCCTCCTTCTTCCCTTCTGTAAAGATGGGCACTACATTAGCCTTTTTCCAGTCGTCCGGGACCTCCCCCGATCGCCACGAGTTTTCAAATATAATGGCCAATGGCTCTGTAATCACATCTGCCAACTCCTTTAGCACTCTCGGATGCAGCGCATCTGGCCCCATGGACTTGTGCTCATCCAGCTTTTCTAAATAGTCCTGAACCATTTCTTTCTCACCATGCTGTGCTGCCCAGGGCAGTAGTCTGGGAACTGACCTTGTTTGTGAAGACAGAGGCAAAAAGAGCACTGAGTACATTAGCTTTTTCCACATCCTCTGTCACTAGGTTGCCTCCCTCATTCAGTAAGGGGCCCACACTTTTCTTGACTTTCTTCTTGTTACTAATATACCTGAAGAAGCCCTTCTTGTTACTCTTAACATCTCTTGCTAGCTGCAACTCCAGGTGTGATTTGGCCTTCCTGATTTCACTCCTGCAGGCCCGAGCAATATTTTTATACTCTTCCCTGGTCATTTGTCCAAACTTCCACTTCTTGTAAGCTTCTTTTTTGTGTTTAAGATCAGCAAGGATTTCACTGTGAAGCCAAGCTGGTCGCCTGCCATATTTACCATTCTTTCTACACATCGGGATGGTTTGTCCCTGTAACCTCAGTAAGGATTCTTTACAATACAGCCAGCTCTCCTGGGCTCCTTTCCCCCTCATGTTATTCTCCCAGGGGATCCTGCCCATCAGTTCCCTGAGGGAGTCAAAGTCTGCTTTTCTGAAGTCCAGGGTCTGTATTCTGCTGCTCTCCTTTCTTCCTTGTGTCAGGATCCTGAACTCGACCATCTCATGGTCACTGCCTCCCAGGTTCCCATCCACTTTAGCTTCCCCTACTAATTCTTCCCGGTTTGTGAGCAGCAGGTCAAGAAGAGCTCTGCCCCTAGTTGGTTCCTCCAGCACTTGCACCAGGAAATTGTCCCCTACACTTTCCAAAAACTTTCTGGATTGTCTGTGCACCTCTGTATTGCTCTCCCAGCAGATATCAGGGTGATTGAAGTCTCCCATGAGAACCAGGGCCTGCGATCTAGTAACTTCCGTGAGTTGCTGGAAGAAAGCCTTGTCCACCTCATCCCCCTGGTCCGGTGGTTTATAGCAGACTCCCACCACGACATCACCCTTGTTGCTCATGCTTCTAACTTAATCCAGAGACTTTCAGGTTTTTCTGCAGTTTCATACTGGAGCTCTAGGCAGTCATATTGCTCTTACATACATTGCAACTCCCCCACCTTTTCTGCCCTGCTTGTCCTTCCTGAACAGTTTGTATCCATCCATGACAGTACTCCAATCATGTGAGTTATCCCACCAAGTCTCCGTTATTCCAATCACATCATAATTCCTTGACTTTGCCAGGACTTCCAGTTCTCCCTGCTTGTTTCCCAGGCTTCTTGCATTTGTGTACAGGCACTTGAGATAACTCACTGATCTTCCCTCTTTCTCAGTATGAGGCAGGAGCCCTCCCCTCTCGCGCTCTGCTGCTCGTACTTCCTCCTGGTATCCCGTGTCCCCACTTACCTCAGGGCTTTGGTCTCCTTCCCCCGGTGAACCTAGTTTAAAGCCCTCCTCACTAGGTTAGCCAGCCTGCTTGCGAAGATACTCTTCCCTCTCTTTGTTAAGTGGTCAAGGACACTGATCCCATGGTGAACATCCTAGCACCCTCAGGGCCCTCACGGGTAGCATTGCCCCTCATAAAGACAGTGGTGGACACCACCAAAACTCTATGGCAGATGCCAGCATCTCTGCCACCCACTGCCAAACGCAATGAGTGCTGGTATTTCGTCCCCTCCAGGCTTTGAGCATCTATACTCCCATCTGCCTCCGGACTCGTTGGTCGTCGATGCGGCTAACCAGCAGGAGAGACAAGGTTTCCAAGGTCCTTCCCCAAAGAATAGGGATGCTAAACAATTGGACCTTGTGGGTAGGAAATCTACTCCACCAGCGGTCTACAACTCCGTATTGCTAATCAGCAGGCCATTGTGAGCAGGTACTCTTATAACCTGTGCTTCCATGGCTAAGTTCACAGAGCTCGTCCCTTTGGACTCTCAGTCAGAGTTCACCGCCTTGGTGGAAGAAGGGAAATTAGGCTCTCACGCTTCACTGCAGGCAGCCTTAGATGCTGCAGACACTGCCCCAAGAGTCATGGCGACAGGGGTGGCTATGTGATGGGGGGCCTGGTTGCAAGTCTCAGGGTTACGCTACCAAGTCCAACATACGATTCAGGACCTCCCGTTTGAGGGTGAGACTCTATTTTCAGAGAAGATGGACAAACGGCTCCATAGACTAAAAGATTCCTAAGCCACCCTCAGATCCTTGGGCTTTCATACCCCTGCCACACAGCGCAGACACTTCCGCCTACAACCTCCTCCAAGGTTCCAACAGCAGAACCGCCAGAGCAACTCTAGGAGGAGGAACCGGAGCAGTAGAAGACAACATCCCTCCGCTAACCAAGGCCAGCCCAAACTGCCCTCTGGCCCTAAACCAGGATTTTGAAGGTGCAGTCAAGGACAGTGCACCAGACCAGAGACTGGATTCACCCCGCCTTACCTTTTCCTTCCCACTATCCCCTTTCTACCGTGCATGGTCCCATATAATTTTGGACCGTTGGGTGCTTCGCATGGTAGAGAGGGAATACTCCATCCAATTCTGTGCCCTCCCGCACTTCCTCCCCCTTCCCCGTCCCTCTTCAGGGACCCTTCTCACGAGAAACTTCTCATTCAGGAGGTGCAATTGCTCATAGCACTAGGGGCTGTGGAGGTTCCACTGCAGGACAGGGACAAGGGTTTCTATTCCTGCTATTTCCGAATACCGAAGGCCAAAGGCGGCCTAAGGCCCATCCTGGACCTGCGTGACCTCAACAAGTTTGTATATTTTCATATAGCAATAGCGCAAAACCACAGAAAGTACCTCAGGTTTGTGGTCAACAGTTCCCATTACCAATTTACGGTCCTCACTTTCGGCCTGTCAGCGGCACCTCGAGTCTTCATCAAGTGCATGGCAGTCGTTGCCGCCTTTCTGCGGAAACATCAGGTACAGGTGTTCCCATACCTCGATGACTGGCTAATCAAAGGCTGATCCAGAGCTCAGGTGGAGGCTCAGGTGGCATTCATCAGAGCCACCTTCGAGAATCTGGGCCTCCTACTGAACAAGGCGAAATCGATTCTGTACCCGGTCCAGAGGATAGAGTTCATAGAAGCGGTTCTGGACTCAACCCAAGCCAGAGCATTCCTCCTCCAAGTGAGATTCCGGGCCCGCGACGCCATGATCCAGGTACTCAGGCAGTTCCCCAACACCACCATGAGAAATTGTCTCAAACTGCTTGATCGCATGGTGGCCTGTACATATGTGGTCTGACATGCCAGACTCAGGCTTTGGCCGCTTCAGTTGTGGCTTGTGTCAGTGTACAGACCTGCCAGGGACAGCTTGGACAGGATCGTGACCCTGCCTCCTCCCATCCTCGACTCGCTCCTGTAGTGGATGGACGCTCAGCAGGTGTGCTCAGGAGTCCCCTTCACTGCTCCACAACCATCCCTGACGCTAGTAACGGACACGTCAGATTTGGGGTGGGGGGCTCATCTGGGGGACCACAGTACTCAGGGCCTCTGGTCACAGACAGATCGCCGTCCTCATATCAATGTCAGGGAGCTCAGGGCAGTATGCCTAGTGTGTCAGTCATTCTCCCTGTATATAGCAGGTCGATGTGTATCGGTCATGACAGACAATATGACCGCGATGTTCTATATCAACAAACAGGGGGGTGCATGCTCCTCTCCCCTGTACCAGGAAGCCCTCAGGTTATGGGACTTTTTTATAAAGTACTCAGTCGATCTACAGGCATCGTACCTTCCAGGGGTCCAAAACAAGCTGGCGGACCGCCTCAGCAGGTCCTTTCACAGCCACGAGTGGTCCCTTCGCCCGGACGTCACATCTTCGGTCTTCCAGAAGTGGGGCTGTCCCCAGATCGACCTCTTTGCCACGTGATGCAACAGAAAGTGTCAGCAGTTCTGCTCCTTCCAGAATCACAGTCTGGGCTCCACAGCGGACACGTTTCTCCTCCATCGTGGAAAACTGCTTCTCTACGCCTTCCCACCCGTACTGCTCGTGCACAAGGTCCTGCTCAAGATTCGCAGAAACTGGGCTCAGGTCATTCTCATAGCACCAGCTTGGCCCCGCCAGCATTGGTACATGTCTTTCCTAGGCATGTCAGTCGGAACCCCGATTACCCTGCTGCTTTTCCAGGACCGTCTCACGCAGGATCACAGGTGGCTCCAGCACCCAAATCTGCAGTCGCTGCATCTCACAGCCTGGAGGCTTCATGGCTAAACCTGTCCAAGCTCTCCTGTTCAGAACAGGTCAGACAGGTTCTCTTGGGTAGTAGGAAACCCTCCACTCGGGCCACGTACCTGGCCAAGTGGAAGAGATTTTCAATCTGGTCAGCTCAGTGTGACTTTCCCCCGGTGCTAGCCTAAGTGCCCCAGATTTTGGATGATCTTTTCCACCTGAAGCAGGAAGGTCTCTCCTTGTCTTCTGTCAGTCGCTTCCTGAAGGGCCTCAACAGGTTGTACCCCCATGTCTGCCAACTGGTTCCTGCTTGGGACCTTCACTTGGTCCTCTCTAGGCTCCTGGAGCATCCCTTTGAGCCTCTAGCAACATGCTCCCTGCTCTACCTCTCCTACAAGGTCGCATTCCTGGTGGCGATAACTTCAGCCCGGAGGGTGTCTGAGCTTAGGGCTCTAACATCAGAGCTACGCTACACTGTGTTTTTTAAGGACAAGGTTCAGCTCAGACCCCATCCGGCTTTCCTCCCGAAGTTGGTATCGCAGTTCCACATCAACCAGGACATTTTCCTCCCGGTGTTCTACCTCAAGCCTCCTGCGAGTTGTAGTGAGCAGAGACTCCACACTCTCTATGTCTGCAGAGCGCTGGCCTTTTACATAGAAAGGATGAAACTGTTCAGGAAGCCAGTACAGCTCTTTGTCGCAGTAGCAGACAGAATGAAGGGCCAGCCTGTTTCGACACAGCGCATTTCATCATGGATTGTGGCCTGCATTACCGAGTGCTACAATCTTGCAGGGATCCCAGTGCCACCGATAACGGCACACTCTACAAGAGCGCAAGCTTCATCAACAGCTTTCCTGGCCCAGGTCCCCACCCAGGAAATTTGCCGGGTGACGATGTGGTCATCGATACACACTTTCGCCGCACACTATGCAATTACTAGACAGACCAGAGATGATGCAGCCTTTGGTAGAGCAGTACTCCAGTCAGTGGACAGCTCCGACCACACTTCCTAATTTTGCTTGGGAGTCACCTGATTGGAATCAACATGAACAACTACTCGAAGAAGAAAAACCGGTTACTCACCTTCTTGTAACTGTTGTTCTTTGAGATGTGTTATTCAGGTCCATTCCAATACCCATCCTCCTACCCGTCTTTTGGAGTAGCTGGCAAGAAGGAACTGAAGGGGTGGCGGGTCAGCAGGGCTCTATATTAGGCGCCATAAGGGCGCGACTCCAGGGGGCGCCCAGGCGGACCCAACAGATGCTGCTAAGGGAAAAATCTTCTGGCCATTGCATTGTGTGCGCGCACACACCTGATTGGAATGGACATGAACAACACATCTCGAAGAACAACAGTTACGAGAAGGTGGGTAACCATTTTTTTTCATTCCCCTATCACAAACTTCTCAGGTTAAGAAGAAAAGATGGTTGGGAGGTAGGGCCAGTTTCCGGTTGTGCCGTTGGTTTTAGTGGGACCAAGATTTTACCGCAGTACACAAAGTCTTTAACTCTGGAGACTAAGCTAAAATCTGTTAGATCTATAGTAGGATGATTTTGCTGGTTTGATTCTGGTCCTAGCTGCGTTTATCCAGGTCTCCAAACCACCACTCATCTGCATGGGATTGTCCAGCTCTGTTCTGAAAAAGCCAAGGCCTTAGAGTTCCACAGTTCGGTTTGCTGTGATTGGCATGTGTTGGCAGAGCAGTCTGGGAGAAGACTGAGCCTCTGTGATTCGCAGCATGGTTGGGTCTCACTGTTCTCTTCATTGGCTTGTCCAGTTCATCCCACTTTTGAACTAATAAAACCTCAGATCATCCCCCCCGCACCAACTCAACACCAGAATTATTGTGCTCACCATGTTTGGTGTTTCATTGGAGACTGGCTGTTTGATCTTTACAGGATGATAAAATATACACATGGCTACATTATCAGGAACATGCATCTGTGTATACAAAGAAAGTGGCATGGATTCACCAAGGGAAGGTCATGCCTGACTAATCTAATCGCCTTTTATGATGAAATTACTGGTTCTGTGGATGAAGGGAAAGCAGTGGATGTATTGTTTCTTGACTTTAGCAAAGCTTTTGACACGGTCTCCCACAGTATTCTTGTCAGCAAGTTAAGGAAGTATGGGCTGGATGAATGCACTACACGGTGGGTAGAAAGCTGGCTAGATTGTCGGGCTCAACGGGTAGTGATCAATGGCTCCATGTCTAGTTGGCAGCCGGTATCAAGTGGAGTGCCCCAAGGGTCGGTCCTGGGGCCGGTTTTGTTCAATATCTTCATAAATGATCTGGAGGATGGTGTGGATTGCACTCTCAGCAAATTTGCGGATGATACTAAACTGGGAGGAGTTGTAGATACGCTGGAGGGGAGGGATAGCATACAGAAAGACCTAGACAAATTGGAGGATTGGGCCAAAAGAAATCTGATGAGGTTCAATAAGGATAAGTGCAGGGTCCTGCACTTAGGACGGAAGAACCCAATGCACAGCTACAGACTAGGGACCGAATGGCTAGGCAGCAGTTCTGCGGAAAAGGACCTAGGGGTGACAGTGGACGAGAAGCTGGATATGAGTCAGCAGTGTGCCCTTGTTGCCAAGAAGGCCAATGGCATTTTGGGATGTATAAGTAGGGGCATAGCGAGCACATCGAGGGATGTGATCGTTCCCCTCTATTCGACATTGGTGAGGCCTCATCTGGAGTACTGTGTCCAGTTTTGGGCCCCACACTTCAAGAAGGATGTGGATAAATTGAAGAGAGTCCAGCGAAGGGCAACAAAAATGATTAGGGGACTGGAACACATGAGTTATGAGGAGAGGCTGAGGGAGCTGGGATTGTTTAGCCTGCAGAAGAGAAGAATGAGGGGGGATTTGATAGCTGCTTTCAACTACCTGAAAGGGGGTTCCAAAGAGGATGGCTCTAGACTGTTCTCAATGGTAGCAGATGACAGAACGAGGAGTAATGGTCTCAAGTTGCAGTGGGGGAGGTTTAGATTGGATATTAGGAAAAACTTTTTCACTAAGAGGGTGGTGAAACACTGGAATGCGTTACCTAGGGAGGTGGTAGAATCTCCTTCCTTAGAGGTTTTTAAGGTCAGGCTTGACAAAGCCCTGGCTGGGATGATTTAACTGGGAATTGGTCCTGCTTTGAGCAGGGGGTTGGACTAGATGACCTTCTGGGGTCCCTTCCAACCCTGATATTCTATGATTCTATGATTCTATGTTCTTAAGAGGATGGATCTAGACTGTTCTCAGTGGTAGCAGATGACAGAACAAGGGTAATGGTCTCAAGCTGCAGTGGGGGAGATTTAGGTTGGATATTAGGAAAATCTTTTTCACTAGGAGGGTGGTGAAACACTGGAATGCATTACCTAGGGAGGTGGTGGAATCTCTTTCCTTAGAAGTTTTTAAGGTCAGTCTTTACAAAGCCCTGGCTAGGATGATTTAATTGGGGATCAGTCCTGCTTTGAGCAGGGGGTTCGACTAAATGATCTTCTGAGGTCCCTTCCAACCCTGATATTCTCTGATTCTGTGACTCGCTCACCCTCCCTGGGTCACTTCCTACCGTAGTTCCAGAAGTTGCTGTCTGTAGGGCATCAGGGTCTCCAAGCTCCTCAACATGGATGGTTCTCTGGTGCTCCTTAGGCTCCAGGCCTCCAATCCGGCTCGTAGGGTCTCTGGCTCTTGCAGGCAGGGGCTGTGGTGGCTCAGCTGGTGCTTCAGCCAAAGGTCCTTCCTCTCCGGCAGTCAGCCCAGAATGAGCTGGGCTGCTCCCTTTTATACTGAGGCAGCAGTTGGAGCATGCCCAGCATGGCCTGAAGGCTGGGATTTCTGCCACTCATGGTGTAGGGTTAACCCTTCCCTCTCCAGTGTGGGATATGCACACCCCATCACAAGACCCATCTGTCAGGTCTAGGATCTGAGATACGCAGTGTATCCCCAAAACACATGAAGTTACATCAGCCACTGAGTCTTGGCACAGACCACCAGCCCTGATGAAAGATATCCTACAGTGGGACTGTTGGCAAAGGGAGGGAGGGCCCCTGTGGAGCTGGGGAAGGATCAAGAAACACAGGATGTTGGGAAGAACAAGAGTTATCGTGTCCAGTTTGGGGGAATCAGAGTGGGAGATCCCAGCTGAGGCACGGGATGAGGAAGAAAAAGGATAGGATGGTTAGGGGGTTTAGAGCTCAAAGAAAGATCTGGTATCCTTGTGAAGTGTCAAGGAGAAGGATCGGAGTGAAATTAACTTGTGTCACCATCTTAACTGTATCAAAAAGGCAATTAGGATTAGGTGAAGAACATGCTTGCAGTTGCTTGCTTTCAATATATGTACTTTCACTGCGTTACCATTGCAGAAAAATTGGTACTGTTTTTGAATGTCTCTATGAAGAGGATTGATCATAAATCATAGTAGTAGGGAATAGTGCTATTTTGCTCACACCTGAAACACTGGGAGCAATTCTTGTCTCCAGTTTGGGAAGAATACATTGTAGAAAAACTGTTAAACCATGATACAAAGAGTGAAGGCCACGGCACCCGAAATGCCTTAATGTTCCCTTCTTGTAAGTATGGATTCTGTTGTCCATGAAGCCAGTTGGATTCCTTCTGTTGCTCGCTTTGTTGTGGGAATGATGCCTGAGTTTACCAGACTGACGTGGTATGTGTTATTTCCCCGTAGGATTACATCCACCAGGTAACCTGCATCACAGAAAGAGAAAAGTTTATTGTGCCTATCCGAGCGATAGGGGCTCGGGCAATACTGGACTTCCCTGACCAACTGAACTTCTCCACCTGCCCCGTCAAGTACAGCACTCAGAAAACTCTGCTGGTTCGCAACATTGGCAATAGAGAGGCCCTCTACAGAACCAGCCTTCAGAGGTAAAGGGGGCTCTGGTTGGTCTTCATGTGCTTCACCTCGCTTGCTAAAGGCTGTGTTAATGCAGGGTAGCAAAGAGGAACTGAGCAATCAGATAACGTGCACATTGCAGCTTAGAGCACACCAGCTGTTTATTGTTACTTGCTGTGTGATGGAGAAAGTGTTTGTCTGAGACTCCAACCCTTGTCCATGGTGAGTCGCAGAGTTTTAGGGCATGCTGTTGTGTGTGCTCCATGGAAATAGCATGCACCAAACCTGTCAGATGAAAAAGGAAAAAATCTTGTTGCAGCCCTATAGTTAAAGATACAGATAGGAGAATGGTAGCTAAGTCCTTCTCCCGCTATGGAGTCTATGGGTAGGAGCTGTTGTCAGTTGCTGAATGTGGGTGTGTTCTCTCCGTGTGCTGTACCGGCTCTGGCCAGGTAGCCAGTACAGCAGACTCTGATCAAACTGCCCAGGAAGACCACAGACTTGGTTCAGTAGTGAAAACACTTGGCCAGGTTTACTGTCAATGAAGCACGGTCCTAGTGCCCAGGCTCAATGGTTATAGGTACACTAACACACGTATACTCATTACAATGGACCAGTTAAGTGAACTGCGGGATTTTTCATTCTCACCATGGCCAGACAAAGACACCCCCCTGTGATCCCTATTTTATACACTGATACAAACAAGTTACGTATTGCCCCTCTGATGTGGTTAGTTACCACCCTTTAGTTGCACCTGTTTGTTGGATCAAAACATCTCTATCCATCACACAGTCATCCTGACTTTATTTTTAAGAGGGGTCAGTGTGCCCTTGCATCATCTTCAGGGAGTGACAGGGAGTGTGTGTACACCATAACCTTGTATTGGGATGTTCTGGTACTAAGTGCTTGTGTTTTCGCAACGCCTTGCCAAGTTCATGTATTGGATAGTGAACCTGCAAGCATCTGCTTTGTAAAAGGGTTTTGCTCATAGCTTGAGCCTTGGTAACTTTGCTTTATCTCAGCAGGGTCTGTCTTTAGTTCAGGCCTTAGGCCTTACACCATGCCACTTATGCCAGACCTGTCTCAGGCTCTCTCTTTCTACTAGAGAAGCTTGTCAATCAGAGTCCATTTCTTGTCAATCAGACTCCATTCTCCAGATTTAGCTGCAATAGCTATTGTATGGTAAAGAAATACCAACTGAGTACTAAAACTTCTTTAAAGGTGCTTATCAGCTCCACGCCCCACCCCCGCATAGATACACCATAGATTATATTCATGTTAAACTTCACTAACTATGTATGTCAGTCAGTTCCTAGGTCAGCAATCAACTAGTTCAATCCTGGTTTGCAACATGAAATTGAATGCATTGGAAAACTTTTTTTAATAATCTTGAACTGCAAGAAAAATCCAGCTGACTGTTATGAAAGTGCATGTTGACTGTGTAAAGATGAATAGCTGATAAGATTTCTCTTGTAGTCAAATAGTTGTGGGGAATCTGTCATCTTTTGCATTTTATTACGAATTTTCCAAAACCAGACTGGATTTTCAAGCAGAAAATTTACATCTTTGACTACAAACTGTATTTTGTGCTAATTAAAAAGAGAGGCCACTCTGCTGTTCAGGTTCCTTTTAAATACTTATCTGCTCTTTCAGCATTGCAGCTGCAGCAGGGTTTTGTTTTTTTAAGTGCCAAAAATATTCAGTGAAATGTCAAAAAGAGCTCTGCAGTGAAAACACTAAGAGAGATTGACCTCCAAGCAAAGCTGACAACCCAGTTGGAGGGTCAGGCCAATACACCACTGCACAGGAAAATAAACCATTTGCTGGCAATTATATACGAATAAATATGTCTAGGCAGACTTTCCCCGGAGACAGGCTCTTTTTCTGTTAACAGTATGGGGGTTGATTTCACTGCTGCTCGGGCTGCAGTAGAGACCGTGATGGTGTTACTAACAGTACAGGTGATGGGGATAAAGTTCAATTTGACACTGGCTCTTTTGCATATCAGCAGTAGTAACTTGAGGATGGTGATTGACTGTTATCTTTGAGCATTCAGACTTGTGCCAGGAGCTTCACAAATAAATGAGAGATGTGTTCCCTGTCCTGGAGAGCAGACAATGAAAATATAAGATGGTATGCAATAGTGAGACCAGCAGCGTGGCGAATAGGGGACGGTAGCCAAGTACACACCTGAATTCTGCTAAGTATGTGAGCACGTGCTTAAGTCCATCTCTGTTCAATAAAGTGACTAAGCACATGCCTAAAGTTAAGCATGTGCTTAGTCTTTGCTGAATAAGAATGGACTGTTGAATTGGGGCCATAATATACATTTCTTGGATGTGTCTTGAAGTGCCCTTAATGTGTGTCCGTTAGAGTTCAGTGAATAATTATTTTTTTTGTTTTGATGGCCAAATTGGGGGTAAAAAGTTCAGTTAACTTCTAATCGAAACAGAATTTTTTCATTTTTTCTTGCTGAAACCAAAATGCTGGAAAAAATATGTTTGGGTGGAAAGAAAATATTTTGAGTGGTGATTGGGAAATACCATTTTGGAAGTTTTTGTTTTCAGAGTTTTTTTTACTGAAACTATTTGCACAAATTCAGATCAGATTTGGCAGTTTCAGTGGCCCAGAACAGCATTTCCCAGCAAATTTACTAATCACTTCCCCCAAAATCACCCAACTTTAATATACATGTGTGTGTATTTTTACATATACATATATATTAAAAATTGAGGAGTTCAATTTGGTGGAATGGAACTGGTGTGGTGGAATAGAACTGAAGTGATTTGTAAGGGCATATGAATGTATAAACATAGGGAGGTGTCCTGGTGTCTTCCCCCTCTCTTTTTGTCATTGATAAAAGCAGAATAACGAGTTTCTCTTCTGTGATATTCAGCAAGATAAATGTCAAGGGCCAGGAACTTTGAAATGAAAATGGTGCCTCAGAGCAAATCTCAGCGCACAGCTTCCCGTTTTCATCTCAGCCTTCTTTGTTGTTGGCGCTAAAACCACTGTGCTGCGCTGCCTTGTAGGGAAGGGATGTTGAATTTCAAAGATGAGCACTTGCCTTTAGGAGCTTCACCACAAATCTCCTAAAAGTTTTAGCAAACTCTCATGCAGAAAGAGTTATTGATGCTTTACTGTATTCTGATTCATTGTTATGATGAGTATGCCCATGACCCCAGCTCCCTACCCCCACTGAGCACAGGCAGGCCCCTCCCTGAGCCTCTGCCCATACCCTCACCGTACCCCCACCTGTGCCTCATGGCCATGAATAAATTTAGACTGGAAAATAGGTTTCTAACCATCAGAGTAGTGAGGTTCTGGAATAGCCTCCCAACAGGAGTAGTGGGGGCAAACAACTAACCTAGTTTGGAAATGGAGCTTGATAAGTTTATGAAGGGGATGATCTGATGGGGTTGCCTGCTGTAGCAGGGGACCGGACTCGATGACCCAGGAGGTCCCTTCCAGTCCTAAATCCCTATGTTTGTCACAGCTCCAGTGTCAGAAATCCCCTTTAATCACTCAGTGCACTTCCAACACTTCCTCCTCCTTCTCCCTGATGTTCTGGAGAGCAGGAGGGCATGGTGCTGCCCTGGCTTCTCTCCTCTTTGTTGACAATGTAGTGCCAACATTGTGCGGGAGCTTAGCTGGAGAAAGTGGCAAAGTATGGTTCTGTGGGTCTCAGAGCATCTTTTCCCCTACGTCTGAGGCCAGAACACAGGTCATGTTGAGAGCTGCAAATCACCAGGCTCATTCTAGGAGAGAACCATGCTAGAAAAGAAGAAATTCAAGGCGACTGATCCCCTTTCCAAACAGAAAGACACATTGAGTCAAATTCTTCCATCATGCAACTCCATTGATGTCACTTGAGTTACATGAAGGTTGAGATTGTCCCATCAATGGTCAAGCCAAGGGAGAAGATGTCTACCGAATCAGACCAAGACCACAGGCAACCAGGAAACAGAGTAAGTGGAAGGTTGATCAGCTGCAGTAACAAACAGTGATTCTGAAGAAATGATAAAGATGATCAGCTCATCTTCTCTCTTCAGAAGCTTCCTCTTAGCTGTCTCTCTGCAGAGCTTCTTGTCTCTATCAGGGAATGATGCAGAGGACAGTTAGGGCCATCACAGTATTCAAGGATCCTTCTGGGATATAGTTCAGCCCCTTTGATGCTGAAGAAGAGCTCCCAAAAATGGAGGCTGGAGGCAGAGAAGAGATGGAGATGTGGAAAGGGAGAAGCTGAAGATTCTTTGCAGGATTCTTCTGTGATACGATGGAGTGTTGGCTGCTCTGCTTATCCCATCAAAGAGACCTGTCTAACTGGGACAATCTTATTTCTTGTCTTGGTAACAGTACCATTATTAAAATTAACGTATGTGCTCAGATTAAATTATGGTTTGGGATTCGCCCCTTTTAGGTCCTAATGGAGGCCTGGAGGACATTCAGTCACTAGTAGGTTAATGCAACTCTGCTAGTGATTTCTCAGGGTCAGCAGGTGATTTTTTAATGAAATAAAAAGAATGGAAAAACCAGTTTTCAGCCTAACCTAAATTATTGTATTGTGAAGAACAGGTTTGGACACTGATAATGAGAAAGCAAAGACATTTTAGGAGGGAATAGAGAAAAAGGCAAATAAAAAGGTTATTGATGAAAGGTATAATATGGCTTGATAAGAAAGATATTGTTGCACCTGTGTGTGGTCCATGCATCTCGCAACTGGACAGATATTGAGGGTTTGGTTTAAAACCTAAATAAATTAATTGAATGTTGCCAACGCCACTTCCTCTTGTTAGTTACAATCCTAAATTTATAGCAGTGGTATTTGGGTTTGGCATCTTGATCAGATAGATACATTTGGCCAGCTCTTTAAAGAAGGGAAACTGATGACTGGAGGAATCAAGCTAATTATAAACGTCAAAATACCCTTTTATGTCATAACTTAGAAATTCAGTATTGGTCCCTTTCCAGTGTGGAAATAGGGGCCAGATCTTTGGTATCTAGCTCTGTTGAAATCAATGGAGTGAGGCTGATTGGTACATGCTGAAGCTCTGACTGTGATTTTTGTTGACTGTAGGGAGCCTTCTAAACTTAGGCAGGTAAAATGGAGACAGTAGATCAAAACCAGAATTTGAAAAACAAATCAAATAGCTAAGTATATAAAGACACATAATACATCAAAAGTAGGAAAGTCATGTAAAGGAGAAAAAATAAGATAGTTGAAGATTTTTCAATATCCAGGGTCACTGGTGATCAGTTTAAAAGGATAGATTATCCAGAACCAGTATGGTTTTTAAGACCAATGCACAATTAATAAACTAAAGGCTAAAGTTTAATCTGACATCTTCATCTCAGCTGACCATTTGGCCGTTGAAATACATTCCCAGCTGGGGTGTGTAGCCTACCGTCTGTTTTATTATTTATGAACTATAGAAACCAAACTGATGAATTGATTTAAATCAAGAAAAGTTTAGGTTTAACAATGGGGCTCCCATTCCCCAGACCTGGAGACCTGGGATGCCTGTCAAAGGTAATGCACTCAGGCTTCAGAGAAAAAAGGCGGGGGAGGCAAAGCACAAGACTGTTTCTGCTGGCTTACCTCTGCTAGGTGGCTACAGACTGCGTACAGCTCAGTCACAGTAGCGAGGCCCCAGCCTGAGGGTTATTGCCTAATACAGCAAGGCGTAGTGGCCTCCATCCCCGCTTGAGAGTGATAGACCACTACACTTCCCTTCCTCATCCAGCCATCTACATAGGCAACTTTAACAGCCATCCCAAAGACTGGGGATACTGCTCAAATGACACAACCGGGGAACCGATCACAGAATGGGTCTCCCTCGAAGACCTCCACCTGCTCTATGATCCGAAGCAATCCAGATCTTTTCGGTCTGCAAGTTGCACAATGGATCGCAGCCCTGACCTGTGTTTTGTGACCTGTAACAGCACAGGTATTCCACTGGCCACAACAAGAACCATTTTAAGTCACTTCCCACATAACCAACATTACTCAGTTATCCTCCAACATTAGTTGAAGACAGGGATCACGTTTGTTGATTTGTGTTTCCCTTCATCCTCTCCCCTGGTTCTTGTCACACATATGGAAAGCAGACCAGAAGTCCAAAGTGCAAGCAATGTGATTTTTATTGGGGTTAATTTCCAGCAGGCATATGTATACTATAATTCAATTCTGCAGAGCCCTGTTTCCCAGTGTTCCCACTCCCCCCTTCTCAGCAGGCATAATTATAACTGAAATGCACACCCATAGTCCCACCTCTTACAACTTATGGTCATGTTTCGTTTTGGGGCTCATCTGGCTAGAGTCTTCCGTCCTACCCCTTTTGTACCCCATGGGAGGGGTAAGGAATGAGGTTGTACTTTGGTCAGGGGCAAGCATTTCTCTGGTCTTTTAGTGTTTTACTGGTTGCTTGACCTTGCCTTGAGATAAGGAGTTGAGGCAGTCTTCAAGTGTGCACTCATATATTACATTCCCGCCATGCCTGAGAACACTTTAACTGCTTTTATCTATTTTCATTATATTAACAAACCCATCTGGTTTAGGCAAAAGCAACATTTACAGTGTCTCTTTGGTTTTAGTAAAATCCTTTTGTTCATACATATTAGTAAAAATATATATATATATCCAACACCAAACAGACAAGCGGAACTCAAAATACTATCTCAGGCAAAACTTACAGGCCTGGATCCTACATTGGCACTAATACAGTAAACAATTTGTCCTCTGCATACAACACTGTCTGGAGACAGGGCCTCCTCCTCAAGATCTCCCGTGTCATTCACTGCTGGCGAACGAGCTGTCTCCTGGGAGCGATGACCGGGGACTGCAGCTTTAAGGTACACCGTAATGGCCAGATCAGTAGTCCAAGAACTCTTAACTGAAGCATCCCTCAGGGCTTTATCCTGGCCCTGATACTTTTTAATCTATACACTGTGGATATAGCAGCAATGGAGTTGAGGAAATTTGTGTATGCGGATGATTTTGCCCAACTGTTCAGCATACAAGCTTCCATACCATCAGCTTCACCCTAACCCAAAATATTAGCATAATGGCTGATTATTTCCAATGCTGAGAACTTAGGCCTAACCTGAAAAAAAACATGGTAACCACTTTCCATCTCAACAATAAAATAATTAATACCAAACTCGATGTGCAGTTCAGTGGTGAGAGTGTCAGCCACGAAGCTAACCCAAAGTATCTTGGCGTTACACTGGACTGGAGTTTGATCTTTCAATAACACATCGAGAACACCCACGATAAGGTCAGATCTCATGTTGTGCTTATCAGGAGATGGCTGGAACATCATGGGGCCCCAGTACAAGGACCTTATGATCCACAACAATTATTTTGGTATATTCTGTGGCTGAATACTATGTGCCAGTGTGGTCTCACAGCAGTCTTGCTAAACTCCTTGATACTGAATTCAGTAACGCCATGCGCATAGTGTCAGGAACACTCAAATTGACTCTGGTTGACTGGCTCCCGGTCCTATTGCACATCCATCCTCCACAGATTAGAAGTGCTTCCTAGACATCTCACTTTCTCAAACACATCAATGCAAACATAAGGATCCCATTGCACGATGACCTGCAGAAGCCGCCAAAGACAAGATTAAAATCCCGCAACCCTCTATGGAACTGCATCAAGACCCTTACAATCAACTTCAATGCTGATGCTCAATGGAGAGCCACAAGGACTGTTTCAACTACTCAAAACAAACAGCTCGTCGATGACCCTGCCGAGGAATCACTGAGGTTTTGATTTATCTTGGACAGGCTGATTCAAATTGAATCGCATCAGGACATCTCATGGGAGATTGGGACAAACCCTCTTTAAATGGAAAATGAGGCAAACACCTGTATGCGACTCTGATCACCAGACACAAACAATGAAGCACATCATATCCGACTGTCCTCTTAGTTCTTTTGCCAGGAGCCTGAGGACATTCACCAGTTCACTGCTGTGGCAATGTGCTGGCTATCAAATCTAGATTTACATTTGTAGCTGTTGCTATTGACCTAAACCATACGAAAGAAGAAGGCTTCCTGTGGCTTCCTGCCACAGCCTCGCCAAGAAGCCTCTTGGTGAGGCTGTGGCAGCAAATAAATCAATGGGGACACAGCTGTCTGACCAATAGATGGCTGGCACAAACAGTCCACTACAAGAGTGCTTTAACTTAAAGCTGCACTTTATTTAGTCTCTAGCACTTACACATGTCTGCAACAGGTTAGTAAAACACTCCAAAAATTAATAATTACTAAAGTCTGGAGTGGTCTTCAAGTGGTACAATGACAGCCATCCGATTGGCCCATCTTTCAGCTGCTGTTGGGGACCCTAAGATGTGTCCACAAAGTTTCCCTGAATAGTCCAACTACCCCATACTTTTTCTCCTTATTTATTTGGGTTAGAGTAACAATAACATGTCAATAAAAAAAATGAAAAGGAGTACTTGTGGCACCTTAGAGACTAACCAATTTATTTGAGCATAAGCTTTCGTGAGCTACAGCTCACTTCATCGGATGCATACTGTGGAAAGTATAGATCTTTTAATACACACAAAGCATGAAAAAATGGGTGTTTACCACTACAAAAGGTTTTCTCTCCCCCGACCCCACTCTCCTGCTGGTAATAGCTTATCTAAAGTGATCACTCTCCTTACAATGTGTATGATAATCAAGGTGGGCCATTTCCAGCACAAATCCAGGGTTTAACAAGAATGTCTGGGGTGGGGGGTAGGAAAAAACAAGGGGAAATAGGTTACCTTGCATAATGACTTAGCCACTCCCAGTCTCTATTCAAGCCTAAGTTAATTGTATCCAATTTGCAAATGAATTCCAATTCAACAGTCTCTCGCTGGAGTCTAGTTTTGAAATTTTTTTGTTGTAATATCACAACTTTCATGTCTGTAATCACGTGACCAGAGAGACTGAAGTGTTCTCTAACTGGTTTATGAATGTTATAATTCTTGACATCTGATTTGTATCCATTTATTCTTTTACGTAGAGACTGTCCAGTTTGACCAATGTACATGGCAGAGGGGCATTGCTGGCACATGATGGCATATATCACATTGGTGGATGTGCAGGTGAACGAGCCTCTGATAGTGTGGCTGATTTATTAGGCCCTATGATGGTATCCCCTGAATAGATATGTGGGCACAGTTGGCAACGGGCTTTGTTGCAAGGATAGGTTCCTGGGTTAGTGGTTCTGTTGTGTGGTATGTGGTTGCTGGTGAGTATTTGCTTCAGGTTGGGGGGCTGTCTGTAGGCAAGGACTGGCCTGTCTCCCAAGATTTGTGAGAGTGTTGGGTCATCCTTCAGGATAGGTTGTAGATCCTTAATAATGCGTTGGAGGGGTTTTAGTTGGGGGCTGAAGGTGACGGCTAGTGGCATTCTGTTATTTTCTTTGTTAGGCCTGTCCTGTAGTAGGTGACTTCTGGGAACTCTTCTGGCTCTGTCAATCTGTTTCTTCACTTCCGTAGGTGGGTATTGTAGTTGTAAGAATGCTTGATAGAGATCTTGTAGGTGTTTGTCTCTGTCTGTGGGGTTGGAGCAAATGCGATTGTATCGCAGAGCTTGGCTGTAGACAATGGATCGTGTGGTGTGGTTTGGATGAAAGCTGGAGGCATGTAGGTAGGAATAGCGGTCAGTAGGTTTCCGGTATAGGGTGGTGTTTATGTGACCATCGTTTATTAGCAGTGTAGTGTCAAGGAAGTGGATCTCTTGTGTGGACTGGTCCAGGCTGAGGTTGATGGTGGGATGGAAATTGTTGAAATCACGGTGGAATTCCTCAAGGGCTTCTTTTCCATGGGTCCAGATGATGAAGATGTCATCAATAAAGCGCAAGTAGAGTAGGGGCAGCATTGTTCTAAGTCAGCCATAAAAATGTTGGCATACTGTGGGGCCAATTAACTTAGGCTTGAATAGAGACTGGGAGTGGCTAAGTCATTATGCAAGGTAACCTATTTCCCCTTGTTTTTTCCTACGCCCCCCCTCAGACGTTCTTGTTAAACCCTGGATTTGTGCTGGAAATGGCCCACCTTGATTATCATACACATTGTAAGGAGAGTGATCACTTTAGATAAGCTATTACCAGCAGAAGAGTGGGGTCGGGGGAGAGAAAACCTTTTGTAGTGGTAAACACCCAATTTTTCATGCTTTGTGTGTATAAAAAGATCTTCTATACTTTCCACAGTATGCATCCGATGAAGCGAGCTGTAGCTCACGAAAGCTTATGCTCAAATAAATTGGTGAGTCTCTAAGGTGCCACAAGTACTCCTTTTCTTTTTGCGAATACAAACTAACATGGCTGTTACTCTGAAATAAAAAAAATGTAAGCAAACAATTTCAAAGTTTAAGCAAGAGGTTTCCTCAAACCATTAGACAGATATGTTTTTGCAGAGTCTGCATGTCTTGACGGCCCTGACAAACACATCCCAAAGGGCAGATATAGATAAGCTTTCGTTTTTTCTAAAACACATACCTCAACAATTTCAACAGAGATCTTATCGGGAAGGACAGAGGGTCAGGCTCCCCACCTACTCCTCCTCACTGCTTCCTTAGTTATTCTAAGGCTGTTGCAGAGGCCTGCTAAGAGCTACTGATGTAGCTACATTTGGCCATATGCATGATAATCAATATTACAATTATCGGTAGCAGCCAGGCATCTTGCTGGTCCACCAAAATCTCCCCATACAGTGGCAGACATTGGGAATACCCATAACGGAATCCCTATCCATAGCAGAAAGAAAAGGAGAACTTGTGGCACCTTCATGCAGCCGATGAAGTGAGCTGTAGCTCACAAAAGCTTATGCTCAAATAAATGTGTTAGTCTCTATGGTGCCACAAGTCCTCCTTTTCTTTTTGTGGATACAGACTAACGCGGCTGCTACTCTGAAACCTATCTCTAGCAGGTATCTGATGGTAGGTACGCTGACCTGAACACTTCTGGCAGCAGAAGCAATCTGTGTACCCTTGAGAAACAAACCCTCAGCTGTATAGGAACAATTAATTTGTGACATTTGATCCTTCCTGACTGGTTCCGCTCAGCTGTCAGTGAAATGACTTGTTCGCCTTTAATACACTGAAGAGCAAAACTATGTTTTAGCTCAGGAGTTCTCAACCATTTTCTTGCTGAGGCCCCCCTCAACATGCTATAAAAACACCAGGGCCCAGCAGCGGGGGGGAGGGGGAAGAAATTGGGGCTCCAGTCCAAGGGGGACCCTTGGGCATAGGTATGGTTTTACTTTTATTGGGGTGTGGGGCAAGAGCTGGTGAGGCTTGAGCCAGCTCCGCACAGCAGTGTCCAGGGAGGGAGCACCACCTCCGCCCCCTGACTCACTCAGGAGGCCACCAAGTCTGTCTGGGCTGTGGGGGCCCTGTCAGGGTTCCCTCCCCACTCTGAACTCTAGGCTACAGAGATGTGGGGACCTGCATGAAAGACCCCTGAGCTTATTTTTACCAGCTGAGGTTAAAACTTCCCCAAGGCACAAATTCTTTGCCCTTGGAGGGTACGCTGCCACCACCAAGTGATTTAACAAAGAATCAGGGAAAGGACCACTTGGAGTTCCTATTCCTCCAAAATATCCCCCCCCCCCAAGCCCTTACACCACCCTTCCTGGGGAGGCTGGAGAATAGTATCCTAACCAATTGGTTACAAAGTGATCACAGACCCAAACCTCTGGGTCTTAGGACAATAGAGAAGTCAGTCAGGGTCTTAAAAGAAGGACTTTATTAAAAAAAAAGGTAAAAATCACCTCTGTAAAATCAGGATGGAAAATAACTTTACAGGGTAACAAAAGATTCAAAAACACAGCAGAACTTCCTCTAGGCTTAGTTCAAAGTTACAAAAAAAACACAAATAAATCTCCCCCCAGCAAAGGAAAAATTCACAAGCAGAACAAAAGATAATCTAACACGCCTTGCCTGGCTTTTACTTACAATTTTTGTAATACGACAGACTTTTAGGATGGTTTATAGGAGAAGGAGTTTTCTGACCTGATGCTTCTCTATTCACAAGAGAACACACCAAACAAAGCCTTCTGCCCCCAGATTTGAAAGTATCTTCTTTCCCCATTGGTCCTTTTGGTCAGGTGCCAACCAGGTTATTTGAGCTTCTTAACCCCTTACAGGTAAGGAGGAATTCTAGGCTACCCATAGCTGTATGGTTATGACAGGCCCGGAACCAAAAAATATAACTCAAAGTGGGGACTCAGTTCAAAAAGTTTGAAAACCACTTGGGGTGCAGGGAGCGGGTAGCTGGGGCTGTGTGCTGGTAAGGGAGTAGCTCAGGGTGCAGGGAGGGGATAGCTTGGGGCTGTGTGAAGGCAGGTGAGTAGCTAAGGGTGCAAGCAGGGGGTAGCTAGGGGCTGTGTATGGATGGGGCTGGGGGGTCACAGTGCAGCTCTCAGCTTTGGGGAGGAAGGTGCTGAGGCTCCTGGCTTTGGGGGAGGTTTGCCAGCTTCACCCCACAACGCTCCCAGCTTCAACGCTGGGGCTTGGGGCATCGGGTTTCAGCGGTGGAGCTCCTCGGTCCCTCTGAAAGAGCTCGCAGACCCCCATTTAAGAACCCTGTTTTAGCTGATGCCTAATCATCGGAATTCAACTCCCTCCATCACATTAAAGAGCAGTTATTAGGGAACCCGAGACAGCTTTCACCAGTCATAGGGGTTCATGGGATCCAACCATGGCAATTGGAATGCAGATGAACTACTGCATTTGGCAATCCAAGTATATGAACATTGGGGCTCATAATGGCCAGTGCTGCTTTCCCAATAGCAAACAGTCCAAGATTCCTCACTCAACTTCTCGGGATATATCTGCACTGCAGCTGAGAACCAGCCTCCCAGCCCGGGTAGCCAGAGTTAAGCTAGCGAGACTTAAGTTACTGCGCTATACATAGCAATATGAATGTTGTGGCTCCTTTGCAGACTTGGGCTGTCCTGAGCACGGGCCCAGGGGGTCTTGGGAGTGCGAGCTGTTACCTGATCCGTAACGTCCATGCTGCTATTTTTAAGTGCACTAGCTCAAGCCCTGCTAGTGGGAGTCTGTCTATCTGGGTGAGCTTGAGGCTCACTCTCAACTGCAGTGTAGACGGACCTGCAAGCTCCAGTGCTTCTCCCATTGAAATCAGTGGCAAAGCTCTCACTGACTAATGGCCCTTAATTGGAGCTACTTATCCTTAATGAGCAAAAACTCCAGCAATTTCATCAGCTGTCTATGGGTTCCTATCAATAATGCTCCGTATGTGCCATGCTCCAATTGTTCACCTTGTTTTTATATATGAATTACATTTCAAAACCACAGTGAGACACTCCAGACTGTGCTTTTCAGGATGATAATTTAACTACCAGCAAAATAATAAAAACAAATAGATCTTGGTCCTTTCAGAGGATGCTATAAGCCCCTCCCCCCACAAATCAGGCAGTCCTTGCCCAGAAATGCATTTCACCTGACTTATCCAGAAAATGATTCCAAGACATTAAGATGTTGAGACTTCCCTTTGATGAACCAGGAGTCCCTTGTTATGTTCTGTCTCAAATCACCATGTTTTTATGTCAATATTAATGCACAGCAAATTCTTATAATGACTTCTAACACACTGGAAAGAGCTTAAGCAGTCCAAGTACTTCTAGTAAGCATAGCCAATGTTCTTTACAGACTCACTTAGCAAGCACTCTTGATTCCTGCCATCCAGAATTACAACTTTCATCACTTGTGCTTAAATAGAGAATCTCCCATTAAATTCACTTACAATTAAATCCTCCTGTTAATGACACTTCAGTTACCTAGAAACTCAATTGCTGAGATTGTAATTGAAGTATTCTCTTCTCTTGTTTGACTTATTTACATGCTGAGATACCACTCTAGCTACAGTTTTGATCTTCATTGATTCAACGCCTTTACTTCTTAGAATTAACTGTAACTGAAATACCAATAGGTTATGATCCTTCTTAAATAGAATCAGGATATTTTTAAAATTGAAACAATGAAAACGATAGATTAAAAACCCCATTAATCATTCCCTCCTTTGGTCTCCTAGCAGTCTCATAGACTCATAGACATTAAGGTCAGAAGGGACCGTTATGATCATCTAGTCTGACCTCCTGCACCCACCCACTCTTGCAATAAACCTCTCACCTATGTCTGAGCTATTGAAGTCCTCAAACCATGGTTTAAAGACTTCAAGGTGCAGAGAATCATAGAATCATAGAATATCAGGGTTGGAAGGGACCTTAGGAGGTCATCATAGAATATCAGGGTTGGAAGGGACCCCAGAAGGTCATCTAGTCCAACCCCATGCTCAAAGCAGGACCAATTCCCAGTTAAATCATCCCAGCCAGGGCTTTGTCAAGCCTGACCTTAAAAACCTCTAAGGAAGGAGATTCTACCACCTCCCTAGGTAACGCATTCCAGTGTTTCACCACCCTCTTAGTGAAAAAGTTTTTCCTAATATCCAATCTAAACCTTCCCCACTGCAACTTGAGACCATTACTCCTCGTTCTGTCATCTGCTACCATTGAGAACAGTCTAGAGCCATCCTCTTTGGAACCCCCTTTCAGGTAGTTGAAAGCAGCTATCAAATCCCCCCTCATTCTTCTCTTCTGCAGGCTAAACAATCCCAGCTCCCTCAGCCTCTCCTCATAACTCATGTGTTCCAGTCCCCTAATCATTTTTGTTGCCCTTCGCTGGACTCTCTCCAATTTATCCACATCCTTCTTGAAGTGTGGGGCCCAAAACTGGACACAGTACTCCAGATGAGGCCTCACCAATGTCGAATAGAGGGGAACGATCACGTCGCTCGATCTGCTCGCTATGCCCCTACTTATACATCCCAAAATGCCATTGGCCTTCTTGGCAACAAGGGCACACTGCTGACTCATATCCAGCTTCTCGTCCACTGTCACCCCTAGGTCCTTTTCCGCAGAACTGCTGCCTAGCCATTCGTTCCCTAGTCTGTAGCTGTGCATTGGGTTCTTCCGTCCTAAGTGCAGGACCCTGCACTTATCCTTATTGAACCTCATCAGATTTCTTTTGGCCCAATCCTCCAATTTGTCTAGGTCTTTCTGTATCCTATCCCTCCCCTCCAGCGTATCTACCACTCCTCCCAGTTTAGTATCATCCGCAAATTTGCTGAGAGTGCAATCCACACCATCCTCCAGATCATTTATGAAGATATTGAACAAAACCGGCCCCAGGACCGACCCTTGGGGTACTCCACTTGATACTGGCTGCCAACTAGATATGGAGCCATTGATCACTACCCGTTGAGCCCGACAATCTAGCCAGCTTTCTACCCACCTTGTAGTGCATTCATCCAGCCCATACTTCCTTAACTTGCTGACAAGAATACTGTGGGAGACCGTGTCAAAAGCTTTGCTAAAGTCAAGAAACAATACATCCACTGCTTTCCCTTCATCCACAGAACCAGTAATCTCATCATAAAAAGTAATTAGATTAGTCAGGCATGACCTTCCCTTGGTGAATCCATGCTGACTGTTCCTGATCACTTTCCTCTCATGCAAGTGCTTCAGGATTGATTCTTTGAGGACCTGCTCCATGATTTTTCCAGGGACTGAAGTGAGGCTGACTGGCCTGTAGTTCCCAGGATCCTCCTTCTTCTCTTTTTTAAAGATTGGCACTACATTAGCCTTTTTCCAGTCATCTGGGACTTCCCCGGTTCGCCACGAGTTTTCAAAGATAATGGCCAATGGCTCTGCAATCACAGCCGCCAATTCCTTCAGCACTCTCGGATGCAACTCGTCCGGCCCCAAGGACTTGTGCACGTCCAGCTTTTCTAAATAGTCCCTAACCACCTCTATCTCCACAGAGGGCTGGCCATCTCTTCCCCATTTTGTGATGCCCAGCGCAGCAGTCTGGGAGCTGACCTTGTTAGTGAAAACAGAGGCAAAAAAAGCATTGAGTACATTAGCTTTTTCCACATCCTCTGTCACTAGGTTGCCTCCCTCATTCAGTAAGGGGCCCACACATTCCTTGGCTTTCTTCTTGTTGCCAACATACCTGAAGAAACCCTTCTTGTTACTCTTGACATCTCTGGCTAGCTGCAGCTCCAGGTGCGATTTGGCCCTCCTGATATCATTCCTACATGCCCGAGCAATATTTTTATACTCTTCCCTGGTCATATGTCCAACCTTCCACTTCTTGTAAGCTTCTTTTTTATGTTTAAGATCTGCTAGGATTTCACCATTAAGCCAAGCTGGTCGCCTGCCATATTTACTATTCTTTCGACTCATCGGGATGGTTTGTCCCTGTAACCTCAACAGGGATTCCTTGAAATACAGCCAGCTCTCCTGGACTCCTTTCCCCTTCAAGTTAGTCCCCCAGGGGATCCTGGCCATCCGTTCCCTGTGGGAGTCGAAGTCTGCTTTCCTGAAGTCCAGGGTCCGTATCCTGCTGCTTACCTTTCTTCCCTGTGTCAGGATCCTGAACTCAACCAACTCATGGTCACTGCCTCCCAGATTCCCATCCACTTTTGCTTCCCCCACTAATTCTTCCCGGTTTGTGAGCAGCAGGTCAAGAAAAGCTCCCCCCCTAGTTGGCTCCTCTAGCACTTGCGCCAGGAAATTGTCCCCTACGCTTTCCAAAAACTTCCTGGATTGTCTATGCGCCGCTGTATTGCTCTCCCAGCAGATATCAGGAAAATTAAAGTCACCCATGAGAATCAGGGCATGCGATCTAGTAGCTTCCGTGAGCTGCCGGAAGAAAACCTCATCTACCTCATCCCCCTGGTCCGCTGGTCTATAGCAGACTCCCACCACTACATCACTCTTGTTGCACACACTTCTAAACCTAATCCAGAGACACTCAGGTTTTTCTGCAGTTTCGTACCGGAGCTCTGAGCAGTCATACTGCTCCCTTACATACAGTGCTACTCCCCCACCTTTTCTGCCCTGCCTGTCCTTCCTGAACAGTTTATAACCATCCATGACAGTACTCCAGTCATGTGAGTTATCCCACCAAGTCTCTGTTATTCCGATCACGTCATAGTTCCTTGACATCACCAGGACCTCCAGTTCTCCCTGCTTGTTTCCAAGGCTTTGTGCATTTGTATATAAGCACTTGAGATAACCTGTTGATCGCCCCTCATTCCCAGTATGAGGCAGGAGCCCTCCCCTCACAGACATTCCTGCCTGTGCTTCCTCCCGGTATCCCGCTTTCCCACTTACCTCAGGGCTTTGGTCTTCTTCCCCCGGTGAACCTAGTTTAAAGCCCTCCTCACTAGGTTAGCCAGCCTGCTGGCAAAGATGCTCTTCCCTCTCTTCGTAAGATGGAGCCCGTCTCTGCCCAGCACTCCTCCTTCATGGAACACCATCCCATGGTCAAAGAAACCAAAGCCTTCTCTCCGACACCACCTGTGTAGCCATTCGTTGACTTCCACGATTCGACGCTCCCTACCTAGGCCTTTTCCTTCCACGGGGAGGATGGACGAGAACACCACTTGCGCCTCCAACTCCTTTATCCTTCTTCCATCTAGTCATCTATCCTTCAGGTCATCTAGTCCAACCCCCTGCTCAAAGCAGGACCCATCCCCAATTAAATCATCCCAGCCAGGGCTTTGTCAAGCCTGACCTTAAAAACTTCTAAGGAAGGAGATTCCACCAGCTCCCTAGGTAACGCATTCCAGTGCTTCACCACCCTTCTACTGAAAAAGTTTTTCCTAATATCCAACCTAAATCTCCCCCACTGCAACTTGAGACCATTACTCCTTGTCCTGTCATCCGCTACCACTGAGAATAGTCTAGATCCATCCTCTTTGGAACCACCTTTCAGGTAGTTGAAAGCAGCTATCAAATCCCCCCTCATTCTTCTCTTCTGTAGACTAAACTATCCCAGTTCCCTCAGCCTCTCCTCATAACTCATGTGTTCCAGTCCCCTCATCATTTTTGTTGCCCTCTGCTGGACTCTCTCCAATTTCTCCACATCCTTCTTGTAGTGTGGGGCCCAAAACTGGACACAGTACTCCAGATGAGGCCTCACCAATGTCGAATAGAGGGGAATGATCACATCCCTCAATCTGCTGGCAATTCCCTTCCTTATACATCCCAAAATGCCATTGGCCTTCTTGGCAACAAGGGCACACTGTTGACTCAGATCCAGCTTCTCATCCACTGTAACCCCTAGGTCCTTTTCCGCAGAACTGCTGCCTAGCCATTCGGTCCCTAGTCTGTAGCAGTGCATTGGGTTCTTCCGTCCTAAGTGCAGGACTCTGCACTTGTCCTTGTTGAACCTCATCAGATTTCTTTTGGCCCAATCCTCCAATTTGTCTAGGTCCGTCTGTATCCTATCCCTACCCTCCAGCATATCTACCTCTCTTCCCAGTTTAGTATTGTCTGCAAACTTCCAGAGTGTGCAATCCACACCATCCTCCAGATCATTTATGAAGATATTGAACAAAACCGGCCCCAGGACTGACCCTTGGGGCACTCCGCTTGATACTGGCTGCCAGCTAGACATGGAGCCATTGATCACTATCCGTTGAGCCCGACAATCTAGACAACTTTCTACCCTCCTTATAGTCCATTCATCCAGCCCATACTTCTTTAACTTGCTCCAATCCTCCAGCAAGTGAACTATGCCCCATGCTGTAGAGGAAGGCAAAAAACTCTCAGGGCTTCTTCCAATCTGCCCTGGAAGAAAATTCCTTCCCGACCCCAAATATGGTGATCAGCTGAACCCTGAGCATGTAGGCAAGATTTACCAGCCAGATACCCAGGAAAGAATTCTCTGTAGTAACTCAAATCCCATCCCATCTAACATCCCATCTCAGGCCATTGGGCAGATCTACCACTAATCGTCAAAAATCAATTAATTGCCAAAATCATGTTATCCCATCATACCATCTCCTCCATAAACTTATCAAGTTTAATCTTGAAGCCAGATAGGTCTTTTGCCCCCTCTGCTTCCCTTGGAAGGCTGTTCCAGAACTTCACTCCTCTGATGGTTAGAAACCATCATCTAATTTCAAGTCTAAACTTCCTGCTGGCCAGTTTATATCCATTTGTTCTTGTGTCCACATTGGTACTGAGTTTAAATAATTCCTCTCCCTCTCCGGTATTTATCCCTCTGATATATTTATAGAGAGCAATCATATCTCCCCTCAGTCTTCTTTTGGTTAGGCTAAACAAGCCAAGGTCTTTGAGTCTCCTTTCATAAGACATGTTTTCCATTCCTCGGATCATCCTAGTAGCCCTTCTCCGTACCTGTTCAGTTTGAATTCATCCTTCTTAAACATGGGAGACCAGAACTGCACACAGTATTCCAGGTGAGGTCTTGTATAATGGTACTAACACCTCATCTCTACTAGAAATACTTCGCCTGATGCATGCCAAGACCGCATTAGCTTTTTTCATGGCCATATCTCATTGGTGGCTCATAGTCATCCTGTGGTCAACCAATACCCCAAGGTCCTTCTCCTCCTCCATTACTTCTAATTGATGCGTCCCCAGCTTATAACAAAAATTCTTTTTGTTAATCCCTAAATGCATGACCTTACACTTCTCACTATTACATTTCAGCCTATTACTATTACTCCAGTTTACAAGGTCATCCAGATCCTCCTGTATGATATCCCGGTCCTTCTCTAAATTGGCAATACCTCCCAGCTTTGTATCATCCGCAAACTTTATTAGCACACTCCCACTTTTTGTGCCGAGGTCAGTAATAAAAAGATTAAATGAGATTGGTCCCAAAACCGATCCTGAGGAACTCCACTGGTAACCTCCCTCCAGTCTGACAGTTCACCTTTCAGTATAACCCGCTGTAGTCTCCCCTTTAACCAGTTCCTTATCCACCTTTCAACTTTCATATTGATCCCCATCTTTTCCAATTTAACTAATAATTCCACATGTGGCACCGTATCAAACGCCTTACTAAAGTCTTTCTTCTTTATGTCAGCCTTATAGGTTGTAGACTTTCTGGGAGAGGGACTATCTCCGATATTTATGCCTTGTGCAATGCAAGGTACCTTGCTAGTACTCAGCAAATAATTAATAATTATTTCATTTTGTGAAAATAGTTAGTCTAAAAGATGAGCTAGAAAAACCTCGCATAAAAACCAGATTTTAAAACAGAGTCTAGTCTCTGATGTGAGTTAATTGCTGTTAGGATTATTGTGTTCTTCAAAAAAAGTTGTGCAGTTGTGTTTGTATAACACCGACAGACCCCGGTCGTCAGTGGACGGGATCGAAGCTGGGACCTGTGGAGCTTAGTGCATGAGCCTCTCCTGCATGAGCTAAAAGCCAACTGGCTATTAGCTAAGGCTATTGAGCAGACTCAATCTCTTTCTCTCTCTCTCTAAGTCAGGGGTTCTCAAAGTGGGGGTCAGGACCCTCAGGAGGTCTCAAACTGGGGGTCAGGACCCCTCAGGGGGTCGCAAATTTATTTCATGGGGGGTCTCAAGCTGTCAGCCTCCACCCCAAACCCTGCTTTGCCTCCAGCATTTATAATGGTGTTAAATATATAAAAAAGTGTGTCCATTTATAAGGGGGGTCTCACTCAGAGGCTTGCTATGCAAAAGGGGTCACCAGGACAAATGTTTGAGAACCATTGCTCTAATTTGTCTCATTGCCACTACATGGGACAGAACACCACACCCAGAAGGTGTGTGGGTTACATACTTCCCCTAGCTGAGGAAGCATGACCCAAGCTTCAGAGACTTCCCAGTTGAAATCCTGGATGAGCCCCCAGTTGTTACGCCGACAGACCCCTGTCATCAGCAGACGGGATGGGACCTCTGAAGCTAAATGCATGAGTGTCTACTGCATGAGCTAAAAGCCAGCGAGTTATTAGCTAAGGCTGTAGAGCAGACTCAGTCTCCTCCTCCCTCTCTCTCTCAGTGGTCTTGGTGCCCCTAGATGGGACGGGGCACCACACCCAGGAAGTGTGTGAGGTACACTTGCTGACTCATTTTTATTTCAGTGGCTGCTAGAATGGGACTCAGTGGGCCTGATTCTAGAACTCTATAGACCATCACAGAATCATCCCATACAAGTGGAAATTTACAAGGGGCTGGGATTTCATTTGATTACAGACTGATTACATCCCAGTAATAATTTGAGGTGTGAGATCTCTGCAGAAAGTTGGGGTCACTGAGCCAGATTCTGATCTTACAAACCCTGATTTAAGTGCCTCCTAATATACACAGGTGTAAAAAAGGAGAACAAGAACTAATAATCAGTTTGCATGTCTGTTAGCCATCAAAGGGTGTATCCCAGTTTAGGCCTGATGTGTCATTTTCATTGTGTTGCAGCCCTTTCTCTGTAGAGCCGTGCATTGGGACACTGGGTGTTGGGGAGACCATGCAGCTAACAGTAGAGTTCCAGCCGCTGGAAATAGGTGATCACTCCAAGGACCTGATTGTTCATTATGACACAGGTGAGTGCTGTGCTGTGTAAGTACTCCATATATTTCCAATCAAAAACCTGGAGTTAAAAAAGAGTTAAGGCTGGTAGCCTGTTTCAGTGGAGTCCAGCCAATGCCCCAAAATAATATTAAAATGGCTTTACACAAACTGCCCCTTTTCAGACCTCGAAACGTTTGAGTGCCTGGAAATGAACAGTCAAAGGATTCGGCCTGTACATATTTGTCTGCGTCGAGCACAATGTGGTCTTGATCCATGCTGGGGGTTCCGTTGTGATACATAATGAAATAATTGTTTGTCACTCACTATCGCCCCCACCCATCCAAATGTAACTTTACCAGCTCGATTGTATCCAAATAGAAGTCAAGGTCAAAATAGTTGGTGACTAGAGGATTAATGGAAATGGATCTCTTGAAAAGTATGGGTTGGATGAATGGACTATAAGGTGGATAGAAAGCTGGCTAGATCGTCAGGCTCAGTGGGTAGTAATCAACGGCTCGATGTCTAGTTGGCAGCCGGTATTAAGCGGAGTGTCCCAAGAGTTGGTCCTGGGGCTGGTTTTGTTCTATATCTTCATTCATGATCTGGAGGAAGGAGTGGATTGCACCCTCAGCAAGTTTGCAGATGACACTAAACTGGGAGGAGTGGTAGGTATGCTGGAGGGTAGGGATAGGATATAGAGGGGTTATGGTGGATGAGAAGCTGGATACGAGTCAACAGTGTGCCCTTGTTGCCAAGAAGACTAACTGCATTTGGGGCTGTATACGTAGGGGCATTGCCAGCAGATCATGGGACGTAATCATTTCCCTCTATTTGGCATTGGTGAGGCCTCATCTGGAGTTCTGGGTCCAATTTTGGGCCCCACACTACAAGAAGGATGTGGAAAAATTGGAAAGAGTCCAGCGGACGGTGACAAAAATGATTAGGGGTCTGGAGCACATGACTTATGAGGAGAGGCTGAGGGAAATGGGATTGTTTAGTCTGCAGAAGAGAAGAATGAGGGGTGATTTGATAGCTGCTTTCAAGTACCTGAAAGGGGGTTCTAAAGAGGATGGATCTAGACTGTTCTCAGTGGTAGCAGATGACAGAACAAGGAGTATTGGTCTCAAGTTGCAGTGGGGGAGGTTTAGGTTGGATATTAGGAAAATCTTTTTCACTAGGAGGGTGGTGAAGCACTGGAATGGGTTACCTAGAGAGGTGGTGAAATCTCCTTCCTTCGAGGTTTTTAAGGTCAGGCTTGACAAAGCCCTGGCTGGGATGATTTAGTTGGGGATTATTAGGTCCTGCTTTGAGCAGGGGGTTGGACTAGATGACCTTCTGAGGTCCCTTCATATTCTATGATTCTGTGTTTCTAAGTTACTTTGATCTGTGTGACGAGGCAAATTAATACCCTTTTGGTCATCCTTGTTCTAGAAGGAATGAGGATTTGTGCTGGCTGACCTAATAAATCTTAGTATCAATAAAGAATCATTGGTGTATTTACCTTTGTCTGACGGAGAAGTCATCTTCTGCCCCTTGTTCTAATTCTTGGTCCTGAGAAGCTTGATCTACATTAATGTGGTTAACACCATGCAACCTAAGAAACGGTTCTATTTGTCCCAAGTATGTATGGGTTGGTAAAAAGCTTTGACTTGTACAGACTAACCTTTCTAGCGCTATGGGTATTAATGCCTTTATTTAATATTTGGCATTTTCTGGTACCCTGACTGAGAATTGTTCAGTCCTATACTTTCTTCTTTTGATCACACTGTCCTTTAAAAGAAAGGCATTAAAGTTCCAGATGGAAAGCAACTGAAGTGCCTCATTTGTATGTGTGCACCATTTTCACTGCTTCCTTAACGAAGCCAGAGGATAAAAAACAAAGGACCAGATCCTTCATGGTGTAAATTAGAACGAGCTGAGTTGGAGATCTGGGTTGTGAGGAAAGAGTAGGGGAGTTGTATCCTTATGTATCAAAGATGCTAATGATAAAACTACCTGAATATATTGAGAAATAGTGAAAGTGCCATGCGGCCTAACCACACATCATTTCTACATTGGTAGAACTCCTTTGATTTCAATAGGGGTAACACCTGATTTATAAATGAGATCAGAATCAGGTCCAGGATCTACATGACACAGACTGAGGTTTTCAATCTGATTCTCAATGCACAGAAATCCCTGTCATCTAATCTGATCCCCCACTACAGCTGGAATAGGTGCTGGAACAAGGGGTGCTGGAACTAGAGGTGCTGGGGGTGCTGCTGCACCCCCTGGCTTGAAATGGTTTCCATTATATGTAAGGTTTCCAGTTTGGTTCAATGGCTCTCAACACCCCATTATAAAATTGTTCTAGCATCCCTAACAGCTAGTCCCCTTGCTGGCACAGAGGAGATAAGAGTGGATGGGCCACAGAGATAGATAGAACTAGTGTCTCACTCCCCTAAGAGGTGGTCCTTCTTCACTGGGGTTGAAATATATTCTAGGAGTGATGTGGGGGAAGCCTGCACTGCACGTTCTGTAGATAAATACAGGACTTCACTCCCCATCACTATGACAACTTTCAATGGGACTAAATTCATTAAAGCAAAACAAGAGAGAGATAAAGAACAAGGGAAAAATTAAGGATCATCTCTGTTGCTTTGTAGCATACAAAGAAGTAGGTGACTGCAGAGATTGATCAAATGCTTCAATTCCATTTCAGCTATTAATCAGTCTCAAAAGCTGCTTATTGCAAGTGTATTACAGAGCAGCTGAGATCCCATTACACAGCCTAACACAGCAGACCCTTGCTAATTTATACTGCGCTGAGTCATACACCCATAACTCGCAACCCAAAAGCAGGCACATCTCTCTTACAAAGCTGCACAACAGATCATTTTCTAGTGAAATACAAACTATAAAGACTAAATGGCAGTTCAGTACATTGTGATGCATTTTCCTTGTATTATTGTTTTTCGTTAATTCCTCACTAACTTATATTCTCATTGGGTCTTCCAGTTGTTAATGTGATTTAGAGAGGGGCTACCATCTGTTACGTTATTGTTACTGTGACGTTGCACTCTATATGATTTTATGGAAATATGCTAATGAGTGTGTCTATAATGTAACTGGAATATGCTTTATGTGAAAGGTTTCTTGTAAGGTATCATTATAAAGCTTCAGAGTCGCAACCGTGTTCGTCTGTATCCACAAAAAGAAAAGGAGGACTTCTGGCACCTTAGAGACGAACAAATTTATTTGAGCATAAGCTTTCGTGAGCTACAGCTCACTTCATCGGATGCATTCAGTGGAAAATACAGTGGGGAGATTTATATACACAGAGAACATGAAACAATGGGTGTTACCATACACACAGTAACGAGAGTGATCAGGTAAGGTGAGCTATTACCAGCAGAAGAGCCCAGGGGGAAAAAACCTTTTGTAGTGATAATCAAGGTGGGCCATTTCCAGCAGTTGACGAAACCGTGTGAGGAACAGTGGGGGCAGGGGGAAATAGTTTTACTTTGTGTAATGACACATCCACTCCCAGTCTTTATTCAAGCCTAAGTTAATTGTATCCAGTTTGCAAATTAATTCCAATTCAGCAGTCTCTCATTGGAGTCTGTTTTTGAAGTTTTTTTCCTCAGCTCTCGTCCCCTAATGCCCCTACTCTACTTACGCTACATTGATGACATCTTCATCATCTGGACCGATGGAAAAGAAGCCCTTGAGGAATTCCACCATGATTTCAACAATTTCCATCCCACCATCAACCTCAGCCTGGCCCTGTCCACACAACAGATCCACTGGACACTACAGTGCTAATAAGTGATGGTCACATAAACACCACCCTATACCGGAAACCTACTGACCGCTATGCTTACCTACATGCCTCCAGTTTTCATCCAGACCACACCACACGATCCATTGTCTACAGCCAAGCTCTACAATAGAACCGCATTTGCTCCAACCCCTCAGACAGAGACAAACACCTACAAGATCTCTATCAAGTGTTCTTACAACTACAGTACCCACCTACTGAAGTGAAGAAACAGATTGACAGAGCCAGAAGAGTACCCAGAAGTTACTTACTACAGGACAGGCCCAACAAAGAAAATAACAAAATGCCTCTAGCCATCACCTTCAGCCCCCAACTAAAACCTCTCCAACGCATCATCAAGGATCTACAACCTATCCTGAAGAACGACCCATCACTCTCACAGATCTTGGGAGACAGGCCAGTCCTTGCTTACAGACAGCCCCCCAACCTGAAGCAAATATTCACCAGCAACCACACACCACACAATAGAACCACTAACCCAGGAATCTATCCTTGCAACAAAGCCCGTTGCCAACTGTGTCCACATATTTATTCAGGGGACACCATCACAGGGCCTAATCACATCAGCCACACTATCAGAGGCTCATTCACCTGCACATCTACCAATGTGATATATGCCACATCTGATATATGTGATATATGCACATCTACCAATGTGATATATGTGGCATTGCCAGCAATGCCCCTCTGCCATGTACATTGGCCAAACTGGACAGTCTCTACGTAAAAGAATAAATGGACACAAATCAGACGTCAAGAATTATAACATTCAAAAATCAGTCGGAGAACACGTCAATCTCTTTGGTCACTCGATTACAGACCTAAAAGTGGCAATTCTTCAGCAAAAAAACTTCAGAAACAAACTCCAAGCAGCGACTGCTGAATTGGAATTAATTTGCAAACTGGTTACAATTAACTTAGGCTTGAATAAGGACTGGGAGTGGATGTGTCATTACACAAAGTAAAACTAAGTAAAAAGCAATGTCTAGCAATGTCAGTGTCATAGAATATCAGGGTTGGAAGGGACCTCAGGAGGTCATCTAGTCCAACCCCCTGCTCAAAAGCAGGACCCATCCCCAATTAAATCATCCCAGCCAGTGCTTTGTCAAGCATGACCTTAAAAACTTCTAAGGAAGGAGATTCCACCACCTCCCTAGGCAACGCATTCCAGTGTTTCACCACCCTCCTAGTGAAAAAGTTTTTCCTAATATCCAACCTAAACCTCCCCCACTGCAACTTGAGACCATTACTCCTTGTCCTGTCCTCTTCCACCACTGAGAATAGTCTAGAACCATCCTCTCTGGAACCACCTCTCAGGTAGTTGAAAGCAGCTATCAAATCCCCCCTTATTCTTCTCTTTCTGCAGACTAAACAATCCCAGTTCCCTCAGCCTCTCCTCATAAGTCATGTGTTCCAGAAACCTAATCATTTTTGTTGCCCTTCGCTGGACTCTTTCCAATTTATCCACATCCTTCTTGTGGTGTGGGGCCCAAAACTGGACACAGTACTCCAGATGAGGCCTCACCAATGTCGAATAGAGGGGGACGATCACGTCCCTCGATCTGCTCGCTATGCCCCTATTTATACATCCCAAAATGCCATTGGCCTTCTTGGCAACAAGGGCACACTGTCGACTCATATCCAGCTTCTCGTCGATTGTCACCCCTAGGTCCTTTTCCGCAGAACTGCTGTCGAGCCATTCGGTCCCTAGTCTGTAGCTGTGCATTGGGTTCTTCCGTCCTAAGGGCAGGACCCTGCACGTATCCTTATTGAACCTCATCAGATTTATTTTGGCCCAATTTGTCTAGGTCCCACTCCTCCCAGTTTAGTATCATCCGCAAATTTGCTGAGAGTGCAATCCACACCATTCTCCAGATCATTTATGAAGATATTGAACAAAACCGGCCCCAGGACCGACCCCTGGGGCACTCCACTTGACACCAGCTGCCAACTAGACATGGAGCCATTGATCACTACCCGTTGAGCCCGACAATCTAGCCAACTTTCTACCCACCTTATAGTGCATTCATCCAGCCTATACTTCTTTAACTTGCTGACAAGAATACTGTGGGAGACAGTGTCAAAAGCTTTGCTAAAGTCAAGATACAATACATCCACTGCTTTCCCTTCATCCACAGAACCAGTAATCTCATCATAGAAGGCGATTAGATTAGTCAGGCATGACCTTCCCTTGGTGAATCCATGCTGACTGTTCCTGATCACTTTCCTCTCATGTAAGTGCTTCAGGATTGATTCTTTGAGGACCTGCTCCATGATTTTTCCAGGGACTGAGGTGAGGCTGACTGGCCTGTAGTTCCCAGGATCCTCCTTCTTCCCTTTTTTAAAGATTGGCACTACATTAGCCTTTTTCCAGTCATCTGGGACTTCCCCCGTTCGCCACGAGTTTTCAAAGATAATGGCCAATGGCTCTGCAATCACAGCCGCCAGTTCCTTTAGCACTCTCGGATGCAACTCGTCCGGCCCCATGGACTTGTGCACGTCCAACTTTTCTAAAATAGTCCCTAACCACCTCTTTCTCCACAGAGGGCTGGCCATCTATTCCCCATGTTGTGATGCCCAGTGCAGCAGTCTGGGAGCTGACCTTGTTCGTGAAGACAGAGGCAAAAAAAGCATTGAGTACATTAGCTTTTTCCACATCCTCTGTCACTAGGTTGCCTCCCTCATTCATTAAGGAGCCCACACTTTCCTTGGCTTTCTTCTTGTTGCCAACATACCTGAAGAAACCCTTCTTGTTACTCTTAACATCTCTCGCTAGCTGCAGCTCCAGGTGCGATTTGGCCCTCCTAATTTCATTCCTACATGCCCGAGCAATATTTTTATACTCCTCCCTGGTCATATGTCCAACCTTCCACTTCTTGTAAGCTTCTTTTTTATGCTTAAGATCCGCTAGGATTTCACCGTTAAGCCAAGCTGGTTGCCTGCCATATTTACTATTCTTTCAACACATTGGGATGGTTTGTCCCTGTAACCTCAATAAGGATTCTTTAAAATACAGCCAGCTCTCCTGGACTCCTTTCCCCTTCATGTTAGTCCCCCAGGGGATCCTACCCATCCGTTCCCTGAGGGAGTCGAAGTCTGCTTTCCTGAAGTCCAGGGTCCGTATCCTGCTGCTTACCTTTCTTCCCTGTGTCAGGATCCTGAACTCAACCAACTCATGGTCACTGCCTCCCAGATTCCCATCCACTTTTGCTTACCCCACTAATTCTTCCTGGTTTGTGAGCAGCAGGTCAAGAAAAGCTCCCCCCCAGTTGGCTCCTCTAGCACTTGCACCAGGAAATTGTCCCCTACGCTTTCCAAAAACTTCCTGGATTGTCTATGCACCGCTGTATTGCTCTCCCAGCAGATATCAGGAAAATTAAAGTCACCCATGAGAACCAGGGCATGCGATCTAGTAGCTTCCGCGAGCTGCTGGAAGAAAGCCTCATCCACCTCATCCCCCTGGTCCGGTGGTCTATAGCAGACTCCCACCACTACATCACTTCTGTTACTCACACTTCTAAACTTAATCCAGAGACTCTCAGGTTTTTCTGCAGTTTCGTACCGGAGCTCTGAGCAGTCATACTGCTCTCTTACAGTGCTACTCCCCCACCTTTTCTGCCCTGCCTGTCCTTCCTGAACAGTTTATAACCATCCATGACAGTACTCCAGTCATGTGAGTGTCCATTGTTGAAAGCTGAGGTTACACGGTGAGTGTGAGAGTGTTGCATTGCCCGTCATTTCTGTACCAATAGGCTGGCCTTTCCTTCTGTGCCAGTGGTGCCATGAAGGAATGGGAAGAACAAAATGGCTTGTCTCCACAGTACAGATCATGGTGGTGAATCATAGCAGGCAGGGATTTAGTAGTGAAAATCTGGAGGTTATCGGGACCTTGTGCTTTAGCTTTCTTTATAATGTGTGGGGTTTACTGCTGATAAAGCTCTTCTACTGTTTAGGGCTCATTTCAATGTACAGTGGGTTCATTAAAAACTTTGCACTCACACCCCGAATACCTGTTGGAACTGGATCATTTTCCTATATACAGAATAGATGTCACTGTGATACTAAATTCACAGAGGCAAACTGTGAGCTTCTGCTGACCACATCTATATATGCTGATGGATATACAAGTCCCTGTTTGTTCATTTTAATGCAATTCTTGATTCTTTTGATATCAGATAGATTTACAGTAGTTACCTGAACCAGTCTCAGGGGCTTGGACAGTCTAATTTCTGAGCAGTGACCTCTTTTGAATCACTAGTTAATTTCTTTAATGTTTCTGTCCACACATTTTTGATTTCTAGAGCTAGTTACAGTAGTGATTTTTCTGCTGTTTTAGATGGGGCTGTTCTACTTGTTACAGAGTTGGCTGGGAACCACTGTCTCTCTCCATGGCCCTGTGTATTGAGACAGATTATCTGTCACTGTAAGGGTACATGGGGGAGAATTATGTTTGAGTCTGATTTTAGATATCTGTTGGCACAACTTTCTAGCTCAGAAAGCAAGAAAAACCTGTTAATGCAACACTAGGATTAGGGCTTTCGTTCCCTAAGGTCTGGAGATGCCCAACCCGGTTTGCAGAGCAACAGTAACTCACTCACCTGTATGTGCACAGCTCTGTGTAATAGCGAAGAGCACAATAACTATGTGCGAAGTGTGTTCCTGGTGCAGTAAGCAAATCTCCATTGATTTCAGTGGAGGAGTGTTAGCTGTGAAACTGGGCCTCTCTATGCAAGAGCTGAGTTCTGTTTGCTGTGGGACCATTGTTCACTTAAAATCTGAGTGTTGGCATTGCATTTAATTAATTTTTTCTGCCAAAATTTATATTTCAGCCAGGCGGGTACCATAGCTCATCATTATCACAACATCAATAATGGTTAAAAATAGGCACCATCATCCTGTATATACTGCAGCCACGTCTTTCAGAGCTTCCTCATTCTCTGATAGCGCTGGGCTCTTCCTCAAATATATTCTGAGAGATTCCTCCACTTTGCTTCCATTTGTAGTGAAGCCTGTTCCATGACTCCCAGTAATTCCAGTGACACAATGTATGATTGCAGGAGACATCTAACTCGTCTATGCTCCCCAAGGGTGGTGCAGAGCAACTGATGGGCCCCTTTTGTCCACCCAGTTAAAGAAAGGGCTGAGATTGGGGGCACTGCTTTGCCTGTCCCAAAAACCATTTGGAGCATAGCACTTAGATCAGAGAGCTGCCTGAGGACAACACAGCTTATCCTGTTGACCAGTATTGTTTCATTGCTTCCTTGTACTCCCACATCAGTCTGTCTCCAGCTGGTGTCTCTTGTCTTCTACTTAGCTTGTGAGCTTTTGCAGGCAGGGACCATTTGTTTATTCTGCGTCTGCACAGGGATTCTGGTCCAAGGCGAGCGCCTGGATACTACTGTAATACAAGTAATAAATTGAAGAATGTCCTGAGCTTTCGTTCCAGTCTGAAAAACAATTCTTTAAAACTGTAGATTTCATCAGTGGCAATTATTAAGGGATGACTTTTATAAATGAACAATTGCTGAAGGCCAGCATAAATAAAGCAGTGATTTAACAATGTCCAGAAGAGGCTCCTGGATACAGGCTGGTGGGAACAATATTGAAATTACCTGCACGTAGAAGTCTCTCACTTCAAGAACTGTAACTGGTGTACTACCATGAAGGAAATTTGAGTATGGGAGCTTACATATGGCCTCTCCTCAGCCCAGTGAAGATCAAGTAGATCGCTGAGGCAATGCAGTTAGTCTCCCTGGAAGTGAGAAGGACCAAGTGCCTCATTCTTGAGTATTACCTGCTGGTGACTCCAGGGATGGTCCAGTGGATAAGGTGTAGGTTTGGGAGAGCTGGGTTCTCTTCTCCATTTTGCCACAGACTCCCTGCGTAATCATGGGCAAGTCACTCTCTGTGCCTTAGTTCCCCGTCTGTACAACAGGGAGTATAGAGGATAAAAATACATTAATGCTTGTGAGGTAGAGTCATAGAATATTAGGGTTGGAAGAGACATCAGGAGGTCATCTAGTCCAACCCCCTACTCATGACAGGACCAACACCAACTAAATCATCCCAGCCAGGGCTTGGTCAAGCTGGGCCTTAAAAACCTCTAAGGATGGAGATTCCACCACCTCCCTAGGTAACCCATTCCAGTGCTTCACCACCCTCCTAGTGAAATAGTGTTTCCTAATATACAACCTAGACCTCCCCCACTGCAACTTGAGACCCTTGCTCCTTGTTCGGTCATCTGCCACCATTGAGAACAGCCGAGTTCTATCCTCTTTGGAACCTCCCTTCAAGTAGTTGAAGGCTGCTATCAAATCCCCCAAATCCCCCATCACTCTTTTCTTCTGCAGACTAAATAACCCCAGTTCCCTCAGCCTCTCCTCGTAAGTCATGTGCCCCATCCCTCTGATCATTTTCGTTGCCCTCCGCTGGACTCTCTCCAATTTGTCCACATCCTTTCTGTATTGGGGGGACCAAAACTGGACGCAATACTCCATATGTAGCCTCACCAGTGCCGAACAGAGGGGAACGATCACGGCCCTCGATCTGCTGGCAATGCTGCTACTACTACAGCCCAATATGCCGTTGGCCTTTTCGGCAATGAGGGCACACTGCTGACTCGTATCCACATTCTCATCCACTGTTATTGCCAGGTCCTTTTCTGCAAAACTGCTGCTTAGCCAGTTGGTCCCCAGCCTGTAGCAGTGCATGGGATTCTTCCTTCCTAAGTGCAGGACTCTGCACTTGTTCTTGTTGAACCTCATCAGATTCACATACTCTGCTAACATACTGTGGTAACTGTGGCCATATAAGTACCAAACAAGACAGATATGGAGCCATATTAATGCCCATCTGAGTGACAGGCTATAATTTTTACTTGCATTTCCAGTAATGAATTATGAGGACTTTCTCATACCTGTAAATCTTCAACTGCATTTATTGCTTAAAGAGGTGATAGCAAAGCCCGATTGAACCTTTGAAAGCCGGGACAAAAAGAGTTAAATCTGAATTTCCATATTTCCTAGGCATTCAAAACTTTAGACATCTGCTCATGTTAGCTTCTTAAGAGATTCTCATTACAAATCCCAGCAAAACAAAGGTGGTAAGGAATAAAGGAGCAATACATATCAATGAAGATGAGAAAAACATGCAGCATATTATTCAATATGTCTGTCTAATCACTCTGTTTATCCTCCCTTAACATCTGGAGTAGTTGATGATGAAATATTGGCTGCAGATTTAATAAAAATCCCAAGTTAATTTTGGAAGTTTGTCGAATAGTTTTCTCACCCATTCATCGAAATAGGCATTCAGATAAACAAGGTGCTTTGACTCTGTTGTAAGATCAGTATGAAGAGAGATGTTCTGAAAATTCTTACATCTAGTAGTTCGGGATGGCATTTCCTGTATTACTAGAGTTCTCTGGAATTCTGTATCACCTTGTTTATTTTACACATTCAGTTGTTTCCTATGGCATAGGAAAGATAATTAGCTGGCTCAATCTCTTATTTGAGAAGGAAAAAAGGTACCATGATATGCTAAATTCTATGTGTCCATAGGCTTGCAGATAAATGCAAACTCCAAACATACCTTGGTGCCTGCTGTGTCAAAATACCTTTCGAAAGCCCCACGCTCCAGTTACTGTGCTTTGCTAATGTATTAAAAGTCCCTTTTGATTTACATTTCCAGTTTAGGGTTTCCTAACTGGCTGTAGAGTGAGATTGTCTTTTATTTGTCCTGCCGCTATGTAAATAATTTATTTAACAGTATCTAAGGGTAAGATGATTGACAGTCCCCGTAATAAGGATGTATTCTGTAAAAAAGAATAGGGCTGACATGTCCAGTTTCAGTAAGCATGTGGTTTGATGGCTACAAAACATCCCAAGCTACTAAACTGCAGAAATCTACCCTGTCAACTGAAATTCTCAACCACTGTTACAGTCAAGAGATTTATTTTTCTTATATATTAAGATACAAAGAGTCCTAAATGAAATGTCACATCTAATTTGCTGCTGAAGACATGAAGCCTGCAACTGCCCTCAGCTAACCCTGACAGCTCCATGCCTGGTGTCAATTCATCTGCCTCGCAGTGAAATCCACAGCATACTGCTGACTCACTGGGATCTGGGCTCTCTATTGCATATTAAGCTATTCGTGGATCTATATATTGAATATGCTTTCAAATGCATCTCCTCTTCTTGCAGCAAAAGCCCCAGAGCTTTCAGTGGAATCCCTAACACATTTTACCCAGGCCAACACTTTGAAAAGAGAAGGCACAAAATCGTGGCACAGAGCCTCAGCTAGTGTAATTGGACGTGGGTCTGTTGACTTCTGTGGAGCGACACTGATGATTTATACCAGCAGAGTATCTGGTCCCCCATGAAAGCTTTTGACATGTGTCCAGGTCCTGTACACAAAGCCTGGTGCACATGTCGTCTGTACCTTGGTGTGCTCCATCCCCCAACTTGTGAGCATACATCAGGGACCTGGTGCTAATTGGGCATGCTCACTTTAAAAAATGTCAGCCACTTAGACTCTTCTCAATAGCAATCCACTCGTTTTCTGCGATAGATTGTCTGTTATGCAAGCCAGATCCTCAGTGGAGAATCATCCTCTCTCCAGCAGTTAGACTCAGATGTCTGTATCACAAAAGCACCATTGCAGTTGGCACTAAAGCCTTGTGAGCATCGTCAGCAGAGAAGATAAAGTTTGCATGAACATGGAGAGGCAATTACCCACTCACCAAGGCCTAGGCAACACCTGAGCACTATTTGACCTGTCCTGTGAAATCAAGACTTCTCCTACATTTAATCCACATTTCAGGAGAGGTTTGCAATGCATGTAAGTCTTTATCTGGTTTGACTAATGGTCCATGCCCTGGAAAAATCAGCAGCAGCCAGAACATTTAGCCTGCTTGTTGCTAGGACTCAAAGTGCACGCAGGGTTTGGGGTGGATGTTAAAGCCACTTGAGAGTTCCAGACATCGAGCAGTTCTGATGGGTAAACTTAAGACAGAGAGAGACCAGACATGCCTTCCACACACACACTGGGGTGACTAGAAGCAGGGCACACTCTCATGTGGCTCCATTCCCTGGGGCCATGGAGGGACCCCCTTGTACCAGAACCAGTGTCATTGTGCTGCACAGTGCCTGGGCCAGGGTTTGGGGCACTCCAGGCAGGACAAGCACACTCACTTTGTGCCAGGAGTGCAGTATGGTCAGTGTTCTCTGTGTGCTGTTATCCAGCAAGCATTTGTGGGCAGGACCATTCACTGGCCGCCCTCCCATCTACTGTGTTCTGGGTCACGAGGAGCAGCAGACGCCACTTCTGCTTTCCAGCTGGAGTAGACGCTGCTGCCAGGAGGTAGTGGGGATTATGTGGCCTGATTGAGAGGAATGCTCCAGCATGTGGCCTGGCTGCTCAGGCTGTGCTTGGAGGCCAGCCTTTGGACCTTGTCTCTGCACAGAGAGAGATTTAGAAAGGTCATTTCTAGGTAGAAAGTAGAGGTGGGCCTGGACTTACATGCTTGTATGGCAAGTAAATGTATTTTTCTTGGTGGTTGCTTCCTCCCACAGGACCCATCACTTGTATGCAAACAGGAGTGTGTGCTAATGCCTCAGAGCCACAGTCTGATTTCATGCATGTCCCTGCAGCCGCCTTGCTGGAAACTGTCAGATGGGCAACTTTCAAAATGCTGGTGTCAGTCGTGTTATAGGCAGGAGCCCTCGCTGTGTCTTTAAAAGTGCTGGCAGGTTCTCAGAACATGGCATTATCATGCATTATCCATTGTTCTGGGCAGTCAGCAGCCATCTCCACTTGGCAGATAGGGAGGAACAGGTTAGAACTAGTTGAAGGTAAAAATTTCCTGACTAGTTTTATTAAAATAGCTGTGAGCACATTCAGCATGCAACTGCACACTTGGGGTAAGCAACAATAGCAGGGCAACAGCAATGCTCGAGCGGGACTGTAGTAGGCATGCTGGGTGCCAGCCCCTGTCCATGGCCACACTCCACAGAGCCTCAGTTCACTGTGTTCAAGTCAACCTGTCATTGTCCTTCTCATAACACTACAGCAAACAGAGAGCCCAAAAGAGGCTCTGGCTTGCTGTGTCTCACTTCATTTTGGATTCTCTCTCCACCTGTCAGTCTGAACCACCGTGTGTCCCAGGTCCTGTCAGTGTAAGGTGATCAGGAAGGGGGGCATTGCGGTGATCAGCTCTGATCCATGAAGTACACAGAAGGCCCCGAGCAAGTGGTGTCTAAGGTGGGACTTTTCAAAAGCACCCAACTGATTTAGGAGCACAGATCCCATGGACTTTCAATAGAACGTGTGTGCCTAAATCACCAACACACCTTTGAAAATCCCACCCTACACTATTAGCAGCCTGAGGAGTGGGCATCTCCATAGAACTCCAGAACTGCAGTCTCACTCATTGCAGTCCCAGTGTACCATCGCTGTGTACTCTTCCTTGGAAAGAGAACATGAGTACATCCAGTGGTAAGAGCTGAATCCACATTGCTCTTGGCCATATCTGCCATGAGGATATGTTAAATATATCAGTTTATTTCATTATAGATCCTTCCATATTGATGTATTGCCCTAAGCAAAAAATTCACTTAGAAAAGACCACTGAGTTTCTGTCCTTTGCTCTGTTCTAGGTGAGGATATCCACATAAGTTTGTATGGAGCGGCCATAGACGTCAATGTCAGACTGGACAAGAACTCCTTGATGATTGAGAAGACATACGTTACTTTAGCAAACCAAAGATCGGTGCTTATACACAACCGAAGTGACATCATAGCACGCTTCCAGTGGAAGGTCTTTGTTACTCAAGAAGAGGAGGAACAACAGAAGCTAAGGTTAATTTGAAAGATAGATTGTTTTCAATATGACACTCAATCTTGACTAAAGCCCATGTTCAGTCTTTCCTGTTCTTGAGTGGATTACGGCAAATTAAATTTCACTCTAACCACCCAAGGCTAGAAATGCTCCATTGGCCTCTAGGGCAGTGGTTCTCAGCATTTTCCCTCCTAACCCCACCTCTCATATAGCCTTTCTGTTTATCACCCAATGAACGCCATGGTTGGATGGTTTCCCATATTGAAATTACTGCACATTTTTACCATAAAATGTTAGCAATGACAAAGCCAATGTCTAAAAAACATCTCTACCAATGAGGAACCTCTTTCCTAACCATAGCCATTCTTGTTCCCTGGGACCCTCTTGCCTGTCAGACTGCTCGCACTCCATAGGAAGGCTAATTTTAGGGCTTGGCACTTTTTTGGAACACTCTTCTCCTGTCAGTGAGAATGTATAGCTGTAGAACGCCCAGACTTAACATGTGGGAAAAAACGTGGTTCAGCCTGCAGCAGTGACCTGGGGATGTTTGTGCTGTTACCATCCCCTGCTGAGGGCATCAGAGACTCATTCTTCAAATGTCATAGCAAACAAATGGACAAAAGGGCTTTTCAAAGTCTCGATGTAGCCTGTTCTTTGGCATCCGCAGAACTGGGCACTTTTGGGAGCTCTAGGTTTTGCACTTGCCAACAGCATTTGTTTGCACATATCAAATAGCTTAGGGCCACGTGCACCCCTCTGTTGATGGGAGGGGAGGGGAGCAAAGGCTGGCTGGTGGCCATAGAAGGATATCTGGGAGTTGTGTGGGTTTTGTCTCTGTGGGCTCCATCTGGGGTTCCCTCACACTTTCCCTGACAGAACAGCCAGACAGCCTTTCCTGGTCCTTTGTGGGTATTTTGTATGATATCTAGGTCCTCAATCATATCACAAACTTTAAAAGAAGGCCAAAGAGAGGTGGGAGTGGAGTGTGTGTGGGTTTCTCTCTCAGAACTCTGGAGTTAGGGATATCCTCCCTGCACGCATACTCAGCACCCGAGATTTCACTTCCCTTTGCAGATATGAGGTCATGGCAGAAAAGTGTAAGTGTGTATGAGAAGTATGCTGGGAGAGTAACTAGTCTTCAGCTGCTTGTAGGCTTGCTCCCTGTGTTTGCATGGAATTTCATTCTAGTAGCAGTGAGAGTTGCTAGCACAGAACAACAGTGCAGCAGGAGACAAAGAAAAATGGCAAGGACATATGGCCAGCAAAAACATCCTGAGATCATGGGGCCAGCATGAGGGGAAAGTCCTGCATAGGTGAGCATGGGACAAAGATCTCATCTGGGATAAAATAGAGGGGGAGGGGGACTTTCTTCACTGTGGGACAGCTGTTGTCATATGTCCACACTAATGGTTGCACTTAACAGTTTCAGAGGTGAATTTGGGAATTGCACTGAAAAGACTAGGTGATTTGGGGATCTTGTCTGTAGCTTTTCATACTTGGATGGAAATAAGTGTCAAAAAGCTACACTTTAGCCCAATGATGATCAGAGAAGTGCCTTAGACTGGAGCCAAGTTTTTAAAGACTTCTGAGCAAATAAAGATCAATATAATTAGGTCAGCCATGCCTTAAAGGGCATAACTAGTTTTCCACTGTTCTCTGTGTTTAATTACATAGTATATGACTTCTGTGCAAACTCAGTGTTCCAAAGGAAAATCTAATGAGATAATCTGTTTGTATCTCCCTCCCTGATTTCTTCTGTACCCCTTTATGTTCCTCCATCCCCAGCAGGCCCCCTCTAGGAAAGGCAAGGTTTCCCTGTAGCCTTACCCAACCAGGATTTTGTATTTGATTTTCTGATAACTTCCAGTTCAAGATTCCATTCTGGATTGTTTGCTTCCTACTAGTGGTGAGCCCAGTGGGATGGCCCTAGGTACATGGCAAGCGGCTATGCCATCAGACTCCTAGCACATCCCTACAGTACAACACTCCCCTGTTTGCTGTGATTCTCCCACAGGGGCATTCACAGGAATTTAAATTTGACCCCTTTGGAGGGGCACAGAAGCTTGCTATCCCCCGACCTGGCCCCGGCCCAAACATGATCTTCCCTCCCTCCACCCTGCCCCTCTCCTGGTCCTGGCAGGAACTCAATCTTCCCTGCCTCTGTGGCCCTGGAGCCAGAGAAGTTCTGTGCCCCTGAGGATTATTGGGGGGCCAGTGCCCCTGCTTGCTCCCCCTGCACACGCGCCTGTTCCCCCATCTTCAAAGATCAACTTGGGTCTCCCAAAGATGAGAACCCTAACCCATACCTTACCAGGTACAGGCAACCTGCCCTACAGACCTCTCATCAAGTGCTCTGAACTGCTGCCCAGCTGCCAACTTAATTCAGGCCAAAACACATGCTATTTGGGATATTGAACTGCAGTCTTGAGCTCCCTGAGCACACACTGAGATCAGCCAACTGTATGGAACCCAAATATCAGGAGTTAAACAGATTTGGGTGCAGGGCTAGTTCAAGCCAATCAGCAGCCCCGGTGAAGCCATTTCATTCACCTCATCTGTCTACAAGGCCAAAGGTTGAGCATGCATCTTCTATACTCCACCTGGTCCGAATTCTCTCCCGTGCCAGCTGCAGGTTCAGTGGAGCACCCAGAATGGAGAAAGGGGTGTTTGTGGAGTAGGGTTGCCAGGTGTCTGGTTTTCGATGGGAACACCTAGTCGAAAAGGGACCCTGGTGGCTCCGGTCAGCCCCACTGACTGGGCCTGTAAAAGTCTTGTTGGCAGAGCTGCAGGGCTAAGGCAGGCTAGTCCCTGCCTGTCCTGGCACCGCGCTGCACCCCGGAAGTGGCAAGTAGGTCCGGCTTCTAGGTGAGGGGGCTATGGGGCTCCACATGCTGCCCCCACCCTGAGCACCAGCTCCGCATTCCCATCGGCCAGGAACTGCGGCCAATGGGAACTAGGGGGGTGGTGCCTGTGGGCGAGAGCAGTGCGCAGAGCCTCCTGGCCCCCCTGCCTAGGAGCCGGACCTGCTGGCTGCTTCCAGGGTGCAGCGCACTGCCAGGACAGGCAGGGAATCTGCCTTAGCACCCCCACTGCGTCGCTAACCATGAACTGCCCAAGGTAAGCCTGCATCCCAACCCCCTGCCCCAGCCCTGAGTCCCCCCTGACATGGATCCCCCTCCTGCACCCCAAACCCCTCATCCCCGGCCCCACCCCAGAGTCCATATCCCCTCCCACACCCAGCCCCCTGCCTCAACCCACAGCCCCCTTCCACACTCCAAATCCCTCAGCCCCCCCCCCCAGCTTGGAGCTCCCTCCTGTCCTCCAAACTCCTCATCCCCAGCCCCACCCCAGAACCCACACCCCCAGACCAGAGCCCATACTCCCTTCTACACCCCACCCCCCTGCCTCAACCCGCAGCCCCCTCCCACACTCCAAATACCTCGGCCCCAGCCTGGAGCCCCCTCCTGCACCCCAAATCCCTCATCCCCAACCCTACCCCAGAGCTGCACCCCCAGTTAGAGCCCTTACTCCTTCCCACACCCCAACCCCCTCCCCCAGCCCAGTGAAAGTGAGTGAGGGTGAAGGGATTGGTCCTGCTTTGAGCAGGGGGTTGGACTAGATGACCTCCTGAGGTCCCTTCCAACTCTGATATTCTATGATTCTATGAGAGTGAGCCACCAAGGGAGGGGGAATGTAGTGGTGGGGAGGGCTCGGAGAAGAGGTGGGGAAGGGTGCAGGGCCTCAGGGAAAGGGCAGGGCTGGGGTGTTCGGTTTTGTGCAATTAGAAAGTTGGCAACCCTATTGTGGAGGAAGCTGGGGGTTGGTGCATCACCACGCCCAGGAAACCTTGCATCCTGGAACACAAGGAAAAGCAAAGGACTGGCCACTTATCTGTTCAACCAGCTCTCTATTGCTACCTATGTCCTGGGACTGTTCTGGGAAGGAGTCTTGGAATTATCACATGGTGATACAGGTTGGGATCAGGGGCCCTGAATTTTGTGGCAGGAAGCTATCCTGATACGCAGCATTTTAGAACAACTATAGATAGAATTTTCCTATTGAACTAAATGCAGAGCTAGTCCAAGGGATATTTTCAGCACTGGTATTGGTGACAGGGTCCGCCTGAGGCTTTGTCTATGTGAAGTTAGCACTAACCATGAGCGAACTGTCTTTGTAATTGTATTTGACTTTGGAAGTGCAATAATCACTGTCCTTCTGCTTTCATTTCCCTGCCCATTTTGTTACATGTCGTGCCTTGCACTCTCTCCCACAGAATTGTCACCTTGTGGCTGCTTCTAGCTAGGAAAGTGGGAATGCAGCACCTCTTTGATTGGACACAGCAATATTCCAAGCAGGAAGAGACTTGCTACGGAGAGATGGAGTGTTAAGCTTTCCCCAGCCCAGCCCAGAGAGTTTTACTCCATGAAACAAATGTTTGCTGACCAGCTGTGGAAGCAGGGTCACCATCTATGGCGAAGGGGAGGGAGCCGCCTCTTCTTTTTCTCCAACCCTCCCCTGCTCTAGCCAAAAATATATTTTAAAATTTTGTTCTTGTGTTCCTGCAGTTAGGTAAGGAGAGTTAAACAACCCATGCATTTGTGAGCAAGCGCATATGGCAGGAAGGCAGGTCTAGTAGTTTAAGTATAGCAATAACATAGAATAGCAAATATGGCAGGCGACCAGCTTGGCTTAACAGAGAAATCTTCTGTGAGCTTAAACTCAAAAGGGAAGCTTACAAGAAGTGGAAACTTGGACAGATGATTAGGGGGGAGAATAAAAATATGGTTTGAGTGTGCAGGGGTGTAATCAGGAAGGCCAAAGCACACCTGGAGTTGCAGCTAGCAGGGGATGTGAAGGGTAACAAGAAAGGTTTCTACAGGTATGTTAGCAACAAGAAGATGGTCAGGGAAAGTGTGGGCCCCTTACTGAACCGGGGAGGCAACCTACTGACAGATGATGTGGAAAAAGCTGAAGTACTCAATGCTTTTTTTGCCTCAGTCTTCACAGACAAGATCAGCTCCCAGACTGCTGCACTGGGCAGCACAGGATGGGGAGGAGGTGAGCAGCCCTCAGTGGTGAAAGAACACGTTAAGGACTATTTAGAAAAGCTGGTCATGCACAAGTCCATGGGGCCGGATCTAATGCAACTGAGGGTGCTGAGGGAGTTGGCTGATGTGACTGCCGAGCACTGGCCATTATCTTTGAAAACTTGTGACGATCAGGGGAGGTCCCAGATGATTGGAAAAAGGCAAATATAGTGCCCATCTTTAAAAAGAAGGAGACCCAAGGAACTACCTCAGCCTGAGCCTCACCTCAGTCCTTGGAAAAATCATGGAGCAGGTCCTCAAGGAATCCATTTTGAAGCACTTGGAGGAGAGGAAGGTGATCAGGAATAGTCAACATGGATTCACCAAGGGCAAGTCATGCCTGACCAACCTGATTCCCTTCTATGATGAGATAACTGTACAGCTCTTGGATATGGAGAAAGTGGTGGACATGATATATCTTGACTTTAGCAAAGCTTTTGATATGGTCGCCCACAATATTCTTGCCAGTAAGTTAAAAAAGTATGGATTGGATTAATGGACTTTAAGGTGGATAGAAAGCAGGCTAGATTGTCAGGTTCAACAGATAGTGATCAACGGCTCGATGTCTAGTTGGCAGCTGGTATCAAGCAGAGTGCCCCAGGGGTCCGTCCTGGGGCCAGTTTTGTTCAACATCTTCATTAATGATCTGGATGATGGAATGGACTGCACCCTCAGCAAGTTCGTGGATGACACTAAGCTGGGGGTAGAGGTAGATATGCTGGTCGGTAGCGATAGGGTCCAGAGTGACCTAGACAAATTGGAGGATTGGGATAAAAGAAATCTAATGAGGTTTAACAAGGACAAGTGCAGAGTCCTGCACTTAGGACGGAAGAATCCCATGCACTGCTACAGGCTGGGGACTGACTGGCTAAGCGGTAGTTCTGCAGAAAAGGGCATGGGGATTACAGTGGATGAGAAGCTGGATATGAGTCAACAGTGTGCTCTTGTTTCCAAGAAGGCTGACTGCATATTGGGCTGCATTAGTAGGAGCATTGCCAGCAGATCGAGGGAAGTGATTATTCCCCTCTATTCAGCACTGGTGAGGCCACATCTGGAGTATTGCATCCAGTTTTGGGGCCTCCACTACAGAAAGGATGTGGACAAATTGGAGAGAGTCCAGCTGAGGGCAACAAAAATGATTAGGGGGCTGGGGTGCATGACTTATGAGGAGAGGCTGAGGGAACTGGGCTTACTTAGTCTGCAGAAGAGAAGAATGAGGGGGGATTTGATAGCAGTCTTCAACTACCTAAAGGGGGGTTCCAAAGAGGAGGGAGATCGGCTCTTCTCAATGGTGGCAGATGACTGAACAAGGAGCAGTAGTCTCAAGTTGCAGTGCGGGAGGTCTAGGTTGGATATTAGGAAACACTATTTCACTAGGCGGGTGGTGAAGCACTGCAATGGGTTACCTAGGAAAGTGGTGGAATCTCCATCCTTAGAGGTTTTTAAGGCCCAGCTTGACCAAGCCCTGGCTGGGATGATTTAGTTGGGGTTGGTCCTGCTTTGAGCAGGGGATTGGACTAGATGACCTCCTGAGGTCTCTACCAACCCTAATTTTCTATGATTCTAAGTATACAACAGGGGAGCTGAATTCCTAAGTGCTGCTCCTAACTCCACAGACTAATTATGCAAACTCGGACAAGTCGCTTAAGCTCTCTACCTCGGTTTTTCAATCTGTAAAATGGAGAGACCTACCTCACAGGCTTAATTCCTTACTGTTCACACAGTGCTTGGAGCTCCTGGTATGGAAGGTGCTATAGACATGGAAAATATTATTTCATTGGGCAAACCACATTTTGTCTGTTTATCCTGGGAAAACCGGGAGCTGAAACAGGGGTAGAAAAATCAATGGGACTTGTGCCTCTAAATTGCTTTTGAAAATTCACCCAGTCCTTATCCAAATATTATCCTCTGATGATCACTGCTGCTGTTGCCCTGCCAGTGATAAATGGCCTTTTTCGCTGTGCTGAGCTAAGTGTATACTACCTGACTGCCACATGCAGCACTGGTTGGGGGGGTAGGTGGACTCCACATGGTACCATCAACTGGTAGAAGCTGTGGAGCAATAGGAACTTAGACACACAAGTCCCATTGACTTTCCCACTGTTATTCAGGGGTCCTAACTTTCAAAAATCCTGTTCTTCAGCAGCTTCAAATGGAGAGGCTACTGGCAACTGAGCTTCGAGAAAAATTCCCCATCATGCCAGTGTGGAAACCAGTTGATTCAGTTACCTCCTCTGTAGTGCCGTGGGTTGCTTCCTCATGCACCACACTGCAAGTTCCATCACCCATGCATTCAAGTGACAGCCTTTAGCAATACTTTGTTTATTAAATTCATAGATTCATAGATATTAAGGTCAGAAGGGACCACTATGATCATCTAGTCTGACCTCCTGCACAATGCAAGCCACAGAAACTCACCCACCCACTCCTGCAATAAACCTCTCACCTATGGCTGAGCTATTGAAGTCCTCAAATCATGATTTAAAGACTTCAAGAAGCAGAGAATCCTCCAGCCAGTGACCCGTGCCCCCATGCTACAGAGGAAGGTGAAAAACCCCCAGGGCCTCTTCCAATCTGCCCTGGAGGAAAATTCCTTCCCGACCCCAAATATGGCGATCAGCTGAACCCTGAGCATGTGGGCAAGATTCATCAGCCAGATACCCAGGAAAGAATTCTCTGTAGTAACTCAGATCCCACCACATCTAACATCCCATCACAGGCCATTGGGCCTATTTACCATGAATAGTTAAAGATCAATTAATTGCCAAAATCATGTTATCCCATCATACCATCTCCTCCATAAACTTACCGAGTTTAATCTTGAAGCCAGATAGGTCTTTTGCCCCCACTGCTTCCCTGGGAAGGCTGTTCCAGAACTTCACTCCTCTGATGGTTAGAAACCTTCGTCTAATTTCAAGTCTAAACTTCCCGATGGCCAGTTTATATCCATTTGTTCTTGTGTCCACATTGGTACTGAGTTTAAATAATTCCTCTCCCTCTCCGGTATTTATCCCTCTGATATATTTATAGAGAGCAATCATATCTCCCCTCAACCTTCTTTTGGTTAGGCTAAACAAGCCAAACTCCTTAAGTCTCCTGTCATAAGACAGGTTTTCCATTCCTCGGATCATCCTAGTAGCCCTTCTCTATACCTGTTCCAGTTTGAATTCATCCTTCTTAAACATGGGAGACCAGAACTGAACACAGTATTCCAGGTGAGGTCTCATCAGTGCCTTGAATAAGGGTACTAACACCTCCTTATCTCTACTGGAAATACCTTGCCTGATGCATCCCAAGACCGCATTAGCTTTTTTCATGGCCATATCACATTGGCGGCTCATAGTCATCCTGTGATCAACCAATACTCCAAGGTCCTTCTCCTCCTCCATTACTTGTAATTGATGCGTCCCCAGTTTATAACTAAAATTCTTGTTATTAATCCCTAAATGCATGACCTTACACTTCTCACTATTAAATTTCATCCTATTACTATTATTCCAGTTTACAAGGTCATTCAGATCCTCCCGTATGATATCCCGGTCATAGAATCATAGAATCATAGAATAACAGAGTTGGAAGGGACTCTGGAGGCCATCTAGTCCAACCCCCTGCCCAGAGCAGGACCAATCCCAACTAAATCATCCCAGCCAGGGCTTTGTCAAGCCTGACCTTAAGAACTTCTAAGGAAGGGGATTCCACTACCTCCCTAGGTAACGCATTCCAGTGTTTCACCACCCTCCTAGTGAAAAAGTTTTTCCTAATATCTAACCTAAATCTCCCCCACTGCAACTTGAGACCATTACTCCTTGTCCTGTCATCTGCTATCACTGAGAATAGTCTAGATCCATCCTCTTTGGATCCACCTTTCAGGTAGTTAAAAGCAGCTATCAAATCCCCCCTCATTCTTCTCTTCCGTAGACTAAACAATCCCAGTTCCCTCAGTCTCTCCTCATAAGTCCTTCTCTAAATTGGCAATACCTCCCAGCTGTGTGTCATCCACAAACTTTATTAGCACACTGCCACTTTTTGTGCCGAGGTCAGTAATAAAAAGATTAAATAAGATTGGTCCCAAAACCGATCCCTGAGGAACTCCACTGGTAACTTCCCTCCAGTCTGACAGTTCACCTTTCAGTATGACCTGCTGTAGTCTCCCTTTTAACCAATTTAACAAATTATCTGCTGCGTTTGTCTCTCTCCCTTTGGTTTCAGGCTCTGTTACCAACTGCAGACACAGGAAGAGGATGGGACTGATCCATTTCTGGAGGAATGCAATGCAGACCCTATGTTGCGAGAGCGCCTTTCCACTCTCTCCCGCACCTTCCAGAACCACAGGGCAATGATGCAAGGAGACTCCATGCTCTTCTCTGATAATATTTTCACTATTGAGCCAGTGGTAAGTGATAGCAGACTGAGAACACCCCCCAGAATGGATCACACCATAAACAAATAAAGACATTGAGGATGTACTGAGGATGTCAGCTTTGCAGGTTTTGCAGCTAGATTTGAAGGGCAAATTGTAAGGTCATTTCTGAACTGGGGGCTTCCAGTGGATGATAAGAAAGTGCTCTCATCCAAACTATTGCCTTAGATCTACATGTTGGTTTCTAGCAAGCAGTGTGGTCCAGTGATTAGGGAGTCTATTGAATTGGGTTCTATTCCCAACTCCATCACTGAGTTAGGTAAGTTACTTTAGTGCTCTTTGCCTCAATTTCCCCATCTGTAAAATGAGGATAATGGTACTGACCTTCTTTGTAAAGAAAAGCTTATACTTAGTAGCAAAGTATTATTATTAGGACACTTAGCTCTACATTTATTTAGCTTTCTTTCCATAGCAGGTGTTAATGGAAATGTGGCTATTTATTCTATGCACCTACTTAACATACATTTGCAATTTGCGCGGTTCAGAGAGGTGCTGATTTGGGCACATCTCGCATATGTGGTGTTTCAAGATTATTAAATCATAGATTGGCCAATCCAGGTCACACACTGATTCTAAGACTAAGAGGTCTTTTAGGGATACAGGGCCAAATTCAGACCAGACATAAGCATGGGTTAACTCCATGCAATTCTGTCCATACAACTTTGACTCATACCATGTCTGAATTTGCTCTACAGTGTCATTCATGAACCCTTCCGCAAACATGGCACGTTGGAATAGGCTTTTTGATTTTAAAGATATGTACTTTTAAAAACAGTCCTTGCCTTTTTGTTTATATCTAGTGTAGCTATGTGAAAAGCAGGCACTTAAATTAATTGGAGCCCTAATTCTCTGAATGTTTTCACTGTCTGATGCCAGCAATACATGTTCTTTTTGCTGAGCAATGAAACAGCATTCTCTTTTGAGTAAGCCCTGGAGTAAATCCAACATCTCCTTTCTAATAAAATATATGAAACTAAATCTTTCTGAGTAAAGTAGTCAAATTCTATACTCAGTTACTCCATTGTTTGTCTGGAATAATGCCACTTATGACCATAGAGCAGTGGTCTCCAACCTTTTTATGCCCAAAATCACTTTTTGAATTTAAGGGCACCCCAGAGTCTAACCTTCACCATCACTCGCTGTCCCCCGCCCTCACTCACTTTCACCAGGCTGGCAGAGGGGGTTAGGGTTTGGGAGGGGGTGCGGGCTCTGGGCTGGGATGAGGATTTCGCAGTGTGGGAGGGGACTCTGGGCTGAGCCTGGGGCAGGAGGCTGGGGTGAAGGAGGGGATGAGGGGTGCAAGCTCTAGGAGGGAGTTTGGAGGGGGTTCCAGGCTGGGGCAGAGTGTTGGGGTGCAGGATGGGGTATGGGATGCAGGCTCTGAGAGGGGGTTACAGGCTGGGGCAGAGTGTTTGGGTTCATGAGGTGGTCCAGGGTGCTGGCTCTGGGAGGGGGTCAGGGATGGGGTTTGGGGTACAGGAGGAGGTTTGGGATGCAGGAAGGGTTCAGGGTGCTGGCTCTGGTAGAGAGCTCAGGGTTGGGGTGGCTCCCAGTCAGTTGCGCAGCGTGGCTGCTGCTAAGGCAGGCTCCCTGCCTACCCTGGCCCCACGCCTCTTCCAGAAGGGGCCAACATACCCCTACAGCCCCGGGGGGCGGGCAGCACATGGCTCCGCTCACTTCCCCTCTTTGCAAGCACTGCCTCACAGCTCCCATTTGCCACAGCTCCCCATTCCCAGCCAATGGGAGCTGCAGGGGCAGTGCTTGTAGGCAGAGGCAGTGAGCAAAGAGGGAGACCTCAGGTCCCCCACCCCTGGGCCCGCGGGGCCATGCTGACTGCTTCCAGGAGCGTCGCGGGACTGGGGCAGGCGGCACATGGCTCCGCGCAGTGCTCCTCTCTGCAAAAGCCACCCCCACAGCTCCCATTGGCCACAGCTCCCTGTTTCTGGCCAATGGGAGCCAAGGGGTGGTGCTTGTAGGCAGGAGCATCATGTGGAGGGAGACCCCCCCGCCCCTGGGGCCGCGGGGCTGCGCTGACCGCTTTCGGGAGTGGTGTGGGGCCGGGGCAGGCAGTCTTAGCGGCAGCCCTGCTGTGCCGCCGGAGATTGCGATCGACTGGGAGATCCTCGAGGATTGACCAGTCCATCGCAATCGACTGGTTGGTGACCACTGCCATAGAGCTACTCCAGACTGACACTGCTGTAATTGAGAGCAGATGCTGTGCAGTCATTGTATCAGTGGCGTATACTGCACTCAGTGTGAGTGGGGCAGTGGAGCTTTACCAAGGTCACACAGCAGGCCAGTGGCAGAGAGCGGAATAGGATGGCTCCAACCACTAAGGGGAAATGTGCAAAAGTGCCTGAGTCCCATTTTCAAAAGCAATCTAGTCCTAGATCTTCAAAGGTGTTTAGGCTCCTGACTTTCACTGTGAGGCAGTGAGACTTCGGCTTCCAAGTGCTTATGTCACTTCTGAAAATGTGCTTTAGAAAACTTTACCCTTGGTCACTGTGCAGGCAATGATTGGGGGCAGCATGTAGAGTACAGACAATGTACTAAGAACAGGAGGACTTGTGGCACCTTAGAGACTAACAAATTTATTTGAGCATAAGCTTTTGTGAGCTTCAGCTCACTTCATCGGATGCATGTAGTGGAAAATACAGTGGGGAGATTTATATACACAGAGAACATGAAACAATGGGTGTTACCATACACACTGTAACCAGAGTGATCAGGTAAGGTGAGCTATTACCGGCAGGAGAGCAGGGGGTGGGGGTACGGGACTTTTTGTAGTGATAATCAAGGTGGGCCATTTCCAGCAGTTGACAAGAACGTCTGAGGAACAGTTGGGGGCTGGGGGGGGAATAAACAGGGGGAAATAGTTTTACTTTGTGTAATGACACATCCACTCCCAGTCTTTATTCAAGCCAAAGTTAATTGTATCTAGTTTGCAAATTAATTCCAATTCAGCAGTCTCTCCTTGGAGTCTGTTTCTGAAGTTTTTTTGCTGAAGAATTACCACTTTTAGGTCTGTAATCGAGTGACCAAAGAGCCTGAAGTGTTCTCCGACTGGTTTTTGAATGTTATAATTCTTGACGTCTGATTTGTTTCCATTTATTCTTTTACGTAGAGACTGTCCAGTTTGGCCAATGTACATGGCAGAGGGGCGTTGCTGGCACATGATGGCATATATCACATTGGTAGATGTGCAGGTGAATGAGCCTCTGATAGTGTGGCTGATGTGATTAGGCCCTATGATGGTGTCCCCTGAATAGATATGTGGACAAAATTGGCAACGGGCTTTGTTGCAAGGATAGGTTCCTGGGTTAGTGGTTTTGTTGTGTGGTGTGTGGTTGCTGGTGAATATTTGCTTCAGGTTGGGGGGCTGTCTGTAAGCAAGGACTGGCCTGTCTCCCAAGATCTGTGAGAGTGATGGGTCGTCCTTCAGGATAGGTTGTAGATCCTTGAAGATGCGTTGGAGAGGTTTTAGTTGGGGGCTGAAGGTGATGGCTAGTGGCATTCTGTTATTTTCTTTGTTGGGCCTGTCCTGTAGTAGGTAACTTCTGGGTACTCTTCTGGCTCTGTCAATCTGTTTCTTCACTTCAGCAGGTGGGTATTGTAGTTGTAAGAACGCTTGATAGAGATCTTGTAAGTGTTTATCTCTGTCTGAGGGATTGGAGCAAATGCAGTTGTATCGTAGAACTTGGCTGTAGACAATGGATCGTGTGGTGTGGTTTGGATGAAAGCTGGAGGCATGTAGGTAGGAATAGCGGTCAGTAGGTTTCCGATATAGGGTGGTGTTTATGTGACCATCATTTTTTAGCACCGTAGTGTCCAGGAAGTGGATCTCGTGTGGACTGGTCCAGGCTGAGGTTGGTGGTGGGATGGAAATTGTTGAAATCACAGTGGAATTCCTCAAGGGTTTCTTTCCCATGGGTCCAAATGATGAAGATGTCATCAATGTAGAGCAAGTAGAGTAGGGGCATTAGGGGACGAGAGCTGAGGAAGCGTTGTTCTAAGTCAGCTGTAAAAATGTTGGCATACTGTGGGGCCATGCGGGTACCCATAACAGTGCCGCTGATTTGAAGGTATACATTGTCCCCAAATGGGAAATAGTTATGGGTGAGGACAAAGTCACAAAGTTCAGCCAGCAGGTTTCTCGTGACATTATGAGGGATACTGTTCCTTATGGCTTGTAGTCCATCTTTGTGTGAAATGTTGGTGTAGAGGGCTTCTACATCCATAGTGGCTAGGATGGTGTTTTCTGGAAGATCACCGATGGATTGTAGTTTCCTCAGGAAGTCAGTGGTGTCTCGAAGGTAGCTGGGAGTGCTGGTAGCGTAGGGCCTGAGGAGGGAGTCTACATAGCCAGACAATCCTGCTGTCAGGGTGCCAATGCCTGAGATGATGGGGCGTCCAGGATTTCCAGGTTTATGGATATTGCGTAGCAGATAGAATACCCCTGGTCGGGGCTCTAGAGGTGTGTCTGTGCGGATTTGTTCTTGTGCTTTTTCAGGGACAATGCACTGTATAAATAGTAGTGTAGACGGTGAGGCATGGCTTAGATGAGTAGAGAAGAGTAGAGAGCCCTGCATTCCTGAACCCCCAGTGTATATACCCTTCATGGGCTGTCTGCATGCCCAAGCAGTGTCTCTCATGTCTACCACTATTTTTTAGCAGTGTAATGGCTCAGTGCCTCCCCACTGCTGGAGCTTTCCCCTGCTGAAGTGAAAGGCTCTGGCATGGGGAGGCAGCAGGGAAAGGCTCTGGCAGCTCCCACTCCTGCTCTGTCCTCTACACACTGCCATTAAGTGTAGTCATAAAAGTAGCATCCTACTCACTAAGGCACAAGTCCACTGATGATACTGTAGCTAAATGATTTGCAGCAGCTCTATTGTACAAACAGGTACTGCCATTTTTAATTCCCTTCTTACTTTGCACCTTCCCGTTTTCTCCGATTGTTTCTTGTTACCATTTCAAAATATCACGATTTTGCTCATCTACTCCCAACGCTTTTGCACTCTCATCCTCTGTCTTTGTTTTTCTGACTCGTTGTCATTTAAAATCCCACTTCTGCATCTCTCTCCTTATTGGTTCTAGTGCTATTGGGTTTAGGCTTTGCATTGAGGAAAGCATCCAGATCTTGACTAAATATAGCCTCTTCCTAAAGGTAGATATGGATTTGGCTGTAAAGGCATCTGCTGAAGCTGTGTGTGTGGTTCATTAGATTAGGTCAGCCCCTCTGCCCTTATTTGCCGGTGTTGTTGTGTTTAGAGAAATGGCCATAGAAATGTTGATGGATACAGAGTTAACTTGACTGACAATAAAAAGGAAAAAAAGATCAATAATGTCTTAATTATCATGTGAATAATAAACATTTTGAGCAGCCTTTCAAGCCTGTGGAAAACAAACTGTTACGCAACTCTGACTTTCTGACTGCATCTCGCATTTGGTTTAATTTATTTCTGCAAATAGACGTGATATGTCAGCAGCAACAGCTGTGGTAGAAGCCCAGGTGGCTACCAAAGACATTGATCTCCCTTTTTGCTGCAGATTTTTTTTTCCAGCATACGGTGCCATTAGCTGTGAGTCACATTGGGAGCACGAGGGAGCTGACTCCTTGGAAATGGAAACCAAGGAGGACAGGGATTTTCTACCATTGCACTGTCCTTGACAAGTCACCACTATCTTGTCATTGCCTTCCTGATTAATGCTGATCCTCTGGAAATCTGCCTTTCCAGGTTGTGACAGTGCTGCCATTTTTGTAGTACAGCAAGGCAAGGAGAGGCAAGTGTGTATAGGAATTGTTAGTATTCCAGAGGCTCTCCAAATCAGCTGGAGAGCTGAGAGGCTTGGTTAGTGGCACTCACTAGAAGAAGAGGCCTTTTCCGATCAAGTCTCTGCCGGGAGGAGTCACCCCTATTGTGAGTGATAGCGTCCATCCAACAACCCCACTGTGTTTTCAATGAGGCTTCAGTTACTTGTGGGAAAAACACAGGACAGGTGTTGGGTTTTTGTACTCCTTTTTTTATGATGGGTCTGAAGGGATGTGCTTTGCAGTCAATAGCTCCTCCTCGAGCTCCATTCCCAGCTCTATTACTTATTTTCTGTGTGGCTTTGGACACATGACTTCACCTCTCTGCATCAGTTTCACCCTTCTATAAATGATATTAGCCATGCTCTATCTACCTCCCATGCGGGCTGTGTGAAGCTAAATCAGTGAGGGCCAACTTTACACAATGGCCTTTCATTATTATTGTCAGAGCTGGTGGGAGTCACTGGCTTTTTTTGAGAGTTCTAGGTGCTCAGGATCTCTGAAAATCAGGCCCTAGATGTCTGAGGGTAGGCACTCAAAGGTAACAACCACTTTTAGATATGTGGCCCGTAACATCCATAGAGTGCTTTGGACTTGTAGAGTGCTATATGTGCTGCACATTGCTTAGAATGCCTGTATTGCACTGCTTTACAACATATGTAACAAAGCCAGGTAACACCACATGTGTAACACCAGCAGACCCCGGTTGTCAGCAGGCAGGATTGAATGTGGGACCTCTGGAGCTAAATACATAAGCCTCTACTGCATGAGCTAAAAGCCATATAGCTATTAGCTAAAGCTGTAGAGCAGACTCATTAACTCTCTCTAAGTGATCTCAGTGCTACTAGAGGGGACAGGACACCACACCCAGAAGGTGTGTGGGTTACACTTGTGGGTTACACTTGTTACTCCTTTTGTGCTGTATCTTGATACAATACCTCTTTGCATTGTATACCATGTGGCAGTTGTATCTTGTCTCTGACTGCCATTAAGCCATATACACTAAAATATCATGCTTGCAGTTTTGTATCTGTTATTTCTTTAGGAGTAGGTGTCGCCCGTAGCATTCCACATGTTGATTCAAGTATCGTCCTATAGAGGACTTGGCTGCCCAAGCTAACCTATCCTCATCTAAAAACACATATACCTGTACCAGCTAGTCTCAAACGGTATGTAGTGAAGCATAGTCTTTTAAGCAGTAGTTCCTGTTCTCCTGTGGCTTTACAAACCAGCATCTAAAACTCCACCTGGAGACTAACAGCCAGCCAGAGCAGATCCTGATCATTGGTGTCATATCCTTCTAACACAATGCTCTGCCAAATAAGCACGCCTATGCATTTCTACAGCAGTATCAGTCTCCAAATAGCTTTCAGGTGCAGCCCCAGGTACAGCACATTCCAATGGTCTAATCCTGAGATAACAAAAGCATGGATAACAGTGTCAAGGCCTGCATCCAAAAGGAAATGTAATAACTTCCTAGCCAGATACATGGCAGGTCCATCTCTTTTTTTTGGAGCATGCACTCTGAAAGCTTCCTTGAAAGGTTACCTTGAGCTAGCTGGACTGAATGAGAAGCCATATAACATTCTTTACTATCCAGTACACTGGACAGATATTCCCTGCCTAAAACTGTCCTTGGTGCTCCACCTGAATCAGAATATTTCCTCCAATTGTCTGGCTTAGGACGACCCAGTGCTGTTTTTGCCCAGCTGCATGAAGTTCAGTACAAACTCTTACAAAATGCTGTGGATCTATTGGAGATTGGTATAGATGCCATAATGGAGGAAGTGGGGGGACAAAGGAAATAAAAGAGGAGCTAAATGCATAGGGCCAAGTCCACCCCTGGTGCAACTCCAATTCAATCCATGCAGCCTATGCTTTGCAAGTCTATTCACAGCAGAAGGAAACCTGTGGTGAACAGAATTAGAGCAGATGGCATTAGAAATCCAGAGGAACTGCCCCATCACTGCACCATGACACAGACCACAAGCAGATGGGAGTCACCCAAGGGTATTACAGGAGTGAGGGGGTGGCACTTTCAGACTCAAACTCATGGATATTGAAGTTGTCATAGAGCAAAGGCAGAGAACAAAGAGCATTTAGGGAGGCTGATGTAAAGCTAGTTTTTAAAAAAGAGCAGCAGGTGTGATGCTAGTAACTGCAGATTAGTTGATTTGATCTCTGTTCCAAGTAATATAGTTAAATCAATCATTAGGGATAACATGGTAGGGTGGTTTAGATGGAAATGAATTGCCAGGCAGACATCAGCTTTGGTTTATAGAAGGCTAAATCTTGTCAGCTAAATCTGATTGACTTTTGTGAAAGGCTGATGAAATAGGTAAAGGAAAAACAGACATCACCATTTGATAAAGCGTTTGATAAAATGTCACATAGAAATCTTGTAGATAAAGCTAAGAAGACAGGCATTGATAATCTGGATTACAAATCGGCCATTGGGAAGGCCGCAGAGGGCAGTTGCATATGAAAGGAAAGGAGTGGGGTCTTGCATTGCTGGGGGTTGGGATCCATTCCAGTTTATACATAAGGCATTTGGAAGGCAGGACAAGCTGTAGACGGTACAAACTACCAAGGATGTCAGGGATCATCAAGGGGATGTAAACAGAGCAGCGAAACCCAGCATACTGGAGAGCAACAGCCTTGATGTTACATTTTGGTGGGGTGATAGTGAGTGTCAAGGTTCCTTCCCCACTCTGAACTCTAGGGTACAGATGTGGGGACCTGCATGAAAGCCTCCTAAGCTTCCTTTTACCACCTTAGGTTAAAACTTCCCCAAGGTACAAATTAATTTTACTCTTTGCCCTTGGAATTTCCACTGCCACCACCAGACTTTAACTGGGAAAACGTAGTTTGGACACGTCTTTCCCCCCCAAATCCTCCCAACCCTTGCACCCCACTTCCTGGGGAAGGTTTGGTAAAAATCCTCACCAATTTGCATAGGTGACCACAGACCCAAACCCTTGGATCTGAGAACAATGAAAAAGCATTCAGTTTTCTTACAAGAAGACTTTGAATAGAAGTAAAGGAATCACCTCTGTAAAATCAGGATGGTAGATACCTCACAGGGTAATTAGATTCAAAACATAGAGAATCCCTCTAGGCAAAACCTTAGGTTACAAAAAAGACACACAGACAAGAATAGTCATTCTATTCAGCACAGCTCTTTTCTCAGCCATTTAAAGAAATCATAATCGAACACATACCTAGCTAGATTACTTACTAAAAGTTCTAAGACTCCATTCCTGTTCTGATCCCAGCAAAAGCAGCATACAGACAGACCCAGACCCTTTGTTTCTCTCCCTCCTCCCAGCTTTTGAAAGTATCTTGTCTCCTCATTGGTCATTTTGGTCAGGTGCCAGCGAGGTTACCTTTAGCTTCTTAACCCTTTACAGGTGAGAGGATTTTTCCTCTGGCCAGGAGGGATTTTAAAGGGGTTTACCCTTCCCTTTATATTTATGACAGTGAGTGACGAAGGATTACATGGCAATGGGGAGCCAGCTGGTTGTCTCCAGGCATTTGAAAGTTTGGGTTTTTACTAGGTGTGGCATTTCTGTAAAGGAAGCACTGCACTGTTTGAGAGTGTTAGCCAGACTCCCTTCAATACACTTGTGATGGGTTCAGTCACAGAGACCCCCTTGGGACTGTCACCTGATGTGCTGAAATTACCTCTGAGCCAGTTTTCCGTGCCATCTTGGGACTCCTGAACCTTGCCTTGTTGAGCCAGACATGCTAGCCAGCTGCAAACACAGACCCAGGTCTGGTCCACGCCCCCAAAGCTGCAGATTTTAACCAAAAACTGCTCAGCAGGTCACCTATCTCCAGCACCCAGACACCCTGTTCCCAATGGAATCCAAACCCCAAATAAATCCATTTTACTCTGTCTAAAGCTTATACAGGGTAAACTCATAAATTGTCTGCCCTCTTTAACACTGATAGAGAGATATGCACAGCTGTTTGCTCCCCCAGGTATTGGTCACTAACTCTGGGTTAATTAATGAACAAAAGTGATTTTATTAAATATAAAAAGTAGGATTTAAGTGGTTCCAAGTAATAATGGACAGAACAAAGTTTGTTACCAAGCAAAATAAAACAAAACATACAAGTAAAAAGAAAAGGAGTACTTGTGACACCTTAGAGACTAACCAATTTATTTGAGCATGAGCTTTCGTGAGCTATAGCTCACTGTAGCTCATGAAAGCTCATGCTCAAATAAATTGGTTAGTCTCTAAGGTGCCACAAGTACTCCTTTTCTTTTTGCGAATACAGACTAACACAGCTGTTACTCTAAAACATACAAGTGTAAGCCTATTACATTAAGAAACTGAATACAGGTAAATCTCACCCTTAGAGATGTTCCAGTAAGCTTATTTCACATACTAGACTTCTTCCTATCTGGGCCCAGTCCTTTCCCCTGGTACAGTTCTTGTTAATTCCAGCTCAGGTGGTAACTAGGGTATTTGTCATGACTGGCAGCCGCCTTTGTTCTGTTCCACCCCCTTATATATCTTTGACCTAAGGCATGAATCCTTTGTCTCAATCTGGGTTCCCACCCCTCGTTCTAAATGGAAAAGCACCAGGTTAAAGATGGTTTCCAGTTCAGGTGACATGATCACACGTCACTGTAAGACCTCCTTCTTCATTACTCAGGAGCTGGAGGACAGGTCCACAGGCAGGCTGGCAGCTAAACAAACCCATTTGCAGGTCGTTGATTCTGAAGCAGCCTTAATGGCTTCCACTTAACATGTTTACATTGGCAATCAAGTTGATGTCTTATTCCCCTAATGCCAGACCTAGAACTCGTACCTGTGAACAAATGGGATGACCACACTCAGTAGATCATAATCATTGTAATGATACCTTACAAGAGACCTTTTGCATGAAGCATATTCCAGTTACATCATATTCACACTTATAAGCATATTTCCATAAACATATGGAGTGCAATGTCACAACACTTTCAACCTTCACTCTTAAGCAAATATTTTCTTTGGGAGTGTCAGGTGATAAGTTCACTTTCTCCCATGTCCACCCCCTCCCTTTTCTACATATTTCTCTCCTGTGTCTGCTTTTCCATCACTGCAGGCCAAAACAAAAATCACCGCAGTTGGCCGGGGTACCTGGAAATGAATGCAATACCGGGAGATTCCCAGCAAATTGAGCCATGTGGCCCCACCGTCTTCCTTCACCTTTCCTCCTAGCCAGGTCCAGTCTATGTTCAGAAAATCCAGCAGGCTCTCTGTCCACTCAGCCTCTGGAACTCACCCTATCTCCCCACCATTCAGATAGTTGGTGTTGTTACCCAGGGCTTTCAGAACCCAAAGCAGTGGCAACTTAACTGTTTTTCTCCAGGCGGTGTGAGGAATAAATCAACGGGTGCACAGCTCATCCATCTAATAAATGATTGGCACCAGCAAAGTCTGAAATGGTTCTGAGGGATCAGTGGCCAGGCTTCAGGGGGGGCCCTCCTTCCATCTGACTGCTGGGGAACGTAGGTGTCAAATCCTTGCCCAAAGGAAAGCTTCCTCGAACTACTTCAAAGCACACTTTCTAACTAAACTTTTTATAATTTTTCTCCTAACAAAGCACATGATTCATAATAGCCTCTAATAGGCTAACAATTTTCCTAGCAATTGCCAATAACAATTCATTATTCTCCTTATCAGCAAAGCATTTCTCGTCATAACAACAATAAAACTTACATATTAGAGACACCTAAAACCAAGGTCATTGTCCAAACAATCCTTCTATTTTCATGGAACTTTCACTTCTTGTCCCAACTTCCCATTCTGCTAACAAAACTGCAAACATGCAGTTATTTGGCCTTGCCTCTGAGGCCTAAGATTTTCCTAGCTATGTGATGTGTGGTTTTCAGCTGGCAGTGGCTTAACATATAAAATTGCTGACTGTAATACTGTCAAATTCTGGGGTACACTAAAGAATGTCAAATTCTGGAGTAACAGTTTACCATCTGTTTCTAGAGCAAGGAGGGAATCTGGTTTAATTGGGCTACAGGCCAGGACCCCTGGGTTCCATTGGCTCCCTGTGTGACCCTTTGGGAAGTCACCGAGGGGAAGTCATAATCATATTTTAAAGGTATTGCCCCTTTTTGATCAACTGCTAGTCAAGGTTTGGGGCCCTGGGAATATTCCAGCTGGGAGCATAAATTGATGGAGTCTGGTATGCTATTTGATGCAATGTTGTTTATTTACAACGAATGTACAAAGTTATGTGTCTCTGAACTCAGAAGCCACTGAATAAAAGGAGCAGATTCGTTAGCTTACAGCCCTCAAGTCTCTTTAGCAAACATGAGACCCAAAAGTTCTCTCTTGCTTTCTCCAGAGTCACATTTGCTTTCTTGCCTCTTTCTCTCTCTGTGTGTTCTTGTCCTCAGTTTTTGTGTAATCTCTCTTCTCTCACACACATACTCCTACCCAAAACAAAGCTCAGTCAAAAGCTCCTGGGCAAGTTCATACAGCTCTGTTGTCTTTGGGGGTGGCTTACGCTTACAGTTGTGTTAATTGAAGGGTGAATTCACATCTATCAACCTCAATGGGGTTTTAACTCAACCCGTAACAAGGTTTAGCCCAGGTCATAACAACATTTAGGTGTCTAACTTCCTGAATGGGATGTCGATGCCTAAGGGCTTGTCTACACTGGCAATTTACAGCGCTGCAACTCTCTCGCTCAGAGGGGTGAGTGAAAAAACACCCCTGAGCGCAGCAAGTGTCAGCACTGTAAAGGGCAGTGTAGTCAGGGCCCCAGCGCTGGGAGCCGCGCCCCTCGTGGAGGTGGGTTTTTTAGAGCGCAGGGGGAGCTCTCTCCCAGCGCTCTGCCATGACTACACAAGCCACGTTAAAGCACGGCTGCAACGGCGCTTTAGCGCTGCCCGTGTAGACTAGCCCTGAGTATCTTTAAAAATCTGGCCCTTCGTTTTTCTGTGCCTCAAGAGCCCCAGCAAATGGGGGTTCTGAGGATAAATCCAGGAAAGATTGGGAGGTGCTCATATACTAGGGTAATGGGGCCAAAGAAGTACCATAGGATAGACAGAGAGATTCCCAGCTCTGATGCTGACGTGCTGTTTGATCTTGGGCAAGAACCGCTCTGTGTCTCAGTTTCCCTATAGCAGAAAACAGGAAGAAAACCATGTTTTCCTCACAGCAGGATTGTGAAGCGACATTTGTTAGAGTTTGTGAAGTGCTCTGAAAAGCTCTGATGGAAGCAGCTGTTTTTTAATGTAGCCCTTTTTCCTAGTTCCTCCTTTCAACAAAATGCAGTGTGTCTTTATTCACAGCCAGCAGCGTTAGTGTCCAGGTTGTGCTAAAGATTCAAGTGCCCAGAGTATGAATCTCACATGGCACCATAGCTTACCTCTCCTTACCTTGATTGCCTTAATTTAGGTGGTAAATAACCATTCACAATCCACAGGCCAGTCACTTTAAATCCAAATCTGTTACCAGTGGAGAAGAACTGCTATTTGTTTTGGGGGGCACTAATGACAAGACTAAATTGGTGTGGCCTGAGAGCACCTGCTGACTCTGGCCTATTTACCACGTCTATCCCTGGCTCTTGACTCAGCCTCCCAAACCTAGATTTATGTGTCCTGTTATGTCTGTCTCCCTATCAGTCCCATTACTGAGCTCGGAAACAGCAGGGTAAGAGCGTAGTGTCAGTCATAACTGTGTCACAGATGTGCTGGCCTTGGATTTCATCAAATCCCAAAGTCAGCCAAACCCACTCAGCTAGAAAACCACACTGTTGTTAGCAAGGGCACCTGTATGTTTAAATTCTCTCTCTCTTCTGTATGCGTTTGTTTTTGCTTATGAGTTTCATTGCGCTTTCTTCCATGACACCTGTCAGCCTTTGAGTAATGAGCAAGCCAGCTTGAGGAGAGTGGGTTTTAGGGCCAAGATGTCTGAACAGACCATTGAGCTCGACTGGCTCGCAATCCACACTAAAGCAACAGTAAAAGGCACTTTGTTGTGCAGTCAGTCCGAGAGCCTGAGCCTGCACCATTATAGTTACAGGGAGATTTTCCATTGCTTTGAATGGAAGCAGGATCGAGCCCTAAATGTCCCAAGCCTGATTTGGATTTCACCAAAGTGTAAATAACCCCAGTGAAATCAATGCAAGAGTGATCATAACTGGACAATATCCATTTATGATGATGGAATGATCAGATTTTGATGAGCTCTGGGAAGCATTCCATTGGAATTTTTGCATTTACTGCTGTGTAGGTCTAAGGAACTGAGTTTCCTTGACACAGCTCCTTTTCTGATGTTTTTAAAGCCTGCTGTGCTGTGGTGAACATATCGCCACCTTCACTCCCCTGAACGGGGGGGGAGGGGGGAGAAATACCTGCCCTGAAGCAAGTTGCCATGGCTGAAAGGTGAGGCTGAGAGCTGGGACTCACAAAGGAGTAGTGTTTGGGCTATGGCAGAGGCCCTGGGTTCAGGGGGGAAAGCACACTGCCTGGACCCTGGCCTGAGAGGACTCTTGCTCCTGGGCTGAATAGCACAGATGTTAACAGACACAGAATTTAGCTTGCTTTGGACTCACTGGGCTGACGTTATGGTGATGATTCCTGGTGATTGGGGAGATTTTGCTGCAAGTTAACCCTTCCAGCCATCTAGAGGAAATCTTGTTTGACATCTCCAATTGTGTTGTAACTGGCTTTGTGAAGCCCGAAGTCTGCTGAACCCTGACAACCCCACTGAGAAGGCCCTAGGCCCTGACATAACTGTCCATAATCCTTGGCACACATAGACCCACACTGACACGCACCATCACCAGTTTTCTGTCTTGTACGGGAGGCCTTACAAACGCTAATGAAGAAAATACCATGGATTCCTCAGGGTAACAGTTTTCAGTTGTCATTCGCTTTCCTCTTTCCAGTGGCAACATCGGTGTTCCAGTTGTAAGCCTACAGGCATCCTGTTTTCCTCTGCTTTACATCCCCATCTTTTCTAATACCTCCATCATAATCACTGTCCTTCTAGCCAGAGGTTAAGGTGATTTTCTCATCTTAGTGTAATGGCTGGTGTGAGGGAGTTTTACACTCCAGCTTGCCATGAACTAAGTGTTCATGTAGACAAGCACTCTTTGCCTTTGAGGGACAGAATTGGTGGGCTCTGCAGCTCTCTGCTCTGAGGATCACGACAACCAGGATGGAGAGTCAGACCTTACTGCTTAGCCACTGAGTCAGCCCTGACATAGTCCTTTTAAAGAGAAATGTACAAAGTCAGAGAGCTGTTAAGATGTACATTAAACCTCATACAGTAGATAGTGTGGCAAACAAAATTAGCTGCATACTGCATGTGTCCATACACCTGCTCTGGGAATAGACTGCCAGGATGTGAAGTGATAGAGTTAGTTATATTTAACTGGAGGAATAGTAGAACAAAGAGCACTGAATAATTATTACAGACTTGTTTTAACTAAGCCAGGGAAAACTATCATTTGTGTTTCAGTTTACCTCTTCTTCTGCTAGATTAAAGCCTCAGACAACTTGGGCTGGGTTTTGTTTTGTTTAGAGCCATTGGGACAGATTTGACTTTTAGTTAAACTTGTGTAAATCCATGATAACTCCTTGGAAGTTGTTGAATCAGGGTGAGATCAAAATTGGGCCCAATGGCTCTATAATGAAATGAGATGCTTTATGGTTTGCAAGTAGTATGCAGTATTGTTGTACCCGTGTCGGTCCCAGGATATTAGAGACAAGTAGGGTGACCAGATGTCCCAATTTTATAGGGACATTCCCGATTTTTGGGTCTGTTTCTTATATAGGCTCCTATTACCCCCCCCACCCCTTCCCGATTTTTCACATTTGCTGTCTGGTCATCCTAAAGACAAGGTGGGCGAGGTAATATCTTTTATTGGACAAAGTTCTGTTGGTGAAAGAGACAAGCTTTCGAGCTTACTCAGAGCTCTTTTATTCATAACTTTGCTAGACACTAAAAATCATGGACTGAATAGAGACACTGTCTATTACAACAATCTGTAACCCCAACCAACTGCTCCCCCCCACTTTCTTTCATGTTAACAGGTCACTTTACCTTGAATGGTTCCTTGAAACATGTATTAACTACTTATGCTAAACAATTTGTTCCACCTTGTTTTTAGCTGTGACACTCTGATTAAGTTTCCCAAACCTGAAGATGAACTTTGTGTAAGCTTGAAAGCTTGTCTCTCACTGATAGAAGTTGGTCCAATAAAATATATTACCTCACCCACTTTGTCTCTCTATGGTTTACAAGGTCAGTCTCTTAAATTTCTCTAGTATGCTTAATCAGGTAGTAGTATCGGGATATAATATTCATGCTATCCTTGTTATTTGTTGGTAGAAACCTGTAACATGAAGTGCTCTTAATAAGGAAGTTATATTTACAGTATGTTTTTTAGTAAATCCAAATGGCTTCATGCCTTCAGTTTTTCCTTTTTTTTTCTTTTTTAACTTGTGTATCTGTAGTTGAAACTGCGCTATTCTTTTTTGTTTTAGGAGGGAGATGTTTGGCCAAATTCTACAGCTGAAATTAATGTGATCTTTAAGCCCCGAGAAGCCAAAGTCTATCATAGGACCATCTACTGTGACATCTCAGGTACAGCATTTCCAAAGGCACAATAAGCATAACATACTAGTGTGGTTGGTTTTCATGTCATGGGATAGCCAACATTAGCTCTGGTGTGAGGCTTTCCGGTGGTGCTAAGCTACTCCAGAGGCAAGCTTCAGGATGCAATGTCTGGAAGTCACTAACTACACTGAGCTCATCTAGGTCGAAGTAAGGTCTGTCATTGTGTTATATGGACCACATAATATAGTAGCTTTCACTCTCAAATTTTCAGACAGTTACAAACTTGGCCTGTGGCTCCCAATCATTGCCTGGACTATGGCTCATATGGCATGACTGCATGGATGGCAGGGCCCCATCCTAAAGTCTTGCCACGCAGCCAAGCAGCAGCCCCTCTCCCTGAGCAGTCTTGCAGAGCTTTATGGAATGGATTGGCATGTGGCAGTACTATCAGGACCAAGTCCTGTAATCCTAATGCTTCTCTCCATACATGTGGGTGGAGAGGAGGAAAAGTGAGTCTAGATGCATCCAGCCCCCTGGGGACCGAGTGCAATGCTTTCCAGGCCCAGTGCAGTGGTGGCTACCAAGGATTTGCAGCTGAGAGCCGCCTAAGTCCTGCTCCCTTTGTGACCGTATGCACATCTCAGCTGACACTGGCATGGAAGCGTCTTCTGATAGAAGTGACTGATTCACTGTCCCTGCCTAATGACAGGTTTCAGAGTAGCAGCCATGTTAGTCTGTATCCGTAAAAAGAAAAGGAGGACTTGTGGCACCTGAGAGACTAATAAATTTATTAGAGCATAAGCTTTCGTGAGTACTCCTTTTCTTTTTGTCCCTGCCTGTTACCCCTTGTGGAGACAGCCATTAAACTCTGCTGTCTAAAACCAGCACGAAACATTCCTGGAACTGGGCAGTTCCTCTGGGGCTTGATGTCTGTCCTGCTCAGCTTGCTGTAAGGCACTCCTCTTGAGCTGGAGGCTGTGGAGATGGAACACTGTGGGTTTCCTAGTGGAGTATTTCCCTGCCTGTGGGTTTCTGAGATGGAGGGGAACATCAGGCCCTTGATCTGTTGGCAGCCAAACTCCCGTTGAGCTGCTGGATAGTACAATCTATGGTCTGTGCACAGTCATTTGTTGACTTCCATAAGGCTTTAAGCTAAAGGATACAGATGTCATGCAAGTACTTTTTATTTACATAGTAATTGCATATGATTTACTTGGCAAACATCACCTCCAGTAATTAAAGAGGGCTTCTGTTAACAAACTGTCTTCCCAGCTGCCAGCTGCAAGGGTTGGTCTTCACTTCTCAGCCCTACTGAAGGAAAGATTTGTTTGAAAAGCCCTTGCCCAGGAACCCATGTTTAACATTCTGCTCCTTAGCCTGGGCTTCTAGGTCTACCACCAGTGGAGTATTACTCAACTTTCTACTGGAGTCCCCCAGTATGCTGCAAAGGGAAGAGGCTTTTTCCTTGCTGACATCTGGAACAAAATATAGCACTAAGGGAAGAGCCTTAATAAATGGGAAGATTGCAGAGGGAAAGGAGAAAGAAGGAAAGCTGCTGCATGATGCAAGATATTTACAGGCGAGGGAAATCCACCCAGTTAGACTGACAGTAATAGCAGAACTAGAACTCAGCAAGTAATTGCAATGATTAAGAGGAGGGATGGTCTTGTCATTAAGGCACTGGATTGGAACTTGGGAGATCTTTGTTCTTCCACAGCTTCCCACTGTGTGAGCTCAGGCAAGTCACTTAATCTTTCTGTGCCCCAGCAGTCCATCTGAAAAATGGCAATAACAAACCTTCCATTGTCTTAACTATAAAAAGAAAAGGAGTACTTGTGGCACCTTAGAGACGAACAAATTTATTTGAGCGTAAGCTTTCGTGAGCTACAGCTCACTCAAATAAATTTGTTCGTCTCTAAGGTGCCACAAGTACTCCTTTTCTTTTTGTGAATACAGACTAACACGGCTGCTACTCTGAAACCTGTCTTATAAGATCTTCAAGGCAGGGACCGTCACAATGGGGTTCTGATCTTGGCTGAGGTCTCCAGGGGTAACTATAATGCAAATAATAATCTTTAATCAATTATTTATTGAATTTTGCTTCATATTCTAGTTCAAAAATTTCTCATGTGTTCTCAACTTTCCTCAGTGAATAATGCACAGAGTGCTTGCAAGCAGCCCATTATGAATCTTTGCAGTTCTTACTTTATTGGGCCCTGATCTTGCAGAAGAATGATGCAGGCAAATCTCTGCACCCATATGAGTGGGACTCTGCATAGGTCCACTTGCACAGGGGCCTTGGCTCATTACTCAGTGTCGTTTCTGTCTCTGGATCAGGTGACTGCATAACTAGCCAATACAGCACAGCTTGCAAATTTGACAGTTAAGGAGAGAGGCCATTTGAAATTTGCTTTTGGCAAATATTTGAGCTCAGAATAAGCTTTTCTAGGTATACATGCTAGTAAACTTAAGCTCTGAGTGTTTGTAGAAAACAAACATGGAAGAGCTGAGAACAGTCCAATTAAAATTCACTTTCAGATTTGACTGAGTATGTACAGAGATTTCTTCCACTTTTCCATTAGCTCAACACAGCACAAATCAGGGTTCTGTACCCTGTGAGGTAAATCAGGAGGTATTAAGGAAAGGAAGTAGCCTTTTCACAGGTAAGATTGCAACCAGCTTCCATTGTAAAGCCCTATTTTAGCACCCCTTGTCGGACTGAGCTCTAAATTAGATCTTCTTAGTTCATTATGGAAAAGTTCCATTGGATTCCTGAGTCTAGTGCCAGTCACTCGTTTAATTTAATAGTCTAGTGCTATGTCCATCCCACTTATCTGAACTGTAAAGAATAGCTAAAATGAAAGCTATAAAGAAACCACAAAATATGTTTTTCCATAAACAAAAATTTGTATTTAAAAACCAGGTTAAATTTGTTAAATGACTACAGTCTCCTTGCCTATTGTGTCATTTATGAAACCCAAGGACTTAAAAGCAAGGAAGTGACCATTTAAGGTCACTATAAATCTTACACCCACACCAACCTGGATTAACCAACGTGTCCTCTATGCACTTGCACAGGGCTTCCATCTCAGGGGACCCCCCAACAACCAGGAAAATACCCCACAACTGAACAGCGCTGTGTCCCCTTGCACCAGAGTGCAACACCACTCACTCAAATTTGGCCCACCCCCCTCCCCACCCTGCCCCTTCCACGACGGAGGGAGGGGTGGCTGTGCCAAACCTGAGGGGTGCAAGGGCGTGTGAGTGCAGTGCAGGCTGCAGGAGTGAACGGAGCTGCCCGGCCAGGATTGGAAGGATCCACCCGAGCCTGGGGTGGGAGCAAAGCACTGAGCTGGGGGCAGAGGGCGCCGGTGAGTGCTTAGGAAACTCTCAGAGATGGTGGGTGCGGGGGTAAGGGTGAGCAGCAGGTGGGCTATGGGGTGAGGGGTTGGGAGTGAGTGGGGGATGGTGGAGGGAGTGGAGAATGTTGGGGGGATGGAGGTGGGGGCCAGCACGTTGGGGGTGAGCAGGGGATGGTGGCGGCTGTGGCCAGTGGCATTAAAGTATTGGGAGCTGGGGTGAACGGGATGTATGTCAGCGCTGCTGGGATGTGTGTGAGGGCAGTCAGGATAGGTGGGGCTGGTAGAGGGCTGATGGTGTATATGTGGGTTGGGAGGGGGATTCCAAGGGCTGTGGGGGATGGGAGGGGGATTCAGGGGGCTGTAGGGGATGGAAGGGGGTTATCCAGGGGGCTGTGGGGAGTTGGAGCGGGATTCAAGGGGCTGTGGGGGATGGGAAGGGGATCCAGGGACTGTAGGGAATGGGAGGAGGATTCAGTGGCTGTATGTGGAGCAAGAGGGGCATTCAGTGGGAAGTGGGGGGTAGGAGGGGCATTCAGGGGGCTGTGCATGGAGCAAGAGGGGCATTCAGGGTTGTGTGAGGGGCTTTCAGGGGTCTCTGTGTGGGTTGAAGAGAGAGGGGCATTCTGGGGCCTGTATGGGACAGGGGTGCTTGATTGTCTAGTTTAGGGAAGATGGGGGACCTAATTTCCATAGTGCACAGGCCCCCACAATTCTGTAATGGGGCCTGTGCCCACATATTATTCCCATCAAATTCAAATGGCTATAGGGCAATTCACTAGCATGCATGGAGTCCAAGTAAGATTTGACAATGCTGGCAGACAATTCTATGGTAAACTAACTAAAGATTTATTAGCTAAGAAAAAAGAATTACAGTTTCTGAGAGATTAAAGCAGGTAAAATATAACAATAGGTAAATTACAGTTTGTAACTCCAAATGGTGGAAGTAATGTAATAAACTGCCAGTTTCCCAAAAGTCTTTCAGGGCTACTTAGAATTATTCTGGGAATCTTTGTTTTCTCGTTCAGTTATTCTGTCCTGTTAGAATCCAAACAGTCCAGAGAAAAAGGATCTTTCTTTGAATCCGTATGTATAGTCTCTTCACACAGAAAGCAAGCTGAGAGTGTTTCTATTAACATGGCCTTTTCCTTTAATGATGGTTAGTGAGGAAAGCACTTAGACCTTTGACCTCTGACTATATATATAATGACCTCTTGCTGTGAAATTAGCATTTCTGTTAAAGTCCTTAAGTCCTTCATTAGCCTTTCACAAGATTTCTTTGATGGGTAAGTTAGTTACAAGGTTATTAGCAACTGTCTGTATTCGCAAAAAGAAAAGGAGGACTTGTGGCACCTTAAAGACTAACCAATTTATTTGAGCATGAGCTTTCGTGAGCTACAGCTCACTTCATCAGATGCATTCAGTGGAAAATACAGTGGGGAGATTTATATACATAGAGAACATGAAACAATGGGTGTTACCATACACACTGTAACGAGAGTGATCAGGTAAGATGACCTATTACCAGCAGGAGAGTGGGGGGACAGGGATGGGACCTTTTGGAGTGATAATCTAGGTGGGCCATTTCCAGCAGTTGACAAGAACGTCTGAGGAACAGTGGTGGTGGTGGTGGTGGGGAATAAACAGGGGGAAATAGTTTTACTTTGTGTAATGACCCATCCATTCCCAGTCTTTATTCAAGCCTAAGTTAATTGTATCCAGTTTGCAATTGTATCCCTTCCCCCGCTCCGCTATCCTGCTGGTAATAGCTCACCTTACCTGATCACTCTCATTACAGTGTGTATGGTAACACCCTTTGTTTCATGTTCTCTGTGTGTATAAATCTCCACATTGTATTTTCCACGGAATGCATCTGATGAAGTGAGCTGTAGCTCAAGAAAGCTTATGCTCAAATAAATTTGTTAGTCTCTAAGGTGCCACAAGTCCTCCTTTTCTTAGTTACAAGGGTGTTTACCATGTAAATGTTTGCTATTCCATTGTGACAGGAACAGATAAGCAAAAACAATACCAGTAGCATTTCACTAGTTTTCATGAAGTTTAAACATCTGAATATACACTTATACATCTAACCATTACTTTGATCTACAGAAATGAATTGACCTGAATACACTCTAGCATGGCCTAGTCAGCCAGAGTCACACTGGGCTTAGATAGGATTGACCCAGTCTGGCAATTCCTGTGTTTTGTGTATTGAAAATGGGATCTTCTTCACAGGCCGTGAGACCCGGCTCCCCCTGCGCATCAAAGGGGAAGGGATGGGCCCCAAGCTCCTCTTCAGCTTCGACCAGCTAGATATTGGAAAGGTTTTTGTTGGGTCAACACACAGTTATGAGGTAAGCAGATAGGGCAGTGCTGATAGGCCCATGGCATGTAGACTATAGAGTACTGACTGCTTACTGTACAGCCAAAGGTGAGGTAATCCTACAGAGTATGGAGACTCATGAACCCCAGAGCTTTTGGTAACTGGGTCATTTTGATTTGAGAGTGGCTGGGTGTCCTCAGTGCAAGCTCAGAATGAGCAAACCCCGGGTTTCATCTACATGGTGTGAATGGTGTGTATGTTTCCAGAAGTGACCTCTGCCTACTTCTGGGTGCACGTTTCTCCTTGCAGTATCCTTAGTGCAGGGTTCCTATGTCTGATGTGTTTTGTGGCTTGAGCAGCACTTTATGCATTAAAATAGCATGAGGACATAGCTACTCCTCTGCAAAAAGACTCCAGTGACTTCAGTAGGCTTTGGTTCAGGCCTTAAATGCAATGCACCTTTGTGCTATGGCTGTTAAGAAGACACGGTGTCCAGGTCTACACTACAAAGTTTTGTTGATCAGGGTGTAAAAATCCATGCCCATAGCTGATGTAGTTCTGCCGGCAAACCCCCCAGTATAGATGCAAAGGTGCTGACAGAAGAGTTCTTCTGTCAGCATTGCTGATGTTGTTAGGGGAGATGGTGGTACTATGTCGGCAGAAGAATGCCTCCTGTCAGCATACATGGTGTCTATGCTTGAGGGCTATGCTGACATAGGTTTTGTACAATAGACATGGCTAATAGCTGGAGCATTCAAACAACCCTCAATTCAGTACATCCTACAGATTCCTGAGGTTAAGGGAAATGCCACCTCGTCTATTTTCTTTTCTATGAGAGGAAAGTGATCAGGAACAGCCAGCATGGATTCACCAAGGGAAGGTCATGCCTGACTAATCTAATCGCCTTTTATGATGAGATTACTGGTTCTGTGGATGAAGGGAAAGCAGTGGATGTATTGTTTCTTGACTTTAGCAAAGCTTTTGACACGGTCTCCCACAGTATTCTTGTCAGCAAGTTAAGGAAGTATGGGCTGGATGAATGCACTATAAGGTGGGTAGAAAGCTGGCTAGATTGTCGGGCTCAACGGGTAGTGATCAATGGTTCCATGTCTAGTTGGCAGCCGGTATCAAGTGGAGTGCCCCAAGGGTCGGTCCTGGGGCCGGTTTTGTTCAATATCTTCATAAATGATCTGGAGGATGTTGTGGATTGCACTCTCAGCAAATTTGCGGATGATACTAAACTGGGAGGAGTGGTAGATATGCTGGAGGGGAGGGATAGGATACAGAAGGACCTAGACAAATTGGAGGATTGGGCCAAAAGAAATCTGATGAGGTTCAATAAGGATAAGTGCAGGGTCCTGCACTTAGGACGGAAGAACCCAATGCACCGCTACAGACTAGGGACCGAATGGCTCGGCAGCAGTTCTGCAGAAAAGGACCTAGGGGTGACAGTGGACGAGAAGCTGGATATGAGTCAGCAGTGTGCCCTTGTTGCCAAGAAGGCCAATGGCATTTTGGGATGTATAAGTAGGGGCATAGCGAGCAGATCGAGGGACGTGATCGTTCCCCTCTATTCGACATTGGTGAGGCCTCATCTGGAGTACTGTGTCCAGTTTTGGGCCCCACACTTCAAGAAGGATGTGGATAAATTGGAGAGAGTCCAGCGAAGGGCAACAAAAATGATTAGGGGTCTGGAACACATGAGCTATGAGGAGAGGCTGAGGGAGCTGGGATTGTTTAGCCTGCAGAAGAGAAGAATGAGGGGGGATTTGATAGCTGCTTTCAACTACCTGAAAGGGGGTTCCAAAGAGGATGGCTCTAGACTGTTCTCAATGGTAGTAGATGACAGAACGAGGAGTAATGGTCTCAAGTTGCAGTGGGGGAGGTTTAGATTGGATATTAGGAAAAACTTTTTCACTAAGAGGGTGGTGAAACACTGGAATGCGTTACCTAGGGAGGTGGTAGAATCTCCTTCCTTAGAGGTTTTTAAGGTCAGGCTTGACAAAGCCCTGGCTGGGATGATTTAACTGGGAATTGGTCCTGCTTCGAGCAGGGGGTTGGACTAGATGACCTTCTGGGGTCCCTTCCAACCCTGATATTCTATGATTCTATTGACTGCAAATTACCACTTGCAAATGACTCTGAATGCTGTTCACTGCCCATCAATCTCTTCCCACCCCTTTCTCTCTTTGCAATGAGGACTTTAGAAATAAATCTGAAAGAGTTAAGAGTTTCTGCAAGTGAAGCAAATATTAGCAATGGCATCAAATATTAGCAAAAATGAAAAGCACAGCAACCTAAAGAGGTATTAAATGAGGTAATGCATCATGTTGGACATTTTTGAAAGCCCCACTGTGGCGGGGAAGGACATGCTTAAGGTGTTTCTTAACAGAAGTATTTTGTACTCTGTGCATTTTTAATGCTGATGCCTTATTGCTTCTCTCTCTATCAATTTATTATTTTCCTTACTTGAGAAAAATTTAAACAACTAGATGTTGCCCTTAGTCAGTGCTGTTTTTGGCAGCTACACAGAGAGTAAACTTCAACTTAGGGGTAGCTTATATTAGGACCTGGTATAACTAAGGAGTAAAATACATGAAAGTGTGTATGATTATTTTTATTCTTTCCTCAATGAGGAATAGGAGGGTGTGCAACTATTCTTTGCAGCAGTACCAGAATTTAAAAAAACAAGGCACATTTTCATGCTTCTCCCTCAATTTCTTTGCTAGATTCTACAAGGACAAAAGGGAGAGAGATATTGTAAAACAGGTGAAATGTGTCTGTGGAAATGGCAGGAAGTCACCCTGCAGCACTGAAGAAATTTATAATTTTGCCTAAGGCAAACTTAATCAGTGAAACAATGTGTTTGTTGATAGTAGTGGGGACTTTTTGACTAGTATAAAGGGTATGATCTGGAGAGAAGCTGAGGCCTACATCTCTTATTCGAGACAATGGGATTTGTGGGTGCTCAGCAATTTACAGAATCCAGCCCCAAGCTTACAATTTGTCACAAACAATTGCGAAAGTCTTAGATTGTGGTTGTGAATATTTATGAGATTAAAATTGTTTGGAACAGGTCATGCCGATATTTGCCCTCCTTGTTCACTGGCCTTTGTAGTTTAGCTAAGACAGAGCTGATCCAACAAGATAAAGGAAAATAAAAAAGGGTCTGTATTGAACCCCAGTACTTTTGGATACTTCTGAAATTAGCAATAATTGGGTTTCTGAGTACTACTTGGCTTTGTACAATAAACAGCAGGTGCCCTCGTCACATAAAAATAAAGGTGTCCAGCAAAATAAGATAAGTAGGTTAATAAAAATGAACTCATAATATTTTGCATTTCTGTATTATAGAAGCTTTCACCAGAGGACCCCAAAGTGCTTTTCAAAGGAGGGATAAACAACCATTTAATAAATACAATAATAGTTCCCAAGAAAGGATGTCTGAAAAATGCGTCTATCTATCTATCTCTCTCATCATGACAAGGTCATATTTTTTCTGTTCGCAATCTGGTTTATGCTCCCAGATCTAAACAACAACAGTGGGCATTATCAATGTGATAACCCAGTCCACCCAAGTCTGCAAGGTGCCAAGCGCCCTCAGCTTATTGGCTACAGAAGGAGTGAAATGCATTCAGCATGTTGCTGGATTGGCACCATCAGGAGCAATATGATTGTATGATGTTTCATCAGAAACAATGTGACTGTTCTTTGCTACTCTTGGGGACTTTTCTGAAAGCACAGATATCTGTGTTCAGTATCTATCTTGTACTGCAAATTCAGTTACAGTGGAGGATATTCTGCTCTCAGTTGCAGTGGTGTAAATTCAGAATAACTCTCTTGATTTATTTGGAATTATTGCAGTTTTAATTGAGTGCAGAATTTAGCTCACTGTATTTCCCTTGGCTTCCAACAGGCAATGTCTTATCACTTCTCCCCTTTTCAGATGTTAATCATTTAATTAGAAAACAAATCAATTCAATCTATGAGAAGTAAAGGTTCCTTGTATGTTTCCATTCCTTCCCTTTTACTGCTGCAGGCAATCCTGTATAACAAAGGAGCCATTGATGCCCTCTTTAACTTGATCCCTCCATCTACTGCACTGGGCGCCTGTTTTACCTTTGACCCCAAAGAAGGCATCATTCTGCCAGGTGGACTTCAAGCCATCCAGATCTCCTTCAGTTCCACCATCCTGGGGGAGTTCACAGAGGAGTTTAAATTCAGTGTGAACGGAGCCCCCGAGCCTGTGATCTTAACTATTAGGTAAGTTGGGCTTATTCATTAATAATTGGCATTTTTGTAGCATCTTTCATCTTAGGACAATTTTGATCCTCACAGCACCCCTGTGAGGTAGAGTATAAATCCTCATTTTACAGATGGAGCTACTGAGAAGAACAGAGATTTGTCCAAGGTCACATCATCAGGAACCAGTGTCAGAGCCAAGACTAGAACCCATGATTCCTTATCCCCTGCTCTAACCACTTAGACTCCATTATCTCCCAACTGTGTGCAGCATTCGTATGGTGAAATATAATGCTCTGTGAGAGGGAAAAGTTTCTGTAAGCAAGGACCCCGGTCTCCTACATTTTCTGCTCATAACTAAACCAGGAAGTTACTGGTCCTCAGTAAACCAGCAATAACTGGTTTCAGAGTAACAGCCGTGTTAGTCTGTATTCACAAAAAGAAAAGGAGTACCTGTGGCACCTTAGAGACTAACCAATTTATTTGAGCATGAGCTTTCGTGAGCTACAGCTCACTTCATCGGATGCATACCGTGGAAACTGCAGCAGACTTTATATATACAGAGAGAACATGAAACAATACCTCCTCCCACCCCACATGTTCTCTGTGTGTATATACAGTCTGCTGCAGTTTCCACGGCATGCATCCGATGACGTGAGCTGTAGCTCACGAAAGCTTATGCTCAAATAAATTGGTTAGTCTCTAAGGTGCTACAGCAATAACTGGGGCTTTCTTAAAGATCAGGCCAATCAGTATTTTTGATGTCAGAATAATCTGTTTGCACAGACTTCTGCAATGTGATAACTCCCTTCTGAGACCAATACCTGTCCTCATGCAGAGAGGTTCAAGGGTACTAGTGCTTTTAGTATAATTGCTTATTCTGGAGAACTGCTTCAGGGAGGATTGTACAGGAAATAGTCTGGTCAGGGGGGACTGGGGTAGCTCATAAATTCTTAGATTTCTAATAGTTGTAAGGCCTGCACCATTGGAAGTGCACAGTACCTCAGCTGTAGTTCTGGGGGGTTAGGAGATGGAGGAGCGTAAATCCTTAGTTTTCAGGGTAATGACACAGGCGACTGCTCAGACCTTATCAAACGGAGTCATTGTGTCATCTCAAGACTGCTTGGATGTCAGATGGGCAAGTTTCCAATTCTGGAGCAACATAAACTTTGGTGGGCTTAATTCAATGGAGAAAGTGACAGATTTTCTGATCCTTCAATGTGCTGAGTGCTTCGACCCCCATTGAAATAGGAGATTGAAGCATTTGAAGGACTGGACCTGCAGCAAGGGAAACCAGATAACTTGGTGTTCACACCTCAACTGCTAGAAGAGGGCCTCATCCTCCCTGATTGAACTAGCCTCGTTATCCCTAGCCTGATTCTTGCTTGCATATTTATACCTGCCTCTGGAAATTTTCATTGCATGCATCCGACCAAGTGGGTATTCACCCACGAAAGCTTATGCTCCAATACGTCTGTTAGTCTATAAGGTGCCACAGGACTCTTTGCCGCTTTTAAAGATCCAGACTAACATGGCCACCCCTCTGATACAGATAACTATAGACAGTGAGGTTCTGGCAGCTGCCAGTGTGGCAGAGCGGGCTCTAGCATGGTCTGTTCCTGGGACCAGAAGTCTTTTAATATGTTATTAATGATTCACACCAAAGCACAGCAACATCTACCGTGCTCTCGTATTGGAAATGATCGTGGTATTTCCTGTTCCGAGCACAGCAAGGGCTGTGGTAATCCATAAACCTCAGCCAAAGAAACACTGATTTATAAGATCATTAATTTTGCAGATAGCACTAATATAGGGGGAGAGGTGCAGATTCAGAGAAGAATATTCTTCACAGCCTGAATGAATGAGCTGAATGATGGAATATGAAATTTAAGGGCCGATTCTTCTACCCTCTCCAGCCCCTGTAGGCCACTCTGGTTGTGTATAGGGGCCTTACATAAGCTACAGGAAGCCGGCGGTGAATCCCTTCAGGATCAACATAGGATCAGCACAAGTCATCCCTCCCTGCAGACCTTGGTGTAGGGGGTGTATTGCGGCAGGAGGCACAGCAGCTGTAATGCTGGGCACTCTGGAGATACTGGGCTGGGGGCAGCTTATTGGCAGCCCTGGGGAAGCTCCCCCTCTCCCCTAGGCTATGGGTTTGGGGAGATGCAGCATATTATCAGACCCTCTGAGGAAAAGGATCTCCACTATGTTTATTGATAAACATTTACATTCTTGGGCCAGCGTGCAACAACAGGAAAGAAGGCTGATGAGTTGTTGGCTTTTATCAGAAGGGCATATTGTGTCATCCACGGTTATTGTGCTTTCACCCTATAAACACTTATTAGTGCACATTTAGTGCCCTGTCTGAACCATGTTATTTGAAAAGAGATGTCGTTAACATGGAGCAAGTTCAGCATACAGCACAACAGGTGATAAATGAGATGGAGTAGGTCATGTATGGAGAGAGAATGACAAAGCTGGGATTATGTAGCCTCGAGAGATGAGGCAAAGGTGACTGAAGCAGTTACATTGGCAGAGATTTTATTAAATTAAGATGGATGATCTAGTTCAGGTTGTTGGATAAGCCAGAAATGGGGGATGCAGGTTTAAACTGAGGGAGCATATGCAAGGAGAATTTAATTAGGTTGTTATTTTACAGAGAAAGTGTTGAGTTGGTGAATTGACATCGAGGGGGGATGGTGAAATTAAGTAAGAAATGAATTTTAATCCAAAATAGTTGACTATAGTATCTAGAAATTAATAAATAAAAGGGTTTGTAGTTAGTTTTGTGCTTGGAAGTAGGCTGCCCTTTTTCGGGACCAAGTGAGAATGTTTTGCAGTCACATTTTTCCTCCCCGAAACTGGTTATGGTATGTCTTTGCAAGAGACGGGAGTGTTTTTGCCTTCTAGCAAGAAATGGCATTTTAAGGGTGTACCTAGGATGGAGCTGACAGAGTTCGCATCAAATACTTCCTGTCTTGAGGGACCCATAGTTGCACCTGCTTCCCTTCAGTACATGGCTATGTAACTACAATATGTGTTGAAAGGGGTGGTTAAAGTGGGCAGCCATCTTTCGTAAGTGGACTAGGTCATTCAGCAACAAGAAGGTCAGGGAAAGTGTGGGCCCCTTACTGAATGCGGGGGGAAGGAGGGGAGTGGGGGTTGGGAAACCTAGTGATAGAGGATGTGGAAAAAGCTAATGTACTTAATGCTTTTTTCACCTCTGTCTTCATGAACAAGGTCAGCTCCCAGACTACTGCACCGGGCAGCACAGCATGGTGGGGAGGTGACCAGCCCTCTGAGGAGAAAGAAGTGGTTCAGGACTATTTAGAAAAGCTGGACGAGCACAAGTCCACGGGGCCGGATGCGCTGCATCCGAGAGTGCTAAAGGAGTTGGCAGATGTGTTTGCAGAGCCATTGGCCATTATCTTTGAAAACTCATGGCTATAGGGCGAGGTCCTGGATGACTGGAAAATGGCTAGTGTAGTGCCCGTCTTTAAAAAAGGGAAGAAAGAGGATGATTTAATTGGGGATTGGTCCTGCTTTGAGCAGGGGGTTGGACTAGATGACCTCCTGAGGTCCCTTCCAACCCTGATATTCTATGATTTGACTTGATGTATGTTTGCTCATATTGCACTTTAACTCAATCACCTACCATCCTAACTTCCTTTGTCTCCAGAATTCGGGAGCATACTGATTACTCCTGCTTCCTAGACTCCCGTTCCTTTCAGTGTGGCTGCTGCACCCTTCATGCTGCTGGAGCAACCCCCTTCAGGGTCAAAAATGACCTTCTAGTTAAATCAAAAGGGCACGCCTTTAAATTAATCCTTTATAATTCATCTGCTTCCTTAAATAGTCACTCCCTCCTCCATTTTATTTCTTCTCTTGGCTCTCTTGACTCTTTGTTCTCTCCTGGTTCACTCCTATTTTGATGATTGTTCCTTCAGCATCTCACTTAATGGCTGCTCATCCTCCCCTCTTTGTCTTCTGTTGATGTCCCTCAAGTTTCTGTTTTCAGCCCCTTCCTTTTCTTTCTCTATACTCTCTCTGCCACCCTGGATTCTACCATGCTTCAGAGTCAGGGACTCCTGTCCAGCCCTGATATCTCTTGTCCCACCAGTTCCATAACTCAAGCTGCATTTCTGACATCTCCTCCTGGATATCCACCCACCATCTCAAACCTAGTTCCTCTAAAACTGGATTTCTTGGGCCAGACTCTCAGCCTCACTCCATTCCCTTTGCATGGCTCTGATTGCAATGGTGAGGGACACTTCCCTGGCTAGCCAGGAATTCCTGACTCCCTGGTGGAGCAGAGCCAGTGCATCAGTGCTATACCTCCCACCTACTTCCCTTTTCCCACCATAAAGAGTGTGGCCAGGGTGCCTCTTCACTCTGGCTACTTACAGCTGCCAGAGTGGCCTCATAGGTGCAGAGTGTAGCTCAGAGCAGCCCATGTTATGCTCATAAGAAGCACCTGGGATCTTTTTCAGGGGAAAAGGCAATACGATGCATTTATTGAAGATACAACAATTAGCATATGCATTCAATTACACACACACACTGTCCCGCCAGTCAATGTTATAGTTACCAGTCCAGAGTCTGGATCAATCTAGTGGCCAGCTAGGTTGATTGCGGGTAGGTAGGAGCCGGGTTCTTTTGGTTGTGACACAATGCTCTGGGGAAGTCTTGGCAGGACGAACCCAAAGTTTCATGGCAAGGCACCCTGTTAATATAGTGATGTTCCTTCATTGGGACCAATGATTTTTGCACCGTCATGCTGTAATTAATTGTTGTTTGACAAGTGCTTGTTTTTTTAAATTGTTTTTTTTTTATGCTTAATTTTTTTTTTAATTAAGTCTTTTAGGGAGTTATTCCAGGCTGGTTTTGATCACAGCTATTATGTCCCCATTGATAGGTGCCTGTTTTATTTTTAGAGTTGTTAATTTGCCCTTCTCTGACATTTCAATAGGGGCATGTTGCAATTTTCTGGAGCCCTTACGTTTGTCCTTAGGTTTTTTCCTAGAACATTCGGTTCGCTGATGGCCTTTATACTTATTTTCTAACACACTCATTCCTCATTCACACACAAAACAGAATTGATTTACACAGAACATTTGAACAGGAACATTGAATTGTAATGCAAAAGAAAAACAATCATTTCATTCTTTTCCTTATTTTAAGTTGCTAACCCTACAACAAAGTGGCTACCCTAAAAGGTCTGTTACTGCCTTGAAATCAGCTAAGACACAGATTCTGCCTCATGCATTTCTACCAGTGGCCCATTAGGCCATTCCTTTCTGCTTTTAGAAAGGGTGGCTGGCAGGATATGGTCAAATTATACACCAATACATTTAATACATGCTACATTATTGTTCTTTATTCTTCATTTTAAATTATACAAAATACAAACATAACATTTTACTACTACATATATTTTTTTTGACCCTTCAAGAACGATTTTTGAGTGGGTCATATTTTATACAACTGTTTCATAGCAATATACTGAGAGGCCATTTGAGGTTGTGGTTGTAATTTAACAAACATTCTTTTTGTTCAGCAGCACATACAACACATTCCTAGAAATCAAACACAGGACAATGTTAACACAACTAGCAATGGGTGGAACATGATAGATAATATGCCCTTAGAAGTCGGGGACCAGCCTGTAAAAACGTCGTGCCAATGATAGGCTGTTAGGTTTTTTTTAGACCTAGCAATTTCTAGCATGTGTCCATTTGCATGCAATATTTGAATGACACGCTTCCCTGTATCCCTCTGTGTCTGTTGTAAAAACTGAGTCACCTTTGTTTTTAACGACAAGTGATCAGTTCGATTGTGCCAGTTCCGACCAAGTGTAACAGAGAAATTAACCAGAGTAGAGGTGATAATGCTCTGTGCTTTTACACTGGCATTACGTTTACATTTATTCACTGGGGATGGACTGATACTTGCATTTTTCCAAAATACTGTTTTCCAGGATGTAACACATATACATTGTTCATTGTACAAAACACGCGTTACATTTTTTAGTTTGTTTAACACACATGTTCCCAATGAGGTATTTTTGCTTCATGGTTCTATGGTGACAGGTAGGGACAAGCATACCCATTTGAGAGGGCTCCATTTCGTATACCCTCAGGTGTCCAATAATTTCTTCTCTTTCCCAGCCTAATGACCCATAACCTGGGGTAGCCAAAAGGATCCCATGGTCAGTTTTGGGAGTGGGCTCACTTTCCATATTTCTGTTTTTACAGACTGTTGGTGAGCAATTTTAACAATAATTTTACCTAATTACAAATCAGGCTTAACCATGCTGAAACATATTGCATTTATTTATATTTGTAGGTATTGAACAAGGACCTTTTTCATTGTTTTAAAAGATGCCTTAATACCTTAACTTTCTCTGATATTACCAAAACATTTTGTGTTCAAGTGATGCTAAACTAAGAATTTGCATCTTAGCACCATCTATGGCCAAGGCAGTTTTATTTTCTAACTTTATTTGTTGTTTATAAAGCATCCAGGAGGTGGTGTTTAGCCACCGCTACATATTTTATGTTGCTTTTAGGTTTCCCAGTCCTATTTGTACCAACTCCACAGTAGTAATTGCCTGCTTGTGAATGAGGGCTATCTTGCAGTTGTGACAGGGAACTTAACTTATTTTTAGGTCTACAGTATTTATAATTCCTGCTCCAAAACCAATTCCTTCTAATATGGTGTCTGCTACATGAGGATGTTTCCCTATTAACAGACTGGCATTCCTTGACCTTCGCCCTTCTGCAACATTGGTTTTTGTAAATACAGTTAAAATGCTTATTAACTTTTTTTTGCCTAAGGCAGTAGGTTTTTTTTTGTAACACAATACACAACAATGCTAGCAACAAGGCAAACAACACAAGGCAAAACATAAAACACAAAACACAATTTTTGTCACAACTGTAGAATGATGGTATTTTGGGTTGCATTTTAGCTGGTACCAGCTTTTTTTCAAGTTCTGAAAGACAAAAAGAATATTTTTCTACCCCTTTTGGGGTGGCAGATTATTGCTTAAAATATCCCTTCCTTTTACAAATATCCTTGCTGATTGCAGGCAAAACAGAGGAATTACCCCCATACTTTCCTATGTTTTTGTTGTATAGGCAAGCCAGGTTTAATGGTTTTTAGCCTTTAACAGTTTAGGGGAAATTATCCCACTGTTCAGTCATTAAATTCATGAGGTGGTGTATGGCGTACCTCAGTTTCCCTTTTTATACAGCAGACCAGGTTTGCAATGTTTTTTCTGTTGTGCTAAGCTTTAAGTTTATTCACAGGTAATAGCTGAGAAGCATCATTACCATATGACCTTAAAGGTTTTTTCAAAAAATCATACATGCTATACATTATTACAGGAGTACTTATTAACATTAAATTTATCTCAATGTTTAATATTAACATCAAATTTATTAAAAATATCTTGTTATACCATGCCTTTTATTTAGACAATTTGTTTTTGAGGCCAGTGTATTTAATGTCCTCTTGAAATCTTTGCATAGGCTTTTTAATATAATTATATACTTTGGGTTTTGGTGAATTAAAAGGGAGGGGTGTTATGCATATAAGCAGATCCCTTTTGTATTTGACTTCAGATTTTAGCACTGTGTATACACACAAAAAAGTATTTTTTTTCTACTTAGGGTTAACCTGTTCCTCTCTTATTCTTAGGTTTGACTTCTTTTTCCACCTTCCTCTGGGGGGTTATAATTTGATCCTTTTGGTTTCAGGTAGTTTGTTTGCTGACCAGGTATGTCCTTTATTTGCAGCTCCTTTGTGCTGCCATTTATAGGCAGTTCTCTCCTTCCTCTATCAGTTAGGTAATTTGCATAAACACAGACACTTTCTGGCTTGCTTTTGGATTCAAAGCCGTCAGCAGCGCTCAGAGACTCTGTCTTGAAAGGGACACAGTTAACTTCCTCCAGAGTTTTAATTACTTTTTACTTTTAACTCCTGCTTCCAAAACACACAGCGATCTGAAAAAGAAAACACAACCTATGGTGGCTCCTTTTAGGAACCGTAAAAGGAGTTTAATTAAGTAGCATGTTTTGTTTGCATTTCTTTTACCCCTTCTATAATATACACTGCACATGTCCTGGGAAAAATGCACATTCCTTTCATAGTTTAACTTCTATAATATTATATTAGCCATATCAATTTTTGCATAAAGTGTAACTGGGTTTTTTTCCCGTGCTCATGGAGTTTTCATATACCTTTATTAAAGTTTCAGAGTAGCAGCCGTGTTAGTCTGTATTTACAAAAAGAAAGGGAGTACTTGTGGAACCTTAGAGACTAACACATTTGTTTGAGCATAAGCTTTCGTGAGCTACAGCTCACTTCATCGGATGCATAGTGACAGTCTGATTATTCAGAGCCACCTTAAGGCTCAAAGTTCCTAATGTTGCTTCTTTTTTTTGTGCATCTTACCCCTGCTGTTGCTCCAGAGGAGCACTGTCTTTTTTTAGCTTTATATTGTTTTACTACAGCTCTTATTTGCTATTTTGTTACCAAAAAACAAATCCAGAATCTCTTCCCATTCTCCTAGTTTTGACTGCCCTGCTGCAGTCATGACTTTGGTCTTTAAAAAGATATTGAATGTTATAAAGCATTAAGGTACCTTAAGTGTTAAATGCTAAATACCAAAGCCAAACAACACTAGTTACCTGTGTCTGGCAAAAAGGGTTTTTCAGTATTGCAACTTTGAATAAAAGATTCAAATGGATTTTAGTGGTATTATTTAAAAACAAAACAAAACCAATTCATCTGAAACCTACAGACCAGAAGTGTTGATTTAGGTCCTTAAAACCACACATATTTACACAATATATTTACACACACATGTTCTTTTTTTTTTTTTAACATTTCTTACACTGCTTTAATTTTTACACAGCTGTACATAGATTACACTTGTATACATTTGGAGACAGTTAAGTTCCAATAGAAACCCGTTATGTTCTTTTAGCAAATTTGACTAAATTGTTCATAGTCAAATGATTTAAAATTAGATTGTCTTTTTGCCTGGCTTATTTACAGACATTCCTTTGGAAAAGGGCCCATTTTTCCTTCAGAATGACTGCAAAGAAACCAAGAATTCTCTTTCTATAACACTTTTCCTTTTTAACATTTTTGCAGTGTTTAACTGCTTAATTCCCTCCAGCCTCTGCAGAGTTAACTTATGACTCTTTTTTCTTAAATGACTTGCTTATTTCCCAAAATGACACCTGCATCAGCCCAGATATCACCATTCCAAGTATTGTCCCAGGGATCTGAAATCCCTATGCCTGTACTTACTCCTTTCCTTACTCCTGCCACTATGCCCCTCAGGCCTCTCAACTTGTTTTCCAATCTCTTTATTTGTTGCCTGCCTGCTTGTCTGGGCCCAATCCTGCTTTCCTTGTTGAACCGTCCCTTTTCATGGTCACAGGCTTTGTCCCACTAACCATTTAGCAAGGAGGGTGGGCTCCTTAGCTAGCCCCCAAACCTCCTGGTCCATTTTCCTAAACATTTTTAAATTTTCCTGTAGACCAACGCTTGTGCTGGGACTTACACAACACACAAAAAGTCTATAACCACTAAAAATTCTGCCTGACAGAGCAAGAGGGAGAACGCTAAGCCTTCTACCTTCTGGGCTCGATCCTGCTATGACTGAGGGTATATTCACCTATGCAATATTTTCCCGACAGAGAGGTCGGAGCGAGGACTCTAACCCTCTCCCTTATGGCTTGGCACTCTACAACCAGGGTTGTATATACCTAGACAGTTTGTACAAACAGTCTATCTATCTATCTATCTATCTATCTATCTCGGTATAGTTTTTCCCGACAGACGGGTCGGAATGAAGACTCTAATCCTCCCCCTATTGCCTGGCACTTCTACGACTGGGGGTGTGCACACCTGAATGATCTATCACTTTGTATGTATGGTATACCTTTTAGCAGTATTTAGCAGTATTTTCAACAATCACAGTGCATATCTTTCCCCTTGCGCAATTCTCCACCAAAAATGTTATGCTTATAAGAAGCACACGGGATCTTTTTCAGGGGAAAAGGCAATGTGCTGCGTTTATTGAAGATACAACAGTTAGCGTATGCATTCAATCACACACACATACACTGTCCCGCCAGTTGATGTTATAGTTACCAGTCCAAAGTCCGGATCAATCTAATGGCCAGCTAGGTTGATCACAGGTAGGGAGGAGCCAGGTTCTGTTGGTCACGACACGATGCTCCGGGGAAGTCTTGGCAGGACAAACCCAAAGTTTCATGGCCAGGCCCCCTGTTTATATAGTGATTTTCCTTCATTGGGACCAATGAGTTTTGCACCGTCATGTTGTAATCAATTGTTGTTTGACAAATGCTTGTTTTCTTAAATTGTCCTTCTCATCCTTCATTTTGTTCTTTCATTAAGTCTCTCAGGGAGTTACCCCATGCTGGTTTTGATGACAGCTATCTTGTCCCCATTGATAGGTGCCTGTCTTATCTTTAGAGTCATCTATCTGCCTTCCTCTGACATTTCTGTAGGGGTGTGTTGCAATCTTCTGGGGCCCTTACATCTGTCCTCGGTTTCTCCCTAGAACATCTGGTTCGGTGATGGCCTTCATACTTATCTTCTAACACACACATTCCTCATTCACACACAAAACAAAATTGATTTACACAGAACATTTGAACAGGAACATCAAATTGCAATGCAAGAGAAAGAAATCATTGTGTTCTTTTATTTATTTTAAAATGCTAAACCTACAACAAAGTGGTGGCCCTAAAAGGTCTGTTACTGCCTTGAAAGAAGCTCAGACAGATTCTGTCTGATGCATCTTTACCAATGGCCCGTTAGACAATTCCTTTCTGCTTTCAGAAAGGGTGGCTGGCAGGATATGGTCAAATTATACACCAATACATTTAATACATGCTACATTATTATTCTTTATTCTTAATTTTAAATTATACAAAATACAAACACAAAATCCTACTACTACACCCACATACATTGGGTGTTGAATTGGCTCCTGTTGGCCCCTAAAATTGGGGCGGTGGAAACGCACACCAGAGCATGAGGCAGACTCACAGAACTTCTTACGGCTCAGTACTATGCTGGGTTGAGTGTGCACAGATAGAGTTGGGGAGCAGCTGACTGACTTTGCAATGATCTGGTCACCCCACTTTGATGCTCTGCACTCATGCTGAGCCCACTCACCATTTTCCTGGTGAGTTCCAGTTGCTCTTGGGCCCAGCCAGGCTATTGCTGCTATACTCCAGGTGTTGGTTCTACATGAAGAAACACTCCCAGTTCTCTTTTGGATGGAGGTGCCCTGGCTGGAGGATCCTGCGGGATAAGGTATGTGGTGATGGAGGTCACATAGGCTGGGATGAGGGCTCAGACGACTCATCCCTCACCCCCATGTCCTCTCCCTCATCTGCCACAAGGACCATCATCCCTCCAGAGCTAGACGGTGCATATCTCTGGAGGGCCTCACATCTCCTGGTTGGCTGTGGCTTAAGGGGCTGCCCCTGCATGGATGTTCCTGGCTAATTAAGGACCAAGGGAGACTCTCAGAAATCTCACCCAGCACCTCCATCCATGTCTCTCCTACTAGGTGGCCCTTCACCACCAGAGCTATCATCCCGAGGAAGACGGGACATCTTTCATTGACTGTGCTGCTTAGTAGTCTGACCTCCTTCTGATTAAAACTGGCCTGGCTTCTGAATTTGGTCAGGTTACCTTGTCACTACAGACTCACTATTCGGAGTAGATGCAGACAACTTAGCAGCAGCTGAAACCCACATCAGCTGGCACAATCTAAAAGATGCCAGTTTAGCTGCAAAATCACTATTTACATATGAAAATTTTACATTGTAATATTTAAGTCATATAAGGGGCAGAAATCTGCTCTGCCAATAGAGCATACAGCTTTTGAAAATACCTCTGGTAACTGCCTACATAAACACCTGTGCCCTTGTACTCATCCCCCTGTGCTGCTCCAGCAGCCAGTTCTGGTGGAGGCCAAATGCCTTTAAACTGTTAGCATCATCCATAACAGCTGCTCATAACTCTTCTAAGCAAGCAGTAGTTCTGATACAATGTCGTGTTGGTGCCTTCTTTCCCAAAGTATTGGTGAGCCCCTGCACCCGCCAAATGAAATCAGAGAGCACCAGGCTTCCCCAGTCAGTGGCTGGGTCCTTTGCCCCTCTCCTCTCGTCTCTTCTCCTCTCCTCTGGTGAGAACATAAGATCGACCACACTGGGTAAGACCAAGGTCCATCTAGCCCGTATCCTGTCTTCCAACTGTGGCCAATGCCAGTTGCCCCAGAGGGAATGAACAGAATAGGTAATCTTCAAGTGATCCATCCCCTGTTGCTCATTCCCAGCTTCTAGCGAACAGAGACTAGGGACACCAGCCCTGCCCATCCTGGCTAGTAGCCATTGATGGACCCATCCTCCATGAACTTATCCTGTTCTTTTTTGAACCCTGTTACAGTCTTGGCCTTCACAACATTTTCTGGCAAAGAGTTCCACAGGTCACTTGTGCATTGTGTGAAGAAATACTTCCTTTTGTTTCTTTTAAACCTGCTGCCCATTAATTTCATTTGGTGACCCCTAGTTCTTGTGTTATGATAAGGAGTAAATAACACTTCCTTATTTACTTTCTCCACACCAGTCATGATTTTATAGACCTCGAGCATATCCCCCCTTAGTCGTCTCTTTTCCACCTGAAAAGTTGCAGTCTTATTAATCTCTCTTCATATGGAAGCTGTTCCATACCCCTGATCATTTTTGTTGCCCTTTTCTGTACTTTTTCCAATTCTAATATATCCTTTTTGAGATGGAGCGACCACATCTGCACACAGAAGTCAAGATGTGGGCGTACCATGGATTTATATAGAGGCAATATCATATTTTCTGTCTTATTCTCTATCTCTTTCCTAATGATTCCCAACATTCTGTTCGCTTTTTTTACTGCTGCTGAACATTGAGTGGATGTTTTCAGAGAACTATCCACAATGACTCTGAGATCTCTTTTTTGAATGGTAACAGCTAATTTAGACCCCGTCATTTTATATGTATAGTGGGGATTACGTTTTCCAATGTGCATTACTTTGCATCACCAAGCATCACCTGCTCTTGCTCTGTGATTCTTTAAGAGATCACTGTTTCAAAACCTGCTGTCCTTTCTCTTGTTATGTGGTGGCTGCCCTGTTATCAGCTATTGGCACAGAGCTCTGAGATGGCACCGTGCCCAGAACTTCTGGGTAGACAAGCAGGGTTTAACTCATTCAAGCAGAGATGCAAATGGCTAAGCCCAAAGAAAAGTAATCTTTTCCCTTTGCATGGCAAGCTTGGTCTTTGGTAACTTCCTGGTAGAATCCACAATCAGAGGCATTTTAGAGGTAGCTTTCCTTTGTGTTGTTAGTGAGGCTAATGAGAAGCTTAGGGATAATGGTAGGATGACAAATGGGAAGGAGGATATGGAGGTAGATATTACCACATCCGAGATAGAAGCCAAACCTGAACAGCTTAATGGGACTAAATCGGGGGGCCTAGATAATCTTCATCCAAGAATATTAAAGGAACTGGCACATGAAATTGCAAGCCCATTATCAAAAAATTTTAATGAATCTGTAAACTCAGGGGTTGTACCATATGACTGGAGAATTGCTAACATAGTTCCTATTTTTAAGAAAGGAAAAAAACGTGATCTGGGTAACTACAGGCCTGCTAGTTTGACATCTGTTGTATGCAAGGTCCTGGAAAAGATTTTGAAGGAGAAAGTAGTTAAGGACATTGAGGTCAATGGTAATTGGGACAAAATACAACATGGTTTTACAAAAGGTAGATCATGTTAAACCAACCTGATCTCCTTCTTTGAGAAGGTAACAGATTTTTTAGACAAAGGAAATGCAGTAGATCTAATTTACCTCGATTTCAGTAAGGTATTTGATAACGTTCCACATGGGGAATTATTAGTTAAATTGGAAAAGATGGGGATCAATATGAAAGTTGAAAGGTGGATAAGGAACTGGTTAAAGGGGAGACTACAAGGGGTCACACTGAAAGGTGATCTGTCAGGCTGGAAGGAGGTTACTAGAGGAGTTCCTCAGGGATCGGTTTTGGGACCAATCTTATTTAATCTTTTTATTACTGACTTTGGCACAAAAAGCGGGAATGTGCTAATAAAGTTTGCGGATGACACAAAGCTGGGAGGTATTGCCAATATAGAGAAGGACCGGGATATCATACAGGAAGATCTGGATGACCTTGTAAACTGGAGTAATAGTAATAGGATGAAATTTAATAGTGAAAAGTGCAAGGTCATGCATTTAGGGATTAATAACAAGAATTTTAGTTATAAACTGGGGATGCATCACTTGGAAGTAACGGAGGAGGAGAAGGACCTCAGAGTATTGGTTGATCACAGGATGACTATGAGCCGCCAATGTGATATGGCCATGAAAAAGCTAATGCGGTCTTGGGATGCATCAGGAGAGGTATTTCCAGTAGGGATAAGGAGGTTTTAGTACCGTTATACAAGGCACTGGTGAGACCTCACCTGGAACACTGTGTGCAGTTCTGGTCTCCCATGTTTAAGAAGGATGAATTCAAACTGGAACAGGTACAGAAAAGGGCTTCTAGGATGATCCGAGGAATGGAAAACCTGTCTTATGAAAGGAGACTCAAAGAGCTTGGCTTGTTTAGCCTAACCAAAAGATGGCTGAGAGGAGATATGATTGCTATCTATAAATATATCAGAGGGATAAATACCGGAGAGGGAGAGGAATTATTTAAACTCAGTACCAATGTGGACACAAGAACAAATGGATATAAACTGGCCAGCAGGAAGTTTAGACTTGAAATTAGACGAAGGTTTCTAACCATCAGAGGAGTGAAGTTCTGGAACAGCCTTCCAAGGGAAGCAGTGGGGGCAAAAGACCTATCTGGCTTCAAGATTAAACTCGATAAGTTTATGGAGGAGATGGTATGATGGGATAACATGATTTTGGCAATTGATTGATCTTTAACTATTCATGGTAAATAGGCCCAATGGCCTGTGATGGGATGTTAGATGGGGTGGGATCTGAGTTACTACAGAGAATTCTCTCCTGGGTGCCTGGCTGGTGAGTCTTGCCCACATGTTCAGGGTTTAGCTGATTGCCATATTTGGGGTTGGGAAGGAATTTTCCTCCAGGGCAGATTGGAAGAGGCCCTGGGGGTTTTTCACCTTCCTCTGCAGCGTGGGGCACGGGTCACTTGCTGGAGGATTCTCTGCACCTTAAAGTCTTTAAACCACGATTTGAGGACTTCAATAGCTCAGGCATAGGTTAGAGGTTTATTACAGGAGTGGGTGGGTGAGATTCTGTGGCCTGCATTGTGCAGGAGGTCAGACTAGATGATCATAATGGTCCCTTCTGACCTTAAAGTCTATGATTCTATGACATGTGTCACCAGATAATGCTGTTATACACAGTCTTCCCAGTTCTTTTTCTCAGCCCGTGAGCAAATGTTCAATATTGGGAATATATGCAGTGGTTTTAGTTTTTGTTATGCAAGATTCTGTGTAGGGATAGAGATAGTGGTCCTTGCAAAGGGAGCTGTGCAAGCAGCAGGAGAGTTTGCTGTCTGCCATGGTCTCTGATTAGAGTCCATTCTTAAAGCAGAACTGCTTCCTGTGAACTGAGCATTGGTTCTGGCCGAGATTCCTGAAAGAGGGGATTGACTGCTTGTGGTCCAGGACTGAACAAATTATGACCAGAATGTACCCAGTCCCCAAGTCACTGATTTCTCCTCTACTGGGAAGCCAACCTGCAAATTCCTGGGTATCTGCTCCTGCTCAACGAATGGCTACGCAGGTGGTGTCGGAGAGAAGGCTTTGGTTTCTTTGACCATGGGATGGTGTTCCATGAAGGAGGAGTGCTGGGCAGAGACGGGCTCCATCTTACGAAGAGAGGGAAGAGCATCTTTGCCAGCAGGCTGGCTAACCTAGTGAGGAGGGCTTTAAACTAGGTTCACCGGGGGAAGGAGACCAAAGCCCTGAGGTAAGTGGGAAAGCGGGATACCGGGAGGAAGCACAGGCAGGAATGTCTGTGAGGGGAGGGCTCCTGCCTCATACTGGGAATGAGGGGCGATCAACAGGTTATCTCAAGTGCTTATATACAAATGCACAAAGCCTTGGAAACAAGCAGGGAGAACTGGAGGTCCTGGTGATGTCAAGGAACTATGACGTGATCGGAATAACAGAGACTTGGTGGGATAACTCACATGACTGGAGTACTGTCATGGATGGTTATAAACTGTTCAGGAAGGACAGGCAGGGCAGAAAAGGTGGGGGAGTAGCACTGTATGTAAGGGAGCAGTATGACTGCTCAGAGCTCCGGTACGAAACTGCAGAAAAACCTGAGTGTCTCTGGATTAAGTTTAGAAGTGTGTGCAACAAGAGTGATGTAGTGGTGGGAGTCTGCTATAGACCACCGGACCAGGGGGATGAGGTAGATGAGGTTTTCTTCCGGCAGCTCACGGAAGCTACTAGATCGCATGCCCTGATTCTCATGGGTGACTTTAATTTTCCTGATATCTGCTGGGAGAGCAATACAGCGGCGCATAGACAATCCAGGAAGTTTTTGGAAAGCGTAGGGGACAATTTCCTGGCGCAAGTGCTAGAGGAGCCAACTAGGGGGGGAGCTTTTCTTGACCTGCTGCTCACAAACCGGGTAGAATTAGTGGGGGAAGCAAAAGTGGATGGGAATCTGGGAGGCAGTGACCATGAGTTGGTTGAGTTCAGGATCCTGACACAGGGAAGAAAGGTAAGCAGCAGGATACGGACCCTGGACTTCAGGAAAGCAGACTTCGACTCCCTCAGGGAACAGATGGCCAGGATCCCCTGGGGGACTAACTTGAAGGGGAAAGGAGTCCAGGAGAGCTGGCTGTATTTCAAGGAATCCCTGTTGAGGTTACAGGGATAAACCATCCCGATGAGTCGAAAGAATAGTAAATATGGCAGGCGACCAGCTTGGCTTAATGGTGAAATCCTAGCGGATCTTAAACATAAAAAAGAAGCTTACAAGAAGTGGAAGGTTGGACATATGACCAGGGAAGAGTATAAAAATATTGCTCAGGCATGTAGGAATGATATCAGGAGGGCCAAATCGCACCTGGAGCTGCAGCTAGCCAGAGATGTCAAGAGTAACAAGAAGGGTTTCTTCAGGTATGTTGGCAACAAGAAGAAAGCCAAGGAATGTGTGGGCCCCTTACTGAATGAGGGAGGCAACCTAGTGACAGAGGATGTGGAAAAAGCTAATGTACTCAATGCTTTTTTTGCCTCTGTTTTCACTAACAAGGTCAGCTCCCAGACTGCTGCGCTGGGCATCACAAAATGGGGAAGAGATGGCCAGCCCTCTGTGGAGATAGAGGTGGTTAGGGACTATTTAGAAAAGCTGGACGTGCACAAGTCCATGGGGCTGGACGAGTTGCATCCGAGAGTGCTGAAGGAATTGGCGGCTGTGATTGCAGAGCCATTGGCCATTATCTTTGAAAACTCGTGGCAAACCGGGGAAGTCCCGGATGACTGGAAAAAGGCTAATGTAGTGCCAATCTTTAAAAAAGGGAAGAAGGAGGATCCTGGGAACTACAGGCCAGTCAGCCTCACCTCAGTCCCTGGAAAAATCATGGAGCAGGTCCTCAAAGAATCAATCCTGAAGCACTTGCATGAGAGGAAAGTGATCAGGAACAGCCAGCATGGATTCATCAAGGGAAGGTCATGCCTGACTAATCTAATCGCCTTTTATGATGAGATTACTGGTTCTGTGGATGAAGGGAAAGCAGTGGATGTATTGTTTCTTGACTTTAGCAAAGCTTTTGACACGGTCTCCCACAGTATTCTTGTCAGCAAGTTAAGGAAGTATGGGCTGGATGAATGCACTATAAGGTAGGTAGAAAGCTGGCTAGATTGTCGGGCTCAACGGGTAGTCATCAATGGCTCCATGTCTAGTTGGCAGCCGGTATCAAGTGGAGTACCCCAAGGGTCTGTCCTGGGGCTGGTTTTATTCAATATCTTCATAAATGATCTGGAGGATGGTGTGGATTGCACTCTCAGCAAATTTGCGGATGATACTAAACTGGGAGGAGTGGTAGATACGCTGGAGGGGAGGGATAGGATACAGAAGGACCTAGACAAATTGGAGGATTGGGCCAAAAGAAATCTGATGAGGTTCAATAAGGATAAGTGCAGGGTCCTGCACTTAGGACGGAAGAACCCAATGCACAGCTACAGACTAGGGACCGAATGGCTAGGCAGCAGTTCTGCAGAAAAGGACCTAGGGGTGACAGTGGACGAGAAGCTGGATATGAGTCAGCAGTGTGCCCTTGTTGCCAAGAAGGCCAATGGCATTTTGGGATGTATAAGTAGGGGCATAGCGAGCAGATCGAGGGACGTGATCGTTCCCCTCTATTCGACATTGGTGAGGCCTCATCTGGAGTACTGTGTCCAGTTTTGGGCCCCACACTTCAAGAAGGATGTGGATAAATTGGAGAGAGTCCAGCAAAGGGCAACAAAAATGATTAGGGGACTGGAACACATGAGTTATGAGGAGAGGCTGAGGGAGCTGGGATTGTTTAGCCTGCAGAAGAGAAGAATGAGGGGGGATTTGATAGCTGCTTTCAACTACCTGAAAGGGGGTTCCAAAGAGGATGGCTCTAGACTGTTCTCAATGGTAGCAGATGACAGAACGAGGAGTAATGGTCTCAAGTTGCAGTGGGGGAGGTTTAGATTGGATATTAGGAAAAACTTTTTCACTAAGAGGGTGGTGAAACACTGGAATGCGTTACCTAGGGAGGTGGTAGAATCTCCTTCCTTAGAGGTTTTTAAGGTTAGGCTTGACAATGCCCTGGCTGGGATGATTTAACTGGGAATTGGTCCTGCTTTGAGCAGGGGGTTGGACTAGATGACCTTCTGGGGTCCCTTCCAACCCTGATATTCTATGATTCTATGATTCTATGTTCAATAGAAGGGTGAAGCTGGTGTCAGAAGGGACACTGGTGTCAGAAAAAGGGGGAATAGTGTGCACTGCATACACAATGAATGTAAATTCCCTCCAGCAGGACACTGGAAACCACCCTATCACCTCCTTACAATGGCAACAAACGCAGAATGGCTGCAGTCACAATCCTGAGAACAAACTTTGAAGGCACAGTGCAATGACTGTGATACCTTTATTCAGTCCAGAAAGACAGAGATCTCAGTTCTTTGCACCAGACAGTGCAAATACCTATTTAGCATTGTTCAGCTCCAGTCACCAGTTTCAGTGGAGTCTGCAAATGTCCTGGCTGTGGGGCTGGGGGATGAGTGAGAGGGAGGGGAGAAGTAGGAAAGTGAGCTGGCATCAGAGCAGTTCAGATTGCTGGCAGCTTAATTCAGATATGCATTGGTTATTGTTTTAATTGTCAACCAGTGTGTATGTGGCTAATTGGCATATTTCTCCATTAGCCACAACTCCAGTACAGCAACCATGTTCTTTAGTGCTATCTCACTTGCATTTGGGATACTGACAGTTGTCTTGAGCTCCCCTGGATCCAGGCCTCAGAATCCTGCAAGTTCACTGTTTGCTTGGGCCAATATTCATCAAGTGAAAGACAAACCTTATCCATCAGAAGAACACCTATTACAGCTCAGAAACATTGCTGGCATTTTGAAGAACATCAAGCTAGCGAAGCTATGGTCTGGAACCCTGGCTAGGTAGCATCATTGGATTGAGTTTTAGGGTCTCTGGTATTTGCAGTACATTGAAAAAAGGGGATATAAAAGTGAAACTGTTACACTCCAGGTCCTTGCCAAGGGAGGGAAGGAAACTTGACTTTCCAAATCATTTCACTTGATCCCAACTTGCCTCCCTCTCAGAAAGATTTTGACTTGACCAGTCAGATTGATAAATAAGACTAATTAGAGTCAGCCTTCCTCAGTTTGCATTTATTCATCACTTCACGTAGGCTGCCCAGCTTCCACATTGATGCCTTGCTAAGAACAGGTGGGAGGAGAATTGATTTGACACTGGTGAGTCTAAGACCAACATTCCCCTAGTTGCACTGCTGACTGTAGCTGTAACTAAAAGCTAAGGACTTTTTCTTGCTAACCAGGATGACACTTTCTCCTTCTGTGTCTTTTTCCTCCCAGGGGCTGTGTCATTGGACCAACGTTTCATTTCAATGTACCATCCCTAAATTTTGGCGATGTCTCCTTTGGTGAGTATATTGTTCTTAGTTGCCAGTAGTAGGTGAGATCTACTGCAATATTAAAATGAAACACTTTCATGCAAGAGCATCCACTGCATGAGATCCTTTGCGTAAGGCTTTGGGGTACTGAAACAAGCTTTGTTTTGTAGAGTCAGCTGATTTGTAAGATTAATACGTAATGGAAGTATTCCACATTGCAAAACAAGCACGGAGAGCTCTTTGCTGATGGATCAAGGTATTAGGGAGACAGTCCCGATAATTGCATCTGGAAAGACCCAAATTTCCCACACTGCATTTGGGCAGCTCTTAGTCACAAACGCATGCACATTAATGGGACAAAGTTCTTGAAAAGAAACTAGAATGTATTGTACTTTGTCAGGAATGATAGGAAACGTTCAGCACCATCTGAAACGAGGGGGAGGAGTTTAACTCCTCTTAAAGTTTTTGAATGGCAAGAGAAAACTAGGAGTTCTCAGGTTACATCACTTTATATTATGTGCCATAGAATGTCCAAAGTCAGAGTTTTATAGTAAGTAGTAATATTAGCTCTTTGTATTCCATTTCTCATTTGGAGATGTCAAATAGGAGGAAGCAACCAGTATAGCTAGTGTCAATATTATACAGTATCCACCAGTGTTTTTTTTTTAAGGTAGGCCTTGGCAGCAAAGTGGCAAGAAATGGTCTGGTCTCAGAAGGAGAAAGGGATGGGAGGTAGAGTTAACTATTCTCTGTACATCTCAGAGAGAGAAGAGTTAGTCATATCACTAACCTGTACCTGTCCTGGGAAATTATTTGAAATCCAAGGCAAAGAAATTACTTATTCCACTGTCCTTTAGTGTGAGAAGTTAATTCATCCTGTGTGGACATCTCGCTATCACTTACCAGCTAATATGCCCATTCAATAGCTGTGTGGTAGGCCCTGATGTCCTAGATTCTGGTTTCTTCTCTATTGAAAGCATGGCATTGCTGACATACTCTTGTGTCCCTGCATTCAGAACATCTCCATTTAAATGCAGATTCTGACTCTCCATCTCAGCCTTACAAAAGTCTTTTCCCAGAGATGATCTAAAGTTTAAATGTGAAATCAATTGTGGATTGATTGAAGGCACATTATCATTCTTGCCTAGTGTGCCTCTGTGCTTTCATGCTGTCCTTGGATTCTTTAAGAAACCTAATTACCGTTTCTGAGCATTTTCTTCCTTTCCATGTGTCACCATACTGTCTTTTACTCTTATTTCCTTTTGAATAAAAAAATAAAATAACTCCAGACAGTTCATACTGGAAAAAAAGGAATAGGTGCAAAAACAATTAGGTAATGTGAGTTTCATTTCCTTTAATCTGATTTCATTAATGAGGCTCTTTCAGCATTAAAAGAGAGACTTTCTTATCCTTGCTCCTTTTAATATATACTAATAACTATTGCCATTGTCTGGCGACTTCAGCCAATTTTGGGATTCTAGATAGTGTACATGTATCCTCCAAACTGATCTCCAACCTCCTTGCTAAATAACTTCCACAGAAGATTTCCATGCAGCTGGCCTGAGACAGGAATTTATCACTGTAGGACATGGGTAAATGACATCTGCATCTCCAAGTGGTTTCTTTCCATACTTGAATGCATCTGATGCTTTGTAGCTGGAGAGTGGGTGATATGCCATTTCTACCACAGGTTTAGTTGACTGAGCAAGCGGACCAATTCTGCCTGCTCTCATGAGTTAACCCCCTTTTTTGCTGCCTTGTGCATGCCCTGTAAACTACAGAAGTGATAGAACATTCTTGCCAAGTACAATTGTCATACTGGGGTGCAAAAAAGAGCCAGTATGCGAGATAACTGGAGCTTAAACCATTTAGAGGGCTGTTGGTAGATACCATTGCCCTGAATTTCACCTGGAACTGAATTTGACAGCCAGTGCACCGTATAGATGTTATACGTATTCACCAGCCTGCCTTGCCTTGCCTAGCAAGTGAGTAGGTTTGTTTTGAACCAGCTTCCAAGTGGACTTCAAGGTTGTGCTAGTAACGAATACTACAGCAGGAAGTCATATGGTGACTGTAGTGAGATCTCTAGCAGAGAGGAAGGGGAACAATTTCTTGGCCAAATGAAGGTGGAAAAGAGTGTTTCTGGTGTTTCCAGTTTCTATCTGGAAATCCATGAACAGAAGTAAATTTAATAGATTCTTCCCAGATTTCAAACTATTTGGCAATAGATGGGCCGACACCCACGTTTGAGGGAGCAATCAGATTTTGGCCCGGTTCTTAAGAATGTTTCCCTTGCCAACTGAATGTTTCCCCATCACCTCCTCTTTTTCCAGACTGATCTTAATCCGATCAAATAGTACAACTTCAATGGAAAAAATGGGACAAGCAAAGGTTTGAAGATCAGGTTGAGTTAGCATTTATAACTGGTGCGAGTACAAGAGTTGTAAAACTTATTTTATTTATAATAAAGAAGTAATCCTATGAGTGTCTGATTTACAGTGGAAAAACTAAAAGAACCAGCCTTAGTTCCTTCAGACTTGAACTGTGACAAAGCACATGGTAACTCATGCAACCAGTATAGTTATTATTTCCCCAACAACAGCACTAGTTCCTGACAATGGGATTCAGGACAGGTAAACTCCCAACATGTACTTGAACCCACTCGGCAGGGAAAGCAGTCTTCAGATTTTGATGTGCCTTGGTAGGTAGCAGGAGTGAAGCAGCTTTGCTCATATTTGTCACTAATGATCCAATCCTGCTCTTAGTGAAGTTGACTGAAGTTTCACCATTTCATCCACTGAGAACAGGACCATGTCTTCGATAACAGCAAACTTGCAGTGGAAAGATCTTGGGGGGGGCAGGGATAGCTCCGTGGTTTGAGCATTGGCCTGCTAAACCCAGGGTTGTGAGTTCAATCCTTGAGGGGGCCATTTAAGGATCTGGGGCAAAAATTGGGGATTGGTCCTGCTTTGATCAGGGGGTTGGACTAGATGACCTCCTGAGGTCCCTTCCAACCCTGATATTCTGTGATTCCATGGTGCTGTAGTTCCCAAAGGATTCATCATTCTGATTCTTTTGCCACCCTTTCTCATGAGTAGTACCATGTGCTGTATTTTATTTATGTATTGAAAATCATGGGGTAAAATGCTGTTCATGAGCAAGGGTAGCAGAATCTGGGTCTTATTCCAATATGCCCATCACGCTCTCTCTAGACTTAGGTTTAAAAATGAATAATAATCAGTGCTAGTTAGAGAGGACTTCTCCCAACTAAAGCTGTAATGAAAATCTTCCCACATTTGGTGATCAAGAATCGTAAATTAGTATCCCCATGGAATCAACCTGTGTGATCAATTTACAGGGAAACCAAGTGAAGATTAATTACTTGCTTAGCATCTCAATTAACTGTGATTCAGTCTGAAAAGAGCTAAATTCCAAGCACAGCTTTTATCATTCTGAAATATTCACACTAGAAATCAAGGGATAATTAATGCATAAACTCATATTCAGTGACATTCTTTTATAGGCTTTCCTCGGTCCTTATCGTGTTGCCTCCGGAACACGTCTTTGATCCCCATGACATTCAACCTTTGCATCCCTGGGGATGGCCCCGGGGATCCAAGTGTTACCAGTTTTGTTCAGACCTTGGACATCACAAGAACATCCTGGAGAAAGGGAGCCCAGGGAAGTGTCAAGCCAAAAGAATTTATCATAACACCCAGTAGTGGTACCATCCGCCCTCATGGGCTCCTGGATATCCAGGTATAGTATGTGTCAAACTACAGTTGAACAGGAGAGTCTGATGGTTTGCAGAGCTAAAACAAGGCTTTTGTTACTGTTGGGTTTATTGTAAAGTAATAATCCAAGAGCTTTTCATAACCACAGTTTTGGGGGCGCTCAAGGAGGTGCAGTTCAGTTTCCAAAACTGCAAGGTCCAGATTATGAATTTCAACCACAATAGTCACATATTAATGAGTTTCCTGATGTGGGTTTAGAAAACTTCTCAGAGCAGTTGGTCTTTGATTTAAAGTGGAAGGAGGAAGAAATAGGATGGAAAGCAGTAGTTAAAAAGTAATGTTTTACAGTATATAAGCAAAAATAGTTCACTCTCTTTTTCATTCTTACATTCACTCTCCCACTAAGTCTCCTTAAATGCAATGATCTCCGGGGGGACAGTGAAAGTTAGGGTATCCATTAATGATCCCAGTCACTCTTGGGCCAAATTTTGCTTTCAGTTACCCATTGTAAATTTGGAATAATTCTATTCAAGTCAGTAGTCTTCCTCTGGATTTACATTGGTGTAACTGAGAGCAAAATTTGGTCCCTTGATTTTAAAGCCACAATGAATTTATTTAATTTACGTTTGTTCAGGAGACCTGGGTTAAAGGGAGTGTTTTAAGCCTTGCTACCAGGCTGAAGGAGCTAATAGCATCATGGAAATGACTGTTTTCCCCATTTTTGTAGCTGGGATTTTGTCATGTAACACACAAAACAAAGCCATGATCTCATTCTAGTGACAGTGTGTAGTGTTTGGCTTGCATTTCAACTCATAGCCAAAATATGGTACCATCCACTTTCATATTCAGCTACATTTGAAGGTGATTTATGGGATGGATTTCCACCATATCTGTAACATTAGCTTGAAAGTCAAGGTCTTTTTATGAGGAGGAGGTTTTAGGCAAAGCTGAACTCTGGCATAGGGATCTGCTCTTGCGTAAGGGTTGTGATGTGGGTTATGGAGCAGAATCCTCTGTCTCTTTATGCTTTAGCGTGGAAGTTTGGAGGAGATAAACCTTTTGGGGTCTCTCGGTTCTTAACTTGGTTTTGCAAAGATCCCAGGGCATCCAAAGTATTCACTTGTGGAGCAAATTCAGCCTTGGTAAGTGGACACATTTAAGTCAATGGAGTTGCACCTGGTAACATTAAGCTAGTATTTGGTCTTGTATCTCAGTTCAGAGATTGTCCAAATGTAACTTTACTCTAAGGGGCCATCTGTTGTAAACAAACCTACAGATGAAGATTTAGGTCAAAATCCTTGTGTTAATCATCAGACCCACACAAAGGGGAAGAGGAGAAAAGGCAAGTGTGACTTGCTGACACCCCAATATTCACCACCGTCATGTAATTAGAATATGTTTTGTACAAAGTATGTCTTGTGAGCTATCATTCTAAAAGCCTTAATTTGCTAAACATTAATATCTCATTGGATTGTACGTGCTATCATCATATGTGAAGTTCTGAAGTTTAGCTACGTATGTGTTACTGAAACATGTTGTGAGGCTGAAAACACCCACAATCAGCCTTTCAGGTACAACAGTAAAAAGACCAAACAATGCTAATGGCTTGCTGAGGAAATGCACAGAAGCACAAGGAACTGTGTACAACAGAAACCTCTCAGAGACAGCACTACACAATGGGGACTGTTTGACCCAGGTCACAGCAAAAGAGCTTTCCAGCAAGTGGGAAGAAGATATAAAAGGGGGGACAATGAGATCATGATGGTACCTCACTCTCCCTGCAACAATACATCTGGAAACACCTGAGGGGCAAGGACTGAACTGTGGGAAGCGATGGTCCCAGGCTAGAGGGAATCTTTAGCCTGTGTATGAAAACTTGGGAAAGCCAAGGCAATTTCTGCCTTAAGAATCTGCCAACCTGTTTATCACACAGGGTGAGGATTTGTTAATTTATATCCTACCTATCTAGTGTGTTAAGCTCAGTTTGCGGTTTTTGTTTATTTACTTAGGTAATCAACTTTGATCCGTTTGCTATCTCTTATAATCACTTAAAATCTGTCCTTTGTAGTTAATAAACTTGTTTTTGTTTTCAACCCAGTATGTGTCATTCATAACTAGGGGGCCAAAACTGTGCATATCTCTCTCCACATTGAAGGAGAAGGCAAATTTCAATTAGCTTATGCTGTACAGTTCTCTGTGCAGTGCAAGACAATACAATTTTGGGTTTACTCTCCAGAGGGGGAGTGCACTTGAGTACTGGGCAATTCCTTAGCTGAAAGCCTTCCCACGCAGTATTGATTTCAGTGTCTGTGTCTTTCTGCAGCTGGGTGTGTCTTTACCTGTGGGTGTGCTAGAGGAGGCTTGAGGGCCTGGCTTAGCAGGACAGGATGAGGGAGGCCAGGCTGGTGGAACAGGCAGGCTCAGTGGTACCCCAGTACTTCAGGTGGCACCCCGCAAGCTTAGTTGTGCTGTAGGTCCTGAGCTGTGCTCCTGGAGAGGATGGGAGATGTATAATGCAGCACACTTTATTTTTATTCCATATGGTAACACCCCTTGTAGCACCTTTGCTCAGGAGTCCATTGAGCTGGTCACATCCCTGAGCCAGCAGACTATGGCCCATTGTGACATATGCAGATGTCATTAGCCATTCCCACAGCTTTAGGCTAGAATGGCTGCTGTGTGGGAGTGGACATTCTTCCTCCACTAGCCCACCTTAATAGGACAGGCCAGGTTTTGTCTTTGGCATTTTGGCTTTGTTATTCTGCTGTCTAAAGTAAGAAATGTAACAAATATAGCTGTTTTCACAGTGGAACTTTCTATTTTGCACTGTGTCTGATTTCTCCAGGAATTTTAACTTATCATTCCACTGTGAACTCATCTCCAGACAGATCGAAGAAGAGACACACTCCTTTTTACAGAGTAGTGGCTAAAATAAATCAGAGAAAACAGGCACCAATAAGTATCATCCTTGATGTGCACACAATGTGGGAGGATTCTGGATGACGATGTGTTTGCTAAAACATAAGGATGACTAGGGTCACTTCTGGCTCCTTTTCATTCTTAATGAAAGCAAACTTAGGAAGGCCATCCCTTCAGATCCCTGTGAGTGCTCAATACCAAGATGTAGAGCTTGCTGAGGAAAAGAACTGCAGCTTTTTGAGCCATCATGGATGCCCATTGTTATTTAAAGTGATCCTCGTTGGGGAAAAGTTCAAGTGCTGGAGGAACCAACCAGGGGCCATGCTCTTCCTGATCTCCTGCTCACAAAGAGGGAAGAATTGGTAGGGGAAGTAGAAGTGGGTGGCAACCTGGGCAGCAGTGACCATGAGATGGTCGAGTTCAGGATCCTGACAAAAGGAAGAAAGGAGAGCAGCAGAATATGGACCCTGGACTTCAGAAAAGCAGACTTTGACTCCCTCAGGGAACTGAAGGGCAGGATCCCCTGGCAGGCTAATATGAGGGGGAAAGGAGTCCAGGAGAGCTGGCTGTATTTTAAAGAAGCCTTATTGAGGGTGCAGGAACAAACCATCCCGATGTGCAGAAAGAACAGCAAATATGGCAGGCGACCAGCTTGGTTTAACAGAGAAATCTTCAGTGAGTTTAAACACAAAAAAGAAGATTACAAGAAGTGGAAACTTGGACAGATGACTAGGGAGGAGTATAAAAATATTGCTCAAGCATGCAGGGGTGTAATCAGGAAGGCCAAAGCACAACTGGACTTGCAGCTAGCAAGGGATGTGAATGATAACAAGAAGGGTTTGTTACCATACACATTTAGGTATTTTAGCAACAAGAAGAAAGTCAAGGAAAGTGTGGGCCCCTTAGTGAATGAGGGAGACAACCTAGTGACAGATTATATGGAAAAAGCTGAAGTATTCAATGCTTTTTTTGACTCGGTCTTCACAGGCAAGGTCAGCTCCCAGACTGCTGCACTGTGCAGCACAATATCGGGAGGAAGTGAGCAGCTCTCAGTGGTGAAAGAACAGGTTAAGGACTATTTAGGAAAGCTGGACATGCACAAGTCCATGGGGCCGGATGCAATGCATCCGAGGGTCCTGAGGGAGTTGGCTGATGTGATTGCAGAGCCATTGGCCATTATCTTTGAAAACTTGTGGCAATTGGGAGAAGTCCTGAACAATTGGAAAAAGGCAAATATAGTGTCCATCTTCAAAAAAGGGAAGAAGGAGAACCCGGGGAACTACAAACCGGTCAGCCTCACCTCAGTCCATGGAAAAATCATAGAGCAGGTCCTCAAGGAATCCATTTTGAAGCACTTGGAGGAGAAGAAGGTGATCAGGAACAGTCAACATGGATTCCCCAAGGGCAAGTCATGACTGAACAACCTGATTCCCTTCTACGATGTGATTATTGGCTCTGTGGATATGGGGAAAGTGGTGAACGTGATATGGATTGACTTTTGCAAAGCTTTTGATAGGGTCTCTCACAGTATTCTTGCCAGCAAGTTAAAGAAGTATGGATTGGATGAATGGACTGTAAGGTGGATAGAAAGCTGGCTAGATCATTGGGCTCAATGGGTAGTGATCAATGGCTCAATCATAGAATCATAGAATATCAGGGTTGGAAGGGACCTCAGGAAGTCATCTAGTCCAACCCACTGCTCAAAGCAGGACCGATCCCCAATTAATGTCTAGTTGCCAGCCGGTATTAAGTGGAGTGCCCCGGGGTCACTCCTAGGGCTGGTTTTGTTCAACATCTTCATTAATGTTCTAGATGATGGGATGGATTGCACCCTCAGCAAGTTCATGGATGATACTAAACTGGGGCGAGAGTTAGATATGCTGGAGGGTAGGGATAGGGTCCAGAGTGACCTAGACACTTTGGAGGATTGGGCTAAAAGAAATCTGATGAGGTTCAACAAGGTCAAGGTTTTTAAGGTCAGGCTTGACAAAGCCCTGGCTGGGATGATTTAATTGGGGATTGGTCCTGCTTTGAGCAGGGGTTGGACTAGATGACCTCCTGAGGTCCTTTCCAACCCTGATATTCTATGATTCTATGATTCTATGACAAGTGCAGAGTCCTGCACTTCGGACGGAAGAATCCCATGCACTGCTACAGGCTGGGGACCGACTGGCTAAGCGGCAGTTCTGCAGAAAAGGACCTGAGGATTACAGTGAACGAGAAGCTGGATATGAGTCAACAGTGTGCCCTTGTTGCCAAGAAGGCCAATGGCATATTGGGTTGTATTAGTAGGAGCACTGCCAGCAGATCGAGGGAAGTGATTATTAATTGCCTTCTATGACAAGATAACTGGTTCTGTGGATGAAGGGAAAGCAGTGGATGTGTTTTTCCTTGACTTTAGCAAAGCTTTTGACACTGTCTCCCACAGTATTCTTGCCAGCAAGTTAAAGAAGTATGGGCTGGATGAATGGACTATAAGGTAGATAGAAAGCTGGCTAGATTGTCAGGCTCAACGGGTAGTGATCAACGGCTCCATGTCTAGTTGGCAGCCGGTATCAAGCGGAGTGCCCCAAAGGTCGGTCCTGGCGCAGGTTTTGTCCAGTATCTTCATTAATGATCTGGAGGATGGCATGAATTGCACCCTCAGCAAGTTTGCAGATGACACTAAATTGGGAGGAGAGGTAGATACACTGGAGGGTAAGGATAGGATCCAGAGTGACCTAGACAAATTGGAGGATTGGGCCAAAAGAAATCTGATGAGGTTCAACAAGGACAAGTGCAGAGTCCTGCACTTAGGACGGAAGAATCCAATGAAACGCTACAGACTAGGGACCGAATGGCTTGGCAGCAGTTCTGCAGAAAAGGACCTAGGGGTTACAGTGGACGAGAAGATGGATATAAGTCAAAAGTATGCCCTTGTTGCCAAGGAGGCCAATGGCATTTTGGGATGTATAAGTAGGGGCATTGCCAGCACATCGAGGGACGTGATCATTCCCCTCTATTCAGCATTAGTGAGGTCACATCTGGAGTACTGTGTCCAGTTTTGGGCCCCACACTACAAGAAGGATGTGGAAAAATTGGAAAGAGTCCAGCAGAGGGCAACAAAGTTATTAGGGGACTGGAACACATGACTTATGAGGAGAGGCTGAGGGAACTGGGGATGTTTAGTCTACGGAAGAGAAGAATGAGGGGGGATTTGATAGCTGCTTTCAACTACCTGAAAGGGGGTTCCAAAGAGGATGGCTCTAGACTGTTCTCAGTGGTAGCAGATGACAGAACAAGGAGTAATGGTCTCAAGTTGCACTGGGGGAGGTTTAGGTTGGATATTTGGAAAAACTTTTTCACTAGGAGGGTGGTGAAACACTGGAATGCGTTACCTAGGGAAATGGTGGAATCTCCTTCCTTAGAAGTTTTTAAGGTCAGGCTTGACAAAGCCCTGGCTGGGGTGAATTAATTGGGGATCGGTCCTGCTTTGAGCAGGGGGTTGGACTAGATGACCTCCTGAGATCCCTTCCAACTCTGATATTCTATGATTCTAGGACACTGGTGAGGCCACATCTGGAGTATTGCATCCAGTTTTTGGCCCCCCCACTACAGAAAGGATGTGGACAAATTGGAGAGAGTCCAGCGGAGGGCAACGAAAATGATTAGGGGGCACATGACTTATGAGGAGAGGCCGAAGGAACTGAGTTTATTTAGTCTGCAGAAGAGAAGAGTGAGGGGGGATTTGGTAGCAGCCTTCAGCTACCTGAAGGGGGTTTCCCAAGAGGACAGAGCTAGGCTCTTCTCAGTGATGGCAGATGACAGAACCAGGAGCAATGGTCTCAAGTTGCCATTGGGTAGGTCTAGGTTGGATATTAGGAAAAACAATTTCACTAGGCAGGTGGTGAAGCACTGGAATGGGTTACCGAGGGAGGTGATGGAATCTCCATTCTTAAAGGCTTTTAAGGCCTGGCTTGACAAAGCCCTGGCTGGGATGATTTAGTTGGGGTGGTCCTTCTTTGAGCAGGGGGTTGACTAGATGACCTCCTGAGGTCTCTTCCAATGCTAATCTGTGATTCTATTAAAAGAAAATATCAGTTGGTTTGTTAAAGCCACATTTCCCCATTTTTCCATTCTATGGATCACTTTATATTAAAAAAAATAATCTTGGAGCCCATCTCTGATCCTAGACTTCCCAGTCCCTTACAGTTTTGGTCTCAAAATGCTTCCTTAATGGTCCACCAGATAAGGCTTCCTGGACCAATGATTGTCCAACGATCCTCAACTGAGAACCATTGATACAACTAATGCAACCTTACTCAACAGAGTCCTTCTCCAGCAAATGATCTCCAAGTTCCAAAAGCCTAACAAAGGAGATACTAGAGGTTGTTAAATGAGCACCCTATCTGAGGGATTGCTTTAGAAAGTAAAGTATTTGTTCCCCTTTTCCTGCGCTAGGTGACCTTATGTTCCAACACTGTGAAGAAATATGAAACAGCATTGGTGGTGGATGTGGATGGTATCGGAGAGGAAGTGCTGGCACTCCTAATCACAGCGAGGTATTGACACTCCATTTGCATCCATTCCCCCTTTGTCCCTGTGTCAGCTACACTGTGCTGTCATATACACAATATGGTGTATTTATCCCTCCATTCCAAAATGAGAACCACTGTTTAATATGATTATTGTGCATAGTTAGGCATGAGAACTAAATCTGATATGGGAGTGGCAAAGTATTGTAAACAACACATGCTGAAAAGCACCTGTACTAAAGATAAGGGAAGGGCCCTGAGCCTTTTTCAACACAGGAAGAGTAAGAGTATACGTTATGGTCTGTGACTTTCAGTGTTCGCAACAGGTTTCATGCGTGAAGAGCCCAACAGCTATTCCTTTTCATCCTGAGTATTGTACTTAACTCAGGTTTCCTGCAGTGGAAAATCTATTTGGCATGGAGACATCTGCGGCATGGATGGCAATGCAATGATGGGGCTAGTTTCAGACAATTAGCATGTGGATTAATACTGAAGAGTTTAAGACAAAATTGTGAATTTTAGCTAGGAGAAATAAACAAAAGATAGTGACGAGGGAAGAGTATTATTATTATTATTTGCTTTATAGAATGAGCTCAGCTTCATCTGCTTTCCCTAGTTTTAGTTATTTGCCATCAGAAATTTGAGCCAGGAGTCATTTTTCCTGGGTCAGAAACTATAGGACTGTTGTGACTCGGTTGACTTCAGTGCAGTTACAAAAGGGATGCATTTGGCCCTGTATGTATAATTGTGTATATATAGATGCGGGGGGTGTTGGGGAACAGTTTTAAAAGACCTTGGTACTGGCAATATCCCTTTGAAGTCAATGTGAACTTTGCCATTGACTTCAGTGGGAACAGAGTTAGGCCAACACTGAGTCTGAAAAATCCCACTTGGAATCAATTTTGTAGGATAATTAGGAGATCATCATGCAGAAACACTAATGAACATGAGCTTCATCAGCCTCGTGGTCCCCCTGACTCCTCTCTGATACATCCTGCAGAGGGCAGAAGTTGCCCCAGTTTGTAAATTAAGACCTTTTCCTTCTAACAACCAAATGTCTTCTCAAATCCAGATAAGGGAGGAAGATTTGTAGTCTGGGTTAATGGGCAGGTGTTGCAGAATGACAAGAGACAGAAAGCTCCCTGGAGGCTCAGATACAAACCCAAAATCACCCTTTCCAAGTAGGTTTTAGGGTAGGGGTGTCAAGTTAATGCACATTAACACAGATTTGGCAGAAATCTCTAGCTGCACATTCCTTCCACGCAGAAGACACAAAAAATACGAACCAACCAGTAAATATCATCCAGGCTAAGAAAGCTCAGAATGTTAGCAGGGTTCCAGTCTGAGAAATTGTACTCTGCTTGAATGCTTGCTGGTGTTAATGAAACACTGTTGAGTAGAGACCCATCGCAGTTTCCCCACATGTCCTTTAACAGAGATTGTTGATTAAAAAGTGAATAAAAATAATTTTAATATGATTAATGTCTGTATGAGTGTCAAGCCTCTATGTGACAATGACAAATATATTATGCTCCATTTCACCATATTCTGGGAATAAACAAACACTGTGTTCTCTTGGTTTCTGTCATGCTGTTTTTTGGGGGGCTAGATGTGTTGTTCCTCCACTGTGTGTGGTCAACCCTGTGGTGAAGTTTGGACGGTGTTTCCTGAAGTTCCCTTACCAGCAGGTGGTGATGCTTGTGAACGATGCTGAGCTTCCTGGGTGCTACGGGGTTCTCCCTCAGGTTTGTCATCTCATCCTCCCTTTCTGCTGCTTCTCTTCCATTTCCATGGGGCTCTCTGAGAATGGAAGGGGTATTTCCCCACTAGCACATAATAGATAGTATCAAGGGTTGTATTATTGTTGTCTCTAGCCTCACCCGCATTTGATGTGAGAATGTTTGAGTTATCTTCTTTGGAACTCTCTTGCAAGTGAGAACTTACAAGTTCTTAAAGGGGAGGGTCCCACAGCATTGAAACCAGGAGTGATTCTTTGAAAGATACAATACATTATAAACAGCAAGGGTTTCTTTCTGAGAGGCTGTAGTTCACAAGAAGAAAGGGAAGAAAGCCACTGACTGAGTCCATAGCTGGCGGTCTGTGTGGCATTCCCTGATATTTCATGGTGTAACCCATTCTACAACAGGAAAGGGGAACAATTCAAAGCCTTCTGTGAACTTGGTTTATGAGTCAGCTGTAGGCTGGGCTGAATAGATGCAGCTGCTGTGGGAGCCACTGGGCCAGATTCAGTAGTGGTGTAGTTACACATTAGGCATTTGTTGGTTAGAAAGCAGGTGTCAGTGTTGACTTGCACCAATCTACAAGATTTTCAAAGCAAGCAGAACTTGCAAGCCAGGGGCTCATTTCACTTTACTGGTAAAAACCAGACTGCAGTCTCTGGCAACAGAGAGGTCACTGGCATTTGGGCATGGGGGCCTCACAACTCCATATCTCCCATGAGGACTGGAGCCAGCCAAGGAAAAGTTGGGCCAGAGTGCCTGGAAGGTACACTGACTCAGCATATATTCCTGGGAGCCTCCATTGGTGAGCCCCAGATGGAACCTAAAGCTGCCTTCGTCCTAGGGTGAATCCCTCTTGGAGACATCTCTCCTGAGAGCAATCGAACTCCTGTGCCTATATGGATGAGTCAAACCCTGAAGGAGCTGAAGGGGAGAGTTGCTTTCCTTCCTACCTCACAGGAGAGTGTAAGATAAAGCAGCTAGGCCACTCCTTCTCCAATTTGCTAAGACCAAATTTAGCCCTGGTATAATGGAAATGGCACCTGTTTACCCAGAGCTAAATTTGGACCCTGCAGAATACCAAACTCGTGCAAGTTTTGCTACTTACACTTGTTTATACCAGTTTCTGGCTAACTTTACTCCCCCATTTACATGCTGTTAAATGTAGTCCATTGTATTTTATTTTTACTTGTAATATCCTCATAGGTGATTGAAAATAATGTCCTTCCCCTCCTATTTTTCCTATTTCCATCTGGCAGACATGGACACTGTTCCATATTTTCTGGGGCACCAGCCAACATAGCCACTGTGTTTTCTTTCATAGTTTTGAGTAACTCTTTCCTAATGAAACTTGGAGATGCTTGGAACAGGTGCTCCTGATATTGAATCCGTTTGATTGGCTGGATTGCCTTTAGGTAATGCCTCGGGCAAGTAAATGTCTGTACTAGTTCCAGAAAGATTTAGAAACTTGAAGGCCAGAAGGGGCTATTGTAACACAGGCCAGAAAATTTCATCCAGTAATTCCTGCCTCATTCCTATAACTTCTACTGAGCAATATCAGGTCCCTTAGAAAAAGACCCAGTCTTGATTTAAGGACTGCAAGTGATGAAGAACTTACCACATCCTGTGGTGAGCTGTTCCAGTGGTTAATTACCCTCCCTGTTAGAAATGTGTGCCTTCAGCTGTGCTGTTTTGCATATTTTACAGTCTATCTCTGGGTGAAATTCACCCCTGCGCAGAAGGCTGGCGCTTGTCTGTGCATCACTTCAGTCCCACATAAGTCCTCAAAATAGGGGTCAACATAGGCTTTGTGCTAGTCCTCTGCACCATGGTCAATTCCCCCCTTTGACGTGATTCTTTTAACTGTGCAATAATTGTAATATTTTTAAATGTCAAGGAACAGAAAGTTTCCAAAGAAGTCATGGTGAAGACTATGTTCTGGTTGTGTCTCTGCACAGGAGTATGAGAAGAAGCCCTCTGTGTTGTACTCCAGCCCCAGGCCTTGTGGCATTATTCAACCTCATAGCACTGTGGAGATCCCCTTAGTACTGGAAGCCCAGGTGACTGGACAGCAGGACACTGTGGCTTCCATAGCCATGTTTGGGAGTGAAGAACCCCCCCTGGTGAGACCCTGATGATGAAATATGCCTTGTGTCTGAATCAATGTTCTCTCTGGAGTGTGGAGACATGTACTGAGGGTTGTCTTTGAACACAGCACGTTTGTATTCAGACAGTCTAGTTCTTTACAATTCCAGGGATTTTTCTGGTGAATTCAAAAGCTGCAGTAGTAAACTTAACGTCATTAGAGTATAAATATCACTGTGATAGCACCTCACTGATGATAGAAGTCAGATGTTTTGAGGTTAATTGCACTGCTCATACCAATAACGAGGAGGGTCAGGAAAGATCAAACCTGTTTCAGTTGGCAAGGAGAATATGGGCCTGATCCCAGAAAGTGCTGAGTGCCCTTCACTACTGTATAAAGTCAAGACGAATGGAGGGAGCTTAGAACCTTGCAGGATTGTTCTTCCAAAGGGGCACGATAGGAGTATACAAGTAATGATTGGTGCAGAGAAGGTAAATTGGGCATTTCTAGACCATTTGCTATAGTTCACATCGAAAGGGACAGTCAGTACAATGGAAAGGCCACAAATGTAAATCATTTGCATAGCGTGGCAGGCGTTTTCGGAAGCACCTAAGGGTAGTCACTGGGAGTCAGGCAAATAACTCCCCTCTAGGTGCTTCACTTAACATGACTACCTATAGAACTCATTGCCATCAGAAATCATAGAGACCAGGAGCTAAGTATGATTCCAAAAATATTAGATGTTTATATGAATAATGAGAGAGAATAAAAAAGGAAAGCTATAAACCCTCATGATTCATTGCATAAGCCAAGAACTAACTGCGTGGGGATAAAAGAAAAGGAGTACTTGTGGCACCTTAGAGACTAACCAATTTATTTGAGCATGAGCTTTCGTGAGCTACAGCGCACTTCATCGGTTAGTCTCTAAGGTGCCACAAGTACTCCTTTTCTTTTTGCGAATACAGACTAACACGGCTGTTACTCTGAAACCTGCCTGGGGATAGGAAGGAAACTTTCCTTATGGGCAGATATTTCCATTGGTCATTATGGAGAGTACTCTGAAATATCTGGAACTGTCTATCTTTGTAGATTAACTCTTGGTCTAAGCCACTACAGCAATTCCTTTGTCTCTAAGTCTGTTGTATACTTACAGAGTAACAATAACCACTGCATAATAAAGGCCCCAATTTGAGAAAGCAACCCTGTTCAGGAAAGCCCTTAAGCACATGCTTAACTGTGAGTACATGCTTAAGTCCTCTCACACACTTAGAAAAAGCACCTCCTTAAGTACTGTCCTGAACAGGAATCAACTGATGCATGTGGTTAAGTGCTTTTCTGAATTCAGTCCATTATGGGCCACTGTAGCCTCTGTACTGAAACCACAAGGACGGCCATATCAGCCGTATAATTGGTAGGTTGCAACTGGAGTGAAGATAGACTTTTTCTACCAAATGAGAACTAGTATGGGCAAGTGGTTTCTGAATTATGATACCCAAAAAATAGAGTTATTTGTCAGAATTCCAAGAGGCTTCCTGGGTTTTTTTACCACCTTCTAGCAAAAAAAAAAAAAAAAAGATAGATAGGTGAGTGATAAAATGTATTTATTGAATTAATCTAGCTGAGAGCTAAATCAAGTTTAGTTAATTAAATTTTCATTTAAAATGGCATTAACTTTTGAAATAGCGATGACGGAATGGCTTGTCATCTCTGATGAGCATGAACTAGGGTGTCAAAGGACTGCTGAAAGCCTAAGTGTCCATTAACCAAAAGTAAGGCTGACATTTTCAAAGCAGTCCAAAGGATGTGGGCTTTCTTTAAAACGAATGGAAGGTGTGCAGCTCTCTCCCCTGGACTGCACTGAAAATCTTAACCTAGGTCTCCAACCCTTTTCTTTGCATTAGAATGAAGACCAATGGCTAGTGGCTTTGTCAATGGAGGAAGGTGAATTTTGCCATTAAGGCTGAAGTTAGCCAAATAAGTGGTTTGTAAAGTTAAGACACATTACAAAAAGAAGTGGGGGGAGCGGGAGCTTCTCACAGTTAGAATTTCCTGACCTTTTAGTGGTTGGTTTGTTTTTCAAACTATGGTGATCTTGTAAAGATTTTATCCTTGGATTAATGATGTGTACTTTCAGCCATAGCCTCACTTTAATGATGTGAATTAATATGTCAGACCGTACCCCAATGGGAGCCTTGTGAATTGTGGGATCTTAATAATTTCAAAGGGAAAACTAATAGCACTCCAGTAAGCTCATAAGCGTGCCCATTAAGTTGGAGTTTAATGCATAGCATTTGGCTTTCACACAATTGCAGCAAACATCTGAGCTGTGCTAATAGAAAGCTCGCTGTGCATAAGCACAGTACACACTTGCATGTCCTGTTGCTAAAGCTGCCTCAGGTTTGAATTTTGTCCAAGCTCTGCCCTGCAGCTTTAACACACTTTTAGTGGGTCCCATTCTGGCCACCCAGACTTTTCCCCACTACATTGTGACCAGTATGGCCAACAGCCTGCTAAGCACTCTACTGATGGTTGGTTTCAGATGTGTGGGCCTTATTCTGCTCTCTCTTGCACTGATGTAACTCTGTTGAGTTCAGTGGGGTCACTCTAATTTTAGATCAGTGAAACAGAAAGAAGAGCATGGTCCTATGATCTTATGTTATGCCAGATGCTGGGAATGAGTGACAGGGAATGGATCACTTAATTTCCTGTTCTGTTCATTCCCTCTGGGGCACCTGGCATTGGCCACTGTCAGTGGACAGGATACTGGGCTAGATGGACCTTTGGTCTGACTCAGTCTGGCCGTGCTTATGTTCTTATGTTTTGCTTAATAATGCCCAACAGCTTGAGTCTGCTATAGCCCTTCTCAGAGTGCAGTCTTTCACAAATCCTTCTCTCTAGGCTGACCCTTCATGGCTGTGTTGCCTTGTGTTTTACTTGCAAGTGACTGGATGTCAGTTTCAGTTTGCGGCAAGTAATCCTGTGTGTTAGGGAGCTGGTACAATACAGCCTGGGGTTTACCTGTGGCGTATCAGCCTGCAGCCTGCCAGAGGCAGCAATTTTGCAGCTGGCTGCTATCAAAACAGACAGTCATTCAGTACTGCAGCTGACTGCGGGAGGACAGGCTGTTCATTCCCCAGTGATTGAAACTGACACTATGTCCCCATCAACAAAGCCAGCAAGATCTTTGAGCCCATGGAAAATTACTGATAGCAATGTCTTCCCCCTCATCTTCCTTTTCCCTTTATACCATTTTGCTTGTGAGCAATGGCCTGTTAAATGTTGCTGCTAAAAGCACTTTTGTGAATGGTTTAAGTGAAGCATTTTTAAAAATATTAACCACTTCCCTGCTGAATGACATACCATGGACATCCAGCAAATGTACCTGTCCAGTGCAATTTGACACAGTGAGGAATTCTAGGTGTCCTGTCTTCCTTACTGGATGGTCTGTAGAAAATGAATGACAGAACACTAAAGGTTAACATCCTGGAAGGACACATGCTACATTTGTTTGCTCTGCGGGGAAGAGCACACTAAAAACTTAGATATGCTCTCAGGAGAAGGGTTTATCAATGCACACTCTACAGGAACTCTTTCCTATGTGTTTTTTGCTCTCTTCAGTCTTCTCTATCAAAAAGGGGTATCCTCTCCAAACACTGAAGTGCAAGTACAGTAGCAGAGCTGTGCTTCCCAACTGTGTTCAGAGCCTGAAAGGCAAACACAAGTTTTCCTAACAATTGCACAAACTATTGTTCCACTCATAATGAGGCCTAGTATGAAAAAGAAATGTAGGAAAGATCCTGATGTCTTTAGAAAGGGATTTCACTAGCTCCCCCAACAGTACTGCCGTTTCCAGAAGAGAAAACCAGGCTGACAGCCCCATCCTCTTCCTCCACACTGCCCCAAAATCCTGCTCTCCAGGAAGTGCTGGAAATGAGCGAACCTGATGTCTCCAGGTCTGGGAAATGAGTTATCAATGGCTTCCTTCTCACGCTCCTGCTCTCTCCAACATGTTGGCGGAAACAGCCACTGCAGGTCTGCAATGGAGGCACGTGAGCCACCAGCAGCCGCTGGATATTACTCTTAGGCAGTCTGATGGGGCTGGTATAGGAACCCGTGCAGAGTACACTAGGCTTTGGTGGCATTTTTCCAGCTGAGTGGGACTTAGGGTGACCAGATGTCCTGATAAAATCGGGACTGTCCCGGTATTTAACCCTTTGTCCCGTGTCCCGATCAATGTGTGATCGGGACACCATTTGTCCCAATATTCAGGAAAGGAGGCGAGTGGGAGGGAGGCGCTGACTCTGTGGGTGCTCCGGGGCTGGAGCACCCACCGGGGAAAATTGCAGCCAAGCTCCCCCTCCTCACCTTCTTCTCCCCCCATCAGTGCACTGCATCCCCACTCCTCCCGCTCCCTCCCAGTGCTTCCCACCGCCTAACAGCTGTTTCGCAGCAATTAGGACTTTCCGGGAGGGGCGGGGAGGAGGCGGAGAAGAGGCAGGGCAGGGGTGGGGACGTGGGGGAAGGGGCTGGAATGGGGGCTGGGCAAGGGCGGTGCAGGCAAACACCCACCGGGCAGAGGGGAAGTCAGTGCCATAGGGATGAGTGGCGGGCCAGGGGTATGAAAAGGCGAGTGGTGAGCAGGGGGGATGAAGAGTCAAGCGGTGGGTGGGGGACGCAGCAAGCCAGCGGCAGGCCGGGGGATGAGGAAGGGCGCGGTGGAGGGGGGGCCGAGACCTGGGGCAGATTGTGGGTAGGGCTGATGGCACCCCAACGTGTCCCGATATTTACTGTTGTGATCTGGTCACCCTAGTGGGACTAGATGTGGGTCACTCTAGGAGCAGCCAATGCCATTTCTTGAGCCAGATGTCATTCAGGGTGCCCTACAGGACAGACTGGAACTTTGTGTCTAAATAATATACTTTGCCCTTTCATGAGTCACATAGCATCTTGTCACTCTGGGGGTTTATTACTTATTTGATTTCAGTTTAGGAGTAGGCATGAAGGAATCACAGGTCTTGAACCCATGTCTGTGGTTCCCTAGTAGGCCTCAGATCACAGCCATCATCTGACACCTCCACCAGCAGGGAGTATGGGCTGCTGGACCTCAGCTCACCATAGGCATTGCCCATGAAGATCTCAACTGGAGGTCATGTCTGGCCTCTCCAATTGGCTCAGACTCATTATTTAAGCTGGAAGGAGGCACAGGACTTTGTCTGAGCAACTAGGCAAATCCGTGGGTGGCTGCTACATTAGACCCTGCCTTCTCACCTGACTCCTGAGCCTTGACTTAATCCTGATTCTTGCATTCCTGTCCTGTCTTGTCCCTGCCCTCCTGCTTTGTTCCAGATCCCTGCTTCTGAGCCCCACCCCTGGCTACTGGCTCTGACCCTTGGCTTAGCTCCTGCCTCTGGCTCTGTTGCTGACCCCCGGTTCCTGACTCCTGCTCTGACCACTAGGCCTGATCACCACTGCTTTGACCACTAGATATGACTGCCTATGACCTGGTCCATGACAGTAAGGCGTTTGGTCCTGTGCAGTCTGTCTCCTACAGCAAAAAAACTGGTGTAAACATTTAAACCATTAGCTGCTTTTAATGCTCTGGGAAGGTGACTTGGATAACAGATCACTATTCTACCCCATGCAACCCACCCCTCCATGACCCCTGGAACTGATCCATAGTGAAGATAGAGAATACTATCAGGATCACAGATATTCAGGAGAGACAATTACAGCTCAGGTGACATAATTAATATTCATTACTTATACAGCTCCATAATGTACATGGCACTTCAGAGACAAGACATGAACCCTGCTCCAAAGAGCTTAAAACCTAAGTGTCTGATTCACACTCACACCAGTGTAACTCTCATGGAGGTATTCCTATTTACACCAGTGGTGAGTGTGTGACAGCAGAAAAAGTTAGAGGGAAGGATGGGAAAATGTTGAGAAGGGGTAAGATGGGGTGGCAACGGTGAAAGGGAAGCTGAGGGAGAGATGAATAGGTACAAGTGGGGAGCTTCAGGGCAAATGCAGTTGGTTTGGTGGAACAAGGCAAACAGGGAGGTGGATTTCTCTGTCACCAGATAACCATTCTGAATGGATGACCTTCTTCACATGAAGATCACTCAAAATCCCAGGTCTACTCCAGTCATTCCCTACCATTCTGTGTCCAAGGATTGAAAACAGTCTAGGAGAACAATGAGAGCTAGCTGGACCCTTTCAACTTTCCCTGTTTTTGTTTCCCGTTTCCTGGAGCAGAAGATCCATTTAGTGAGCATCGGTGAAGGCCCAGTTGTCCACGTGGAACCTGCTCAGATAGATTTCGGCAATATCCAGGTTCTAAAGGATGCTTCCTGTACACTCCACCTCTCCAATCAGACTGTTATTCCTGCACCATTTTGGGCACAGATGGTAAGTGCACGTGGGGCTATGTTACAATGAACAAGTAGCTTGGAATATATAGTCTCTAACAGTCTGTGACTTGACTTAATATGCAGCATTCTCCTAAAATTATCTCAGAGAGAGAATGAAATGGGCATGACATAATTCCCCAAAGTGGCTGGCTGAGTCTGCTCTGACGTGCACCTGAGTCACCCCATTGGTGTCACTAGGATCTCATAGATGCAACTAAAAGCAGAATTTGGCACTTGATCTTCTTTATAACCTTTCTCTTGATATAGTGCCGGGGAAGGACCACTTGGAGTTCCTATTTCCCCAAAATATACCCCCAAGCCCTTACACCCCCTTTCCTGGGGAGGCTTGAGAATAAACAAGATGAGCACAGACCAGCCTTAGATTTTTATCACCCAAAAAACCCAATCAGATTCTTAAAAAACATAACTTTATTTAGAAGAACAAAAAAAGATAAGAGAACAACTCCGTAAGATCAGAATGGAATATCATCTTACAGGCAGTCAGATTCATAGAATCATAGAATCATAGAATATCAGAGTTGGAAGGGACCTCAGGAGGTCATCTAGTCCAACCCCCTGCTCAAAGCAGGACTGATCCCCAATTAAATCATCCCAGCCAGGGCTTTGTCAAGCCTGACCTTAAAAACTTCTAAGGAAGGAGATTCCACCACCTCCCTAGGTAACGCATTCCAGTGTTTCACCACCCTCCTAGTGAAAAACATTTTCCTAATATCCAACCTAAATATCCCCCACTGCAACTTGAGACCATTACTCCTTGTTCTGTCATCAGCTACCACTGAGAACAGGCTAGAGCCATCCTCTTTGGAACCCCCTTTCAGGTAGTTGAAAGCAGCTATCAAATCCCCCCTCATTCTTCTCTTCTGCAGACTAAACATTCCCAGTTCCCTCAGCCTCTCCTCATAACTCATGTGTTCCAGACCCCTCATCATTTTTGTTGCCCTCCGCTGGACTCTTTCCAATTTTTCCACATCCTTCTTGTAGTGTGGGTCCCAAAACTGGACACAGTACTCCAGATGAGGCCTCACCAGTGTCGAATAGAGGGGAACGATCACGTCCCTCGATCTGCTGGCAATGCCCCAAAATGCATCTCAAAATGCCATTGGCCTTCTTGGCAACAAGGGTACACTGTTGACTCATATCCAGCTTCTCGTTGACTGTAACCCCCTAGGTCCTTTTCTGCAGAACTGCTGCCTAGCCATTCAGTCCCTAGTCCATAGTGGTGCATTGGATTCTTCCGTCCTAAGTGCAGGACTCTGCACTTGTCCTTGTTGAACCTCATCAGATTTCTTTTGGCCCAATCCTCCAATTTGTCTAGGTCCCTCTGTATCCTATCCCTGCCCTCCAGCATATCTACCTCTCCTCCCAGTTTAGTGTCATCTGCAAACTTGCTGAGAGTGCAATCCACACCATCCTCCAGATCATTAATGAAGATATTGAACAAAACCGGCCCCAGGACCGACCCTTGGAGCACTCCACTTGATACTGGCTGCCAACTAGACATGGAGCCATTGATCACTACCCGTTGAGCCCGACAATCTAGCCAACTTTCTATCCACCTTATAGTCCATTCATCCAGCCCATACTTCTTTCAAAACATAGAGAATCCCTCTAGGCAAAACCTTTAAGTTACAAAAAGACACAAAAACAGGAATACACATTTCCTCCAGCACAGCGAATTTCACAAGCCAAAACAAAGAAAACCTAATGCATTTTCTAGCTAGATTACTTACTAACTTTACAGGAATTGGAGGGCTTGCATCCTTGATCTGTTCCCGGCAAAGGTATCACACAGACAGAAAAAAGTCTTTTCCCCCGCCCCTCCAGATTTGAAAGTATCTTGTCCCCTCATTGGTCATTTTGGGTCAGGTGCCAGCCGGGTTACCTGAGCTTCTTAACCCTTTACAGGTAAAAGGACTTTGTCTCTGGCCAGGAGGGATTTTCTAGCACTGTATACAGAAAGGTGGTTACCCTTCCCTCTATGTTTATGACACCCCCACTCTGTTGCTGGACTTCTGCCTGCATTCTCTTTTTACTCCTGCAGCTTGTTCATTTGTTGATGTTTTGTTTTTAGCAGTGAGTGTTTTTGGATTTAAGTTTCATAGAATCGTAGAATCATAGAAGATTAGGGTTGGAAAAGAACTCAGGAGGTCTACCTGAAAGGGGGTTCCAAAGAGGATGGCTCTAGACTGTTCTCAATGGTAGCAGATGACAGAACGAGGAGTAATGGTCTCAAGTTGCAGTGGGGGAGGTTTAGATTGGATATTAGGAAAAACTTTTTCACTAAGAGGGTGGTGAAGCACTGGAATGCATTACCTAGGGAGGTGGTAGAATCTCCTTCCTTAGAGGTTTTTAAGGTCAGGCTTGACAAAGCCCTGGCTGGGATGATTTAACTGGGAATTGGTCCTGCTTCGAGCAGGGGGTTGGACTAGATGACCTTCTGGGGTCCCTTCCAACCCTGATATTCTATGATTCTATGATTCTATGATCTAGTCCAACCCCCTGCTCAAAACAGGACCAACCCCAACTAAATCATCCCAGCCAGGGCTTTCTCAATCCAGGCTTTAAAAACCCTAAGGATGGAGATTCCACCACCTCCCTAGGTAACCCATTCCCGTGCTTCACCACCCTCCTACTGAAATAGTTTTTCCTAATATCCAACCTAGACCTCCCGCACTGCAACTTGAGACCATTGCTCCTTGTTCTGTCATCTGCCACCACTGAGAACAGCTGAGCTCCATCCTATTTGGAACCCCCCTTCAGGTAGTTGAAGGCTGATATCAAATCCCCCCTCATTCTTCTCTTCCGCAGACTAAACAATCCTAGTTCCCTCAGCCTCTCCTCATAACTCATGTGCTCCAGCCTCCTGATCATTTTTGTTGCCCTGCGCTGGACTCTCTCCAATTTGTCCATATCCCTTCTGTAGTGGGGGGACCAAAACTGGACCCAATACTCCAGATGTGGCCTCACCAGTGCCGAACAGAGGGGAATAATCACTTCCCTCGATCTGCTGGCAATGCTCCTACTAATCCAGCCCAATATGCCTTTATCCTTCTTGGCAACAAGGGCACACTGCTGACTCATATCCAGCTTCTCGTCCACTGTGATCCCCAGGTCCTTTTCTGCAAAACTGCTGCTTAGCCAGTTGGTCCCCAGCCTGTAGAAGTGCATGGGATTCTTCTGTCCTAAGTTTAAGGAATGTTAAGTGTATCTAGCTGCGCCTCCCCCAAACTCCCTTGCAAAACTCCCCTGTTAGCCATTCCTGTTCACTAGCTCCTCTGGTCACTTAGGAGCAAGCTTTTTAAAGCCCTGGTTTTCCTGAGTAGGCCCTCCCCCTGGTTAAGGGTTGATGGGTGCTAAAGAGCTTAGCAAAGCCTCGTTAAGAAGCTGTCAGCCTTACCTAGCAGGCCGCTAGGCTCAGTACACAGTCCCCAAACAAACAGACCACAAAGTACATTTCAATCAAGCAGCAAGCACACCACAAACAAAAACCAACACTACAGACAACACTACAGTCACCCACCCACCCCACCCCCAGGGTCACTTAATCGCTCCTCCTTCACCTGGAGAAGTCCCTCGCAAAACTCCCGTGTTAGCTGCTTCTGTTCGCTAGCTCCACCGGTTGCTTAGGAGCGGGCTTTTTAAAGTCCTAGTCTTCCTGTGTAGCCCCACATCCTAGTTAAGGGTTGATGGATGCTAAAGGGTTTAGGGATCAAAGCCTTATTAAGAAGCTCTCAGTCTTTGATGGTGATTATTGGGTGGTGCAGTACAGCAAACCCTGTGTTCCTATTTGCTCTTCGTGAGAGAAGAGAAAATGTAGAAGAAACCATCATGGTGAAAACCATCATGATCCATGGTTATGTCTTTTTTTGTGGGCATAGTCCAATGGCCCACTCCCACAGGTCTAATCCAGGAGACTGGCCTCCTGGTACCACTCACTCCCTGTGGTCTAGGACCCTATTTCTAGGTTTCAAGGGGTGGGCAAACATGAGTCTCCTGGATTGGGAGGGAAGGCTGGTGGTTGATTTTCCCCTCACTTTACTGCAGCAGGAAGGTCTTCCAAGGGGTTGCTGACTGGCTTCTTTAAACTATCAAGACACTCTGTGACTCACCCCTACCTTACACACTATTTTACATTTTAAAACCACCTGATGAGCAGTTTGAGAACCAGGGGCACTTATTTCTGCTGCATCAGAGGGATGGGGAGCAGGCTGCTGAGTCATCCTTGCAGATCTGGCTGGACTGAAGGGGGAAGAAGCGAGGGTTCCAGTAGATAGTGCCTAGTTGGCTTGGGAGCCAGCTACAAAGCCACCTCTGAAGACACTTGGCACTGGGGGAGTGGGAGGAGAGCAGACCACCTTACTTAATCCCAAAGCCGACCGGCCACTGGAGGTAGGTTCAAATTCAGCTGGCAGAAGAGACACAGGTTAGCTCATACAAAAGTGCAGCTAGTTCCTCTGCAATTGATGGGTTTCATTGGCACAGATGTTTGCTGAATTGTAGCGCAGTTTGTAAAGACTCCCAGTCAATATCACAGAGCACACGGGGAAACAGAACTTTGTTATGCAGCCTTTTCTCTTGTGTACATCTCGCCCCATTAGTGCAGAATTTGTTTCGTTTCCCAGGTCACACCCTATTGTTTCAAGCTTTTCCCGTGATTGGCTTTAATAAAGAGAGGGCCATGTGGGTAGAAGCATCAACTTTTAGTGAAACTTAAAAACGCCACAGATAAATGGATGCTGCCTCTATTACTTGTTCTGGTTGACTGAAGATTTCATTCTCAGCTGGTAGAATTGGATGGGCATGGGGGAGGGACGGCTCTTTACTTTAAAGAGTGTATTTGTATTGTTCTTAGCATCCTCCAACTGCTCTCAGTGAAGTCTGAGCAGTCTGCCCTTGGCAAATGAGTTGTTTTTAAGTGTGCTGTAAATTATGATTTTTCTCAAGCAGCTGAAGAATTAATCTGTCAGTGTTTGTTTGCATACTGCTTTCTATTGGCAGGGTGCCGGCAAACACTGGCATGCTCGACTGCAGCAAGTAAGAAATGAGAGTGTTAAACATAGGATGAGACCTATAGTTGGCACTGTGAGTACTGAACATGTCCATTGCTCTAGCACCCTAGCACTTCTCCTCAAGCTTATAGCCCCATTGATCTAGTGTTGGGCAAACACACATGAAGACCTAGTCCTTGCCCTAAAGACTTCAAGGGCCAGACCATCACCTTTGGCACAACTCCATTGATGTAAATGAAGATATACTGATTGACACCTAGCAGGGGATTGTGTAACAAACTATGACTGCAAACATACAGACCCTGCAGCCATCAGCGGGATCAACTCCAGGCCCTCCCAACTTTCTACAGGAAAAATTATGTGGTGAATTGCTCATAGGAGCACAGGGTTGCCATCCCACGTCAGGTCTGGGGGTCCTTCTAGCCCAGCACCCTAGCAGTAGCCTGTACCAAATGATACAGAGGAAAGTGCAGGAAAATTATGGAATAACCTGCCCACCAGAAAGATTCTTCTACCCCTCATCAGTTAGTAGTTCCCTTATGCTCTGAAGCATGAGCCTTCATATTCATTATAAATGTTCATCCTAAAGTAACTGGGGATTGAGCACTGGACTGGGACTCAGGAGACCTGGGTTCTGCCACTGGCCTGCTGGGTAACTTGGGCAAATCATTTCACCTTTCTGTGCCTCATTTTCCCAGTCTGTTCCACTGACTTCTTGTGGAAAGCACTTTGAGATCTACTGATGAAAAGAGCTGAGTATATTATTCCTATTAATAATAATTCTCATACATATCAGTGCAAATCCTTTTTTTAAATCCTGTTAAGCTCTTGGCCGCACTGATACTTTGTGGCAGCGAGTTCCACAGATTAATTATGCCTTGTGTAAAACACTATTTCCTTTTACCAATTTTACATGTGCTGCCTTTCAGTTTCATAGCATGTCCCCTTGTTCATGCATTGGGAGGGAAGGTAAATAGCAGGGCTCAGTCTGCCTTCTCTGTACCGTTCATTGGTTTCTGTGTGTATTTCAAAGAAGAGAACATCCAAATAAAAACAAGGACAGCACCTCCGACCATGTGGATACAGGTCAGGCACAGCTCAGTCTCAGGGGATTCTCTCCTGGCCATTAAGTCATTAGCAAAAACACTTCTGTAAAGAAAAAGTTGCAAAGATATGTGAAGAAAGATAATTGTTTATTGAAGCACCTGATTAGCCACATGCACTGATTTGCACACTCAGTTTGGTCATTTATGCACATATGCATGCAACTATGCACCTCTAACGTTTTCACCATCAATTTATTGTGCCTGCAAAATTAGAGAGTATCTGAAAATGTGACCTAATGGCTTAAATGCTGCAGACTCCAAAAGTCCGGATTTTGGGACAACAATAGTGTGAGTATGTGGCATGTTAGATGCATATGGCATGAGAGGAATGGACTGAGTCAGTGGTTCTCAACATGTATCCCTGGGGTTATGCAGAGGTCTTCCAGGGGTACATCAACTCATCTAGATATTTGCTTAGTTTTACAACAGGCTACATAAAAACACTAGCAAAGTCAGTACAAACTACAATTTCATACAGACAAAATGAGAAAGTCAGCAATTGTTCAGGGCTAGTGCGCTGTGACACTTGTATTTTTATGTCTGATTTTGTAAGCAAGGAGTTTTTAAGTGAGGTGTAACTTGGGGGTACGTAAGACTCCCGAAAGGGGTACAATAGTCTGCAAAGGTTGAGAACCAATGGTCTAAGTCCTGGACTGGAAGCCAGGAATTTTAGATCTAATCCTCTCTCTAGGGCCATGGATAAGCCACTTCAGCTCTCTTCCTTAGTTTCCCATCTATAAAATGAGCAGAATACTGGACTTATGCATGGGGCAATACGGGGGTTAATTGGTGAATATGTGTAGAGTGCTTTGACAGTGGAAGGTGCTCTATACTGTAAGTATATGATACTTTAATGGTCTCTTCTGCCCTTAAACTCTATGAATCTATGAAATGCTAAGTATTACTGTCTCTGCAAAGGTAAAATGGAGATGAATGCATGTCAGCTTTAGGCCATAGGAATCCTGATGGAATTAGAGCATGATGACAATAGCGAGTTGACCTAGTTGGACCTTTCCTTTGTGAGCTAACTTCTCTGTAAGCAGTTAGGAGAGACTATCAGTAAGAAAGACCTACACGACCTCATCTCAGCAGAAAATTCTACTTTGCTGTGCAAATTGCCTCCTGTGGAGCAAGCTAATGAGGTTCCTGCAACCAATGGATATGCTCAAATTGCCTGTTGCCAAGATCAGATCTATCCTCAATACACTCTAGAATGCTGAAACAGAGGGGAACATTTTTCACCATTTAAGCAAAGGCTAAAAACACCGGGACAGTTCACTGGGAGTGTGTGGGTGCATCTGAGGATGGTACTTGGCCCAGCAGGACATGCTGTTCTTTATCCTGCCAAATTCCAAAATGCTGTGGACAGTCATCTTTAATTTGGGGTACATGATGGAATGCCTGTCTCTATGATAAGGAATGGACATTCTAAAACTTGTCAGAGGACAGAACTTTCCAGGGTGTGAATCCTGAAGCTAGTCAACTTGATCAGTTGATTGCTGTGCCATTTGTATACCACATCTCTGGACCTGATCCAACACTCAGTGAAGGCAATAGGAGTCTTTCCATTGATCTGAGTGGGTGAGGAAGCAGGCCCTTTGGCTACAAATTTAAATATTTCCTGGGTTTGGTTTTATTGGTAACTGATAAAAATACAAATAAATCTTAACTGCTCCCCAGAGCTGCTGCTGCCATTAATTTGTATTCCAGTAGTGCCTAGACATCCTAATGGAGATCGAGGCACCATTGTGATTGGTGCTGTACAAACCCATTATAAGAGGGAGTCCCTATCCCAAAGAGCTTGCAGTTTAACTAGACAAGAAAGAAAGGAAGATTGTAGATAGAGAACTGAGGCAAAGAGATAATAAGTGTCTTGTACATGGTCATACAGGGAGCCTATAGCAGGGATAGGAAGTGAACCCAGATCCCTGTTGAGTGCTGTAATCACAAGATGATCCTTCCTCTCAGGCTGTTCCTAGGATTTCCTTTCAGGATCTTCTCTGTCTCAGTGCCTATTTCCCTTTGTCTCAGAGAGACTCTCCGACTTATCTCATCCTGGGTGGAGCTAACACGATCTGCCTATCAGCACGAGTCAGCAGTAACTGCTCTGCATCTTTATTTAGGATTCTAGTGCTGGAGCTTAGGGTAGCTCCACCCAATTCTGATTCAGGGTCCTAGAAGCTACCACCCTGTTACAGTGGTGTTTCTGGCGTTCCTAAGAGGAAGCTCCTATCTCTCTGATCTTTGCAGTTAAAGGAGCTGCTTCTCTTTTCTGCACTAGGCCTCTTCGTTTTTAGAAGTGCAGCCAAATTTTTTCTAGATTTAATCCTAGGGCTTTGTGTGCAAGATGAGGGCCTCATTGGCTACGATGTTGTGTGGGCTGGTGATATATTGAGTTGCGGTTGGTCTGCTCTCTGCGGAAGGGTTTTGTCCTCTCCCCAGCGTTTCCTTTCCCTGGTAGGAGAAGATGGGAGTTATGGAGCAGCCACTCTGAAGGTTGGGGCCATTGTGCAACTGAAAGGGTCACTGGACTGTATCTCCCTGCCCGGCTAATGACCCATTTAACCAATGATAGCGTTAGCTCATTGGAGGCCCTAAGCAGGAATATCCCCCCACCCACCCACAACACATACTAATAACTAAAAGGGGGCTCCTTGAGCTGCTCGGGGCCCTAAGCAATTGCTTAGTCTGCTTCTGCCTAGCATTTGCTCTGCATTAGACTCTGCTGTCACTGTTGTGCTCTTCTCCATTGTTCTTTTGACTCTTCCTTAAGAACTGCTGCTAGCAGTGATGGCCCTTCAGGATCAGACTGAACCTGGCAATCTGGGCATTGTGTTTGTAATTGTCTAGAAGTTACTTTGATTCATGTTGTTCAGACTCTGAGCTGGGCACTCTTCATTCACTGTCATAGTCCGCACTGGGGGAGGTGGGGGGCTGAAAAGGTTGCTTCATGCAAGAAACCTGTATTGGAGTTGGACTGGGGCCTGTTGCCACCTCGTTTAAAAATCCCGCCTGAGAGAATGTAGTCACTCTGGATAGACGGACTGGTAAGAATAACTAAACACTGCTGGATTTGAAGGGCCAAAATTCTGTTTCACTGGTGCAAGGCCCTGATCAATGTAGCCAAATCCTTCTAATTAGCTGGCTATAACTGAACTGAGTGTCATGGCTCCAAACTCAAGTCCCTTATCAATTTTCTGCCCTTCATAACGTCTAATGTATAATAGTTGTGTACTATAAATAGTTGGCACTTTTCCCATTGGGTCCATATTGTTTTTTTATTTATAATTGCTTCCTTCACTTGGTCACTGAATCAGGATGGGCTTTTAGTCAAAGTTGTCCTCTTTCTCAATTGTTAAATCTTGGCTTTTGGCCATCTAATAAACTCTTCTTAAAGAACACTCAATTTTCTTTCACATTTTTCTGTTGAAATTTTTCCTACCAATCAATTTCACTCATAACTTTCCTCAGCTTTGGGAAATTAGATAAATAGATAGATACATACATTTGGGACTGTTCTCTTTGCCCTTATTGAATGTAAGCAGGTTATGATCACTGGACCCTAAGCAATCAGCAACTTCTAGTTTTTATCTGTCATACCTCATGTTGGGTGCAATTCTTTCTCTGTTAAAAAGTTATCATTCATAATTTTTAAAACTTCCAATGATGTTTTACTACTGGCTGCATGAGACATATACTCCTGCGTATGTCTCCCAAGTGGAAGTCCACATAACAACACCATTTTTCTTTCCACACATTATAGATAGGTGTTTAAGGAGTAATTCATCCTGTTTTCTGGTTAGATTCAGTGGTCTGTAACAGATCCCTACCAGTTCCCCCCTCCTGGGCTATGTTAGTTAGCACATTCTTCTTTTGTACACATCACAAATCATTATCTAGACTAGTGGTTTTCAACCTGTGATCCATGGACTCCTGGGGATCTCCAGATTAAGTCTGAACTGTCCAAAGGGGCCCACACCTCCATTTGAAATATTTTAGGGGTCTGCAAATGAAAAAAGGTTGATCTAGGTTGTTTAGACATCTGATTGCTCCATCACTGAGGGTAGTCAGATGTTGCAGTCCACCCTCCAGTTTTCTAATTGTGCACTCCTCCACCACATGTTTGACCATCTGCATCACTACCCTGCAGCCACACTGTGAAAAATGGGCTAAGCCAAATTTCTGCATTGTCATCCACTCTGGCTGTTCCAGACAGCAGCCTGTTAAGTCTAGTTCAGGATCTGCTTCCCAGATTGCAAACAAGAGGATGTGAATCAGGGCTTCTGAAGTTTGTCAGCAGACCTGTTTCTCTATCCCAGAGTTACTGTCACTCGACTAGAACATAGCTATCAACCCTGATATGCTGTTGTTCATCCACGACTGGCACTGGGCTGGCAGTGCTAGACAGGAGTGCATGAACAGCCATTTTAAAAGGAGTTTGTGGCAAGTCGACAAGAACTGCAGGTGTAGGTGTTTTCTTCTGGAGTCAGGCAGATCTTCTTTGGGGAAGTATGCATTGCTTATTGGCACCTGTTGGAGCCATAGTCAGCCTTGCATGCAGCAGGATGTTTTCATCTGTCATAGCTCTCTGTGCAGTTTTAAGGGTGATAGCATCTCATTGAAGTTTTGAGGGAGCTATGTGAGCCAACACATACAAATTAGATGTTAATTTGTGGCTAAGACAACTACTAATAATACGGCTTGAAATTCATAGAATCATAGAATATCAGGGTTGGAAGGGACCTCAGAAGGTCATCTAGTCCAACCCCCTGCTCAAAGCAGGACAAATCCCCAACTAAATCATCCCAGCCAGGGCTTTGTCAAGCCTGACCTTAAAAATATCTAAGGAAGGAGATTCCACCACCTCCCGGGTAACGCATTCCAGTGTTTCACCACCCTCCTAGTGAAAAAGTTTTTCCTAATATCCAACCTAAACCTCCCACACTGCAACTTGAGACCATTACTCCTTGTTCTGTCATCAGCTACCACTGAGAACAGTCTAGATCTAAATTAGGGGAAGGTTTCTAACCATCAGAGGAGCGAAGTTCTGGAACAGCCTTCCAAGAGGAGCAGTGGGGCCAAAAACCTAACTGTCTTCAAGACTGAGCTTGATAATTTTATGGAGGGGATGGTATGATGAAACTTCCTACAATGGCATGTAGTCGATCTGTGACTTCTAGCAGCAAATATCTCCAATGACAGGTGATGGGGAGGTTCTGAGTTACCCAGAGAATTCTTTCCCAGATGTCTGGCTGGTGGGTCTTGTGCACGTGCTCATGGTCTAACTGATTATCATAGTTGGGCTCAGGAAGGAATTTCTCCCCCAGGTCAGTGTGGCAGAGACCCTGGGGGGGTTCTCCTTCCTCTTCGTCATGGGGCATGGGTCACTTGCAGGTTTAAACTAGTGTAAATGGCGGATTCTCTGTAACTTGAAATCTTTAAACCATGATTTGAGGACTTCAGTAATTCAACCAGAGATTATGGGTCTGTTACAGGAATGGATGGGTGAGGTTCTGTGGCCTGCAAATGCAGGGAGGTCAGACTAGATGATCATGATGGTCCCTTCTGATCTTAAAGTCTGTGAGTCTATAGGTGGCTGTGTTCAGTTCAAATCAATGAGATGCACATGCTGATTTCTGCCCCAAACTGCTGCACAATATTCCACTGGAATAAATACCAGTGCCAGGACTGAGGTTTGTCGAACATTTGCCTGAGGGGTTGATTGGCCAGGTGTCATGGACTCATGGGAATCATTCTCTCTCCTGGCTCCGTATGGTCCCTGAGAGGAACCCCCTTCAGTGGGACAGCCCTTCTCGGGGGTCCACTCTCTGTTGGGGGTCAAGCCATAGGCCCTTCTGCCTCCTGGAACCACACCTCTCTGAGCGCTCAGCATGCCTGTCTCTCTCCGTGAGCTCCCTCAGGGAGTTCACTCACTCTGGACTCCCGAGGCCTCCACTCCCAGAAAGAATGATGCAACCCTGATCTCTAGACCGGAGTGACTCTCAGCCAGCATAAAACAGGAGGATTTATTGAATATCTGAACATAGGATAGGAAATTCTCTGGGCCCTCGGGCCTAGCAACAGTACATCTAGGTCTCTCCTGCATCCAAGTGGGCTCTAGCTGCTCTCTCTCCCCAGTCCAGAAACCCCCTCCTTCCAGCTGGGCATCCATATCACCTTCCCCCAAGTCCCACCTCTGTCCTTTGTCTTCTCTCCCAGGTAAACAGGCTGCATGGGCCTTCTTTCCTCTCAGCTTCTCCTCTCATCCGCCCTTTGTTTCCCCACTGGCTGGAACTGGCTGGTCAGGTTACTGGGATCCTCTCTCCTCGGTCCTTTGTCCTCCCACTGGCCAGAACTGGCAGTGACTCTGAGCTGGGCCTCCCGGTCACCAGTCGCCAGGATATCCATTCTCCAGGACATCGTCTGAGGTCCCAAGTGCCACCGCTGGCCCTCTGTAACAACAAACTCCCTCTCTCACCATCTTATTAAACCAGTAACAAACAAGGGAACTGAGTCCCACACCCTCTGCAAGTAAACCATTGAAAATACAAGAAAACCTCCCGCTTCATCACAGTAGGCAATTGCTCAAATGGAAGGTTGTGGCCACCGTCTTAGACTCAGTATAAATCTCCACTGAGGAAGGTAGGTAGCCAGAACATTATGTCTTGGCTAAGTGACCCTTCATTATTGTGTAGATTGTTACCCACACCAGAGAGACAGATGTCATCCACATATATGTACTTATTTGCCTCAGTTGTTGATAGGTCATAAATATATATGTTGAAAAGGAGAGTAACTAGAATGGATCCTTGTGGGAGTCCCTTATGCAGATGACTAAGTTGGCTGACTTTGTCTCTACCTTGCAAGATGAAGCTCTGCTTCATTATCATTTCCATAATGAACCACACCCTGAGCTTATCAGAAATAGTCTGCAACAAGTTGGTGTTCAGCATCACATATCAGACAGTGTCATGTGGCTGACAAGTCCACCAGAATGGCACCCACCTTTATCTTGGGTACAATGTCCTCAAATGAAGGCAGTGGTGGTCTGATAACCTGGTTGATGCACATCAGAATCAAGCTATCCATTAGCTTCTATGTAACGTAAAGGAGAGAGATGGGTTGATAGCTCTTAGGATCTTCCAGCAGTTTTCCTAGATTCTGAATAGCAATGACCTTTGCCATGCACTAGACTTTTGGGATGCAGTTGCCCTGGAAACATCAATTAAAGAAACAGAGCAGCCAACTTTTGGGCCTCGATGAAGAAGGAACTCCAGATGAAGGTCCTGCTTTGAGCAGGGGGTTGGACTAGATGACCTCCTGAGGTCCCTTCCAACCCTGATATTCTATGATTCTATGAAGGTTATCCTGGCATGGAGCCTTTCCTGTTCCCATAAGCTTTATGGCCTGGTACAGATCTTTGTCTGAAAAGGAAGCCACCAGGTTTGAATCCACACTGGGAGCCTGCCACCTCTCTGTGACCTCAATTCTGACCACAGGGCTGAAAGACTTGTCCAAGTTCTGTGTACAACTGTTAGCCACTAGCTGGGATGCGATAGTGTTTGCGGTGATTGGAAACTCCTTTTGGCCAAGGATGGAATCTCCAGAAAGTTTTTGATAGTCTTCCAGGCTTTCCGACTAGAATGAATCTTTATGACTCTCTCTCTCCATCAATATAATCTGGTTTGAGCCTGCAATTGACTGAGTTGCTTGTTTTTATTAATGGTCTCTTGGACATTACCAGCATATATGACTTTCTGGTAGAGCTTAGTTGCCTTTGGTGATCACCCAAGTATATATTGTCAGGAATTAACTTCTTAGCAGCTACATTAACTAATTCACAGAAAGTTTAGTAGGAGTAATTTATGTCGGCTGGACATAAAAAATATGTCAGCCAGTTCGTTAACCGACATCTTTAGTTCTGCTTGAAAGACCTCCTACCAAGCTCTCTGAAAATTCCACCAGACCTGCAGTAGACTGTTGCTGATATCTGTAGGACCATGGTGATCAAAGACACACATTGACCCATATGCATTCAAGATCCTGCACTTCTGAGTTATTGATAACTCTAAAACAGACAATGGTGTCCTTAATGTAAAGTGCCACCTCTTTTGCTCCCTCTATCCTTCCTAACTGAGTTATAACCAATTATTTTAATATTCCAGTCATGTGAATCATCCCACCAGGTTTCAATAAATGCTAAGTACATCAAGTTTTTTCTCATCAATGAGAATTTCCAATTCTTCTTGCTTGTTACCCAGACTCCTAGAATTGGTATGTCAGCAACTGAAATAATGCTTCTCTTCACATTCTTTGTCACATCAGCTCAATTTGTTTATAACATGCTGAATTTCCGTGTGTACCACATTTGCCTTCTTAGCAAAGAAGACTTCCAGCTAGTCTTCCACCAAGTAGTTTAGCCACCTACCTACTACCTGTGAGATGCAGGCCTTCCTGTTTGTACAGCACTCTCTCCAAGTGCAATATGGCGCAGTGTGACACAAATCCCAAATCTTCAGCTTCACAACCCAATCGTGCAGCCAGTGGTGGTCTCATCCAGTATTTTCTGCCTTCTCTCACTCATGGGACCAGTAGGAACTCTGTGAATATCACCCAGACTTTTCTCTTTGTCAGCTCCCTTCCAAGGTCCCTGAATTCTTTTATAATTGGTGTAATTCCACACAATGTGAAGTCATTGGTTCCAAGTATATCATCACCAATGGAGACTTGCCAGATGACCTCATAATCCTATCCAATATTGCTGGTTATATCTCTTAGTTTCATTGCAGCAAGACAACACACCATCCTGTTGTCCTTGTGCTCCTTGCTAAATTTTCTGTCCATTCTTTTTAGTATGGAGTCACCAGTGACAATTGCTTGTCTTCTTAGGATGGTTGAAGAGTTTCTCTTGGTAACTGCTAGGTTCATACCGCAAGGACACTCATCAAGTATATCCCCTGTATCTTACTGTTCCATTCTTCCAGAGACAGATTTCTTGGTAGTTGACTTGCTGAGTATCTAATAATGACTCGATACTTCTAGCTGGGTTGAATGCTTCCAGGTTATCCTTCCCCTCTTGGTCATAAATCATCAGTCCACACCTTTGGTTCCTACTCTCTCCAGTTCTCTTATTGCCAATCCTTTCCCTTGTGGAAGTGATTTCCAAATGTCGTTGTCCAAGCGTGGTCCAGGGAGGTGTAAATTATTTCTGACTGTGCAAGTATGGACTCATTCCCTGAGAGAGGGCAGGTGGCTTTGCTTCCGTCACCCTTGCTTGGGAGCACTTTAAGTTACAGCTGGAGAACCATTGGAACCTCATTGGTTGAGGCTGTTAATTGCTCCAGTCGTGCCGGTCATGACCTCTTCCTGGCTATTAATATCCATTTTGGGGGGCCCTGCACTGGAATTCTACAGGCACTGTGTGAGGTGGGGAAGTTGTGATCTCTCCTTCCTGTAGCAGATTTTCTGTCTCTGGGGCCACGTGCTGTTGTTGGCAGAAGCCAACACAGATACTGGAGTGACTCTGGCCCTATATGTCTTCATCATCTTTTTCCTGTCATTACAATGTCCTGTTCACTAACAGTAGGCCCTTCCTTTGGACCTGCACCAAACTAATTAGTATGTTATGCAAATCCTTTTTATCCAGGGTTAATGTCCCCTCCCTGAAGCGGTCAGCCATAGGGATGCTGGAGCACTGTAGGTCTGCATTGTGTTACAGTGGGAAATGCACACAGCTGCCTTCATCTAACCATTCCATTACTATTCCTCAGTGTTAGTTTTTGTGGTGCAATGTGCTGCCTGACTCGCAGATTCACTTCTACAGCAAAGCTGTCAGGTCTCTTTTTCAGGCTAGCTACCTTGTGTCAGTATGAATCAGAAGATAGATTGAACATTAATGTCAATTTAAACCTAATGTCTTCTGGCTTGAAATAGAACATGCTAATAGAATAGTCTGTTTTGCTGCACCCTACTGGATTTCCCTAGTGCTAGTGACCAAGCGTGTAATGGGTGCAGGAGAGGTGGAGAGGGATGGTGGCACCATGTGTGTATTGAACAAGCTAGGCTTCTCCTGGCCTCTATGGTGCGTTGTCTTCAAGTTATCCATTTTAAATTATCAAAAACTTAAAAGAAGTGAATGCATTTGGTCAGTAATGCTTTGGAGAAAGTTCAAAAGGCTTTATGCAGCATCTGTGATCTGGCTGGGGGAGCGAGCAAAGGTTACCGCTGTATTCACAGATTTCTTTAGCACCCATGCATTTCAATGGGAATGCTAGAGTGGTGGTGTTCACATGGAATCGTAGACTTGTAGGACTAGAAGGGACCTCAAGAGGTCATCTAGTCCAGTCCTCTGCACTCATAGCAGGACTGAGTATTATCTAGACCATCCCTGACAGGTGTTTGTCTAACCTGCTCTTAAAAATCTCCAATAATGGAGATTCCACAACCTCCCTAGGCAATTTATTCCAGTGCTTAACCACCCTGACAGTATTATCTAGAGGTTTATCGCAGGAGTGGGTGGGTGAGATTCTGTGGCCTGCATTGTGCAGGAGGTCAGACTAGATGATCATAATGGTCCCTTCTGACCTTAATATCTATGAATCTATGAATCCCTGACACCTGTCAGGGGTGGTCTAGATAATATTTAGTCCTGCCATGAGTGCAGGGGACTGGACTAGATGACCTCTCAAGGTTCCTTCCAGTCCTATGATTCTATGATCATGTCCCCTCTCAGTCTTATCTTCTCCAGAATAAACAAACCCAGTTTTTTCAATCGTCCCTCAGAGGTCATGTTTTTTAGACCTTCAATCATTTTTGTTGCTCTTCTCTGGACTTTCTCCAGTTTGTCCACATCTTTCCTGAAATGTGGCACCCAGAACTGGACACACTACTCCAGCTGAGGCTTAATCAGCGTCAAGTAGAGAGGAAGAATTACTTGTCGTATCTTGCTTACAACACTCCTGCTAATACATCCCAGAGTGATGTTTGCTTTTTTTTTACATTCAAACACAAGGTCCTTGAATCTGAAACAAGAGGCAGATAACACCCTGGTAGCTGTCCAAACAGCAGAGTTATGGAACACAAGATCCAAAAGCCAAAGAATAAAGAGTAGACTGTATCTAAGGGAGAGTGCAGCAGGTGCAAGTGGGTCCGGTAATTAGATCTGCATCCATCCTTATCTCGACAGTGAAGCATGGCACTGGAGCTAGCCATAACAGACCACCCTCTGCTATGCTGTCTCCTCTTGCTTTGCGGTTCTATTTTAAGGATTCCTCTCCCTGAGGCTGTGGGGAACTACAAATTAAATGGATCTGACTGAGTTTATTAATTTTACCAGTGTAATGTATTTAATGTAATTTTAAAGCCCTGAGTCTGCGGTGGCTTCCACTGCTGCAAACCTGTCACAGAACTGGGGAGAGGCCCTTGCACTCAGTCAGAAACCAGCACAGCCCCAAAAGAACTTGTTCCATGGGATCATTTTCACTTTTCAGGTAAAATCTGGCTCTGCCTACTTCCTCAGACACCCTCCCCCCAGTAGCCTAAAACTGTTTGGGGAGGTTATTTGGAATCCTTTTAAATGCTCCTGCACTTTGATGTGCTGTTTTGTTTTCTGATGTATTTCTCCATTTAGTTGGCTGTCATAACGTTAGAGCTCCATGGCTGATGGACAGAAACTCAGTAGAGCTGATCTCACTTGAAGCAAACAGCATTTCAGTCCATTTTAAGCAGTGAACAAATCCCGGCTTTTCATAAAAATTCTATGTTCTCAAATATTTCCATATTGTTTCAGGTGGTTGTGAGTGGGTCCTTCTGGATCTCCTAGCCCAGGGGTGGCCAACCTGGGGCTCCGGAGCCACACACGGCTCTTCAGAAGTTTTAATACGCGGCTCCTTGTCTAGGCACCGACTCTTGGGCTGGAGCTACAGGCGCCAACTTTCCAATGTGCCGGGGGGAGAGCTGGTGGGGGGCTGCTGATGTATTACTGTGGCTCTTTGGCAATGTATATTGGTAAATTCTGGCTCCTTCTCAGGCTCAAGTTGACCACCCCTATGCTAGACCATGTTTAATGGCCTTTCCCGCTTTCTGCATTATTCAGAGCAGTAAAACACAAATGTACAATTAAAAGATGCTGGAGATTGCGTCTTCTACCCCAGATGTCAAGATGGCTCACTGAGGGATTCTGTTGAGGACAATTAGTCTCTCTTGAAACAGGAGCCTAAGGATGATGCTGGTGGAAACAACCTGCCCGTCATTGCTTTCTCTTCCTTTTAATCATATCCTGTAGTGCCTCACAGGTACATTGAGGCCAATGGTTCTATTCTGATCTTAGCTTTTGGATCTTGTTGCAGGCTTGCAGTCACTCATTGTGGAGGATTGAGCCCAGTGAAGGTGTAGTTCCCCCGGAGACTAAGGTATCGCTGACTCTGATTGCTAACTTGGATGACACGGTCAAATTCCAAGACAAGGTGAACTTGTTCATACAAAACAGCAATACCTATGTGATCCAAGTTCAGGCCGTTGGCATTGGCACCACGATTGTCACAGACAAACCCTTTGCTCCCGCACTCAACTTGGGACCCCATTTCAGGTAGGTCATCTCTCTGGCTCCCACCTTTTCCGGTGCTCCTTCATCTCCATAGACCAAATAAAGAGCCCCAGCAAGGACGTTTTTTATTGTAGTCCCTTAGGACTGTAGCTACAAGGGCGGTTCCCATTGACTTAAATAGGAGCCACATAACTGCGTTTGAAGACATATTGTAGCCCTTTCAAACTCACTTGCCACATTAGAATGCTAACAAGATGGAATGTGGTTGACAAAATGTCACTAAGTGGAAATTGCAGAGGGTCCAGGAGGCTGAAGATTGAGAAATGATACATAAAAAAAACTTTTATTTTTTGAGCATTCGAACATTTTGCCCCTTTTTTCACCTGATGGGTGGGTCACCCCCACACTCCCCTGTAGCAGCAGTGAACCTTGATGTTGCTCTTTAGCAGTCCCTCTTCTAAATTAACAGTACTGCTTTCTTTCTACCTGCAGCAGGCTCCACATCTCAGTGCCTTGGGGGAGCAGCAAAATTTGTCTTTGTCCTTTAACCTTCCCTAGCTCACTTTTATTTCATGGGTCCCCTGCTGGAGTTCTGTCTATTAGTGTCAGGGCTGGGACGTAGGCAGTCAGGCCTAGTGGTTATCTTGTGGGGTGGGCACAGGTCCCCATTGCCAGCTGGAGTTCAGAACCAGAAGGTCAGGAACTATGAGTTAGATGCCAGGAATCAGGCTGTGTCAGGAAACCAGGTGGTTGGGATCTGGAGACAGGAGCAGGTAGTGCTGGATGTGTGGTCCAAAGCAGGGTGGAACCCAGTTAAACAGTTATATTTAGTCCTGCCATAAGTGCAGGGGACTGGACTAGATGACCTTTCAGGGTCCCTTCTAGTCCTATGATTCTATGACTTCCTGTTCCTTCTTCTGGCATAAACAGGGGAAGTAGGCCAATCAGGAGCCCCAGTCTTCCAACAGTTGGGGCCCAGAGGTGAGTTCTAAGTGAGCTGGGTTTCAAGGAGTCCTGGTTCTCCATGTCTAGATGGCAGCCGATATCAAGTGGAGTGCCCCAAGGGTCGGTCCTGGGGCCAGTTTTGTTCAATATCTTCATAAATGATCTGGAGGATGGTGTGGATTGCATCCTCAGCAAGTTTGCAGATGACACTAAACTGGGAGAAGTGGTAGATACGTTGGAAGGTAGGGATAGGATACAGAGGGACCTAGACAAATTAGAGGATTGGGCCAAAAGAAATCTGATGAGGTTCAACAAGGACAAGTGCACAGTCCTGAACTTAGGACAGAAGAATCCCATGCACCGCTACAGACTAGGGACCGAGTGGCGAGGCAGCAGTTCTGCAGAAAAGGACCTAGGGGTTACAGTCGAAGAGAAGCTGGATATGAGTCAACAGTGTGCCCTTGTTGCCAAGAAGGTTAACAGCATTTTGGGCTGTATAAGTAGGGGCATTGCCAACAGATTGAGGGACATGATCGTTCCCCTCTATTTGACAATGGTGAGGCCTCATCTGGAGTATTGTGTCCAGTTTTGGGCCCCATACTACAAGAAGGATGTGGAAAAATTGGAAAGCTTCCAGCGGAGGGCAACAAAAATGATTAGGGGTCTGGAACACATGACTTATGGAACATGGAACACATGACTTATGAGGAGAGGCTGAGGGAACTGCGATTGTTTAGCCTGCAGAAGAGAAGAATGAGGGGGGATTTGATAGCTGCTTTCAACTACCTGAAAGGGGATTCCAAAGAGGATGGATCTAGACTGTTCTCAGTGATACCAGATGACAGAACAAGGAGTAATGGTCTCAAGTTGCAGTGGGGGAGGTTTAGGCTGGATATTAAGAAAAACTTTTTCACTAGGAGGGTGGTGAAACACTGGAATGCGTTACCTAGGGAGGTGGTGGAATCTCCTTCCTTTGAGGTTTTTAAGATCAGGCTTGACAAAGCCCTGGCGAGGATGATTTAGTTGGGGTTGGTCCTGCTTTGAGCAGCAGGTTGGACTAGATGACCTCCTGAGGTCCCTTCCAACCCTGATATTCTATGATATGCCAGTAAGTCATCAGTGGGGGTTGGAGCGTGATGATCCCCGGGAACCTGCAGATCCAGGTTAGAGACCTGCGAGTCATGACAGCCTCTGTTCTCATCTTTCTTCATTTCTCCCCTCCTCTTGGCTCCTCATCTTTTCCCACTGATCTCTCTTAGTTAGGGCAGAAGCTGGAAGAAAAGTTTTATCTCTTGATTGGAAAAGGGAGAATGACTGCAAGGGCCTTTTCTGAAATTAGTTGGGAAAAGCAAAAGTCCACTAACACTGGATGGTGAATGGAAAGGAGTCTCAAGTGGAAGAATTTAGCTCTAAGGGTTTGAGATACAATAGTTTTCAGTCACCTACGCTAGTTTTGAGCTTTAGTTCCATTTGAGTGTAGATGTTAGGGGCTTTGTGATCCTTGGTTAACTATAAGTAAGGCTATGTTTTAGTCACGGCTATTTTTAGTAAAAGTCATGGACAGGTCATGGGCAGAAAATAAAAATTCATGGACCATGACCTGTTCATGACTTCCGCTATATACCCCTGAATAAAACTTGGACGGCGGTGACCCTGGGGTGCCGCAAGTCCTTGGGGCAGGGAGGCTGGTGGTGAGCAGCTTGGGACCCCCGCTGGTGCTGGGGAGGCATGGGCGGCAGTGCACAGCCTAGGGTTGCCTACTTTCTAATTGCACAGAACTGAACACCCTTGCCCCGCCCCCACTTCCCTGAGGCCCTGCTCCTGCCCCGCCTCTTCTCTGAGGCCCTGCCCCCCTCCATCAAGGCCACCCTCCCTCTGTCACTTGCTCTCTCACACCCTCACTCACTTTCACTAGGTTGGGGTAGGGGATTGGGGTGTGGGATGGGGGTGAGGGGTCTGCGCTGCTTCCCGGGCTGGGGCCTGGGGCTTTCCTAGGCCAGAGCTCCCCTGCGCCAAACTACGTCCTCTATTCAGGTCTCTGCAGCCAGGTCCCTCCCTCTCAGAGCTTGAGAGAGAATGCTCTTTTGCTCCTGGCTTCCCTGGCTGTTATAAGGCCTGCTGGGTCTGTTTGGGGCATGGCCCCCAGCTGCGGCTGCTCTGCTAATCAACCCAGCTCTTCCCCTGCCCCAGCCCTCTCCCAGGACTATCTTAAACCCCTCTGGGCCTGAGCGGGTGTCCACCCTGCTACACTGTGGCTTCTGTGATCTCTAGGACAAACTTGCGGCCTTAACTATAAGCTCCATAAAGGCTTGGGTTTGTTCACCACTGTTTCCATGGTTATTCCTGGTGGTTGATCAGACATGTTCTGATGGCCAGATTGGATGCATCGTGGTAAGATGTTGCCAGCATTACTCAATTCATGTTCTTCTGACAATCTTTTTCCTCCTATCCTGCACCATCTTCTTGGGGTTAAGCCCCCATTGCAACTAGCTGCAAAACTGCAGCTAAAAAAAGTGAAATGGGGCATAGATAGCAAGATGACTTTGTCTTTTACCAAACCAGAAATTAGGCATCTGTACAGAACTTGATTTAAAGTTCAGATCTGTCATTGCACAAGGTGATGTATTTCACACAGCCATTGTATGCTTCAAATGCATTTTTAATATTTTCTTTCACAGATTAACTTGGAATATGGTGTATGGTTTTGTATTTCACCAGGTGTGTTATACTCACTTTTCACTGGCTGCATATTCTTTATGTCCAAAAAAAAGACAGTCACTGTGCCACGAATAATTCCTCTGCCTCAGTATACAGTGAAATAATTACTACCTTGCACTCGATGTTTCTGTACATAATGGAGTCAATGTCTCATTGAATATTCATTTCATGTTAGCTCTGGCTCATAGAATCATAGAATCATAGAATATCAGGGTTGGAAGGGACCCCAGAAGGTCATCTAGTCCAACCCCCTGCTCGAAGCAGGACCAATTCCCAGTTAAATCATCCCAGCCAGGGCTTTGTCAAGCCTGACCTTAAAAACTTCTAAGGAAGGAGATTCTACCACCTCCCTAGGTAACGCATTCCAGTGTTTCACCACCCTCCTAGTGAAAAAGGTTTTCCTAATATCCAACCTAAACCTCCCCCACTGCAACTTGAGACCATTACTCCTTGTCCTGTTCTCTTCTACCACTGAGAATAGTCTAGAACCATGCTCTCTGGAACCACCTCTCAGGTAGTTGAAAGCAGCTATCAAATCCCCCCTCATTCTTCTCTTCTGCAGACTAAACAATCCCAGTTCCCTCAGCCTCTCTTCATAAGTCATGTGTTGCCCTTTGCTGGACTCTCTCCAATTTCTCCACATCCTTCTTGAAGTGTGGGGCCCAAAACTGGACACAGTACTCCAGATGAGGCTTCACCAACGTCGAATAGAGGGGAACAATCACGTCCCTCGATCTGCTCGCTATGCCCCTACTTATACATCCCAAAATGCCATTGGCCTTCTTGGCAACAAGGGCACACTGCTGACTCATATCCAGCTTCTCGTCCACTGTCACCCCTAGGTCCTTTTCCGCAGAACTGCTGCCTAGCCATTCGGTCCCTAGTCTGTAGCTGTGCATTGGGTTCTTCCGTCCTAAGTGCAGGACCCTGCACTTATCCTTATTGAACCTCATCAGATTTCTTTTGGCCCAATCCTCCAGTTTGTCTAGGTCCCTCTGTATCCTATCCATGCCCTCCAGCGTATCTACCACTGCTCCCACTTTAGTATCATCCGCAAATTTGCTGAGAGTGCAATCCACACCATCCTCCAGATCATTTATGATTATATTGAACAAAACCGGCCCCAGGACCGACCCCTGGGGCACTCCACTTGACACCGGCTGCCAACTAGACATGGAGCCATTGATCACTACCCGTTCAGCCCGACAATCTAGCCAACTTTCTACCCACCTTATAGTGCATTCATCCAGCCCATACTTCTTTAACTTGCTGACAAGAATACTGTGGGAGACCATGTCAAAAGCTTTGCTAAAGTCAAGAAACAATACATCCACTGCTTTCCCTTCATCCACAGAACCAGTAATCTCATTATAGAAGGCGATTAGATTAGTCAGGCATGACCTTCCCTTGGTGAATCCATGCTGGCTGTTCCTGATCACTTTCTTCTCATGTAAGTGCTTCAGGATTGATTCCTTGAGGACCTGCTCCATGATTTTTCCAGGGACTGAGGTGAGGCTGACTGGCCTGTAGTTCCCAGGATCCTCCTTCTTCCCTTTTTTAAAGATTGGCACTACATTAGCCTTTTTCCAGTCATCTGGGACTTCCTTCGTTCACCACGAGTTTTCAAAGATAATGGCCAATGGCTCTGCAATCACAGCCACCAATTCCTTTAGCACTCTCGGATGCAACTCGTCTGGCCCCATGGACTTGTGCACATCCAGCTTTTCTAAATAGTCCCTAACCACCTCTTTCTCCACAGGGGGCTGGCCATCTACTCCCCATGTTGTGATGCCCAGCGCAGCAGTCTGGGAGCTGTCCTTGTTAGTGAAGACAGAGGCAAAAAAAGCATTGAGTACATTAGCTTTTTCCACATCCTCTGTCACTAGGTTGCCTCCCTCATTCAGTAAGGGGCCCACACTTTCCTTGGCTTTCTTCTTGTTCCCAACATACCTGAAGAAACCCTTCTTGTTACTCTTGACATCTCTTGCTAGCTGCAGCTCCAGGTGCGATTTGGCCCTCCTGATTTCATTCCTACATGCCCAAGCAATATTTTTATACTCTTCCCTGGTCATATGTCCAACCTTCCACTTCTTGTGAGCTTCTTTTTTATGTTTAAGATCCGCTAGGATTTCACCGTTGAGCCAAGCTGGTCGCCTGCCATATTTACTATTCTTTCGACTCATCGGGATGGTTTGTCCCTGTAACCTCAACAGGGATTCCTTGAAATACTGCCAACTCTCCTGGACTCCTTTCCCCTTCATGTTCGTCCCCCAGGGGATCCTACCCATCAGTTCCCTGAAGGAGTCGAAGTCTGCTTTCCTGAAGTCCAGGGTCCGTATCTTGCTGCTTACCTTTCTTCCCTGTGTCAGGATCCTGAACTCAACCAACTCATGGTCACTGCCTCCCAGATTCCCGTCCACTTTTGCTTCCCTCACTAATTCTTCCCGGTTTGTGAGCAGCAGGTCAAGAAAAGCTCCCCCCCTAGTTGGCTCCTCCAGCACTTGCACCAGGAAATTGTCCCCTACGCTTTCCAAAAACTTCCTGGATTGTCTATGCACTGCTGTATTGCTCTCCCAGCAGATATCAGGAAAATTAAAGTCACCCATGAGAACCAGGGCGTGCGATCTAGTAGCTTCTGCGAGTTGCCGGAAGAAAGCCTCATCTACCTCATCCCCCTGGTCCAGTGGTCTATAGCAGACTCCCACCACTACATCACTCTTGTTGCTCACGCTTCTAAACTTAATCCAGAGACACTCAGGTTTTTCAGCAGTTTCGTACCGGAGCTCTGAGCAGTCATACTGCTCCCTTACATACAGTGCTACTCCCCCACCTTTTCTGCCCTGCCTGTCCTTCCTGAACAGTTTATAACCATCCATGACAGTACTCCAGTCATGTGAGTTATCCCACCAAGTCTCTGTTATTCCAATCACGTCATAGTTCCTTGACATCACCAGGACCTCCAGTTCTCCCCGCTTGTTTCCAAGGCTTTGTGCATTCGTATATAAGCACTTGAGATAACCTGCTGATCGCCCCTCATTCTCAGTATGAGGCAGGAGCCCTCCCCTCACAGAATCATAGAATATCAGGATTGGAAGGGATCTCAGGAATATCACAGGCTCATAGAATCATAGAATATCAGGGTTGGAAGGGATCTCAGGAGGTCATCTAGTCCAACCCCCTGCTCAAAGCAGGACTGATCCCCAACTAAATAATCTCAGCCAGGGCTTTCTCAAGCCTGACCTTAAAAACTTCTAAGGAAGGAGATTCCACCACCTCCCTAGGTAACGCATTCCAGTGCTTCACCACCCTCCTAGTGAAAAAGTTTTTCCTAATATCCAACCTAAACCTCCCCCGCTGCAACTTGAGACCATTACTCCTTGTTCTGTCATCTGCTACCACTGAGAACAGTCTAGATCCATCCTCTTTGGAACCCCCTTTCAAGTAGTTGAAAGCAGCTATCAAATCCCCCCTCATTCTTCTCTTCCGTAGACTAAACATCCCCAGTTCCCTCAGCCTGTCCTCATAAGTCATGTGTTCCAGTTCCCTAATCATTTTTGTTGCCCTCCGCTGGACTCTTTCCAATTTTTCCACATCCTTCTTGTAGTGTGGGGCCCAAAACTGGACACAGTATTCCAGATGAGGCCTCACCAGTCTCGAATAGAGGGGAACTATCACGTCCCTCGATCTGCTGGCAATGCCCCTACTTATACATCCCAAAATGCCAGGGTTATTTAGCCCTGAGGTCACTCCAGTCTAACAGCAGACGGTGCCCGGCCCTGTTCTCACTGTAGTTAATGGGAAAACTATAGACTCTGTCTAGTTTTTGTAGCACACCTACCACCATCTTATCAGAATCTCTTCAGTGGGAACAGACCCGCAGAGCCCTATCCTGCCAGGTGGTGAGCACCTCCTGAGTAAAGGCACTCAGCTTCTATCTGTAGCAGGCCATTAATCTGTAGCAGTTGAAGAAAAGGGCAACAGTCTACCCAGATGGTCAAATACGAATGCACACTGTGTTTTCTAATTGCAATGAAAGAGGATCTCTTTAGCAGCCAAAAAAAAAAAAAAAAGCTTTAGTTTCTCTAGTTAATGGAGTTGCAGAATGCAGGCCACCCGGTGCCCTTTCTTTCCTTTAGTCTGAAATCCCTGGAGGTCATGCATGAATCCAGTTATCGCAGCCAGTTCCCGCAGGGAGGCTCAGGGGGTTGTCAAGCTCCATTGGCTTGGCAGCACAGAGATCTGAACGAGAGGAATCACAGACAGGATTCTGTCCCTTCGGGGTCATGTTGGGAAATGGTCAATATCTCCCCTCCAGTCCTCCAAGGTTTATTTTGTAAAATGTAGATGGATATTTATTTAGCTACACTGCAGCTGGGAGCTGTCTACAATCTGATTGATCTAGCACAGTAAAAACAGCAGTCTGGCCACAGTGGCTTGAGCTAGCTGCTCCTCCCGGGCAGGATTGTATTCATGTGCCTAGCCCAAGCCACCACCTGTGCCCAGTGGCTACACTGAAGGGAAGTTGTAACAGATAACGGGGCTGGGTACTTGCTTGCCTCTTCTGCCATGGCCAGTACAAACCAGCTCACTTTGTGGGACTTGGGACTAGCTTTGCACAGATACATAGAGGATATTAAAAAGATAAAGGTAAGGAGAAGCATGACTACTGCAAATGCTGAGATTTGGTCATTCCTGTTTCATTCTTTATTGCAGCTTGTTAGGTAGCCAGCTGCGGGAGGCTCTGCATAAACTGAGGGCCATTTGACACAGAGTGGCTCTTTAAAAAGTACATTGTGTTAGCCATCGCTTCAAGCCACACAAGTCGCTTTGGATGTCACAACATGGCATTCTGTTAAGAGTTAGCTTTAATGCCGTTGATGCAGTCGAATAGCTGCATTCCAGCAATCATTGAATCATAGGGTTAGAAGGGACTGCAAGGGTCATCTCATCTAACCCCCTGCCAAGATGCAGGATTTGTTGGGTCTAAACCATCCTTTTGAAAACCTCCAGTGAAGAAGCTTCCACAACCTCCCTAGGCATCTGTTCCACTGGCCTACTGCTCTTACAGATAGGAATCTTTTCCTGAGATTTAATCTAAATCTGCTGTGCTGTAGTTTGAACCCATCCATTCTTGTCCTGCCCTCTGGAGCAAGAAAGAACAATGTTTATCCATCTTTTTATGGCAGCCTTTCAAATATTTGAAGACCATTATCAAGACCATTATCATGTCCATATCATATCAAATCTCCTCTTTTCCAAACTAAACATACCCTGTTCCTTCAGCCTTTGCTCACAGGACTTGCATTCCATCCCTTTAAGCATCATTGTCGCTCACTTCTGGATCCTTTCCAGTTTCTCCACATCCTTTCTATACATTGGTGACCAAAACTGGACACAGTCCTCCAGCTGAGGCCTAGCCAGTGCTGAGTGGTGTGGTACTATCACCTCCCATGACTTGCATGTTATGCCTCTGTTAATGCAACCAAAATTGCATTTGCTTTTTTTGCCACAGCATCACATTGCTGACTCATGTTGATTGTGATCCACCACAACTCCCAGATCTTTCTCAGCAGTGCTGCTGCCAAGCCAGTTATCCCCCGTTCTGTATTTGTGCATTTGGTTTTTCTTCCCTAAATGTAGAACCTTACATTTGTCTTTGTTGAATTTCATTTTGTTGTCGATAGCCCAGTTCTCCAAATTATCAAGATCCCTCTGAATTTTAGCTTTATCTTCCAAAGTACTGGCAACTCCCCCTTTCCCCCCCCAAGCTTTGTGTCATCTGCACATTTGATCAGTATGCTCTCTATTCCTACATGCTGGTCATTAATACAGATGTTAAACAACTGGACCCAGCACAGAACCCTGTGGAACCCCACTTGAGACTTCCCTCCAACCCAACATCATTCCATTAATAGTTACTCTTTGTTTGTGTTTTTTTAACCAATTATGTATCCACTTAATGTGAGTTCCGCCAAACCTGCATTTCTCCAGCTCACTTATCAGAATGTCATGTGGGACTGTGTCAAAAGCCTTGCTGAAGTCCAGGTATATTATCTCCACCGCATTCCTCCTATCTACCAAACCAGTTACCCTGTCAAAGAAGGAAATCCAGCTGGTTTGGCATGATTTGTTCTTGATAAATCTGAGCTGGCTGCTAGTGATCACCCCTTCGTCCCCCCACTGTTGGCAAATGGAATGCTTTATACATTGCTCTAGTAGCTTCCCAGTTAAATAAATGACTTTTTGCTCTCTCTTGGTAGAGACACCCCACCATCAGTAACCTTTTCCATCTGCCTCCATTCTGCTGTTCTAGTCTGGATCCCTGCTGCTATCGCTTCAAGATAACCAACCGTGGACGACGAACCCATCAGCTCTACTGGATGACAGAAGGTTTCCCTCCATTTCGCCCGCGTAACCGTTTCCCTGCTATTAGTAATGCCAAGGGCAAGAATTCCTCCCAGAGACCAGAGACCCCCTCTCCAGTGTTTAAGCTTCATCCATTAAGGATGGAGCTGATCCCAGGCAAGACCATGGATATGATGCTGGAAGGCTTCTCTGACACCCCTAAGGTAAAGGACTGCAAGAGCTGCAGAGTTTCAATTAGGTTGTTGCAACTGGTATTTCTTAGCTGGTCCCTTGACATTTATCTTAGAAAATGATCAATGTCTTGCAAGAATTGCTGTAATGCCACAAGTTACCATGGTAGCACCAGTTGCGTTTCTTGCTTGAGCACTATTAGTCGCTAAGGCTTTTCTTGTTACTATAGCTACCATAAACCCAACATTCAAATGCCAAAATACCAGCTGACTTCTGGGGCAAGCAGCAAGTTACAGGGAGTCATGTGTTGAGGCAGAAGGGAAGCTGAAGAAATAATATAGCAGTGTCTGGAGAGATTAGGATCACGGGCAGAAAGTAATTAGAAAAATGCAAGGTAATATAATGGGAGAGGGGAATAATCCAAAACACAGCTATGTAATGGGAGGGAGTAACCTCCAACATAGTCATTACTTATATTTATAAAGAAATAAAAAAATGTCCATTTAACATGCTGTGTCCTGTTGGGAAATGTTAGACCTAATGCATTGTTTTTAAAGAACACAGAGTGATATCTTCCACTCTAAGAGGCTGTTCCCACTGATCATTATATTTGACAGCTCATTTCTCATCAATATTTTCCATTCCAGTATGCCCTAGCCCTTATGTCCCAGGGACAGCATGGGACATCAAGTATAGCACTGCTACATGCTATGAAAGGCACCAAACCCAGGCTCCAACAGGCTAATGGGGGGAAATCAGGAATGCTGAAAGTGACTTAGGTGTGATAATGGACAACAAAGTCCAGGGCTGTGTGTATGCACATTACAGCACAGGGACCTAATCAGCCCTTTCCACTGACCCCACACTCCCCTTTCCTTTCTTGAGTGAAAGGGAGCCTGCACCATCGGTGTGAGGTTTGGGAAGGACTAAGAAGTGGGTGTGAAGCTTCCTCCTTTCCTCCCCTTAGCCCAATGGAAGTCCTTCTGCAGGGTTCTGGTTTAACAGGCAGGGAGGGAGAAGAGAGGAGTTGCCAGTCAAGCTGTTCTGGATCCTCCTGCTTCAGAACTGCAGGCCATAGCTGTGCGTAGTAACGCAGAGGGAATGTTTATGAGCTTGTGTTGTCCCTGATGTCAGTGCTTTGGAATGCTCCTGGGGGAGAGGTGTCTCTGGAGTACTCACCAGCTAGCTGTCCCTCTTGGAGGAAATCTTCTGTTCCCTCCTGGGCTATGGCATGTCAGGGGAATAGATAGCATAACAGAGACAAAGGGATGTCAGTGTGGTTGCCCTTCCCTCCGGCAGATCCCCAATGGTCTATGAGCTTAGTGGGGTGGAAATCTTGTGCTATGTCATGGGGGGAGACCCTGTCTGTCCCAACTGGTGGCAGAAGAAAACCCAGTTTTCACACTTCTGCATGGCTTTTTCCAGGTAGCAGACATTCTGATTGCTGTATGGTTCTGTTGGGATATGGACACCTCATTACCTGATAGATGTTGACAAATTGGATTGGGCCTAAAGAAGAGAATCAAACAATCAGGAGGCTAGAGGGATTGACTTACTGTCAGCATCCTGACAAGAGCAGTCAGGACCAAGGGTCAGAGCCAGGTGAAACCGGGGACTGAGAGTAGCAGAGGAGTTCATGGTCAAATTCCAGGCTGGGGTTAATACCAAGGATCCGAGTCCAGATCAGGAGGCGAGATCCAAATCAAGCCAAGGTCAAAGACAGGAATTCAAGAACGAGAATGATCATGGCAGCTACAGGATATCCACTCTGTTGCCTAGACACTTCCTGGACCATCCCTTGGGTTTACATAGGGTAGGGAGCCAATTCGGAGCCATGAGGCTGCTGCCTCTCAGACCCCCCGAGGCAGGACTCTCCGTGGTCTGTGCCTACAGCAGGCATGAGTAGTGGAGCATGAGCTGGTTATAGCTGCTGCTGGGTAGCAGCATGTAGGTGTTCACTGCCCTGCAGCTATGGGCTCAAGACTGAGAAGGGCTCTGGGTACATAGCTTGGTTATGTGACAACTTTGGACTGGGAGGGTGCCAAACTCCAGGGAAGGAGAAAAATGTGTTGTTATAGCACCATAGGGGATAGCTTAGGAGTAATGGGATGAAATTGAAGAAGATTTGCAGATGATACAAAACTGCTCAAGAGAGTTAAGTCCCAGGCAAACTGTGAAGCGCTACAAAAGGATCTCACAAAACTAGGTGACTGGGGAAAAAAATGACAGACGAAATTAAGTATCGAAAAATGCAAAGTAATGCATGTTGGAAAACATAATCCCAACTATACATATAAAATGATGGGGTCTAAATTAGTTTTTACAACTCATGAAAGAGATCTTGGAGTCATGGTGGCTAGTTCTTTGAAAACATCCACTCAAAAAAACAAACAGAATGTTGGGAATCATTAAGAAAGGGATGGATAATAAGACAGAAAATATCATGTTGCCTCTATATAAATCCATGGTACGCCCACATCTTGAATACTGCGTGCAGATGTGGTTGCCCCATCTCAAAAAAGTTATATTGGAATTGGAAAAGGTTCAGAAAAGGGCAACAAAAATTATTAGGGGTATGGAGCAGCTTCCGTATGAGGAGAGATTAATAAGACTGGGACTGTTCAGCTTGAAAAAGAGACGGCTAAGTGGGGATATGATAGAGGGCTATAAAATCATGACAGGTTTGGAGAAAATAAATAAGGAAGTGTTACTTACTCCTCCTCCTCACACAAGAACTAGGTTTCACCAAATGAAATTAATAGGCAGCAGGTTTAAAACAAACAAAAGGAAGTATTTCTTCACACAACGCACAGTCAGTCTGTGGAACTCTTTGCCAGAGGATGTTGTGAAGGCCAAGACTATAATAGGGTTCAAAAAAGAACTAGATAAGTTCATGGAGGACAGGTCCATCGATGGCTATTAGCCAGGATGGACAAGGATGGTGTCCCTAGCCACTGTTTGCCAGAAGCTGGGAATGGGCGACAGGGGATGGTTCAATTGATGATTCCCTGTTCTGTTCATTCCCTCTAAAGCAGCTGGCACTGGCCACTGTCGGCAGACAGGATACTGGGCTAGATGGACCTTTGGTCTGACCCAGTATGGCCGTTCTTGTGTAAGGGAAAGTGTAAGGTGACTCTGAAAAATCTCCTGACGTGAAAGTTGTTATGTTGGTCAGTTGACTCCCAAGGAATGTGTTGCAAGCCGCAATGCAGAGGACTTTTAAAACTGGATCAGACAAACACAGAGGAGGGAGGAATCTTGCATTGACAAAGAAAAGAGCTGACTGAATTATTGGGTCCTTTCTGCCTATAATTTCTGTGATGGTTTTGAGGGCAGGTTTTCTGGCATCAGGATTCCTTTTCAATCTATTTTCCTTAATATAGCACCTGTTTTTTTAAAAATGATTCCCTCCAGTTTTATAGAAGTGTGGTGCTTGGCAAAGGGATAAATCATAAAAATAGTCATTTGATGCTTTAGTTATTATGGTCATAGGTAGCACCTAATTCACAAATGTCTTCATCCGGAGTTCCAGAACACATGGTATTATGGACATTTTAGTATTGAAAAAACAGAATGCAGTGTAAAGAAACACAGGACATTTTACAGACAGATGTATATATCTTTATGACTATAGGCCATGGTGCCCAGTGAGTGCCAAGGGTAGGTAACAGGCTGCTGTACGTGGACCTGGAACCCATTGGCTTTGTACCAGCAGCCAATACGTATCTCAATCCTGACACTGTGCTGTGACTGTTTCCTGCGCAGGTCGTGAAGGAACGGTTGATTTGCCATGCCATTATAGGGAAGCAGTCTGGGAAGGAACAGATAATGAAAGTCGACGTCACATGTGAATTCATTGCACCCATTCTGCACCTCTCCTCCAGAGAGATCACTTTCCGAGTGGAGAAGGTAAACCATTAGGCTGACTCTTGGCATTTAATAGATAGTCAGCCAAATGGCTGTTTGAAAGGATATGGTGTGTGTGTGCGCACGCATGTATGTATATACACAAACATGTGCAAAGACTGTGTGAAATCCTGGCCCCATTGAAATCAATGGCAGTTTTTCAATTGACTTCAGTGGGGTTAGGATTTCACGTTTAATAGTGTTTTATATGGTCAACCTCCTTTACAAGCATTAATTAATTATTCCCCACTGTCCCCCTGTGGCTGTGGGTAGATAAGAATGATTATCTCCATTCTACACCAAGCGACGCTCAGGGCATGTCTATGCTGGAGCTCTAAGGTGTCATTCCGAGCTTGAGTAGCCATACCTGCACTAGCTGTGATTGAGCTACCATGCTAAAAATAGATGTGCAGCTGCGGCGGTGCAAGCAGTGGGAGGGTTCCCTGCCCTGAGTACCTACTTGTCATCTTGGCTGGGATCATACTTGGGGCGGCCAGCCATGGCGGCCCCACTTCTATTTTTGCCACACTAGCTCAATCCCAGCTAGGGCGGGGGTGTTTCCTTGAGCTGGAAATTACACCTCCCAACTCCTCCCCAAGGCCACTGGGCAAGTCGCACGTTAGTGTGTTGTGTAATAAAGAACTGATCAGCTTCCATGTGGGATGGTGCCATGGCTGGCAATGCCAAGGCCACGAGCGGGGTTCCAGATCATCACACATGAATGCCAGTCAAACCATTGCCCCACCCCATTATGTGAGCTCTCGGTGCATCTGATTTAGGAAAGATTCAAAGACTTTTTAAAAATGTTGTGGAGATTATTTTTTGTTCCCTTCCATCAGTATAGCTAGGTGCCTTGGTTACCACTAGTCCATCTGTACTGGGGGAGTCATGACAAACTCTCAAAAGTACCAGTTCTATACCTAATGTTGTCATGATATGGCAGTCTGTTATACCAGGTCTTTCCAGGACGAGGATAGACTCCTAGTCCTTCACTGGAGCCATGACAATTTATACCAGTTGAGGTTCTGCCCCACTGTACTTGAAATTAGGTTGACAAGAGAAACTGTAGTTTCCTACTTTCCCTTCAGGTCCAAATGGATGCACTACAAGGTGGGTAGAAAGCTGGCTAGATTGTCGGGCTCAACGGGTAGTGATCAATGGCTCCATCTCTAGTTGGCAGCCGGTATTTAGCGGAGTGCCCCAAGGGTCGGTCCTGGGGCCGGTTTTGTTCAATATCTTCGTTAATGATCTGGAGGATGGTGCGGATTGCACCCTCAGCAAGTTTGCGGATGACACTAAACTGGGAGGAGTGGTAGATACGCTGGAGGGTAGGGACAGGATACAGAGGGACCTAGACAAATTGGAGGATTGGGCCAAAAGAAATCTGATGAGATTCAACAAGGACAAGTGCAGAGTCCTGCACTTAGGACGGAAGAATCCAATGAAACGCTACAGACTAGGGACCGAATGGCTAGGCAGCCAGTTCTGCAGAGAAGGATCTAGGGGTGACAGTGGACGAGAAGCTGGATATGAGTCACCAGTGTGCCGTTGTTGCTGAGAAGGCCAATGGCATTTTGGGATGCATAAGTGGGGCATTGCCAGCAGATCGAGGGATGTGATCGTTCCCCTCTGTTCGACATTGGTGAGGCCTCATCTGGAGTACTGTGTCCAGTTTTGGGCCCCACACTACAAGAAGGATGTGAAAAAATTGGAGAGAGTCCAGCGAAGGGCAACAAAAATGATTAGGGGTCTAGAACACATGACTTATGAGGAGAGGCTGAGGGAACTGGGATTGTTTAGTCTATGGAAGAGAAGAATGAGGGGGGATTTGATAGCTGCTTTTAACTACCTGAAAGGTGGATCCAAAGAGGATGGATCTAGACTGTTCTCAGTGATAGCAGATGACAGAACGAGGAGTAATGGTCTCAAGTTGCAGTGGGGGGGGTCTAGGTTGGATATTAGGAAAAACTTTTTCACTAGGCGTGTGGTGAAGCACTGGAATGCGTTACCTAGGGAGGTGGTGGAATCCCCTTCCTTAGAAGTTTTTAAGGTCAGGCTTGACAAAGCCCTGGCTGGGATGATTTAGTTGGGATTAGTCCTGCTCTGGGTAGGGGGTTGGACTAGATAGCCTCCAGAGGTCCCTTCCAACTCTGTTATTCTATGATTCTAAATCTGCTCTCCACACTATTGATATATGAACTGGTGTATTAACGCATCTCCATTCTTGCCAATTGCTTTTTCCTCTGTATTCATAAGGATTCGTAGACATTCTTAAGCAACTGCTGTGTTAAGAAATGTAACTCTCATACATAAGCAGTTCAATCCCACTCATCTCTGCAACCAGATTCCTGCATCTTCATCCCCTATCCTGCAGGATATCTGATGATGGGAAGCAATTTTCCCACCCCACTCCTGTTTGTTCATCCCTATTCATAGAATCATAGAATCATAGAATATCAGGGTTGGAAGGGACCCCAGAAGGTCATCTAGTCCAACCCCCTGCTCGAAGCAGGACCAATTCCCAGTTAAATCATCCCAGCCAGGGCTTTGTCAAGCCTGACCTTAAAAACCTCTAAGGAAGGAGATTCTACCACCTCCATAGGTAACGCATTCCAGTGTTTCACCACCCTCTTAGTGAAAAAGTTTTTCCGAATATCCAATCTAAACCTCCCCCACTGCAACTTGAGACCATTACTCCTCGTTCTGTCATCTGCTACCATTGAGAACAGTCCGGAGCCATCCTCTTTGGAACCCCCTTTCAGGTAGTTGAAAGCAGCTATCAAATCCCCCCTCATTCTTCTCTTCTGCAGGCTAAACAATCCCAGCTCCCTCAGCCTCTCCTCATAACTCATGTGTTCCAGTCCCCTAATCATTTTTGTTGCCCTTCGCTGGACTCTCTCCAATTTATCCACATCCTTCTTGAAGTGTGGGGCCCAAAACTGGACACAGTACTCCAGATGAGGCCTCACCAATGTCGAATAGAGGGGAACGATCACGTCCCTCGATCTGCTCGCTATGCCCCTACTTATACATCCCAAAATGCCATTGGCCTTCTTGGCAACAAGGGCACACTGCTGACTCATATCCAGCTTCTCGTCCACTGTCACCCCTAGGTCCTTTTCCGCAGAACTGCTGCCTAGCTATTCGGTCCCTAGTCTGTAGCTGTGCATTGAGTTCTTCCGTCCTAAGTGCAGGACCCTGCACTTATCCTTATTGAACCTCATCAGATTTCTTTTGGCCCAATCCTCCAATTTGTCTAGGTCTTTCTGTATCCTATCCCTCCCCTCCAGCGTATCTACCACTCCTCCCAGTTTAGTATCATCCGCAAATTTGCTGAGAGTGCAATCCACACCATCCTCCAGATTCTCTATTTCCCACAGCCAGCAATGTTGCAGAACCGCAGTTCTGTTATGTAGTCCAATGGTTCTCAGACTTCATTGCACCTCAACCCCATTCTGACAACAAAAATTACTACAGGACCCCAGGAGGGGGGACAGAAGCCTGAGCCTACCTAAGCCCCGCCATCCCGGGGGTGGGGATTGCAAAGCCAAAGCCCCACAGCCCCAGGCCAGGGGGCCAAAGCCCAAGCCCTCAGGCCCAGCAAGTCTAAGCCAGCCCTGGCGACTCCATTAAAATGGGGTCACAATCCACTTTGGGGTCCCAACCCACAGTTTGAGAACCACTGATGGAGCCCGTATGAATGAGCTGTTAGAACTCAACATTCAGGTTTAATTTGGTGCCATCCAGTTGTCCCAGCTGTCTCTCTGCATTCGGTTTGGTTCCATACCCTCTGATTTATTGGCTGTAATGACACAATCACTGCTTGAGATAAATACATTTAGTTTCCCAAACACCATCTACTTTATAGAAACTGATCATAAACCTCTGAGAAATGCAAGGTGTAAACAGGAATGAATAGGCTAGATTGGGACCCTGCCACTCTTTTTTTGTCTTTATAGCAGAAAGGACAGGAAACACTTTGCACCTGAGCTATTCAGGATCCTAGCCTAGTGCATATGCAGCACCATTTTCTTTCTTGCTTGTCTTTCTCATGCAAGTAGCCCCAGTGACTTTAATGGGACTCAGATCAGTAATATTGGCAGGATTTACTCTGTGAATGAAAGCCCTTTGTGCCAGTGAGGCTGAGAAAGATTCACTGTCTATTAGTTAAAGTGTAGGACTTGTAGTCAGGAAACCTGTGTTCTGTTGCCCACTCTGCCACTGCACTTTCCTGTGTGATCTTGGTCAAGTCATTTTACTTCTTTGTGCCTCTACTTCCCCATCTGGAAAATGGGGATAGTAATACTTCCCTGCCTCACATGTTATAGTTTATGGTAAATGCATTTGAGGGAGAAAAGGGCTAGAATGTGCAGAGTATTAATAGTGATAGAGCTGGTTGAAATTTTTCAAACTTTGCCAATTTTGGGTGTGTGAGAAAATTTTGAAATTAAAAGAAAAGGAGGGGAGAGGGAAGGGGAGAAATTGACAAAATTGAATCTTTGACCAGTTATACAGCTGGTCATAATTGTTTTTGAATTTTGATTAAATTTCAAGTTTGAACATTTTGAAAATTGGGGAAAGGAACCCAGGAAGAAATGAGGGGAAAGAATAATAGATACCAAGGCCAGAAAGGGACCATTGTGATCATCTAGTCTGACCTCTTGTATACCACAGGCCCGAGAACGTTCCCAAAATAATTCCTAGAGCAGATCTTGTAGAAAAACATCCAATCTTGATTTTAAAATTGTCAGTGATAGAGAATCCACCATGACACTGGGTAAATTGTTCCAGTGGCTAATTACTCTCACTTAAAATTTTATGCCTTATTTCCTTATCCTTATTTTTTCTTGTGACATTGTAGAAACACAAAGCTACACCCTGCTTCATACAGAAAATGCTTTATCACCACCCTAACAGAGCCACCCCGGCCGTGTCCGCACAAAGATTTGCATGTTGGACTTTGCTCATGCCACAAAGGCTGTAGAAATGAGTTGCCGTGCTGTGTGGAGGGTTGAAATCTCCCCCCCAGTCCCAGTCGCCTGCCTGCAGCCCAGTCGTCATAGTGGGCATGTGCTTTTCCTGGGTTTCTCTTGCTTTCTCACACGGCTTTGCATCTACACAGCACCCCAGTGATGTCCTGACTTCACAGTATGAACCTCTGATCTTAAAGAACATCTCCTCCCTGCCACTCAGCGTTCTCCTGTCCCTTCAAGCACCCTTCTTCCTCTGTGATACAGACCAGCAAACACTGCCAGCCGAGGTTCAGGTAAGCAGAGCATAGGTTTCATGCAAGGCTCCTTGGTGTGTTTGTGTCTGAGGAGCAAAGAGCAGGTAGGTTTCCAAAGGGTAGCACTGGGATTAATTCTATATGATCATCAGCATGTTGGTCTGAATTAAATCTGAAAGCAAAGCAAACTATTGGATCATCCGACACCCACACTTCTGAGTATGTGAAATACACTTGGTCTAAGGTAACTGTTCTTAAGGCCAGGAGGTCTGAGGAGCAGCAGAGTAATGCCTTCTTTTGGGGATAGGCAGCAGGGGCCCTTGTTCTTTTGTATCTATCCATAGTAGGGAGTCCGTTCTCCACTGCAACTCATCGGGTTATCTCAAGTGCCTATACACAAATGCAAGAAGCCTGGGAAACAAGCAGGGAGAACTGGAAGTCCTGGCAAAGTCAAGGAATTATGATGTGATTGGAATAACAGAGACTTGGTGGGATAACTCACATGACTGGAGTACTGTCATGGATGGATATAAGCTGTTCAGGAAGGCAGGGCAGAAAAGGTGGGGGAGTTGCACTGTATGTAAGAGAGCAGTATGACTGCTCAGAGCTCAAGTATAAAACTGCAGAAAAACCTGAGAGTCTCTGGATTAAGTTTAAAAGTGTGAGCAACAAGGGTGATGTCATGGTGGGAGTCTGCTATAGACCACCGGACCAGGGGGATGAGTTGGACGAGGCTTTCTTCCGGCAACTCGCAGAAGTTACTAGATCGCATGCCCTGGTTCTCATGGGTGACTTCAATCACCCTGATATCTGCTGGGAGAGCAATACAGTGGTGCACAGACAATCCAGGAAGTTTTTGGAAACTGTAGGGTGTGAGCTGGATGAATGGACTATAAGGTGGATAGAAAGCTGGCTAGATTGTCGGGCTCAACGGGTAGTGATCAATGGCTCCATGTCTAGTTGGCAGCCGGTATCAAGTGAAGTACCCCAGGGATCGGTCCTGGGGCCGGTTTTGTTCAATATCTTCATAAATGATCTGGAGGATGGTGTGTATTGCACCCTCAGCAAGTTTGCGGATGACACTAAACTGGGAGGAGTGGTAGAAACGCTGGAGGGCAGGGATAGGATACAGAGGGCCCTAGACAAATTGGAGGATTGGGCCAAAAGAAATCTGATGAGGTTAACAAGGACAAGTGCAGAGTCCTGCACTTAGGATGGAACAATCCCATGCACCACTGCAGACTAGGGACCGAGTGGCTAGGCAGCAGTTCTCCAGAAAAGGACCCAGGGGTTACAGTGGACAAGAAGCTGGATATGAGTCAACAGTGTGTCCTTGTTGCCAAAAAGGCCAATGGCATTTTGGGATGTATAAGTAGGGGCATTGCAAGCAGATTGAGGGAGATGATCGTTCCCCTCTATTCGACATTGGTGAGGCCTCATCTGGAGTATCGTGTCCAGTTTTGGTCCCCACACTACAAGAAGGATGTGGAAAAATTGGAAAACCTCCAGCGGAAGGCAACAAAAATGATGAGGGGACTGGAACACATGACTTATGAGGAGAGGCTGAGGGAACTGGGATTGTTTAGTGTGCAGAAGAATGAGGGGGGATTTGACAGCTGCTTTCAACTACCTGAAAGGGGGTTCCAAAGAGGATGGCTCTAGACTGTTCTCAATGGTAGCAGATGACAGAACAAGGAGTAATGGTCTCAAGTTGCAGTGGGGAGGTTTAGGTTGGACATTAGGAAAAACATTTTCACTAAGAGGGTGGTGAAGCACTGGAATGGGTTACCTAGGAAGGTGACGGAATCTCCTTCCTTTGAGGTTTTTAAGGTCAGGCTTGACAAAGCCCTGGCTGGGATGATTTATTTGGGGATTGGTCCTGCTTTGAGCAGGGGGTTGGACTAGATTATCTACTGAGGACCCTTCCAACCCTGATATTCTGTGATTCCATGAGTGAGAGGGAGCCCCTGTCTGGCTGCTAGGACTGGCATGCTGAGGCCCTGAGGGAAGGGTGAAGAATCATAGAATCATAGAATATCAGGGTTGGAAGTGACCTCAGGAGGTCCTTTTTTGGCCCAGTCCTCTAATTTGTCTAGATCTCTCTGTAACCTATCCCTACCCTCCAGCGTATCTACCACTCCTCCCAGTTTAGTGTCATCTGCAAACTTGCTGAGGGTGCAGTCAATGCTATCCTCCAGGTCATTAATGAAGATATTGATCAAGACCGGCCCCAGGACGACCCTTGGGGAACTCCACTTGATACCGGCTGCCAACTAGACATGGAGCCATTGATCTAGCCAGCTTTCTATCCACCTTATAGTCCATTCATCCAGCCCATACTTCTTTAACTTGCTGGCAAGAATACTGTGGAAGACCATGTCAAAAGCTTTGCTAAAGTCAAGGAATAACATGTCCACTGTTTCTGTCCAGCACTGCTCTCTCCAGAGTGCTAGCTTCTTTCTGCCTGCCAGGCACCCAGTCCTCCCTCCTTGAACTACAGGGAGTAACTGACCCTGCTCTGTCCTGCGGCTTTTATACTGGCCTGCCAGGCTCTAACTGGCAGCTCCTTGCAGCCCCTCTTCTATTGGCTGCTTCTTGCACAGCTTCCACAGGGCTCTATTAACCCTTACAGGCCAGTGTGGGGCCAATGCCACATCGCAAGGTCTTGTGATAGACCCCACTCCATTTAAAGAGGGGTTAGCCAATCCACAGGCGAAGGTCCATCCAGGTGATCCCAAGCATAGGCACCGATGGGGTGGGGTGTGGCCTTGAGGGAAGGGGTGGAGTTCAGGCAGGGCTGGGGGCAGAGCGAGGGTGGGAAGGATTGGAGTGGGGGCATGGGTGGAGGGTAGGGGGGGTTGAGCACGCCCCGGGTAGAGAGGAAGTTGGCGCCTATGATCCCAAGGCTGGTGTATAGGCTCCTCAAGGGAGGCAGTTGCTCCAGTTTCCTCAATATCACTACCTGGCCAGGAGCATTCCCCTTGCCTAGTAGTTCTGGTAGTCTGCCCCTGCTCCGGCCCCTGCTCCAGCCTCAGCCAGCTGCCTTGTGTTCTGACACGCCTATGTCAATGGAGTTACACTGAAGTAAAACCAGTGCAAGTGAGATCAGAATCAGGCCTGCTGACTCATCACACTTGCCATAGTATTGCATGAAATTGCCACATCACTTCCTGGCAAGAAATGTTCTCCTCGGTTTGGGTTGAGCAAAACCATTGGAGCTTGAGGTTTTGCAAACTTCAGACTAATTTAGAGGTTTGACAGAACTAGTTTGAGTTCCTGACCTTTTTTCTTGACTCATGTTTCCCTCCCCCACCCAAATGGTTATTCACTTACAAAATCGGGAACATAGGGAATCCTGTGTTCTGTATTAGTGATAGGGGACTACCCCTTGTATTTAGGACTTTGTGGTTACCAATTTGTTGCAAACAGTAGCCACTTAATAGTGACAACAGGGCTAGCCGTAAGATCCTCCTGCTCAAAAAGCACCATCCCCTAGCACTTCAGTTAAAGGAGATGCTCTATAACTATGAACAGGACAGGGCTTATGGCACATAGAGGAGCAGTTCTTATTTTATAGTTTTATACAGGAGCAATAGTGACACACAAATCACAGCCAGTTCACAGTATGCTGTCTTTATTTCTTCCATTGGCTTTTTTCTCTCTGTACTGTTCGCTTTTTTTTCAATCCCTCGTAAATACAACATGAACCCAGCAATGTACTGGTTAGTCAAAACTTTGAGGGGTTCAAAATTCAGCAAAACTATTATCTGCTGGATTGATGCAATGCAGAGGAATGTGTGTGAATCTGACAAGGTCTGAAACATGACTCGTTGGGGGGTGATCTGCCAGACACTTAGACATGCTATAACGAGGCTTAGAGATGGATGGGCTGAGATGCCCATATTTTTTTCATGGTTTGTCATTGTGCGTTTGTGCATTTCACGCCATTGGACCAGTAAAGTTCAGTCCAACGGTGATTAACCCCTGTCTGTCTCAATACAGCCCAGGACACTAGAGACTGGAGAGGAGCAGCATCTCTCCATCAGGTTTGACCCTTCCTACAGAAAGGATTTGAACATCCGGGTTGCAGAGGAGGTCCTGACTATCCGGTATCTGGAACACCCTCATGAGGACCAGGTCACGCTTCGGGGTGAAGTGCACTTCCCAAACCTCCACTTCCAGACTATGGATTTGGATTTTGGCTGCATCTTGAATGACACCGAGGTTGTACGTTACATCAAAATGACCAACTGCAGCCCGCTCTTCGTCAAGTACCACTGGTCCTTTCTGATGGACAGTGATGGGAACCAGATAAGGTAGAGGCGGCATTGCCTAATCTATTATCCTTGGAGCTTTCCTCTTTCTTGTGTTAGTGTTTTGTTCCTTCATGAAACCCAAGACTTTGCATGGAATTGGACTGATTTCTTTAAACTTCCTCCATTTGGAAATAGTTCCCACTGTCTCTGCTCTGACAACCTGCCAGTCTGATTGGGGGAGGCTAGCTGCGTGAAAGCCAGATGGGGTGTTGGGGAGGTTGTGCTTGAGAGGCAATATCCATCCTGCTAAACCAAGGCCACAATAGGAGTTGACAGATTAGCCCCCTACCTTTGCAGCTGCTTGTCTAATCGGTGGACTCAGTCGCAACTGAAGCCCTTTCATATAATTTGTGGGAGGTGTAGGGGCCAATGGATTCACAAAGCCCTATATCCCATAGTTACGCCCATGCCAGCAGCCTGTTCATGACATTAATAGTGCAGAGGCCCAATCTACTGCCCCTCCACTGCAAAGCCCAGTGCGGCCCCAGTGGGGGTGTAAGGTGGTATGGAGGGCTTTATCAGGCCTCCTTGCCCGGTGTGGGATTCTGCCCCTAGTAGGGGTTTTTTTTCTAACCTATTAAAGTGCTTATCACATGCACTGAACTGTTGTTAAAAACAATCTGTAAAGGAATAGTGAATTCTGTAGCTCAGCCATCAATGTTCTCTGCTCAGCCGTCAGTATTGTTTGCCTGCATGTCCTTAGGGAATCAGAACTGCTCAGCTTTGTTTTGAGGGTTCCCAAGCCAAGGAAAATGCGTTGAGCCATTCTTGCAGTATAACCATCAGAGCACGTCTATAAATACATGCCCAGCAGCTCTCCCCAGCTCAGCACACTACAACAGTAGAGTTTGGGCAGTTGTTCTAATTACAGTAGCAAATGTTTTTTTCAGAATGCCCCAGGAAACCTGACAAACTTAACCGCTGAGTATTGATGTGCTGCCATTCTGAATAACATAAGCCATCAGTAAATAATTTCACTTAGGAAACTGGGGTCTGGCTCACAGGAGGGACCTTTTGGGAAGTGGAGGAGATCAGATATTGATACTTGGAGAGTTTGGGGAGTAAATTCAGACATTGGAGTAATTCATTCAGGGTTTGAGCCTGCCACCAAGTGCTGGGTGCCCTCAGCTCCCACTGAAGTTCATGCCCCTTGCAGAATCAGGCTAGCAAGGATCCCAGGATAGAGAAGAGAGAAAAGGCTGGAGGGGCAGGTGGAATACATGGACTGGGGGAAAGTCATCGGCTGTTATATCAATGCTTGGAGGCTCCAGTCATCTCCAGGCAAATTAGATTAATGTTTAATTACAAGCTAAAGAGAGACTCTAATGTTGGTTATTGAACAGTGGTTATATATTTTAGAGTAAGGTAAGTGAGGTAAGCACATTACTATGAAGCCGGCATGGAATTAATTTCATCTGTGACCATTCGCTGGCTGAATGCCTAGGTAGCTGTTGTTATGTTTTAAATATCTTTGCATTTTCGGAAACACGAGGCCCAAATCGGCTTCCAGGTTTTCATGACCCATGTCCATTTAAATCTGTTCCATTGAGTCTGAGCCTGTGATGTGCAAAGTGCCTCCTGCTGGGTGTGGAGTGCATTCAGCTCCTACTGACTCCATGGGCAGTTGAGGGATCTGAGCACATGGCAGGATGGGGCCCTATGCTCCAATGGGCTCTGGCTTTTTCCTTAATGCGATGGAATTTAGGAGAGTGGCTCATTCTCTATTCTGCTCTGCTTGTTAATTAAGCAACAATGTACTCTCTATCCATCCCTCAGCAGACACTACATGACTCTCCATGGCAGAACTGGGGCCCCAAGTCCATCTTTGAGCTAACACCTCAAATTCCTCATTAAGTGGCCAGTCTCAGAGCATTGTCTCAGATATTTCTATTCTGCATTAAACACTATTGGTATTGTACAGTCTAAATAATCATGTGGCGCTAACTCGGCCTGACATTGTTGTTGTTAAACACCAGGATCCATGAGTTGAAATCAGTGTAGTTTAGCCATCTGTCTACCCATCCACCCATTGCCCACCACCAGTGTATTTGAGTTTCATTGAGATTAACGTGCCCATTTTGGCTGGGAGAGAAGATTGTGTCTTTATTTTTATTTCCTTTGGATGGACAGGATCCTGCAAACAGATTTTTCTTCTTTTAATTTCTTTTTTGCCTTTTATTTTTCTCCTCCTTCCCTCTTGCTTCTGTATCACCACTCTGAACAGACCCGCAGATAAGCAGCACATGCCAAATCATTCCTGCACTATTACCAAGCTCACACATGGTTCCATAGCTCAGTCGCCTTCTCTGGCTTTGCTCGGCCAGCTGCCTCTATGAGTTATTGAGCCTGGCCTCTGTTGTTCTGTACTTGTGTAGTTATAGATGAACCTAAAGCAAAAGCCCAGATCCAAACATCCCTGACCATTGTGGTCAGTCAGATCTGAATCCAGGTTTTGCAGAAGACCCCTAATAAAATATTGGGTAGAAACAAAACCCCAGAACCATACTTAGAACCATACTTAGAACTTTATGTTAGGATGGGGCTGGATCCAGATCCAAATGTTGTGTCGTATTTCTTGTCAAGTTTCTCATGAATGCTCTTAGACTGTGGACAGAAGGTTGACTGTATTCAGAAGGAGATGTCAAACTTCACAACCCATCCATCTCCATTGTTTGGAATCCTCTATGGACTGAAGAACCAAAACTCAAAGGATTTACATGACTTTCTTTTTAAATTACTAGCGATATCCCTCTAAGCAGGTAGTGCAGAGCACATACCCTGGATAATCTCCAAACTTACCTGCTTCCTAAGAAGAAAAGGAGGACTTGTGGCACCTTAGAGACTAGCAAATTTATTTGAGCATAAGCTTTCATGAGCTACAGCTCACTTCATCGGATGCATGCAGTAGAAAATACAGTGGGGAGATTTATATACACAGAGAACATGAAACAATGGGTGTTACCATACACACTGTAACAAGAGTGATCAGGTAAGGTGAGCTATTACCAGCAGGGGAGGGGGGGAACCTTTTGTAGTGATAATCAAGGTGGGCCATTTCCAGCAGTTGACAGGAACGTCTGAGGAACAGCGGGGGGGGGGGTCCAATAAAAATGGGGAAATGGACACAAATCAGATGTCAAGAATTATAACATTCAAAATCCAGTCGGAGAACACTTCAATCTCTTTGGTCACTCGATTACAGACCTAAAAGTGGCAATTCCTCAACAAAAAAACTTCAAAAACAGATTCCAACGAGAGACTGCTGAATTGGAATTAATTTGCAAACTGGATACAATTAACTTAGGCTTGAATAGAGACTGGGAGTGGATGGGTCATTACACAAAGTAAAACTATTTCCCCATGTTTATCCTCCCCCCCCCCCCCCGCCGTTCCTCAGATGTTCTTGTCAACTGCTGGAAATGGCCCACCTTGATTATCACTACAAAAGGTTCCCCCCTCCCCCGCTCTCCTACTGGTAATAACTCACCTTAAGTGATCACTCTCGTTACAGTATGTATGGTAACACCCATTGTTTCATGTTCTCTGCATATATAAAATCTCCTCACTGTATTTTCCACGGCATGCATCCGATGAAGTGAGCTGTAGCTCACGAAAGCTTATGCTCAAATAAATTGGTTCGTCTCTAAGGTGCCACAAGTCCTCCTGTTCTCTTTGCAGATACAGACTAACACGGCTGCTACTCTGAAACCTGCTTCCTAAGGTTTCCCTTCTTTGTTAACTTAAATAACAAGCCTCAACTTCCTCCAGAGCACTGCTGTTCCTAAGGTTTATTCCTGCATGACTCCTCTGTCCCAGTGTCTAGTTCTTTCTTGCCTGAGAGAGAGATACAACCTTTTAACCACCTGATTTAGAGCGAAAAGGAACCACCAAATCTAGCTGCCAGGTGAGTCGGCAGAATGGTTCTGCATCTCTGTGCATGGTCTTACCACTGTCTGAATGCCATACATGGAACATCTTCCCTTTGCTGAACTGACATCTGTAGAGAACATGAACCCCTTGGCTAGAGGTCATTCTTAATGGAAAGTACCTAAGGGCCTGATCCTGTTCTTACTTCAGTTCAAAGTTTGCTATGTTAGTTTGATCCTATATATTTATGTCAGCCTTCCCTCTCTGGCTAGGATTTTCCCAGCCAATTCCTTTTAAGAGAATAGGATCTTTTTCTCCTCCCTGATGGGGATTCCTGTGGTGTGAACACATTCTAGTAATCCTCCTTGCTCTTCCCCCATAACCTGGCGTGCCACATTACAAGGCCCTGCAATCCACATTTCAGCCTCGATGCTGGCATGAATCCTTTGTTCCTTTTTAATTTTCTTAAGGAAAAAAAGAAAAAATATATGCAATGAAAAACAAGACAAGGCAAAAATGCAACAGTAATGGACTGACAGTCAATTAATAGAAGAAATATTAACACAAGCAACAGTAATATACATTGGAATCCACAGAAGGTGTGGGGCACTTCATGGGGAAAGTACTCTGATATGGGAGAGCCTGAGATAAATGATGAGGGCATTAAATCCTTCTCACCTCTTTCCCCCATCACTGCTGTTATTTGTTATTACTTGCTCTGTTATGTCTTACTTGGACTGTAAGCTACCCTGTGGACACCTGCAATGCTGTATAAATAATACTAGTAATGAGTGGGATGCGGGCAAATTAATGCAGGTAGGAATCCTGGAATAAATCTGACAACAGAATACATTTTTTAGCAGTGTTTGTCTCTCCTGTCAATGGAGGAACAGTTTGACAGATCAGTGTGATAGGAAAATGGTCTTTCATTTCATAAAGATGGAGCTTCATGTAACTAAGGCCCTAGGCTTCAATCAACCTTTTCTTCTGATGTGCCAGTCTGAATATCGTAAATGTCAAGAGACAAGAACAAGTGTCTCTGTACTTGTGAGTGGCTTATGAGTGTCTCTGTACTTGTGGACAGATATTAGGGAACTTGAGAAGATATCATCAAACAGAACATATGGGCAGAGCAAGTCTATTGCAGCTTTAATACAGGGCTCCCCACAGAAGATTAAAAATAAAGAAAATATGAGTGCTCAAAAAGGAACCAGAGCCAGGAGCAAGTAAATCCGTGTCACTGCCAAGCTTATCTTAAAGACATAAATGCAGAGAGCTTGATATTGGGAGGAGAAGCAGGAGGAGAGGGGAGGGTTATTTGCTGTTTCTCAGTGTCTTTGCAAGTCTTCTTCTCTGTTTGGGTTCATCTTCTTAACGCAGATCAGTTTGCAATATTCCACTCCTCCTTCCTCTCCAGTGCTTTGCTGCTTTCTGAATAACTGGGATTTGTGGCATGCATGCGCCATGTAGACTTATCACTGCTCCCCTTCTGGTTGAGTGTCCAGCAATATAACTGAAATTTTCAGTTCGCTCATTCTCTAGGTACTGTGCGCCAGATTCCGATCTCAGCTACGCTTGTGCAAACCTGGGGTAATTCCACCAGGTTCAGCACAACTGTGCAAAAGAGATCAAAATCTTCAAAATGACTTCATGGGAGGATGTAATTTGGGGGCGACTTTGAAGGTGTTACTTGTTTTTTCAGGGCTGAGAGCTTGGCAGTGATGGTCTGTGCATTTCTCCCACCTAGATGAGTGTGGCTCATGTCATGCTTTCACATGGCTGATTAGTAAGCAGACCCATTGAATGGGGAGTGTGATGTAATTAGTACAAAGGATTTGGGGGCTGTAGAAAACACACAGCTTGGATTAAAAGCGCTGCAAGTCCCATACAGAATAGAATCAGACAACTGATGGCATCTCTTGTACATCATCCTATCCCAGCAATGGTAATGGGAGTCTCCAGTGCAGAACGTTGCAAGGTACCTACGTCCGCCGTGGTCTGCAGTTAGCTGTTGGCAGTGACTCTGCTGCTGTTCTCTCCCTCTCCTATTTTTAGATATTTGGAATGCGGCAACTCTGACGCCACTTAGATCTGTGATGACTTTTCTCCTCTCTTGTGCCAGTGGCTGCCGCAGACACGGCAAGTGACAGAAGAACCAGCTGAGCCCGAGAGAATTAGACTTTTTTCTTTGCTCTCTGAATGAATTTCTTAATGGTTATTTTATATTTGAAACTTCAGGACAGTTCCACTGCAGACTGAAATTTCCCACATGTAAATGCCACTGTCCCTGTATTAAGTAGAAGCCTGTTGCTCTCATTCTCTGTCTATATAAGACTGGAACTCGGAGGCTGTGCTCTGCATGGTTCTGACAGGGGTAACACTATTGGCTATTTATGAAACTATGTTGATTTCAGCTGTTGGGAGCAGTGTGCTGTGATATCTATCAGGGCTGAGCTCAGGCATTGGCGTTGATTTAGGAATCATTGCTGTCTCTTTTCCTTCTTGTTTAAGTCTGTGCACTAACCAACCGCTGTCGATGAAATCTCTATGGCAGGACATGGTATTTGCTTCTGTTTGTTCATAGACCTTCTGCTGTTGTGTGAAGCAATGACACTGAAGGTGTCACGATCTTCCAAACCTGATCTGTCTTATTTTCCGAGTGATTTCTTTCCCTCTCCCCACTTTGTCTTGGTATCTCCTGCAGCATGTGCCCCGGTACTATAAATCATGCTGAGTATTTGGTGCTGGAGCACTACTTAGATCCTCTGACCTCATTCCGTCCAAGAATGCTGCTCCCTTCGTTATTGATATTCTTTCATCTTATTCTGGTCTGCTCTATTCTGGTTTCTATATTGCACCTATCACTGTAGTATCTGAGTGCTATTAAAGGCTTGGAGATGGTTTTTGCGGATGATACTAAACTGGGAGGAGTGGTAGATACGCTGGAGGGGAGGGATAGGATACAGAAGGACCTAGACAAATTGGAGGATTGGGCCAAAAGAAATCTGATGAGGTTCAATAAGGATAAGTGCAGGGTCCTGCACTTAGGATGGAAGAATCCAATGCACCGCTACAGACTAGGGACCGAATGGCTAGGCAGCAGTTCTGCGGAAAAGGACATAGGGGTGACAGTGGACGAGAAGCTGGATATGAGTCAGCAGTGTGCCCTTGTTGCCAAGAAGGCCAATGGCATTTTGGGATGTATAAGTAGGGGCATAGCGAGCACATCGAGGGATGTGATCGTTCCCCTCTATTCGACATTGGTGAGGCCTCATCTGGAGTACTGTGTCCAGTTTTGGGCCCCACACTACAAGAAGGATGTGGATAAATTGGAGAGAGTCCAGCGAAGGGCAACAAAAATGATTAGGGGACTGGAACACATGAGTTATGAGGAGAGGCTGAGGGAGCTGGGATTGTTTAGCCTGCAGAAGAGAAGAATGAGGGGGGATTTGATAGCTGCTTTCAACTACCTGAAAGAGGATGGCTCTAGACTGTTCTCAATGGTAGCAGATGACAGAACGAGGAGTAATGGTCTCAAGTTGCAGTGGGGGAGGTTTAGATTGGATATTCGGAAAAACTTTTTCACTAAGAGGGTGGTGAAACACTGGAATGCGTTACCTAGGGAGGTGGTAGAATCTCCTTTCTTAGAGGTTTTTAAGGTCAGGCTTGACAAAGCCCTGGCTGGGATGATTTAACTGGGAATTGGTCCTGCTTCGAGCAGGGGGTTGGACTAGATGACCTTCTGGGGTCCCTTCCAACCCTGATATTCTATGATTCTATGATTCTATGGGGCCAAGCCACGGAATTTAGATTTTGGTTCTGATTTATTGTGATGTTGCACCCCATAATGCTTTACGGGAATATGCTTATGAAAGTAAATATGACATAACTGGAATATGTTTATGCTACATATGCCATGTAACATATCTCTGCAAAGGTTATGATCTACTGAATATATTCATCCTATTTGTATTCATGTATCATTTTTGTTCTTGAAATTATGAATATTGGCTGTGTACTTGGTTGATTTTAAGTAGCCTTAGTAAGGCATTTGGTCAGCTTCTTTAGAAAGGAATTTGCAAGTTAAGTGCCCAGTCAAGAAACATGTAACAGACAATGGATATTGGAAGACTCCAATCCACATAAGAAGTCTACCTGAGGACGTTCAAGATAACACGTGAACAATGGCTGCTGCCTGTAAGTTCTGAGTCATGCATGGACATGTGACTTGCCCATGTGACTCCAAAACTCCATCTTGTAGCTGGGATTTGACACAGGGGGAGGGAGGGGTGTCCACCCACAAGAGAAAGTCTATGTAAACTCCTGGGAGACCCCTCCATTTTGTCTTCAGCTGGCTCAAGAGATAGCCTCTCCACCCCCAAAGGATACCTAAAAGAAACTGGCACAAAGGACAGTAACCATGGGGGTGTGAGTGATTGCTGGACCCAGACTAAAAGGAGGTTAGTCTGTAAAAGAGGCTTATTGGAACATCTCTGAGGGTGAGATTTTATCTGTATTCAGCTTCTTACTGTATTAGGTTTAGACTTGTGTGTTTTATTTTATTTTACTTGGTAATTCACTTTTTTCTGTCTGTTATTACTTGGAACCACTGAAATCCTACCTTTTGTGTTTAATAAAATCACTTTATCCATCTGGGTGTTGGAGACAGGAACACTTCTTCAGCTGTTTTCAGTTAAGCTTGCAGTTTTGAAGGGATGCAGTTCAGAACTGGGTCTGGGTTTGCAGCAGGCTAGTGTGTCTGGCTCAGACCGCCAGGGGAAGCAGGCTCAGGGGTAGTCTCAGTGCATCAGCTGGCAGTTCCCAAGGGGTTTTCTGTGATCTAACCCATCACATTTATGTCTAATAAAAAGTGAATACACTTTAAAAAGAAATAAGCAGTACTGAGTGGGTAGAGTACCCCCTACAGCACCTACTGTCAATGGTCTGCCATCTAAGGACTGCCTCAGCTCAGCCCAGGTAGCCTGTGAGCTCAGACAGGATCATCATAGCACAAGTTGAGTAATGGTCTCAAGTTGCAGTGGGGGAGGTTTAGATTGGATATTCGGAAAAACTTTTTCACTAAGAGGGTGGTGAAACACTGGAATGGGTTACCTAGGGAGGTGGTGGGTCCTTCCTTAGAGGTTTTTAAGGTCAGGCTTGACAAAGCCCTGGCTGGGATGATTTAACTGGGAATTGGTCCTGCTTCGAGCAGGGGGTTGGACTAGATGACCTTCTGGGGTCCCTTCCAACCCTGATATTCTATGATTCTATGATTCTGTGATTCTAAGGTGGTATGGCTGCAGATCCCTAGGGACAGTTGTGACTTAGACCCAATCCTCAACGGTATTTTAGTAACCTAATTCCCATTGATTTCAATGTGAATTGGGTGCCTGAAATACTTTTGAGGATCTGGAGTTTCGTTATGTTGAGATGTGCTCAGGAATCTTATACACTAGACCTCTGAAAAATAATCTTCCTTATGCCATCAAGTGTTCTCTCTGGCTCATCCCAAGAAAGCGACATGGCTGCTCTTGTGACTTACTTCTTTTAACACTGTGGGTTTTCACGCCAGAGGTGAGGGCCTTTGGTGGGTGAATTGCTCCCTGTATAGTGTGCATCTCAGTTTGTTTGTAAATTACCTCAGGATCTTTTGCATCCTATTAGATGCTTTTAGGGCAGGTGAGAAGACTATCACAGTCAGAGAGAACATTCACCAGGAAACTCAGCCATGTGGTTCCCATTCAGAAGGGATCTACCTGTTATGTGCTGGAGCTCTGTCATCCACATACGTTAATGAGGAAGCAGGAGGTGGGCCCAGCTCAGAGCAGAAATAATACCCAAATTTAGTCTAACAGGCATGCAGCATAAGGCAGAGATACTTATGGGCCTGACCAAAGAAGGAATCAGCAGCGCAGGGGAACACAAGGTACAGGATAATTGCTAGATAACCTTGGTGACAGACAGTAAGGGAGGCATTAGTGCTTATTGGCTGCTGCTTTGAGTGAGTCACCCAAAGTGACTGGTACTACGGGGTGGAGATAGCTCAATACAATACATTCAGCTTATAGAAGCACTTTTGGAAATTGTAAAATGCCATCCCCCTAATTGCCACAATTTAGCAATTCATTTTTCCCGCCGTGTGCCATTTCTCACATACTAACATTTGTGCAGCCTGTCATTACTCCTGAGGGCATTCTGCACCAAACAGTTAAAAATTCTGCACACAATATTTTAAAATTCTGCACATTTTGTTTGTCAATAAATAAATATGGAGGCTTCAGCCTGGCAACAGGAGCACAGGCACAGAGGTGGGAGATCACCCTGCAGCCCACCCCACCGGACATGGACTCGGTGGTGAGGCTGCACCCAACCCTGACACAGTGCAAGGGCTAGACCTGCCCTGCCCCTCCATGCCAAGCACGCTAGATAAAGGCAGGCAGGCTCAGCCTAGCAGTGTGGAGAGGGCATAGTGTGAGGAGATCCAGGTGTGGGGTGATAGGGTTCTGTGTGGAGCAGTCTGGGTGCAGGCCGCTTGGTGAGGGGTCTGGGTGCAGGGGATCTGGACGAATGGGCTCATTTCGGGGGGGGGGTTCTGGGAGAGGCCCTGGGACTCTTCCGGGGGTCCAAGTGAAGGTGGTTGGGGCTCACATGAGGGGTCTGAGTGTGGAGGGATCAGTGGGGGGTGGGTTCTGGCTTCATGGGGTGCAGGTCTGGGTGCTGGCTTGCTGGGGCTCAGTGGGGTGGGGGTCTGGTGCAAGGGGCTTGTTGGAGTGGTCCATGTGCAGGTGGAGTGGGGCTTGTTAGGGTGGGGATTCGGTTGTAGGGGACGGTCTGGGTGCAGGCATGGGGTCCGGAGGCACGGAGGTAGGGCTCAGTCGGGGGTCAGGGTGCAGGGGAGCTCTGGATGCAGAGGGTGAGGCTTGTCAGAGTGTGGGTTCAGGTGCAGAGGGCTCGGTGGGGGTGGTCCGGGGTACAAGGGGTGAGGTTTGGTGTGGCGATCTGGGTACGAGGTGGGTCCAGATGCACGGGGATTGGGCGGATGGGGGAGCAGCTCCCTGTGCAGTGGAGCTTCCTGCAGCCAGAGAGGTTTCTGGGGGTGGATCTGACCTAGCCCTGGCCACTCCTTGCAGGGGAAGAGAAAGCCCAGCCGGGACTAGCAGCTGGGTAGAAGCCACTGGCTGGGGCATCCCCAGCCCTCCCCTCAAGTGATTTACCTCCCTGCTAGTTGCTCCTGGCACCTGAAAGTCCAGGAGAGCTGGCTGTATTTTAAAGAAGCCTTATTGAGGGTGCAGGAACAAACCATCCCGATATGCAGAAAGAATAGCAAATATCGCAGGCGACCAGCTTGGCTAAACAGTGAAATCTTCAGTGAGCTTAAACTCAAAAAGGAAGCTTATAAGAAGTGGAAATTTGGACAGATGACTAGGGAGGAGTATAAAGATATTGCTCGAGAATGCAGGGGTGTAATCAGGAACGCCAAGCACAATTGGAGTTGCAGCTCGCAAGGAATGTGAAGGGTAACAAGAAGGGTTTCTATAAGAAGGCCAGGGAAATTGTGGGACACTTACTGAATGGGGAAGCAACACAGTGACAGATGATGTGGAAAACCCTAACCCTAAGCTGAAGTACTCAATGCTTTTTTTGCCTCGGTCTTCACAGACAAGGTCAGCTCCCAGACTGCGGCACTGGGCAGCACAGTATGAGGAGTAGGTGAGCAACCTTCAATGGTGAAAGAACAGGTTAAGGATATTGAGAAAAGCTGGACATGCACAAGTCCATGGGTCCAGATCTAATGCCTCCAAGGTTGCTGAGGGAGTTGGCTGATGTGACTGCAGAGCCATTGGCCATTATCTTTGAACATTTGTGGCGATCTGGGAAGGTCCCAGACAATTGGGAAAAGGCAAATATAGTGTCCATATTTTAAAAAGGGAAGAAAGAGAACCCGGGGAACTACAGACCGGTCAGCCTCACTTCAGTCCCTGGAAAAATCATGGAGCAGGTCATCAAGCAATCCATTTTGAAGCACTTGGAGGAGAGGAAGGTAATCAGCAACAGTCAACATGGATTCACCAAGAGCAAGTCATGCCTGACCAACCTGATTGCCTTCTATGATGAGATAACTGGCTCTGTGGATATGGGAAAAGCGGTGGATGTGATATATCTTGACTTAAGCAAAGCTTTTGATACGGTCCCCCAGCAAGTTATTCTTGCCAGCAAGTTAAAGAAGTATGGATTGGATGAATGGACTATAAGGTGGATAGAAAGCTGGCTAGATTGTCGGGCTCAATGGGTCGTGATCAACGGCTTGATGTCTAGTTGACAGCCAGTACCAAGCTAGGGCCAGTTTTGTTCAATATCTTCATTAATGACCTGGAGGATGGCGTGGATTGCACCCTCAGCAAGTTTGCAGATGACACTAAACTGGAAGGAGAGGTAGATACGCGGGAGGGTAGGGATAGGGTCCAGAGTGACCTAGACAAATTGGAGGATTGGGCTAAAAGGAATCTGATGAGGTTCAACAAAGAGAAGTGCAGAGTCCTGCACTTAGGACAGAAGAATCCCATGCACCGCTACAGGCTGGGGACCGACTGGCTAAGCGGCAGTTCTGCAGCAAAGGACCTGGGGGTGACAGTGGACGAGAAGCTGGATATGAGTCAGCAGTGTGCCCTTGGTGCCAAGAAGGCCAATGGCGTATTGTGCTGTAGTAGGAGGAGCATTGCCAGCAGATCGAGGGAAGTGATTATTCCCCTCTGTTCTGCACTGGTGAGGCCAGACGCTGAGCTGATGAAAAACAGCATGGCAACATCAAAGTTAATGCAGCTATGGCAGTATACAACAGCTAAGGATCTGGGTCCTAGTTTGTATGAAAGACCCTATCAAAAATAATCTTTTATTTATCTATGGCACTTATCTATCCTGGAAAATACTAAACCCTCATCTTAAGAGCTTACTTTATTGTTTCCCCTCTAGCTCAGTGGTCTCTAAACTGTGGGGCATGCCCCCCTACAGGAACACAGAGGATGTTTGTGGGGTGCACGGTGGGGCCCGGGCCAGCCCCTATGGACGGTGGTGGGAGGGAGCACCACCTAGCCCTGCTCTGCCCCCAGCCACAGCTCCACTCCGCTTATCCCCATTCCCGCTCTGCTCCTAGCCCCAGCTCCTTTCCCATCCCCAGTTCTGCTCCCAGCTCCACCTTCAGACCAAACTCCTCTGCTGAGCCGACTGTGCAGTAATGGTGGGGGGAAAGAATGTGGACAGATTCCATTACTGCGGGGGGGGGGGGGGATGACAGAAAAAATTTGGGCACCACTGCTCTAGCTGTATCGCAGAAGCTTTGATTTCCATGCTGCTGTTTGAAGCAGGCATATTGTCCTTGCCAAGCGAGAAAACAGGGAGCGGTCATTAGGATTCATAAAAATTGGGAAAGCCTATTAAAACATCCCAGCTGATAACTTCAGGGTTTAGGGGATACACTGCCATTCATCTACATATTTTTGTCGTGGTGGGGTAGGCAGCTGGAGGCAAAGAGAGAAGACACTTCAGCTCTTTAAAGCAAAGTGGCACAGAGAGGAGTCCAACCAGTGAGACAATTTAGTGTAGCCATGGGATAGGGTGACAGTTTGTACCCATTAAACGGCAAGGCTCAGACAATTGTCTCCTTGCTGCAGTCCTGTAGTCAGGGGTGAAAGTAACTGAGGACACTTACCGCTACGGGGCTGGGGCGGGTTCTTACTGGTATGCAGAACTGGCCCATACTGGGTCACTTTAACCCCTGCCTGTGCCTGTACTAGTGACCAGCGTTGTGCACACAGTCCCTGAGGCTCCTGCCGTCGGTCCTTCTGCTTTCGTCAGACAGCAGAGTCCTGTAGAAGAGGGCATCAGCTGCAGAAAAGGAAATAACAGTGATGAGGTCTTGCGTCGTCCTTAAAGGTCTCTCAGCTCCTCCTCAATCCCACCTGCAGATTGAGGTGTAGAGCACAGAGAAGTGAAAATACCTTCCCCCGCCTCAGAGGAGTCTGCTCAGCCAGGGTGGGGAGCTAGTCAGAGGAAGGGTTGTCAGGCAACAAGCGTTCTCTGGGGATGGTGCTTTCTGCAGACCAAATTCAGCCTTGGTTTAAATGCTGCATCTCTGTTGACTATAGTTGGGTTCTGCCTGTCATGCTATTTATTATTGTTATTAAATGTCTTATGTGCATTGGGGTAGATCCTGAAAGCCCCACTGGGGTTGAAGGCCCCATTGTGCTCAGGGCTCTACGTACTCTTAAGAAGATGCAATCCCTGCCCCAAAGAGCCTACGATGTGAGTTTGACACTAGGTAGCTACTAGCCTGTAGTCTAGTGAGCACCTTCACAATGAATATGTAGAACTGTGAGGTACAAGGGGAATTCCCCATTGCAGATATTAGCAGAGAACTGATTACTCTCTCCTCTTAACGGTCATCTCCTACAGCAGAACGGCTGCTGTCTCTGCTGAGAGCAAAAATACACGAAGCGGAAAACAAAGGCACAACTGTTGTGCAGTTTCATTCGCCAGTCTGGTGTTCACAGAGGAGGATTGCCAACAGCCCAGGTGGAAGAGCTAACGTGCTCTGTCGGTTCAAGTCCCCTCCAGTGATATTTTTGACTTTATGTCAGCACGGTTCTTCTCTGAGTGCTGACTCGTGTCCACTCCACGTTAGGTGTGTGCGTGCCTTGTGCACCGTTGCCGGAGATTTTTCCCGTAGTGGTATCAATCGAGCCAGCTCTAGTGCCCTCTGGTGCTGCACACTTCTGCACCAGTACAGGGGGGCAGCCAGGCACGCACTCTCAGTTCCTTCTTGCTGCCTGGGATGGTTGCTGGAATGATGCTTCTTGCTTTAGCAAGGCTTCTTCCCAGTTGTTTTTGGACTATAACTTTTAGTTTCTTAGTTTAGCATAGTTTAGTGTATATCGTTATTGTAATTAGTGTTAGTGTACATAATTAGTCCCTGTCGTCGAGGGATGTCTTCGCCCCAGGGGCCAGGCATGCCCTGGTCCCCGGGCTTCAAACCTTGTGTTTCCTGTGGTAAATCTATGCCTGTGAGCGACCCTCACTCCAGCTGTTTAAAGTGCTTGGGGGAAACTCACGTGAGGGACAAGTGCAAGCTCTGTCGGACGTTAGACCCCTTACTAAAAAAAGACAGAGACATCAGGTTGAAGGTTATCCTGATGGAAGCTGTCCTCAGATCTGCCTCAGAGCTGAGCTGCTCTGATTCGGCACCAAACACTTTGGCGGCAGTGTGAAGCCCCCCCAAAGCACCAAGCTCTTCCTGGCACTGTTCACCACCTCCGCTGCTGAGGCACAAGCAGAAAAAGCAGTGCACTAACAGGGAGCGCTTGCTGGTGCAGAAACCGAACAAGTGGGGGGAAGGAAGCACAGTGAGACTCGTGCCAGGCCACTCTTCCACTCCCGATCTCATGATGGCACTGTTGACTCCGTCCAGAGCATTGAGTCTGGTGCGGGACCCTCCACCGACACTCAGAAGCCACTGTGGCACCAGTGGTCTGACTTTCCCATCGACCCTGGAGGCTTTTCAAATGGCCAGGGATTTACTGTCTCTCCCAGTCCCCCAAGCTCCGATGGGACACCTGCTAGCTCCGATGACCGGAAGCAGGACGGAGCAAGGAGCATTGAGCTCCTTCCTGGCACTGGGCCTCCTAGCACCCTCTAGAGCCAGGATGGGCAAACTTTTTGGCCCGAGGGCCACATCGGGGAATAGAAATTGTATGGCGGGCCATGAATGCTCACAAAATTGGGGTTGGGGTGTGGGAGAGGAGTGGGCTCTGGCTGGGGATTCAGGCTCTGGGGTGGGGCTGAGGGGTTTGGGTGTAGGAGGGTGCTCCAGGCTGGGACTGCGGGGTTTGGAGAGCGGGAGGGGGATCAGGGCTCGTACAGGGGGTTGGGGCACGGGGGGTGGGGGAGGGATGTGAGGGCTCCGGTTGGTGGTGTGGGCTCTGGTGTGGGGCTGGGGATGAGGGACGTGGGGTGCAGGAGGGTGCTCTGGGCTGGGATCGAGAGGTTCAGAGTGCAGGAGGGAGATCAGGGGTTTGGGGCTTGAGGGGGTGAGGGCTCCAGTTGGGGGTGCGGGCTGTGGACTGGGAATGAGTGGTGTCAGGTGCAGGAGAGTGCTCTGGGCTGGGATCGAGGGGTTTTGAGGGCGGGAGGGGGATCAGGGCTGGGTCAGGGGGTTGGGGAGAGGCTCAGGGGTGCAGGCTCTGGGCAGCGCTTACCTCAAGCGGCTTCCAGAAGCAGCGGCAAAGGCTCGTACACAGAGGCGCAGCCAGGTGGCTCTGCGTGATGCCCGTCCAATGGGTTCATGGCCAATGGGTGCTGCGGGAGCGGCACTTGGGGTGGGGGCAGTGTGCAGAGTGGAGTCCCCTGGCTGCCCCTATGCATAGGAGCCGGAGTGGGGCAATGCCACTGCTTCCAGGAGCCTCGTGGATTGGGCTCTGACTCTGCTCCCCAGCTGGAGAACCGGAGCAGGGCAAGCCCCAGATCCCGCTCCCCAGCAGGAGTTCGAGGGCTGGATTAAAACAGTTGGTAGGCCAGATCCATCCCACAGGTCGTAGTTTGCTCACCCCTGCTCTAGAGGCAAGCCAGCCCTGATCCCAATGTCCTGACCATCTCTGGTTCGCTGCCAGTCCCCGTCTACAAGCATGGCATGAAAGCAGAGACAGGTACCTCTCTGCCATTGTCTCTGAGGGAGGACTCCTCTTCTGAGTCTAAAGGGAACCCATATGTGCAACCTAGAGGTCATCACCCAGCCTATGCACCACTGAACTTCAGTGCTGGTTCCCTCACTGGCACCTGGCCGGTGGATCACTGGTCAATGCAGTGGCCTTACTGGAACCCCTGGGGGTTTTCCCCAGTACCAGGTCCTCCCTCCCATCATTCTGACTTGGTGGTTTCTGAGAGGCAGGCTACTGCTCCTTCCTGCTCAGCACCAGACCCCACCTCTGGTACAGACCCCGGTACCAACATTCAGGAGATGAAAGTTGTTGAGGCTGAGGAAGAGGAAGGAGCTCCTCCTCCAGAGCCAGCTGCCTCCTCATTCTCTCCAGATGAGGTTGTCATGGGACCTAGTTACCTGCTTCCTCAGGACAATTTCAGGGCCCATCAGGACCTCCTGAAGCAGATAGCAGCTATCCTGGGGCTACAGATTGAGGATCTTAAAGAATCATCCCATAGCCCTATTGATATTAAGTCTGCAGCAGCTCCCTCCAAGGTGGCCTTACCCATCAGTGAGGCTGTGATGGGTCTGGTCAGTGCCCTGTGGCAAACTCTTTCTTCTCTGCTGCCCGCCTCAGAGAGATCAGAGAAGAAATGTTATGTGCTAGGGAGTGGGTCTGAATACTTATACGTGCACACACACCCCTCCAGAGTCACTGGTGATGTCAGCAGCCACCAAAAGGGACAGGCAGTGCCAGTCAAGCGATACCCCAAACGAAAAGACACCAAGAAACTGGACCTTTTTGGAAGAATCCTTCCTATGAGACTTGAGAGGGAAGGGGTTTTATCCTGACATTTCCAAGGCCTTTGGCCCATTCTGAACCTGCATTGCCTCAACAGATATCTCAAGAAACTGAAGTTCTGCATGGTCTCCCTGGCTCCATCATTCCCTCCCTGGGCCTGTGGTACTGGTATGCTGCCCTCGACGTAAAGGATGCATACTGTCACATGTCTGTCTTCCTTGGCCACAGGAGATTTCTCAGATCCATTGTGAATCAACGTCACTGCCAATACACGGCTCTCCCACTTGGCCTGTCTGCAGCCCCCTGGGTTTTCACAGCGTGCCCGGTGGTAGTAGTGGCCTTCTGCAGACCCAGGCGTCCAGATGTACCCGTACCTTAATGATTGGCTGGTCAAGGCTTGGTCAGAAATTCAAGTACAGAACAGCATCAGCACAGTTTAAGCCACCTTCAGAACTCTGGGTCTGCCGATAAATGAACAAAAGTTAACTCTTGTCCCAGTTCAGAGAATAGGATTGATTGGGGTGGCCCTTGACTTAACCCAAGCCAGGGCCTTCCCAATGAAATTACAAACTATCCACCCACCCACCATCTTTCCTGAACTGTCCTCCCATGTCTTGGTTTCACCTAGTGTGGCTTAGGGCAAGTCCAGCATACTCACCTGAGTCCCTTGAATTCAATGGGATTGTTTCTGTGGATAAGGGTTTGTAGGATCAGACCCACAGACCGCAAACCCTTATGTTGCAGGATGTTTTACTTCGTCATGCTGAAGTGGGAAGTAAATGAATTGTGCTGTATACCTGACCTTTAGTCATAAGTAAATTTAATGTTAAATTAATAATGTACATGGGGCTTCAGGGGGGTATATAAATCACAGCAAGAACTGAATTTGGCCCTAAATCTGTCTGTTATTCCTGCTTCTGAGTAGAACTCGACTTATTCTGAACAAGGTATCAGCTCTGGATATCAGCATGTACACTGGGGCTATGTTGTCGTACCTTTTTAGTTCATTTCAGAGTCTGATCCTAAAGAGTATATTGCATTTAATGCTCCTGTTTTTTTCTTCGTAGTTTTGGTTTTCTTATTTTCCTGCCTTCTCTGTCAATTACAAACATTAAACAATCCTGTCAAAATGAGTGTCCTGCTGGGAAGATGTTGCTAATCAAGTCCGAAAAGTGAGCACAGGAGACAGATGTCAGGACTCCACAAGCTAGCCTGCGCCAGACAGTGTGGCTGTGGAGACCCCTACTGGGGCTTTAGCAGAACTGGCTGATATAATCATAGAGGATGAAAGATGGTGTAACATTCCCTGGCTTCGAGACATGGGATATGGCTGCTGCAATCGGGGTGTGATTGCAGCTCGTGTAGAAATACCTGAGCTAGCTTTAAACTCGCTGGCTCGGCTCCTGGAGCAGCAACGCTGCATCGGCACAGGCTTCAATGCAGGGGAGCTGCCTGAATAACTCCCCGGGGTTCCAGGTGGGATCGTACAGGCTGCCACAGCTTCACTGCTCTGGCACCAGAGCTAGCTAGCTTGGGCGTGTCTACCCCCCCTGCAGTCACACAGCGTGACTGCAGGGTAGGTGTAGACCTTGTGGTTCTTATTTCAGCTCCCCCTTCTCTTGCTGCACTGTTCCCAAGATGCACCCCCACAGAGGGGGAGGATCAGTAACCCAGCCCCAAATGGCATAGCAGTAACCCAAGTCAAAGACCAAGCCCCTGCATAGTGGTGTTCTTTAAAAAATAGTTGTCCTGCAATCTCCAGAATGCTAATTTCAGTCCAATTGCAGTGTGGCGCAGTTGTTAGAAACACTGCTACATCTGTACTCTTGAGCCTGGTTCTGTGAGATGCAGGGGGTCCTTCACCTACCATTGATGTCAGGGGACCTAAGGATACACAACACTTCACAGAATAGCGCTTCCAGCCAAGCAGTTTAGCATGTGCTTAGGTCCATCTTATTTAGCAAAGCACTTACATCTGTGCTTCGCTTTAAGCACATGCATAAGTCACATTCATAAGTCAACTAAAGTTAAGCACATGCTTAGGTGATCTGCTGAAGAGGGCTGGTTCATTAAATTGGTGTGTGAGAGAATTAGGCCCCATTGAAATCAGCAGGTGCTTTGCCACTGATTTCAAGAGAATAGGAGCCACCCCTCCTCACTATCTCATGACCTGTTCCTGTGCTTGAATGCAGTGATCCTGCCTGTCATCCAGGGCCCAGTGCTCTCCGTGGAACCTGAGGTGGCTCAACACGTGTCAGGATTGTGCCTGTTGTGAATTATACTGAAGATCTGGCATGCAATTAAACAGCCGATGTCCAGATCTCTGATGTGAACTGTGCTAGTCAGACACATCACTCACTCTTTGTTATCGTTTACAGACACAAATACCATCAGATAGCTTTAGGAGTAATTTGAAGTAATTGATAAGTTTGTAATTGCTGCTGCTTACTTTAAATAACATCCTCTCAATTATACATTGGTTTATTTAGAACAAAAGACATTACATTGTATTTATTATTGGAGTCACAATCATTTGTTCAGTAGAGACCTTTGGATGAAGACTGATTTCGAAGCACCTCTTCCCAAGAGATGGGCAGGAATTACTTCTCACAGCATCACCATTAGTCTGTAATTTCATTTGGTCAGGTTACTGGTACATGAAACGCAAGGAAGGAAGAGAACTAAATGGGTCAGATTCTCCTATTGATTACCCCAGTTTAAATCCAGAGTAACTCCATTAAAGTCAATGGAAATTTGTACAGAGATGATGCAAAACTCTTGATAGTGGGGGGGGGGGGCACAATTTGCCTTTGGAGGAACAGGAGTAGAGCCAGAAGTGCCAAGGCAGCAGCTAGTGAGCGCCTCGGGAAGTGTCTCGTGGCAGCCAGGGTCCATGGGCAGGGGCTGGCTGGAGGGGGGGTATCACTGGCTGGTGCCGGGCTCCTTCAGGTGAGAGGCAAAAGCATGTCAAAGGCGCAGATTGGAGCTGTGCCACCCGCCCTACCTGGGGAGTGCCCGGCTGTGCAGAGGGGGCCCAGCTGGGAAAGCAGGGCAGGGAGGGCTGCTGGGCAGCCAGCCACTGCCCCAGCTCCCCCAGCTTGGAGAGCCAGGGGCCCAAGCAGGCTGGGCAGCTCCCACCAGCTTCCAATCTGCCAGTTCCTGGCAGGAGATGATGGTTTTCAAATGGTGGGGCGCATCCCACCGTTTGAAAACCTCTGCTAAATGGAAAGCAGAAATCGGGGGGCAGGGGTGGCACATGAACCCGCATGCCTCCCTGCATGTCATCTCTGTTCCCACAATACCTATGTTTTGACCAAATGACAGCCCAAAGGGAAAATGTAACTCTACAAGTATCTAAAGGATTTAAACACCATTGGGGCTGAGGAATTGTAGAGTGATCTAAAGGGGGTTTAATGAGGAGAAATAGGATGGATCTGAGTGAAGGATAATGTAGCATGAATAGAAGGACAGCATTTGCGAGCAGTGAGATTTCTTAGACTTTGGAAAAGCTTCTTAACGGAAACGGTGGTAGCTCAATTTCTTGAATCAGGTGAAGCTGCACCAGATAAAGCATTTGAAAACATATTCGAAGGACAAATCGTGCACAGGCCCTTGAGGAATGAACCGAATGACCTAACTGACTTTTTTCTGAGTGCTGCCATTGGAAGTGGAGGTACATTCAAAGCCTCATTTTCAGAAGAGCTGACCGCCTGTCTCTCCTGGACTTCAGCCACAGTTGTGGGTGCTCAAGGCTGCTGAAAGCCAAACCCATAATACATAACCCTGCTTAAAGGTAGTCAGGAATTTTCTTTGCAAATGTGGAACCAAAGGTGTTCCATTTCTTTTCAATAGCAACATTCTGAGTCCCTGCTCCTATCCCAATCTTTCTGCATTTCCAGAAAAGAACGAAACCGAAATACTTCCCCAAGGTGACATTTTGACTAAAATAAGTCTCTCTCAACACTGCTTTCTAACTGCTAGTTAACTAAAAGAAAAGGAGGACTTGTGGCACCTTAGAGACTAACCAATTTATTAGAGCATAAGCTTTCGTGAGCTACAGCTCACTTCTTCAGATGCATATCGTGGAAACTGCAGCAGGCTTTATATAAAGGCTTTATATAAAGCCTGCTGCAGTTTCCACGATATGCATCTGAAGAAGTGAGCTGTAGCTCACGAAAGCTTATGCTCTAATAAATTGGTTAGTCTCTAAGGTGCCACAAGTCCTCCTTTTCTTTTTGCGAATACAGACTAACACGGCTGTTACTCTGAAACCTGCTAGTTAACTGATACTCAGTCACAATGAAACATCCATGGGACTGCTCATTGCATTCACATTAACACCAAATCTTCTGCTAATTAATTCCAGCAAATAGAAAACTGATGCAGGAAACCTAAATTCTCAGTACAGTGCTGCTGCTGCACTTTTCTTCCTCTCCACGGTCTGGTCTGAATTTCAATGCATGGTTCAGTAAACACACAAATCTTATCTTAGCAAAGGAACTAAATATTCTTTTTGGTAGGAAGCTTGGCACAGTGCTCCCCCCCTGGCCCACCCCGTGAATGCGGGGAGGGAGAAGTAAATGTTTCTTAATGTTTATATTTGCAACCCAGCAGATTCTTATTGATTGTTTTTATGTAAACAGGAGCTGAAAATATCATAAGGAAGTGGAGACTTGAGCCAAAACCACTGCTGCTTAGCCAGTATCTGAGTCTGTTTCAGCACTGGCTCCCCCTCGACAAATAACAAATGGCAGAGTCTTTCATGTCTTGCTGATCTAACCTTTCCGGATTTGAAACAGAATTGTTCTGGAATCCCAGAAGATATAGACTTTGGTTCTCTCTCTTTCTCTCATTTAGTCAAACCCAGGCTGGGGCAGTTGAAGCAAAAATATTGACCTGGCCTGGCGAGTAAAATGAATTTGGATTCATGTCACTTAAACAACTCCTAAACATAATGGGGGAAATCTTTAAAGGGCCATTTACAAACAAGGTAGGAAGCAGTGTGGCTAGAGCATTGGACTGAAACTCAGTTCAGTTCTATTCCCAGAAGTGCCAGCTTCCTGCTGGGTGCCCTTGGGCAAGTCACTGCCCTGCTCTGTGCCTCAGTTTGCCCATTTGTAAAATGGAGACAATGATGCAGACTTTCTTTGTTAAGTGCTTTGAGATCTACAGATGAAAAGTGCTATGCAAAAGCTAGGTATTATTAGTTTTTAAAATAGTTTTATTAAAAAGTGACATATCCTATTAATAATCTATCATGTTAAATATATCACGGTTCTCAATAGTCATGCCAGCAGAACAGGATTTAATGGTAATTATTGGCCAGTACAAATTGTCTTCCATGTCATGTCCCTCCCAGGTAGATGGGACAAAGATGGGAGTTTTTCTGCTCACTCTTATATTATGTTAAATTATTTTACTTTCATTTGTAAACACCCTTTAGCATAACACCTTGCTGACTGTGAGGTTTTTTCTGCTAAGCTGTTTGCCGAGCTTTCACGTCCATGGAGCACACAATGCAAGCGATGTGTCAGCATTCTCTAAATGGGTAATATGAAAGAAGGTTTCAGATTATCTGGAGAAGGTTCCAACCACCTACGTTATCTAACACAGCCATGCAATTCAGACCAATTAAACAGTCTATCCTTCCCAAAATCATTATGTCTGTGAAAGAACAAAGGAGATATCCAGGGAAATGTGTGTGTTGGTTTTGCTAAGGTTACAGTGCAGCCTGGAAAAGCCTGTTTCAGTCCTAAAGTCTGTAGGTGTTGATGTAACATTAATCTCTCCAGTGCCCTGCTTGCCTATAAAATCGCACACCAGGCAGGCTAGAATGTAGGCAGTCTAGAGGTCTGTCTTAAAGTCCTGTAAACCTAAAAATCACCCCTCTCTCCCAGTGAATCATATCACAGGCAGGGATTCTGTGCTTTACCCTGTGAGTGCTAGGAAACTCCTGCTGGTCAGCTGTCTTATGCATTGTTGCATGATAGATTGGTGATGGTGGAGGGTAGCACTAGAGAGAATCTACTTTTAGGTTGCCACCTGGCATAGAACATCATATGGAGCTGTTATACCAAGGGATGTCATTGTAAGCCGATCATTTGCACTAGGAATAACTTGAAAAGGGATAAAGTCTCTTGCATTCATTTGGTTTCTGTGTTTTCAGTGATTGCATAAGCCCCTCCCAGGGGACACCTCGATGTGCAATCCATGACTGTATAAACTGGGGCTACCCAGGCCTGTCGTTGTGTGCTCCATGCTTGCGCAAACCAGCCTTGTGCATCTAGTGCTTGTACTGCCATTGTGTGCTCTGGGCTTGCCTCAATCCTGCCTGCTGTACATGGTGTATTTCCATTATCTTTATATTGATCGTGCATTGTAAGCTCTGATTTATAGAGAAAGAAATCACTGTAAAATCAGGTATTTTCCAGGCACTCCTCTTCTTCCCTTCAGTGTCAGTGAAGGCAACAAATAGAATCACCTGAAATACTGGGCCAGCTCTGCAGCAGAGTCCTAGTACGGCCCATACCCACGCAGGGCATGTCTGCAGCACGTGTAGACGTATCCGAGCCAGCTTTGATTTAGCCTCTGCTGTGCTGCCACGAGATCAAAGCTAGCTCGAGGGTATCTACACATGCTGCAGTTACACCTCCTGACGGCAGTGTAGATGTACCCACAGGAAAGTGAGTCCACAACACAACTTACTCCCTTGCTCCTGTGTGGGCAGCAAATTCTGAAGTGACACACGGGCAGTCCTCTTGCCGTCTTGCAAGCTCTTGGAATTTTATCACAAGTCTTCAGCACTTGGTGTTGTTCATAAGCGCCTAGCTGCTGGAGCCACATCATTACAAAAGAAATCTCAGCTTTTATTTAAAAAAAACAAAGTGTGACTTGTGACTGAGAATGTGACACGAGTGCGGCTGAAAGGCCAGAAACCGGAACACAAAGGGGAGGGGGATCCTCTCCCTTACTATTGTAAAACCAAGCACTTGATTTTTGAAAGCTTGGGATTGGCAATACGGAACTGGATCACAGCGGGCGAGAAGCTGGAGATGAGTCAGCAGTGTGCCCTCGTTGCCAAGAAGGCCAATGGCATATTGGGCTGCATTAGTAGGAGAACTGCCAGCAGATCGAGGGAACGGATTATTCCCCTCTATTTCACACTGGTGAGGACACATCTGGAGTATTGCATCATAGAATGTCAGGGTTGGAAGGGACCTAAGGAGGTCATCTAGTCCAACCCCTTGCTCAAAGCAGGACCAATCCCCAATTAAATTATCCCAGCCAGGGCTTTGTCAAGCCTGTCCTTAAAAACTTCTAAGGAAGGAGATTCCACCATCTCCCTAGGTAACGCATTCCAGTGTTTCACCACCCTCCTAGTGAAAAAGTTTTTCCTAATATCCAACCTAAACCTCCCCCACTGCAACTTGAGACCATTACTCCTCGTTCTGTCATCTGCTACTGCTGAGAACAGTCTAGATCCATCCTCTTTGGAACCCCCTTTCAGGTAGTTGAAAGCAGCTATCAAATCCCCCCTCATTCTTCTCTTCCGCAGACTAAACAATCCCAGTTCTCTCAGCCTCTCCTCATAAGTCATGTGTTCCAGTCCCCTAATGATTTTTGTTGCCCTCCACTGGACGTTTTCCAATTTTTTCACATCCTTCTTGTAGTGTGGGGCCCAAGACTGGACACAGTACTCCAGATGAGGCCTCACAATGTCGAATAGAGGGGAACGATCACCTCCCTTGATCTGCTGGCAATGCCCCTACTTATACATCCCAAAATGCCATTGGCCTTCTTGGCAACAAGGGCACACTGGTGACTCTCATCCAGCTTCTCGTCCACTGTCACCCCTAGGTCCTTTTCTGCAGAACTGCTGCCGAGCCATTTGGTCCCTACTCTGTAGCGGTGCATGGGATTCTTCCATCCTAAGTGCAGGACTCTGCACTTGTCCTTGTTGAACCTCATCAGATTTCTTTTGGCCCAATCCTCTCATTTGTCTAGGTCCCTCTGTATCCTATCCCTACCCTCCAGCGTATCTACCTCTCCTCCCAGTTTAGGGTCATCTGCAAACTTGCTGAGGGTGCAATCCCTGCCATCCTCCAGATCATTTATGAATAGTCCAGGGGGTTGGACTAGATGACCTTCTGGGGTCCCTTCCAACCCTGATATTCTATGATTCTATGAAGATATTGAACAAAACCAGCCCCAGGACCAACCCTTGGGGCACTCCACTTGATACCGGCTGCCAACTAGACATGGAGCCATTGATCACTACCCGTTGAGCCCGACAATCTAGCCAGCTTTCTATCCACCTTATAGTCCATTCATCCAGCCCATACTTCTTTAACTTGCTGGCAAGAATACTGTGGGAGACTGTGTCAAAAGCTTTGCTAAAGTCAAGGAATAACACGTCCACTGCTTTCCCCTCATCCACAGAGCCAGTTATCTCCTCATAGAAGGCAATTAGATTAGTCAGCATGACTTGCCCTTGGTGAATCCATGCTGACTGTTCCTGATCACTTTCCTCTCCTCGAAGTGCTTCAAAATGAATTCGCTGAGGACCTGCTCCATGATTTTTCCAGGGACTGAGGTGAGGCTGACTGGCCTATAGTTCTCAGGATCCTCCTTCTTCCCTTTTTTAAAGATGGGCACTACATTAGCCTTTTTCCAGTAGTCTGGGACCTCCCCCGATCGCCATGAGTTTTCAAAGATAATGGCCAATGGCTCTGCAATCACATCCGCCAACTCCTTTAGCACTCTCAGACACAGCACATCTGACCCTATGGACTTGTGCTCATCCAGCTTTTCTAAATAGTCCCGAACCACCTCTTTCTCCACAGAGGGCTGGTCACCTACTCCCCATGCTGTGCTGCCCAGTTTTGCCACCCCCTGCCTGCTACAGAAAGGATGTGGACAAATTGGAGAGAGTCCAGCGGAGGACAATGAAAAGGATCAGGGTGCAGGGCACATGACTTACGAGGAGAGGCTGAGGGAACTGGGGTTATTTTGTCTGCAGAAGAGAAGAATGAGGGGGGATTTGATATCAGCCTTCAACTACCTGAAGGGGGGTTCCAAAGAGGATGGAGCTAGGCTGTTCTCAGTGGTGGCAAATGACAGAACAAGGAGTAGTGGGGGAGGTCTAGGCTGGATATCAGGAAAAATTATTTCACTAGGAGGGTGATGAAGCACTGAAATGGGTTTCCTAGGAAGGTGGTAGAATCTCCTTCCTTAGAGGTTTTTAAGGCCCGGCTTGGCAAAGCCCTGGCTGGGATGATTTAGTTAGTGTTGGTCCTGCTTTGAGCAGGGGGTTGGACTAGATGACCTCCTGAGGTCCCTTCCAACCCTGATCTTCTATGATTCTATGAATTCAAACGCGCATGTGGCTGGCAGCTGACCAGCCCAGCACACATAGCTCTGAGCATCAAGAATACCTCTTGGGAGTTTTACAGCAACTTCTCCAGCCTATTCAGGAGTGACGTCAACTAGTTCCCAAGGGAGAGGTTCTATCTATCTGTCTATGCATGGTGCTTCTCTGGACCCAGTTACCGTGATATCTCACAATGCCCCTGTGAGGTAGGGTACTGAGGCACAGAGAGATTAAGGGTATATCTACACTGTAGGTGTACCTGACCTAACTTTGAACCTGCTTGAACAACACTAGCAGTGAAGTCACAGCAGCACGTTAGCCCCATCTGTCCAGGATAAAGGGCACATACGAATATAAGAACGGCCATACTGGGTCAGACCAAAGGCCCATCTAGCCCAGTGTCCTGTCTTCCAACAGTGGCCAGTGCTAGGTGCCCCAGAGGGAATGAATAGAACAGGTCGTCATCAAGTGATCCATCCCCTGTTGCCCATTCTCAGCTTCTGGCAAACAGAGGCTAGGGACACCATCCCTGTCCATCCTGGCTAATAGCCATTGATGGACCTATCCTCCATGAACTTATCTAGTTCTTTTTTGAACCCTGTTATAGTCTTGGCCTTCACAACATCCTCTGGCAAGGAGTTCCACAGGTTGACTGTGCATTGTGTGAAAAAATACTTCCTTTTGTTTGGTTTAAACCTGGAGCCTGTTAATTTCATTGCGTGACCCCTAGTTCGTGTGTTATGAGAAGGAGTAAGTAGCACTTCCTTATTTACTTTCTCCACACCAGTCATGATTTTATAGACCTCTCTCATATCCCCCTTATTCATCTCTTTTCCAAGCTGAAATAGTCCCAGTCTTATTAATCTCTCCTTATATGGAAGTTATTCCCTACCCCTAATCATTTTTGCTGCCCTTTTCTGAACCTTTTCCAATATATCTTTTTTGAGATGGGGTAACAGCATCTGCACACAGAAGTCAAGATGTGGGCGTACCATGAATCATAGAATCATAGAATATCAGGGTTGGAAGGGACCTCAGGAGGTCATCTAGTCCAACCCCCTGCTCAAAGCAGGACCAATCCCCAATTAAATCATCCCAGCCAGGGCTTTGTCAAGCCTGACCTTAAAAACTTCTAAGGAAGGAGATTCTACCACCTCCCTAGGTAACGCATTCCAGTGTTTCATCACCCTCTTAGTGAAAAAGTTTTTCCTAATATCCAACCTAAACCTCCCCCACTGCAACTTGAGACCATTACTCCTTGTCCTGTCCTCTTCTACCACTGAGAATAGTCTAGAACCATCCTCTCTGGAACCACCTCTCAGGTAGTTGAAAGCAGCTATCAAATCCCCCCTCATTCTTCTCTTCTGCAGACTAAACAATCCCAGTTCCCTCAGCCTCTCCTCATAAGTCATGTGTTCCAGACCCCTAATCATTTTTGTTGCCCTTCGCTGGACTCTCTCCAATTTATCCACATCCTTCTTGTAGTGTGGGGCCCAAAACTGGACACAGTACTCCAGATGAGGCCTCACCAATGTCAAATAGAGGGGAACGATCACGTCCCTCGATCTGCTCACTACGCCCCTACTTATACATCCCAAAATGCCATTGGCCTTCTTGGCAAAAAGGCCACATTGCTGACTCATATCCAGCTTCTCGTCCACTGTCACCCGTAGGTCCTTTTCCGCAGAACTGCTGCCTCGCCATTCGGTCCCTAGTCTGTAGCTGTGCATTGGGTTCTTCAGTCCTAAGTGCAAGACCCTGCACTTATCCTTATTGAACCTCATCAGATTACTTTTGGCCCAATCCTCCAATTTGTCTAGGTCCCTCTGTATCCTATCCCTGCCCTCCAGCGTATCTACCACTCCTCCTAGTTTAGTATCATCCGCAAATTTGCTGAGAGTGCAATCCACACCATCCTCCAGATCATTTATGAAGATATTGAACAAAACCGGCCCCAGGACTGACCCCTGGGGCACTCCACTTGACACTGGCTGCCAACTAGACATGGAGCCATTGATCACTACCCATTGAGCCCAACAATCTAGCCAACTTTCTACCCACCTTATAGTGCATTCATCCAGCCCATACTTCTTTAACTTGCTGACAAGAATACTATGGGAGACAGTGTCAAAAGCTTTGCTAAAGTCAAGAAACAATACATCCACTGCTTTCCCTTCATCCACAGAACCAGTAATCTCATTCATCACCATGGATTTATAGAGAGATAATATGATATTTTCTGTTTATTACCTGTCCCTTTCTTAATGATTCCCAACATTCTGTTTGCTTTTTTGACTGCCGCTGCACACTGATTAGATGTTTTCAGCAAACGATCTACAATGACTCCAAGATCTCTTTCTTGAGTGGGAACAGCTAATGTAGACCCCATCATTTTATACTCATAGTTGGGGTTATGTTTTCCAGTGTGCATTACTTTGCATTTATCAACATTGAATTTCATCTGCCATTTTGTTGCCCAGTTACCCAGTTTTGTGAGATCCTTTTGTAGCTCTTCACAGTCTGCCTGGGACTTAACTATCTTGAGTAGTTTTGTGTCATCTGCAAATTTTGCTATCTCACTGTTTACCCCCTTTTCCAGATCATTTATGAATATGTTGAATAGGACTGGTCTCAGTACAGACCCCTGAGGGACACCACTATTTACTTCTCTCCATTCTGAAAACTGACCATTTATTCCTACCCTTTGTTTCCTCTCTTTTAACCAATTACTGGTCCATGAGAGGACCTTCCCTCTTATACCATGACAGCTTACTTTGCTTAAGAGCCTTTGGTGAGGGACCTCGTCAAAGGCTTTCTGAAAATCTAAGTATAGTATGTCCACTGGATCCCCCTTTTGTCCACATGTTTGTTGACCCCCTCAAAGAACTCTAATAGATTAGTAAGACATGATCTCCCTTTACAGAAACCATGTTGACTTTCCCCAACAAATTATGTTCATCTATGTGTCTGACAATTTTGTTCTTTACTATAGTTTCAACCAGTTTCCCCGGTACTGAAGTCAGTCTTACCAGCCTGTAATTGTCGGGATCACCTCTGGAGCCCTTTTTAAAAATTGGCGTCACATTATCTATCCTCCAGTCATTTGGTACCGAAGCTGATTTAAATGATAGGTTACAAACTACAGTTAGTAGTTCTGCAATTTCACATTTGAGTTCCTTCAGAACTCTTGGGTGAACGCCATCTGGTCCTGGTGACTTATTACTGTTTAGTTTATCAATTTGTTCCAGAATTTCCTCTAATGACACCCCAATCTGGGACAGTTCCTCAGACTTGTCACCTAAAAAGAATGTCTCAGGTTTTGGAATCTCTCTCACATCCTCAGCCATGAAGACCGATGCAAAGAATTCATTTCATTTCTCTGCAATGACCTAATCGTCCTTGAGTGCTCCTTTCGCATCTCAATCGTCCAGTGGCCCCACTGGTTGTTTAGCAGGCTTCCTGCTTCTGATGTACTTAAAAATGTTTTTGCTATTACTTTTTGAGTCTTTGGCTAGCTGTACTTCAAATTCTTTTTTGGCCTTTCTAATTATATTTTTACACTTCATTTGCCAGAGTTTATGCTCCTTTCTATTTTCCTCAATAGGATTTAACTTTCACTTCTTAAAGGATGTCTTTTTGCCTCTGACTGCTTCTTTTACTTTGTTGTTTAGCCACAGTGGCACTTTTTTGGTTCTCTTACTGTGTGTTTAAATTTGGAGTATACATTTAAGTTGAGCCTCTATTATGGTGTCTTTAAAAAGTTTCCATGCAGCTTGCAGGGATTTCACTTTTGGTGCTGTACCTTTGAATTTCTGTTTAACTTCCTCATTTTTGTGTAGTTTCCCTTTCTGAAATGCTCCTGTGATGGGCTGCTCCAGCCACAGGGATGTTAAATTTAATTATATTATGGTCACTATTACCAAGCGGTCCAGCTGTAATCACTTCTTGGACCAGATCCTATGCTCCACTTAGGACTAAATCCAGAATCACTTAGGACTAAATCCAGAACCCCTCTTGTGGGTTCCAGGACTAGCTGCTCCAAGAAGCAGTCATTTAAGGTGTCAAGAAACTTTATCTTTGCATCCCGTCCTGAGGTGACATGAACCCAGTCAATATGGGGATAGTTGAAATCCCCCCATTATTACTGAGTTTTTTATTTTTATAGCCTCTCTAATCTCCCTGAGCATTTCCCAGTCATTATCACCATCCTGGTCAGGTGGTGGGTAATATATCCCTACTACTATATTCTTATTATTGAAGCATGGAATTACTATCATAGAGATTCTGTGGTACAGTTTGGTTCATTTAAAATTTTTACTTCTTTTGATTCTACGCTTTCTTTCACATATAGTGCCTCTCCCCCACCAGCATGACCTGTTCTGTCCTTCCGATATATTTTGTATCCTGGTATTACTGTGTCCCATTGATTATCCTCATTCCACCAAGGTTCTGTGATGCCTATTATATCAATATCCTCATTTAATACGAGGCATTCTAGTTCACCCATCTTATTATTTAGACTTCTAGCATTGGAATGTAAGCACTTTGAAAACTTGTCACTTTTTGGCTGTTTGCCATTAGATGATGTAATTGAATGGGCCTCTCTTTCATTTGACATACTTATGTGCTGCCATTGCTTCATTGCTGTTGGTACTCCAGCTCACTCAGGTGTATCTACACATGCTTCAATCCCACCACTTGAGTGTAGTGTACTTTAATCTATTTTCCCAAGGTCTCTGGCAGAGTAGGGACTTGACTCTGGATGTCCAGAATCCCAGCCCTCTGGACCAGCCTTCCTCTCCTCTGCTCTTCTCCTGCCCTGGAAGGACGATTGATCAGTACGATGCTGGACAATTGAAGGCATGAGGCACAAAGGGAAATAAGGGGAAAGATCAGATGAGGAGCTTAATGGATGCCTACATGAAACCAATGAATCTCTGATGGAGTTTGGAGGAGATGAGCCACAGTTAAGTCCATTCCCCACTTCCTCTTCTCTTTTTTGGGGCCATTTCCTGAAGTTCCTCCTTAGGCAAAACTCCCATTAATTTCAGTGAGAGAGTTGCCTATGGACTGATTGAGGATTCTGGAATTTGATTCTGGTATCCTCTCCATCTTGTATCCCCTCCCATCCCTTTTACTTTCTAAAACAGCAATTGCCTTTTGTTTCGACCCTATGGAGTTTATTGTCTTACCTGTCAGTAATAAGCTTTCCTATAGCCCCCATCAGTTCCCTGAGAATGATCTCACTCCCATATTTTAGGTGTTTCACTTCTTGTTATTCTTTTTTTCCCCTCTGGTAAAAGTCTCTTAGTGGTTTTGAGCTTCTTCTTAGCAGAAGCTAGCTGTCATATTATCTTCCAGCATGACTTCAGGATGCTTTAGGATGAAAGATATTGTTATTATCTAGGCCCTGTGGTCCAATGAAGTTGCCTTAAGCTGTTCTATAAACCTGGGGGTAATTTAATAAGTGACTATACATTTTCCATCTCAGAGGCTTTACTCTTCTCATGAGTTGCTATTAACAGCAGTATTTATCACAAGAGGCTTCTTGTTAGAAGGCAGTATAGCTAGCAGTGTGGATATAACCAAAAGGGATGGCCAAAATGTTCAGGCCTAGGTGGCTGATGCAAGGTCCCTAGGCCCAGATCCTCAAAGGCATGTAGGCTCCTCGCTTCCATGGAAATCAATGAATGAAATCAGTGGAACCAAGAGGAGTTGAGATCCTAGCTGAGCACATGGGGAGGGGAAGGATTCACAGTAATTTCTGGGACCTCTGGATTGCAGTTCAGAAATGTTCACACTTCCTTTTGTTCTCTAGGCTTTGTTGACCTAGGCTCCCAGGGGCCATATTTTCAAAGTTATTTAGGCACCTAAGGAATAAATACCTCTGGGTGCCGATCTGCATCTTTTTGAAATTTAGCCCTAAATTCCGTTCTCAAGAGTGACGCAGGCACCTAAGATTATGAATACAGTCAAATAAGGGATTTGTGGATATTAACCTAGAAGGACCAAAGCTTACTCTCAAAGCCAGGACATATTGCTGCTGCGCCAGTTCTTCTCCCTTTGCCCTCCAGGGAGAGACTGAGCTCCTCTCTGCCCTGCAGCCTTTTTATAGGTCCCAGCCTGGCCCTGATTGGCTGCTTTCAAGCCTCCACTAGACTGGCTCACAGTAAGCCCTTCCAGGATTGTCTGGGGCTCTGTGCAGCCTCTCTGCCTTGCTTCAACCTCTTCCACGCCAGAATGGAGCAGCTGCCCCACTACACAGCCACACTGTATCTGCACGGAAAGTGGTCTCTCTGTGAGGTGCAGCATGGCCTGCCCTCCTCTATACAGCCTGAAATACTCAGATGTTGTCCATCAGCTACTCATACTTGGTTCCTGCAGCAGCTGGGAGCAGAGACAGCTGAGCAGTTTCATGTGTAGGGTATGTCTGCACTGCAATCAGGACAGTAATCATAGGCACGCCTGAGCGAGCACTGATCAAAGGAGCTCAGTAAAAATAGTTGTGTAGCCATGGTAGCATGGGCTAGCTGTCCAAGCATGTACCCGGGTCCTGGGTGGGATTGTCCTCGAGTAGCTAGCCCATGCTGCCACAGCTAGACTACCATTTTTAGCCAGTTAGCACAATCAAGGCTAGCTGTGCTATGCCTATGTCTGCAGCAATCGTGGCTCCTGATTGCCAGGTAGATATACCCATAGAGACATCAGCACCCTTCCTGGGACCTCCCCCGGCCAAGTTCTGGAGCGGCTGCAGTTAGAGGATGGATGGGGTAGCTCTGGGAATTTCAGTATTCTCAATAGTCAGTATTCTCCCCCTCGGGCACAGGCATGTTCACAGCATACTCATGTTGAAACCTAATTTCATTTTCAAGGTTCAGCCCTGGAGGACGTAAGTCCGTCATTGAACCCGAACCAACAAATGAGCAGAAAACTCAGCAGGAGCCCGAGACAGCCTCAGAACAAACTGACAGCAACATCTCTATGAGGTTTGTACAGAAATCATCAGCCTCAAGGGTCGGATTCTGACAGAGCTTTCTGTAGGGGACCCATTCCACCACACCCACCCAGTCTGTGAGCTGTCAGCTGCATTTCCATGAGTGGGACCAGGGCCATCCTAGAGGATCTAGCTGTCGTAGATGGCCTTTCCCAGCAACCCAGTGGCACCTGTGCTCTTCCCCTGCTTGACTTCCCACTTGTGCGGGCCGCAGGAGATAAACATCTGTCAGATGCTTGGCAAAACTGCAAAGCTCTGGTGACTTTTCTCTCCTTATGTTTCACCAGAAACTCCAGAGGGATGGATGTGGAGAAACATTCCAATGGGATGAGTGAAGAAGAGACCCAACACAAAGAGCTGCTGGACAGAAATGATTCCTCAGAAATAAAGGTAGCAATTCCCCTAGCCCAATTGCCTGGATCCCATGAAGTCTGAGTCATTCACCTGCTTGACCTACACACTCCAGCAGAATCATACTAGTCACCCCCCCACACACCTTTAAACCTTCCAAATTGCCTGCTGACTTGGTGGGTCATATATCTTGGGTGGGATTTTCAAGCACACACAGCATTGCTCTAACTCTGCTCTTCATAGATATCTCTGGTAATAAAACTCCCATTAACTTTAATGGGAGCTAAATTAGGCTGACACTAAGCACTTTTTAAAATCACATCTCTCTTCTCCACTGACCTGATTCTCACACAGCATCAGGCTAGGCCTGTGTTTACATACTAACTTCAGAAGCAGTTACTGCCTCTCTCCCTAATTTACATAAGTAGCTTCTAACTTCCTAGTCTTTTCTAATGCAATCTGCACTGACGACTGACCTACAAACACCCCGCACCTGCTCAAACCCAGCTAGAACTGCCTACTGATGTAGTTGCTACCTTCTTCCTCAAAAAGAGAAGGAGGACTTGTGGCACCTTAGAGACTAACCAATTTATTTGAGCATGAGCTTTCGTGAGCTACAGCTCACTTCATCAGGTGCATGCAGTGGGGAGATTTATATACACAGAGAACATGAAACAATGGGGGTTACCATATGCACTGTAACAAGAGTGATCAGGTAAGGTGAGCTATTACCAGCAGGAGAGCGGGGGTAGGGGGGTAAACCTTTTGTAGTGATAATCAAGGTGGGCCATTTCCAGCAGTTGACAAGAACATGTGAGGAACAGTAGGGGGGAGGAAATAGTACTCCTTTTCTTTTTGCGGATACAGACTAACATGGCTGCTACTCTGATACCTTCTTCCTGTATCTCTTAATCCATGGCGGGAGGGTGACAAGTAAAGTCAACAGGTACTTGTGTGAAATGATGCTCTGGAGAAAGAGGCACAAAGTCTGTCATTTGCTAAATTCTTATGCATGGCTTTGAAAATTCTCTTCAGCTCTCTGACCTTTAGCTGTTAGTCTTGCTTAGAATCATAGAATCATAGAATATCAGGGTTGGAAGGGACCTCAGGAGGTCATCTAGTCCAACCCCCTGCTCAAAGCAGGACCAATCATTCCAAGCTTGACCTTAAAAACTTCTAAGGAAGGAGATTCTACCACCTCCCTAGGTAACACGTTCTAGTGCTTCACCACCCTCCTTGTGAAAAAGTTTTTCCTAATATTCAACCTAAACCTCCCCCACTGCAACTTGAGACCTTTACTCCTCGTTCTGTCATCTGCTACCACTGAGAACAGTCTAGATCCATTCTCTTTGGAACCCCCTTTCAGGTAGTTGAAAGCAGCTATCAAATCCCCCCTCATTCTTCTCTTCCGCAGACTAAACAATTGCAGTTCCCTCAGCCTCTCCTCATAAGTCATGTGTTCCAGTCCCCCCATCATTTTTGTTGCCCTCCACTGGACACTTTCAAATTTTTCCACATCCTTCTTGTAGTGTGGGGCCCAAAACTGGACACAGTACTCCAGATGAGGCCTCACCAATGTTGAATAGAGGGGAATGATCGCATCCCTCGATCTGCTGGCAATGGCCCTACTTATACATCCCAAAATGCCATTGGCCTTCTTGGCAACAAGGGCAGACTGTTGACTCATATCCAGCTTCTCATCCACTGTAACCCCAAGGTTCTTTTCTGCAGAACTGCTGCCGAGCCATTCGGTCCCTAGTCCATAGCGGTGCACGGGATTCTTCTGTCCTAAGTGCAGGACTCTGCACTTGTCCTTGTTGAACCTCATCAGATTTCTTTTGGCCCAATCCTCTAATTTGTCTAGGTCCCTCTGTATCCTATCCCTACCCTCTAGCGTATCTACCTCTCCTCCCAGTTTAGTGTCATCTACAAATTTGCTGAGGGTGCAATCCACGCTGTCCTCCAGATCATTAATGAAGATATTGGACAAAACTGGCCCCAGGACCGACCCTTGGGGCACTCCACTTGATACCGGCTGCCAGCGTTAGACATTGATGTTATTGTCTATCAGAATTGACTCCTTGTTCTGTATCCCATTGAAAAGAGGATGTTAATGGAACATTAAGATGATAGGAAGGCAGTGTTTCCTAGTGGACTGAGCACAGGGCTCAGGAGTCCTGGGTTCTATTCCCAGCTGTGCCACTGGCCTGTTGTGTGACTTTGGGCAAGTCACTTCCCCTCTTGTGCCTCAGTTTCCCCACCTGTAAAATGGGGGTAGTGCTACTGACTTCCTTTGTTTTGAGGTTGACTGATGAAAAATAGTGGAGAAGAGCTGGGTGTTATCATTCTGACATTGTGAAGCACACAGAATTCAAGAGGCGGCAAACTTAAGTTTGCAGTACGTTCTAGTTAAGGTCAGCAGGCAGTCACTGATAAGAATTTAACTATCATTGCGGCGTATTCACACTGGAAATTTTCTCTTGACTGGGAAAAATGGTGCTCAGTGACCACAAATACATTGTGAGCCTTGTTTTCAAATACAGGCCTGTAGTATATTCAGCATTGCCTGCTTCATTGCCGTGGTTATGTACAACCGACAGACCCCTGTCTGTTGGCAGGCAGGATCGAACTGGGGACCTCTGGAGCTTAGTGCATGAGCCTCTACCACGTGAGCTAAAAGCCAGCTGCCTCTTAGCTCAGGCTGTAGAGCAGACTCATTTCTCTCTGCCACTAGATGGGACAGAACCCCACACCCAGGAGGTGTGTGGGTTACAGTTGCCCAGGTGAACCAGGTAAATGCATACATTAGTAGCTAAGTATGGACCTAACTACGCCTCTTGCTTCATTTGCACATCCATTGTGTGCACACACTTTTCTGAACTTGGGGCTGGGCCTTTGCCTTTTGATGAGATGTCCCTGTGTATGTGCAGTACAATAATGTATGCAGCAGACATGCTATGTTCAGAAACAGACCCAGCCAGGAGCAAAATGACTGCAGTGTTCGTTGTGAAAAAGAAGGGGCGGGCTCAAGATTGGGAGTGGCCGTCTGCTTGCCCTAGCTCAGTGGCTCTCAACCTTTCCAGACAACTGTACCCCTTTCAGGAGTCTGATTTGTCTTGTGTGCCCCATGTTTCACCTCACTTAAAAACACTTTGCTTACAAAAAAAAGTGTAACAGCTCCACTGGTACTGTGCAAAAGTGCTGACTGTCTCATTTTGACCATAGAATTATAAAATAAATCAACTGGAGTATAAATATTGTCGTGTATTCAGCATTGCCTCCGTCGTTGCTGTGGTTGCACAGGTGAGCTGTTCAGTTCAGTGCATAGTATTTCGAGCCGCATAAACAAGTCGTATGAGATTTTAGTTTGTATTGACTTCACTAGTGTTTTTACGTAGCCTGTTGTAAAACTAGACAAATATCTAGATGAGCTGATGTACCCCCGGAAGAGCTCTGGGTACACGCACACCTGGTTGAGAACCACTGCTCTAGCTTGTGCTGCTTGTTTCCTAGATGCTAATCGTGGGTGCTGATGAGGTGGAAGGCATTTCTCTGACTCTGAGCCCGGCGGAGCTCAAGGAATCACTGTGGTTTGTGGAGTCAGAAGACCTTCTTGCAACAGGGGTGGAAGAAGTAAGCAGGAGATTCACTGGATTTAAGACTGTTCTCTCACTCCCTTGTCTCTTGCCTCACTTCTAAGGATCATTCCCAGGGACACAGCAGCAGACTGTAGCTAACAAGCTGTTCTGTACCACACTTTGTACAATGCTGCCATCATTGCAATATGTGTTAACTGGTCCTAAGAGCTTGTCTACATTACCCGCTGGATCGACGGGCAGCGATCGATCCAGCAGGGGTCGATTTATCGAGTCTAGTCTAGATGCAATAAATCGACCACCAACCGCTCTCCCGTCAACTTCGGTACTCCACCGGAGCGAGAGGTGCAGGCGGAGTCGAGGGGGAAGCGTCAGCTGTCGACTTACTACAGTGAAGACTAAGTAGATCTAAGTACATCGACTTCAGCTACGTTATTCATGTAGCTAAAGTTGCATAACTTAGATCGATCTCCCCCTCCTCCCAAGTGTAGACCAGGCCTCAGTCTCATGGACCTTAAAGGCTATGTATCTTTTAGAACCTTTCTTCTGAGGAGCAGTAACACCTTTCTGAGGGAATACTCCCATTGACTTCACTTTCACTGACTTAAATAAAAGTTTTGCCTGGATAGAGTGTAAAGACTTCAATAGTAATCCCTTCATTAATTAATTGGTTAATAATAACAATTCTGTTGTTGCCTTAGCACTGTAATGGAGAATAGCACACAATACAGGAACAAAATCAAGAGTGTTCAGAATAAGCTGAACTGAGTCACTGTGTCTCGCATTGGGCTCTGCTGACTCTTACTCTGTCTGAAGTCCCTTCAAGGGCTGGGAATTCCAAGGAAGAGGAACCTCACCTGAGAGGACCTCTGCCACCCATAGGTCTCCAAGACTGTACTAATGCTGCCTTAGTGACCATGGAGACTACGTATGCCCTATGCCCTTTCAGTTTAGATCAGGGTGGTTGTAAGCCAGAGATTAGAATCATTCCATTTGTGCCAGCCCCACCGGAGGATCTAGTATTGTCTGTGCCTTGCTCCAAACAACTGCTATGCAGAGTAGAATGCCAGGGCATTTGAAAGGATGAAGCTCTTCTGAAGTTGCTAACCATTGATTTCTGCACTTTGAAATGTTTAACTGTGTCATTTCTGCCTTCCTCTACCCTCTCCACTCCACCCCACCCCACCCCCACCAGGTGTTTGACATATTGCCCCTCTATGGAATGCTGCAACCCAACGAGAGTCAGCAGGTCTCATTCACCTTTTATGGTCACGCTGACATCACTGCCCGGGCCAAGGCGCTGTGCAAAGTCGAGGGAGGCCCTACCTATGAGATCGTGCTGAAAGGAGAGGCTTCGCTCATCAGTTACGCCTTTGACATAAAGGAGATTGACTATGGGCTACAGGTAAAACACAGGAGAGGCCTGCATTTCAGAGCCACCAACTTCCATTCAACTGGCCAGATGTGCCATCATCCACGCTGTCAGTGTCCCCTCCTGACAGGGTGGCCCTACCTCTGGATACCGTTATACAGCCCCTCACAGCTCCACTCTCACTGTCAGTAGAACCTCCTCTGCATAATATGCACCTGTATCCCAACAGCCTCTCTCTTGTGGGCAGCATAACCTCTTCAGAGTTTGTCCATCATGAAGCCCTGCATCTTTTTGGTATCTACTGTTCTTGGGCTTAGTAGAAGGGAAGCAGTGGAAGTAAGAGTGCTGTTGCTTGGAGGAAAAATGATTCTATCGATTAACTGCAGCGTCACTGGTGAAGGTCAGTCAGTGTCATGCCGTGATCTGACCTGTGCATGGTATTCCTCTGCTGGTAAAGTAGGAAGCAGCACAAAGGTACTCTGTGTTGGAGGGGGATTTTAATGAACCTGCACATTAATGAAGGAAAAATAAACCCTTGAAGGAAGAGACCAGCCCCCTTGACCATGTAGAGGAAAAGACAGAGGAGGAGGAGTTTGGAGACACATGACATGCCTTCAGAGTCTGCCGGAGAGCACTTAGTAACAAGCGACATTTGCTTTGAGCTCTGCCTCTGCCTCTGCAAATGCCTGAGAACAAATTAAAGGCAGTGGGGCAGTTTCATCCATGCATTAAAGCAGCACAGACTAACTGAGCTCCTCTCCTTTAACCAGTCATTCTGTTTTCTTTGTTGCCTTTTCACCATTAATAGTGTTTTTAACTAGAACCCAGTAATTGTAGACCAAATGGTGTGAGACTCAGATATCAGAATCAAAACTCAAAGAACCACTGTTTCACTTAAACCAACTAAAAAGGACCAAAGAGATTATTATCGAATCTCTTTAGATGTTAATGCGCCTTTTGTATTCCTTCTCCTACCACTGCAGGTTCCAAAAATACTTGGGCATAGGAGCATTTTCCTGTATACATCCTCCAGCCTCATCCAAGCAGTGCTGGACAGAATCCAGGGTTTACCACATTAAAAATCATGCTTTCCCTGAAGATGAATGATACCTTCCTTCATTATTAAAATAATAATGTCAACTAACATCACATACATTGGATTATGCTATCACTGGAATGGGCCAAATCTGCCCCGATCTATCTCCTTTGACTTCAGGGGAGTTACCCCAGGGATCTGTTTGACCCAGGGAGTCCGAAATACAGGACTGTCTTCCAAAAGAAATTGTTGGCAGTGTTGCAGCCATGTTGGTCTCAGGTTATGAGAGCGACAAAGGCGGGTGATTCAGTCTTTTATTGGATTCACTGCTGTTGGTGGAAGGCACAAGCTTTCGACAGAAGTTGGTCCGATAACAGATATCATCTCACCTATCTTATCTTTCCCAAAAGAGGCACATTTGGAAAATGGCAGCAAGGAATAGAAAAAGTTCATGTTTTCTGATGCTGAGGGGGATCTCCCAGGTATTTCTGTGCTGGTTCACAGCTTCTCCTGCTTGCCAGATAGGAATTGCCAGGCTGGATTAGACCCCAGGGCTACCCAGTCCAGTGTCCTGTCTCTGACATCGACTCAGAGGCCTCAGAGGAAGGTGCAGGACACTGAAGCAGGTAGAATCATAGAATCATAGAATAGAATCATAGAATATCAGGGTTGGAAGGGACCTCAGGAGGTCATCTAGTCCAACCCTCTGCTCAAAGCAGGACCGATCCCCAACTAAATCATCCCAGCCAGGGCTTTGTCAAGCCTGACCTTAAAAACTTCTAGGGAAGGAGATTCGACCACCTCCGATGGTAACACATTCCAGTGTTTCACCACCCTCCTAATGAAAAAGTTTTTCCTAATATCCAACCTAAATCTCCCCCACTGCAACTTGAGACCGTTACTCCTTGTTCTATCATCTGCTACCACTGAGAACAGTGTAGAGCCATCCTCTTTGGAACCCCCTTTCAGGTAGTTGAAAGCAGCTATCAAATCCCCCCTCCTTCTTCTCTTCTGAAGACTAAACATCCCCAGTTCCCTCAGCCTCTCCTCATAAGTCATGTTTTCCAGTCCCCTAATCATTTTTGTTGCCCTCCGCTGGACTCTTTCCAATTTTTCCACATCCTTCTTGTAGCGTGGGGCCCAAAACTGGACACAGTACTCCAGATGAGGCCTCACCAATGTCGAATAGAGGGGAACTATCACGTCCCTTGATCTGCTGGCAATGCCCCAAAATGCATCCCAAAATGCCATTGGCCTTCTTGGCAACAAGGGCACACAGTTGACTCATATCCAGCTTCTCGTTGACTGTAACCCCTAGGTCCTTTTCTGCAGAACTGCTGCCAAGCCATTCGGTCCCTAGCCTGTAGCGGTGCATTGGATTCTTCCGTCCTAAGTGCAGGACTCTGCACTTGTCCTTGTTGAACCTCATCAGATTTCTTTTGGCCCAATCCTCCAATTTGTCTAGGTCCCTCTGTATCCTATCCCTACCCTCCAGCGTATCTACCACTCCTCCCAGTTTAGTGTCATCTGCAAACTTGCTGAGGGTGCAATCCACACCATCCTCCAGATCATTTATGAAGATATTGAACAAAACCAGCCCCAGGACCGACCCCTGGGGCACTTCACTTGATACCGGCTGCCAACTAGACATGGAGCCATTGATCACTACCCATTGAGCCCGACAATCTAGCCAGCTTTCTATTCACCTTATAGTCCATAGTTATGGGACAAGCTTCTCACAGGAAATACCCCCATCAATTAGAAGCTGGTTTATGCCCTGAAGCCAGGAGGATTTACATCCCCTCCAAAACTCTTCCTTGGTTCCTGATTGCTATTTTAATCCTTTCTCTCATAAGTCTGCATGTTCTTACAGAATATCCAGTCCGTTCTGGATTCCTGCTGAGCTCGTGACCACAGCAACATGTTGTGGTGATGAGTTCCACAGTCTAGTAGTGCACTGTTTGGAAAACTTTCCTTTGGGCCGGTGTTGAATTTCCTGTCTCTTGCTTTCATTGAATATCCCCTTGTCTGCGTGTTATGAGTATGTGGGAAGCAAATCTGAAAAAAAGCCTTGATAGTGACACTCCTGTTCCTATCTCTTCCCCTCAGCTATTTGACCAAGTCATTGAAGCTGAAATCACTCTGTGCAATAACGGGAAGGTTGGATTTGGGTACATGGTACTGAACACGAGCCAGGCCTCATCCGACAACCCTCCGCCAGGAGTGCCACTGATCCTGCCTGCCACTGTAAGTATCTGTGACAGATGGACGGAGCCCTGAGGGGCTAGAATTAAAATCCTGGTACTGCCCGGCAGAGGCCCCACAAGCGCTGGCAACTGGGCTGATCACCATTCCTAAGGGAAGCCCCCTCCTTGGCACAGCAAGGGCAATTGTCTAGCTGTGTTGCCAGAGGGTGAGGATGTAAATCCAGCAGGGGAGATGATGGAAGGTTATAGCTACTGGGAGCTAGTGAAGGTCAAATGGGCGTGCTCCTTAATAGACTCCCTCAATATACTCTGAGTGGCAAGAGGCTCCTCCATCAAACGACCAGCTGCAGGCAGCTCAAGTGCTTTGGCCACACTTTGAGTTCTGGCTGCTGGGAGCTTTGGGTTTGTGCTGACGATGGAATTGGATTGCACAGATTCTTTTTTCTTCACAGCAGAACCTAGGTCACATTGCTCAGCCCAGCCCAGCCAATCTCAGAGCCTGGTCTGTAACCCAGCAAGATATACTCCTTCCCCACCTGCCCAATCACAGACACCAGCTTATCCACCCACTCCTGCAGCACGAGCCGTGCTGGTGTGTCTCTTTCAAGTGCTCAGGAGTATACTTGTATAGGCACATTTAGTTTAGGAACAGTCCTTGCTGTTTTTATGGACTCAGAGATGATCTCCGGAGTGAGGAAAGCCCAGTGTGTCTCTGTTGCTCAGTTTCTCTTTCTCTCGCACTGCTGCTTTCTCAGCAGACCTCTGAGTCACCTCCACTAGACACAAACCTGCATGCCTCTGCACTCACTTGTGTTCTCTGCTTTGATGGGCTTTGCCTGCAGCTTGTGTTCATTCCCCTTAGTGCAGTGGTTCCCAAACTTTAACAGCCCGCGAACTCCTTTCACTAAATTGTGCAATCTCGTGAACCTCCTCCTAAAAATTAATATTTCCAGGAATTTAAGTTTAAAGTTCCTCCGCACTCCATTGGGCTCCTGCTGCTGGACCCCATTGACCGCCCCGGTCAACTGAGCTCCACTGAGCTCAGGCTGCTGGTCCCGCTGACCACCAGGGCTCAGGCTGCCGGCCCCAACTGTTGGACCTCGCTCTCCCTGGGGCTTGGGCTGCCAGCCCCGCGCAGAGCACTGGGGTTCGGGCTGCCGGCTCCCCCACTGATGGGGGCAGGGCTCGGGCTGCCAGCCGCAACTGCCCAGCCCCACTCCCCCTGGGGCTCGGGCTGCCAGCCCCGTGCGGAGCGCTTGGGTTTGGGCTGCCGGCTCCCCCGCTCATGGGGGCAGGGCTCGGGCTGCCAGCCGCAACTGCCCGGCCCCGCTCTCCCTGGGGCTTGGGCTGCCAGCCCCGTGCAGAGCACTGGGGTTCGGGCTGCCGGCTCCCCCACTGATGGGGGCAGGGCTCGGGCTGCCAGCCGCAACTGCCCAGCCCTGCTCTCCCTGGGGCTCGGGCTGCCAGCCGCAACTGCCCGGCCCCGCTCTCCCTGGGGCTTGGGCTGCCAGCCCCGCGCAGAGCACTGGGGTTCGGGCTGCCGGCTCCCCCACTGATGGGGGCAGGGCTCGGGCTGCCAGCCGCAACTGCCCAGCCCCACTCCCCCTGGGGCTCGGGCTGCCAGCCCCGTGCGGAGCGCTTGGGTTCGGGCTGCCGGCTCCCCCGCTCATGGGGGCAGGGCTCGGGCTGCCAGCCGCAACTGCCCGGCCCCGCTCTCCCTGGGGCTTGGGCTGCCAGCCCCGTGCAGAGCACTGGGGTTCGGGCTGCCGGCTCCCCCACTGATGGGGGCAGGGCTCGGGCTGCCAGCCGCAACTGCCCAGCCCCGCTCTCCCTGGGGCTCGGGCCGTCTGCCCTGCAACCAGGTCCCACCTGCTGCCTCCAGTGCCGGGGTCCTCTGGCCGCCATGAGTGACATTTTTCTGGCGACCCCCCTGTAACATTCTGTGAACCCCCAGGGGTTTGGGAACCCCAGTTTGGGAACCACTGCCTTAGCCCAAAGTACTGCCTGAGATCCTGATGGTCCTTGTGCAGCGGGATGGGGGCTGGAAGGCCTTCCCCTGCTCCCATGACTCTGCAATGGGCCCCCACCGGAACAGTCTCTGTGCTCTGGGCAGCAGGATGTTAGGGGGTGCAGCCCATAGATCTAACTTAGCCTTTTCTTTTCCTTAGCAGTAACTAGACTAGACTAGATCCCTGTTCCTCCAGCTCATTACATTCGTATCCATTGACAACCAATACAATTATTAACTGTTAAAGAATAAGGCTACAGGGGGCCAGGAGGAGTTGGAGCCAATCCCTCTCTCCTGTTCACCTGCCCACAAAGTGGGACCGTGTAGGGGGGGAACCAGTCCATGCCATTAAGCAGATTGCTCAGCTCCACATGCAAGGAGAAGCCCTGGTAAAGTGCTTGCCTCTTAGGCCCCATCTCACTGCCTCTGTATAGGTCTGGGAAAGCCATAGCCTGCCCCTCATGTTGCAGTGATGTCCCCTCTCTGTCCCCCTCGGCAATGTGACTAATGTACCTCTCAGGTTTATTGCTTCTTTCAAGTCTCCTCTTTCCCAAGGAGAGGAAGCCAAATGGCTCTAATATTTCCCCATAACTTTCATGAAGCCTGGTATCCTCACATAGATGAGTCTCTGATGCCCTTTGCTGCAGCCTCTCTGAGAATGTGATCTCCTGCCTGAGGAACAGCAAGCAGGACTGCCCGGGACCCTGGATGGGGGTTAGGTGCTTTGTAACAACTGCTGCCCCTCTGCTAACACAGCCGAGGACCTGGTCTGGCTGTCTTTTTACTATGTGCTGTGCTTGTGTTCCCAGGAATTTCCACTGCTCTGTGCCCAGTGAGCATGCTGGCTGATTGCTCTGTTGAACAAAGATTCTGCCCCCCAACACAGCACTGTGGGGAGCAAAGCTGAGGAAATTCCATTGGAATGGGACTGAAGGGTGACACAGGAGGGGAAAGCAGTTACCCACCAGCACCTTCCGATTGCACAGAGGCCAGTACCTTTGTCTGACAGACCCTGTCTGAGAGGGGCTCCAGGTCTGGGGCTGCCAGAGCCAGGGAATAGCCACTCTGCGTGGAAGGCTGCCAATCAACCCGGCAAAAGTTTCCTGCTGCTCAGAGCAGCATTGCCACCTGCTATATACACTCCCTGCCCACCGACCACAGTTATCAGCGCACGGGGAGCCAAGGAAAGCTGGCGGTTGGTGCTGGGAGCAAGGCAGGGAGGAGCACAGCAGCAAAAAGGGGACCCCCCACATTCAGGAGATCCCCTGGTTTTCTCATAGATGTTGGCCCTACATGAGTTCTAAAGGCTACAGCACCTACCAGCCCTGCAGCTGGACAGCTCTCCTTCAAAGCGACCTCTGGAAGTCAACGTCTTCTCTTACCTGCTATTCTGCAGGCTTTTGTTGCTATTCCTCTCCGAGGTGCTGCCTTGTCAGCGCTAACTACCCGATGTCCACTGGCTACTGCCGATCTGTGATAGCTTCCGCGTGTCGGAGCGAGTTAATGAAGGACTAGGTGCCCATGCTGGAGTGCACACTGGTTGTCCTCAATCACACTGCTCTCCCAGGCGACCCCCATACACCCCCTACAGAGGGACTGGAATTCATGAGAGAAGAGCCATTGACTTGGCTGCATTTTGTGTCCCTCTTTGCTGTCCCTGCTGATAGAGCTGTCTCCTTTCCGGTCCAGCTTCATGAGCCTGCAGCTCAGGGGCCTCTGCATTTAGAATTACATACTTGCCTAGGGTGTTTGCATCCAATATGGCCCTAGGTTGTATGTGCTCCAGGGATGGGATCTGCACAAAACACAGTTAGCTTTTCATTTCCATTTGCTCCTCCCTTTTCCCCACTGGCTCCTGTATTTTGCTGGTAAGAAACTTCCCTTGGTCTCTGAATGGACTCTCTTATATTCCTCGCTTCACCATCCTTTAATTGAAGTAAATGTCTAGGTAACTTCTGTACACCAGCTGCTAATCTGTCATTTAGGTTCAGATTTTTAAAGGTACTCAGGTGTTGCTGAGTTCAGCATTGCAGTGCCTCACTGATTTAGGAGTCTTTGTCTCATTTTCAAAGTGATTCACCCATGTAGGCGTTAAATTCAGTGGGGTTTTGGCTCCTAAATGCCTAAATTCCTTTTGAAAATGAAATTTAGGCTCCTAATTGAGTTAGCTCTTGCAGCGCTGAATGCAGCAACGCCTGTACACACCTTCACAAATCTAAGCCTCAGCCCATTTCTCCAATAATGCTACTTCCTGTTCCCAACTGCACTTTGCTATCTAAAAAGCATGCATCTCTCGGGGATGCAGTGTGTTATAGGGATGGGGCACTGGCTGGGGTCTCAGGAGATCTGGGTCATAGACTCATAGAATATCAGGGTTGGAAGGGACCTCAGGAGGTCATCTAGTCCAACCCCCTGCTCAAAGCAGGACCAATCCCCAATTAAATCATCCCAGCCAGGGCTTTGTCAAGCCTGACCTTAAAAACTTCTAAGGAAGGAGATTCCACCACCTCCCTAGGTAACGCATTCCAGTGCTTCACCACCCTCCTAGTGAAAAAGTTTTTCCTAATATCCAACCTAAACCTCCCCCACTGCAACTTGAGACCATTACTCCTCGTTCTGTCATCAGCTACCACTGAGAACAGTCTAGAGCCATCCTCTTTGGAACCCCCCTTTCAGGTAGTTGAAAGCAGCTATCAAATCCCCCCTCATTCTTCTCTTCCGCAGACTAAACAATCCCAGTTCCCTCAGCCTCTCCTCATAAGCCATGTGTTCCAGTCCCCTAATCATTTTTGTTGCCCTCCGCTGGACTCTTTCCAATTTTTCCACATCCTTCTTGTAGTGTGGGGCCCAGAACTGGACACAGTACTCCAGATGAGGCCTCACCAATGTCGAATAGAGGGGAACGATCACCTCCCTCGATCTGCTGGCAATGCCCCTACTTATACATCCCAAAATGCCATTGGCCTTCTTGGCAACAAGGGCACACTGCTGACTCATATCCAGCTTCTCGTCCACTGTAACCCCTAGGTCCTTTTCTGCAGAACTGCTGCCGAGCCATTCGGTCCCTAGTCTGTAGTGGTGCATGGGATTCTTCCGTCCTAAGTGCAGGACTCTGCACTTGTCCTTGTTGAACCTCATCAGATTTCTTTTGGCCCAACCCTCTAATTTGTCTAGGTCCCTCTGTATCCTATCCCTACCCTCCAGCATATCTACCTCTCCTCCCAGTTTAGTGTCATCTGCAAACTTGCTGAGGGTGCAATCCACACCATCTTCCAGATCATTTATGAAGATATTGAACAAAACCGGCCCGAGGACTGACCCTTGCGGCACTCCACTTGATACCGGCTGCCAACTAGACGTGGGGCCATTGATCACTACCCGTTGAGTCCAACAATCTAGCCAGCTTTCTGTCCACCTTATAGTCCATTCATCCAGCCCATACTTCTTTAACTTGCTGGCAAGAATACTGTGGGAGACAGTGTCAAAAGCTTTGCTAAAGTCAAGGAACAACACGTCCACCGCTTTCCCCTCATCCACAGAGCCAGTTATCTCGTCATAGAAGGCAATTAGATTCGTCAGGCATGACTTGCCCTTGGTGAATCCATGCTGACTGTTCCTGATCACTTTCCTCTCCTCTAAGTGCTTCAAAATGAATTAGTTGGGGACCTGCTCCATGATTTTTCCAGGGACTGAGGTGAGGCTGACTGGCCTGTAGTTCCCAGGATCCTCCTTCTTCCCTTTTTTAAAGATGGGCACTACATAAGCCTTTTTCCAGTCGTCTGGGATTTCCCCTGACCGCCATGAGTTTTCAAAGATAATGGCCAATGGCTCTGCAATCACATCCGCCAACTCCTTTAGCACTCTTGGATGCAGCGCATCCGGCCCCATGGACTTGTGCTCGTCCAGCTTTTCTAAATAGTCCCGAACCACTTCTTTCTTCACAGAGGGCTGGTCACCTCCTCCCCATGCTGTGCTGCCCAGTGCAGTAGTCTGGGAGATGACCTTGTTCGTGAAGACAGAGGCAAAAAAAGCATTGAGTACATTAGCTTTTTCCACATCCTCTGTCACTAGGTTGCCCCCCTCATTCAGTAAGGGGCCCACACTTTCCTTAACTTTCTTCTTGTTGCTAACATACCTGAAGAAACCCTTCTTGTTACTCTTAACATCTCTTGCTAGCTGCAACTCCAGGTGTGATTTGGCCTTCCTGATTTCACTCCTGCAGGCCCGAGCAATGTTTTTATACTCTTCCCTGGTCATTTGTCCAATCTTCCACTTCTTGTAAGTTTCTTTTTTGTATTTAAGATCAGCAAGGATTTCACTGTTAAGCCAAGCTGGTCGCCTGCCATATTTACTGTTCTTTCGACATATCAGGATGGTTTGTCCCTGTAACCTCAATAAGGATTCTTTACAATACAGCCAGCTCTCCTGGACTCCTTCCCCCTCATGTTATTCTCCCAGGGGATCCTGCCCATCCGTTCCCTGAGGGAGTCAAAGTCTGCTTTTCTGAAGTCCAGGGTCCATATTCTGCTGCTCTCCTTTCTTCCCTGTGTCAGGATCCTGAACTCGACCATCTCATGGTCACTGCCTCCCAGGTTCCCATCCACTTTTGCTTCCCCTACTAATTCTTCCCGGTTTGTGAGCAGCAGGTCAAGAAGAGCTCTGCCCCAGTTGGTTCCCTCAGCACTTTCACCAGGAAATTGTCCCCTACCCTTTCCAAAAACGTCCTGGATTGTTTGTGCACCGCTGTATTGCTCTCCCAGCAGATGATTGAAGTCTCCCATGAGAACCAGGGCCTGCGATCTAGTAACTTCCGTGAGTTGCCGGAAGAAAGCCTCCTCCACCTCATCCCCCCCGGTCCGGCGGTCTATAGCAGACTCCCACCACGACATCACCCTTGTTGCTCACACTTCTAAACTTAATCCAGAGACTCTCAGGTTTTTCTGCAGTTTCATACTTGAGCTCTGAGCAGTCATACTGCTCCCTTACATACAGTGCAACTCCCCCACCTTTTCTGCCCTGCCTGTCCTTCCTGAACAGTTTGTATCCATCCATGACAGTACTCCAGTCATGTGAGTTATCCCACCAAGTCTCCGTTATTCCAATCACATCATAATTCCTTGACTGTGCCAGGACTTCCAGTTCTCCCTGCTTGTTTCCCAGGCTTCTTGCATTTGTGTATAGGCACTTGAGATGACTCGCTGATCTTCCCTCTTTCTCAGTATGAGGCAGGAGCCCTGCCCTCTCGCGCGCTCCTGCTTGTGCTTCCTCCCAGTATTCCAATTCCCTGCTTTGGTCTTCTTCCCCCGGTGAACCTAGTTTAAAGCCCTCCTCACTAGCTTAGCCAGCCTGCTTGCGAAGATGCTCTTCCCTCTCTTCGTTAGGTGGAGCCTGTCTCTGCCTAGCACTCCTCCTTCTTGGAACACTATCCCATGGTCAAAGAATCCAAAGCCTTCTCTCCAACACCACCTGCGTAGCCATTCGTTGACTTCCACGATTCGACGGTCTCTACCCAGGCCTTTTCCTTCCACGGGGAGGATGGACGAGAACACCACTTGCGCCTCAAACTCCTTTATCCTTCTTCCCAGAGCCACGTAGTCCGCAGTGATCCGCTCAAGGTCATTCTTGGCAGTATCATTGGTGCCCACATGGAGAAGCAGGAAGGGGGAGCGACCCGAGGGCTTGATGAGTCTCGGCAGTCTCTCTGTCACATCGTGAATCCTAGCTCCTGGCAAGCAGCAGACTTCTCGGTTTTCCCGGTTGGGGCGGCAGATAGATCACTCAGTCCCCCTGAGGAGAGAGTCCCCGACCACCACCACCCGCCTCCTTCTCTTGGGAGCGGTGCTTGTGGAACCCCCAACCCTAGGACAGTGCATCTCATGCCTTCTAATCGCCGGAGTCTCCTTCTGTTCCCTTCCCTCAGACGTATCATCTAGTCCACTCTCCGCCTTCGTACCTGTGGAGAGAAGATGAAAATGGTTACTTACCTGTATCTGCGTTGCTGGTACATGGACGCTCCCCTTTCTTCTTCTGGAGGTCACACACTGCCAAATTTCTTCACCATCTTCCTGTCCCCACTGCGCAGCCTGCTCCGAATCTTCAGAACATTGTAGAAGCATATCCTGACGTCTGTCCAGGAAATCTTCAGTTTCTCTGATGCAACGCAGGGTTGATCCTTGTTTCTCCAGACCTTGAACCTTCTCTACCAATATGGAGACCATCCTGCACTTTGTACAGACAAAGTCACTTCTGTCCTGTGGAAGAAAGACAAACATGGCACGTCCAGTGCAGGTCACAACAGCTGAACCCCCCCCCATCCATATTACCTTCCTTCTCCGAGCTTCCTCAGGAGTTGTAGTAACTGCTCCTGAGGTTCTGCTCTTGGCTCTGCCACTGACCTGCTGTGTGACCTTGGCTAGTCACCTCCCCGCTCTGTGCCTCAGTTTCCCCTTCCCCCCATTGTCTGCCTTGTCTATTTGGACTATAAGCTCTTTGGGGCAGGGACTGTCTCTCATTTTATGTGTATAGCACCTGCTCCATGGGGCTGTGATCTCAAGTGCTTGTATTACTGTAGGCCCTACTGTAATACAAATAATAACAAAGAACACCATGCAGCCCACTGGAGAGACACCAGCATCCCTTCAGGCACCTAACACTTTCCTAAGCATTTCAGCCTCTCTCAGCATATCCCAGCAGATCCATGTTAGGGAATGGGGTTTGTCAGGGACAAGAGGTTCTAGGTGGTGCCACATTTTGTCACGTGTACTGATCGATAGTGTCTGAGCACCTCACCATCTATTTCTTGCCATTATTCTCGCAGCACCCATGGGAGGCAGGGAAGTGCTCTTATCCCCATTTTTTGACCGATGGGGAACTGCAGCACAGAGAGACTAAGGGAACATCGCCACAGCAGCTGGGAAGTGCAATCCCCAGTTTGGGCAGACGCTCTGGTGCTTGTGCCTAAAAATCACCGTGCAGCGGCGCGGGCTCGCCACCCACATACAACGCTTCCCAACCCTCCGGCTACATCCTTGGGTGGTGAACCTGCGCTACCAGGGCCGTGCTGCTAGGGTGTGTACATCTCCCGGAAGTGGGAATCATACCTCCCAGATGCCAGGAAGACAGACCGTCACAAGGGCACACAGGAAGTTGGTAACCGAGAAAGGAATTGAATCTGGGTCCCCCCTCGCCCAGGCTGGCCGCTTGGCCATGCAGCCACCCTTCCCCTGGCTGAGCAGACTGAGTTTCTCCACTGGGTTGCTGTCTTGAAATGTGCGCCCTGCACACCTCTGGCCCAGCAACTGAGCTGGTTGGCAGATACACTGGAGGTAGGTATAGGCAGTGATGAGCTGCCAAAATCTTAACAACCGGTTCCCTATAAAAAGTTCTGATGTAAGGGCTGTGCCCCAGTATGTATTTTTTGTACCCACAGGGTTACCATACGTCCGTATTTTCCTGGGAGGAATTTTAAAATTTGAAACTTCCTCCCGGACGGCGATTTAAGAACCAAAAAGCCTGACCTGTCCGGGAAAATACGGGTGTGTGTTAACCCTGTCTAAAGTTCTTTTTTAAAAAAATGGGCCTGACCTAGAAACGAGCTCCGTTTCCCATGTGTGGGGCCCTGCCACGCCCTGGGGGTGTGCTCGGGTGACCAGATGTCCCGATTTTATAGGGACAGTCCCGAGTTTGGGGTCTCTTTCTTATATAGGCTCCTATTACTCCCCACCCCCGTACCCGATTTTTCACACTTGCTGTCTGGTCACCCTAGGGTGTGCACATGTGTGGGTCTCAGCTGCTCCCTGCCCCCCTCACTGAAGCAGGTGTGCAGGGTTACTGCCCTGGGAACTGCAGGGCACCAGTGGACGTGGAGCCAGCTGCAGACAGGGGCATGGGGCAGGGATAGCAGGAGGCAGGGGGTGCGGAGCTGGCTGGAGACAGGAGGGTGCGGGGTTGGCTGGAGGCAACGGGGTATGGGGCTGGCTGGAGATAGGGCAGGGGCTGACTGGAAGTAGAGGCTGGCTGCAGGCAGGGGCTGGTGCGGGCAGGACAGGGGGTGCGGGGGTGGCTGGAGGCGGGGGCCGGCTGCGGGCAGGGGGGTGGGGGCTGGCTGCAGGCAGGGGCTGGCTGTGGGCAGAGGGTGCGGGGCTGGCTGCAGGCAGGGGCTGGCGTGGGCAGGGGCTGGTGCGGGCAGGACAGGGGGTGGCTGGAGGCAGGGGCCGGCTGTGGGCAGGGGGTGCGGGGCTGGCTGCAGGCAGAGGCTGGTGTGGGCAAGGGCTGGTGCGGGCAGGACAGGGGGTGCAGGGGTGGCTGGAGGCGGGGGCCGGCTGCGGGCAGGGGGGTGGGGGCTCGCGGGGAGCAGCCCGAGCAGCAGGACGCAGCCCCAGCCCAGCAGAGCAGCCGGGGACCCACCCGGCAGCAGCGGGAGCCCCAGGGCCAGGGGAACAGCAGCAGCCCCAGGGCTCGTGGCCAGGGCCAAGCGGCAGCCCACGTGGCTCCCGCAGCGCAGCGCCCCCGGCGGCCGGAGGGGGAATTACATCACTTCCTGGCCAGAGCCCATCAAAGCCTCAGCGCCCCCTGCAGGGAAGCGGGTTAACAACCGGTTCTAAAACTGCTTCAAAATTTAACAACTGGTTCGTGTGAACTGGCTCCAGTTCGCCACTGGGTATAGGATACAGAGGGACCTAGAGAAATTAGAGGATTGGCCCAAAGGAAATCTGATGAGGTTCAACAAGGACAAGTGCAGAGTCCTGCACTTAGGATGGAAGAACCCAATGCACTGTTACAGACTAGGGACCGAATGGCTCGGCAACAGTTCTGCAGAAAAGGACCGAGGGGTGACAGTGGACGAGAAGCTGGATATGAGTTAGCAGTGTGCCCTTGTTGCCAAGAAGGCCAATGGCATTTTGGGATGTATAAGTAGGGGCATAGCGAGCAGATCGAGGGACGTGATCATCCCCCTCTATTCGACATTGGTGAGGGCTCATCTGGAGTACTGTGTCCAGTTTTGGGCCCCACGCTACAAGAAGGATGTGGAAAAATTGGAAAACGTCCAGCGGAGGGCAACAAAAATGATTAGGGGACTGGAATACATGACTTATGAGGAGAGGCTGAGGGAACTGGGATTATTTAGTCTGCAGAAGAGAAGAATGAGGGGGGATTTGATAGCTGCTTTCAACTACCTGAAAGGGGGTTCCAAAGAGGATGGATCTAGACTGTTCTCAGTGGTGGCAGATGACAGAACAAGGAGTAATGGTCTCAAGTTGCAGTGGGGGAGGTTTAGGTTGGATATTAGGAAAAACTTTTTCACTAGGAGGGTGATGAAGCACTGGAATGCGTTACCTAGGGAGGTGGTGGAATCTCCTTCCTTGGAGGTTTTCAAGGTCAGTCTTGACAAAGCCCTGGCTGGGATGATTTAGTTGGGGATTGGTCCTGCTTTGAGCAGGGGGTGGACTTCCAACCCTGATATTCTATGATTCTATGATGTGCCCAGCTACTGCAGTGGTTTGCCACACTTTGAAATCCATGCAGGTGAATGAAAACACTTCCCCTTTGCCAGCAGGAATGAAGTATTGTCCTAGAAAAGACTTTCCCAAGCCTAACACCTAGCTGTGGGCCTGCTTGGGTGACCAACTGTGAAGGGCACAGGCAGCCTCTCTTCCCCCACTCACAGCCCTGTGCAATGTGGATGGGAGTGGGGGCACAGGGACTGGTCCCTGTTTGCTGTTACCCTCTTGGGTGCAAGCTGTCTGAAAGGGAGTGGGGTAAAAGTGGGGCTATGTAGCTGGTTGGGCATACTCTGTCCCCTCTCTGAGCCACAATTGGGGCCAAATCAGCCAGCCGTCCTACAGGGCATGCTGCCTGCAGTACAGCACCCTATAGCATGCCTGAAGGCACCCAGGGCACAACCAGTCCTGCATTAGTAATGGTCTGACAGGATAGGCCTCATGGTATATTCTGACACAGAGGCTTGAGTTTATGTGTGCTTTGCGGTCTATGGAAGCTACAATACATCGCTTGAATCCAGTAAGAGCAACTTCACTTGTTCTGTTTGCTTCAGCTCTGTGCCCTCCCTTCCTCACCTCTTGCCCCCATCCCAGCTCTTGGCAGCATCTCCATGTGTTCAGTGAACCCTCTGCCCGGTACCATATCCTGGCTGTCTCCCACCTGCTGCAGGGTTACATTGAACCAGAAAAAGAACAGGTGCTCAAGGTCTATTACCTGCCTGGCGTGCCTGAGGTCTTCCAGCAGACCTTCCAGATACAGGTGGCCCACCTGGAGCCAGAGAGCATCACCTTGAAAGGAGAGGGAACCTTCCCCAGGATCTGCCTGGATCTGCCCAGAAACATCAAAGGTAGGGACCCCCTCCCCACCATACCCTCTTCTGCTCAGTTCCAGACACTTGCTGAAGGCTTTCTCCAGTACTTCCTTGCCTTGCATTCGTAGGGCACCATCACACGTACTTCCAAAGAACATGTAGGTTCTGGGAACAATAGGACTGGCAGGGACCTCCTGGGTCATGGAGTCCACTCCCTGCTATGGCAGGCTGCTCCATCGGAGAAACTTATCAAGCTCAATCTTAGCACTAGTCAGGTTGTTTGGCCTCGCTCTGTCCATTGGCTCAGGGGATTATTAACGAAATCTTCAACCTTTCAACCGCTGCTATTGGCATGTGGTATTTACTGAGCACTGGCATGGCAGCAAATGCAGGAGAGGATGTGGTCTCTGCCCCAGAGACTGTACCATTGAGAGAGCCAGGTGATACAACAGTGGCCCAGAGAGGGTCCAGGTGGGCAAGAAGTTGTGGGGTAGGATGGAACAGTGGCAGGGAGGGATACAGCTCAAGGGAATGAGACACTTATATTGAGGAGGAAGATGAATGGGACCGAAGGAGGGATTCAGAGAGGGAGACACATGCTCTGCATGGTGTGTGAGGGGAGGTCTTTTTCACAGCAGCATTTGGGATGTGCTGAAGGGGAGGGAGGTGGGAAGCTGGGGGGCCAGAGAGGAGGAGACTGGGGATAGTCAAGGCAGGAGAAGACCCCAAGCCATGGAGAAGAGATTTAGTCACAGGGCTACAGAGGGAAGGATGGGATAGATGCTGGAGAGGAAAAGCCGAAAGGATTTAGGAATAACCTGAATGGGGTTTGTGGGAGGAAGAGAGGACTCAAATCAGATATTGAGGTTGTTTGCTTCAGTGACAGGGAGGACAATGGAGGAAGGGAGCGAGTCTGCGAGGAAAGATGAGGGGGCTCACTCTGGGTCATGCTTAGCTTGAGTTGGAGGAAGGACAGCGAGGTTGACAGGCAGTGACCGTTGTGCAAACACATGGAGTCGGAGAGGTAGATCTGGCGGGAATCAGCACAGGGAGAAGCCATGTTAGGTGAGCCAGGGATAAGAAGAGTCAGACGGGGGGAAGATGGGGAAGGGGATGGAGAAGACAAGGGAGGAGCTCTTGCCAGTTGTATCTATTTTGATTATGAAGGAACCAGCAAGTTCCTAAATGGAAAGGGAGGAGGACAGAAGCAGGGGAGAAGTTTTGAGAAGAAAATCAGAGGTTGAGCAGAGATCATAAGCACTGGACCTAATTGGGAGAGAACAGAACTGATGGCAGAGCTGCAGGAGGAGAGAGCTAATCTGTAGGGAAGGAAGTATGCACTGTTTCTGCATTTTCCTCAGTAGGTCTGAGAGATGGGGGGTCATGGTAGGGTTCAGTGAGGTTTCCTGGGTGTAACTGGGGTAGAATCTGTCTATAACCCGTGCTTTTTTCCTGACCACCCATTGGTTCCTCCTACAGGAAATGAAAGGTATGAGAATATCCTCAAGGAGGCAAAACAGAGAATGGAAGGAGAGATTCAGAGAAATGAGACACTTGGCCACCCAGATGCAATGGCTGCAGAGCCATCCACGGACCATTCTGGCACCATGGTAAGAAAGGCTGCTGTTTTCTTTAAGTGCTTCCTGCTGCCCTGGCCACACCCCTCTGCAGCCACCCTTATTTTGGCCTGTACTGACTCTTCATGCCCCCACCTCCGCGACGTGACTGACACTGTATCCAGTTTGTGTCACTGCAGCTGCATCCTTGGTAGGTTATCCACAGTCACCTGCCACGGGGATCATGCCTACAGTTTGTAACTACTCTAATTGCATTCGATAATTCTCAGAAAATACAGAAAATGTAACAATCTCAATAATACATGGTCTGATCCTGCAGCCCATGCTGACCTGAGTAGTCCCACTGATTTCCAGTAGGACTGACTGTGCAAGTAAACACTGGAGGACTGAGCCCAGAGAAGTGCACAGCCAAGAGAGGGATGATACAAAGGCATAAACATTGTGCCTGGTCTCTGCAGCAGATGGTTATCTAAGAGCCTCGCGCAGCAGAACTCTCAGCATGCTACTGGTGTGTAGCATTTGGAAGCTTATACAAGGAAGTATGGTCTGACAGGTGATCTATGCTGGCTTGGGTGTACTGTACTCGATCAGCTCAGGCAGTGGCTCTTCCAGGCTAGGAGCATGCCTTCATTCTGCTGTGTAAAGCGCTGGTAAACCTTTGGTGTGGAATCTATGTTTGGTAACGGTGATTTAGCTGGTTGCTGATGTGGGGAGAGCTATGTGTCTTACTCAGACCCAATATTTCTAGGTTTACCTGATCATAGAGAACTGAACTATTTGAGTCTGTAGTCTAAGATATTCCAGAGTCTTGTTTACATATGTTCTTATAACCATGCTCATCACGGTAGCATCAGACATGCATGAAGTGACATGACTCACGTCTGTCATGTGTGGTTTGTTCTCTCTCTCATCCTCTCCCCAACAATTCTGGGTGGGACTTTCCACTCTAACAAATACCCACTCATCAGTAGCTCATTGATTCCCTCAGGTCTCTGTAATGATATTCAGTTGAATTCTTGATTGTATGCTAGTTCCTGGATCTTTCTCTTTTCAATGCATTGCAGTCCATATTCTGTATAGATTCATGCCGATGGCAAAGAGCATTTAAAATAGTTCCCTGGGTGGGAAAACCTACATAAAATTGCATTACATTGTATTATATCACACAATTAGCTGCGTTAGACAGACAGGTGTTCACCCTTCCACCAGCAGATTTACTACAGTCCGGCCTGTATCAGTGATTGGGGTGGTCCTCCCTGTTGCATTTGTCTTTAATAGTGACCATTTAGTACATTCCAGGCCTCCACCGGGGACAGACAGATGCTTGGGATATTGAAAGTTTCCTGGCTTGTCTGGTAACTGGCCTGTATATTTGCCTGGCTACTCAGTTTTTAATTGTGAGTAGCCAGACAGAAAACCAGGTCATTTACCAGAGTGATCTCTTACGCTATCTCCAGGCAAGGTGGCTTGCTGGTAAACTACAGCCAGATCAACACTTACAAATTAGATCAGCCTCACTGCGTCACTCGAGGGCCGGGGGGGTGAAAAAATTCACCCCTTCAAGTACTGTAGTTTAGCTGACCTAACCTCTGGTGTAGCCATGGCTAGGTCGATGGTAGAGTTCTTCCATCATTGTACCTGCTGCTGCTCGAGGAGGGGGATTACCTACATTGACAGAGAAACCCTTCCGTCGATGCACAAAGTATCTACGCTACTGTGCTGCACCGCTGTCGCACCTGTAGGGAGAATGGTGGAGAGCTACATCCAGACTCAGCAGTGAGACAGAGGTGTTTGCCTTGTAGAGGGGATGACACCACCAACCCCATCAGAAGTTGCACGCAGTGAGAATGGGGGCCTGCCTTCCGGGAAGAGCTTTTGCTTTCTAGAGGGCTTCTGCTGACCAGTTACTCTCTTTGCTTTCCCCAGTTTGACACTTGGCTGCAGATGGAAGTGGAGCGGCTGCTCATACAAGAACATGCCCTGGAGCAGCAGAAAGCTATTGTCTCTGATCCCACGGAGGACTCCACCCTCAGCCAGCGTGCTCGCCAAAAACTAGTGAAGTTAGTGATGGCCTGTGGCCTGTTGGCCTGTGCAGGATGCCCACATCTACAGAACCATGCGGCAATAGTTCTGCACCTCAGCAGGGGCCTGTCTCTATGGGATGCTGCACGCCTCCTGCGAGCTGCTGAGTGTCCTCAACTCCCACTGACATTACTGGGACTTGCGGATGCTCAACACCTCACAGTGCCAGAGTTTGGAATTCAGGATTGGTTCCGATTCCAACTCCTGCGGGTCCCTCTGCAGCTCACTGGTTGGAAGTTCTTTGAAGGGGTCAACAAACATGGACAAGGGGGATCCAGTGGACATATACGGTACTTAGATTTCCAGAAAGCCTTGGACAAGGTCCCTCACCAAAGGCTCTTACATAAATTATGTTGTCATGGGATAAGAGAGAAGATCCTTTCATTGACTGAGAACTGGTTAAAAGACAGGGAACAAAGAGTAGGAATAAATGGTAAATTTTCAGAATGGAGAGGGGTAACTAGTGGTGTTCCCCAAGGGACAGTCCTAGGACCAATCCTATTCAACCTATTCATAAATGATCTGGAGAAAGGGGTAAACAGCGAGGTGGCAAAGTTTTCAGATGATACTAATCTGCTCAAGATAGTTAAGACCAAAGCAGACTGTGAAGAACTTCAAAAAGATCTCACAAAACTTAAGTGATTGGACAACAAAATGGCAAATGAAATTTAATGTGGATAAATGTAAAGTAATGCACATTGGAAAAAATAACCCCAACCATACATACAATATGATGGGGGCTACTTTAGCTACAACTAATCAGGAGAAAGATCTTGCAGTCATCGTGGATAGTTGTCTGAAGACGTCCACGCAGTGAGCAGCGGGATGTTAGGAATTATTAAAAAAGGGATCGAGAATAAGATGGAGAATATCTTATTGCCCTTATATAAATCCATGGTACACCCACATCTTGAATACTGCGTACAGGTGTGGTCCCCTCATCTCAAAAAAGATATACTGGCATTAGAAAAGGTTCAGAGAAGGGCAACTAAAATGATTAGGGGGTTGGAACAGGTCCCATATGAGGAGAGATTAAAGAGGCTAGGACTTTTTAGCATGGAAAAGAGGAGACTAAGGGGGGATATGATAGAGGTCTGTAAAATCATGAGTGGTGTGGAGAAAGTGAATAAGGAAAAGTTATTTACTTGTTCCCATAATATAAGAACTAGGGGCCACCAAATGCAATTAATGGTCACCAGGTTTAAAACAAATAAAAGGAAGTTCTTCTTCACACAGCACACAGTCAACCTGTGGAACTCCTTGCCTGAGGAGGTTGTGAAGGCTAGGACTATAACAGGATTTAAAAGAGAACTGGATAAATTCATGGAGGCTAAGTCCATTAATGGCTATTAGCCAGGATGGGTAAGGAATGGTGTCCCTAGCCTCTGTTTGTCAGAGGGTGGAGATGGATGGCAGGAGAGAGATCACTGATCATTACCTGTTAGGTTCACTCCCCCTGGGGCACCTGGCACTGGTCACTGTCAGCAGACAGGATACTGGGCTGGATGGACCTTTGATCTGACCCAGTATGGCCGTTCTTATGTTCTTATGAATGTGTAGCATTCCTTGCAAAAGATTTTACAATTCCATTGTTGACTACAAATGTTTTCCTCGTGTTGCTGGGCTGGTTTTGTCTCCAGCTCTGAGCCCAGCAGGGTCAGTCAAATTTATTAAAGTCAAATTGCCTTTTTCCAGGTTAATGCATCATTACTGGCAACAGCCAGAGACGATCAAACCAGTTCAGACTGGTAATAACCATTGCTACTGATGGGCCATGGAGCAGAAGGCTTCATAGGACAAGCTGACCAGACTGGGCATAACAGCAGGAAAATATTCCACTCCTGAGTTCAGGAACTGGGAATTACACAGATATCAACTGGACAAGACTTAGCCCAAGGAGTGTGGCTACTGGTGGGATCACAGGGGTACACAGACCAACAAGTCTTCTCAGTGCCCCTCCTTGAATGAGACAAAGACATTTCCCCTGTTCAGCTACACCTTGATTCAGGAACATGCTTGTGCTTCCGTCCCATTGACTTCACCTGCACCTAAGCATGTGCATAGGCTTATGCTTAAATGCTCTCCGCAATAGTGATGCCTTCCTGAATTGTGACCCTAGCACCAACGAGGAATGGGCCTGCTTTGGAAGAGCCTCACCTCCTATCTATGGAGGCTGAGTGCTGCATTCTAAGGGCGTTGGCATGGGTGAAACTTGGTTACAGTGCAGAGAAACTTCACTGAAATGTATTGAAGCAATTTTAAGTGACCCAGCATTACATTAATATACACTAGGGAACTTTTAGTTCACGCCAGCAGGCTCTACATGGGCCAGTTAGCATGCAACACATTGGTGTACTTTAGAAATCATGCACTGCTGCCCATGCAGACAAGCCGTTAATGACACATCATTGGGAATTTGGGCCTGGCGTTCCGCACTTAGGGCTGAGTTTTCTAAGCAGTGAATGGTGATATAATATGGGACTTGCTCCTTGCTTTGAAAATGCAGCCCAGTTGAGCAGGAGGTGTGACTCAAACTGAGCTCTCGTTAACCCTTTCAGAGCTCAGCTGCCTGAATACATCTTGGACTTTGGCTACATCATTCTTGGTAACATCCGAACTCACATTGTCAAAATCACCAACACCGGCGAGTTCCCTGTATCCTTCCATGCAGACAGACGGGCCCTGCATGATACAGGTAATGGGGGTGAGATGCTTATGTGGGCTTTAACTAAATGGGAGTAGGAATGAACCATCTCAGTTTGATGCAATAGTTCAAAATCTGTTGAATGTGCAGAGGCAGCAGTTCTGCAGAAAAGGACCCAGGGGTGACAGTGGACGAGAAGCTGGATATGAGTCACCAGTGTGCCCTTGTTGCTAAGAAGGCCAATGGCATTTTAGGGTGTATAAGCGGGAGCATTGTCAGCAGATCGAGGGACGTGATCGTTCCCCTCTATTCGGCATTAGTGAGGGCTCATCTGGAGTACTGTGTCCAGTTTTGGGCCCCACACTACAAGAAGGATGTGGAAAAATTGGAAAGAGTCCAGCGGAGGGCAACAAAAATGATTAGGGGACTGGAGCACATGACTTATGAGGAAAGGCTGAGGAAACTGGGCTTGTTTAGTCTGTGGAAAGGAAGAATGAGAGGGGATTTGATAGCTGCTTTCAACTACCTGAAAGGGGGTTCCAAAGATGATGGATCTAGACTATTCTCAGTGGTAGCAGATGACAGAACAAGGAGTAATGGTCTCAAGTTGCAGTGGCGGAGGTTTAGGTTGGGTATTAGGAAAAACTTTTTCACTAGGAGGGTGGTGAAGCACTGGAATGGGTTACCTAGGGAAGTGGTAGAATTTCCTTCCTGTAAGGTTTTCAAGGTCAGGCTTGACAAAGCCCTGGCTGTGATGATTTAGTTGGGGATTGGTCCTGCTTTGAGCAGGGGGTTGGACTAGATGACCTCCTGAGGTCCCTTCCAACTGCGATATTCTATGATTCTATGTACTATGGGAAATCCCACCTCTTCCCATTAGGGCTTTCTGTTTCTTACGCTTTCCTCCATCCAGTAACGCTCACTCCACCCGCCACTCTGCCAGCTGCCTTTTTGCCAACTCTTACTTCAGTTGGAGGGACAGAAAGCCAGGATCCCCTCCCCTCCACCCCCGTTTCTGGGCTGCTCTCAGCTGATGGAAAACCTCATACCAGCTCCTAGCCAATGCCCCATCTACACACCCTGTTGGTGGGGGAAAGTTGGAGAGTGACTGTGCAACTTTCTCAGCTGGCCAATGGTCCCATAGGGATCATAGCCAACTGGCATAAGTAAGAGCAGCCCCTAAGCCCACCCCCAGGGCTGAGTGGCTCTCAGTGCAGGAGAGAATCGAGACCAGAATATATCAAGTCTGGTCCTGCTCCCTAAGTGATCAGTGGAAGTTTTATTGTTGACTTTAATGGGAGCAGGATTGGGCCCAGAGTCATCCTTTAAGATCAGTGTCAGTGTTTCTCCAGGGATCAGTTATTAGGGAATTAGATGATGCTGCAGGGGGAAGTCAGCACCTTCTTTTCCCCCCTTGCTACAGCTTGGCCTGTGGCCTGGTCTCCCTCCATCTGATAGCTGGAATGCAGGTTTGCAGCATGGGAGCACACAGACACATCTCGTTCATGACAGACTTGAGCACAGTGCTTATTTTGTTATTAAACCTGGGTTTTAGACTCACATACAAGGCTCTGATTACTTTGTTCTGTGTATGTACAGTGCCTAGCACAATGAGGTTCTGATCTGTCACTAGGGGCCCTCGCTGCTCCGGTGCTACCAACAATAAATAATCATCCCCTTTTATAACACTAATGAAAATGTCTGGGTGTTTGTTTTCAATGTTTTGCTTTAAAATTACAGGATAAACCAGCTCTTAGCCAAGTCCTGTTAGAAAGCAGTGACTGTCCTGGGAGAAAGGTCCTTAAAGCCACCTCTGGGGTGTCTGGTAGGGAGCTGCTGATTGGAAATCTCTGCAGAAGAGAGTCAGAATAAGTGGGATTTCAGCAGCTGCAGTAACTTGTACCAAACACTTGGGATGCTAAAGAGCAAAGTGTGCGTGTTACTTCACTGAGGGGGCCTGCCCAGATACAGGCAGAGCAGATGGGTCTCTCCTGTGCTCTGTTATTGGGGGTTGGGGTTTCTGTTGTTTTACTGGCTGAATAGTGACATGCATTGTCACACTCTGATGTGCAGTGCTTTGTATGTAAAGTTGCTCTTTGCATTAACAGGGATCACTCATATAAATCTCCAACCATGAGAAACTCAAGAGACTAGCCAGGAAGTGTACAAGTGTTCACACTGGCTCAGTTTTGCTGTGTTGTGATGAACATGTGTGTGTGTGTGTGTGTTTCTACTAAGCAGAATCAGAACTGCTGTGCTGTGTCATACATAGGCCCTAGTGCTTTCAGCCGGTGGCGATTCTCCTTTCCCTCTGGTACCTGTGCTCTCGGAGCAGAGGGATCTGCTTTCTGTCACCAGTAAGGGGTGGAGGGATGTATTGTGACAAATTGTATTGTGAAGCATAGTTACACTACGACTCACATGCATCATGCTTTCTGCAGACCATAGGTTCTAAGTGGTTTTGTTATATGGTGTTCAAGGTTTCAGCGTAGAACTGGACCGCGTGAAGAACCTGCCCTACTGTGAGACAGAAACATTTGAAGTACAGTTTGATCCACGTAGTGCCAACTTGCCCTTGGGAGATGTGGAAGTGCTCCTGCCCATCAAGGTATGAGGTATTCTCCAGCCCCGTAGCCTTCACTCTCCATCCAGGTTTGAGTCACTCTCTTAGCCCGGCTTCCCCAGCCTGTCACGGTTCAAGTCTGCAGTTAGTTCTCCTCCAGACTTCTCACCGGGGGCTATGTTGTGTACTCAGGTTGTAGCTGGCCCGACGTTTCACATCTGCCTTCGTGCCAAGGTGACTATGCCTTCACTCTGCATCTCCAGCAACAAGCTGGAGTTCTCCTCCGTCCAGTGTGGGCAGTGCCAGGTGGAGACCATCCAGCTCCACAATCAGCTGCAGATCACTTGCGAATGGTTCATCACCAGTAATGAGTGCATCAAAAAGGTAAAGCAAAGACAGCCAGTGACGCCCCTGCCTCCTTCCATTACCGCCACTCCCCATTGTGCCCTCAGGCCTCAGTTCCACAACCCTTATTGCACAGAGTAGTACTTACCTCAGTAATGACTCAGTGAGTAAGGATTGTAGATCCAGGACCTACAGCAGAGTACCAGCCTGCTCCAGCCATAGAGTCAGCTTACTAGGCCGTGGATGCGTTTTAAGACCCAATAGTCAAACAGCTGATGACGTTTGCTGAGCTGATACATTTGAGCTGCTAATGTCAAAGCTGTGAGCCAAGTGGGAATTCCCTTTTTAAGAACATCATGGGAACATCATAGCGCCTTTCATGCTCTGTTCTGCAAACAGGAACATGCTTGATTCATGAGCCCCATGTGTCATTCCTCAGACCAGGAGATGCAGGGAGCACAAGGCTGCCCAGGGGATTGTGGGAAGAAGGAATGATACTCTGCAGCATCTCTGGTAGTGAAGCAAGGGCCAGCATTGATGAGCTCTGAAGAAAGTCTCATGCAGCCACGGCTGGTCCCTGCACTAAGGGGACTTTGAGAGAGGAGAGAAGAGGAGGAATTGCTCAGCTGGAGATTGGGGAGGAGGTGGGAGAAGGCCTGTTCTCAGCATCCCCTAGTCTGTTTTGAAATTCCCACCCATACTGTTTAATTCTTGTAACTATCATCAAGAGTAAAGTGCTGTAGCTAAAGGTTTTTGAACCTGGGTAATTGGAGCTGGCTCTGATTGTCTGGAATTTGTCATCTGTTTGTGCCTTGCCTCTCTACTAATTCCCTGGCCGTCTCCTTCCATCATTCTTTACCCCCGGCCTGAGCGGTAACATGCTTCTGTGTTTCTCGTTGGTTAATTGAAACAGCTGTTTCTGACTGGTTACTTGGCTGGTCCATGTTCTATGAAGGCTGTGGCTGTAGCCGTGTTTCAGGGTCTGAGCTAATCGTTTGGGTTTGGGCAATCAGGTGGATAAACGCTTGCCAGCCAGCCTGCGGCGGAAGCTGCGTCAGGAATTCAAATCAAAGCCCCCTATCTTTGAGATGGTCCCCTCATCTGGGATGCTGGCTCCGGGGGAGCAACTCAATGCGCAGGTCAAGTTTGCGCCACTGGAAGAGGTGAGATTGTCTAGTAATTACCAAAGAAGGGGGAGGCAGTGTGGTGTGGTGGTGAAAACCCAGGGCTGGTGCCTCTGTTTCCCCCTTTGTGCTCCCAGAGTGCAAAGTGCTGCTAGCCTACTACTTCTCTATGACCCCCAAAGCCGTCCCTTGGGTAAGGTGAATCAGGGCGACCGCTCCAGGCCCCATGCTTAGGGCGCCCCCATGCTTCAGCATGCATGTGTCTTGCGGGGTGCACTAGGCCAGCCCAGTGGGGTGGAGTTTGGGATGCCTGGGGAGCCAGGCTGGCTCAGGGGGTGGGGTTAGGGGTTAGCGGTGGGCCTGGCCCTGGCAGCAGGGGTTAGGCCTGCGCTCACCAGTGGGAAGTACGCGTTGTATTTCTTTTTCTTGCTCAGTCTCTGGCAGCAGCAGCAGTGACCCCAACTCGCCCCGCTCTGCCCTGCCCCGCCGGCTCCTGGTGTCACCTGCTGCCACACCAGCCGCCAGCGTCCCAGAACATGCCAGTGCCCAGCTGACCCCATCCAGTGCCCTTCTGCCCCAGACCCTTCCCTTTTCCAGGACCCCCCAGCACAGCGGGCCCCCTCACCCCTAGCACAGTGCAACCCTGTGACTCTCCATCGTCCCCTCCCCACACCAGATTTCACCTGTATAAAAATGTTAAGGGGGTCCCATAGAGGCTGATTTGTCCCGGGCCCCGCACCCTGCTAGGGACGGTCCTGATGACCCCCTTCCTATGGCTTTTATAACTGGGAGCGCTGCCCCATCACTCTGGGAGCAGCCTTTCCACCTTTAACAACACAGCTCTCCTAGACTCCCCATCAGTGCTGCCACCAAACTCTGCCTCCGGAGATAACTGTCCCATGAAGGGGGGAAACCCCAAGGGCCATCGAGCCTGGTAGCCTGTCTCTGACAGTGGCCAGTGCCAGATGCTTCAGCAGAAGGTGTAAGAGCTCCTTAGATGCAGGCTGATCCACCCCCATATAAGTCTCACCTGTTCTGAGGCAGTGCTGCCAGGCATTATGCTCAGGTAGTGCGGCTTTGGGAAGAGGTGAATCACTCTCTGCACTGTTTCAGAGGAACAGCCGTGTTAGTCTGTATTCGCAAAAAGAAAAGGAGTACTTGTGGCACCTTAGAGACTAACCAATTTATTTGAGCATGAGCTTTCGTGAGCTACAGCTCACTTCATCAGATGTTTTCCTGCACTCTGCACTGTGTGTCATTTGAGCCTTTCTGTTAAGGCTACAGCTCATTTCCCCACTGGCTTTGTGTTGTACATTCACCAAGGACAGGATGAAATCACCCAAAACATCATCTTGGCTTTGTTATACAAGTACCCAGATACAGTGCTGGGTCCTGGAACCACCTGGGGCCTGAATGCAAATACACTGAGATATGGGCCAAATTCACTGGTGATGTAAGTAAATGGGTGCAACTTCATTGGCCCTTAGGGCCTTGATCTCACATAGGCCAGTAGTGCACTTGGACCCTGTGTGTTTCTTTGGAGCAAGGGGCATGAAGGAATCCCACGGGTTTCTCTTTCTCTTCCCAGAGGTTTTACACCAACCATCTAACAGTGCACATCTCCCAGAGCAGTGACCGGCTGTTGTTGCTTGTCTCTGGATACGGTCTGGAGCCACGGCTGGAGTTCACGCCCTCAGTGCTGGAGCTGGGGCCCCTGCTGCCATATGGTGTGGGGGATGAGGCAGAGGTGGTAGTGAAGAACCCATGCAAGTTCCCCATTGAGTTCTACTCCTTGGAGTTTGACCAGCAGTATCTGACTGAGGAGAGGGTGAGAGGAGAGGGAGTCCTGGCACCCCCCTTGTCACTTAAAACCTCTGAATGCTTCAGAGGTCCTGAAGTTCCAACTCTTTATTAAGCGGGACCAAGCACTAGAGGCAAACCATGCAGGAGAGCCCAAAGGGCCAGCAGCTGTGATGCTGGCATTGAGGAGTAGCTGCATTTCATTGCTTGCTTCCCAACTCCCATGGATTATCCCTGTTGGAGTCATTCCCTAGTCCCACAAACCCCTCCCTCCATGTGCTATTCCAGAGAAATGCCCTCTTCCCTCCTCCACTGCCCTGTGACACCAGCACCTCCCGGCAGAGCAATTGGGAGCTGGTGGGAGACCTTTCACACTGAGTCATAGGCCTCGCACCAGGGGGCAGGCTTCAAGTGAATGGTGTCACAGCAGGCCTCAGGTTGACTTTGATCTACCGGTGTGGGAGGAGGCTGTGGTCCAGCTCTAGCAGCCAGCACCTCATGTTACCCTGTAGCCCCATTCGGCAGATGCAGGCAGCTGCGCTGATGGGCTGCAGAGGGGTTTGGGGCCAGCCCAGTTCAGTTAGAGGGGAGGTCTCTACAACGCCTTTGTGGGAGAGAGGAGAAGGAAGAGGGGATATGAGAGGCCCCTGGGCTCTCTCTGAGGCACTCTGGGGGAGGAGGGAATGGATTCCTGGAAGCCTGACCTATGTCTGTGGCTTCTCTTCTTTTTGGCCACAGATTTTGCGGATGCTGAAGGGCTACGATTCCCATAACACCCTGCTGCTGCCCCCTCGCATCCCAGGTGAGAAGCTGCCTCCAGAGGTGCTGGAGTATTACAAAGAACAGAAGAGGATTCCAGATGAGCTAGCTAAGGCCAAAATGATGGAGGCAATAAGCCAAGAGAACGGTGAGGACTCTGAACAAAGTGCAGCTTGTTCTAGACTTTCAAGGAACAGAACTGACCTTAGCTGTGTCTAGGATTTTCCCCAAAGCTACATGTAAGTGGAAATGCTGATGGAGGAAACCCAGATATCCACATGGAAACACCTTACTGGCTGGCCTTCTATAGCAGGCCTTGTCTGCAGCAGCCAGCAGTGCCCACACCAAGCACTGTATGTACTGGTCCCAGTTCTGCTCTGACTTACACTGGTGAATCTCCGTGGACTTTGATGGGTCACTCCTGACTTACAGGCTATGAGAGGAGACTTAGGCCCCATCTGCTCAGTGTAAATCAGGAGTATCTCCACTGATGTCACTCCCCCTTTGTACAGCAGTGTAATGGACTGAGAACAGAATCCAGCCCTTTAGACTCCTGTCACCAAAGACTCTAGGGTGTAGGCTGGAGCCAGAGCCCAAATGATGGGATTTCATGGATTCTTTTCATGCCACCCAGATCTAGCTCTTTCTACCCATTGTTACCTTAAATAATAGAGTCATCCATTCAAAGGCCAGGAGAGGCCATTGTGATCAACTAGTCTGGCCCCCTGTACAAGAGACTCCTCCACATCATGCCTATGTTGCAGAGGGTCACGGGGGTGATAGCCAGTGGATCAGTGGGGCAATGGTTTCACTGGCCCCAGACTGGCCCACTCTGCCCTGCCACTCCAAGCTCCACTGTGCACAGAAACAGGAGGATCCCCTGAGCGAGCTCCCAGAATCCTGCCTTCCCCTCACTCTGCAGAACTACATCCATCCTACTGCACCCATGCCCCTCCATGGCTGTGGAGGAAGAGCCCTGCCCCTCAATAATTCCGAGAACATGGTAGGACACAACACATCTCTCAACAGAGACTAACCTGAACCATGTACAATTACACATAATGAGTCACTACCATACTGCAAGTGCATGAGAGATACAGGCCAGCAAGCTTTAGCAATCTAGCGCATGTATTTCCCCACTATGTTCACACCTTGAAGAGCAGTGCTTTTCAGTTCAGCTACTGGCTGATTGCTCTGTGTGCAGCAAATTCCTCTGGTCTGTTGAACAGGAATTCATTATAAAAATAGAAAAGGCTGACACGCACGTAAGAATTACAAAGAACAGAAGCGGGATCCGCAGGGATCCAAGAGCCCCGAGAGCAGCCCGGCTTCCAGGGGGAGCTGTGCACAGAGCTGAGAGTCCAGGCTCTCAGCCCCCCACACTGCCCCTTTTACGTGCTTATCAGAAGAAGAAGGGCAGTGTGGCCATGAACCACCACAGTAATTACTGCAGTAGCTATAGACATGCCCAATGAACATTTGACCAAACATTTCTGCTGCAAGGGCTGTAATTTGCTGTTCATCATTTTGTATTAGCTGCTCTCCAGCTGTGAAAGTTTCAGTCACCCGATACTGAGGCAGAAATCATATTATGTGATTTATCAATCGCACACCACGAAGAGTACCTAATCAAAGAGAACCATTTGAGAAAAAGCCACGAGGTGAAATTGCCCTAGGCGCAGTGGGCGGCCTATGGCTTGGGCATTGCCTGAACCTAGCTTGTACAGTAAGGCAATCACAAATGTCAGATGGTGATTAGCCAATTCCCACCATGTCTTCCTGCACTCAATCTCTCCTCCCTTCCCTCCTCTTCCTCCCTCTCTTCCCCTCCCTCCCTCCCCGGCTAGATGACGAAGAGAACCCATCTCTCTCCGAGCGCAGAGTGAAGCAAAATCCTTCTGGGACCACGCGCACTGCCTCTACCGGGATCACCATCTTTCCCTCCATCTCCGTTGTTGAGGAAAGCCATTCTCACAAGGTGGAGTCTAAATTCGAGCAGGAGGAAGAGGAGGAGGAGGAGGAAGGTGCTGAAAAAGGACAGGGGCTAGGTAACCACTCCCAGCTCTCCAGCAGTTCACCATCCTCTGAGGTGGGAATGGCCCTGATAGAGAGTTCATGTATTCCCTGAATCATTTCACTGCAGACTTGGCCTCCTAAGCTGATCCCATCTCTCACCTTCTGAAAGTAATCAGGCCTCAAATCCTCTCCTCCACGTCATGCCTATGTTGCCGGGCTGGAGGGTCACGGGGGTGATGGCCAGTGGATCAGTGGAGCAATGGTTTCACTGGCCCCCACTGCTCTGCCACTCCAAGCGCCACTGTGCACAGAAACAAGAGGATCCCGAGTGAGCTCCCAAAATCCTACCTTCCCTTCACTCCACAGAACCACATCCATCCTACTGTACCCATGTGCCTCCCTGGCTGTGGAAGCAGAGTGGGATTTTTTGCTCTGGTTGTGAAAAATTCGCACCCTCTCAGATCTGTGGGTTAGCACCCATGTAATGTAGTCTGGGATCCTTTCCTTTCCCTGGACAGGGTCCCCAGGCTCTCAGCTGGACCTCTCATGATCCTTCCATTTGCCTCGATGTTAACTCCCCTTCTCCTTACAGAGGAGCTTGCCACTGACTCTGGAGGGTTGTATGAAACTCTGTGTCACTCCCTCCACTTCTCTGTTAACCAGAAACATCACTACTGAGCCACGGGAGGTGCTTTTCCCCTGCCAATGCCCAGCTTCGCCATCATTCTGAGATCTGGACACTTGGAGACTGAGACCACCACCAGGATTTGAGTGTGGGTCTCCTGCATGGCAGTGCAGAGCATTCCAACAAGGGAAGCTCTGTCACTGTCATGTGTGTGGCAGCTGCTTACAGTGTCACGAGCCAAGATGTATGGCAATCGGTGGGCTAATAAGGGAAGAAGCTGGGAGCTGTAAAGAAGCAAATGATTGTTTGCAAACACTGCAGTCGATTCATAGAAGGGCCATGAAAATAATCTTCACAGTCAAATCTCCCTGTGTTGTGTTTCTTAACCATTTGACTGAGCAGAAGAGAAACGGCTGAAAGAGGAAAACAGCTCTCTGCTGGAGATCATTAAACTGCAGAGGAATCCCGCAGGGCCTTGGCAGTCCGATTCCCATAGCAGATTATTTGCTTGGGCCACACATTCAATCCCCAGTAGCAGGACTGCATTAAATGTCTGTTGCTATGTGCCTGGTAATTATACTTCATACGCCCTGGGATCAAACCCACAGGTGCTGCAAGGCAGTCAGTGTGATGTCATTTCCTGTGGTGCTGTTGGATAGTGGGGTGTATTGGGATGTGACAGAGTGGGCAGAACAATTTGAGTGTTTGTGGCAGACAGACTGGCTGTCCATTCCCCGCTCTGTCACCCTGTTCGCTTACCTTCCAGCAGCTAGGACACTTGCAGCAGTGAGTCGATGTTCTGAGAGGACACCAGGGAGCGCCCAGGAATGTCTGAGCACCCTTAGCTGAAGGCAGGATTGAGGCCCTTAGTGTTATGCTAACCATGCCTTGTCCCTACTTGGCGAGTGTCCTTTTCCTGAGGACTCTCCCAAAGCACTGAGTGCACTGTCAGGGAATGGGGAAGGATTCTCTGAGACACTGACATCTGGTAGAGTCATATGACCCCTTGTTTCTCTGTGGTAGAGTATCAGCGAAGCATTGATGGCAGCTGCAAGGAGGCTGTTGGAGAACTAGACAACAACCCCATTTCCAGAGCCATCGCACGCCACCTTGGAATCGATATCTCTCCAGAAGGTCGTGCAGCCAAGAACCGCAGAGGCATTGTCATCATAATCCATGGCGCTCCCCTTACAGGTGCAGAGACTGTTCTCTTCTAGCCAGAAGGATGGTAGGGGAGGAAAGGAAAGGCAGGAAAAATTATCTCAGTTGCTACGACAATGACAAATTCTCTCTCATTATCTTCACCACGTGGCCTAGAGCTGGGTAGGAGACAAAGATCCAAACTGGTGGTAGCTGGGCCAGAGAAAATAAAAGTCCCACTCGGAGATGGGAAGTTGGGCCTGAGTCTCCCCGCAATTACCCCTGTATCTGACATTAGCATAACATCATTCGCATCAATGAGTTAGTTGTGATTACACCAGTGATGACACCTATGTGGGAGGATAATTTGTTTGGCAGACATTAGGCCGCAGTGGAGCAGACATGGCAGCTCCAAACCCTGGAAGTGGAGGGCCCCATCTCTGGGGAAGGGAGCTGGGGAGGATTATGTGGAGTGCACTTTGAATTTTCCTTTCAAAAACAAACAAACACCCTTTGACCCAGTTTGTATCAGGATCAGCTTGGTGACAACAAACTACACCCCATCTAGTGGTGAAAGACACCTCAGTGTCAGCTGGTCTGCAGAGAGGTGTAAATGGTGACACAGGGACTTGGCATTCCATGAGTGCAAAACAGGACTCACTGACATGGGGGAAGAAGATAGGCATGTACAAGAAAAGCAGCTAGTGGAAGGCTCTAGAGATAAAGCCTCCCCTGGTGCTTTGTCTAATGCTCTAAAGGACATCATTTTTCCAGACCCTCCCATCTTCCATAGCCTTGTGTGTAAGTTACACTAGTTCTTCTTCGAGTGCTTGCACATTTCCATTCTGATTTGGGTGCGTGCATGCCCGAGCACAGCTGTTGGAAATATTTTCCCCTAGTGGTATCCGTCAGGTCAGCTCTGGTGTCCCCCTGCCCTGGTATCGGAGCATGCCTCGGTCGCCGTGGTTCAAGGCTTGCTCCGCCTGTGGGAAATCTATGCCCACCAGTGACCCACATTTGAGCTGCCTCGAGTGCTTGGACAGATTGCTGCCAAATCTGTCGGAAGTTTAAACCCTGCATGCAAAAGGACCAGGCAGCGAGACTCAAAGTCCTCCTAATGGAGGTGGTGCGAAGACTGACCTCGGAGCTGAGATCCGGCTTGGCACCAAGCACCTCTGGCTGATATAGAAGAGGCATCATAGTCACCATGAAAAGAGCCATTCGCTGGCACCGGAGGGAAGCAAGAAAGGAGACCAAGATAGAGCAAGCCCTGGGGCAGGCCACTCTCCCTCTTTGGCACAGCAACAACCACTGCTGCCAGCAGCCACACCAGTACCGCAAACCCCACAAAGGGAGCAACACCGCCCCGCAGCACCGTGCCGAGCAATTTGCAGTCCCTTCCACACTGGAAGTGTGTGCAGCGGAGAGACGCTTGACGACTCTGCCAATACCAGGATCACCTGGCAGCCAAGATGCAGCACCTCCGGCACCAACCACTAGTTCAAGAGCGGTGCTTAGACCACTTTCCAGGGGAAAGCCTATCCTGATCACTTCACATGGACATCGCTGCAGCACTGTTCCCCAGCACCAGGAGAATCGGCGGCACCATGGTCTCCCCGCTCCTCGTCGTTCCTGGTCCTCTTCAAGGTTGGACCTGTTCCATGCACCGATGGGACCATCGGGGCTACAGACACCACTCCCCGTGCCCATCGGTGACCCTGGGAGCTCCAGGTGCAATGTTGTCACAGAGCGCCTGGCCCATTTATCCATGGGAATCGACACCCATGCAGTGGCCTTTCTGGAACCCTGGGGGTTTTCCCTGAGCCAAAGCTCTAGCTCGTGGTGCTCCGACTCAGTCATGTAAGAGAGTAGGGTGCTGCTGGTGCCTCACTGAGGGACCCTGGAACCATCAGCTGGTACAGATGCGGAGGGCTGGCCCCGGTACCAAGCCGGTCACTGGACTCGGCCCACAACCCAATACCGATCCCAGTGCACAATCCAGTACCGAAGTCAGTGCTGATCAGCAGGCACAGGTTCCCCAGGCAGAGGAAGAGCTGGAGGTGGGGACAGCTTTTTATGCCCTTTCCTCTTCTTCTTCACCTGAGGAAGAAGTGGTGTCAAAGGTGTCGTCTCTTTCTCAGGGCGATTTAAGGCCCCACCAGAACTTACTGAATCTGGTGGCGTCCGATCTGGGCTTACAGGCACAGGCCATCGAGTAACCACCCCAAGGCTTCTTGGACATCCTGGCAGCAACAATGCCCACAAGAGTTGCCCTTCCACTGCGTGAGGCGATTATGAAGCCCAGCAAGGTCCTCTGGCAGACCCCTGCCTCCCTCCCACCCACCGCCAAGAAAACTGAACAGAAATACTTTGTGCCTGCCCAGGGCTCTGAATTTTTATTTTCTCACCCTCCCCCTGGGTCACTCATGGTGGTGGCAGCCAATGAGAGGGATTGTCAGGGCCAGAAGAGACATACATCAAGGGAAAAAGACCCCAAAAACTTGGATCAGCTTGGGAGGAAAGCATATTCAACAGGAGGTCTTCAACTTCGCATAACGAACCAGCAGGCTCTGCTGGGTAGCTATGATTTTAAATATGTGGGAGACTCTGAGCAGATTTAAAGACAAACTCCCCCAGGACAATCAGCAGGAGTTCTTGGCCCTTGTGGATGAGGGCAAGTCGGTTGCCAGAGCCTCCCTGCAAGCAGCCTGAGTGTGGCTGATTCTTTGCCAGAGCCTCCCTGCAAGCAGCCTGGATGCGGCTGATTCTGTGGCCAGATTGCTGTCACTGTGCTCAGAAGCTCATGGTTACAAACCATCCTGGCTCCAACAGGAGGTTCAGCAGACTTTGCAGGACTTGCCCTTTGAAAACCCTTCGCTCTTTTCAGAGCAAATAGATGCGAGGTTCCACAGCCTTAAATACTCCACGGTGACACTAAAGTCCCTGGGTTGCACAATCCTGCATCACTTAGGAGACCATATAGGCCCCAGCAATATGGCTGCTATGTCCCCCAGCAGCCACGTCATGATTAGAGGGGGAGAAGGAACAGGGGGTTTGCATGCAGGCCACCTCCATCCTCTTCCTACACAGGGCCTTCTCAATCAGGCCTATGCCACTCAGGCAACTTGAGACACTCGTTTTGATGAGGTGCTCAAGGATGGCATACCAAACCCCCAGATTCAGGATCCATCCCCTATTTTAACCACCTTTCCCACTTCCTCAAGGACTGGGAACGGGTTACTTCCAACCACTGGGTTTTGAGTAGAGTCGGGGTATACCCTCCAGTTTATTTCTACCCCTTCTTCCCACCCACCTTCCCCATTCCTCTTCAGGAATCCTTTTCATGCACTTGTTCTGGAGCTAGAATTGCAATCACTTCTCCGGGTGAGATCCATGGAAGAAGTTCCGCTACAACTAAGGGGAAAGAGGTTCTATTGCCACTGCTTTCTGATCCCCAAAGCCAAGGGAGGGCTCATGCGGATCCTGGATCTGTGTGGACTCAGCCCATACCTAAAAAAAGCTGAAGTTCTGCATAGTCCCCCTGGTGTCCATTATCCTGTCTCTAGATCCAAGGGATGGGTATGCCGCCCTCGACTTGTGTGACCCGGAGTCCCAGGGGAGCCAACAGGTCACTCAGGGTGAACTGAAAAGAATGGGGCAGACAATCCCCAAAGCTGGTGGATATTCCAATACTTAGATTCACCAAGCCAGCACAAAACAGCCTCTATAATACCTCACTGGTTACCCGGAAGCCAATAACAGTTCTCTTAAAGTAACCCAGCCTCAGGCCTCCACCCAGACACCCAAGTCAAATATGATGAGGATTACTGAAAATGTTATTCATCATATAAAAAAGTTCTACCAATCCCAAAGGATCAGACACATTACCTCCCAGGTTGATGAATATTCCAGATCTTATCTAAATATACACTTATGGCCAATTCTTATTAAACTAAACTAAATTAAACTAAAATTTATTTAAAAAGAAAAGAGTACTGGTTAAAAGATCAATATACATACAGACATGAATACAGTCATGTCTGTATGTATATGTATGTAGGTGTTCATCAAAGGCCAGTCCTCAGCGCAAGTGGAGTCCGACATTGCACTCATACAATCAACCTTCCCAGAGCTGGGTCTTCTGATAAACGTTCAGAAGTCAACCCTAACGCCTCTTTGAAGAATAGAGTTCATTGGGGCAGTTCTTGGCTTGACACTGGCAAGGGCCCATCTTCTGGAGGACCGTTTCTGATCAATCTCATCATTAATACGCTCCCTCCAGGCACTTCTGACTATGACTATTAGAATGTGTTTAAGTCTACTTCCTGCACATACATAGTACAGCATGTGAGACTGAGAATCAGACCTCTCCAGGCCCGGCTGGGCATGGTGTACTCCCCTTTCAGACATCTGGACAGAGTCCTCAGGGTGCTGCCTCAAGTCCTCAACTCCCTGGAGTTGTGGTTAGTCCGCAGGATGCTATGCAAGGGAGTGTCCTTCACAAGGCCCCTACCGTCCGCACATCTGGTCTCCAGTGCCTCAGTGCTAGGTTGGAGTGCCCACGTAAGACATCTCAGGACACAAGGTCTGTGGTCCCAAGAGGAACTTTCAGTCCACATCAATATCAGGGAACTTAGAGATCTCTGTGTAGCTTGTCAGGTGTTCCTGCCCCATATTACAAACAAAACAATCTCAGTTCTCAGGGACAATACATCAGCCATGTGTTACATCAACAGACAAGGTGGGGCCTACTCATCCCCTCTTTGTTGAGAGGCAACTCTCCTATGGGAATTCTTCATCACTCATGTGATGGAGCATCAAGAATCTTATCTACCAGGCGTACAAAACCAGCTCACAGATCACCTCAGCAGGTTCTTTTCCACTCACCACAAGTGGTCCCTTTGCATGGATGTTGCATGGGACCTCTTCCGCAGGTGGGGGTTTTTGCCACTTGCACCAACAGGAAATGTCAATAATTCTGCTCCCTGAGGGGCCACAGCCTGGGGTCCATCACGAATGCCTTCCTGCTAAAGTAGTCATCCCACCAGTTTTACGCTTTTGCACCCATCCCGTTGAGTCACAAGTTGCTGACAAAGATCAAGCAGGACTGGGCCCGAGTTATTCTAATAGCTCCGGTTTGGCTCAGATAGCACTGGTACTCCGCACTCGTGCAGCTGTCCATGGAGGTACCGGTCAGCCTGCCACTCCACCCAGACCTGATCTCCCAGGACTCAGGGAACTGTTCTACCCAAACGTCAGCTTCTTGCATCTGAAAACTTGGAATCTTCATGGCTAAACCCTGATGAGCGAGCTTGTTTGGAACAGGTGCGTAAAGTCCGCCTAGGCAGCAGAAAACTCTCCACGAGGACAACTTACTGGACTAAGTGCAAGCGTTTCTCCCTCTGGTCTTCCCAACGTGGAGTGTCCCCTATGGAGGCTTCACTACAGCTCATCTTGCACTACCTCCTATCTCTGAAGGAGCAGGGCCTGGCCCTCTCCTCAATCAAGGTCCACCTGGCAGCCATCTCAGCAATCCACCCGAAAATAGACACTAGGTGGGTCTTCCCACATGAGGTGGTAATTCGCTTCCTTAAAGGCCTAGAGAGGATATTCCCACAGATAAGGGATCCGTTTCCCCCATGGGATCTGAATCTTGTCCTTTCGAAATTGATGGGGCCGCCTTCAAGCCACTAGCAACATGTTCACTGGTGCACTTGTCTTGGAAGGTGGCGTTTCTAGTGGCAATCACCTCGACCAGGAGAGTGTCAGAGATTCAAGCACAGCAGAGCCTCCTTATACAATCTTCTTTAAGGACAAGGTGCAGTTACTCCCGCACCCAAGTTTCCTTCCCAAGGTGGTGTCCCAGTTTAACTGCAACCAACCTATTTTTCTAACAATTTTTTGCACTAAACCACATGCAAATGGGGAGGAACAACGCTTGCACTCTGTGACGGGGCAGAGTGGCCCCGCACTGGTACCGCAGGGGTTAACCCTTCCTTCCTGGCAGAGGAAGCCCCGCCCCAGAAGCCCTGCTGGGCATGCTCCAACTGGAGAATAGGTATAAAAGCCTGCAAAGGTGCTCAGTCTGGGCTGACCACTGGAGGAGAAGGAGGCACACCGCCAGCTCCTGAGGAGGGACAGCCAACGCTCCAGGAGCCAGCCAAGCTGGGATGCACCTGGCGTCCCAGACAGAGGTCCTGACCGGAGGGGACGGACTGGAGGACCCCCCACCCCCGGAGTGAAGAACACGGCGGTGAAGGTAGGAAGTGACACAGGAACTTTAGAGACAAGCAGCGTTAAAGTTGCACTGACGCTTGGTGTGTTGCGGGCGGATCCCGGAAACCCCGCCAACAGGAGGGCCGGGTCCCCCTACCACTTTGAGCATTGGGATACACTTCCCCACCTGAGAGGGGGGAGCTATGGACTCTGGCCGCTGGGCCACCCTGCCCTGATACGTGGGGCGAGTTGCATGGACTCAGACTGTTAGGTCCCACTTCCCCGACCAAGGGGCGAGCACGGGGAAACCGGCCATTGGGCTGCATCGGAACGCCCTTAAAGGACCGGCATGGGAATGTAAGAGTGGCGAGGCCCCGACACCCCATCCGCCCCTGTCACAAAGGGGCATTGGACCTGTCACACACTCCTTGGATGTTAGATGAGCCCTGGCATTTTATATCGAAATGAGCATTCCGTAAGTCTCCGCAGCTCTTCATAGTCCCTAGCCTCAGCAGCGGCTTTCCTGGCCCAAGTCCTTATTCAAGATATATGCAGGACAGCAACCTGGTCCTCGGTACATACTTTTTCCACACACTGTCATTACTCAACAGGCCAGAGATGATGTGCAGCTTGGCCAAGCGATGCTCCAGTTGGCTTGCCCTTGAACGCCGAGCCCAGTTTGAATGGACACGTGCAAGCAGCTGAAGAAGGAAAACCAGTTACTAACCTTTCTGGAACGGGTGTTATTCGAGATGTGTTGCACATGTCCATTCCGAGACCGACCCACCGGCCCCATTCTCAGAGTGGCTGGTAAGAAGAAACAGAGGTGCACGGGCCACCAGGGGACACCAGAGCCAACCTGATGGACACCACTAGGGGGAAATTCCAGCAGCTGCGCTCCGGGTGTGCACGCACCCAAATCGCAATGGACTCTTGCAACACATCTCGAAGAACACCAGTTATGGAAAGGTCAGTAACGGTTTTATTTGCACACTGTTCAGTGCCAAAGCGGTGCTAGCTATATCACTTCACCACTAACATGGCTTCTCTTACCAGCCTGGCTCCAGTGTGTGGCTGATGCTGCTGTTTACATACCTGCTGAATTGGACATGGAGGAATCTGTGGGATTTGTGCAGTCTTTAACTACCTGTTAGTTTGATGCCCTGAGCCAAACTCATCCCTGGTATAACTCCATTGAAATTAGTAGGCCAAATTCATCCCCATTCATGCAACCAGTGTGAGATTAGATTTATGCCCATACCCATAGTATCCATCTCGTCACTGGCATCACTGGCCATTTTTTTTAAAGTGACTATCACTCTGCTATTCATAGGGGTCACAAATCCCACACCAGGCTATTTCAAAGCATTTGCTCATACAATGCCTAGATAAAGATGCACCACACATGAATGTCAGAGACTTGTTTCTTAAAGGAAAGACAACTGCTGCTGTCACCTTGGCCAAACACTACAGTGCTGCCTGCCTATCCATTGACTCTGTGGTACTGGAAGCCCTCTCCGACAGGAGCAGTTCCGCGGGGCTTCGTGCACGGGAGCTATGCATCAAGGCCGCCATAGAGCAGGCACATCGGGAGTCAGAGGAAGCTGGTAAGGGCTCAGACCTTCAGCAGCACAAAGGCTGGACAGCTGTGCTGCACAGAAATGCTGGGTATGACCCCAGCACCATTTTGATAATATAGCCTTTCCATCCCCTCCCTGCATTTTCTCCCTCTAGTGCATTGTTGTGAAGACTTTTCAGCAACCCATGGGGGCTCTTGGTAACCACAGGGATGGGTGGAGGGAGCTTTGATGCATTTGGGTATGAAATCCCATGGGGAGCGCCACAGATGGTAGAAGCTGGAGCATAAAGTGATCTTCTCAGTTTGCAGTTAGATTACCACCTCTAGTTGAATAGCAGTAATGCTGGACAATAATAGATTTCTAGCCTTGAAATCAAGAAGATTGAGGGTTCAGAGGTGCAGAATCCCCAGTAATGCAAAGTCCAACTTGCTGTTTGTAGTGGCTCTTGCCTGTTAAAAATCTTTTAGTCTCTGGTGTTAGTACCTAGGCATTCCATTCCATTGTGATGCTCTGGATGTATTCCTTTTCAGAATAGAGATAAAACACTTTGGTGCTTTTCTAAGGGATTGCCCTAACTCGTGGGTGGTAACAGCCACTCTGCCTAGGCTTCATGCTATGATGATCCAGAAATGCTTTTCATGATATCTTGTTACTGAAGTTGAAGTCCCCTGCAGCGCCCATTAAGATCCAAAATGATTGGCTTGAAAAGATAGTGATTTAATGAGCATGGGGTGTGTGAAACAATCCTCCAGGTCAGTTATACAGCGAGTTACATAAAAATACAAATGGATTCATTTCACATCTTTGAAGGTTTTGTGCAAAGAAGTTTCTCCTGCAAATTCTCTCAGGAGACTCCTGCTCTTAGGTTCTGTGCCCTGACCCCTGTGACCTGGTGAGCTGCATACATTAGCACACTCGGAGCTGGCAGCCTGAGGGTGCTGTGTGCTCCCGGGGTCCTGCTTTAAGGGCTAAAATTCCAAGCAGAGGGACAAGGAGACCCCAAGGCTAGCGAGGGTTAATAGGAACGAGTTTCGTGACAGTTTGTGCCCAAACATGGTGCAGGCAAGAGGTGCTGCATTGACAGCCCTGGAGAACAAAGCCTCACAGTTCCCCTTGGAACAGATACAGCACGAGCAGCACCAGCTGCTGCGAAAGGCCTTTATGTGTGCTAACCCATTTGTCATGAGCTTTCCTTTGTGCTTGAGGCACATCTGCTGTCCACTTGGTGGGGCACTGGGCTCTGTTCCTTGCTTCTTGGGGCAGAAGGATGAGTGGTTTAGTTCTAACAGTCATGTTAATCCCTCTCTACCCCGGGTTCTGCTCCTCATGGTGCAGTGAAGGTGGGGCCAGAGGAAGAAGCATTGATTTAGATGTTTCTGTTCTGCTGTCCATTTCCCTGGACAAACAATGAACTACAGAGCCACTTGCAACTGAGTCCTGGTCTCGCTGCAGTCAGTGACAGTCTGACAGAGGGTCATTCATTAATTTGCTCGACATCAGTATTTCTCTGACTATGCAGGCTTTTATAACTGTCCATCACCACAGCATCTGAGCACTAAAAGTCTCTGGCTGTAGAACCCATGCATCCTCTTTTGCACTTTACCTTGACAGTGACAGAAACATGGGCAGAAACGTTTGTTCTGTGCAATCAGATATGACCCCGGTGCTAATGGCCAGCTTGTGCTTGAATGGCCTAATCCATTCTGGAGCTCCATGCTCCTGGGGAGGGTACGTGCTGTGCTGTGTCCCTTGGGAGAGTGTGGCATGCTCCCCTATGTATCTGGTCAGTCCGCTGGCAGGCAAAGGCAAGATGCCAGCAGGTTCAGCTCCAGTGACTTGGATGAAGAAGCACGTGTTCATCCCTGGCAGTTTGAGGAACATTAACTGCTATAGCCTGTCTTCTGCAGATTGGATGTGATTTGCCCCTTCTCCCCCTGAGGCTGAACTCCTCTTTCATCCTAGGTCAGTCTTCTGAGGGCTCTGCAGGGCAGACAGCTCTGAGCACAAGACTGAGCGCTGAGGCTTTGGCCAAGCATACCATGGAGGGTAGCCAGCCGAGCTCTGAGACTAAAACCGGGCCACAGTCCATCACCTCCAAGAGCTATAGGAGCAGCACAGCAGTGGGCAGGGGGAAGTCAGAAGGCCATGCGTCGCAGGCTCAGAAGCAGCAGCACCAATCGGATCAAACAGGATCACAGGTGAAAGCGAATTCACATCAGTAAACAGATGGGATTATTCCATCACTCTTCTAACAGTGTGAGAGAAACTAGGACTCCTGCACGGGCGCTGACTGGCTCAGTGGGTTACTGCACTGCGCTTTCATCTCTGCTGACTTAGGGTTTCGACCTGTGTGCTCACAGGTAAAAATAAGCCTGGTGGTCTTGTTCTAGTCTCTAGTGGGGCTTAGTCTGTGTGATAAAAGCACTATTGAATTAGGCAAAGTTGGCTACTTGAGAGACCTTGGGCTGGGAGGACTTTTGTTTCTTGACTTTAGCAAAGCTTTTGACACGGTCTCCCACAGTATTCTTGTCAGCAAGTTAAAGAAGTATGGGCTGGATGAATGCACTATAAGGTGGGTAGAAAGCTGGCTAGATTGTCGGGCTCAACGGGTAGTGATCAATGGCTCCATGTCTAGTTGGCAGCCGGTATCAAGTGGAGTGCCCCAAGGGTCGGTCCTGGGGCCGGTTTTGTTCAATATCTTCATAAATGATCTGGAGGATGGTGTGGATTGCACTCTCAGCAAGTTTGCAGATGACACTAAACTGGGAGGAGAGGTAGATATGCTGGAGGGTAGGGATAGGATACAGAGGGACCTAGACAAATTAGAGGGTTGGGCCAAAAGAAATCTGATGAGGTTCAATAAGGATAAGTGCAGGGTCCTGCACTTAGGATGGAAGAATCCAATGCACCGCTACAGACTAGGGACCGAATGGCTAGGCAGCAGTTCTGCGGAAAAGGACCTAGGGGTGACAGTGGACGAGAAGCTGGATATGAGTCAGCAGTGTGCCCTTGTTGCCAAGAAGGCCAATGACATTTTGGGATGTATAAGTAAGGGCATAGCCAGCAGATCGAGGGATGTGATCGTTCCCCTCTATTTCGACATTGGTGAGGCCTCATCTGGAGTACTGTGTCCAGTTTTGGGCCCCTCACTACGAGAAGGATGTGGATAAATTGGAGAGAGTCCAGCGAAGGGCAACAAAAATTATTAGGGGTCTAGAACACATGACTTATGAAGAGAGGCTGAGGGAGCTGGGATTGTTTAGCCTGCAGAAGAGAAGAATGAGGGGGGATTTGATAGCTGCTTTCAACTACCTGAAAGGGGGTTCCAAAGAGGATGGCTCTAGACTGTTCTCAATGGTAGCAGATGACAGAACGAGGAGTAATGGTCTCAAGTTGCAGTGGGGGAGGTTTAGATTGGATATTAGGAAAAACTTTTTCACTAAGAGGGTGGTGAAACACTGGAATGCGTTACCTAGGGAGGTGGTAGAATCTCCTTCCTTAGAGGTTTTTAAGGTCAGGCTTGACAAAGCCCTGGCTCGGATGATTTAACTGGGAATTGGTCCTGCTTCGAGCAGGGGGTTGGACTAGATGACCTTCAGGGGTCCCTTCCAACCCTGATATTCTATGACTCTGGTACTGGGGAGCAAGGGCTGAGGTGAATTTGCAAACTGTCCATGGGCCAGAGCTCTAAGTGTTTGATGGGGGTTGGTTGTTTGTTAAGCACCAGCAATGTGCTCCTCCCTTAACAGCACGCAGGCCCTGAAGAGTTTTAATTCTGCATGTTGGTGGGGATCTGACTCAGTGTGTTCTGTTAGTGTCATGCTCAGCTTGTATAGCAAGAGTAACTGAGGCTCAAAGAGGTTTGAAGGCCCAAATTTTCAAGTGTAGCCTCTAATTTTGGTTGCCACAGCTTTTGAGTGCTCAGCTGTGGGGCCTGAGCACTCACTATGCCAGCTGAAGTCAGTGAGTGCTGAGTAACTCTAAAATTCAGGTCTGAGGGACATGAAGCCCTGGCAGCCTAAGTCTGTAGACCCGGGCTCTGAGAATCGCTGCCATGGGCTGCTGCTTGCCATGCAGACATTTTCCCCGTTACTCAGCAAGTTAAGTACATCCAGGTTAACCTGAGGTGCATCAGTCATCCCCCTTGTGGAGCTGGGCACCTGACCCCTTTGGAGGGCCAGCCACTCACTAACAGTTGGGTACCCATAAACCGAAGCACCCAAAATGAGAGGGCCCTATTGAAAATGTGTGTCTACGTGTCTTGCCCAAGGTGACACAGCAAATCAGGGGGAGAATGAGGACTAGGCCCAAACCTCCAGTGTCCCAGTCCAGTACCCTGGGCACAGACACCCTACCCAAGCGGTAGCCCTTGCGTTTTTCTGAATAAATATGTAGGTTGGGACAGAAAAAAACAAACGGTCTGGATCCTGAGAGAGCTTTCGGAAAAGGGCCTGGCATACACTAGTAAGGGGATGCTATGCTGTTATGGCAAATCTCCCTTGGAGACTCCGCTTAGCAACTAAACAGATGTAGCTTATACTAGTTCTCTGAACAAAATAAGCTACACCAGCAAAAGGCACATTTTAGCCAGTATAACTTCCTTCCAGTATGGAAATGTCCTAAAGAGTCATACCCCTAACTGACCTTATTAAATCGGCTCCTGTTTCTAATGTAGACACGGCAATAGAGGGTCTCAGGTATCCACAACCAGCACAGCTAGGAGGCTGTCAGGGTTCCACTGTGTTGGGGTCAGTATTAAGGAACTTCACCATCCTGCTCCCTTCACACAGCTCCCAGGCCCAGGGGGAATGGGCATGCTGCCCCATTCTGTGGAACGGTGCAGCCTCCTCCTGCTCCAAAGTGGGGGAGGGAAAGCAGTTGCATCTCCTCTTTGCTGCCTCCATGGGTGTGTGCTGCCCCAGTGAGGGAGCAGTCCCTACACTCCCCCACGCTGCAGGACTGCGATTGTCCCTAGCCCTTGCCTACTCATGGGAAGAAAATTCCTCGCTTCCTGAGCTCCCTTACCATGGCCATGGACTGAGCAGCAGCCTCACAACTCAAGAATTCACAACACTAAGCCTGGAGGGAAGTGGGTGCTCAACTGCTTGGAAGGCCATACTCCAAGTGTCAGACTTGGAGGGCGTAAAATCCCCAGCATTTTTGTTTTTAAGAACAGGCTGGACAAACACCTGCCAAGGCTGGTCTAAGTTTTCCTTGGTCCTGCCTCAGAGTAGAGAGCTGAGCTTGATGACCTCCTGAGGAGCCTTCCAGTCCTATGACTTCTGTGTTAAGTTGCACCATTAACATGTGACAGCAGTCTTAGCTGGTAGGGTGAAGGGGCTGACGTGATGGGCAGAAGAGATGAGCTTGGTCTGAGGAATTGTATGGATTTTTCTGAAGCATTTTTTTCCTTGCGGTGACGAATGCTGCAGGTTCCTCCCAGCCCTATTCCCAGTGCTCCTGTCCAGCGACGGCTCAGCATCAGTACCAGCATGGCAGGAGAATCAGGCCTGATGAGCTGCATGCTTCCTGAGGAGCTACTGGTGGAGATCCTTTCAGAGAGGATGCAGGTATGGCAGGAGCTCACCGGGGCAGAAGGAAATGCTGGTCATGAAGCTTGGTGTGTCGGGTAAGGATGTTGGTGTGAAGGGATGGGGAATGTGGTGTTGTCGAGGTTTGATTTAAATGATGTGTTAAGTGTGACAAAGTTCCTCCTCTGCCTTGGTGGGTCCTGCGCTTATTGGCAGATTTGCTCGCCTCAGACTCACAGCAGTTCTCAGTTTGGCCACTTTTGCTAGTGGCTCAAACCTGCCATTTACTCAGCTAACCTCCTCACTGGCCAGCATGGGAAAAAGGAAGAAGAACAATCCCCACAGTCTCTGCTGATCCACCATGTGGGTCAGGGAACAGCCCAGAGACCTTCCCCTCTGCTGGAACCCACAGTCCAGGTCAACTCCTCCTGGGTCTGATCAGGAGTTGGGAGGTTTGGGGAGAACCCGGGCCCACCCTCTACTCTGGGTTCCAGCCCAGGGCACTGTGGATTGCAGCTGTCTAGAGTGCCTCCTGGAACAGCTGCATGGCAGTTACAACTCCCTGGACTACTTCCCCATGGCCTCCTCCCAACACCTTCATTATCCTCACCACAGGATCTTCCTCCTGGTGTCTGATAATGCTTGTACACCTCAGTCCTTCAGCAGTCCACCTTCTCACTCTCAGCTCCTAGCACCTCTTGCTCCCAGCTCCTCGCAGGCATACCACAAACTGAAGTGAGCTCCTTTTTAAACTCAGGTGCCCTGATTACCCAGTCTGCCTTAATTGATTCTAGTAGCTTCTTAATTGGCTCCAGATGTCCTAATTAGCCTGCCTGCCTGAATTTGTTCCAACAAGTTCCTTCTTGTTCTGGAACTGCCCGTTACTTTACCCAGGGAAAATGGACCTGCTTAATCTGGGACTAATATATCTGCCTTCTAACACTCTCTTATGGCTAAGATCTAAGGACTGTCTATTAAATTGAGTTTTGGAATGGGGGGCTGGAATAGGAGCTTGCTCTGTCCACCTCATGCATCGACCTGGTATTGCAGTGTCTCCAGGAACCGTGCAAAAACAAAAACAAACCAAAAAAAAACCACTCTCCTGTAGCCCTCTGGCCTGGAGGGAGAAGGAGGGAGCGGGCTGCTGCTCCCGCCGCTGATACTGCTGCTGTTAGGCCCTGGGCTCTCCCTGCTGCTGCTCCAGCTGCTCCCCTGGCTAGGCTAGGCCCCGCTCCCCCCCCCCGTTCTCTGCTACCTGGTTGCTGGCTGGCTGCTGGACCCCCCCACCCTCGGGTGCTGCTACTGCTCCAACTGCAGCCCCTTGGGGGGGGGCTGCTGGCCCGCTCCCCAGAGGGGGGGAGTGAGGGACCCCAGCCCCAGCTGTTGCTGCTGTGAACACCACCACCACCTCCTGAGGGGTCCTTTCTGCCTGCCTGGACCACCGCCTGGAGTTCCTGGAGCTGCTGCTGCAGCTGCCTGGAGCTGCTGCAGCCCCGAGGAGGAGAAGAAGGGGACCATCTACCAGTGGGGGAGCACCTGGAGACTCTGCAGACCACCGTGGAGGGGCCTTTGGAACTGAGTAACTTTCGAACTGTGCTCTTGTGGCGGGGGTCTTGACTGTGTTTGCAGGGACACAGGGGTGTGGCGTGGAGCTGCCCCCCCGATCCATCTGTGTCATTCCCCCCCCCAGCCCCTACCACCGCTGCCCCCTCCACCTCCCCCACTGGCTGTTTACCATCTGCCTCAGCTCCTGCCTCTGGACTCCGCTGCTTGCTTGGCTTCCCACGCCCCGATTCCACCCTTCGGGCCAGAAGCAGCAGCCAGCCCCACTGACTCTGTGCAAGCACACGTGGGTGCCCCCCCCGGACTGCCCACCCCACAGCTTTTCCTGCCCCGCCCGTTTTCCCTCCGCAGCCTTTGTTTGTTTGCCCCGCCCCAGCCTCTGAAGCTAGCCCCTTGGTTTCCCTGCCCTAACTCCAGCCCGCTCAGCCCCTTGCTCCGTGCGCCCATGCCCCCTCCCGTGCACTTGTGCCACTCCCCATTTGAGCTTAAACCCTCTTCACTGCCCCCCCAATGCTGTTGTATCCCCCTCCCCCAGTGCAGCTAGAGGAGCCGGAATTCCACCCCACGTCGGCGACAGACCCCTAACCCCTGTTTTGTGTCCCCCCCCCCGTCCAGCCCTCCCTTCTTGGCGCCCTCCTCCCCTGCCTGCAGCCTAGCGGGGAGGAGTGGTCGACCTGCTTCCCCTGTTCCCTCCTCCTTCTGGTGTCTCCCCTTCCCGCCCTGCTCATGATGGCGGGGGACGAGAGCTGCCCCTCCCCCGCCTGCCCCTCTGTCACCCCCCAAGCCTCGACCTCCGCTGCCGAACCACCTGCCGCCGCCCCTGCTGGGGCACCAGCAACGGCGGGCACCGGGGTGACCTCTGCTGCTGCCACGTCCCTCCCCCCCTCAGATTCGGGGGGAGCCCCCCCCAGCCGGCGGGAAGGGCCAGGATAAGAAGAAGGGGAAGGGCCCCGCCAAAACGACCAGGCCCTCCATGGCAGGGGCTGCCCCCACTGCCGCGGCCCCACCACCGGCCGTGGCGTCCCTCCCCGCTGTTCCCCCCACCAGCTCTGCGGGTGCCCCTCCCCCGGCCCCCAGGGCGTACGCCCAGGTGGCAGCAGCCCCCCCATCTGCCACTCCGTCATCTCTCCCGCCCACCGCCTCCGCGACCAGCTATAGTGGCCAGGGCCCCTTCCCCACCATGACCAGGAAGCACGGCGTCCGTTGCCTCCTGGTGCCCGCCTCGCCCCACGTAGAGCCCTACGTGCGGGCGTTGGTGAGGGTGGTGGGGCCCACGGCCATTGTGGCGGCCTCCAAAATGTACGGCAAGGTCGTCTTCTTCTTCGCATTGGAGGCTGCTGCCCAGGAGACGGTGGAGAGGGGCCTGGCGGTGGGGCGGGTGTTCGTCCCCCTGGAGCCGCTGGAGGACCTGGGCGTCCGCCTGGTCCTGACCTCTGTCCCTCCCTTTCTTCCCATTGCCGCCCTGTTACCCGTCCTCTCCACCCTGGGGAAACCCATCTCTGTCATCAGCCCTCTCCCACTGGGCTGCAAGGATCCCGCCCTCCGTCACGTCCTCTCGTTCCGCCGGCAGGTGCAGCTTCAACTGCCGCCGGCGGTGCGTGAGGGAGAGGTGCTCGAGGGGTCCTTCCTGGTCCCCTACCAGGGGGCCCGTTACCGCGTGCATTACTCCACGGGGGGGCCCAGTGCTACCTCTGCCGGGCGATGGGGCACGTCCGGAGGGACTGCCCCTTGGCCCAGCAAGGAGGGGCATCTGGGACCCCCGAGTCCCCGGCAGGGCACTGGCCCCGTCATCACTGGCGCCCCTGGCTGCCCGGTGCCCAAAGCCGCCCCTCCTCCTTCCCAGTCCACCACTGCTCCCGCTCGGGCCCAAGGAGCAGCTCCCCCAGTACGCCAGACAAGCGGGAGAGCCCCACCCCCGCTGCTTGCAATCTGGCGGGGCCCTGTCGAGGAGGGTGCGGCAGGGTCCCTGCCGGGCATGGGAGAGGTCCTGCCCCAGGGGGAATCTTCCCTCCCTCGTGCTGCCCCACCGTTACCCCCCGAGTCCCTGAGCCATCGCCTCTGCCCCCTGACACGACCCCTGCTAGCCAGCCCCCCGATGATGCCATGGAGGGCTGGGCCCTGGTCCGGGGCAAGCGGAAGGCTCGAGCTCCGCTCCCCTCATCCGATGCGGAGGCCCCCCGGAAGACCAGGAAGGGGGGCATTGATGCCGAGCCTTCCGCTTTGCCCACGGGTGTGTTCCATCCACCGGTGCCGGCTGGGGAAGACGTGGCAGCACCGGAAGGCAGTATCTCCCCTCCACGGGAGTCCCTCCTCTCTGAGGCCCGCGAGGGAGCCCCTCCTGCCTTGGTACCATCTGAAACCTCTGTGAGCCGCGAGGCGACCGTCGCATCGGGTGCCGGTGGGGAGAACCCCGGGGTGGCGGAAAGCAATCTCACCTCCATATATGAGGAGATCGAGGCCCTAGGTCTGACCCTAGTCACCCAGGGGGAGGACAACCCTATGCCAGCAGGCCTCGATCTGGGCGACCTCACTCCAGGCCCCCTTTTCCCATGCTCCCTCCCCCTAACCATTGCTTCCGCTCCCACCACCGAGGAGCCCCTGGACTCCTCCATCAACCCGGCTGCAGAAGGCACCCCGCTGACGGCGACCGAGCCTGTTCAGGCGACAGCCAGTGCCACGCGGCCGGGACCCAAGCCACCAGGGGCACCCCTCGTTGGTGTGGAGCAATCAACCTCCTTCCCGGACAGGGGCCCTACAGAAGATAGTCTACCTCCTGATGCCGTGGCTGCCAAACCCACCATAAAGCCTGTGCCTGGCATTGCTGAGAGCCCCCTCCCCACCCCGCCAACCCTTGAGCTTGACTGGGAAGTGCCACTGCCCAGTTGCTTGGCTTCTGGAGCCCAGAATCTCACCTCTGCCCCTGCCCCTGGCTCTGCCCCTGATGCTGACCCTATCCCTATCCCCTCCACCTCCCGTGATGTTATTGCCTCCCCTGGGGCTGTCTCCTTCTCCTTTCCAGCAGATGACCCCCAGGGAGCGGCCTTTATGTTTCCCTGTCCCGACCCACTAGCGGTTGCTATCTTCCCTCCGCTGCCCCCTATTGCCCCAGGATTAGAGGCGGGCCATGTGGTGCCAGCCCATCAGGCGCCCAGTCAGGGGTCCGCACCCTGCCTGGGCGGGCCACGGGGCTGTACCAAGGGCCCCGTCGGGATGACCAGGAGACAGTAAACCTACCCCCCCATTGGCTGCGAGAGGAGCTGCGGGAGTTTTTAGAAGACGTCCATGGCTCCCGCAACAAGGTACAGCTGGCTCTCCAGCGATGGGGAGACTTTCATCAGATCCTCCGGGCCGCAAGGGCCCTTATGGGGGAGGGTAAAAGGACTGGGAAGCAGGCCGCTGCAGCCTACCAGCGGGTCCGTGGCTTCCATGACTTGTTGCTCACATATGGAGTAGGTCACGGTTTGCTGCGTGGCCCAATGGGGGCTGCGAGCATCCCTGCCAGCGAGGATCCCCCCCAGCCCTCCTCATGGCTCCACTCATCTTCGCAACATTGAACACCAGGGGCTGTAGGATGGCTCTCCGCTGGTCCCAGGGGTTCTCCTTCCTTCAGGAGGGTGGGTACTCTGTGGTCTTCCTGCGGGAGACGCATACGGATCCGGCCGCCGAAGACAGCTGGCGGCTGGACTGGGGGGACAGGGTCTACTTTAGCCATCTCACAGTTCATACAGCTGGAGTGGCGACCCTCTTCTCCCCCAACCTACGGCCCGAGGTGCTGGGGGTTGCCGAGGCTGTGCCAGGCCACCTGCTGCACCTCCGGGTCCGTATGGAGGGGCTCATGGTCAACCTCGTTAACATCTATGCCCCGACATCGGGCCCGGAACAGCTGCAATTCTATCAGCAGGCATCCGCCTTCCTCAGCACCTTGGAGCCTCACGAGTGCCTGGTCCTGGGCGGGGACTTCAACACCACCCTCGAGGAGCGGGACCACTCAGGGACCGAGCAGTGCCCGGCTGCCGCGGACACCACCCGGATGAACACCGCTCCCTGGTGGACATCTGGCACGACCACCACCCGGATGACATTTCCACGTTCACCTTTGTCCGGGTGGAGGCCCATCGGTCGCGCCACTCCCGGTTGGACCGCATTTATTTATCATGCTTCCACATTTCATGAGCCCACTCCTCCAGCATCCAGCCGCTCCCATTCTCTGACCATCATTTAGCCACCGTGACGGCCTCCCTCTGCGCGGAGAGGCCGGGACCGGCCTATTGGCATTTCAACAACAGCTTGTTGGAGGATCTGGGCTTCATGATGTCCTTCCGGGAGTTCTGGCTGGCCTGGCGAAGGCAGCGGTGTGCCTTTCCCTCGGCGTGGCAGTGGTGAGAGCTGGGGAAGGTGCACGCCTGGCTCTTCTGCCGTGACTACACCCGGGGCGCCAGCCGACGGAGGGATGCGGCGATAGGGCAGTTGGAACGGGAGGTCTTAGAGCTGGAGAGGCGTCTGGCTGCCAGCCCCGAGGATCCGCCCCTCTGTGGAGCGTGCCGGGAGAAGCGGGAGGAGCTCCGGGCCCTCGAAGATCATCGGGCCCGAGGTGCCTTTGTTCGATCCCGCATCGTCTCCTTCAGGAGGTGGATTGCGGCTCCTGCTTCTTCTACGCCCTGGAGAAAAGGAGGGGGGCCAAGAAACACGTCACCTGCCTTCTGGCAGAAGACGGCACCCCCCTCACGGATCCAGTGGAGATGTGCGGGAGGGTGAGAGCCTTCTACCAAGCCTTTTCTCCCTGGATCTGACCGATCCTAACGCTTGCAGAGTGCTCTGGGGGGAGCTCCCTATGGTCAGCACGGGCGACTGAGACTGGCTAGAGCTGCCTCTCACTCTGGCTGAGTTCTCGGAAGCCCTCCGCCGCATGCCCACCAATAAATCTCCGGGCATAGACGGGCTGACCGTGGAGTTGTACTACGTGTTCTGGGATGTCCTCGGCCCAGACCTAGTCACCGTCTGGGCCGAGTCTTTGCAGAGCGGGGTTCTTCCTCTTTTGTGCAGGTGAGCCGTGCTCCCCTTATTGCCGAAGAAGGGGGACCTCCGCGATTTACGAAATTGGCGTCCCGTCTCGCTCCTTAGCACGGACTACAAAATCGTAGTGAAAGCAATCTCGCTGTGGCTAGGGTCCGTGATGGCGGACGTGATCCACCCAGACCAGACCTATACTGTCCCGGGTCGCAGCATTTTTGACAACCTATTTCTAGTCCAAGACCTTTTGGAACTCGGGCGTAGAGACGGTCTGTCGTTCGCCCGCCTGTCTCTCGATCAGGAGAAGACGTTCGATAGAGTAGACCATGGGTACCTCCTGAGTACTCTGCAGGCGTTTGGATTCGGACCTCAGTTTGTGGGTTTTCTCCGGATGCTGTACGCCTCCGCAGAGTGTCTGGTCAGGCTCAACTGAACCCTGCCCAAACCAGTCAGCTTCGGGTGAGGAGTACGGCAGGGGTGCCCCCTCTCGGGCTAGCTGTATGCTCTGGCGATCGAGCCCTTCCTCTGTTTCCTCCGCAGGAGGTTGACAGGGTTGGTGCTGCGGGAGCCGGAGCTGCTGCTGGTTCTGTTGGCGTATGCTGGCGATGTGCTCCTTGTGGTCCAGGACCCAGGGCGTCTTGCCGTGGGTGGAGGCTTGCCAGGCCATCTAATCGGCAGCCTCCTCCGCTCAGGTCAACTGGGTCAAGAGCTCTGGCCTGGTGGTCAGGGACGGCTCGCAGGCAAGCTCCCTCCCACCCACGCTTCAGGCCATCTGGTGGAGTGTGGGTCCGCTGCTCTATCTCGGCGTTTACCTTTCTGCCACACACCCCTCTCCACCGGAGACTGGCACAATTTAGAGGGCAGGGTGATAGAGCGGCTCCAGAAATGTACAGGACTACTACGGTGCCTCTCCCTTAGAGGGAGAGCACTGGTGCTTAATCAACTCGTCCTGTCCATGCTCTGGTACCGGCTCAACACCCTGGTCCCGGCCCTGGGTTTCCTGGCCAACCTCCGGACATTGATTCTGGAGTTCTTCTGGTCAAGACTGCACTGGGTCCTTGCAGGGGTTCTCCATCTACCCCTGGAGGACGGAGGGCAAGGCCTGAAGTGTCTGCACACTCAGGTCCATATCTTCCGCCTCCAGGCCCTGCAGAGGCTCCTTTATGGTGCAGGTAGTCCGGCGTGGAGCATACTGGCGCACGCCTTCCTGTGCCACTTCCGAGGGCTCCGATACGACCGGCAGCTCCTTTAACTCCATCTGAGAGGTCTTCCATGAGACCTCTCTGGGCTGCCGGTCTTCTACCAGGACCTCCTCCGGACCTGGAAACTGCTTTCAATGACCAGGTCCATGGTGGCCACCGAGGGGGCAGATCTCCTCGCCCAGCCCCTGCTACACAACCCCCAGCTCCGTGTGCAGGTGGCGGAGTCCCCCTCGGTGCACCAGAGGTTGGTCCTGGCAGAAGTCACAAGAGTCGGAGACCTCCTGGACCTCCTGGACTCGCTCAGCGCATGGGGCTCTCCAGACCTCATACTCCCCAGCGCGTATTTCAGAAGGTGAGGGCCGCTTTGCCACCCGCTGCTCAGGTTTACCTCGACCGGGTCCTGCACGAGGGCGCACCTTGCCCACCCTCCACCCCAGGCCCGCAGGACCTTTCCATCGGGCCCCTACCCTGTGGACCCAACCAACCCCCCTGCCCCTTCACCGTGAGCCGGCTGCACAAGCTGCAGCCGGTCTGCCTCCAGACCGTGCCAAGGAAACATCTATACACGCTTGTGCTCCACACCCTTCACGTCCTCACCCTCGCATCCCGCCCTGATACAAAATGGCGGGACCTCCTGCCACCTTTGGAGGGTGAGCAGACCCGGTGGGCCAGCCTGTATTCCACCTTGGTCCCGAAGCCTGCCGGGGATATCAGTTGGCGGCTCTTTCATGGAGCTGTGAGCACAGGCGTCTTCTTGGCACGGTTCACCCCTATACCAGACACCTGCCCCTTTTGTGGCATGAGGGAAACCCTGGCACACATATACTTGGAGTGTGCCAGGCTGCAGCCCCTATTCCGGCTCCTCACGAATATTTTATTACGTTTTTGGTTACACTTTTCTCCTCACCTTTTTATTTATGCACTCCCTAACGTGGCCCCACAAAGTCATGGGACCTCCTGGTCAACCTCCTGCTGGCCCTGGCTAAAATTGTCATCTATAAAACCAGAGTGAGGAGGTTGGCCGATGGAGGCCTATTTCCGATCCTCGGTCCATTCACGTATCTGGGCAGAGTTCCTCTGGGTGGCGTCCACTGACTCCCTTGACGCCTTTGAGGAGCAGTGGGCGCTGTCCAGGGTTCTCTGCTCGGTGTCCCAGTCCAGTTCCCTTCCTTGGACCACACTTCTGTCCCTGTTATTTCATTAGTTGTCTCCCATACTCATTTGGTGTCCAGGTCCTGTAGATCCCCCTCTTAGGCTGTTCCCAATAGGAACACTTTCCTGTAGCCATCTGGCCTGACCCTGTCACATAAGGCAATGGAGAGACAAGCCAGGGCAGTAAGGGGCATAGACAGAGAAATATGTAGAGAAAAGAAAAACAGGTGCAGATGTGCTGTTGATCTGCTCTAGCTCAACCAGAAATTTTGAACTTGATGGCAGAGTCACTGGGTGAGCTTCTCTGGCCTGTGCTGTGCAGGAGATCAGAGGAGATTATCAGAGTGGTCCCTTCAGGCCTTAGAATCTGTGACTATTTCAGACATTTGGGGATACTGCTTGCTAATATGTTTTTACATCAGAGCAGTTTTATTTGCTGAGGAGAATACTGTATACCCATTAGGATGGATTTATGCCCTTTGTGTTCCACATTCACAGCTGAGTGACTGCTATCGGGGAGTGGTGTTTGATGGACTAGAGACACTCTTTGCCCGCAGTATGCCTTCTGCTCTCCTTTGCCTGCTCAAAGCGATCAACAACCGGCGTTACATCTACATGGTGAACCTGTTCCAGGATTATGCTGCCATGAAGGCTAGGGAGAAGGCCAAGAAAGAGCAGGAAGGTGAGAAGGATTCTTCTGTGAACCCCCTGACACTCACACCTCTAACATGTCTGTGTGTCTGTCTAGACATTTCTAATAGTGGCTGTCAGCAAACTGGGGGTGGGGGGAAAGTTTTCCACCTCAGAAAATTTTGACCAAAACAAAAAAAAATTGTTTTCATCTGCATTTTCAACAGAAAATTTTGATTGGCGGCGGGGGGGTGTGTGAAAATTCAGATACCAAAATATTTCAATTTGGAAGTGTTACCGTGGTGCCTCATGGGAGTTGTAGCTAAGGTATCTCGTGCTCCCATTCTCCTTTCTAGGCTAGGGTCCCTGTCAGAGTTCATCTCCCATGATGCATCACAATCTCTCCTTTTGGAGACAGGAGGCAGTGCACCCTGGATGTGGTGCATAATGGAAGATGTAGTCCAGTTCAGGATCCTGTCCCTTAAAGACAAATGGGGACACAAGGTAACCAAGCTACAACTCCCATGAAGCACTGTGACAGAATATACAAGAGGTTTTTCGCAGGAGTGGGTGGCTGAGATTCTGTGGCCTGTGTTGTGCAGGAGGTCGGACTAGATGATCATAATGGTCCCTTCTGACCTTAATATCTACGAATCTATGAATCCATGTTCAGACATTTTGGGTTTTTGACAAAAATTGACTTTTCCTGCAGAAAGCAGACGCTTTTCTCAGAATGTTTTGTTTAGTCCTAAACCCAGTTTTCCATTGAACAGAAATTTTTCGACCAGCCCTAATTTCTAGAGTGCCTATCACCATATCTAGGCAGCAATACAAGCTAACAACCAGGATTCCCCTTTTGGTCATTTCACACAGTTACTGCAGCTTTTCACACCTGTATTCACATGATTTTAAATAGCACTTGAAAGGGTGTTTTATCCTTGGGCATAGACACAGAAGGGGTACAGCTTTGTTTGAAAGAAAAAATCGAGCTTCATCGGTGGAAGACTGTCCTGGCAGCTGGTGGCAGATGCTGGGCAGTCACTGCCAGGCAGCCCATGGGCAGAGCAGCGCAGGCCTGGCTGAGAGACTGGCAGGGAAACAGGGTGTAGGTGGACTGTTTTTAGGGGTGTATTCTCAGAGCCTCCTAGGGTGCTGGGGACACCAGCAGTAGAAGTGGGAAAGAGAAAGTCTCATAGAAGAGATCGGCACAGTCCAGGTGCCTGGGATGAATCTGAGCTCTAGCTCTGGGGTAACTATGCAGCTTGCATCAGGATCATCAAGTAGATCTGACTCTCTTATGGATTCTTTGGGTTCCTGCTGTCCCATGGGACATTCACATAGTTACGTGAGTAAAAACTGCTGCCCTCCCTCCCTTAGCACCTGTAGTTTTAGAGCCAAAGCTGCCCCGGGATCCAGCTTCACAATGCACAAAATACAGTGCGGCCAGCAATGTAGGACTCACAGGATCTGTCTACACTGCAGTGCAAGCCCAGGGCTGGCAGAATTCAAGTCAGCAGACCCAGGGTTTGTTAACCTAGAGCTTGAGCAGCTACACCCATTTGTAACCCCAAGGTAGGAATTGTTTAACCCTAGGCCCCAGCCTGGGGCTCCAGCGTCTACACTGCATTATGCGGGCTCCGTCCAGCCACCCAACTCCCGGACTTCCTAGCGCTCTCCTAAAACGTGGCCGCTCGTGGAGCAGTGTGGGGAAACTTGACAGTCCAGAGGTCACAGAGAGTTGACCCATGGGATTGTGGGATACTATTGGCAGATTCTCAGAGCACGAGTCCAGTGGGGCTGCATCTATGCTGCAAAGCAAGAGGGCTTGAACCCTAGGTCCCAGCTTGACTCAGGCTCAGACCCTCCACCCCCATGGTGTCCTGGGAGTCTGGGTCTGAGCCCTGGTTTAGTATGATTTGTGCGTGGACGGAAGGGGGGTAAAGTCTGAGTTCAAGCTCTGGGCTTACAATGCAGTGTATATGTACGCCCCCCCCCCCCCAGCACCTAACTCAGTGCCTGCTAATCGGAGCAAGGACACACACCTTTGTGTGACCCTGGGGCACAGCACAAGCTGGCTCCGGAAGAGGGCCTGTCCTGAGCACTGAGCTATGATTTCAGCTGGTGCATTTCTCTGTTTGGCTGCATGACAGAACAGGAACAGAAAGACGCCATTGCGAGGGAAAAGGCTCGTCTGCAGGAGATGGATGAGGAAGAGTACGATGCTCTCACTGAGGAGCAGAAAATTCAGTTTGATAGCGAACTGCTCCAAGCGCTACGGGAGCGGAAGAAGAGGTGTGTGAACTGTCCCTGGACAGCCGCCTGGGAGTGCTACTCCACCCTCCACGTGGGACACTTCTGTGCTTGCCTGTTGTTTCTTTTCCTGCGCCATGCACTGACACTACCTGCTTTTCAGTTGGTTTGTCTGGTTTTACCAAGTAGGAGTCATGGTTCTGAGTGGGGGTGAGTGGGATGGCGGGGAGAGTAGCTCAGAAAAAACAGCAGGAAGTTCTGTTTCTCCTCAGTGGTTCAGGAAGTGGGAGGAGTAGCTCACAAGAGGTGATGGAGCCTCTGCTCTCACATAGTAGGAGACTCGTAAGGCCCAAATGACTCTCCTGCTTTTACCCATTGTGTAGGTTGTTGGCCAGAGGATAGCGTGCTGGATGGGGACTCGGGAGACCTGAATTTTAGTCTTGGCTAGGCTGCTGGGTAACCTTGGCAAGTGACTTCCCCTCTCTGTGCCTCAGTTTCCCCATCTGTAAAATAGGGATAATGATACTGACCTTCCTGTGTAAAGCACTTTGAGACCGGCTGATGAAAAGTGCTGGATAAAACTATGTATTATTGTGCTTTAATAATCCTAAATTAAGGACAACACTGAAAATTCAACTGTAACTCTTCTAGAGACACAGAGAGCTCCTCCTATTCCTTGAAAATCACATATGAACTATATTGGCTCAGTTTCACTGTTCTTTTCACAGTAGAGAAGTCCCTACAATGCTATTTGCATAGTACCCCTCTCATTGACTTAATATGCGTAGTGACACTGGCCATAAATATTAACTGTAGCCAAAGGGGTGTGACATAGAGAATTAGGTTCTGATTCAGGTAATCATCCTTATTCAGTAGGGACGCTTATGCATCTGCTTAACTTTAAGCATGTATTTAAATCAGTGGGACTCAGGGTCATGCTTAAAGTTAGGTACATACTTGAGTGCTTTCCTCAGTTGAGGCCAAATTTTGTTTTCCCAAAAAGAAGAAGAAAAATCAATGTGTTTGTTTTTAAATTGACATGAGCTCAGTTATATATTGTGTGGACTTCCAAGTGAATGGCTGCATTATTGACCTGGAAGCTCTGCAGACTACAGGAGGTGAGACTAGATGATCTGATGGTCTCTTCTGGCCTGAGAATCTATGGAGCAAGGCCTCAAGTTCAGACTGGTGTTCTAAGAGCCTAGATTTCCTAGGGCTGCGGCAGAGCTGAGAGTTTATGATGAGTGAGTTTTCTGTCTGCTTTACTGAAGGGAGCTGGAGAAGTTGGCTCGAGAGCTCGAGGAAAAGAAGCACCAGCAGGAACTGGAGCGTTTGCGAGAAGAGGAAGAGATGAGGAAGAAGACCAAGCGGTGGAAGAAGGATTCTGGAAAAGAGAAAGATGAGGCCTTGGGAAAGAAAAGCCAGCTGGGAGGCAAACAGGTATGTGGTTGGGCTAATAAAGATGTTTAACTCTGTCTCTGCACTGACCCTGTCATGTGACACAAGCCAGCACCACAGCAGCTGGAGGTTCAATCGCATGTAATTTGCTAGGCCAGGGAATCCGTAGCTCATGATGAATATATTACATGGATCTGTTCTTGAAGGCTGTTGGGAAACTTGAGCTCATGCACCGCACTGTGCTCTCTGTCAGTGCGTTTCCCAGTTGAAGCATAGGACCCCTGGTCTCTGTAGACCACACTGAGTTCTAGTTCATTTCCAGGTGCAATTGCTCTGGTTGGTTTTGACGTAGAAAGTGCATGTGCTTTTAGTCCCTGGTATGTTGGAGCTGACCTTTTCTGCTCATTTTGCATGGTGACATCTGATCTGCTGTTCGTGACAAGCCATAGATTCATACAGCTTTGGGCTGGAAGCACTGGACTGTGCTCAGCTTCCCGCCATGGTCTGACAGGGTGTCGGAGTTCCCTCCCCACTCTGAACTCTGGGGTACAGATGTGGGGACCCCATGAAAGATCCCCTAAGTTTATTTCTACCAGCTTAGGTTAAAAACTTCCCCAAGGCACAAATTCTTCCTTGTTTTTGGACGGTGTTGCTGCCACCATCAAGTGAGTTAGACAAAGATTCAGGAAAAGGACCACTTGGAGTTCCTGTTTCCCTAAAATAGCCCCCCAAACCCCTTGTCCCCCTTTCCTGGGGAGGCTTGAGAATAATATACCAACCAAATAGGTAAACAAGGTGAGCACAGACCGGACCCTTGAGTTTTTAGGACACTAAAAACCAATCAGATTCTTAAAAGCAGAACTTTATTATAAAGAAAAAAGTAAAAGAAGCGCCTCTGTAAAATCAGGATGGAAGGTAATTTTACAGGGTAATAAATAGATTTAAAACACAGAGGATTCCCCTCTAGGCAAAACTTTAAAGTTACAAAACACAGGAATAAACCTCCCTCTTAGCTTAGGGAAAATTCACAAGCTAAAACAAAAGATAATCTAACGCATTTCCTTGCTTTACTTACAATTTTTGTAATCTTAGATGCTTATTTCAGGTAGGGTTTTAGGAGAGGTTATTTCCCTGCCTGGTCCCTCTCTCTGTCCCAAGAGAGCACAACAAAGAGAGCACAAATTTGAAAGGATCTTCTTCCCTTATTGGTCCTTTTGGTCAGGTGCCAACAAGGTTATTTGAGCTTTTAACCCCTTGCAGGTAAAGGAGGGATTTTATGCTACCCTTAGCTGTATGTTTATGAGACAGGGCCAGAATCACTTTCCATTCAGGATATGCTGCCAGGTCTGTATATTCACTAGAGCCCGATTGTCAGAGGTGCTGGGCACACACTCGTCACATTGACTTAATTGAAGTCTCCTGCAGGAGAGAGTAATTTTGTCAGAAACCTGGGCTTGTCCAAACCACTACCCTCATTGCTGGCATCTCGAACTCAGACACAGGAGAAAGCAGTAGCCTTCCCATTAAGAGATGCTGAGGATATCATTATGCAGGGGATGCAATAGCCCTTGCACACTTGTTGTGGGAAGGTTCTGTATCAAATAAGCTAGATTGGAATCTCTTCGGCACAGTGCCCAAATCTTTGTTCTGTGTCTTTGCCGTGCCTAGCACAATGAAGTCCTGGTCCATGCCCATGACTCCTAGGCGCTACGGTAATACAAATAATAAGCTATGAGTTAGTACTTAAACATGTTCCCTTCCTTTTCCATAATCCTGATCTTATAGGGTGCCAGTATCTCCACCGTCAATAGGTCAGACCTCAGGCTGAATGAAGGGGTGGAGAGGAAAGTGTCTATGAGAGAGCGTCCAGATTCTGTGGCATGTGAGAAGGAGGACAAGAAAAAGCGGAGCAAACTCATTTTGCCAGACATCCTGCCACTAGGGCTGATGCCACCCTCCATCCCAGAGCAGGAGGAAATGGAAAAGGAGGTGGTAAGTGACAGTGAGAAGAACTTGACACAGAGGTTTAAAGTCTATGAGGCTGCGCAGAGGGAAATTGTCCAGATTCTGTCACTCTGGGACCGGGTGCAGGGTGTCCAACTGCCGCCCCCAGGCCTTGAGGAGACCCAGCATGAAGCAGAAGATCAGCGTCAGGCTCCATCTGGCCGCAAGGGCCGGAAGGACAGGGAAAGGGAGCGTCAGGAAAGACTGGAGAAGGAGAGAGCCGAGAGAGAACGGCTGGAAAAGGAGAGAGCTGAGAAGGAGCGCCTGGAAAAGCTAAAGGCACTGGAGGACTCTAAGGTGTCTGGGCTGGAGGGAGAAGGGGAAGAAGGAGCAGACAAAGACCAGGATGGAAAGAAAGACGTGGGGGTGCCATGCTTGGACTTCCAGGTGCTGAACTCGGAGGACTCCAGTGGGAAGAGGATCTTGGAGAGTGGCAAGCTGCCAGAAGTCGAACAGGTAAAACCACTGTCTCACATGGTGAGCAAGAGCATGTGTTCCTGGGCTCTGGAGCGCTCTCTCAGCCTAGGGTTGCAGTGGCAAAGCTCTAACGCGTGGCTATTCGTTACACACAGTAGCCTCCAGGCTCTGAAACTGGAGGCTCAGTTTTGCAAGGTTCTAATCACCTGCTGGGAGTTGAGGGAGCTCAGCATCTTGCCGGATTGAGCCTAGTGAGGATTGGGCAAATCACATAGCCTCTTTCTGCCTTGGTTGCCCTCGCTTGGGGGTGCTGATTCCCGCTATTAATAAAGTTTCAGTGCTGCGTGTCTGAGAAGCACCTCAGACTGAATAAGTACTAAGTGGTGTTATCCAGTATTATCCCCATCTTTGTTCTTCCACTTTCATTTTTTTCCCTCCTCTTTCTATTTCTCCTTTTTATTCTCCTGCCATCCTCTTTCCTTGTGTTTCTCTACTTTCTCTCCTCTCCTCTTCTCTGGTCCTGCCATCCTGGCTCCTCCTTTCTAATGGAATTATCAGCACCACAGAGTTAGCTGCAAATGGCACAAGAGCCAGGCGGATCATGGGGCCACAGTGCTGAGCTCTGTAACTCTTCTCAGGGTAACTGACTATGCGAAAGATTTCTTCCCAGAGTCATGCAGGAAGGATTTCCACAGGCTGGCAATGCTCTGGGCCTTTTCCACTACACTTATGCAGCGAACCCACTGTCACACCTGTCTCCTGGGCAGCAGTTTAACACTCCATTCCTCTCTGTAGAGGAAAGAGTTGGAGGTTAATGATTAAGGCTATGATTTAGTCATGGGTATTTTTAGTAAAAGTCATGGACAGGTCACGGGCAATAAACAGAAAGATCTGGCCCCGATCTGACCATGACTTGTACTATATTAATATGCCCGACTAAACCTTAGGTGCTCTGGAAGGGCTCCCACCGCTGCTGCTCTGATGTGGGGGCTCTGGCATGCCACCGCTGCCGCTCAGGGTGGAGGGCGGCCTGGGGCACCACTGCTGATGCCCCGGGGTGTGGGGCTACTCGGGGCCCTACCGCTGCTGCTCAGGATCGGGGGTGGCTCCGGGCAGAGGGCAGCTCAGAGTCCTGCTGCTGCTGGAGGGGGGCGGCCCGGGTACCGCTGCTGCTCCTGGACTGCTGCTCCGGGGGAGCACCCGGGACCAGCTGCCTGGGGCCACCTGAGCAGCTGAGGCGGCCCTGGGATCAGCCACATGGGCCACTGCAGAAAACAGAGGTCCGAGAAAGTCATGGAATCCATGACTTCCGTGACCTCTGTGAAAGTCTCACAGCCTTATTAATGATGAATGAGGCATTAATGAAAGGCTTTCTCTCATGGCTTAGATCCTGGATGGCTTGGGGCTCGGTCCCTCAGGGCCACCCATCCCTCCGACCGCCTTTTTCTCCGTGATTCCCTACCCAGAGAAGCGGATGGCTCCTGTGGCAGGAGAAGCTCTCAAGCACTTCACCTTCGTTGTGCCCGAAGATATGAATATGGATGAGGAAAAGAAGGATGCAGAGGGCAGTGCAGATGCTTCTGTCGCTGTCTCTGTGGTGAAGGTACAGGGCTAAGTGGAAATGTTGCTTTGCTGCCTTTTGCAGAAGGTCCCGCGGTGATGGGAATGATCATGCTGGTGAGCTGCAACACCTGACCATAAAATGAAATTAGCAGCGGAGAAATGACATGTCCCTGTGTCTAGGAAGATTTGGACTGACATCAGTCTCTAACCATATGCTGTGTTTGTACAGTGCATTGCACAATGCGGTCCTGCTCCCTGACTGGGGTCCTGGGTGTTGTGGTAATGCAATTAATAAATAATAGTAAACCTTAAGGCTGACATTTTCTGAAAGGTGTGTGTACTTGTGCACCTGATTTGCACACACTGTTACCAGGACTTCACACACAGCTGACCCGTGGCACTTCCAACTGGTCAGTTCCACAGGCAGTGTTCCTGATCCCTTGTAGAGTCATGGTAGTTGCACGTGTAGATTAGATGCACAGTTGGATGTGAACATGTTTGTGAACATGTTCGCCATGCTGTTTCCTACCCACTGCCCCTGACATTGCTAACTTCTAAAGAACAACAGCTCCCTTGTTTGCTTTGAGGGTTAGTGTTGACTTGTGAACCTGAACTTGGGCCTTAGCTGATTTAAAAACAAAACAAAACCCTCTTTTCAATTTTCCTTTAAATAAAGAACCATTTTCATTGCGGCTCAGTTCAGAGCACAGGGGGAAAATCCGTGTCAATCAGCAAAGAAGGGGAAGAGATGGAAGGGGAAGAAAAGCCTTTGATAAGACTATTATAAAGCATGAAAAGCAACAAACTAACAAACCCAATTGTTGTGGTTAGAATTTTACAGGCATTTCACAAGGAGAGATTTCCTTGATGAAATAAAAAAAACAAACAACAAAGGATCTAAATCCTATGCAGAAAGAAGCCATTAATCCTGTGTAGGGTGGATGCTCGTTACTTGTTATCTGTCGCATTGAACATGCTGGAGGCCTTATCTCAGGGACTTAGGGCTAAGGCACATGGTGACCCTAACCATGGACTCCTGCACAAATAAGACCCTTGCCTCCATTCTTGGCTTTTCTTTCATCTCGGTGCCATTGCTCTTGGATCGGCGCTGTGGCGCCTTGGTAGAGTACTTGGCTGCCTCTTCTTTGGGTCTCCTGAGCTATTTCTGACTGTCCTTCCTGCCCTCGCTCTGGGTTGCAGGAAGAACAGATCACCCCAACCAGAGGCAGACTAAAGAAGGACAAACCAGAGCCCAGCCGTGAGGCTCAGAAGGACAAGCGCAGCACAGGCCGCAAGAAGGGTCTTCAGGGGCCAGGCCCTGGGGCACTGGTACCGCTCTCAGAGCCGGATCAAAGCAACTTCATTGGGGAACAATCCCAAGAAAAGATCCTCAGGTGAGCTACCAAGCAGCTGAGCCTGACGCCTTCTAGCCGGGAGCCTGATTAGCATAAGCCAGAGAGACCGGAGACCAGTGATGTCCCTTCTGCCTTGGGGATTTGTAGGGGTCTCACTAGGCCACTCTGCTCACCCAGGACATGTCTCCCAGGCATACTGAACAGCAGTGGGTGCTGCTCAGTGGAGAACGTGGATGATTCCATGTAGCAGGGAGGTGCTTAGGGCTCTTTGTTAGGGTTGCCAGGTATCCAGTTTTCAACCAGAATGCCCGGTCGAAAAGAGACCCTGGCAGCTCTGGTCAGCACCACTGATTGGGCCATTAAAAGTCCAGTCATCAGTGCAGCAGGGCTAAGGCAGGGTCCCTGCCTGCTCTGGCTTCACATGGCTCCTGGAAGCAGTGGCATGTCCCTCTCCAGCTCCTACGTGTGGGTGCAACCAGGGGGCTCCACATGCCGTCCCCTCCCCAAGTGCCACCCCCGCAGCTCCCATGGGCTGGGAACCTGCAAATGGGGCAGGGAACAAAGCCGCCTAGCCACACCTCTGCATAGGAGCCAGAGTGGGGACATGCCACTGCTTCCAGGAGCTGCTTGAGGTAAGCGCTGCCCATAGCCTGCACCCCTGACCCTCTCCCGTGCCCCAACCCCCTGCCCCAGCCCTGATCCTCCTCCCGCCCTCCGAACCTCTTGGTCCTAGCCCAGAGCCCCCGCCTGCACCCCAAATCCTTCAGCCCCACTCCAGAGCCTGCACCCCCAGCCGGAGCCCTCGTACCCCACACCCCTGTCCCAGCCCGGAGCCCCCTCCTGCACCCTGAACCCCTCATTTCTGGCCCAACCCTGGAGCCCTCACCCCCTTCCGCACCCCAACCCCCTAAGTCAGCCTGGTGAAAATGAGCGAGTGAGTGAGGGTAGGCGGGGGGGGGTATGGAGTGAGTAGGGGTGGGGCCTCAGAGAAGGGGTGGGGCAAGGGTGTTTGATTTTGTGCGAGTAGAAAGTTGGCAACCCTATTCTGTGTATGTCTCATTCTTATGCTGGATCAGTCTGTTGCTCCCTCCTTAGCTGTGAGAGATGCAGAAAGAGTATAATCTCTTCACTTCCATGCCGGTGACAAGGCTGGGCCATGTGTACAGGCAAGCAGGCCCACTCCCTATACGCAGCATAGACCGTGCCTTCTCCCAGCTCCTCCTCACAGCAGATCACCTCACAGCGGGACTGCTGTTCAGATGGAGCCTCCTGTTCGCTGGGAATTCTCCTTCCTGGGTACAAAGGGCCAGCACCAGACCCTTCCCAATAGGTGCATTCTTCCTGCATGTATTGGGAAGGTTTATCAGAAGTCCTGAGGTTAATACTTCTCCCTTGGCTCCTCTGAAATAAACAAAGACACTGAAAATAACTATTCTTCACCTCCTACCAACCTGCCCAGCTCCCACCAGTCAGGGCAGTGCCTTGTAGCACATCCTGTAGATCACCCAACGCAGACTGTCAGACTGGCTGTGAGAGCAAATTGCTATGGTCCCGAAGACCCTCTGCTGAGAACGCCATCCCTCCAGTGGGTCATGGGAAGAGATGGCCCCTCGGGCAGCCGGGATCCAAACGCCACAGGGATCAGTATTCAAAGTGAACCCCTTGAATTTCTCTGGGAAGCAAAGAGGAAGCCGTTGTCAGAGATCTAGTGTAATGTCACTGAGCCAGGGAGCAGCCACGCTCTGCACTAGCAGCGGTCTCTGGCTAGGCTTCAGGGGTGGCGCGTGTAGAGCACATGGTAGGAACCCAGTATCACAGTCACAGATATGGTGGCATGTTCTGCTCTAACAGGCGAGACACCTGAGTGTCCACATTTCTGTGGAGAGTGCGAGTTCCTGACCCAGAAGCCAGTCTGGCAGGGTTCCTATGATTTTATGTTCTACAAGTTACCCCACCTTTCTCAGTGTCTCGCCCTGTCGGGTGTCTGAAGCACATAAAGGGTTCTCTCTCACCGCCAGGCTGAGCAGCTTCCGCTGGACGGTGCCTGCTGACGGAGAGGTTGTCATGAAGATACACTTCTCCTCCACCGTGGCAGGGCAGTTTGATCAGACCCTGAACTTCGAGATCCTGGGCACACGCCGGCAGTACCAGCTTTACTGCCGAGGCACCTGCACTTACCCTACCATCAGCCAGGACCCCAGGTCAGCACCTGCATGCCTGGTAAAGCTGCTGGGCTACTCTTCTGAGCAGGTTCCCTGAGGTCTAGAGGGAGCCTGAGCTGCTGAATCTGACACCACCTTCCCGCCTCCCCCATCAGTGTAGAGTCCCTGTCGACTCTGACAGTGGGGAAGCTGTGGCAGCTCACCAGGGCCCTGGGTGATCACTCAGGTGACCAGCTCCTGCTGCCACAGCATCGCTGCCACCAGTAAGTGAGCTGGTTAGTCACCTGTGTCGCACCCCGACTGCAGCGGAAGCATCCTCTTCGTTGTTGTAATTCACGTGCCAAGGGGCCAGAAGGCAGGAGAGTAGGAAGTAAAGCACAAAATCAGAGGAGAAGAGAATAGGCAAGTTAAAGTGGGACACCCCAGCTCTAATTTACACCGCGTTCCAGCTTCTGAGTGTTTGATCTCCCTGGCCTATCAGTGAGTGGTGTAAGTCAGTGGTTCTCAAACTAGGGGTGCTGCTTGTTCAGGGAAAGCCCCTGGCGGGCTGGGCTTTGTTTACCTGCCGCGTCCACAGGTTCGGCCAATCGCAGCTACCACTGGCCGCAGTTCGCCACTCCAGGCCAAGGGGGACTTCGGGAAGTGGCGCGGGCCGAGGGATGTGCTGGCCGCCCTTCCCAGAGCCCACATTGGCCAGGCAAGGCGAACCGTGGCCAGTGGGAGCTGTGATCGGCCAAACCTGCAGACGCTGCAGGTAAACAAACCGGCCCGGCCCGCCAGGGGCTTTCCCTGAACAAGCGGCGCCCCTAGTTTGAGAACCACTGGTGTAAGTAATGGAGTCTAAGAGTAACTGAGTCGGGGGGAGCTGGTTACAATAAGGCTAAAGGTTGAGGGTAGGTGAGACCCAAACACCTCCACATTACAGGGCTGAAGCCTTGAGCTGTCTGGGATTTAAATAAGTTGAGGGGAACACAAGTAACTACTTATGTGACCCCCAGTATCTGAACACCTCACGTTCTTTCATGTATCTATTCTCACAACATTCGTGTGAAGTGCTATTGCCCCATTTTATACATGGAAGTTGAGGGCAGAGTCTAGAGTTAAACCCAGGTCTCTGAGGCCCTAGGTTAGTGTAACCGCTGTCCTAACCAGCCTTCTTCTCTAGCTGCTTCCGACACTCACCTTTTAACCATGTTCTCCCAGCTTCAGGGAGCACCCATATCGTAACTGGTCTCCTGCTTAGATGAGGTTCAAGGGAATCCAACCTGCACCACTCTTTCCACATCACTTCTGATGAATCCCAATTACCAGCTGAGTACTTAGGACACAGGGACAGGGAACAGAAACGCAAAGACAGGAGAGTTTTACTGTATAGGAATGGATGAACCTTGCATGGGACAAGTGGTGGATTTGTGGTCACCTTCGCATGGGAAAGAGCCTGCTCCCTGGCCTTGAGTACATTCAGCATGAGCCTCCAGGCAATGTCAGTTGTTGTGTGGGAGGAGCGTGATGTCTCTTCTCAGCGAGATGCGGGATAGAACTGGAGCAGGAAAGAGGCTTGGCCTTATGCTGGTAGGGCAGGGAGGGAGGATAGAGGATTTAATATCATCCTCCATGCCTGGACTTGATTCTGCTCTTCCTGAGGGCGCTAAGGGTTACAGGAAACCTGGAAAGTCTGTTCTGTGGAGGATTTTTGATAGCTTGAAGTTTGATTTTGTTCTGATTTGAACTGAAAACCAAACATCTCCAAATTCTTGGTGACAAAGAATGAAGACTCCGCTCTGGAGCAGGCTACATGGAAGCCAGGGCTGCCAAGGAGTTGGGTGGGTAAGCTGTCAGGAAACCACACGTTTTGATTTCATTGCATCAGCAAATTCAGACGAGAGAATGTTTCACCAAAATTTTTCCAGCTACCTCTAGCTACAGGCTTGTTAGCTTCTGCAGCTCCTCACACCAGTCTGCTTTTCTGCTACAGGGTGGTATTTCCTCATCGGAGGAAGAATGCGAAGCCTGACGACATCCTCTTCAAACAGTATGTGATGAGCTCAGGGGTGTTCCACTTCGGCCCCTTGCTCTGTGGAAAGTCGAGAGACAGGTACCAACAAAAGGAGCAAAGGTCTAGTCTCCTAGCACGGCTGCATGTTAGTTTGTTTTGTAGGTTATAGCTATGCTAGAAAGTTTTACTTTTGCTGCCGACGTTGTTACATCAGTAGAGCACATGCACACGTGGCTGTTTTTGCCAGTGCTGTGCATACTCACCCCGAGAGGCTGTAAGCAAAACCACAGACCATAAAGAAGGCCTACAAGGTTTTGTGACAAAGTTCCTGCTCTACCTTGGTGGGTCTTGCACTTATTGGCGGATTTGCTCGCCTTGGAGCTTCACGGCAGCCCTCAGCTTGGCCGTTTTTCTGAACCCACAGTCCAGGTCGACTCCTCCTGTGTCTGACCAGGAGTTGGGAGGATTTGGGGGGAACCCGGGCCCGCCCTCTACTCCGGGTTCCAGCCCAGGGCCCTGTGGAATGCAGCTGTCTAGACTGCCTCCTGGAACAGCTGTGCGACAGCTACAACTCCCTGGGCTACTTCCCCATGGCCTCCTCCCAACACCTTCTTTATCCTCACCACAGGACCTTCCTCCTGGTGTCTGATAATGCTTGTACACCTCAGTCCTCCAACAGTCCAACGTTCTCACTCTCGGCTCCTAGTGCCTCTTGCTTCCAGCTCCTCACACACACACCACAGACTGAAGTGAGCTCCTTTTTAAAACCCAGGTGCACTGATTAGCCTGCCTTAATTGATTCTAGCAGCTTCTTGATTGGCTGCAGGTGTTCTAATCAGCCTGTCTTAATTGTCTCCAGAAGGTTCCTGATTGTTCTGGAACCTTCCCTGTTATCTTACCCAGGGAAAAGGGACCTACTTAGCCTGGGGCTAATATATCTGCCTTCTATTACTCTCTTATAGCCATCTGGTCCGACCCTGTCACAGTTTTTAGTTGTTGCTGTTACTGGGCAGGGAGAGTGATTTATGCTGTGGTGTTGTTGTTGTTTTTAACATTAAAAAGTCAGTTCTCTTCTGCTTGGGAACTCTGTGGATGACTGGAGAACTAGTGGTGTTTTGTTGTCCCATGTAATTGAAATCTAAGCAAGTGACAGCCAAAGGGGATTTTTAGTCCAATTGTTTTAAGATGCTTGCTTTTTCTTCTGTTTCTTTAACCATTTAACGCCAACGCCTATTTCACACGTTGGAGAAAAGGGAGCCTTTCTCCAGGATTCAGCATTTCCTCCCCCACCCCTTTCAGTTAAGGTAGGAACACACACCTGAGACATCCAGCAAAACAGGGAACACAAGGAAATGTCCTAGTATTTCTCAGGTGAAAACCAATCAGAAAAAGTGAACTAGTTTTAAACTATCTTAAAAACCCCATCAGACCTTATTTATTACTCAGAAAGAAGCAAAACAAATGAACAAAAAAAGCCACAAGCCAGATCAATTTTTGGCACTTCTTCAAATGGCCTCTGCAGAGACAATTGATCCTACTCGCCTGACGCTGCAGAGGCCGCTTACAGCACTCGGGTACAAGGAAGTAACCCTCAGGTTTATAATGTTCCTTATACCAATGATGATTGTGATGGGACTATTTTATAACTTGTGTTAACAGGATATGGTGTGTGAACAGATGCATGAAAGGAGGTGCTGTACATATGGCATAAGAAAGGACGAAGGTGCAGCACTTCCTATGGTCCGCTGTCTCTTCTACAGTGCATTTCATTTGCAGATACAAGGCCCTCCGATACCCCAACAACTCCGAGAAGATAACCATCCTCAACTCATCCCCTTTGGAAGCGGAGGTATTTTTCTGCTTCCAGCATGACATCAAGGCAAATACATACCTCTTGGATCCTCCCACCATGATGCTGAAACCCAGTGAGAAGCAGGTAGGAGACAAACAGGTATCGCAGTCTCAAGAGATCTGGGAGCCATTTTCCCCTCTGAATGAATGCCCTGTTCTCTCTCTCCTTCTCTCTGGGGTGCCGTACCAGGAGCTGAGCATATGGGCGTACCCCACCGCACCTGGCATATTTGATGACAGCATCGTCTGCTGTATTAAAGAGAATCCAGAGCCAGTGGTCTTCAGAATCTGCTGCCAAGGAGTGCGTCCTGAGCTGGAGCTCGACCGCAAGCAGTTGCATTTTGAGAAGCTGCTGCTGCACAGGTTGGGATTCCAAAGGGCAGTCAGAACATAGTCTGGAGCCTACTCTTCAGGCCAGGCCTTGTTTGGTTTTTCCGAGTTGCTTATTTTGACTCAAGGACTTGCCTTTTATCTCCAGTTTCTCTTCTTATTCATTCCGGGTATGTGTACGCTGCAGCTGGGAGGCGTAATTCCTGGCACTGGTGGACACTCGTGCTCTAGGTCTGCTCAAGCTAGCACGCTGAATACAGCAGTGTGGCTGGGACAGCATGAACGGGTCACCCAGGGGGTCGGGCAGGATTGGACTCAGGCGGTTAACCTGTGCTGCTTTGGCCACGCTGCTATTTGTAGGCACTAGCGAGAGCAGAGCTAGCATGTGTCGGTGTCCCCACGCGGGGAACCACACCTCCCCACTGCACGGTAGATGTATGCTCACGGCGAGGGCAAAGCTGATAGCCCGTGGCTCTTCACGGCACCCTGCCTGCCGTTACTGCGTAGTTTAACTGGTATATTGGGGGGCCAAAGCACGAGCGCGCATGCTGAAGCCTGTTCCTGGCTCACTGGTTCTGTCCCCTCCCTTGGAGGGCTACCTAGGCTGCAGGTTCCGGGACAGGACAGGACAGGCTAGCTTAATGGGGGAGCTCCAGCTGCTACTGTCTGCTGTGGTGACCTGAGCACAGGAGCTGCAGCCATGTGGCTGCTCTGGTGCCTCCCAGCTGGGGCTGCTGCTGCAGCTGAGGGGACACCACACGCCGGGCTCCCACTCCCCCCCAACAAACATTCCTGTATCTCCTTCCCTTCCCTCCCATCTCCCTTCCCCTCCCAAGCTCATACCCCTCCCCCTACTCCCACATCTCTTTCTCTTTCTCCTGCCCTATCCCCCACTTCCCCCGTCTCTTCTCTGCATCCCCCCATGGTTGCACAGGAAACAGGCAAACAATAGGACCCAGGAGGCATCAAGGTAGCAACCTGGAGCATCTGCTCCATCCTGCTCCCCACCCTGGCCAGGCTGCCCAGCTTGCTCCACTTGGCTGCGGGGTGCTCAATGCTCACAGAAATGGAGGGGAGTGGCACGCGAGCCCCATGTGCCCCCCTCTACCCCCCAAACTGCGCCCATGTTTAGGCTACACATTTTTACCCTTTGGGCTGGACTCTTTAAGCAGTCAGTGATATTGGGACTTTTCACAAGTCTCTGCATTGGCTGCACCAATATGTTCCATGCTGCAGCTCCCAAGGGATTACTCCTGCATTTTAGCGCCTTATTTTCCAGTGAGACTGCAGTGCTCCTGCCAGTTGCCCGTCCTTTAGCACCCTTCCTCCAGCGAGGCCCATGTCCCAGGGAACAGAAGGGATCTGTCTTCGCTTGTCTGGGTTGCTGTAGCTCAGTGCTCAGCTCTTCCACCTTCTCACAGCCACCTCTAGGCTTGCAGCGTCTAACAGACCAGAAAGTGAGCCGTCGGGCTCCGCTCTGGCTTCTCCTTTACACCCATTGCAGGTCACCCTGGAGGCAGGGCTGTTTTCCTGCTCACCAGCCAGGACTGGAGCATGTTGACTCATTGCACGCAACTTGTCATCCCACGCCTCCTCAGCAAATCTGCCCCTCCACCTTCCTACGATTGAACGAGTCTTTATCTTAAGCTTCTAACTCTAAATCCCACAAGTTCGAGTGATTAAATGTCACAGTAAAACAGTCAGAGAGATCAGAGAAACGTAGGGGAGGAAGGGACCTTGAGAAGTCATTTAATCCATCCTCCCATGCTGAGGCAGGATTACGTATACGTAGACTATCTGGCATCAGTCCACTTCTCATTCCCTGTCCTCCCATGAATATCGATGAATACTTTCTGGTGCACCTGTTCCTAACTAGGGCTCTGGATGTGACCCACACTCATGCTGGTTCATCAGAATGACCCCCGTGCCCCCACTCCTATGAGTAGGAATGGAGCTAGTTAAAATGATCCAAGCATGTCAGATGTTGATCTGCTACTTAAGTTCTTATTTTGCTTGTGTTCATTGTAACTAAAACTCTGTGATTCTCCCCAAAGCTTGAACTTAAGGTTCTGGCACATGCAAAGTAAGAAAGAACTGAATATGGTTAAATCCTGTGGGTCCAGCTGGATCGGTGTGATTTTTATAGGCCACGTGAGACTGGATTGGCCTGGGCCCCATTCAAATGCAAAACTAAAATGGCTGCTTTGGCAGCAACAGCTGAGTGTCTTCCTCTCCTTTTAGAAAGGACACCAAGATGCTTTTCCTGAGAAACACCTCCCCGCTGCCTGTAGCCTGGCGGCTCAGCGGCCTGGAGAACCTGGGGGATGATTTCTCTGTCTCACATGACCAGGGCTCCATCGGTCCTCGCTCAGAGTACTGCCTGCAGCTGCATTTTAAGGCTACAAAACCTCTCAACATTAAGAAGGTCATCCGACTGGAGGTGAGGCAGACCCTTCCCTCCCCAGCACCTGCAAACCCAGGAGCCCAGCCTTCCCACTCTTTGGAGGGCATTAGTGAGGCCCTAAGTACACTAAGGTTTGTACTTGGCAGTTACCACCGATGGCAGGTGAGATGGGTGGGGCAGTGGTGACCACGTGTTGTGAATGACATAGCCTCCTACCTGCAAGGAGCACTTCTGCTAGCTCCCCTCCCCACCCCAGCTCTGGCCTTTCTCCAAGGGACCAGCTTGTAGAAGGGTAAGACCAGCTTGTAGATGGCTGCCTTACTGGTTACTTCCAAGTAACCAGTGAGGCAGCCATCTTGTATCTGAGGCACTGCTGGGTAAGCGAGGTGTTATGGGCTGGGGAAGTAGCACCTGCAGGCAGCTGGACAGATGGCCATTTTTGGACATGTTTCCATTGCTTTTCTTTATTTGAATCAAAATATTCCAGTGTATCCTGGAGCATCCGAGTCTCACAAATCCCCAATGGGCTGGCCCAGCTGGACCAGTTTGGAGCAGCCCCAGTTCCCACCAGTCAGCTGGGGCTAAAGCCTGGATGATAGAGCCATCCAAGAACAAATCCAACCCCCTCACCCCCGAGGCAGGTTGGTTCAGGTCAAGGGAGCAGTGACTGGGCTGATTCAGGCTTGCTGATATGGTGCTCTCCATTTGGCATTGGCTAGTCCCACTTGACACATCAGGAATCGCTCTAGGGTTCCTGCACAGCCTCTGCCACTTCCCTGCCAGAGAGTCCCATTGCAGGGCCCTGCTGGAAACAAGCTTGGTTTTGAAATGTAAATAGCAACAACTCACAGGAAAAAGGCACAATAAGGGAGTCCCTTTCCTACCTTCTACATTGCGGCAGGGCTGATGTTCAGAAGGGCTGCCTCATGAGCTTGGCTGGGGGTTGTTAGGAACATCTCTTATTGCAGACTATGCTGGTAACCATAAACAGCATCATTAGTAGTGAGTTTCTCATGCTGGAAGGGTGGAGAACTAGGCTGATGTTTCACACAGCGGGAGAATCCTTTTGGGTCATCCCAGGAGGTTAGCAGGGTAGGAAAAGCCTTGCAGCTGGATGGCTGCTGGTGCTGGAATCTGATGGCAAAGAAGGAGGTGGGTGCCGTTGGCAGTATGAAGAACTCGTGATGTTCATCAGCAGAGGTCAGAGGTGCTCTGAATGACAGCTGTTTATTTGTTGCCTCAGGTTTCAGACATGGAAAACATCCTGGGGATTGTTCAGTACGAAAATATCCAAGTCCTTGCCGAGTCCTATGATGTTGCTCTGGACATCAGCTTCCCCAAAGGTCAGTCTTTGTCCCCCACACTCAGGATTGCCTGGCTGGATCAGTAAGAAGAATTAAGGTTGCCCTCAGTAGGCACAGGGTCCAGATGTATAACTGAATGAGGCAAGCATCCAGTAGAACAAATAGTCAGTGACCATGTCATTAAAGACTGTATCATGATATGTACACACCAAGGCGATGAATTAAGGTCACCTTAATACTGGCATTTCCTAACTTTTGAGTACTTGACTTCACCTTAGCCTTCTGTTAAAGCAGCTTTTTTGTATGCAATTTATTTTATTTGTTGAGATGGAAACCAAAATAACAATAAGCCTGTACAAAAACATTTCCAGCTTTCTGACATGTAGGCTATCTAAGCAGGCAAGTCTGCACTGCTCGCAGACTGGAGAGTGACATATACTTTTCAGCATGTAGCACTGCAAGGAAATGAAAATGACAATGTTTAGCCACTAAGCCATGCAGTTCTTCTCCATGTAACAAAAAGGGCTATAAAGCATCCCGGGGCTAATTTTGAGAATAAGACTTTCTCTGGAGGACTTTGACTTCCTGGAGAGTCAAATCTTGTGATTTGGAGGTGTGTTTCATGCAAGACCTGAGTATTCATCACCATCTCTCCTCCCACTTGTGGCTTTCTCTGCAGGTACAGATGGTGGTTTGGATTTCGGGATCATTAGAGTATTGGATGAAACTAAGCAAATGCTGTCCCTGAAGAACAAAGGAAAATATGAGATTGCATACAGGTAAACTACTATTTCAGCTGTGTGGTGTTTAAGCATTTGATGTCCCCATGAGTCCAGTCTCTCATTCCGATATTCTCCTGGATATAACCTCTTCCTGGAATGGCTAGATCCCAATCAGGGTAAGTAGCAAAGCTCAGAGGTCACCACTTTCAAATATTCAACACCCCAACAAGTGTACTTTACACAGCGTGACAATTGAAGCAGAAACACAACAAAATGTAAATCATTCCCCAGTGGGCATGGCTGTGATTTATTTACAGATTTCAGAGGGGAGCGCTGAGCTCTATGGCTGAGTGCATGTGTCTGCACCCTCTCTGTTTGTCCCTGCTCTGGGACAGAGCAGTGCCCAAGGGCTCCCTCCCAGGAAACAACGTCTTTGGCCCTGTGGGCCTTCTGGCTGCAGCTCTCCAGCTGGGCACTACTCTGGGGTGCCTCAATGTCCATGCCACTTCCCCCAGTGGCTAATGGGGAGTGGGGGTGGGGGGAAGACTTGGACCTACCCACTACTCCAGGTCCCAGCCCAGGGACCCTTTAGATTGCAGCCATCTGTTGTGTCCCTTTAACTATGTCACACCGCTGCTCTAATTCCCTGGCCCTTTTCCCCACGGTGCCTTCACCCTTACCTTAGGGTCTTGTCCTAATGGAATCCCAGCAACCAGTTCAGGGCTCCTTCTTGCTCATCCCGGATTCCGGCAGCGCTGCCCTGTCTGGGGTTCTGCAGCTCCATCAGCCACACCCCAGCCACACTCCTACAGCTCCAGCAAGGAACTGAACTCCCTCTGGCCTGCAGCTCTTCTTATGCTTGGCTCTGGGTCCTGATTGGCTGTGCCCCACACAGCCACTCTAGGCAGCTTGGAAAACCCTCTCCACTATCCTTTTTGGGGGCGGGGTGTGGCAGGGCCATGAGGCCTCCACCAGAGGGCCTCGGAGGGTCTGGTATACCCCATCACAAGATGTCAGGGTTTTTTTTAAAAAAACTTCTATTTTGCAAAGCATGGGCACATTCTGCATCCTACAAATGAGGAAGTTAGGCATGAAAATGCAGATTACATGCACAGACAGGTGCATACAGAAAACGCAGACCCTTTGAAAATCTGGCCTTGGAAATAAATCAAGCTAAAGTCCACAACTTTAATTTCCATCTGGAATCTCTTGAACAAAGCTGAGTGAGATCTTAATGGCCGTTTCCACATTCCTAAGTGTCTTGTGCCAAGGCTCTTAACTGGGCTTCCTGGCTATGCGACTGGCTCTAGTGTCTTTAACCGAACAGGCCAATTCACAAAGAGTCTTTGTTTTGTCTCCATCCTTCAGCTTCACTCTAGAATCCCCTGAAGCCAACATGCCAAATTTGAACTCTGTCTTCAACATCCAGCCCCAGAAGGGGACTTTAGCTGCTGTTGACCGCCCCACTCAGATCCAGATCACCTTTCGGTCCAAGAAGGAAATAAAAATTGAAGACAAGCCTATCCTGTACTGCCAGGTGAGATGCCTGTAAAGACATTGGCACAGGCCAGGCTGTGATGGCTGTGACAGTAGCTAATGGTGCCCTGTGTCTTGTGATAGCTGTGATCTGTATATTCCTAGTCACACACAAGTGGGGATGCACTGGTTAACTGGGGGATCCAGTGCTACCATCCATGTATTTGTCAAAGCCTTTCATGATGTTCCTAAAGCATGGATGAGTATCCACCTCTAGCTTTGGAATAGGTATTTAAAGAGCCAGCAGTACTGGCCTCTCCAGTCCTAGCTTCTCCTAGGATTGGATTAAGGAGCCTGACCTTGAAAAAGCTCAAGGCTACTCCAAGTTTAGCCTTTCCCAGCCAAGAATTCCCTATAAGAAGAATAATGCAGGACCATAGAAGATTTCACACTAAGCCCTTTTCAGCAGGAGTCACTGTAAGGAATAGTACTGACCAGTCACTGGAGTAGAGAGGCATTCACAGCTGCTCCGTCATAGGTTTCTGTAAGAAGGATGGTTCAGGACTGCTGACTGTAGGAAAGTTCACACCCAGGGATTCCACATCAAGCATTCTCCAATGGGAAATAGTGCAAGAGTGTTGGCAGTGGGGAAACTAGAAGATATCAAATGAACCTAACATACAATAAATGGATTCAAATTGGTGAGGTTATAGATCTCAAAATGTAATTGCAAATGGAGAATCATCATCAAGTGGATGTACTTGCAGTGGGGTCCTGCAGTGATCAGTTCTTGGCTCTATGCTGTTTAACATTTTATCAGTGACCTGGAAGAAAACATAAAATCATCACTGATGAAGTTTGCAGATGACATAAAAATTGGGTAAGTGGAAAATAATGAAGAGGTCAGGTCACTGATTCAGAAGTGATCTAGATTGCTTGGTAGGCTAGATGCGAGGAAAAATATTAATTTTAGTACAGCTAAATGTATACATCTAGGAACAAAGAATGTAGGTCATATTTATAGGATGGGAGATTCTACCCTGAAAAAGATTTGGGGATGTGGTGTATAATCAGCTGAACGTGAGCTCCCAATGTAACACTCTGCCCAAAAGAGCTAATGCCATCCTGGGATGCATGAACAGAGGAATCTCAAATTGGATTAGAGAGGTTATTTTACCTCTTTAGAGACTAACAAATTTATTTGGGCATAAACTTTTGTGGGCTAAAACCCACTTCATCAGATGCATGGAGTGGAACATACACTAGGGAGATATAAATACACAGCATATGAAAAGATAGGAGTTGCCGTACAAAGTGGGGGTCAGTGCTAACAAGCCAATTCAATTTAAGTTGGAAGTAGGCAATTCTCAACAGTTGACAAGAAGGGGAGGAAATCACTTTTGTAGTGTTAATGAGGCCAATGTAAACAAGGTGGCCCATTTCAAACAGTTGACAAGAAGGTGTGAGTATTTAGCAAGCGGAAATTAATTTTTGTAAAAACAATGAGGAGTACTTGTGGCACCTTGGAGACTAAGAAATTGATTTAGTTTCTATAGTGACCCATCATGAACAGATCGGAATATGCATGAGAGGCTGCTAGACAACTCTCTGACAACTCTTAATTGGGGATTGGTCCTGCTTTGAGCAGTGGGTTGGACTAGATGATCTCCCAAGATCCCTTCCAACCCTGATATTCTATGAGTCTATGATTCTACCACATTCTACAGGCCATTACCCTCTGATCTCACTGAGGATTACCAAAAGAAACTACACCATCTGCTCAAGGAACTCTCTGAAGAAGCACAGGAACAAATCCGCACAGACACATCCCTAGAGCCCCACCAGGGGTATTCTGTCTGCTACCCAAGATCCATAAACCTGGGAATCCTGGTTGCCCCATCATCTCAGGCATTGGCACCCTGACAGCAGGGGTGTCTGGCTATGTAGACTCCCTCCTCAGGCCCTAAGCTACCAGCACTCCCAGCTATCTTCGAGACAACACTGACTTCCTGAGGAAACTACAGTCCATCAGTGATCTTCCAGAAAACACCATCCTAGCCACTATGGATGTAGAAGACCTCTACACCAACATTCCACTCAAAGATGGACTACAAGCCGTCAGGAACAGTATCCCCGATAATGTCACTGCAAACCTGGTGGCTGAACTTTGTGACTTTGTCCTCACTCACAACTATTTCAGATTTGGGAACAATGTATACCTTCAAGTCAGCAGGACTGCTATGGGTACCCGCCTGGCCCCACAGTATGCCAACATTTTTATGGATGACTTAGAACAAGGCTTCCTCAGCTCTCGTCCACTACCGCCCCTACTCTACTTGCGATACATTGATGACATCTTCATCATCTGGACCCATGGGAAGGAGGCCCTTGAGGAATTCCACCAGGATTTCAACAATTTCCACCCCACCAGCAACCTCAGTCTGGACCAGTCCACACAAGAGATCCACTTCCTAGACACTACAATGCTAATAAACGATGGTCTCATAAACACCACCCTAGACTGGAAATCTACTGCCTGCTTTACTTACCTACATGCCTCCAGCTTTCATCCAGACCACATTGCACGATCCATTGTCTACAGCCAAGCTCTACGATACAAATGCATTTGTTCCAATCCCTCAGACAGAGACAAACACCTACAGGATCTCTATCAAGCCTTCTTAAAACTACAATACCCACTTAGTGAAGTGAAGAAACAGATTGACAGAGTCAGAACAGTACCCAGAAATCACCTACTACAAGACAGGCCCAACAAAGAAAGTAACACAATGCCACTAGCCGTCACCTACAGCCCCCAACTAAAACCACTACAGCGCATCATCAGAGATCTACAACCTATCCTGAAGGATGATCCCTCACTCTCACAGACTTTGGGAGACAGACCAGTCCTTGCTTACAGGCAGCCCCCCAACCTGAAGCAAATACTCACCAGCAACTACACAACAAAAACACTAACCCAGGAACCAAACCCTGCAACAAACCCCGGTGTCAACTATGCCCGCATATCTATTTAAGGGACACCATCATAGGACCTAACCATCTTAGCCACACTATCAGAGGCTCGTTCACCTGCACATCTACCAATGTGATATATGCCATCATGTGCCAGCAATGCCCCTCTGCCATGTGCATTGGCCAAACTGGACAATCTCTACGCAAAAGAATAAATGGACACAAATATGACATCAGGAATTATAACATTCAAAAACAAGTAGGAGAACACTTCAATCTCCCTGGTCACTCAATAACAGATTTAAAAGTGGCAGTTCTTCAACAAAAAAACTTCAAAAACAGACTCCAGCGAGAAACTGCAGAACTGGAATTAATTTTCAAACTGGACTCCATCAAATTAGGCCTGAATAGAGACTGGGAGTGGATGGGTTACTACAGAAACTAAATCAATTTCTTAGTCAAGCCACAAGTACTCTTCATTGTTTTTACAAAAACTAATTTCCCCTTGCTAAATATTTACACCTTCTTGTCAACTGTCTGAAATGGTCCACCTTGTTTACACTGGCTTCATTAACACTACAAAAGTGATTTCCACCCCTTCTTGTCAACTGTTAAGAATTGCCTACTTCCAACTTAAATTGAATTGGCTTGTTAGCACTGGCCCCCACTTGGTAAGGCAACTCCCATCTTTTCATATGCTGTGATTTATACCTCCCTACTGTATGTTCCACTCCATGCATCTGATGAAGTGGGTTTTAGCCCACGAAAGCTTATGCGCAAATACATTTCTTAGTCTTGTGATGGGGCAAGGCCAGATGACTATAGAAAAGTAGTGGGAGATAGATATATTAGCTCCAGGCTAAACAAATCCCTGGTACCAGGTTAAGTGAAATGGAAGCTGCTCGAGGTAAATTAAGACACCTGGGGCCAATTAAGAACTTTCCAGAAGGCAGGGAGAAGGCTAGGTTGATTGGGACACTTGAAGCCAATCAGGGGCTGGCTGAAACTAGGTAAAAGCCTCCTAGTCAGTCAGGTGGGTGTCCATGTCAGGAGCTGTGGGAGGAAGTTGCGCTGTTGGAGAGGCTGAGTAGTACACACCATATCAGGCACAAGGAAGAAGGCCCTGAGGTAAGGGTGAAGTGGAGCTTGAGGAAGTGAGGGCTGCTGTGGGGGGGAAGTAGCCCAGGGAATTATACATGTCATGTTTCTAAAAGGTGAGCTATCATAGCTGATACTATTAGGGTCCCTGGGCTGGACCCCAGAGTAGAGGGTGGGCCCGGGCTCCCCCCCACACCTTTGCCCCCTGATTAATCACTGAGACTAGGAGACAACAGAGACTGTGCAAGGAAGGATAACTTCTCCTCACCTCCCTCACTGGCTTATGATGAAAATGGCTCAGTAGATTGTGACCGTTGTATCTAGAGAAAGAAGGGTTACGTGGAGGGTCACAGTGAGCCTCTGAGGCTAGCGAAATCCATCAGGAAATGCGGGACCCACGGAGGCAAGGACAGAGCTTTGTCACAGTCTCTAAAGTGCCACAAGGACTCCTCGTTGTTTTTGCTGATACAGACTAACACGGCTACCACTCTGAAACCTATTTTACCTCTGTATTTGGCATTGGTGCAGTCACTGCAGGAATCCTGTGTCCAGTTCTGGTGCCCACAACTCAAGAAGGATGCTGGTAAATTAGAGAGGATTCAGAAAAGAGCCATGAGAATGCTTAAAGCATTAGAAAACTTGCCTTATAGTGATAGACTAAAAGAGCTCAATCTATTTAGTTTAACAAAGAGAAGCGTGAGGGTGACTTGATCACAGATCATAAGTATCTACGCAGGGAACAAATATTTGATAATGGGCTCTGCAGACAAAAGGTCTAACATGATCCAGTGGCTGGCAGTTGAAGCTAGACAAATTCAGACTGGAAATAAGGCATACATTTTTAACAGGGAGGGTAATTAAACACTGGAGCAATTTACCAAGGGTCATGGTGGATTCTCCATCACTAGCAATTTTTAAATCAAGACTGGCTGTTCTTCTAAAAGCTCTTCTCTGGGGATTACTGGGGGGAAGTTCTCTGGCCTGTGTTTCACAGGAGGTCAGGCAATGTGATCCCAGTGGTCCCTTCTGGCCTTGGAATCTGTGAATCTATGAAAGCTCCTAGGGACTTCTGCCAAGTCTTTGCAAGGGTAATCTTAGGAATGACAAAGGCCTTCAAGTCACCAGGGAACTGACACAAGGGGGGAGTGCCTGGCTATGTGTTCCATGGCTCCCGCTGTAGGCAGCAACTCTGTGGATTTATGAAACAGACCAGCAGAGTCCTCTAAACTCCACTTGCCAATCCACCCTCCTCTGCCTAGGTGATTGAGCCCAATGTCTGTGAAGGAGGCGAGACCATTGCCAGCATTCCAGTGAAAGTGTCAGTGAATTCTTTGTTCACTAAGTACAGCATTTCCCCTGCCTCACTCATCAACTTTGGCTCCATGATGAACAGCACCCGTAAGACCTGCAGCTTCACTCTGGAGAACAAAGGCGCTCTTGATTTCAAATACTTCATCGGCAAGCTAATACGAGATCTGCCCATCTCACCAAAAAAGGGGTAAGAGAAAGCACTAGCTAATGCTGACAACTCCGTGCCTCAGTTTCCCCATCTATAAAATGGGGGTGATGACATTGACCTCCATTGTAAAGCACTTTGAGCTCTGCTGATGACAAGTGCTACAGACAAGATCGGGCTTATTAGTGCCCTTCTTTGTAAAGTGCTGGGATTTATGGATGAGAGATTGCATATATGTAATCAGTGTTGTTATTAATGTCCTTCAGCCAGTCATGCACTTGTGTGTATTACATTTGGACACTTGCTCAGAATGGGTGTGCCCCTTCCCAGGGCAATCCCAGCTCTGGGACAGTCAAACCCAGGAGGGGATTGGACACAGTGGAGACCCCAGCACGATGTATTTCTGCTGTTTCTTCCAGACCATCCCACATCAAGCACTCCCGTTCCCGTGACAGCGAGACCCTAAGCAAAATCCCTCCGGTTGGCAAACAAAGCAAGCGCTCAGAATCTCTTCAGAAGGACATCAACTTTGTTGCACAGGTGGGCATAGGTGCCATCTTCTCCTGGCGCTGGTGGGTGCTCACGCGCCCCTGGCCCTGCCCCAACTCCACACTAGCCCTCCCCCCATTCCAACCCCTTCCCCAAAGTCCCCGCCCCAACTCCGCCTCTTGCCCCTATTGGACCCCTTCACCAAATCCCCGTCCAAGCCCCACTTCTTGCCCACCTCCTCCCCTGAGCGCATCGCGTTCCTGCTCCTCCCCCTCCCTCCCACAGCTTGTTATGCCGCAAAACAGCTGTTTCGCGGTGGCAAGCGCTGAGAGGAGAAGCAGGGAGGGCGCGCTCAGGGGAGGAGACGGAGGTGAGGTGAGCTGGGAAGTGGAGGAGAGGGGATGGGGTGGGGAGCTGCCAGGGAGCTGCCGGTGGGTGCAGAGCACCTACCAATTTTTCCCTGTGGGTACTCCAGCCCCGGAGCACCCACAGAGTCAGCACCTATGCAGGTGGATGCATGGTCCACCCCGCTCCTCACATCAGCTGCAGTGTCTGCTAGGGCCCTTCTTCGGTCTGAATTCTTCCGCTCCCCCAGGGACGACCCTGCCTTGGCAGCTAGATCAGAGAATGTGCTGTTCTCATTTACGGTATGTCTGCTCCAGAGCTGATATTCTTTCTTTGGGTGATTTTCTTTCTCACATGCTTTCCCCTTTCTCTCCCCCAATCTTTCTACTCTCATTCCTCCCTCCTACTTTTCCAGGAAGATATTTCTCCTTTTTGTTTTGCTCCCTATCAGAAATCAGGATCCTTGCTGTTTTCCCCTCCCTTTACTTCCCAATCCCCCTTCCTTTGACCAGGGAGGATTAGATGCTGCTTCTTCTACAGTTTGTCAGCATCACTCTTGAGCTGACCAGAAGGTTTCTGGTGCTTCCCCTGCTGCCTAGGGCAGGGGGACTGAGGTAGGTTCCTGAACTTGGCTGTATGCGCATGGCATGACCATTAAACTGACAACCCAATGCTTTATGCATCCTCTTTAGAAGGCTGTTGGAGTACTGAGAGTTTGTTCCAGGTCTTAGCAGCCCCAGGGAATGTGCAGTGATCATGACTGGCTGTAGGGAAGCAAGGAGAAATGAAGGGAGTGGAATGCTCCACTCCTGGGACTGTTAACTGGCAGGATGTCTGAGGCAGGCTTTCCCTGGACTCTTTTGCAGGCTCGCTTCACTCTAGGCATGTTCACAGTGTATCCTGGGTTTGGATCCATCCCTGCAGGAGGCCAGCAGATCATCACAGTTGATTGTTTAGCAGAGCCAGTGGGAAAGTGTGAGGAATACCTGGCCATCGACATCGCTGACAGAGACCCCGACGATAATCCGGGAGGCATCCCATACACCATAATTGCTGAGTCATGCCTACCAGGTATAGACATGTTCCGTACAGCCATTGGCTGAATCACTGCATCCACTCCCTCTTCCCCAAGGAGCATATGGAGAGGGGTTGCATTATCCTTGACACACACCCCCCTTGAGAGAGAACATGGCTCATCTTGAAAATCTCCACTGCCTGCCTCCATTCCTTGCTGGATTTGGCAGCACATTATGGGATAGTAGGTAACCAACTCTCATGCTTCAGAGTGTAAACTGATCACTGCAGGCAGGCTCAGGAAGACATTCCCCCACGCTGGTGTCCAACCTAGGTGTGTTGTATGGAGCAGGGAGGACCCTTTTCTTCTGAGGCATCAGCTGGCAACTGCGGGAGGTAAGAGGCAGGAGCTGACAAACCAGCGATCTGATCCACCAGGGCAGTAAGGGGAAGGGACAGTGACCTCTGACAGCCTGTACAGTTATTTAGCTGTCACAGAGGTATCAGGTATTTCCTAATGTTTCACTGTGTTTTCCCCTGCTTGCTTCTGGCTCAGTCCTGGCTGACTAGAGAGAACGATCATTCCCTGTTCCCCATTGGTCTCGTCCACAGCTGTTGTGGCACCTCTTGGCCTCCCTTTCTCTAGACTGAACATTCCTACTCTCCCAAACTCCATAGGTCAAAGTGGCAAAGAGTCCTGTGGCACCTTACAGACTAACAGATGTATTGGAGCATAAGCTTTCGTGGGTCAATACCCACTTCGTCAGATGCATGTAGTGGAAATTTCCAGAGGCAGGTATAAATATGCAAGCAAGAATCAGGCTAGGGATAAGGAGGTTAGTTCAATCAGGGGGGATGAGGCCCTCTTCTAGCAACTGAGGTGTAAACACCAAGGGAGGAGAAACTGCTTTTGTAGTTGGCGAGCCAGTCACAGTCTGTGTTTAATCCTGAGCTGATGGCGTCAAATTTGCAAATGAACTGAAGCTCAGCAGTTTCTCTTTGAAGTCTGGTCCTGAAGGTTTTTTGCTGCAGGATAGCTGCCTTTAAATCTGCTAGTGTGTGTCCAGGGAGGTTGAAGTGTTCTCCTACAGGTTTTTGTATATTGCCGTTCCTAATATCTGATTTGTGTCCATTTATCCTTTTACGTAGGGACCGTCCAGTTTGGCCGACGTACAGAGCAGAGGGGACTGTATGTTATGGCCAGTGGAGTTCTGTTGTTTTCTCAGACATTCTCAAAACTATGATACCCGCACGAGGAAATAAGGAAACAGATCAACAGAGCCAGATGTGTGCCCAGAAGCCTTCTGCTTCGAGACAAGCCCAAGAAAGAAACCAACAGAACTCCACTGGCCATCACATACAGTCCTCAGCTAAAACCTCTCCAATGCATCATCAGTGATCTACAACCCATCCTGGACAAGGATCCCTCACTTTCACAGGCCTTGGGAGGCAGGCCAGTCCTCGCCCACAGACAACCCGCCAACCTGAAGCATATTCTCACCAGCAACGACACACCGCACCATAGTAACTCTAACTCAGGAACCAATCCATGCAACAAACCTCGATGCCAACTCTGCCCACGTATCTACAACAGAGACACTATCACAGGACCTAACCAGATCAGCCACACCGTCACCGGTTCATTCACCTGCACGTCCACCAATGTAATCTACGCCATCATGTGCCAGCAATGCCCCGCTGCTATGTACATCGGCCAAACTGGACAGTCCCTACGTAAAAGGATAAATGGACACAAATCAGATATTAGGAACGGCAATATACAAAAACCTGTAGGAGAACACTTCAACCTCCCTGGACACACACTAGCAGATTTAAAGGCAGCCATCCTGCAGCAAAAAACCTTCAGGACCAGACTTCAAAGAGAAACTGCTGAGCTTCAGTTCATTTGCAAATTTGACGCCATCAGCTCAGGATTAAACACAGACTGTGACTGGCTCGCCAACTACAAAAGCAGTTTCTCCTCCCTTGGTGTTTACACCTCAGTTGCTAGAAGAGGGCCTCATCCCCCCTGATTGAACTAACCTCCTTATCCCTAGCCTGATTCTTGCTTGCATATTTATACCTGCCTCTGGAAATTTCCACTACATGCATCTGACGAAGTGGGTATTGACCCACGAAAGCTTATGCTCCAATACATCTGTTAGTCTGTAAGGTGCCACAGGACTCTTTGCCACTTTGACCTATGGAGTTTGGGAGAGTAGGAATGTTCAGTCTAGAGAAAGGGAGGCCAAGAGGTGCCACAACAGCTGTGGACGAGACCAATGGGGAACAGGGAATGATCGTTCTCTCTAGTCAGCCAGGACTGAGCCAGAAGCAAGCAGGGGAAAACACAGTGAAACATTAGGAAATACCTGATACCTCTGTGACAGCTAAATGACAGCTAAATGTGACAGCTGGGCATTCTGTCCTCTTCCTTCCCAAGAGAGAGGCTGGCGTCTAGAAGGGCTGGATAGGCTGACGGAGAGACCTGCAGCATATCTGCTTTGCCATTCCCCAGTGGCTGTTGCTTTTTTGCCATGAGGGATCATGAGAAAAGAGTTGGTCTGAGGAATAGATTCTGGGCCAAACCCTGAAGTGTGTGCTTCAGCTGTACTCCATCCTTACTCGGGCAACATGTATCCAAGTCAAAGGAACATAGAATCATAGAATATCAGGGTTGGAAGAGAACTCAGGAGGTCATCTAGTCCAATCCCCTGCTCAAAGCAGGACCAATCCCCAACTAAATCATCCCAGCCAAGGGTTTGTCAAACTGGGCCTTAAAAACCTCTAAGGATGGAGATTCTACCACCTTCCTAGGTGACCCATTCCAGTGCTTCACCACCCTCCTAGTGAAATAGTGTTTCCTAGTATCCAACCTAGACCTCCCCCACTGCAACTTGAGACCATTGCTCCTTGTTCTGTCATCTGCCACCACTGAGAACAGCCAAGCTCCATCCTCTTTCGAACCCCCTTCAGGTAGTTGAAGGCTGCTATCAAATCCCCCCTCATTCTTCTCTTCTGCAGACTAAATAACCCCAGTTCCCTCAGCCTCTCCTCATAAGTCATGTGCTCCAGCCCCCTGATCATTTTCATTGTCCTCCACTGGACTCTCTCTAATTTGTCCACATCCCTTCTGTAGCGGGGGGACCAAAACTGGACGCCATACTCCAGGTGTGGCCTCACCAGTGCCGAATAGAGGGGAACGATCACGGCCCTCGATCTGCTGGCAATGCTCCTACTAATACAGCCCAATATGCCGTTGGCCTTCTTGGTAATGAGGGCACACTGCTGACTCATCTCCAGCTTCTCCTGCTGGCAATAATTGTTGACTCAGACTGTAGTGGGCTCATAAACCCCTCTCAGAGTGGCCCAGCCACCACTGATATAGGACAGAGCGCCACACTGAGTGGGTGCGGGATAGACAAATGTAGGTGATAGAGGCACATTCCTTAAGATCCAGAGGCCTGAGGTTCAATACAAATTGCTGACAGCTCACTCAGGGGTGTGCCATTACCCTGACCCGTGAAAAAAAGGATTCTTGAGTCAAGTTCATCCTGCATTAATGCCACTGAAGTCAGTAGAGTTGCTCCCAAGACAAACTAGGCCTATGTTTCTCAGCCCTGAAGAGAACACACGGTCTCAGCTGTCATGTCTATCTTCCCTCAGCCTTTGTGGTTGATGACATCGGGACCATTTTTGAGGAACATAGGATCTGCAGCAACATCAACCTTTACCAGATCCTGCAGACAGTGGATGGCGGAGGGGTGTTTGTATCAGATGAGAACAAGTTCATCTTCAGTAACGTCCTGGTTGGGCACCAGGCAACAGCTCGGTTCAAGATCGCCAATCTGGGCAGAATTCCTTGTGACGTGGTCCTCGCGGTCAAGCCTGTCTCCAGCAAGGTCAGAATAAGAGCTGAAGGGACGGGTGTGGGACCATCCACTGGAGACCCCACAAGCAAGTTGGAGCAGCATGCAGGGTTTCTGAGATGTGTGTTTCAGCCTTGCCTGGTCTGGACCAGTGTAGGGTAATAGAATGTCACTCCCACCCCTGCCCAATAGTGTTAGACTGCTGCCCAAGCTGATCCCGTGAAGCCGATCCACAGTGAAGCCTCCCGATCAGCCCATTGCTGGCGGTGCCTGGAATGAGGTACGATAAGCTGAGCACTGATCACATGGGATCTGATAAGATATGGATCTGATTAGTAACCACGTACTGTGAGGAAGAATAAAGCAATCCCCAAGGAGTCCTAGAGAGAAATGTCCCCTCTTACCCATAGGAGTGACAGAGTCCCCATTCCTCACAGCAGCCAGTCAGAAGAGCCCAACAAACCGTTCTGTGATAAGTAACCCTAATTATCCCCCCTTCCACTGCCAGACTTGCCAGCATCTCATACTGTGACAAGCCCCTTCCTTAAGTCGATCCTGACCCTTGACAAAATTATACACAGAGAAATGGCACTGATGTGTTGGTCTGCCCCGGCATAAAGCCAGTCTGGGTTGTTTTCAGCACCCTTCAATCTCTTTTCTTCTTCTTCATCTGGATGGCTTTCTCTCATTTAGTCTGGTGTTTAGTGAGATTCGTGATATACACAAAGGGTCTGATGGGCAATAAATCTAGACACTAAAGTGTGGGGTTAACTGAGTGACTAATACAGCCATACAAACAGCTATGTGCTATGCTGCAGTCGTGGCTGCTAAAAAGTGAGCCCTTACCTTTAGTTATCACATACTGTTGTCTCAAATACCCCACTATTTCCCACCACTTGGAACAGGATGGGTTTTTTCTGATCCTGACGGTACATTCGTTAAGTCAAGAAACATGCTGTTTGACATCCCTTCTTGAGACAGGAGAGGAGAACCTCCTGACGGCTGAGGGAAGAGTCTTGCCCCTGTGGCTCTTATACTGTGTATGTTTTGTGTGTGTGAATTCCACTGACTGTGTCTATGGGAGGGGTATTTCATAGCCACCCCTGCTGTCTGGGTTTCCCCTAAGGCTGCTGCCCGCATTAATGACATCTTCGAGGTGGATCCCGTTCGGATGTGCATCCCCAGCCACTCCCATGCCTTTGCTACAGTGACTTTCACCCCACAGACGATGCAGAGCTACCAGTGCATTTTTGAGGCTTTCATTGACGGACTGCCAAGGTAATTTAACCCACTGTTTCCTGGGGGTGGGCTTTCCTGTCCCCTGTGTACATAGCAGGCATGTGCCTGGAACAATGATTTTTTCCTGCTCCCTGCAGCTTGGTCGCTAAATCACGAAATTTAACATTTGATATCACCGGGGATGGGAACTTCCCCCAAGTGACCATCTTGCGCCCTGTCCTCCGCAACAAAAGAGGGAACCCACTGCTCCTCTTCAAGAGGCTCCTGCTCGAGCATTCGGAGAAACTCCCTTTTGTCCTTAAGAACAGTGGCGTGATACCCGTCCAGGTAATAACTTGCTAGGCAAAAGCTTAAAAATGGCAATGAAGCAAATTTTCCTCCTGTTATGGACAAGCCTTATAGAACTTAACACAAATGAAGCCAGTAGAGATGTCTAGAAAGCACATTAAAACTCTATGGAATTGAATATAGAATGAGATCCTTTCTGCATGTGTTTTGAACCATCCGTAGTAAGGATATAATTCTCTATTAAATTCCACAGGATGCTTCTGGAGAACAATAGAAAAGCTCCTATTTTCTATCAGATTCTATAGGACAATTCTAAAGGGGAAGGCTTTTGCCTGTTCATCTTTGTCTCCTTCCCAATAACTTCTTCAATGTCTTCTCCAGTCTGATATTATGGCCCTCTGCACCAGCTCTCCTTTCTGTGCCTTAATAAACCACTAGTTGAAATGGGTGTCAGTCAGCCAAGATCGCGCATGGCTGACTTTCACTTACTTGCCCTTGGGGGTGTCTGATTTTCTGACCAATTTGTCATTCTTAGTTAACAATATCAGAAGACAGCTGGTTTCCTCTTCACAGTTTGGTTATAATTATGAGAATGCTTCTGTTACATTCTAATTCCATTCTGCTCTACATGATTACGTTTTAATACTGTCTAATTACATTCTATTTTATTTGATTACCTTCTAATTACATTCTATGATGTTCTAATTCCATTCTACTCAGTAACATTCTATTCTATTTGATTACATGCTATTATACTATAATTACATGCTATTCTACTTGATTGTAATTAGAAAGTATTAAAATGAATTCTATTTTAATTCTGTAGTTACCTTTTAATACTTTCTAATTACATTCTGTTCTGTTTGATTACCTTCTAATTGCATTCTATTGTATTCAGTTGATTTCCAATTATAATCTATTCAGTTTCAGAGGAATATAGTCTGTTCTATTTGATTACATTCTAATACATTCTAACAGTGAAAGCAATGAGTGTTTGGTTCTCTGGAACATCGGTAACATTCGATGACTCCACTTGCTGCCCCATATCCTAGCCCGTGTTGCCATGCTTTGTGTTTTTCTTTCTCCAGGTGATGGTTGACCTCTTGGATGACTATGGAGTTTTCTCACTGAAATCCAGGCCTACAACTCACTGCCTCTATGTGGCTCAGAGTGAGGGGGATGAATCGGGCAGAGAAGGTAAATGCAATGACGCTGGCAGAAGTGAAGAATTCCAGCAGCTCTCGTAGGGGATGTCTTCACTGTGAAGTTAAGTCAGGTGATTGGCACCCGGGTCTGAGCCCCAAGACTAGCCTAGCCCAGGAGTGAGCAGCTAGGCCAGAAAGTGGTGCCTGAGTTACTGGGTCCTCATTGGTGCTGCAGACACCAGGCCTTCCGGGGCACTTCCCAGGAGTCTTTGTGCCGCAGTGCGTTGAGCTGCTCTGTGATTCTTTCCCAGTGAACTGGGGGAGAATTTGTCCTTCTGGGCACCCGGGGGAATTGTAGGAAGGCATTTGAGGATTACCAGCACTCAAATGGTTTAGCCTGAGTACTTGCTGCAAAGTGGGTGGGTTACTAGCCTGAGAGAAAGCAGTGCCTCACCTGTAGCCGATAGCCATGGACAGGCTAGCTAGCCCTGTTTGAAAGCACCATCGCACTGGATGGAGTGAGGAGGGTTTTGTGTGTGGATGGGAGTCAAGTCGGAACCAGCATTTGAGTAAGAGCCCAAGTTAATTCTGCAGCAAAGACATACTCATAGACCCTGCAGTATGGAGCGAGTCTGTCATGTGACCTCCTCCCTGTGGAACTCAGCCACCCTCCAGGAGAACAAGGGTTTGGGGACAGCCATGCTTTAGCTGGTTTTCCTGTTCAAACCTCTTAGGAATGTCTCCTTCTGTATGTCTGCAACCCTCAGGTCTGATTTCCAGCCCAAATGCTCCATTTCTTTGCAGGAAGGAAACCCCACACAGCCTCCCTAATCCTGCAGAATGGTGAGTCGGCAGAGTTTGATGTGCTTTTCAAACCCAGCCTGGCCCAGCGGGTGGAAGGGAAAATCCATCTGTCAGTGGTGGACAACCAGTATGAGGAAACCTGCATTCAGATGGTGGGAGAGGGCTACCAAGACGATATCACGCTGGAGAACATCCATGGGCTGGTAGCAGAGAGCAACGAGGAGAATGCAGAGGGGCAGCTGGAGGAAGACAGAGTGGAGGGTAAGAGGTGTTGTTGAGAATAGTTTGGCCCCTTTGAGGTTTTTAGAAGATAAATCAGGATTTTGGAATGAATGAGCCTGCTGCTGTTGAAGTCCATGGAAATTTTGCTGTCCGTTTAGCTGACAAGAGCTGGTGGTGTTGGGATTTTGAAGGGGGAGGAAGAAGCTATATAGATTGGTGAAAACCTTCGCTGCTCCAGGAGCTAAGAAGACCAAACTATTGAGAGCAGGCAGGAAGTGGGAACAACACAAGGGCTTAGAAGAGAGGAGACCTTATGTCCAGAGAAAAGAGTGCTGTTAATTGTTAATAATAGAAGAGGAGGGTCAGAAATGGCCAACATGCACTTGGGGAGTATCCCTAAAAGGGACATGTCAGGTCAAACACCCTCTTTCTGTGACATCCAGTGGAGACTGCAACTATACAGGAGTTGCTAGCATGTGTAGTACTTAGTGTTAGAGCCCTACCAAATTCACGGCCATGAAAAACATGACATGGACCATGAAATCAGACTTCCCCCATGAAATCTAGCTATTGGAGAGGCAGAGAAGGGGCAGGGCTGGGGGCACCCCAGTGGGGGGCTGTTGCCATTCACCGGGCTCTAGCTGCAAGTCGGCTGGGCTGTGGAGGGATAGGACTTCCTCTTTCCCTGTATGGCCACTCTTGGTGGGAGATCAGACCCACCTCCGTGTGCTTTCCCTGGCAGCAGAAGCTCCTCAGCTGTGCTATCTTCAGAGCCCAGCTGAAGGCAGCACAAAAGTGAGGGTGGCAATCCCACGGCCCCCCCTACATCAGCTTTGCAACCCCCCATGACCCTCTCCTGTGTTGGGACCCCCACAATTACAACACCATAAAATTTCAGATGTAAACATCTGAAATTGTGAAATTGACCAATTTTAAAACCCTCTGTCTGTGAAATTGATCAAAATGGACAGTGAATTTGGTAGGGCTCTGTGATGAGCTGGATCACAGAAACCCCTTTGGGACAGCCACCTGATGTGTCTAGACTACCTCTGAGCCCGTTTTCCCTGCCAGCTTGGGACTTCAATACCTTGCCTTGTTTGAGCCAGACACGCTTGCCTGCTGCAAACACAGATCCAAGTCTGAACCACGTCCCCCACAAGCTGCAGGCTTAACTGAAAACAGCTTAAGACGTGCTCCTGTTTCCAGCATTCAGATACCCAGCTCCCAATGGGGTCCAAACCCCAAATAAATCCATTTTACCCTGTATAAAGCTTATACAGGGTAAACTCATAAATTGTTCATGCTATAACACTGATAGAGAGATATGCACACCTGTTTGCCCCCCCTTCCCTCCCCCCAGTATTAATACTTACTCTGGGTTAATTAAGAAGTAAAAAGTGATTTTATTAAATACAGAAAGTAGGATTTAAGTTGTTCCAAGTAATAACAGACAGAACAAAGTAAATACCAAGTAAAATAAAATACTCAAGTCTATCCCTAATACAGTAGGAAACTAAATGCAGGTAAATCTCACCCTCAGAGATGTTCCAATAAGCTTCTTTGATAGACTAGCCTCCTTCTAGCCTGGGTCCAGCAATCACTTACACCCCTATAGTTACTGTCCTTTGTTCCAGTTTCTTTCAGGCATCCTTTCGGGGGTGGAGAGGCTACCTCTTGAGCCAGTTGAAGACAAAATGGAGGGGTTTCCCCAGGGGCTTATATAGTCTCTCTCTTGTGGGTGGAAACCCCTTCTCCTCTCTTATGTAGGATCCAGCTCCAAGATGGAGTTTTGGAGTCACATGGGCAAGTCACATGTCCATGCATGACTCAGTTCCTTACAGACCAATGCCACATTCCCAGAAAATCTCAGATGTGGAATTGGTGTCTCTCAAAGTTCATTGTTAGCTTAAGTGTTTCTTGTTTGGGCACTTACTGAGAATAGTCTTTTCTCAAGAAGCTGACCAACTGCGTCACTGAGGCTACTTAAAATCAGTACATAGCCAATATTCATAACTTTGAATACAAAAATGATACATGCATACAAACAGGATGAATATATCCAATAGATCATAACCTTTGCAGAGATATGTTACATGGTATATCTAGCATAAAACATATTCCAGTTATGTCATAATTACACTCATAAGCAAACTTCTATAAAGCATTATGGGGGTGCAACATCACAGGCCCTACTTATTGTGCCTTCTCTACAGCTGAGTTTGTGTATCTCTGTTACACAGGACACCTGAGCGTATGTCCTCCAAGTGGAAAGGTGTGTTGCAGGCTGTAATGTATTGGGGAGGCCTTTTGATTTCAGTGAGTGGGGTGGTACGTGTGTCCGTGGATGAGAGCTGGATGCATTGCTTGAGGAGGGGCTGCTTTAGGAGCTCTCTCTGGTTGAAGCAGGTGTGTATGTGCCAATGGATGGGAAGGAAATCACATGAGGGGAAGGGTGCTGTGCAAGTAGTCACTGCCCTACAAGTGCTATAACCAAATCAGTGAGCATCCCCATTTTCATTCTTTCTAGCTGCCAGAGAAGATCACATCCAGTTTGGGGACTGTCACATCGGGAAGCCCTACCAGGTGACCTTCACGATAACCAATCGCAGCAAAGCAGACGTGATGAGGTTTGAATGGCCTGCTGCGGCTTCGCTTGTCTTCTCTCCCCAGGTATACAGGGACCACTTTGTTTTCCCCATGCACAAGAGGTTGCTCAGCAAGTTATGTGTAGTTAGCAGAGCACTGATGCAGAGCTAGGTGGCAGTGCTCCTCGCTGCCATGCAGGAGCTCCGGTTTGTGTCTTGGGTCAGTTCTCTGAATCCTTGGGCTTGCAAAGGTGGGAGCTCTGTGGGGGCAGAACTGTCAACTCTCGTGGGAGAATCGTGGGATCCTAACCTGCTGGGAAACTGCTCTTGCTCCCAGAGGGCTCTCAGTTGCAGAATTTCTCTTGCTTATAAAGGTCCATTCTCTTTTTAAAGTACGGTGTGATAGAGCTGTGCCTTCCTGGAGCGCCCTCTTGCGGCAGAACAGGCACATCTGCCTCCGTTTCCCTCCACCAGAGTCCCCAGAAATAGCCCAAACAGTCTTTCTCACTACCAATAGCCCTATTAATTTATTACAAAATCCCCTGCACATAACCCATAACAGTACCTCAAGGAGAGCCCTGGTGCCCTCCCTTTGCCCCCATTCTGACTCTGGCGCCCCTCACCACACTTCACTCCCAGTCTTCAGCCCCCTCTGGCCCACCTCCTTCAGCTCTGCAGCTTAGAGAGCTAGCAAGTGTCTCCCTCTGCTGCTCTCAGCCTTCAGCCCTCTCTGGCTGTCTCTGGCTTGGCTCTCTGGCTCAGGAAGGTTTGCCAGCTTCCTCTGGCTCCCTAGCCCTCAGCCCTTTTCAGCCTCCTGGCACTGGCTTTGGCTCTTGAAAGTCAGTAGGCTTCCTGAGGATACCTCCCTCTTTCCACAGAGGGCCTGCAGGGTGCTCTCTACAGCTGGCCTCAGAGACCTTTCTGACCTCCTGACTCCCACCGGCTCTCCCTAGTCCTTTGTAATCCCCCAGGTGCCACTTCGCCCTCTTCATTGGCCAAACTGGGAATGGCTGTTCTGGCACAGGTGAACTGAACCTCCTTCATTTATGGGGCCAGAAACCCTGTGACACAAGGCCACTGAAGGAGACTGAGTTGCTCTAGATTCTGGTGTCATCTGGATGCTGGTATCCAGCTGTGCATCTTCTTCCCATTAGACCCAGATGGAGCAGCTTCCTAGAGGTGGTCCCTCCAGTGTGTTGTTGCTGGTGTCCATGTGGGGAAGCATGCACCACCATTGCCTAGGCTAGCAATAAACAGAGGTGAATCTGGCACCAAATTCACTGCATGGAAAAATAAAGACTCACATTCTAGCCCTTCCATTTCTTCTCCATGTAGCTCACAATAACAGTCCATTCTTTGCTGGCCACAGACTGACCATGGATGAAATAATGGCATTGGCTCTCTGATCCTCTCCAGGTCGGCCACCTCCATGCTGAATGTTCTAAGGACATCACAGTGACTTTGAAATCTAATGTTCCTGCCACCTTCAAAATGCACAAAGTTAAGTGTAAGGTGTCCAGAATCACCTTCCAGCTTCCTGCGGACCAGGTCCCTGACTGGGACGACCGCCTGCATACCGTCAAGTGGGTGGATGCTCTGAGGAGCCTGACGACCACACGCCCAACAAAGAGGAAGGTAAGAAGTGAGATTATGAGATCAAGTGAAACAAACACAATGGCATTTGGAGCCATCCGTGTAAAGCCTAAAGACAAAGGGTCACATTCACTGCTGACTAATCAGCTCCAGCTGTTCTGCACAAATGTTTAACAGCCAGGGTGATGAACCATCGGAACAAACCACCAAGGGAAGAGGTGGATTTTCCGTTTCTGGATGTCTTCCAATCCAGACTGGAGGCCTTTCTGGAAATAGGAGTTAGCCAAGTTGCGCAGTGGGCTACTGAGCGCAGTGCAGGGGCAGCTGGGTGGAATGCTGTGGCCTCAGTTATAATGGAGGTCAGGCTTGATGATCTAATGGTCCATTTTGTATTTAAAATGTCTTAGTCTGATTTCAGTCAGGAGGGAATTAGACCCAGCAGGTTCTAGTTACAGGTTCCTTGTGGAAGAATGACCCTACTTCCCCATTGTGTGTTTCCGTTACCCTACCTGTACTTTGAAATGAGCTCTCTCCACATTTTAACAGCTGAGATTTCCCTCATGAAATCATTACTGTGTGCAGGGTCGTATTAGACAACAAGTGTTAGCAGGTGGCTTCATTAGCTATGTAGCAGGTCGGCTCAGGTACCATAGAAGTATTTTCTTCAAGAACTCTCTCTCTTTATAGCTTTTACCAGGTCAAACCGAAAAACAGAGGTGATGAATGTTTCAAAGTTCTGGAAGGTTGAATGGAAGGTTGCCAAGAAGACAAATATTTTCTTTATCCATAAGAAGTAGCAGTACCTCCAGGCCTTTCCAATCAATTCCCCTCCACCCTGATCCAGACATGTTTGTCTCACCTGAGGTGGAAAGGAAATTCAGTCTCATTTACTCCCAGTCATGATCTGGAGAAAAACACCCACTGCTAAGAAAAAAGGGAAAGTCAGTCCCTGTTCATTCAGCCATGGGCTTTTTTACACAGGTGTCTGCAGTGGTGGGGTCACTGTATTAACAAGGGGTGGGAGCAATGTGATATTGGTCATTCAGGCCTGCACTCCTTTATGTTTCTTCACCAATTCTGATCTGCAGACACCATTTCCTCAACCCCTCTGCTGGAACACAGGGTTGAGACACAGCCACCTCATAGTGCTCCCACAGACAGTTCTCCCTGTCATCCGGGTGGTGTCTGTTTGCTCCAGAACCAGGGATGCTGGAACAATTTTTATAGTGGGGGTGCTGAGAACCATTGAACCCAACTGTAAATCCTGGATACAATGGAAACTACTTCAAGTCAGGGGTGCTGCAGCACCCTCCACACCCCTAGTTCCAGCACCTATGTCCAGATAATCAATGGCAAAGGAATGGGTGACAGAAGGAAAGTTCAGGATGGTTGTGTCTGAATGGCCCTCACTGTTTTGATGGCTCTGGAGAGGCTCAAGTGCTTAGTCAGGTTACTGTTGTTTTTCTCGTTTCTGTCTGAAGGTGATAGAGACAGACCCCGAACCCGCCCACACTGTTCTGGAAGAGAACAGCCGAGAGCTAGAACTTCAAATCAGTGCCATTGTTGATTACACCCAGTTCAAGCTAGAAACTAACTTGGTGCAGTTCAAGGAGACCTTGCTCCTCCAGACCAGGGTGTTCAGGTGAGTAACTGAGATTACACAGGTTTCAGAGTAGCAGCCGTGTTAGTCTGTAGTCGCAAAAAGAAAAGGAGGACTCAGGAAAGCTTATGCTCAAATAAATTGGTTAGTCTCTAAGGTGCCACAAGTCCTCCTTTTCTTTTTTTGAGATTACCCAGGGACAACTCAGAAAAACTGGTTCTTCTTCGAGCGATGTCCCTGTGAGTGCTCCACCTCAGGTGTTGGTGTGTCCCGGCGCCGTTAATCAGAGATTTTCGGTAGCAGTGTTGGTCTGGGTACCGCGTAAGCACTAGTCATCTTGCGGCACCATTGGCACCTCACCTAGCGCCTGTGCCACCCGATCCCCTCAGTTCCTTCTCAGCCATCCGCAGCCTCCGACAGAGTTCATGCAGCGGCAGAGTCCCAACATCTTTTGCTCAACCTTAACAAATCAAACTAGGTTGCTTAGTAGCGTTTGGTAGTTAAGTAGTGCAGTTAGTCCTGGAGTACCTACTTAGCACTTAAGTAAAGAAAAATCTTTTTTTTACATTAGCTTCTTCCGCAGCGGGAAACCCTGTCCCCGCTACAAAATGCCTAGTTCCACAGGATTTAAGAGATGCGGCTCATTCTGCGAAGCCGTGTCCATCTCTGATGGGCACTCCTTCTGTGTCCGTTGCCTTGGGGAGTTGCACATCCCTCAGAAGTGCACTCACTCTAGCAACCTAACAGCGAGAGCCAGGTGCGACAGAAACCCATGCCTAACGCTGATCCTGGTGGAAAAATCACTGCAGCCGGCCTCTGACACAGGTGAGAAAACCCCCCCCTTCTGGTGGCTCCCCAGGCACAGCCTCAACTGAAGAGAGCAGCCAGTCCCCCAAAAATACATGGAAAGAGCCGCAACCTCCCCACATAGAGAGACACAGAAAAAGAAGCAGTTGCCAACCAGGTGGCTGTCCTCAGTGCTGACCTCCACACAGGTAAGCACCTTTGAGGCATCAGGCACTTTCGGCACCGTCCACACCAGGACCTCTGCCGAGCCCCACTGCAAGGAGAAGGAGTTGAGACGTAATCATGTCTCCTTCTCAACGGCACCAACCACTCCGGTGAGAGACACAGTGCCAAGGCCCTCCCCAGTGGCCATGCCCCCATCCCTGGCACCGGTGAGTACATTGGCACCGAGCTACAGACCCAAGACAACACATAAGCCATCGTCACAGACACCAGTACCATCTAAATCAACAGCATCGACATCGACGGTACTGAAACTAATTCTTACAACATAAAGACCTTGCAGTCTCCTCAGTGCTGCAGTCACCTCATTCAGCCCCGACAGTTCTTCTGTGCATACTAATATACAGCAAATGATATCGCCTGTCACCCCACCTATATCGAGCAATGAGAACAATGATCAAGACGGAAGTCACTTTTCATCTCAACACTCTTCACCCACTGCACGGAGGCCACCTTGGGAACCCATGAGACTCAAAACCCAGTACAGACAAGACGTACAATCTTGGTATGGGCAGCCATGGATGTGCCCACCTATGCCCTTCCCCTTGCAATGGATCCCTTGGGACCCTCGAGCGGCATAGAGGGCTCATCATACCAGACCAGCGACTCCAACCAGGGGTGAAATTGGTCACCCACATCATCCCCTAGCTAGGAGACTTCAGAGGTACACAGGAGAAGAGAGAGAAGAAGGCACAGACCAGAGGTCACATCACCTGCACACAAATCATCGTTATCCCCAGATAAAGCTGTAATGCCACTACCCCCTATCACAGCTGATGACTTCAAACAATTTCAAGAACTGTTTAAACGAGTAGCCATCAGTCAAGATATCCCACCGGAGATGATTCAGGATAACCAGCATAAATTGTTACAAATCCTCCAAACATCTTCATCCTCCAAGATAGCTCTCCCGATAAATGATGCCATCATGGAACCATCGGAGACAATCTGGCAGATTGGTACCATCAATGTGCAAAAGGGCAGACAGAAAATATTATATCCCCACCAAGGGGATGGATTTCCTGTTCTCCCACCCACAGCCCAACTCTCTAGTGGTCAAATCCACAAATCAACACGGGAAACAGCCTCAGTACAGGTCCACCCCTCAGGACAAGAACCACAAAAGGCTCAACCTTTTCAGTTGAAAAGTGTACTCCTCAGCGACACTACGTAAAGTTGCCAACTTTCACGCTGTAAATAAGCAACCCGGATTTCAAAATAAGCCAAAAAACAAGGCTAAAACAAGCCAACCCCAAGACTCTGTGTGACGGGATCCCCAGGGTGCAGTCTAGGACTGTGGGACTGCGGTACCCCCCTGAACTCTCTCCAGCCTGGGCTGTCTCTTACAATGCCTTGCTAGTGACCAGCAGCAAACCCCTCCAGGTGCTGTTATCACTCAGCACAACCACATGTGGAGCCCCACACCCAACTAGATTGCATGAAGCTCCCAGAGTCACTCATGAATCACACAGAGAAAGGCACCAGCCAAATCCCACCCCCAGCTTCCAGCACTGTACCCCAGGAATATACCATCTTACACTGCTCAAGATGAGCAATGCAGATTTATTATTTGGTTCACCACTTCATCAATGTAAAGTGGATATACACCAGCCTTTGCAAAACGTGAGCAGATTTGCCACACACTTCATACAAACTCACTGGTAAAGATAAACAGTAAAACAAATTTATTGACTACAAAAGATTTTAAGTGATAGGCAAAAAGTCAGAGTTCGTTACCAAAAGAAAACAAAATATAAGCATGCAGTCTAAACTCTCAACCCTATTAGACTGGGCAGCATCTAGGTTAAGCAGTTTTTTTCACCCCAATGGATATTGCAGTTCATAGTACACAGATTTTACCCTTGAAATCTGAGCCAGTCCTTTCAGTTGGAGATTTCAGAGTGTCCTTGTTGCTTGTAGCATAGGTGGGTGAAGGATAAAGGCCAAGCATAGGCCCCCTGTTTTAGGTTTTATACCCTCAGTCCATGTGCTTGGGAGCACAAGTCCAGGCATGTCTGGGGGGCATTGCTGAGTCTCCAGGCAAGGATGAGCAATTCCCCTGGCGTGGCCTTGTGCAGATGAGTCATTGAATTGTAGTTCCCTTGCTGGACAATGGCTGTTTATGGTTGTTTGACACCCCTCTGGGTACTGGTTACTTTCCTTGCTGTTGCCTCCGGGAGCTAATATCTGGCTGAGCCAGGCAAAAACCAAGAACTTTAAATTGTTTAAAGCACAGTCCACATGCACATCATGTCGCCCCACCTGCAGGTCACCACGCACGGGCATGCAGGCAATGCAGCAGCTGGAGCCAAATGCCAATCACCATACGTAAAAAACCCTAATAAGCCCAAAACTAGCCAATGCTAGCCAACTCAGCCTAAAACAAGCCGAATTTCTGCTTATTTTCCATGGATTTGGACACAAAAACATCACCCACAACAAAGACAATACAAACTACAAAGAAACAGACAGCAGCTACAGAGCTGGAGAACATCTCAAAGTCAGCCCTCAACATCGCGACTGGCTTCCTCCAAACAACAGTTTTGAATATTTGGTTGAGGGTCTGAACGACCTCCCCCACTATACAGCGCCAATACCATGTTTCTTTGACCATTGACTACGTCCATTTTACCAAGCCTGGGCATTGATAACAATGGGTCAATGGGTTGTGGAGTTTGTAAGACTGGGCTATGCCATCCCCTTTCTCTCCCACCCCCCCTTCCTCAGCTCCTTCCCTGTCCCTCTTCAGGGACCCTTCTCATGAGCACCTTTTAAGACAGCAAGTAAACCATCTTCTACAGTTAGGTATCGTGGAGCAAGTTGCCCTACAACACAGAGGGGAGGGTTTTTACTCCCACTATTTCTTGACCCAGAAGAAAAATGGTGGCTGGAGACCCATTCTGGATCTCAGAAAGCTCAACAAATTTGTACAAACCCAAAAATTGAAGACTGTCACACTGACCACGATAATACCAGTGCTAGAAAGGGGGGACTGGTTTTCAGCCCTCGACCTACAAGATGCATATTTTCACATCATCATACACACCCCTCACAGACAGTTTCTACAGTTCACAGTGGGGGGCAATCACTGTCTATACAGAGTACTACCTTTCAGCCTCTCCACCTCATCAAGAGACTTTCCCAAAATCCTTGCAGTAGTGGTGGCACTTACAGAAATGAGGGATAATGATTTGCCCATACGTAGATGATTGTCTACTGAAAGGCCTGACTCAAGAAGAAGCGATAAACATTGTGCAGAAAACTATCCCCCTCTTTCAGAATCTAGGGTTACAAATAAATGAATAAAATCAACACTACTTCCAATAGAACAACTGGACTTCATCGGGGTACACCTCGATTCCACAGAGGCCAGAGCTTCATTACCCATGAGCAGAGTCGTAACATTGACCGGCCTCATCTAAGTAGTCAACAACAGCCTTCAAACATCAGCATGAACCTGCTTACAACTATTAGGTCACATGGTGGCCACAATGTTAGTGGTAAGACACACAAGACTTCATATGCGCTTCCCACAAGGCTAACTGAGCTCAGTATACATCCCCAGCAAACACAGCCTGAACAAGAGACTAACAGTGCCACCAAAAGTCATGGTCTCCTTACAATGGTGGACAAAACCAGAGAATGTGTGCATGGGGATCCCCTTTCAGCAGGATCCACCATCAATAAGAATCACGATGGATGCTTTGTTGAGAGGCTGGGGAGCCCACCTGAACCAACTCACTGTTCAAGGCAGGTGGTCAACAGCGGAAACCCGACTATACATCAATCTACTAGAGCTATGTGCAATACTCAATGCCTGCAGGCACTTCCTACCAAGCACAAAGAACCAGTCAGTGGATAATGACCAACAATATAGCATGCATGTGCTATATCAGTCACCAAGGAGGAGCTCGCTCTTACTCATTATGCACCGAGGCCATGAAACTGTGGAGCTGGTGCATACACCACAAAATAAATATCTCGGCCTCCTATCTCCCAAGATGCCAGAACATGACACCGGACACACTAAGCAGACAGTTTTTCCAGGAACACAAATGGGAAATAAACAACAGAATCCTACAGTCAATATTTCAATGATGGGGCTTCCCCCCGTCAACCTATTCGCATCATCACTAAACCACAAGTGCCCACTCTTTTGCTCCAGATCAGGACTGGGATCCCAGTCACTGGGAGATGCCTTCCTCATCACATGGGATGCATCACTCATGTATGCATTCCCACAGATCCCACTGATCTCACAAGTGATACAGAAGATATGTGCTGAAAAGCACATCATACTGATAGTCCCAATGTGGCCCAGGCAGACCTGGTACCCTTATCTGATGCGCATGGCAGTATGCACCCCATGAACTCTCCCACTGCGGGCAGACCTCGTCTCACAGAACAAAGGCAGGACGCTCCACCCAAATCCAGAGAAACTTCACCTGAAAGCCTGGCTCCTTCATGGTTCAAACATGACAAATTAGCCTGTTCAGAACAAGTTAAACACATGTGTCAGGGTTCCCTCCCCACTCTGAACTCTGGGGTACGGATGTGGGGACCCGCATGAAAGACCCCCCCTAAGCTTATTTCTACCAGCTTAGGTTAAAAATTTCCCCAAGGCACAAATTCCTTTCCTTGTCCTTGGATGGTATTGCTGCCACAACCAAGTGATTTAGACAAAAATTCAGGAAAAGGGTCACTTGGAGTCCCTAGTTTCCCAAAATATTTCCCCAAGTCCCTTCACACCCTTTCCTGGGGAGGCTTGAGAATAATGTGAGTACTGACCAGACCCTGTGTCTCTAGGACACTGAAAATCAATCAGGTTCTTAAAGGAAGAACTTTATTTAAAGAAAAAGTAAGACTCACACCTGCAAAAATTAGGATGGAAGGTAACTTTACAGGGTAATAAAAAGATTTAAAACACAGAGGATTCCCCTCTGGGCTCAGCTTCAAAGTTACAAAAAACAGGAATAAACCTCCCTCTTAGCATCGGGAAAATTCACATGCTAAAACAAAAGATAATTTAACGTATTTCCTTGCCCTTACTTACAATTTTTGTAATCTTAGATGCTCATTTCAGGTATGTTTTCAGGAGATGTTTTTCCTGCCTGGTCTCTCTGTCCATCCAGAGAGGGAACACCGAAAGGGGCACAAACAAAACCTCTCCCCCCAGATTTGAAAGTATCTTCTTTCCTTATTGGTCCTTTTGGTCAGGTGCCAACCAGGTTATTTGAGCTTCTTAACCCCTTACAGGTAAAGATTCAGTACAGCTGCTCAGGAGGGATTTTATGCTACCCGTAGCTGTATGTTTATGACAATGTTACTAAATAGCAGGAGATCAACCACTTGCAATACTTACCTCCAAAAATGGAAAAGGTTCACAGTATGATGTCAACAAAAACAGTTAACCGCAGTTACAGCACCACTCCCATTAGTGCTGGACTACATGCTAGAACGGAAGAAATTGGGTCTCTCGACAAGCTCAATTAAAGTACACCTCACAGCTAGTATAGCCTTTCATCATAAGATCAAGGGAATCTTGATATTTGCACACCCAGTCACCAACTGTGTCCTCACCAGCATACAGAACATTTACCCAGAAGTCCGACAACCTACATCAGCATGGTGTTTAAATCTAGTGCTTAAATGCCTCACTAGACCCCCCATTTGAGCCCTTAGCTACCTGCTCCCTGCTTCATCCATCGATGAAGATTGCATTCTTGGTCACAATCACCTCCACTCAACGAGTAATGAGATAGGGGTGCTCATGGCTGACCCCTTTATACCGTATTCTTTAAAGACAAGGTCACATTGAGACCACACCCAAAATTCTTACCTAAAATATCAACATCCTTCCATATAAACCAACCCATACACCTTCCTATGTTTTATCCCAAACCACATGGGTGCTCACAAGAGACTATCTGACGTACACTAAGTGTCAGACGAGCAATAGCATTTTCTTTAGGCAGAACCAAGCCTTTCTGGAAGTCCTTAGACTTTTTATTTCCACAACAGAGTGCTCCAAGGGATGTGCAGTATCCATGCAGAGACTATCTAAATGGATCTCTACCTGCATCCAACTCTGTTATTGAACAAATAACACAGAACCCCCAGAGGGGATCAGATTCCACTCTACTTGCTCAGTAGCAATGTTCATGGAGTTCCTGAACAGCGTACCGATAATAGACACATGCAGAGCAGCAGTAGCGTCGCTAGGGGGGGAGCGGGGCAGCGGCCGCTCTCCCCCCGAGCAGAAGTGGCACCTTTTTTAATTTTTACTCACCCGGCGGCGTGCCGGGTCTTTGGTGGCAGGTCCGGCAGCACGCCGGGTCTTCAGTGGCACGTGCTTGTACTCGCCTGGCGGCACTCTGGGTCTTCAGCGTTGGGTCCTTCACTCGCTCCGGGTCTTCAGCGGCACTTCAGCGTTGGGTCCTTCACTCGCTCCGGGTCTTCGGCGGCACTTCAGTGTCGGGTCCTTCACTCGCTCCGGTCTTCGGTGGCATTTCAGCAGAGGGGGGTCCTTCAGTGCGAGTGAAGGACCCGATGCCGACGTGCCGCCGAAGACCCAGAGCGAGTGAAGGACCCAACGCCGAAGACCCGGAGCACCGCCGGGTGGGTACAAGCAGGTGGTGCCTTTTTTATCTCCGCTCCCCGTTTCCTCCACCTGGCTACACCACTGCAGAGGGGCTGCCTGGGCCTCTGTGCACACTTTCACAAACCATTATGCAATCACTCAAAGCTCAAGGTCAGATGCTATAATGGGCCTCACCATGCTCTCTTCGGTGGCCCAACTGAATCTGAAGCCCCTTTCATCCCCAGTGGGGCACTGCTCTACGATCACCTGAAATGGAGCACCCACAGGGACAGCACTTGAAGAAGAGAGGGTTACTCACCCTGTGCAGTAACTGAGGTTCTTCAGGATGAGTGTCCTTGTGGGGGCTCCACCGCCCACCCTCCTCCCCTCTACGTCGGAGTTTGCAGTAAGGACTCTACGGTAGAGAAGGAACTGAGGGGTTGGTCACGTGTGCGCTGGAAGAGGTGCCAGGAGCACCAAGAGACGACTAGTGCGCATGCGCGACTCAGACGGACACAGCTGCCAAAACTCTCCATCAACAGCTCTGGGACACACCCACACCTGAAGTGGGGCACCCACAGGGACGCACATCACGAAGAACCTCAGTTACTGCGCAGGGCGAGTACCCATCTCTTCTACCAGCGAAGGAAGTGGTATTACCCAGCCAGGGCCAACTTGCTCCAGAGTACAGCTAAGCTGCAGGTGTCCGCGTTGGGACAGTGGGAGGCTCCACGCTCTTACATTAGCCTGCGAGCTTCCAGGAATTTGGGTAGTTTGTTTGCTGTTGTTTCTGACCGCTGATAAGCACCAGGAGGCAGAAGAGTTGCTACTGCTTTTGCCAGGGCTCTTGGTGCCTGTCAGAAGTCTCAGTCCCGAGGGTTGCCATGGCATTGTGTTCTGCAGTCCAGACCTTATCCCACATCCTGGCCAGAGCCAAGTTCTGGTATTTACGTTCTGCCTCCCAGCTCCCTCCTTTGCGCTAGAGAAACCGTCCTGGATCCCATTCTGCCTCACAGAGCCTGGTGTCACTGATATAAATAAGTCCCATAAATAAAGCAAGGTGCTGTGCAGTATTGCTGACACCAGATATTTCCCACAGTCCTCCCTAGAACTGACTACATTTATTTTGGTCCCTAGAGTGACTCCTGTACCAGTTAGGGCCCAAGCCTACAAGCCATTTGTTGGAGTCATTCTTACCCTGGTTACACACTGCCAGCATTCACCCCAGAGTACTGACACTCCTGAAAACAGGCCTTATTTCACTGACGGCAAATGCCAAAGTTACCAGACGTGTAACAGGTTTGTCAGTTGCAAGATGCAGAAGTAGAAATCCTTCTACTCTCACAAGCCGCCGGTGGCAGCTCCTGTGGGTATAATATGGGTTGGTGCAGGGGGGGTGCTAGGGATTCTCCTGGGGCCCCTCACTCCCAGGCAGGCAGGAGACACTGTAGAACCATCTGCTGAAATGTGTGGGCCACATTCTGCTCCCCTTCCTCAAGCTGAATAGCACTTGTGGACCCATTCTGAATGATGCAACAGCTTGCAGAGCAAAGCACTACTCAGCATGAGTAAGGGTGTCAGAATCTAACCCTAGGTGATTTTTCAGTGCTTGCTTAGCCCTTCTATGAGACCTTATTTCTTCTCCCTTTTGCCCTGCTGCCTTTGCAGGTTCCAGCTGTCCAATAAGGGGAATGTGGCGCTGGAGTACTCCTGGAAGGTGGTCATGGAAGACAGCAGAAGGGCAGTCAACTTTACCGAAGAACCGTTGCCATGCAGTCCTGAAGGTATAGCAATCAGCCCCCTCCCCACGGCACCTGGTGCTCCCCACAGCAGCTTCCTCCTGTAACCCATAGGGGCTTTACAGCATTCAGGGAACCTGAGAGCTCAGGGAGCAGACTGGGCCTCTTTGCCTGAGGCACCAACACAGCACAGTTCTGAAGGTGACATCATAGCTCTGCTTCCCTCCCCATGTCCTCCCCCATCATCCTCAGGCAAGTGGCTTCTTTCAGGTTTGGATAAAGAGTCCCTCTGATTGCTTTCTTTCCAGCTCCCCCCACCTTCAGAGTGCCCAGAACTGGTACGGCAGAGCTGCTGGGCACTGTGCAAAGGTCAGAGAGGTCAAGGGAGGAGAGAAGTTAGGGCCACACATTGGGGGGCGTTCAGAAGCTGAAAAGGGAGCATGGGGGCAGTCCTGTTGGAGGATCGCAGGGTAATGGAATCCAGGTCACTGGTAGGGTGACCTGGTGTCCAGTTTTCAACCGGAACAGCCGGTCAAAAAGGGTCCCTGGGCCGTTAAAAGTCTGGTCGGCAGTGCTGCAACACTAAGGCAGGCTAGTCCCTACCTGTCCTGGCTGGCACCACGCTGCACCCTGGAAGCGACCAGCAGGTCCGGCTCCTAGGCGGCGGGGAAGGGAGGGCCATGGGGCGCCACACGCTAGATCTGCACTGGGGTCGGGGGGCAGTGCCTGTGGATGAGAGCAGTGCATGGAGCCTCCTGGCCCCCAGTCTAGGACCCGAACTTGCTGGCTGCTTTTGGGGCACATGCAGCATGGTGCCAGGACAGGCAGGGAGCCTGCCTTAGCCCCCCCAGGAACCACCCGAGGTAAGCCCACCCCAGAGCCCTTACCCCTTCCTGCACCACAATCCCCTGCCTGAACCGCAGCCCCCTCCCTCACTCCAAATCCCTCAGCCCCACCCCCCCAGCCCGGAGCCCCCTCCTGCACCCCAAACCCCTCATCCCCGGCTGGAGTCCTCAGCCCCTCCCATACCCCAACTCCCTTCCCTAGCCTGGAGCCTTCTCCCACGCCCTGAATCCCTTATTTCTGGCCCCACCCCAGAGCCAACACCCGCAGCTAGAGCCCTCACCCACTCCCGCACCCCAACTCCCTGCCCCAGCCCAGTGAAAGTGAGGGAGGGTGTGGGAGAGCGAGGCACCAAGGGAGGGGGAATGTAGTGAGCGGGGGGGCGGGGCCTCGTGGCAGGGTTGGTGAAGGGGCAGGGCCTCAGGGAAAGGGTAGGGCTCAGGTGTTTGATTTTTTGCGACTAGAAAGTTGGCAACCCTAGTCACTGGGGGAGAGGTAGGAGCTGGGTTGCTGTTGGAGGGAAACAGGGATGCATGTCTTTGATTAAATGTTTGTTTAAAAAGAAGAAAAAGATGCGAAAATACCCAGATGTGGTGTCAGGAAGCAGCTGTGCCCCAGATCCAAGAGCAGCACGGGCAGTTCAGAGCCTGCATTCTGAGTCATCACTCAGCATTTTGCGGCAGAGATATGGAATCATAGAATAGTAGAATTACAGGACTGTAAGGGACCTTGAAAGGTCTTCAAGTCCAGTCCCCTGCACATTATCTTTCTGGGTACTGAAGTTTAGCTGACTGGTCTGTAATTCCCCAGGTTCTCCTTATTCCCCTTTTTATAGCTTGGCACTATCTTTTCCCTTTTCCAGCCCTCTGGAATCTCTTCTGTCTTCCATGACTTTTCAAAGATAATCAGTAATGGCTCAGACATCTCCTCAGTTAGCCCCTTGAGTATCCTAGGATGTATTTCATTATGCTCTGATGACTTGAAAATATCTAACTTGTCTAAGTAATTTTTAACTTCTTCTTTCCCTATTTTAGACTGTGATCCTACCTCATTTTCACTGGCGTTCACTATATTAGACGTCCAGTCAATACTAATCTTTTTGGTGAAAACTGAAACAAAAAAGTCATTTAGCACTTCTGCCATTTCCACCTTTTCTGTTATTGCTCCTCTGTCCTCCCCACCCACATTGATGAATTATTGTTTTCCCCCCTCTTAGGCCCTGATTCAACAAGGCCCCTAAGCATGTACATAACTTCAAACACAGACATGCTTAATGTTATGCACACGCTTAGTAGCCTTGTTGAACTGGGGCCATAATATAGACATATTTTGCAAGCAGGAGGAAAAGTATTTGTAATTAAAGCTGCATTTTTGTTTTTATGATGGTCTCATACATGCAGCAGCAGGGTCTGTTCAATTATGTGGTGTTCTCTCCCAACATGGCCTAGCTTGCTCTGTTTGAGGCATGAGGGTGCTTTGCTAACTATTTCTGTGCCTCTTTAACATGTCTTCAGCAGCTGTGCAGCGTCTTATGCAGCCAGCTACCAAAAGGGTGAGAAGGACAAGGACCGGACTTTTTATGAGTAAAACTAACATCAGCAGTTAAATTAGTTAGGATGGAAATGAGCACTATCAATCCTCATGCTCAAGGCATAAACTCATTACCAAGTGGGTCAGGAAGGAAATTCTCCTGCAGTGTAATGTATAAATTGGTGTACTGGAGGAATTTAACATCTGGCAATGGCCACGCCCTGAGTCATAGACTCATAGATATTAAGGTCAGAAAGGACCATTATGATAATCTAGTCTGACCTCCTGCACAATGCAGGCCACAGAATCTCACCCACCCACTCCTGCAATAAACCTCTCTCCTATGTCTGATTTAATCATGATTTAAAGACTTCAAGATGCAGAGAATCCTCCAGCCAGTGACCCGTGCCCCATGCTACAGCGGAAGGTGAAAACCCCCCAGGGCCTCTTCCAATCTACCCTGGAGGAAAATTCCTTCCCGACCCCAAATATGGCGATCCGCTGAACCCTGAGCATGTGGGCAAGATTCACCAGCCAGATACCCAGGAAAGAATTCTCTGTAGTAACTCAGATCCCATCCCATCTAACATCCCATCACAGGCCATTGGGCATATCTACCACTAATAGTCAAAAATCAATTAATTGCCAAAATCATGTTATCCCATCATACCATCTCCTCCATAAACTTATCGAGTTTAATCTTGAAGCCAGATAGGTCTTTTGTCCCCACTGCTTCCCACGGCTATTCCAGAACTTCACTCCTCTGATGGTTAGAAACCTTCCTCTAATTTCAATTCTAAACTTCCCGATGGCCAGTTTATATCCATTTGTTCTTGTGTCCACATTGGTACTGAGCTTAAATAATTCCTCTCCCTCTCCGGTATTTATCCCTCTGATATATTTATAGAGAGCAATCATATCTTCGCTCAACCTTCTTTTGGTTAGGCTAAACAAGCCAAGCTCTTTGAGTCTCCTTTCAGAAGACAGGTTTTCCATTCCTTGAATCATCCTAGTAGCCCTTCTCTGTACCTGTTCCAGTTTGAATTCATCCTTCTTAAACATGGGAGACCAGAACTGCACACAGTATTCCAGGTGGGGTTTCACCAGTGCCTTGAATAACGGTACTAACACCTCCTTATCTCTACTGGAAATACCTCGCCTGATGCATCCCAAGACCGCATTAGCTTTTTTCATGGCCATATCACATTGGCGGCTCATAGTCATCCTGTGGTCAACCAATACTCCGAGGTCCTTCTCCTCCTCTGTTACTTCCAACTGATGCATCCCCAGTTTATAACTAAAATTCTTGTTATTAATCCCTAAATGCATGACCTTACACTTCTCACTATTAAATTTCAGCCTATTACTATTACTCCAATTTACAAGGTCATCCAGATCCTCCTGTATGATATCCCGGTCCTTCTCTAAATTGGCAATACATCCCAGCTTTGTATCATCCGCAAACTTTATTAACACACTCCCATTTTTTGTGCCGAGGTCAGTAATAAAAAGATTAAATAAGATTGGTCCCAAAACCGATCCCTGAGGAACTCCACTGGTAACCTCCCTCCAGTCTGACAGTTCACCTTTCAGTATAACCCGCTGTAGTCTCCCTTTTAACCAGTTCCTTATCCACCTTTCAATTTTCATATTGATCCCCATCTTTTCCAATTTAACTAATAATTCTCCATGTGGCCCTGTATCAAATGCCTTACTGAAATCGAGGTAAATTAGATCCACTGCGTTTCCTTTGTCTAAAAAATCTGTTACTTTCTCAAAGAAGATCAGGTTGGTTTGGCACAATCTACCTTTTGTAAAACCATGTTGTATTTTGTCCCATTTACCATTAACCTCAATGTCCTTAACTACTTTCTCCTTCAAAATTTTTTCCAAGACCTTGCATACTACAGATGTCAAACTAACAGGCATGTAGTTACCCGGATCACTTTTTTTTCCTTTCTTAAAAATAGGAACTGTGTTAGCAATTCTCCAGTCATACGGTACAACCCCTGAGTTTACAGATTCATTAAAAATTCTTGCTAATGGGCTTGCAATTTCATGTGCCAATTCCTTTAATATTCTTGGATGAAGATTATCTGGGCCCCCCCCGATTTAGTTCCATTAAGCTGTTCAAGTTTCGCTTCTACCTCAGTTATGGTAATATCTACCTCCATATCCTCATTCCCATTTGTCATGCTACCATTATCCCTAAGATCCTCATTAGCCTTATTAAAGACTGAGGCAAAGTATTTGTTTAGATATTGGGCCGTGCCTAGATTATCCTTAACCTCCACTCCATCCTCAGTGTTTAGCGGTCCCACTTCTTCAGGGTGCTCTGGACCATTGGGCTGTTCCATTATGCCCCTGCTTTGTGGTTTGATGGCTATTGCTAGCTGTGGAAGCTTGATAAACAGAGGAAGAGAAGACCAGATACTGCAATATGCACCAGTGCTATTCCTTGATCACTTAATGCCTGCCTACCTTTTCAGCTGAAAGGACATACACACAATGAGCCACATTCTGCCCTCCGATTCATCTGTACAACCCTGCTAACCAGGCATGGATGTACCTGTGGGCATGATTTGTTCAGACCAGCATGATGGGGTGTCTTTCAGTATTTCGATTTCATGCCTTTGTATGGAACTTTTCTAGGTGTTTTTCAGCATATGTATTCTCCCCAGCTGCCCCTTCTGCCTGCCCTTTGCCCTCATTTTCCCACTACTCCTTGGCTCTCACTTGGATGAGGAGTTGGTAAGAGGCAGTGCAGAAGTGATGACATGAAGCCTCATTACACCTTTCATTAACGCAGGTTGGAATTATCCTTGGAAAGGGTTTGCAAAGGGGGATAGCCTTTGTGTGGTCTTTAAGCCAAATCCCCTCAGCTTCTGTCCATAGTACGGAATCAGGGGGTCTTGGGCTTAGAACAAGAGGTTTCGTCCTCAAAGACAAATCCAGTGAAACTGACCTAACCACCCATTCCTTAACACAGGGGAGTTCCCATCTGCCACGTCTGCTGCCTCCACCAAACTACCCTGCAGCCAACCCGCTAGCCAGCTAGGCAGTGTTCTGGAGAGTGTCTCATCCTTCCTGTGTGCTGTTGCTGCTCTCCCTCCATTCTCCATGGAACCCAGCAGCGGCATCATCCCAGCCGGGAAGAAGCAGCAGTTCCTGTTGAAATTCTCCCCACTGGAAGTGGGAGAGTTTGAGGGCCACCTACTCTGCAGGTAGGAAACACTCTGGATGGATCGCATCTTGACAAGTTCTAATAACACGGAATTATTGTCCAAAGGACTTTGGTGTAAATGGGATTTGGTGCTCTCTGAAATGGATGGACCAAGAATGCAGTCGAGGAAAGGTGGGGCATCAAAAACCTAGAGCTTTGTTCAGTCCCAGCTTGGAAGCCTTTAGCCCTGGGACCAAACCTGTGCCATCCCTTAGGATCCCTTAGGCTGTTTACTCTGGAGGGAAGGTGATCAGGGATGAAAAAGAATCATAGAAGATTAGGGTTGGAAGAGACCTCAGGATGTCATCTAGTCCAATCCCTTGCTCAAAGCAGGACCAACACCAACTAACTCATCCCAGTCAGACCTTAAAAACCTCTAAGGATGGAGATTCCACTACTTCTCTAGGTAACTGTCAAGGTTCCTCCCCCACTCTGAACTCTAGGGTACAGATGTGGGGACCTGCATGAAAACCTCCTAAGCTTACTTTCACCAGCTTAGGTTAAAACTTCCCCAAGGTACAAATTAATTTTATCCTTTGTCCCTGGATCTCCACTGCCACCACCAAACTCTAACTGGGTTTACTGGGAAACGTAGTTTGGACACATCTTTCCCCCAAAAATCCTCCCAACCCTTGCACCCCACTTCCTGGGAAAGGTTTGGTAGAAATCCTCACCAATTTGCATGGGTGACCACAGACCCAAACCCTTGGATCTGAGAACAATGAAAAAGCATTCAGTTTTCTTACAAGAAGACTTTTAATAGAAGTAAAGAAATCCCCTCTGTAAAATCAGGATGGTAGATACCTTACAGGGTAATTAGATTCAAAATGTAGAGAATCCCTCTAGGCAAAACCTTAAGTTACAAAAAAGACACACAGACAGGAATAGTCATTCTATTCAGCACAGTTCCTTTCTCAGCCATTTAAAGAAATCATAATCTAACACATACCTAGCTAGATTACTTACTAAAAGTTCTAAGACTCCATTCCTATTCTATCCCTGGCAAAAGCAGCATACAGACAGACCCAGACTTTGTTTCTCTCCCTCCTCCCAGCTTTTGAAAGTGTCTTGTCTCCTCATTGGTCATTTTGGTCAGGTGCCAGCAGGTTACCTTTAGCTTCTTAACCCTTTACAGGTGAGAGGATTTTTCCTCTGGCCAGGAGGGATTTTAAAGGGGTTTACCCTTCCCTTTATATTTATGACAGTAACCCATTCCAGTGCTTCACCACCCTCCTAGTGAAATATTTTTTCCTAACATCCAACCTAGACCTCCCACTTGAGACCATTGCTCCTTGTTCTGTCATCTGCCACCACTGAGAACAGCCGAGCTCCATCCTCTTTGCGACCCCCCTTCTCTTCTGCTGCTATCAAATCCCCCCCTTCTCTTCTGCAGACTAAATAAGCCGAGTTCCCTCAGCCTCTCCTCATAGGTCATGTGCCCCAGCCCCCTAATCATTTCCGTTGCCCTCCGCTGGAGTTTCTCCAGTTTGTCTACATCCTTTCTGTAGTGGGGGCCCAAAACTGGACACAATACTCCAGGTATGGCCTTACAAGTGCCGAATACAGGGGTATAATCACTTCCCTCGATCTGCTGGCAATGATCCTACTAATGCAGCCCAATACGCCATTGGCCTTCTTGGCAACAAGGGCACACTGCTATCTAATATCCAGCTTCTCATCCACTGTAATCCCCAGGTCCTTTTCTGTTGAACTGCCACTTAGCCAGTCAGTCCCCGGCCTGTAGCAGTGCATGGGATTCTTCCGTCCTAAGTGCAGTCCTTGTTGAACCTCATCTGATTTCTTTTAGCCCAATCGTCCAATTTGCCTAGGTCACTCTGGACCCTATCCCTACCCGCCAGGGTATCTACCTCCCACCCCGCCCCAGCTTAGTGTCATCCACAAACTTGCTGAGGGTGCAATACATCCCATCATCCAGATCATTAATGAAGATGTTGAACAAAACCGGCCCCAGAACAGACCCCAGGGGCACTCCACTTGATACCGGCTGCCAACTAGACATGGAGCCATAGATCACTACCCGTTGAACCTGACAATCTAGCCAGCTTTCTATCCACCTTATAGTCCATTCATCTAGCCCATACTTCCTTAACTTGCTGGCAAGAATACTGTGGGAGACAGTATCAAAAGCATTGCTAAAGTCAAGGTATATCATGTCCACCACTTTCCCCATATCCACAGAGCCAGTTATCTAATTATAGAAAGCAGTCAGGTTGGTCAGGCATGACTGGCCCTTGGTGAATCTATGTTGTCTGTTCCTGGTCACCTTCCTCTCCTCCAAGTGCTTCAAATGGATTCCTTGAGGACCTGCTCCATGATTTTTCCAGGGACTGAGGTGAGGCTGGCTGGCCTGTAGTTCCCTGGATTCTCCTTCTTCCCTTTTTTAAAGATGGGCACTACATTAGCCTTTTTCCAGTCATCCAGGACCTCCCCCGATCACCATGAGTTTTCAAAGATAATGGCCAATGGCTCTGCAATCACATCAAACAACTCTCTCAGCACTCTCGGATGCATTAGATCCGGCCCCAGGGAGTTGTTCATGTCCAGCGTTTCTAAATAGTCACCTGGTCACCTGCCATGTTTTCTGTTCTTTCTGTTTATCAGGATGGTTTGTTCCTATGCCTTCAATAAGGCTTTTTTAAAATACAGCCAACTCTTCTGGACTTCTTTCCCCCTCATATTAGCCTCCCAGGGGATCCTGCCCATCAGTTCCCTGAGGGAGTCAAAGTCTGCTTTTCTGAAGTCCAGGGTCCATATTCTGCTGCTCTCCTTACTTCCTTTTGTCAGGATCCTGAACTCAACCATCTCATGATCACTACTGCCCAGGTTGCCACCCACTTCTACTTTCCCTGCCAATACTTCCCTGTTTTGTGAGCAGTGGGTCAAGAGGATCAGGCCCCCAGTTGGTTCCTCCAGCACTTGCACCAGGAAATTGTCCCCAACACTCTCCAGAAACTTCCTGGATTGTCTGTGCATTGCTGTATTGCTCTCCCAGCAGATGTCAGAGTGTTTGAAGTCCCCCATGAGAACCAGGGCCTGTGATGTGGAAATGTCTGTTAGTTGTCCAAAGAAAGCCACGTCTACCTCATCCTCCTGGTCTGGTGGTCAAGAGCAGACGCTCACCACAACATCGCCCTTGTTGCTCTCACCTCCAAAGTTAAACCAGAGACTCTCAACAGGCTTTTCTGCAGTTTCATACTGGAGCTCTGAGCAGTCATACTGCTCCCATACATGCAGTGCAACTCCCCCACCTTTTCTGCCCTGCCTGTCCTTCCTGAACAGTTTATACCCATCCTGACAGTGCTCCAGTCTTGTGAGTTACCCCACCAAGTTTGTTATTCCAGTCACATTATAGTTCCTTAACTGTGCCAGGACTTCCAGTTCTCCCTGCTTGTTTCCCAGGCTTCTTGCATTCATGTACAGGCACCTAAGATAACTAGCCAATTGCCCAACTTTCTCAGTATGAATCAGGAGGCCTCCCCTGTTGCATGCTCCTCCTTCTGTTTCCTCCCAGTATCCCACTCCCCCACTTACTTCTGAGCTTAGGTCTCCATCCCCCGGCGAACCTAGTTTAGAGCCCTCCTCACTAGGTTAGCCAGCCTGCCTGTGAAGATGCTCTTCCCTCTCTTCGTTAGGTGGATTCCATCTCTTCCTAGCAATCCTTCCTCCTGGGAACCTGAAACATACTGGGAAAACTCACTTTAAAAAAATGTTTAAAATGGGGGTTGGGAACAAGTAGGATTCCGCCTTTCAGAGATGGATGGTAAGTAATTCACAGTCCTCCTGCAGCCCCTTTGCCTGGCTTGTACCATTCTGGTGGAGTCCTAATGACTAATACTAATTTACCTTGGGTATGGGAAATCACTTAAGCCCCAAGAGGTTCGATCACTAGTACTGGCTTTTGGATGAGTATGGAAACTTAGCAAGGGCTTATCCATATTGAGTCACCAACGACCTCCAGTGTGTTTATCAGTAAAGGTGTCACTTTTCTCGCACTGAGGAATTACTATACATTTGTCTCTTTTGCTGCCTCATCACCACAAAGTGAGCTTCCATTTAATTCACTGCTTGGTACATCAGAGAGAGAGGACGTGAAAGCTGTGTACAACAAAGCCATAAAACTGGCCCTCTGCCTTTGATAACACTAACTGGTCCATTTCTTCTCAGTATCCCCAACCTGAAGCCCAATCACCAATGCCCCGTAGTGGCTGTGAAGGGGAGAAGCCTCCTGCCATACTGCCATTTCGACCTGGAGGACTCTGACTACCTCACCGCAAACAGGCGCAACCCAGAGCTGCGAGGGCCGCGGGGGGCTGCACTGGATCCCAACACCAGGGTGATAGAGTTTGCATCCGTCGGAGTGCATGCTTGGAACAGCAGGTGGGCATGGAGAAGGCTTGACTTGCTGACTACTGGCTATTCACAACAACTCAGCCAGAGACCCACCAGCTCAACCTTCTAAACTCCTTGTGGCACAGCTGCACCGTTCCTATGGTCCAGCTCTCAGTAGATCACTTGGGGCTCTGGGAAGACAGGAGCAACATAGACTAGCCATCCCTGCTTCCACCATCCAGTCCTGCAACAAACGTAGCTGGTCCCCAGCCCATAGGTATCGTTGAGTATAACTCTCCTTTCTCTCCGCAGGAGACTCTGAATACTTGAGTCAGATTGGGGCAGAGAAGGAAATAACCCCTCTAGAGAGCTGCACTTAGGAAAGAACCTTGTTATGTTGGATTTTACCCTCATCACTCTGGAGCTAGGGTTTGCATTGGAGTGATCTCAGTATCTGTTTACAGATGGTAAAGGTAGCCAGTCGGCCCAGAGGGCTGTGGGGCTCCAAAACCGGTAATGGGATGAAGCTGTCATGCCCATAGCAGTAGAGGTAGATGGGGTGTGCCAAGGAATCCTCCCTTGGAGGAGCTGGCAGCGCCTGGTGTCTGCTGAGCAGCCAGCCCACTAGCTCCCAGAACTGTTCACTGTTCCTTTTCTAATGGCAATTTCTGTTTGTTGTGGCCAGGACCTTCATGCTTGTGAACCCCACCAATTCCACCTACTCCTTCCAGTGGGCTTGTGAACAGTCAGAAGACTTGCGAGAACAGTCAGTCTTCAGCTGTCTGACAGAAATGGGCCAGATCCGGCCTCAGAAAAAGGCCGAGGTAGGAGGGAGGCTGATGCAGGTGTCTCGCCTAGTGGTGTGCAGGTCTCACTGTACACAATACCGCTCTAACTGTAATGCATAGCTCTTACACAGCACTTTGTTTTCAAGCACTTTAAAGAGCTGAGCTTATTTCAACCCTGCAGGTGCAGGTGGTGCCAACTTGCATCACCACCACCCAAGGAGAGAGCATGGGGAGGGACTGGCAGAGGAAGGGCAGCTTTAAATGCAGTCTGGGTTGCCACTGGTGCCCCACGGATGGAGAGTGCCCCAGAGATGAATGGAATCAGCATGTCTCCTGGTTGCCATGGTCCTGCCCACTCACTGGCCGGCCTAGACCACTTTGTAGGCTGTGCCAGCCTGCTCCAGCTCCCTTGGCTAAGCAGGGACTACAGGCAGCTTGTTCCCCTGCAACACCTCAGTGCAGGTAGCCTTTCGAACTCACCCCCAGGCTATGCGGGCAGGCAGGGGGCCTGTCAGTAATAACTAGTTCTCACAAGCTCCCTCTGACATAGGTGAGTAAGAAAATGAAATGGGCAGGTGGGTGAGGGTAAGGAAGGAGGTTTCTCCAAGAGCAGAAATGAATAGGGACCCAGAGACAAAGCCTGGAGCCTGGGGATTGGATGACCCAGCTGAGCAGTGTTGGGATACAGAGTCTTTCCACTATAGCCCCCTGGTTTGAATCTCTCGAAGGCCGTTAGGGGCTGCCTGTTGTCTGTGTGACAGCAAGCTGTCTAGGGGCCAGTGTGAAGCATATTGTCTCACTTCAGATCCTTGTGATTAGCCAGTTCACATGTCTGCTGTAGCAAACTGGCACAGTGCCATCCCAGTTCCGCCCAGGGGGTTATGTGTTAAGCAGGCATGGAAGCTGCCCTCTGACCCTTTCAGGTAGCTGCCATGGTCAGAAGTGAGAAAATTCTGGAGGGGAAGTTTGCTCTCACCTATTTTGTGACTAACTAGAGGGCTCCAGTCTGCATGACAGCAGACTATTGGAGACAGGATGCTGCAGCTACAGTAGGGAGTGTGGGTATCTCTCCTCATGAGCAATAGCCATGTCCAAGTGTGAGGAGTGGGAGGACAGAGGAGTGCCTGGGTAGAATACAGGGAGTCCCTAAAGAACTTTCTGTTCCAGAAATGACAACTCTTCCTGCTCCGTGTCATTCATTGGGTCAACCTGCACAGGCTGGAAATCAGCACAGAATCTGGCCCATTGTCTTAGTGTTCTCTGCTAAAACCATCTTAGGGCATCTCCTTTGCCCATGGCACAAACCTGCACCGGGAAATTTTTGAATGGAAGGGAAGAGTTTTGTCTACATAGGGACACTCAGGGTATGTCTACACTACGGAATAAGGTCGAATTTATAGAAGTCGGTTTTTTAGAAATCGATTTTATATATTCGAGTGTGTGTCCCCCCACAGAAAATGCTCTAAGTGCATTAAGTGCATTAACTCGGCAGAGTGCTTCCACAGTACCGAGGCTAGAGTCGACTTCCGGAGCGTTGCACTGTGGGTAGCTATCCCACAGTTCCCGCAGTCTCCGCTGCCCATTGGGAATTCTGGGTTGAGATCCCAATGCCTGATGGGGCTAAAACATTGTCGCGGGTGGTTCTGGGTACATATCGTCAAGCCCCCGTTCCCTCCCTCCCTCCGTGAAAGCAAGGGCAGACAATCGTTTCGCGCCTTTTTTCTTGAGTTACCTGTGCAGACGCCATACCACAGCAAGCATGGAGCCCGCTCAGCTCACTGTCACCATATGTCTCCTGCAAAAAGAAAAGGAGTACCTGTGGCACCTTAGAGACTAACCAATTTATTTGAGCATGAGCTTTCGTGAGCTACAGCTCACTTCATTGGATGCATACCGTGGAAACTGCAGTAGACATTATATACACACAGAGACCATGAAACAATACCCCCTCCCGCCCCACTGTCCTGCTGGTAATAGCTTATCTAAAGTGATCATCAAGTTGGGCCATTTCCAGCACAAATCCAGGTTTTCTCACCCTCCGCCCCCCCACACACAAACTCACTCTCCTGCTGGTAATAGCCCATCCAAAGTGACCACTCTCTTCACAATGTGTATGATAATCAAGGTGGGTCATTTCCAGCACAAATCCAGGTTCAAAACCACCTGATTTAATTTGCCTCTTCTTCCTCAGGTCACATTTGAATTCATCCCGCAGCGCCTAGGTATCACAGAATCGTTTTGGACCTTTACAATCGCTGAACAGAACATCTCAGTCCCATTCCTGTTGGTGGGCAACACCACCGACCCCTCAGTATCTCTGGACAGATCCCACCTGAACTATTTCTCTCTGTTAGTTGGTAAGGACAGATTCTGTGTCCCGCACTATGGGAGCCTGTGGTTGCTGCTACCTTCCACTTTTCTCTCCATTCAAAAATGTAGTGTTCTGTAGTTACTGTTGATCCTAATTCTATTATTTATCATTAAAAAAACAGAGGCTGAAAGTGGAAAAGAGCACTTCAAAGGAGAAAAACAATTTCTGTCCATCTATCTTAGGGTTTATATTGCTGCCCACTTTAGTATCTGAGCACCTTCCATGTAAAATCAATAACAATATTCAGCAGCAGTCAAAAAAGCTAATGTTAGGAACCCTTAGGGAAGGGATAGATAATAAGACAGAAAATGTCATAATGCCACTGTATAAATCCATGATACTCCCACAACTTGAATACTGTGTGTAGTTCTGGTTGTCCAGTTTCAAAAAAGATATATTAGAATTGGAAAAGGTCCAGAAAAAGGCAACAAAAATGATTGGGGTATGGAACAGCTTCCATATGAGGAGAAATTTAAAAGACTGGGACTTTTCAGCTGAGAAAACAGACAGCTAAGAGGGAGGGATCTGATAGAAGTCTATAAAATCATGACTGGTGTGGAGAAAGTGAACAAGGGAACGTTATTTACCCCTTCACATAATACAAGCACCCAGGGTCACCCAATGAAATTAACAGGCAGCAAGTTTAAAACAAACAAAAGGAAGTACTTCACACAATGCACAGTCAACTTGTGGAACTCATTGCCAGGGGACGTTGTGAAGGCCACAAGTGTAACTGGGTGCAGCAGAGAATTAAATAAGTTCATGGAGGACAGGTCCATCAGTGCCAGGGATGCCACTCCACACTCAGGGTGTCCCTAAACCTCTGACTACGAGAAGCTGGGACTGGATGAGAGGGCATGGATCACTCAATAATTGCCCTGGTCTTTTCATTCCTTCTGAAGCATCTGGTACTGACCGCTGTCGCAAGACAGAATCCTGCGCTAAATGAACCATTGGTGTGACACAGTGTGGCCGCTCTTATGTTCTTAATAGCAAAGATCCTAGTTGATTTCATGCAGCATCTGGCATTTCTCCCTTTTCAGGCTCAGAATTCTGCATGGGGCAGTGTTGGTTGGTTTGTTTGTTTTTTAAAGATTTTATTAATTTAATTTATTTTTGTTTGGTTGGTAGGGGTTTAAGGGTAGAAAGGGTGTCAGATTTCAAATTTCTCAAGCAAAGATGCTTATTAGTGGTGAGTGAGATATAGCAACTGGGAAGAGAGAGAGTGGAATAAAAAATGAGTTAAAAAAGAGATCTCAGATTTGTTCTATGGAGCTTCTGTTGTCAGCTGAAGCCCAGCCCATCCATTCATCCACCAGTACAGTATGTGTGTGTCAAGGGGTTGGTCCCATGTCAAAGTGTCATTGGTCCATGCCTGGTGTGGGGACATACCCTTAGTCCTTGGCTATGCATTTGTACAGTGCCTAGCACAACGGGGTCCTGGTTCATGACTGGAGCTCCTAGGTGCTACCACAATACAAAATATCAATAATAATAACGATGAGGATACAGAATTCTGGGTTAGCTCGGATGCTGTATTTCTCATGCTCAGCTCAATGATAGATGGCCATATTGTTCACTAGCATCCCTAGTGATTCCCTCCACCTGTATAGGAGTTTAATTTATTTTACATTCTGCATTAACAATGCTTCTCCGGTAGGGGGAGCTTTTTTGCCCTGCCCTTTCCACCTGCAGCACGTCTGGCATAGTAAAAATAGACTTGGACGAGCCATGCACTTTTCTATGGGATAAATGAGTGGTGGCTGATTCCATGCTAACCTGACAGGAGAACTAAAGGTTTGCTGTCTCTTTCCTGTGTTTCCCCCAAAGGACATGAGGCCCACAAGACTGTTCACATGATTAACAACGAGAATGAGACCTTCAGCTTTGCTTTCAGAGACTGCTCGCGCTATTCCGAGGGATACATTAACTACCTAACAGTGCAGCCCATGGAGGGCTACATTCCACCTCTTTCCAGGTAAAGGGGGAGAGAGAATGTCTAGGGCTCACAGGGCTAGACTGTGGCTCCCAAGCACAGTGCTGTGTTATCTGCATTATTAGAGTCCTTCCAAGCTGTACAGTGGTTTCACCTCATGGCATCAGCTCTTACCCAGCCAGCAGGCAGCTCTTGGTGGGGACATGCTGGTTCCTGTTCTTACACAGTCGGTCTCCCCATTTGTATTCAGGGTCAGATCTGCTGCCGTTAGTGATGCCTTTAGAGATTGCTGCTGTTTTTCACTCCCGTTAGACCTAAAGCCAACACAGCTCTGGGGTTATTTACACTGGAGCTAGAGGTGTAATTTCCAGCTCCATTAGACATACCCACCTAGCTCTGATTAAGCTAGTGCACTAAAAATAGCAGTGTATTAACAAAAGGCTATAGGTTAAGTGATACCAAGGAGAAGGAATAAAGGTAGAAAGAGTTACAAACAGACCGAAGTACAAATGCCCTTTCTAATGGCTAACTCCTAACTGAACAAGCTACAGTCTTTCTACAAGGAACTTTCCTCACCCATCTTCTTTTCCCAGCAATGGCTGGCTTGCTTTCAGCTATGTTCCCTGCAGAGTCCAAGGTGCTGGTTCTCCTTGTCTCCTCAGGTGAAGGATGATCCAAAATCTTTCTGTGTGTCCTTATGTCCCAATCTGCCTTTGTTTCAAGGATCAAACTGATCCCCTGGGGTTCAGTCTCCCATCTCCTCTGGGGGTTGACTCTATCTTGATTAGTGTGTCCCCTGGTGTGTTCCACAGTGACACTTCCTGCTGAAGTTTTACAGTGTAAGGCCATGTCTACACAAGCACTTATGTCAGCAAAACTTTTGTCGCTTAGTAGTGTGAAAAAACACACCCCTGTGCGACATAAGTTTTGCTGGTATAAGCGCTCGTGTGCAGAAGACTCTATCCCACCAACACACCTACCACTGCTCGTTATACTGATTTTATTATGTCGACAGGACAGCTCTCTCCCGTTGGCATAACTCAGTTACATGAGCAATCTTACAGCGGCACAGCCGTATCGGTACAGTGTAGACATGACCTTAATGTTCTCTTCCCGCATTGCAACCTCCAATGCAAATGAATAGCCCATTGACTTTGGTCACACCTGCTTTGAGATGTTGGCCTCTTTCCTTTGTCTTGAGAAAACCTGTTTAGCAACTCTCCCTGATGTGCCTGGTTAAAACACCTTTTAGTTACAGACTTTAAAGCTTAATTTCAGTGAGTATTCACAATTCCACATACTGCGTTGTCACATGCATTTTACAATGATTTTACTGACCACCGTGATACCTCACAAGGCGTACTTTGTACAAATATCATTGCAGTAGTGTGTTGGGTGTGAACACAGGGGTGCCTAGGGTCACAAGTGTAGACATACCCTAAGAAAGAGCATGCTGGATTCTCTTACTTGTCTCCCTTCCAGCTACAAGGCCATTCAGTCATTTACACCTGTGCACACCCATTGAAAGCAGCAGGGCTCCCAGGTAGCACTGAGGACATAATTTGAATTCAGTGGGAAAGTATAGGTGTCACCGAGGCCATAATTTGGCCTACAGAAGCTTTATTTCTGATGATGACGCATGAAAAGGACAGATCCCAGCTTGAGGCAAGGCTGAGTTTGCCAGGTTGCCAGTCAGAAAACACATCTTCTAGCTTTTAATCCAAGCAGTTGATCTGGAAATTAGTGAGGGACGATAAAAATGGAGCCACTGGGCCTGGTGACATTTCTGCAGAGTCACTTTCCAGAGCAGCATCACGCTTCAAGAGCTGCACGTTTCTCTGATGCCACTGCAGGGCGCTCGCTCTTGGAGCTGTCTGATTTTTAATCTCCCTTTCAGGTGTGTTGTCTTTTGCCTTTTCGAGCATGTGACACATTGAAAAAGGAACGAATGCTCAGCCTCTGTGCCCCTTTTCTTTCCATCGCTTCCCTGGATCTCCATTGCCATGACAGTACCACGGGGAAATATTCTACCCATGAACTCCCGCTGGTTTAAATAAAGTTGTTCTTGTTTTTAAGAACAGTTTATTGATCTGTACTTTCCTCAGAGCCTTCTGCTGAGCTGTAAGGAAGGCATATGGGTGTCCTGACCTTTGATCTCATTTGATCCTGGCCCTTAGGCACTGACTACCTCCTGTGAGGGTCTGAACTCCCATCAAAGTCAGTGGGAGTTGAGAGTCCTCATCAACCCCCAGGAGCTATCCATTGTGACATAGCAGGGTAGAATCCAGACCAATGAGTAGCTGTCACCCCTCCCCTCTAACCTGGGTTGCCCCTTACAATGCCTTGCTGCTCACAAACCGCCCCCAGCATGCCAGTCACTCCCAGCTATGTCTGGATGTATGCTGCAGCCAGCCAGCCACACGTTGGCCCTTACCAGCCTTAAAAATTACCACAGGGTGACCCCAGCACACTCCCAGTCCTAGATTTCCCCCAGGAATGTTTGTCCTGTACTGCCCAGCCCTCCCCCTGGACAGTGCAAATATACTGAGTCTGTTATTCCTTTAAGGGAATAATATGCACACAACTTGTTATCCCTAATGGAGTTTCCTAGGCACTTCAATTTAATACACTGGATTAGATAAAATAATAAAACAAGTTTATTAACTAGAAAGCGAGAAATTTTAAGTGAGTCCAAGCAATGTTGCATAAAAGTCAGAAATGGTTACAAAAAATAAAGATAAAACACTTGTTAATGCCTAACCTAACCAACTGTATTGGATTCAAGCAGTTTCTCACCACATGCTCCAGCAGATGACTGACCAAACTCTCAGTCAGGACTCCTCCCCCAGAGTCCAACACCTGCTTCCTTTGTCTCTTCAGGTGCAGTAAATGCAATAGACAGGGAGAGAGCGATGGGTGGCTTGCAGTGTTTGTCTCTCCTGTTTATAGTGTCAGTCCCCCTCTTGAAAAATATTTCTAGCTGAGACCTGGACCCACCAAAATTTCTGGGCACCACCAAAATTTCTGCAAACCTGCCACCCCTGCTCACAAGGCATACATTGTACAAAGATTATTACACTAGTGTGTAGGCTGTGATTACAGGGGAATATTCTCTCACATCTACCTTAGGTAGCTATGTGGCCCCATTACCATCATACCTGAGTACCTCAAAACCCTTCACGTGTTTATCCTTCACATGCCCTGCTGAGGCAAGGCAGAGCTCTTATCCCTGTTTTACAGATGGGGAGCTGAAGCAGAGAAAGACTAAATGATTTGCCTCAGGTCACCCCTGGGGCAGAGCATGAAATTAAACTCAGTTTTCCTGAGTCCCATGCTACTGCCCCAACCACGGGGCCATCCTTCCTCGCTTGCTCACAACCTCTAGTGCAATAGAGTTCCAAGAGCCAGCAAATAAAGCTGCTGTGTTCATCTCCCCAGGCTTCCTGTTACCATCCTCTTCACACCAACGTTGGAGGGGGAGGTGAACTTTAACCTCATCTGCGATGTCAAGAGAAAGACCCAGCCCCTCTTCTTAAACATCAAAGCCATTGGCTACAGCATGAATGTGTGCGTCAGGTGTGAAGAAAACGATGGCTTGTTCACTGAGCTGAGTCTGCAGGAGAGCAGTATCATCAGCTTCAAGGAGGTGAGAGGGTGGAGACGGGAGGGGGCGGAGGGAGAAGGTGAAAAGTGCACAGTCATCTGCAGCCCGCACACGGATATGGCTCTTTGTGAAATCGTCTCAGGAGAACGCGGCTGTGGGGCAGTCAAAACAGGCCCGCCAGGCAGAACGCCCACCCTGTCCATTGCAGAGCAGATGTAGTTACGTGCGGCTGGGGCTGGTGGAAGTGTCCTTGCCTTGCCTTGATGAGACAGCTGTCAGTGCATTTGCTCTTGGTGTGCAGACCTTCCCTGCTGACCCCACACCCAATGGTCACTTCCAGCCAGCTTGCTTTGCCTGGCCTTAGACTTATCGATTTAAAGCCAGATGAGACCATTGTTGTCATCTAGTCAGACCTCAATCTGCCATTTTGACCGTAAGCTCCTAGAGGCAAAGGCCCACTGTCCATGTGCTCTCTGCATGCTTGTGGCACTGTGTCTTGCTCCCACTCTTGTGAACTGCTTCGCTGTGAAGCTGGCAACTCCAATGTTCCCTACCAAGCATCTATGGCATGAAAAGTGATCCTTCTGCAGCAAGAAAGGCCTCTATAAAAGGGACGGCCCAATCTGCAGCGTGGGGAAGGTTAGGGCCTCTGTGGTGACTACTGCTGCATTGGGGTCCAAGGGGGATGCTTCAGAAGTGTCTAAGGGATTTAGGAGCACATGTCCCAGTGTATTGGGCAGATCTGAAAATCTCCCACAGTCTTCAGTGAAATAGAAACGAACTCAGGGCCTGATCCTGGCAACCCTTTCTCACATGAGTAGCCATTACCCCAAGGAATCCTTTCAGATCAGACCCTAAGCAAAGGCATTTCACAAGCCCTTCTGTGCCTAGCACTCAGCTGTACGTGGCCCACCACAGCTGCAGAACAGCCCAGATAATGTAAATGGTGCTAGATCCTTGCTGGATCCCATGATGAATGAAGTGATGAATGTAGAGGAATATTGCAGGTCAGGATGGAGGTGCACAGAGTTGTGTGGGTGAGACATGCCCTACATGTATTTTCATTGGTGCTGTTGGTACAATGATTTTGTGAGGATCAGATTTCATTTTAAACCAAGAACGTGTGCTATAAGACAGCAGCAAGTTGTTAGAGACTCTGGGACTAGCTGCCTGATGGATCTTCGGCATAGTAGGCCAGTGCATTACCAGGCCCCAAAGCTGCGGAGTTCACTGGACAAGCTTGTCCTGAGTAGCTGAGGTCCATCCAAGCTGTCATTTTGTGGAGAACTGTGTTCACAGACATGTACAGGCACCACTGGATATTAGGAAACACTGTTTCAGTAGGAGGGTGGTGAAGTGCTGGAATGGGTTACCTAGGGAGGTGGTGGAATCTCCATCCTTAGAGGTTTTTAAGGCCCAGCTTGACAAAGCCCTGGCTGGGATGATTTAGTAGGGGTTGGTCCTGCTTTGAGCAGGGTGTTGGACTAGGTGACCTCCTGAGGTCTCTTCCAACCCTAATATTCTATGACTCTATGATTCTGGCCCTGCGCCTAGATCCAATCCCTGCTGGTGTGTGTGCTGTTTGGTGGTGCATTGCATAGGCAGTAAGAGCCCAAGCCCTCTCTCTGGCTCAGGGCTGCCTATGGCAGGAGGTGACTTGGTTTTCTGTCCATTCATGTTGTGTTTGCCAGCCCTTCGGGTATTAACCCCATGTGTGCTCTCCTCCTGCACACAGGTGGAAATAAACGAATCTGCTCACCGCAACTTCTGTGTCCTGAACACTGGCAAGTTCAATTTCAGCTTCTCGTGGGAGTTTTCCGGCCCCAAAGCACTGCAGCACTACCTCTCCATCGCCCCCGAGAACGGCACTGTGGAGGCAGGAGAGCGCGTACATGCCCAGCTGACCTTCCACCCACTGAAGACATGCATCTTAAAGGACATGGAGCTTAAGCTAAAGGTCAGGGCGGGGGTGTCATGCTCTCCTCCCTGCAGGGCACAAAAGCCAGGCAAACCCTTTTGGCAGGTGTCAGAGTAACAGCCGTGTTAGTCTGTATTTGCAAAAAGAAAAGGAGTCCTTGTGGCGCCTTAGAGACTAACCAATTTATTTGAGCATAAGCTTTCGTGAGCTACAGCTCATGTCATCGGATGCATACCGTGGAAAGTACAGAAGACGTTTTTATACACACAAACCATGAAAAAATGGGTGATTATCGCTACAAAAGGTTTTCTCTCCCCCCACCCCACTCTCCTGCTGGTAATAGCTTATGTAAAGTGATCACTCTCCTTACAATGTGTATGATAATCAAGGTGGGCCATTTCCAGCACAAATCCAGGGTTTAACAAGAACGTCTGAGGAGGGGGTGGGGGGTAGGAAAAAACAAGGGGAAATAGGTTACCTTGCATAACGACTTAGCCACTCCCAGTCTCTATTCAAGCCTAAGTTAATTGTATCCAATTTGCAAATGAATTCCAATTCAGCAGTCTCTCACTGGAGTCTGGATTTGAAGTTTTTCTGTTGTAATATCGCAACTTTCATGTCTGTAATCGCGTGACCAGAGAGATTGAAGTGTTCTCCGACTGGTTCATGAATGTTATAATTCTTGACATCTGATTTGTGTCCATTTATTCTTTTACGTAGAGACTGTCCAGTTTGACCAATGTACATGGCAGAGGGGCATTGCTGGCACATGATAGTATATATCACATTGGTGGATGTGCAGGTGAACGAGCCTCTGATAGTGCGGCTGACGTTATTAGGTCCTGTGATGGTGTCCCCTGAATAGATATGTGGGCACAGTTGGCAACGGGCTTTGTTGCAAGGATAGGTTCCTGGGTTAGTGGTTCTGTTATGTGGTATGTGGTTGCTGGTGAGTATTCGCTTCAGGTTGGGGGGCTGTCTGTAGGCAAGGACTGGCCTGTCTCCCAAGATTTGTGAGAGTGTTGGGTCATCCTTCAGGATAGGTTGTAGATCCTTAATAATGCGTTGGAGGGGTTTTAGTTGGGGGCTGAAGGTGACGGCTAGTGGCGTTCTGTTATTTTCTTTGTTAGGCCTGTCCTGTAGTAGGTGACTTCTGGGAACTCTTCTGGCTCTATCAATCTGTTTCTTCACTTCTGCAGGTGAGTATTGTAGTTGTAAGAATGCTTGATAGAGATCTTGTAGGTGTTTGTCTCTGTTTGAGGGGTTGGAGCAAATGCAGTTGTATCGCAGAGCTTGGCTGTAGACAATGGATCGTGTGGTGTGATCAGGGTGAAAGCTGGAGGCATGTAGGTAGGAATAGCGGTCAGTAGGTTTCCGGTATAGGGTGGTGTTTATGTGACCATCGTTTATTAGCACTGTAGTGTCCAGGAAGTGGATCTCTTGTGTGGACTGGACCAGGCTGAGGTTGATGGTGGGATGGAAATTGTTGAAATCATGGTGGAATTCCTCAAGGGCTTCTTTTCCATGGGTCCAGATGATGAAGATGTCATCAATTATAGCGCAAGTAGAGTAGGGGCGTTAGGGGATGAGAGCTGAGGAAGCGTTGTTCTAAGTCAGCCATAAAAATGTTGGCATACTGTGGGGCCAGGCGGGTACCCATAGCAGTGCCGCTGATTTGAAGGTATACATTGTCCCCAAATGTAAAATAATTATGGGTAAGGACAAAGTCACAAAGTTCAGCCACCAGGTTAGCCGTGACATTATCAGGAATAGTGTTCTTGACGGCTTGTAGTCCAACTTTGTGTGGAATGTTGGTGTAGAGGGCTTCTACATCCATAGTGGTCAGGATGGTGTTATCAGGAAGATCACCAATGGATTGTAGTTTCCTCAGGAAGTCAGTGGTGTCTCGAAGGTAGCTGGGAGTGCTGGTAGCGTAGGGCCTGAGGAGGGAGTCTACATAGCCAGACAATCCTGCTGTCAGGGTGCCAATGCCTGAGATGATGGGGTGCCCAGGATTTCCAGGTTTATGGATCTTGGGTAGTAGATAGAATATCCCAGGTCGGGGTTCCAGGGGTGTGTCTGTGCGGATTTGATCTTGTGCTTTTTCAGGGAGTTTCTTGAGCAAATGCTGTAGTTTCTTTTGGTAACTCTCAGTGGGATCAGAGGGTAATGGCTTGTAGAAAGTGGTGTTGGAGAGCTGCCAAGCAGCCTCTTGTTCATATTCCGACCTATTCATGATTACAACAGCACCTCCTTTGTCAGCCTTTTTGATTATGATGTCAGAGTTGTTTCTGAGGCTGTGGATGGCGTTGTGTTCTGCACGGCTGAGGTTGTGGGGCAAGTGATGCTGCTTTTCCACAATTTCAGCCCGTGCGCGTCGGCGGAAGCACTCTGTGTAGAAGTCCAGTCTGCTGTCTCGACCTTCAGGAGGAGTCCACGCAGAATCCTTCTTTTTGTAGTGTTGGTAGCTTGCTAGAGCAAAGCCTGAATTAGATCTCACGTTGAAAAATGTGGCACCCCACCTGGATCCACACTGGGCATCTGAGCTAAATGCCATGACAAGCTGCAGGCCTGGGACCATCCAAGGCACCCACCAAAAGCAGAGTTTGATTCTACCATAGTACCTAGGGGCACTGACACAGTGTCTACTGGGACCTTCCTGTTAGACACCTGCTGGGGAGCAAGACTCTGCTCTGAGACTGAGCTGTGTGGCTATGGCTTGTTGTGCTGCAAACTAACAGCTACCAAAATCTGTATAAAAACAGTGATGAAATTCCCCTTAAATGTTAACTCATTAAGCCAAGGGGTCTCTTTTTTCACACTCCATTTTCAGTTTCCACTGCATAAGCCTCTCTGGGCTGTCACCATTGCAGGTTCCCATGGATGCTGGTCTCCCACTGCTGAGCAGCAGCATCTGTGTGAATGCACCCCCTCTATCACTGGGTCTCTCTTCCTGGCAAATTCTTCAGCAAGGCACCTTGTGGCCTGTTCTCTTCCCAGATCAGCAACGGGCCCACGTTTAGCTGCATGCTCCTGGCTTCTGTGGTGATGCCCACCGTCCACTTCTCCTTTACCAAGCTCGACTTTGGAACCTGCTTCATCTACTATGCCGGGATGCCCCCTGCCAGACACATCCTTACCATCACAAACAAGGAGGCCAAGGAGATTAGGTAGGGCAGCAGTGGGAAGCTAGCTACCCATGTTAGCTGCTTCCCTGGTCCAAGTCAGAGAGTTTGAGCATAGATCTCCCACATCCCAGTTGAGCACCCTAATCACCAGGCTATTGGCTATTCTGGGGTGAGTGTCGCTGTCTCTGGATTTGGCCAGAAATTCCATCCTGGCCTTGATAAACCTTCCCAATGAAAGTTTCATGAAAACCAACCCTTTCCCATGGCAGATCAGAATTTTCCCATAGAAAACCTTTTTATCAAAGAAATCCTGACCATTACTACACGTATGCCCCATGAACCAGGGTAGTGCTGTTATTCCCATTGTACAGATGGGGGAACTGTAGCACAGAGAGGCTCAGTGACATGCGCAAGGTCACATAGGAAGTCTATGGAAGAGAAGGGAAGTGAACTCATGTCTCCCCAGTCCCTATCCAGCACCCTTACCACTGGGCCATTTTTCTAGGGAGAGAGAGGGCAGTGTGTCTGTATTCAGCTTCCAAACTGCCTAATAGTTATAAGCACATAAATCACACAGAAAAGGACACATTTTCCGAAGTGATAGACCCTCTTTTCTGTTTTCATGTGAGATAAGAGGGTGCCTTCATTCACTGACCTGTATGAAAGAAGTGCATTCAGCCGGGGGAGTCCTGCCAGGCGTTTTTCCCAACGGTGATCTGAAGATACCTGTATTTACTTCCCTTTGGGGTTATGTTCATCAGAACAGACCCAATTCAACACTGCTGGCATTAAGCAGACCCAGCTTCTGTTGCCATCAGGGTGGATTTGTCTCAGTCTGCATAGCTAGCAGACTTGGTTGGACCACTGGCAACTCCTCCGGATAAAATTGAATGGATGTGGTCAAAGAGGGATGGGGGACAGTTCTCAGCTACTGAATGATCACCAGCCAAACATTCAGAAAGGATTTTTTTCTGGTCTTCCACAGCTTAGACTGCTTGTACACCAACACTACTCACTTTGAGGTGAGCTTCCAGGCTGAAGTGCTGAGTCCTGGAGGGAAGATGGAGGTGCCAGTCACTTTCTATCCCCGAGAGGCTGTTTCGTACCACGATATCATCCCCTTTGAAATCAATGGGCTCTCCCAACAGACGATTGAGGTTCTGGGAAAGGGCACGGAGATGAAGGTGAGATCAGACCACTGTTCTATAGCTCCATATGTCACACGGTCAGAGTGAATCTCTTTCTCCTTTCCTCAGTCATCCACTCGTTGCCTTTCTCCCGTTCCTCATTACCAATCCTCGCACCTTCCCCATTCTTTTATTCTTATCCTGCCCACAGATCGACATCTTAGACCTTCCCAGCAAAGTGGTGAAATTGGGTGCGCTGTCTGCTGGACAAACTATGAAGAAGACTGTCACAATAGTGAACAATAGCGTTGCCCTTCTCACTTTTAACCTAACTTTCGTGTTCACTGTTCCAGAGCTGCTGGAATCTAAGGTAAGGCCTGTTCTTCAACTGGAGTGCTCTTTATCTTGCCACTTATTTGTTATTTGTACTGCCAATGTAGCGAGGAGCCCAGTCATGTCTAGGCACTGTAGGTTGTCTGACCTAGTGGGTAGCTATTATTAGAGTTTACAGGTAAGATGACGTGGTCTAGCACAGCTCAGCTGCCCAGAGACTGGACAAGCATTACAGGTAGTTGGGGAGTGAGTCCCCCACTGCATGCGGCAGAGACGCTCACCCTTAAGAAGACCTGCAGAACTCGCAATTGTTTTATTGCAATATCACAAACACTATCATGTAGCAAAGTAGACAGAGAGAATATAACCCCCAGAACTTGCATTCTCACACCATTCTTTGCATGCAGCCCTAGAGTTGGTAAGATGACCCATGAGAGGTCCTTGCCTTTGCAGGGCCCAGGAGTGCCTGAACAAAGTGCTACCTTGAATCATAGATGATGCTAACACCTAACTCATATTCAGTGGGGTTCTCAGCCCCTTTTCCTTATCTGTTTCCTCACCCTACTAATGTTTGGGTACCCTTCTTCCATAGGTTACTAGGACTCTTACTTCAAGCTTATTAGCAAGTACATCCATCAGTTACCATGGCATTCTCACGACTGGACATCTGCTGGATATTCCTAACTGAAAATATCTAAAGCTAGTATAAACTTACCTTGTGATTACTTGTCAACAGTTCAGCAACACTTGCTTATAACAGCACTCTGTCTTGTAACAACCTGTGATACAGGGTCACTTACTGGTTAGCTGCTACATAGATGACTCGTGCCTCCCCATACCGGAGGGGGACAATCTAAAGGGGAGGACAAGTGACTGCCCCACACGTCTCCTCTGCCCAGAGACCTCCCCCACACTGTGCCCAGCCCAGGGCCACTGTGCTCTCCTCACCCCACGTTACCTTCCCAGGGAGGGGGGCTCTGTCCTCCTTCCACTGTACTTGCCCCCAGCATGTTCAGCCGCTCTCCCGGACAGCTGAGCCAGGCGGGGAGCAGGAGGGAGCCACTTCTCACACAGCTGAAGCTGGCTGCTCCCGGTCGCTGCTCCGTGCAGCGCAGCAGCTGCCTGAGAGAGCCTGGGTGGGGAGGCTGAGGTGACGGCCAGCTCCCTGCCTGGGGTTGGCTGCCAGTGCCAGGGGCCAAACATGCCAGGGAGGGGGGCTCTGGCTCACTCAGCCCCTGTCCCCGGCAGCTTGGCCCGAGTCGGGGGCAGCCCGCTGCTGCTCCCTTTCCAGCCAGGCTCTCTCAGGCAGCTGCTGCACTGCACAGAGCAGGGACCCAGCAGCTGGCATCAGAAATGTCTGCGCCTGCTCCTTTCACTCCCTGCCTGGGCCTGGCTGCCAGGGACAGGAGCTGAGTGTGCCAGGGGGCAGGCGCAGCGTGAGAAGGACAGCGCCCTTCTCCCTCCCCCAATCAGACCAATCTGGGGGGCACTTGACTCTGCATACACCCCCACACATTGCCTCTGGTTGCTTATGTTGAGTCTTTAGGCCTTAGTTACTTTGGCTACACTATTATATTACAGGCTTGAGGCCTGTAGGCTTTTGCATGCCTGCTTTGAGCCATACCTAGATCTTATTAATCATTATACCATGTAGCTATAGCAACATAGCCTTGGATGGAAGGTGCTATGGAAGAGTAAGTATTTTCCCTCCTTCCCACCCATCCGCCAAACAGGTCCATTCTTGGCATAGATGTAATGGCAGCTGAGGAGAGGCACTGTAGGGACACACTACTACAGGGAGCGATTGGGATTGGGCTAATAATGATGGGAGCAGCACAGGAATGAAACTAAGCAGCTCTGGGAAATCTCTCCTGTTACTCTCAATAGCTCTGAGGGCTCTGTGTTCCCAGTGGTCAGACATCACATTTGGCCCTCTGTCTGGGCAGGTTCTCAGCTTGTCTCCATCCAGCGACATAACTCTGAAGCCCAAAGGGGGCACCTGCAGCGTAGAGGTGACTTTCTCCCCAAAGTGCCGCATCCCGCAGTTTGCAGAGGAGGTGATGCTCGAGTGCATGGGGCTGCTGCACTCCTTCTTTGTGGTGCGGGGCTGCTGCCAGGGCATTGAAGTGAGCTTGGACCAGGATCATATCCCCTTTGGAGCAGTGGTGCAGCGGAGCCAGGCTTCCCGGCGCGTCCTCATGCGGAACACGGGAGACATAGGAGTCAGGTGAGGTAGCGTCCTCACACAAGACCTATTCCACTGAAGGTTTGTGGTGAGCCTGAGCCCCAGGAGATCTTTGCTTGACCTGTGCCTGTCCCAAGAACGCAGAGATAGCAGAACAGTATGTAGCATGCCATCAGAGTGGTGGAATATGGCCTCCCTACAGGCTCAGTTCTGTAGCCCCCAGTGTTGCTGAGATACTCACGCAAGCCAAATCATCCCATTTAACTCAGTGCCAGTGTGCGCTGCAATGTGAGTCAGGGCTGCAGACTCAGGACCTACATGTCTGTGAAGGCCCATAGCCACCTTTCATGCTACTGCAGCTGTGCCCAAGGGCTGTATCTATAGCTGACTGACAGCACAGAAAGGCATCGAGATGCTTAGAGAACCCTGCTCCATCTTTCCCAACCCGGCCTGGGATGCACTGTGAGCCCAGCTCTAAACTGTCCTTTTCTTTGTGCTTTTCTTGGAAAGATTTAAATGGGACATCAAGAGTTTTGAGCCAGATTTCTCCATTAGCCCGGTGGAGGGTTACATTTCCCCAGGAATGGAAGTCCCCTTCGAAGTGATCTTTCATCCCTATGAGCTGAACCCAGATATCCACTATGACAACCTGCAGTGCTGCATCCAGGGCAGCGAAGCGCTCAAGCTCACTCTGACTGGATACTGCGTGGTGGTGCCCATGACAAAAGAGGTAACCTTAGCAGAGAGAGACCCCACCCACCCCACCCCCGGCCCGTGCCGTTCCCAGTCCAGCATAGAAGCTGGCTTGGTTCCCAAACCTGCAGTGTCACTGTGGATGCAGGGCATAGTCCCCCAGTTTCCCAGCACAGGTGGAAACTACAGCAGGACAGAGCTTTAATTCTAGGACTAGGTCCAAGTGAGGATCTTCAACTTCTGTAATGACATGAACACTCATGCCCAGCTTTGTGGCTCCAGTGTGGGCCTGACAGCACCTTGTGAAGGGAGAGGCCATGAACGGGAACTCTGGCACTGATGGACATTTCTTGAGTGCCGGACCCCACAGTCCTCCTGAATTCCAAAAGGAGAACTCAGACCAAATCAAGCAGCCAGTCCACAAAAAGGACTGTAATTGATGTCTGCCCATTCTGCAGCACTTACAATGAGTAGCCCCACTGCGTTCAGTAGGCCTGCTTGTGTTACTAAGGACTGCAGAATTGGGCCCTCCATGAAAACCTGCAAAATGGTTTTATAAGAGAGAGCTCTGTTTCTGTATTTATATATGCCTCCCTCTCTGTCTGTCCTTCACCCCTCTTTCTTTTGTGTCTTTGCATGTGGGTGAGGAGTACCTGCACCCCCACACACCACAATGCCATAGGTAAATGGAATGGATTCCCTAAGGGGGATGAAGTCTCTTTGTGCTCCTCTGTTGCAGGTGATGAATTTCACTTGTCAGGTGCGTGGAAAACACACCCAGACTATCATGCTGTCCAACCGGAGCAACCAGTCATGGAACCTGCAGCCCATCATTGAGGGGGAACAATGGAAAGGGCCTGAATTCATCAGGGTAGAGGCCCATCAGCAAAACAAGCCCTACGAGATCACTTACAGGCCCCTCACCATGAACGTGGAGAACAAGAAGCATCAGGTATGAGCTGTGGAGGCATGAAAGCAGTGCAGCCGTTTCTTTTATTGCACCAGACCTTTGTAACCACTGCTAGAGACCTGATAACACAGAGCACTGATTCTGGGAGAGTAACCTGTGTATCAGATTAGCAACTACAAGCTTTAAAACAAAGATTTTCAGAGGATTTGAGTGTTGAAATGAGCCCCATCCTTCCGGGTGATGTCATAAGAACATAAGAATGGTCATACTGGGTCAGAACAAGGGTCCCTCTACCCCAGTATTCATATCCAACGGTGGCCAGTGCCAGCTGCTTCAGAGGGAATGAACAGAACAGGCAGTCATGGAGTGATCCATCCCTGTCGCCCATTCCCAGCTTCTGGCAAACAGAGGCTAGGAACACTTCAGAGCATGGTTTTGTATCCCTGCCCATCCTGGCTAATAGCCATTGACAGACCTATCCTCCGTGAACATATCTAGTTCTTTTTTGAACCCTGTTATAGTCTTGGCCTTCACAACATCATGTCATGGTATCCCTTGGACTGAGGAGACCCCTCTGGGAGAAGGGACACCAGTTATTAGGGAGACACAGGTAACAGTAATGAGGAAATTGACAAGGTCCCTCACCAAAGGCTCTTATGTAAATTAAGTTGTCATGGGATAAGAGGGAAGATCCTTTCATGGACTGAGAACTGGTAAAAAGACAGGGAACAAAGGGTAGGAATAAATGGTAAATTTTCAGAATGGAGAAGGGTAACGAGTGGTGTTCCCCAAAGGTCAGTCCTAGGACCAATCCTATTCAATTTATTCATAAATGATCTGGAGAAAGGGGTAAACAGGGAGGTGGCAAAGTTTGCAGATGATACTAAACTGCTCAAGATAGTTAAGACCAAAGCAGACTGTGAAGAACTTCAAAAAGATCTCACAAAACTAAGTGACTGGGCAACAAAATGGCAAATGAAATTTAATGTGGATAAATGTAAAGTAATGCACATTGGGAAAAATAACCCCAACTATACATACAATATGATGGGGGCTAATTTAGCTACAACTAATCAGGAAAGAGATCTTGGAGTCATCGTGGATAGTTCTCTGAAGACATCCATGCAGTGTGCAGCAGCAGTCAAAAAAGCTAACAGGGTGTTAGGAATCATTGAAAAACGGATAGAGAATAAGACAGAGAATATCTTATTGCCCTTATATAAATCCATGGTACGCTCACCTTGAATCTTGAGTGCTGCATACAGATGTGGTCTCTTCATCTGAAAAAAGATACACTGGCATTAGAAAAGGTTCAGAAAAGGGCAACTAAAATGATTAGGGGTTTGAAATGGGTCCCCTATGAGGAGAGATTAAAGAGGCTAGGACTTTTCAGCTTGGAAAAGAGGAGACTAAGGGGGGATATGATAGAGGTCTGTAAAATCATGAGTGGTGTGGAGAAAGTGAATAAGGAAAAGTTATTTACTTGTTCCCATAATATAAGAACAAGGCGCCACCAAATGAAATTAATGGGCAGCAGGTTTAAAACAAATGAAAGGAAGTTCTTCTCCACACAGTGCACAGTCAACCTGTGGAACTCCTTGCCTGAGGAGGTTGTGAAGGCTAGGACTAAAACAGGGTTTAAAAGAGAACTGGATAAATTCATGGAGGTTAAGTCCATTAATGGCTATTAGCCAGGATGGGTAAGGAATAGTGTCCCTAGCCTCTGTTTGTCAGAGGGTGGAGATGGATGGCAGGAGAGAGATCACTGGATCATTACCTGTTAGGTTCACTCCCTCTGGGGCACCTGGCACTGGCCACTGTCGGCAGACACGATCCTGGGCTGGATGGACCTTTGGTCTGACCCAGTCTGGCCATTCTTATGGGAAATCAATTATTAGAAACATAGATAGCTGGGTTTGTGATGACTGGGAGAACCACATGGTGGATTGCCTGCCGGGTGCAAAGGTTGCAGATCTCTCAATACACCTAGATCAGAGGTGGGCAAACTATGGCCTACGGACCACATCCGGCCCGTGGGACCCTCCTGCCTGGCCCCTGAGCTCCTGGCCCGGAAGGCTCACCCCCAGCCCCTCCCCCGCTGTTCCTCTTGCCCCACAGCCTCAGCTCATTGTGCCGTCAGCGCAATGCTCGGGGCGGCGGGGCTGCGAGCTCCTGGGGCAGCACTGCTGCAGAGCCCGGCCTGACCCGGTCTCTGTGCTGCGCGGCAAGGGGGCAGGAAGCGGGGGGCTGGATAGAGGGCAGTGGAGTTCGGGGGGAGTGGTCAGGGGCGGGGGTGTGGATAGAGGGTGGGGCAGTCAGAGGGTGGGGAACGGGGGGTTGAATGGGGGCAGGGGTCCTGGGCGGGGGCCAGTCAGGAAGGAGGGGGGGTTGGATGGGGCGGCAGGGGGCAGTCAGGGGCACGGGTTCTGGGGCTAGTCAGGGGACAGGGAGAAGGGGTGTTTGGATGGGGCAGGGGTCCCGGGGGGTGGAGGCGGTCAGGAATGAGAGGAGGGGTTGGATGTGGTGGCGGGGGGGCAGTCAGGGGTGGGACTTTCGGGGGCGGTTGGGGGGGTGGATGGGGCAGGGATCGGGGGGGCATCAGGGGCGAGAAACAGGGTGGGGGGGATAAGGGGCGGGGGCCGGGCCATGCCTGGCTCTCCCCGACCACACCAGCAGGAGGGATGAGCGGTAGAGCAGGCGACCCCTATATCGATTCTTCACCAGTGCAGGATCAGCCTTCCATTGGGGTGCGTCTTTCTAGGCTGGTGAAAATGGCTCGCTCCCCCGGCAGTGCAGCACAGGGCACTTGTCATACCAGCAGCTCTGGCCCGTGTGTGTGCGCACTCAGGAGCTGAACAGGGGACCGTGAAAGCAGAGGAACCTACCAACCTTTTGCATTGTCTCTAGGGCTCCATCTTCTTTCCGCTCCCCGATGGGACAGGTTTGCTGTACCTCCTGCAGGGGACTGCAGAGCCCCCTAAGTCTTCAGGGACCATTGTCCGAGAGGTGCCATGCAAAACTACCTACACCGAATTGCTCCCCATCTCAAACTGGCTGAACAAGCCACAAAGGTAAACTGGGAAGGGCCTAGTGGCTGTTCACAGCTAGCAGCACAGAGAGGGGCTTTCCATGCTAGCTCCATCCCCGCTGTTACCCCAACAACTCCCAGCCAAGAAGTTGGTGTGTGCTGTGACTTGGGGTCCCAGAAGGCCTCTTGGGAGATTGTCTAGGCCACAAGGTCGACATGCACTTAGACTGGCCTTTATTCCGGTCTCAGGAAGCATGGATCTGGCTGACAGCTCTGCTTTGGGAGGGTTTATGCCAAATAAACTCCATCTCCCTCCCCATAATGGCCCGGGGGAAATTTACCCAACAGCTTTGGCAGGGCAAGAGCAGTCTAGAAACAATACAGCAGGGGTCTCAAAGTCCCGGCCCGTGGGCCATCTGTGGCCCGAGAACCTGCCCACTGTGGCCCCCGGGGCTCCAGCAATTTTGGGGCCGGGTCTCTCCCTTGGTCTCGCCTGCCACCCCCGGGCGCTCCCCCGCGCACTTCCTCCAGACCATTTAAAATGGCCTGGGGCCCCAGTCACCACCAGCAGTGCAGCAGAACTGAGCAATTTCCTGCACGCTCCACGTGGCTGCTGGCCCCTCCTTGCAGCCCCGGGGTGGGGTGGGGCTGTGCTTCCGCACACCGCCTCCACCCTGAGCACCCCTGCAGCCAATGGGAAGCTGCAGGGGCAGTGCCTGGAGGTAGCAGTGCGTGGAGGCCCCCTGGCCCACCCCACCTTGGAGCCCCAGGTAAGTGCCCTGACCCCCTCCCAGAGCCTGCACCCCCATCCCCTGCCCCAGCCCAGAGCCTGCACCCAGCACCCGAACTCCCTCCCAGAGCCTTAGGCAGGTGGGGGCGGAGTTTGGCGGGCCAGGTTCTGTGCGGCATGAGTGACATTATTGGCCCGCCGGAAGGATTTGAGGACTGGCACTGGCCCTAAGGTAAACTGAGTTTGAGACCCCTGCATTACTTGAGTAGGACTTCATAGAATCATAGAATATCAGGGCTGGAAGGGACCTCAGGAGGTCATCTAGTCCAACCCCCTGCTCAAAGCAGGACCGATCTCCAACTAAATCATCCCAGCCAGGGCTTTGTCAAGCCTGACCTTAAAAACCTCTAAGGAAGGAGATTCCACCACCTCCCTAGGTAACGCATTCCAGTGTTTCACCACTCTCCTAGTGAAAAAGTTTTTCCTAATATCCAACCTAAACCTCCCCCACTGCAACTTGAGACCATTACTCCTTGTTCTGTCATCTGCTACCATTGAGAACAGTCTAGATCCATCCTCTTTGGAACCCCCTTTCAGGTAGTTGAAAGCAGCTATCAAATCCCCCCTCATTCTTCTCTTCCGCAGACTAAACGATCCCAGTTCCCTCAGGCTGTCCTCATAAGTCATGTGTTCCAGTCCCCTAATTATTTCTGTTGCCCTCCACTGGACGCTTTCCAATTTATCCACATCCTTCTTGTAGTGTGGGGCCCAAAACGGGACACAGTACTCCAGATGAGGCCTCACCAGTGTCGAATAGAGGGGGACGATCACGTCCCTCGATCTGCTGGCAGTGCCCCTACTTATACAGCCCAAAATGCCATTGGCCTTCTTGGCAACAAGGGCACACTGCTGACTCATATCCAGCTTCTCGTCCACTGTCACCCCTAGGTCCTTTTCTGCAGAACTGCTGCCTAGCCATTCGGTCCCTAGTCTGTAGCGGTGCATTGGGTTCTTCCGTCCTAAGTGCAGAACCCTGCACTTATCCTTATTGAACCTCATCAGTTTTCTTTTGGCCCAATCCTCCAATTTGTCTAGCCCCTCCGGCCTGGGAACGTCCTCCTGACTGCTCGGTGGGGGCTGATGGCGGGGTGTCCTGCCCCCCCCCCGGTGTACCGATTCCCCCTAAGCTGGGGGGACGGGACGGGGGAATCTGTGGGCGCTGCTGCCTCTCTGGGGCTGGAGCTGCTGGCGGCTGCTTGTGTCTGAACAAGCCAAGGTCAGGCTCCTGCCCCGAGTGCTTTCTTAGAGACAGCGCACGCACGCACTCACTCGGGCGCCCACACGCTCCCCCCCCAACGCACCCCCACACCCCCCTTCACACTCCCCCCCCAACACACCCACACCCCCTTCACACTCCCCCCCAACACACACCCACACCCTTCACACTCCCCCCCAACACACCCACACCCCTTCACACAGTTCCCCCCAACACACACCCACACCCCCCTTCACACAGTTCCCCCAACACACCCACACCCTTCACACAGTCCCCCCAACACACACCCACACCCCCCTTCACACAGTTCCCCCAACACACCCACACCCACATCCCCATTCACACTCCCCCCAACACACCCACACCCTTCACACAGTCCCCCCAACACACACCCACACCCACATCCACACCCTTCACACAGTCCCCCAACACACCCCCACACCCACACCCTTCACACAGTCCCCCCAACACACACCCACACCCTTCACACAGTCCCCCCAACACACACACCAGGACTCCCTGCATCCAGGTCACTTCCCCACCTGGGCTGGGCCGAGACATCAGGAACTGCTGCTCTCCTGCCCTCCCCTTACGCAGCCGGCAGGGAAAGTGACCTGGATGCAGGGAGCCCTGACAGCTCCTTGCTCCCCCATCACAGGCTCAGCCCCCTAGGGCTGCGGGGGGGCGGAGGAGCAGCAGTCCGGTGGGGGAGCGAGAGCAGTGCCAGCTGCTTTGTGCATCCAGGTCAGTTTCCCCACGTGGGTGCAGGAGGGAGGTGCAGGGGTTGGGGTGAAGGGGGCACAGGGCAGGGGTTAGGGGCTCAGGCAGGTGCTGGATTTGGGGTGAAGGGGGCACAGTGCAGGGATTGAGGGCACATGAGGGGCGGGGTTGGGGTGCAGGAGGAGGGCAGAGGTTGGGGTGAGGGGACATGCAGAGTGCAGGGATTGGGGCACAAGAGGGGGCAGGGGTTGGGGTGAAGGGGGCACAGTGCAGAGGTTAGGGGCACAGGAGGGGCAGCTGTTGGGGTGAAGGGGGCACAGTGCAGAGGTTAGGGGCACAGGGCAGGGGTTGGGGCTCAGGAGGAAGGTGCAGGGGGTAGAAGTGAAGAGGGCACAGTGCAGGGATTGAGGGCACATGACGGGGCGGGGTTAGGGTGCAGGAGGAGGGCAGAGGTTGGGGTGAGGGGACATGCAGAGTGCAGGGATTGGGGCACAGGAGGGGGCAGGGGTTGGGGTGAAGGGGGCACAGTGCAGAGGTTAGGGGCACAGGAGGGGCAGGTGTTGGGGTGCAGGAGGAGGGCAGGGGTTGGGGTGAGGGGACACACAGGGCAGGGGTTAGAGGCACAGGAGGGAGGTGCAGGGATTGGGGTGAAGGTGGCACAGTATAGGGGTTAGGGTGCAGGAGAGGGGCAGAGGTTGGGAATGAAGGGGTGTAGGGATTAGTAGTGCAGGAGAGGGAACAGGCATTGGGGTGAAGTGGGCACAGTCCAGGAGTTATGGGGGGAGGGAGAGTGGGGAGCCTGGGGAGTTCATGGGGGCCAGGGGCAATGGGGGGTGCCAGGCACACAGGGGCCAGGGGCACCAAAATGCAAGTTCGCCCAGGGTGCCATTTTCCCTAAAGCTGGCCCTGGTCACATGGTTTGGAACCACAAAGCACATGTTTGACCAGCTATTGAGGAGCAGAAAGGCCAGACCGTGCAGGGCCCAGGAATTATGGGATAGCTTTGCTGGACTGTCCAAACACAAGCCTGGCTACAACAGCCTCGGCAAAGTGGGCTGGCGTGACACTAGAGTGGAACGTGGGTGCAGACCTCTACCCTGGGATGAGCCAGTCAGCCTGTGTTCGGAGGGATGTGGGTGCTGTGTGGGTGTTAGGGCAGGGTGTAGACATATGTCAGAGCCCGCGTCCCTACTATAGTGTAGACATACTCTAGGGGCACCAATCGGACAGCCTGCGTAAATGTTTGCTACCTGGCTGATGTCTGGCTGTTTGCAGTGGAAATGAGGCCTTTTGACCTTTGTCTTGTTTGTCTCTCCCCAGGTTCCATGTGATAGTGGATATGATCAAACCAGAAAAGTCGGACATCACCACCATGCTGAAGGGGCTGGATTACACGGAAGTGCCTGCCTCCTCCAAGAAGGACTATAAGCTCACCTTCTTCTCCTACAAGGAAGGGCTATTCAGTGCCAAGGTAGGCCCACTCCCAGGCCCCGCTACTCTGCAAAGGAATGGTTGCTTGCTGATTGTGTGTAGGGGTGATGATGGGAGTCTCTAGGATTTTAAACCAAAACATTGAAACTTTTGGGTGCCCAGAATGAAGTGACTGCTCTGGTAGTTAGGTATCTAAAGTAAAGCTCCCCTGGAATCCACTGGAAGTTGATCAGGGCACTTGTTCTCTGCCAGGTGTGCATAGGAGGCAGGTGGGAAGAGTCCAAGGTGAGTTCATTTCTCCTGTGACCAGAACCAGTCCCTGGTCCAGAGGGGAGCTCCCCTAGGTCTGACTGTTACCTCTTTTGTGCTTGATTTCAGGTGACCTTTCGCAATGAGGCGACACAGGAGTACTTGTTCTACCTGGTCACGTTCAAGGCCATCCCTTCCGGTCCGCTCAGCACCATCGAGATGGTTACCCCTGTTCGGCAGAGCACGTCTTCATCCATCAGGGTGGAAAACCCCCTCTTCTTCCCGGTGACGTTTACTACAGACTGCAAAGTGCCTGATGTCAACTTCCCACCGCAGTTCGTTGTGCCCGCCCAGTCCGAGGTAGAGCAAAGCCTTGCACAGCAAACCTGCTTGCACTGCTCTCCTCCCTCTGCAGTAAGGCAATTGCTCTGACCTTCAGGAATGTCAACAGCCCAAGTGCTCCTGAGCCAGGTGTTAGCCTGATCTGTGTGTGCACTATGGGGCTGGTTTCCAGTGGTAACAGACACCACCTGATCCTCAGAGGGCTGCAGTCCCCAAAGGGTCCCATGGAAAGGAGAAGATGGGTAGGGTAAGCAAATCAGAGATGCAGCAGAGTGTGGATATGCAGAGTATCCCTACACTGCCCTGCAGGAATCTTCCATGCACCACTGGTATGCCTGTAACACATCACACGGCCATGTGCAAAGTTGCTGCCAACAAGCCCACAGGCCTTCCCACCGCTGTTGTGGTTGCACTGGCTGTTTGCAAGGCCAGCTACTGAGTCATTCGCCCCTGTGTCAGTCCCCGTCAGGGCAGTCGCAGGGAGCAATCACTGCACTAACTGCTGCACTGGTTCAGTTGCTTCTCCAAGTGCAATCCCACGAGGCTTCTGCCTGCCCTCCTGTGCATCATCTCTGTCCCCAGTCCCAGCCTTGGCTGCGCCCAACACCCCAGCTCCCCACACCCTTCTTCTAGGTAGGCCGAGAGCAGCTGAAGAGGGGCTGAGCTGCTCTCTGCTCTACCAAGCTCCTTCACCACCCCAACTCCCCTGGCCCAAAGAGCAAAAGGACACAAAAGTTGGATGCAGGATACAGCTTTAGTTTGGAAAATATTGCCACTTTGCCTGGGGGCTGGCGGGGTGCTTTTAATTTTCCCTGGGACAGATTCTCCACAACGCAGGAAGGACACAATGAATGGCTAATTAACGAACAGACAGACATGGACAGGCACAAGCATCATCCTCCCTCCTGCTTCACAGGGGTTTCTCACAGCTCTCCACCCACTTCGTCAATGCACCTGCCCCTCCCCCCACCCCAGGATCTGGGCATGAGAAATCAGGAATGTCGTTATTTATATCGACGTTTGTTATAACCATACAGCTATGGGTAGCCTAGAATTCCTCCTTACCTGTAAGGGGTTAAGAAGCTCAAATAACCTGGTTGGCACCTGACCAAAAGGACCAATGGGGAAAGAAGATACTTTCAAATCTGCGGGGGGGGGGAAGGCTTTGTTTGTGCTCTTTGTTTTGTGTGTTCTCTTGGGAAGCAGAGAAGCACCAGGTCAGAAAACTCCTTCTCCTATAAACCATCCTAAAGTGAGTGTTAATATTGCAAAAAGAGTAAGTAAATAAGGCAGGGCGCATTAGATTACCTTTTGTTTTCAGTGTTCCAGCAATTCCTCGAGACACATACCCTTGTGGTTCAGCCCATAGAGACTTATCAGAGCTAATCCCTGTCCCAAAATGCTTACAAGCCAAATGGACAAGCCAGGCTCAGGGAAGATGGGTGAAAGAGATGTAACACGCAAGCAGAGTGATCAGAACAATGAAACAACTTTGTTAGCTCCACAATTTATTCTCTTTCTGTCCCCCTGTCTAGGGGTACACATGTGTCATTTCATCTTATGAATTGATAAATAATGGTCATTGATTAATTAATTCACACCCCGTCTGCACCATGCCCACCATGTAAACCCAGGTGCTTCTCTATGAGGCTGTAGATGATAAATGCACTGAGCAAGTGTAACCCACACACCTCCTGGGTGTGGTGTTCTGTCCCATCTAGTGGCATCAAGACCACTTAGAGAGATTAATGAGTCTGCTTTACAGCCTTAGTTAACGGCCGTATGGCTTTTATGCAGTAGAGGCTCATATATTAAGCTCCAGAGGTCCCAGGTTCAATGCTGACCACCAGGGTCTGTCGGCGTTACAGGTGTGAGTGTTACACAAGTGAGTACGGATTGGGTTGCAAGGGCACTGGGTGTTACAACAGCTGTTGACTGTCCATGATGCAGCACGCCAAGTACTAATTTCCATCCCTGGGCTGGGCACTAACATTTCTGCTCCCATGCAGATGGACTAGGTTGTTCTCTCTTTTCCCCCCAGGGGGTGCTCATGTTCGAATTCCAGCCCCTAAAAGTCGGGGAGGTCAGTGGGCGCTTGGTGCTCCAGAGCAGCGACTTGGGCTCCTTCCAGTATGACCTGAACCTGAAAGCCCTTGCAGCCAGGCCGGAGAAGCCGCTGTACTTCCGTGCCATGCTGGGCAGCAGCCAGATCATCACCACCAAGTTCATTAACTACACCCGTCAAAGAACAGAGTACACCTGCAAGGTGATCAGGGTCCCCCGCTCTGCTCTGGGGCTAGCTGAAGAATAAGGAAGCCACCAGTGCTCAAGGGGGTGGAAATACAAACATTCAGCAGGCAACTCAGTCTATGTACCCCATCAGCCCTCTTGAGCAGTACTAGGCCCCTTCAGCACTGCTCTCCCCGTCCTGCTGGAACCTTTCCTAGCTTGGCCAATACAGGTGGTGAGGTTGTGGTGAAGTAGCCAGCCTTCCCACTGACTTCACCACCAAAGCTGAGCCTTCTGCAGGGACCATCTTCCCTTGTGGGGTCACTCAGTCTTTATCAGAGCTGCCACCACAGTGCAATGGTGCTTAGGGGGTCAGTGTAGCCTAGGGGACAGAGCACTGAACTGGAGGCTTGGGCTGTAGTCTCAGATCAGCCACTGGCCTGCTGAATGACTGTGGACAAGTTGCTTCCCCGCTTTGTGCCTCAGTTTCCCCATCTGTAAAAGGGGTTGAATGTTACTGTCCTATTTGTAAAATACTTTGAGATCTACTATGTGCGAGATGAGTTCTACCTAGTGCTGTGATTATTCTAGAGTGAAGACATCCCCTTTTGTGGCAACGTTAGTCATGGTGTTACTGCCCAACACCTAAGCCATCCCCAGAGCCAAACTTTCCCAGAGTTCCAATTGGGAGGGGGGAGGTTTGGGCTTTCCCTGTGTGCATGGAAAGGCCCCAAGTGAAGGGGGCTGGAATGTGCATTTCAGTTAGAAAACAGTAAACATACATTTTGTATCGGGACCCTGCTGATGCTAAATTACCCCACTGCCCCACTGCTGTTCCTGTTCCTGAGCTCTGGGGTATGTCAGACCTTGGGCCACAGGGGCTACAATGCCTTCTCCAAATCCAAGTGGCGCCTTCTCTCCCCTTGCAGATTGACTGTTCAGATTTCCACACGGATAAAATCATCAATGCATCCCCAGGCTCTCAGGGGGGCACAGAGGTCAGTGTGGACATAACCTATGAACCCTACCAGCTGGGTGAATCAAGAGCAACTCTCATCCTGTCTTCACCCATCGGAGGAGAATACAGCATCCCGCTCTTTGGCATGTCGGTGCCCCCCAAGCCTCAGGGCCCCTTTCAGATCAAGGCTGGCTCCAGCACGACCATTCCCTTCAAGAACGTGTTCCTGCAGCACACGGCCTTCACCTACAATGTGGAGAACCCAGCTTTTACCATAAAGGCAGCTGAGAACATACGTTCCAAGAAGAACATCTTCATCACCGTCTTCTTTGAGGGGAACCCCACTGGCAGCAAGATGCCCGTCACCAGCAGGCTGGTTGTCTCCTGTGCCCGGGCATCAGGCATGGGGGCAGGCATTTCCTGGGTTTATTACTTGAAGGGTATAACCCCTGAGAAGTGACCTAGTGGCACGCATGCAGAGCATCAGTGTCCCAGTCCCTAAACGGGCATTTCCCCCACTTTGCTGAGCCACTCGCAACTCCAAGTGTGCAGTCATGCACCTCCTAGGATCTGAATCAGACTGGTCTTCATTTCCCTCCCCATCTCCATACAGAATGGACTCTCTCTACAACACAGATGTGCCTTGGCAGTGAAAAGCAGCACCGGAATCTCTTCACCACTGTTCTTGCCAGTACAGAAAATGTTTATAGGATCTGCACGCCTACTGAAATCAGTGGGCGACTGCAGGATTGGATACAGCAGCGTGCACAGAACACACCCACCTGTATATTTGTTGAAAATTCCCAAAGAGCAAGCTAACTACTGAAGTGACCTTGGCCTGATAGAGTCACTGATCTGTTAGTCAAATTATATCAAACTTACGATATAGAAAGGGGCATGAGATCAGTGGGGAAGATCCCAGCTATCTGTGTATATGGTCTGACTGCATGCGTCAAGACTTGGTCAATTTATCCTCCCTCAGTTGATAACCACCAATGGCATTGCCTTCAAAGTACAAACGTTCCTGCCTGAAGGAGGATTCGCTTACTGTGGATTTCTTAAAAATATACCCTGTGTACAAGCCACCAAAGGTGCTGCAGCTTTTCCCAAAAGAGCAGAGGAGAGTTCATGAAAGCACTCACGTTGTACCCCAGAAATATGAGGACTCCATCATGCCTCCCAGCTGATCTCACCCTCTGGGATCAGAGGCTACGATGACTGTTGGCAAGGTGGTTTCTTTGTTTGCTGTATAAAAATGTGTTTTGGAATAAAGATAGTTAAGCAAACATAGAGATTCTGGTGGATCTGGTTAACGTGATAGTACTTCTGGACTGGAATGCCATAGCTAGCACACAGACACCCTGGGCCTCAAGACAAGGGAAAATTGGGGTGGAAAAAGAATCCAGAGAACTTGGGGGTTTCATGACTATCTAGAAAGGAGTCAAAGCAGGGGCGCCATTTAGGGGGGCCAGGGGAGGGCTCTAGTCCCGTTCCGCCCCCCCCCCCCCCCCGAGTTTCATAGGGAAGGCCTACTCACCCTAGCCCCTGACAGCACTCTTAGCTGCAACAGCTGGAGTGTGAGATGTGAGGAGTTGGGAAGCTGGGAGCAGCATAGCCTTTGGGGCAGGGAGTTTGTTTATACACAGGGGCAGGGGGATTAAGGTAACAGAAGACTTGTCATTACAGTAAATTAAGGATCCTTAGATGATCCTGAAAGCACTGCCAGGCACTCCAGTTAAAAGACAGGAAACAAAGGGTAGGAATAAATGGTGAGAATGGAGAGAGTGGTGCCCCACAGGCTCTTTACTGGGACCAGTCCTATTCCACATATTCATAAATGATCTGGAAAAAGGGGTAAACAGTGAGATGGAAAAATTTCCAGATGATACAAAACTACTCAAGAGAGTTAAGTCCAAAACAGACTGCGAAGAGCTACAAAGGGAGCTCACAAAACTTGGTGACTGGACAACACAATTGCAAAAGAAATTCAATGCTGATAAATGCAAAGTAATGCACTTGGCAAAATATAATCCCTGCTATACATGCAAAATGATGGGGTCTAAATTAGCTGAACCTGTCAATAAAGAGATCTTGGAGTCATTGTGGAGAGTTCTCTGAAAACATCCACTCAATGTGCAGCGGCAATTAAAAAAGCCACCAGAATGCTGGGAATCATTGGGAAAGGGATAAAAAGAGAAAAATATCATATTGCCTCTCTATAAATCCATGGTATGCCCACATCTTGAATAGTGCAGATGTGGTCATCCCATCTCAAAAAAGATACATTGGAATTGGAAAAGGTGCAGAGAAGGGCAACAGAAATGATGAGGGGTGTGGAACAGCTTCTGTATGAGGAGAGATTAATAAGACTGGGACTTTTCATCTTGGAAAAGAGACGACTAAGGGGGATATGCTCGAGGTCTATAAAATCATGACTGGCGTGGAGAAATTGAATAAGGAAGTGTTATTTACCCCTTCACACAACACAAGCACTAGGGGTCACCCAATGAAATTAACAGGCAGCAGATTTAAAACGAACGAAAAAAAGTATTTCTTCACAGTCAATATGTAGAAGTCTTTGCCAGAGGATGTTGTGAAGGCCAAGACTATACCAGGGTTCCAATAAGAACTAGATAAGTTCATGGCGGATAGGTCCAGTAATGGCCAGGGTGGGCAGGGATCCAACACCATGTTCTGCGTGCCCCTCACCTGTTTGCCAGAAGGTAGGAGTGGGCTACAGGGCAACTTGATGATGACCTGTTCTGTTCATTCCCTCTGGGGCACTTGGCATTGGCCACTGTCGGCAGACGGGATACGGGGCTAGATGGACCATTGGTCTGACCCATTATGGCCGTTCTGATGTTCTTATATAGAACCCAGATGTATCTGCTCCCCGCTGTAACCCACTAGACCCCGCTCTCCTCCCAGCGCTGGGATAGAACGAAGGAGTCCCTGCAGGGTCTCTCTCTCCACAGAGTTAGTAATGAAATAAGAATATATACATTAACATTTTAAACCTAACCAGTGTCCCTTAAGTGACTTGCCACAAGATGTCAGAACATGTTACTGGAGCTGAGTAGGTCTAATATTTATTTAATTTTCTTTCTTTTATAAAGGAATTAGATACACGACTCCTGTCAGCTAATTGCTAAGTTATCGGACAAAAAAACTAGAGTTTTCAAGTGCCTAAGTAGCCCCAGGAATCACAGTTAAAGTTGCCCCCACTCCACCACCACCAAAATCTGAAATGGTGCCCCTGCGTCAAAGGTGTAAACTAAGGTGTAAGCACAAAACTGGGACCCAGGAACCTGGGTTCTAATCCCAGTGGTGATCCTCTCCATGGCCTTGTTTGTAATGATATTTAGGCACTTACAGATGCAGATAGGGACCTAGTAAGATTTTCAAAAGCATCTATGTACCTAATTCCTACAGGCCTGATGCTGCTCCTAGTGAAATAACCGGCAAAACTCTTGTTTTGTGCCTCAGTTTCTCCAGCTATGAAATGGGGATAATAATAATAATGGCTCTAAATATGCCATCCACTGGGCCTCTGTTCCACAAGGTAAGACAGGTCTGTGAGGTAGTTGTCCAATGGAGTGTGAAGCAGCCCCCTACAAGTGGGGCACGCCACCCTGTTGCCCTCGGAGCCTGCCAGTCAGTTTCTCCCTGACGGTAAAGATGGAATCTTTGCAGGAGCTAAAGCTCTGTAGCCACCACTCCACTTCTTGCCCCTGGACTACGCCGCGGAATTGTTGGGCAACCTCTGCTGAGTCCTTGCTTTCCACTCAGGCCCAGGTTATGACCTTCTTTAGCACTTTGCTTTCTCAGTGGTGCTCAAGTTGGCACTTCAGCAGACATCGATGCTCTGAGCCCTATTTTGCAGCTCTTTGCAGTTTGCCTGGGCATTTCAGTGGATGATTTCCAGCAGGTTGATGCTTCAGAACCTGGTTTTTACTGCTTTCCTGATTTTGGTGCACCTTAGGCCCATATGTATGTCTTCACTGCAGTTAACCTGAGTGATCAGCACCCAAGTCTGAGCCCACCTGGGTTAGCTTCGCCCAGGTGTGAGCAGCCAGATTGCAAAGCCCTACCCAAGTTACTGTAGCCTCACGTGCTATGCCCGCTGTATGTCTCTGGGACTTGTGGGGTCACAGCCCATGGGTCTTTGTGCTACAGTGCGCTGAGCCGCTCTAGGAGTCTTTCCCAGTGAATTGTGGGAAAACTTGCCTCTCCTTCTGGGCACATGGGAGGAATTGTTTGAAGGCACATGGAGGACTTTCAACGCTTGAGTTGTTTAGCCTGTGTCTTCATTGAAAAGTGAGTGGGTTACAGCCTCGGTGAAAGCACCCAGATGCTAACCTCTGACTCTGGATGGACCAGCGAGCCTGGGTTGGAAGCATCACTAAACTTAGGTGAGAGGGTTTTGTGTGTGGATAGGGAGGGGATTAGGGGCAACATCTGGGTAAGCACCTGGGCTAAATCTGCAGTGAAGACATCCCCTCCTTCCATTTTCAATGCCTAGCTTTGGTGCCTACTTTCTGGCGCTTTGGCTCAGTGTTTCTGTTCTCAATTTCCAGCACTGGAGAAAGGAAAAGGAAAGAGAAGGGGGGCAAAGGTGGAAGTGAACCTTTCACCAGCTCTCCGCACTAGATTGAAGGGAGTGAGTGAAAGGGGAGTAACAAACAAATCCAGAGCTCACTAGAGGGAGAGTAGAAATGGAAGGAGAGAGGAACAAGAAACAAGGATGGAGTTGGAACGACTGGTTTTTGGAGACAGAGTGGATGTCTTGGCCTCTTGTGTTTGTGGAGACCCAACAGCTATGAGCTCAACCCTAGGACCTGTTGTCCAAGATTAGCATTGTCCCAGAAGCAATGCAGGTTCCTGGCACAAATTGTCCAGCCCAGCTTTTCACCAGTATGCTACCCAGCATTCTCCTAGTTTTGTGGTTGCCCTAAGTGTGCACATTAACATGGAAGCTCTACTCTCTGCACCAGATCAGGAGAAGCAGCTATCTAGCTCTGAAGTCTGTCCCCTGCCTCCCACAGCCATAGCTCTTGTACCAAACCACAGATCTCTCTGCTTCGCTGCAGGCCTCTGACTCCCACTTTTAAAGAAGAGATTTGTTCCTGAGATAGTTGATCCAAATGTCAATTTTCAGAGATGTCAGCTGCAAGCTCATATCTGTGCTTCAAAGAGCGCTAGAGGAAACTTTCCCTTACATTTTCAGTTTCCTTGGAAATTGGATCATATTTTCCCTTTCATCATTTTTTAGGCATTACAGAATTCAATTAACCTGAAAAAAAAGTAAAACGTCATAGCATAATTGACGAAGTACCTGCTGGCTATCAAGCTGTATTATAGACATGAGGGAAAAATAGACCAAGCATGTGGCCTCAAAGATCTGGCTGTATTCCTAGGCACAATCTCTGTGAGACCACACCCAATATAAGTAGCAGAGCCCTGGCTCAACCCTATTAGTTATGATTTTAATGATTATTAACAGAAGAAAATCACACCATAGTACCATCAATTGCAAGGTGCTTTACAAGGAAAGGCAAGTTTCCTTAGCAACGGTTCTGAAGAGGTTGTGGGGAATTAGTGAAGAGAAGAGAAGACGTCCTGGAAGAAATGGGGTTTACAGGGTGGTTTGCAGGGGAGACTGAGAAACGATGAAGCAGTGGTTAGAGCACCAGCCTGGGCAGCAGTAACCCCAGGTTCACTTTCTGTCTCTACCAGAGACTTTGTCTCCTGGGGCAAGTCATGGGGTCTCATATGAAATCAGTGGCAGTTTGCACCCTAACTACCTTTAAGCATCTGGGCCTTGGTGTCCCTGGGCCTCAGCTCACCATCTGTCGAATGGAGCTAATAGCACTGTGAGGCACAAATACATTAGATTATGAGGTGCTCAGACCCTCTGGTTATGGGGGCCTTCTGAGTACTTTAGCCAGAAGCAGGTTCCCTCTCATTTTCCCCACCCGTGTGCGGAATGAATTTTGTTATGTGCACCAATGTGGAGGTGGTGTGTGACACGTCCCTTTCACATTGGTGCACATAACAAAATTCATGTGGTGGGGTGGGGCCGAGGGGTTCAGAGTATGGGAGGGGGCCCAGGGCTGGGGCAGAAGGTTGGGATGGGGGGGGGTGAGGGCTCTGGTTGGGGGTGTGGGCTCTGGGGCGGGGCTGAGGATGAGGGGCTTGGTGTGCGGGAGGGGGCTCAGAGCTGGAGCAGAGGGTTGGGGATGCAGGTTTTGGGGTGGGGCCGGGTCTGAGGAGTTTAGGATGCAGGCTACCCCCTGGCTACAACTGGGAGAGAGCGGTGACAGTGGACGAGAAGCTGGATATGAGTCAGCAGTGTGCCCTTGTTCCCAAGAAGGCCAATGGCATTTTGGGCTGTATAAGTAGGGGCATTGCCAGCAGATCGAGGGACTTGATCGTTGCCCTCTATTCGACACTGGTGAGGCCTCATCTGGAGTACTGTGTCCAGTTTTGGGCCTCACACTACAAGAAGGATGTGGATAAATTGGAGAGAGTCCAGCGAAGGGCAACAAAAATGATTAGGGGACTGGAACACATGAGTTATGAGGAGAGGCTGAGGGAACTGGGATTGTTTAGTCTGCAGAAGAGAAGAATGAGGGGGGATTTGATAGCTGCTTTCAACTACCTGAGAGGTGGTTCCAAAGAGGATGGATCTAGACTGTTCTCAGGGGTAGCTGATGACAGAATGAGGAGTAATGGTTTCAAGTTGCAGTGGGGGAGGTTTAGGCTGGATATTAGGAAAAACTTGAAGACCTAGCCAACCATGTGAGGCTAACAGAAAGGGTGGGGATGGTCACCCGCAGCCAGGCTAAACAGGCCTCCACACCTAACCCCATTCCTGAGCCTCCTACAGGGACCCAGCCAGAGCTGGTCAAACCAGACCCCAGACCAGAGTCTATGACAGCAGTTGTAGATCCAGTTCCTGGGACCCAGCCAGAACCAGCCCAAGGATCGGAACGGGGGAGCAGCCAGCACCAGAGCCCGTGCTTGCATCCCCACCAGAGTCATGGGAGCCAGCACCAAAGGGTGCCACAGAGTCTGCACCTGCAGAAGCAGCTAAACCAGCACAAGAAGCTCAATCGGAGCCTGAAATACCTCCTAGTGCACCAGCAGGGAGCGGTTCCCAGTCTTCTGAGAATGGGATTCAGACTTCGGCACAGCCATGCTGCTTATTAACAACTGCTTTTGGAAGAAAGACCCTGGCCACAGGAAGGTTTGTGGGGCTGCAGCCAGGGAAGGAAGTGCTGGGGCTGCATAGTACCTCTCCCTGCCCCCTCTGGGCTGCATCCTGCCCTGGCACCGGGACCAATATGCGAAAGGCAGGTTTGTTGGGCTGTAGGCAGGAAAGGAAGCTCTGGGATGTGGCTTTCCTGCCTGCAGGCCCTCAAATCTACCTGTTGCCAGAGACCGCTACCACAGGGAAGCAATGAGCTGAAGCACCTGCATCCTTGTCCAACAACAGAGCCCCTGCCGCGGTCCTGGCACTGCATGCTGAGAGGGGAGGCTGCGGGCAAGGTAGTAGCAGAGGCGGGAGAAGCTGCAGCCCAGGTGTCGGGGCTTTCCATGGGGAGCGAGGGTGCTGGGGGAACCACAGAGCTGCATGGGCTCCTCTCTCTGGGCTGCACATAAGAACGTAACAAGAACATAAGAACGGCCAGACTGGGTCAGACCAATGGTCCAGCCAGCCCAGTATCCTGTCTTCCAACAGTGGCCAGTGCCAGGTGCCCCAGAGGGAATGAACAGAACAGGTATCATCAAGTGATCCATCCCCTGTTGCCCATTCCCAGCTTCTAGCAAACAGAGGCTCGGGACACTTCTGAGCATGGTTTTTCACCTATGACCCCTTCAATTAAGGTGTTAGAGCTCACAAATAACCCTGAGACTCTGCAGAGGTCCTTCAGTGGAACCTGGGAAGATTAGACACCATTCAAATAGGTAACGTTAAAAAACCTTTTTGGAAAGACAATCTACTACACAAGTAACAAGCACAGTTGCCAACTTTCACCTGGTAAATAAGCACCCCAACTTTCACAATAAACCAAAAATCAAGCTAATCCCATTTCAAAACAAGGCCAAAACAAGCCAATCCCTTAGAACCCCAACACTCTGTGACTAGATCCCCCCAGCCTGCAGTCTGGGACTGTGATGGGCCCACTGTGCACCCCTGACTCTCTCCCCCACTTGCCGGGAGCCAATCAAAAAAAAGAAGCAAAACGCTGCAAGCTACAAGCCACAAATGACTTTTCTAGTGCATGCAGGGCTTCCAGGCCACACATCCACAGCTGGCAACACCATTCTCCTAGTAGCCAAGATAGGAAAATCCATGGAAGACGTGGGAGTGCGATCACTCTTGTCTGGGATTTAGGGGCTGGCAGTTTCGTTTGTATATGGCAGGGGTGGGCAAACCATGGATCGCGAGCTGCCTATGGCTCTTTTTCAGTTAAAATGTGCACGGCTCACGGAGGCTGCACCCTGCCCTGGCACTGGAGGCCCAGGCTTGGCATATCCCAACGCTTCCTTCCCTGGCTGCAGCCCTGCTGGGAGGTTGCAGGGCTGCAGCCAGGGAAGGCACATCCCAGCACTTTCTCCTCTGGCTGGAGCCCTGCCAACCTGCCTTTCGCCTATTGGCAGCTGCTGGATAACAGCCACTTTTAGCTGGAACCAAGAGGTCACTAGAAGAGGAAGCCACAGTATCCCGGGTTTACAGCTGGCTGCTCCCCAGTCACTGAGCCAATCAGTGGCCAGTTCTGGGACAGAACGTAGGAGCCTCCTGCTCACACCCATTGCAACATGCCAGCCTGTGCCTAGTGGCATTGGTGGAGCTGGGTATGAGTCACAATGCCCATCTCCTCTCCTGTCCTCGCACACGTGAGTAAAGAACCCTTGGGGGGTCTGAGGACTCGTTAGCGTCCTGGGCATCCATTCAGACATATCCATGGAGGGCAGTTTTAATTTCTGAAGCAACAGTTCCAGGCACAGGGTACTTTCCTACCCCCGTAGCCTCTGCTCGTGGCACATGGAGCTTTTGTCACCTTCAGGGTGGTGTCATGGGGTGCCTGCATGTTATCAGGTGTTCTTACTCGTGGACCAGTCAGACTTGCTGTTCGTTTATTGCCAGGCTACGTTACTTTCCCTGGCTTCCCCAGTGGAGTGCAGAGATCCTGGCTTGCGGAGAACTTCACTCTACTGTTAGCTGAGCCAACCATGTCCTTGTCTGAGCGGAGCACTTCTGCAAATGGCCTGTTGGGAAGTGAAATGAACCCTCTAAAATAAAGAGCAAGACAGTGAAATGAAGAGCCAAGGGGTGCTCTTGCTTCCACGGTTTATGGGGCAAGGTTTAAGAAGCCTAAGGCCAGAATTACATGTTTCCAAAGCAGGGGCGTAACCCGAAACTTCCTGACTGTCACCATGTGTGCAGTGTGAACGAAACAGCTGGGGAAGCAGTTTTTTCCAGCTGTAGCATTGGTGGTTCAGTGGTAGAATTCTCGCCTGCCACGCGGGAGGCCCGGGTTCGATTCCCGGCCAATGCAAGAGTGAGGCTTTTTTTCTTAATTAAAAGTGATTGCCATGCACCAACCTAACCCTCTGTCCTAGTTAGCCCTTTCCAGGGGACTGACTTAACAAAAATGAAACCGAGTAAATCCCATTTCTAGCACCATGTGGAGAGGAGCGTTCACTGACGTAGCAGCTTCAGTGTATGTGAGGAGCAGTTCCTGGTCCGGGGCGTCCCTGGGACTCTGGGCCTGTCTGCGCTATGGAAGCACATCTGCAGCTCTGCCACCTGAGCGCCAGCGATGCCCCGACGTTGATGGTGGGGGGTTTCCATCAGTGTCAATATCCCACTTCTCCAAGTGGCCCGAGCGAAGTCACTGGAAGAATTCCTTCGCTGACCTAACTGCACCTACAGCGGGGTCAGGCTTGCTTATGTACGGCACTTGGGGTGTAAATTTTTCACACCCCTGAGTGCCGTGACTGGGTCGATCTAAATGTTGTGTAGACCAGGGCTCAGTCCTTAAACGACTGGTCCAGCCTTTCCTGCAGCCAGGATATTGGTGGCTCAGTGCAGAATTCTCGCTTGCCATGGGGGCCGCCGGCATTTGATTCCTGGCCAGTCTAGGAGCAGCCTTTTGAAATGTAAGCCAGTCTATCTGGAGGGGTGTGGGACTGCAGTGTGAAATGTACAGCCCCAGACTTCTCATCCTAGGCTGAGGTTTTCAACCAGCTTTGCTGCTTCAGTTCACAGAATATCATAGAATATCAGGGTTGGAAGGGACCTCAGGAGGTCATCTAGTCCAACCCCCTGCTCAAAGCAGGGCCAATCTCCAACTAAATCATCCCAGCCAGGGCTTTCTCAAGCCTGACCTTGAAAACTTCTAAGGAAGGAGATTCCACCACCTCCCTAGTTAACGCATTCCAGTGTTTCACCACCCTCCTAGTGAAATAGTGTTTCCTAATATCCAACCTAAACCTCCCCCACTGCAACTTGAGACCACTGAGAACAGTCTAGTTCCATCCTCTTTGGAACCCCCTTTCAGGTAGTTGAAAGCAGCTATCAAATCCCCCCTCATTCTTCTCTTCCGTAGACTAAACAATCCCAGTTCCCTCAGCCTCTCCTTATAAGTCATGTGTTCCAGTCCCCTATTCATTTTTGTTGTCCTCCACTGGACGTTTTCCAATTTTTCCACATCCTTCTTGTAGTGTGGGGCCCAAAACTGGACACAGTACTCCAGGTGAGGCCTCACCAATGTCGAATAGAGGGGAACGATCACCTCCCTCGATCTGCTGGCAATACCCCTACGTATACATCCCAAAATGCCATTGGCCTTCTTGGCAACAAGGGCACACTGGTGACTCATATCCAGCTTCTCGTTCACTGTAACCCCTAGGTCCTTTTCTGCAGAACTGCTGCCGAGCCATTCGGTCCCTAGTCTGTAGCGGTGCATGGGATTCTTCCGTCCTAAGTGTAGGACTCTGCACTTGTCCTTGTTGAACCTCATCAGATTTCTTTTGGCCCAATCCTCATATTGTCTAGGTCCCTCTGTATCCTATCCCTACCCTCCAGCGTATCTACCTCTCCTCCCAATTTAGTGTCATCTGCAAACTTGCTGAGGGTGCAATCCACACCATCCTCCAGATCATTAATGAAGATATTGAACAAAACCGTCCTGAGGACTGACCCTTGGGGCACTCCGCTTGATACCAGCTGCCAACTAGACATGGAGCCATCGATCACTACCCGTTGAGCCCGACAATCTAGCCAACTTTCTATCCACCTTATAGTCCATTCATTCAGCCCATACTTCTTTAACTTGCTGGCAAGAATACTGTGGGAGACCGTGTCAAAAGCTTTGCTAAAGTCAAGGAACAACATGTCCACCACTTTCCCCTCATCCACAGAGCCAGTTATCTCATCATAGAAGGCAATTATCTCATCATAGATATTAATTCATGGTGGCTGAATGCACACAAAATGGTTGCAGTTAGCTTGATCATATTCTGGGGTACACACACACTCCTCAAATCCAGGGCAACAAAATCATTGGTACCTGATCCCTGGGCTGATTTTGTTTTGGACCAGGAGGGGAGAGGCCAGTGGTAAGAAGACATCACTAATCTCCTGTGATATCCCTGTGTGTTTACCTTCTATGCATCCTCACACCCCATTGGCCTCCTGCTCACTGTGTCTCTGCCCAGCGATACCAACCCTTTAAATACCACTGAGGGGTAGTCAATGGATACCCTGAGGGAGCAGGCTGTGGGGAGGGGACCCTTACGAGTGACGTGCACTCGCTGACACACCTATCTGGCAGAATGCATTATGGGTGAGCATTTGCATAGGCAAATGAGAGCTATACTTTTTTGGAATTAATTGAGAAACTGAACAGTAACAAGTCACCAGGACCAGATGCCATTCACCCAAGAGTTCTTAAAGATTGCAAATGTGAATTTGCGGCACTATTAACTATGGTTTGTAACCTGTCCTTTAAATCAGCTTCTGTACCCAGTGACTGGAAGATAGCTAATGTAACGCCAATATTGAAGAAGGGCTCTAGAGGTGATCCTGGCAATTACAGACCAGAAAGTCTAACGTCAGTATTGGGCAAATTAGTTGAAACAATAGTAGTGCAGGAGGTCGGACTAGATGATCATAATGGTCCCTTCTGACCTTAGTATCTGTGAATCTATGAATAAAATTGTCAGACACATAGAAGAGCATAAATTGTTGCGCAAAAGTCAGCATGGTTTCTGTAAAGCGAGATCGTTTCTTACTAATCTATTAGAGTTCTTTGACAGGGTCAACAAACATGTGGACAAGGGGGATCCAGTGGACATAGGGTACTTAGATTTCCAGAAAGCCTTTGACAAGGTCCCTCATCAAAGGCTCTTATGTAAATTAAGTTGTCATGGGATAAAAGGGAAGATCCTTTCATGGATTGAGAACTGGTTAAAAGACAGGGAACAAAGGGTCAGTCCTAGGACCAATCCTATTCAACTTATTCATAAATGATCTGGAGAAAGGGGTAAACAGTGAGGTGGCAAAGTTTGCAGATGATACTAAATTGCTCAAGATAGTCAAGACCAAAGCAGACTGTGAAGAACTTCAAAAAGATCTCACCAAACTAAGTGATTGGGCAACAAAATGGCAAATGAAATTTAATGTGGATAAATGTAAAGTAATGCACATTGGAAAAAATAACCCCAACTATACATAGAATATGATGGGGGCTAATTTAGATACAGCTAATTAGGAGAAAGATCTTGCAGTCATCGTGGATAGTTCTCTGAAGACGTCCACGCAGTGTGCAGCGGCAGTCAAAAAACCAAATGGGATGTTAAGAATCATTAAAAAAGGGACCGAGAATAAGATGGAGAATATCTTATTGCCCTTATATAAATCCATGGTACGCCCACATCTTGAATACTGTGTACAGATGTGGTCCCCTCATCTCAAAAAAGTTATACTGGCATTAGAAAAGGTTCAGGAAAGGGCAATTAAAATGATTAGGGGTTTGGAACGGGTCCCATATTGTTGGTGACACTGGGCACTTCTCTAGGTAACTCGGGAGGGTGGAAGACCACGAGGGTCGATGAAGCCCCCTTGCTCTAGGCCCGGACAAACTGAGGCCCCTCTGCTCCTTGAACTTTCTGTGACCCTTCACAACTGTGAGGAAGCTAACACACAAACAGACAGGTTTGCAGACGGGTCGCCAGCCAAGGCCAGCTTCGGCCTGGGAAACGTAGAGATGAGGCAGAAATGTTTAGCAAAAACTAGTAACAGACCGAAATAAGGCAAGGCTCGGGCAATACTACTGAGGAAAAACACAACTGGCTGCTCTAGCCGATTGGCTACGGTATTGTACGGGGCAACCGGTAATTGGTTGCATAAGCTTGTGTAGTGAAGTAGGCAAAGGTATAAAATGTATACTGGTATCTGCATGCAGGGCTGCAGGATTTGAGACAGCTCAGTCTCCCTGCGCCCTATTTGGAGCTCCAAATAAATCTCTCTGCTTCTCCACCCTGTTGTGGTCATTGGCGCGACGCACACCAGGCAATGAACCCAGCTGTTGCTTGCCTCAGGCACTCTGTGCCGGCAACAATATGAGAAGAGATTAAAGAGGCTAGGACTTTTCAGCTTGGAAAAGAGGAGACTAAGGGGGGATATGATAGAGGTCTATAAAATCATGAGTGGTGTGGAGAAAGTGAAGAAGGAAAAGTTATTTACTTGTTCCCATAATATAAGAACTAGGGGCCACCAAATGAAATTAATGGGCAGCAGGTTTAAAACAAATAAAAGGAAGTTCTTCTTCACTCAGCGCACAGTCAACCTGTGGAACTCCTTGCCTGAGGAGGTTGTGAAGGCTAGGACTATAACAGGGTTCAAAAAAGAATGGGATAAGTTCATGGAGGTTTAAGTCCATTAATGGCTATTAGCCAGGATGGGTAAGGAATGGTATCCCTAGCCTCTGTTTGTCAGAGGGTGGAGATGGATGGCAGGAGAGAGATCACTTAGAATCATAGGATACCAGGGTTGGAAGGGACCTCAGGAGGTCATCTAGTCCAACCCCCTGCTCAAAGCAGGACCAATCCCCAGTTTTTGCCCTGGATCCCTAAATGGCCCCCTCAAGAATTGAACTCACAACCCACTTGATCATTACCTGTTAGGTTCACTCCCTCTGGGGCACCTGGCATTGGCCACTGTCGGTAGACAGGATACTGGGCTGGCTGGACCTTTGGTCTGACCCCGTATGGCCATTCTTATGTTCTTATGTTTCCCCCACCAAGGAAACTAGGTGACTACAGCATTGGCCTCTCCAGATCTGATTGGAGTTGATCTGTGTCTGATGGTGCCTGGCCCAATGACAGCAGCTACCCTCAGTGTAGCCAGCAAACCCAGACTGAAGAAAGAGAATACAATCCGGGCTTAACCTACAATGCGCCCAGCACTCTGCCCAGCTCAGGCATTGTGGGTTGGAGTGAGCTGAGAACAGAATAGGACAGGACAGGACAGGACAGGACAAGACAGGAAGGCATAGCTCAGTGATTTGAGCATTGGCTTGCTAAACCCAGGGTTGTGAGTTCAATCCTTGAGAGGGCCATGTAGGGATCTGGGGCAAAAGTTAGAGATTGGTCCTGCTTTCAGTAGGAGGTTGGACTAGATGACCTCCTGAGGTCCCTTCCAACCCTGATAGTCTATTCTAAGACCCTGGACACAGTGAGCTGAAGATTGGGATTGCCAGACCAGTTAAAAACCCTGTTTTGTAAACCATCTGCTTAGTGAGACAGTTTGCTGTTCCCTGTTTTCATACAAAGGTACGGGCAATGAGTTAATAACCTCAGATTAGCAGGGGAGGTGTTAAGGCTGTGAAGTTTAATTTAACTCTGGAGAGCACTGAAGACTGACATTCTTTCTTCTTCCTACATGGGTTGACAGGCAGCTCAGGAGTGAGTGAGAGTGAGACTTAGGTCTGCATCCAAGAGAGGTGACAGCTGAAAATAGTAAGTAGGTGCCCTTGAGAAAACACAGAGGGAGAATACAGCTGCAGCTACCCTTTAAAGCTGCACAGCTTCCTGTCTTGCACTGTTGTTACCCACACAATTTATGACTCCACCCCTACCCGTCTGCATGGGTACTCAGGGCGTAAGGGACCCAACATTACCCCTCTAGGGGCTCAGGGCTATACCCTTCTGTGGGTTCAGGGCTAACACAGTGGCATAGCCAGCATGGGATATTTGGGTGAGCCCCAACTTTGGGTCGGCAGGCAATTACGGGGGAGCTGGGAGGGCAGAAGGGATGGGGGGGGCGCACCTCCCCTCTCCCCCTGCAGCCAGCCTTGCGGGAGGTGATGGATGGACCTTCTGGCCAGGGGCTCCCTGGGGCCCCAGGTACACACCCAGCTCTGGGACGAGACACTGCTCTCCAGTGCGCATGGCTCCCAGCTCCCTTCCAGGTCCAACCGCCCCAAGCTGGGCCTGGCTCCCACAGGTGGCGGCCTACCTTTCTTGAAGATCTCCTCTACCTCTGCTGCCCACCCACCCGCTCGCCCTCCTCCCAGTGGCGGATTAGCCACTGGGCCAACCCAGGGCCTGGAAAAACAGGCGCTCGTGTGCCCCAACCCAGCACTCCTGCCAGGGAGCAAGGTGGGAGCCTGGGAGCAGGGGAGTACCAGGCAGGTGGCAGAGCGGGGCAAGTGCTGGGGCCAGAGCAGAGAAGGGGTTGGGGGAGCCTGGATGCTAAGCGGATGGGCCACAGCCTACCCAGGCCCACCCATAGCTATGCCCCGGGGCTAACACCCATTCTCGGTGGACTCAGAGCAAACATCCATTCCCAGTGGACTAGGTGCTCTACGGGTCTGCCGTGTCTTTTCTCAGTGAAAAAGTCTTCACAGTGAATATCCTTATACGTGTACAAGTATTTATTAACAATTAGCAACAAATCAACAGAATACACACGCCAAGCATCTTATGCTCATCACTCCCAATGAGACGGACGTCTCTCAATGACCCGTCAGGGTCATGGCGTCTGGGCTCTGGCTTCTGCACAGTCTAGTCATGCAGGGGTTAAAAACCCTGGCAGGTTTGGTCATGCACTGTATTCAGGAGTTAAGTTCTAACAAGCTTGTTTTCTGGCCCTCGTGATCTAGTTAACATGAGGCGCTTATCTATGCTTTAACCAATGATTTCACTAATTCATCATGTTCACTATACAGGGGTTCACATGCTGAAGACTGCCTACTCAGCAGCTTTGGTATTTTCCAAAGTTAGTAACAAGTTCTCTGGGTGTTTGTATCATGCTTCATCAGGGGGATACACTTGCAACAGCAACACCTCATCCTTTCATTGTCAGGGAAAAGCTGCGGAAACTCGTGGTTAGCGTCTCCGTTCTGGCCCATTCGCATGACTCTGTGAATTTACATCTATCCCCGTTAGTGATGCTGCAGCTGATACTTTTTATCTGTCCACCCTGTGGTATGGTCAAATTCTCTTGACTCTGTAGTTTTTATTTCCAACTCACGGTGGCTGAGCACACAAGATGGCTGTGGGTTATGCTAAGTCCATATATAAGAACGCTGTGGGTTATGTCAAGTCCAGGCCTCTCATTTCAACTATGATCCCATCAGCAAGCCAGTCTGCCTAAAGCCCAGCATCTGTGCATTGCTTTCACCCCACAGGCTATGAACAGTGCATTACCAGCAGTTATAAGTTACCATACAGCTCTTTCTAGCAAGCACCTTTATTCTTAAGGTAAAAGAAATACAGGGGGGGGAAAGCAATAATCAGATAAACAACACACTGAACATACCAGGAGTCACCCATCAGTCTTATTTGACCGTAGTGAGCCTGAGTCTTCCCAACCCTTCTGCAAGGGCTGGAGGCCCCCCGGGACAGAAGGTCCTGTCCATTTGCTGGGTCAGAAAGAAAGCCCTGTGTCACTTCAAGCTCATCTTTTTATACCAAAACAGCTTTGTCTCCTTGGCTCTGGAAAACCCAACTTGAACCAGTCTGTGCAAACCACTCCAGGTTCTGGTGCCTCTCTAGAGTTGTTCAGGCTCAGGGATTCACCTGAATCACCTCCTATTGTTTTTGGTTGGTTGTTTTGTTTTTCGTTCCTGGAGGAACTATGGTAACCCTGCCCCATAGCGCAGAACACAATTATACATAAACCCTTCATAGCCTTAGTACAATATGGTCCCCAAAGATATCAGCAGTATCTCTCACACCAAACACTGAGCAATGGACATTATAAAGGCTTAGCCTATGAATTACCAAGTAACTATGATAAATACACAAAGTTAACTGTCTGGTAGCCACTTGTCATGAATATAGGGGGAAGGTAGCAACCTTTATGTATGCTTGGCAGCTGTACTGGATTGCCTTACCTGTAAAGGGTTAAGCAGTTCAAATAACCTAGTTGGCACCTGACCAGAAGGACCAATGAGGAAAGAAGATGCTTTCAAATCTGGGTGGGGGAAGGATTTGTTTTGTTGTTCTGTGGTTGTTCCCTCTCCAGATGGAGGGAGAAGCCAAACAGGTACAATAGCTCCTGAAATATATACCTGGAATAAAAAAACAAGGAGTACTTGTAGAACATTGGGGTGGAGGGATAGTTCAGTAGTTTGAGCATTGCCCTGCTAAACCTGGGGTTGTGAGTTCAATCCTTGAGGGGGCCATTTAGGGATCTGGGGTAAAAATTGGGGATTGGTCCTGCTTTGAGCAGGGAGTTGAACTAGGTGACCTCCTAAGGTACCTTCCAACCTTGATATTTTGTGACACCTTAGAGACTAACAAATTTATTTGGGCATAAGCTTTCATGGGCTAAAACCCACTTTGTTTTTTGGGGTTTTTTTGCTGTTACTGACTAACATGGCTACCACTCTGAAACCTGATACCTGGAATAATCCATCTAAAACCACAGAGACTGTGAGTAGGGAAAATGAATTGGTGCAAGGAAGGAATTGGTGCAAGGAAATGCATTACGTGTTCTTTTGTTTTGGCTTGTGAATTTTCCTATGTTAAAGAGGTAGTTTCATTCCTGTTTATGTAACTGTGAAGCTGAGCCCAGAGGGGAATCCTCTGTGTTTTAAATCCTTTTATTACCCTGTAAAGTTACCTTCCATCCTGATTTTGCAGGTGTGATTCTTTTACTTTTTTCTTCATAATAATGTTCTTCTTTTAAGAACCTGATTGATTTCAGTGTCCTGAAGACAAAGGGTCTGGTCTGTGTTCACATTGCTAAGGCAACTGATTGGTATATTATTCTCAAGCCGCCCCATGAAAGGGGGTGAAGGGACTTGGGGGGGTATTTTGGGGGGATAAGGATTCCAAGGGACCCTTTCCTGAATATATTATGTAAATCACTTGGTGGTGGCAGCAATATACTGTCCAATATACTTTCCACAGAGGATGTGGAAAAAGCTAATGTACTCAATGCTTTTTTTGCCTCTGTTTTCACTAACAAGGTCAGCTCCCAGACTGCTGCGCTGGGCATCACAAAATGGGGAAGAGATGGCCAGCCCTCTGTGGAAATAGAGGTGATTAGGGACTATTTAGAAAAGCTGGACGTGCACAAGTCCATGGGGCCGGACGAGTTGCATCCGAGAGTGCTGAAGGAATTGGCGGCTGTGATTGCAGAGCCATTGGCCATTATCTTTGAAAACTCGTGGCAAACCGGGGAAGTCCCGGATGACTGGAAAAAGGCTAATGTAGTGCCAATCTTTAAAAAAGGGAAGGAGGAGGATCCAGGGAACTACAGGCCAGTGAGCCTCACCTCAGTCCCTGGAAAAATCATGGAGCAGGTCCTCAAAGAATCAATCCTGAAGCACATGCATGAGAGGAAAGTGATCAGGAACAGCCAGCATGGATTCACCAAGGGAAGGTCATGCCTGACTAATCTAATCGCCTTTTATGATGAGATTACTGGTTCTGTGGATGAAGGGAAAGCAGTGGATGTATTGTTTCTTGACTTTAGCAAAGCTTTTGACACGGTCTCCCACAGTATCCTTGTCAGCAAGTTAAGGAAGTATGGGCTGGATGAATGCACTATAAGGTGGGTAGAAAGCTGGCTAGACTGTCGGGCTCAACGGGTAGTGATCAATGGCTCCATGTCTAGTTGGCAGCCGGTATCAAGTGGAGTGCCCCAAGGGTCGGTCCTGGGGCCGGTTTTGTTCAATATCTTCATAAATGATCTGGAGGATGGTGTGGATTGCACTCTCAGCAAATTTGCGGATGATACTAAACTGGGAGGAGTGGTAGATACGCTGGAGGGGAGGGATAGGATACAGAAGGACCTAGACAAATTGGAGGATTGGGCCAAAAGAAATCTGATGAGGTTCAATAAGGATAAGTGCAGGGTCCTGCACTTAGGATGGAAGAATCCCATGCACCGCTACAGACTAGGGACCGAATGGCTAGGCAGCAGTTCTGCGGAAAAGGACCTAGGGGTGACAGTGGACGAGAAGCTGGATATGAGTCAGCAGTGTGCCCTTGTTGCCAAGAAGGCCAATGGCATTTTGGAATGTATAAGTCGGGGCATAGCGAGCAGATCGAGGGACGTGATCGTTCCCTTCTATTCGACATTGGTGAGGCCTCATCTGGAGTACTGTGTCCAGTTTTGGGCCCCACACTACAAGAAGGATGTGGATAAATTGGAGAGGGTCCAGCAAAGGGCAACAAAAATGATTAGGGGTCTGGAACACATGACTTATGAGGAGAGGCTGAGGGAGCTGGGATTGTTTAGCCTGCAGAAGAGAAGAATGAGGGGGGATTTGATAGCTGCTTTCAACTACCTGAAAGGGGGTTCCATAGAGGATGGCTCTAGACTGTTCTCAATGGTAGTAGATGACAGAACGAGGAGTAATGGTCTCAAGTTGCAGTGGGGGAGGTTTAGATTGGATATTAGGAAAAACTTTTTCACTAAGAGGGTGGTGAAGCACTGGAATGCGTTACCTAGGGAGGTGGTAGAATCTCCTTCCTTAGAGGTTTTTAAGGTCAGGCTTGACAAAGCCGTGGCTGGGATGATTTAACTGGGAATTGGTCCTGCTTCGAGCAGGGGGTTGGACTAGATGACCTTCAGGGGTCCCTTCCAACCCTGATATTCTATGATTCTATGATTCTAAGGACAATGAAAGAAATTTGTGTCTTGGAGAAGTTTTAACCTAAACTGGTAGAATATAAGATTAGGGGGTCTTTCATGTGGGTCCCCACATCTGTATCCGAGTTCAGAGGTGAGGGGGAACCCTGACACCACTTCAGATTTGTATTGCATTATTCATTATTTAAAAGTGCCAGTGATGTGTTGTAATGCTGCCGGCTAGGTCTGTGTAAAGCCATTATGCTATTCATAATACACACTGTAGGACCTGACTCTTCAAATCTTTACTCACTCACATGCATCATCCCATGGAGATCAATGAAACTGCTCACCTGAGTAAAGGTTTGCAGATTTAGGCTTACAGTTCTCCATTCTGTGACTCTTTCATCCAAGGATCTCTATGTGTGTTCCAAATGTTAATGAATTAAACCCAACAGGCCCTCTGTGAAGTAAGTATCCTCCCCATTATCCAAATGGGAAACACTGAGCTGTTAAGGGCCTGATCCTGGTCCTATTGAAGTCAGTGGCAAAACTTCCATTGACATTAATGAGAACGGGATTGGGTCCTAAAAGTGAAATGTGTTCCTCCTACGTACAGCCCAGTTACTCCCCTCTATATTGCTGGAGTGCAAAGGGTTTAGGGAAATGAAATCCACCCCTGCAGCCAACCTTGGAGCCAGTGAGCCGTGCTGGTGCAGAGACAGAATAGTACCCAAAGCTCCATTCAGTCACCTTCCAGGTGGTTTGGGGCTGCTGGGTGTGAGGTCCTGACCAAGCCAGTTAGTTATGCACATGTGTGAGTGCTTTTCTCAATAGGGATTGACTTAACTCTGCTCCTGGTCACGGCCATTAGTTTTGTTTAGATGACTCTGACTTTAATCATTGCAACATTTTCTTGCAATCATGGGATAACCAAGCAGCTTTCCAAAGGAAACAGCAACAGGAGTGCCAGCCAGGAGCATGAGTGGAGATAATGAAGCAGTAAGAAGTGATTAATAAAGTGTGATGAAGTTTATTATATTTTAAAAAATCACTGCTTTGGCCTAGGGCTTTGGCTGGTGCTGAAATGTACAAATCCCTTGGAAATCTACAACTCTGGAATGTAATTACCATCGATTTCTTTAGACATCCTCTGTCTTCAGTACAGGTCTGTATTTTTTTTCTTTTCCCTCCGAAGGTACAGAAGGTTTTCTAAAGCTGTTTTTTTTTAAATCCACTACAATGGTCTTTTTCCAAAATGAAAGCGATGTAACAAGGCAAGATGACGAAATGGCTACAATGGGATTTGCAGATACTGATGACAGGAAAGCCAAATATTGGGAGATTTGGTTCCTGTTAGAATAACCCACATAGCTTCAGCACTGTGAAAGACCCTTAAAGTGAGCACTAGCATAAATATAATTTACAAACATTTTAAGCGTCTTTCACACTGCCAGAGTACACAGGCCTTTAGTGTAAATGAAAATCAGTCCCAACTGAAAATAAACACTAGCATAAACGAAGTGACAACAAAGTTAAACTATGTACCTGAGTAGGAAACAGTGCCAGTAGAAACTGATCTGTGTGTTTCAGGGCTGCAGAAGGATGCTTAAGAGCTGGTTGGCCCTGCTTACCTGAGTAAAACAATGGATCCTCCACAGCTGGAGCTTTGTCCTGCTTCTCCTTTTAAGAAAGAGTTTTAGGAGTGGATCCCCGTAGATGTATGAAGACCATTCAAAACTGGGGGAAGTGGAAGAGGAGTCAAATGGATCCTCTGTTCTAACAGACCTATGTATCTTATTCATTTTGGCCCTGGATCCAGAAGCCAGTGTCAATTTAGGCACTTGGATAGGCTCTTTAGGCCCTAAGGATGGATTGGAAATAAATGAAAGATGGCCTCTTTGGGTCCTAGATAGAACATGAGGATTTAGCTGACAAGGCCTCTTGTAGGAAGAGTGCCTGCAGACAGTACTGCATCTCTTTCTTTGCCTTCCATCTGTTTAGCCAATATAACACCAGTGCACCAGAAATGTAGACAGATAAACCTGTGCATACATTTGTAAGCAAAGTCAGGATGAGCTCCACTCTGACATCTGGTGAGGAGTTGTGGCAAGTTGTGGAAAAGAACTTCAGGGGCTGATCTCATTTGCATAGGCACACCCACCCCACCTAGCATGAGCCCATAGCTGCCCAAATGGTCACTTTGGTTGCTGTGGAATCCCCAGTTTCTCTGTTATTGGGGCAGGAAGAATAAATTGTTATTATCCTGATTATGTGAATCAAGGACAGTGGAACTGTATTTGGCCTTTTGTTTTGATGGAGGGACTCGCCATCAACTAAATAGCACTCGCTAGGCAAGGGACATGGGTTCCAAAACTGAGAGCGAGAGGTATTAATACCTGGTGGTATAGGCTCTGTATGCTAATTGTGCCTCCTTTTCTCTCTCCATTGTGGAATATTAGAGCTAATTTTGATGCCCTCAGGCTGCTGAGCTGAATTCACTTTGGCCTAATGGTGTACCAGCACTGAGGCTTCCCTAGTACAAGCTGAAATCATGACAGGGCTAAAATTAATTACTAAGAGCTGAAATCACTGAGTGTTGTGTTAAGCAGTGTGGGGGGCCTGAAGATATGGTGAAGAGCAGTTTGTGGGATGGCTGAGCACAGTGATTTGTGGTATAGTTGCGAGAGTGGAGTGGGCAATTGGCTTCGGACCACGCAAGGTGCCCCTTAACCCTCCCATTTCCATCCAGGTTGGGAGGTAAGACTCTGCAGATAAACTTTCAAACTTTGGGGCTGCGCTGACCAGGGACAGAGACTTTTGGGTTGTTGGGCTTTTGGGACTTCGGGTGACTTTTGGGTTGCTGGACTCAAGAACCAAAGGGAAAGAACACGGCCCAATTTGCTTGGGATGGGTTTTGCTCATGGGCTGTGTTATGAATCCTGTTGGTGGTGTTTCCCTAACATGCCACATTGTTTCTCTCTGTTATTAAAAGGCTTTTGCTACACTCAGACTCTGTTCTTACAAGAGGGGAAGTATTGGCTCTTAGAGGCACCCAGCGGGGGTGGTATGTATTTGTCCCAGGTCACTGGGTGGGGGCTCGAGCCGGTTTTGCATTGTGTCAGTGGAATGGAACCCCTAGATACTGAACCCGGCCCTTGTTCCTGCCAACTCTGACGAGCAGAAGAGTTACATATTCAGGTCAGCAGTATCTTTTTTTCCTGTAGCAAATGCTAGTCAGGATGGAAAAAAAACCCTGCACCTCATTTGGTAATATTCAGCAGCTTGACACGTGGTTTCCAAAATTTTGTTTAATTCCTTTAAAAGATGTAAGAGTCATAATGAAAGGAAACCTTTGATAATATATTTTATCAATAAGCCCAATTTGTATAAAACTTAATGTAAGCCAGTGGAGATACACTAGGGATACATTTGACACTTACCTTTGTTATTACAGTACCTTAAATTATTAAAATCGAATAAGTTTTTAAAAATCTACTTAATTTTTACCATTTTTGCTGTATTTAATTTTTGCATTTTGTTAAGCTTGGTACAATGAAAGTAGCCAGGTTCAGTTTTGTTTCCAGCCAATGCCACTTCGTCCTAATGCACTAGCATGATGTGCTGTTTGGATTCCACACACTTCAAGAGAATTTTAAAATGTAAAACAAATCTCTTTTTCAATCACAGTTAGGAGTAGGTGTAGAGTCACATTTTTTGTTTTTATTATTTTAATGCCTTGCAGATCCATTTATGGATTGAAATAATACAACAGTATTTCAGTTCCTGCATGGTGTAAGTATCACAAGATCAGATCTTTTGTTATTTTGGCTCAAATAAAGAACTTCCTGAGGCACTTAATGTGGCTGTGAAAAATGTAAAATGCAAAGACCATGATATTCAGGTTTGCCCAAACACTGCTATTTTCAGTTTTACGTTCCTGTGGCTTCCAAACTGTAATAAATAAATAAAATAATAAACTATTTTTTAAAAAAAATTCAGATTAGTGTAATGGGGCTATTCAATGAGTATGATTGTTTGTTGCTGTGAGTGTTAGGATATAGATATTCAGGCCTGCCTGTAAAGGCCTGTACTTTAAGAATTTAGGTGTATTCTTATCACTTGGCTAGTTAGAGGTATAAAAGAAAGAATCAAAATCACTGTCTGTCAATGTAAGGTCCTTCTCTTACTGTGACAGTCTGGGGCCCTGTTCTTAGGCTAAGGCCTTTGGCTAAGCGACAGAGGCAGCCATAAGCTGGGAAGCGACCGGTCACATCCTCACATTCCAAAGTAGTCACATTGAAAGAAGGTGCTATTGGGCTGTTAGGAATACAATCCTGTCCTGATAGTGCCTATCAGCTCCAGAGAAAGGGAAGTGCCTAGAAAATGTAAAAGGAAACTTAGTTTGATAGCATCCTGTCTGGCAAGAACTCACTTATCAATACTGGGATGTGAAATCCTCACTTCTGTATTGTCTTGCCATTATAGTTCCCACTTTGCTATTGTTTGTCTGTATAATCTCTGTCTGGTTCTGTGATTGTTCCTGTCTGCTGTATAATTAATTTTGCTGGGTGTAAACTAATTAAGGTGGTGGGATATAATTGGTTACATAATCATGTTACAATATGTTAGGATTGGTTAGTTAAATTTTAGTAGAATGATTGGTTAAGGTATAGCTAAGAATATTACTATATAAATTAGGGGCAAACAGGAAGTAAGTTGGGATTCGGAAATAAGGAAAAGGAACTTGTATTTAAACTTGCTGGAAGTTCACCCCAATAAACATTGAATTGTTTGCACCTTCGGACTTCGGGTATTGTTGCTCTCTGTTCATGTGAGAAGGACCAGGGAAGTGGGAGAGTGAAGGAATAAGCTCTCTAACAGTGAGGACACGGATTTTCTATTGGCTTTTAATGGCTTGCAATTAAAGGATGTAACCTGTGCACAAGGCATTGTTTGCTGTGGCCTAGACCCCTCCTAGAAACAAGACTTTTAATCTAACAACTATTATCCTTTTATGACATTTTAAATAAGGGCTTGGCTACACTTGCAAGTTACAGCGCAATAAAGGAGCCCCGAGCGCACTAGCTCACCACCCGTTCACACCGGCAAGACACGTGGAGCGCTCTGACTCCCCGGCTGCTACCACTCCACCTCGGCGAGTGGAATAACGTTTGCTGCGCCCTTGCTGGACCGCTGCGACGCCAGCGTGAATGAGGCGCTCTGATCAGCCTCCGGAAACATCCCATAATCCCCTTAAGTCAAGCGGCCACTCTTGTCATAGTTTTGAACTTGTTGTATGAATGCGGACATGCCCTTTCAAAGCTCTGTTTCTGACAACTGGCTGCTTATCTGCTCCGGGACAAAGGAACCATTACTGAGGAATGCTGCTTGCTTTGAGTGAGTGGGAGGTGAGGAGAGGGAGGTCTGCTGCTGTCTGAACTTTCCAGACAGTATGCTGACATGGGGGGGAGGGATAGCTCAGTGGTTTGAGCATTGGCCTGCTAAACCCAGGGTTGTGAGTTCAATCCTTGAGGGGGCCATTTAGGGATCTGGGGCAAAAATTGGGGATTGGTCCTGCTTTGAGCAGGGGATTGGGCTAGATGACCTCCTGAGGTCCCTTCCAACCCTGAGATTCTATGACATGCTCTCAGTCCCATTCTCTCTCCTTCCACATACACACAACACACTCCCTGTCACACTCCACCCCATCCCCTGCCTTTGAAAAGCATGTTGCAGCTACTTGCATGCTGAGATAGCTATCACAATGCACTGCTCTTTGTGGTGATGCAAGAGTTGCTAATGTGGCCTCGCCAGTGCACTTCCAACTGAGAGTGTAAACACTCGGCAGCGTTTTCCCTGCTGTAGTCTCCGAAGGTTGATTTAACTCCCAGCGCTCTATAACTGCAAGTGTAGCCATGCCTCAGTCATTCCAAAGGGAGTGATAAGGCTAAGATTGACCCATTTTTCCAAAGCTGGATTTTTCAGTATTCATTCCTAAAATAAAACTCCACAAAAGAAGAAACCCAGATGTTGAAATGGGATGGAACCTGCTCCAAGTGAAGTCATTAGCTTTGACTTCTCTGGGAACAAAAATCGCTCTCTATCAGCACCGTAATGGACTAAGATGTATTCTAAGGGCACTTGTTGAGCAGGTGGGTACAGAAAAGAGGGAGTGGACACAGAGACTCCTTCCTTCCCTTTGTGCACCTGTTCAAGGGGCAGCCAGAACCCCACACTTCAGATTATGGGCCAGATTAACTGTGACATTTAGGCAGTCAGCAATAACATGGTCACCAAAAACGTTGGTGGTGCAGTAATACTGCTGATAGAGACAGACTGATAGTCTTAGAAATCACTCCATCTGCAAAGAGACTATACGCCCCCCCAGGGATTTGCTTTGACAATAATGATTGGGGGCCTAAAGATGGAGAGAGGCATTTTTGTAAACACCACTAAGCAGGTTGGGGCCTAGCACCCATGATATAATAGCAGCTTCTTTGGACTCCCACCACATTTCTAGAGTAAGCTCTTTGGAGCAAGAACTGTCTTCATTGGTGTGTCTTGTACAGCTCCAAATAAAGTTGGCACGAAAAGTAAATAACAGCAGTAAAGGACAAAACTGCAATGGGTATGTAAAAGGAGCGCCATGACCTCCCAAGCTCTCCCTCATGAGTGAATGTGGCTCTGCAGTGTCCTGCCTCAGTTTCCCCCTGGATGAGGTAGTGACATCCCTGTAACAACTGGGTCAAAGAGAAGCCAAAAAGTCTACTTTACAGCAGTATGGCCCCCTTTAATAGCCTTCTGAAATGAAGACTATATATAGTAGTTTAAAGGCTCTTACCTCAGAGCCCAGATAGAACTGCAAAGTCCCCAAAACAAAAGTATCCAGGTTCAAGCCGCAGGGGGGTAGCCGTGTTTGTCTGAATCCACAAAAACAGCGAGGAGTCCGGTGGCAGCTTAAAGACTAACAGATTTATTTGGCCATAAGCTTTCGTGGGTAAATAACCCTCTTCTTCACATGCATCTGAAGAAGAGGGTTTTTTTACCCACGAAAGCTTATGGCCAAATAAATCTGTTAGTCTCTAAGCTGCCACCGGACTCCTCGCTGTTTTTCAGGTTCAAGGAGCAGCTCCTTCTGCTGTCAGGCCTTAGGCTTGTCTGCTGCCTGGAGAGCTCTGCTGTCTTCCCCTGCTTGCTCAGCGTCCTTCCCAGGCCCCCCCGCCGGAGAGCGAGGGATCCCCGGGCGCTCCCCCCCGCCGGAGAGCGAGGGATCCCCCGGGCGCCCCCCCCCCGCCGGAGAGCGAGGGATCCCCCGGGCGCCCCCCCCCGCCGGAGAGCGAGGGATCCCCCGGGCGCCCCCCCCCGCCAGAGAGCGAGGGATCCCCCGGGCGCCCCCCCCCCTGCCGGAGAGCGAGGGATCCCCCGGGCGCCCCCCCCTGCCGGAGAGCGAGGGATCCCCCGGGCGCCCCCCCCTGCCGGAGAGCGAGGGATCCCCCGGGCGCCCCCCCCGCCGGAGAGCGAGGGATCCCCCGGCGCCCCCCCCCCCCGCCGGAGAGCGAGGGATCCCCCGGGCGCCCCCCCCCGCCGGAGAGCGAGGGATCCCCGGGCGCTCCCCCCCCGCCGGAGAGCGAGGGATCCCCCCGGCGCCCCCCCCCGCCGGAGAGCGAGGGATCCCCCGGCGCCCCCCCCCGCCGGAGAGCGAGGGATCCCCCGGGCGCCCCCCCCCGCCGCCGGAGAGCGAGGGATCCCCCGGCGCCCCCCCCGCCGCCGGAGAGCGAGGGATCCCCCGGCGCCCCCCCCGCCGCCGGAGAGCGAGGGATCCCCCGGCGCCCCCCCCGCCGCCGGAGAGCGAGGGATCCCCCGGCGCCCCCCCCCCCCGCCGGAGAGCGAGGGATCCCCCGGGCGCCCCCCCCCGCCGCCGGAGAGCGAGGGATCCCCCGGGCGCCCCCCCCCGCCGCCGGAGAGCGAGGGATCCCCCGGGCGCCCCCCCCCGCCGGAGAGCGAGGGATCCCCCGGCGCCCCCCCCGCCGGAGAGCGAGGGATCCCCCGGGCGCCCCCCCCGCCGCCGGAGAGCGAGGGATCCCCCGGGCGCCCCCCCCGCCGCCGGAGAGCGAGGGATCCCCCGGGCGCCCCCCCCGCCGCCGGAGAGCGAGGGATCCCCCGGGCGCCCCCCCCGCCGCCGGAGAGCGAGGGATCCCCCGGCGCCCCCCCCGCCGCCGGAGAGCGAGGGATCCCCCGGCGCCCCCCCCCGCCGCCGGAGAGCGAGGGATCCCCCGGCGCCCCCCCCGCCGGAGAGCGAGGGATCCCCCGGCGCCCCCCCCGCCGCCGGAGAGCGAGGGATCCCCCGGCGCCCCCCCCGCCGCCGGAGCGCGAGGGATCCCCCGAAGCCCGGCTCGAGAACGGGGCCCGCGGGCCCGGGCGCGGCGCCCCCCCGACGCCGCTTTGGAACGCACGCGCGGCAGGACCGGGCCACTACGGATCGCCGCGGGGGGCGTGTCGGCGACAGGAGACGGAGCGAGCCCTCCCACAGCGCGCAAGCGCGGCCGCGGCTCTGGGTGGGAGGGGCCACGCTCCCAGGCCGGGGCGACGGGGGGGCGACGGGGGGGCTGAGAGCGCGGCCTCGACCGGAAGAGGCGGGGCAGGGGCTGGCTTGAGAGGGGCGGGGGCCGGTTTGGGAGCGCGACCGGAACCGGAACCGCGCGGAGTCACGTGCCCGAGCTAAGGTGGCTGCTGCCCTGTAGCGCCGCGCTCGCGCCCGGCCCGGCCCGCGCGGGCTCCTGGGGCTCCTCCCGCTCCCGGCCGCGAGCCGGCGGCGCCTGTCGGGCCCCGAGAGCCCCGTCCCCGTCCCCGGTGTGGAGCGGCCGCCGGGCCGGGGCTGAGCCCGCTGGCGGCGGCGGGAGCATGAACCCGGAGAAGGATTTCTCGCCCCTGGCGCCCAGCGTGGTGCGGGCCCTGAACGACAAGCTCTACGAGAAGCGGAAGGTGGCGGCGCTGGAGATCGAGAAGTGAGAGCCGGGCGTGAGCGGGGCCTGGGGCCGGGCTGGCCTGGGGCCGGCTGGCCCGGACCGCCAGCCTGCGCGGGGCTCCGGGGCAGCCGGGCCCTCGGGAGCCGGCCCGCAGGGGGGTCTGTGCGGCTAACCTTCAGGGCGCCAAGTGGCGGCGGGAGTGAGGATTTCGGACCGCCTGGAGCTTTTGTTAGAGCCGGGCGCTCAAACTTCATTGTAGCTCAACCCCCTTCTGACAACAGCAATTACTTCATGTCCCCGGGGGAGGACGCCCAAGCCTGAGCCCCAGCCCCGGTGCTTGGCATGGAGGGGCCGAGGGCTTCAGTCCCGGGGGGGGAGTAACGTGAGCCCTGCCCCCCGGGGCTGAGGGCAAAGCCCCGGGCCCGAGCAAGTCTGACACCAGCCCTGGCAAAACCATTAAAACGGTGTTGTGACCCACTTTGCGGTTGAGAACCACCAAGTTAAAGGACAGAGCTGTGTAAAACCTGACCCGGAAACTCCTTTCTTAACTGTATGTTCAGCATCCTCCTGAAATTCAGTGACTCTAAAGCGGGGGTTGGCAACCCTTCAGAAGTGGGGTGCTGAGTCTTCATTTATTCTCTCTAATTTAAGGTTTCGCGTGCCAGTGATACATTTTAGCATTTTTAGAAGGTCTCTTTCTATAAGTCTATATAATATATAACTAAACTATTGTATGTAAAGTAAATAAGGTTTTTAAAATGTTTAAGAAGCTTCGTTTAAAATTAAATTAAAATGCAGAGCCCCCCGGACCGGTGGCCAGGACCCGGGCAGGGTGACTGCCACTGAAATCAGCTTGTGCACTGCCTTTGGCATGCGTGCCATAGGTTGCCTACCCCTGCTCTAAACACGAAAGCATTTTCGGGAGCTTGAAACTAACCAAACAGTAATGCTCAAGTTTCACTGTTGGAACATGGGTGGAGTGCTCAAATCAGAGCATCATGGGTGAAAAATCAGTTACATTACATAACTGGAGATTCAAAACCATAAAACCTCTAGTGATGCAATAAAGAATTTATTGCTCTGCTTGTCATCAGCGTAAGGTACAGCGTAAGGACACTTTTGCTTCTTGCACGGAAATGGAAATTTGTCTAGCTCTCTAAGTATTGATGTGTTCCTTTTCCATAGTGCACATTTGACAGGAAATTAAACTGTCTTAATCTTTAGGGTGCTGGGGGGGCGTGTTATAGACATTTCTTATTGTTTTTTGGCTGAGATCTTATAGGATGGTAACATGTTAAGTGCAGATGGTTACTTTGGTTCTAATTTTGTGCAGTCGTCTTTACTTCTCTGCCCACTCTACTTATTCCAGTATAAGCTTTCTTTGTGCTCTCACATATGCCTTCACTCCCCACCCCTAAGGCAGCATCATACCCTTTTCGCTCACTTTCTCGACCCTTCCAAGCAGTTGCAGTGTGTGGGATTTGATATCCCAGGCCTAGGTGGTAATCTTCCAAAGACTTGATTACAGTAACATGCTTTGTAATTCAGGACCACCACAATTTCCACCAGTGGTGAAGTGCGGCTCTGAAGCCTGTGTACTACAGAGGTAGCCAATGTTGGCAGGGCTGAGCATTGTCAATGTCAAGTGTCTAGCAGCAACGCTGAAGAGAGCTCAGAAACCACTTTAAGTGGGTTGTCAGAATCTAGCATGTTTAAGGTCAGAAGGAAGCCTCAAAAGCTATGTCTTGCCGCTGGGGGAATGCTGCTCAACTGTACAATGCAGAAATTAATGTTGTGTGTGCAGAATTTCCTCCGCCCCAGAAATAGGCTGCAGAGCTGTTGGCTGCCACTAGGAGCTACTGGACCCAACAGAGCCCAACTCACAATAGAAGACAAGGCGAGGGGAAGGGAAACAGGAGGATTCCCAGCAGCTGCAGTTCCTAGTATGGCCTGAAGGAAGGTGGTGGTGGCATGCAGGAAACTCTGGATGTCGGGGGGGGCGGGTAGGGGGTAGGTAGAGGGTGTGAGTGTCTGGGCTGTGGCTGGCCTCTGGGGGTGAGGGGGTATGAGTTTCTGTTCCTGCGGGGCTTCAGCTGGGCTGGGGGGGGGGGATATGAGTGGCTGGGCTCAGGGGAAGGCCCCATGGCTGAGCTCTGGGAAGGGGTGAGAGTGGCTGGCCCACCGGTTGGGCTTGGGGGAGGGGGAAGGGCAGAGAAACAGGAACTGGGTTTTCACCGGGATTTCTTTAGTTTTCTACTCCTGTTACAGACATACTTGCTGAGAGGTGTTTTGAAATAAATTACCACAATAATTGAAACTGGTGTGATTATATAGTGTTATTGACCAATAACATTTTCAGAATTTTACAGGATTTTTAATTTTTTGATGCAAAATTCCCCCAGGGGTAAAATCTAGATCAGTCCTCCCTGCGATAGCATTTGTACTTCACAGGATGTTTTTAATGTATAAAATCGTGTCTGACTCACCTCTTTATCTCTTTTGATAATAGTTGCTACTAGCACTGCTCTGAGTATCTTAACTCTGCACTGGTCATCTCTGACACATGTTGAATTGGAGTTGTCATGAACTGGAGCTGGGGCTTTGTCTACACTGTCATTTACATCAGTGTAACTTATGTCGCTCAGAGGTGTGAATAAGCCACACCCCTTCCTCCCAGTGATGGACTTAAGTGTCGGTGTGGACAACGCTAAATATCAATGGGAGAGCTCCAGCCGACCCAGCTACTGTTGCTCCTGCTCGTTGGGGGTGCATTAATTATGTTGACAGAGCTCAGCTTAGAGTGGCTACACCAGAGAGCTAACAGTGGTGCAGTTGCATCTGTGCAAGTTGTAAGCTCTAGTGTAGCCATACTTAAGTGTAAGGTGGTTTCTTTTCTTTTTTTTGTGCTGCTGTATTATGAATAAAGAATCAGGGGGTTGCCGTGTTAGTCTGTATCCACAAAAACAACAAGGAGTCCGGTGGCACCTTAAAGACTAACAGATTTATTTGGGCATAAGCTTTCATGGGTAAAAACCCACTTCCATGCATCTGAAGAAGTGGCTTTTTACCCACGAAAGCTTATGCCCAAATAAATCTGTTAGCCTTTAAGGTGCCACTGGACTCCTTCTTTTTATGAATAGAGAAGGCCCTGCAAGGTTTGCAATCCTCCTCTTTCCCCACCGCCAAATATTCCCCCCCCTTTTTTTTTTTTGCATTAGAAATTCATGTTTTTTCTGCCACAAGGCTCTATCCTGAAAAGTAGTGAAACTGGCATCTCGAGTGTCGAGTAAAAGTTGAACTGAGAGGATGGGATTTCTAGACAGATTGCTTACTTCAAACTATTTTATCAGGAATACTTAATCGACAGGAAACCTTTAAGACTCTACTAAAGATTGAACAGCTCTGCCCCCTTCAAATAAAAGGTCTCAATAAATCTGGCAGGGGGACCCAAAGAAATTCCATTAGCACAGCAGGGACAGCCCAGCTAATGGCTATCAACAGGCTCGGCAGAAATCAATTTTTAAATAATTTTGACAGATCTGTTTATTTTTAGGCAGCTTTTTCCATTTTAGTTTATTTAAATGTGGGAATTTATAGTTGTGGGAAATTATGGGGGATCAGAAAGTGGGGAGGGGCAGACAATAATTATTAAATGAGCGGAGACATTGAGATTCCAAAAGTTAAAGCTTTATAACCAATAAATCACAAACTTTCATAGATTCTTAGGTCAGAAGGGTCACCTAGTCTGATCACCTAGTCTGACCTGTATAGCACAGGCCAGTAAATTTCTCCAAAATATGCCCTAGTCATTATCTTTTAGAAAAACATCCAATCTTGGTTTAAAAATTATCAGTAATAGAGAATCCACCACGACCCTTGCTACATTGTTTCAATGGTTAATTACTCTCAGGATTAAACGTTTGTGCCTTGTTTCCAGTCTGAATTTGTCTAGCTTCAACTTCCAGCCATTGGATCATGTTAGATCTTTCCCTGCTAGATTGCAGAGCTCATTATTGAATATTTGTTCCTCATTTAGGTACTTTTAGGCTGTAATCAAATCAGCCACGAACCTTCTGTTCGCTAAGCTAAATAGATTAAACTCCTTGAGTCTGTCACTATAAAAGTTGTTTTCTAATCCCTTAATCATTCTTGTGGCTCTTCACTGAACCCTGTCCAGTTTGTCAACATCCTTTTTGAGCTGTGGGCACCAGAACTGGACACAGTAGTCTAGTAGCGTTCGTACCAGTGCCAAATAGAGATTAATATAACCTCTCTACTTGCAGTTGAAATTCCCGTTTATGAATCATAAGATTGACTATACTGGGTCAGACCAGTGATCTGTCTAGCCCACTACCCTGTCTTCTAACAGTAGCCAGTACCAGATGCTTCAGAGGGAATGAAGAAAACAGGGAATGGATCACTCGAAATTGCCCTGTCATCCACTCCCAGCTTCTGGAGGTTTAGGGACACTGAGTGTGTGGAGTTGCATCCTTGATCATTTAAAATATGATTTAGTCAGGGATTCTGTGACTTCTCCGGACCCCTGTGACTGCTTTGGCTTCAGCTGTTAGCAGCAGAGACTGCAACTGTGCCCCCTCTCCCCCATGGCAGTGGGGTTCAGGCTTTCAGTCCCCCGTCCCCCCGGGAGAGGGGCTCCAATTGTCATTCCTCCACCCACTCTCCAGCCCTGCCCCCTGGTTAAGTCACAAAGTCCACAGTCTCCTGTGAATTTTTGTTTATTGCCCATGACCTGTCTGTGACTTTTACTAAAAATAACCGTGACAAAAACGTAAGCTTACTGATCATATTGGCTAATAGCCATTGATGGATCCATGAACTTATGTAATTCTTTTTTGAACCCAGTTGTACTTTGGATGAGTTCCACAGGTTGACTGTGCATTGTGTGAGGAAGTACGTACTTTGGTTGGTTTTTAAACCTGCTGCCTATTAATTTCATTGGGTGACCCCTAATTCATGTGTTATGTAAAGAGGTAAATAACACTTCCCTATTCACTTTCTCCACACAGTCATGATTTCATAGACCTCTGTCCTATTTCCCCCTTAGTCGTCTCTTTTCTAAACTGAACAGTCCCAGTCTTTTTAATCTCCCTTCATATGGAAGCTGTTCCACACCCCTAATGAATTTCATAGCCCTTCTCTGCACCTTTTCCAATTCTAATATCTCTCAGGTGAGGACAGCAGAACTGCATGCAGTATTTAACATGTGGGTGGATCATGGATTTATTTAATGGCATTATGATATTTTCCATCCTCTACTGATTGTCGGGGACAGTTCCTCAGATTTGTCATCAAAAAAGAACGGCTCAAGTGTGGGGATCTCTCCTATGTCCTTGGCTCGGTGAAGACCAATGCAAATAATTCATTTAGCGTCTCTGTAACAGCCTCATTTTCCCTGAGTGCTCCTTTACCACCTTGATTTTCCAGTGGCTCCACTCACTGTTTGGCAGCCTTCCTTCTTCTATCTACTTACAAAAACTAACAGCTAAATTTTTTTATCCTTAGGTAGTTGCTCTTCAAATTATTTTTGGCCTGCCTAATTATACTTTTACCACTTGACTTGCCAGAGTTTATGTTCCTTTCTATTTTCCTCAGTATGATATGAGTGTGATGGGTTATCACCCCTGGGATTCAGTCTGGGACTGGGGTCCACTGAGCCCCCTGACGTACCAGCCTGGGCTCCCTCTCACACTTCACTACTGTCACCAGCTGCAAAGCCCTCCAGCCTGCACTCTCACCACCATACATATCGGTAGGGACACACCCAGCTGCAGTTACATGCAGGCTCTCTGACCAACCCCTGCATATGAAGGCTACAGCCAAGGCAACTCCCAGCTCCCTAGGTGCGCACCCCCTCTGGAGGGTAAACCCCAAATTATACCATCTTTTGCTGCACAGGGAACTGTACATCGTAAGCTCATAAAATTTGCCCCCTCCCTCAATGTGGAGAGGAATATGCTACAGCCTCTTGTACGCTTCATTCCAACTCACTGGTTTAGATAAAGCAAAAACAAGTTTGTTAACAAGTTTATTACCTAAAGATAGATTTTAAGTGATTACCTAGCAAATAAACAAAAACTTAGCTTAATGAATAGATTGGATATGAATAGCAGATTCTCACCCTAAGAGATGATGCGGGCAGGCTGCAGATTCTTAAGGGGCAAGACTGCACTTGCTTTAAGTTTAGAATCCCCAGGTGTTTCGTTTCACAGGCTAGAAATCTCTTAGCCTGGGTCCAGCACTTCCCCCAGTTCAGTCTTTGTTCCTCAGGTGTTTCTAGGAGTCTTCTTGAGTGACAAATGATGTCATTCCTTGCCTTATATAGCATGTGGTGGGAACACTTTGTTTCAAAGCTTGGTTCCCAGACTAGTCTGTGTCAAAATACTGACATCCAAAGATGGAGCCTCGAGACATGTGGTCTCATCATGTGTCCTTGAAGAGTCATAGCAGCCGTTACTTGGAGGCTGTCTGTAGCCTTCACAGGAAGGCTCACCAGGTGGGAGATAAGCTTCTCCTAAGGCCTATTGTGTTTTCCTTATGGCCCATTGCCCTTAATAGGTCCTTCCCCACTCACTATCTAGCCTGAAAGCATCTTGTCTAGTGGGTGTTACCCAGGTGTAACTACATTTGAAAGACAGTTACACAGTCAACATTCATAACTTCAGGCACAAAAATGATACATGCATACAAATCTGATAATCATATTAGGCAATTCATAACTTTTCCAATGATGCATCACATGACTTATCTTGCATAAAATACATCATAATTATGATGTATTTTACTCCTAATAATATCACTGAAGAATATGGGGTGCAGTGTCACAATGACTTCCAATTTTTACAGATTGTCTTTTTTCCTCTAACCATATCTTTTACTTTGTTTAGCCAGAGCGGCATTTTTTTGGTCCTTGTGGTTTTTTGTTTTGGTGGGAGAAGGGGTATACATTTAGTTTGAACCTTTTATTATGGTGGTTTTAAATAGTCTCCGTGCAGCTTGCAGACATTTTACCATTGACTGTTCCTTTTAGCTTCTCTGTAACTGGCTTCTTCATTTTTGTGTAGTTCCCCTTTTAGACGTTAAATGCTACTACCATGGGTTTATTTGGCATTTCGCTCCTCTCCCCCCCAAGTGTGTTAAGTTTACTTTATGGTCTCTATTACTGAGTGGGTCAGCTATATTCACCTCTTAGCTCAGATCCTGTGTTACTCTTAGGACTAAATTGAGAATCATAGAATATCAGGGTTGGAAGGGACCTTAAGAGGTTATCTAGTCCAACCCTCTGCTCAAAGCAGGACCAATCCCCAATTTTTGCCCCAGATCCCTAAATGGCCTCCTCAAGGACTGAACTCACAACCCTGGGTTTAGCAGGTCAGTGCTCAAACCACTGAGCTATCCCCCCCCGCCCCCCCCAATCGCCTCAGCCCTTGTGGGTTCCAGGACAAGCTGCTCCAAGAAGCAATCTGACTTTAATAGCTTCTGTTTAACATTCTCCAGAGATACTAGTGGAATGGAAACAGTGTTGCCATCAATGTATCAGTTATCTTTTTTCCCCAAATATAGAACAGAAATCCTGAACACTTCTACCTTTTTTGCATTATTATTGATTGATCCACCATTTCTGTCTAGTAATGGACCAATACCATTGTCAGGATTCTTTGTCTTCCTAATATATTTTAAAAACTCCTTTTATTCTCTTTAAGTTTGCTCACCAGTGACTTCTCCTTATGTCCCTTTGCGTCCCTTATCAATTTTCTACAGTTCCTAAATTCTGATTTATATTCATTACTATAAACTTCCCTTTCTTACATCTGATATATATTATTCTTTTATATATACTACTGTCTTCACTTGCACTCAGAACCCAGTTGGTTTTTAACCAGCACAGCCTTCTTCTTCCGTGCAGTAAGGTGTTCTTAAAAGATCCCCAATCATCGTTTACATTTTTTCTGATTAAATACTTCCTCCCTGGTTATTTGTTTCATAATTGTTTTCAGCTCTTTCAAAGTCATGTCAAAATTTTGACCTTAAATCAAACTCCAAGAAGTTCTCAAGCAATATTTTTCTTTTGCCTATCTGTAAATTTGATTGTTGTTGGAAATATTTTTTGTTGGTTTGTGCATGTACCATGAAATCAATGTTTATCGACATTTACCTATAAAAATCAAATGCTTCCAAGCCTGGATACGAACAAGCTCTGGGATCAAGGGTCTAATGTTCTGTGAGAGAAGCATGAAAAAGTGGGTATAGGGAATGCAGGCCAGGGAAAATGATGCTTGGTAATGCCAACACTCCCCCTGCTTGTTTAAATCAACATGACACTGATCTTTCTAAGCAGCTGACTTGGCTAGTGAAAGCAACTCCCCCAGTTTCTCAAATATGAAATGCAGACTTCATGCTGGGTGTAGGCTACGAACATGAAAGCAGTCTTTTCCCCAAGGCTGTGTCTGAGTGTCTGAGAAATCTTTATGGTTCCATCTTTTGAGAAGATGGACTGCATGTTTAGTCTCCGTTAAAGTCCTCATTGCTTATGGTAGCTCTGTGGCTGTGGCTGAACTCCAGACCTTTCCTATAATTCTGCTTTTCTGCTGTCTACTGAATATCCCCTACAAGAATTGCTTATTAAAGGTAATCTATGACAAGTTTGTTTACGTTTCTGGGAGATAATGCTGCTGGCTTCTTGTTTACAATGTCACCTGAACGTGAGAACAGGTATTCATGTGGCACTGTTGTAGCCAGCGTCATAAGATATTTACATGCCAGATGCGTTAAAGATTCATATGTCCCTTCATGCTTCAACCACCATTGCAAAGGACGTGCGTCCATGCTAATGAGGGGTTCTGCTCAATAATGATCCAAAGCAGTGCGGACAGATGCATGTTCCCTTTCATCATCTGAGTCAGATGCCACCAGCAGAAGGCTGATTTTCTTTTTTGGTGGTTTGGGTTCTGTAATTTCCGCATTGGAGTGTTACATTTCAAGAGTTCTGACAGCATGCTCCACACCTCGTCCCTCCCAGATTTTGGAAGGCCCTTCAGATTCTTAAACCTTGGGTCGAGCTCTAAAGAGAGGTGTGGCTCTCTTTAGAAATCTCTTGTTGGTGCCCTCTTTGCATTTTGTCAAATCTGCTGTGAAAGTGTTCTTAAAACAAACGTGCTGGGTCATCATCCAAGACTGCTCTAACATGAAATATATGGCAGAATGCAGGTAAAACAGAGCAGGAGACATACTAATCTCCCCCAAAGAGTTCTGTCACAAATTTAATTAACACACTTTTTTTAACAAGCATGGAAGCATGTCCTCTGGAATCGGTGGCCAAAGCACGAAGGAGCATATGAATGTTTAGCATATCTGGCGTGTAAATACCTTGCAGTGCTGGCTACAAAAGTGCCATGCCTGTTCTCACTTTCATACATAAGAAGCCGGCAGCATTATCACCCATAAATGCAAACAAACTGATTTGTCTTAGTGATTGGCTGAACAAGAAGTTGTACTGAGGTGGACTTGTAGGCTCAAGAATTTGACATTTTGTTTTTTGGGTGCAGTTACATAACAAAGTGCAATTTATGAATGTAGATTATTTTTTTTCACGAAAAAGATTGCATTATGGTACTTGTATGAGGTGAATTGAAAAACACTCTTTTTTTGTTTTTACAGTGCAAATATTTTTAATTAAAATAATATAAAGCAAGCACTGTACACTTTGTATTCGGTTAGGTTTCAGAGTAGCAGCCGTGTTAGTCTGTATCTGCAAAAAGAAAAGGAGTACTTGTGGCACCTTAGAGACTAACCAATTTATTTGAGCATAAGCTTTAAGTGAGCTACAGCTCACTTTAAAGCTTATGCTCAAAATAAATTTGTTAGTCTCTAAGGTGCCACAAGTACTCCTTTTCTTTTTATATTCTGTTTATAATTGAAGTCAATATATTTTAAAATGTAGAAGACCCAAAATATTTAAATAAAAGGCTTCTATTATTGTTTAACAATGCAATTAATTGTGAAGCTTTAAATTCATCCAAAATATGCTAGTTAGAAGCTGGTCCCTAATCTGGAACCCTCAAGCATGGTTGGGAGACACCTGTCTGGTGGGTATTCCAGCAGGGTGGAGGTTTTTATGTGTTGATATCACACTTGTATCCATCAGCAACACTGCGACCCAGGACCAGGTTTGAAAACCACTGGGCTAGACTCCAAGATGGCTGTTTTTATGTATGCATTGACTGGGAATTGAACACTGGCCTCCTGCATGGCAGGCAAGAATTCTACTACTGAGCCACCAGTGTGGCCTTGTGTCTGTTTAACTGTCCTTGCATAAACCCTTCCATGTCCTCTTTCCTATGGCAAAGACATGTGCAGTAACATGAGTGACAAAAGTGTATTTTTCTGTCCACGATCTCCACTGCATCACCGTTACTGCCATGCCAGCAGTACTTTTGGTATAATAGGAATTATAAGTGGAGTTGACTGAATTTACACTTGACTCTTACAAAAGAAGGGTAGGTGTCATGCTCTGAAATGGGATCTAACCCTTTCAGCTTGGCGTCAAACTGGAGGCTTCACTGCATATAGGTCAGAGGTGGGCAAACTACAGCCCGTAGGCCACATCCAGCCCACGGGGCCGTCCTGCCCGGCTCTTGAGCTCCTGGCTGGGAAGGCTAGCCCCCGGCCCCTCCCCCGCTGTCCCCTCCCCCCCGCAGCCTCCGCACGCGGTGCCGTCAGCGCTCTGACCTGCCACTCCTGCCGGGCAGTGCAGTGGTGTGGCTGGCTCCAGCCGGATGCAAGCTCCCGCTGCTCTGAGAGCATGGTAAGGGGGCGGGGAGCAGGGGGGTTGGATATGGGGCAGGGGTTCTGAGGGGGGCAGTCAGGGGGCGGGAAGTGGGAGGGGGTGGATAGGGGGCAGGGGCCAGGCTGTTAAGGGAGGCACGGCCTTCCCTACCCGGCCCTCCATACAGTTTTGCAACGCCAATGTGGCCCTCGGGCCAAAAAGTTTGCCTACACCTGATATAGGTGGTGGTGGTGGAGAAGCCTGGAATAGCCAGTGCAGAATTCACTTCAGCTGTGGATTAACCTAAAATCCATAAAGGCACACTTAGGCTATGTTTACACTAGCATTTTTGTCGGGGTGGGGTGGGGGTGTTTTGTTTCACACCCTGACCAACTAAAGTGCTAGTGTAGACAAAGCCGTGGTGCTTTCGCACTACGATACTCCACGCATGGCTACACTACGGAATAAGGTCGATTTGACAGAAGTCGATCTTTAGAAAGCGACCTTACACAGTCGATCGTGTGTCCCCACTAAGCGCAGTAGGTCAGCAAGGTGTGGCCTCAATACTGTGACTAGCAATGACTCGCAGAGTGGTGCACTGTGGGTAGTTATCCCACAGTCCCTGTTTCCCATTGGAATTCTGGGTTAAGCTCCCAATGCCTGATGGGGCAGAAACATTGTCGCGGGTGATTTTAGGTACATGTCCTCAGACTCCCCTCCCTCCCTCCCTCCTTGAAAGCAACGGCAAACAATCATTTTGCCTTTTTTTTTTTTTTCCCTGGGTTATCCATGCAGACGCCATAGCACGCCAAGCATGGAGCCCCCTCAGCTGTGCACTGCTTTTGTGAACATTGTAAACGCCTCGCGCGTTATCATACAGTATGTGCAGAGCGTAGCTAGGAGCTGCCAGCACAAGGAACATTGTGAGGAGGACATGGACACAGATGTTCCTGAAAGCACGGGATGTGGCAATTGGGATATTATGGTGGCACTGGGGCAGGTTGATACAGTTGAACGCCAATTCTGGACCCGGCAAACAAGCACAGACTGGTGGGACTGCATAGCGTTGCAGGTATCTGATGATTCCCAGTGGCTGCGAAACTTTCGCATGCGTAAGGCCACTTTCATGGAACTTTGTGAGTCGCTTTCCCCCACACTGAAGCGCAGGAGTACCAAATGAGACCTGCCCTGACAGTTGAGACGCAAGTGGCGATAGCCCTGTGGAAGTTTGCAACAGCTAACTGCTACCAGTCAGTTGGGAATCAATTTGGAGTGGGCAAATCTACTGGGGGGGCTGCTGTGATCCAAGGCAATCAATAACCTTCTGCTAACAAGGGTAGTGACTCTGGGAAATGTGCAGGACATAGAGGTTGGCTTTGCTGCAATGGGGTTCCCTAACTGGTGGGGCGATAGACGGAACACACATCCCTATCTTGGCACCGGACCACCTTGCCAAACGGTACGTAAACTGCAAGTAGTACTTCTCAATGGTGTTGCAAGCGCTGGTGGATCACAAGGGATGTTTCACTGACATAGCGTAGGATGGTCGGGAAAGGTGCATGACGCTTGGAACTCCGGGCTGTTAGAAAATCTGCAAGAAGGGACTTTCTTCCCAGACCAGAAAACTACTGTTGGATGTTGAAATGCCTATAGTTATCCTTGGGGACCCAGCCTACCCCTTGCTCCCATGGCTCATGAAGCCGTACACAGGCAGCCTGGACAGTAGTCAGGAGCAGTTCAGCTACAGGCTGAGCAAGTGCAGAATGGTGGTAAACTGCACCTTTGGATGTTTAAAGGGTCACTGGTGCAGTTTACTGACTCGCTCAGACCTCAGCGCAACCAACATTCCCATTGTTATTGCTGCTTGCTGTGTGCTCCACAATCTCCGTGAGAGTAAGGGGGAGATTGAGGCAAATCGCCTGGCAGCCAATTTTGAACAGCCAGACACCAGGGCAATCAGAAGAGCACAGCGAGGTGCGCTGCACATCAAAGAGGCTTTGAAAAACAGTTTCATGATTGACCAGGCTACATGTGCCAGTTGTGTGTGTTTGTCCTTGATGCAAAACCGCCCCCTTTGGTGAATGTACTTCTCTGTAAGCCAGTCCCCCTTCGACCACAGCTGGCAAAGGAAATAAAGTCCCTTTTGTCTTGAAGCCATTCAGTCTTTATTTTAAAAAAAAAAAAATCACTGACAAGGTAGCGCAGGAGGGGTTGGGGAGGAGGGAAAGACCAGACCACATTGCTTATTGTAGCCACATTAAAAATCAAAGCTGTTTGAATGACAGCCTTCTGTTGCTTGGGCCATCCTCTGGAGTGGCTGGGTGCCCGGAGCCTCCCCCCGTGTTCTTGGGTGTCTGGGTGAGGAGGATATGGAATTTGGCAAGGAGGGCAGGTGGCTATACAATGGATGCAGCGGGGGTCTGTGCTCTTGTTGCCATTCCAGCAGCTCCACCAGATGCCTCATCCTGTCTGTTTGCTCTCCCATTAGCCTCAGCATTTCCTCTCACATGTTCTGATCATGTTCACTGTATGCTTTCCTGGCCTCTGCCACCGAATGCCTCCATGCATTCAGCTGTACCTCATCAGTTTGGGAGGACTGAATGAGCTCTGAAAACATGTCATTGCGAGTGTGGGGTGTTTTTGTTTTTTGTTTTGTTTTTGTTTTCCCCCCACCTTCGAATCTGCAATAACCTCAGGGATGGAGTTGATAGGGGGTGAATAGAAACATTTGCACTTGCAGGGGAGATAAAAAGGGAGAGTACAATTTAAGAAGCTACATTTCTGAGAACAAAAGAGGGACTCTTTCACAGTGAATCAAGCAAGTCACAGCAGACAGCACATGCGCTTTAGGTACAAGGTCGCATTTTGCCTTTTAAATTGAGCGCCTGCCGGTATGGTGGCACATCACACATGGCTGGGCAGCAGAATTCTGTTTCCAGGCAGCCATGGTAAGCCAAAGAGTACACGGGGTTGGCTTCTTCCGCCTTCGTAACATGTGGGAATGGTTTCAAACTGCAGCGCCCTCTTTTCCCAGAGCAAGCAATGCCGGTTGGGTTTGCCATTTAAAAGCAGGGGCTGCGGTTTGGGGTTGGATGTGCAGCACACCCCTACCCCCACCGCGTGGCCATCCTCTTTTAGCCAAGCACAAACAGCCCAGCATGAACAGGGTCCTTTTACTGTTCCCTTACAAAAATCCCCCTATTTCAACCAGGTGACCATGAATGATATCACTCTCCTGAGGCTGACACAGAAAGATAAAGATCAAATGTTGCTTGAATGCGACCAAAACCCAGGACCATTTGCTGCCATGCTTTGTGCTGCAATGATTCCAGACTCCTTGCTACTGGCTTGGCATGGTAAAGTGTCCTACCGTGGAGGACGAAATAAGACAGCCCTCCCCAGAAACCTTCTGCAGAGGCTTTCAGAGTACCTCCAGGAGAGCTTCATGCAGATGTCCCTGGAGGATTCCTGCTCCATCCCAAGACACGTTAACAGACTTTTCCAGTAGCTGTACTGGCCGCAAATGCATCCCAATTCTTCAGGGCAAATCAAACATTAAACAAAATTGCTTTTAACCCCTGTAGTTACAAATGTGCTCTCACCAGAGGTGCCTTCTCCACCTTCAGGGTCTGGGAACAATAGGCCCTGAGAGGGTATTGGCTCCAGGGTGATGAAAAGGTCCTGGCTGCCGGGGAGAACAGATTCACCACTTGCCTGCTGCACATTCTCCTCCTCCTCCGCTTCCTCCTCCGTTTCGTGAGACTCCCCCCTTGCAGGTGTCCATGGACAATGTTGGGGTAGTGGTAGGGTCCCCTCCAGAACGGAATGCAGCTGATCATAGAAGCGGCATGTATGGGGCTCTGACCTGGAGCGACCGTTTGCCTCTTTTGGTAGGCTTTCCTGAGCTTCTTACCTTTCACGTGGGACTGCTGTGTGTCCCTGATGTAGCCTCTCTCCACCATGCCCTGTGTGATTTTTGGCATATATATCCGCATTTCCTCTGCTGGGTCAGAGTTCTGCCTGCACAGATTCTTCTCCCCATACAGCAATCGGATCCAGTGTGTCCCGTTTGCTCCATGCTGGCGCTCGTTTGTGACTCTGGGACTGCAAGGTCACCTGTTCCGCTGAGCGCGCCATGCTGACCAAACAGGAATTGAAATTCAAAAATTCTCGGGGCTTTTCCTGTGTACCTGGCTAGTGCATCAGAGTTGAAAGTACTGTCCAGAGCGGTCACCTTGGAGCACTCTGGGATAGCTCCCGGAGGCCAATACCATCCAATTGCACAGCGCTGTGTCTGCACTACCCCAAATTGGAACCAGGAAGTTCGGTTTTAGCACTGCTCCCCTCGCCGGGGAGGAGAACAGCAGTCGATTTTAAGAGCTCTTTACGTCCTTGGAGTTGGTTGTGTAGCTGCATCGCTTATAAAAGCGACCTAATGTGTCTAAATTCGACCTAACCTCATAATGTAGACCAGACCTTGGTTAGGGGAGTTTCCTTCTCAGCCAGCCAACCAACCAAGATCCGTTCTGTAGAAATGGGTTTTGTATCCATGCAGTAGACTGCAGGCATGGAGGTACCAGTCTGGAAGGGGATTGGGGAGTATCTCCAGGTAGTGTGAGCAAAGTACTGCTGCCTGGCCTGTAAAGTGGAGTTCACTTACTCTGGGGAGCATACATTTAAGGTACTGTATGCCTCTCTTGATCTGCTTTGATCTATGCAGGGAGGGCAGATTAGACAGGGGCCATCCATGTTCGCCCCTGTCCATTTCTGAATCATAGCAATGAATGCTGGACCACTAAGCAATGGCAGTAAAATGTTGAGGTGAAACCTCATACAGAGATCTGTGTACCACAGCTAGTAAAACTCTGGAGAGCTGTTGGTTTCTCTCTGGGTTTATGATGGGGAAGCTTCACCTGTGGCCCATTCCCCTCCCACCCCCCGGACCCCAATTTTGCCAAAACTAAGTTGCCTGAAATCCCACATGAGATCTTGCTTCAGTTTAGCATCTCCCTTGAAAGTTTAATGCAAAGCCATCAAGGAGTTTGGGAGATAGGAGGATGCTCACAGTGAGATGCATTTGAATGCTCTTCCTAATCTTTCTGGGTCATAACTCCCAGTCTCTGTTTTGTAAGTGCCACACGTGCTCCTCTGTTGGTTGGGAGGAGGAGGGTGCCTTTTGCTCTTGGGAGGGCTGGGGTTGGGGGGTGATAACTGTAGAAAGCAATTAATGCTTGTGCTGAGCCTTGCCGGTTTAAGGCTGCATAGACGTTGGGGATCTTTAGGGAGCCTGCCCCAGCCCAGTGCACAGGGGATTTTTGGGGTAGTTGAAGGACCAGAAGAGGGGATGAGCCACCTGTCCTTAGATAAGTCACAGATAAAGAGGTTACCCCTGAGGAAGTGAGTCCACACTGTCTCATGAAGTGATTGGACCAGTTCAAGGCGAGGCATGGGTAAATGACGGGGTAGGGGTGAGGAGCAGCCCATTCATCTGCCTTGTTTTTTAGTTGCTGGCTTTCACTGGAGGGCTTGAGTTGAGGGTCTCTGTAATGAATACTCCTATCCTGTCCATGTTTCCGGAGGAGTCTGGTAGCCAGTGCACAAGACTCTAAACCATGTATTGTTGAAGCCAGGCCAAGATATTCTGTCATACCCTCTGTTCTCCGCTAGGTTGGTGCGAGAATTTGTGGCTCAGAACAACGCAGCGCAGATCAAGCATGTGATCCAGATCCTGTCGCAAGAGTTCGCACTCTCACAGCACCCTCACAGCAGGAAAGGGGGGCTCATCGGCCTGGCAGCCTGCTCCATTGCTCTCGGGAAGGTAGGGTTCCCAGTTGTTTGTTTCCGCCTGTCACTGTCACAAGTGAGCATCTGTTCCCTATGGTCTACAGGCTGCTGGAAAGTGTTCCCCTAGCAGTCTCCTTGATGTCAACAGCCTGCTCCATGAGTTAGTGCTCACCAGCGCACCCAGGAGAGGGTATGCATCCTAGCCCTGTGTTAGGCCCAGGCTGCTCTATGGAAACATTTAATTGTAATTGGCAAACTCCGGATGCTGGGGAGAGAATGAAAAATTAACACTGGTGCTGCGCTGGGGAAGGATGTGAACAGGAATGTTACAAGGCATGTCTAAGGAGACTGTGTTCTGTCCACCTCAGAAGAGGCAGCAGAAGTTACTCTGCTCCTTATGAGATGCTCAAGGCAAAAGCCATGAACGCCACCGAACACTGGAGGTGTGGGATCAGGTCTGGGAGCTTAGTAGACATTTCAGCATTGCCTGGGCTTTGGAAGATACCGAAGGAAAACCATCTTTGTGTCTCAATTATATTAATGCCATGTACTTATGATGAAACATAGCCCTGCACCACTCAGTCCCACAACATGGTAGTTTATTGTATCATACACAGAACCTTAACTAGGCTAAAGCATAGCTAGAATACAGGCTAGCCCCAGTCAGAGACTTACCCAAACCACGCTGGGCTGCACAGACAACGGTAAGCCATTACATAAATTTACACTTTATCTTTCCATTGGACTTTAGAATAAGACTTTAGACTACTTCTAGTAGTCACTAAAATAGACATGCATCCCAGTGTGGTGCTATTGCACTGACATCTTATTGTAACATTTATGTGCAAGGGGAAACGTAACTGGCTTCTGTTCAAATTAAGGGCTTGTTCCTCTTTCCTTAGGTCCTTTATGCCATTCTCCTCAATGAGAGCACTGAGTAATGGCTACAGGATCCAGCTTTGTGCTCAGTAAAACAGGGAGGTTTGTGCATGAACAACCTGATCCACAGGCTGAAGTCACAATGGGCTTTGGATCAGATACACATTTAGTTATCAGAAATGTCTTGATGAGGGAGGAAGGAAAAAGTAAGGTGATCTTTTTACAGCATTTCATTCTGCATTTCAGCCCAGCGCACTACTCTAGAGACAAGCTATCCCTGTATAAAATCACATGTGGTAGGATTTTAATTCCCCTTTAATGAGACTGAGAGTCACTAACCAGCTAAAATGATACACTGTAAAGAAGGCCAGGGCTCAGAGTTAATGTTAAATTGCCTCTAAAATCATCAGTTTCTGCTGCTGGGTGATACTCCAGATTCTTAATCCTTTTATTAAAATGCCTATCACTTTTGCTGCTGTCTTTTTAAAAAATGCTTATCCACAACACCACAATATCTTGATTCCCCCCCCCCCCCAGAGGACACAGATTTAACTACAAATCTTGTTTTCTGTTCTCTTCTGGGATAAGTGGCATCAATGCTGGATGGGAAAGTAACTTAAACAAATTATAATGTTCTCAAGTGTTATGGAAATCTGTTGTCGGATGCAGTTCAGAAACTTCTTAGGTATATAAAAACATTAATACAAACTTTCAGTTTATTTGTTTAGCCTGGAAATAACTTTTTCTGTACTGGGTTTTTTTCACTATCCATTTAGTGAACACTGAGACATTCTTCCTTACTCTAAAGGGGTGACATCAACTTAGAATTCCAGACAACTCTGATTTTTTCACCTACAATAATTAAAAGTAACATTTTGGATCGTTAGAGCTGATTAGATTAGAAAGAAAATCACATCTGAGGCTAGTCAGACAAATTTCTGTTTGTGTGGATATTTCATATAGCAACACAAGATGAAAAAATAAAAATGGAAATGTGACTTTAAAGTCACACAAATTCTCAGGTGAACTCTGAGGCAGGTATAGTTCATGAAAGTACTTCTAATTCATCTGCTGAAGTTGACTAGATGCTAAACAAGTCCCGTGTTAATTTCCACTTCATTTAAAAGGACACTATCAACTTAACTCCTTTTTTTTTTTTTTAAAGCTGGTATACCAACCTGGACGCGTTGTGTCTCATGACTGTTCAGTCCTAAGAAGGAGGTTTTGGTTGACTTGCTAATGCTGAGCCAGCAGAATAAGAACACCAGGGTGCTTTTAGTTTGTATAAGAAAACTTAAAAAATCCTTGAATATTTAGGATGACCCAAGGCCAGATTGTACCCCAAGACGCCAGAAGCTCTCTGGTTGTGAGCATCTCACATGCACAACTGAGGTAACATTCAACTCCCCCCATCAGTATTTTGGTATAGGGGAAGACTTTTTTTCTCCATTGGATGGCTTGAATTCTAGCCCTAAACTTGATGAATTTCCATAGAAATCAAATGGCTTAAAGATGAGTGGATTGAAACCTTCTGCCGAACAATTGCAAGAAGACCTGGCAGGAGACTTGGCAGTCACTGTTGGCTTCAGTAGGACTATTGTCCCTGGTTCCTGGCTTAAACAGGAGGTTAGTAGCTTGAGTGTGTTGGTAAAAGGCCATCTCCATGGAAACTTGCTTCTCCTTTGCCCCAGCAGAGCCCAAATTTGTTGCCCTTCAAGGCATACTACAGTCTATTCCCAGGCGCTGCCTCAGAGGGTAAGATGAGCCCTTTGAAATGGGGGGGTGGGTGGGGAGTTCCTATCTCTGGTGGGTGACAGCATCTTGGAGAAGCAGAATGGTGTGAGGGGATGGGTATTTGTGATGAGAGGAAGTCTTTGGGTGGAAGTCATTATGCTTTGTGTTTTCCTGTTGAAAGGCCCTTAGAGCTTTTGGGGAGGTGCTTGGCCAATTGGGTGAAAACAAAAAACTGTCTTCAAAAACTTCTTGTAAATCTAATAGCACTGGACCAGTCAAGTGCAATTTGAGTATTTAACTCGCTCCTGCAATAGACTCTTCGCTTATGACCATCTCTGCTCATTCCAATGTATGTCATCCCATCTGGGAATAATGGGTCAAATCTCTGCAGGGACAAGGCCCTAGAAACCAGTGTGCTGTACTGTAACTGTGCATTAATGGGTCACAACTGAGAGTGCCAAATTCAGGCCGAACTACTGAGAAATAGGGCAAACAGAACCCAAAAATGGTGGTGGTTCTCTTAAAAGATTTACCAAACCAGCCACAAAAGTAAACTTCTGTTTCACTACACTGGCTAACAAGAAAACATAAAGGCAGTTTCCTTAGGCATTCCAGTTCTTATATCACCACCAAAACCACTGGATTCAGAGATGAGTGGTTCTCTGCAACCAGTCTCATTAAATAATAGGTTCTTCTAATCCCAAAGGACCAGCCACACACCCAGGTCAATATATAACTTAGATCTTACCCAAAAATCATGCTGATGCCAATCCCTTAGTATCTAAACTCTAAAGGTTTATTTATAGAAAGAAAGGAAAGAAGGAGAAAGGTAAGAGTTAAAATTGGTTAAAGGAATCAATTACATACAGTAATTGCAAAGTTCTTGGTTCAGGCTTGTAGCAGTGATGGAATAAACCTGCTGTCTTAAGTCTCTGGAGTACATTCACAGCTTGGATGGGTCATTCAGTCCATTGTTCAGAGCTTCAGTTGGTAGCAAGGTTCCTCCAGAGGCTATAAGTAGGATTGAAGACAAAATGGAGAAGATGGAGCTGCCTTTTATAGTCTCTTGCCCTGCGGCCTGTGCTTCCTTTATTTTAAACACAAGCTGCCCAGCACATGGCTTGGAAGCCACAGAGTTCTCACCATAGGCATATCCCTGCATGCCTTGCTGAGTCATAAAGTGTATCTGCCGTCTCTCAATGGGTCAGTTGTATAGCTGATGGTCCTTAATGGTGTGACGGGTTCGGTCACAGAGACCCCCTTGGGACTGTCACCTGATGTGCTGAAATTACCTCTGAGTCCATTTTCCGTGATAGCTTGGGACTCCAGAACCCTGCCTTGCAGCAGGCTAGCGTGTCTGGCTCAACAACACAGGCCCAGGATCTGGGCCATGCCCCCCAAACCTGCAGACGTTAACTAAAAACAGCTCAGCAGGTAACCTGTCTCCAGCACCCAAACTCCCAATGGGATCCAAACCCCAAATAAATCAGTTTTACTCTGTATAAAGCTTATACAAGGTAAATCATAAATTGTCCACCCTCTATAACCTTGATAGAGAGATGCATAGCTGTTTGTTCCCCCAGGTATTAATCACTTAGTCTGGGCTTATTAATAAACAAGTGATTTTTATTAAGTATAAAAAGTAGGAATTAAGTGGTTTCAAGTAATAACAGACAGAACAAAGTAAGTCACAAAGCAGAATAAAACAAAACGCGCAAGTCTAAGCCTAATACATTAAGAAACTGATTACAGGCAATATCTCGCCCTCAGAGATGTTCCAATAAACTTCTTTCATAGACTAGACTCCTTCCTAGTCTGGGCCCAATCCTTTCCCCGGTACAGTTTTTGTTAGATCCAGCAGACATCTCAGGTGGTAAGCAGGGGTTTTCTCATGACTGGCCGCCCCTTTTGTCCTGCTCCATCCCCTTTTATAGCTTTGGCACAAGGCAGGGAATTTTTTGTCTCTGGGTCTCCACCCCTCCTCCTAAATGGAAAAGTACCAGATTTCAGATGAATTTCATTATCAGGTGGCATAGCCACATGTCACTGTAAGACCCCTAGTCTCCATTCCCCATGGGCTGGCCCACAAGTACACAGGAAGACTTTCAAGTAACTGTTTCTGGAGCACCCCCAATGGCCTCCACTTAATACGTTTGCATCAGTGATACAAGTTTATACCTTATTCTCCTAACTCCAGACATAGAAATCATACATGCAAACAAATAGGATGAACGCACTTAGTAGATTACAAGATTTCTAATGACACCCTACAAGGGGTATTTAGCATAAAGCATATTCCAGTTATGTCGTATTCATAAGCATATTTCCATAAAACACATGGCATGCAATGTCACAAATGGGCCATCAAGCAGGCTAGGCAGTGCTGATGCCAAACTGTGTAGGGGTATCATCCAGAAGCATAGCACAAGTTTGAAATACAGACACATACATATCTATAACTCCTAATACAAAGGTGATCCAAACATATAAACAAGATGATCATATCTGGCAAATGATGATATTTTTGCAGATATATTACGTGGCATAACTGGTTGTGACCAGTGTCTCAGTGGGGGATAGCTATGGTCATTTGATTAGGGTAAACCACAAAGAATGGGGCAGACAATCCCCATAAAGCTGATGGATATTCCAATACTTATAACTTCACATACTAAAATGATACATGCATACAGATAGCATAATCATAACCAGCAAAATATAACCTTTTCATAGACGTCACTCGACAACCTTTATACAAAATTTGCTGCAAATATATAACACTGGTTGCAACAAGGATTCATACAGTCCTATTTTAATCGGATAACGTCACACCATAGCTAATGCATGAGGGTCCGAGAGCTAGGGGGTAGTAACCCATCTGGTCATATTTCCCTCAGAGACCTAGTTTTGGCTACGAGCCTGGGCTCAGTCTAGGCTCAAACCTGATAGCGACAGTGTTTGGGACATGTGATCTCCTGTGATGGGATGAATGTGTTTTGAAGTCTCTGGTTTCAGGAATGGGACTATCGCTGTTCCAAAGAAGTCTTAATGACTTGTTGTCTCTCTATGGTTACGTCCAAATGGTGATCCTGGCATTATCAGGGAGCCAGAATGCAGTGATCTCCGTTCCTGTGCTGGAGCTTGCAGCACAAGGCCTGCAATCCTCCAGTGGCATTCACAATGCTAGTCTGATAGCTCCCTGTGAATCTGGAGCCAGGGTGAGATGGTACAGGCTCGCTTGGTATGATCTGGTTGTACGAGCCAATGCTCGTGAAGGTGGCGATGCCTCGTGGCACTGCCACCTGTGGCCATGTCCTAGTGCTCCGTTGTATGACATACGCTGCCAGAGGTCAGTCTGTTCCCACCCCAAGTGAGGACTGGCCCTAACCCCCAGTCTTGTTCTTCCATCAGGATTCTGGGCTGTACCTGAAAGAGCTGATTGAGCCGGTGCTGACTTGCTTCAACGATGCTGACAGCCGACTGCGGTACTATGCTTGCGAGGCCCTGTATAACATCGTCAAAGTGGCCAGGGGCTCTGTCCTCCCACACTTCAACGTGCTGTTTGATGGCCTCAGTAAGGTAAGTAGCTTTTCCCCTGTGTCTGCCTTCCCTCCCCCATGAAGGTGCAGAGTGGGAGCCCTCACCTGTCACCCTACTAAAGGGGCCACCGGTGCAGATCCCTCCTGCTGCAAGACAGGGTGTAGGCACGCTTGGCTTTGGGGCTGTTCGGCCCTGCTCTTGTAGGAATGTCTGTAGAAGGCTTAGGCCGCTACCGTCGCTGTGTCTGTCCCTTGCTCACTGTGGTTGCAAGAAGAGAGCTGAGCTGAAGGTAGCAGCCGGGAAGTGGTGTTCACGCATTTCAGATCAGGCTTAGTGTGTGTTGACCTTCTCTTGCCTGGGTCACACCTTCCATTCAGAGTTGTGAACCCAGCTCTGCCCCATGCAACCATCTCCCCAGGCCCTTCCTGGAAACTCATTCAACTTCTAGTCTGAAAGGAAACTGCTGGCAAGAAATGAAGTTGATTTAACCTGTACAAGTGTCAGGGATGTCTTCTCATGGCGAACAACCTTGGGCACTGCTAGGAACCCAGCACAAATACACTTGTCTGTGTCTTTCTCTGGAACCCTGGAACCTGTGATGGCATTTTTGTTTTTGTAACTTGCAGCTTGCCGCTGATCCAGACCCAAATGTGAAAAGCGGCTCTGAACTACTGGACCGACTTCTCAAGGTAATTCCCATTTCCCTTCTTTTAGCTGACTATCCTAGGGACCCATGTCAGAAGGCCCTTGGTGGGGGACGGGGGACAGAGTTATACATTTGTTACATTTCCAGGAGGCTGTACCAGCCAATACAATCACAACTTCATCCTGTGGCTGTGGAAATCGCTCCCTTTCCTGTAGGCGGCTGCTCTGATGGAATGAGATGTTGCTTCACTGGCCATCTCCATGCTAAGGCTTCATACACCTGAAGTATTACTGGGGGGAGGGAGGAGTTGCCTTTAACACAGCAACGGGTGAACATTAATGAAAAGCTTATTGGAGTACCTGTCTCCACCATGCTGCTCCGGGGGAAGGCTGCACTGTGATCAGTAGGTTGCATCTCCCTCACCAGGCTACAGAGTGGGGACTCTACCATTTTTTGTCTCTCATCAGGGTTCCTTGTTCCAGCAGGTGAGCTGGAGTGCTCTGTCTGTAGAGTAGAAGCTGCTGTCTCTTGTAGGAGCCTTTAATTCCAGTTCCTGATCTATGTACAGTGTGGTTCTTACCTGCCCAAACCTCCATATTTCCTCCTCCTAACTCGTAGGACTAACAGGCCCCTTGACCGCTCCCTTCCCTGCTCCCAAATACCAGCCCAGCGCTTGGCATGGTGCAGAGATCCATGTTGGGGAGGTAGCAGAGGGTCACTGTGGGAGAGTCCAGCCCTCCTTACACTCTCCTGTCCACTGTCCCATAAGACTGGAGCAAAGGGATTCACTGTTGCAGGAGATCTGTCATATAGTGTAGGTGAGCCCTAAAAAGGACTAGGGACACTTCTTATTACATATCAGGGTGGTTCAGTCACATGCTGTGGGGCATGAGTTGATTAGTGCGTGAGTCAAGGAAACTTCCCCCCCACTTCCATGTTCAGGGTTGTGCAGTTGGGCTGGTGCATTGTGGGGAGTGAGACTTCACCTGTTTCTGAAACCTCAGTACTGACCACTGCCAAAGGAGGATGCCTGATTCGCTGACCAGTTAGGACACACCCTGTGGTCCTTTGGCTCGAGGACCAATAGTTGAGAGTCATTGCCCATGCCTAGAATTGGCTGATTTGAGCCCCATCCACTGTGGGTGACTTTTCACTTTCTAAAATATGTTCAGCCCCTGACTCGCTAAAAATAGGAAGTGGCCAGCTGGTGTCTGCGCTGGTGCGTAGGGTCTGAGCGCTGGGGGGGCCAAGCCCCATCGCTGCCCTAACCTACCAATGATGGTTGTTTCATAGGACATCGTGACTGAGAGTAACAAGTTTGACCTTGTGGGTTTCATCCCACTCCTGCGGGAGAGGATTTATTCCAACAACCAGTACGCCCGGCAGTTCATCATATCCTGGGTAAGTGTGTATGACATACCACTTGTGACGTCTGCTCCACTGCTGAGGCTCTATCAAGGGGTGATATGGCTGTAGCCCAGGGCTGTCGAGCTCTTGTCCTCCAAAAAGGTCTAACAAAAGCTATCAAACAGCTGTGGCTGCGCTGCAGCTGGGGTTCAGTGTGCCCATCATCATGGTGTCTAGGCACATGTCCTGCTCTAACTTAGTGGATGCAGATGCATGATGTTCACTTTGTCTTGTCCTCAGACTCACTCATTCCTTAAAAGATTGAGTCACTCCTAACTTATTTCCTGCAGTTGGCCGTAGCTGTTGGCTGAGTAGCTCTCCGCAGTTCTGTTGCCATGGACTTGTAGAGTCCCAGAAGATAATGAAAACACGTAGCACATGCCTAACTTGCATAGCACTTTGTACTCTCAAAGTAAGAGCGCAAACAACCCTTCCACTGCCTGGAGGGTAGATAAGTACCCTCTCTTTTGCAGATGGGGCAGGTGTCATGGATTGACTAGTGCGCAGGATGTGGTGACAGAGCTGGGATGAGAACTTCCATGTTCCCTGGTACTTAGGGCATGGCTACACTGAAAACTTCAAAGCTTTGTCATGGGATTAGCTCCATGAGGGGATTGGCTCCGAGCACTGGGAGCGCGGCTCCCAGTGCTTGGAGCCTGTTTCCACTCGTGCTTTAAAGTGCTCAGACTTGCTGCGCTCAGGGGGGTGATTTTTCACCCCCCTGAGTCAGCAAGTTAGTGCTATAAAATGTAAGTGTCGCCAAGCCCTTAGTCCATTGGCCCGCACTGCCCCTTGCGATGGAGAGCCCATTAGGTCATCTAGTCCAGTACCCCCAGCTCAGACAACCGTGCTCTTTACAGTACCACCTACTATTACCAAGTTTACGTGCCCCTCCATTTTTTCACTATTCCTGCACCAAAGCATCCTTCTGGGGTGGTTGGTTTGTTTTTTACTTCTGGTCTTCTCTGAAACTCACTAGGACTCTTTCTTGTCTTCCTTGCTCCTTCCCTGAGTTAGATCCTGGTGCTAGAGTCGGTGCCTGACATTAATCTCCTGGGTTACCTGCCGGAGATCCTGGATGGACTCTTCCAGATCCTGGGAGATAACAGCAAAGAGATCCGGAAGATGTGAGTGTGTGGGGGGGTGCGGAGCACTGGGTAAACGCTCTGGGCGGGGGGGAGGAGGAGCGGCGCATGGGGCGCTGGTGAGAGATGCACAGATTTCACGACCCCAGTTTGAGAACCCCTGATGTAGAGCATGGTTCTCCTGCTGCTCTGATCTAGGCAGAGATGGTATCTGAGAGGCAAGATGCTGACTACTGGGTCAGTGAGGCAGCAGCTCACCATGGGTTTGTCTTCCTGGCAGTTAGCTTGAGGTGTAACTCGAGTGTAGCCCCTAACCCGACTCCTGTTCTCACACACATCTCGAGCTCAGGGATGCTGTAAACTCAAGCTAGCTGGCCTGGCAAGGGATGTGGGTTGACGGTTAAATGCTGCTGATGCTCAAGCTCAGTAATGCGGTGGGGACGCAGCTGGTCTGTGCAGCGCTCACAGTTGCTCTGTGCAGCCAGTGTTATTTTGTAGTGTGGCTGCTCTCTCTCAAGCTGGGCTAACTCAAGGGGAGTTAACTTGAGTGTGGATAACTCACAGGCATGTGCTTGATGTTGGAAACGCTCAAGCCCCCTGTTCGGATGAGTGCTGACCACCACAGCTGGTGGGAGAAGATACGTGCTCAGATTCACCGCAGCTAACTGGTGATGCCTTGGCTCTTGATGTCAGTTCATATGTACACAGGAAGGTTGGTGTATGGTCCCTGTGTTCTGTAGGCTGAGAATGAGTCTCTTAACTGGTTGTCCTTCCGCCCTGCAGGTGTGAGGTGGCCCTCGGAGAGTTCCTTAAAGAGATCAAGAAGAATCCTTCCAGCGTCAAGTTTGCAGAAATGGCCAATATTCTAGTGATTCACTGTCAGGCTTCTGGTGAGTGTGCAAAGCCCAGTGTACTGGATGGAGCCTGAGTGGCAGCCACGGTCCCTGTGACTGTGACCAAAACCTTTGATTCAGGATTGAAGTCTGTTGTTGGTGTAGACGGCACAGTTCTCCTCTACAGCTCCCCTGCCCCTCCGAGAAAACAGGCTACAATCCCAGCACCAACACAGTACTTGTGTTGGATCACGGTTCGCTCATGGGTGAACCAGCACCAGGCCTTGGACAGGGTTGTGTTTTCAAAGGGAGGATGAGCTGCTTTGCATGGGGCTCTGAAAATCCTGTCTTGGGGAACTTCCCACCATGGAATATACTTGGAAAGCTCTTTGATTAAAGTTGACGGAGAATTGCGTTCCTGGCCCAAGCATGGGATCCCAGTGTTAGAGTTCAGGAAGCCAGGCACCATGCACAGTTAGTATCCGTTCACCTACCAGCATAGTCTGGAATTAAAAATGCTGAGGGGTGGGGTTCACAAGCGCTCACCACTACCCCCACTCCTCTCCCATGGAAGTGGGTGAGTTTTACCAGTGCCTTCAGTGGGCACAGTGTGAAGCTGTCAGTGAGTGCATTTGCCAATCACCCTTCAGGTTGATTCACCACCGTAGTCTACTGGTTGTCAGTTTCTCCGCCAATAAAATAGAGCAGGATTCCGGGTTTCTATCGACCCTTCCGCCTGAGTGTCAAGTGTTGTATAGCGACAGTAGCAGGGGCTTTGCCCCTGACACTGGGATCCCTCATATTGATGTCCCAAATGTCACTGCTCAGCCGGACAGTTTCCACCAGTGCTGTACCAGTGATATTAGAGTGACCGGAGACCTCGCCGCAGATCCAGGCCCTGGTTTGTCCCATGCTCAGAAATGCTTTTTCTCACTCTCAGCAGAATGTGCTTGGAAAGATGCCTTGGTTTAAACAGATTCCTCCTGACTTTTAGATAAAAGACCTTGGAGCTGCCCCTGCTGGAAGGTGGGCTCAGGCAATGGCCTGAGGGCTAGAAGCATTGCAAGCGTGGCCAGCAAGTCTGGGTCTCTGGGCATGCTGCTGTGCTCCGTAGCCTTTAATGCTGTCACCCCTGTGAATTACTACTGCTTGCATTACATCGCTCCAGAATTCCATTCCAGAACACGAAAGCCCTGAATATGACTGTGTGGCCATGGGACACTTCTGCCAGACCCCAAACATGCATGGAGTTATCACTTTGTAAAACAAAATGGTATCCTCCACACAGTGTGACCTCGCACGCCATTGTAGAATTGCATGCCTTGCTAAAAGTGTCATGGCACACCACTGGATTTTAGGTGTCCCAAGGACTGAAAAATTAGGCCCAAGTGCCTCAGGCTTTCTGTGGCATAGATAATTAATATGTTTAAGGTTTCTCATTTTTGGTTTTACCTGATAAACATGGATAATACACCCCATGCAAAAACCACCAAAAATACTTATTTTGATTTTAAAGCAATTGTATCTATTTAAATTCTCTGAATTTACCCATGCCAGGTAAACCTGTAAACTAGGTCTGCCTCAGTTTTGGAGTGCCAAGTTTCATCTCTGTCTAAACTGGTATTGATTATAAAATAACACTTCTAGCAAAACTGGTGTGACTTTGTGACACCCAGGCCTGAGCAACTGAATCGGGGTAAATCAGGTTATTGATGGAACAGTTTTAAAGGGTTTTATTTGATTCCGTGCATCCTGCTATGTCTGTGGCCTCTTCTCTGGGGTTTACCCCAACTTCAGCCATCGGCAGTTCCCCCTGCCTTAACTGCACTAATGCTGCAAGCTTTGGGTGGAGACAGGGTAAACTGCTATAAGCTAAAAGAAAAGGAGGACTTGTGGCACCTTAGAGACGAACCAATTTATTTGAGCATAAGCTTTCGTGAGCTTTCGTTGCATCCGATGAAGTGAGCTGTAGCTCACGAAAGCTCATGCTCAAATAAATTGGTTCGTCTCTAAGGTGCCACAAGTCCTCCTTTTCTTTTTGCGAATTCAGACTAACACGGCTGTTACTCTGAAACCTGCTATAAGCTGTGATCTGCATTTGTGCAGCTTACTCAGGTCTCAAGCAGGGGTTTGCATAATCTGCGCAAATAGAGGCTGTTCCTGCCTAGACTGGGTGTTCACACTGCTGGTGAGTGGGTCGCTGGATCAGGACAAACCCCCAATGTGGAGGGGGCTGGAGGCCAAGTGGGAAGAAGGGGGCAGCTGGGTGTGCGGCCAGGCTGGTACCTCATACCAGCACTCACCCTTCTGCTGGCCCCATTAGTTTCTTCAGAATTTTCTTTAAAGCAATCGTCCTACCCCTTGTGGTTCTGAAAGAGACCCCCTGAGTGGGAGCCAGTGCAATGCTGTCTGCCTGTGTTTGCAGACAGGCCTCTTCAACGGCTACTCTGCGGTAGAACCTGGAGAGTTAAGCAGTAAATCCCCTAGCAGCCTCAGGGGAAGGAGGGAGACATGTAGAGCATACTTGGGCCTCTAGGTTGTGGTGGTGACTTAGGTGTACAATTCCCGTGGTGAGGAGCATGTTATAAATACTTAACATTGATGCATGTAGTGCCCTTAACTCCCACTGACATTCATAACACTGAAGCCTAATGATTACCAGCACGTTTACATTTAGCACTTTCACTAAGCATTTTTAACATCCAGCTACGTTTGGCTTTTGGGGATGGATCTTTGGGAGAGCACCCCTCCCTATGACCCTGCTGATGAAACCAAAACCAGAAGCCAAGTGTCCTCTCGTTGTGCATGTTGGGTAGTTTGTTGAGTTTGATCCATTTGTGCCACCTGCCTCTTCCTCAGCTCTCCTTGGTCCCTGTTTTCCAGATGATCTGATTCAGCTGACAGCCATGTGCTGGATGAGGGAATTCATCCAGCTGGCTGGTCGGGTGATGCTGCCCTACTCCTCAGGGATCCTGACCGCTGTTCTGCCATGCCTATCCTATGATGACCGGAAGAAGAGTATCCTTGTTACCCAGATCAGGGGAAGCAGGCACTGCTGCCAGGCTCCAGTGTCTCTGCTTCCTCTCGGTCATGTAGTCATCACCAAGCGTACGCAGCTACGAATGGGTATTCTGGGGGCATTGTTAAAGCTCCTCAGGGAGCTAATCCCAGCTCTCCTGGCCAGAGAGGGTTTGGTGGAAGGGGGGGAAAGAAACAAAAATGTTACAATCTTACCCCTCCTTAGGCCCCTAGGTGGGTTTAAATGACCTGACCAGGCCTGTGAAGAAGGGGAACCCAAATAGGTAAGATCTCTGGGGAGGAGGGAAATCGCATGCTGCATGTGTAATGGGGCCACTGCTGGCCCTTGGTGTCAGTCAGTGGTTAGCCTGGGAAAATCACCTTCTCTGGGGCACGAGGGTGTGAACTCAGGAATGGCCCCTTCCTATAATGATGCTTGAGTCTCCTTGAAGCACTGCCTCTGAGCAGGATGAACTGCCCCATCTCTGTGGAGTGTGAGCGCTGATGTCTGATCACTTAACAGGACATATCTGGTCACCTTAGCAGACCCTTCCAGCTGTGTACTCTGGTGTGATGTGAGAGCAGAGGATCGCTACTTGGATTCGGGGGTTGCTGAGGTGGGACACAAGGAATTAGCCAACCCTCCTGCCACAAATATATAGTTCCCTCCACCCTTGCCCAAAAAAGGGTGGTGGGCAGCAATGTGAGAGGGCAGCTGTCAGAATGTATAGCTTACAGGGATGCTGTCATGGCTGGACAGGGGGTGTGAACTATGTGGGTTAGGGAATGGGAATAGCTCTGATGTATTCTTCTGGGTCCCTGCTGCATGGCTTGTCTAAGGTGTAAAGCATCTTGGATTAGATTGTTCCTTACATCCTCTCTGCTCAGGCATCAAAGAGGTAGCTAATGTGTGTAACCAGAGCCTGATGAAGCTGGTCATCCCAGAAGATGACGAAACGGATGAGGGCAAGCAATCCCTGAGCCTCCAGATGGAACCCAAGGAGGAATCCCTCTCCCAGCAGCAGGTGACCTCCAGCGGTGAGTCCCTTTTCATTGTGGCTTTGTCAGGATGGCACCCAAATAGTTAGCATTTTGGTGCTTCACCTGCATGTCCCAGGGTTGCCTGTTCAGACATATTCCAGTCAAGGCCTTGGGGAGCTGATGGACAGAGCACCTGTGAAGCGCAACATGGGACCCATTTATTAGATGTGTGATTGGGCAGATCGGTCCATCAGAATCAACGAAGCTGATGCTTTCCCCATTGGCTTCCGTTCTTTTGCTGCAGTCCAGTCTGCTAAATGCATATAAAATGTTGCATTTCCTGGCACTTCAAATCCTATTTCACAACTGTGTCCTCAGTCGAGAGAGACCTTCTGATCTGTCTTTTGTTTGTACAGCACGCAGCACAGTGGATCTGCTCCTCCTGATTAGAGCCTGAGGCTGCATCTACACCGCAGGGACTCTACTGACACAGCTACAGCACCATAGCTATGTCGGCATAATCACCTAGTGTAGACACAGCCTATGCCAGCAGAAGGAGTTTTCCATCTGGTGTAGGAACACCGCCTCAACACTGGGGGCTAGGTCAGCATAGCTACAACACTCAGTGGTGTGGATTTTTCACACTCCTCAGCGATGCTGCTATGTCTGAGTGCTTCCGTAATATTAAATCCTAGAAACCATTGAGCATTGTAACTTGGCATGCCCCTTTACAATGAGCAGTCTAGCCTCAATATAGCCCTTGCTCAGTCTAAAGTCAAATGGCTGAAATGCAGGGGTTGTCTGTGGAAGCTATTGTTTGAGCATTTACATCATGGTAGTGAAATGATTTTTCCTTATTCCTGGTTGTAGGTTATGTCAGTACATAATTAACATGGAATCTAGGGACATGGCTCTTGCCTTTTGCATAGGTCCTTGTAAGCTTCATTATTTGGGATTGAGGAGAATTGTAATGACCTCACTCAAGTACCAGTACAACCCAAGTAGAGTGCATGTGCGTCCCTAAACTTTTTTTGCCACTTGCCAGTAACCAAAGTATTAAAGGGACTTTGTCACCTGAAAAATCACATTTCTGTCTGAATTATTTTGCCTTCTACTATAATGTAAAACCCAATGTCACTATAATTGACAGACTTCTTTCTCCAGTTTACTTTATGCACTTGACAGTACCATGTGTATTTGTTAGGTGGTAATGCGCAGGAGCCCCTGTCAGAGACCAGGACTGCATTGTGCTAGGCGCTGTACAAAAAGAGGAAAAAAGACAGTTTCTGCCTCAGAAAGCTTGTAGTCTAGTCAGTTTCATGGCTCCCCCTGTACAGTTTGTGAGTTTCTCTTGCAGAGCAACCCTGGAAAATAAATCCTCTTTGAAGATAAGAAAAAGCCAACACTCTGAGTAGATTCCCCCCAGTGTGCAGTCTGGGACTGTGATGGGGCCCACTGTGCACCCCTGCTTGCTGGGAGCTGATCAAAAAAACAAGGTTTAAGCCAAACAATGTACAAGCCTAACAAGTTGCAAGCGAAAAACTAGCCAACAAGCAACTCGCAAACCAATTAAGCCAAAACCAAGCCCAATTTCTGTGGTCTCCCCACAAGTTTGGCATGTCTGGTAACAACTAGGATAAGTGAGGAAAGGTTAGAGAATAACCCTCCCTCCTTTTTTTCATTTTGTTGTCTTTGCACACTTGACAGCAGTATGCATAGTCTGTCACTGTTTCTGCTGCATAGTCTGTTTCTCCTGTTTCTGTTGACATTTTAAAAACAGAGGAAAGAAACATTCAGAATACAAAGACTGTAAAACAAACTGCCCTGAAGAATCACAGCACAGGTGAAATACATTAAAACTGCATCTAAAGAATTGTTGAAACCAATTACAATCAAGTTGATGGAACCTACATACATTTACCAAATTTCAGGATCTATCAAACCTGTGTACTATCCATATTGCTATGCTGGTCAAAAACCTGTACCCTGCTACAGGTAGACTTGGAGCAGCCAGCAGTGTTCTGTGTGTGCTGTCAGCACCAAATCCTGAGTAAAAAGTGGTTTGACCTTTGCGCAAAATGTCAATCTGGCAAAAACCCAGCTTACCTTCAGTCACTCCTCATACCCTGAAGTGGCATTGCATGCTTTCTCAGCCATGTCGCCAGGATGGACAAAAGCATCCCAGCACACCGTGCCCTCAAATCTCCGTTGGCATGTGACGGGGTGCACACTCTGACCCTGCCTGGCATTGCCTGTGGGGCCACTCCAGAGAGACCACTGTCCTTAGTAGACTGTGTTGTGTCAGAGTGACCACAGGCAATGGCATCACACCTGGCATTGTGTAGCGAATTTCCCAGTTCTATCTTAATCCTAGGAGTCAATGAGTCTTTGGGGCAGCATGGAAGAGGCCATGTAAGTGATCACAATGCTAATAAGAAGAGCAACAGTACTTCACAAGTCTCCTGTCAAGTGACTGCCTGGTAGGTCCTTAGGATCTTTTTAAATGTGACTTGATCTTCACCCAAAAAGTTATTTATAGGGGCTATCCTACTTATGGCCAACAGTTGACACAGAAGTGTGTTTAGCAGTTAACTCCTCCTCACCTAGAGGTCTGGGGCAGTGACCATCTTTTTGTTATGTTTGTGCAATGCATAGCACAGTGGGGTCCATGACTAGGGCTCCTCACCACCAATTTGAATACTAGTTGCTTTTAAGGTAGCATCTACATTAAGAAAATGACCTAATGTATTGCTGACAATGGCTATCAGCAACAGGTCCCCTGTGGTGTGTCTGTTGCCCAAACAGTCTTGATTGCACTCGAGCATGATCATCCACTGACTCTCAATCACATTTTCTGCAGGGGTGTTGAAAATAGGTTCACTTAGTTCACTTTACCTCTTTGCCATTGGCTCAGGACAAACTGACGCAGATGACTGCTGTCAGAAACAAATGACTTTTCCAGTGCATGCAGGGCTTTCAGGCCACACATTCACAGCTGGCAACATCATTCTCCTAGTAGCCAAGATAGCAAAATCCATGAAAGACATGGGAGTGCGATCACTCTCGTCTGGGATTTAGGGGCTGGCAGTTTCATTTGTATATGGCAGGGGTGGGCAAACCGTGGATCACGAGCCGCCTGTGGCTCTTTTTCAGTTAAAATGTGCATGGCTCACGGAGGCTGCACCCTGCCCTGGCACTGGAGGCCCAGGCTTGGCATATCCCAAGGCTTCCTTCCCTGGCTGCATCCCTGCTGGGAGGTTGCAGGGCTGCAGCGGGGAAGGCACATCCCAGCACTTTCTTAGATGTTTCCAAAGCAGGGCTGTAACCAGAAACTTCCTGACTTTCACCAGGTGTGCAGTGTGAACAAAACAGCTGGAGAAGCAGTTTTTTCCAGCTGTAGCATTGGTGGTTCAGTGGTAGAATTCTCACCTGCCACGCAGGAGGCCCGGGTTCGATTCCCGGCCAATGCAAGAGCGAGGCTTTTTTTCTTAATTAAAAGTGATTGCCATGCACCAACCTAACCCTCTGTCCTAGTTAGCCCTTTCCAGGGGACTGACTTAACAAATATGAAACCGAGTAAATCCCATTTCTAGCACCATGGGGAGAGGAGCGTTCACATTAAGTATAACCCCTGTGAATCGCCCCTAGTTCTAGTGTTGCAATGTTGCGGTGTTCTCACTAGATCACGCTTTGCCTGGTCTGTGTTGAGTTGCTGACGTAGCAGCTTCAGTGTATGTGAGGAGCAGTTCCTGGCCCGGGGTGTCCCTGGGACTCTGGGCCTGTCTGCGCTATGGAAGCACATCTGCAGCTCTGCCACCCGAGCGCCAGCGATGCCCCAACGTCGATGGTGGGGGGTTTCCATCAGTGTCAATATCCCACTTCTCCAAGTGGCCCGAGCAAAGTCACTGGAAGAATTCCTTCGCTGACGTAACTGCACCTACAGCGGGGTCAGGCTGGCTTACGTACGGCCCTTGGGGTGTAAATTTTTCACACCCTGAGTGCCGTGACTGGGTCGATCTAAATGTTGTGTAGACCAGGGCTCAGTCCTTAAATGACTGGTCCAGCCTTTCCTGCAGCCGGGATATTGGTGGCTCGGTGCAGAATTCTCGCTTGCCATGGAGGCCGCCGGCATTTGATTCCTGGCCAGTCTAGGAGCAGCCTTTTGAAATGTAAGCCAGTCTATCTGGAGGGGTGTGGGACTGCAGTGTGAAACGTACAGCCCCAGACTTCTCTTCCTAGGCTGAGGTTTTCAACCAGCTTTGCTGCTTCAGTTGCTGGTTGACAGGCTGCCAGCCTTTTGTAACCATCGGAGAGCAGGTGCTGCTCTCTCCCTCCCTCAGGGTGCTGGCTTGGACACTGCAGAATCTGCTCTCCAGTGACTCTGAGCTGATCAGGAGCAGAATGAACAGTGTTCACATCACCCGCTCCTTGTACAGAGGCAGATCTGGCCAGGGTGGGGAAGACTCTGACTTGGATCTGCATTTCATGATGTAACCAGTATCTCATACAATTCCTTAGGCTATTACCGGGAGTAGATTCCAGGTAGCAGCTAGAGGGGTTCAGGAACGGGGGGTGGGGCTGGAAGGTGTGTAGGGAGGAAAATATTTCCCCTTCCCCACCTATTGTTGAATGGCTTAAAAACCAGTGCAATTCCCAGTGATACGTGCTGCGTTAAGAGCCCTGCAGCCAGAGGCCTTGTTCACCCCCAGACCAGCTACAGTATGAACTTTCCTATCATGCCTGTTCCCTGACCCAAATGGGACCAGTTCTGGGTCTGAGAAAGCCAGCCTGTGTGGCATTCAGGCCTTCCCTTGCCTGTCAATGGAGGGACTGGTCAGTGCCAGATGGGGTGGTATGGTTTGCGACTGGACACCCTGCCCCATTACTAATTGGACTGGGACCCAAGATGTCCGTTCTCAGATATACCAGTCAGTCACTGGATGGGGAAGTGACCAGATCGTCTAGTTCAGTTCCATTAACTTAATTTTGGGGCAAGGTTGGAATTTCTTCCTCTGAAGTTAGGAAACCAGTTTGCAAGCCTTGATGGTGCTAGCTGGGTTCCTTTTATGTAAGGGCTGTGGCAAGGTGGCCAATGTTAGTCTGGTGGGTCCTGCGCTTTGCTTGGCGGGGAGCTAAGATGCCACCCTTTGCCCCTGCTCTGGGGTGCCGAGGGCCTCGCTACTAGCCTGGGAAGGTGTTAGAGGAGGGAAGCGGGGGAAGGGTCTGGGTTTGCTCCGAGTCCCAGCCCCTCTCAACTCCTGCGGGTTTCTTACCCTCATCCCCCTTAGGTGGGGTTACCCTCGGTCCTTAAATGCTGGGGGGAAGGGAGTCTCCCTTCCTTCAGTTCTCAGGTCTTCCAAATCTCTCCACACACCTCCAAGCTCCAGTCCTTTTTCCTTCCTCCTCCTCCTATGTCTGCCTGATGCAGGGGGGATTTATTAGGTTCCTAACAGGGCCTTAATTGACTGCAGGTGCTCCGATTAACCTGCAGCTACCTTCCCTAGTCTACAGGGAACCACGCCTTAATTAGCCTTGAGCTTGTATATTTCTCCTCTAGCACTCTCCCACTGCTCCCTGGCCCTCCTGTATCACACATCTCTTCTCCCCCCCGCTCAGCACCGCGGGGTTGGGTTACTTGGGACGAGAGACAGTGTTGTCGTGACAGGTTGTCCGCGTTGCCCTGTTGGCTTCCGGTACTATGCTGTATCCAGAAGTGGAAAGGTTGTAGGGATAGAAACCATCTAGTCACTCGTGCATTCTTCTCCTTGTTTGTGTGCATCCATTGGAGTGGGGCATGGTCTGTCACAAGGGTGAACCGCCGCCCCAGCAGGTAGTACTGTAGAATCTCCATGGTCCATTTAACCGATATCCATTCCTTTTCTACTACGGCGTACTGTTGTTCCCTGGGCTGGAGCCTTTGGCTAAGGTAAAGGATTGGGTGCTCCTCATCCCCCACCGTCTGTGAAAGGACAGCCCCAAGTCCTACCTCTGAGGCGTCTGTTTGTAGGATGAATTCCTTTTTGAAATCTGGGGCTATGAGCACCGGGTGGCTGCAAAGGGCCATCCTTAGGTCTGTGAAAGCTTCTTCTGCCGTTTCGGTCCACTTAACTATCTCCAGGCCCCGAGCTGTTATCAGGTCTGTCAGAGGTGCCGCCCTTGTGGCAAAGTGAGGGATGAACCGGCGATAGTACCCTACTATCCCTAAGAATGCTCTGACTTGCTTCTTGCAGCTTGGGCGAGGCTATTCCTGTATTGCCTCCCCTTTGTTCCATTGGGGCTTCACCAGACCCCTTCCGACTACATACCCGAGGTTTCTGGCCTCAGCTAACCCTGTTGCACATTTGGACAGGTTAGCAGTGAGGCCAGCCTGTCTAAGAGCATCTAGTACTGCTTCCGCTTTCCCCAGGTGCGTCTCCCAGTCAAGGCTATGTATTACCACATCATCTAAATAGGCAACAGCATACTTGGCATGGGGTCGAAGCAATCTGTCCATAAGTAATCTGTCCATCTGCCCATGGAGCCCCAAAGGGAGGATGGTATATTGGGAAAGGCCATCAGGTGTAGAGACAGTGGTTTTTTCCTTGGCGTCCTCAGCCAGGGGGATCTGCCAGTAGCCTTTTGTCAAATCCAAGGTGGTTAAGTATCGGGCCTTAACCTAACTGATCCACCAGCTCATCAATACATGGTATTGGGTAGGCATCGAATTAGGATACCTCATTTAACTTCCGGAAGTCGTTACAAAACCTCAGGCTGCCGTCAGGCTTGGGGACCAAGACAATAGGGCTGGACCACTGGCTGTGAGATTCCTCAATCCCCCCCAAGTTCCAGCATCTTCTTTACTTCTGCCCTAATTTCTTCTCTCTTTTTTGCCTCTGGTATGCAATAGGGTTTTATTGTCACCCTTGCTCCAGGATAGGTGACTATGTGGTGTTGGATCAGCATCGTATGGCCTAGTTGTGTGGAGAACACATCTTGGTTCCTCTGGATCATTTCAACAACCTCTGTATGTTGTTCTGGGGCTAATTTGGGGATATCTTTACCTGCCCTTGTGGGCCATCTGCCTGGGATTGAACCGGCAGGACAGCCAGGAACGTCTCCCGATCATGCTAGGGTTTCAGTAAGTTGATATGGTGTATCTGCTCTGGCCTTTGGCGATCTGGCTGCTTCACCTTATAATTCACCTCCCCAACAGCTTCCACGATCTCATAGGGTCCATGCCAGCTGGCCAGGAGCTTACTTTCTGTTGTTGGTACCAGCACCCGTTCTCCTGGTTGAAGTTCTTGTGTTCTTGCCCGACGATTGTAGTAGGTTCGTTGGGACTCTCGTGCTTTTTCCAAATGCTCTCGTACTATGGGGGTCACTTGGGCTATTCGTTCTCTCATTTGGGCTACATGTGTAATGATGTTCTTCCCCAGGTTGGGTTGTTCCTCCCATTCTTCCTTTGCGATGTCTAATATGCCGCATGGGTGGCGTCCATACAGTAACTCGAAGGGAGAGAATCCAGTAGATGCTTGGGGAACTTCTCCCATACCTGAAGTTTGCAATATGAGGAGGGTATCCCAGTCTTTGGCCACCACCTTTCGGATCATGCTCTTGAGAGTTCGGTTAAATCGCTCAACCAGACCATCTGTTTGGGGATGACAGACTGAGGTTCGCAAGGTTTGGATGTGGAGCAGGGTACATAAGTCTTTCTTTACTCTCAACATGAAGGGAGTCCCTTGGTCTGTCAGGATCTCCTTAGGGATGCCTACCCTAACAAGGCCTTAATTGACTGCAGGTGCTCCAATTAACCTACAGCCACCTTCCCTAGTCTACAGGGAACCACGCCTTAATTAGCCTTGAGCTTGTATATTTCCCCTCTAGCACTCTCCCACTGCTCCCTGGCCCTCCTGTATCACAGGGCTAAAGGGGGAGGAAGGCTGGGCTGAGGTGGATGAGTAATATCTAAATGCTAGGTGGACTTGGAGAGCTATAGCTTGAGCTTGTCCTAGTGAAAATATCCTCATGGCCACCTTCCTTCACTAGAGGGCACCAGGAGAGAGTGTCTGTGTATGGACCCATGTTAATGTAAAGTGCCTGCTGCAGTGTGGTGTTGGACCTGGGGGTGAGCTCTTCCAGAGGCCTGAATGACTGTCTTCATTGCACAGATCTACAGGGTACTGCGGTGTTCTCCAGCCAGGGGGATGAGTAGGAGTCGCTGTCTCAATCTGCCCCATCAAAGCAGCTAACTAGTGCTCCTTTGATCTTCCTCTAGGCTGCCTGGAAGCCTCCAGCAATTCCAGCCTCAGCAGCACCAGTGTCTTCAATGCAAGCAGGTAAAGTAATGGTTATTGCTTGAGAATGGCATGCGTGGGATACAGGTCAGTGAGACCTCCTTTCCCTTTTGTTGAGGCTGGGAGAGACTTGGCCGGGGTGAGGATGGAGGGGCGTTGTCAGGGCTGCAATAAGGGCAGCAGACCAATACATGTGTGCTGACAAGGCTGTCAGAGGGAGGCCTGGCCATGCAGGCTCTGGCTCTAACCAGTGCCACTCCTGTGCTCTTAGAGACTCCAAACTCCTTTTTGAGGGCCCCTAAAACAAGACACTTGGCCTTCTGGGAGCTGGCATGCCCAAGGGAGGGGTGGGCGTTTGTGAGGCAGGAGCTCTCTGCAGGGGGTGAAGGAATCAGCGCTTCAAACGCGCCATGGACAGAACCACGACCCCACCTGTCCCAGCCTTCCCTGCTCACCCCCTTCACTCCACCCAGCATGAGACCCTGATGACTGAAAAGGGGAGGCTCCCAGCCCAATTCGCAGAGACCTCCCAGAGGAGGGGAGAAGGCAAAGTAAATTCAGCTGTATCCCTGCCTGCTTGGGAAGCCAAGGAGATCACTGGCCTATTGCGAGTCTTGTTAGCTCAGCTCCGTCCAGGAGGTCCCCCCAGCAATGGATGCTGCTCTAGGAACCTAGAGAGAGTGGGAATAGCTGCTGTACGTTTCTGTCCTGCACAGCTGGGGTGAAGTTGCAGAAACTCTGCGTGGGGTCAGGTTTCAGAGGGGCAGCCGTGTTAGTCTGTATCAGCAAAAACAACGAGCAGTCCTTGTGGGACCTTAGAGACTAACAAATTTATTTGGGCATAGGCTTTCGTGGGCTATGAAAAGCCCATGAAAGCTTATGCCCAAATAAATTTGTTAATTTCTCAGGTGCCACAAGGACTGCTCGTTGTTTCTCCGTGGGGTGCCCCTTAGTATGGAGCTGACGGTTAATACATCCAGTCCCGCATTCCTTGCGCGTGCACAGCTTAATGAAAGGCTTTGTTTTAAGCTTGGGTAAAACCTGAATAGACTTCAATACCACCAGCTCACCAGAGAGTGTCACTGTAACTCAGGTGTTAATATGCCTTTGCACTAGTTTAAAGGCACACAATCAAACTACAGTCCCATCTCATGGGTTACTGTACCTGCTGGAGTCCCCCTGTTAGTTTTTGTGCCTTTACAGTCCTAGGCCCTGAGTCAGTAGACACACGTGCTTAACCGTAAGTGCAACAACAGTGGCCATAGAAGTCACTGGCGACTTGTCACCTGCTTAAAGTGAAGTACTTATCAGTGTGCAGTTTTGAGCCTTATCTCTCCCCTGTGTGTAACACAGCCTGGAAACTGACTAGCCAATGGGCTGTCAAATGCACCAAGTTAATGATAAAAGCCTTATACTGCAGAGTGTTAACTACTCACCAGTGGGCCAGTCCTGGAGTGTCCTGTCCCCCAGCGCATCACTGCCTTCCTTTGGAGTGTCAGGTATCTTTCCTGGAGAGGGGAATACCATCCCAGATTTGATGGGCTGATCTGCAGTGGGTCCACCATCATTACTGGCATAATGGGAGACCCAAAGACCTCACCTGATATCAGAACCCCTTGTGCTAGGTGCTGTACAAACGTGGTAAGAGACAGTCCCTGCTCTGAAGCGTTTACAACCAAAGTCGACACAGAGGGTGGGCGGGAGGGGGGGAAAAGAAGTGTAGCGAGGTTACATGACTTTTTTTTTCCAAGGTCCCCCTACAGATTAGTAGCAGAGCTAGGATTAGAACCCACGTCTCTGGGTTTCCTCATGATCTCAAGCCACTAGACCAGGGGTGGGGAAACTACGTCCACATCCGGCCCACTAACCAATTTAATCTGACCTTCAAGCTCCTGCTCAAGCGGGGTCAGGGGACGCTCCACGCATGCATGCTGCGGCTCCCGGAAGCAGCTTCATGTCCCCCCACTCCTACTCCTATGTTTAAGGGCAGCCAGGTGGCTCCGTGCGCTGCCCCCCTCCCAAGTGCCGCCCCCGCAGCTCCCATTGGCTGTGGCGTGGCCGCGCCTCCGCGTAGGAGTCAGAGGAGGAACATGCTGCTGCTTCCAGGAGCTGCTTGAGGTAAGTGCTGCCTACAGCCTGCACCCCCGACCCTCTCCCGTGCCCCAACCCCCTGCCCCAGCCCTGATCCCCCTCCCGCTCTCCGAACCTCTTGGTTCCAGCCCGGAGCACCCTCCTGCACCCCAAATACCTCATCCCCAGCCCCACCCCACAGCCTACACCCCCAGCCAGAGCTCTCACCCCTCCCGCCCCCCTCCAACCCGCTGCCCTAGCCTGGAGTCTCCTCCTGCACCCTGAACTCCTCATTTCTGGCCCCACCCCAGAGCCTGCACCCCCAGCCAGAGCCCTCACCCCCTCCTGCACCCCAACCCCAATTTCGTGAGCATTCATGGCCTGCCATCCAATTTCCATACCCAGATGTGGCCCTCGGGCCAAAAAGTTTCCCCACCCCTGTACTAGGCCACCGAACTGTGTCCCTTTAATAGTGCATTGAATTTTTTATACCCAAGCTGTCGCTGATGCAAGTTTCATCAGTGGACTTTACATGTAAGATGTTAAATAGAATTCGTTTAATGGCCTGTCGCTTCAGAGCCCACTCGCGCAGAGCATTCACTGCTGATGCGGACGGTCTGCCAAGCTGATTTCTCAGGAGCTTTTTTTTTTTCTTTAAATCGTGCGGGTGAAGTGTGCGGTGATACTGGAAATGAGCAGCCTCCACCCACAGGGCCAGTACAGCACAGGCGGTGCTGGGGCAAGTTTCCCCACACCCTGCCATTGCACCCCATCCACATTCTGAAGAGATGGATGCGAGCGTTGGTCAGTTTCTGTGCCAAAGGCCTCTGTGGCTCTCCAAAGTGAGCGTCGATGTGATGGCTGCTCTCGCACTGTCGACCTTTGTCCTTTAGGAAACGGACTGAGTCAGCGGCTGGATGTGAACTGTTGTTGGTCACTCTCCATCTGGGTTGGAGACAAGCTGATGGCTGAGAGAGAGAGAAGGCTCCTTCAGTCTCGTGAGCCATCCAGTCATGCATGTTCCAGTGAAGCATTGATGCTGATGGATCTGGAGCCTTAGCCCCCTACTCTGAAGTGCCTTGCAAAGGGATGCAGATCAGCTCAGGCAGATGGATGGGGTGATCTAACAGGGCTCCCCCATTCCTGACTTCTAGAATAGTGTAGCCGGATGTCTTTTTAAAATGCTGCCTAGGTTCTTATCCCACCTGCAGCCTCCTCGTATCTGAGCACCGTGCAATCCATGCATTAAGTGACGTGACCGTCACATGGGGCTTGCCCTTGCTCTCGTCCTCTCCCCGGGGAGATGTGTGTGCGCAGTGGCACGTTTTGTTTTGATAGGGTTTTGTTTGTTTTCGGATGTCCATGCTGCTCTTTGTTTGTTGAGAAGGCAGGTTGCATTGGAGTACAAGGTGGGAAGGTTTCTCATGGTACTTAATTCCTGGGGGAGTCTGATCCATAGTCTGGGACTGGCCCCCTAGAATGTGCTCTGTCCTCTGCAGACGAGTTCAACCCACGTGCTAGGAAATTCTGTTGTACCAGGGGAGTGGAGATATTGACCACTCTTTATCCTGGAGCTTTGAACACCCTGGGCCCTAGGTATTGAGCACCTTGAAGACAAACCTTGAAGGGGACTCTCCACTGGCTTCCCATAGAGTGTAGGACAGGGGTGATGTGTTGCTGAGGAGAGATCCTGCAGTGTTTCCAGAAGGCGGATGGCTTCAGGCCCAGGTATGTAGGAAGTACTGGGCAGCTTTGACACAAACTAATTTACACTGCAGAGTGTTAACTACTCACCAGTGAGCCAATCCTGGAGTGTCCCATCCCCCAGTACACCACTGCCCTCCTTGGGAGCGTCAAGTATTTCTTCTGGAGAAGGAAATACTATCCCATATTTAATGGGCCGATCCACAATAGCAATTCCTATGTAAAAGCCCACTTCTTGAGGTTAAAAGGGGCAGAGTTACTTGTATTTTCCCCTGTTAGATGTTTTCAAGGACCTGAAGCTGGGGTGCACTGGGTGCTACAGATGCACAAAAAATCAAGGAAGGACATATTAACAGTGGGTAAGGAGGCCCTTCCTGGCATTTAATGACTAGCTGGGGAAACTGAGGCCCTGAGGCAAAGCCAACTCAAAGGTAATCGTTGTTATAACCCTAGTACAATGGCTTCCCATGGGCATTTTCTTCTCTTGCATGCTGAGCTCTGTGCTGCTGCTGTCTGGTAGAAGTACTAATCAGGCTGTTTTGGTTTTTTAGCCATTACTGGCATGGAAGAAGCAAAACTCCCTTGTTGGTGACACACAACAGCACTGAGCTTATTCTGTTTTGCCCTTTCCCCCACTCTGGGTGTGTCTAGCTCCTTGTGGCAGGGACCATCTGCTATTGTGTGTGCACAGAACCTAACACAGTGGGGCCCTGGTCCACAACTGTGGCTCCTAGGCACTACAGTATCACAAATAATTAACCTTCTGTACCAAGCAGATAACATCCGCCATTGGGGCTAGGGTTACTTCAGAGAGCGGAAGTAATGAGGCGGTGGATGTGTCTCAGCTGAGTGGAGGTTAGAGAGCAGGATTTGCAGGGAGCCTTGTTTCAGAGCTATCCTAAACCTTTTGAAACAGGAGACGCCGGGCAGGAATTAGCAGTGGGTTTGACGGTCATTGGACAAGCTTACCCCATCCCGCATGAGCGTGGCTCTGCCCCACAGCAGGAAATTCCAAGGGATTCATTTAGCTTCCAGGGATGCCAGTTCCAGGTGGCTATGGGTGTTCATACAGACGTAACTCAGCCACGTGCTGTTACAGGAGGGTTCAGTCTTGGACAGTCACAGAGCATCAATCACTACAGCTGCCAGATCTCCTCTGTTCATCCAAAGCTGCCCCTCCCTCCTAGTGCATTGCCATCAAGCTGCTGTGCAGCTCCGGATTTTGAGGCCTCCTAGCAGTGAGGAGCAACAACATGAGATTGCTTGCGGCATTCGCTTTGCCGGGAATCTCAACTTGAATGCCTAGATTGTGAAAGGGAGTGATTGGCAGCACAGCACCCAGCCGTCTTGTTTGCACAGGTGTACGCAGACTGGGCTGTCAGGCAGCCTGGCTCTTGCCTAGTCCCTAGCTTGGACTGCGAGACAGGACCCCTGCCATCTGCCACAGAGCACTGAGTTGGACTCTGCTCACTCCTCATGCCAGCTCTGCTTGTGAGCAGTGACTCTAGCTCAGCAGAATGCAAGGCAGCAGTGTAGCTATCCGCGTTCGAGGCCGTGTTGCCCAGCGCACCTGCTCGCTCTGCCAGAGGCTCAGTGACCCTCAAACTGGTGCTGGGCTGAAATACGCCTCCAATCATTGCTGCTGCACTCCAGGCTCTCCCTTCCCCTCCTATCTGTTAGGCAGAGGAAGGAATCCAGGAACCCAGAGACAAACAGCGAGTGAAGCCCTCAATACACCCCACTTCTTGGGGCAGGTGTCCACTGGCCCCAGTATTCGCTGTCCATGGCCTCTGTGGAAGGAAGATTTAAAAAAAAAATAAAATAAAAAAAATTCCCATCCCCTAAACAGGGACTGGGGTGATCTCCTTCCAGGGGTGGATGGGGTCTTGTCTAATCTTGCTACAGAGTTCCATGGAGGTGGGGTTAGAAACGGAATGGTTGGGGAGAGAGCGGGGGCTAGGGTTTGAGAGATGTGTACAGAGAAGGGAGAGTGAAAAACATGAAGGACTCCGCTCAAGGCAAGAAAGGAAGGGGAAAAGGTGATTGAAATGAAAAAACTATTGTAAGACTAATCAAAGGAAACCCAGCAAGGTGCATACGCTGTTGAACAGAGCACAGTGCGCGTGTTCCTGTCTGTCACCCCGAGTTCCAGCTCAGGAGACCCATTACAGTAGAATGTTGAGAGACTCGGTATTGCCCTGTGCCGGCGAATACGGCCTGCACCCGCCAGAGCACAAAGACTTTGACGGTGCTTATTGGAGCACTCTGAGCTGCAAAGGCAGAGGCTCTTCAAGCCATCTGTGAGGAGCAGATAGTGGTGAGGCTGCTCTTAGAAAAGCTGCTTTCAGAATGGCCTGGGATGGAATGAATCCGTGAAAGCTGTTTCCGTAAGTCCTACTCGGTTTGCGTCTTCTCTGCGTTCGTGGAAGGCCGTTTCAACTTCTGCTCTGGTGAGGAGTGTGGTGGGGGGGAGCTGAATGATTTACTAAAATGTCCTAATGATTTACAGGCTTTACTACTCCTGAAGTCAGTAGCCGCTTGGCTTTATACAGGGAAGTGAAGCTCAGCTGAAAGTAATGAGGCTCAGTTCTTACTGCCTTCTGCTGGGTATAGGCCCCCCTCCCAAGAAAACAAAGTGAGAGGAAGAAAACAGACTCCTGATTCAATACCGGTGTTGCAAGCAGCTCCGTTCTTTACTGTCTGACCTTGGCTTCAATGTTGCCCGCCCTCCCCCGCCGCCAGGTGCAGATGCTGAAAGTCCATAACTTTTTAGAAGTGGGGGGAGCATGTTAGAAAGATTCCTTCTCCCCCATTGTGGGTGTCTGTATCAGGATGGTAAATCCGCACACGTGCAAGCAAGAGAGAGAAATGCACTTTAGAACAGCTTGTTCAGGAAGTTTTGGCTGCCTTTTTCTTTGTCTTAGCATACCCTTCTTCTTTTCTTAACATACCCTAGAATGAGCCATTAAGCGCTTTGCCCTGGCTATACTTCTCTAGACACTTAACTTGCAGGTTCCCAGGCTGCAAATGGAGAAGCAAAATCAAAGTAGCAACTGAAAAACCAGTGTTGGCATTAATGGAATATGGTGAGCAGAATGTGAGAGATGGCCCTCCAATGGCTACAAGCATTCAGGCAGGGGGGAAGGTGTTCCTGCTTCCCGCCGCCGGTTCTGTGTCTGAGAAACTGCACAGTATTGTGTCTAAGTTGCTGAAGATGTTATTCAAGAATGCAGAGAAAAGGAGGTCTGCACATTTGACCTGTGGGCACTGGGTGTGTTGCCTTGTTGGGACAGAAAGTGGTACCACTCTAAAGTGCATTGTGAACATTCAAAAACTCTTCCACAACAATCACCAGTCTCACTGTTGACTGAAAAAGGACTGTGGGCCTTGGTAGAATCCCAGGAGGACTATCGATACGTTCAGCTACTTAAGCATGTAGAAATGTGCACTGAATACCTGGAGTACTCTAATGCAAACAGAACGTGTCTTCCACAACCTTAGAATCTACTAAGCCACACCATCTGTAGGCTGGTCAAAGGACATTTGAGAGGGATTTTGTAGAGTCAGTACCAGACTGGGACCCTACCTTCAGTCTTGGTGGAAATCTGGCTTGATCGAATAGAACTAGAACCACGTTTCAGAGACACTGTGGAATCTGCCATAACTTAACAACAGAATTGATTCCAAAGGTCATAAGCTGAGCCTAGATCATGAAGGGGAGGTGCTTTTGGACTAAGGGGCTGAGATGACGAGAACAGCTTGCTTGGAACCGCCTTCACGCGGTTGGAGGGAATGAGTGCAGAAGCTGGTGAAGACGACCAAGAAAACCCTTGAAAGGGCCTTTGGGGGAGTGTGAGGTGGGGACAGGCTGTAGGAGAAGTTATCCAGGGGGTAGGAGGAGCAGGCTTTATGGAACAGAGGAGAGTGCTGAAGGAACGTAGTAGTAGGCTGTCTGCTAGGTTCTCCTAATACAGAGGTGGGCGAACTATGGCCCGCAGGCCACATTTGGCCCACGGGACCATCCTGGCTGAGCAGGCTAGCCCCCATCCCCTCCCCAAGAGCCTCAGCGCGCCGCGCCGTCAGCGCTCTGACCTGCCACTCCTTCCAGGCAGTGCGGCTGCATGGCTGGATCCAGCTGGGCAGCGGAGCTGCAAGCTCCTGCCGCTCTGAGAGGCATGGTAAGGGGTGGGGAGCAGGGGGGTTGGATGAGGGGCAGGGAGTCCCGGGGGCAGTTGGGGACAGGGGGCGGTTGGATGTGGCAGAGGTTCCGGGGGTGTGGTGGTCAGAGGACAGGCAGTAGGGGGTGGTTGGATAGGAGATGGGGTCCCGGGGGGAGGAGTTTGGATAGGGGTTGGGGCAGTCAGGGGACAGGGAGCGGGGGGGTGGGAGGGGTTGGATGAGTTGGGGTTCTGGGAGGGGCAGTCAGGGGGCAGTTGGATGGGCAGAGGTTCTGTGTGGGGGGGACAGGGAACAGGGGGGTTGGATAGGCATGGGAGTCCGGGGGGGGGGGGGGGGGGTTTGTGGATAGGGGATGGGGCAGTCAGGGGACAGGGAGCAGAGGAGGTTGGATAGGGGGTGGGGTCCTGGGGGGGCAGTCAGGGGACAAGGAGCAGGGGGGTTAGATGGGTCGGTACTTCTGAGGGGGGCAGTCAGGGGCAGGAAGTGGGAGGGGGTGGATAGGGGGCGGGGGCAAGGCTGTTTGGGAGGGGCAGCCTTCCTTACCCGGCCTTCCGTACAGTTTTGCAACACCGATGTGGCCCTCGGGCCAAAAAGTTTGCCCACCCCTGTCCTAATGTACCTATCATGATATCTAGGAATCCTCATTCTAGTGTTTAGATAGCTGGGCCTCTAGGTCATGGCAACAGGAGTATTTCCATGCCCTTTTCAGATGGGGATGGAACAGTTAGTGTATGACAGGGAAGTGAAGAGCACTTCCCAGCACATCCGCTTCCTAGTGTGAAATCCCTCACTAATAGGACTTTAGTAGGGTTGTGGTGCTATGGCTTTAAAAGAAAAGGGGGGGGAGGAGGAAAAGCTTTGGGTTTCTGCAGACGTGTTCCTCCAAGATTCTCCTGTGTCATCAAGGCCTTATGTACCTAGATTAATGGGCCACGCTAACTGCTCAGAGAATAGCAGCTTTCCCTCAAGTACAGTGTCCTGTCAGATGCTTTACAGGAAGGTTCAAGAAACTGTAACAGAGGCAGTTGTGGGACAACCCACCCCCAGGAAAGCTTCCTCCTAACCCCCAGGAGATACAGGTTGGGGGTTTATATTACTTCCAATAAGACAGACCTAAGACTTGAACCTGTGTTTCTTAGCTCCTCAGCCAGTGCTTAACCCATCAGGCTGCAGAGCTGCCAAACCAGGCTTTTCTAGTGATGAGTGAGGGGCTGGGAGCTAGGCTGTCGGGCACACCTGATCCCTGGGGTCACAGTAAGTAGGAGGGGTAGCATGTTGCGGCGGGGCTGGGCAAGTGTGTGCTCCTCTAGCCTATGGAATTGCACTGTTCAGTCTTTCACTTCATGCCCAGAGTAGAAATACATGTAACGAGAGAGGAGCTGCAAACACTGATACAACAGCCCTAGGGAGGAGAGGACTTTGGGGAGCAGAATGATAAACCCAATACTAAAGGTTCTCTGGCCATCTGATTTGAGTGGTATACGCAGGCTCTGCTTGTTCTATCCATCCATCCCTCTCTCTTCCCCGCCACCCCTCCATGCAGTGGGTTCCTGGTTAGCCAATCCATTAATTTAGCAGCTCTCGTCAGTTGTGGACTGTGTAAAATTGCTCCTTCGCTCTTGTGTAGCTCTGAAAGACAGCAAGCCTAGGCAGCTGGGGTCACTTGCCAGTTGATTTGTGGAAGAGGGGGTGCTGGGGCCAAGCTTCTGGGCTGGAGCAGCGCAGGGACACGTGCGCCCACCAACTGCTGTCTTTGCGCCCCTGGTTTTCTGTGCAGCACTGACCGGGTCCCCGTGACCCTCAACCTTGATGGGATAGTGCAGGTATTGGACTGCCACCTTCACGACACAGCCACCGGGATGATGACCAGAATTGCAGTCCTAAAATGGCTCTATCACTTGTACATCAAGACTCCACGGAAGGTAAGTCTGGCTTGTGAAACAATTGGTGCAATAGCCTGCTGCCTTTGTGGAGCTGGGTTGGAGCTCCTTGGTCTCAGCCTGGTTATCATTGACCACTTGTGTCTGTTGCAAAGCCAGTGTGTGGTCCTGGCTCAGTGCCTCAGCGATGTTCTATGACCAGCAGGGGGCACTGCATGTAGGGGGGAGGTACATTGGCAGAGCTGTATGGTGGAGCCCTTGGCTGCAATTGCAAGGAACTGCTGCAGAGCTAGAGTAATGGGGGTGCTGCAGTTTAGCAGTGGCAGACATGGGGATGAGCTGCAGGGCTGGAGCTAGTGGGGTGTTGTAACTCTGGCAGAGTGCTGCATACTTGGCTCTAGCTACAGTCTTTGTTCTCAGCGCCCATTAACCTGAGGCTTACAATCAGTTGGGGGCCTTTCTGCGCTCTTTCTAAAGGTGCCACTAGCCTAGCTGGGCTGCAGTGCATTGAAGGCGGATCTAACTGCAGAAAATGGTCCGTACAAACATGAGCAATACCCTGGCTTCCATCAAAATGAGCCCTTCTGACATTAGGGCCCTTAATAGCGTGGGTAGGCAAACCACTGCTCCTGGTTGAGGGATAAAAACCAAGCTGAACCTCTGCCCTGCTTCTGAATCAAACACCAAGCTTTGGGTTCATTCAGAAGTTACCTGTTCTGCTGACAGTTGTCACACCCTCCTAGCCCTTCAGACTCGTGTCCTTTGCCACCGCCTTCCCTCTCAGGAGAAGGCTGCCGTAGACCTCCCATAGGTACCCCTGTAGATCCGTTGTGGGGCCTGGACTGCTAGCGAGAGGCCTCTGAAAACTCTGCTCTGCACAGCGTCTCTGGGGTAGACCCGGGCTGGTTTCTCCCTTAAAGCTGTGTGTGGTTTCTGGGGCTCTTCCATCAGAGCTGAAACTTCCGACTGCCTTTGCAGGTCATTATTCCCATTGGACACTGTCTAGGACTCTGCAGGCAGGCCAGCCTAACGGGCATAGTACTTGGCACAGGGGTTCTTCCTGTTAGACGAGCTGTCAGGGGGAAGAGCGAAATGTCAGTAGATTTGGAGAAGCACCTGGGAAGGACCTTTTAGATCAGTCGCTCCTGACTTGCTGTAGCTGAGCTTTTATCAGTGGACTCATTGCAAGGGGAGAGAGTGCTTGGGAAGTGGTGCTATAGATGAATTAGGGCTTCTGTGGTGGTAGGTGTCCAAGTCACCAGATACAGTCCCTATCCTGAACAGCTTGGCCGGCAGTTAAAGCACATCTGGGGTATGATCCATGCATGGGTATTAGTGTACATCAGGTCTTGGCAAGGTTTTCAAGAATCCTCTGGAGGAGGAGAAGGGAATGAACTTGGCCTTTATAGATTGCGAGGTTCTTCCAAGAGAAGGTAGAGGGGAAGCAACTCCCTCTTCCTTCCCCTGGGGTGCTGTCTACCATTCCCAAAACAGATCAGTTCTTGTAGGACATGTCATAAGTTTTCTAGGGGGAGCAGCTGCCATCATTCACACTGCCTCTTGCACATCAGGTCTCATTAACCATGTGTGTAATCAGACAGGAGGTGGAATTTGAATTGATGCCATGGTGGCTGCAGCTCCACATAAAGAGGAGCCCAAAAATTCACCCCAAAACTACCCATGGTTTAAATAAGAAATTCTTCACTTGTAAGTCTCTTCTGGCTTTTCCTCTCTTGGGAAGGGTAGGAAAGTGACAGTGTCCCACACTAGAAATTTGCCTGCTCATTAGATAGGTATGGAATCAGCTCAGCAAACAAGTAACTGTGTGTCCTCCCGGGATTGTACTTGTTGGCCTAATAAGTTTGCTACTGATACTTTCAGCAGAGCTACTGTTTTGTTCCCTACTTCGAAGAGCTTGCCAGCTAGCTGGGAGGGGGATTTTCCAAGTACAATTGAAAAATGCGTGCAAAGCTGCACTAGCCTTTTGCCCTGATGAGGATGGCTCCTGGTGTGTGGGAGGGGATATTTCAGACTCTGTGTGACTCTGAGGCCATGTGTCTTTCTGGTTTCAGATGTTCCGGCATACAGACAGCCTCTTTCCCATTTTGCTGCGGACCTTGTCGGATGAGTCAGACGAGGTGAGTATTACACCTCATATAGAAACCCCCTTGGCTGTGCTTGCCAGCTCTCATGCTCTCATCTTAGCCTTTGGGCTAACCTGGATCAGCGCAGCTAGGTTGGAACACACCAGTTCGCTGTATTAGCTCTTCTCTGGCTCTGCAGGATTGTCTAGCCCTTGTGGCTGCAGAGAGTTCCCTGCACGTGACCCAATCCAGTGCTGTCTCACTGGGTCTACTGACAAACCCATCTCTAGCTGTAATTTCAGACTCCCACAGTCAAGCCTGGGATGAACCCCGTGACTCTAGTGTGTGAACTTCCCTACTCCCCTCAGTGGGCTGCTGAGCCAAAGCCTGGTGATGTTAAGGCCAGCTTGATCTGTTACTGACTGGCCATTGTGGGTGGGGGCTTGAGCACCCCTGCTGTCTCCTTTACTGACCTGTGTTTGGGGGAGAGGACCCAAGTCACCCAGCACAAGGCCAACCTTGGTGGAGGGGCTCCACCTGATTTGCAGTTGGTTACTTTCTTGACTCTACTGGGCAGTGTGGAAACCAAATAAAGTGTTACAGAAGGATAATTCTTGTGCAGTAGCTAGCCCACCACAATATCCTAGTGGAGACCAGGCCCTGCAGCTTTTACCACAAGGTAGCTAGGTGAAATCAACCCTATACTCTCTTGCCCATGGTTGGCCTGGCCTGGCTGCCTTGCAGTCCCTTCTCTCCACCAGGGTGGCTCGTGTGTTGTGCTGTGGTTAAACACACCTTTCATGGCAGTGCAGGTATAGGCTACATGCAGTACCTGGCTCTCAGCTGGTGCAGCCAGTATTTCACCAATCTGTGTCAGACTCAGTGTTACATTAAGCTGCTTTCAATATCCTTTCGCTCAGAAATCAGACACTACCTCGTTATTTGTGCCTGAGGGGGATCATGGGAGTGGGGCGATTAGGCCTGGCTGGTGTGCTGCAGCCAGTGTTGGGGTTGTGTTGGCCTGGTGTGCTGAGATTTTGACTAGCAACAAGAGTTAGGAGAGCTAAGGAGGGCCTTGCCCTGCCTTGGCAGGTGTCTCCACTTACGTGTTGTTGCTTAATGGATAAGGCTCTAGGCTTAGAGCCATGCAATGCAGAGAACTACACCAAAATACCAGGGTAACGTGCTACTGCCAAGGGAATACAACAGCTGGCAGTACTGCCTGCAGTGGTAAGAACTGGGGCTTAGGTGTTGGACTCCTGGGTTCTATTTCTGACTCTGAAGCTGATGCCCTGGGACATTGGGAAAGATGCTTTGCTTCACTTCGCTCTTGCCTGTAAAATTGAAATATTTACCTCAAGGCAGGGGGGGCTTGGATTTTAACCTGGGTGAGTGATGCGCTTTTGACATCTTCAGATGAATATTTTGTTCTTGTCTGCCAGCGATTCTTCTTGAGCTGTTCCTGCTGCAGAATTGATGACTCTGCACCTTGTAACAGGAGTGTGTGAGGTCTCTTCTGCCTGGCATTTGCTGGGTCTCTCTGATTGCTGGGGAAAGACAGGATTAGCCTCTCACTGATCAGCAAGAGTGTCTCTGCCATGAGCAAAGTAGGTGTCAGTATTCTAAAAGGAACATGCATGCTCGAGTCTTTGCTCCCTGCGTTGGGCCCAGCAATTGGGTGCTGCCCATCAAAACCTTCCATCCTTAGAGGTTTTTAAGGCCTGGCTTGACAAAGCCCTGGCTGGGATGATTTAGTTGGTGTTGGTCCTGCTTTGAGCAGGGGATTGGACTAGGTGACCTCCTGAGGTCTCTTCCAACCCTGATATTCTATGATACTTCCTGGTGCTTGGCATGGCATTCTGGAGGCACTTTGCTTTGCTTCCTGTCTAACAAGATGCTCCCATTCCTGAGAGCACGTAGGCTTTTCCTTGTCTCGTCTCCATTTCCTCTTCCTTCTCTTTTCTCCGCATCACCCTTCCCTGGTCCATTCTCACAGCCCCTAACATTCACCTCTTCCCCCTTACTACTTCATCAGGTGACTCATAAAGCCCTTCCTGCATTAGACATTAGCAGATCTGGCAGTTACCATCAGAGGCCGATAGCGTTCCTAACTTCTGATGCTAATGTTAGCTGTGTTAGAAGCCAGGAATGCAGCCGGTGTTAAATGCCTAATGCACATAGCCCTACTAGTGGTCTTTGGTAGACTCATAGGCTAGACTTTCTCAGCGGATTGAAAATAATGAAATATCGGCTTTGGACTGCATGACTAGGAAGGCAAAGTCGCCAAGCCTGGAATAAATCCTTGGTTAAGGGGATTGTTGAGAGATGGGGAAAATAAGTAATATCAAGGGAATGATTTGTACTTGCAAATCCAAGTGACTGCATGGCCACATTCCATACCCTGCTGCTTACGATGCAAGCGTTTTCAAAGCATCCCATCTGCATTTGCAATGCTCTAGAAAGCCCATATCTTGCAGATAGACTCTGGTTTGGCAGGAAATTGCAATGAGTCATGTTACAATTATGTTTCTTTTTAGTATTTAAAAATAAGCAATGCAGAAAGGACCCCGGTGATGCATTTCCTTCATGTGACGTAACTGGGATCAGCTCAAAAGTAATTTGAAGATTTATTTAATCCTGCCGATTTATGTAAATGTTTTTAACTTAGGAAATCCGTAGAAGATTCAGTCCATTAAATAACACTGCTCAGCTGGCTCCTAACCTGCTTTGTTCGCTTCCTGCTAAAGTGGAAATGGGAATGCCCGAAATAGCTTTTTTGGAGGGGTGGGAAGAGGGAGGAGATTGTGAACGTGACTGCAGTGAGGACTGGAGGTAAGGGATTAGGATTCAATTTCTGACACTGCCACAGGTAGCACTATAGCGGCTCGGGGTAGCTTTTTCTTTAGGTCAGGGGGTCTCAAACTTCATTGCACCGCAACCCCCTTCTGACAACAAAAATTACTACACGACCCCAAGCCCCACTGCCCCAGGCTGTAGGGCCAAAGCTTAAGGACTTCAGCCCCAGGCAAGGGCGCCTGTAACCTTCGCCCCACCACCCAGGACTGAAGCCCTCAGGCTTTGGCCCTGGCCCTGTGCCCCAGCAAGTCTAAGCCACCCCAGGTGACCCCATTAAAATGGGGTCGCAACCCACTTTGGGGTCCCGACCCACAGTTGGAGAACCGCTGCTTCAGGTTTACTCCCTGCTCTAGACAATTTCACAGCAGCCATTTGTAAGCTATGACTTGTCTGTAGCGTATGGGTGATCTGGAGCAGACGCACAGAGCCTTACCAGGATATTCTTGGGGGTTTCTAAGTACGCCCGCATCGTAACATTCACTTTCACCTCTCCAGTGTGTTCTAAGGCCATGGGGGCAGGAATCTGGCACCTTTTGTTTATAAGGCTCCACACACCGTGCAGTGCAACATCAAATGCACAGTCCAGCCTTGTACTGGCTAGAAGCGTGATAATTCTTCCTGTGCCTCACAAGTCCCTGGGGAAGGTGGCCTGTTGTCCTGCAGTGTGACACACTGGAGTGCAGTGTTTCCTCCCCTGGGGGTACTTGCCCCCTCGAAGAGGGAGCAGCAGTGCTAGCCGCTGATCCTCCAGGTGATTAGAGGTTGACCTACTAGCATAACCTCAAGCTGATTTGGAGTGATCGTCCTATGCTGGGCTGGAGCTGAAGGGACGTCTGGCTTCCGAGGATCAGCAAGATCATGCTAGTGTGTCTCGATGCCAGCCTTAAACACTACCTATAGTAGAGCAAGGTGTCTATACAGTATTTAATGCCTTACTGCAGCAGCCCAGTCCTCCTGAATCGCTCCCTGCACTGTTCCCAAATGAGCTGTCCCAGAGGAAGGGAAGAAATGCACTTGATGAGACAGTGAGGTAGGAGTTGATCATGTTATATGTTGTTCACCCCCCACGAGTTTGACTTATGAACCGGATTTGCCAGACCAGGTGTTCCCCTCAGGGCAGAGCCCAGTACCTGAGAACGCACTTCAGTTTTCTGTGAATCATCTTTGTGTCTCAACTCTTCTTTCCCTCTCCCAACCCTGACCCAGCTCTCAGAATCCTGCTGAAAGCAGTCATAGAACAGAGCCAGCCAGGTGATATTCAGAGACAGAGCAGCCCAGAGTTAGTGGCACTGTAACACAGAAGAATAACCTGGAATGAATTTGGAGCAGGTGATTTCCTTTCTGGAACTCCAGAGCAGCAGATACAGTAGCAAGCTGGGGAAACCACTGATCTAAAAGCTTGCAGTTTTATCATTGTACCACCCCCCCCTTCCCTGCCCCCATTCCAGTCCCTTCCCTGAAATTGGGAACCACCGCCAACTCCCAGACATGGTCGGGGCCTGCAACATTTCCTGGCTCCCTGAAAGCCGGAGGCCTTTCAGGCTACAAGAGACTTGATGTCTCTCCCTGTGCCACCCACGCCTTGATACCCAGGCCCATCCTCGGCAGACTCCTCAAAGGTGGTTCCCTTGAAAGAGAAACCTGCAATGAGATCACTAGCTGCACCTCTGACATGGCACCCATTTTCCCAGCCCAGAACTCCACATCACCATGTTGTCGCTCACAGTCTCTGCCCTCCTGGTACCATGAAGTACATCTCTGGCACCGAGACACCAGTCACTGACCCTGTGGTGCCGCTCTCTAGCCAGCCACAGCTATCAGCATGCACCCGCTTCAGCTCCACTTTGGTCTCCTAGGGAGGAGTCCTCCTAGGGGTCTGAGAGTGAGCCTTCCACACCTCTGAGGCATCGCCGGCACTGGTCTTATGGGCTGGAGCCTGTGGCAGGCCCGACTTCCGGTCCCTAGCCCAGTGGCCACATCAGTGGGTGTATTGGACTTCTTGTGGGTGCCCTCGCATGCTGGGCTCATATTCTATCCAGGCGCCTTGGTAGTTTCCAAGGCCCAAGCCTTGCCTCTGGCACCACCGGCACCGGGAACTGACTCGGAACCAGATCCCGGCACCGAGATTCCAGCAGCATCTGTGCAGTCAGCACCAGCGGTCGAGGAAGAATCAGCCGCACTGCCTGTGGCTGCCTCCTTGTCCTCTTCCCCCAGCCAGGCGGTGGCTGGACCAGCTAACATTTTGCTGCCTGATGATTTCTGTGTCCACCAGGAGCTCCTGGAGAGGGTGGCCTCCAACCTGGGTCTGGAGATCGAGGAGCTCAAGGAGCCATCTGGCAGCCTGTCTGATATTTTGGCTGCGGTGGCCCCATCAAACGTGGCCCTACCAGCGTATGACTGGGTGCTGAAACTTGTCAGAGCACTGTGGCAAACACCATCAAAGAGGGCAGAGAAAAAGTACCGTGTCCCAGCCCAAGGGTTCAAGTACATGTATTCCCACCCTCCCCCAGGTCACCGGTGGTCTTGGTTCATAGAATATCAGGGTTGGAAGGGACTTCAGGAGGTCTAGTCCAACCTCCTGCTCAAAGCAGGACCAATCCCCAACTAAATCAGTTGCCAATGAATGGGACAGATAGGCAATCTAGCACAACCTCTAAAAACAAGGATGCTAAAAAACTTTTTGGAAGAAAAGTTTTCTACAGCCAGTCCACAGTTACGTATCAGCAGGCACTGCTGGGATGGTACAGTTACAACACTGGGACTCAATGGCCAAGTTCAGACTCTCTAACCCAGGAGGCAAGGCACAAATTCTCAGCAATCTTGGAAGAGAGCAGAGCGGTGGCCAGGGCCTCTCTCCAAGCGGCGCTGGACGCAGCTGACTCTGCAGCACAGCCGGTGGTGTCTGCCATTGCTATGAGATGCAGTTCGTGGCTACAGTCCTGTAGGCTATTGAACGAGGTCCAACTCTTGATCCAGGAGCTCCCCTTCAAGGGCAACACCCTTTTTAGCAGCAGAGAGAGATACTAGGCTGAAGGGCTCGAGGGCCACCTTGCTCTTCCTCAGGTTGTACGCACCTCAGGCCTCTAGGAGGCAGTTCCGGCCTCTCTGCTATCGCCTGGATGCTCAGTCCTGTCTCGGCAGAGCACCTCCGGGAGAAGAGATGGGTTATAAACACCATCACTCTGCCACATCTTCCTCGGCCCCTCAGCCGGGCCCCCTTCGCCACCAAGGTGGTCTGCAGCAGTCAAGTTGATGGTGCGCCTGAGGGCAACGCACTGGACTTGCACCTGGATCCAGCCCTACTTTTATTTTTGAACCAGTTATCCCCGTTCCTTGCTGCATGGGCCCAAATTACTTCAGACCACTGGGTGCTCCACACCACAGCATCTGGGGACACCCTATAGTTTTCCTCCCCCTTCTACCCCCTTCCCTGTCCCTCTTCAGGGACCCTTCTCACGAGTGACTTCTCATCAAGAAGGTGGAGACCCTCCTATGGATAGGGGCCGTAAAAAAAAAAAAAAAAGTTCCTCAAGATATGAGGGGGAAGGGATTTTGTTCTTGATACTTCCTAACCCTAAAGGCCAAAGGAGGCTTCAGACCCATCCTAGACTTGCATCACCTCAACAAATATCTCAAGAAGTTGAAGTTCTGCATGGTCTTCCTGGCCTCCTCCATCCCCTCTCTGAATCCAGGAGACTGGTACGCCGCCCTCGATTTAAAGGACGCCTATTTTCACATATCTATTTTCCATGGACACAGGAGATTCCTCTGTTTCATAGTGGGCCAACATCATTACCAGTTTACAGCACTGCCCTTTGGCCTCTCTTCCTCCCCAAGGGTCTTCATGAAATGTATGATGGTAATAGCTGCTTACCTGAGACCTACAGATTTACCCATACCTCAACGACTGGCGCATCAGAAGCAGGTCACAGGCACAGGTTTAGCACAGCCTCAGTCTGTGGGCCACTTGTTAGGATCTGGGCCTATCCATAAATGAGCAAAAATTAACCCTTATTCTGGTTCAGTGGATAGAATTTATAGGGGCAGTGTTTGATTCTACCCAGGCCAGGGCCTTTTTGCCAGAGTCACGGTTCAAGGCCATGTCGGACCTTATCACCCATGTGAGAACCCACCTGCTCACAACTGCCTGGATCTGCCTCAGGTTGCTGGGCCACATGGCAGCACATACTTATGTGGTCCGACATGCTCACCACATCTTAGACACCTGCAGACGTGGCGGGCTTCGGTTTATGCTTCTGGCAGACGCTATCTGGATCTCGTGGTCACAGTTCCACTGCACATTGTCATCCCTGGTGTGGTGGAGACCCCCACGTGTGGTGTTGGAGGGGATCCCCTTTGTAGCCCTTTGCTCGACAGTTACACTGGTCTCCGATGCTTTGGACTGAGAGTGGGGAGCTCACCTCAACAACCTCAGCACACAAGGTCTCTGGTTGTGGGAAGAACGTTCCCTACACATAAATATCAGAGAACTCAGGGTGATACGCCTGGCCTGCAAGACATTCTTTCCCTACATGAGGGGCGGGGTGGTCCAAATTCTAATGGACAATACTGCAGCGATGTTCTACATCAACAAGCAGGGCGGGGCTTGCTCATCAGCCCTGTGTCAAGAGGCTCTCAGGTTGTGGGACTTCTGCATACAGCATACAATTCATCTTGTGGCTTCACACCTCCCGGGGCCAGGCATGTCTTAGCAGATTTTCTCAGCAGGTCCTTCTCATCTTACCACAGGTGGTTATTCCACCCAGAGGTGGGGGGTCCTCCCAGATGGATCTGTTTGTGTCCAGGCAGAACAGGAAGTGTCATCGATTCTCCTTGATCTGCAGGCTTGACAGATGTTTCCTGTCTGCCACTGCCTTGTTCGGGGCACTGATGTACGCTTTCCTACCACTACCTCTAGTGCACAGGACCCTCTTGAAGATCAAGTGGGACAGGGCGAAGGTGATCCCGATAGCTCTGGCATGGCTGCACAGCAGTGGTTCAGCACGCTGTTAGAGCTCTCAAGGCAGCGCTGTTGGAACTCCCAGTCTGGCTGGACTTGCTGTCCCAGAACCATGGCCATCCGCTGCACCCGAACCTAGGATCCCCACACCTGACAGCACGGCTGCTGCATGGCTGAATGCAGAGGAGCAGGCATGCTCAGCACAAGTCCAGCAGGTCCTGATGGGTAGCAGAAAGCCCTCTGCTAGGGTGATCTACCTGGCCAAATGGAAGCACTTTATGTATTGGGCATCAGACCAGAATCTGTTTCCTAGACTACCTGCTGCATCTCAAGCACCAAGGTCTGGCACTCTCGTCAATCAAAGTTCACTTGGTGGCCATCTCAGCCTTCCATCCTCCATTGCAGGGTAGATCTGTCTTTTCCTGTGATATGACCTTTTAGATTTTTGAAAGGTCTGGAGCGACTTTATTCTCAAGTTCTTGACCCTATCCCACCTTGGGACAAGAACCTGGTACGGTCAAGGCTCACGGGCCCACCTTTGAGCCATTAGCTTCATGTTCTCTGCTGCTTCTCTTGTGGAAGGTCTCCTTCCTGGTTGCAATCACTTCGGTTTGCAGAGTCTCTGAAATTTGAGTGCTCATAGAGGAACCACCCCACCCGGGTTCTACAATGATAAGGTCCAGTTGCAGCCCCACCCAGCTTTCTTACCAAAGGTGGTGGTGCAGTTTCACAATAATCAGGACATATTCCTTCCGGTGTTCTTTCCAAAGCCTCATAAATCTGACGAAGAATGTAGGTTACATATCCTGGATGTTAGGCGGGCCTTAGCCTTCTACATTGAGAGAACCAGACTCTTCTGTAAGTCGACACAGCTCTTCGTTGCAGTGGCAGACCGGATGAAAGGTCACCCGGTCTCCTCTCAGAGAATCTCCTTGTGGATAACTGCCCACATCAAGTTTTGTAATCAACAGGCAAAAGTGCCACCGTCGGCGATTGTGACCGCCCCGAACACAAGCCTCATCAGCAGCCTTCCTGGCACAGGTCCCGATTCAAGGCATCTGTAGAGGCGCTACCTGGTCTTCTGTCCACACCTTCGCATCCCGTTACCCAGCAGGCTCGGGACGATGCTGGCTTCGGCAGAGCAGTATTATATGCCACACGATAATTAACTCTGAGCCCACCTCCGGGGATACTGCTTGAGTTACCTAACATGAAATAGACATAAAGAAAAAACGGTTACCTACCTCTTGTAACTGTTCTTTGAGATGTGTTGCTCATGTCCATTTCATCACCCGCCCTGCTTCCCTGCTGTCAGAGTTGATGGCAAGAAGGAACTGAGCAGGCATAAGGCCAGCGCTGCCCAGTATACCGGTGCATGAGCACAGGGCTCTAGGGGGCACCAGAGCCAGCCCTACAGATACCACTAAGGTAAAACTTTCCAATGACTGTGCATGCAGTGTGCACCCATGACATGGAATGGACATGAGCAACACATCTCTAAGAACAACAGCTACGTGAAGTAGGTAATGTTTATTCCTGGCTCAAGAGTCTAAATATTCTCCCCCCCCCCCCTCCCTGGGTCTTAAATGACCTGTTCAGGTGAACGTGGCAGACTTAAAGTTCAGGGATAGTCTGAAAAACAAATTCTGTGAAAATGGCATTGCTGAGTCTTGTTTCTCTCAGTGACTCCAGATCAAATTTGCTCACTTTACAAGTAAATTATATCTATTTTTTTCTTCCCACATAACTAAAAACATTGCACCATCACTGTGGGGTGGGAGTCTGGCTGGGACATGTTCTTTCTGCCTAGTTAGTGCATCATCACTAGCAACAAAGGTTCTGAAATCTGGAACCTGGATGAATTAGTATGTTTGAGGTGTGAGTCTGGATAGAATCAGATGTCACATTGAGTCACCCAAGGCCACAGAAGGAATGTGATGGAACAAGAATTTTGATTCCCACCCAGTCTCAGATGCCCACCTTCTAACAGAGAATATTTCCTACTTCTACTTTGTTTTACTGCTGTTAGGAGCAAAGAGACTTCAAAAGGAAGCTGTATAACGTGGTTAAGATCATAGAATCATAGAATAACAGAGTTGGAAGGGACCTCTGGAGGCCATCTAGTCCAACACCCTGCCCAGAGCAGGAGCAATCCCAACTAAATCATCCCAGCTAGGGCTTTGCAAGCCTGACCTTAAAAACTTCTAAGGAAGAGGATTCCACCATCTCCCTAGGTAACGCATTCCAGTGTTTCACCACCCTCCTAGTGAAAAGGTTTTTCCTAATATCCAACCTAAACCTCCCCCACTGCAACTTGAGACCATTACTCCTTGTTCTGTCATCTGCTATCACTGAGAATAGTCTAGATCTATCCTCTTTGGATCCACCTTTCAGGTAGTTAAAAGCAGCTATCAAATCCCCCCTCATTCTTCTCTTCCGTAGACTAAACAATCCCAGTTCCCTCAGCCTCTCCTCATAAGTCATGTGTTCCAATCCCCTAATCATTTTTGTTGCCCTTCGCTGGACTCTCTCCAATTTCTCCACATCCTTCTTGTAGTGTGGGGCCCAAAACTGGACACAGTACTCCAGATGAGGCCTCACCAATGTCAAATAGAGGAGAACGATCACGTCCCTCGATCTGCTGGCAATGCCCCTACGTATACATCCCAAAATGCCATTGGCCTTCTTGGCAACAAGGGCACACTGTTGACTCCTATCCAGCTTCTTGTCCACTGTCACCCCTAGGTCCTTCTCTGCAGAACTGCTGCCTAGCCATTCGGTCCCTAGTCTGTAGCGGTGCATTGGATTCTTCCGTCCTAAGTGCAGGACTCTGCACTTGTCCTTATTGAACCTCATCAGATTTCTTTTGGCCCAATCCTCCAATTTGTCTAGGTCCCTCTGTATCCTATCCCTCTCCTCCAGCATATCTACCGCTCCTCCCAGTTTAGTGTCCTCCGCAAACTTCCTGAGGGTGCAATCCACACCATCCTCCAAATCATTAATGAAGATATTGAACAAAACCGGCCTGAGGACCGACCCTTGGGGCACTCCGCTAGATACCGGCTGCCAACTAGATATGGAGCCATTGATCACTAACCGTTGAGCCCAACAATCTAGCCAACTTTCTACCCACCTTGTGCATCCATCCAGCCCATACTTCTTGAACTTGCTGACAAGAATACTGTGGGAGACCGTGTCAAAAGCTTTGCTAAAGTCGAGGAATAACACGCCCACTGCTTTCCCTTCATCCACAGAACCAGTTATCTCATCATAGAAGGCAATTAGATTAGTCAGGCATGACTTTCCCTTGGTGAATCCATGCTGACTGTTCCTGATCCCTTTCCTCTTGTCTAAGTGCTTCAGAATTGATTCCTTGAGGACATGCTCCATGATTTTTCCGGGGACTGAGGTGAGGCTGACCTCCTTGTAGTTCCCAGGATCATCCTTTTTCCCTTTTTTAAAGATGGGCACTACATTAGCCTTTTTCCGATCTTCCGGGACTTCCCCCGATCGCCAAGAGTTTTCAAAGATAATGGCCAATGGCTGTGCAATCACATCCGCCAATTCCTTTAGCGCTCTCAGATGCAACGCATCCAGCCCCATAGACTTGTGCACGTCCAGTTTTTCTAAATAGTCCCGAACCACTTCTTTCTTCACAGAGGGCTGGTCACCTTCTCCCCATGCTGTGCTGCCCAGTGCAGTAGTCTGGGAGCTGACCTTGTTCGTGAAGACAGGGGCCAAGAAAGCATTGAGTACATTAGCTTTTTCCACATCCTCTGTCACTAGGTTACCTCCCTCATTTAGTAAGGGACCCACACTTTCCTTGGCTTTCTTCTTATTGCCAACATACCTGAAGAAACCCTTCTTGTTACTCTTAACATCCCTCGCTAGCTGCAACTCCAGGTGTGATTTAGCCTTCCTGATTCCATTCCTACATGCCCAAGCAATATTTATATACTCATCCCTGGTCATTTGTCCAATCTTCCACTTCTTGTAAGCCTCTCTTTTGTGTTGAAGATCAGCAAGGATTTCACTGTTAAGCCAAGCTGGTCGCCTGCCATATTTACTGTTCTTTCGACACATTCGGGATGGTTTGTCCCTGTAACCTCAATAAGGATTCTTTAAAATACAGCCAGCTCTCCTGGACTCCTTTCCCCCTCATGTTATTCTCCCAAGGGATCTTGCCCATCATTTCCCTGAGGGAGTCAGTCTGCTTTTTCTGAAGTCCAGGCTCCGTATTCTGCTGCTTTCCTTTCTTCCTTGTGTCAGGATCCTGAACTCAACCATCTCATGGTCACTGCCTCCCAGGTTCCCATCCACTTTTGCTTCCCCTACTAATTCTTCCCGGTTTGTGAGCAGCAGGCCAAGAAGAGCTCCGCCCCTAGTTGGTTCCTCCAGCACTTGCACCAGGAAATTGTCCCCTACCGTTTCCAAAAACTTCTTGGATTGTCTGTGCACCGCTGTATTGTTCTCCCAGCGGATATCAGGATGATTGAAGTCTCCCATGAGAACCAGGACCTGCGATCTAGTAGCTTCTGCGACGTGCCGGAAGAAAGCCTTGTCCACCTCATCCCCCTGGTCCAGTGGTCTGTAGCAGACTCCCACCACAACATCATCCTTGTTGCTCAGGCTTCTAAACTTAATTCAGAGACTCTCAGGTTTTTCTGCAGTTTCATACATGAGCTCTGAGCAGTCATACTGCTCCCTTACATACAGTGCAACTCCCACCTTCTCTGCCCTGCCTGTCCTTCCTGAACAGTTTATACCCATCCATGACAGTACTCCAGTCATGCGAGTTATCCCACCAAGTCTCCGTTATTCCAATCACATCATAATTCCCTGACTTTGCCAGGACCTCCAGTTCTCCCTGCTTGTTTCCCAGGCTTTGTGCATTTGAATATAGGCACTTGAGATAACTCGCTGATCGCCCCTTGTTCTCAGTATGAGGCAGGAGCCCTCCCCTCTCACACGCTCCTGCTCGTGCTTCCTCCCGGTATCCCGCTTCCCCACTTACCTCAGGGCTTTGGTCTCCTTCCCCCCAGTGAACCTAGTTTAAAGCCCTCCTCACTAGGTTAGCCAGCCTGCTCGTGAAGATGCTCTTCCCTCTTCGTTAAGTGGAGCCCGTCTCTGCCTAGCACTCCTCCTTCTTGGAACACCATCGCATGGTCGAAGAATCCAAAGCCTTCTCTCCGACACCACCTGTGTAGCCATTCGTTGACTTCCACGATTCGACGGTCCCTACCCAGGCCTTTTCCTTCCACGGGGAGGATGGATGAGAGAACCACTTGCGCCTCATACTCCTTTATCCTTCTTCCCAGAGCCACGTAGTCTGCAGTGATCCGGTCAAGGTCATTCTTGGCAGTATCATTGGTGCCCACGTGGAAAAGCAGGAAGGGGTAGCGGTCCGAGGGCTTGATGAGTCTCGGCAGACTCTCCGTCACATCGCGAATCTTAGCCCCTGGCAAGCAGCAGACTTCTCTGTTTTCCCGGTCAGGGCGGCAGATAGATGACGCAGTCCCCCTGAGGAGAGAGTCCCGACCACCACCACCTACCTCCTTCTCTTGGGAGTGGTGGTCGTGGAACCCCCAACCCTAGGACAGGGCATCTCATGCCTTTCAACTGGTGGAGTCTCCTTCTGCTCCCTTCCCCCAGACGTATCATCTGGGCCACTCCCCACAATGGTACCTGTGGAGAGAACATGAAAACGGTTACTTACTTGTATCCGCGTTGCTGGTACATGGACATTCCCCCTTTTTTTTCTGGAGGTCACATGTTGCCAGATTTCTTCACCGTCCTCCTGTCTGCTCTGTGCAGCCTGCTCTGAATCTTCAGAACCTTGTGCCCGTAGAAGCATATCCTGACGTCCGTCCAGGAAATCTTCAGTTTCTCTGATGCATTGCAGGGTCGATACCTGTTGCTCCAGACCTTGAACCTTCTCTTCCAATATGGAGACCAGCTTGCACTTTGTACACACAAAGTCACTTCTGACCTCTGGAGGAAAGACAAACAAGGCACATCCGGTGCAGATCACAACACTTGAACACTCCCCATCCATATTACCTTCCTACTATGAGCTTCCTCAGGAGATGCAGTAATTACTCAGAGAAGTCGTTAGGGTGTAAGCCTCAGTGGGCTCATTCCAGGCGAACTCCCAGGCAAACTCCTGCTGTTTTGCTGCTCTGCTGTCCCCCACTGCTCAGCTGGTTCCCCGCCGCTCATCTGGTTCGCGGAGCGCCGGCTTGTTTAAAGAGCCAGGCTCACCTGAAACAAAACACTTCCAACTCCCGCCCTTTTCAGCCAACCAGTCAAGCACTCACTCAAACTTTCAAGCTGCCCTCACTACAAACACTCCGATCCTCTCACCAAACACACCCAGATACTCACCAGCACAGATCCCAGGCAAACTTCAAAGATGACTTTGTAAAGACCGCACCTCTCATTCAGATCTTCTCTCTGTGTATTCAGAGCCATAGCCAATCTTTGTGTGAACAAAGGCACACTTTTACACCGATCACTACAGATTCCCCAGCCATAAAATAGGGATGGTGCCCACCTCCTTCCTAGGCTGCTTTTAGGACTAGTGCTTAGATCACTTGGAACATGAGAATTACTTTGTGCTAAATGGTTCTTTGAAAATTCATCAACCTAATGCAAGCCAATTGAGTGGGCATCAGAATTGAGGAGAAATCACAAAGTGAAATGATCCCATTGTGGCATGAGGACTAACTTGCTCCAGTTCTCTTCCGGTGAGGAGCAAGGAGAAGATACAGGTGTCTCAGGCAGTACCTACCTTTTGGGTCAATGAAGTCTGCTGTTAACTGAAGTGCCAAGTCAGTAAATGAATTGTTACAGCCATTCTGAATGGCTCCCTCAGCAATATCCCCCCCCCCCCCCGTGTGGGCATGAGTTTATAAAAAATATCCATTCTTTCTCATGAAGAAACCAACGATTCTAAAGGAGGGAGGGCATTGGAAGCTCAAGGGGGAGAACAGAGTTACTTCTGACGAGCCAGTTGGTAGTCAGTTATTTGCATGGGTGGTGTGGTTGATTAACATTGCCCCCAATTTCCAACATTCACATCTGGGGAGGAAAAAATAAACCAGAGGACTTCTCATAAAACTTTCAGCCAGCTGTGAAAAGGGTGGTGGCTTTGTATTAAATATTTTGTGTCACTCATTATGTTAGTGTTTAAACCTGAGGGGAGCGGAATCCAGGATGATTGATAGAGAATTCCGGATTTTGCTAAAGTTTGTCACATCAGTTTCCCCTGGCCACACTCACCCTAACCGTGACCCTGCTCCCCTGTGCTGCTAACCCTCCCCACCACCAGCCACCCTCCCTGCAGGGGTACAAACCTTGATGCACTGCCTGGCCTCTGGGATGAGCTTGGGCAGTAAAGCCCAGAGAACTTTCCTCAGTGCGGCATGGATTGCAAGCACAATGATGCTAAACAAAAACTTTCACCAAAGTGAATAGCTCTTTGTTCAGGTTGCTTTTTAGTTTTGCTCTGTTGGTTTTAGACCCAATGTACTGCAGCTTTAAGCTTTCAACTTGCCATGGCCAAAATACGGGACCCCATGCGAAGCAAAGAGGATAAAATATAGGGTGCATCAAAAAGAGAGTACAGGGAACTTAACATGACCTGAGATTCACTTCCTTACTCCTTTGTTCTCGCCTCAGGCCTTGGATTCAGCTTTATTTCTTAGAGCACCCAAAGGGCAATAGGAACTTCACAAGCAAGTCTGCCAAACAGAATGCCTGCCCTAAGGCACTTAAATCTGTGGGGTGGGTTTGGGGTGTCGGTGGGCCCCAATAGCAAGTGACTGATCAGTGAAGCTAGCATGTGGGGCATGTTAATTTCTCATTTGTATAGACAGCCTGTATGTAAATCCCTGGCTTTTTAAGTGTGATAACGCTCAGTCTGTGTGAGAGGGAGATCAACATAAATACTGCCGGAGCGAGATGGCACAGCTGATACAGGTCTGTGATCTGCTCTTGGCTCCAGTCAGCTCTGTACAGTAGCTTCCTCCAGGCCTGGGGCTGAATGCTGACCGCTTGGCATTCTAAACTGAACTGTGTGGTGGTTACCAGCAAGGCGAGGAAGGGACACTTGTGTGTGTGAATTTTGTTTTAATTGTATTTAGTGGCAAAACTTTCCTGGGAGTATTGAGCTCATTAGGAACTGAATTTGGGAGGATATTTGCTTTCAAGGAGGCAGGGAGGCCAGGGGAGGATAAATGCAAAGAAATTCAATCAAATAGAAGTTGGATCCTGGAAGATGTTTGCAATCCAATTTGACACGCCTGCAAGCAGCACTTCCGTATGGGATTCCTGATGGATGCGGTTGTGGTGGTGGCCCTTTCCCGAGACCCCCTGCTCGCTGAGACTGAAGGGCAAAGCAAGGGCACTTGCAAGAACCCTGTGCATGCACCTCTAATGATCAGAGGAGTGGCCCGGGGGAAGACGGGAGCAGGAAGCTGCCAGTTGGCCCAAGTCCTCTGTGCCAGTAGGGCTGCAGTTATTTGAACAGTAAGGCAGGCACCCTTCCCCCACGCTACCCAGAAGCACCCTATGCTTTCCGTATCAAATTCTGGGGATGTTACCTCTGCCTGTGACTTGGGAGGTTTCAGCAGGTGCCGATCATTGCATGTCTTAAAATGAGTGGCTGCTGCAGCCTGGGGGGTTGCAAGTGATGCCCTTTGCTGGCACTTACCTAGTCATGGTGTCCCTGTGTTTTGGAGACCAGGCAGGGGCCGCTGGTTAAAGCGTGGCATTGGGACTCTGGCAACCCTTTTTCTGTTCGTCTACCACTGGCTCTGTGCTTTGAGGCGCAGAAAGGTGAGGCAGTTTCTCCACGTGTACAATGAGGATGTGACTTGCCTATAACAAGTATGAATTCACTGGCTTGTCTAAACAGCCCTGAGATCCTAGGCTGGGGGACAACGACGATGTAGAAGGGTGAAGTACTCTCAGTAGCTGGTGCTCCCGCCTTCCAGCTTCTTGCTGTCCCATCCTTGTGCCGCTGGGTTTTATGGTGCCTGCTGCCTACCCCAGCACACGATTTCACTGGCCCGTCCTAAGATGGAAGTAGCCTTTGCTCAGTCCTAGTTGTACTGTGGTCTGTGGCAGGCTCCCTCTTGTGACTGGTCACTTGCTGCCCCTGTATCAGGAGGAGGGACCTGGGAAAAAGACAGGTGTTTGCAGATGCAAAGTCCAAGTGGCTTTTAGCAAGTCTTGCTCTCTTGTCCCTCTGCTCCCCAGAGGTTACTCATGCTGATTGACATGTTGCTTATTCATGTGACACTGCAGACAGGCATCATGCATCCTGCTGTGTCTCCTGCAGAGCAGTGCAGGGCGGGCAAGGTCTGACCCCTCCAGGCCGCCCTACAGTTCAGATCTCTCTACTGTTTTAGAACCCAGACCTCAATGGGCCTCTGGTGCTTCATCCCTAGTGCTGGTGGTTGCAGTGCATTCATACCTAGCTTCTGTGATGCTCTGTGCACCATCTGGCATCAGATGAGGTGTGAAACTCTGTGCACTAATTACACACGTTTCTGAAAATCTGCCTCAAGTGATCTGGGCACCCATCCTGAGAGATGACAGGTCTGTCAGTGTTACAAAATGGCTTCAGTCCTGATCAGTTTGCTCTCAGCCAGCTACCATCATTACCCTCCTGAAGGGCTAAAGGCTGTTGCTGCTTGATGTTAAGTGAATGTATTGCCCGGATATAGCCTCACTGCTTTATGCATTTGACTTCCTTGCACATTCGCTGTCCCACTGTATAGCAGGCTTCAGTTTCAGAGAGTTTTGAGGGGAGCAAACTTGTGTGCATTTCTGCATCAGACTTTTCACATACAGCAACCACAGTTGTGTAGTCAAGTATTTGTGCACACAGGATCAGTTAAGTAATCCATGCCACACTTTTGTGTGCAGCTTTTGGGGGGGGCAGCTTAAGTGTACAGATTTTCAGGGATGGGGAGAAACTTCCCACTCCTATACTCTTTGCCTTCTCCCCCCCCCCCCCATCCTCCCCTCTCCCATCCTCTTCATTATAAAAGAAATTTGGATCAGGGTTGAACTGAAGCAGAAATTTGGTAGCTGTGAAATTGTCTGTCAGAAGGCAAAGGTCGCCGTCCCCTTTCTTCCCTGGTGATGGGGGCCTGAAAAGAGGTACAGTTAAATTGTCGTGGGAAGATTGATGGGGGTTTCTCTTTTAACACTGATGAGGAAGGAATGCAAGTTTACTTTTCACACTGCCTTGGTTTTGGGGCCTTGCCAGCAACGGGGCTCTCATTCTTGGCTCTTGTGCTGCCTTCCCTTGGTTTCTTCTCACCTCCCACCCCTCCAGCGTGCATTTAGAAGAAAAATAAATTAAAAATCCCCCAAACTTCCGAATGTGTTGGGAAGAAACCTAGTTGTCCACTTCTATAGAATGAGGCTGCATTCAAGTCACAGCGTAGCCAGCCTTCGTGTGGGATGAATAGCCCACTGCCCTCAACCAGTATGTGCCCTGATTCCTAACCACCCTGTGCCGAGTGCAATGGAGCGCTGACCGGCATCTCACCACTAGGGGTCCTTGGAGGGCTTTGCTCTGTGGAATGAGGCTCTGGCAGCCCTTCATTTGCTGCAGGCTGAAAAGAGAATAAGATGGGTCTGGCGTGGGATGTCAAAGGGGAACGGAAGGTTTCTGAACCATCTCTTAACATGCTGCAGTTGCCTCTCTAAGGACAGGGCTTGCCCTTGGCACTGAGGCCGGCTTCCCAGGGGCTCCAGGGGAAATTGCAGCCCGGGACATAGTTACAGGCTGCAAGCAGGAAAGCATGGTGCTTAGGCCTGCACAAGGTGCTGTTGCCCACCTAGCTGTGTTGGGCAGGAGCATGAAGAGCGATCGTGGAGTGACACAGTTGTGCTGGCAAAAGCCCCAAGTGGAGAGGGAATTACACTAGGAAAGCTGCGGCTGTTCTTAGAATTTCTTTTGCTGCAGGGGGATGGGATGTGTTCTGGAATACACGGTTTTGCCAATAGAAGCTGCACCCAGTATCGCTGCTAGTGTAGAACAGGCCTTCTGAGGACTGTCTCAGCAATGCACTGCCAGCTTCTCTTCCTGGAGCTTGGGGAAAACAGCTGAATTTTGAGGACATCTTTTCTGAGTGGCTTTGCAGCGTTTTAATCTGTCCAGGAGAAGCCTGGTTACTTGTTGCATTTGCGTGCGCGCGGTCTCTCTCTCTCTGGTAGTTGAGGTCCTTACTGTAGCATCTGAGTACTTCAGTCTTTAATGTATTTATCTTCCCAACCCCCATGTGAGCCAAGGCAGGGCTGCTATCCCCATCTTACAGATGGGGAAACTGAGGCACAGAGGCTAAGTGACCCACCCAAGGTCACACATGGAGTCTGTGACAGAGCAGGGAATTGAACCCAGGTGTCCAGAGTTCTAGACTATCATCCTAACTAGTGGACACCCCTTGTCTTTATTTTTTCATTTGCTCTCTTATCTCCTCTCGGGATGCTGTCTAATTCACATGTCCTCCTTATTGCCTGACCAGAGCAGATGAAAGACTGGTGCTGTCCTGATGCCCTCTGCTTGGCTTCAGGCTTCACCATGTTGTCCTTATCCTCCTTAGTTGCTCCATTTACTCCCTGGTGATCTTGTGGGTCTAAAGATTCTTTCACTGCCTTCCTACTTCCGATGGATTAAATAACGTATCGGCCTTTACATGGCTGGCTAATTGTTCTTCAAATTCCCTCTTCGCCCTCCTGACTCTCTTACCTTTGTAGTTCTGATCCCTTCTGTTTTCTGGAGGATATTTGCAGGGCTTGAATAACCTCCTCAACCATGTGGTTGGCTCCATTAGCCCTCAGGGAATGCACCTGCAGGCACACTTAGGGTTTCTTAAGTAGCCTACATGCTGAGGCAAGGATTTTCATCTCCTCGCTTCTGGCTTTAGGGCCCTTCATAGTTAACTGTGCAAGGACAGAGTGTCTTTGGGCGTCTCTTTTCCCAACCCTTGTGCTCATCAGGTGGCTGCCGCGGTAGCTTGTGAAATGCTTTGGCATCCTTGTGCTAGTTTTAAGGGTGTAACAAAATGCAGTGCTGTGCTGCAGCAGCAATTTCACATGGCGCCCAGTGGCAGAGTCCACTTCCCAGCGATCTGCGGCATTACAGGGACCCTGACCCCTTTCCTTCTGGGTGGCAGCTTTCGCAGAGCAGGGATTGCTCATCACTGAATAACCTTGCGTAATCTTTAAACAGCCTAGTCAGTGGCTTGGGGGCCCTCTTTGAGCAGTGTTGACTGGAGCTGGCTCTGGGGCATCTGCTCCCCCTCCCCCGCCAATCCCTTTAAGAATGAGAGAGCAGATCTCTCTTTGCTCTGGGGTACCCTACACGCTGGAACAGTACCAGAGGCCTGGAGCACCTGTGCTGGTATTTGAAAGCTGAAACAACTGTGAACTGCTCCTTTCCGCCAGCTCTTCCTGAAACCTTAATCTTCCCACAGGTACCAGCCCCGGGTATGGTGGAAAGGGGGTTCCCTGGGTGTGTTGTCAAGGATTATTCAGGTGAGGGAATATCTTTTATTGGACCAGCTTCTGTTGGTGGAAGGCACCAGTTTTTGAGCTACACACAGCTCTTCTTCAGGTTACCCATTCTTGGTGCCACTTGCTGTGTGCTCTGCTCAATCCCCAGCTCTGGGCATGGCTCCCACTGGGCAGGATGTGGTTTGAGTGGTATCTGGCATGGGGAGCCCTGATCTGAGGGGGGGTTTGTGCAGGGCCTGCCACAATGGGGTCCTGACTCAGTGGGATGCTGTTGGATTTCCTGAGCATGTGCTGAGAGGCACCAGGAATGGATAACCTGAGGAGGAGCTCTGGCAGCTCGAAAGCTTGTTACTTCCCCCAGGTGCAGTGAAAGTTATTACCTCACCCACATTATGTCTCCGATCTTGGGACCAACACGGCAAATGAAGGCTTGTTCACTCCGGTGAATGCAGAGTTCACTCCCTAGCAGCAGTCTAAGTGTTTGAATGGTAATTGCACTATTCTGATGATCTACATTCAAGGGGTGACTGGTGAGGTGACCTCCAATGTCCCAGACCAATGTCCCAGACCATCAGCCAGTAGTGACAGTTCTTCATAGCTGAAGTTTTTAAAAAAAACTTAAATGTGCAGGAGGGATGAGGGGCATCTCATCAGATAAAATGTGCTTTTATTACAGATTTTCAAAGGCATAAAACACGGGGCAGTTCTGACAGTTGCTGTTAGTCCTGATAACATCACAACCCACTGGAGCTTTGCTCTTGTGGTTGCCATGTTGTTGGAACCCCTGGGGTGGGGATGCGTGTGAGTGAACTTAGCTCAGTTGCCTGTGTAGCATCCTGTGCACAGTAAATGTTATGGTACATAATGCATCAAAAATACTTCTCCTCCTTGGATCTCAAAGCACTCTACAAAGATGGGCCTTAATCCTGATTCACAGCTGAAGAAACTGAGACCAAAGCTAAAGGTCACGCTGTGGGCTTGTCTGCACAGAGAGCTGCACTTGTTCACCTACAGATGTGAATTTAAACTGCTCTAGTTAAACTGCAAACTCTTCCACGGATGGTATTTGGCTTAAGAGCAGCTTATTTCAGTTCATCTTAAACCTGTTCCTAATAAACTTAAACAGAAATAAGAGTGGTGATGCCTGGGTTTGTACTGGTTGAGTTAAATCAGTTTAACTAAACTGCTGTAACTTTGTGTAGGCAAAGTATGAGTTCGGGGCAGGGCCAACAGTAAAACTTGGCTGTCTAGAGCCCTATCCACTGGCCCTGTTGTCTTACCTTCAGTGCAGGTTATCTGTGCCATGCATGTGTCATGCATGTAATGAAGGTCTGTTCCTCGAACGTCCTGCAGATGTTGAGGAAGCTGGCTGGCTGAGTGAATTTCAGTGAGGAAGCGAGGCCTCATGGTTAAGGCATTGGACTGGGACTTCAGCTCCTGCCTCTGGCATAGATTTCTTACCCTCAGTGGCCTGCCTACTGCCATGTATGTCTTCACTGGAATAAAAAACCCGCAACATGGCCACCATAGCCCAGGTCTGCTGATTTGGGCTCTATGGGCTTAAAAATTGCCGTGTGAAAGTTTGGGCTCAGGCTGGAGCCCAGGCTCTGGGACCCTCCCCACTTCCATCTACTTAGCAATTTTACAGCCCCACGAGCCCAAGTCAGCTGACCTGGGCCAGCCATGGTCATTTAATCACTGTGCAGATATTCCCTTAGTCTCTCTGTACCTCAGTTCCCCATCTGTAAAATGGGCATGATGATCTTTCCTTTCTTCTAGCCTTGGTCTCTTGTCTGTTTAGACTGTAAGGCTTCTCTGGACAGAAGTTGTACCGCCTTCTAGCTGTATAGTTAAAGCCGCACAGCCCCCTAATCTGGACGCATTATACCTGTATAAAGGTGCTTTATTCCTATGTGAGGAGGGGAATAAACTACCCCAGTCTGAAGATGCCTTACTGGTCTAGTGTATTCCCCCTCTTTTACACAAATGACCTATACCAGCATACGGCACTCTAAGGCTGTGTGGAGCTATGCCCACATTACGGGCGGTACCGGTGTAACAATGCTGGTAAATACATGTCACCTGCGAACAGGCACAGTTATACTGGTACAAAAACTGTCACCCAGGCCTCTGCTCCTTGGGGCAGGGACTCTCACTGTGTGTGCACATTGGGGCCCTCATCTCTTCTGGTGTCTAGGTGCCACTGGAATATAAATTCATCTGGGTCGTATCTCACCAAATCAGTTCCCTGCCATTGCAGGGGCATTGGTGCACCTTGGTCCCTCCTATTCTCTGCCTGTGGCGTACTGTAGTTTAGACTCCGGAGGGCTATAATAATTTTGGTCTAATCCAAGTTACTGGGCTCAGTGCAGGGGTAACTGGCTGGAGTGTAGTGGCCTCTGACATGCAGGAGGTCAGACTAGATCCGGTGGACCCTGTGACTATGCTAATACGTGGGGCTGTAATGCTTTCTGGATAATATGGAGGTCTGGCTAACCCAGGCCATTCCATAGGACTTACATTGTGTGGCGCAAGGTGCATCTATGTGTGTTACTTAGGCAGATACAAAACGTGCTGGCAAAACTATCTTTATCTCTCCTCTTACCCTTTTTAGGCTTCTTTATATCGTTCATTTAATAACACTTCTACTTCTGATCTCAGTGTAGTCCATCACCGGAGCGAATACCAGTGCTAGAATGAGCTTGTTACTGTGTGAGTGGGAGGAGAGTGGAGCTGTCGACAACTAGATGGGAATGGGATCTCTCTTCTGAATCCCCTTAATGAGGGACATGGGGCTCTTCTCGTTCCAAGGTGATGAAAGCACTTCCAGCGTTGATAGAAGAGACACGCTCCTCTCTGATGTTCACATGCTGCTTATAGAAGGAGACGAACTCTTTGCCACCAGGGCAAAGCCTGCAGAACTCCCTAATAAGAGGCTGCGCTCCCCAAAGGCACCTGCCTGCTGAAGGCTTTGGGGGAATCTGCTCAGCGCTTTCAGTGTGGGAAGGTGCCTGGGTCACAAGAACTGAGGCTTTTTGTCTGCCCCCTGCCATCCCGTCAGCAGCTGGGGACCTTTGCCAGGTGCCAAAGGGAGACATGCTCAACTAGCAGTGGGGCAGCACTCGTCAAGTGTTTCAGCTTTCAACACCTGTGGTCCTGCTGACTCTCTCCTCTCCTCCTGTTCTCCTTCCCGAATCTGCGTGTGAGCAGCAGGGCTGCCCCCCAGAGTGTACGCTCCCCCCATGAGCAGGGTTACTGGGTGGCAGCAGGATGCACTGCTGAGTTGCTAGGGAATGGCTCACGTGTCATGGTACATTACTTCTAAGAGACGGGTGATGCCTTTGCAGAGGAAAATGAAGGGTGGGGGCTGCTTTCTCCGCCTTGCCCTGCCTGAAAGCCTCCTCAGAAGCCAGTGATGCTAAGTATCAGATCAGTTCAGCCAGAACAAGAGGCAAATTAACTTGACCTAGATCTGGATAACAGAAGAGACCTACAAATCCACTGCATGCATCCGATGAAGTGAGCTGTAGCTCACGAAAGCTTATGCTCAAATTGGTTAGTCTCTAAGGTGCCACAATTCCTTCTTTTCTTTTTGCGAATACAGACTAACACGGCTGCTATTCTGAAACCTACAAATCTCTGGTTTCTATGCCTTTAAAACCATTGCTTGGGAGCAATGTAGAGAGAAATCTGTACTCCCAACAAGGAAGGAAACCAGCTAGTTTGTTACAACCTTCCTGTCTTTTTATAATTCCCTCTCTGTCTGTCCCCCCAGGCCTATCTGCAGCCATGCGGAGGGGTAACTTTCCTCTCCAGTACTCTCCAGCCCTGCCATTGCTTGCTCTGGCTAAATGGGGATACCAGTAACTATCAGTGAGAAGGTGCCCGCCGAATGTTTTGACCTGGTTACTATTCATGTTTCCTAAGAGACATGTTCTCCTTTTTGAGGCTTGTTCCAATTAACACTAATAAGCGCCACTTGTTCCTACTGCAGAGAGCACCACCCAAATAGCCTCGCCTCCTGGAATCTAGGAGACCCAGCTGAGGAAAACTCTCTTGGCTGGGGAGATTGTGTAAGTGGCACTGGTTGCCCTTTGGTTCGGCTATATGGAGAAAAGTCTAGCACACGGCGGGGAGGAATAGAGGCAGGATGGTCTTGGGTTAAGGGCAGTGTACTGATAACCGGGAGATTGGGTTTCTGTTCCTTTCTGTGCCCACGTCCCATCCTCTGTAAAAGAGCTGTCCCTGCCTTCTGCATGGGGAGGGGGTAGAGTACATTCAAGCTTGTGAGCTGCTCAGTTTCGATAGTGGTGGGGAGAAACACACGTAGTAGAGGGGAGGCAAAGGAAATCTCTGCTTCAGCAACCATTGTAGATGCGTGTGTGGTGGGGGAGAGGGGCACTTCATGCTGAATGGAGGTGAAATGCATCAGATCTTCATGTTCTCAAATAGTTTCAGCCCTTCTGCTCGTAGGGACTCTAGGTCTAAGTGAGCGACCGTCAAAGCCAGTGGTGCCAGCAGCTGTAGCCAAAGAGCTGTGCAGGGGCAGAATTTCTTTGCAGGAATTGTAGGACACAGATTTTTGCTACGTTCATCGCTTTTCTTGTTACCAGAATGAGCTCAATTATTGACTGGGAGGTATAGCTGGCCTCTGCTAGTTTTGAGCCTGGGTTATAACTCTGTCTTAAATGTGGCTAAGCATCCATCATCCAATTTACAGATGGAGAAACTGCGGCACGGTGACTTGTCCAAAGTCCCCCAACCAGTCAGTGCAGACCTAAGAACAGAGCCCGGATCTCCAACATCTGGCCTTGTAGACTAAAGCCACTAATCCCTGTTCGTTCCCCACGTCGCGCTGAAGAGAGCTTGCATGGCAGCCCCCAGTGCTTTCTGGGCTCTGTGGGTAAAGGCAGGGGGCAAGGTTATCCTAGCTGTGCTGCTCCATCCATCAGGAGTGGATCCCGAGTGATTACTCCTCCATCATCTGAAATGCCATTGGATCTATCTCTCCCACGCCCCCATGTAAGACCCCAGAGTCTTTGCCCCCCACCTGGGAGGCTGATGGCTCCAGCCCTGTTCACTGCAAGTGCTGGAGGTTTTAATGGCAGCCGAGCTCCGGAATGATGGGACCCAGCTGATGTGCCTCTCTGGCACCCAGCCTGTTGCCATGGCAATGGCAGGCATTTGTGCTCCTGCAGGATATTGCTTTCCTGTAACCTCCCTGTTTCTTTCTCTTGCTCACACAAAGAAAGCAAGTGCTTCAGCGGCGCTTTGCGGGAAGATGTGCTCTGCATACAAAACACTCCGCCCGCCTGCCCTCCCCAGCTGGATTCCTCTCAGGGTGAGCGACAGTGGAGAACATCAGTACTGTACAGAAAGTGCATGCTGAGCCAATGCAGGAAGAGCAGGCTCCAAGAGCAAACGCAGGCCATGGTCACTGAGATGCAGGAGCACTGCATCACTGTAGCTCCTTTTCATTAGCCAATGCATAAGGCTATGATGTAGTCACAGAGGTTATAGAAGTCGCGGAATCCATGACATCCAGCGACCACTGTGACTTCAGTCTGTGGCGGTCGGGAGCTGCAGCGTCCCTGGCCGCCCCCCGGTAGGGAGCTGCGGGGTACCCCCGCTGCCTCTGGTGGCCCCTGGAGCTCCAAGCTGCTGCAGGTGGTGGGGATACCCCACAGCTCCCGGCTGCCACAGGAAGCAGGGAACCCTGCAGCTCCTGGCTGCCATGGGTCATTGGAACCTTTTGTGCTTAACTCCCCATGGAAGGTGGTGGTCTTTCTGGGCATGCACTGTAGGCTTTGGGACCAGCCCCTTAAGTCAATGGGAGACCTTCCATTGGCTTCCAACAGACCTGGGATGACTCTGGAGCACCGTTCTCAAACTTAACTTCCGTTTCCAGATGCCATTCCTTTGCTAGCTAGAGGGCAGCTCTTGCTCACAAGCTCCTCATTCCGGGGGGGAACCCATGCCGAGTTACTTTCCTGTTTTTAAACAAAGCCGTATCTGAGGGCTAGTCTACACTAGAAGCACTACATCGGTGCAGCTGTAGCATGTCTGGTGAAGACGCTCTGTGCCGACAGGAGAGCGCTTTCCCGTCCACCTCCTAAAACCACCTCCGCAAGAGGCTCTTAGGTCGGAGTAGCTTGCGTTGCTTGGTGACAGAAGTTATACCGGCATAGGCGGTCGGGTAGGCAAGCCTGGAGTGATTTTGAGCCCCAAATGTGGAGAGGCTGTTCCTGTGTGTGGATGACTCCAAAAGGACTGATTAGCTTTGAGCCCTGCAGCCAACCCCAAACAAATTGTTCCGGAGTTGGGCCGACACATGAGAAATCTCAGCCCCAAGAGGACATTGTTTTAAAATGGGATCGAAATGGCTGTGCTGTTCCAGCCTTGGCTCGATCATTACCATGGTTTTGTCCTATATTCAAAGTAGTATTGACCACACATCTGTCAGGCCTTGCTTTTTCTCTCCTTCCGTGCACGGTTGTTGTCTCTAAGATTGTTGTTGTCCTTTATTTCCCCCGGAGGGAGTTGCATGGGGTTACTTAACAATGTTTGTGCATGCAGGGACCTCCCATGTGTATTGGAGCTTTTTGTTTTTCACAGTTTCCTAAGCTCCGGTCTCTGTAGGTTAATACACTCTGTAGCTTTGCTTCATGTGGCCATGCTTCACAGCAGCGAAGGCTAAACCAAATGTAGATGGTTCTCCCCTCCCTCAGAGCCACCTGAACATCCTTCCTGATGAGCTAGAAATCCACATGGTCCAGCAGGGATGGGAGTTGGTTGGAGGGGCAGCATCTGTTCAGTGAGATGTGAGCCCAGAGGGTGCTCTATTTTCTGGCCCCTACTCCTTCACGGCCCCTGGCAAGCGCTAAGTGGGAATGGTTTCAGCCAGGGTTTGTTTTGTAGACTGCTGTCTACTTCAGTGTGCAAGAGTGCTGGTGAGCAGAGCCGCTTCTGGTAGCATTCGACAATGATAAGTGGGTGAGAGGAGGGCTGTGCCTGTTCATCTACGTACTTTTCTTAGGCTTTTGTAAAGGAAAGAGAAGCTGTAATCAGGAGAGAGCTGCTATTTGCATTCCCCAAATCAGCTTGTTTTGTCTCCTACATCTGCTCGGAGCAACTCTGGCTGAGACTTGGAGGGCTTGTCTGCATGGAACATTACTGTGCAGCCAGCTGATGAGCTGGAGATTCACCCACTGGCTTTCCACACACTAACTTACCGTATAGACAAGCCCTGAGAACCTGTCTGAGAAATGCTGTGTTATGCAGGAAATTGGCCTGGACGCTAAGGGAGATGGATGGCCTAGAAGAGGACAAAGCCTGGGACTGAAAATCAGAAGAGCTAGATTCTCTTCCTGACTCTTCATGCAAGTCGCTTAACCTGAGATTGCCTACAAGGGCATATGGCCCATCCAGTACTTCTCTTAGCAGATATCTCCATCGGCTGGAGATAGGGCACTAGATGGGGAGGGCTCTGAGTTACTACAGAGAATTCTTTCCTAGGTGTCTGGCTGGAGGGTCTTGCCCACATGGTCAGGGTCTAACTGATTGCCAGAATTGGGGTTGGGAAGGAATTTTCCCCTGGGTCAGATTGGCAGAGAACCAAGGGGGTGTTTGTCTTGATTGCCGGTCTGAACTAGAGTGAATGGTAGATTCTCCATAACTTGAAGCCTTTAACTCATGATTTGAGGATGTTGGAAACTCAGCCAGAGGTTCTGGGTCTGTTACAGGAGTGGGTGGGTGAGGTTCTGTGGCCTGCAATGTGCAGGAGATCAGACTAGATGATCATGATGGTCCCTTCTGGCCTTAAAACCTGAGTCTTGGCACCTAACTTTCCCCATCTGTGAAATGAGGATAATGCCCACTGCCTGAGTGCCCTGAGACACAGGATTGCCACCCCAAGACTTCAAAAATCACAAGTGGCTTAAAATTCATGGCTTTAAAAAAAATGGTTCTTCTCTGCAGCCATAAGGATGAGAAGGTTACTTTTCTTTTAATAATAATAATAATTAATAATAAAAGCTGAAATTCCCAAATAATTACATGACTCAGTGAGCTGTAAATATACAAGTAGAATGCCAAATAGTCCGAGACTTGCAATAGAATAGCAAGAGGTGGCAACACTCTGGAGGGTGTGTGGGAGACCCACTCTGCCCAGTACCTGTGCGCTGGTTGGTGCAGCAGGGCTCCCCAAAGGTATCAGCCTGTGTGTCTAGTTGTTCCCATGCTTTACAAATCTCCAGTAAGTAGGAGGATGATGAGAGAGATGGTGGTGACCAGTAAAACAGCTAGGGATAGAAAAAGATCCATTATTACTGATTGGGACATCAGGACAATTGTAGAAAACCATAATTATCCTCATAATCTTGTAAATGACCACTGCGGAGGTGTAGAGAGAAGAGCGGGTGATGGCGAAGTCCTGTGCAGAGAATGACCAGTGTTGGATAAAGCTGTTACATTCATTGTTAAAGCGTTCAGCCTCAATCCAACGTAAACTCCTTTTCACATGAGTGAGGTGTCCAATGCTAGATAAGCCCATTAGCTAGAAGTTTCTTTTGAGTTGATCAGCACTGGATTAATGTTGTCATTTTAAACAGTCTTCGGAGTCGATCCATTGAGATTAATCGACATAATTCATAGCTCTCTAAGCTGTCATTCCACTCAATGAGATGGCACTGCATTGGCTGGTGCCTGAAAGACTTTCCTTGCAAACAAAATGGCTGCTAGCTCCTGTTTAAATGAAAACTACATTCAAGAATTGCAGAACTCTGTGGCTGCAGAGTGCCTGGAAATCCCCAGCACAGGTTTCCCATGCCTCCCTCCAGTAACGTTGCTGGCTGTCCAGGCTGGTTTGCAACATTCGTTGCATGGTGGGAAAATGTCTCGTCCAATTACCTCCTTTACCTGAACTTTTCACTTCTCTTCTGAAGTGAAGCTGAAGTAAAACCACTGGCTTTTACCAGATATACTCTGGGTGGAGGGCAGCAAGTCCTGGTCTAGTTGGGGTGCTGACTGTATAAGTTTGGCCCAAGTTTAATGGTCACCTGCCCTTTTGCAGTCACACAATAGATCTTCCATTTCTCTGCCCCGCCCTTCTCCATGGGAGGTGTATGCCAGGAACTTCACTGTAAGGAGTCCTGGCCTCCCCACTTCTACCTCATCCATGTCAGTAGGGTTAGCTTTTTGGATCCCATTTCCTTTCAATCACTTCAAAAAGAAAGGGCTCAAAGTCTCTAGTCTCCTGCCACTTCTACAGGTTCGCCAGGCTGCATTGTCATTACTCACCTGTGTGCTGTCCATGCCTCTTACCAGGTTATCCTGAAGGACCTAGAAGTTTTGGCTGAGATCGCCTCCTCTCCTGCAGGTCAAACAGAAGATCAGGGGCCATGTGATGGCTCTGATACGCGATTCAGCCAATCGGAGTTACACATTCCCGTCAAAGCCAGCCAGCTGAGCTCCTCTGGTAAGTGCCCTCCGTCCATACCTTCCTGACAGTGATCTAAATTGTTAAGCATCCTCTCCCTTTCTAGCTGCTTCATTTCTCTTGAGGCAAAGTGGCACTTGTCAGATTTGGTCTGGCAAAGAGGGACTCTCTTGGAGTAATGAATCAATATACCAGTTCCAGCCCCCACATCGCTTGGGTATTTTGGGATGCAGAAGAGTGTTCTCCAGCTGCTCCTATCTACCCATCTGTGGATTCAGCCACGAAAGCAATCCACGGTTCCTGCAATATTTTTTTATCTGATACACTGGTCACATTATTGCCACACTTAAATGGGACTGACTTTTTTTAGAACAATTAATAGTAAGTGCCCAAAATAGAACAAATTAAACTCTCCTGATCATAGAAAGGAGACCTGGGGAAGGAGGAGCTGTGAGCTGAGCCATTCATCAATCAGATGCCATATTTATATGGCGGCCACAAATTTTAAAAAGTATCTGTGCTTTTTGGGTGCCCAGTTTAAGCCACCTTGATTCCTTCCCCACCCCCAGTTTCTGAGCCTCACAGAAAATGCACTAGATGGGCAAGGTCCAGGATGTTAAGCTGGAGGCTTCCAAAAACTGACAGGTTTCAGAGTAGCAGCCGTGTTAGTCTGTATTCGCAAAAAGAAAAGGAGGACTTGTGGCACCTTAGAGACTAACCAATTTATTTGAGCATAAGCTTTCATGAGCTACAACATCCGATGAAGTGAGCTGTAGCTCGTGAAAGCTTATGCTCAAATAAATTGGTTAGTCTCTAAGGTGCCACACGTCCTCCTTTTGTTTTTCCAAAAACTGAGGCACCCAAAATGTAAAGGCCCCAATTGAAAATGTTTTGGTCTGTGTCCATAGTGTTACACAGAGATATGTTCCAAGTGTCCTTGGCTTCATCTCTGTAAAATGAAGTTCTACGTTGTCCCAAGTGCCAGGACAGGTGAAATGTTAAAACTGGAGGAGGGGAATCTTCATACTTTGGGGTTTTATAGAAAAAGTCATTTACAATTGGAATCCACCCACTTCCCCGAACAGCAGTTCAGCCATTGCAGCTGGCAATCCCGCTCTTCCAGACCTTCACCTCTCACTCCCCTCTCGTGCTGCAGGTCTCTGTAGCTGTCTCAGTACTACGGGCTAGGGGCGTGGTTCCCCTGCGCCTGTACCCATCCTCGCATTAGCTCTTATGGCACTAGAGCGAGTCTAAGTAGCAGTGTACAAGTCTGCCTGAAACTGGTGAGTCAGCCGTGCCTCCCTCCAAGCTACTGTGGCTACACTATTTATATCTGGGCTAGCGTGAGCATGTGTGAGCAGTGGAATCACACCCCTAGCTCATAGTGTAGACATAGCCTGCATGAGCACATTCCTCAATCCTCAAAACCAGGCATATCCTCCTGGGCAAACGGATCCGTTTCCTGCTGGAGTTAGATTGTTAGCATCTCAGGGTAAGGGCTGTCTGGTCTCTCTGTAAATAGCCGTTCACATCAGTGGCACTTTGCACGAATGCTAATAAAAAGTGGTGTAGCCACCTACTTGCCCTCCTGCCTCCTCTTCCTTGATGCCCACAGACTGCCTCACTGCTGGGAAAGTACTGGCCCAAAGGCCTACTCAGACCCTCTAGAATTGTTGCACTATTTCAGCTAACACAACCCTCCCTGCTTCCTGTGTGCAGGCCTGTAGCCTTAGAAGGACTGACGTGCCTAATGAGCTAGTCTGGTGAGAGCCAACGCTGCCTCGTCAGAGGCTTTTGTAACTTTTGAAACCTAATGCAGTGCTTTGCGAGTGCTGTTGATCCTCTCCATGTCCAAGATTGACACTGTGTGGGTGGAGTTACTTATGCAGCATTGGCCAAACAGCTGCAAAGCTGCATTTTAAATCATGCTGATGGCTGGCTGGCCAAGGTTTCCTTCCTTGTGGATTATCTAAAAATAGCCTGCAGTATGGCATGTATCCTGAAGACTGCACGGCCCCTTTAACTGGAACAGAAACTAGGCTTCAATTATTCAAGTATAGTACAAAAAAAAAAATCAAGGGTTTGGAAGAATCTGGCTACATCCGTGTCTAGCTGTCCTCTGTATTTAGACTGCCAGTCACGACCGTGTCAAGTGTGTGTAGGGCACGCAGGATGCATGTATAATGGTTGCTAATGGTGGGTGCTATAGTTCGGGTTGCAAAACGCTCTCCTTTTGTAAACCTGTTCTCACTTGCTTATAACTTTCTGGCAGATTACTCTTTGGGGGGCTGAAATTCTCATGATTTGGCTTTTTACCAAAAGTAAACTTTTTGGAAAGGAGTGTTTCCCCGGAGTTCTGTAAGGGTGGCCATACCACCTTCTCCTTAGTATGACTGCCCGCATGTTTCACACATAGGTCCAATGACTATGATTTAGCACAGGATTAGTCCTTAGTGAGGTGAGGGGTTGCTTCTAGGCTAGGATGCTCTGGGGTTTGAATTCGTAACATTATGGCCTTTTGAAAAGGCCTTTTGGAGCGTGATTAATAGAAAATCTTTGGTCTATGTGCATATGCTCCTTAATGGCTGTATGGGTCCTATCTCACTGCTGGGCTTGTGTTGCTTCTGCTCAAATTTCCCTAGCACTCCGCTGGGATAGAGCACTATGACAAAGCCTCTGTCTGCAAGGTGTGCTGGTTCCCTGCTACTTGTCTGCACAAGCTGGTCAGAACAGATGCAAATGTGGAGTGCTGGAAAATCAACCTAGCCCCCAAACCAAGAGAAGAGAACCACTTCCCCTAGACATGAAGTAGATGCCTGGAGGCATGAAGCAGATGCATGTACTGCAGCCATCTGCTCAGACTACTGAAGCAGCAGTGTCCTACCTGCAAAGCAACTCCAGCATTGGCGGTGGGGGCCAGTAGAATGCTAGCTGATGTTCTCCCTATGTGATTCGCTTGGATCAGGACAGGGTAGACTGAAAAGCCATTAGAGAGTTGTGGGGATAGGAGAACAGGAGCTGCCTGCCCAGGGTAAGGAAGCCAAGGACTCCAGTGTCCCTGAGTGCTAGGATACCTGTTTGTGGTTGTGATGTGTGGGTGTAAGTCACTGAGTCAGCCATTCTTGCAAGTCCAGAAAGTCATAGCACATTTCCATTGTTCATGCAGTGTGGCTATTTTTGATCCAAGCTTGTCACCCATTCCTAAGAAAGTGGTGTGGGGGAAGGGAAGGGGCCTGGGCTGTTCCACATTCATGCCCTTACTTCCTCTTTCTCATGTTTTCCCAGGATGTGTTTATGCAGTTGTTTCCCTGCCATTGAGATTGGCTTCCTCCAACCATTCATTGGTTGCAATCAGGAAAGCAGCATCCCTTTTCCTGAGTTCATTCCCAGATTGACTTTTATTTAGATGCTTTGTTCTCCCATGACATAAGGCTAGCTGTGCTCTTTCAGCGTCTCAAAATGTAATGAATTTGGAGCTGTGTTTTAAGGACCTGCGCTGCGTGGGGCACATGACGTCCCATTTGTCGCTTGCTTTGTATGCAGGAAGGCCAGCTCTCATTGGCATAGCAAAGATGAGAAGGGAATAAATTGTCTGAAGGACACCAGAATAAGAGCTGCCCTCTCTGTAGAGAAGTGATCCTGGGGGACCCGGTGTACCCCTTACAGCCATGGTTCATGAAACCTTACATGGGAAACCTGGACAGCAGTAAGGAGCGGTTCAACAACAGGTTGAGTAGGTGCCGGATGACAGCTGAATGTATCTTTGGCAGATTAAAGGCACGCTGGCGATGCCTTTATGGCAGCTTAGACCTTAATGAGGATAATATTCCCTTGGTCATAGCCGCGTGCTGTACATAGCTTCACAGAGATTATGCAAAGGGTGAAAGGTTTGCTCAGGGGTGGAGTGTTAAGGCAGACCACGTGGCAGTTGATTTTGAGCCGCTAGGTACCAGGGCTATCAGAGAGGCCCAGAGGGGTGCAATTCAAAGCAGGAAGGCTTTGAGGCAACACTTTGAAAACGAGAACCAGTAATGGATAGCTCTGTGATTGGTGCTGCAATATTGCATTACATGTAGTTTTTCTAGGAAGTAATGGTTACATCTGGGGCCTAATATTCCAGCAAGCACATGAATAAACTGCCAGTGTAGGTATTGGAAGTGCTTGCTATCTCAATTTGTAGAAAACAAATAAAGATGAGTTACCATTCAAAAACTTTGCTTTTACTGCACAAGAAACAGCACACACACAAACACACAGAGATGCTTGGTGGGAAAGGAGGAACCAGGGAAGGGCAGACTTTCACAGCTGTGTGTGGGTCCAGCTATCATTGTGAAAGCTGTCTGAGGGGGTGGAGTGAAGGGGAAACCGAGAAGTCCTGGAAAGTGGAAAGGACTGTGCAGGTGGAATTTGAGGGGGGTGTGGAAGAGAATTCTGAATCTGCTGCAGGGGAGGGCGAGCATGGATCTGCTTAGTCTACAGCATTAAGGACTTCAGCATCTACTTTAATCTTCCGATCAGTAGCATCCTTAACAAACTCCTGATTCTCTTTTCTGTCCTGCCATTTGGCTTCCCAGCACTCCTTGCGTTCCCTTTTCTCTGCACTGCAATACCTCCTTGGAACATGACGTCTTTGCTGCGTCTTGGGCGCTTTCTTATCTGGCAGAGACGCTCAGCCAGGGTGTGTGGGGTGTTCCTGAAGGCCACATTGGCCGAAGCACAAGGGACAATGCACAGAAGCAGGATTGTTAAATTCATGCACAGCATAGAAACATTTCAGTTAAATACATCTTTTGCAACATAATAATCACTTTCTCTCTTGGCAAGCACACATCTCCGCAAACACCCACAGCATGGTGAATGTTGGTGTGTGTGTGTGGGGGAAACACGCTCCACATGGGGAAAAGAACACCCTCTGCAAGGGTCGTGGTGCAGCTACTAGGGAAAATTCTAAAATTCTCCCGTGCTTTTCCACAGGCGGGGGTCATTCTAGCAGACCTCTCACTGCGAAGGGTTAGGAGGGAAACGAGAGTATGTCTACTCCATGCTTGTGGCTTCCGCCCAGCTCGCTATGCTGCTCACCTATGTGCCGCTTTGGTTCCTGCACAAATGATTGCCAAGTGGCGCAGGAAAGTTTCCTACATTGGGGGAGGGAACAAAGCTGCTTTGTCAAGGAACCTTTAGCAGAGGATTACAGGGGACCTCCAGGAAACTTTCCTGGAGATCTCTCTGGAGGATTCCTGTGAGATCTCAGCATGCATCAACACCCTGTTCTGCCATACCGATTAGCTACACAGGGAAATGTCCAGCTCACAGAAACACAGCCAGCCTTCTACATTTCTATACCTGAACTCCTCTCCGCACTACACAAACTACAACCGCTTACCAGGAGTTTCATCTTCTGCTTCTTGCTCGCTGGAGAGCAACTGCTGATGTTGGCTAGACGCTTCTGGAGTGGAGAACAGTTCCTGGCTGCCTGTCCTACCGGGAGCTCCACATCATCATCTAACTCCACCTCTTCATCAATAACTTCATCCTCCAGGTTAGGTCCTCTTTCCACTGCCTCCAGGTCTGCCGAGGTATCCATGGGGCTCATGGAGGTGGGGTCACCATGGAGGATAGTGTCTAGCTCCTTTTAGAACCAACAGGTCTTAGGTGCAGCACCAGGCCCACAGTTTGCCTCCCTCGCCTTTATGGTAGGCCTGCCTCAGTTCTTTTATCCTCGCTCTGCTCTGCAGCATGTCCCGATCCCAGCCTTTTTCGCACAAGCCTCAAGAAATGTGCCCGTAGGTATCCCAATTCTTAGAGCTCAAGCACAGCTCCCCATATACTGATCAGATCCAACATAAGAACAGCCAGACTGGGTCAGACCAAAGGTCCATCCAGCCCAGTATCCTGTCTATCAACAGTGGCCAACACCAGGTGCCCCACAGGGAGTGAACCTATCAGGTAATGATCAGTGATCTCTCCCCTGCCATCCATCTCCACCCTCTGACAAACAGAGGCTAGGACACCATTCCTTACCCATCCTGGCTAATAGGCATTAATTGACTTAACCTCCATGAATTTATCCAGTTCTCTTTTAAACCCTGTTATAGTCCTAGCCTTCACAATCTCCTCAGGCAAGGAGTTCCACAGTTGACTGTGCGCTGAGTGAGAAGAACTTCTTTTTATTTGTTTTAAACGTGCTGCCCATCCAACAGCTCAGGAGTGGTACAAGCGGGAGAGTATTTGATGCAATAACCTGCCATGGTCACCGGGAAGATGTGATGAGACTTCTCCTTGCTGAGCCAGCAGGAAATGGAATTTCAAAAATTCCCAGGGCTTCTGCAGGGGAGGGGTGGATGGTTGTTTACCTGGCTGCAGGGCGGTGGAGTTCAAACCTCTGACCAGAACGGTGACAATGGGCATTGTGGGACTCTTCCTGGAGGCCAGTTAAATTGATGAAGTCAAGCGTGGTGTCTATGCTGGCACTTTGACACAAATTTAGAGGAAAAAGACGTATGTCTCTCATTGGGGTGGTTGTACTTTGTCACCAAAACGGCATTTTTCCCAACAGAAGTCGCATTGCAGTGTGTACGCGTTCGCTGTTTTGTCAACAAAAGGCAGTTTTTGTCGACAAAATTTGGTAGTGTAGACAAGGCCTTAGACTCTGTCTCAGTTCCCCATCTGTACAATGGGGAAGTAGCACTGCCTTGCCTCACAGGAGTGTTGTGAGGGTAGAGATATTAAAGATTGTGAAATGCTTTGAGATCTACTGATGAAGCTTCCTCTGGGGGAAGGTCCCGGCCTGGGGCCAAGGCTGGGGGCAAGGCCAGGAGCAAGGCTGCATCTGGCCGCAGGCCTAGCTACCGGCCCCCACGGTGGCCCAGCTACCTTGGCCCCAGCCACGACTCTGCTTCTGCCCCTGGCCGCGGCCCCACTCGCAGACCCATCCCCAGCTGCGCCCCTAGCCTTGGCTCCCTTACTCCTATCCATGTATGTCCCGTTCCCCACCCCCCTGGCCTGAGCCACAGCCTGGCTCATGGGCGTGAGCAGGGAGCTGCGGACATGGGTAAGGGTGGGTGACCCTCAAAAGTTTGGGGACTGTTGGTGTAAATGCTACACCATATTTATTTCTTGACTGTTTCTTTTCTTTCAATAGAACTGTGTTTTGATGCAAAGTAGGTATAGATCTGAAATGTCCTGATAAAGTCTCACTTGTCTGTTTTCGATCCTTCTGTGGGTTCATTATATATCCTATGAATTATCCTTCTGTACTACGCTGCATCCCTCTGCTTCTCTGAAACCCATTCCCATTTATTCCTAAAAGCATAGGGGGGAGGCAATATTAGCCACTGCCCTGCTAGAAGCTCTTTCTCAAATTTGGCTGCTGGCCCTCCCACAGCTGTGCCAGATGTTTTCTTCTCGTGCAAATTATCTGCTATGTATTCCTGCTGTGTTCCTATTGTTGCTTATTGATTTATCTTCCAAAACAGAGTAAATCTCTATGGTGGATTCACAAGGCTTTCCCAGATTAGATGGGCATTATCCTCATGGGCCTCCTTTCTGCAGGTCAGGGATACAGCCCTCTACCTACTTTTAATCAGAGCCTTGGGCAATTATTCCCTGCCCCAACCCTCACTGCATGGCTTGCCTTTGAAAGGGCCACTGCTGCATTAGTGATCTTTAACACTGAATTAAAATACTACTAAACCCCTCTAGATGAGCCTGTAGAAAATGCCCTCCTGCTCTTTTCCAAGATGTGTCCAAGCCAAAAAAACCTCCCGTGCACCCTGCTTCATCCTGTCAGACTCATCTTCTGATGCTGCAGCATCCCCATCGGGTCCATGGCTGGGCTCTCCAATATCCTGAGCTTGGCCTGATGATATTGCGGGGAGGCTGTAGAGTAACTAGTTAGACATGTTAAAGTCTTGATGATCATAGCATTTGCGGAAGGAAATGCAGAGGAGAAAGCTGAGGGGGATACTGGTTATTGCACGGATTCAGTAGCTGCCTTGCCAGTGCTTGTTTGCAAAAGCGTAGTAGTGTATATAAAGACCAGTGCTTAAGGGGACAGCTACCCAGTGTTGGTTTTCTTATATATCCATATGGTTCTGGATGGACAGCTGTGGAACCTGAGGCCTGGTTTGTGCTGAAAAGCTGGATCTACATAGTTGTCTCATTCGTGGTGGGAGGGGACCTGAAAAACCACACCCCAAACAACGTAGCTGGGCCAACCTGGATGTGTCTACACTGGGCTTCTGTGAACATAGCTAATGTCATTAGGGGAGCTGGTGTTCCTATGCCAATGGATAAACTGCTTTCAGCAGTGTAGGCTGGATCTACACTGTTAGGGCTATGCCGGTAGAGGCTTTGACAACACCCCCTGCCAGCATGCCTCAACCTTGACCGGGGAGGTACTTAGTCTGGGGTGAGGAGGTAAGTTAGCACCCGTGCTCCTTGGTGTGTCTGTTGTGGCTTCCAAGAGAGGCAGTGGCTTTTGTGATGGGAGGACCCAGGCTGAGACCACCTGTAGGCTACCAAATAGTGCTGTGAGAATTTGCAGTCACCAGTGATCTAGGCTAGGATTTGATGTAGACACTCCAGCCTATGGCCAGTCCCCTGAGCCATTTTGTCTCTGGGAACCCAGTGGTGTATTCTGAGTCTAAGGAATCACAAATGAAATTAGTTTGGTCTCAACATAGTTTCGTTAGGTTTTCAAACACACCGCAGAAACCACTCTTCAGTTCTTGAGGCCAATTAGGTACACTGAGGATACTTGATCGCTTTAGAGGGGCAGAGCAGGGGGATAGGGCTCCCCATGACTCCTTTCTGTATGGGAAGCTCGTTAAGCAACAACAATGTGTGTGCCCTTGTGACAACGAAAGGGTACAGCTATAGCTCAGATGTTTGCATAGGCACTAGCTTCCCTCACTAATATCCTGTCCCCCGCAGAAGGGAGAGGAGCCGCCTGGCACAGCTGAGTGGCTGACATCTTAGCATCTGTTTTGCTGAACTGCAAGTTGCGTTTGTTTTTTAATGGATCTATTTTTATCCTGCCACATGAGGCTCCTCCGTGTCATATTTACAAAGCTAAAACCCAAAACATCCTAGCGAAGCTCTCTGGAGAGACATTTTGCAGATTCTCATGCCGCCACATCAGGTTTCGCTTAACAACATCTTGATGCTGGCTCCTATGCCTTCAACAGTGCTTGAGCTGGGCCTTGTGCATGTGAAGTGCTCCTGACGAAGTTTCCCTCCGCTTGAGCTGTTGCACTAGTTGTCCAGGTGTGACCAAAAGGAGATTCATGTTTTCAGCTTGACCGAGATCAGACAAGCCAAGGAGAGTGCTCAGCTATTCAGTTCTCTGTTCTGCTGCAGGCTTCCTGGGACCTTGGGCCAGTCCCTGTCAGTGCCTCAGTTTCCCCATCAGTAAAATGGGGATAATAGTGCCTCCTGGGCTATTGGGAGGATATATGAATTAAAGGTTAGGAGGGGCTCAGATACTGCAGTCATAGGAGCCAGATAAGTACCTGAGAGATCTTGTCTGATACAAAGGTAATGGGCGCCATAAGCACCTAAATAACTGACCTGTGTCTGTTTATCCTGTGCCCGTTTATCCTGTGCCCATCACCATTGCATCCCTGTTCCTCTATCAGTCATAAATAAGCAGACTTGTATGTTCACAGCTCTTCCTTTTTTCCAGTAACAGGAAGAGTTCTCAGGAACTCCCTGATCTTATCCTGCTAGTCTCCTCTTCTCCATCTGAGAGCAGGCTCTCAGTTTTGGCATTATAAAGCATCCCAGTCTCTGCATGCCTACTCCACTTTTAACAAACTGGCAGGTGTAGTCAACTTCAAATCTCGCCAATTTTAAAGAGGTAACGTAGTTTCAGGAACTGCCCCCTCCTACCGGTGGCTGCCATGGTTTTAGAATCACCTTGATTTGTAAATGTCTCCCTCACTTTCTGTCTGCTGTGAATGGCCCACACAAAATGAGGAAAGGGGCTGACTGCTCAAGGGAAGGAGTGTGACAGACTAGACAAATGCATAAAGTAAATTGGAAAACAGAATCATTCCTCTGGTCTGTCAGGCCTGGTGCATGCATTCAGCTGCACCAGTTCAACTAAGGCGTGTTTACACTGTTTTTGTTAAACCTCACTGCAAATGCCTGTGTGGACATTCTTAAGCTGATTTTAAACCTGGCTTATGTTGATTTAAATATTTATTGATATTCAGTAAGGAATCAACTGAAGCTAAATTGAAATAACCCTGGTTTAAACCAATTTTAAAGGGTCCATGCCAGTTTAACTAAACTGGTTTTAAACTGATTTTGGTTAAACTAGTGCAACTTCATGTGTAGACTGAGCTTCCAGGGGTGTTTGAGACAATGGCAGGCTTTCAAAAACACAAGACACTCCTTTCAGATCTCCCCCACTATATTTTCCACTGTATGCATCCGATGAAGTGAGCTGTAGCTCATGAAAGCTTATGCTCTAATAAATTTGTTAGTCTCTAAGGTGCCACAAGTCCTCCTTTTCTTTTTACGGATACAGACTAACACAGCTGCTACTCTGAAACCTTTCAAAGTCCATATCCTTTTAACTTTTTGAAAAGTCTCAAGTAATTTGAGGGCATTTCCTTCCCAGCCAGAGCTATGGAGAGTGCTCAGTCCATCAAGTGATCTGATTACCTGCACATTCGGGGTTGCTATATAATATATATTTATAAGGACTTTAATATAGATTCCTAATTGCTTGTCTCTTTTGATTTATAATACGCCCTCATGAGTGATTGGCTCATAGCACCGATATGCTCCACAGGTGTTTTGAATTGCCCAGGCAGCAGGAGGCATTTTTATAATTCCAGAAAGAGACAAGCAGCTGACCAAGCGCTGAAACACAAGATATGCTGTACTGTAGCTGAATACGATAGCGGAGGTTTGGTCTGGTTGCAGAGGATTCAGAAGCACTCTGTTATGTTCCTGGCTCTACCTCCAACTCAGCGTGGCCTTAAGTATCAGAGGGGTTGCCGTGTTAGTCTGTATCCACAAAAACAACGAGGAATCTGGTGGCACCTTAAAGACTAACCGATTTATTTGGGCATAAGCTTTTGTGGGTAAAAAAAAAAACCCACTTCAGATGCATGGAGTGAAAATTACAGATACAGCCATAAATATACTGGCACATGAAGAGAAGGGAGTTACCTTACAAGTAGAGAACCAGTGCTGACAAGGCCAGTTCAGTCGGGTCCACTCCCGATAATAGAGAAACTGCAGAGCTACAATTCATTTGCAAACTTAATTTGCACACCATTAAGTTGGGCTTGAATAGGGACTGGGCGTGGCTGGCTCACTACAAAAGCAATTTTCCCTCTCTTGGTATTAACACCTCCTCATCAATTATTGGGAATCCCATTTTCTGACTATGGGTGCCATCATATAGCACCTAAGGTGATACCCCACTACTACAGCGCGAAGTTGCCTGAAGCTGCTCGGTCATATGGTTGCTTACACAAAGACTTTGGCTCTGACATCTTCACACCTGGCTGGCCTCAGTGTACAGGCCCACCTGAGACCACCTAGACAAGTTCAGTTACACTTCCTCCTCCGGTTACCTCCTGTGGTGGCTCAATCCTCAAGCAGTGTGCGCGGGAGTGCCCTTCTCTAGGCCCCAACCCTCAATGTCTCTAGTCATGGATGCGTCGGTGATGGGATGGGGGGCGCACTTAGGAAGACGCAGGACTCTGCCTCTGATCTCAGGCAGAACTTCCACTTCACATCAATGTCAGGGAGCTAAGAGCAGTCCACCTTTCTTGACAGACATTCCAAGCCCATCTGGAGGGCAGATGTGTATTGGTATTGACCGACAACATGACAGTGATATTCTGTATAAACAGACAGGGTGGTGCTCGCTCCTCTCCCCTGTGCCAGGAAGCCCTCAAACTGTAGGACTTCTGCATTGCCCATTTGATACATCTAGAGGCATCGTACCTTCCAAGTTCACAGAACAAACTGGCCAGTCATCTCGGCAGATCATTTCACAATCACGAGTGGTCCCTCCACCTCCAACGATGGGGGTTTCCCCAAATAGATTTGTTTGCAACAAAATACAACAGGAAGTGTCACCAGCTTTGCTCCTTCCTGAATCACAGCCTGGGCTCACTCGCAGACGCCTTTCTCCTCCCCTGGAAGGACCATTTGCTTTATGCATTCCTGCCCTTCCCACTTATACACAAGGTCCTGCTGAAGGTGAGAAGGGAGTGAGCATCAATGATCTTAATAGCAGTGTGGCCCGCCAGTATTGGTTCACCACACTTCTAGACCTGTCGGTGGACACGTCGATAACCCTGCCCACTTGGTCACCCAGGACCACGGCCACCTCCAGCATCCCAATCTGTAGTCTTTCCATCTCTCAGCATGGAAACTCCATGGCTAAACCCCTCAGGGCTCACATGCTCAGACCCTGTTAGAGAGGTCCTCCTTAGCAGCAGGAAACTATCCACTAGGGCCACCTGTCTGGCCAAGTGGAAAAGATTCCCCATTTGGGCATTACAAAAAGACACTCCACCCTTACAGTCATTGATTCCCTTTATCCTGGACTATTTGCTGCATCTGAAACAGCAAGGTCTGTCAGTATCATCAGTAAAGGAGTACCTGGCCGCCGTCTCAGCTTTCCACCCCGGTTCGGCTAGTCACTCTGTTTTTGCAAACCCCATGGTGGGCCGCTTCCTCAAAGGATTAGATAGGCTGTACCCTGAAGTAAGACAGCCAATTCCCCCATGGGTTCTCAACCTGGTGCTTTCTAGGCTAATGGGACCTCCTTTCGAGCCCTTAGCAACATGTTCTGTTCTCTACTTTTCCAGGAAAGAAACGTTCTTGGTGGCTATAACTTCAGCCAGGAGGGTGTCTGAGCTTAAGGCCTCAAACTTGGAGCCCCCAGACATGGTCTTCTATAAGGACAAGGTGCAGTTGCGACTGCAGCCAGCCTTTCTCCCAAAGGTAGTTTCGCAATTCCACATGAACCAGGACATTTGTCTTCCTGTGTGTGTGTTTTCCCTTAAGCTGCATGCTAGCAACAGGAAACAAATGCTCCCCTCCCAGGATGCCAGACCAGCATTAACCTTCTACATTGAAAGATCAAAGCCATTTCAGAAATCATCCACTCCACAATTGCAATGAAGAGCTGCGCTGAAGGGGCTTCCAGTTTTGTCTCAAAGGATCTCTTCTTGGAACACATCCTGTATCCGGGCGTGCAATGATTTAGCAAAGATACCTGTTCCTGCGCTGACAGCACACTGCACAAGGGTGCAGGCATCCTCAGCAGCTGTCAAGGCTGATTCCCCACTCTGGCACTTTGAGTGCAGAAGGTGGGGGCCTGCAAGGATTTTAAAAATTAATACTGGCCACTCCAGGCTTGTATTAAACTCCCAAGGTTACAGCTTCTCTCTGACTTCGGATGGATAGATGCTGCCACCACCCAAGTGCAAACACACGCACTCCTTTTGAGAACCCAGGAAGGAACACTTGAGAATTCCTTCCTGTGGGGTACCCTCAAGCCCTTTCACCCCCCCCTCCGCCCCCCGCCTTTGTGGAAAGAGCTGAGGAGGAAGGGAAAAAAAAGGAAATCAGCTGTTGCCTCCAGCTAACTAAACAACATGCACAAACCTCTAGGATGCACAAACCCAGTCCTGTTCTTGAAAAAGGTAAATTTCATTAAAACCAAAACCCATAAAAATGCGTCTGAAATTTAGGCATTTGCCAGATTTAAAAAACCCACTTACAAAATTTAAACATCAAGAATAACCTTTTTGAGGTCCAGCTTTAAAGGTTACAAGCAAAACAAAGGCATCTGAGGTTAGCACAGAGGAGTCCACAAGCCATAAAGAAATAAACCTAATCGTGTCTTGCTAGACATTTCCTGATCTATTTACATATTTGGGTAGTTCTAGGTATAATCTGATTTCCATACCTGTCAAAAAGCTTTTTACAGCATAGTAATAGCCCTGACTTTTCCCTGTTCCCTCTCTCTGGACAACAACCACAGAACACAAAGGGAAAGCTTTTTTCCCAATTTTAAAAAGTTCTAGCCCTCCCATTGGCTCTTTTGGTCAGGTGCCCACTCCCTTCCTTTTACCTGTGGGCTTGTTAACCCTTTACAGGTAAAGCAAGTAGAGAGCAACCACCAAAAGGGATTCCGTAGCTGACTGGCTGGGTGCCCACAAAAGGGAGCTGTCCCCCCTCTCATTTATCATGGCTGCATTACTGGCACAAGTCCCCATTCAAGACATCTGCAGGACAGCGACGTGGTCATCGATCCACACCTTTACATCATACTATGCCATTACACAGCAGGCCAGAGACTATGCCACATTTGGCAGAGCGGTGCTACAAACTGCGGTCCGCTGAACTCCAACCCCTCCTCCTAGGAGATGATTGGGAGTCACCTGCTTGGAATCGACATGAGCAAGTACTCAAAGAAGAAACTGTTACCTACCTTCTTGTAACTGGTGTTCTTAGAGATGTGGTGGTCATGCCCATTCCAAAACCCACCCTCCTTCCCCTCTGGTGGAGTATCTGGCAAGAAGGAACTGAAAAGGTGGCGGGTCAGCAGGGCCCTACATACGCTGCCATGAGCGTGTGATTCCAGGGGCTCCCCAGCTGACCTGATGAGTACCGCAAGGGGAAAAGCCTTCCAATGACTGTGCATGCGGCATGCACATACCTAAAATGGAAGGGACCTGAGCAACGCATCTTGAAGAACAACAGTTACAAGAAGGTAGGTAACCATTTTTCTTCTTCCTCGAGACGTGTTGGTCATGTTGATTCCATTCTAGGTGTGTGCATGCCCAGGCACTGTTGTCGGAATTTTTTGCTTTAGAGTTATCTGTAGGGCCGGTTCTGACGTCCTCTGGAGCCCCGTGCTCATGCATTGGTATATGAGGCGCCGTCGGCCCTACGCACTCTCAGTTCCTTCTTACTACTCATGACGGTTGGTCGGAGCGCCTTCCTCTTGCTTTGCAAGTTTGATTAGCGGTTTCTATTAACCTAACTGACTGTTCTTTTTGTATAAAGTTGACAATAGTTAGTAATTAGTTGTTAGGTCTTAATTGAGTTAGAGTCCCAGCAGGGACTTTGCCCTGGGCAGGGCATGCCCTGGTCCCCCGGCTTCAAACCGTGCTCAGCTTGTAGTAAGTTTGCAGGTTAGCGACCCCCACAGCAGTTGCCTAAAGTGTCTGAGGGAGTTGCGCATGAAAGATAAGTGCAGAATCTGCAAAAACTTTAAGCCGAGGACCCAAAAAGAGCAGGACATTTGTCTTCAAGCCCTCCTCATGGAGGCTGCACTTTGCCCGGTGTTGGAACTGTCCCGCTGCAATTCAACACCTAGTACATTGGTGTTGGTCCAGAGCACCCTGCCGGCACAGAATTCCTCCCGGCGCTGCTCCCCCTCACCGGTGCCCGAGAAGCGCCAGAGAAAGCAGCATGGCTCCCCGGCACAGGGTAAAGATGGGGGGGTGTTGAGCAAAGGACCCTGTTTGGGCCTCTTGCTCATCCCAGAGCTCCAAGGTGGTATCTCTCCAGCTGGATCCCTCAGCCCGCCCAGAGATCCACCTCCAACTCCTGGGAGCGGTAGGGGACCTCAGCACTTGTTAGTACCTTTGATGCCTGAGACTTTCCAAGCGGCTAGGGACCTTATGGCCCCTCCAGCACCACCTATGCTGCGTCCAGCAGTAGATACAGCTAAGGCTCCCCAGTCCAAGGGCAAGCTAGCCATCAGTCCGCCTCAAAGGGCAGTGGACAGTCATCGGTCTCTGGAGCAGAGGCGTTGGTCCCCGGCCAAACGTCCCAGGTCTCCAATACTGCGTTCGCGGTCCCCGCTGATGCAGCGCGGATCACCCGCATCAGGGCACTGGTCTCCATGCTCCCAGTACCCGCCCTCCTTCTGTCAACCAACACCCCGGTGAAGGTCTCCATCCCCCAGATGGCCTTTGGTGCATCAGTCACCACTGATGCAAAACCACTCTTCACCAGTCCCTGCTGCCCCACCACCAGTCACCACCTGTTAGGCACCGGTCCCCCATTCCTCGAGTCAGGAGCCAAACACAAGCTTCCACGCCCCACCCTCCTTAGGCTCCGGAGACCAGCACGGCACCTGCAGCGAACGCTTGGCAACAGGAGTCTGCCACTGATGCCGGCGCCGTATTCTCACCACTCCTCCCTTGCCGTGAGAAGCAACTGGCGGTACCAGGTTCAGAACATGGCATGGATCCTGACGCAGGGCAGGTGCTGATGCCAAAGGAGCCCTTCCCGGTGAGGAAAAGTGCCCCGAACCCTCCCCCCACGGTGACGACATCGCCCTTGTAGTGGGGCCCTGGCGCTAGCCACCTGGGCGGCTTCAGGGCGCACCGAGCCCTCCGGGGGAGGGCGGCTTCCAACCTGGGTTTGGAGGCTGAGGGGCGGGTGGAACCACTGTGCGCTCTTTTTGGCATTTTCATGGAGGCCGCCTCGGCGGGTTGCAGCGCCAGCCCGTGGAGGGGTGTTGGGGATTGCGAAGGCATTTTGGCAAACCCCTTCACCTATGCCACCCACATCCAAGGGGGCCGAAAAGAAATACTACGTCCCTGCCAAAAGGTGTGACTATCTGTGCACCCGTCTGCTCCCTGGGTCGCTAGTAGTACCGGTGGCGAACAAGAGGGATAAGTAGGGGCAGGCTAGTGCCAAGCCTTAAAATAAGGATGCTAAGAGACTGGACCTTTTTGGAAGAAAAATGTATTCAACGGCCAGTCTCCAGTTCCGGGTGTCAAACTATCAGGCCTTGTGGGGGAGATGCAACTTGAACTTATGGGATTTCCTCAGTAAGTTCAAGGACTCCCTGACTCAAGACCTCTGCCAGGAGTTTGCAGCCCTTCAGGAGGATGGCAAGATGGTCGCGAGGGGCTGACTCAGCAGCCCGAGTCGTTGCCTCGGCCGTGGTGATGAGGCAAAGTTCCTGGCTGCAATCCTTGGGTCTATCCCAGGAAATGCAGTCCTCCATCCAGGACCTTCTGTTTGAAGGGAATGCTCTCTTCTGACTGATGCGAGGCTGCATGGCCTGAAGGATTCTTGAGCCCCTTTGCACTCGCTTGGCCTCTGCCACCCAGGTCCTGGGGGCCTTCTTGGCAATGTGCCTTTAAGAGAGAGAGAGACAGGGTTTAAATGCAGTCGCCCCTTTTCCTCCCATTCGCCTGCCCAGTCCAGCTAGACATTCAGGGGGCTCGAGACAGGGGTTTTGGTGATGTGCACGAGGACGGCGCCCCAGTCAGACTCCAGGATCCACCCTCTACAGTCAGCATGGTCTCAAATAATCTCAGACCGTTGGGTACTCAGCATAGTATCCCTGGGCTACACCCTGCAGTTCTCGACCACTCCTCCCTCCCACCCCCCTTCCCTGTCCCTCTTCAGGGACCCTTCTCACGAACAACTCCTGGTTCAACTCCTCCTATGGCTGGGGGCAGTAGAGGAGTTCCCTTGATACTTGAAGGGGAAAGCGTTCTACTCCCAATATTTCATAATCCCAAAAGCAAAAGGAGGACTAAGACCCATTCTGAACCTATGTCGCCTCAACGAATATTTCAAGAAGTTGAAGTTTCGCATCAATGGATCCCAGAGACTGGTATGCTGCTCTTGGCTTGAAGGACCCATATTTCCATTTTCCAGGGGCACAGACGGTCCCTCCGTTTTGTGGTGGGCCAACGCCATTTCCAAGTCCCTGCACTATTCTGCGGCCTCTTGTCTGCTCTGAATGTGTTCACAAAGTGTATGACACTAGTGGCTGCTTACCTGAGGTGTCGAGTGTTCAGGTTTATCCATATCTCAATGACTGGCTCCTCAAGGGAATGTCTCAGGCCCAGGTGCATAGGATCCTCGATCTGGTGCACTCCACCTGTCACGATCTGGGTCTGTCGATTTAAATGAGCAGAAATCATCTCTGACCCCTGTGCAGTGTATAAAGTTCATAGGAGCGATACTCAACACTACACAAGCCGGAGCCTTCCTCCTGGAGGCCCGTTTCCAGACTATGTCCGACCTAATCTCTCACGTGAGGGCCCACCCATTCACTACTGCCCATATGTGTCTGAAGTTGTTGGGCCACATGGCAGCTTGTACTTACGTGGTGGGGCACACACCGCTTTAGCTCAGACCCCTGCAAGCATGGCTGGCATTGGTCTATGTCCCCAATAGACAAGATCTGAACTGGGTAGTCATGGTACGGATCACATCTAGTCACTCCTGAAGTGATGGTCGGCCCCCCGCTCATTGTTGGAGGGAGTTCCCTTCCCGGTCCTGGCCCCATCAGTGACCCTGGTCTCTGATGCTTCAGACGTAGGTTGGGGAGCTCACCTGTGAGTCGTTGGTCACAAGATGATCATGCTCTCCCCACAAACATCAGAGAGCTCAGGGTGGTGTGCTTGGCATTCCAGGCATTCCTGCCTCACCTGAGGGGCAAGGTGGTCCAAATCCTGACGAATAATACCACTACAGTATTTATTATCAAGCAAGGCGTAGCCCACTCGTCAGTCCTTTGCCGAGAAACTCTCGGGTTGTGGGACTTTTGTGTGCTGCATGCCATCCATCTCATGGCCTCGCACCTTCTAGGGGCCAGGAACGTGTTAGCAGATCACCTCAGCAGGACCTTCTCATCTCGCCACGAATGCTCACTCCATCCAGAAGTGGTCAGTGTGATCTTCAGAGTTGTGGGACTTATTCGTGTCCAGGCAAAATAGGAAGTGTCACATCATCTGCTCTTTGTGGGATTGACGGAGGCTCCCTGTCCGACGCCGCCTTGCTCCCATGGTTGGGGGATCCGCTATACACTTTTCCACCAGTGCTTCTAATCCAGAGTCCTCATGAAGATCAAGCAGAGAAAGGCAAAGGTAATCCTGATAGCTCCAACTTGGCCTCACCCGCACTGGTTCAGCACACTGCTGGACCTCTAGGTGGCTGCTCTGATGCTGCTCTGGTCGGACCTGCTGTCCCAGAACCACAGCCAACTACTGCACCCGAATCTAGAAGTTCTGCACCTGATGGCTTGGTTACTGCATGGTTGAATGTGGAAAAGCAGGCATGCTTGGCCAGTGTTCAACAGATCCTGATGGGCAGCAGAAAGCCCTCCACTAGAGCGACCAACCTGGCCAAGTGAAAACTGTTCACACGTTGGGCTTGGACCAAAATCTTTGGCCCAAACGGGCCTCACTCCAGTCAATCCTGGAGTATCTTTTGCATCTCAAGCTCCAGGGCCTGCCTCTTTTGTTGGTTAAGGTCCCCTTGGCTGCTGTTTCAGCCTTCCAGTACAGGGCAGGTCAGTCTTTGCTCATGACATGACGGTCTGGTTTCTAAAAGGTCTGGAGAGACTGTACCCTCAAGTCCATGACCCTGTCCCACCTTGGGACCTGAACCTCGTGCTATTAAGGCTCCTGGGTCTTCCCTTTTGAGTGATTGGCTTCTGTTCCCTTCTGCTGCTCTCGTCGAAGGTCTCCTTTCTGGTGGCAATATCATCAGCCTGTGGTGTCTCTGAAATTAGAGTACTCATCTCAGAATCTCTATACCCAGTGTTCTATAAGGACAAAGTTCAACTGCGGCCACATCCAGCCTTTCTGCCCAAGGTCTTTTTGCAGCTTCATACTAACCAGGACATGTATTTACCTGTCTTCTTTCTGAAACCTTATAAGTCAAATGAGGAGAGTAGACTGCACTCTCTCAATGTCAGGAGATCATTAGCCTTTTATATTGAAAGGACTAAGCTGTTTCATATGTCGATGCAGCTCTTCGTCACGGTGGCAGACATAATGAAGGGCCTTTCTGCTCTGCTCAGAGAATTTCATCGTGGATAACCGCCTGCATCAGGTTTTGCTATGAACAGGCAATCGTAACCGATCCTTCGACCAGAGTACAAGCCTCATCGGCGGGCTTTTTGGCCCAGGTGATGATTCAAGATATATCTGTAGGTCCTCTACCTGGTCATCCATCCATACATTCATGTCCCATTACATGATCACCCAGCTGGCCTGGGACAATGTTGGCTTCGGTAGAGCAGTGTTGCAAGCTGCACAACCATGAACTCTGAGCCCACCTCCAGGGGTACTGCTTGTGAGTTGCCTAGAATGAAATCGACATGAGCAAGCACTCGAAGAAGAAAAACAGTTACCTACTTTTCGTAACTTGTTCTTTGAGATGTGTGTTTATGTCTATTCCATGACCCGCCCTCCTTTCCTGCTGACAAGTTGCTGGCAAAAAGAACTGAGGGCCCAGGGCCAGCAGCGCCTGATATGCTGGCACAGGATCACGGGGCTTAAGAGGGCGCCAGAGCCAGCCCTACGGATACCACTAAGGCAAAAAATTCCGACAGTGGTGCACACACCTAGAATGGAATGGACATGAGCAACACGTCTCGAACAATAGTTACGAAAGGTGGGTAACCATTTTTTCTCCCAAATAGCTGACCATTGCAAATACCATGTGCCTTTTCTCAGTGCCTTTTCTTTTATTTGCATGCATAGATTAGCAGGGGGGAAGAAGCGCTTTAAAGCTGGTGTGGCCTTTGTGGCCATTGTTGCAGTGAGTTTTGCAGCTTTACAGTTCAAATGAGCTGTTTGACATTATGTACCGAGAATCTGGAAAGTGAGCTTGGAGCCTCATCTGGGCTGGATATCTCTAGATACTTTCTGGAGAGCCAAGAATGGGCACTCTGCCTGCAATTCTAATTCTGTGTTCTTCAGGTCCTTTCAAGGGGAGGCCGTGCTTTCCACACCTCTTCATTCTGTTGCTTATACAATGGAGGAACTGTGTTCCCCATCACTCCTACTTTCCTTCTAACCATCAGCACTTATCTGAACAGTGGTTATAAGGACCACATCTGGTCATGAACTCTTCAGAGCTGCAACTTCCTTTTCCAGCTTACACTACTCCATCCTGTGTTGAGTGTGCAGATGCTTCAGCTCTCTGGTGAAAGGTCTGGCATTTTTCTTGGATCCCATTCAGGAGCTGTTGAAAGAAGACTTAAGATTGTACTGTGTCCCAGGGAGACTTCTCTGCCAAGCTTTGGGAGAGAGGAGGTGAAGAGTACAGGGTCTGCACCCAGGTTAAATGCCTACACTGTTCATTTTGGTCCACAAGAACATTGGATGTTCCCGTTTGCTCTAATTAATGCCACTGAAGCCAAGCTCTAGGATTGGTGTTTGTAGCACGTATGAGCGGAGATGGTTCTTCGCACAGCTACCCACACTCCAACCAAAGAGCAGCGAAGCGCTCGTGTTCTTTGTTTTCAGCATCATGCTTAGTAAGTTAGCAGCCGATCTGGCAGGTTACAAATCTGCAAAGTCTAAGCTTAATTGAAGTTTACACTTCTTTTTAATTAATCCACAGTTTTCTTAACGCCTCTTCCCACCTGTGTCTTACACATCTTCATATAAATACTGGAGTGCTGATCCTAAAATTTTATTGCTCTAGAATGTGCAAGCACCTTGCAGTGACAGAAGGAGAGTGGGAAGGCCATGGAGTTAGAATAGCATTGAAATCATAATATGAATGAGATCTTGGGCGGTGGGTGGGTAGTTCTGAGTGGAGATATGGCTTTGCCTTCTCTAACCTTGTTAGCTCACATCTTCTTTCCATTTAGCTTATAGATCCATGAAGCTCTCCATATACAAAATATGTGAACTCTGTCATGGTGGGGTGTCATGCAAAACAGATGTTCAGAGGGTTTGGGAACCATTCAAGAGAAGTGTCATCTTCCTCCAGACGTACCTCTGTGAAAACACTATACAATCTGCTTTAATTGCAGCGCTTCTAAACTGATGTGTAATTCCAGGCTGGAAAGTGTTCGATCTTCGATCTGCAGGATGAAGGAATGTACCTGAAAGTAAATGAAATCTCAAGTAGGTTGTTTTCAGTTCTATGGGATGTCTTCTCTGGCTGTGGAGCTTTGGCCATCTTGTAGTCCACTTAGATTGTAAGGCCCTTGGGGCAGGGACTGTCCTCTTATTTTTGTGCAGCGCCTAGCACAGTGGGGCCTGATCCGTGACTAGGGTGCTCTGGAAATTCAAATAATATATATAGGCTGCTCCATGTTTGGGGTTTGATGTAGAGCTCAGTAAGGTGACCTGGGGAGGGGACTAAAAATTACGGAGGCAGGGCAGCTAATGAAATAAGTAGCTGGCAAGATGAGCTCAAATAGTTAACTTTATGGTAGTATTTGAAGACATTCCAGAGAGGCGTGTGGCTGATTTTTGGCTGGGAATGCTTAGGATGCAATGAAGCTCCACCGCAAAGGAGGTGGAAGAGCCAGCTGAATCTGTACGTCTCTGAAATCTAATTGTGAAAATGACCTTCATGTACAGAGCTTAGACAATGCCTGTCAAAAGCCCTGCAATGCCTCCATGACTGTAACATTCAGCTACCTTGGCCAGGCGTCGACAAAGAAAGAAACCTAACCATTGGGAACTTTCCAAACGAAGCCCTCCAGAGAGGGCTACCAAGAATTAAAGGGAGCATGGGGGGAAGGCATTGATCCAACAGTGCTCTACCCCAGTAAGCTTAGGATATACTCTGATGGGAATGTGCTGTTGTTCAGAACCCATCTGTTCCACCAGTGTGTAAAGTGAGAGTGCTCTTCCCTTTCTGTTTTAGGCACAGTACTCCTAGACACAAGTGGACTCTTGCTATTTATTGAAATATGGACCTTTTTCATTGAAAAGCTCCACGAAACGAATGTGAGGTCTTCTCAGCTGTTTGATCATGTACAGCCGTAATACTACATTTTTCAAAGTTTGCCTTTGTTCCCAACCTGGCATCTTCATCTTTCTCCCTCTTCAAGAAAGAAGGTGAAGCTGGGACAGCTCTTTTTGTTCAAAATTTTGGTTGATATATTCTAGATCTATTGAAATTTTTTTGCATAGATTTGTTGCTGAGAAAAATCCAGTGCAGTTTTGGATAAACACATAATTAAACACTGAAAGACCTTGATAGCTGGCAAGGTACCAAGGTACCTCTGCTTTTCCACCCCCAAAATGGGAGATGACTTCCGCTTTTTCTCCATGTTGTCGTGGACTTCCTACAGCAACAGATTGCTCTTTAAAGTGATATGTTTAGCCTAACTGCACATAGGTGCTTCTTCCCTTCTCCCTCCTGATCAGCATTTCAGATGCTCTTCCCCTGGAGGCACTGGTAGACCCGACGTCACTTGGATTTCAAGGGGAAAAACTGGACCAATATTTGGATCGCCGTGGCTCTGCAGAACACAGATTGAGGGCAAATGCTTGACGGTGGTGATTGCATGCATAAGGCTGAGCTGATTGTCAGTATGCCATGAGAGAACCATTCCTCCTTGACCTCAAATTTTGCTGAGACATGGAGAGGGAGTTTCTCGGTCACTAGGAAAGCTATGAAACCAAGTCCTGAAATCCCACAACAGAACCCTCTCAACAAAATAAAACATTACAATGCTTCTGTGCTCACAGCTGTGAGATCTGGACACCATACAAATGGCATATGAAACCGCTAGAGCCCTTCCATATGCCGTCTCTGCACCATTATGGGGAGCCTCTGGCAAGACAAAGTTACCAACCTGGAGGTTCTCCAAAATTCAAATACCACAAGCATCAAGACCATGCTGATAAAAGCCCAACTACGCTGGGTTGGACACATCATTTGGATGCCTGAACATGGACTCCCCAGAAAAATTTTCTGTGAAGAATTGGACATCGGAATCAGGCCGCCCCAGAAAGCACTACAAGGACAGCATGAAGAACAGCACACCTGTTGGTGCATAAAACGGGATAATCTCAAGAAGGCTGCGTTAAATAGATCAGCCTGGTGACACACAACACTCATATATAGGTGGGCCTTGCATTGAGGGTCAAAGATCAGATCGTAATTTGTTCCTTTCTTGTGGAAGGGAGTCCTATAGCTAGACCAATTCCCAGCACAGGCTCGTTGTGTCCTTGACGCTGTCAGTTCCAGAGTGCGGGAGGAACGCAGCAGACATGGTCATGAGGAGAGAGAGCGGCCTCCTTTAAGAAGGGTCTGACTTTTAGGTCCAAATTTCTGCCTGTGCGATTGAAGAGATGAGTGCCTGATGGGGATCGACTGTGGTTGGGGAAAGTCCTGCCTTGAGGGGTGGAGCTGGCGATGGCGTTCAGCTGGGGTTTCTCCTAGGGTTATGTTGCTGGTTTGTTTTTGTTGTATTGTGTAGACTGTGAGCAGTACATTATTCCAGCAGATAAATTAAAAATCAGCTGATGTGGTGCATCAGCTCTGGGTGACATCATATCCCCCTCAGTGTCCACCAAGGGCATCCACTTTCAAGCTTCCGGATCCCCAGCTGTCAACCTCTCTGGTGCTGAAACATGTGTCTGTCTCCATCCTAACTGGGGCTTTTCCAGACTGCACAGCTCCCTGCGCCTCTGTGGTTTTCCAGCAGGTGAACCTGTCTCAGTAGGCCTGCTTTGCCTTCTCTTTGGAGGCTATAAACAGCATAATTTCCCATAGGTATAAGGTACCACACATTTCTTAAGCAAGCACATTTATTTTAAGGTGAAAGCGTTAGACAAAAGATATTACAACAATAAAAGAATTTACATACATGTTAATTAGCTTACCAGAAATCACCCCAAGTCCAGCAAGGGCTCTCGCAGGTGATCAGTCCTTCAAACCCCACCAAGGCGTTTTCTGTGGCCGCAAGTTCATGACCGCTCTTAATTCAGAACAAGCACCCCGATGAATAGGTCAAGTCCTTCCATCCCTTCCCAGGAAAGATTGGGGCCCCCTTTGGACAGAAGGTCTGGTCTGTTTGCTGGATCTTAAAGCTGGCCCTGAATCAGTTAAAACTCATGCTATTTATCCAAAAGTCCTTTCTTTGCTGGTCTCTGAGAATCCACTCTTAACCAGTATATGTAGTCTCTCCAGAGGTGTTGCATCCTGAGTGAATTTGCCCAGCCACCTCAACCCCACTGTCCTTAGCTCCTGGAGGATTGCAGTCCCCCTGCCCCATGAAATTACATACAATCCCTAGCCCATAACGATATGCAAACATCATTCAGTAAGGCTTGTCCAGGATAGTGCAGGGAATTGCCATGCCTGTCACAGCTTTGGCGACTTCTGCTAGGACTCTAATTTGGATCCGGTAATGAACAGCTACTCAGTGCGGTCTGCAGAGCACTAGGGTGACACGCTGTGTTTAAAGATGGGCTGGTGCATATGGTGTCATCTGCAGTGTTTCTATTTTGAATCTCCTGTGAACAATGAGGAACAACTGTGCTGGCTATATGGAGGGTATGGATATATTTCAGCTCTGGTTAATGTATTCACTTGAGCACGTGCACCTTTGTATTGGAATATTTTGTTTTGGCAGTCTAGTATTATTTATTTATTTATTTTTAAAATCTGGGTCATCTTGCCTGCAGCTGAGAGGGAATACACTACTGTTGTTAACACTTGCTTTCTGGGAGCTGGCCATTAAAGGTTATTCAAGAGCATAGACTGGGATCTCAAAGGCCCCTAAGGGAATGGGTGAAATTCAATGGGAACAGATGCCTGATTCCCCTAGTTTCCTCTGCACATCCCAGCCATGTTGGTGTCTCATTTCATTTCCCCCTGGGATTTGTACGTGTTTAGCTCTTGCCGGCTGGGAGACTGAGCATTACCCAACTTGTGCCAAAATCTGGATCACTGACATGGAGACCATGCTGGCCCTACAAGAAACCATTCCGTAAATTTGCAGTCTTACTTTTCACTATGCTTTTAATTGTGCTTTTAATTGTGTACCCAGCTCAATACAAATGGATTAAAAAAATCATATTCTAAGTTATCATTTGATCTGTTGAGAAGTACCAAAGACTTTGCTCCTCTCTGGCTGGGCTCTTTGGTAGTGCCCTAGCTGTATCATTATGGCCGTTGCACTCGCACACACTCGGGCACGTACACACACACACACAGAGCAGTCCTCTTGCTGGAGCATTAGGGGTGTTCTGTTTTTTAAGCAGCTCCTTCATTAACTTATTTTAAAATGTCCATTTAAACCATTGGCTTTGATGGCATGTTCCAGTAACTGAATAAATTAAGTAAATACCATAGTTCCATCACTTGAAAGCAATCATTATTGGACAACTTCTCTGAACTTCAAAGGTTGAAGTTTTTGGGGTGAAATTGTCTGGGTATCCTGAACTAAGAAGTGCATTTTTCATGCCTCTCCAGCTAACTGGCCTGCCAACACCCTTACACAGTTCAATTAACATGCAAATAGTATCTTATCAAGTTATCACTTGTCTCTCAGTGAATTGGCTATGTGAATTAAGACTTCTAATTCTCTTAAGTGTGTAAAATAACTCTCAGATCCATAGGGTTGTAAAGTGATAGTGCCCATGGTAATAACTATAATACTAATAAATTATACTAGTAACACCTAAAGCCCCAAATAGAGATCGGGACCCAATGTGTTAAGTGCTGTACAAACACACAGTAAAAGACGCTACTTGCCCTGGAGAGCCTGCAGTCTCAAAGGGTGGGAGAGGAAAACAGAGATTAAATGACTTGCCTAAAGTGTCTCAGCAGGTTAGAGACAGAGCCTGACGTGAGGTGCCCTATCCACTAGGCCGCACTGCCTCTGTGCTCACTACTGACCTCTGTTTTTGATCACCAAATGAAAGTATCTTTCTGATGCATGTTTCCCCACACACCTACCTTGTCTCCCAACAAATTCCCTGTAAAGAGGGAAAGGCACTTGTAAGTCAGTGTTCAATTTGGGCTGTCCAGTTAGTAGTTCTTAGGATTGCACTTTGTGATCACCAAATGCTGCAATTTGAGTTGTGTTTGCTACTGCCAGACACCAGGCTGTTCAGTAGCTGCGTGAAACTTCCTGAAGGGGAACATAAAGAAATGAAATCAGCAACACAAGGAATACCTTCATTAATTCAGTTCATGCACTAAGCTCTGGCTCAGCTACTTGAATGAACTATCTATTCAAAGTGGCAGTCGTGTGGGCGGGTGGCAGAGGGGTGTGTGTAGAATCACAGTAAAAATAGAGCTTAGACTACATGGAGAGCTGGTCTGTGAATAGTTTTTGCATTGAATTAACTATCTCTATTTAGAAACTGACACGAATAAATCTGTGTAACCTCCCATGTGAATGTGGTTATCTTGGTATAAAGGTGCCAGACATATTTATGGAAATAACTACCTCAAAGGAAAGGCCATTGGATCATGCTTTAAATCCTCTACCTGACTCTCACTGCCTTCCCCCACCCTGACAGGTTCATGCCATAAGAGTAAACGCATGTCACATGGAGAGAATTCCAATTCCAAGACAGCTGCACTTGTGACTGTGTTCTGTAACTTGCTCTCCTTCCCCGTCCAGGTATGAAAGGCATGGAGTGCTCCCCCTCAACCCCCACCATGAACTCCTACTTCTACAAATTCATGATTAACCTACTCAAGAGATTCAGCAGTGAGCGGAAGCTGCTGGAGACCAGAGGAGCATTCATCATCAGGTCAGAACACCATCTTTCTCCATCTCTTTCTTATACCACAACTTGTGATAAGAACATCTTCCTTCTAGGTGGTGTGTGGCATTTTAGCCTAATGCTTGCCTGGTTCTTTGTGGCCAAAGACCTCTCTGCAAGCCATCTTTGTTTGCCAGTCATTGCAGTTGATATTTTTAGAGCAAATGAATTAATTTTTCACATGTTAAGACACCATATTTTTCACTTCTATCCCCTGAGGTTAAATATTTCCTAATTAAACACTGTTTTCAGATCCTATCTTGCTGAGACACTAACAAAACAGTGGGAGTGTGAAACAGGCTATTCTGTGGGTGTGTGGACGCTCTTTCTTTAGCTGGTGCAAGGTACAGTGTGGTGTAGTACTTGTGTGCATTGACAATCTGTTCAGAGCATTGTCATTGTGAGATGTATACACCCAACAGTTGGCACTGCCTGGTAAAACTCATCACTTTAAGAGAGCGCTTTTAAATGGGAAGGCGAACGGAACTGTGGAATCAGTGTCGTGGTCTCTTGTGTGGTTTGATTTCTGTTTCCAGGGACCTGTAATTAGGTGGTGGATACTGGGAAAACGTGCATTGCGACAGACAGCTGGCAGTGTGTAATCCTTAACACACCAGATCTGGGGCAAGGGCAGCAAATTCTGCTGTGCTTTCTCAGAAATCAACTTGAAGGTCACAGGCGAGGCAAAGGGAGTATTGAGTGGGAGCAGAGCCCAATTGTGTCTCTTTCCTTCCTTGCCTATATCAGAAGGCATCATTGAAGTATGCTCGAACTCAGAACCAAATGAGCATGGAGATTTGAATTCCATGGAACTCCCTCTTCCAGGGCAGGAGGCGGTCAGAGGCAGACTGGATGGATGGAATAATTGCGAAAGGTACACGGTTAAGTATTAACCGTATCGCTTACAAGGAGTGTAGTGATCAGAGGTTGCAGTCCTGGTTAGCATGCTGCTCATGCATGCCTAACCCTTATGTTTGCAGAGAAAACCTTCAAGGTGTGTCTAACGGCAGTGATGTCTGCCTGAGTCCTCTCCTCTGTTGTTTCAGGTCGTCTGCAGAGAGAGTTGCCCCATTCATTTCAAGGGGAAGTTAAGGTTTGAAGCTGCCATTAGATCTCGGTGTTAATTATTCGTGCTAAAACAATTAGCAGTGAAACATCTGTGTACACTAAGATTGTGTATGGGGCATGAGTGCCACCGCTCTTTCCCCAGCAGGGGGAAGGTCTGCAAGGTGTTTTTTTTCACCTCTCCCAGGATATCCCCCACTCCATGCTTATATTACACCTCAGTTCCACTAGATGTCGGATCTCAAGAATCACGGGAGAAACTAATTTCCCAAAGCCTAGATTGGCATGTGCTAATGGCCTTCTCCTGTCAAAGTTTATGCTATGTGGGATTTTTATAACAGCAAGTGCTTTCTCTCTTCCCTGCCTTCTGCAAAAGGGAACACATGGCCATGGTCTGCATGCACTGTGCTTGAGAGGGAGTGGTAGAATGGTCCTGTTTCTGATTAGAGGGCCAAGGCCCGCACTGCACATTGAGAACTATACCAGGGTCTCATTCTGGTTTGGAGACTGTACAGTTTCCTGTCAGACATTCCTCTGAACTATAGTCTGCTGGACTCTTTTACGTGGGGAAAATGGCACGGGGACCAAAGGTTCCTGCATCTGGGCTTGCTGTGCCATTTCCCAATGCGTGGCAGAAATGAAATTGGGCCAGGTCGTGGCAGCTTAATATGCCAGTGCTTTTCTTGGTGACTTGTGCTCCAGAATCCAACCTTCCAATTAACAGAGAAATTAAGGCTCCAGCCCTTATGGCTGTGAAGAGACTCTTGTAACTGATACAATGACGACTCCCTGAGTCTGCACACAGCATGATGCGATATCTTGGAGAGGTATGAACTGCCCCATTGATCTCCGGAGGTGTTAATTCTTGAGCTTAATATATGCAGTTTCAATGCCAGTTTTAACTTTCACTGATTTAAAGCAAGTGAGAAAGGCGGAGGGGAGAGAGTTTGCTGTACTGTCAGTATTTGAATTTGATCTGTTGTCACCAAGACCCACTGATCATGGGAGCCACTTGCGCTATCTTCAGTGCAGTCTTTTCAGATTGTCTTCAGTGTATTTGTTCTTACTTTTTTCCTAAGTAGAGCCAGTTGCTTGACTATAATTGTGGTTTTATATTAAAAATGTTCAAGAACCCAAATAACCAAGCCTTTGCCCAGTGGTTTTCAATCTTTTTTTCATTTGCAGACCCCTACAAAATTTCAAATGGAGGTGAGGACCCTTTGGAAATCTTCAATGTAGTCTGCGGACTTGCAGGGGTCCGTGGACCACAGGTCGAAAATCACTGCCTTAGCCAATTTTATTGTCCAGCGACCAATCTTTACAATACATAAAGCAACAAGTTAATACTTTTCCAATCCTTATAGGAAGCTGTTCTCTTGCCGTGTTCAGTTCATCCTGCACAGAAGGTGTGCTCCGAACTAAGCGTTCAAACTAGCAATATCTGTAGTGGAGAGCTCTCTGTTTGTCACCTAAGACTGAAATCCACCAATCAGCTCTTTGTCTTGTTTTCCTTTATCCACCTATTCCTTCCTTATCTCCCTGTTTTGGATTCCACGTTCCAAGTACTAGTTGTGCTGTAGAGGAACATCCCAGCCTGTCCTGGGACATAGAATTAGTGGATCTTGTCCTGACTGGTTTCATATTTACTAGTGCCAAAGCTGAGTTCGGTTTTGCAAAGTGTTGTGGGATGCTTAGCATGGGCGAACAGAATTGTGGGAAGAGCATAATACAATTCCGTCAGCATAACGTCCCAGCACTTGCATGGAATGTATACCAAGATTAATATCGGATGCACAATGCATGGTAAGCTGGTGTGGGCCATACGTGTTAATGTGCTGTGCAATACATATGTGTTGGCTAGTACCACAGTCCAGTTGTGCACTCTCCCTGAGTGAGTCTGCCTGCTACTGCATAACGTGCTGATGTCCTGCAGATGCCAGGCTGATTCTGGGGTGAAGGCAGGGTGGTAAGTTGGTACCAGAGCACGTGATGTGCAGGTGTTGGACAATCACTAATGTCCTAACAGTTTCTCTTCCTTGCTAGTGGGCACTGAGTTATAAGGATAAACAAAGTAGTTCCCACAAGTGAATCCTTAATAGAAGAACACAGGTTTCCCCATTAGTAGCTTGTTGACCTCTAACCCATGGCATGAATTCAGGTGATTGGCAAAATAATCATATCTTGAAGTTAAGATGCTTTCTAAACCAGTGAAAATGTAACTAATGCTCTGATGCAGGTAGGAATAAGCAAAGAAACTTAGATTATTTTAAAGTGAGCTTAGCTGTGAGCTTGAAGCGTAGTATTCAGCTTGAGGCCCAGTGGTAGCAATGGTTAGCAGAAGGCCACATTAGGCTTAATGAAAGTTTAGCATTAGCAAGTAACCTGGGGTCAGAAGATTTAGCAATATCTATCTTGTGATACACTGCAAGACTGTAAAGCCTTTATTTTGCCTGAGTTCCCGAACTGCATTGTATAGAGAACCTTCTGTCTGCACAAATGCTTACAGCAATTGTCAGAACCCAACCATGGGTAGCAGGAACGGCAAGTATGAACAAGAGGCCAAGACTTAAGAGTGTGGTCTCAGAAACAGGTCGCTGTAAGGGAATAAGTGCATAAATGGGGACTCAATCCCAACCCGTGGCGAGACCTCGGGATAGGATGGTGGCAACCTTAATGCTTACTCCCCCTTTCAGGGGAGCCCTCAGCCCATGGATTGGAGAGTATACATCATGCAGATTCTGCTGCTATCTTCTAGTTCTAAGATTTTGTTTATATTGATTGTAGTATTAATAAAATGTAGTGTGTCTCACCAATCCTCTTCTTAATTAATCTCCAAGTAGCCACCAAAGCACAAACACATTATTAGTGACAAGTGCATGTTGCACCCCAAATTAATTGAAAGGCTACAGCCTTTCTCCTTTCTTTTAATTCCTTATCCCCCACATGTGGCACAGATTCTGTCTGTTTTGATTGCCTGCAGCCCCAAGGACAGCTAAAACTAAGGAAAACTGGGAACAAGCTGCATTTCAGTCACTTGTTGTACACCCTTGGAACCTGACTTGGGAGCAGAGAATGAGAACAAAATGGTTAAATTTAGAAGACTATTTTGGGGTGAAGGAATAACATGAGATGAAAAGGAATTGTGCGATAGAAAGCTCCAAAAAACAAAGTAGTGACTCTTTCTCTAGTGTTGCCAGTGTTGTCTGATCTTGGCAAAGAGGGAGGTCCAGAGGGTCAGATGGAGGCTGCCAGGCAATGTCTGAAATAATCATGGTTTATTTCCTAACCCCCTCTGGTGCTCAGCAATGGCCCCTTGTAGTTGGTGATTATGAAAGACTTTCACCTCTTTTCTACTAAGTCTTCATTTGACCCTGGAGGCTGAAGGTATGTTCTGTGTATGAAGTTCAGGGAATATGACTCAGGTGGGTAGTTCTTCAGTGATCCTAGAGGCAAATGAATTTCTGGCAAGTCACATGTGCAAAGCATCTTCTGTAGGACAGTCTCTGGAGTGATGTTGGCATCTACTCCTGACGGAGGGTCTTTCCTTTTTTCTGGCCAGAGGACAGGTATGATGCCTGGGTCATAGTCCTAGCACCAAAACAGAATGGGTAGTGCTCAGTCACATTATGCCCTGGCTTCCCGTAACCTTGGGAGACTGAGGAAATCAGCCCTGGAGAATTGAACAGTCACCACGGACACAGAATAGTAACATTGCTGACCTTTTCATTTCCGCAGTGCGTAGCTCCACTCCCCCATCCTTCTGCTAATGGCTTTCCCTCTATGGGTAACTTACAGGCCCATAGCTAAATCCACCTCCTGACCGAAGGGGGCATTGCTGCGGGGATATATAGAGTCCAGTTTCCACTCCCCTCAGTGCAGCTGTTGATGCACAGCTCTCCTTAGGGGCCTGCTTTCTTCAGAAGGTGCCTGGGAAAATAAAGTTCAGTAAGAGGAACTTCAGCTCCTGCTCCTTGTCTTCCGGGGCCCCTGTGTGCCTGAAAGGCATGAGGTCAGATCAGCAGGCTGCAGTTTAGTAAAGCCTCTTGCCTTACAACAGGAGGTTCCCTGCTCACTTCTGGCAGGAGCCACAGAAATACCTTCCCTGTTGGACACTTCCCACTACGCCGAGTGCTGGTGGGTTCAGACATCCCCTCTTCTGCCACCTGAGTACACCCTGCTTTGCCCTGTGCCGCCTCAAGTCCAAGGCAGGCCAGCTGCCACAAGGCCTTCAAGGAATCCCAAGCCTCCCACTGCTGCTCAGCCCAACCCCAGAGGCTAACACCCCAGTTAAACGCTGCCAGGTGGGTCTCGCCCAGGCTTGTGCTAGCCACCATGAGAGATGTGCCTATCCTGAGGGGCCAGAGACAACCTGGAGGCGGAGCTGGCTGAAAATGAGAACTGGCCCACAGGACACTTCAGAACAGTTTGTTCCAAAATTGTCTGTACTTTTTTTTTTTTTTTTTTTTTTTTTAACTAAAACCCAAATATTTCCCCCTTGCCTTCCTCTCCCTCCCTCCAGTGACCAAAGGGAAAAGAGGCAGGGGGAAGGCCAGTTTTCATCCAAATGTTCGTGAATGAGAACTCACGGCTGGCTCCACCAGGGAGGAAATCCCAAGCACATAGTCCCCTTAGTAGATGTGTGATTAAAATGTAGGTCGTTACGCGGTGCCCTGTCGACACTAGCCATACCGGTCATTACCAGTTCTGGGGCTGGGCCAGTCACAGCAAAGGAGGGAACTCGCTAGTGGGAAGAAGTCTAGTGTAGGCCCTGCCTGCGCTGACTGTAGAGTTAGTGAAATTGACGCTAGCAGAGAAGAAGTCGTCTGCTGCAGTTTCCACGGTATGCATCCGATGAAGTGAGCTGTAGCTCACGAAAGCTCATGCTCAAATAAATTGGTTAGTCTCTAAGGTGCCACAAGTACTCCTTTTTCTTTTTGCGAATACAGACTAACATGGCTGTTACTCTGAAACCAGAGAAGGGAATGAAAGCCAAGCATTTGGGAGAGGCAAGGGGGCTGTAATCAGTGTTAGCACATACTCGTCTCCAAGGTCAAAAGAACACGTAGGAGAGCAGCCATCTTTATTAAAGACTCAGCACCCCCACTGCTTCCCTGAAGGACTGGCTGCTCCCAGTAACCACTCATCTTCCTCCAGGGAATACCTGAACTGAAATTCCTGATATTTCTTTATACAGCCCCATCTTTGGGGAAGACGAGCCCTTTCAGGCAGCCTTTATAACCCTAAAGAAGCAAAAGGGCACACACCAAACTTCGAGTCTTTGGTGGGGCACCTTTTCACCTGGACAAGCGTCTGTCTCAGCAGGTGGATGACTTCCTTGTGGGATCTCGTCCCTCATCCAGATGTTTTCTGCTGGCACTTGAGCACCCTAAGCCCAAACCCTGTGAGGTGACTGCACCTCAGAAACACAGTCTAGTGCTCAAGACACTGCCTCTCTCCCTTTGAACCCACAGACGCTCTTCTCCCAGATGTTCTTGCATTCAAAGGGGCTGCTTTTGTTGGCCCAGACAGAGGGGTAGGAATCACAGCAGCCTTTTGCTCACTATTGCTCATTGCTTTCCACTGTGTCAGTGGCCGTGAGAAATACCAACCTTCACGCTAACCAGGAAAGATAGACCCTGCCTCCCTCTGCCCTAGCCTGACATGTGGCAAGGAAAGAGTCCTGTACTCACTAGCTGTGGGCTGTACCATTAAGCAAGAACAAAATATTAATATTCAACTACTGGCTTGCTGAAATGGTTTGTAGCAGCACAAATATGCAAAGCAGCTTCCAAAGCATCGCATTTCCCCCTGGATCCATCCAGCTGTCCTTGAAGCATTGAAAACCAGATGAAATCCCTTGCCACTAAAGCTCATCAGACCAGGAGTCAGGTGGGCTTCTGGGCAGCAAATGGCCCCTGGAAGTTCATCTGTGCTTTCACTAAAGCATCATAAGTAGGACGTTGCTCTAATGGGCAGCCCTTAGGGCACCGTGTTCTCAGGGCTGCAGTCATCTGCTCCAGTAAAAACCTCAGGGGCATGTCTTACCCCACATACACAGTGGTTCTTTTTCTGAGCCCATCTGGGGGCTGTGTGGAGAAGTGAACACTACACTTTTTCTACACTTCAGGGGGTTTTGGAGTAAGCGTAAGAATCCATGTGCTCGTCCTGTTCTGTTTGGCATGCTTGATGTTAACCAGGTTTGTTAGTGTGTTAAATCTAGACACTCTAGTAGGTCCTATGTACTTTATCCACAGTAACCCCCTAGGCCAAGAGATGGCTCCTGATTTAGCATTTTGCCTGCCTGTGGGGAAAGGGCCCATTTACCCACATTGTTGGAGCTCTTCACAGATGCCAGTTTTGCAGGTTCGGTAAAATTCCCCTCTGCAACGCACCTCTGCTCCCAAAGGAGCCCAAAGCACTTTCCAAGCTTCAGCTCGATGCACTCTCCTGGGGGATGACTGCCTTCCTCCAGCCTGGGCTGCAGCAGCTGTGACAGCAGTGCCAGGCAGCAGCTGAGGACAGGACGTGAAGATACCAACAGTAATTCAGGGTATGTCTGTACTACCCGCTGGATCGGGGGGCAGCGGTCAATCCAGCAGGGGTCAATTTATTGCGTCTAGTCGAAGCGTGATAAATTGAGCCCCGAGTGCTCTCCCATCGACTCAAGTACTCCACCGCTGCGAGAAGCGCAGGCAGTGTCGACGGGGGAGTGGCAGCAGTTGACTAACCTCAGTGAAGACACCGCGGTGAGTAGGTCTAAGTACGTCGACTTCAGCTACTTTATTCACCTAGCTGAAGTTGTGTAACTTAGATCGGTTTTCGCGGCGGCAACCCCCCCCCCCCCCCCCCATGTAGACCAGGCCTCAAATCCCAGCCAACACCTCTTGGGTAGAGACATACATCTCTCTCCATCCTGATGGAGGTTTTTCTAGGCTGCAAAGCTCCCTGTCTATACTGCAAGTTCCCCAGCAAGTCAGACTGCTTAGACCCCTCCCTCCGAGGCTATAAACGGTGTAATTGCCTATAGATATAAGGTAGCACACAGCTTTTCCTAAGCAAGCACACTTATTCTTAATGTGAAAGCAGTACAGAGAAAACAAATTACAACAATAAAATAACCTACATGCATGCTAATAAGCTTGCCAGAGATCACCCCAACTCCAGTAAGGGCTCTGGCAGGTGATCAGTCCTTCAGTCCTCACTGAGGTTTTTTCTGTGGCCGCAAGTTTGTTCCTAACAGCTGTAAGTCATTCTTCTATCCAGTTTGGGCCTCTGGAAACACACAATCAGCAGACAAAGGTCCCCTCCTAAGGGCAAAGCATCAGAAGACTGCGTTCTTGCATAGTGAGGGGCGGAGGGGTCACATTTGTATGCAGTTCCCCCAGAGACTTCCTGGGAAAACTACCTCACTTTAAAAGTTCATTCTTGTCTGGCCTGTTGTCAGGGTTGCCAAGCCTCCAGGATTGGCCTGGAGTCTCCAGGACTTAAAGATTTATATTTAATTAAAGGTTGTCATGTGATGAAATCTCCAGCAATACATCCTACCAAAACTGCCAACCCTACCCATTGTCTCAGTCCTTTGAAGCTCATAACGCTTCCCAGAATCCACATTAGTCATGTCTCTGTCCTAGAGACAACCCCCAATAGTACATAAATATTTGCCTTTTTAATACAATGAACTCCTACGATACTTAAATGTATTCATTAAGTTAAACCTTATTGAATTCAGGTTTGTCCAGCATATTGCAGGAAATTGCCAGGTCTGTCACAAGCACCTTGGTATCCCCAGTGGTTAGGACCTTCAGCTTTGTCTGAGCTAGAAGATGGACCCTACAGCAGATAAGGAGAGTCCAGTGGCTCTGGGCTAGCCTGGGAGACCTGGGTTCAATTTCTTGCTCTGTCACACTTGCTGTGTAACCTTGGGCAAGTCACTTAAGGCTAGATGCACAAAGGGGTTTAAGCCGCACGTGTGCTGGGGTTTGGGGGATCAAAATGTTGGCTGTAGACACCTAATGTCCTTAGGTTTCTGCTGGTAGAACCCTCTTAGTACCAAAATGTGCTGCTGGGTGTGGACACCTGGGCACTTAGCTCACACCTGAACACCAGCAGGGTCCTCAAACTAGGTGTTGCCTTGCCTGGTGCACCCAGGGGCATGAGCCAGTAGGTGTGCTCAGAAGCTGTCCCTTGGGTTGAGCCCCACACAAGCCAGAGGAAGAGGTGTGGTGGGCACTTGCCTGCGATGTGGGACACCCAGCTTCCGTGTAGACCAGGCTTTAGACTGACAAGTTGACCAAACCTGTTAACCAAGATGCTGTGTTTAGAAAGTGGGGTGGCGGGGGGGCAGGCGTGTTCAAAAGCAACTGGCTTCCACGGTAGAAAACCATCTGGTGCTTGCTGGGCGGAGGCAGGATGGAGCAGAGGCGCTTTTCCCTCTAAGTCGCATGTTACATTGGTTTCACTCTGTCTGCAGAGCTTCCCCACGGCCGCGCTCTCTGCGCTCTGGTGAGCATGGCCAGGACACGAGCCCCTGAAAACCTGCTGGCAAAGGAAGGAGCTTTTGTTTGAGTTAAGAGGCTCTTGCTGACTCTTCAGGCTGGATAAAGGGAGAATTCCCCCGGGATTTTCTTGTGCCAGTTGTAACAGACTGCATCCCCTTGTTTTTAAGGAACTCGAGCTGTCATTACCCCCACAGCTCAGGGAAGGGCAGGCAATGGTGTCACAGTATAACTCGGTATGTAGCAAGCTCAGAATCTTAGCATGCCCCACGCGTAGAACCGGGGCCCAGATCCAAGCTCCTCAGCCTTCTGAGGAAACAGATCTGCATTGGACAGTTGAGGTTGGGGCCCTTCTATGATACTGGAAAGAATGCAGAATCCTCATGCACTGGAATGAATGGGGGTCTAGGGATGAATATTACCGCCAGTGCTTCCTCGTGGGTGGGCTAGGCAGCCTCTCTCTAGCACTGAATTCATGCAGAACGAGTGACAAGGGAATGGCGAGAGCCCAGGGCAATTCTGGAAGGAGCTGTGCAGATTTCCCCTGTTGCTTTGCCCGGTGCATCTACACTTACCCTGTCACGCCATCTGCTTTTCCAGCTCTGGCACCTACCCAGCTCTGCAGGTATACTGCCTCCTGACCTGAAACATCCTCTGCTGTTCCAGTCCTAGGTCCTCATCCCCAGCTCTGCCAGTGCCCTTCAGACCTGCAGCCCCGCCTGCTGTTCCGGTCCTCGCGCCCTCATGCAGCTTTCCCAGCTCACCTCACGCTTGCAGCAGCCATGGGCCTGCGCAGCTCTCCCCAGGCATATCTGCTCTGTCCCACCAGTGCTCCCTGCCTTTGCAACTCTGGGCCCCTTCTGAATGCTCTGCCACTTGTTGATTTGTTTGGCCATTTTGGGATGCACTCCAAATCCCACTGGGATTTTAGGTTGAGAACATCAAACTCATGACATGCTATAGATTTCCAGAGATGAGACCTGCTGTAACCTAGTCTTCTGAGTTAGGCTATGTCAACCCACCCCTTCCAGCCCTGTGCATAGCAACTCACTTTCCAGAGACCCCAGGAACCCTTTCACTGAAAATCCCCTCCAATGAGGCTGGTGTGTGTTTCTTCCTCCTATTTCCCACCCTCCATGGTAATGCATGCAGAACAAAACCCTGGTTTGTTTTCATGTGAACTGTTCCACTTGTACTGGGCAAAGCGAGAGGGAAAAAAACCCTGGCCTCTTTGATAAACTGTGTTATGAACTCAGGCATAATCCAAACAGCTGTGATCTTTACAAGGGATGCTTCTGTGCTGGGAAGCAGGAAAGTCTGTGAAAATGCCCTGCGCTGCCTGCCAAGATGGCTCTCTGGCCGACTGCCCTTTTTGCTTTAATGAACTGTGCATTCTCCCCCACCGCCCCCGTTGCCTTGCAGAAAGGAGTAACTGGAGCATTTTACTTATATCTTTTTTCCTTTTAAAAAAAAATCACCAACTTCAGTGTAATTTAGTTCAGTGAACTGTGGGGCTCCGAATGGTGCAATGTGCAGCCAGAAATGTACTTGGAGCTCTGACTTCCCGACAGGACAGGACAGGGGGCAGCGCGATGGACAAAGTCTGAGCTAGGAATGTGTGATCTGAATTCAGAGCAGTTGAAAATTGTGAGTGCATTGGGGCAGAGGCAATAGAGTCAACTTAAAGGGCCAAGCCACCAAGTTCAGACCTGAATGTTCCCATAGGTCCTGGGGGGTTTGGATGCAGAGTCTTGGTCCAGGCCCACCTCTAGTTTAGACCTGCATGGTGGTAAATTCAACTGCCAAGTCAGTTGCCTTTCCTCCACATTCTTCTCCTCCTTTGATGGTCAGCATGACACTAATTTTCATGAGTGCAGTTTATGTAATAGTCATTAGTGCACTTGGTGACCTGCTCAGTTTCTGTTGACTTGGCGGGGGAATTGGTGGTAATCCGTGCGTTGCACTGATGTAGTTGAAAGTTGGATTCATTTTTAATTGCTCTGCAAGATGACATGAAAAAAACCTGCCTTTTCATGCAATAATTGGGGGACTACAGCTTTGCTAAACTAGTCAGTTCTAGTGATGAATGGATGTTCCTGTTAATCGTCATGTCCAATTTATTATGGTAGCTGGTCAGGAGTCAGTTGGCTGATATCTTTCCATCCCCCTTGCCCCCCATCTCCACAAATTATCCTGCCATACTTCTCTCCTCCAGTGGCCCCCAGCCCAGCTCCCCATCTCTAGCTCTTACCTTTGCATCCACTGAATTCTAGCACTGGTAACCGAAGATAAAGAGCAATGTTTATTAAGTGGCGCTGTAAGGATTGGGCTATTCCTGCCGGTGCACGTGCTGCAAGGAGGTGTCTTTGATGGAGCCTCTCAGACTGATGGGTTATGTTAATTTGTGGCCGGAATTAATTTCTATAAGAATGATCCCGCTTCCTATGATGCAATGGGCTCAGCAGCTGAAGGCACAGGTGACCTGGTGTCTTGGCAGTTTTATGTATCAAATCCTTTGCATGTTAGGGGCAGTGGTGCTTACTATGGCGGGGGGGTTAATATGTGGCATGGATGTTGCCAGATTATTTCTGGAGAACCCTGAGAAGGCTTTGGCTTCTGTCGGGTCACTGGGAACCCCAAAGTGCCATTGTGTTCTCATCTCTGCAATATCCTACGTGGCCACATGGAACTCAGAGTGCATTGTTACTCAGGACCTGACTGCAGCTGAGTATGGTTGCTTATACACAGCAAAAGCCTCATGAGCATAGGGGGGCAGCTCAGCAGGGCTTGACCATAGCATAAGAAATTTACTGTGTAAATGAACCAGACCTGCAAGCCGCGGGTGAGGAGAGAGATTTCTGCAGGGGTTAGAGCTTGCACCAGGGGCCTGTATTTAGGAAGCTGGAAACAAGCAGTGACTCTCGAACCTTCCTGCCCCAGGAGCCCAGCATCACTGCAGAGCAGACCCTTAGTTGTAGGGCTCCCCCAGCCCATGGCAATGCATGAAACTTGGAGACCTCCATGCCCAACCTCTGGAGCTTTGGGACAGGTGCCACCACTGGCAGACTCCGAGAGGAGTGTAAGTAGGGAACGAAAGCCGAGCTGTCTGAGGATTCCTCCAACTCCCCCTCTCTCAACAGTGCCCAGGGAATTGTGACTATGTCCTTTTAAAAATACCTCCAGAGTGCTGTTGGAATAAGCTAACTGTCCTATATGCTCAAGTTGCTCTGTGACCCAGATTACTCCAAGCTGCCTGTAAGAACTGGATATCTTTTCCTTGAGAAAAATGGAAAACACATGTGATCAACATCATTGGAATGGGCTGGGATTAATTCAATTTGGTGAGTGTGTGGAGGAGAGGAAGAGGAAGTGCTGGCTAGGGGAAAAAACAACAAAACCTTTCAAACTATGCAAGAAGTTCTGTGCAGGGCAGCATTCCTATTTGCATGGTTTTGGTGCGGGGGTGGAGGAGCAGTTCTTCCCACTAGTTTTCCTAGCCCCCAGGGAACGCTGCATGGACTGCAGGAGCAGGTTGGGGAATTGGGATTCTTAGCCTGGGGAATTGAGAGGGGGGAGAGAGCGAATTTGACTTGTCCCTAGGGACTGTGGCTAGAACACAGTTTCTGAACAACTGTTCTAACATGGTTCTTTGGCCCCATGCATCCTGTCTGGATAAACTGTGTTTGATTCACCTCTTGTTCACACCAGTGTAACTCCGTTGAGTTCAGTGGAGTCACTGCAGTTTATACCAGTGCAGGGAGAGAACTGAGTCTATTGTAAAACAGTAGGATTGCTGGCTGCAGTGTCTACTCATAGCTCCCAAGTATGATTTAAAGCTACCTTGCAAAATTCTGCTCACCCAGGGCAAGTAAAATGATTGAACAAGAAAAGGCTTCTTTGATCCTCCCTTGTGTTAAGTGTGGGGGACCCATTTGGCTTTGGTTAGCTTGGAAAATGTGCATGGCAGTTGGGGATTGCAGCAGTGCTGAAAAGTCAGGATAGGTGGGGCCGTAGAAGTGAGGCATTAACTATTAAAGTACCAGAGACTAGTATAACCTGCGTCAGTCCTGACTATGCCAGTCATGTGTCATCCTCTGAGTTGCTGCAAATCTCCTGGCTGTCTACTGCCGTCAGTGGAACGTCTAGTTATGGGGCAGCAGAGTGTATTGGGGAGGGGAGGGGAAATCAGTTTGGGAATGAGTTTGTCTTGCCTTGCCCTTGCATGGGGCTCCTGACTCACTGACCACGCTCTGTTCCAGGCCTCTAGGGCGAGGCTGTGCATCTTGGTACCTCTGGAATCCTCGCTGACGACTTGATACGCTGACGCCTTGGGGGCATCTGGTTTTTCACTCTGTGCCTCTTCAGCTCGGGAGGCTGCCAAGTGCACGCTCGCTCTTGGCATTGCGTGGAGCGAGCCAGCAGCGCACAGGAAAGAGGCTGCTGTAGTGAGAGTGCAGCAGCATCCCCATTAGTCGTATTTTCTGCGGGTTAGGGCTAGACTCTGGAGCTTTGCTTTGGGCCAGAACACAGCGCGGGAAAGTCTCACTGCGACCGCAGACTTCAAACCTTGGTGCAGATCGTTCTGCCCCGACTCCCTGATCTTGTTTTGCTCCCCTCCTGCTCCTCCCACTCGTCCAGCAGGGACCTCCTTTCTGTCCCTCTTCTCAGTAGGTTGGCTTGTTGGTACAAGAGCTGTCCCTCTGCTGCTCCTGTCTCGTGTAGCCTGCATGGCTGTGCCGCACTGACTGTCTCCCAGCTGGAACAGCATCTCTGCCCCAGTGCAGTTTCCTGTTGAATTCTGATGTGTTCGTGTGGTTGTATGAGACAGCCTGGGGCAAATCAAACGGACCCTTCAGGCCATTGAAGCAGGGTTTGTGGGTAGAGCAGCCATGCTTGGGCAGGGCGGGTGCATCGACTGCACTGTCTGAGGGGTCCATGTTGCCCTGAACAGGCTCGCAGGGAGGGTGATATTGAGGGCAGAAGGGCTCAGCTCAATGAGAACAGTGGTGCTGGGAGAGGGCTGGGTTGGCTGAGGAAGGATGGCTGGGCTGCAGGCTGGTCCTAGGTGGATTTCACACACTTCAGCTGTATAATGTAATCATCAGGCTTCATGCATAAAGCTGCACTGTGTGATAAGCTACAGATGAGCTCAGCAGTATTGTGCTTGCAATAATGTTTGTTGCTTCTAAACCTCAATACTTTTCTTCAGCTGAACCTGTGGCTGGAGTCTGAAATGTGGTCTGGGGTCTCCTAGAAAAATCTCTTAAGTCTTGTTTTCTGATCTTTTAGAGAAGCTGTTCTAATCCTTGGCTCAGTTTTCTTCTTCCCACCCCAGCCCTGCAAAAGTGTGTACAGATTTATAACATAAAAGGTATGTGTGCATGCATAGCAGTCTCTCAAAAATAATAATCTGCTATTAAGGGGTCTCTGAATAGTCGTTGACATGATTAGATCTTAACCAGGCTGTTGGGTTGAAAAACCCCTTGCTGTAGATTTACAGGGCAGCTCGTAACCACTCACAAAGCAGCTGGTGTGGTCTACGGGTAAAATGTGCGCGGGCCAAGTACCTCTTTCCAGCAAAGAGCATAATGGCTGCACTGGAGTTGTTAGCCTGGGTAAATAAAGTTCTTTAAAAAATGACAGGTTTCAGAGTAACAGCCGTGTTAGTCTGTATCCGCAAAAAGAAAAGGAGGACTTGTGGCACCTTAGAGACCAATAAATTTGTTAGTCTCTAAGGTGCCACAAGTCCTCCTTTTCTTTTTAAAAAATGACACACTCCTTTCCATGAGCGTGGGAGCAATTTTGATAATTCAACTAATATTATAGAACATGAGAAATTCATATTTGCAAGGCGTGGTAACAAGGATCTGTCATTCAGGGAAACTCAAACCTGCCCACCCTGTCATTCTAAGCGACATGTGGGTCCTCAAGCTGGGGAGAGAAGAACCCAAACTCCCTAGTGTCATGAGGAACAAGCCTCGGTTCTTCTTAAAGTGCTTGCTCATGTCGATTCTGCCCACTGCGCCCTCTGTTCCTTCTCACCACCTGTGACGGTTGGTGGGGAGCACCTTGTCTTGCCTCGCAAGAGCAGCAGCGGTTTATCCATTGACTTGTTTAGTTGTTGTTGTTCATAGTTTCATAGGTAGTTAGTTGATAGTCAGGGGCGTCCCAGTTGGGACTTTGCCCCGAGCAGGGCATGCCCCACTCCCCTAGCTTCAAGCCATGTGTGTCATGCAGCAGGCTAATGCCGATCAGCGATCCGCACGACAGCTGTCTTAAGTGTCTGGGAGAAAGCCATAGGAAAAACTGGTGCCACATCTGTAGAAACTTTCGCCGGTGGACTCGGAAGGAGTGGGATATCCGCTTGAGGCCGCTCTTCGTCCGGCATTGGAACCCTCCACCGCGGCACCCATGCCCAGCACTTTGGCCTTGGCGTGCAGCACACCGCCGGAGCCGGACTTGGCCCGGCATCATTCCGTCTCGCCTACGCCAAAGAGGCAGCAAAAGAAAAGAAGCCCCTCAGCACTGAAGGACAGAGGGACCTCAGGCAAAGGACCTGTGTCAGGCTATGCTCCTACTACAGGGCTTCAAGGGGGTACCACGGAGGTCAGACCGCCCCCCAGCCCAGCCAGGGACCTGCCCCCAGCCGCAGGCAGCAGCAGGGGTTCCCAGCCAGCGATGGGGCCTTCAGTGCCCAAAGCGGTCCCGGCGGTTAAGGCGCAAAGCTGCCTGGTTCTGCAGGTGCCACGCTAGGTGACAGATTCGGCTCTGCTCGTGGAACCGAAGGGGAAAGCCATCGGGGTGCTGCAGCATAGACTGGTGGAACGCCCCAGGAACACCATGGGCACATCACTTGGGGTCTCTGGGCCTCAACTTCCCGTCTGCACAATAGGGAGAGCAGCACTGCCCTGCTCGCAGGCAGTGTGAGAGGCTCAGGGCAGAGGAGTACTTACAAGCTGCGTTGGCAGGGGTGGGAAGGCTGAGGCTGGTCCTTTCGTCACCCAAGCAGTGTCCCTCCCGTGTTCACTCTGTCTGAGCTGAGGAACGGACAGGGAGGAGGAGTGAGACCGAGATGCACAGGGCACAGCCAGCCTGCTCTCCATCTTGCTGGCTTAGGTGCCCAGTTGACAGGGCTTTGTAAAAGTCACCACGCAACACTGATGTTTGTCCCCAAGGCCAGGGCCCAGGAGAATCAATGTGCTGCCTTCCAGGACATGTGGTCACCCCACAAGTAAAGCCCCAAGTGCAGTGAAACCCTAGTTAACCACTCCAGCCCTGTCCCTTATGGCTTGACTGTACTCCAGCTTCCCTACTTCATTGGCAGGTTAGCGAGGCCAGAAGCCTGGTAATGGCTGTTGCGGCTGGAGAGGATTCCGCAGAAACAGGCGCTTATTTCTAGCCGCAGGGCAGGGTTGTTTTCTAGTCAGGTCAGCGGTAGCGGTGGGCCTAGTGGCTGAGCACGAGCCAAATAACAGAAGCCTGTTGAATCTCACGAGCAGGCCCGTGTGTTTGAATAATTGGAAGACTAAAGGCAAGAGGAAGCCACACCCCATCTTGCTTTGACGCTCGGAAGGCGGATTTCTGAAGGGAAGCTACGTTCCCCAGACCGCTGCGCGAGGGCTGTGAGGCTCGGGACGTGCCTGGCAAACCAATGAGAGTGACCTCAGTAAGCTGGGTGCAAGATTTTACCCCTCTTCAGTCTGAGCTGGGGAAAGGGCAGCGGAGGCTGCTGTGGCTAAGCACAGGGATTTGAGGCGCCAGCATTGAATCAGAAGGGTTTTAACGCATTGAAACCTTAAGGCTTTTGAGCGGCAGGATGGGAGCTGAGTAAACTCCACTTCCTTCCCTGATCCTGTTCCACCTCCCCTGTAAACACCTGTTGCACCAGCTGACTGCTTGGGTTCTGCAGGGAGCCAGCCTGATCAGCGGGCCAGCTGGCTTTGGAATGGGATATGCTGTAGTCAAGTGCATCCCCTTTCAGAGCCGGTCAGCCAGTGTGCTCATCACTGCACTTTGGACTTGGGGAAACTTAAAGCCCAGCTGGCCTCTTCTTGGCTGGGCTCTAGGGCTGGGAAGCCAGAAAGCAGTCTGCCCCCAGTGCTAGCTCTTCTTGAAGACATTGGGCTGCAGCAAGCTGCAAGCTGGGGGTTTCTGAGCCTTCTCCCCTGGCTGGTATCCAAGACGCAGCTTTGTCAGCTCAGTCCAGTCTCCAGTCAGCTGGTTCTGACTCAGCTTAGTCTATCCCTTTAGGAATCTATCCCCTCTGGTTTTGTATCCCATGCCATTTTCCTGGTCCATCTATGCGTTGTCCAGTAATGTGTCTCTTAGCCCTTGAAAGCATGTAATGCCCTTCTCCCCCATCTCCACCAGCTGCCTTCTGTACGTCACTGGCATTTGCATGGAAGAGTTTCCTTGGCTCTTCAGTTTCCTGATCCCCTCGTTCTCTGCTTCAGTGCAGCCATTACCTTAAAAACTAGGCTTGCTTCCTTCTAAACTGCTGTTCGCTCCTCAGACTTGAAAATCTGACCAGGCTAACTGTCCACGTTATCAGCCGAGCTCTGAGAGAAGGGGAAGTCTGGGTCTTGAGAGACCTGGATTCAATTCCCTGCGCGCTCTCAGATTTCCTGGGTCACCCTGGGCAAGTCACTTAGTCTTACTGGGCCTCAGATCCCCACCTGTATAATGGGGATATTTCCCTATGGAGAAAGCAAATAAGGAAGTGTTGTTATGAGAAGGAGTGAACACAAGAACTAAGGGTCACCAAAGGAAATTGATAGGTAGCTGGTTTAAAACCAACAAAAGGCAGTATTTCGTCACACAGTGCAGTCAACCTGTGGAACTCTTTGCCAGAGTATCGTGAAGGCCACGATACTAACAGGGTTCAAAAAAGAACTAGCTAAGTTCATGGAGGATAGGTCCATCAATGGCTATTAGCCAGGATGGGCAGGGATGGTGTCCCTAGCCTCTGTTTGCCAGAAGCTGGGAATGGGCAACCGAGGATGGATCACTTGATGATACCTGTTCTGTTCATTCCTTCTGGGGCACCTGGCATTGGCCAGGATACTGGGCTAGATGGTCCTTTGGTCTGATCCAGTATGGCTGTTCTTATGTATTTCACAGGGGTGCTACAGAGATAAATATTGAAAGATTGTGATGTGCTCACATGTTATGGTAATAAGGCCCAAACGAGCTTATGATAGCTAGCCTTTGGCTCCCCAGTGGGAGAGTTGGAGAATCTCTCTTGCGACCGGAGGGAGGGATAGCTCAGTGCTTTGAGCATTGGCCTGCTAAACCCAGGGTTGTGAGTTCAATCCTTGAGGGGGCCATTTAGGGATCTGGGGCAAAAATTGGGGATTGGTCCTGCTTTGAGCAGGGGGTTGAACTAGATGACCTCCTGAGGTCCCTTCCAACCCTGATACTCTATCATTCTATGACACTAAGGCCTTGTCTACACTAGTGGGGTACCCCGTAGGCTGTGACCACGCTGCGATGTGTAGCTATGCACAGCAGTGAAAGGCTCTGGTGGGGGAGGCTGTGGGAAAAGACTTAAGCAGCAGGAGCTGTGCTGGAACCTTTCCCTGCGCTGGAGAGAGGCAGCGGCACGCACCACTGCTAAAGATAGTCGTGTAGATGTGAGAGACGCTGGTTGGGCATGTAGAGCCCCATCTACCTGAATGTTCTGCCACGTCTGAGCCGTGCCTCACTGGCTACACTGCTCTTTATACCTGTGCTGGGGGCATGCAGTGTATGTGCTCTAGATGCCATAAATGCAGACATAGCCTCGCTCTACTCCACAAATCCTGGTTGCTCAATAAAAATCCCCCAATTTTTGGCCAGTGCCAACTGTTTCCTCACATATCCCACTTGGGTCCTGCTCACTTCTGCCATTGCTTGGTAAGGGACTAAAATGTACCAACTTTACACCTCCTTTTTCTTTCAAGTACAGCCTCATCCCCTATCCAGGTCTACACAGTGGCTGATGTCCAATCTCCTGACTAACTCTCCCCTCCTGAGGTCCCTTCCAACCCTGATATTCTATCTGTCCAGTCCTTGGAAGGCCAATTGCTGCTGCTAGCCACCACAAGGGAGTTGGGCAGACTTAGTGTATAGCTGAGTGCACCACTAAACAGTATTCTCTTCTCCCATCAAAGTACTTCACCATCCTTTGCTGGGCTCCCCTTGTTTACCAGCTCATCTTCCGTGGATTTCCTGGAAACTGCCTCTCATTCATCAGCTCTCTGCACTCCCTTCCCTTGGTTGCTGTCCTCTGTCATGCTATTCTCTGCTGTATCTGACATGCTCCCCTGCAGCTCACGCGGATGGTGGGCCCTGCTCTCGCAATCAGAATGGCACTGGCAGTGACCCTCACAGCCACTGATATTTGAGGGTTTATTAGTTCCCCCTCGATCCTGCTGTAAGATCTCTGCAACCCACGAGGATGATTCACTTCGTCGTCTTCCTGGCTAACACCAGCACTAGCCATTGAATGCATTGCACTGTTCCTATTGCCAAAGTCCACAGCCTCGGTTAGAACTGATAACTGATTCTCTTGACAGTTTTCTTCATTTTCCAATTCCCTGAATGCTTTGTGTCAGATTTCTTCCTGCCACTCTGAATCTCTCTCTCCCCTCCCATAATTTCCTTCGCTGGCTTCCTCTTTCCTCATCAACATTAAATTCGCCTCCTCCCTTCAAGCTGGCGTAAGAGATGGACTTGAGCCAGAACCCCACATCCCCCAAACTTAGGGGAAGCTGTACATCTCAGGCCTGAGGCTGCTCTGTCCCACCCCTGCTTCCAAATCTGCTTTCATTCCTCTCCTGTGCGTCAAGTCCTTAGCTCTGTCCAACCCTGTCATAGTGGTTCCTTTGTCTATCTCCTGCCCTCTTCTTTGTGTCATTCATGCCTTTCTCTTTGCCTTCTGAGGTCGTCACTCTAGAGTACATCTGCACGGCCTGCGGCAGCCAGCCTCTGGGCCCGGGTCACTAAAAATAGCTGTGCAGACCGCACTTTTCAATGGCGGTCAAGGCTCTGATGCCCACCCTCATCCCTAGGCTTCAGAGCCGGAGCTCCAGGCCTAGCCACAGCATCTGCACAACCAATGTTGGAGCGCAAGGCCTGGGCACAAGGCTCACTGCCGGGGCAGGGTAGCCACCCCCTTAGGGTACCAGGTGGCCTCTCTCCTCAAATCCCTCCTTAAAACACTCTCCCCTGGCTTCACCTTCCAACACATCTCCCCTCCCCAGCGTGATCTGCTTCCAGTCTGACCTCTTCCAGCGCTGGGCTCCCATGCTGTCCCTACGGCCCTTCTCCAGCGAGTAGCCAGCATGGCGCCACCATGCACCTCTCCTGAACTTTAACGTCAAGGGCATTTCAGTTCCTTCACGCTGATCAGTGCCTCTGGCCGCTTGAACTTTAATACTGCTGGGCTAAGGAGAACATGTGCAATTCCCCTTGAACTGGAGTTAACTGGCTTAAAAGCCAGCCCAGACACAAGGTTACTACAGGAGCAGGCCTTAGGGAGTGTTACTGAAAATGAAGGAGATGGTCTTCATGTTAGCCCCTTTGCAGATGTGGGGGAGCCCCCACTATTTCCCTGCTGGGCTCAAGATGAGAAACTGGAACTCTTTCACAGCTGTGTGAATACACTGTTTCTTGGCCCACGCTGCCCTAGGACAGCAATCTGCTCCTCGCTCAGCAACGGCAGTGGGGCGTTCTCTTAAAAACCAGGACAGCTCCAAGATTTTGCTGAGTACATTGGAGCTGTTTGGTGATGACAGCTCACTTAAAGCCTTTAATAGCTAGACTGTGGCCCCTTCCTTTTGTGAAATTCTTAAGTCATTGGCCCTTCTCATGCTGCATCCAGCAACCCCCTTTCAGACACACCCCTAAAACTGGATAAACATCTGAGTATGAGCTGTTGTTACACTGGCTTGCAGCCAGTTCCTAACTGATTTTATTTGTAATGAAAGAAATTGTATGAGTGGAAATAAGGAGCTTGTCAGTTTTCTTGAAAATTAGGCCATAGCTATCAGCCTGAAAGGAGAGCATCCATCTCAAAGGAGAAATCTACCAAGAGCTGCTGCTGCCTAACCCTCTGAAGTATCGGTAACAACCTCGCGCCTTGGAGCGGAAAAAGGAATGTGGAGCGAGGGAAGAGCTTGCACAGTGATTGCAGCACTAACTTGAGTTAAAAGGTATATGGAGGGTGATGCTTCATTGAAGCCATCCCTGTTAGCAGGGATGGCCCAAGCCGTTCGGGATGTTATGAGCACTCAGGGAGCTGAATTGCACGTGAGTCAGGGGCCTCTGGGCATGTTCTGTGCCTAGCATTCACCCTCAAAGGCACGTGCTGTAATGTTGTGCGTCTGTTCTTCCCTCTCGAGGCTAGACTGCTGAAAAGCACAGGGTGGCATGTCCTGCTCTGTGGAACCTGCAGCCCCTCTGAATTACAGCGCAAGCTGAAAAGTGCCTCTCCTTTTTCAGTGATAAGATTGGCATGGACTGGCTTTCCCTAGCTGTGTGTTGTGCCATGACACCTGCAGACCTTTCACCTTTTAACCCTTCACCGTGACCTTGTAAGAACACAGTGGGGTTCTCAGTAACATAAAGTCTGAAATCCTGTCCCCTGGGTCAGGGACAGATATTGCTGAGTTAAGACCTCTGGCTTGCTGCGTGAAGACATCTGGTTAAAAAGCAGGGTGGTTGACACAAGCTCCCAACAGGGCTTGGAGGTAACAATTGTTTAGTTGTTGTTCTCTTTCAGATGAGTCTCCTGTAGAAACAGGTTTCAGAGTGGTAGCCATGTTAGTCTGTACCAGCAAAAAGAACGAGGAGTATTTGTGGCACCTTAGAGGCTAACAAATTTATTTGAGCATAAGCTTTCGTGGGCTAAAACAGTGGGTTTTAGCCCACGAAAGCTCATGCTCAAATAACTTTGTTAGTCTCTAAGGTGCCACAAGTCCTCCTTGTTCTTTTTCCTGTAGAAACGTAGCCATTCCTACTGCTGCTTGCATGATCCCTAATTGTTGGTCATGATGCACTTCTGCCTTGGGTAACTTTGGTCATGTACCATTTCTAGTTTATCCTTATTTTTGGATGGTGGGGGAGATCTGGGGCACAGCACTCCTGGGCGGCAGGAGGCAGATTTTGAACACATTTTCAATGTACTTAAATCTCAAGGCACTGAGACTGTGCAAGGCTGCTGTAGCAGCTCATCAGGGCATTGGGCCTGATGGCCCCTCATTGTATTTTAGCTTTTCTTGGCTTCCCTCCACTAATCCCTGAGTGCATCAGTGGCAGACTTTCTTCTCATTTCCCTCTCCCTTTCCCTCTCCTTAATACAACGTGCTCGCTCCCTTTTCTGGGGAGTACTTAGCTGTGGTTGTTTTGCTGGTCTTGTAATTATCTAGAGGTGTTGAATATCCAAAACCTTGTTTCGTGGTAACTTCTTGGGAGAGCACTGCTGTGTGTTAGAGACTAACAAAGTGCCTACTTGGGTGTCCGTAAGGAATGGCAAACACTCAAACACAGGAAGGTCTTCCACAAGGACTTGGGATGGCTCAGCAGGCTAGCCAGCTTCCAGAGAACTTTCAAGCCAACACTTGTTAGCAGCCTGATACAGCATCTTCTCTGATCCCTGGCTCTTTTAGCCAAGAGGAACACAGCGACTTGCCTGAACTCCACTTAGCTGGTGTGCATACGCTGCTAGGAATTATCCCTGAGGTGTTGGACTGACACTGTAAAGCACATGTTCAGCAAGATCTTCCATGAAGGAATGCCTAATTCTTCTTTCTCAAATACTTACTAAAACAAGCTGCTGCCTCCTTTGAGCTTTGACTCTCATTGGAGCCTGGTCCTGGGCAATCAATTTGCAAAGGCGGAAAAGCTGTGCTTTGAGCCCCAGCTCTGCCACGTAGTTCATTCTGATGCACGCAGAATCACATCCGTTCCATAGGTGATTGCTGTCAGGTGGTCACAGTTTTAATTTATCTGGCATTTTACAAAGTCTCAAAGCAGTTTTCCAAGAGATCATCCTGCAGGTTAAAAATCTAGATGCACAGTCATGGGGTTGCCAGACAGGTCGGAAACAGCTACAATGCCCTCCAGCCCCAAAACATTAAAATGGGCCCATCGGCTGGCTCCCTGGGTGAAGATGATAAGAGTGAAGAGTGCCCCATAACTAGGAACGACATGCTGATGCAGGCAGCAATCGAACTGAGCACTGGGATGCGGTAAAAACTATGCTGTGTAGGAGGTGCCGTGTTACGAAGTGTGTGCAGCAGGTTCCCTCTCATTTTCCCCACCCGTGTGTGGAATCAATTTTGTTATGTGCATCAAAATGGAGGTGGTGTGTGACACGTCACTTTCACATTGGTGCACATAAAATTCATGTGGTGGGGGTGGGGCTGAAAAGTTCAGAGGATGCTCTGGGGCTACAGCGGGGAGAGAGGACTCACCTCAGCTCTCTCCCCACAGCAGCACCTGGACTGGTGGGGAGAAGCACCTCTCCCGCCGTGCAGCTCCGGGGCTGGGGCCACAGGATAGGCGCCCCTCCCCCAGCTGCCGGGGCTGGTCCGGCCAGGGCTGTGTTCTGGCCGTCCCTCCCCCGGTCCAGTAGCACTTGGGAATCTGCCATGCTTTGTGGTATCGTAGAATATCGGGGTTGGAAGGGACCTCAGGAGATGATCTTGTCCAACCCCACCAATCCCCAGTTTTTGACCTAGATCCCTAAATGGTCCCCTCAAGGATTGAACTCTCAACCCTGAGTTTAGCAGGCCAATGCTCAAACCACTGAGCTATCCCTCCCCCAATGAAGCTATCCTTCATTCTGCAGCCAGCAAGTATGTCCTGGAGCATCGAACTCCCTGCCTCTGCAACGCTCCCATCTCCTAGCACTCAATGTGTAGGGTCCCTGAACTCCAGCTCTCTTCAGTGCTTTGCTTTTTGCATTGACACAGCAAGTGGTGAGCTTGGGAGCAGTGCACTTTTAAGCAGACTCAGCAAGGATAAATTGCAAAATAACAAACATCCAAACAAAGGTATTTTGCAATTGTAGTCCTACTCCCGCTGTTCCCCTCCCCAGTACGTAGTGCATACCTCTGCCTTCCACCTTAGCTCAACTCCGTGGCTGTGTATAGGCTTGGAAGGGTCAGATTTTTATTGGCAAACATCCGAAAATGTTGGTTTCACTGTACACAAGCAAACCTGTGAAAAAATATTTCCATGGACAATGATCAAATTTACAGAGGCAAAGTAAGTTCTTAAGATACATTTTTCTTATTGCAGTTTAGGAATATTTACTTTGTGTATTTTGACATGTGATGTGGACAATTTGTTTTAATAGTTATAAAGCTTTAATTTTTTGAATCTCAACGTTGGCTGTCATTAAATAATGGTCTGACCCTCCCCCCTCGTAATTTCACGCAATTGTGGAAAATTTAAATTGATCTAAAAAAGCTTAAAAATAAACATGGATATTATCCATCAAAATTTGAGAAAAATAAACATTGAGTTCTGCCAAGCCTGTCCGTCTGTCTGCTGCAGATAGGTGTTCTCTCTGAATCCCTAACTCTGGTGTAGCACTTTTTATCAGTAGATCTCAAAGCACTTAAAAAAAAGGTCAGTATCATTATCCCCATTTTACAGTTGGGGAAACTGAGGCATGGGGAGCAGAGAAGGGTTGTCCAAGGTCACTCAGCAGGCTAGTGGTGGAGTCGGGAATAGAATCCATGTTTCTTGAGTCCAGGCCAGTGCTCTGTCCACTAGGCCCACACTGCCTCCTTTACAAGCTATCAAACACAAGCAGGTATTGTCATGAATCCTTTAAAGTGTGTGTGTTGCATTTCTGTAGCTCCCAAAGTGTTTTACAAGCAATGTGCAGCACCACTGACTTGCAGCCCCAACCCAGCTGGCCGGGCTAACAAGCTGCTTCAGAACATGTTGCTTAGCAGTGTGCGAAGGTTGTTGGATTAAAAACTCTGGGATAAACATACTCCTGTCGAGTGCCATCTAGTATCTGCATCTAGCAGACAGGACCTTGGTTTTTAAAGAAGATGCCCAAAAGACCATATATGAAATTCAGTTTCCGACATGGAAGAATTAAGAGCTAACTGGATCTGTCAGGATTTGAACTTGTAGTTCTCTGATCTGGGTATTTCAAATGTTACATAGTACTAGGATCTCTAATCTATCCCCCTCTGGTCTTAAACTTTAATCACTGCAAGCAAACTTGACATTGAGTATCTCTCATAAATGATATGAGGTAGTCAGCTCTGCATACCAGAGGTTCTCAATTGGGCTCTGCAGAACATTTGGTTGATAGCAAAGAGGAGCTTGGATGCCTGTAAAAGCAGCTAGAAATAAGGAGGAACCAAATTAGCTGCCTCCATCCACTGACTAGAGGCTGGTGCTCTGAAGAAACAGAAGGTTCTTTCGGGGACTGGCGCTGCCATCTGGAGCATCCATGGGAGCAGGAGACCGAAGTTGCCAGCAGAAGAGGAATGTCTAGGGGAGAAGGAGCAGCATGTGCAGTGGAAAGGAGGAGGTCTGAATGCAAGGACTGGGAGCTGCAGGGGAACAAAGAGGAGACGCAGCAAAAGGAGGTGATGTAGCCACTTAGTGCACTATGTCATGAAATCATTAACCTTTTCCTAGAGTCATTTACCTTGAAGCAATTGCCAAAGTGTTATTCTGGCCAGGAAGAGGAGATGTTCCTGAAGAGGGAGCACCCAGGCACTGTCCCTATATAAACTCAGCTCCCCGAGTCACTAGAGTCTCTGTGAAAGTGCTTTGAGGGGAGAGCAGCAGCCCTCCTCGGCGGTGATTCTCTCCTCCTCATTGTTCTCTTTTGGTCCTGGGGATCCCGGGTAGGGCGACTTGTTCAGCAGTTCTTAAGTTAATTCTTCCTCACAAGCAGACATGGTGTAGGAGGGTTCTTTCATGTGTAGCAAACCCGCCCCCACCCCGTGTGGAATGAGTTGAGCCACCTAGGAGAACATCTCTTCCCCAAGCCGTTGGGGCTCTGTCTCTCGTGGGTGCAAGTAGGGCTCTTCAGTGCTTACAGGGTCTCTGCCCCCCATCAGGGAGTCCCACTCCTCTCCACATCAGCCTGGCAGCTCCTGGCCTGAGCCCACAGTGGAAAGACTCCCACAGATTTAGCTGTGGATTGCTTCCAGGCCCATCCCTCCCCCTTCCATTTGACACTGATGGCATAAATATTACAGAACTGAACGGGGCCCATGGAGAGGCAAAGCTCTTTACATGCAAGCGAGGGCTGATGTATGGGCCTGCCATTAAGGGGCAGCTGGCTGGACAAGTCCCCTCTCTGCTAAGGATCTAGACCACCTCAGCAGCAGGCAGGCAATAGTTGCTGCTGAAGAAGATGGGCAGCTGCTTTGCAAAGCACCAGCCCGAAGATCCCCGCCCAACAGACAGGGAGGACAAGCCACAGCTTGCTTCTTGCCCTCCTCCAGCCTGGTCAGGAGCCAGGACAGATGCCCACAGCTAGGCTGGGGCAAAACTTTTGTGGCCATGTGAGACCCTGAGCTAGGAGTGGCTAGCCCAGCATGGAGTCTCACTGGCCTGCTCAGCTGCCATGTAGAGCCACTGGGGAGCCTCTCTGCTCCCTGCCAGCCCCTTCCCCCAAATCAGGGAGAGACAAGGAGACTGTCCTGAGGGCTGGGGAGGGGGTGGAGTCTGGAGAGACTCAGCTGGTTTCTTTTCCTTTCTGCTCTGTATTGGAAAACCAGCTTCCTCTAAACCATCGACTTATCACTGCTCCAGCCATGAATATTGCCCTGGGTGCATCTCTGACCAGCGCGGTTCATTCTCTTTCAGGCAGGGGAAGGCAGGAGGAAGTGCACTTCTGCATGTGTCTTTCTGCTGTCGGTGGCAGCTGTCATGGGTGGCTCGGACCTGGCCCACCGGCAGCACTCCTGTTGGACGTGATCCTGAGCAGGGTGTTGGTGAGGCTCATCCAAGGTGCATAAACTTCAGCAGCCATGTGATAAATGGCCATTTCTGTAAGGACATTGGCCACGTGCTGGGGTGTGTCAAGGTTCCAGGGCCTCAAGGAAAGGAGGTGCTGTGTATGCTGGAAGGGAAGGAGTTTCGCTACAGGCCCCAGTTCTCTGATGGCGAGTGGGTTATGGACAGTGAGCGCATGTTAAAGCTTGGAAATATTGTGGAGAGGAAAGTTAATCTTTCCTTCCTGAGTTCAACTACCCACCTCTGAACTAGGTCTCCAAAGGAGCTACTCACTGTTTCCATTGAGCATCTGCCTTTGATCGAACGCTTTTATTCTTAGTTAACCTGACACTGCAAAGAGTGAGGCGTAAGGTGTAAGAAGCCCAAGGGCTTAAATATCAAGGCATCAAAATGCTGTCCAAGAGCTGCATTAAAGAACAGAAGCACTGCCATGGTCCTGGATTTGGTCACTGCCTGGCATCTAGTTTGATTTCTATCCATTCTGGGAAGTCCACAATTACTTCATGCTCCTGGGGCCCCCCAGTGCCTCCTTAGCAAGGGCCCATTCATCCAGAGCACATTGCTCCTCTTGGGTGGCTCACACTGTTAATCTTCCCATGCCCCAATGCGTGTAGCACCTCTCTTCTGGATACTGTGCTGTGGGAGCTGGTGGTTCTTGTCCTGCCCACTCGCTGGGGTCCTGTCCTTGCCTCTCTTCCTGCTGCCCATTCACCTCCTGTCCATTCCTGCTCACTGTCTAATTCTTCTGTTTATCTACCTGTCTGTAAGGGGGTAACAGTGCAACAACGTCGGAGGATCTGGCCACTAGGAACCTGAGCATGGTCTGCTCAGCACGTGACACCCAGCTTGAACTCGGCATCTGTGCTCATATGGGGAAGTATCTAATGGGAGACTCTCTTTAAAATGCAGATCACTGCATGTTCCCCAAGATGAGGGTGTGTGACGAAGTGGGCCTGTTCTTAATGTTTCCTCCGAATATTGTGGGGGTGCCTCAGTTTCCCCTATGCAGTTCTTAAGTATCTAGGGGGTGGGGTAAGGGTGTATGATCATTGCAGAGCCCTAGAGGGCCGGTGTGTGCAGGAGTCTGGACACAGAGAATGGCCGACACCCTGTTTCCTGGCAACTGATGGCCTGGGCCCTTCCCCCCTGCGAGGTGAGAGCTAAAGGGTTGGAGAACAAAGGAATCAGGTGACCACCTGGCCCGGGAAAGGAACAAAGCCCAGAGGAGGAGGGGCTGGAGGGAGTTTCAGTTTGGGGCTGGCTGGGACATGGAGTGAAGTGCAGACGTGGTTGTCTGGCTCACGGCCCCCCCAAAATGGACCCAGCTGAGGGGTCCCGTTCTCTGCACCTGCAAGCTCTGTTTTAGACCATGTTCCTGTCGTCTAATAAACCTTCTGTTTTACTGGCTGGCTGAGAGTCACGTCTGACTGCGAAGTTGGGGTGCAGGACCCTCTGGCTTCCCCAGGAGCCCCGCCTGAGCGGACTCGCTGGGGGGAAGCACACGGAGGGGCAGAGGATGCTGAATGCTCCGAGGTCAGACCCAGGAAGGTGGAAGCTGTGTGAGCTGTGTGTCCTGAAGACAGGCTGCTCACAGAAAGGCGACTACCCCAGAGTCCTGACTGGCTTCATGGGGAGCAGTTCCAGAGCATCGCCCAGGGACTCCGTGACAACTGGTGGCAGCGGTGGGATGTACTGCACCCCGTGGATGGCGCTTCCTGCAGCAAGTGACTGGGGAGCAGTAACACGAAGGGGGATTGCCGAGGACCAGGCCTGCTGAAGGCTCGGAGAGGAGCGGTTTCGGGGGGCGGTTAACCCCTGGGAGTGTGTGACTAGCGAGAAGGAATTTTGCAGTAACAGGGTTCCCCTGGGGATTGCAGTGACCAGTCCAAGGGGCGGAGGAGTCTGCAGCTCGACCCTGGCAAAGAGGTGGTGACCTCGAGAAGGGCTGGCACACTAGGGGTTCTCCCTGGAAACCGTGGGCAGCTGAGAACACACGGGCCTGTGAGTCCACAACACCTTGGGAGGAGCGGAGTGATGGTTTGTCCCCGTCTCCTTAAGAAGGACATTGTAACCCTGTGCAGAAAGAGAGGGTTGAGCGTTGGAAAGTTCACCAAAGCAGAGTTAATCATGCAGCTGGAGGAGGATGACCGCTGTAAGGAACAGATTCCTGACCCCCAATGGGGCTATAGCAGGATCTGGGAGCAGCTGGAGTGGGAGCCAGGCATCGCCAAGACTCCTGTCCCCGACCAGATGGGGGTCTTCACGATCGGGTTCCCCATCGGGGGATCGGAGACGGACGGGATTGGAGCTGAGTCCGAGGGAGCAAGAGGATCGTGGGAGACAGCGAGAGCCCGAGAAAGAGCTGCAGAAGCAGCAGCAGCATGAACTGGCGGTGGGGGAGCGGAGAGGCCTAGGGGACCTCCCCGGGGTGAGTGGGGATAGACCCCGGGGGGCCAGTTCCACAGGGAACCTCGAGACTAAATTGCTGCCCCTAGTTAAGGAGGGGGGGGGTGTGGATGCCCACCTCACTGCCTTTGAGCAGGCTGGCGATTTGAACCAAGGGGACCCTGCGGAAAAGCCCCGGTGTCTAGCTCCCTTGCTGGGTCCCAAGGCCACAGACTCCGTCAGCCAGATGGGTGGGGAGGTGGACACGCTCCCACTCCTGACCCCAACCTATATGTCTGTGTGGAGTTTCCTGGGGCCAGGCCCCTCGGACCCCCAGTGGGAGCGGAAGGTGATGGTCAATGGGGAGACATTCCTGGGGTGGCGAGATCCTGGGACAGAGAGAACTGGTGTCAGGCCCTGGGTGGTGCAGCCTCAGATGCTGAGGGTCTGTGTGAGCTGGGTGAGGGTCCCAGGGACGAAGCCCCTCGCCCTGCCTATGGCCCAGATCCCTGTGCAGACCCAGGAGGAGTGGGGCTGACTGGTCGTTGGGGTGCCCCAGGACACCAGCTGCGAGACCCTGTTGTGGGGTGACTGTGTCTCTTTGGGACAGGATCCAGGCCCTGTTCCTGTAACTGCCAAGGGTTTGAATTTGAATCCAGGGAACCAATCAGCGGAGAGGGAAATGGTCAGTGAAAATGCAGATGACCTGGCTGGCAGCAGGGAGGAGCCGCTAGGCTCAGGATACCTGCCTGCCTGTAACCAGACCCCTGGGGCTGGGTGGGACAGAGAGATGCTCCCTGCCCTCTTGCACACAAGAGTGGGGACTCTCCCTGGCTCTGATGCATTGAGGAAAGCAGTGGCCTGCCCCCACTGGGACAGCCAGGGCAGCGCTGAGCACAGTGGGAGCTGAGACCCCAGCAGAGTGGGGGGAGACACAGGCAGGGCAGGGGATCTGTGGGGAGTGGCAAGGTGCTTGGTTAGGAAAGTTTGGATGAGCCTAGGCAGCCTTGCGATCTGATGGCTGTGTCCAGTCAGCAGGGTGGGAAGGCGAGGAGAGCGGAAGATGAGAGTCCCTGGACCTTACCTGTTAGCTGGGTGGAGAATTGGGACAGTGAAGGAAATGGGTCTCTGTCTGTCAGGGGTATTGACTTGCCTATGGAGGGAGCTACCCTGATCTCCAAGCAGTTGTCTGTGACCAGCCTTGTGTGCTGGGACAAAGGGAAAGAGATCCCAACCTGTGTGTCTGGTAAAGGAGAAAGTGTGTCCGGCTCTTCTTGGTCTGTGGAGCAGACAGAAGGGACCTTTCAGCCTATGATGGTTGAGGGTCGTGCAGTTGTCTCAGAGCTGGTTCTGGACTCAGCTAAAGCCCAGGAAGGGAAGGGTCCTAAGTTTCTGTCTGCTCGGGAGAATGGCCCTGTAACTAGGTCGCATCCAGTTAGGGTCTATGTAAAATCCCCGAGACCAGACAATTCTGGTGCTTGTATTTTGCCTGTTGCTAGTGTGTTGTTGGAAAGGGTGGAGCAACTCTGTCTAATCAGGGTGAGATCCTAGCCAGGGCACAAGGAGAGCATGAAGGTGTGTGATTGTGTTACCTACTGAGGGTGTGGAAACCTGTAGCAAGAAGGAAAAGATTCCTGAACTTGTGTGTGGCAAAGGGAAGGAGAATGCTTCTAACCTTTTATCTAGGAAGTCTGTAAGTTTGCCTCAAAGGGGATTATGTAGGAATCCACCGGATGGGCCAGAGGTGATTCTGGATGTAAGGGAGACCCAGAAAGAGTCTGTTGTTGCTCAGGAAAGTGTTCCCCTAGAGCAAGCCCTAGGTAAAGAGGGTAAGAGCAGAATTTCTGGGAGGGGTGAATTGTTGCATAGAAAAGCCCTTGGGAAAGGAATCCTCATGGAGTCTTTGCAAGCAGTTTACTGCAACTGAAGGGTGTGAAAATGATTTAATCAAGAAAGTTTCAGTTCCTAACAGCCAGAAATTTTCTGTTGTGAATGGATCCACTGACTTTCCTGTTGAAAGATCCAGTGTGGATAGCTTTGAGAAGGTCTCAGATGGAGTGAAAGCTGTTAAGAAAGGTACACCGTCCTATAACCAAGTGGCTGTGTTTGGCCAGCTTGTTGGGGAGACAAGGTTGTGGAGAAAGGGATGTCTCCATGCTAGTTCTGTAAGTGAACAGTATGTGGCCCAGGTCAAGATGGGGGCCCTTAACCAAGAGAGCCCGAATTGCAGCCCTCCAGACTGGAGCACTCGGAGAAAACCCAATCCCAGTTTGACCCCCTGGGGTTTTGGGGTGGCCAAAGGGCATGGGCTGCAGAAACCTTACCACATGCAGCCTGCTAGTGCTATCGACCACCCCCGACCTAAGGGAGGGCGTGAAACTGGAAGGGCCTGGTGTAACTCCTACCAAGGAATGGGAGAGATGCTGGGGCATCCATGGGAACATTGGTGGCTTCGAACTTCCCCAGGTCACCGGGTAAAGTGACCCCGCTCAGTTCGATCTCGAAGGGGGGAGAGATGTGACGAAGTGGGCCTGTTCTTAATGTTTCCTCCGAATATTGTGGGGGTGCCTCAGTTTCCCCTATGCAGTTCTTAAGTATCTAGGGGGTGGGGTAAGGGTGTATGATCATTGCAGAGCCCTAGAGGGCCGGTGTGTGCAGGAGTCTGGACACAGAGAATGGCCGACACCCTGTTTCCTGGCAACTGATGGCCTGGGCCCTTCCCCCCTGCGAGGTGAGAGCTAAAGGGTTGGAGAACAAAGGAATCAGGTGACCACCTGGCCCGGGAAAGGAACAAAGCCCAGAGGAGGAGGGGCTGGAGGGAGTTTCAGTTTGGGGCTGGCTGGGACATGGAGTGAAGTGCAGACGTGGTTGTCTGGCTCACGGCCCCCCAAAATGGACCCAGCTGAGGGGTCCCGTTCTCTGCACCTGCAAGCTCTGTTTTAGACCATGTTCCTGTCGTCTAATAAACCTTCTGTTTTACTGGCTGGCTGAGAGTCACGTCTGACTGCGAAGTTGGGGTGCAGGACCCTCTGGCTTCCCCAGGAGCCCCGCCTGAGCGGACTCGCTGGGGGGAAGCACACGGAGGGGCAGAGGATGCTGAATGCTCCGAGGTCAGACCCAGGAAGGTGGAAGCTGTGTGAGCTGTGTGTCCTGAAGACAGGCTGCTCACAGAAAGGCGACTACCCCAGAGTCCTGACTGGCTTCATGGGGAGCAGTTCCAGAGCATCGCCCAGGGACTCCGTGACAGGGTGGGAAATAGAAAGCTTCCCCCAACCCAGTTTGTGGTAAAAGCACTAAAACGATATCCCGTTCTCTTTTCCTGGAACTTTAAAAGTGCACCTGGAAATCTACTGTATTGAGCACGATGAATTTTTAAAGTGGGAGCTGGCAGGGTTGCCATGGTTTCCTTTGCCCCAAGGGGTGCACTTCTGAGGATTGATGGAAATAAATAAAATAAAATGGAGAATTACAATTTTCCTACTTTAGTGGGGTGGGAGAAATCCTCTCTCCAGCTTCAGAGCTCTCTTGACTTCTGACTTCTCTCTGTCTCCTCCCCTCAGTGTCCTAGTTTTATCCTTGCTCACAGAGCTGCTTCCTCTTCAAATTCCTAAAGGACCACAGCTGTGGTTTGAGCATTGGCCTGCTAAACCCAGGGTTGTGAGTTCAATCCTTGAGGGGGCCATTTAGGGATCTGGGGCAAAAATTGGGGATTGGTCCTGCTTTGAGCAGGGGGTTGGACTAGATGACCTCCTGAGGTCCCTTCCAACCCTGATATTCTACGATTCTAAGGCATGGATGCAGCGTGTCCTGGCGGGCGGGCTGCAGAGACAGGGTCGCTCATCCATTTGTCACAAAGTGCGCAGCAACAGGTATCCCCCTTAGCAATCGCTAATGCAGTGTGGGCTTCGTAGCATTAGAACACCCACCTCGCACAGACCAGTTAAAAGGAGGAAATGGTGCAGGGCTCCCCCTTTCTCTAATGCTGTGCAGAGCTGGTGGGAAGGATGGTGAAAGGCTGCTGGAGGCAAGGTGTGAAGGCCACAGGAAGGAATTTGCCAAGCAAGGTCCAGCCAAATGGAATTAGTGCAGGAAGCACAGGGTGGGGAGGAAGCAGGGAGGGGAGCAGCCCTCCTTGAAGTGTGGCATGAAGAACCCAGCTATGGAGACTCCTGCAGATATGCTGTGGGATAAGAGAGCGGGGGGCGTCTTCTCTGAGAACAGGCCGATTGTGCTCAGGTCACAGCTTCCAGCTGTTGCAGAAGGTGGTTATTGAGAAGAGAAAAGTGGAGGTTGGATGGTGGCAAGAACGGCAGCAACAAACACTGGGTTCTTACTGTGCTGGGGTGCATGGGACAAAGTGCTGTGTGTAAACGGGGAGCCGTGCAGTTCAGCAGATCAAACCCCGTTCTGTGTCCCGGGTTTGGCTCGGCTACTTGTAACCTTGGACAAGGTGCTGCTGCTTCGAGTGCTTGCTCATGTCCATTCCGTTGTAGGTGTCTGTGCTTGCAAGATGCACCGGTGCCGGAAGTTTTTCCCTCAGTGGTATCCGTAGAGGACTGGGTCTAGCGCCTTCTGGAGTGGTGCGCATATGCCTCAGTATAAGGGGTGCTGCCACCCACCCTCAGTTCCTTCTTACCGTCCGTGTCGGTGCCGGAATGTCTCCTTGCTTCGGCAAGCTTGCTCCTCTCAACTGTGTCTAGTTGTGAACTTTTTGTATATAGTTGTTAAAAACTTTGCTAGTTCCCTTAGTGTAAGAGTTAGTGATGGTTTTAGTCCCAAACAGGACTTAGCCTAGGGAGGGGGCTCAGGGCTAGGGCAGAGGGTTGGGGTGTGGGGGATGAGGGCACTGGCTGGGGATGTGGGCTCTGGGCTGGGGCCAGGGATATGGGGTTTGGGGTGCGGGAGGGGGTGCAGGGCTAGGGCAGAGGGTTGGGATGTACAGGGGTGAGGGCTGTGGCTGGAGGTGCAGATTCTGGGGTGGGGCTGGGGTTTGGGGTGCAGGAGGGGGCTCAGGGCTGGGAGAGAAGGTTCGGTGCAGGGGGTAAGGGCTCTGGCAAGGGGTGAAGGCTCTGGGATGGGGTTTGGGGTGCGGAAGGGGGTTCAGGGCTCGGGCAGAGGGTTGGGGTGTGGGCTCTAAGCGCCAGCAAGGCCATCAGCCGGCATTCTCTGCTCACTCGAGCTCCACCCGTAACCAATTGGGTAGTAAGCAGGCATTTTGAGGGTGCGCTCGAGGACGACCTTCCAGCCTCTGTCCTGGATTCTGCTTCCCTGTTGTTTTCCAACCGTCTATCCCCCTTCCTCCCTGCCTGGGCCACTATAACATCAGACTGGTGGGTCCTCAGCACAGTAGCAGGAGGATGTATCCTCTAGTTTACTTCTATCCCCCCCACTCCTACCTCTGCCCCTCTTCAGGGACCCTTCTCTCATGAGCATCTGCCCTCTCAGGAGGTACAAGACCTTCTGCAGGTGGGAGCTGTGAAGGAGGTTCCACTGCATTTAAGGAGGAGAGGGCTTTACTCCAACTGTTTTTTAATCCCAAATGCCAAGGAGGGCCTATGCCCCATCCTTGACCTGCGGAACCTCAAAAAGTACCTCAAGAAGTCGAAGTTCCGCATGGTCTCCCTGGTCTCCGTCATGCCTTCCCTGGATCCCGGAGACTGGTATGCTGCCCTCAATCTGAAAGACACTTACTTTCACATATTGATATTCACAGACAGTTCCTATGTTTCATAGTTGGGACCACTCACTACCAGTTTGCTCCGCTTTGGCCTAGCAATAGCTCCAAGAGTGTTTATAATGTGTGTCAGTGGTGGCGGCTTACCTCAGGTGTCGGGGTATCCAGATTTACCGTACCTTGACGACTGGCTCATCAAGGGCCGCTCCAGGGTCCAGGTCCAGCGCAGCATCGAGATGCTACAAGCCACTTGTCAAGCTCTTGGTCTGCTGATAAACGAACAAAAATCAACGTTAAACTCTGTCCGTTGGACCGGGATTATCGGAGAGGTACTCAACTCTACCTGAGCCAGAGCATTTCTGCCAGAGGCCAGGTTCAGGGCAAAGTCAGATCTCATTGCCAGCTTTACCACTCGCCATGGCCCAGGTCTGTTTCGGATTATTGGGTCACATGGCAGCATGTACGTATGTTGTCCGCCAGGCAAGACTCAGCCGTCACTTTCGAGCCTTCTTACACGGCATTCTACAAAGACAAGGTCCCGCTGCAGCCCCATCTAGCTTTCCTGCTTACAGTGGTGTCGCACTTCTATGTCAACCAGGACCTCTTCCTCCTGGTGCTCTGCCCACGCCTCACTCGACCGATGAGGAGAGGTGGCTGCACACTCTGGATGTCCGGCGCGCTGTGGCATTCTGCCTGGAGTGCACCAAGCCCTTCCACAGATGGACCCTGCTCTTTATCGTGACAGCTGACAAGATGAAAGGCCTTCCGGTGTCCTCGCGGAGGATTTTGAATCTGATCATCACCTGCATCCGTACTTGTTAAGAGTTGGAGCAGGTTGTGTCTCCACCGATAGTGAAAGCTCACTCGGCCAGGGCTCAGGCGTCTTCAGCTGCCTTCCTAGTGCCCATCCCTATCCAGGACATCTGCAGGGCTGCAACGTGGTCTTCAGTACACACGTTCACGGCGCACTACGCCATCACCCAGCAAGCCAGAGATGATGCTGGATTTGGCAGAGCTGTGTTGCAATCGACACGCCCGTGAACCCCTACCAGCCTCCGGTGGTACTGCTTGGGAGTCACTTACAATGGAATGGACATGAGCAAGCACTCAAAGAAAAGTTACCTTTTCCTTCGGGATGTGTTGCTTATGTCCATTCCACATCCCGTCCTTCCCCACTTTGTCAGAGTTTCTGGCAAGAAAGAACTGAGGGTGGGGGGAGCCGGCACGGCCCCTTATTCCGTGGCATGTGCGCACCACTCCAGAGGGTGATAGAGCCGGTCCCCTACAGATACCACTGAGGGAAAAACTTCTGCACCGGTGCACGTGGTGAGCACACACACCTACAATGGAATGGACATGAGCAGCACCTCTCGAACGCCAGCTACGGAAAGATAACTGTCTCTTCCCCTTTGTGCCTTAGTTAGCCCATCTAGAGCATGTCCGGGAGGGTGAGCATCACCCACAAAGTGTGTTTCATTAGTGAGTCTTGGGGCAATTATTACATCCTGGTCCTACAGTTCTGTTTCAGTTGTTTAAAGAGGGAGCAGAAATAATGCTGTCTGCACCATTGCCTAAGTGTGTATCCAGCACCAATCGACTAAATTCTTGGAGAGCTAACTGGTACCTAGTAAAGAGTTGATTGATTTATTTAACAGGTGGCTATGGCAGGGGAAGATGCTTAAGTGGAATTTGCTGCCAGTATGATGATGATTTATTGTTGCTGTATATTAGTCATGGTGCATTATCAATAAAATGCAGGAGCGACTCTTACTTAAAAGTGAAAATCGCCTTTATTAAATAATGCAAAGGAATGTTATTAAGAGTGATGGTTGTGGGGGCAGCCATTCCTATTCACAGTACTTGGAGAGGTCAGCAGATTCCACTCCATCACCAAGAGGCATTTCTGCCTGCAGCTGAAATGGATTTGGTGTGTGTCTAAATCCTAGTTCCCATCCAACAGCTGTGCACTGATAACAGGGCTTGCCCATGTGTCTCGGAAATCTCGCCACCGTGCACATGCTGGATCTGCCAGGGAGAGCTGATTTTTGAGTGAGAGAGGCAGAAATTCCCTCTGGATCAGGGAAAGGGACAGATTTTAATGTTAAAATGGTGTGAATTTGGATTAACCCTGCTGGAGTTGCTCCAGATTTACTGAGACGAAATCCAGCGCAGACTTCCCGTACAGGAAGAGAAGGGTAGTGGGGAGGCAGTAGTTTTGGGGATTGTTTTGGATCCCATTTGCCACTGGCCACCTGTTCTCTTCCTATCTTGCAAATGTACAAAGGTTTTCTAAGCCGTCTCCTTCTGTGGCAACTGGTCCTGTGTCTTGCTTTGGACTTGAGAGCTGCCACCAAGACCCTCCATTTTTCCCAAGGCTTTGCCAGTCATACCAATATGCCACTGTGCCTTCTGCTTTCAGAAGCTGGAGGGCTGGGGCAGTTTTGCACTGTTAAACACATCCCCTCGGCCATGGTCCTTCGACCAGCCATTGGGGAGGCCTAGGGACGGAGCAGTGAAAGCGGGAGGCAAAGGGAGCTCTGACCAATCGCAGTAGCAATATTTAGATTAGCCCCATTTCCAAGAGAGACCTTCACAGAGCTGCAGCAGCCAAGGCAGCTGGGAGGAAAGACCGGTTCTGGCCTTACTTGGTGTCTGTCTGTCTGTCTTGGTGGAGAGCTGGGAAAGATCCAAACAAGCTACTCCCAGGGAATCCCTGCAGAAAACCCACCGCCCTTCCAAGGGGCCAGGCCAGCCTGAGGGAACTATAGCTGTGTGTCGGCCTGGCTTGTGGTGTGGGGGAGGGGGATTCTTGGTTGTGCAGCTGCTCAGCAGTGAAATAAAGCACAATGCATAAAGGTGCAGGGAGTCTTCCCCTTACACACAGTCTCCCATGGCCCTGAGGCTTAATGGCTAGGCCTTGACACATTGCCCCAGGGCTAAGCCTGCTAGCTAGGGCTGGAAGTGGGTGTATGAGCTCAGTCCCTCCTGTGTAAAGGAACTCAGCCCCTGGCTGCTGTATTTAATGGCAACACAGTGTCAAATTATCTCTCTACTCCATCTCTGAGTGCAGCTTCCTGGCTCTGAGCCTCTTGTCTTCTATCCCTTTTCCTTTCCTATAGAGCTTTTCCTGAACTGTCGTCAGCCCGTGTTCTGTCCCGCCACCTACACCATACTGTTCTCCTGTCCCTGCGCTGAATTCTCTGGCTCTTCCCTGGCATTCTCTGCCTCTAATTCTTCCATTCTAATCTCTGTTCTGTCTCTGCCTCCCTCCACCCACCCATGCCTCAGACTTCACGAGACCCTACTGTGCCATATAAATCCCAGCTCACCTGGACAGTGGTGGAGAATGTTTTACTGGGCTTCACTGGCAGGAAGTTGGGGGGGAACTCAGAGCTGTGTCGTTAGCTGTCTTGGCCAAAATGTTTGGGATTTTTATCCATACTAGGGCAAGACTTCAAAAGTGCAGCTCCCCCCCGCTGCCACAGAGAGCAGTGAAAGATGGGGTGCTGTGAAATTCTGGCCTGACTCTGGATGGAGGAGCCTTAGAGTAAGGGGAATGAAGCTGTTCCTGGTTCTGAATCACCGTCCTGTGGTCATAGTATATCTGGGTATTACACTGGAGCAGAGACATTAGTCAGGCTGCACTGCCGTAAACTTGTGAGAGAAGTTGTCTGTGCTGCACTGTTAACCTGGGTTAGCCTAGCTCGTGTGCAAACAGCTGCGCTGTTACTGTGCCCAGCACAAGCAGAAGTTATGTAAGGAGGGAGCCCAAGAGGCATGCATGTGCATGGGGTCCCCTAGGGTTGGCAATTTTGGTTGGACTTAGTCCTGGAGTTTTCATCTTTAATTCCTGGAGACTCCAGGGCAATCCTGGATGGCTGGCAACCCTAATCCCCCTCCGCCTCTCACACTGCTGTGACCTCTCTCCCTCCCACTGTAGAAACTGGGACCAGCTTGGATCTATTTCCCCACCTCTCCCACCAGAGAGACCGGAGCCTCTTTTCCCCCACCCCTCCCACGGGAAATGAGTCTGGCCAGGACCTCTTCCCCCTACACCTGTCTTTGGCCAACTTGAGACCAACTTGAGCCGGGCCCCCTAGTGCCCTGTCGTGGACCATATCCCACGGCTCTTTGGGCTGAGGCTCTCATGGTTCTTTCCCAGTCCATGCAGGGAGAACTCATCAGTCCTCAGGGGGATTGTGGGAAGGTACCGTCTTGGAGGCTGTCAGCTTTCGAGTGATTTAGCCTGCGTCCTCACTGCAAAGTGAATGGGTTCCAGCCCAAGTTGAAGTGGAGCCTGGGTTTAACCACACCCCAGCCAGGTCAGCTAGCCTAGGCTTTGAAGAGACTCCAAAACGGTGTCATGCTTTTCTGTGTAAACCTAGGGGGGTTAGGCTAAAGCCCAGTGAGGAGCCTGGGATAACTGTGCAATGGAGACAGGCCCATAGATGCACCACTCTGCTGATTGATCCCCAGAACTTGCTGTACCTCAGTGCAGTGCATCTCCCCGAGGTCTGCACAAACCCCAAGCTTCGGTGGTGCGCTCCTCCCCCACGCCGAGAGGACAGGCCAGGAACTCCCAGTCTGATGGCCGTGGCTTGCCGCTGTAGCAGGGAGTCCTGAGGAAGGACGCTGAATATGAGTTTCAGATTTGACTCCTAGGTGCATCCGTCAGAGGAGGGTCAGGTGAGAGCAGCCAAGAGAAGAGTGTTCTGAGCTGCTGGTCCTGTAGGGGCAGTGCATCACCCCAGTAGAGCTGCTGTTGCAGCCAGATAGTTTAATTAGCCCCAAATAGACTTATCCCCTAACCTCTCCCTGCTCCACTCCCTCTGTCTGCCCTGACTACCCTGCACAGCTCACTTTCAGGCCAGCTCCCGCTGGAGGAAATGGCTTCTGTGCTGGCCGCGTCCGTTGAACCTTTGCCCTGTCTCGGTTGGTGTGTGCATGCACCTCACTGCTAGCGGGGGTCACGCTGTGACGGGAGAGGGGGTGGCATGAACTTGGGAGGTGCATGTCAGAGAATGCAAGACAGGAGCCTTGCAGTGAGGGAAGGAGGGTGCATTGCACACAGCTGCCGCAGTGCTGGCCCTTCTGATTGGTTCTGCGTGATAGCCAGCTGCTGAGTTGTTATCCGCCTTGGCTGGCTGCCAGCACGTTTGCCCTGTAAAAACGTAACCACTGCAGCTGCGGAGCGGTTCCAGCATCCTCGCAGGGCTGGGCCAGGGGAGGGAAGAAGAAACCATTTGCCCTCTCTTGAGCACTGGGTCCAGAACAGCAGTGGGGAGCTAGACGATGCCAGTCAGCAGAAACAACTCACCTGTTGGGCTCCAACTTCCTGGCCACTGCCCTGTGCTCTGCTGGGGCACCTAACTCTTGCCAGCGCTGCGCCTGGCTCTCCTGCTGCTCCCCTGGACTCGGGGCTGCTGGGCCACTGCATGCAGTAGGAAGGCAGATGGTGCTTCAGGCTAGCATGGAGATGTGCTCATCCCTACGCTTGCTTCCTGGCCAGGCTGCAAAGCCTAGAGTCAACCCTGCGTGCTGTTCTTTCAACCAGTCCCGCCCCACACCTGCCCCCTTGCTGAAGGGGTTTCCTGCAGGGGGTCTGCATCCTATTGAATTCCACCTGCCACCTCCAACACAGACAATCCCCTACCGCCTAATTATTGGGAAGGTTGGGGTGGCATTTCCAGGTGGATTCCGCTTGCAAAGCGAAGGAAACAACCCTCCTGTGAGTGACTTACAGCCCCTCCTGCCCCACTGGGAATTGATTCATGGTAATCAGCCAACAGCTGGCTGGGAGGACAGCCCACCCTTGCCCTGGGCTCTGCAGGCGGCCGCAGAATCCTCTGTGCTGGAGGGAGCTCCCATCTGGGTTTCAGGGTCCCTTTGTGGGAGGCAAGAGATAGGTGTCCTACTGCAGGCTGGCTTTCCCATGGAGGGCTGGCTGCCCTGTTCAGCCCTGGCCTGCTGTGTGAGATGCACCTCAGCATTTGCCCCCGCCCTCCTCCGACACACACAGGCAAAAGGTGCTGAGCTCCCAGCAGGCAGGTGCTTTCACCATTACTCAGCCAGAAATGCTGCTGCCACTCCCTCTTCCCTGCTCTGTGTAAAAGGAGGACTAACCCTCTGAATTGAGAGAGGTAATTCTTAATGACCTAAGGCCTGTCTTTTGCTGCTGCTGCTGTGTGCCTGTGAGCTCTGCATAGCTGCTGGCGGCTAGCACACGCGGCTTCTTCGTAACGGGGGGATGCAGCATGAGGAGCCTTTTACGTGCTGGCTGCACACTGGAAATGGAGCAACTTTCCTCTTCCCCTCTCTTCCAAGAACCTGGTGTGAGACTGGCTGGCCCTTCTCCGTGTGGAGAGACCTTCCCCATCTCGCTCTTCAGGGGGAGTTCTTGAGCTCCAAGTGTCTCCTGTAGGCTGCAGTATCCCTTTCCCCTCCGTGCAGGCTGCATGTTGTTTCCTTGAGATCTACTGCTGCTTGTCTGGCTTTCTCCTCGCTACCGTCATAAAATAGGTATAACAGTTCAGAGTGAGCACTCCCTTTCCCAGCGTTCCCAGGACCAACCCCACTACAACTCGGCAGGAGCTGCAGTGTCTCTGACACATCCTCTCAGCCAGGTATTGGCATGATGGGGTGGTGAGCATTGTGTAACTGCGTTCAGAGAGCTGAGTCGTAAGGCATGGTGCATGTCTGGAATTTCCAGTTTCCTGGGCCCAAATGCACTGTTTGACAGCAGTAGATTGTAGCTCTGCAGTTGAAGTACAGAGGCCTGCTGGTATTGATGTGGGAAGGTGTCAAGGTTCCTTCCCCACTCTGAACTCTAGGGTACAGATGTGGGGACCTGCATGAAAACCTCCTCAGCTTACTTTTACCAGCTTAGGTTAAAACTTCCCCAAGGTACAAATTATTTTACCCTTTGCCCTTGGATTTCCACTGCCACCACCAAACTTTATCTGGGTTCCTGAAAAAACGGAGTTTGGACACGTCTTTCCCCCAAAATCCTCCCAACCCTTGCACCCCACTTCCTGGGGAAGGTTTGGTAAAATCCTCACCAATTTGCATAGGTGACCACAGACCCAAACCCTTGGATCTTAGAACAATGAAAAAGCATTCAGTTTCCTTACAAGAAGACTTTGAATAGAAGTAAAAAAAAAAAAAAAAGAATCACCTCTGTAAAATCAGGATGGTGAATACCTTACAGGGTAATTAGATTCAAAACATAGATAATCCCTCTCGGCAAAACCTTAAGTTACAAAAAAGACACACAGACAGGAATATTCATTCTATTCAGCACAGCTATTTTCTCAGCCATTTAAAGAAATCATAATCTAACACATACCTAGCTAGATTACTTACTAAAGTTCTAAGACTCCATTCCTGTTCTGTCTCTGGCAAAAGCATCACACAGACAGACACAGACCCTTTGTTTTTCTCCCTCCTCCCAGCTTTTGAAAGTATCTTGTCTCCTCATTGGTCATTTTGGTCAGGTGCCAGCGAGGTTACCTTTAGTTTCTTAACCCTTTACAGATGAGAGGATTTTTCCTCTGGCCAGGAGGGATTTTAAATGGGTTTACCCTTCCCTTTATATTTATGACAGAAGGGTTCTGGCTGGATCTCAGCATGGCTTTGACAGTAGTGATCTCCCAGTGCCGGAGAAGTAGGGTGAGGCTTGCGGTGTCCCGGAGGGCAAGAATACATCGGGGGAGCTATCTGTTGTGATTCACCAAAAGCGTTGTCAGAAGTTAAAGTAGCACTCCAGGAAAGGGGTGAAGAGGCTGCAGGGAAACGCAACAGACCTTCAATCTTCTCATCAAAGGGCCTGCAGTTTCTCATTCCAATACCGGTGAAGCAATCAGTGCTGAACAAAGAGGGTTGATCAGCAGCCAGAGAATTTTAATAAAGGGTTGAAATAAAACCTGTGCAGGCCCATTTTGCTCCTGCCAGCACTTGCGGCTTTTCTTGTAACGTTGGTAGAACGCACATGCAAACTGAACCTTCCCGGGGAATTGGCATGATAGAGACTAGTACATATGCATAGCTAGGAATCTCTGAGACCGGCCCTGCTGGATTGCTTGTTGAGCTGGTGTATGGTAAGCGCTGTAGCGTTGACTTTTGGCTGAGTAAAGCTTAGCGCAGCATCCAGGCCCACCGACCGAAATTCCGGGGGCCAGGGCCATCCCTGGGGTGGGCGGGACCTGAGGCAGAAGTGATGAATCTGTTACTTATGGGACTGCCCGTGCTGGCCAATCACGCCGGCCTGTGGGGCCCCCCAAAGTGTGGGTCCCAGAGCGGTCTCGCATACCTAGGAGCCCTGCAGGCCTCCAGGGCAATTTAAAAGGGCCCAGGCCCCGGGGCAGTTGCACCCCTTTGCCGCCGCCCCCCCGCCAGCAGGCCTGGTAGCATCTACCAGCTTGGCCAGAGAGAGGAGACACTCAGCTGATGTTGCTAATTTGGGTTCTGTAGACAGTGGGCACAGTTGTATAAATCACATATCCCTGGGGAACCGGGACTAGAACCTTGGACCATTGAGTCCGAGCCTCAACTACTTCAGCTAAAGGAGACCTGTGCTAGCTGGTGGTGCCTAATCCTTTTTGGGGGCAGCCAGCCACTACAGGGAGATATCACTTGCTCATACATGCAGCCAGTATATTACAGGCCAACTCCATGCAAGCCCTATCCATTGGGCCAGATAGATTTCCTCTGTTTCACCTGGCTTAAAATTGGCTGGCTGCCTGGGGCCAAAGATGAATTGCAATAGCACTTTGAGGTAGGCTGTGTAAATGGGAGGGCTTGGTCTCTTGGTGAGATAGGAGACGGCCAAGCAGGGAGCATGGCAGTGGCCATTCCCCACCCAGGGCTATTTCCCTAGCTACCCCCTCTTCTTCTCATGACACAATGCTAGCTCTGCCAGTGGCACAGGGTCATCGACAATCCCTCAAGGTTGATCTTTCACAGGTTTTATTTTTCACGGGTCCTTTGGTGACTGAGGAGTCTGATCCTTGAGTCCACAGGCTCGCTGGCAGACATTGCAGGTGGTGTGGGAAGACGGGGTTGGGCCACAATTGCTGCATGACAGTTGTCTTTCCTTTCTTTTCTGGTGTTTTTCTGCAACCAGGGCAAGGCAGTTTTCCTCCAAAGTGGACGTTCCCTCTCTGACAAGTCTTCGCCGGTTACCCCTCTCCTGGGCTGCTGTCTCCCAGTGCATGGTGTCAATGCCACATCTCTTGATGTTTAGCTTGAGGGTGTCTTTAAAGCGTTTCTTTTGGCCTCCCCGTTTCCTTTGGTGAGTTGGGCATACAGCAGTTGTGCTGGTAAGTGCACATCAGGCATGCGCACACAGTGCCCGCTCCCACTCAGCTGGTGCTGGATAATAGGGGCCTCAATGCTGAAGATGTTGGTCTCTGAGGGCACTGACTTTAGTGTGATGATCCTCCCACTTTGTTGTTGATCTTCCAAAGAAAGTGCTGGGGTTGGCATTCCAGGTTTTTCAGGTGTTTTCTATGTCACCCAAGTCTCTCAGCCATAGAGGAGAGTTGGGATTACCACCGCTTTATGAACTAAAAGTTGAGTATGCGTTCTGATGTTGAACCCGTGATTGCTGAGCAAGGCCGGCACAGCGAATTCTGTGCTGAATCTCGACACCTGTGTCTGCCCTCTTTGAGAGATGGCTGCCAAGATAGGTAAAGAATTCTACATTTTCTACAAATACATTGACAAAGAAGAACTAGATCTTTCTTGCTGGGTCTGATGATTGACCGGGGACTGGCTAATGGAGAACTTTTGTTGTGCCGATGTTCAGTCAGCCCTAGGCTTTTGTAAGCTTCAGAGACACAATTAAGGGCTGTTTGTAGATCCTCCTTTGAGTGTGCAACTACAGCTCAATCATCTTCGTACTGGAGTTCGGTTACTGTTGCCGATATTACTTTAGTTCTGGCACGGAGACGAGAGAGGTTGAAGAGGTTGCCGTCAGTCCGATGTTGGATGCCAATGCCCTGTGGTAGACAGTCTTGGGTTAGTGTTTTCGTAGCTGCTAAGAAAATGGAGAAAAGGGTGGGTGCTGGTACACAGCCTTGTTTTACACCAATTCGGATGACAAAGGGTTCAGAGGCAGAGCCACTGCACAGGATGGAGAGAGTCATCTGGTCGTGGAGGAGTCTTACAATGGTGATAAATTTGCCTGGGCAGCCAAACTTTGGCATGATTTTCCACAGAGCCACACAGCTGACAGTCAGAGGCTTTGGTCAGATCAATAAAGGCCATATACAGTTCCTGGTGTTCTTCACATTTTTCCTGGATCTGCCTGGCTGTGGAAATCACGTCCGTTGTGCCTTGTGATGGTCTGAAGCCACACTGGGACTCTGGAAGTACTTCCTCTGCAAGAGGGAGCAGGCGATTCAGTGAGATTCTAGCAAGAATCTTCCCCGCAATGGAGAAGAGGGCAGTGCCCCGATAGTTGCCACAGTCGGCCCTGTCTCCCTTTTTGAAAATGGTGATGGTATTAGCGTTACGTAAGTCAGCAGGGATTTCTCCGGTGCCCCAGATTTTGAGGAGCAGCAAGTGAACCTTGTTAGTCAGTTTTTCTCCCTCCACTTTCCGTACTTCAGCTGGTATGCCATCAGGTCCTGGTGCTTTATTGTTCGTCTTTTGTTTAATTGCTTTGCAGACCTCCCCAGGGGTTGGTGGGCTGGTGAGAGTTTCCCAGGTTGGGTGCTGAGGGATGGAGTTGATGGTGTCGTCCGTCACAGTTGATTGCTTGATTTAGAAGCTTTTGGTGGTGTTCCTTCCAGTGTTCTTTGATGGATTCATTATCTTTAAGAAGGGCACTACCATCTTTGGAGCTCAGAGGTGTGAGGCTACGTGAGCTTGGTCCGTACAAGATCTTTGACTCACCAAAAAAGCTCTGCATATCATGTCTGTCAGCGAATGTTTGGATTTCTTTTGCTTTGTCCTCTCACCATTTGTTTTTGATTTCTTGGGTCCTCCTTTAAACTTCAGATTTGAACTTGATGGAAAGAGCTCTGCTTCTGCCTGGGTAGTGGTTGATTTTGCCAGTCATAGAAAGCTTTCCTCTTCTGGTCCAAAAGGGCTGTAATCTCAATAATGTTGTTGTCAAACCAGTCCTGATGGCGGCAGGTAGCAAGGCCAATGGATTGCTTGCAAGCCTCGTAGATGGTCTGTTTTAGGGCTTCCCACTCTTCTTCGACACTTGTGTTGTCATTTCCTGGTGTTCATATGACCAGTTTTTCACTGAGGAGTGTTTGGAAGTTCTCTTGGTGCACTGAGGATTGAAGTCTGTGGATGTTGTATTGCTGTCTGTGTGATTTGGATTGCTTTCTATGTTTCGGTGCAATCCTGATGGACATGACTGACCTCACCAGGCAGAGGTCAGTCCAGCAATGGTCAGCTCCTCTCATGACACGAGTGATTTGGACATCTCTTAGATCCTGTGTTCTTACAATGACATAGTCTAGGAGGTGCCACTATTTTGAGCGGGGATGTTGCCAAGTTGTTTTGTACTTGTTGCTTTGTCTGTAGATTGTATTTGTGATTACAAGGTCGTGCTCTGCACATTTGCTGAGTAGAAGGAATTGGAAGAGCCATTGGAATTGGTCTTGCCCACTCCTTTCTTCCCAGTGGTGCTACTCCATATGTTAGAATCTTGTCCAACTGTTGCGTTGAAGTTTCCTAAGAGGATTATCTTATCAGTTTTTGGAGTGGATGACAACATTTTATCAAGGTCAGTGTAGAAGGATTCTTTCTGTTCTTCAGAGTCAAGAGTTGGTGCATATGCACTGATGATAGTGGCAAATGACTTATTGACCAATTGGATGCGGAGGATCATAAGGCGCTTGTTGATGCCAACGGGAAGCTGTCAAGTGGTTAACTAGAAGGTTTTGATTGCAAAACCAACACAGTGTATTCGCCTGTCGCTTGCTGGTTTTACTTTCCAGAAGAAAGTGTAACCACCGCCCTCTTCCCTCAAGTGGCCTTCATCTACACGTCTTGTTTCACAGAGAGCAGTGATGTTGAAGTTGTACCTCGAGAGTTCTCGGTCAACAATTGCTGGTCTGCGTTTGGGTCTTTCACTTTTTAATTCATCTAGTAGAGTACGGACGTTCCAAGTTGCAACAAACATTTTTGTTTTTCAACTGCATTGGGAGTGATCCCTCTGGGCACGGTTCTCCAGTCAGGTATGGTGGGACAGCCTAAGTTTGGGGCACCTTTTCTAGCCCCTTCCTCATATGGGGTGAGCAGAGAGGTTCCTAAAAAGGCTTGCTCCGTCATGACCTCTGCTGCCGAAAATGCCCCCCTATCCCAGTCCAGGGACATGTGACGACCATCTTGCAGACAATGCCTGCGTATGGGTCTGTGATTAAAGACTCCTGGCGATCACTTCACTTATCCCCATCGCCACTCGCCCATCACGGCAGGACTTTTATGGGTAGGGATGGGGGGAAAAGTTCTTCCTGTGAAAGAAGCCTGCTCATGAGCAGTTTAATGTAGAGGGAGCTGATGTGCACTGGCAGCCATGCAAATCTTGGCGGACGAGGCACCTGTGTCTGGTGGCAAGGAGGTCCAAGACGACCGGGGGTTTCTCCTCCTTTGCAGCTGTTGAGAGCTGATCCTGCTTCATCCACCTGTTCTGCTGTTGAGGTCTTGTACTGGGTTGTGTTGTGCTGGGCTGCACTTTGTCTGGTACCTCACCTTCAACCTTACCAGTCGGGTGACCCTACCAGGAGTACAGGTTCCAGACGGCATCGCTCTTAAGGTCTTAAGTATGCGCAAGCTTCTCCACCGTGTCAAGGTGGCAGCCCAAGGACGAGGAGACACAGTGCTGGCTCTACCAGTGACGCTGGCAATGGGGCCCTGTGCACAGGGATGCCCCTCACTTACTTTGGTTCACCTTACAATTTCTTTTAATGCTTGTATTGAGCGGTCCTGCCTCTTGCTAGCTACAAAGCTCTGCCTCAATGCACTCTGCTGCATCCTGTCCCCGGCCAGCCTCTGGCTGTCACGGCATGCCCCAGTCAGCAATTTCACATCATCTCACCTTGTGCTGCTTCTGTCGAGCCCTTCTCTGCCCCTTCCTCCGAACAGGAACAGGTTTGCTGAACTAGCTTTGGAGGCAAAAAGTTCCCTCCTCCAGGAACAGCCTCTGCCCGACAAAGCTACAAGATGACGAGCAGCTGCAGCTCTACAGCCAAACCTGCTAAATAGATTTACTTTCTGAAAACTTGTCGTAAGGGCTCACAGACTTGAAATCTAGTCATTTCCACACTCCCAAAACAGTTCACTGCTACATCTGCCCCTCAGTGGCCCTGCCACTTCTTATGTCTTTACCAACACATTGTCCTCTATTTTTCTAATGGCTTTTCTCTCCGCCATTGCTGGATGAAAGACCCAGACAAACCAACAGAGTGACTGACACTGGGTCAATGCAGAGTGCTGTAGAACCCACAAGCAACTAAACAGCTTATAACAAAGGAGAGAGAACCAAACTGTTGGATCTTGGTGCTCCTTGTCACAACAGTAAATTTGAAATCACATCTGGGCTTTTTTTTAAGTTGATGCTCCTTTTGAAAAAGACCGGCTTCCTCTGCACGAACAGCTTCAACCCAAAAAGACCTTCTAAAGCTTGAGGCAGAAGCCAGCAAGTTCCTGGCTTATCATTGGTTATTTAGTGCCTAGTACAGTTCTAAAGTGTGCCAGTCCCGAAGGAGACAATCAGCAAGACTCAGTCCGTAACCTGAAGAGCTGCAGCCGTAAGGGTGCATGTCCATTGCAGCCAGGGATGTGAACGGCAGCTCCTGGAAACATGCCTGCACTAGCTGTAGTCTAGCTAGCTTGCTAAGATTAGAAGTGAGGATGCAGTACAAGCCCACCTGTCCCCCTTGTGTATGTACTTGCTTGTGCAGCCTGCTCCAAAGCCACACGAGCTGCCCTTCACAGCCCCAGCTGCCGTGTAGGTGCACCCGAAGGATCTTGCAAAAACTACCAAATGGGGCACTTACTACCATGCCTTGTCAGTCCAGTTGTAGTCACTGCATCTAGTTGTGGTGGTGGGATTGACACCTGGAAATCAATGTTAGCAGAATCCGGGCCCTGACTGCAGGGAAGGGAGGGATTAGGGCGTCTGCTGGAATCTACTCCTAGACCTTCCCAGTGCCAACAAGTGCAGCTGCTTCTGCTATGGATCCTATATTGCACGATCTTACAGTGCCCTTCTGCTTCTGCTCTCCGTCCCTCAGCACTTGGGGACCTGGAAGCCATTGAGATTTCCATCCATCTTCCTGCATGACATGCCCTACCCCCCCGCCCCCCCCGGGAGATGTACCTGGCTCCTCTTTCTGTGGCACTGCTCCCGCACCAAGGCAGTTTGGGGGCAAGGTGAGGTGGCTGGAAGACCCCCACCCCTCTCACTTCGGGTGTGTGACTGCGCCATTGAACTCTCAAATTCTCAGACAAGGCCCTGAATGGATTCCAATGTTGATGGAAAACAAGAAGCAGAGAGTATCAGCTGGAACCAGACAGGGTGACCAGATGACAAGAACAAAATATCAGGACACATGGGGGGCAGCCACAGGCTCAACACCCCCCCCCCCCCGGCGGGCTCTAGGTTTTTTGCCACCCCAAGCAAAAATAAATAAATAAATAAAAGGCGGAGTGCCTTCAAAGCAAAATATCGGGACAAGTGTACGGTCGGGACGCGGGACAAACTACTAAATCCTAGAATCATAGACTTTAAGGTCGGAAGGGACCATTATGATCGTCTAGTCTGACCTCCTGCACAACGCAGGCCACAGAATCCCACCCACCAACTCCCGTAACGAACCCCTAACTTATGAGGGAGCTATTGAAGTCCTCAAATCGTGGTTTAAAGACTTTGAGGTGCAGAGAATCCTCCAGCAAGTGACCCATGCCCCACACTGCAGAGGAAGGCGAAAAAACCCCAGGGCCTCTGCCAATCTGCCCTGGAGGAAAATTCCCGACCCTGTCACAGAGTCCCCGGGCAATGCTCTGGAACTTCTCCCTACGAAGCCAGTCAGGACTCTGGTGAGGTCTCCTCTCTGTAAGCAGACTGTCTGCAGGACACACAGCTTCTACCTTCCTGGGTCTGTCCTCGGAGCATTCAGTATCCTCTGCCCCTCTGTGCACTTCCCACAGCGAGTCCGCCCAGATGGGGTCCTGGGGAAGCCAGAGGGTCCTGCACCCCAACTTCGCAGTCAGATGGGACTCTCAGCCAGCCAGTAAAACAGAGGTTTATTAGACGACAGGAACATGGTCTAACACACAGCTAGGTACAGAGAACAGGACCCCTCAGCCGGGTGCATTCTGGGGGGCAGTGAGCCAGACAACCACGTCTGCACTTCACTCCATGTCCCCAGCCAGTCCCAAACTGAAACATCGGGACAGTCCCGATTTTATTGGGATGTCTGGTCACCCTAGAACCAGATGTAGTGCAGACGGAACCAGTGCAATCTCCTCCCACCCCCAAGCTCTGCTGCCTGGACCTAAAGCCTTCTCTGTAACCATCCTACTTGACTTGGGCTTCTATGCTCACAAGACTTCTACAAGGCTTCTGTGCTCACAAGGCAGCTCACTGCACTGCTGTGCCAGGCCATTTAGGAGGCTGTGATAGGGATAAATAGACCAGATTACAGTCTCCATCTCATTTCCACTTGAAGACCAACGTGCAGGAGCTTCACCCAGTCTGCAGAAATGCAAGGCCTGCTGTGCCACCTCACCCCTAGCTATGCAGATGCTCCATGGCTGATTGCATCAAGCCTGCTTCATTGTAAGCTGTAGTAGCAGCAAATCCAAAATGCTGTGCACTGGCCTGCGGTGCCAAGGTGAGGAGAGGGAATGGCAGAGCCGGTGACGTACCGGAAAGAGAACGTGCATGGAAGGATGGTCATGCTCTCCTTTTTCCTGCCCTCCTGCCAAGGGTTTCTCTAGACCCGCTCCCAGAAGCTCTCTGGAATCTCCAGTATTGCTTGGTTAGTTAAAGCCACCTGTTTTCCCAGGCTCCTTCCCCTCCCACTTCCCCATCTACCATGTGACAGACTCCTGTTCTATGCTGTCCTTCACTCAGTGGAAACCCTTCAACAGCGGAGATCTGCTCTGGGTTTCCCATGTCCCTGGCATGTGATCTGCGAGTCATTGTGCTGATGGCTTCAGCTGTTGGCTGCTGTTATGGAGGCTAGCAGCTGCACGTGGTTGGTTGATGTGCTTTGGCCGGTTGTTCTCTCCTCTTCCCTGCCCCTCCCACAGTATTGTCTTCAGAAGCTTTCAAGAACTGGAGCAGGGCCGAAACTGCTGTGCCTGAAGCACGGGCTGCGATCCTGGTGAAAAGGGAGGGCGGAACACTGCTGCTGCTTCTCTGCGGCTTGTGCTCCCTGAAGCTCTCCCCTGAGTTCTGCAGCAGGCAGTGTGTCCCTGTCGTGTCTCCCCCCGGCCTCCCCATGCAGAGATTAGACATGGGTATTTAAGGTGAAGAGGACCCAGGCTTTGTCTGTAAACAGTATATTAGTGCCTTGTTTTTTCCTACCCCCCCCCTCCCAGATGTTCAGGTTTAACTTGGATTTAAACTTGGAGAGTGGTCAGTTTGGATGAGCTATTACCAGCAGGAGAGTGAGTTTGTGTGTGTGGTTTTTGGGAGGGGGGTGAGGGGGTGAGAGAACCTGGATTTGTGCAGGAAATGGCCCAACTTGATTATCATGCACATTGTGAAGAGAGTTGTCACTTTGGATGGGCTATCACCAGCAGGAGAGTGAATTTGTGTGGGGGGGTGGAGGGTGAGAAAACCTGGATTTGTGCTGGAAATGGCCCAACCTGATGATCACTTTAGATAAGCTATTACCAGCAGGACAGTGGGGTGGGAGGAGATATTGTTTCATATTCTCTGTGTGTATATAAAGTCTGCTGTAGTTTCCACGGTATGCATCCGATGAAGTGAGCTGTAGCTCAGGAAAGCTTATGCTCAAATAAATTGGTTAGTCTCTAAGGTGCCACAAGTCCTCCTTTTCTTTTTGCGAATACAGACTAACACGGCTGTTACTCTCAAACCTATAAATGGACTGGAATGCAAAGCAATCCCTCCACCAATTGAGGTGGAAAGCAATGGAGTACCCGTTCGCCTCACACAGAGGGGTGATGTGTGTGTTGTTCCTTTAATGCAAAATGTTTCCAGATTTCCCAGTGCTAGCACACACAAAAACAACAACAAAATCCCATCCTTGCTAATCAAAACCAGGCTTGCAATTGGCCAGCAGTTTGCTTCAGACTCCTGCTCGAGGGAACAAGGCGTTGGCCAGCAAAATGTCAGAGCTTCTATTTATGGAAAATGAGCTCTTGGTTTTGATCGAGGGTCAGGGGAGGGAGCGAGAACCAGAATTATACTGGCCTTAAAATGCCTGCTCCAGCGCGTAGGCTTGTGAGGGGCGTGTCAGAGGTCACCAGGCTCGTCACAGCTGCCTTTCTGGCTCCCTACACAGGGTTTCCCAGGAAGCTTTCCAGGGCAGTTCTTGCTTCTGCAGCACTGGCTACTTGATGTGTATCCTAGCCTGCAGCCAGGGAAACTGGCTCCTCGCTGCCCTGAGAGCTTTGCTCAACTGACCCAACCTTGCCGGGTTCTTTTGGGGCGGGGAGGGAGGCTTTTGTCTAAGGGCCAAGGCAGTGCTGAGCGGCACAGCACAAAACAGACCTTCTGGTTAGAGGGTAATGAAGGGCTCGTCTCTTCTTCCCCCAGGACTGACAGGATCATGGCATTTGGGCCCTGACTGGCTGTAATTGCCCCCAGAGGCACTTAAGCCAGGGAGGCAGCCTCCCCTCCGCCCCCATCCCCAAGGCTGATATCTCTCTCTCTCGCGTGGTTCAGGTGGGGATCTGTGCCCAGAGGCAACTCCATTGTGAGCGGTGATGGGCATGGGGTCACCTGCCCTGTGCAACTGCGTGTGGAGGAGCCACTTCCATGCTGCGTTAGCTGTGGATGGGGAGCCGGGGGGATCCCTTCGGCGTGCCGGCTGGGAGTTTGGGGGGTGGGGAGCCGGGAGGATCCCTTCGGCGTGCCGGCTGGGAGTTTGGGGGGTGGGGAGCCGGGGGGATCCCTTCGGCGTGCCGGCTGGGAGTTTGGGGGGTGGGGAGCCGGGGGGATCCCTTCGGCGTGCCGGCTGGGAGTTTGGGGGGTGGGGAGCCGGGGGGATCCCTTCGGCGTGCCGGCTGGGAGTTTGGGGGGTGGGGAGCCGGGGGGATCCCTTCGGCGTGCCGGCTGGGAGTTTGGGGGGTGGGGAGCCGGGGGGATCCCTTCGGCGTGCCGGCTGGGAGTTTGGGGGGTGGGGAGCCGGGGGGATCCCTTCGGCGTGCCGGCTGGGAGTTCATGGCAGGGGTGGGATGGACCATCAGGAAGGCTGAAGGATGGGGTGTCCTTTCTCTCCTGGTTGACACTGTAGGGCCCTTTTGGAGGCTGTTCTCCCCTGCCCCATTCAGCGTTTCTCCTTGAGGAATTGTAGCCAGGGAGGGCTTGTATAGCCTGGAAAACATGCTCCCCTGCACTTGCAGAAGTAATAGGTACAGGAGAACCTGGTCTCTCTGCCTTTGAGACATGGTCAGAGCCCATCTGTGCTCCTGGCTTTCCCAGAGGGAGAGAGTGGGTTTGAGCGCTCATGCAGGTCAGACTGGATCCCCAGTGTGGTCCCTTATGGCCTGGAATGGGGTGTGGGGACAGATGCTCAGTGGATGCTGATCTAGCTGAAGTTTGTGTATTTTCAAGGTGCCTAGAGGGTGGGCCCAGACCCAGGAAGGAATGTTCTTGGCACTGATGTTTCTCTGCCAGAGGAAGAGCCTCCTTGCATACTTTGTCCCTGGATATCCTAGGCGCCTGGTTGTGAACTGGTACCTGTGTCAGCCATGGCCATTTCCTGCAACGTTCTGGACAAACCTGAGTGAATTAAGTTTAAGTATCTTAGCGCATCGTATTAAAAATGCCAATATTTGTATTACTGTGGGATCGTCTATAACGGCTCTAGGACATTGTAAACCCTGGGAAGAGTCATGAGCTTCAAGGAACCAGCAGGTGTGCAGGACAAGAAGGAACTTGAAGTTGAGTGAATTTCCTGGAAAATGCTTCGGAGGTGGGCAATACAGATGACCATCGCCTGACCCTTCCTTTTGAAACTGCCTTGAGAAGAAACCCATGGCCTGCTGATCACCTGCTTCCAGGGTCCCAAGATCAAAGACCCAAACTGAATAAAGGGGTGACTCTCAGATCTAGGGTGGTGCTTGTTCTGAGCCAAAGATTTTATGAACATGTGCCCACAGAAAAACCTGTGTAGGGTTTGAAGGACTGACTCCTACCGGAGTCCTAGCTGGAGTGATCTCTGGGAAGCTTATTAGCGGGCATGTGGGTTCTCAGATCAGTTAATATGTTTTCTCTGTAATGCTTTCACCTTGAGAATAAATGTGTTTTGTAGGAAAAGCTCTGTGCTACCTTTATAACTCTAAGGAGAGGTCCCAGCCCTCTCCCAAAGGTTGTTGGGGTGATTCTGGCTCCCTGCAGTGCCGTGTTTCCTCCCTGGTCGTTCTCTGTGGCACTAAGGTTTGTTTTCTGCTGCACTGCATCAGGTTTGACTTGAAATAAGCAAGTGACTCATTCCCATGGTTGTCTCCCTTCCTTCTCCGCAACCTCCGCTAGCTCCTGTTTGAGGCTGCCACTTGCCATGATGTGCCATCAGGAGCAGCATCCTGACCCAAGCGGCCTCCTGTATCTTATGTCCCCTGCTTCCTGGCCTGTTTGTTGTGGTGCTGATCTTTGCCTCCGCTCCACTGAGGGGGGAAGTGTTTAATTCCAAAAGCACATGTCTGCAGCCAGTTATGTAAGAATAATTGATATAAATGGGCTTATTTATTGCTGCCCGTTCCATTTGAACACAGTCCATAAAGAATGTTAGATTAGGTTACGTAAAGCTCTGCACAGGGAATCCAATTGTCGGCCAGTACTGTGTCGCTAATCGCACCAGCGGCGCCTTGAGCTGCTCCTGCTGCCTTTGAGTCCCAGCCACCCTGCTCCTAGCATGGAAAATCCACGTGGGTAGAGGGATTCTGCTGTGCATGCTGAGCTTAGCAGGACCCAGGGTAGAAAGTTGCCATGAAAGTACCGCTGTCCCTCTCCTGTTTAGGAGGGTGCGGAGGATGCTGTGGCACTGGTTTTCAAAAATAGTGCAGGGAATTGTGTGCTGGTGAAAGCTGCTGGGCTGACTGCCCTGCAGATGGAGAGTGGCGGGGCTGACGTCTCCACTTCACCCCCACTGGTGTTTCTCCACTCCTCCCTGCAGAGAGCTTTCAGCCCTTTGAATCCTGCCAGCAAGGTGGGCACTTGTGAGGATACTTCAGTGATGTGGGAGCCCATCCTTCACAAACTGGACTGAGCCTTCTCTTCCTCCCTCTGAATTCATAGAATCATCGACTATCGGGGTTGGAAGGGACCTCAGGAGGTCATCTAGTCCAACCCCCTGCTCAAAGCAGGACCAAGCCCAACTAAATCATCCAAATAATCTAAATCATTCATAGCAGAAATGAAAGTTTTGTTTTGTTTTTTTAAGTAAGATGCTGGTATGCAGTAGAGGGACAAAAGTAAAATTGTCTGGGGGTTCAGCTGCCTAATTGCTAAACAAAACTTGAAGAATTACACTTCACTATCCCATCTTCCACCCTTCCGGGGTTCCTCCAGCCCTGAGCTCTCACAACCCTGCTGTAAATACCTCTGTCATCAGAGATGTTCTCACCTACTGCCCACTTACTCCTCTAGATCAGTAATCTATTAAATGCTGCTCCCTGCAGTACCCTGTTATTAGCCTCCCTGGACTCTCAGTAGCAGCTGTTCATTAACAGTGTTTCCTGTGTGTTTTGATCCACCTTGGGGCACTTCCGCATCGCCCCTTGGCTATTTATTGTCTTTAATAGCCTCTTGTGAGAGATCTTGTCAAAAGCATTTTAAAAATCCAAGCAAATTATGTTCAACAGGGTCTCCTTCATCCAAAGCTTTACTGACTCTTTCAGAGACTCCAGAGCAGATTAGAAAGGCAGGGTTTACCCTCCTAAAAGCGGTACTGCTTTGACTTCATTGTGTACTCATCCCAAGTCTTGCCTTACTATGTCCTCAGTCTGACTTGTCAACAGTTTTCTTGGTCCTATGGCAGTAGCAACTCAGCCTTCTGCTTAAAGAATTTGTTTTAAAACTGTATTAACAAATCTGCTTTTCACCTGCCAAGAGGTGTAACTTCAGTAGGACCTTTCTACAATGAACTATCTTCATGGATTTTTCAGGCCAGAAGGGCCTGATCAAATCTAATATGGATTGTCTAAAATAAGCAGTATCACAAGGAAGGACCAAAGCAAGTCATAGTTATATCCTGTAGCTAGGAGTACAGCAGTACCATAAGCTGTTTTTTATCCAGGGAACTTCTAACCACAGCCAGGATTGTAGTTGAAACAGTCACGTTAGTGTAGCAACACATAACCATGCCCTAGATCAAGTAACTTGTGTCAACATAGGTGTGCTGGAGGTTTAGTGAAGGAGCAGACAGCCCAACCGAGCAGTGGTAGCAATCCTGCATCTCTGGGTTGCCTTTCAGCCAGGAGAGATCCTGAAGCACTTTTTGCCTGGCATCACGAACTGAAATCCCTTTGCCCAGTACAGAAGTGCAGCCTCCCTGGAGTGGAATGGGACCGCTCTCCAGAAGGGGATGAATGACTGCACAACATTAGGACAAGAAGTGAAGGATGGCGTTCAACCAAAACTACAGGAAGGGAATCTAGGCAGAGCATATTTGGCCAAGACACTAGGACTGTCATCCTTAGCTCGTGCAAAAAGTGCCATAAGATGGTTTAAAATCTCACTCCAGCAGCACAGCCCCCCACCACAACCAAGCGGGGGCACTGGTTCTCCAGGGACACTAGAGAGAAGAATTGCCACCTATTTAGTCACCAGCACCACTTCCTACTGCCCAGGAGTTTTCCAAAGAAATCACTGCTCTAGTTTGACTGTGTTTCGTTTATGGGATGTAACGAGATCACAGCTTGAAGCCATGTGCAACGGAGGATGCTTATTGTTCTCTAAGGCAGAGCCTTCAGCCACGCATCCAGCATGTGCTATCAGAAGTCACCATATGCTGCCACTGCTGCCTCGGAGAGCACAGGCACAGCACTGGCAAGAAGGAGAACGAGCCTTGTGATCTTCCTCCGAGCTCCTGCAGCAGCGCCTGTCTGGCATGTTTAATCGGTGCGTGCTGGGAGTGTTCCATCAGCATACCGACCCCCCAGCCAGTCACAGCAAAGCTTCGCCAAACAGCTTGCTAACGCCCCCAGCCCCTTCAGGAAGGCTCATGCTGCTGCTTTTGCCTTCATAAATGTCCATCGGATGCCTCCAGGGGATATTTCCGGTTGCTGGTTTGGTTTACCTGATGGTGAGTGTCACTTCCTGGGTACTGGGGTGCAAACACGGAGATGGCCAGTGTGCTGAACACTGTCCTACAATCAGCTGGACAACGTGTCAATCTTTCTCCATCCAATTAAATCTTCATGAGGAATTTGCCCCCTACTTTAATGGGAAAGAAAGGGGTTTTATGAATGCAACCGAGACCACCCCTGTATCGCAGAGCACCCCACTGTTAAGTGCCAAGTGCCCGGTTATGGCATGAGTGCTTGGAAGAATCCCAGTGGTGCACTAGGGGATGTTGTTTATAGGTAGCCTTGGAAGCCCTCTCAGACTGTGTCCTTCCCCTCCCTCCCCATGTCCTTGGGTCCTGTCAACCTAAGGATAAGAAAGGAGACACATTTCCAGCACTCAGTGCTACCTTGGAGCATGCTATATAAACAGGCGATAAGTAGTATCCTTGGTACCCAAGCCCACTTAGCACCCAGAGCTCTTCCCTGAATAGGATTCTGGTGAGAGCCGGATCTAGTGAAGTAAGTCAAGGTAGAGAACCCAGCACCAGGCAGGATTGGGTCTGTTAAGAATCAACCCAGCCAGCAGGTTGCTAGTGGCTGTGTCTACAGTAGGGTATTTTCTGTACTGGTCAAGTTGAGCCCATGATCCAGTGAGAAATGTTGGTGAAAAACGCTAGTGTAGACGAGGGGAAAGCATCACTTTGCTGGCTCAACTAGCTGACCTCTGCTAGTGTGGTCCTCAGACATTGGGGACATTTCTGCACTGAAATGTCTCCCTTTAATTTTAATGAACTTGGGCAAGAAATTCTTAATGTCATGCACGTTGGGGGAAGTCCCGGCCCCTTCCCCCCCACACACACACACAACCCGAAAGTCTCTGCATGGCACGGAGTGGGCTCCAGGAGAAAGTGCATTGTATGGATTATTCTACATTGAAAATAAAATGAGATTTGAAGTTTTTAAGCCTGTGTTTTGCCCAGTGACAAAAAGGGAATGGATCAAGTCCTTCTCCAGGTACTGAAGGCTGTTGGATCAGGGCTTCTGCTAGTACAGAATAGCAAAGCCAGTGTTGGGCAGCATTTCAGGTGTCCTTGAACAAACCGTCCAGAACCGTAGCGAGCTAGAGACACATGGAGGCTTCGCAGACCAAACAGAAAATCCTAAAATCCAAACAAACACTGAGGAAAATCTGGGGTTTGGTTTTTAGTGAAAAATGTTAAAAACCTGGAGAATGCTGCAGTTTGCTAAGCAGAACATTCCGGCTGTGACCAGCTGAGCCCCCGTGATACAGCTTATGAAGCACCCTGTATCAGCAGAATTGTGCAGAGCTGGGCTGTTATAAAAGAAATAGTGGCAGAAAGTGTATTTGTAGGAGCATGTCCATCATAACCCCCAGATCACTGTGTTCAAGTGGACTGGGAGTCAGGAGACCTGGGTTTGACTCTTGACTCTGCCACATATTTGTTGGGTGTCCTTGCAGAACTCTCACAACCTGTTTGTGCCTCAGTTTCCCTGTCTGTAACATGGAGACAGTTCTTACCTGCCTCTGTGAAGTGTTCTGGGAGCTGGGTGGGAGGCACTGCTCCATGGGAATCAAGGTAGCGGAACTAGTCCTCAGTTGGAGCACTAACCTAGGTCTGCACGCAGGCACCTTGAACAGCTGTCAAGAAATGCTTCCTCCAGGTCACACAAAGCCAAAAGCGATCTAGAGGGAGCAGTGGAAAACCCATGTGATATTTGAGTTGCTTGAGGGGGAGGGCAGAGAACGCTGTTCTGCACATCTAGAATACTGTGTTCCATTCTGAGCATCTTTGCTCCACAGGAGTATGGCAAAACAGAGGAGAGTCAGGAAAAGGCAACAAAAATGAGTGCGCTAGAGAGGGTGACTTACTGTCTGGGGAAGGGTGAAGTGCTTGATATGAGTAACTTGGGCAAACGGCCCCTAAGGATTGTGGGCATCACTGTCTCTGCAAGTATCTGAGGGTCCCAGCACCTTTCCGCATGGTGAGGTCTGTCTGCAGGACTTTGGACTGTTCTCCCAAGGGAGTGGTGGAAACTCCATTGGTTGGAACACTGGGCTGGTTCTGAACACAGTACTGGAGGGGGAAGTGCTGTAATGGCCCCTTGGGGAGCACTTGGATGTGACCAAATAGGTCTTTTCCATCTCCTATGTCTCTACACCACACGGGCACCTTCCGAGAGGGGTGTGGTGTATGGGTCTGCTATTGTGGTCACAGACTGGAGTAAATAACCTTCTTTCTCCCTTTGTTTCTCTCTTTGACATACAGGCAGCTTTGTCTGCTTCTCAATGCAGAAAACATCTTCCACTCCATGGCAGACATCCTGCTGCGGGAAGAGGACCTCAAGTTTGCCTCAACTATGGTCCACACTCTCAACACAATATTGCTGACTTCCTCCGAGCTCTTCCAGCTGAGAAACCAGCTGAAGGACCTGAAGACCCCGGTATGTTGAACAGGAACACTTCCTCATTAAACAGGCTCTCCCCACCTATTACCCTCTGTTTGTGTGCACGTGACTGAGGCTGTCATGTACCCAGGGCCCCTAGCGACCTTTGGGCAGAGTTGTCCCCTCAGGATGTAGGCTGGCTTCGGACAGGTTTCTCGTGGAATGAATTAAGGGGCAAGACTAACTTTGGCTGAGGGGAAGGATATACTGAGCCTTTTTCTCTGGCCAGTACGTAACCTCCGAGCCCCTTCGCTTCTCCCGTGTGTCTCGCTTGCTTGCTTCTTGGTGCCCTAAACAGAAGCCCCATCTTAAGACTTGCTGGTAAGGAGCTGCTCAGTATTTTGTCTGGTGTCTACCTTACACTCATGTTCCCCACAAGGTATGGTCGCAGGGCTAGTATTCAAGGAGGAAGAGAGCGTCATACAAGGGTTAGGATTTGGGTCCGATTCTTCTTTTTACCATTGACAGTGTGGCCTTGGGAGTCCTCTAGCCCAGTGCTTCTCAAGCTATCTGATGGGGGGGGGACCGGCAATTTTTTTTCCCAATGTGCGTGCAGACCAGCAGCCGATGGCTCGCAGACCGGCACCAGTCCGTGGACCACCACTTGGAATAGCGCTGCTCTAATCTGCTCCTGACTCAGTTGATTTACTCTTGGCTTGAGATTTCCGTGGTAGAAATTGAGGCTTAACAGTTGTATGGTGCTTTGAGGTCATAAGAACAGCGATAATGGGTCAGACCAATGGTCCATTTAGCCCAGTTTCCTGTCTTCCAACAGTGGCCAATGCCAGATGCCCCAGAGGCAATGAACAGAACAGGCAATCATCAAGCGATCTAGCCCCTGTTGTCCACTCCCAACTTCTGGCAGTCAGAGGCTTGGGGACGCCCAGAGCATGGGGTTGCATCTATGACCATCTTAGCTAATAGCCACTGATGGACCTAACCTCCATGAACTTGTCTAGTTCTTTTTTGAACTCATTCATGCTTTGGTCCTTCACAACCTCTCTTGGTAATGAGTTCCGCAGGTTGACTGTGTGTTGTGTGAAGAAGTGCTTTCTTATGTTTGTATTAAACCTTCTGCCTATTGATTTCATTGGGTGACCTCTGGTTCTTGTGTTGTTTACCCCTTTACATAACTCTTATTTACTTTCTCCACACCAGTCATGATTTTATAGACCTCTATCGTATCCCCCCTTAGTCGTCTGTTTTCTAAGGTGAACGGTCCCAGTCTTCTTAATCGCTCTTCACGTGGAAGCTGTTCCATACCCTAATGATTTTTGTTGCCCCGCTCTGTACCATTTCCAGTTGTAATGTATCTTTTTCTGAGATGGGGACCAAAACTGCACTCAGTGTTCAAGGTGTGGGTGTACTACAGATTTATATAGTGGCATTATGATATTTTCTGTCGTCTTATCTATCCCTTTCTTAATGGTTCCTAACAGGCTGTTAGCTTTTCTGTCCTTGGTTGGAAGGGGTTATCTATGTGCAAAATGTAACCATTGTTCTTTGTTATTGCTTGAAAGAAAGATGGGTCCAAGAATTGCGTGTGACTAGACCTGATTAATGTAGGGTCCGTATACACATTTCCTTTCTCATTGGAAGCCATAATCCTCAGTAATGTGACAAACTGTTGCCAAGAAAGATGCTGATATCTCAGGGAAAAAATGGTCACTTCGTTTGGGACTGAGCAGTTAGGGGTAGTGTGTACCTGTCTTTGTACACTGCATCAGTGACGCCGGAAGAGAAAAGCAGGTTACTATGTCAAGGAAGCAGTGAATCCAAATTGAACATTGCAAGTTCACTGAAGTCCAGTTTTGGACCGGCCCCAGTCTCCTGTGACTGGAATCTCTGTATTCAGTCTCTCCGCAGAGGAGTGGTTTTTCTTTTGGAATTCGATCCGTTTCCCCTTGCACACAACTTGTTCTGTATTCGGGTACTGCCTAGAGGCCTGAAATGAGATCAGGGCCCCGTTGTGCTGTGCTGTGCAGACACGTACAGTACCTGTCCCAAAGAGCTTAGGATCTAAATAGATGACAATGGTGGGGAGAAATGGAGGTGCACTGAGACCAGCTGAGGTCCCATAGAAAGAATTGCAGAGCTCAATCGAATCTAGATCTCCCAAGCTCCAGACCGGTGCCTGGCTGTGGGACCCCCTCCCTCCCTAGGCTGGGTATTAAAGTTTCCCCAGTGGAAACTGGTGCCAGGGCCCTCTCTGCCAAGCTGGAATGTGAATGTTTTTAATCGCTGGAGGCAAACGCCAGTAGTGTGCCTGGGGGGGCCTGGAGGCAGTTCCAAGGTTTGCAGCCCCCTCTTCTGAGGGGGTTTCTGGTGCACTCTGCTGAGCAGAGAGCAGCCTTTGTTGTGTAAGCTGATCCCATGGCACACGAGCCTCTCTCTCATGGGTCCCCCACAGCCATTGGCACTCCTTAGCAGCTGACGTCTGCCCCCCAGCTCCCAAACCAGGCACGCTAGGAAGGGGACAGGTGATGGTGGTAGCATCACCTCATCACATTCCCCTCAAAGCCCTCTGCTTCAGCTGTTCATCCCTGAGAAGTTTGCAGTGCTCCCTGGGTCCCAAAGCAGCTGCTGCTGCCTGGGGAAACGAAGGCCCTGTGAGGCAGGGTGCAGAGATGATCTCTCCGGAAGCAGTTCTGGGGACTGAAAGGTGGAGAGCCTCCCCCGGTGCCAGCTGGAGACTCGACCCTGCACTGTCCCTGTGTCCAGGACAGCGCCCCTAGCCTCAGACTTGGCTCCAGAGGCGGTGGGAGTGGGCGCTGCTGTGTGGTGGGGTCTGAGCAATAGCAAGGCCTGCCTGTGAGCGCGCTGAGCCTCTGCCCTTTGTGGAGGAAGCGTTAATGCTCTAACACAGCCGTAATGTTGCTCTGAAAGGAGACAGTTGCCCTGTGGCTCCCTGGGGGTGGGCTGCCTGGGAAGCTGACATCAGTTGAATTCTTTTCTAGACATCATCTGTTTTCCCAAGACTGCCCTGATTTCTTCAGCACTCCTGTTTTCTTGGTGTCTGAAGGGGCTGGCAGCTCTCCATTCAGAGCCCTCCCCCCACCTTCTTGTTTGCCATTGGTCAGGTGAATGCACCTCCGAGAGCTAGATAAATAACCAGCACCTCCTGCAGGGGGCATCAGTTCTGGGGACCTCGATGTCACCCCTTCCCATTCCGAGGGCATCCTGCATACAGCGCTGGCATCCCTCTTTCCGTGCTGCTGCCAGTCTGGGGTGGGGTCTGTGTCTTGTCTCCCTGGCACTCAGTTCAGAGTTCTCCTTTGTAATCAGGCCTGTGTTGGTAGACAGCCTTCAGATCCAGTCCTTGGGTGCGTCTTGCAGCTCGCCATCCACACGCAGGAGCATAGGAGGCTCTGTTAGCAGCCACTGTGCTCCTGCCTTTCATGTCTTTCAGTCTGTGTCAAGATGGTGCAGGCTTCTGCCATGCGCTCTGCTGCTCCAAGGGGTTCAGACGACTCCTCTGTGGGCCAGGGCAGAGAAGGAGCCGACATGCCTCAATTTGTCTGCTGCAATAGGCAGCCTTCCCAAACCACTAACTGCTAAGGAGGACTATTGGCTATTTCTGCAGGGGGAAACACCCAAACAGATGTCTGCCCCTCCTTTCTACCCCTTGCTGTGCCTGTGGTCCCCACCTCACAGAGCTCTCCGGTTCCGCACACAATAGCATCCACATGATGATACCAGAGTTAAGGGTCTGTCAGTTTCCTTCACAACCTCTTATTAGTCAGCTGTACAAATTCTCTCTGGCTTGAAACCTGGCAGAGAAGATCCCAGCCCAGGGGAGATTTCTTCCACTCCACCACAATTTTGGATAATACTAGGTAACTTTTGCACTGATATTTTTACAGTCATAGAGCTCCCCTTACCCCAAAGAGCTTTCATATAACAACTGAAATGCAGCCAGTGCTGGTGTGGAGGGCAGCAACCTAGTGCCACAATGCACAACAGTCTGCCAGCCATCCAGAGCAGGCCCTGTGTTCTTATAACAGCTGTATGAGGCCTGATTTCCAGTGTGCTCCACAAATGCTTGCATGAAAATGTATGAACAGTTGTGCATGAGTTTCACTGGCATTGACCACAGCTGTGCACAGTTATGGTAATTGCACATGCAAATAGCCAGGGAGCTGGAGATTGTCATTTGCATTTATAAATACCACAGCTTCATGCACTATTGCACAACTTAGGAGTTCATTGGTATGTTCAGAAGTCTGGAAATCTAGCCCTTACTATTGTTCCAGTGGAGCCACAGAATCCAGATTTGGATGGATGCAGGGTTGAGTTGGCCTTGCTGAGCAGTGACCTTCTGACTGCAGGTACTCTGTGTTTGGAACCTGAGGCCCTGCACACTATGCCACCCCTCCACCCATGGGTCTGACTCCTGATTGCTTTCTCTTCCCCCAGGAGAGTCGTAATCTATTCTGCTGTCTCTACCGCTCCTGGTGCCACAACCCTGTGACGACCGTGTCCCTCTGCTTCCTCACCCAGAACTACAAACATGCTTACGACCTCATCCAGAAGTTGTATCCTTTTCAGTGCTGCCGGGGGTCTCTGAGGGAGTGGGCAGGGGAAGAGCAGGAGGGCAGCAGTGGTAACGTTATGTAGTCTAAACAGGGCAGCAGACCTGCCAAGCTGACTCTCCCTGGCTCACAAGGTCAGAGCTGAGGAGCCAGCCTTGCCTCTGTTTTCATAACAAACAGTGGTAGAGTTAAACAGCTGATTAAGGATGGTCCCTAACCAGGCCATTTGCTATCCCCTGGGCCAGGAGGAAACCTCGGTATATTGTATGCTTCATTGTGTAAGGGAACTGCCTCAAGGGCCTGAGTTCATTGCCTGCACCCACTCTTGCAAGAAGCCCAAATAATTCTGAAAAAGTCTGAAACTCTCCCCTCTGGTGTGGTACCCGCCACTGGGGCTTTTCAGACAAATAAAGGGGCATCTGCAAGTTGAGAGAGCGGCCAGTGCAATGAATTGGTTCAAAATTGCTCTGTGCTCATGACTAGGACAGCAGATAATTTTCTCCTTAGTCTTCCTGCTGTTGCCTGCTTGTGAAACCAATTCTCTGTTCAACAGAGCACAGAGGAAGCAGTGAACCAACACCCCAGGCCCTCCCCTTTGGAGAGGAAGGATGGGCCTGTGGCTAGGGGACTAGCATGGGACTTTGGAGTTCTGAGCTGGACCAGCATCTTTCAGAATCTGTTGGAGATGGCCAGTGTCGTGACAAGTAGTTTCGTGGGCATGATGTGCACACATCACGACAGCCACTCTCTCCTTCATCCATCAGACGTCTTTGCATGGCTCTCCCCAGGAAACAGGATGTGCTTTAAGAGCAGCCTCTAAGAAGGTGGCAGTCAGGGTTGGTTCAGCAGCACCATTTCCATGTAAGCCGGGTGCAGAGAACGTCAGCTATTTGACTAGACGCTTCCAGCCAGGGGCCTCTGTTTGCCAGGACAGGTTGCTGTGAAGGACACGGCTCACGAGAGTTGTTCACACGTGCATACACTTGGCATCTCCTTTGAAGTCATCCACCGTTTCACCTTTTCTGGCTGCCATTATTTTCCCCTCCCTTCAGATGAGCTGGGAGCTCTAGCAAACAGCATTCTTGCCCTGTTCCATAATGGTTTTGAGCGGGGAGTTGTATGATGTGGCTATGAACTGCATTTTTCTTCCTGCTCCACAGTGAATGACCTGATTGGTGACAGACTGCAGCAAAGATGTTGCTTCTGGGACAGTGGCTATGATGCCCCCGTAACCTCACCGTGAACAGGAAGCCAGTCTTCCACAGTTCCCAGTGACCCTAGTCTTTCTGGCTTACATGGGACAGTGAGTGGAGCTGTGGGTCAGGGATCATCCCGAGGGGTGAGCACCCGCTCTGAGGGTATGGCAGCACACAGTACTTCACTTCTTGCTCTGAATGCAGCAGGAAGCACAAGCCCAAGCTCCTCTAGCCAGCAGGAGCTGGGAGCACAATGGTGAGCGCTCAAACCCTGCACAGGGTGGGAACGTAGGGTTGCTAACTTTCTAATTGCACAAAACCGAACACCCTTGCCCCACCTTTTCTCTGAGCCCCCGCCACCCACTCACTCCAGCCCCCTCCCTCTGGGCTCGCTCTCCCGTGCCCTCACTCATTTTCACTGGGCAGGGGGTTCAGGTGCGGGAGGGGGTGGAGGCTCCAGCTGGGGGTGTGGGCTCTGGGGTGGGGCCAGAAATGAGGGGTTCAGGGTGCAAGAGGGGGCTTTGGGCTGGGGCAGGGAGTTGGGGTGCAGGAGGGGTGAGGGCTCCAGCTGGGGGTGTGGGCTCTAGGGCGGAGCCAGGGATGAGGCGTTTGGGGTGCAGGAGGGGACTCTGGTCTGGGACCAAGGGGTTTGGAGTGTGGGAGGGAGCTCTGCTGGGATTGGGGTGTGGGCTCCGGGAGGGGTCTCAGGGCTGGAGCAGGGGTGTGGGGTGCGGGCTCTGGGAGGGAGTTAGGGTGCGGGAGAGGGTTCTGACCTGGGGCAGGGGGTTGGGGTGTGGGGTACGGGAGGGGGCTCAGGGTTGGAGTGTGGTTAGGGGTTCAGGGTCTGGGAGGGAATTACGGTGTGTGAGGGGGTTCCGACCTGGGGCAGGGAGATCTCTTACCTCAGGCAGCTCCCCGTCAGCGGCGCAGTGGGGCTAAGGCAGGCTCCCTGCCCTGGCTCAGCGCCGCTCCTGGCAGTGGCCTGCATGTCCAGCCCCTAGGCAGAGGTGCACTGTCTGCACCCGCAGGTGCCGCCCCCGCATTTCCCATTGGCTGCAGTTCCCAGCCTGCGGGAACTGCAAAGCCGGCGCTGTGGGAGGGGGCAGCATGCACAGCTTCCCTGATGGCGCCTGCGGCCGCTTCCAGGGAGCTTGTGCAGAGCCAGGGCAGGGAGCCCGCCTTAGCCTCGCTGCGCCAGTCGGCCCCCCACCAGCTCGACCCTCATTACACAGGAGGCATCCCTTGCTGAGGGAGTGAGAGTAAAGGCCTTGGAAGCGTTTCCTTGACTGGGGCTGGATAGTTTCTCCCTTTGGTCTGTTTTTGTGGGTGCAGAGAGGAAAGTGCCTCAGGGCTGAGTACCGACCTTTATCTCCCCAGCAAGGAGCGCAGTGGCTGGGGAAGAGAAGGGTCCCTCCTCCTGTATCATTTACACTTCCATGCACCCACTCTGTTGGGTCCGTTTCTGCAGCTGAGGCTGCTGCCTCATGCAGCTCTCAGAGGGGTCACCCTTGTGACCTTAAAGCTCCACCATGCAATTCCCCACTGTTTCTTTTTCTATACCGGGGTATGAAGCTCAGTCCTGGGGACCACCTAGGGAGGGCGAGGGCAAAGGCAGGAGTCTCCGGTCCCAGGCCCTTCGCTTGGAGGAGCCCCACACAGTGAGCAGCTGATGGCATTGTGCCAGCTGGCTGATGTCACTGACCCTCCTCTCCCCTGCTCCTGATCCCACATGCACCCTGGGAGCCATGTGCCCCCACCCCACCCCCCAGCTGCTGCTATGACAGATGGCTTGTGGCTCACGCGCTGCGTTTCTAGTGCTGATGCTTGCAATGCTACTAATGTGCTATTAATATTACAGTAGCACCTATTGCTAGGTGTTGTATAAAGAGTCACTGCCCTAACGAGTTTTTACGCTAAGCAGTGGAGACCCCAACACATCCCCAGGGCAGCCTATCTGTCCTTAGAGCGTTGGCTGTGCCACAGAAACACCCTGTGGCAGCTTGGGGGTTGGTCCAGTTGTGTTACAACATGGGGGAGGGGTCGTCTCCCTCCATGCGGGCAGAAAACAAGCATTGTCGTGGTTGGATCTGAACCAGGGTTAATCACGGCCATTCCTGCAGTAGAGGTGGGGCCTATGGGCTCATGCTCTGTCTGCTGCTTTATTTCAGTTTTCAGCACAAGTGTGATCCAGCTGTCACCCTTCCTCTGAGATTCTCTGCTCGCCTTGGCCTCTGTTAGTTAAGCTGAGTGTTTCTGCGCTTGATTCCTTGGTTTATTTGGCCGGCTCGTCCAGAGCCTCAGAAATGCTTCCTTGTTTAGCAAGCCCAGGGCAGAGACAGCAGCTGAGGGCTCTGCTGGCGGGACCCAGACCAGTTTTCTGTGGTTCTCCAGTAGTTCCATTGACATCATTGTTTATGTTGAGCATAATGATTATTTCCATGTGCCAGCAAAACATGAAACTCCCAAAGTACATTTCCCTAAGCACTGGCTTGATAGTGATCTACGTGATCCCCTCTGCTGTGCACTAGAATTCATCTTAGGAGATGGGAATGCTTTGGATTGGTGCCGCGAGAGCCCTGCGCCGGCTGCAAGGGGAGGCTGTGTCACAGTGCTAATGGTAACGTTCGCTCTCCTTATGGAGAGCGCCTCGCAGCTACCTCTGTGGCCCACATTTGATAAACCCACTGCTGGCTTGAAGGGCAGCCTGACTCTCTCAGGTCTTGGAAAGACTCTTGGTTTAAAGAGCTGAGACTCTTAAACTCTAGGCCACCTCCTTACAGCTTCCTTCAACCTCCTACTTTGAGCCACTGCCTAATCATGCACCTTCCCCTCCCCCAGGATACATTTCTCATTTGTTGTGCAGCTTCCTGAAGGAACCAACTGTTTGCCGCTTGCTGGTATGGGTGGATAGGTGGTGAATGGAGCAGTTGAAGTAGGAGCTCAGGGAGGGTTTGTTAGAGCAGAAACCCAAATAAGCCACAGAGAGTGTGTGTGATACACACACACACACACACACACACACGCGCGCAACGTAGTAATATTTTACTGCCCATATGTGGAAAAGACTCGGTCAGATTTCCAGATCAGCACTGACATGCACCCAGCCTGGTAATTCTATGCACACACTGGTTGCTGGGTAGTGATTTCCCATCTGCCTCTGCAGATGCATGTGTGATGGGCACAGCTGCACGTCGTTTTGGAAACCTGACTCTGATGTGCAGTGCCACCCCAGCAGATATGTGAGATGGTGAAGCCTCATCTGGAGTACTGTGTCCAGTTTTGGGCCCCACACTACAAGAAGGATGTGGATAAATTGGAGAGAGTCCAGCGAAGGGCAACAAAAATGATTAGGGGTCTAGAACACATGACTTAGGAGGAGAGGCTGAGGGAGCTGGGATTGTTTAGTCTGCAAAAGAGAAGAATGAGGGGGGATTTGATAGCTGCTTTCAACTACCTGAAAAGGGGTTCCAAAGAGGATGGATCTAGACTGTTCTCAGTGGTAGCGGATGACAGAACGAGGAGTAATGGTCTCAAGTTGCAGTGGGGGAGGTTTAGGTTGGATATTAGGAAAAACTTTTTCACTAAGAGGGTGGTGAAACACTGGAATGCGTTACCTAGGGAGGTGGTAGAATCTCCTTCCTTAGAGGTTTTTAAGGTCAGGCTTGACAAAGCCCTGGCTGGGATGATTTAACTGGGAATTGGTCCTGCTTTGAGCAGGGGGTTGGACTAGATGACCTTCTGGGGTCCCTTCCAACCCTGATATTCTATGATTCTATGATATGCAGTAATTGGTCGCATGGAGGAGAGAAGCAGGGGGTAATCTGCACTGCATCTCATCTGCTGGCTACTTAAACTGTGGTCAGCGGTGACCAAGGATGCTCCTCTTTTTCAGTGGAATTTCCTTAACAGACATGTCCAGCGGGGACCTGGAGGTCACAGTGGATTTCCTAACTGAGGTAGACAAGCTGGTGCAGCTCATCGAGTGTCCAATTTTCACATGTAAGGATCATATGGAGCCCTTCCATAATTTGCTTCCTAGTGGCAGAGCATGTGTACATGTGTGGGGGAAGGAGCGCCTGGTGCATGTAGTGTGTTTGCTTGCTCAGGCTCCCTGGGCATGTCCCCTCCCTGCTCCTTCATCACAAGTGGCAGCTCTACACAAATAAATAGAGCAGAAGTTATGAGACTTTTTGCTGTGAGCGGTGTGAGACCTCCAGTAGAACAGTCCATCAGGGACACGCTGGATCGCTGCAGCGCAGAGGGAGGGCGCTCCGAATGCAGGCTAACAGTACTAAGCGCATTGGCACTGAACAAAGGGATGGAAAGAACAGAGGGGACCCATTTCAAAGGGGCCTCTTAGATTCACGTGCGTGGCTTCTGCACGTAGACTGTGTATAGGTGATGCTGCTTAGGGCAGTGGCATGGGAAAGCTGCTACCTGTCTCTGCGCGAAGGTACATGGATGGAGGGATTGAGAACATTATAGTGCAATGGCAGCTCTGCTGTTGTGCTTGTCTCTAAGTGCTCCAAATCCACTTGCTGACGCAGGTAGTCTCAAACTTTGCTGTGCCTTGTGGGAACGTGGGGTACGGTTAATGGTCCAAATTTGGAGTCATCTAAGCAAGGGGTTCCTGGGATCCACCCCCCCACTCCCCTCCCAAAAAAAATCATGTTACTGAAATCACCTTGTTTTTGTGTTTTGTGCACACCTGGGGCTCAGGCTATGACTCTGATTATCTCCAAACTGATCTCAGCCACGCAGGATTGAGTTTGGCTAGTGCATGGTCCCCACTGCTCCTTGGGGGAGGGTGGCAGATTTATAGTGAAGGTATTCAGGGTTATGTTAATGGACTCCAGGTTGGCATGTTAGTAGCTTGAGCCAAAGACAATGAAATGTTCATGTACAGCAAGCCTAGGGCTCGGTTCAGAGCCAAAGGATTTCCAGGTAGTATATTGTCATGAGAACTGTGTGGCTCAAGAAGACATGCTGTGGTCCTTGAACCTCATCTGTGCCCGTGTACTGTGGGTTCGAGCCCTACCTTTAGCAGCTTCCACAGAATGTAAGTTATGCGTGTCTCTTGCTGTCCGCCTGCTCCTAGGAGAAGTTTTGCTCAGAGACCAAAATTTCTGGTTTGAGCAATATTTTAAAGGGCTCTAAAATCCACACGCAGACTCTGATTGACAAGTGTTGTCAAGGAAACGAGCACTAATAGAATAAAGGAAAGATAAGACTCTAGGAATTGTGTAGTCATCCTGATCAATGGGGCCGAGTGTGATCAGAGGAAAGCAAATAGCTGGCGTTCTTCGAGAGGTGCTGCTCATGTCCATTCCATTGTAGGTGTGTGTGCTCACCACGTGCACCGGTGCAGAAGTTTTTCCCTCAGTGGTATCCGTAGGGGACCAGCTCTGGTGCCCTCTGGAGCAGCACACGAATGCCATGGAATAAGGGGCACTGCCAGCTCTCTTCCCTCCCTCCCCCCGTTCATTCTTGCCAGAAACTCAGACATTGGGGAAGGAGGTCATGGAATGGACATGAGCAACACATCCCAAAGAACACCAGTTACGGAAACAGGTAACTGTCTTTTCCAGTCAGATGGACTGGTTTAGCCAGCAGATTTCTTTTGCCCCTCCTGTCTAAGAGACCCAGAGAGCAGAAGGCTGCTGAGTTACCCCAACTGCTTTCTGCAGCCCTTGGACCAACCTGACACTGCTTAACTTCCAAGTTGTGTTGTGATCTCAGCACAAGGGGATGTGGCTGCAAGGCACAACATGTAACAGCCTCACTAGGATGGGAAGCCCCTGAAGTGATGGACAAAGTTACTCACTGCAGAAAACAGCTGTCACAGTGGATGCAGAGCGAGGGCTCAGCTTCGCAGAGTACCTATCTGAAATTCAAGCAGGACCAAGGCACAGTATTACACATTCCTGCTTGGGACCTCAGCTGCTGGAGTCATGTGGGTACACTGGAATCTCCGCTTTCATTTAAAAACCAAGACAGTTTCTAGCCCTCATGAGTGGGAAGAAAAGCTTGAAAATGTGGCCTGAGTGTAACCAATGCAGCAACGTCTGCGTGCGTCTGCAGAGAGCCTGAAAGAACTGCTCAGAGAAGGATGAACTGTTCCATACTTCTCAGTGGGGTGCCAACTCCAAGGTCTACTGCTCTGAGAGCAGTCCCACTAACCCCACCCCAGAAGAGGACTCCATATATGGCAGGAGAAGAGTGCAGCAGACCTGCCCTTGTCCCCCCTCATCAGATACACTTGGCTGCTCAGGTGAGAGTGGGGGGGTGCTCGGTACTGCTCCTAATGGGAAGGATGCCCAGCAGCTTCTGCTGCTCCAGTAGTCGGTAAGGAGACCCCATGCAGCTGCTGCTGAGTGAGGGGTGGGGCTGTAGCGGTGGCATGATGGGCTTTAGTCCAGCCCTGCTCTAGATATGATGATCATGTCCCAGAGCATGAGCACATATGGTATCGCCAACCCCCAACATACACAGATCAGGAGTCAGGCCCCCAAAGATCATGAGATTGGCTTAAAATCATGACATGTAAAAGCAGGTAATTTGGGCGTGGTCCTTCCTTTTGTGGTCCGAGCTGGTCAGGTGCACATGAGACTCATGGTCAAGCTTTTCTCTGCAACCATGAGGCTAGAAACTTTTCTTTTAATTGAAAACTGAGTCTTGCATAATCATGACTCCAGGAGCTGGGACTCCGAGTGGAACCTTGGATGCCACCTGAATTGGCAACACTGCAATGCTGGAGCTGTGACCACGCTCCTGACACACCCAGCAGCAGCTGCTCAGGAAGGGTGGCGGGCAGCGTAAAGGGACCAGAGAGCCTGTGTGGCAAACTTCAGTGGTGGTAAGTTTGGGGGGAGAGGACAGTGAATTGGGTGATGGGCAAGGGGCCTGTGCCAAGCTGCAGTTACCGACGCCCTGTGGGGCACAGGAGTTGAGCTGTCGGTGCCCTCTCCATGTCCTGGTGTTCATGTGTCTCAAGCAGCAGTGGCTGTCGGTTTGGAGGATCCCTGTCCCGATTCTGGGTGGTGCTATCACACGATCCCAGTGCCATGTAGGAGACAGGCTCTTGACCATGTTAAATCTTGTGACACTTCACACAGTAACTGCAGATGGAAACTTGACCAGGGCATGCTCATCCATCCGGGGTGAGTGGGAGCCCCCAGCCATAGGCCTTCCCTGCTTTTGGAGCACTCGCTTGGAATGCTTACCCCGGCCGACTCGTACCCCGCTGCTCTGCTCCATCGCTCAAGTCGTGCAGCAGCATGAGTGGCCCTCTGATTTCAGCTGCCTGTGCCATTGGTCCAGTTCTGCCTAGATCAGTGGGACAGGCCAGCAGGATCTGCAGAGTGAGGAACATGTGATTTGTGACAGGCACTTTCCTTAGGTGCTCAGAGCCGAGAGGCAGGACTGCCTGATGTAGCTATGCTTGTGGTGTGAGATGGGAGAGAAGGAAACATGTCCCAAAGGGCCTAGCTTGACCCAGTCCCTAGCATCTCGGGCTACACCTTACAAGGGTTGGTAGCACAGTGCATCTGCTTCTCTCTCAAGCAGTGCGTGCAGATTCATTGCACGGAGCTGTCGTGCACCAGGAGAGTGCCTTAAAATGAGCTGGGCTGAGGTCCCCCCAACCACCTCATCACAGCTGGCACCAGGTTGGGTGCCCTGTTCTGTGGGTAGTGATTGCTTTGAGCTTGTTCTCCTGTCCACTTCTCTCCTTGAGCAGCGAATGGAGTCAAACTTTAAGCTCCATTTCTCGTCCCTAGTGCAACTACTGGCTCGTGGTGCTACATGAGAGGGTGCAAATGAGGCGAAGTTGCTGGCTCTCCACAGCAGAGTTTGGTGTTCTTGGGACATGGATGCTCTTTACCAGCTCCATTGAACAGCCAGGGTCAGGCGTCACAGCTGAATACACCTCCCTTCAGGCCCCTGGGAGTTCAGCAGGCCACACGCACACCATTGCTGCACCCAGCCACAGGCCCAGGAAGTGAAATACAGATTTCTGTGCAGCTTCACCTCCCCCATCCACGCTAAAACCCTAAACTATCTAGCACTCCCTAATCTGGGAATACCTATCATAGAATCATAGAAAAACAGAGTTGGAAGGGACCTCTGGAGACCATCTAGTCCAACCCCCTGCCCAGAGCAGGACCAATCCCAACTAAATCATCCCAGGCAGGGCTTTGTCAAGCCTGACCTTAAAAACTTCTAAGGAAGGGGATTCCACCACTTCCCTAGGGAACGCATTCCAGTGTTTCACCACCCTCCGAGTGGAAGTTTTTCCTAATATCCAACCTAAATCTCCCCCACTGCAACTTGAGACCATTACTCCTTGTCCTGTCATCTGCTATCACTGAGAATAGTCTAGATCCATCCTCTTTGGATCCACCTTTCAGGTAGTTAAAAGCAGCTATCAAATCCCCCCTCATTCTTCTCTTCCGTAGATTAAACAATCCCAGTTCGCTCAGCCTCTCCTCATAAGTCATGTGTTCCAGACCCCTAATCATTTTTGTTGCCCTTCGCTGGACTCTCTCCAATTTATCCACATCCTTCTTGTAGTGTGGGGCCCAAAACTGGACACAGTACTCCAGATGAGGCCTCACCAGTGTCGAATAAAGGGGGAACAATCACGTCCCTCGATCTGCTGGCAATGCCCCTACTTATACATCGCAAAATGCCATTGGCCTTCTTGGCAACAAGGGCACACTGTTGACTCATATCCAGCTTCTCGTCCACTGTCACCCCTAGGTCCTTCTCTGCAGAACTGCTGCCTAGCCATTTGGTCCCTAGTCTGTAGCGGTGCATTGGATTCTTCCGTCCTAAGTGCAGGACTCTGCACTTGTCCTTGTTGAACCTCATCAGATTTCTTTTGGCTCAGTCCTCCAATTTGTCTAGGTCCCTCTGTATCCTATCCCTACCCTCCAGCGTATCTACCACTCCTCCCAGTTTAGTGTCATCCGCAAACTTGCTGAGAGTGCAATCCACACTATCCTCCAGATCATTAATGAAGATATTGAACAAAACCGGCCCCAGGACCGACCCTTGGGGCACTCCGCTAGATACCGGCTGCCAACTAGACATGGAGCCACTGATCACTACCCGTTGAGCCCGACAATCTAGCCAACTTTCTACCCACCTTGTAGTGCATCCATCCAGCCCATATTTCTTTAACTTGCTGACAAGAATACTGTGCGAGACAGTGTCAAAAGCTTTGCTAAAGTCAAGGAATAACACGTCCACTGCTTTCCCTTCATCCACAGAGCCAGTTATCTCATCATAGAAGGCAATTAGATTAGTCAGGCATGACTTTCCCTTGGTGAATCCATGCTGACTGTTCCTGATCCCTTTCCTCTCGTCTAAGTGCTTCAGAATTGATTCCTTGAGGACATGCTCCATGATTTTTCCGGGGACTGAGGTGAGGCTGACCGGCCTGTAGTTCCCAGGATCCTCCTCCTTCCCTTTTTTAAAGATTGGCACTACATTAGCCTTTTTCCAGTCTTCCGGGACTTCCCCCGATCGCCATGAGTTTTCAAAGATAATGGCCAATGGCTCTGCAATCACATCTGCCAATTCCTTTAGCACTCTCGGATGCAACGCATCCGGCCCCATGGACTTGTGCCTGTCCAGCTTTTCTAAATAGTCCCGAACCACTTCTTCCTTCACAGAGGGCTGGCCACCTCCTCCCCATGCTGTGCTGCCCAGTGCAGTTGTCTGGGAGCTGACCTTGTTCGTGAAGACAGAGGCCAAGAAAGCATTGAGTACGTTAGCTTTTTCCACATCCTCTGTCACTAGGTTGCCTCCCTCATTCAGAAAAGGGCCGACACTTTCCTTGGCTTTCTTCTTATTGCCAATATACCTGTCCCAGTGTTGGGTGGCCTTCAAGATGATCTCCTGCCGGAGCCTCTGGGTCCATCTCCTCCTTTATCCCTGTCTCTCACGGTCTTTGTTCTGAAGTCTTGCTGCATCCCAGCCTGTTACCATGGAAATTCCTGTAATGCTACAAGCCCAGGACTGCAGGGCTGGCGTAGAGTGAGGAGGGGGAAGAGGTGGTCTTGGTTGGTTCTCTGGTAACTGGGCAGAGTAATTGAGATGGGAATGGGTTAAATTAAAGGTGGAAAGTACATGCACTTCTGTACGCCCTCCCCCTACAGTGAGCCTTGCTGATGTTGCCTGAGCTCTGGGGTCACCAGGTGGCTGCCTGCCCCTGAGATGTCAGCTCAGATGTACTGCTGGGGAACCAGCTAACATCAGGTGGGAAATGCCTGGCCCTGGGCTGGGAGGGGAGGGACTCTCCAGCCCTCCCTCCCGTGGGTCTCTCTCCAAGAGCAGTTTTCCAAGAGCTCTGAGAGCCTGCACATGAGCACTGCGGGGAACTGGCAGGGCTGGACAGGGAGAGTCCATTTCCATGAGGCAGACACAGAAATGTTAGTGCCATAGCTCTGACCCCTTTCGGGAGGGAGGCTCATTAACAGAGTAGGTGGGTGGGGAGAGAGGATTGGAAGGGCTTCCCATGCAGAGATCTCAAAGCACTTTACAAAGGTGGGTCTGTGTCCTCATCATTTTACCAATGGGGAAGCAGGGGCCTGGAAGGGCAGTGATATGGCCAGTTCAGCAGGGGAGCCAGGACTACGACTAGCATAGATATACTGCAGGGAGTGACGTGCAAGAAATACAGTGGGCAGCAGGTCTCCAACTCGCATTCACGCTCATGAGTAAGGATTGCTCTTCAGATCCAACTCTCTTCCTGCCGGTAGCTAGATCTGTAGGTCAAAAAAAAGTTAGTGACAGGAAAACCAATCAGAATTGGCCATGGGTGGTGCTCATTGTGATGCTGGCAGGGCAGGTGCTGGCTCATGCCCAGGTCCCCATGTCTCAACTGAACAATGACAAATACAGAGCTGTGACCGGTCTGGCTCGCTTGTGTGTTAGTGTTGTTGAAATAGGTGCTGGAATTCTAAGTATGTTTTAGTGTTTATGGAATGATTGCAAATTACTGCCTGCGTTAATCTCACTTCTAGCATCCGTATCCCACACTGCAAGGTAATGTGTGTGCGTGTGCATTGTAAGCGTCTGTGACTTTAGCTCACCAGACGGGGGAGAGCCACGAACGAGTGTGGCATGCTGGTCTCCAGCAGAAGATGTTAGCTCCTGCCCAGCGACACCAGGGGGACTAGTGCAGAACCTTAAAGAGGGCAAAAGACTCTGTTTACTTTCCCCAGCCCCGTGAAGATGGGAGGAATTCGCTTGCATGACTCATCAGTTGAGTTTGCAGCTCTGAGCAGAAAGGGGGAAGGGAATAAAAACCCCTGTCGAGGAGGAAAGGTGTCTTTATGCTGCTTGGACTCCGGGGGCGCAAGGATTACCAGGCATAAGCAGAAGATCCCCTGTGCTTAGTCTGGGTCATCCCTAAAGGACAAGTAGCATTTCCTTCGTATAGAAGCATCTGTTTCATTTTGAAACTTAAGATTGGAACTCATTGGTGTGTATGGTAGCCTGCTTTAACCTTGTCAATAACTCTTCTTTCTGTTTCTTAGTTAGTACATCTTTAGAGAGTTTGTTATAGGACTGGCTACAGTGTTGTCTTTGTGTGAGATGTAAGGTGCAATTGAGCTGGGGTCAGTGGCTGGTCCTTTGGACTTGGGAGTAATCTGAATATTGCTGTGATCCTGGTGTAAGGGGCCATCTATGGCAAAGGCAGGCTTGCCTAGGTGGCAGGACAGATCGGAGTGCCCAAGGGGCTGTCTGCGTCTCCCTGTTGAGACGGTTATAGTGTCCGAGGAGTATGAACGTGACAAGTGGTTGGTGAAATCGAAAGCTAGAGCTCCCCGCCGACGGGGGTGGGGCTACAGCCCAGGACTCTGCCCAGAGGTTGGTACTCTGGCTCTTGAGTCGCTGCGGCACAGCGTGGCACTCAGAAATGCTGCTCACATTCTTGTTGTTGTTGAAGAATCGAAGTGCTGGTTTCTTCTTCACTCCGCTGCTGCTCTGTCTGTGTCTTGTAGCTTGTGCTATGCAGTAACTAGGAAGGGCTGTGCCATGTTCACAGCTGGCGAGGCTTTGGGGTAGGCCTGGAGGCGTTTCTTCCATTCCAAAAGAATCTGTGTTGATGGCACAAGCCACCTAGCCCTCTGCAGGATTTCTGCACTCAATTTTTTCTAATGCAGGTGGTGGCAGTTGTAATCCCTGCAGGGGTTGCTTGATTTCGACACGTGTGTGTGCTGTTCCTCTTCTGGGAAATTCATGGTGCCATGCTATTCAGAAAAGCACTTCTGCAAATGGCATCATGCAGTACCATGTCTGTGGTGTCTCACTGCCTCCGGATCAAATCAGACATGCTCAGTGTATAAGAAAGATGGCTTTTCCTAATTGCTGGAGCTGCAATCTTGGCTGGAATCTGAGAGTCAAGCTAAGTGCTTAGAGCTTCTCTACACATGCAGTTATTCTGGAACAGCTATTGCACCTTTAAATTCACAGCATATCTGAAGGATAGACAAGCCCTTAGTCTGGTGCCTCATACATGGCTGCAAACTTACCTTCCTGTCACCTGTGCACCTGGAGGTGGGATTTGATCCTGTGGTTGGAATTGTTAACTACATTACCTGTGTCAATGGAGTGTTATGCCCGTTCAGTCAGTCCTGGGGTGGCTAAGAACGTCTGCGTGTAGCTAGTGCAGAGCTCCTGGATCTGCTGTCACTGCATATGCCTAAGGGTCATGGAGAGGTTCACCTCTTCCACGCCACCAGCACTTTTCCCTTCGTAGTAGACACCTCTTCAGGCCACTCAGTGTCATCTCCTCCCTGGGCTGTAAACTGACAAACCTTTAATTCTCTGGAATAAAAGGGCTTTAGAGAATTAATATGGTACTCCTTAGGCTTTTGGTTGGAGGTGGGGAATTAACAGCTCCCAGGTGCTCTTGGACTGTGAATGGCCCTTCCCACAACGCTTCCATTTTATGTGCCTGGAGCGCCTTTAAGACCATGACCTGGTCCCCTACTTTGAAGGAACACTCTCTGGTATGTTTATCATACCAGGCTTTTTGCTCTTTTTGAGCATTCTCTAGGTTTTCTTTAGCAAGGGCTAAAGAGGTTCTGAGGGAGATTTGTAGGTTGGTTACAAAGTCCAGAATGTTAGTTCCTGGAGAAGATGTAAATCCCTCCCATTGCTGCTTCACCAACTGTAATGGCCCCTTAACCTCACGGCCGTATACAAAGTCAAATGGTTAAAACCCTAAACTGGGATGTGGTACAGCTCTGTAGACAAAGAGCAACTGCTGCAACACTAGGTCCCAATCATTGGAGTGCTCATTTACGAATTTACGTATCATGGCCCCCAAAGTTCCATTAAATTTCTCCACCATGCCATTTGTTTGATGGTGGTGAGAGGTGGCAACCAAGTGATTTACCCCATGAGCTTCCCAAAGGCTTTCCATAGTTCCTGCCAGGAAATTAGTTCCTGCATCTGTGAGGATGTTGGAGGGCCAACCTACCCTGGCAAAAATGTCTGTTAGTGCCTGGCACGCACTTTTAGCCCTGGTGTTGCTTAGAGCTCCTGCTTCCGGCCATCGGATGGCAAAATCCATGAAAGTTCATATGTACTGCTTTTCTGTGGGTGTCTTTTTCGGAAAAGGACCCAGAATATCCACAGCTACTCGCTAAAATGGAACCTCAATGGTGGGGAGTGGCTGGAGAGGGGCTTTGACCTGGTCTTGGGGTTTTCCCACTCTTTGGCATACCTCACAAGGTTGGACATAGGTAGAAACATCCTTGCCCATTCCTTCCCAGTGGAATGACCTCCCCAAATGGTCTTTGGTCCTGTTCACCCCAGCGTGGCCACTAGGATGATCGTGGGCTAAGCTCAAGAGCTTTACCCGGTACTTAGTTGGAACTACCAACTGTCTCCGAGGATGCCAGTCTTCCTGGTGTCCATCAGAAAGAGTTTCCTTGTATAAAAGTCCTCTTTCTACAACAAACCTGGATCGATTAGAAGAGCTGAGAGGTGGTGGGTTGCTCCGTGCCGCTATCCAAGCTCTCTGGAGGCTTTCATCTGCTTCCTGTTCGGTCTGGAACCATTCCCTTGATGCTGGAGACATCAGTTCCACAATCCTCATTGGATTGTGGACCTATGCTTGGTCCCTCTGGAAGCGATGCAGGTGATAGGGCTGTTTCTGTTGACTGTGAACTGCTCTCTGCTGGTGCACTATGTTGGGGTTCAGGCTCCTGCTGAGCCTCTTGTGTAGGGTTATCTACTGGTGCAGGTTCGGTGGGGCCCTCTGGTGTTGGGGTTGCAAGCACTGGATTCAGTGCTGGCAATGGGTCTGGTGCTGGTTGTTCCGCCGGTTCTGGTTCTGGGACTGACTCTGTCTGGGTCTCTGGGACTGGATCCACTACTGCTGTTGCTGACGTTGGCATGGGGTCCGGTTCCATTACCTCTGACCGGGTCCTGGTAGAAGTTTCCAGAATAGAGCTAGGTGTGACAGCTTGCTTAGCCTGGCTCCAGGTGACGATTCCCACATGATTGGCCAAGTCTTCCCCCAACAGCATGGGGATGGGATAATCATCATAGACTGCAAAAGTCCACGTTCCTGACCAGTCCTTGTACTAGACCAGCAACTTGGCTGTAGGCAAGTCAAAAGAGTTTGACTTGAAGGGTTGAATCATCACTTGGATCTCTGGGCCGATTAAATTGGGGTCCACTAAGGAAGCATGGATAGCCCTCAGTTGTGCTCCGGTGTCCCGCCACACGGTTACCTTCTTCCTGCCCACACTCAGTTTCCCTCCGCTCCGAGGGTATCTGGGAGGCATTTGAGCCTGAGGACCTCTGGTGTGATTCCAGTGCAATGAACTGTAATCTGTTGGGGTTCTTGGGGCAGTTGGCCTTTTCATGCCCTGGCTCATTACATTTAAAACATTGTCCAGCTGACGGGTCACTGGGGCGAGGTGGGTTGCTGGAGAACGGTGTGGCTGGACGATAAGGTGTCTGGACTGTTCCTTGGGGCTGTAGTTGGGGTCTTGGGCTGCCCCCGGTAGTAGGGTGTGGTCTGAGGTTGTCCCTTCTGGTATCCGCTCCAACTGCGACCAGGATTGTTCCTCTCTCCTCCCTCCACCCGTTTTGTTCCGTTTTGCCCCTTCTGATATTCGCCCCAACTGCTACTAGTTTTTTCTTTTCTGCCACCTCCACCCATATGGCTCCAATCTCCCCCACCTCGATTACAGTTGTAGGCTTCCCATCTAGGATGTATCTTTCTATTTCCTCAGGAACACCCTCTAAGAGCTGCTCCATTTGCATTAGGAAGGGCAACTCTTCTGGAGATTTAACTCTTGCTCCTGATATCCAGGCATCCCAATGTTTCACAATACGGTAGGCATGTCGGGTAAATGACATGTCTGGTTTCCACCTTAGGGCTCTGAACCACCGACGGGAATGCTCGGGTGTTAGCCCCATTCTGACTCTCGCCTGGGTTTTAAACAGTTCATACTGGTTCATGTATTCCTTAGGCATTTCAGCTGCCACTTCAGCTAAGGGTCCACTGAGCTGCAGCCTCAGCTCTGCCATGTATTGGTCTGTAGAGATGCTGTACCCAAGGCAGGCCCTTTCGAAGTTTTCTAAAAAGGCCTCGGTATCATCGCCTGCCTTGTAGGTGGGGAACTTCCTGGGATGTGAAGCAGTACCTGGAGAAGGATTTCTAGGGTTTGTTGGTATATTCTGCCTTCTCCGTCTCCAGTGCATGCTTCCTCTCTTTTTCCTTTTCCTCCAGTTCTTTTTCCCTTGCCTCCATAGCTCTCCTGTGGGCAGCCTCTTGGGTTTTTTCTGCCTCTTTTGCTGCCTCCAGTTTTCTCCTCAGCATGCTTCCTTTCAGGTGAGGCCACACCTGGAGTATTGCATTCAGTTTTGGTCCCTTCACTACAGAAGTGATGTGAACAAATTAGAGAGTCCAGCAGAGAGCAATGAAAATGATTAGGGGGGCTGGAGCACATGACTTATGAGGAGAGGCTGAGGGAACTGGGGTTATTTAGTCTGCAGAAGAGAAGAGTGAGGGAGGATTTGATAGCAGCCTTCAACTACCTGAAGGGGGGTTCCAAAGAGGAAGGAGGTAGGCTGTTCTCAGTGGTGGCAGATGACAGAACAAGAAGCAATGGTCTCAAGTTGCAGTGGGGGAGGTCTAGGTTGGATATTAGGAAACATTTTTCACTAGGAGGGTGGTGAAGCACAGGAATGCGTTACCTAGGGAGGTGGTGGAATCTCCATCCTTAGAGGTTTTTAAGGCCCGGCTTGACAAAGGCCTGGCTGGGATGATTTAGTTGGGGTTGGTGCTGCTTTGAGGAGGGGATTGGACTAGATGACCTCCTGAGGTCCCTTCCAACCCTGATATTCTATGATTCTGACTGAATACAGAATCTGTGGAATAGAAAAGAGCTGCTTTGCAATGTAGAACTACATCTTAAACTGGATATTTTGTGAGCAACCTGTTCACAAGGTGGTGAAGGGATGTGCAGCAAGGGGTGGCCTAGAAAGGAAATGGCAAAGGGAAACCATCCAATCAACTGACTCTGGTAGATTTTGCTTCCCAAAGCAAAAAGAAAGAGGGGTCTGTGAGCTGCAGACCCCCATCCTTGGCCTGGGTTCATTGGCAGGGCTGTGGCAGGACTCGTTCTGCAGTTGGTGCAGGAATCCAAATTCAGGCTGTGCCTGAGAAATGCCATCACATCCATGCAGAGACACTGCAGCAGGAGCTGGGGAAGGTGGCAGGCCTGCAGGTCAGGGACAAAAGCAGTGGATTAGAGGGGTGCCATTGTGCCAGCCCAGTGACCTAGAAAGGAGCATGTCTTCCTGACTCAGATCAGGTGTACTGCTTCTGGAAGCACATGCTTAGCAGTGGGGGAGGGTGGGGAGCGCACAAAGCCTCTGACCGAAGTTGCCGTGGCATTAGAGGTGTTGGGCGGGGACTCCCGCCCATCACCCCTGGGTGTTGGAAGCAATGGTACATGAAAGCAATCTTTGGGGTAGAGAATAATGGGACCTTGCGGGGTTGTGCTTGCCAGGCCCTCTGAAAGCAGATGAGTGCATGGCACCCAGGAGGTGCTTTTCTGAGCCAGCTGGGAGAAGTTTGGGGTGGTTTGTAAAGAACGACCCGGATCTATCTCTGAACCTATGCAGAGGGTTTGGTGGGGGGATCTGGCTGCCAGATGGACGGATTGTTTTCACCTCCATTGATTGCCTGTCTATTCTGGCCACAGATCTGCGCTTGCAGCTGCTGGATGTGAAGAATAACCCCTACCTGATCAAGGCTCTCTACGGGCTGCTGATGCTTCTGCCTCAGAGCAGTGCCTTCCAGCTCCTCTCCCACCGTCTGCAGTGCGTGCCCAACCCCGAGCTCCTGCAGACCACGTGAGTGACACCAGCTGGGGGAGTAACTCCTTGAAACCGCACAGGGAGGCTGGGACTCCAGCCCCCTGCAGAGACTGCCCTGACCTAGGGTTCCTGTAGCACTAGAGGCATTGGGAGCGCATGCTGTCCTCTTGCGTTCCTGCCAGCCATGTATGCGGTATCCTCAGGGAACGGGCACAGCCCATGTTGGTCCTAACCCTAGAGCTCCCAATACGATATGCGCCTGGCTTGGCAACATCCCTTATGAAGGCCCATTCCTGCAGGTGCTGAGCCACCTCCACTCCTTCAGTGATGCAGCATGGGCTTGGGCCCTCGCAGCCTGGTGTAAGGTGCGGGGAGGTCGAAGGGCAATCCTGATGAGGAAGAATAGTGACATTTGGGGGGGGGGGGGTCTGTGCTCCGTTGTGGAGTGGTGACCTATGCACGGGACACAGCTAATTGTATTTAGCGTGGCTGCCCTTATATTTAATACAAAGCCATGACCTGGTGGGATTGAAGGGCCTGAGACTTGGCTGCTTGCATCAAGATGGAGCAATGCATGCTGGGACCTCATGGGCTCGAGCTGCCACCTCTGCAGTGGTAGTTGGGGAGAGGCAGGGGCAGGGGTTCATAGCAGAGCAGTGGCTGCGACTCTCACCCTCCGGTAACATCACTGAGGTGCCAGGGCACCTCTGCCTTCTGCAGCAGTCGAGGGCTGCAGAGCATATACGTGCGGGGCTCAGGAGCATTAAGGCCTATGAGCCGTTTGGCAGGCCAGGCCGGACCCCTTCTCTGTGCGAGCAGCAGCAGGGCCTTGCTCTGAGGCACCTGCCCGCGGAGCTGGGTGTCAGGCCTGAGGCTTCCTCCTGCGCGCGCTCCTTGCCTTGCGCTGTGGAGCACTCGCTCAGCTTTTGTCTATATTTGGTAACCCTTGGAGGGCTGTGCCTCATCCACAGGCATTTGGCATCCGGGATGGAAAATTTCACTTGCAGGGTCTCCATGGAAACAAGCAGAGCCCTGGAGAAGATTTACACTGAATGGAGACTGGCGGATCTCCCATCAGCTGCCCCAGCTTGTTAGGAACAGCCCCTAGGAGCCTACCCTGGGGCTGCCTGCCCCAGGCTTGCCTGGTGTGCACCAGCACCGGGCGTCGTGGGGAGCCAGCGCGTCTCGCATTCAGCCTCCTACGCTGAGAGCTGCTTCAGTCCTTTTCCTGCCTGCAGCTGAACTAGCCGGCCACTGCAGTGCACACACCTCGCTAGCAGCCCTGCGAGTCTGATGGGCTGCTAGGCCTGGGCTACTCTGGCCTTTGAGAGCCATTGATCACCTTTGCCTGCTCTGCCTCTTCTTTGCTGTCTCGCAAGCAGTCACCTGCCAGGGATGTATCTGCTGCTCTTGTCCCCTACGCTGCTGGGCAACACCACAGCCCCTCAGTGCACCTGATTCTGGTTACGTAGGAGCTCGGGCTACATGATTATAATGGCCCCTTCTGGCTTTAACTCTACGGACTGGCTGGGATGCTGCTTAGGGGGCAGGGACCTAGACATCAGCTGTGCAGACTGGGCCAGGAACCTTAGCAGTGCCGAGCCCGGGATGCCCATCTAATGTATACCGAGCCAGCTCTGCATCCTGCTGCAGGCAGCGAGCTCTCCAACTGGAGTGTGTATCTCTCCAGCTGGGCACAAGGCTCAGCAAGGGGGGGATGACCCAGTGACCTAGTGGCTGGTGCCCTCCAGCTTGGAGCCAGAGATCAGGGCTTGCCTTACTGCTTCGCTCTTCAGGCTGGCCCAGGATGGCCAGGTTCTGATCCTTGCTGGACATCTGTCCATCTTGGTATGAAATCTCTGGAGCAGAATGCAGCTAGGGCTGAGGGTGGCAAGTCCTAGGAGAGGGAAGATGTGGCATGCCAGGGTCTCCAGCCAGTGCTGTTAATCCTTTGCTACCATAAACCGGTACCAGGCATAAAATTTCCCAGTGTATGTGGCTCTCCTCTTCTCTTGGCAGTGATGAGGCATCTCTTGGCTGTGGAGGGCAAGGTTCCTAGGGACATCTTCACCCTGGCCCAGGTCAGCCCGCCCCATCTCCGTTCAGCTGGGCAGCCCCACTTGGTGGGGAAGTAGCTCTTTCAAAGTCCGGGCTAATGAGGTGGGAGGGGTGCTTCTCAGTGGCAGTACATCCCTTCTGGAGACATGAAAGGCTTATCCCTCCTCTGCAAAGCCATGGGGACAAAGTTCCAAGATGTGCAGAAAGCAGATCCTTGCTTTTTAACTAGTCCCTAGGCAGGCTGCATCACGCTCCCCAGCCTGTGCACTCAGGAGCATTGGCCTCTGTTCTCAGCCTCTGTTTTTTCGAGTGTGAGCAGTTATATTTGTGTGTATGTTCAGGGGGAGGGGTTTCCTCCCTTTGCCCCTGACTACCCGGGCTTTTGGAGCAATCAGAGCTGCCAGACAGACTGAGCATCTGATTAACTGTGACCTACATTCCATTAAACATTGAAGCCCGCTTTCATAACAGACCAAGCTGCCCCTTCTTGGGGGAAGCCAGCTGGGGCAGAAGCAAGCCGTGCGGGAAAGTTGTCGACCCACTGGCTGGGCAGAGATGCCTAGTGGGTTTTCCATCCCCATCAAGGTGGCCCATCTCCTTTGTCTGCACTCCTTGTACGGATCAGATCTCTTCTTAAACATTCCTCTGCAGAGAAGACTGTTGCATTGATCCCTGGATGTGAATTTCCCTGTGTTCCCCAGTCTGACCGTCACTGAGCCTTGGGTTAATCTCTTAATCCAAGAGTGGGGGTCGACACAGGAGAGCTGCGCGTCCGTTCTTCTAGTCTGTTACAGTTATGCATCCATTGCACTAGACACAAAGTGAGAGACCATTCCTGCCCCCACAGCTTTACAGTCTGAATAGACAAGACAAAGTGTGTGTGAGGGTGGGGGGAAACTCAGGCACCGAGGTGTGCCTCTCACTAGCTCACCCAGCAGGCCAATGGCACATCTCAAATTAGAACCCAGGACTGCCAATCCAGTGTCCTACCTGTTAGGTCATGCTGACTCTCTTGGTTCCTGAGGTTTCAACTACCATGTGGCAGTCTTCGTCAAAGAAACACCCAAATCCAGAGAGAGCAAGCCAGAACCGTGCCTGAAACAGACTTTTTGCAGCATTTAAAACAGCCACAGCCTGGTGGCTTAGCATGCTGGCCATCCTGCTCTGGGGGGCCAGGTTCACAAGTGCCATAGTCCATGTGAAAGGGAGCTGGGTGTTGTCACTCCCTGTAGGCTTTACTTCTCCAAACTGCATCACAACTGGCCATCCCGAACAAATGTATCCCGGCCTCCAGCATGTCCTTCCTCCCATGGAGGGTCTTGCTGCTGGGGGGATTCTGTGCCCCATTCCTCGTCTCGGCCTGTCTGCTGAGGGGCCAGCAGTGATGGAAGTGGCCACCTATCCCCTATGAACAAAACTGAGGCCATCAATTCTTCTTACATGAGCCTCCAAGGAGCTGGTAATGCACTTTGGTCACTAGGATCAGAGGCCAAACCCCGTGGCAAAAGGCTCGTTGCAGGTGCCCTGAGTTCTCCAGTCCCCTGGGCCATCCCTTCACAGGACTGGAGCAGCCGTGATGGCGCTGCAGGGATGCGGCGTTCCCGTTGGCACCTGCCGGCAGTACTTGGTGCCTGCCCAGATGACACTTGTCTCAGGCTAGTGCTCTTTGCGCTTCAGCTTCACGGACGCTTGCCCCCAAGTAAATGCCAATGGCAGCCCAGTGCAGTGTGCTGGAGGTGACCGGCTGTCAGCTGGCATTGTGGGGCTGTACTCTGCTGGGCTCTTTGCCTGTGACCCAGCAGCGCTCCTCTGTCCTCCAGGGAGGAACACTTCTCTCTTTGCCTCACGCTCTTCCCCGCAGCCTCTGAGCAGTGCAGGTGGAAAGCCAGGGACAAGGAACTCCCCCAACCTCAAAGCATTTGTTTTACGGTCCTGCCCCACGGCACTAACCCAAGGTGGACACCATACTTGGCCAGTGGGACTGGGCTTGTGGGGATACTGTACCTACCAAGGGAGTAGCAGGGGCCTGTTGCCCCACACTTCGCTAGTGATCTCAGTGGAGCAAAGGGCTTAGCAGAACCTCATCCCCTGAGTTCAGTGGAGCAGTGTGGGGTTGGGGGATCAGGAAGTGTTACTTCTCAGCGCGTGGTCTTGGCAGCCTGCTCTGTTACATCGCATCCACACTGGAGTGGGAGCAGAGCCAGCCAAACCAAGTAGATCTATGGCTTTAGAGAAAATAAACAGTATGCTGTGGATGTGATAGGCACCCAGGTAATCACATGGCTTCGGCCCATGAGCCCTGCCTGCTCTGACAGCCCAAGCACCAGGAGCCGGATCAGCTTGGCCACATGTTTCCCACCACTGTCCCAGCCCAGTGTAGACGGGACCTTGGACAGACATGCTCACCTTCAGCTGGCCAGCATGGCTTCCTTGGAACAAGGAGGCCAGGAGGGAGAATCAGACGGGGCCCTAGGGACCCTGTGAGACGAAAGCCATGGCAGGAGCTTCCCCAAGAACTGCATGGCACTGGCAGGCAGAACATAGCCTAGGTCAGTCACTTGGCTCAGCATGCCTGGCTCTGAAGGGAGCATTAGCCGCTTGCTAAGCAGAATAGCAGTGTCTGTTCCTGCCCCCTTCCGGGGGACCCCAATCAGTGCTGACCTCCCAGCAAACTGGCCCCTTGCTGCTTGCCACCTCCTCGCCCAGTGGTTCTGTCTTCCCAGCCATGGAGCAGGTCCCGAAAGCTGAGTGGAGATGCCCCAGCCATCAGCTGGAAACAGGAACTCAAGCAGCATCTGATTCAGCAGGAGAAACTGGGCCATTCAGCTCAGTCTGTCTAAGCATTTCGGAGATATTCTCTGCGGCATGTAGTGGGTGACTGAAGGGTTAATCCTTCAGCATGGGGTTTTTTTCTTCCCCTTCTGAGCTCCTCAAAGCTAAAGAAACGGGCCCTGTCTCTTTCTGCCCCTCCTCCATGAATCACCTTGTGTGTGTAGGTGGGGGTTGTTGATTTCCCAAATGTCAAGCTCTGCAGATTGTCCTTCCTCCCCAAAATATCCAGGCCAGGGGAAACCCCTCCTCCTGGCAGTGTCTTAGCACGGCGGAGGGGGGGGAAGCCCTACCTCAGACACACATGCACCCGGCCCGCAGACCGTGTCTCAGGTTTGCTCCTAATTCCAATTAATCTCAAGGAGACAAACGCTCTTTATTATCTGGCCAAGTACAGCTTCCTAAGCAGTGCAGCCAGAAGCAGAACTCAGCCAGCAGGAGCCGGGAGGCGGGGTTCCCGTCCTGCTGTGGGAAAGGATTAAACGCTTGCTTGTGCCTTGTGCTTTTCCCCTCCTGGAAGAGCAGGGCTGGTGCACAGCATGAGGAGCCTTGGCGGAGCTGTGTGGGAGGAGACGCGGGCTGGAAAGCCATGTGCGCGTGCATTATCCTCCTCTCATCTGTGCTCTTACACTTGGATTGCAAGTTCTTCAGAGCAGGACTGTCTGTCTGTACCGTACCCAGCACAGTGGGGCCTTACCGTAGCACAAGTGTGGAGGGACCTTGGCAGAGCTTGGGGAATGGGGGACTAGGAGTGGAATAGCAGGGGGTGCCTGTCTGGATGGAGGGGCATCAGAAGAGCTCGGGGGGGACTAAGTGGCATAGCGGGGGTCAGGTCTGGGTTTAGGGTATTGGCGGAGCTGTAGGTGGGGTGCTCTCAGGTTGGAATTACTCAGGGGGCTGCAGGTCTGGATTGAGGGGCATCAGTAGAATCATGGGACTGGAAAGGACCTCTAGAGGTCATCTAGTCCCGTCCCCTGCACTCCTGGCAGGACTGAGTATTTCTTAGAAGGCCATCACTGACAGGTGTTTGTCTAACCTGCTCTTAAAAATCCCGAATGATGGAGATTCCACAACCTCCCTAGGCAATTTATTCCAGTGCTTAACCACCCTGACCGTTAGGAAGCTTTCCTAATGTCCGCCCTTGCTACAATTTAAGCCCATTGCTTCTTGTCCTGTCCTCAGAGGTTAAGAAGAACAATTCTTTTCCCTCCTTCTTGTAACAATCTTTCATGTACTTGAAAACTGTTACCAGGTCCCCTCTCAGTCTTCTCTTCTCCAGACTAAGCAAACTTAATTTTTTCAGTCTTCCCTCATAGCTGGTTTCTAGACCTTTAATCATTTTTGTTGCTCTTCTCTGGACTTTCTCCAGTTTGTCCCCATCTTTCCTGAAAGGTGGCGCCCAGAACTGGACACGATACTCCAGCTGAGGCCTCATCAGTGCAGAGTAGAGGGGAAGATTCACTTCTCGTGTCTTGCACTGAGGCGGGTCACTCAGCGCCTGTTTGTGCTTTTGGGTCCCTCCCTTTCCCAAGCACCACACTCGCCACCCCCGTAAATCAGCTTAAGCCTGAGGGAGCTCACTCTGCGAGCCTTGACGCACAGTGCCATATTGCCAACGGGCGATCCCTGGCCCTCCTTCGTCCAGCAGTACATACAGCCGTGGAGCCAGCGCTCGGGGCTGGTCTCCCTGCAGCGTCGCCCTGGTTTAACTTCAGGTGTGAATCTAAACAAGCTTTAGGGCTGGTCGACACTATAAACGTACGTCAGTATAAGTGTCGCTCGGGGTGTGAAAAAGCCACCAGGTACCCAGTCTGCGCCCCAGTGTAGACAGCGCTGTATTGGCAGGAGAGCTTCCCCACTGACATAGCTACTGCCACTTGCAAGGGAGGTGGGAGGAGTTCTCCTGCTGGTGTGGTGGCTTCTTCCCTGGAGCGCGACGGGGGTAGCCGCACCACTGCAGCATCGTCAGTGGACACCTGCCCTCGGTCAGACCAGTCCAGGCCCATGGGTGGGGGGAGGCTCTTATTTCTGTTTGGCATAAATTGCTTAGAACTGGGTTGAAATTAAACCGCATTAAATCAGAACCAGCATGTGCCCAGCGCCTTTTGCACTGGCTCCACTAACCCAAGGCAATTTGGGTGTAGCCAGGGCCTCAGAATTGCAAAGCAGATGCTGCTAAGTTGGCTCCTTCGTGATCCACGCGGCTTATTGGCAGTTAAAATGCACAGGGCTTGGTCTCCTCCTGGCATGTCCTGGGATTCGTACCTGAGAACTGGAGTCTCCCACCCGGGATCATCTGGTGAGTGTCGCCATGTACTGCTGCAGTCACTGCTTGGCTGCCCTCACAGCAAGGGAGCTTGGCCTGTGGTTAGAGCTGCTGGCTGACGGTCAAGGCTCCAGGCTCTATTTCCAGTGCTGCCGCTGAACCACCCAGCCTGCCACTGGTTTTAGCAGAGCACACGTGGCTTTTGTGGGCGCTGGCGGCAGGAGATAAAGTGCTTTGACCTTCTTTGTCCAGAGTCCCCTTGAGCCATCCCACACTAGCCTGGATCTGTGCGCCCTTAGATCAGCGCCCGCGAGAACCCCAGGGGAGAGTTCACGTGCTCCCACCAAGCACTAGGCCAGGATCTCTCCCCCAGCAGGGGAGGGTGGTGGCCGCTGAGTTCAGCCCATGGCTCCAACCAGGCAGAGCTGCTTGGAGCCTCAGACCACTTTCCCCTCCAGCAACTCGTTCTCTCCTGCTCAGGGACAGGTCCCGGGTCCATCAGCACTCCCAGCCCTGGGCAGACTGTCCCACCCTCCTGGCTCTGTCCCAGACACTCTCGCTGCTCGCGTGCTCTTCCCACAGGACAGTCCCACCTCTCCTGCTCTGCGTCATGGGCTGCAGCTGGGGTCCATCTGAGCCATAGGGCCCAAGTCCCAGGCTGCCCGGATCCCCCTTCCCAGGCAGCGTGTCTGGCTCCAAGCCACATGTTCCTGCATGTACGTTTGTCTCCTCTTCTTGTACCCTGACCTACCCCAGCCCTGCTGGGAGTAGGGAGGGGCTGGGGCTGAGCTTCCCCCAGGAACCCTGACACTATTGGCCCCCTTTGTTGTGATGTCGGCTGCAGCTGGGCCAGGCACTGGGCGTGGGAGATAACATCGGACTGGGCCGTCCCTACCCCTCCCTTCCCCCCCTTCTGGGAAATGATGGGAGCTGGGGTGGGGCGAGAGCCTGGCTCATTGTGCTGATCAGCAGGGTGGGTCACACGGATGAGGGCAGCATGCTCTGTGGGGCCAGGGGGATGGGCACATGTGGCAGAGGGGGGCTGGTGCATTCACCGTCCAAGTCAGGGTTTGGCCGGCTCTGCTGGAGAGGAGGGGGGGGTGCAGTCGGACAGGAGTGAAGAGCCAGATGGGCTTGGGGGGCAGCCAGCAGGGTTGTAGGGCAGTGGCCTTGGTGGGGGTGTGGGGCTAGCTTTGAAAGGACATGAGGCCACAGCCCGGCTGGGTGCTCTGGTTCTTGGTCCCACTGGGGCAGGAACTTCCCTGGTGCTGCGCAGCAATGAAGCCTGCGTGCTTCCTCTGTGTCTGGCTGCAGCACCTTAACCTGGTGTGACCTTCCCACTCAGGCGGGCTGGCCTGCGCTGTTGTCCCAGGGCGCTGACCTGCTGAGCAGCTGCCTGCCGCACTGTCTGCTCCGCTGGGAAATGCCTCGCCGTGTGTGGCGAAGCTGGGGCTTTGCACTGTCTCCGCATAACCCTGGGATTGAAAACCAGCCTGGTGCCCACAGCTTGCTAGGCCCCCTGCCCTGGGAGGGCACATCACATGCCGCGAATGGCTCCTGAGTAACCGGACACGCAGGGCAGCAGCACTGTCTAACACTGCTGGTGTCAGCCCCACCTTCAATCTGAGACCAGTGCTAGGGCCAGACCAGGCCTCTGCAGCTGCCTCCTGTGCTGCAGCTGGGCTCTGCCAAACTCCTCCTGCCTGGCCTGGGGGGCATCCCTGGTTCCAGTTTGGGATCCCTCTGATACAGACCCAGCCAGGCCCCGCGGTTTGTATCCCATGGAGGCTCCTGTTGCCAGGTGAAGCCAGCTCTCAGGCAGTGAGGTGCCAGGGCACTGAACTCCCCACCAGGCTTGTCATTGGGGTGGCTCCTCCTGGCAGGCATAGAGCAGAGGACAAGCCTGGAGCACACTGTCCCCGGGAAGCGCCTGGCACCTCTACCCCCCAAGGATGGCAACGCCAGCAGGTGCAGGTACTGAGCATTACTCCGCAGGGCGCTCCAGCTCCTCCCAGTCTCTGGATGGTGAGCAGTGCAGTTTCTGGAGTCCAGAACGCCAGCCAGCCCCCTGGAGCCTAGCTCTGCTGAGAGCGGGAGTGGCTCATAGGACGGGGTGCTGTCAGTAGTGGGGGCAGTGCTCTCCAGCTTTCAGGAGAGATTCGCATCACCCCTCTACTCCAAGCCTCTTGCTGCTTGGGCCAGTTAGCTTGGCCCAGCATCACTCTGGGCGCTCTGATCCATGGTGATAGATCGGTTCACCAGGGTCTTCACTTGCCCCGTGCACTTGGCCGGTTCACTAGAAACGTAGGGGATGGACAGCAGCATCACTACCGTGATACCCAGTTTCCTCCTCCCTGACCCCTTCTCAGCTGCTTAGCAGCCCTTGGCCTGCTCCTAGCTGTAGGCTCTTCCGCAGTCGTTGCCCAGGCGTCTCCCTGCCGCCCAGGCGTCTCCCTGCCACCCAGGCTGAGGGGGACGTGTTTTGTAGTGGAAAGCACAAACGTCTGGCCCTTGGGGCAGGGAGCTTCAGTATGTGGTGTCTGTGTGGGGGTGGTAACATACTGGGTGCTTGGCACACACCATGCCCTCTCATCTCTCTCTCTCTCTGCTTCCTCTCCCCAGGGACAGCACTAAGACAACCCTGGGCTTCAAGAAAGCGACCACCACCAACATCGACTACCTGGAGCTGCTGCAGCACTTTGAGCGAGTCCAGAACAAGCACCTGGAAGTGAGACACCAGCGGGTTGGCCGGGGAGAGCCCCCAGACCGAAGGGTCATCCTCTGAGCACCAGCCACCGCTGGCGTGCATGGAGACAGTGACCTGGGGAGGGGAGCCAGAGAGACCTGGTGGCTGCCATGGGTTCCAGGGTGTCTGATCCAGCGGGGGTGCTTGTTCCAGGGGAGAGGCGGTGGAGGTGGCCACAGCGCTCAACTGGGGAGGATCTCCAGAGACCAAGCCGGAGCCCAGCACCCCAGCTGCACAAACTTCCAGAGCATCACAAGCAAGCATGTGGGGAAGTTGTAGGAGGGGACTAAAGGGACAAATGAAGCTACACGCTCCCCCCACCCCACATTCTGCCTTACTAAGCCCTCCCTGGCAACAGTCAGCTGATGGCACAGCCGGGCCAGTAAGGCCAGAGGGAAGACACATAAAAAGCATTTTCTGCTACCTCCAGCCTCAAACAAGCATTAGTGTCTGTGGGCATGTGACTGGACTGGCCTCACCTCCCTGTTTCTCTCCTCCCCCCCCTCCACCACCAGGCAGGCAGGCAGGCATGTGCTGCAGTCCCGAAAGGAAAGCCGGCCTCTGGTAGCTGGCTTCTTGGATCTCAGCCGTCCACTGCCCTTAGTTCCCTGTGGCAACAGCACTATCTAATCCTCCAGTGCTCTTGGTCCTGTGGACGTGCATTCCTGTGTGTGCGCGTCACTCAGCCGCCTCTTGTCACCCCCCTTGGACCCACCTCCCTCTAGTACATATGGCAGTGCAGCCTTAATTCATAGCCCCCTGAAAACATCACGTGTGTGTATATAGAGGAGGGGTTCAGTCCAAGTCAGAGTTCTAGCCTGAAAATAGATTTGTACCAATGTAAAAACTTCCCACATTGAAATAAAAGAATTATGGCAAAGTCCCTGCCTGGTATCTGCTGCTCCTTGGGGGAAGGCCCCCAGGATGGTCATCACCTGGACTGAGGCTGCCCTCCACACCCACTGAGCCCTTTGGGGCCCTCTCCCCTGGCTGGTTCCGCATCCCCCAAATGTCCTACATGGGTTTGAGATTTGGCCCATGTCTGCCATTTGTTTCCCAGGCAAAAGAAGTGCCCCTTCTGCATGGCAGGGTCTGGGAGGGATGATCCACATCAGCGATGCTGAAATCCTAGGAGGTAACTGCAGGTCCAGTAGACGTGCTCGGGTCCCAGAGCAGGGCAGGCATGGGTTCGTGACCCACACTGCCGCAGCTTCTCTGCTCTGGGGCCAGAGCTAGCCAGAGTAAGGCCATGTCTTCACTGTTGGCACTGCTCGGCACCTGAGCTATGCTGCTATCGCACCTGGCGTGTAGATGCAGGCTGCAGGGCCAGAAGTGGGTTTTCCATCACTCTAGGAACTCCGCCTCCCCAAGCAACAGTAGCTGGGTCACTGGAAGCCGCTTCTACAGGGCGGGTGAGGTTGGCAAAGTTACGGGGCCCAGGGATTGGACTTCTCACACTCTGTAGCTGTGTCAGCCTAAATGTTCAGTGTCGAGCAGGCCGAAGGAGCTGCAGTCACATCCTGAGATTGCAGGACCGACGTACCCTGAGTGATGAGCTGCTGCAAACGGCCACTGAGAAGCCCTGGCGGAGTTGCTCGGAGGAAGCTGTGAAGTGTGAGCAAACTGTTGCAGGGCTGAGTGTGTTTATTCCTCAGGCAAGCCAAGAGCCCAGGGGTCTGTCTGCTCCAATAGTGGCCAGTGTCTGAGGAAGGGGAAGGAGCCCCTGGGGGCCGGCTATTCCGTTACAGGGAAGTCTCTTTCCAGCTCCTCTCTGCCAGTGCTTGACCTGGGTGTGAAGCAGGAGAACGTATAATCAGATGGTCTCATTACCCATAGAAACATTTAATCCTCATGCTGCCCACTTCCTTCCCCACCCCACCCTGCACCCACCCACTCGCTCCCCTCTTGGTTGGGTTGGTCACAAGTGCAGCAGAAATGCGTCTTTCCCCTGGGCAGCCTGCTGCTCTGCTGGGCTTAAATTCCTGCCAGTTGCTGGATGAGTGGCATTTCCTCACCCCTTCCCAGCAATATCCAGGGCTCTGCAGGATCCAGCTTGTGGTCTAATCTCCCGAATTCTCACCCTCCTCCTTGTGTGACACAAGCTAGCAAGAAGCAGCAGGGCCACTGGGGGTTATGTCTTGGGTCCCCCCTTGCTACGCCCTCCAGAATTGGAGAGGATTCTGGGCAGCCCAAATCAGAAGACCGAACAGGATGCAGACAGTGTTCCGGGTTCCAAGGATCTATTTTTGGTAAGGCCTGTATCAATGCCTCCCAGCACGGTATGACCTTGTAGCTCAAAGCAAGCGGGAGGGCTTTGGTGCTTGCTCTGCAGCAGGAGTTAACTACAGATGGCCCTTCCCAGAGCAGTGCTGAGAGCTGATGCACGGAGATGGAACAAGGCCAGGTGTGGTTAGGGGGACTCTGTTAAGGGGGCAGCTCCTCTAGAAATGACCCTCCTCTGGATGACTTGGAGTTGTCCTGGGGTAGGTGGGAGGCTGAGGAATACCATCTCCCTCTGCTTTTATGGCTGCTGCTTTCTTTAGAGTGGGGCTGGCTCATCTTAATAGCCCTTTGCTGAGGATTGGCTTGCATAAAATAAATTCTTTCCTCTCAGTCCTGAGGAAAGATCTTCAAAAACCTGTCCTGGTGGGCTAGTGTCAAGAGTCAAACCTCCAGGAGCCGAGTATCTGCTGACGGGAAGGGCTCCTTTAACCCGCACTGCAACCAGTGGGAGCCCAACTCAGCACCATGCAGAGTCAGGCCAACCACCCACTCCAGAGCCCGTTGAAGTGAGTGGGAACGATCCTGTGGCCTTTAGATAAGACCGTAAGCTTCAAAGGGCTTTGCAGATGCCTAGAGCCTGTGTGTCGGAGCGGGCTCCGTTCGCACACATGGCTCTCCTAGGGGTAGAGGGTCAGGATCTGTCCACCAGTTGGAGAGTGGGGATCAATTTTGCACACCAGCCCTTAGAACCACCTGTTCCTGTACCCTGGAGAAAGCTCAGTGAGCCCCGAATGGGACAGGCTCTCAACCTGCCTGCAAAATCCAGATGGGCATCAGCCAAGCTCAGACCCAGAACCGAGCTGTCCCTCCCTGGAAGGGGTCAAACCCAACATGGGAACAACCCAGAGCTTTGCACAGCCCCCCCCCACCCCCCACCCCAAGCTCCAGGTGTGTCCCACTCCAGCTCTGACCATGGCCACTTGAGCCGACCACTGCATAAAGCCCTATCCAAAAGCAGGGCTGAGGCGAGAGTGGTGGAACTGGGCAGGCAGCGGGCAAGGGCCTTCACATTGCGTGTCACAGGGATGCAACAGGGTCAGGCCCCCACCATAGGCTGTGCTGATGAGTGTAATGAAGGGCTGGCCACTGGGCAGAGCTTCCCAGGGTCAATGGCACAGCCGTGTCCCTTTGTGGTGGGGACAGGCAGATGTCAGGTGTGGTTTGCCATCTGCAGTTTTGATGAGCGTGATTGTGTGACAGGCCTGGCTGGGGGAGAGGGGACAGGGACCTAGGTTGGCTGTCTGCCATCCCCCCAGCCCCATTTCCAATAGGTCTGTAACCCAGGGAGTGTGTCTGAGCAGGAGGAGTGGGCGAGCACTACTGGGCACCGGATACACTATGGGCTGGCCGTTCGGCCTGCCGGAGCCCCTCCACCTGTCTCAGTGGCGCAGTGAGGAAGGCTGGGGATTATGGAGCGAGAGCCTATCCCAGGGCATGGAGCCAGGGTCCTGCGTATTCTGAGATGGAGTGTTTGGGGCCATTGCTGTGGCCACCTGTCCTGGGCTTTAGACCTCTTGAGATCTGCATTTCAAGTGACTTCCCACAAGCCTTTGGCTAGAGCAGCAGCTGGCCCCTTGTGTCACAGTTCAGGGCAGCTCTAGGCTCCCGGCCCTCAACTCTTGTGGGCAGAGACCTGTTCTTTCCCCTCTGACGGGGGTGTTTGCAGGTCGCACAGCTCCGTCTACACTGTTATCCCCAGCAGGCCGCGCTGCCTGAGCAGGCTAAGGGTTGCTCATTGCTTTCTACTCATAGAATCATGGAATATCAGGGTTGGAAGGGATCCCAGAAGGTCATCTAGTCCAACCCCCTGCTCGAAGCAGGACCAATTCCCAGTTAAATCATCCCAGCCAGGGCTTTGTCAAGCCTGACCTTAAAAACCTCTAAGGAAGCAGATTCTACCACCTCCCTAGGTAACGCATTCCAGTGTTTCACCACCCTCTTAGTGAAAAAGTTTTTCCTAATATCCAACCAAAACCTCCCCCACTGCAACTTGAGACCATTACTCCTCGTTCTGTCATCTGCTACCATTGAGAACAGTCTAGAGCCATCCTCTTTGGAACCCCCTTTCAGGTAGTTGAAAGCAGCTATCAAATCCCCCCTCATTCTTCTCTTCTGCAGACTAAAGACTCAGAGGCTGTAAACGGCATAATTGCCTGTGCGTATATGGTACCATGCAGCTCTCTCTAAGCAAGCGCATTCTTCTTCGAGTGCTTGCTCATATTGATTCCAGTTTGATGTGCGCACACTGCGTGCACGGCCGTCGGAAATGTTTACCCTAGCAACACTCGCCGGGTCGGCTGTGGAGTATTCCAGAGTGGCGCCTTCATGGCACTCGATATGTACCCCAGCCGACCCAGCGCTGCCTCAGTTCCTGCTTACCGCCCATGATGGTCGTTGGAACTGTGGAGTCCTGCTTCGCTTGCTCTCCACGCTCCTTAGCATTATAGTTAATAGTTTAATTTGGTTTTTACTTAGTGTTAGTTGGGTTGGGGGGCTTTCCCCTCCTCTCCGATTCTTCTTCTTGGGCTCATGCCCAAAGCTCCGGGATTCAAGCCCTACAGTTCCTGCTCTAAGCCCATGCCAACAGGCAACCCCCATGACTTTTGTTTGAAGTGTCTGGGGGAGGCTCATCAATCCGAGAAGTGCAGGATCTGTGAAGGATTTCGTCCTCGGGCTAAAAAGGAGCAGGACTTTCGTTTAAAGCAGCTCCTCATGGAGACGGCTCTTAGCCCTCAGCCTCCTGCAGTGCGCCAAGACCCAGCACCAAGTGCCTTGGTGCACAGCGCCCCAGCGGCGGGGGCTGCTCCTCAGTTGGACTCCGACCAAGACCCCTGGCACCAACATTCCCGGCACCGCAACCAGTGACATCGTCCCAGCACCTCTCCCATTCTGGGCAGAAGCAGCACCAGAAGCCGGAAAAGGGTAGCTCACCTTTCCAGAGACCAGTCATGAAGGACACGTATTTCCACATAGCGATTCATCTGGCGCACAGACGCTTCCTCCGCTTTGTGGTCAACCGCAAACACTACCAGTTCACTGCCCTTCCCTTCAGACTTTCCACAGCGCCCCAGGTGTTCACCAAATGTATGTTGGTCGTGGCGGCCTTCCTCCATCGATGATGGATGCAAGTACACCCTAACCTCGACTGGCTAATCCGGGGTCGCACCAGAGAACGGGTGCAGTCCCACCTCCACCTGGTCAGGGACACGTTTCTTCGGCTGGGCCTCTTCCTCAACATAGCAAAATTGACCCTAGAACCGACCCAGAGAACAGAATTCACCGGGGCAGTTCTGGGCTCCGTTCAGGCATGAGCCCTGCTATTGGATGCTCATTTTCAAGCTATTGTGGGTCTCGTCCAGAGCCTTCAGAGCTTCCCAACCTCGTCGGCAAAAAGTGGCCGAGTCTTCTCGGCCACATGGCTTCCTGCACATATGTGACCAGGCACGCCACGCTCCGACTCCGCCCGTTGCAAGCCTGGCTCGCTTCAGTCTTTCGCCCAGGTCAAGACAGCCTGAACTTGGTGGTCACCGTCCCGGAGCGGGTCCTTGGTGGCTAGATCCCCGGGTGGTATGCAAAGGAGTCCCTTTTCACAGTCCACAGCCCTCCTTGTCCCTGGTCACGGATGTGTCAGCCCTGGGATGGGGCGCCCACCTCGGAGACCTTCAGACACACGGCCTGTGGCCTCCATCCATGCTCTCCCTTCATATCAACATCCGGGAGCTCATGGCAGTGCACCTTGCCTGTCAGGCCTTCCAGGAACGGCTACAGGGTTGTTGTGTGGTGGTCCACACGGACAACAGCACAGCCTTGTTCTACATCAACAAGCGGGGCGGCCCGCTCCCGCCCCTCTCCCCTCTGTCAGGAGGCCGTTCGACTGATAATTCTGTATAGCCCGCTCCATTCACCCGGTGGTGTCCTTTCTCCCCGGGGTCCAGAACATGTTGGCGGACCGCTTGAGCAGGTCCATCCGCTCCCACGAGTGGTCGCTCTGACTGGATGTCATCCACCCCAACTTCCGAAGGTGGGGGTTTCCCCAGGTCGACCTGTTTGCCTCCTGCAGCAATCGGAAATGCCCAGCTTTCTTCTCCCTCCAGGGTCACTGCCCTGGCTCCCTCACAGACGGGTTCTTGCTTCCGTGGACTGGTCACCTGTTTTACGCTTTCCCTCCGTTTTCCCTTGTGCACAAGGTCCTGCTCAAGGTTCTCAGGGACACGGTGCAGGTGATTCTGGTGGCTCCGGCGTGGCCCAGACAGCATTGGTACACTGTGCTGTTGGATCTGTCCGTGGATGCTCCAGTCCTATTGCCTCTGCCATCCCGACCTGCTCACTCAGGATCACGGTCGCCTCTGCCATCCCACGCTGCAGTTTCTCCACCTCACGGCATGGATGCTGTGTGGCTGAACCCTTCAGAGCTTTTGTGTTCAGAATCCGTACAAGTACTGATGGGCAGCAGGCAACCCTCCACTCAAGCCACGCATCTGGCGAAGTGGAAGTGGTTTTTGTGTTGGTGCGACCAGCAACGCACATCCCCTCTCCAAGCACCAGTGCCTCTCATTTTGGAGTACCTCCTAGACCTGAAGCAGCAGGGCCTGGTGGCGTCCTCCGTGAGGGTTCACCTCATGGCCATCTCGGCCTTTCACCCGGGCGTGTCTGGCCGCTCTGTCTTCGTCAATCCGATGGTTAGTCAGTTTCTCAAGGGCTTAGACCACCTCTACCATCAAGTCCAGCAGCCAGTCCCCATGTGGGACCTTAACCTGGTCCTTTCAAGACTCATGGGACCCCTGTTTGAGCTGCTGGCCACATGCTCCCTTTTATCACTCTTGGAAGACAGCTTTCCTTGTCGCTATCACGTCAGTGCAGCATGTCTCTGAGCTGAGGGGCCTTACCTCGGAACTGGCTTACATGATCTTCCATAAGGGCAAGGTGCAACTTGGACCTCACCAGGCTTTTCTTCCCAAGGTGATGTCGGCCTTCCATACCAACCAGGACATTTTCCTGCCAGTTTTTTGTCCAAAACCGCACACTGGTCCCCAGGAATGGTGGCTGCACTCCCTCAACATCCATAGGGCCCTTGCCCTTCTACATCGAGTGCACAAAGCAGTTCAGGAAGTTGGCCCAGCTTTTCGTTGCGGTGGCAGACCAGATGAAAGGACTCCGGTCTCCTCTCAACAGATCTCTTCATGGATCACGTCCTGCATCCACGCTTGCTATGAGCTGGCCGGTGTACTGACCCCAGCCCTCACCGCTCACTCCACGAGGGCCCAGGCCTCATCTGCGGCTTTTTTGGCCCAGGTTCCGATCCAGGAGATCTGCAGAGCAGCGACTTGGTCCTCAGTGCATGCTTTCACCTCGCACTATCGGACCATCGTCTGGCACGCCAGAGACCACGCGGCATTTGGTAGAGTGATACTGCAGTACAGGGTACTTCACTCCGACCCCACCGCCTAGGTAAGGCTTGGGAGTCACCTAATTGGAATCGATATGAGCAAGCACTCAAAGAAGAAAAAAGTTTACTCACTCACCTTTGTAACTGTTGTTCGAGATGTGTTGCTCGTATCCGTTCCAAACCCTCCCCCCTTCCCCTCTGTCGGAGTAGCCGGCAAGAAGGAACTGAGGAGGCACCAGGTCGGCTGGGGTATATATCGAGCTCCATGAAGGCGCCACTCTAGGGGGCTCCACCGCTGACCCGCCGGGTGTTGCTAGGGTAAAACTTTCCAATGGCCATGCACGCAATGCGCGCACACCTAATTGGAATGGACATGAGCAACACATCTCGAAGAACAACAGTTACAAAGGTGAGTAACCGTTTTTTCTCTTTCGGACTGTTTGTATTCCCTAGTTGATTAATTCATAGCTAGTTCTTAGTTATTGAAGTTCTAGTTAGTTAACTGTTGGGCTGGGGGTTTTACCTCCCTGTGGGATTTACATGCCTAAGTCCCAGGGGTTCACATCCTGCAACAAGCCCATACCAACGGGCATCCCTCATGACGCTTGTTTAAAGTGTCTGGGGGAAGCTCATCAATCAGAAAAGTGGAGGATTTGTAAGGTCTTTCACCCGCGAACCAAGAAGGAGCGGGACTTTAGAATGAAGCAGCTCCTTATGGAGCCAGCACTTCGACCACAACCCGCATCGGCGCAGCAGGACCCGGCACGGCGTTCCTCGGTGTGCAGTGCCCCAGCAGCTGTGGTGGAGATGGCACGACGGAAGGACTCTGCTCAAGACCCACGGCACTGCTGCCCCCCAGAACCGAAGCTGGTGGGAACGACCCGGCACAGATCCCATTCACCAGTGCAGAAGCAACAACGGAAGCAGGGGAGGAGTGGTTCCCCCATTTCGGTACCAACCCCCTTGGAGCTGGCCAGTGGAGCCCCTTGTGCCAAAATTTTGGAGCCTGCAACGTCGACTTCGGCCCCATGACGGGGACCGTCGAGTCCAGTACAGTTGGACTCCCCGTGTCAGGTGGTGGAGGACGGAGAACTGCCTTCCACCCCAGACACCTTCGAGGCTGCGAGAGAACTCATTGCCGTGATGGCACTGAGGTCCCCGACCCCCCATGCTAAGCCTCCGATACCGTAACGGGCAGCACCGTCTCAAGGGGAGCCAGCGATGTTCTGCCCCTCGACTCAGACCGCAGAAGCAAGGCACCGCTCGGAGTCTCGGCGCCGGTCCCATTCGCAGCACCGCTCCAGGTCCTGCCGGAGCTCCTGCTCATGGCGCAGATCGCCTTCGCGCAGTAGGTCCCGATCCCTGGACCGTTCGTATCGGCACAGATCCAGCTCACAGACTCCGCTCGTGGTACCAATGCAGGTCACGGCACCGCTCCCCAGCCTCATGGCACCGCTCCCCGGCACAGCTGCACTCGGCACCGCTTTGGCCATCGCGGTCTTGATCCACATCTTCAGGCTCGGGGACGGGGTCCAGACATTCACAGCAGCCCTGGCACAAGGTGCAGGACGTGGGTGCAGGGCCATGGCCTATGCAGTGGCACTGGCCAGCGCAGTGGCTATTTTGGACCCCGTGGGCAGACCACCGAGTCCAGGGCACCCAGTCCCAGGCCTCACACTTGGTGGCATCCGAACCTAGATGACTGGAGGCAGCAGCCAGTCACACCACCCCTAGGGGTGCAGAGGAGTCGGCAGTCGCACCACCTCCTCTGGAACACACCCCTGTTCCTGAGCCAGACCCTGGAGCGGCTTGCAGTGAACTAGAGGCAGGGCAGGAGGTCCCTGAGGACCAAGAGGGTCAGGAGAACCCAGGTCCCCCGCTAGTCTCTTCCTCATCCTCCCCGGACGAGGCGCTGGAGGGCACCTCCGCCATGGGGCCACCCCCTATAGAGAGCCATGCCCACCAGGAACTCCTGCGCAGGAGGGCACGGAATATGAACCTGCAGATGAGGAGGTGGGAGAGTCGAAGGACCCTATGGTGGACATCCCGGCACCAGAAGGACCATCCAGGGTCGCTCTACCCCTCATCAAAACTATACAAGCCAATGCAAGGACCATTTGGCAGACTCAGGCCTCCATCCCTCCCACCGCTAAAGGTGTGGAGAGGAAGTACTTCGTACCCTCCAAAGGGTTTGAGTACCTGTTCACACACCTGCAGCCTTGTTTGTTAATAGTGGCTGCAGTGAATGAAAAGGAAAGGCAGGGACAGCAAGCCCCAGTGCCTAAGTCGAAGGTCGCCAAGCACCTGGATTTATTCGGACGCAAAGTTTACACCATGGGGAGCTTGCAACTCAGGATTGCCAACCAGCAGTCAATCCTGAGCAAGTATCTTTAACTCCTGGAACTCAGTGCTGAAGTTTAGGGAGCTGGTACCAGCAGAGTCCAGGGAGGTGTTTAGGGCTATTGTCAAGAGAGGGCAAGGCAGTGGCACGGACCTCTTTACAGGCCTCACTGGATGCTGTGGACTCGGTAGCGCGCACCTTGTCCTCAGGGATAGCTATGCGGTGTAGCTTATGGCTGCAGGCCTCAGGGCTCCCGCCCGAGGTTCAGCAAACTATACAAGACCTACCCTTTGACGGGATGGGCCTGTTTGCTGAACACACTGACTCCATGCTGCATAGCCTGAAAGATTCCAGGGCGACAATAAAATCTTTGGCTATGCACATATCCCAGCAACCCAACAAAAGCCATTTAAGCCCCAACCACTGCAACAGTGCCCGTATCCTCCTCGGCCAAGGCAGGAATTCTACAGGCGTAGGGGTAAGAATCGCAGCCATAAGCCTTCCCATCCCCTGTCCGGACAGGGCCAGGGCCCAACTAAACCTTTGTCAGGCTCAAAACAGACATTTTGAAGGTGCACCCGAGGATGGATGTGCTAGAGGAGCCAACTAGGGGGGGCGCTTTTCTTGACCTGCTGCTCACAAACCAGGTAGAATTAGTGGGGGAAGCAAAAGTGGATGGGAATCTGGGAGGCAGTGACCATGAGTTGGTTGAGTTCAGGATCCTGACGCAGGGAAGAAAGGTAAGCAGCAGGATACGGATCCTGGACTTCAGGAAAGCAGACTTCGACTCCCTCAGGGAACAGATGGCCAGGATCCCCTGGGGGACTAACTTGAAGGGGAAAGGAGTCCAGGAGAGCTGGCTGTATTTCAAGGAATCCCTGTTGAGGTTACAGGGACAAACCATCCCAATGAGTCGAAAGAATAGTAAATATGGCAGGCGACCAGCTTGGCTTAATGGTGAAATCCTAGCGGATCTTAAACATAAAAAAGAAGCTTACAAGAAGTGGAAGGTTGGACATATGACCAGGGAAGAGTATAAAAATATTGCTCGGGCATGTAGGAATGATATCAGGAGGGCCAAATCGCACCTGGAGCTGCAGCTAGCCAGAGATGTCAAGAGTAACAAGAAGGGTTTCTTCAGGTATGTTGGCAACAAGAAGAAAGCCAAGGAAAGTGTGGGCCCCTTACTGAATGAGGGAGGCAACCTAGTGACAGAGGAGGTGGAAAAAGCTAATGTACTCAATGCTTTTTTTGCCTCTGTTTTCACTAACAAGGCCAGCTCCCAGACTGTTGTGCTGGGCATCACAACATGGGGAAGAGATGGCCAGCCCTCTGTGGAGATAGAGGTGGTTAGGGACTATTTAGAAAAGCTGGACGTGCACAAGTCCATGGGGCCGGACGAGTTGCATCCGAGAGTGCTGAAGGAATTGGCGGCTGTGATTGCAGAGCCATTGGCCATTATCTTTGAAAACTCGTGGCGAACCGGGAAGTCCCGGATGACTGGAAAAAGGCTAATGTAGTGCCAATCTTTAAAAAAGGGAAGAAGGAGGATCCTGGGAACTACAGGCCAGTCAGCCTCACCCTGGAAAAATCATGGAGCAGGTCCTCAAAGAATCAATCCTGAAGCACTTGCATGAGAGGAAAGTGATCAGGAACAGCCAGCATGGATTCACCAAGGGAAGGTCATGCCTGACTAATCTAATCGCCTTTTATGATGAGATTACTGGTTCTGTGGATGAAGGGAAAGCAGTGGATGTATTGTTTCTTGACTTTAGCAAAGCTTTTGACACGGTCTCCCACAGTATTCTTGTCAGCAAGTTAAGGAAGTATGGGCTGGATGAATGCACTATAAGGTGGGTAGAAAGCTGGCTAGATTGTCGGGCTCAACGGGTAGTGATCAATGGCTCCATGTCTAGTTGGCAGCCGGTATCAAGTGGAGTGCCCCAAGGGTCAGTCCTGGGGCCGGTTTTGTTCAATATCTTCATAAATGATCTGGAGGATGGTGTGGATTGCACTCTCAGCAAATTTGCGGATGATACTAAACTGGGAGGAGTGGTAGATACGCTGGAGGGGAGGGATAGGATACAGAAGGACCTAGACAAATTGGAGGATTGGGCCAAAAGAAATCTGATGAGGTTCAATAAGGATAAGTGCAGGGTCCTGCACTTAGGACGGAAGAACCCAATGCACAGCTACAGACTAGGGACCGAATGGCTAGGCAGCAGTTCTGCGGAAAAGGACCTAGGGGTGACAGTGGACGAGAAGCTGGATATGAGTCAGCAGTGTGCCCTTGTTGCCAAGAAGGCCAATGGCATTTTGGGATGTATAAGTAGGGGCATAGCGAGCAGATCGAGGGACGTGATCGTTCCCCTCTATTCGACATTGGTGAGGCCTCATCTGGAGTACTGTGTCCAGTTTTGGGCCCCACACTTCAAGAAGGATGTGGATAAATTGGAGAGAGTCCAGCGAAGGGCAACAAAAATGATTAAGAGTCTGGAACACATGAGTTATGAGGAGAGGCTGAGGGAGCTGGGATTGTTTAGCCTGCAGAAGAGAAGAATGAGGGGGGATTTGATAGCTGCTTTCAACTACCTGAAAGGGGGTTCCAAAGAGGATGGCTCTAGACTGTTCTCAATGGTAGCAGATGACAGAACGAGGAGTAATGGTCTCAAGTTGCAGTGGGGGAGGTTTAGGTTGGATATTAGGAAAAACTTTTTCACTAAGAGGGTGGTGAAACACTGGAATGCGTTACCTGGGGAGGTGGTAGAATCTCCTTCCTTAGAGGTTTATAAGGTCAGGCTTGACAAAGCCCTGGCTGGGATGATTTAACTGGGAATTGGTCCTGCTTCGAGCAGGGGGTTGGACTAGATGACCTTCTGGGGTCCCTTCCAACCCTGATATTCTATGATTCTATGGAGCACCTGTCTCAACGCCGGATCCTTCCCTGTGTTTTTTGAAACATCTATCCCACTTCTGCCGTGCTTGGTCCCAAATAACATCAGACTGCTGGGTTCTCCATAAGGTGGAAGTGGGATATTCTCTCCAATTCTGCTCCTCCCCTCCCTCCCACCCCCCTTCCCCATCCCTCTTCAGGGACCCCTCTCACGAGCAACTCCTTATCCAGGAGGTACAGGCGCTCCTTGCCATGGGAGTGGTGGAGGAGGAGGTTCCTCAGGGGCAGGGGATTCTATTCCTGCTATTTCCTAATCCCCAAAACCAAGAGGGGTCTCAGACCAATTCTAGATCTGAGAGGACTAAACAAGTTCATGGTGAAGTTGAAGTTCCACATGGTCTCCCTCAATACAATTATCCCTTCCCTGGAGCCTGGTTCGCCACCCTTGACATGAAAGACACGTATTTTCACGTAGCCATTCACCCTGTACACAGATGCTTTTTAAGGTACGTGATCAATCAAAAACATTATCCGTTCACAGTCCTTCCCTTCAGCCTGTCAGCAGCCCCACAAGTGTTCACCAAGTGCATGTCAGTGGTAGCAGCCTTCCTCTGAAGGAGGCAGGTGCAGGTATACCCCTACCTCGATGACTGGTTGCTCAGGGGGTGCTCCAGAGAGCAGATGGAGTCGCAGGTCTGTCTGGCCATGTCCACATTCGAGAGACCTGGATCTTCTCCTCAACGTGAACAAGTCAACCTTGTCTCCGACCCAGAGGATTGAATTTATCGGAGCAGTGTTGGACTCGGTCTAGGCGAGAGCAAGTCTGCTGGAGTCCCGATTCCAAGCCATAACAAGCATCATTCGAGGCCTGAGGAAGTACCCGACCACTACAGTGAGGAGTTGTCCGAGTCTCCTCGGTCACATGGCAGCCTGCACATACATGGTCAGGCATGCCAGGCTGAGGCTCGGGCCTCTGCAGACGTGGCTCACTTTGACATACCGCCCTGGGCACGACAGCCTGAACTTAGTGGTCACAGTGCCAGAGCAGGTGCTAGAATCATTCCAGTGGTGGCTCCATGCTCAAATAGCCCTCAACTTTCCCTGTCTCTAGCTACGGATGCGTCAGCTCTAGGTTGGGGCGCATGTCTGGGAGATCTCCAAACGACGGGCCTCTGGGCACAGGACGAGCTCTGTCTCCAGATCAATATCAAGGAGCTGAGAGCGGTGCGACTCGCATGCCAGGCCTTTCAGTCTCGTCTGCAAGGCCAGCACGTGGCAGTCATGACAGACAACACCACTGCAATGTTTTACATCAACAAGCAGGGTGGAACCCAGTCCTCGTCCCTCTTGTCAGGAGGTTCTCAGGCTCTGGGAATTCTGTATAGCCCACTCCATTCACCTGGAAGAATCACATCTGCCAGGAGTCCAGAATGTACTGGCGGACCACCTCAGCTGGTCCTTCCACAGCCACAAGTTGTCCATCCGGCTGGACATCATTCACTCCATCTTCCAGAGGTGGGGGTTTCCCCAGGTCGACCTGTTCACCACTCGGAGCAACAGGAAGTGCCCAGTGTTTTGCTTCTTCCAGAAAAGCAGCCCAGGCTCAATTGCGGACATATTCCTGCTACCCCTGGGGAGGCTGTCTGCTCTATGCTTTTTCCCCCGGTCCCTCTCATGCATAGGGTCCTACTCAAGGTCCGCAGGGATGAGGTGGAGATAATTCTGGTGGCACTAGCGTGGCCTCGACAACACTGGTACACCACATTTCTGGATCTGTCGGTCGACACGACAATCATGTTGCCACTCCTCCCCGATCACTTAGGACCACAGTCGTTTTCATCACCCAGACCTACAGTTCCTCCACCTCATGGCCTGAACTCTATGGAACTGCTGTGCTCAGAGCAGGTGAGGGAGGTCTTACTCTGCAGCTGAAAGCCTTCCATATCTGGCAAAGTGGAAGACGTTCACTTGCTGGTGTGACCACTTCTAGCCCACTTCAGGCTACGTTACCTCTTATTCTGGAGTATATTCTGCACCTGAAACAGCAAGGCCTGGCAGCATTGTCCATAAAGGTACATGTAGTGGTTATCTTGGCTTTCCACCCCGGAGTCTTGGGACGCTCCATTTTCGCCAAACCCATGGTTGGCCAGTTTCTCAAGGGCTTGGACCAGCTACATCCCCAGATTAGACAGTCTGTCCCTGCATGGGACCTTAATTTGGTCCTCTCCAAATTAATGGGGCCCCCATGTGGGCCACTGGTGTCTTGCTCCCTCCTCTACCTGTCATGGAAGGTAGCCTTCCTGGTCGCCATTACATCAACAAGGAGGGTGTCTGAGTTAAAGGCCCTTACCTCGGGTCCACCTTATACAGTTTTCCACAAAGATAAGGTGCCGCTGAGACCTCACCCGGCTTTTCTGCCTAAGGTGGTCTCTCATTTCCATACCACCAAGACACATTCCTGCCGGATTTTTTATCCAAAGCCGCATACCAGTAGCCATGAGCAGAGGCTGCACGCCTTGGATGTTCGGCAAATGTTGGCCTTCTATATGGAATGCACCAAGCCGTTCAGGAAATTGAACCAGCTATTAGTTGCGGTAGCGGACCGGATGAAAGGCCTACCGGTCTCATCGCAAAGAGTATCTTCCTGGATCATGTCCTGCATCCGCACATGCTACGAACTGGCCGAGACACCAGCCCTGGCACTTACAGTACACTCCACAAGGGCACAGGCCTCATCGGCGGCATTCCTGGCCCAGGTCCTGGTCCAAGAAATCTGCAGGGCAGTGACTTGGTCCTCCGTGCATACATTCACCTCTCATTACGCCATCATCCAGCATGCCAGAGATGATGATGCCTTCAGCAGAGTGGTGCTCCAGTCACTGATTCCATAACACCGACCCCACCACCTAGGTAGGGCTTGGGAGTCACCTAATTGGAATTTATATGAGCAAGCACTCAAAGAAAAAACGGTTACTCACCTTCTCATAACTGTTGTTCTTCAAGATATGTTTTCACGTCCATTCCAAAACCACCTGCCTTCCCCTCTGTCGGAGTAACCGGCAAGAAGGAACTGATGAGTCACCGGGGTCAGCCGGGGCATATATTGAGTGCCATGGAGGCTCCACGGCCGACCTGATGGGTGCTGCTGGGGGAGAAGCTTTCCAGCGACTGTCAGGCACACACCTGACATGGAATGGACATGAGCAACACAACTCTAAGAACAACAGCTACAAGAAGGTGAGTAACCACTTTTTCTTAGGGTAAAAGCTGTGCAGAAAACCAATAAAAGAACCTACAGTCATGCTGAGACGTTTCCCAGAGGTCACCTCGGACTCTGGCTGGTGTCAGTCCTTCTAGGATTGGGCTCCCCCTTGGACAGACAGTCCTGTCCATTTGCTAGATCTGAAAGCAACCTCTGAGTCCGTTCAAACTCAGGCTATTTATCCCAAAGGCCTTTCTTTGTCTGTTGGTCTCTGGAGAATCCACTCTGAACCAGTGTATGCAGCATCTCTGGAGGTGTTACACCCTGAGTGAATTTGCCCAATCACCTCCACCCCCACTGTCCTTATCTCCTGGAGGATTGCTGTCCCCTTGCCCCATGGAATTACATACAATCCCTGACCGACAATGATCTGCAAATGTCATTCAATAAGGCTTGTCCAGGATAGTGCAGGAAATTACCATATCTGAACATAAGAATGGCCATACTGGGTCAGACCAAAGGTTCATCTAGCCCAGTGTCCTGTCTTCCTACAGTGGCCAATGCCAGGTGCCCCTGAGGGAATGAACAGAACAGGTAATCATCAAGTGATCCATCCTGTGTCGCCCATTCCCAGCTTCTGGCAAGCAGGCTTAAGGACACCCAGAGCATGGGGTTGCATCCCTGCCCATCCTGGCTAATAGCCATTGATGGACTGGTCCTCCATGAATTTACCTAGTTCTTTTTTGAACCCACTTATACTTTTGGCCTTCCCAACATCCCCTGGCAATGAGTTCCACTAGTTGACTGTGCGTTGTGTAAAGAAATACTTCCTAATGTTTCTTTTAAACCTGCTGCCTATTAATTGCATTGAGTGACCTCTGGTTCTTGTGTTACGTGAAGGGGTAAATAACACTTCCCTATTCACTTTCTTCACCTGTCATGATTTTATCAGAACTCTGTTGTATCCCCTTCAGTCATCTCTTTTCTCAGCTGAGCACTTCCAGGATTTTTAATCTCTCGTTGTACAGATGCTGTGCCATGTCCCTAATCATTTTTGTTGCTTTTCTTGGTACCTTTTCCAATTTGAATATATCTTGTATGAGATGATGTGACTAGAACTGGATGCAGTATTTGAGATGTGGGCATACCATGGATTTATATAGTAGCATTCAGATATTTTCTGGTTATCTATCCCTTTCCTAATGATTCCAACATTCTGTTTGCTTTTTTGACTGCCGCTGCCCATTGAGTGGACGTTTTCAGAGAACTCTCCACAATGACTCCAAGATCTCTTTTAGACCCCATCACTTTGTGTGTATAGTTGGGGATTATGTTTTCCAGTGTGGATTACTTCACATTTCTTCTTCGAGTGCTTGCTCATGTTGATTCCAAGTAGGTGTGCACATGCCGCGTGCAGTCGCTGGAAGGTTTTTCCCCTAGCGGTACCTGTCGGGTCAGCTGTGGAGCCCGCTGGAGTCACGCCTTCATGGCGATGTATATCAGGTCCCTGCTGACCCCCCAGCTCTTCAGTTCCTTCTCGTCACCAGCGATGGTCATTGGAGCTGCATGTCCCTCTTGCCTCAGCAAGCATTTCCCATAGGGATCCGACTTTGATTATCCTGTAAATGGTTCATTAGTTAGTGTTAGTCTTAGTAGTTAGTTAGATAGAAGCGGGAGGCTTCCCCCCTCAACCCGAATTCCCTCCCCTCTTGGGCTTCATGCCTCAATCCCCAGGGTTTAAGCCATGCGGGACCTACCACAAGCCCATGCCAACAGGTGACTCCCATGACTCCTGCCTTAAGTGTCATGGGGAGGCACATCAGACCAGTGCTGAAAGATCTGCAAAAGAAAGGGACTTCAGGCTCAAACAACTCCATATGGAGGAAGCCCTCCGTCCCCAGCCAGCCCCAGGCCAGGACTCAGCACTGAGCATCCCCATGCAGAGCACTCCGGCCTCCGTGAGAGAAACGGCACCAAGGAAGGACTCTGGGCATAGAGACCCTCGGCCCCGTCGCTCCCCAGTGCTGAAGCCTGTGGAGGCAACAGCACCGCTCGCACTCACTGGTGCCGCATAAGCAGCACAAGATGACGGGGGGCACTTGCCCACAGTGAGAGCAGCCGGGTCTAACAGTGCCAGCAGTGTGCATCCCACACAGGGGCACCCGGTCTCACGGGAGCCGGCACCATCTCACAAGTCCGGCGTCATTGGATTCTCCTGCTCGAGAGTGCCAGGTGGAGGAGTTGGAGCTCCCTTCTACCCTGGACACATTCAAGGTGACCAGGGACTTGATTGCCAGCCTGGATAGACTTCCGGCATCCGTCCAGAGGCAAGCCTGCGATGATGAGGCACTGCTCGCCTTCTCCGTGGCACCGTCCCGCTCGGCGGCACCATGGTCTCCGTGCTTGGAGTCCCGGTCATCGGAGGCGGAGTCCTGCTGTTCCAGGCGCAGTCGGCTCTGATCAGAGCAGCCCTGACACAGGCAGGAGGCAGGGATGGTGCCATGGTGGGCGCAGTTGCATGGGCCCGTGCAGTGGCCGTTCTGTACCCTGTGGGCATACCACCAAGCCCAGGGCACTTACTTCAGGGACTCCCAGTCCATAATTTCAGAAGGATGCACCCCTTTACCACCTTGAGTCAGTCCCCCACCTCGAGGCACCGAGACGGCTTCAATCTACAGCACAGAGCCCCATCTGGGTCCCGGCTCCACCACCGGCCACTACCGGCACCAACCAGCAGGGCACAGAGTAGGACACGTCCAGGGAGCCAGAGGGACAGGAGGGCTTCCGCCTAGGGCTTCGTCATTGTCCTTGCCGGATGAGGCAGTGGCGGGATCGTCGTCCTTTGGGCCACCCCCCATTGATAATACTGTGCCCCAGGAGCTGTTGAGCAGGGTGGCCCATAACGTGGGGCTACCAGCTGAGGAGATAGTAGAGTCTGAGGACCCCATGGTGGACATATTAACCCCTGAAGGGCCATCCAGGGTGGCATTGCCTCTCATTAAAACAATTCAAGCCATTACAAAAACCTTGTGGCAGACTCCTGCCTCCATTCCCCCTACAGCTAAGGGGGTGGAGAGGAAGTATTTAATCGCCTCTAAGGGGTACGAATACTTATTTACTTATCCACAGCTGGGTTCGCTGGTCATATCAGTGGCGAATGAAAGAGAGAGACAGGCAACAGGGCTCAACTCCAAAATCCAAAGACTCAAGGAAACTGGACCTCTTCAGTAGGAAAGTGTACTCCATGGCGGGGCTCCAGCTTCGGATGCTAACCAGCAAGCAATCCTCAGTAGATACAGGTTTCAGAGTAGCAGCCATGTTAGTCTGTATTCGCAAAAAGAAAAGGAGTACTTGTGGCACCTTAGAGACTAACAAATTTATTTGAGCATAAGCTTTCGTGAGCTACAGCTGAATGCATCTGATGAAGTGAGCTGTAGCTCATGAAAGCTTATGCTCAAATAAATTTGTTAGTCTCTAAGGTGCCACAAGTCCTCCTTTTCAGTAGATACAATTTCAATTCATGGGTCTCCGGACTAGACACACCAGTCTATTCAACAGATCCTTCTCCCTGTTTTCTGAACTGTCTGTCCCACTTCTACGGTGCTTGGTTCCAGATAATCTCATACTGTTGGGGTCCTGCTCACAGTAGATGTGGGATATCTCTCCAGTTCTGCTCCTCCCCTCCCTGCTAGCCTCCTTCCCTGTCCCTCTTCAGGGACCCTTCGCATGAGCATCTCATGCAGGAGGTTCAAAGGCTCTGCGCCGCAGGAGCAGTGGAGGAGGTTCCTCAGGAACTATGGGGCAAGGGATTCTACTCCCGATATTTCCTAATCCCCAAAGCCAAAGGGGGTCTCAGACCCACCCTTGACTTACGAGGCCTCAACAGGTTCATGAAGAAGTTGATGTTCCACATGATCTCTCTAAATGCAATTATCCCATCTCTGGATCCGGGAGATTGGTACGGGAGACGAGGGCAGCATGCCCTCGCCCTCAAGGACATGGACTTCCACATATCGATAATTCCAGCCCACAGACACTTTCTCAGGTTCGTAGTGAACCACAACCGTTACCAGTTTATGGTCCTCCCCTTTGGTCTGTCAGTGGCCCCTGAGTTTATACCAAGTGCATGGCAGTCATAGCTGCCTTCCCGAGAAGGCAGGTGCAGGTCTTCCCATACCTCGATGACTGGCTGGTCAGGGGGCGCTCCAGGTCACAAGTGGAGCAGCACATCAACTTGATGAGATCCACCTTCGACAGGCTAGGTCTCCTTCTGAATGTACACCAATCAACTCTATCCCCACTCAGAGAATAGAGTTCATTTGGAGAGTGTTGGACTCTGGCAGGAAGATTCTGGCCTGACCAGGGTCTCGTTTTTGGACAATGCAAGTCATCATACAAGGCTTCGGACAATATCCCACCACCACAGCAAGGAATTGCTTGAAGGTCCTCAGACAAATGGCAGCTTGTACATATGCGGTACAACATGCGATGCTGAGGCTCAGACCTCTCCAGGCCTGGCTGGCTTCAATTTACCGGCCAGGGCACGACAACCTGGACAAGGTGGTTACGCTCCCACGACCAGTTCTCAGATCTCGCCTGTGGTGGCTCAATCCACAGGCGGTGTGCGCAGGGGTCCCCTTCGCCAAACTGCAGTCCTCACTGTCCCTGGTCACAGACGCGTCAGCGTCGGGGTGGGGAGCTCATCTGGGAGAATTCAAAACCCAGGGCCTCTGGTCCCAAGACCGCAGCTGAATTATCCGTCCCCTTAGATACAGCTCTAAGCTTGTGCTACTTGTGGAAACTGCCCTTGCTCTAAAACACTGCTTTCCTCCTTCACTTGCTGCATGCTGTCCTGCAGCCTCCGCTGGCTGGGTTATAACCTCTTCCATTTATACAGCACCTGGAACTATGCTATTAGGAATTGCTTTGCTTCTCCCACTAAAATGCAGTCACTCCTGGTGCGGAAGGTGATGGACATTTAACTGCAAAGGGCAACAGATTAAGCCAGGAGCAGTTCAGGAGAGAAAGTCACAAGCCAGGAGGGAATTAGCCCTGGCACTGAGTTAGTGCCCCTGCTCTTGCAAAGAGTGCTGTGAAACTTTGAAGGGCCAGTTCCTAGAACCATTTCTTACATCTCCTGGAGCACCAGTTTCCCCAGCCCCATGCTGGTGCATTGGCCCAGTGTTGAGTCAGGGGGAAGAGTATCACATACTAAATAATCCTAGCGGGTGTCTCAGCCAGGCAGCCATCAGCCACCAGTGATTACTTAAGAGAAACGGATGCAGGTGAGACCATCAGTCCAGCCCCTCCCCCCATGGACGGGTGACGACCTTATTTAAAAAACAAAATGTGCCTCTGGTGGTGTACCTGGGCCCCTGTTTCCACAGTGTCTGAGCTGCTCCCACTCTTTAATGTACTTATTGTCACAGCCCCCATGGGGCAAGGGGTGGAACTGAAGCCCTGAGGCCCAGCCCCTCAAAGGTATTTAGATGCCCAGCTCCCCTTGAACTCAGTGGGTGTTCAGTGTCAAATGCCTTTCAGGAGCTGAGCCCGAGTGAGTGACTGCCTAATGATCAGTCTAGGGCAGAGCAGGGAGTTGAACCCACATCCCAGACTCACTCCCTAACCACCAGGCCATCCTTTCTCTTCTGTGCCTGGGAGTTGGCCCTTGGCACCTGTAAGAAAAGGAGCCTTATTCCCCTCAGGGAGCTGGTTAAGTAGCTTCCCCCTCAGCTGTGAGTCCGGCCGTTCCAGCCCTGTGCTTGGAGGCTGGACTGCATAGGGGGATGGTGTCTCGCCGTTGGGGCGTTGACCCAAGCAAAATCCTCCGGGCCCCCAAGGTGTTTAGCCAAGCCGCTGCTTTGTGACGCTGTTGGCTGGAGATGGCCTTTTGGGAGCCCATCCAGCTCAACAAGGTGCCCTTTGCCTTCTCTGGCACTGGCTCCAGCTCCCAGTGTTTGCATTGTAGGACCTGACCTGGGTGCATTTCAAGTTGCTATAGCGACTGAATGGACAGACAATCTGGGCAGATTTAAGAGAGGGGAATTCACTCAACTTGCCCTCCTCAGTCTTCAGCCCATGGTTTGGAGGGGGGAATCCCGCAGCTGGAGCTCAGCTACCCCACTAAGGACAGCAAGAGCTACCCAGGTACAGCGGGAGTGAGACTCATGGTCAGCCCCAGCCCTGGAGGAGAGTTTGTTCCTTGGTTGCATCTCCCCAGGGCCAGATTAACTATTCAGCTAATGAGGTTCTAGCCTTAGGCCCTCCTGGTCAGGCAGGGGGCGCGGCTGGGGCGAGGGAGCGAGTTTGTTCATGCAGCCCTGCCGGGGTGCTCCTGCAGCTTGGCAGGAGCTCAGCCGGCACCGCTGCCAGGGATCCGGTTCACACTGGTGACCAGGCACTAAAAATCCAGTTACCACGAGAATCTGTGCCAGCCGTGGGTGTCGTTTGAGCAGGCATTGCCCCCCCTCCCCCCCCCCGGATTTCTCCAGAGCTCTGCTTAGCTGTCAGGGAGGGAAGAGCCTCCCTCTGTCCCTCTCCTCTGCTGAGGCTGGTAGGCAGCTCCAGGGTGCTGTCCCCTGGGTCCTAATGCCAATCATCATCATCTATGTGTGCTAGGTCCCGTTTGTGGACACTGGTGAGTGACACAGGGCAAGGGAGGGGAAAGGGGCAGTACCAAAGCGGTAGGGTGGCAAGCTTGCACAAAACCTGCACACACTCTATCCAGTTTCAGCCAGAATGATTGCCCCTCCCATGTGGGCAAATTCCCACAGATCTGTAGGAAAAACAAACCATCCCATTCTGGATCCCAGTCCTTTAACTTTTACAGAACCTTCCATCAAGGGGCTTCAGATGTATGATGCGCTGTGTTCAATACTGCATTGAACTGTACTAAAAATCAAAGAAATGCCATTTTTTTCTTTGATGTATTTTTCTGTACTGGGATGCACGGGCAACCATGTTCTTTCCTTGTGCTCAGCCTAGCTCCCCAGGCCAACGCATCTTTGTACCTTTAAGGGGTTGCAAAAGCACTGGAGGAAGCTCAACACACAATGTTGTAGAAAGAAAAGGAGGACTTGTGGCACCTTAGAGACTAACCAATTTATTTAAGCATAAGCTTTTGTGAGCTACAGCTCACTTCATCAGATGTAACGTTGTAGGTTTCTCCTTCCCCTCTCCCGCAAGGATTTTAAATCCACTTCTTAGCAGGCTATGATAGAAAGACTGGCTGATTAGGCCAAAGGCAGGTTCTGTCCATTTGCTGGTTCTCTAGCTGTTCAATCCATCATAAAAGTACCTCACATTTGATTTCTTTTGAGTTTCATTCCAAAAACTTAAAGCTAAATAACCCTGAAGTTAGTCCTCATTTTTCTGCCCCAACTCCAACTAACTTCTTTCCCAAGTGGAAAACATTGGGTAAGTGTGGGGTGTGATTTGAGATGGGAAGGAGAACAGAGGCCAATTCCTGCTGACAGTTATACCTATGCAGCCTTATTGATTTCAGGGAGAACACATTTTTGCACAAGAATAAATTTTGGTCCCTTCTGCTTTTTCACACCTGCTATAAGCAAAATCTCATTCACTTTCCTCCCCTAACCTCTGAGCACTTCAAGGGGGAAAAATAAGCAAGGTCTGCTTGATTTACACATGCAAATGAAACAGGAAGCTCTCCCTTCATTCTACACCAGCCTTAAACACCAGACCTGCTGTAACAAGGGTCTCACTACAGCAGCCTTGGCTGGACTGTTCTTTTGGAAGATCCTTAATTGTTCTTTTAAGATGCTGATTTTCAGTGAAGTCTTCCTTTTCTTGGCGGCAGAGAACACAACAGGGAATAGCTCTGTTTTGTCACCTCCTAGTCATTCAAAAGCTGAAAGGCTTTATATTGTTTGTTTTAATGTTTGTACAGTGATTTTGAAGAGCTAACATAGTACAGAAGTGCTAAATATTATGACTGGGCAACCATCTAAAGATCTGTGTCACTTCTAGCTGTTACCTTTTTCTTACAGAAAGCTTAAAACAAACAAATGTAAACCGTAGGGAGCTGGTGCACACAGAACTCATGCTTAAAAAACCTCATGTCAGAGCTGCTGATCACATGTTGTAGAATACTTAGTCCTGCCATGAGTGCAGGGGACCAGACCAGATGATCTCTTGAGGTCCCTTCCAGTCCTATGAGTCTATTCTATGAGTCGATTCCTCTAATTGTGGAAGAGCTTGGTGACAGAATGGCCTGATGTGGTGAATCACTGGAGATTAACTACACAAACTGGGTATGGTCCCACAAATAATATTTGGGTTCAATGTGAAAATTCATTGTTCTCAGCTAGTGCAACACTGGGAGGCAGCTTTCAGAGCAAGACCGCCTAAAATACAATGCCACCCAATGTAACTTTCCCTGGTCTACACCAGGAGGTAGGGGTGAGCTAAGTCGGCCTGGTCTACACCAGGAGGTAGGGGTGAGCTAAGTCGGTCTAATTACACAACTTCAGCTATGAAAATAGCGTAGCTGAAGTTGAGGTACTTAGAGCTACTCACCACGGTGTCTTCACTGTGGTAAGTCGACTGCTGCTGCTCCCCCATCAACTCCACCTGCGCCTCTCGCTCCGGTGGAGTACCAGAGTCGACGGGAGAGCGCTTGGTGGTTAATTTATTGCGTCTAGAAGCCTATCGCGCTGGGTGCATCGCTCAGGGGGTAAGTGTAGACATGCCCTCTACTTCAGTGGATTTTACACCTGAGTGGTTTCCTTTTACATAATAAAAGCTGGATGCATCCCAGAGTGCAGTCAGAGTGAGACAGGGTATGTGGTGTAGAGGCCATAGCCTGGGGGGAAACACCTGCAGGTCTTGGCTTTGCACTGTGCCAGGTGGAGAGCTGAGGGTAGAAGCACACGGCAGAAAGAGGTGAGCAGCTTGCAGTGTTCGTCCTCATACAGCTTGCAGTGTTCAATCTCCACGAGCTAGGAGGAAGGAGGCTCAGGAGAAGGCCAGCGCAGCATCCTTCGGGCTACCTCTTACTCAGAAGTATCTGTTTGGAGACATGAGTGTCGTGAGAGTAGAATAAACTTGTTAATTTTTCATAAATAAATATGTAAATGTGTATGTAGGTTGATGACTTCATAAATTTTTTTGCAATATGTCATTCATACTTAGACGCTTCCCTCCCATTAGCCTTGGGCCCCTCGTAACCTTCATCTGGCCCTGGCACCTCCCCATTGTTCCTTGCAATGCCAGATGATGAAGAACTTTCCCATCTCTCCCTAGAATAGCTGACCACAGCTGCTCCCAGGACACTTTTTGGAGGAGTGAGAAGGTTGAGCTAGGTGTCCTGGCCTAATTCCTGCTCTGGAATCTAACCAAGAGGGGAGAAGAGAAAAGAGATTGATAAGGCCACATGTAGCAGAGAGAAAATGTCAAGGAGGTTCATTCTTAGGGCTTGGAAATCTACCTCCCCCAAGCCTAGAATGAAGATAGCATCTCTGTGAGTGGATGGACTAGCTGATTACCTCCCAGCTTTTCATTTAATTAGAATTAGAGTTGCAGCCAATAGATCCTGAGCCAAACTTCCCCCAAGTTTGGAGAAGAGACAATGATCTGCTCCGGTGTTGGAGCAGCCCAGTGTGATGTTGGGCTTTGAATTTCCCTGAGGCTTGGGAGTTGGTCTCTTCTGGTCTGTTGGGTCAGATTGTTGTAGACCTGGGAGCCAGGCGGGGAGCTGACCCCTAAACTTGGATCTGGGCCTATGGCAAGTGAGGAGAATACAAACAGATGCCACCTTTCAGTCCTGAATTTGCTCTCTCTCTCTCTCTGTAGATACCAGTGGGTGGCTGGAATCTCTGTGGTCAGTGTTTCTGGTTTGATAGGTACCATCAATGGGAACCCTTTCCCCTCTCCAGTTGATTAGAGGCCTGGGCTTGCATGTTCTCAGGCATGTGTATTAGCAGAGGATCTTCATGCCTACACAATGCCCCAGTGACTGGTACAAGCTGTCGCACAATCGGGCTTGTTTCCTCTTGGTGAGTCAACAGTGTGCCCTTGTTGCCAAGAAGGCTAAGGGCATTTTGGGCTGCATTAGTAGGAGCATTAGCAGATCAAGGGAAGTGATTATTCCCCTCTATTCAGCACTGGTGAGGCCACATCTGGAGTATTGTGTCCAGTTTTGGGCCCCCCATGACAGGATGTGGACAAATTGGAGAGTCCAGTGGGAGGCAATGAAAATGATTAGGGGACTGGAACACATGACTTATGAGGAGAGGCTGAGGGAACTGGGATTGTTTAGTCTTCAGAAGAGAAGAGTGAGGGGGGATTTGATAGCTGCTTTCAACTACCTGAAGGGGGGTTCCAAAGAGGATGGCTCTAGACTGTTCTCAATGGTAGCAGATGACAGAACGAGGAGTAATGGTCTCAAGTTGCAGCGGGGGAGGTTTAGGTTGGATATTAGGAAACACTATTTCACTAGGAGGGTGGTGAAACACTGGAATGCGTTACCTAGGGAAGTGGTGGAATCTCCTTCCTTGGAGGTTTTTACGGTCAGGCTTGACAACGTCCTGGCTGGGATGATTTAGCTGGGGATTTGGTCCTGCTTTGAGCAGGGGGTTGGACTAGATGACCTCCTGAGGTCCCTTCCAACCCTGATATTCTAGGATTCTGTGACTGAGTGGAGGAGGAGTAGTCCTGAGGCAGACAGCAGGCCAAAGCCAGACACGAGGCACTTTTGAATAGACCCTGAAATCATATTTACTTGTTGGTTTTTATTATTTTCTTTGGAGTCTGGACCTTGATTGAAACTTGATCAGGAACTTTGGACCTTGACAAAAGATACTTGACTGTCCCTGACCTAGTGGTTGGGGCTGTAGGCTTCCCACTCCCGGCCTTGCAAGACGTGGCTGAATAGAAGACGCTACCGGGCTTCGCAGATCCCCTGCTCTTGGCCAGGAGCCGGGGCCCCGGTGCAATCAGCCCCTTTCTGGGGCTAGGGAACACGTCCTTGATCCTTCAGTCAGCCCCAGGCCCTGCAGCTCCGACTGCCTCCCCACCATGGGGCACTCCCCTGGCTCCAGCTCGACGTGGAATAAAATACCCCGAATGCGCTTCCCTTCCGCCCTCCCATCCTGATCTAAAGTTTAAAGAATAACCTGGGCCCCCGCCGCCGCGCCTCGTCGGGAACAGCAATGGCGAGCTAGTGAAGGCCCGTGCGATGAAATGGCCTGGTCACAGCCCTCGCCGCCCCGGGGGTGCGCGGGGGGGGTTACCCCGGCGGCTCCCTGAGCCCCGGCCCCGCTGGGAGCCCGGAGCCCCGGCCAGGGGCATCTCCCCCCGCTTCTAATCCCCCCCCGGCCCCTCCCCCGCGCCATGTGACAGCGGCGCCTCTCGGGTTACGGCGCGCGGCGCGTTGCCCCCAGAGCCGAGCCCGGCGCAGCGCAGGGCGCAGCGGATCCATTTTGCCTCGCTGCGCGCCGGCTCCGGGCAGCCTGGGCTGGCGGCGGGGGCTGGGCACGGTCCTGCGGGGCGAGCGCGGATCCCTTGCACGCCCCCCCCCCGCCATGGCCGTGGAAGGCGGGCTCGCGTGGGCGCTGGGGCGAGCGGCCGCTGCGCGCTGCTGAAGCCGCCCCCGGGGGCGCCCCGAAGCCGCCGGAGCGAACCTGACAAAAGGACGGGGCGTGAGACTGCTCCGCTCCGGGCTCGCGGGGCTGCGGCGCGGGGCTTTGTGTTCGGCTCTGGTCGCAGACGGGGGCCCAGGCGCAGGAGCTGGAAGCTGAAACGCGGCTGAAATTTGCCCGGGTTTCTGGTCGTTTCCTGGTGGATCCCCCCCCCACCACCCCCCCCGGATTGCAACATCGCTCGCGGCTTCCCCTCTGGCTCGGCCGCGCGGGGTTTGCTGACTATGGAGACAGTCGAGAAGGAGTGCGGAGCCCTGGGGGGCCTTTTCCAAGCCATCGTCAACGACATGAAGGTAAGACCCCCCCCCCACCCACCCACCCAGTCAAAATACGCAGCGTGACAAGCCCCCTGCCGCGGAGCTCCCCGGCGGAGAAGATGGAGGCGGGTGGGTCTGCGGTGCTGGGAGCCCAGGGAACGATACGGAGCGAAAAACCAAATCGGCAGCCGCGGGCCGTGCGCGCTCTTCCCTCTGGCGCCCTCGGCCCCTCTGGGCTGTGCCCGCTCGCAGAAAGGGCCACAGGGCAGCGCGGAACCGGCTGCGGCTTGCGCCCCGCTCCGCGCCCCGCTCCGCCCCGCGCCCCGCTCCGCGCCCCGCCCCGCGCCGCCCCGCGCCCCGCTCCGCTCCGCGCTGGGGCGGCGGCGACTCCACCGCCCGCCGGGCTCCCTTCGAAGCGCCCCGACCTCCCGCGGGCTGCGGCCGCTCACTCACCTGGGCGCTCGTGTTGGGCCGTGGGCGCCAGGGGAAAGCGCGGGGGGCAGGTGACCTCGGGGTCTAGAGCCGGTTGGGGGTGAAAAGACAGAATGGGCTGAATTTTCTCAAGGCGCAACGTTTCTGGGTTTCCTTGGTCCTGCCTCAGCCCGGGGCTGGCCTGGTGGATTCTCCGGGGCCTTCCAGCCCGACCTGGCTCTGATTTCCCTGCGAGGGGGCGGCTGATTGTGGCTCGGGGATCATCCACTTGGGGTGTTGGGAGGAGCGGCTCCCCTCCCGCCGCGCCGCCGCCCTGAGCCCAGCCAACGCTGTCACTGCCAAGGCAGGGGGGCTAAATCTATAAAGCCCGGCGGAGCAGGGGATTAACTGCTTCAGGACTGGCTGGAGTTTCCCTGCCCTGGGGGTGCAGGGCGCCGGAGGCTGAAGGGATCGGCACCAGAGAGCAGCTAGCTGGGAGAGCCCCACTCAGGCCTGCAATGCTGAGGGCTGCAGCCCCCCACGCCTGCTCCCATGGCTTGTGCTGGGCACAGAGAGGCCCGGGCCAGGGCACCGTCACCTGGCCAGGAGTGGTGGCGAAGGGGGATGTTAACCAAGTGATGGTTAATTCCCACACTGAGAACAGGGGGCTTTCAGAAGCCAGACAGTCACGTCTGCCTATAAAATTCTCAAGCACTGAGGGACTGGCTGGGTCTCAACCACTCAACCATTCCCATGCCCAGCCGCTGCCCCCCAGGGCAGGCCAGCCTGGGATCCAGCCACTTTCAAACCTAGGCAGGCAGAATGGCTAGCCTGGCTCAGAACACAGTCCAGCTAGTGTAGTCTCCTGCCTCAGTGGCCACAACTAGCTGACTGAGGAAGGGGCACGGCACTCACTGCACCGCACTGGTTGTCTCCATCCCTTTCCCCTGCTTGCTTTGCTATGGGGCTCCTGTGGGCAGGGGGTGGCTGGGCTAAGCAAGTGGCTGGCATGTTTTCCCACTGCATTTATGGGACAGAGGTTCTGCAGGCATGGACTGTGTCCTCTCTTCCTTCTCGCACACCCTCCACCCCCACCCAGGCGCTGTCAGGGCTCCTCTGTCCCGCTAGCCTGGTGAGCGGTACGGCTGGCCGACTGCCACCTTGGCCCCCTGCCCCACATGCCTGTCTCTCTGTCCCCTGCTGTGCAGAGTTCTGGGCCGCCTGGACAGATGCAGTTATTGGTTCAGAGGCACCTTGTTACCAAGTGCTGCTGGATCTGGAGAGACCTGACAAGTCATCCTTGGTGTCTCCCCAGGGCTGCTTCTAGCTGCTGGAGGGATTCTGGGGTCTTGAGAGAGAGAGAGGTGCCAGCTGGGGAGCTGGAGCCTGCTGGTTCCTGTGCAGCCTCCCTGCCAGCTTTTGAGATGCTCCCTGGCCTTGAGAGTCCATCTCTCTTTCCCCTGGCAATCCCTAACCCGGGTGTATTTTGTCTGCCTCCGGACCTCATAGCCCCACTGGGCTCCCTGCTCTCCAGCAGGGGATGGATGAATTGCAATGCCACAGGCGGGCTCAGCTGCCTGGCAGGGACCAGGAATTGGCTGCACCCCTCGGTCAGTTCACTGTGGAAGAGCTCTGGGTTTAGACCCATAAGGCTGGTCTCTTCTGTACCTACCTAGTAGGCTAAGATCTACGTTGGGCCAGCCACTGTCTGCTTCTCCCTCCCACTCCACTGGGCCCTTCCCCATGCAGGCCATGGGGCTGGGCATTGGAGCAGCCCATGCTCCATAGGAAGCTCGAGCTCAGTTGTGGAGTGGGTGTGAGGGGCACCAGGCTTGTTCCAATGCTGCAAGTGCAGCTCTGCCCTGAAGACCGGCCACGTAGCACTGGCTGTCTCTGCACTGGGCCCCGTGCAGTGGGGATCGCTTTGCTGAGTGCCAGTGTGTGACTCCAGCCAACTCCGCAGCGGGCGGGGACCTGGGTTCCAGGCTGGACTGCAGCAGCACCAGAGCTGTCTGCTGAGTGTTGTTCAGTTATACCTGGGTACCCATCTGCACAGCCCTGAGCTGGCCTGGCTGGCCCAGAGGGGATAACAGGTCTGCAGGTGCTCCTGGGTGAGCAGGAAAAGTCCCAAGGTGAGCTGGCAGGGCTGGTCACTGGGAGAGCCAGCTTCTTCCGTATGGTCTGAGCTGCAGGCAGCCAGAGGCAATGAACATGGAACCCTGGGAGCTGTTCACACCTCTCCTTGCAGAACAGACTAGCCAGGCCCCGGAGCCAGGGCAGGCCAGCACGGTACCTGCACCCAGGAGCTATACGCTCCAGGAGAGCAGAGGGAAGGCTTTCCAAAGGTAGATGGAGCCTACAAGTGCAGGGAAGTGAGGTGGGACCCCTGGAGCCAGCCAGGCCAGCTCTCCTCCATCACCAGGGCCCCTGGGCATTTCTAGCTAGAATGGCTCCTGTGCAGTCCATGAAGGGAGATGCCCCTGGAGTTCTCGTCCAGGCTAGTGCCAGAAAGGTGGCTGGTGGTGAATAGCTGGAAGGAGCCACCTTCCCAAGGGGATTTGAGGCAATGGAGCAGGGAATGCATCATTCCTGCGCAGAGGGACTCTCGCCCGTCTCTCTCTCCCGCCTGTCTTGGGCTCCAAGAGCCCCCGGAGGCCAGGGCAGGGAGAAAGGCAGCTCGCCTGCCAGGGAGACGCTGTGCCAAAGCTGGTGCCCCTCCATTACGCTCTGTGGCCTGCTTGCACCGTGGCAGAATCTGGCCCCTCAAGAGCCAGTGTCCTCTGTGGGGAAATGACCTGGCTTCCCAGTGAACTGTTGGGGCCTGAAAGGCAGCTCGCCAGCCAGGGAGAGCCCAGCAAGAGAGACCTACGGGGCTCAGAGCCCCCCAGCCTCCAGTGAGCCCTGGCTGTGCTGGGACTCCAGGCGGGCAGAGGGAGGCCCTGATGGAGCACAGTGGCCAGGGAGAGAGGCCCAGGGGAGGTCTGAAGCCGGGCAGGGCGTGGGGAGAGCACTGTAGAGAGGGAGCTCTGCTGTGGGGCCTCCAGCTCCCAGCAGCCTAGATCTTGGCAGCCCAGCTGCTGGGCTCTGCTGGGCTTCACGCTGTCACAACCCATGAGTTGCGGCTGCCACCCGCTCCTCCAGCGCTGGCCCGGCCTCCTCACCCTGTCCCACCACCTGTGGGAGCATGGCCCAGCGTGTCCAGGGCCCAGCGTGCCCATGTCTGGGAGAAGCAGCCATCTTCCAGCAGGGTCTGGCCACCCCTTCGCCTGGGCGCCCGAGCAGGGGACGGTGCCAGCCAAAGAGCAGGGATCGCATGGGGCTGCGGCTGGTAGCCCAGGGCGGGGCGGATGACAGGCCCTGGGGGGAGGGGTAGAGAGTGAGGGATCTGTGGGGGGGGGGGGAGGTGTCGGCACAGCATAGGATCACAGAATATCAGGGCTGGAAGGGACCTCAGGAGGTATCTAGTCCAACCCCCTGCTCAAAGCAGGACCCATCCCCAATTAAATCAAACTGCAGGTGCCCCTCCTCTCCCCTCCCCCCCAGGGCACCCAGGGCACTCGCAGGTCAGCAGCAGCACTGCCATGGGGAGGAATTCAGCTGCTCTTCTGTCTCTCTCTGTCCGGGATCCACGTGGCCCCCAGGGCCCTGCCTTGCGCCACGGCCTCGCTTTGTGTGCAGTCCCAGGCAGAATGCTCAGTGTCCCCCGGAACAGCAGCCGCTGCCAGCTCCCCTGGGCCCTGCCCCCCATCCCGCCCTCCTGTGGGCACCTGCTCCCCCTCTGGGCACTAACCCGGTGCCCGTGGTGGGGACGCATGGGGGCCGTTCCCTGTGGGGAGGCGTGCCACATAGTTTGGCTGCAGGGCCCGGGGTGGCCAAGGTCCAGCTGTGGTGAATCCCCTCTCTGGGGGGTAATTCTCTCGACTCGAGGGCTGCTGCCCCCTGCTCATTTGGGGTGGCACAGGGGTGTACCTGCCGGGGTGGGGCTGGCATCATGCTCTCAGAGGCTTGAAATAACATTTCCTGGGCAGGGATTTCTGTGGCACATGGTGAGCTTGGCACAGAGCTTGAACAGAGAGTCTCTCTCTTCTGTGGACTGGCCCAGCCCTGGACCTCAGGTGCAGGGGGGCGCTCCTAGGTGTGGACTGACTAGAAGGAGCTCAGAGCACCCCAGAGCTGGGGAAGGTGATTAGAAGAACTACGCAAGTGTATCTGGATTAAAGGCATATCCATGCGGCTACCTGGCTGCTGTTCTCCCCAAGGAACAAGAGGACTTGACTGGGCTGGACCAAGGGATGTCACTCAGGACCCTGGGATGAGGTGGAGCACAGGAAAACTGGCTGAAGGTCTGGAAACAATGTTTGAGGAGCTTTGCCCAACAAAGCCCCTACTGTCTAGCAGAGCATGCGACCGTCTGTCAGGGGAGTGGTGGAAGACTCGTTGCCCGAGTCACTTCAAGCCAGACCGGGCAGAGCACTGGATGCTAGGGACAGCAGTGCATTGGCTCAAAGGGAACAGACACCCTGATTTAATGGCTGTTTTCCAGATCTAATTCCTGTAGTTCTGCAAGTCAGCTGCTCCTTGGAGTCTTTGGCTGACCAAAGGCTGTGACTGGCCGGTTGCTTTCAGGAGGCAGGTTCTTATGGCTTGTGAACAGACATGTACGCACTGTGCCAGACTTTCCCACACCTGGGAGGCAAACAGAATGCAAAGACTGCCCACTGTGGGTATTCGCACATGCACATCTGGTGCTTTGTGTGTGCAAAAGCACAAACACATATGCACCCCTCCGGTCCAGTATGGATGCTCTGTACGTACACGCGCCATAGAGACCACATGGTAGCATCCCTGCCACACCCAGCAGTGGTATCGGCTCCACCCAGAGAAAGCCAGACCGATCTCACGACCCGACTTGGCGTCTCTTGCTTAGCACGTGTGTAAAGTGCCTTCCCCGACCCTGTGGCATGAGGGGCTGTGGAGATGGCACTGGAGGATAAAGGCTGCGTTACCCCATGCTGGCACTGCTGTTGTTTCTGCCTTGCCTGAGGGGTAAGTCAGCTTTCCAGCTGCATGTGCACACCCCTAAATATCCTCTGCACCCCCCACGCCGCCCGGAGGGATATATTTAGCTATGGGACACGCAGGCTGCATGTGAGACCATGGAAAATCCCCTCCCTGTCTGCGTATCCCAAAGCCAGTGCAGCTCTGCTACCGCTCCTCAGCCCACCGCTCCTGCAGGCGAGTTCCCAGCCAGCCTTTGGAGCAGACACACGCAGGGGCACAGACCGTGAGAGTTGGGATCTCCTCTGGGCCTTCCCACTCTAAGCCCTCGGGGGGAAGCACATAGGTTTCGTACCCAGCTCAGAGAGGTCCCGGCTCTTGTTAGGGTTGCTGTTCTAATCGCTACTAGAGGCTCCCACTGAGACCAAGGCTGTGTTGCGCTAGGTGCTGCAGGCTCTTTGGGGCAGGGTCTGTCTCATGTTAGCTAAATGGACAGTCAAAGGCCGGGGAGGGAAACTGAGGTACCGAGCGGTGACCTGACTTGCCTGGAATAGAACCCAGGTCTTCACAGGCCACTCCAATACCCTCTCCACTGGATCCTGCTGATGGTTCGTGTATCATCAACCCCATGTCAACATCTCCGGTAGGCCTGCTATGCAAAATTGATGCCACGTCCCTGGCTTTTGCATGGAGGCTGCAGGTATTATTGCTCCATGCGGGGGGAGAGTTTTAAAACAAGCTGTCCCCTTCTGAGCACCGCCCCTCTCACCGTGAAGTGTTCGGCTGCCGTCCTCATGATAGGAGGGCAGGTCTGAAGCCAGAGAGCTGTACCAAGCGAGTGATAAGTGCAGGGAGCTTCCTGTTTACAGCACGCTAACTGAACTGGGGCTACACGAACCCCTGTACACAGGATGTGCCCAGGAGACCTTGCTCGTGTTATTGCATCTCAGAAGGTCTCCAGGATTACATTTTTCTAGAGACCCGTCATTTCAAATGAGATGTTCTCTCGCTGTCAGCTGGATGGGATGAGGCATTGCAGTGGCCATGTTTGTTGTGGGCATATGGGTGAAGGCAAGAGCGCCAGGATTTGCATACTACACAGATACTGCAATTAGTGCACTTAATAGCAAGTGCACTGGGACTTGCATATTATACAATTGCTAACAGCATTCCAATTAACAACCATCTGAGATGCAAATCTCAGCACTCTGATTAGCTAGCTGCCAACAATCACAGTGCAAGTCACCAAGAACGGATTCAAGCTGGGACAGCTGGATGAAAGTCAGTGAATGTCCAACTTTCCCTGGCTCTGATTCGCCGAGCCAGGCCATTTCTGCTTAGTATGTGGCTATTGACTTCTGTGGCGTTTAACATGGAGGTTCATTGGCCCTGGGAGGCAAATATTGACCCAAGCAAAACAGAGGTTAGGGACTGCTTCCGCGGAAGCTCGATGTCCATCAAAACACGAAACCAGCGTCCGCATTAGTATGGTTACAGACATTTGGATTGGGGTCTGTTGGAAGTCGCTCCGTTATGGCCATGACTGTCTCAGGAGGAAGAATCTTTGTTTTAAATTAATATCCTGAGCAGGAGATGAAGCCAATGGGGCTGCAAAACACTATTATTCACCTCTGATGGGCCAATCAGGAAGCTGAGATTTGCATGTGTGATCTGATTGGTCACCAGTGGTGAACACTCATTATGATTGCTCTCGGCTGCTGCCATTCGGGATGTAGTCATCTCCATGTGCAGTTGGATTGGACCACAGTGCTTGAGGGCCTGGAGTGGTCACACACATGCTTTCAGCCAGCCTGGAGCCAGGCTAATGTGAAGCCATGTGTCAGATTCTGCTTAGATTGCTGCACTTGCCAGGGGGTCCTGAGTTCCCCCGAGCCACAGCCCTTATCTTCTGCACAGTTCCCCTATCTTCCTCCTTTGTGCTCTTAGCTTTGGAGGGTGGGAAGGGTGTCTCGGAACAGCCCAGGGTTTGTCTTTACTGCCTTGTAAACCTCAGCTCAAGCCTCCCACAAATCTGTCAGACTCAGGTCAGCACACACTCAGGAACCAGGTCCCGGAACCCATCCAAGGGGGGATCTGAGGCCCCCTGTGACCTGGGGCCAAGCCCTGTCTGACATGTTAGTACAGACGTCAGCAGGACTGGGAGATCCAGGTCCAGTGACTGTAAACCCCTGTTTGCAATGCAAGGAAACACTGAAGCTGCAAGAGCAGGTCCCACAGACGGGGTTTGCAATGCAGTGTAGACACCCCCTCCAGGGATAGGCCTGTTGTATGCCTCGTGCTGGAAGGTTATCACCGCCCTAGGCGCATGACTCCTTTGAAGACTATTAAGCTAAGGGGGCCTGCATAGTGCTGGCACCAAGCCAGCGAGGGGGAATGGAGATGGAGACTTCGTGAGAGAGTGCCTGAGGTCAAGTGCATGGCCAAGAGTAAACCCCAGCCTGTGGCCATTGCCCTGGCTCCACCTACCCATGGTCCAGGAGAGACACACTTCAGTGTTTGTGGCCATGTCCAGCTCTGTTCCCTTTCCCATCCCCCACCTCTTTGTGGCTCTGAGCCCCATGTGACCCAGCTTGCTTTACACCTTGGTTTGGCTCCTCTGGATCTGTCAGCTCCCCTCCAGATTGCTCTGTTTTCTAGTGGGAACAAACTTCTCCCCTTGGCTCACTCCTTCAGCCCTAGATGGTGCCTGGCAGCAGGAAGGAAAGCACACATGGCCGCGGCCCTGCGCAGTGGTTTACAAGTTCCCCGCCACACTGCTCCAGCTCTATTCCTGCTCACTCTTGCAACCCTTCTTTCCTCCCCAGGCTTCACCTTGCGTGCATTTTCCCCACATTAAATTGCATTATTCAGGACTTACCCAGGTTCCTCCAGGCCCCTCTGTCTCCATTCTTCCTTCTTGCTAATAACACGTCCCTTCCTGTACCAGCCCCTCCATTCCCATGGATGTGAATATTCTTGACAAGTGCTGTTACTGCTTCACCCCGGCAGGGTCCATCTCCGGTTCCTGACCTGGGCTTCCTGTATTTTGCTCTCAGTGATTGTTTGTCTGACACTAGCTCCTAGAATCTCCAGCCCAAATCAGAACCCCTCTGTGCAAGGGGCTGTACAAACACATAGTGAGAGCTAGGCCCTGCCTCAGAGAGAGAGATGAGGGGCAGCAGGGGAAGCAGAGATGCAAGGTACTTGCCCATAGTCACAAGCCAAACCAGGAACAGAGCGCATCTCTCCCGAACTCCAATCCAGTGCCCGGTCCACCAGCCCACACTGCCTCCACCGATCTTGTTCCAGCTACTAATCTCACAGCGTTTTATGTTGGTTGGTAAATGGCATTATCCCTCTACTGGAGATGGGGAAACTGAGTCATGGCACAGGGAGGCCATGAAAGGCCCACAGTAAGTCAGTGGCAGCACTGCAAATTAACCCAGCCCCCCTGACTCCACTCCCTAGTCCCCGATTCCCTGGGCCATGCTGGTGGGGAAGCAGTGGGTGAGGCTCAGCAGGTCTGTGAAAGAGCCCCCCTGTAGCAAAGCAACAACTCACTGGTGCAGCACCTCCTGCTGGTCATCCTGGAAATTAGCTCTTTTTCAGCTCCAGAGCGTCGCCTTCTGGCCAGTGCCTTGCCTGCCTCAGGCCCAGTGTCCTTCGTAGACCTGGTGCCCCTTTACCTTGGGGTTCTGCCCCAGCAGTACCCCCACTCTCTGGGTCTCCCCTCCCAGGGAAACCCACAACCCTCTAAGCCCACCTTGCTTCAGTGGTGATTGACAGTCATCTAGTCCCCTCTCCCTGGGGCAGACTGCAATGGCCACACATCACTGGCAAGGGGGTAGGACCTGTTGCCTTTGTCTGTCCCCGGGCTGCCCCTCTACAGCCCCAGTACCTCTGCAGGCCTTCAAGACATGCAGCCTGGGGGTTTACCAGGCTGGAGCTCCGCAGCCGCCCTTGCCCTGCTCCAGGTACCTGACTCCCAGGCAGCCAGGCCCTTCCCACTCCAAGGCTAGAGTGAGACTCCTCTGTCTCGTGGCCCCCAGCCCTTTTATCCAGGCCAGCTGTGGCCTGATTAAGCCAGCCTCACCTGGGGCCAACTACCTCACCAGTCTCCCTCAGCTGCTCTTAATCCCTTTTAACTTGGAGTGGGGCAGCTGCCCCACTATACCCCCAAACTAGGCTGCTTCTCTGAATGTCTTCACACTCCCTAGGGCTACCACTCAGGTCCTTGCTGCGTCTAACCAGGTCAGCCATGCCCCAGGAACAGCCTGTCTGGCAGTGTGGTGGGTGTGGGCAATGGGAAAGGCCTATAAAAGGGGTTAAGGGATTAAAAGAAGGCAATGTGTCCAGCTCAGCTGAGCACAGGCTAAGCAGGGGGACCTGCTCACCATGGTGTGTACCTGAGGCCTGGCAGCTCCACGGGGCGAGACAAGGATGGGAGCCCCATCATTTGGGAGGTGCAGCTCAGTTGGGGAGAGCATGAGGAGATCTCCTGCAGGGAGCAGCCCCGCCCTGGCCAAGGGTTTGTACAGCCCCACAACCTCCTATTCCCCCAGCCCTCTCTGAAATGCCCCACATGATGGCGTTCCCACCACTTCCTTTTGGAGACCTGGCTGCGTGGGCTAGATCCCCCGGTGGGGCATTTGGGGCCAGACCCGCACAGACTGTCATAGCTGTACATCTGCAATTGTCCTTGGCTTAATCTTGTCCCACTGCTCCTCACTTTACTCCCTCCCCCTTGCACAAGCAGCAGGGGGGAATGGAAAGCTGAGGAAATAAGCCAGTTGAGAACCTGCAGAGAGGTTCGGGCCAAGCTTTGGGAGAGGGCCCAGCGGGAGCTCGGCTGTGATGGCTCGTCTGTCCTTTGGAGCTCTGTGCTGGTTAAAGAGGTAAATGTTGTATTTTAAAGCTTCTGGTCTAGGGCCAGAGGAGGCAAAGCCCAGCCATGCATTCTGCAAGTAAACCCTTGAGGGACCCAGTGACCATTCCCCACCTCAGCCCCACAGAGAGTGCTGGAATGGCTCCAAACCTGACTGCTGCAGTAAGCCAAAGTCTTGCTTAATTCCATGCCTGTTTATTGACACCATCCCCTCCCCCAGCATCCCTGCCCCTCTTGCCACTCTCTGTAGCGCACTCCCTTCCTGGGATTCCTCTCACGCACGGTGCCGTTAAATTCGCCCTTTAGTGCTTGTCTATCCAGCAGCCTCATGCACCCCTGGAACCTCAAGTGCTGGGCCATTCGGCTTTCTTCCATGGGCCTTCACACGTTCACGTGGGGCCTTGCCCTGGCTTGGCATTGCTGACAGGCCATTGGCCACGATGGTGGCTCTAAGCTGCCTGTAGGTCTCCCCCAATCCTGGGGATGGCTGTGCGGCCAAACTGTGCCACCCCTCGCCCCGCTCCAGGCAAGTCAGAACCACCTGTGGGCTGCTCTAACTTCCACTGGTGAGGTGCACCAGAGTGCTGTGAACGCTGGCCCTGCCCCCAACATGCCTCCTTCATGGGATGGGATTTGCCCAGGAGGGGCTGGTCAGCTATGCCAGCGATGAGTCTCCACATACCAGGGAATCCTCGCCTGCTCTGTAGGGCAGCGTTAAGGTCACTTTGCACCACCCCACAAGTGCGACAGGGTCTAGCCCATAGTGGTTGGAGTTCCCTTTAGTGGAAGATTGAATGATGACACTTCTTAGTGGAGAAAGCAGCTTCGGGGGCTAGCAGGAAGGGGAATGGGAAAACACAGCAGAGCGGATTGTTTGTAGCAAACCTTGAGGCCTGTTCCCTTAGTAACAAGAAGATCCCAAATCCCCTGTACATGCAATGTCCCACGCTCATGGCTTGTATTCAGGAGCAATGTCTTTTGCAGGCTCTCTGGCATGCGTTGTCAGTCTCTGCATCATTCGCATCTTTGCTGCAGCCCCAGCCAGGCGAGCAGGGGGGAGGGGCTTCGCTGTACGTTCTCCCGTTCTGGGGGGACGTGCTCTGTAGGGTGAATGCTGACATGCAGCTTGGGCTCAGCGTCTGACCTGCCTCGAAGCTGTGAGGAATCTGGGGCAGAGCAATCGTCGTCCTGATCCTAAAAAAGGCCCCGAACCTCAGAACACTCGCTGGGAAATTCCAAGCCTCCGAAGTGAAACGTTCTGCCCACAGCGGTGCTGGTGCGGGGGCTGATGCACAAAGGAGGGTGCAAAGGAACAGATCCGTGTTCTCCTCAGAGGCATGGGGGGAAATATCCAACCTGGCCAAAAGACAGGGCACAAGCCTGGCTTTGTGCTCAGGCTGCTCGCAGGCAGGGCGTTGTGAGCAGTGGAGAGTCGTGGGGCTGGGTGAGTGCCGTCCTTGATCAGGCAGTTCAGGCTTCGCTCGTCCCTAGAGTGACCGGACTCGGTTGAGCAGGGCCCTTGGCTGGTGTGAGTCAGGGAAGCTCCGGTAACCTTCCTATGCAGCAGCTGAGGATCTGGCCTCGGCTCCGTTGTCGGCTCCGTGGGAGCCAGGGCGGGCTGAGCTTGCTGAGTCTCGGCCCAGCTTGTAGCGGTGTGCCCATCGCCTGTCCTGGTTAGCAGCCCTGCCGGAGGGTTTGTCAGAGGGGCTGAGGGGACCTGGAGGCTGAATCCCCTCCGACCTGAGTCGGGGATGCTGTCCTGGTTAACCCTTGCCATGCCGTTCCTTCTGCCTGTTCCCAGGGCCACGCGCAGCCTTGGCCAGATTTTTCTGACGCGGGCGGTGTGCAGCCAGTGCTCATGGAAGGCGCCAGCTCGCAGCTCCGTCTCTCCAGGCGTAGCGCAGGCAGGGCTGCGGCTTGCGTCCGACTCGCGCGCCTCGCAGTCCGCCACCATCCCTGCGGCTTGGCTGGATCCTCGCGCACCACGCTGGGAAGGAGGCAGGGTCTGTGGTGGCTTCTCCTGCTGCCAGGGGGCGGCGGTGTGGCCTGCGTGTCTCTTCTCTGTGCTGACCTGGCAGGGACAGGCAAGGGGGCTGTCCCCCCCAGCCCCCAGCTCTGGAGAGAGATCACTAGGCCCCTCAGCACTCCCCAGACAGCATCCACCCTTTACCTTGCTGCACCAGCACCCCCACCCCCACCCCAGGTAGCACCCCCCAGCCAGCATCCATCCCCCAGATAGCACCCAACCATAGCAACACCCATCCACCAGACAACACCCATCTGCCTCCCAGGAACCTTCCTGCCAGCCCCCATCTGCCCTAGCACCCAGCAGCCCCTAGACATACCAGCACCCCTAGCCACCCAGCTACCTCCACATCCTGCAGACACCCTCGCAACGCACCCCCAACCCAAGCACCCTCGGCACTGTTGCGCCCCTCAGCTTGCCCAGCGCCCAGCTACCTTAGATACGCTCCAGGTCCCACGCAGCTGCTGCTGCCAAGTTCTGGGCAGCTCCGTGTCCCACCACTGCTCGAGGCAGGGTGCAGTGCCCCATATGGTTAAATACAAATTATCTGCAAGTCTGCAAAGCAGCTGCTTACTGAGTGAGCACAGACTGTGGCCGCTCTGCACAGCTCTCCCCAGCGAGCCCCTCACCCTGGCACCAAGGGAACCCCTGCGAGAAGGGCTGCAGAACTTCAGTCTTGGTGGCCCATGCAGTACCTTCAAAGAGATGGGGACACTTGTCCAACTAGAAACCAAACCAGCCTCCATTGTACAAGTCACTGACCAGCTGTCAGGGGGCAGCTGCCCTCAGTCCCTCGTGTGCTGACCCATGCTTTGGGTCCCAGAACACCCAGACCAGAGGGTCCCTGGGGTCCGACCCTTGACCTGCCCCAGGGCAAGGGATTAGCTGCACAGCTGAGTGCGTCCCATTTTCACACTTGCAGGATTAACAGAGAAGGAGAAAACAAACTGAGCAGGACCTGTGTTGGGGGCCGATCCTGCATGCTCCTGAGCGTGCTCAGCTCCCAGGAGGGTGCCTGGCAGGGTGGGGTTCATTGGCAGTCAGAGAAGGCTAATGAGTCTCAGCAAACCAGGCCCACAGCCTCTAATCTCTGGGCAGAGGAAAGAGTCCAACCCCCTGGTCTTAACTCACAGTCCCATTTCCCACCCTGCTGGGAGCTCTGACCTCCAGTTCTGGAGTGAAATCCCCCCTTCTCTGACCCCACATAGGCCAGGTCTCATCCTGCCACCCTGCTGGCCTTTCCTTGGCCTGTGGCAGGTGCTGCGGCCCAGGGCCACCAGCCTGCGGGGAGGAGTGAGATCTGCATGACTCTCCACTCCCCAGGGGAGACGTTCACATGCTCCATCAGGCTGGCTCTGGATTCAAGACTCGCCAGGGGGCTGCGGATGAAAGAGTCCCTGTTTGCCCCTGGCAGCGAGGAAAGGACTGTGCAGAGAGATGTCTCTGTGCCCTGCACAGCTGCCTCATTCAGGAGTAGGCAGCTCAGTGTGCCCGCGGGCCCAGCGCAGGCTGGCTGAATGAGCCTTTGGAAAACCACAGCCTCTTGGAGCTGGGAAGGAGAGAGAACAAACCCCACTCCAGTGTAATGCTGGTCGGGGGGAGGGTGCCCCGAAGCCTGGGAATGCGCAAAGAAAAGGGGCTGTGGGAATGGGGAGAGCCCGCAGCCCTGCTCTGCCCTCCCCTCCCCCCATCTGCTGACAGGAGGGTTACAAGCTAGCCAGGGAGGTGTCTTGGCATGGGGGCCAAGCTGTTAGACAGCACCCTCCCCCCAAGGTGCATCCTCCTGTTTGAGTTCAATGGCAATAAAGGGCATTGGTGTGAGCCCTCCCCAGTGCCCTGCGATCTCTCCTCCATGCAGTGGGGCTGCACCTGGCTGGGGTGGTGAGCAGCCCCCCAACCCATTGCTCCATCTGGATTGGATTTCTTTTCTTTTTTAGTTTTTTCCTTATTTTGTTTTTTAAACCAGTCCTTTGGCACCTAGTGGTGGCAGCTGCCATGTGAGTGGCAGCATAGATCAGGCTCTGCGCTGCGACTCAGGACACCTGGGTTCTTTTTCCAGCTCTCCCACTGGCTTCCTGTGCAACCTGGAGCACATCACGTCCCTGCTCCATGCCTCGATTTCCCCCTTGGTAAAACGGGAATGTGACTCTGTGAAAGGCTCTGAGTTGCAGAGACAAAGAGATCTAGTAATGCTATAATTAACAGCTGTTGTCAGACTCTGGCCTAGCTTCCTGAGCCCTTAAAACTGATAGAATTGCTTTCACACGTCTTAGTGCTTGAGGGTTTTGAACGTACTATTAGATGTTTTTTACAAAACCCAGCGTTTCAGCAGAGCCCGGTTTCCTGGCTGGCACAAGCTCCCTTTTTCCGAATATTGCACAGACGGCCACCAGACGTCCGAGCTGGTCTCTGGTGCGTTCGCGTTCTGGCATGCCTCCGAGCTGCCCACGATTCCATTTTCCAAGGAGAGCCAGCTTTGTGCTTTGTGCCCATTGCTGAAGAGTACCCTCGCTTGCTTTTCCCCAGCACCACTGCATTGCCAACCTTGTGGCTGTCGCTAGGGGAGAGAGTTGTTTGTTTTTTGCTTTTACCTTAATTAGATTGATTTTAAAAGCACTAATAATCAGTGAATTGGTGGAATATTCCATGAGGCGCATAAAGAGCTGCTGACGCTCCGTGGAAAGGCTTGGGAAATATTTCCATTGGCGGTGCTGCGGGCGAGAGAGAAATTCTCTGTATTCTTGCTTATTTTCCTTCCCTCTGTATTTTTAAATTAGACTGAGCCAAATCCTGTATTCAAGAAAATGATCCTCTTGACGTCCCTTCAGCGGCTCTGGAAGTACCCAGGGACCCAGCTGGGTAGATTGGGGAGCTTGGTCTGGGTACAGAAGACAAGCTGGATCTTGCTCCTGACATGTCTGTCTCCATGGAAGGGCCATGGTAGTATAATGCCCTGGTGGTGTGCTTGCGGAGGTGACTGTGTTTTGCTTGGGCCCCCCCGCGAGATAAAGGATTCAGTACCGCTGCCACCGGGGGGAGTTCTCCTCCTTCAGCTCATGTGAGGAAGTTGAGGAGCTAGGACCCAGATTCTCAGAGGTATTGAGGCAGTGAACTCCCATGGAAATCCAGGGCAGTTAGGCAAGACTATGTCCGTGCTGCATGCCAAGCTCAGGCCCTGACTCAGGTTTGAGCCCAAGCCTCCCTTCTGTCCTCGCACAAATCAGTCTGACTGGGATCAGCAATTACTCAGGACTCCGGTCCTAGGAGCCTGTTGGGGGGCTTGGGGCACATTTCCCAGCCTGCCGCTGCAGCCAGCAGGGCTACAAAATGAAAGCTGTGGTTCTCATGAACCCAGGAGCTGGGGATTTAAGAGCACAGCAACCATCAGGCAAGAGCTGGCAGCACTGGGCAGAACCATCACTATTATTTGTAGTACAGTATCACAGTAAGTACCCAGGACCCCACGGCACCAGGTGCTGTATGGACACAGAATAGACATCGGCCTTGCCCTGAAGAGCATCCATTCTCGGTAACAGCTCACACTGGAGCCTTAGGCCCTGACCCTCAAGGGCATTCGGCCTGCAGTGGGTTTACAACTGTGAAGCTGGGGACTCATCGCCACGCTGACATATCCACACTGCACTGCACAGACTGACTTGGGTCTGCCGTCTGAGCTGTGTCCACACTGCAGAATGACAGGGCTTGGAAAGCTGGACCCAGCTCACAGCAGGACCCGGCCTCTGCAGTGATCAGAGGAGGTGGGCTTCTGCACATGGCATCGCTGCGGGACTTTAGTCCTGCCCAGGAGGGTCACTTCTTACAGTGGGAGAGAATGGTTCTGTCTCCATGGCCCATTCAACCCTTGGGCTCTCCAGAGAGAGTGGCAACAAGGGTCTCAATTGGGGCCCACTGTGGCAGTCTATCTATGATGTGTACCCTTGCCCACACGGATCTGTAGCGAGACTCCCATGAGTGTTTCACAGAGGCCTTCCTGTGCGCCTCACTGCTAATCTAGACTGGATTAGATCCAGAGAGAGGGGAAAGGCCCCATGGCCTATCAGCAATCCCGTGTCTGAACCAGCCAGCCCCCTGCGTGGAAGGTTTCTTAGGATTTTCAAAAGAGCCTTTTCTCAGCTGGTATGTTTGGGGCCAGATTGTCAGCTGGTGTGAACAGTAGTAGCTCCCTTGAAATCAATGACGCTTACATCAACGTAACATAGGGGGGCGAGGCACCATGAGCAGAGTTGCCTGAGCCAGGAGGGTCCTGAGTTCTAATCAGGAACTCTGATAGTGACCAGCTCTGATAGTGACCACCTCTGTGCCACAGGGCTAGTGGCTTAACCCCTCTCTGCCTCAGTTTACTCAGCTGTAAAATGGGGCTAATGCCTGCCTCACAAGGGAGCCGTGGGACATAAAGTGCTTGTGAAGGTGACGAGAGCCAAGGAACTTTCCCTGGTGCATATGCCATCCCTCTCACCATTGCCAAGTCATCGTGTGTCTTCGCTGCAGTTCAGTAACCTGCAGGCTTCTTCACAAGGGCTGGCCAGGTGCCCGCTGCTCCTCTTAACTCTGCCCGCTTAACCATGGCATTGCTAGGGTTGCCAACTTTCTAATTTCAGAAACCTGGACACCCTTGCCCCACCCACTGCCTGAGGCCCCGCCCCCGCTCACTCCACCCCCTGCCCCTCCATTGCTTGCTCTCCCCCACCCTCTCTCACATGCTCATTTTCTCTGCAAGGCCCGAGCGGGCGTCGTGCTTGTTCTGACGGGTGTATTCTGCTAAATTCAGGTTTTATTGGTTACAGGATGCAAGAGCTGGCAGCAAAATAGTCAAAAAGGGTCATTTTTAAAAAATGAAACTTCACAAAGGTTTTCATGATTCTTTCCCTCCCCGTTTCCCATTCTTCGTAACCAGCTCCATGTTTTTTGTTCACTGAAGTTACTGTAATTTTATGTGTGGAATTAGGACCACACGTTATCACAGCTGCTACGGGTCCATTAAAGGCCCACTCCTGAAGCCCAAATACAAACCCAGAGAGCGTAACCACAGAAATGCACCTATCCCGATACCTATATAAAGATATCTGTAGAAACTGACCCCCACACCTACGTGCAGATACACACGTGTGTTCATGTGTCCACATCTAACATGCACTAACAGAAAGACTGCCACATGATTTATGATCACAATTCTTGTTTAGTGCCTAGAGACCCCACCTAAGATCAGGGCTCCAGGGTGGTAGGTGCTGGACAGACACATAAAAAGAGAGTCTGCAACAAAGAGGTTATAATATAGCTAGACAAAGGTGGGGAGAAATGTATGATCCATTGGCTCTTCTGCAATTACTAGTCAACAGCATTCACTTTTTAAGAAATAATACATTGCTTTTAGAGTTCCCTTCTCTTTTAAAAACTTGCTATGAAATGAACACACACGTTTTATGTCATCCATTTTTGTGTGTGCAAGCCAGCGAAAGGAATAAAAGTCCGCACTAGGCATATACACACGTGCGGCAATACACGCGCCTCCATACACAAAGACGCACAGTCTCTGACACACGTACAGTGCGTGCGTGCACACACTTGTCTACACAGAGACACGTTTCCGTACATTAGGGGCTGCCTAAATCACCCAGCCAGCTGGAGGGGAAAAGGTGGGGGTGGGGGTGGGGGAGAGAGCGAGAATGGGGAGGAAAAGAGGCCAAGGATGAGAGCAGGGTGGGGGGTGAGAGGGAGCAGTAAAGGAGAGGGGAGGAGGTCTGGAGGTGTATGTGGGGTGGATGGGGATGCAGGGGGAGGCAGAAGGCTACAGGTGCGTGAGGATGTGGGGGGCACAGGTGTATAGGGACATAATGGGAGTGCAGCAGTGTACAGAGGTGCAGGGGGTGAGGGACATGGGGGTGGAGAGGATGGGTGGGAGAGCGCTGTAAGGGTTACAGGGCTGGGATGGGTAGGTGTGGGGGGCAGGATGGGATGGGGAGTGGGGTGCAGGGGGCTTGGGGCGGGCAGGGATGCAGTGATGGGGGACAGGGCTGGGGGGGGTTGGGATGGGGAGGGATGCAGTGACGGGGGACACAGGGCACAGGAGGGTTGGGGCGGGGAGGGTTGCAGTGATGGGGATAGAGGTGCGGGGGCTTGGGACAGGGAGAGATACAGTGATGGGACACGGGTGCAGGGGGGTTGGGACGGGGAGGGATGCAGTGAGGGGGGATGGGTTTGGGGGGGTTGGGTCGGGAAGGATGCAGTGATGAGGCGGATAAGGGTGTGGGGGGGTTAGACAGGGAGGGATGCAGTGATGAGGGTGTGGGGGGGTAGGGGCAGGGAGGGATGCAGTGAGGGGGGATAGGTTGGGGCGGGAAGGATGCAGTGAGGGGACGGGGGTGCAGAGGGGTTGGGACGGGAGGGATGCAGTGAGGGGGGATGGGTTGGGGCGGGAAGGATGCAGTGAGGGGGACGGGGGTGCAGAGGGGTTGGGACAGGAGGGATGCAGTGAGGGGGGATGGGTTGGGGCGGGAAGGATGCAGTGAGGGGGACGGGGGTGCAGAGGGGTTGGGACGGGGAGGGATGCAGTGAGGGGGGATAGGTTGGGGCGGGAAGGATGCAGTGAGGGGACGGGGGTGCAGAGGGGTTGGGACGGGGAGGGATGCAGTGAGGGGGGATGGGTTGGGGCGGGAAGGATGCAAAAGTGAGGGGGACGGGGGTGCAGAGGGGTTGGGACGGGGAGGGATGCAGTGAGGGGGGATAGGTTGGGGCGGGAAGGATGCAGTGAGGGGACGGGGGTGCAGAGGGGTTGGGACGGGGAGGGATGCAGTGAGGGGGGATGGGTTGGGGCGGGAAGGATGCAAAAGTGAGAGGGACGGGGGTGCAGAGGGGTTGGGACGGGAGGGATGCAGTGAGGGGGGATGGGTTGGGGCGGGAAGGATGCAGTGAGGGGGACGGGGGTGCAGAGGGGTTGGGACGGGGAGGGATGCAGTGAGGGGGATGGGTTGGGGCGGGAAGGATGCAGTGAGGGGGACGGGGGTGCAGAGGGGTTGGGACGGGGAGGGATGCAGTGAGGGGGGATGCGTTGGGGCGGGAAGGATGCAGTGAGGGGGACGGGGGTGCAGAGGGGTTGGGACGGGAGGGATGCAGTGAGGGGGGATGGGTTGGGGCGGGAAGGATGCAGTGAGGGGGACGGGGGTGCAGAGGGGTTGGGACGGGGAGGGATGCAGTGAGGGGGGATGGGTTGGGGCGGGAAGGATGCAGTGAGGGGGACGGGGGTGCAGAGGGGTTGGGACAGGAGGGATGCAGTGAGGGGGGATGGGTTGGGGCGGGAAGGATGCAGTGAGGGGGACGGGGGTGCAGAGGGGTTGGGACGGGGAGGGATGCAGTGAGGGGGGATGGGTTGGGGCGGGAAGGATGCAGTGAGGGGGACGGGGGTGCAGAGGGGTTGGGACGGGGAGGGATGCAGTGAGGGGGGATGTGTTGGGGCGGGAAGGATGCAGTGAGGGGACGGGGGTGCAGAGGGGTTGGGACGGGAGGGATGCAGTGAGGGGGGATAGGTTGGGGCGGGAAGGATGCAGTGAGGGGACGGGGGTGCAGAGGGGTTGGGACGGGAGGGATGCAGTGGGGGGGATGGGTTGGGGCAGGAAGGATGCAGTGAGGGGGACGGGGGTGCAGAGGGGTTGGGACGGGGAGGGATGCAGTGAGGGGGGATGGGTTGGGGCGGGAAGGATGCAAAAGTGAGAGGGACGGGGGTGCAGAGGGGTTGGGACGGGAGGGATGCAGTGAGGGGGGATGGGTTGGGGCGGGAAGGATGCAGTGAGGGGGACGGGGGTGCAGAGGGGTTGGGACGGGGAGGGATGCAGTGAGGGGGATGGGTTGGGGCGGGAAGGATGCAGTGAGGGGGACGGGGGTGCAGAGGGGTTGGGACGGGGAGGGATGCAGTGAGGGGGGATGCGTTGGGGCGGGAAGGATGCAGTGAGGGGGACGGGGGTGCAGAGGGGTTGGGACGGGAGGGATGCAGTGAGGGGGGATGGGTTGGGGCGGGAAGGATGCAGTGAGGGGGACGGGGGTGCAGAGGGGTTGGGACGGGGAGGGATGCAGTGAGGGGGGATGCGTTGGGGCGGGAAGGATGCAGTGAGGGGGACGGGGGTGCAGAGGGGTTGGGACGGGAGGGATGCAGTGAGGGGGGATGGGTTGGGGCGGGAAGGATGCAGTGAGGGGGACGGGGGTGCAGAGGGGTTGGGACGGGGAGGGATGCAGTGAGGGGGGATGGGTTGGGGCGGGAAGGATGCAGTGAGGGGGACGGGGGTGCAGAGGGGTTGGGACGGGGAGGGATGCAGTGAGGGGGGATGTGTTGGGGCGGGAAGGATGCAGTGAGGGGACGGGGGTGCAGAGGGGTTGGGACGGGAGGGATGCAGTGAGGGGGGATAGGTTGGGGCGGGAAGGATGCAGTGAGGGGACGGGGGTGCAGAGGGGTTGGGACGGGAGGGATGCAGTGAGGGGGGATGGGTTGGGGCAGGAAGGATGCAGTGAGGGGGACGGGGGTGCAGAGGGGTTGGGACGGGAGGGATGCAGTGAGGGGGGATGGGTTGGGGCGGGAAGGATGCAGTGAGGGGGACGGGGGTGCAGAGGGGTTGGGACAGGAGGGATGCAGTGAGGGGGGATGGGTTGGGGCGGGAAGGATGCAGTGAGGGGGACGGGGGTGCAGAGGGGTTGGGACGGGGAGGGATGCAGTGAGGGGGGATGGGTTGGGGCGGGAAGGATGCAGTGAGGGGGACGGGGGTGCAGAGGGGTTGGGACGGGGAGGGATGCAGTGAGGGGGGATGTGTTGGGGCGGGAAGGATGCAGTGAGGGGACGGGGGTGCAGAGGGGTTGGGACGGGAGGGATGCAGTGAGGGGGGATAGGTTGGGGCGGGAAGGATGCAGTGAGGGGACGGGGGTGCAGAGGGGTTGGGACGGGAGGGATGCAGTGGGGGGGATGGGTTGGGGCAGGAAGGATGCAGTGAGGGGGACGGGGGTGCAGAGGGGTTGGGACGGGGAGGGATGCAGTGAGGGGGGATGGGTTGGGGCGGGAAGGATGCAAAAGTGAGAGGGACGGGGGTGCAGAGGGGTTGGGACGGGAGGGATGCAGTGAGGGGGGATGGGTTGGGGCGGGAAGGATGCAGTGAGGGGGACGGGGGTGCAGAGGGGTTGGGACGGGGAGGGATGCAGTGAGGGGGATGGGTTGGGGCGGGAAGGATGCAGTGAGGGGGACGGGGGTGCAGAGGGGTTGGGACGGGGAGGGATGCAGTGAGGGGGGATGCGTTGGGGCGGGAAGGATGCAGTGAGGGGGACGGGGGTGCAGAGGGGTTGGGACGGGAGGGATGCAGTGAGGGGGGATGGGTTGGGGCGGGAAGGATGCAGTGAGGGGGACGGGGGTGCAGAGGGGTTGGGACGGGGAGGGATGCAGTGAGGGGGGATGCGTTGGGGCGGGAAGGATGCAGTGAGGGGGACGGGGGTGCAGAGGGGTTGGGACAGGAGGGATGCAGTGAGGGGGGATGGGTTGGGGCGGGAAGGATGCAGTGAGGGGGACGGGGGTGCAGAGGGGTTGGGACGGGGAGGGATGCAGTGAGGGGGGATGGGTTGGGGCGGGAAGGATGCAGTGAGGGGGATGGGGGTGCAGAGGGGTTGGGACGGGGAGGGATGCAGTGAGGGGGGATGGGTTGGGGCGGGAAGGATGCAGTGAGGGGGATGGGGGTGCAGAGGGGTTGGGACGGGGAGGGATGCAGTGAGGGGGGATGGGTTGGGGCGGGAAGGATGCAGTGAGGGGGATGGGGGTGCAGAGGGGTTGGGACGGGGAGGGATGCAGTGAGGGGGGATGGGTTGGGGCGGGAAGGATGCAGTGAGGGGGACGGGGGTGCAGAGGGGTTGGGACAGGAGGGATGCAGTGAGGGGGGATGGGTTGGGGCGGGAAGGATGCAGTGAGGGGGACGGGGGTGCAGAGGGGTTGGGACGGGGAGGGATGCAGTGAGGGGGGATGGGTTGGGGCGGGAAGGATGCAGTGAGGGGACGGGGGTGCAGAGGGGTTGGGACGGGGAGGGATGCAGTGAGGGGGGATGCGTTGGGGCGGGAAGGATGCAGTGAGGGGACGGGGGTGCAGAGGGGTTGGGACGGGAGGGATGCAGTGAGGGGGGATGGGTTGGGGCGGGAAGGATGCAGTGAGGGGGACGGGGGTGCAGAGGGGTTGGGACGGGGAGGGATGCAGTGAGGGGGGATGTGTTGGGGCGGGAAGGATGCAGTGAGGGGACGGGGGTGCAGAGGGGTTGGGACGGGAGGGATGCAGTGAGGGGGGATAGGTTGGGGCGGGAAGGATGCAGTGAGGGGACGGGGGTGCAGAGGGGTTGGGACGGGAGGGATGCAGTGAGGGGGGATGGGTTGGGGCAGGAAGGATGCAGTGAGGGGGACGGGGGTGCAGAGGGGTTGGGACGGGAGGGATGCAGTGAGGGGGGATGGGTTGGGGCGGGAAGGATGCAGTGAGGGGGACGGGGGTGCAGCCCCATTCCCAGCCCTGGGAGACGGGGATACACGCACCTCCCACTGCTGGGTGCCGGCGACGGGGTGACAGGCGGGCAGGCAGACGGGGCACTGGAGCCCGGGCACACGAGGAGCGCCCGGAGAAGAGGCTGGGCAGCAGCGGGAGACCCCTCAACAGCTGCCTGCTCAGCACTGGCGAGCGGTACTAGTCCTCCCCTGCCCTGACCCAGCCGATGGGAGCTGCGCCTGGGGGCGGGGCAGCCTGCGGACCCCCACCCCACCCCGCGGACCCCCACCTCACCCCCCGGCAGCCCCTAAGGCTACGAACTGGAGGTGCCGGCTGCTTCTGGACCTGGGAGCTGTGCGGGCCATGGCCCGGCGCTAGCAGGGAGCCCTCCAGCCCCGCCGTGGCGCCGGGAACAGGACACGCAACAGCCCGGGCAGGGGCGCTGACCGGAGCCGTCAGGATTCCTTTTCGAGCGGGTGTCCCTGGGCGTCACTCACCCAGACCCAAAAGCATCGCTGTCCCATGCTGACCCACCCGCCGGGCACGGCTTGTTGCTGTCGATGGCTCAGGCTGGAAGTGCTGAGCTGAAGTCAAGGAAACGAGCCTCCCGCCACCCCAGTCTTCCTTGGGCTTTTTGTTGTGTCCATCCGTGGCTGTAACCCCTACCTGGGTCATGTACCTGGGGCCAAGGAATAAACTCGGTCTCTGCTTGCGCCCTGCCCTTTTCCCAGGAGCTGCCCCTGCCGGCATGGTGCCAGTCCACTCCTTGCTTATGTTCTCCAGCCGCACTCTGATACACCAGCTCACGCTGAGTCGTTCTGCTGCAGGAGGGGCCCCATGGGGCCCTAGGATCAGGCCTTCTGGGAACCCACCCGCCCCTCATTCCTGACTGCAGGAGCTGGAGATCTGCCGGGACTGGGCCAGAGCAGGGAATCAGTACATCCCAACAGACAGGCTCCGAGCACAGAGGCGATCGGCCAGGAGAGAGCCGGCCCATTGGCATTGACGTGGGCCAGATTGGACTCAGTGACCTGGAGACAAAAGGCCTTTCGCTGTCCCAGCCCTGCCTCTCCCTGCGGTGCCTGGTGTGGCCTGGCTCTCAGAGGAACTGAGCCCCCGCAGTGTCCGATGATTGCAATGGGAGCTGGGTGTGCTCAACCCGGGGGAGGCACGATGGTCCCATGGATTGTGAGCCTGGGAAATGGTTCACCCAAAATGCCTTTTCACGGAGAACACCTGTTTGTAGACAGTGCACCGGTTTGCGGGAAAGGGTCGGTTTGGCCAAAGGTCTCAACTCGCAACCAAGTTCTGAAACGGTCAGCGTGTCCTTTGGACCCGTTCTGAATAGGGTTCCAGTTCCCAATGATTTTCCATGTCCAAACGTGCGTGAATGGGAGTAAAAATCACGTTTGAACATGATCATCACTGAAGCAAAATATTTCAATTCACCTGAACTAAAGAAGTCTTTGGCGGGGGTTGGGGAGGCGGAAGTGGGTGGGGGGGTATTCAGTGTCCAAGAAATGTTGAGATTTCACCTCTTCCTGCTGATTCACAATGGGAAAAACGTTCAAACACGGGAAAACGTCTGGGCTGGGGAAAGGTTTTCCCACCCAGCTCTACCTGTGCTGCAATCTGACTGCAGCGTCCATCAGCCAGCTGCACTTTTGTGCTGCATCAAGTGCATCTGCTTGGGTGAGTTGTTTTAAAACGCCCAAGCCCCTCTCAGCTCCCTGCACTCGAAGACCTGCCCCACAGGGGGGCAGACTGGCCAGCTGCAGCCAGAGGAGGGGGCTTTGCTCTTATGAGGTCTGGGGAACCCGCTTGTAAATCACTGCTCCTGCTGTCCGCTTTCACCCTGCACACCACCGCGTTGGTAGAGCGACCCTGCAGCTGGCCCGGCTGCTCAGCTGGATTAGGCTGGGTTTGCTGGGCGGGTGGGGGGAAGTGAGAGGCTGGTTGCTTTGTCATACTCACTGCAGAAATTCAAACCCTGAGATGGACGGATCTGCCCTTCCCAAATGGAAAATCATGGGTCATTCCAGTTTCAGGCCCTGTCTCTCCTGCATCCCTGCCCTTGGCTACCGTAAAACAGCCCCTGCTATGGTCTAGCCCTGAGCTCTCCTGTATGGTCTATTTGGTTCTCTGGCCTCAGGGGGCTGTGCAGAAATCCTGAGCTTGTATGAGCTCTGCAGCACCCGGGAGTCGGGGCTCTTTGTGAAATCAGATTCTGGGATAAACGTCCTTCCTGGGGTAACTCCGTGGAGTGCAGTGGGATGATTCTCGGGTGACAGGACCACCAGTGATATGGGGGTTACACTGCACACAGGAGACCCTGGGATTCTGAACGGGGGTGGGGAAGGAAAATAGCCCCAGACTGGTCATCTTAGCCACAAATCTAGCATGCTGTCCAGCTAATGAGAGGGCAGCGTGCCGGGGCCCCTTGGGAGTGAATCCTGTGAGACAGATACCTGATAGGAGGTCAGCTCTCTGCCCTGGGGGTGGGGGTGGGGGTGGGAGGCTAGTGGTCCGGGCAAGAGCCTTGGCCTTGTGAGACAGTTCCTCGCACGGTCACAGATTTTTCGTGTGACTGTGGGCAAGTCACTTGGTGTCTCTGTGCCTCGGCTCCCATGAGAGAACAGCCCTGCCCTGCTCCCAGGGATGTGTGAGCAGCTCTGCTCCTATGGGGCAGGGGGCCAGACGAGCATCTCTCTCATATCACTCCTGCATTGCACTCTGCACGGCTAGGCTGGTGTGCGAGGGAGGAGCAGGCCGCGCTGGGGCCAGGCTGGCTGGGGGATTTAAAAGTGCATTTAAAAGTGCCTGGGGTTGTATGGGACATCCCTGAGAAACCGTGTGAGAGGACACACCCTGTGATCTGAGAGCTCTCCTCTGGTTCTTCATCTCTCTCTGCTTTCTGTTGTTTCAGAGCTCCTACCCCATCTGGGAAGATTTCAACTCCAAGGCAACTAAGCTGCACTCCCAGCTCAGGTGAGTCGTCCCGGGATCTGCACCAGGTTGAATGCTGCTGGGAAGGACCTTGCAGTCCCACAAAGCTGACTGAAGGAGGCCATGCAGAGCAGCTCTGCTCTCCAGCCAGGCCAGTGCCAGCTGCTCGGGAATTCAGGTGATGAATGTAAGAAGAGAGCTGGCAAAGCCCCAGCACAGAGGCTGGCTGCAGCTCTGCAGCCCAGCACACCAGGCAGCAGGAGGAAGCTGCTTGAGGATCCAAACAAGAGCCAGGCACTTGCCAGTTGAACCCCCATGTGCTGGGCGTGCGACTCAGAGACTAAACTAGTGACTTTTAAAAGCGAGAGCTCAAAGAGTTTCACTAAGGGGACCAGTACCAATAGATGGCAAAACGGAGGCGCGGAGAAGATAAGGCAGCTGGCCAAGGATACGGAGCAAGGCGGTGGCAGCAGCAGGCTTAGAAGCCAAGCATTCCCCCCACTATGGCCCCTCTAGGCCCCTGTGCTGTACTGGGGCCAGAAAGCCCCTTAGCTGACTGCCGGCCCAGCGCCATGCTGGTACCGCCAGCACGGACGCAGGTGTCGTGAGCGTTGGTTGGGAGCTCCCCCTTTCTGATTAGCTGAGCGATGTAGCAATTCTAGTGTAGACTAGCCCTTTGTCTCACAAGTCAGGAAGGCCTGCTGGGGATTCAGCCTCCTGTGTCTCGCGGGGGTGCCGGAGCCAGGTTAATTCCTTGTCGCTGGAGTTCAGGAACAGGATAACCCTCGCTGGTTTAGTGTGAGGGCTCTGTTTACTGCTAATAGGTAAATTGAGGTAAACCCCCATTCCTGTGTCTAGGACTGACCTGTTTATCACCTTTACCGAGGCTAGGCTGGCTGATCTTGAACATGTTCTAATCACATCATACGGAGGGAATCCATAACTTCACATATAACTTTAACATATGCATTTTACAATTATGTTAATAACCAACATGTTATAAGCTTTTATATGATAGCTCACAAGGCGTATTTTGTTCAGATATTACTGCTGTTGTGCATAGGATGTGAATACAGGGGTGCCTAGGGTCACACCCATTCTCTTGACAAGCAACCTGTGGAACTCACTGCTGCATCAGGACATTGTGCTAAAGGTTGGGGCTGCATAACGGCATGGCTGTTAGTAATAAAGGTAGCTACTGTGCTGGCTAGGGTAGGGATGAGCTAATCTCATGCTTCCGAGCAAAGGATGATCACAGCAGGGGTCAGGAAGGTATTTCCCCTATGTACAATACTGGACAACTTGTTAGGGGATGTTATTTATGCTTCCTTTGAAGAGTCAGATAATAGCCGCTGCTCGAGACAGGATACAGTGGTATGGCCCGTTGGGATTTGAGTGTGTGGGCGTTCCTGTGTGTAGGGATCAGTAGAAGGTGCACTGCATTAGTCCTTTGGACTCCCAGCTGACGTATGCATCCATCTCTTTGTGCCTCAGGACTACAGTGCTGGCAGCAGTCGCCTTCCTGGACGCCTTCCAGAAAGTGGCAGACATGGCCACCAACACACGAGGTAGGCCTGCTGCTCAGAAGCCCCCTGCAGACAGCACACTCAAAGCCAGCTTGACTGGCACTCCCATAGCAGACTCCCTGCCCAGAGATTTGCTTTCACAGGGTTTTTCGGTGTGTGTGTGGGGCGGTGGGGAGCAGTATTGTCCGTGGAAGACTGGTCGTGAAGCTGGTCCATCACCCGGTGTGTGTGAGAGTCCTCGGGGCACAGAACTCTGAAGCTACTGCGTGTGGGGAGCCCAGACAGGGCAACTTTGTGCCTCAGGAGGGAGGGAAGAGAGAGGAGATCGGATGGAAAGGGTGGGCGAAGCGAAGAGTGGGAGTGGACGGACAGATGAGGGGAGAATGGGGTCATGGGGTGGGGAGGATTGCAACAAATAGGAGGGTGGGAGAGGAAGGAGAGAGACCAAGACAGGAGCCAAAGGCAGGGCTGAAAAGAGGAGCCGGCAGAGGCAGGTGCGCCCGAAGTTCGGCAGGGCTCCTTCGCCCGGGCACTGAGCCTCGCCCGTGGCACCCGTCCGCTGGCTGCACTGCACGGGCATGTGCTCGGCGCTCCCTGTGCACCCGAAGTCTGCTGTGCTTGCGGCTCGCTGCGAAGCTAGCCTGAATTCTCTCTGGCAGCCTCTCAGCGCCTCTTCCTCAGGAAGCTGGAGGGGCTGCCCCTGGGCGCTACTGTGGGGCGCCAGGGACCCGCCGGTTCAATGCCGAGGCGCTCCTTTGAGAGCTGGAGCGAGAACTTTGGGCGTTTTCCCCCCAGGGCCTGATTTTCAGACGTGCTGAACACCCACAGCAACCCCAGGAGCGGCGGATGCTCAGCACCCCTGAAACTCAGGCCCGCGACTGCACGGACCAGGTATCATCACACGTTCTGTGGTGACACTGGGAGGCTTTTGTTCCCTCCAAATGAGCAATTTCAATGCTTCCAGCACTGGTTCAGGGGGGCCCATTGCTGACATCGGCCTTCAGCAGTGCGTCAATTTCCTAGTATAGACAGAGCTTGAACACGCAGTTTGGGTAAAGACCAGCTGCTGGGCAATGGGTTTTTGTTGGTCGCTTGAACGACCACTTAGAACGGTACAAATACGATGCAGTGACCAGGGTGGGTGGACAAACTGTGCCTGGCTTTAAGAGAGTTTCTTTCTCTATGTTGCTTTAGTTGCACATCCTAGAGCACGTCACTGAGGCCGAGCGTGAACTTCAAACACCTGCTCCATCTTTCCATGCCTAATGGCTGTTGAAGGGAGAGGTGGGAGGAGCAACTGCATTAGGACATGCAAAGGATTCCCCACCTGTGCTTGAGAGAGCTAGTGTTGTATGCTTAGAGCAGGAGAGCCAGGACTCCTGCCTTCTCCTCCTGACTGATGGCTTCAGGATTGAGCATCACTGGGCTTCAGTTTCCCCAGCTGTAAAATGGGCACACTGGTGCCCGCCTGCAACGTGAATTTGTTCCTGTTTGCAAGGTGCTTTGGGATCCTCAGCCCGGAGAGGCTGGGGTTGGGCAGAGCGATCGCAGTGGTATTGCCTGGTGATAAGGGCAGCGGGGGCCGGAAGGGCAATGCCCTTCCGCTGACGAGATGTTTGCAGCATCCCCATTCTCCTGTCTCTCTCACCTGGGCACCCACTTCAACCTTAAGAAGCAAAGAGTGGAAGCCAGTGTCAGGATCTCGTTGGGCAGGGGGTTAGCCACCCCCTGTGAGTTACTGACCCACTCCCAGGAGCCCGGCTGGAAGCTGGGCCCAGCTTGCCTTGACCCCCACTGGCCCCACTCTTGATGCTCCTTCACATTTAGAAGCCCTGTACCAAGCCTGGCCTCTTGGCAGTGCTAACGAGGGTTGGGCTGCACTCCGCTGCAGATGGCCAGTACAGATGTGCTTGTGTGTCTTGTTCCCCGTGCGTCGCCTCACTGTCTCCTTCCCCCCATCCCCGGCTGCAGCCAAGGCGCAGGATCCCCTGCAAAGGGGCACGAAGGGAAGCCGTGGACAGATGTGCAGTGTGATTACTGGAGACTGGGGCACAGGAAATAGAAAAGTCAGCAAAGCAAGGCTGGGATTTACAAAGGAGGTCAGATGCCACTGAGGACTGGGGGGAGGACTGAGGCCAAGCCTGCTGGCTCCAGCAGCTCCTAGCTGGACCCCGAGGTTTGGGTGGGGTCACAGACATGGGAACAACCCAAAACACAGCGACTGTTGTTTTCTTCACAGAGCGCGTGTTGTTCTGAGTTGTCCCAGGGTTTCTCTCCCGGATAGCCTGGGTGCATGAGCTCATTGGCGCCTGATCCATGGGTTAATTTGGTTTTGGACCAGGATGGGAGAGGCCAGTAGTAAGAGGACATCACTAATCTCCTGTGACATCCCTGTGTGTTTACCTCGTACGCATCCTCACACCCCACTGGCCTCCTGCTCACTGTGTCTCTGCCCAGTGATACCACTGAGGGTTAGTCAGTGGAAACCCTGAGGGAGCAGGAGCAGGCTGTGGGGAGGGGACCCTTACACCTATCTGTGTGTGGTGGGAGTGGGTCTGGCAGAATGCATTATGGGTGAATATTTGCATGTGCAAATGAGATCTATCCTTTTTTGCCCCCAGTGGGGAAACTAGGTGGCTACAGCACTGGCCTCTCCAGATCTGATTGCATTTGATCTGTGTCTGATGGCGCCTGGGCCAATGACAGCAGCTACCCTCAGTGTAGCCAGCAAACCCAGACTGAAGAGAGAGAATACAATCGGGGCTTTACCTACAATGCACCCAGCACTCTGTACAGCTCAGGCACTGCGGTTTGGAGTGAGCTAAGGAGAACAGGACCCCTGGACATGGTGTGCCGAGGACTGGGATTGCCAGACCAGTTAAAAACCCTCATTCGTAACCAGTCTGCGGACCCAATTTGTCTCGCCTCCTTGGGGCCAGGGCCTGGTCTCTCAAGCATGATCGGGGAGCAGGGCTGGGGCCCGGGGCTGAGGCGTGGGTTCCAGACTGGGTCACTGGGGCTACAATGCAGATCCATGCGGTGGGGCTGTCTCCCGGGCCCAGCCAAAGGGAAGCAGTGTGGACCGTGACTGCGTGGGTCAGCTTCTCCTCCCAGAGCGCTAGACTCGGTCGGGCAGGGCTGACGAGCAGCGTGGCCAGGCTGTGCTGGCAGCTTAGGCCAATAGTGTGTTTTTTCCCCGTAGTTCGCTAGCTTTCCTCCTGAACACAGCGGGACCCTTGTACGCAGGCTCTCGGAGCACAGATGCTTCTCCGTGGGGCAGGGAAGAGCTGCAATGCCAGACTGAGACCGTAGGGAACAGGGCTGATTGCTTTTTGGGGACAGCGTGGTTCTGACACATTCGGACCGCACAAGCTGCTAGCTGCGGGGCGCTGTGCCTCGGTTGGATTCAGGCTATGGGCCCAAGGCAGCCCTACACCAGGCCTGAATCTGGCCCCTGTCTTTGTCAACTAAGGCACAGAGGTGGCACTTGCAGCTCGGATTTGGTCTGCCATGGAGCTCCGCGGCTGCAGCAGGGCTGGGTTTGGCCCGTTGTGTTGTCTGGCTCTCACTGATCAGTGTGACATCTGGCTCCCTGGAGTCTCTTCTAAGAGGACAAGAAAATCCAGGCCAGGTTCACTGGTGAGAATCATCTGTGAAAGCAGTTCACTAGTCAGTTCATGCGGGTGTCACTCCCGCACAATTGGAAAAAGATCCAGAAATGGGTTTGGACCTCCGCCTGGAATGAACTCTGGGTATTGCCATGAAGAGGAGCAGAACCTGAATGTCGGTGCTCAGCTGGAATGGGCTGCAGGGCAGCCTTTGAGAGGAGAAGACCATGAACTGGCTCACGGGGCTGGCATGTGATGGACTCTGCCTTTGCCCGATCCTCTGCAGTGATGGAGGTCTCGAGCAGAAAAGCAGAAATCTCTAAGGCCAGACACTGGTGTTAGGTGGAAGATGGAGTCACCAGCCCAGGGAGCAAAGTCTCTCTCAGCACCAGTGTGTGAGTTAGGGATGAAGGAGACACGTTCCCCTGCACTATAACCAGAGGTGAAAGTAAGCCGGTCCGGTCCGGTCCAGTACGACGTACCGGCAAGAGCCAGTACGCTGTGCCAGACCAGACCAGCTTCCCCAGGCTGGTGCTTTAAAGGGCCCCGGGCTCCCCACAGCAGAGCTCCGGGCCCTTTAAATCACCGCCGGAGCCCTGCCACCGCTACCCCGGGGCTCCGGCAGCGGGGCTCGGGGGGTGCTTTAAAGGGCCCCGAGTTCCACTCGGTAGCAGCAGCCACAGCCCAGGGCCCTTTAAATTGCCCCGGGGCTCCCAGCTGTCTCTGCAGCTGGGAGCGCTGGGGATGATTTAAAGGCCCTGGGGCTCCCAGCCACAGCCGGAGCCCCAGGGCTTTAAATCTTGATTTAAAGGGCCCAGGTATTTAAAGGCCCCGCCTCTTCCGGTTGAAGCCACGCCCCCTGCTCAGGACTCCAGAGTACCGGTAAGTCCTTTAAGTTACTTTCACCCCTGACTATAACCAGTATGACACACTCTACACATGCTGGGGCTGCCTGCCTCCCCTTCCTTCCTCCAAAGAGAGCAGTGTACATTTATTCTGTTAAGCCCCCTTCTCCTCTCAGTGCAGAGATAGTGAAACTTGCCAGCGTGGGAACCTGCACTAGCTTTTGACAGGGTGAGCTCCCCACGCTGGCCCTGCAAGAGCTGAATTGGGCCAGTTGGCTGCAATCCAGGCAAAGCCCTGATTAGGTGAGCTCACCTGGGGGGAGCAGGCAGGGTTTGTCTAGATAGGAGAGTGGAAGCAGAGGGGGCTGCAGTCACTCCCTGGGGGAAGGGGGGTGAGTTGGGGGCTATAGAGACAAGGAGCCCACGGTTACTCTGGGGAGAAGGGAGGGGAGGAAGCAGCTCATGGAAAGGCGGCAGGGTTAAGGGACCCTGGCAGCACTGCTGACCGGGCTATTAAAAGTCCAGTCAGCGGCGCAGGCAGGCTCCCTACCCAGCTCCTCGTGGCTTCCAGGAAGCTGCCAGCATCTCCCTCTGGCTCCTAGGTGGGGGGACAGCCACTGGAGCTGTGTGTGCTGCCCCCGTCCCCAGTGCCAGCTCAGCTGCTCCCATTGGCCAGGAACCGTGGCCAATGGGAGCCGAGGGGGCGGTGCCTGCAGGTGTGGGCAGTACAGCGAGCCATGTGGTCATGCCTCCGCTTAGGAGCCGGAGGGAGATGTCGGTAACTTCCCAGGAACCTCCTGAGATAAGCACAGCCTGGAGCTCCTACCCAACACCCCATCCTGCACCCCAAACCGTGGCCCCACCCCAGAGCCTATGCCCCCAGGCAGAGCCCTCACCCCAACCCCCTGCCCCAGCCCGCATCCCTCTCCTGCACCCCAAACCCTCATCTCCGGCCCCACCCCAGAGCCCGCAGCCGGAGCCCTCACTTCCCCCTGCACCCCAACCTCCTGCCCCATCCTGGAGCCCGCATGCCCAGCCCAGAGCCCATACCCCCTCCCACATCCCAACTCTGTGCCCCAGCCTGGAGCCCTCTCCTGCAGCCCAATCCTCCAAGCCCAAGCCGCTCATCACTAGCTCCACCCCAGAGCCTGTACCCCCAGCTGTAGCCCTCACCCCCCTCCCACACCCAAACCCCCTGCCCCAGGCTGGTGAAAGTGAGTGGGGGTGGGGGAGAGCAAGCGATGGAGGGAGGGGATGGAGCAAGCGGGGATGGGGCCTTGGAGAAGGGGCGGGGTATCAGGGAAGGGGCAGGGCAGGTCATGGGGCAGGGGTATTCGTTTTTGTGTCATTAGAAAGTTGACAACCCTAGGCAGGGTGCAGACCCCCACCTTGGCTGCTGTTTGGAGGATCACTGAGCTGGAACCCAGAGTAGAGGCCGGGCTCGGGTTCCCAGCCATCTGCTGAGAGAGCAGCACCTGGGGCAGCGCGTGGGACGGGAGGACTGCCAGCCTTCGATACACAGTGACCTGGCCGGAGGGCCGCGTCACAAAGAGGTGCTGCAGTTCCTGGAATGAGAGGGGCCACAGATGGAGGAAGAGCTGGAGCACAACCACTGGAAGGGGCGTTGGCCGTGCAGAAGCATAGAATAGAATCATAGAAGATCAGGGTTGAAAGAGATCTCAGGAGGTCATGTAGTCCAATCCCCTGCTCAAAGCGGGACCAACATCAACTAAATCATCCCAGCCAGGGCTTTGTCAAGCTGGGCCTTAAAAACCTCTAAGGATGGCAATTCCACCCCCTCCCTAGGTAACCCATTCCCGTGCTTCACCACCCTCCTAATGAAATAGTGTTTCCTAATATCCAACCTAGACCTCCCCCACTGCAACTTGAGACCATTACTTCTTGTTCTGTCATCTGCCACCACTGAGAACAGCCGAGCTCCATCCTCTTTGGAACCCCCTTCAGGTAATTGAAGGCTGCTATCAAATCCCCCCTCATTCTTCTCTTCTGCAGACTAAATAACCCCAGTTCCCTCAGCCTCTCCTCATAAGTCATGTGCTCCAGCCCCCCTAATCATTTTCGTTGTCCTCTGCTGGACTCTCTCCAATTTGTCCACATCGTTTCTGTAGTGGGGAGCCCAAAACTGGACGCCATACTCCAGGTGAGGCCTCACAAGTGCCAAATAGAGGGGAACAATCACGTCCCTCGATCTGCTGGCAACGCTCCTACTTATACAGCCCAAAATGCCATTGGCCTTCTTGGCAACAAGGGCACACTGTTGACGCATATCCAGCTTCTCGTCCACTGTCACCCCTAGGTCCTTTTCCGCAGAACTGCTGCCTAGCCATTCGGTCCCTAGTCTGTAGCGGTGCATGGCATTCTTCCTTGCTAAGTGCAGGACTCTGCACTTGTCCTTGTTGAACCTCATCAGATTTCTTTTGGCCCAATCTTCCAATTTATCTACGTCACTCTGGACCCTATCCAGAGCTAAGCCCCAGAACGGCCAGGAGGAGGCGCTATCCTGCAGTGAGTAGCGCACCCAGTCACATAGCCACACAATAGGTGCAGCACACGCTGTCGCAGAAAGACGCCCCCACCGCCTTGCTGAAGCCCTGCCCTGCTGCGTGGCCCATTCAGGCCTCTCTGCTGAGGCTGCTGCTTTGCGTGGGACACCCGGCCCCTGGAAGCAGGCTCCCGCTTGTTTCACACAGGCCACCAACCATCAGAATGGTGACAGTGGGTGGCCAGGCCTATCCTGGATCTGAGCCAGCGCTCAGAGGGGAAAGGTCGCACAGCCCCCTTTCTGGCTCCCTAGCCACACAGAGAGCCCCATCTGAAGTGTGACCCTCCATAGAGACCCATGACGAGGTGAGCCAGACCCAGGTCTGTGGCCCCTCGCAGGGCTCCCGCCTCTGATCACAGAGGGTTGGTGTAAGGGAGTCGGCGTTCCTCCCGCCAGCCCCAGCCCTGTGGAGCCGTAGGGCTCTGCTCCCTCCTACCCCGCGGGCAGGCGGTGGGCAGCACAGAACCTCAGGAGCTGGGTTAGTGGCATGTGACACAGCCCGGGAGATCTGGGGGGAGGCATAGCTCAGTGGTTTGAGCATTGGCCTGCTAAACCCAAGGTTGTGAGTTCAATCCTTGAGGGGGCCATTTAGGGATCTGGGGCAAAAATTGGGGATTGGTCCTGCTTTGAGCAGGGGGTTGGACTAGATGACCTCCTGAGGTCCCTTCCAACACTAACCTTCTATGATTCTATGATCTGACTCTGCGGATGCTGCTGACATGCCCCACGTTACCAAACACCTGGGGCTTGCTTCTCTCTACGCCCTGTGTCTCCTTGCACGGCTTCCCGTCACCTCAAGTGATCTGCCCGCAAGAGGCAGCAGCCGCTTCCCTGACTCTCTTATTTCCCAGCCCTGCTGGAGCTGCTGTCTTTCGCGCTCTTCCTCCCTCTCTCGTGTGGCTGTTCAAACCCATGGATGGCAGCGAGGCTCTGGCCTTCCCCGGCTTTAGCCTGCCGGCTGCCTGGAGGCCAGCTGCTGAGAGTGCGAGCGTGTCCCACTTCACTGGCACTGCGGGCGCTCTGCACCAGGCAGGATTAAGCCGTGGATTAGTAGCAGAGGATAGGGTGGTGGTTCTCCACCTCTGGCAACCTAGAACCCAAACCATGTGTGCTGGCTTGCCGAGGCCCAGCCGAATCCAGCAGTCCTTTGGGGACACAAAGGATCAAGGGATGGGGGGTATGGGGAGAGCTGATGTTTGCCTTTGGAGGGCTGGCTTGGGCCTGCTGTGGGGGTGCCAGACGGGAGGTGCTGGGCACGTGGACCAGGTGCTGCTACTACCTAATTAACACACACTCCTGCCTTTGGCACGGGCAGGGCATGGAGATCCTGGTGCGGGGGTAGAGGCTTGTAGTTTGGAGCAGAAGAACCAAGGTCCAAGGTTTGTCTTCCCAGCTGTGTGTGGTCTGTGTTGTGCGGGAGCTCAGACTGGATGAGCATCACAGTCCCATAATAACCTGTCACTGGTCTCTATCGGTCAGTAGCTGATTGTCCTTATGAGCTTTTTGCCTCCTGGGGCCTGCCTGTGGGATCCAACCTCCTTCTGGGACCTCCTCCGCCCAGGCACTGAAATGCTGTGAGGAGACCAGCTCTCAAATCAGTCCACCCCAGAAATGTCTCCCTCAGACAGTGAAACCCCTGAGAAAAGCATAAACCCCAGTGCTCCAAACTGCCCACTCCTCCCTCTGCTGTCAGCTGCCCAGCGCCCGGTTCCCTCTTTGGCAGCTCAGAGCCCCGCTCTCCACGGCTCGGCTTGTTCACAGCAGATGGTCCCAGCCTGCTTTCCAGACGTTCGGTATCCAGGCCATCTGGAGCTGTGCAGGCAGGCGGCAGCTTTAGGTGGAATCAGATTTGTCTACAGACACACTAGCCTACTGCACTGTTATGGATTAGATCGGTTAACTCCTCTCGGCGGCATGAGCCTGGCCCTCTCTGAGCCTGCCGTAGCTCGGAATGCCCTGCAGGATGCCAGCTGCTGCCTGCTGCTCCCCGCAGACTGGCTGCCAGGGCACAGTCGGAAACCCAAGGCGCGCAGCATGGGAACATAGGCAGAGTCTAGGCGGGGAACCCAGCACCAGGTCCGAGCGAGTGACCTGCATGGCAGTGTGAGAGCAGAGAGACAGAAGGAGGAGTGTCAGGACAAGGGTGAGGAGAGTGAGGAGCAAGTGACCAAGGGTGGGGGGCCAAGGGATGGAGAAGAGACACCAGACAGACATCAGAACCAACAGGGCAGATTCGGGTACCATGGGAAGGGCCGGCCCCAGCTCAGACCTGCCACTCAGCAGCGGTGGGGGAGCTTTGCCTGACAGCCCATCAATCATTCCCCCACCACCTCTCAGAGAGGCAGTGGGCTGCCCTTAACCAGCACCCTGCCATGGAGCCCCCGGCACAGCCCCGGGGAGAGGCAACAAGGGAAGGTGGCAGGGGCCGAGCTGCTCTGGAGAGGGAGCAGAGGTGGAGAGTGAAGTCATGGGGGGCTGGGCTGGGTGGGGAGGTCCCAGTGACAGGGATGAAGGGCACAGAAGGTTGAGGAGGAAGGGGGCCTATGCCCTGCGGAGCTGGCCCTGGAGGGGGTTGGGTAGTGATACCCTTGTGTGAACAGGGCAACTGGCTGGGCATGGGGACCGATGAGGACGAGCGTGTCATGCCTACATGGGGCAGCCCATGAGGGACAGGGTTCACACAGTGCCGCCTCACAGCCCCCTGAGCCAAGGGCTGAGAAGGGAGCCCGGTCACTGAGGGTAGGCTCTCCATTTTCACAGGAGGGGGGACGCCAGCTCCACTTCCTCCCCCCTCTTCCCCCTGCAGCATCTGTCTGGGAGGGAGGAGGGAACCTCGCTGCAGACCCCAACCCGCCTCCCTGCCAGCCTGGGTGGGGAGGGGTTGGGATGGCAGGGACCAGAGCAACATATTCAGCTGCCTTCAGAGGCTCAGCTGTGACAGCCGTTGCTGCATTCCTGCAGCCTTTGGAAGCTCTGAGAAAGAAGCTAGTTATGGGGTTAGATATGGCTCAACCACTCCTAAATGCACATTACCGGTTCTTGGATGGTTGCGCATGGGGGTTATTGACCCCAAACTCCATTCCAACCCTGATCTTAATTCCCAGAGCTCCAGGGAAAGTGGGGACCAGGAGCCGTGGTTGTGATTCCCAGCTGGAATGGTGGGGGTGATGGGGCCTAGCTGGGGATGGCCACATTATTCATGATGACAGAGCTGGATGTTGCCTGGGTTCTAAGCCCTGAATGGAAAAGAGGGGCTGCCACTTGTATTTACCCCCCAGAGGAGCTGTCCTGGTGAATTCTCAGCCCAGTCAGAAGGCAGGTGGGAAGGGCAGTCTCTGCACATCAGCAACCCTGACTGAAACCAGGCTTTTATTCCTTGCCTCAGTTTGTCTGCTTTGCCAGGTGCCTGGAATGCTGTCACTATGCCTGCAGCTCCCCTTCGCTTCCAGCCCTCCCTGCCCACCATTAAGGCAACTGTCGCTCAGCTGGTTCTGTGCTGGGCCCAGCAGCAGGCCCGGCAGGCAGCAGGCCCGGGTTGGGGGAGAGACGTGGCTGTAGTCACAGTTTGGAGCAGAGCTCTGGCCAGCTGTGGGGCAGAGGCTGAGCACCTACATCTCCCATCGGTCCATGTGGCATCTACAGTGCAGCTCAGAAGCTCAAACGGATCCTGTACAAACAGGCACATTCCTCGCCAGGCTGCTGAATGCTGGGGATGGTCAGGGTTCACCATGCAAAGCGTCTGTGGGCTGGCTGGCACCCAGAGGGCACAGACCCACCTTATGCAGCTGCGTTCGGGTGCTCTCTAGAGGATTTGCACACACGCAGAGGCCCCATCGCTTGTGTGTCCCCCCCGATGACTTGCACATGGAGCTCCACCAAAGTTTGGGACATTTGCCCCGGTACCATTATTGGAACATGGAGTCTGAGCATTGAGTCTGTAATTCCCAGTGCCCATCACCCTGTTGTCGCACCACAAACGGCAGGTCAGAGCACCCTGTGCTTTCAGCAGGGTGCTCGAAGGCCAGTGTCCATTCCATCCCTTTCCACTGACACACTGGCGCAGGCCTGATCCTGCCCAGTAGGGGGCAGCGGTCCAAATACTTGCTGGCTTGTTACCCTGTACACATGGGATCCCAGTTTTCCAGGGCCTGGTGTGTGGGGAGAGCTTGGACAGAGCTGGGGGCCCAAGCTGGGAGGCCAAGCTCAGCATGCTCTGTGCTGGGAGGGAAAAGAGCTGCTTAAGCTAAAGGACAGTGTTGGCACCAGAAAAACCAGGATAAACTGGCCAGGAATAAATGTAGACTGGAAAATAGAAGGTTTCTCACCGTCAGAGGAGTGAGGTGCTGGAGCAGCGTCCCAAACAGAGTAGTGGGGATAAGAGTCCAACTAGTATAAAGATGGAACTTGATAAACGTATGAAGGGGATGAACTGATGGGTTGCCTGTGACAGCAGGGGACTGGACTTCATGACCCAGGAGCTCCCTGACAGTCCAGTCCCTATACAATTCAAGTCCCAATTTTCTTTTCCTAGCACAGGTCCTTTCTGTTGCTAGGGTTCAGAAAGCACCTCTCACTCTTGGGCTATGATCCTTTAGGCTAAATGCACCAGCTGTATCTACACTTGTTACTCATGTTTTTGTGCAATTTTTGCTGGAATGGGTTAAATAGCACGACCCTGAAACCATGTCTGGGAAACCTAACTGAGGCTGGATAAATGGGAGGCTCTTGTGTACTAAAGCAAAACATACCAAGAAATAATCATAATGAAAAATAATTGTACCATGTTCTTTCTTGATTTGTGAGCTGTATTGGACTCCAAGAAAACAGAAACTGAAATCTGTACCAGAGATGAACAAATGTTGGGTTATCCCAGCGTTGGCAAGGTAGGAGCAGGGCTTGTACTTGGAAAAGCAAAGTCCGGCTAACTGGAGCAGGAATCTCCGATATGCCTTGGATGCCCATTTCAGTAAAGAAATATATTTAAAAAGTCTTAGGGGGGGCATGTCTCCCCAGCCCCACAGTGCCTGTGCCTAGATGTCTGGGGGTTTGTAACAGTGTTTGCATTTTTCACTGTCTGGTTTTAATGCCAAATGGATGTAGCTGGATTAATGTGAGATCTGGTCTCCTCGGGGTATTTCGGTTCCTCAGGGGTGGAAAATATGATAAACCCTTTTGCCCCCTTCCCTGGTTCATGTTCTTCCCCTCACCCCTGTAGTCTATGTGCTCCTGCCTGGGACCCCCACCGCTCAGTCCTGCGGCCATTCCATCAAACAGAAAGCCAGCCAGGGAGCTAGGCTGTGCTGAGTTATGGAAACCATTCCCTATGCAGTCCTGGTGCTGCATGGCACAATGGATCCCAATGCCCTATTATTAGGTCACTGGGAGAGCGGCACAGGGCTCTACCGACGGCATCTGCAGAGTCTGGGCTGGCTCAGAAATAAGGAGCACAAGCGAAAAGACTCGCAGAGCAGGAGGGGAGATGCAGAAACAATGCTGTCTCCATACATGAGTTTATTTCTTGGCTTTGCATGTGTCTGAAATATGTAACTGCATGTAAAATGTACTTAAAACAGTGCAGATCCAGTCAGTGTGCTTGATATTTGTAACACATGCTCTGAGGCTTTGCAGGGCATGATTGTGTGGTGTGCATATCCGAGATCCTGCAGCACTGTCTGTAAAGGAGGGACTTGCCCAAGCATGCTTGACCAATACCCTTATTCCCCCAATGTTATGCACTGTTCTGCCTGGGTGGCTGCTGTCCTCCTCCCCAGAGATGACTGCATTTCGGTGGTGCTGTATGCACATTCAAAAGCACTTTGCACTGAAAGATGCTATGGAAATTAAGGGCCTGATTTAATTTCCATGGACGTCAAGGGGGGATGCCTCATCCCCTACGATTGATGCAGGAGTTTGTTACTTTTGTGCTTTGTAACTCTCACGAGGCTCAGGTGCACTCGTTGTTGCTGTGTCCGCCCGGGGGCATCTTCACTCTGCCACAACCAGACCTCAGAGTCTTTGAGCTCTGTGCCATCAGGGCACTGAAGTTGGCAGCACACAGGAGCCCCCACAGCAGCTGGGACTCCGTTCCAAATCACAGGCTTTTGTCATCCGCTGCGGGGAAATGGAGCCATGCAATCCTCACCATCCTGCCCTGGTGGTGGCCCTGTGTCTACTAGATTCAGTGCAAGTTGCTGGTGTGCCGCAGGATATTGGATTGACAGCACACAGCTGTGCTGGGGAAGTTGTCGGGAAAGCTGGACTTGTTGGTAGCTGGAGCATTTGGTATCCGGAAGGGGTCAGCAGTCAGTCTGAGCTTTTTGTACCAAGAAGATGCTGGGAGCTTTTGGTCCCTGGGGGAATGTGATGGATCTCTGTCCTTCCCAAAAAGGCTCAGAGCCTGAAATTCCTAGCCCACTGCCTCAGCAGTCCTGGACAACAACCAGCCCCCCACTCAGTGCACCAGCTGGATATGTTTGCTAACTAATTGGGGGTGAAATAATGAACTATTTTGGCATCCTATGATCATCATTAGGTTTCAGAGACAACATCCATTAAGCTAGTGGGAGCAGTTCATCTCTCTCTCTATGAGCTCTTGTTTCTGGCTGTATGTAGACTCAGGAAGACAACTTTGCATTGGTTACATTTGATTCAGGCTGTCGGGATTTGCTCAGCAACCGTTAGGGCTGCAACCTCTTTTTAGACAGAGTGAAGATTCTGGGTGTGAATTCTGTGGCAGCAGGTGAATGTGTGCAGCACTGCTTCCGTAGCACCTAGCTGTGCATGGGGCTGCATATGAGGGGACCTGATACAGTGCTGTGCATGGTGCTGCAAAGAGAGGGGACCTGACATGGGCCCTGAGCCTGCAAACAGCCACGTGTGCCCAGTTTCACACATGTGACTAGGTCCCACTGAGACTGCTTCTATGAGGCAGGTTGCACAGGTGTTTGTTTAGTACCCCACCTGACCTCATTTAAGTCAATGACTCAGCTCTCATCAGCTTCAGCATGCTACTGGCTGGGTTATCAGCCATCCATAGCGCCTTCAGGTCCATCTCTCTGACCTAGACTCACCTTTTCTATCCATTGGCAGTATGGTGTGTCACGGAGTCACCGGGTGATGCTCTGGAGCTACTCCCTATGAAGCCAGTCAGGACTCTGGGGGAGCCTCCTCTCTCTGAGCAGGCTGTCGCCAGGGCAAGAAGCTTCCACAGTTTCGACCTTCCTGGGTCTGACCTTGGAGCCTTCAGCATCCCCTTCCACACTGTGCGCTTCCCGGGCGGGGCTGCTGGGAAAGCCAGAGGGCCCTGCACCTCAACTCCACAGTCAGACGGGATTCTCAGCCAGCCGGTAAAACAGAAGGTTTATTAGTTGACAGGACCACAGCGTAGAACAGAGCTTGCTATTACAGACATCAGTGACTTTCAGCCAAGTCCATCTTGGGGGTCCTGGGCCAGACATCTTAGACTCTCCCTCTTCCAGTCCCCCCACACAGACTGCCTGCTTTGTCACATTTCTCCCCCCTCCGAGACTGAACTGAGCGGGGCCACTTTAGCCAGTGGCCTTGGGAAGTTCCGGCCCCCCTCTCCGGGACAAAGCACTGGCTCTCACATTGGCACTCCCCTTAACATCGACCACCTCCTGGTCATAATCCTGAAGCTGGAGACTCCACCTCAGGACCTGGCGTTGGCCCCTTTCATCTGGTGTGGCCATGTCAGGGGCGAAGGGTCGGTGTACACGCTGACGCGCCGCCCAAGTAGATACAGCTGCAGCTTTTTAAGGGCCCACACCATGGCCAGGCGTTCCTTTTCTCTGGTCGCGTAGTTCTGCTCCCAGGGCAGCAGCTTCCTGCTCGGGTACACGATGGGGTTTCTCTCCCCCTTTCCGTCAACCTGCATTAGTACCGCATCCAGCTCTGTGTTTGAGGTGTTGGTGAACACCATAAAGGGCTTGTCAAAGTCTGGGTTTACCAGCACCGGGCCCTTGACCAGAGCCTTCTTCAGGGCACAGAGAGCTCTCTGGAACTGCTCAGTACAGACCACCTTATCTGACTTACCCGCCCCATCACTGAGCTATGTAAGAAGGGTATGAAGCTAAAGTGGGGCACGAACCTCCGGTAGCAGCCGGCCATCCCAATGAAAGCCTGGACCTGCTTCTTAGTCTGGGGAGGGGGCCAATCTCTGATCACCTCCACCTTGCCTGGCTCAGGCTTAAGGCAGCTGCTCCCCACCTTGTGGCCCAGGTATGACACCTCTGACATCCCAACTTTGTACTTCCCTGCTTTTATAGTCAGACCTGCATCCCAGAGCCGGTCCAGCACTTGTTTAACCTGGGACACATCGTCCTCCCAGGTCTGGCTAAAAACACAGATATAATCAATATACGCCAGGGCAAAATCCTCCATCCCCTTGAGTAACTAGTCCGCCAGGCTCTGGAAGGTGGCAGGTGCCCCCTTCAGGCCAAAAGGTAAGACCAGGAACTCGTATAACCCCAGAGGGGTGATAAAAAGCAGATTTCAGCCTGGCATTTGGATCCAAAGGTACTTGCCAGTAGCCCTTGGTGAGATCCATAGTAGTGAGATAACGAGCCCTCCCAGCTTGTCTAGGAGCTCATCAGGACTAGGCATGGGGTAAGCATCAAACTTGGTGATGGCATTAAGCTTTCGGTAATCCACACAAAACCAGATGGACCCATCCTTCTTGGGGACCAACACCATAAGAGAGGCCCAAGGGCTGTAGGACGGCTGAATCACCCCTTAAGCCAGCATGTCCTTGACCTCTCTCTTCAGGTTCTGGGCTGTTTTCTCAGTGACCTGGAACAGGGAGCATCTTACAGGGGGGTTGGCTCCTGTCTGCACCTGGTGGACAGCCAGGTTAGTGAGCCCAGGCCGGTTGGAGAACTGCTGTTGGTAGGAACCCAGCACCTCTGGGATCTCTGCTTGCTGGGCAGGAGTTAGCTGGTCAGAGAGGGGAACTGATTCATAGACGCTGACTCCGTGGGTACTCCGGGGCTGGAGCACCCATGGGGAAAAATTAGTGGATGCTCTGCACCCACCGGCATCCAAGCTCCCCCCTCCTTTTCCCCCACCACTGAGCACGTCGTGTCCCTGCTCCTCCCCTCCCAGTGCTTCCCGCCCCCCCTCCACCACCACCCCTGTTGCCTAACAGCTGTTTGGTGGCACTTAGGACTTTCTGGGAGGAGTGGGGACACAGCACGCTCAGAGGAGAAGGTGGAGAAGAGGTGGGGGAGGGGAGGGGTGGGGACTTGGGGGAAGAGGTTGGAATGGGGTGGGGACGGGGCAGGGAGGCGGGGGGGTATCAAGCACCCACCGGGCAGAGGGGAAGTCCATGCCTATGAACTGATTCCAGTGAAGGGCCGACCATGTCTCAAGGAATAGATCCACCAAGGGATCATCTCCCTGCTCCTCCCGCTGGCCACACACGGCCAGTACCAAATTCTTCCTGTCAAAGTACAGCTTCATCGTGTTGACATGGTTCACCCAGGCTGTGCACCTGCTTAGATAGTTCCACTACATAGTTCACTTCATTCAGCTGCTTGATGACCTTAAAGGGCCCTTCCTAGGCGGCCTGTAGTTTGTTCTTTCTCACGGGAATGAGAACCATCACCTGGTCCCCGGTGGCATAGGAGCAGGCCCGTGCTGAGCAGCCGTACCAAACCTTCTGCTTCCCTTGGGCCCTGGCTAGATTCTCCCTGGCCAAGTCCATGAGCTCAGTGAGCTTTTCCCAGAAAGTCAGTACATACTGCACCACTGATTCTCTGTCGGGAGAGGCCTTCCCCTCCCATTCGTCTCTCATCAAGTCCAAGGGTCCCGTCACTCTCCTCCCACACAGCAACTGCAAAGGAGAGAACCCGGTTGATTCTTGGGGCATGTCGGAGAAAAACACAGTTCTCACTCTCAGGTTGGGTGCAGCAAGTCCGATACACTTTATTATCTCAAGCAATTGCACAGAGGGAGAGAGTGCACTCGGACACAGGGTTTCCCCCACCTAGGCCAGTCTCTCCAAGATAAACAATTAGAGCAAGTATTTCTACCTTTGTTACAGACAATAATAAGCAACAGCTGCATATTGGTTATACATATTTCTTCATGATCTCTTATTTTTCTTATAATTTCTCTTGTCCTCGGCATTCTCTTCTTATCTCATACAAGGCCACACCAGCCTCTTTCACAGTTGTTTCCCACTCGCTTCGCACTATCCCCGCTTCTACAAATCTCACGTCATTAAAGCTAGAGTTAGCCCAACTCCTGCTCAATATAGAGGCCTGCATCCAAATTCCCTTTATCTACTTCCACAGGCACTTCCCGGTAGGTGAACAACAGGTGGGGTAAATACCTGAGGGTGCTGGTCCATAAATGTTTTCAGCATCATCTTTAGGGTCCCATTGAACCTCTCCACCAGCCTGCTGGACTGAGGGTGATATGCTGAGGCCCAGTTGTGCCAGACCCCACATTTCTCCCACAAGGACTGGAGCAGAGTTAACATGAAATTGGAACCCTGTTCTGTAAGGACCTCCTTGGGGAACCCCACTCGGCTAAAATGGTCAGCAGCGCGTCTGCCACAGTGTCTGCCTCGATAGGGGACAAGGCCATTGCCTCAGGATAGCGAGTAGCGAAATCTACCACCACCAGAATGTATTTTTTCCCTGTCCGAGTTGCCTTGCTGAGGGGTCCCACTATGTCCACAGCCACCTTCTGGAAAGGCTCTTCTATGATGGGCAGGGGCCTCCAAGCTGCTTTCCCCTTGTCCAGGTCCTTCCCCACCCTCTGGCAGGGGTTACAGGCAGAGTGTCCTTCACTGGCCCTGGCTACAGGCGATGACTAGGGTGCTCTGGGGGTCACCAGACCAATACAGCAGGTCACCCCCCATCAGCACCTCGGTTGGCAACTGATGGTGCACCCCCATGTCTTTGGGCCCCTCCTTGGTCACCCATTTCAGATGTACCCTTGCCGTGGGTACCTTAAATGGGGGCGCGCGCACACCAGTCAGGGTCAGGTAGTGATGAGCACTACCCGGTCTGGGGCCACCACCTTGGGCCGGGCCAGCATCACCTCAGCGCCCGTGTCCCAGTACCCAGTGACCTGCTTCCCATCCACTTCCAGGGGAATGAGGCACTCGATCCTCAGGGGCTGCCCCACACCCACCCGGTAGACTGAGAAGTTTGAATCCAGAGTATCAAGCCCCCCCAGGAGCTGGCCTGGGAGACTCCTCCCTCTTGGACCATTGCTAAACTGCCAGCCCCTTCTGCCTGGGGAGCCAGCCCCTCCTCCGGGTGGGCTCCCACCCAGTTAACCCTTTGAGGGCTTGGATTGCTCATCCTGTCCCTGAGCTTTTGCACTAGGCCCATCTGTGACCCCTCTGCCCACAGTAATTACACCTCAGGTCCCTTTGGTCCCCTGGGACCGGTTGGTCAGCTCGCGTATTGGCTGTGCCTCTCAGAAGGGATTTATCCAAGACTCCCTTCTGGAAATCCCCTGGGTGACCCCCTTTCTGCACTGATGTGGGCCTGTCCACCTGGGATTCCATTCCATATCCTGACCTGCTGTCTACAAACTCGTCAGCCAGAAGCCCCACATGGTGCAGGTCCTTCAGCCTCTTGTCCACCAGCCACATCATCAGTTCAATCACGTCCTCCTTGGTCTGGGCCCTGGCCCCATTCACCCACTTGCGTGTGTATTCCCCCATCAGCGTGACCAGTTCCAGATAGGTCATCCCCTGGGTCTTCTGCATTCTCCAGAACATTTTCCTGTACGCCTCGGGGTCTGCTCAAACTTGCGCAGCAGGGCTTTTTTGAACAGTTCATAGTCCCCGGCTTCCACCCCATCCATCTGGCTGAACATCTCTATGGCTTTGGGACCCAGTAAGGGGGTGAGATGCCGAAGCCTGTCTGCAGGGTCAACCTGGTGCACATTGCAGGCCTTCTCAAAGGCAGTGAGGAAGGCATCTATCATCCCCTTCCTTAAACTGAGGCAGTACTTTGGTATCGGAGTTCCCTGTGGGCTTAGCCACCCTGGGACCATCCCCACTCAGCACGGTAGGGATCTCTCTGCTTCTCAGCTCCGCCATCAACAGTTCATGCTGCCTCTGTCTCTCACGGTCCTCCTGCTCCTTCTGTTTCAGTTCCATTTCCAACTCCAACCGTCTCAGCTCCACTAACGGGGAACTCGGCCGTGAAGATCCACTGCTGGTCGGGAAGGTGGATCATGGGGCTGCCTAGCTGCTTTTAGCCCCTCCCGCGTCACCAGTTGGGTCAGTGGCTGGGGTGACCCCTGGGGCTTCCTGACTCTCTCTCGCAGCCCCAGCTGGGTCAGGAACCAGCTCCTTAGAGCGATCATTCTCTTCCAACCAAGCAATCAGCTGTGCCTTGGTGAATCTTCCAATGTGCAGCCCTCTCTCTCTGCACAGGTCTACAATGTCCTCCTTAAGGAGATGGTTATAGGCCATCTTCACGCTGTTCACAAGTGGTCACGGACTCACAGGCCTGTGCTCTCTCAGCTCCCTCCAGTGCCACAGCCCTTCTTGGGGGTCCCACCCTCTCTCGGGTTTAAACCATAGGCTCCTCCACCTCGTGGAACCGCACCTCTCGGAGCCTTCAGCTAATCCCCTGCTCTTCCCCCTTTGTTCTGCTGCTCCCCAGTCACTTACTGCAGGCTGCGCTGTCCACGGGGTGCAGTTGATCCCACCAGTTGTCACAGAGTCACCGAGGCACTGCTCTGGAACTGCTCCATACGAAGCCAGGCAGGACTCTGGGGGAGCCTCCTCTCTCTGAGCAGACTGTCGCCAGGGCAAGAAGCTTCCACAGCTTCCACCTTCCTAGGTCTGACCTCGGAGCCTTCAGCATCCCCTTCCACACCATGTGCTTCCCACAGCAAGTCCGCCTGGGCGGGGCTCCTGGGGAAGCCAGAGGGCCCTGCACCCCAGCTCTGCAGTCAGACGGGACTCTCAGCCAGACAGTAAAACAGAAGGTTTATTAGTCGACAGGAACACAGTGAGGAACAGAGCTTGCTATTACAGACATCAGTGGGAGGAGTGGTAGATACGCTGGAGGGGAGGGATAGGATACAGAAGGACCTAGACAAATTGGAGGATTGGGCCAAAAGAAATCTGATGAGGTTCAATAAGGATAAGTGCAGAGTCCTGCACTTAGGACGGAAGAACCCAATGCACAGCTACAGACTAGGGACCGAATGGCTAGGCAGCAGTTCTGCGGAAAAGGACCTAGGGGTGACTGTGGATGAGAAGCTGGATATGAGTCAGCAGTGTGCCCTTGTTGCCAAGAAGGCCAATGGCATTTTGGGATGTATAAGTAGGGGCATAGTGAGCAGATCGAGGGACGTGATCGTTCCCCTCTATTCGACATTGGTGAAGCCTCATCTGGAGTACTGTGTCCAGTTTTGGGCCCCACACTACAAGAAGGATGTGGAAAAATTGGAGAGAGTCCAGCGAAGGGCAACAAAAATGATTAGGGGTCTGGAACACATGAGTTATGAGGAGAGGCTGAGGGAGCTGGGATTGTTTAGCCTGCAGAAGAGAAGAATGAGGGGGGATTTGATAGCTGCTTTCAACTACCTGAAAGGGGGTTCCAAAGAGGATGGCTCTAGACTGTTCTCAATGGTAGCAGATGACAGAACGAGGAGTAATGGTCTCAAGTAGCAGTGGGGGAGGTTTAGATTGGATATTAGGAAAAACTTTTTCACTAAGAGGGTGGTGAAACACTGGAATGCGTTACCTAGGGAGGTGGTAGAATCTCCTTCCTTAGAGGTTTTTAAGGTCAGGCTTGACAAAGCCCTGGCTGGGATGATTTAACTGGGAATTGGTCCTGCTTCGAGCAGGGGGTTGGACTAGATGACCTTCTGGGGTCCCTTCCAACCCTGATATTCTATGATTCTATGATTCAGTGACTTTCAGCCAAGGCCATGTTGGGAGTCCTGGACCAGACATCCTGGACTCCCCCTCTTCCAGTCCCCCCACGCACACTGCCTGCTTTGTCACACGGTGAAATCCCCAACTACGTGGGGGAGAGAGAGGCTGCACAAAGGAGATCGTGTAGAACCAATTGTAAAAGGAGCCCGTGTCCTGGCTGAAACCCAGGGAACCGAGATGCATCAGCTCTCCACCCCAGGAAGGGCACCATGGTTCAGGACAGCATCACTGCCTGTTGTGGTGTCTCTAGGACTAGGGTCTGGGGACCTCTCCAACATCCATAGAGAAGCCAACTCTGTGGGGATCTGATCTATTGATGGGCATTTCTGGGGCACCTATCACTGTTGAATCAGTAGAGATACCATGGCTTAAGATGACAACTTGCCTGGAAACAGAGCATTTAAGCTGGTCAGCCTGGAAGGGGCTGGGTACACGGCTGCAGGGGCTGGCTTCCTAGATGGCTAGGGGAATGTGGGAAGCAGGAGGCAGTGTTGCAAATCCCTCCATGCTTTCAGTGCAAAGGTAGGCGAGCCTGTTTGGCGATCTGTCCGGTGCTAGCAGGACACTTCCCAGTAATAACCCCAGCACCTTTCAGCCCCGGATCTCAAAGCCCTTTCGGAACATTTGTTAACCAACAGGAGCCTGCATATGGGTTTCTGCAAATGAGCTTTTGCCCTTTTGCTTGCTCCTTTATAATGAAGAAGAAAAGCCTGACCAGGCTTAGTAGGAAAATAAAATCAATCCTGCTTGTTTTTCTACCTTCAGAATCTCAGGAATTCCAGTCTGGCTTTGCTCAACCCCCACTGAGTGTCCCACAGCCTGGGCTCCCTCCAAGAGCTGTATTTTAGCAAAGACGTCCTTCCTCCCAAGTGTGCACTAGGCATTGGAATTAATTGTATTTTAACAAAAGCAAAACGGAAAGCAAAGGCCCTGAGTATCTTCTTACTGACCACAGTTTTACCCGTGTAACTCCACTGAATTCAATGCAGTTACTCCTGATTTACGCCAGCGTGAGTCAGAGGAGAACCAGGTCTGGAGAGTTTTAAATAGTCCGATGGAAAATAGTTTCTCCATTCAGCTTCTCACCTTCTCTCTTGGCTCTTCACGAGTTCTCATGTCACTGGGGAAGCTCCCAGCCTAGACAGACCCTGAATTTCCAAGGGTTAAAAAAACAAGCACTTTTCTGTTGGACAAAACCCTTTCTTCAGGCCTGCTTTCTCCGCCAGAAGGAGGCAAGCCCGGTTGTTTTCTCCTGTAAGGCTCTCAGTCTCCCCGAGGTTGGTATTTAGCTGTTATACAGGTAGGGAAGCTGGCCCCCAGGGCGGTTAAAGTGACAGGGGAGGGATAGCCCAGTGGTTTGAGCATTGGCCTGCTAAACCCAGGGTTGTGAGTTCAACCCTTGAAGGGGCCATTTAGGGATCTGGGGCAAAAACTGGGGATTGGTCCTGCTTTGAGCAGGGGGTTGGACTAGATACCTCCTGAGGTCCCTTCCAACCCTGAGATTCTATGATTCTATGACTAGCCTACGGTTATGCAGCGAGTCGGGAGTCTGGGCCAGGACTGGACACAGGAGTTCCTACCTCCCCTAAGCCGTGCTGTGATAAATTCTCCCTTTGTAGCGTATGCGCTGTGTAGAGCAGCATCCCGCAGGGACAAAGATCCATTTGTGCCTGGCTGCCTGACCTGAAGTTACAGCCCAGGCTGTCCTTTCCACCCAGCCCTCGCATATCTTGCACCAAGGCCGACCAGCTGGCATTTCCCTCGGCTTTGGGGGAACTGAGCAGGCGTATATCCACAGTCCTCACTCCTCGCTCCCTGTCGCAGCAGCTAGGGCCCCGTGGAGGAGGGAATCCCATCTCTGGCATTTATGGATGGATCTGAGAACCACATGTCCCTTATTTCAAGGCCCATCTGTGCCCCGGGTCGCTGGTTATTGTACAAAAACAGGGGGTTTCACCCTGACTGGCTGCAAAGCCCAGCAGCCTGGCCCCGTGCAGGGGCCTCCAGTAGGTCAGCTAGTGTCACTGCTAGTAGGCTGCATCAGAAGAAACCCCCCAGATCAACCCACAGTAATGTTGCCACCCAGCCCTGCGGGTGCCCTGCCAGGGAGCAAGCTCCTCCCTCCCGCCAGCCCTGCCCTGCGTGTCTTGGAGGCCTGCAGGTGAGCTGGGCTCTGTGATTCCCAGCTTATGCAGCAGGAGCCGTGCGGCTGTGGCAGCAGGTCTGGCTAGCTGCCCAGGTGTGTACCCAGAGTCTGGGCAGGTCTGGACTCAGGGGGCCTGGCCTGAGCTCTGCCGGTGCTATCTCAGCTACCCTGCCATTTTTAGCATGCCAGCTTGAGCAGAGCTAGCGTGGGAATGTCTAAGTGAGCTGGGAATCAGCCCTCCTCTCTCAAATGGAGACGGCCCCGTAGCACCAGATCCATGGGGAGGCTGCAGGTGACGAGTCTATGGCTAGCCACATGCAAGGGGCTGTTGAGCAGGCCTGGAAGCTAGTGGTCTCCTTCCTTCTCCCCTCTCCTGCCCCAATGGATTGCGGCAGCGTGTTGGGTGGGAACTAGAAGAAAGCTAAGGACTGAGAGGGAATGCAGCCCTGGGTGGCTTTCTGCTTGCAGAGAGTCCCAGCATACGCAGGATCGGTGCCTAAGAGTGGGAGAGGATGACAGGAAGAGCAGAGGAGAGAAGAGAAAGGGAGGCAAAGTAAAGAGAAAAGAGGAGAAAGGAATGAGCAGCTTTCTCGCCTCTCGTCCTCCCTGCTGACAAACCTGGTTCACCTCCCTGCCCTCTACTCTAGGGGTTCTCAAACTGTGGGGTTGGGAGTTGATTACATGGGGGGGTAGCAAACTGTCAGCTTTGCCTCCAGCATTTGTAACGGTGTTAAATATATTAAGAAGTGTTTTTAGTTTATAAGGGGGGTCGCAGTCAGAGGCTTGCTATGTGAAAGGGGTCACCAGGACAAACGTTTGAGAGCCACTGCGCTACTCCAGCCACCCCCTAGCAGCCCTCCTCCCCTGGGAGACAAACCCTGCTTAGTTTTAAACAGGAAGACTGTCTCCAACGCTGGACAAGATTTGCAGCAGCACAGTGCGTCCCAGGGACCTTTCTGGCTGGGCTTTGTGCGCGTGCAGTCGTCTCTCAGAGCGCCCTGTGCTGTGGGCAGCATTGCAAGTCCGAGTCTCCCTCGACTCATGGATGACCTGGGGCAAGTCTTCGTCAGGCTAAACTGCAGAAAGCTGCATACTGCAGGGGCCACAGGGACAGGGACAGGCAAGGGAAAGTGCAGCGCGGCCGCCTGCTGCATTCGCTGCCCACCCAGTTCTCTCGCAGCGAGGAGGTGTCGTCTGTCTTGTTTCTGGTTGGCAGAGCAGGCTGAGATCGGTTTGGCCAGAGCCAGCCTTGGCGGTGTTGTGTGGCCTTACAGAGCAGTCTTATCATGAGTCCTGTAAGATTTGGTGTTTTTCTGAAAGCCGCCCCGTGAGATGGGGAGAATTTGAGGGCTGGCCTCCACTGAAAAGAGACCCGGAAAATACCCCTCCCCCCGAAGAGCAGTAGCTAAGCAGCAGTATCACTGTCTTGTTTTATGTGTAGCCATCAGCTCGGCTTTCATTTCACAGAAAAAGGGACGTTTTTCTAGTCCCGATGGGTTCTGAGAAAAGCTTGAAAACATATTTGGGGACGGGAAGGAATTTTCCCCCATGTCAGATTATCTGGGACCTTCAGGTGTTTTGCTTTCCCCTGCAGCGTGAAGTGTGGGTTGTTTGCCGGGACCATCGGGGTCACGGTGTATCTCAGCTGATCTATTCCCAGGCATTGCAGGGACCACGGGCGCTGGGTGTGCCTCTCTCCCTCCTGTTCGCTGCCTGTGGCAGGCAGCAGGTTCGTCTCCTGGGAGCTGTGGTACTCGGCTTACTTTCAGTCGCTGGGTCAGTGCACGAGTGCAGGGTGCTGCTGGTGGCCTGTGAGGTACAGGAGGTCAGACGGATGACCTGATGGCCCCATCTAACCTTGAAATCTATGACGGGATCCCCTAAAGTCCCCAGCAGCAGAAGGCTGATAAAGAACCCAACATTGATTGTATTTTGAAATCTCATGATTTCGAGCCCGATCTTGTGATTTTGGGGGACAGACCCATGATTGTCGAGTCCTTGGGATTGGTGATTCTGATCCAAGAAAGTCACTCCTGAGTGCCCAGGACCAGCTAGAGGACAGAGAGAGTCTGCAGGATGATTCTTTGGCATCCCCGCTTCTTAACTGACTCCATTTTTGTACAAGCGGGGTGGGAGAAGGAGGCTCTCTGAGTCTTGTCTCGCCTGCTGCGGGAGAGGTGCCCCCATGGGGTGGGGAGGTCTGGGCATAGGCTCGAGACATCCCAAAAAGCTTTCCAGAGAAGAGTTGTCCCAACAGGCTGGGGCCCAGAGGGCTGTGCGTGCTGGTGGGTTTTAGCACACCTGTAGCACTTCACAAACGCCAAGGTTGAAATCAGGGCTGCACCTCCAGTAGGTGCAGCCTCAAGGCAAGTCGCATTAAGCCACCTCTGTGCCCTCTCTCTTTGGGGCTGCTCTTTGTGGCCAGCAGCTCCTCTACAGCATGGCGGCCTGCCCCAGAGCTGCCTCGGAGAAGCTCTGCAACCTGAAGTTCTCCAGAATCCACAAAGCGATGTGTTATGGGGAGTCCTGGCTCTGCCCTCAGCAGCCCCTCTGGCATTCTCCTGCTACAACCCTCCTTCACTGTCCCTGCCCCTCTGGGAGGGAGAGATGGAGTGTTGTCCCCATTTTACAGATGGGGAAACTGAGGCACGGAGTGGCTAAGAGCAACATTTCCAGACTTGGTGCATAAAGTCAAGCTCCTTGATCCATATCTGGGAACATAAATAAATACAGGTGGGCTGATGTCCAGAGCAGACGTGACCCTGCCTGGCCAACAGGGGCTTTGAGCTCGACCTTCAGTGCTAAGGCCATGAGCCTCCACTGCAGAGCAATGACAGGACAGGTGGAACTGGGAAATGTCCTGCCCCTGGAGGCCTCTGGCAAATGTCCCTCCCTCCTGTGCCGGGATGGGGGAACTTCTGGGGTTGTTCCATCATGCCCGCAGTGAGACAGAGAGAATGCTGAGCTATCCCCTTCCCGCCTGGTGTGAACCAGGGGCCCCTCTCATCTGGTGTGGGGTAGAGGGGATTCTGGGATGGTGCCTTCCTGTCTGGTGTGGGGCAGAGGGGATTCTGGGATGGCACCCTCTTGTCCCGTGTGGGGCAGAGGGGATTCTGGGATGGCACCCTCTTGTCCCACATGGGGCAGAGGAGATTCTGGGATGGCGCCCGCCTGTCTGTTGTGGGGCAGCGGGGATTCTGGGATGGCGCCCGCCTGTCTGTTGTGGGGCAGCAGAGAACTGGGGGCTGGTGCCCTCCTGCGCCCTGCAGGAGAGAGGAGTTGGGGGGTTACCCGTGGGAAGTTGAGTTAGGAGCAGCTGGGCAAGGTGATGCTCTTGGGCGTGGGGAGGGGGAGCCAGTGGAAATGAATTCTTTCTTGACATGGCTGTGGAGCTGAGGCTGCAGATGAGCTAAGGAGAGAGCAAAGGAAATGAGTTAACCCAGCCCTGCGCCCTCAGTGCAGCCCAGGGACCCTCCCCACCCCCAGCCATGGGCCACTGTGCCCCCTTTCCTTTTGCTGCAGGTCGTTACTGCCACAGTAACGACCTGCAGCAAAAAAAAGGGGGCACAGTGGCCCATGGCTGGGGGTGGGGAGGGTCCCTGGGCAGTTTCTCACAACAGAAGGCAACCAGCCTGGTGGGGAGGAAGGGCAGGCAGTCTGCTTCCACAGCCACTAGAGCTGTACCCCACAGAGCTGTGGAGGGCGGAAACCAATGTTTTGTCCTTTACGCAGATCCCTGTGGAGTAGTGGCTATTACCCCCTTGGCAGGGGGAGGAAGTTGAGCTGAGGTGACAGAGAGAACCCAGGAGTTCTGACTCCCTGTCCCCTGGTCTAACCACTAGACGAGACTCCCCTCCAGGGGTGGGAGCAGACCCCAGGAGTTCTGACACCTAGTCATCTGCTCTAGCTACTAGTCCATACTTCCTTGTTAAACTGGAGTATAACCCCAGAACTGTGATTCCCGATCCTTTGCTCCGACTCCTATGGCACACTCCCTTGCCCAGGTGGGAACAGAACCGTGGGGCCTCTGTCCTGGGTGCCTGCTCTGGCATGGGGACGAGGGGGAGGAGTGGGGGCTGTGGGTTAAATTCAAGGAGCTGCCGTTCACGGTTCCCACTGCCTATGGTGACCAGGTGTCTGGTTTTTGACTGGAACACCCAGTCGAAAAGGAACCCTGGTGGCTCCAGTCAGCACCACCGACCGGGTCGTTAAGAGTCCGGTCAGCGGTGCTGCAGGGCTAAGGCAGGCTAGTCCCTACCTGTCCTGGCACTGCACTGTGTCACAGAGTCCCCGGGCGATGCTCTGGAACTGCTCCCTATGAAGCCAGGCAGGACTCTGGGGAAGTCTCTCTGCGAGCAGCCTGTCTGCAGGGCAAAAAGCTCACACGGCTTCCACCTTCCTGGGTCTGACTGCAGAGCATTCAGCATCCTCTGCCCCTCCGTGTGCTTATCCTACCACCTAGAGACTTAAGAAATGCACAGGGGAAACTGAGGCACCCCTACAGTATTCAGAGGAAACATTAGGAACAGTTCCACTTCGTCACACACTGCATCCCAGAAGCGAAGCAGCCAACAGCCAGCTGCACCCCAAACCCCTCATCCCCGGCCCCACCCCAGAGCCCTCACCCCCTGCACTCCAAACCCCCTGCCCCAGCCCAGAGCCCCCTCACACACTCCAACTCCCTGCCTCAACCCGCAGCCCCCTCCCATGTGTCGAATCTCTCGGCCCCAGCCTGGAGCCCGTTCCTGCACCCTAAACCCCTCATCCCGCACCCACAGCCCAGAGCCTGTACTCCCTCCCACACCCCAACCCCCTGCCTTAACCCGCAGCCCCCTCCCACATTCCAGATCCCTAGGCCCCACCCCCAGCCTGGAGCCCTCTTCTACACCCCAAACCCCTCATCCTCAGCCCCACCCCAGAGCCCACACCCCCAGCCAGAGCCTTTACCCCCTCCCTCACCCCAAGCCCCTGCCCCAACCCAGTTAAAGTGAGTCGGGGGGGAGAGTGAGCCACCGAGGGAGGGAGAAATGTAGTGAGCAGGGGCGGGACAGGGGCAGGGACTCGGGGAAGGGGTAGGGTTAGGGTTTTCGGTTTTGCGTGATTAGAAAGTTGGCAACCTTATGCCTGCTGCTGAATTGATCGAGGATGGGGAAGAGCAGGAGGATCCATGCTGCCCACCCCACCCCACTCCTAGAGATGCCACACACAAGACATTGGCCCTTTGCAGGCCTAGGGGGACCCACGCCCTAGCTGTCCCATAGCAAGGAAAGGCCCACACTCCAAACTGTCTCTCCCCCCACTGATCTAAGCAGCTACGTTTCTCTCCTGTGCTTCTCTCTGCCTCTCTGAGGCCTACCTGATCCTTTGCTAGATCTATGTATTGCAACTCGTTGTTTAACCTCCCGCTGCAGCTGTGGGATGAGTTCTTTGTGTGACTCTCGCCTATCCCCGCCACATACACCTCTCCCCACGGCAGAATGTCAGGGATCATAGAATATCAGGGCTGGAAGGGATCTCAGGAGGTCATCTAGTCCAACCCCCTGCTCAAAGCAGGACCAATCCCCAACTAAATCATCACAGCCAGGGCTATAAGGAAGGAAATTCCACCACCGCCCTAGGTAACCCATTCCAGTGCTTCTCCATCCTCCTAGTGAAAAAGTTTTTCCTAATATCCAACCTAAACCTCCCCCACTGAGACCATTACTCCTTGTTCTGTCATCAGCTACCACTGAGAACAGTCTAGATCCATCCTCTTTGGAATCCCCCTTTCAGGTAGTTGAAAGCAGCTATCAAATCCCCCCTCACTCTTCTCTTCTGCGGACTAAATAATCCCAGTTCCCTCAGCCTCTCCTCATAAATCATGTGTTCCAGTCCCCTAATCATTTTTGTTGCCCTCCGCTGGACTCTTCTCAATTTTTCCTCATCCTTCTTGTACTGTGAGGCCCAAATCTGGACACAGTACTCCAGATGAGGCCTCACCAATACCAAATAGAGGGGAATGATCACATCCCTGGATCTGTTGGCAATGCCCCTACTTATACAGCCCAAAATGCCGTTAGCCTTCTTGGCAACAAGGGCACACTGTTGACTCCTATCCAGCTTCTCCTCCACTGTAACCCCCAGGTCCTTTTCTGCAGAACTGCTGCCGAGCCACTCGGTCCCTAGTCTGTAGCGGTGCATGGGATTCTTCCGTCTTAAGTGCAGGACTCTGCACTTGTCCTTGTTGAATCTCATCAGATTTCTTTTGGCCCAATCCTTTAATTTGTTTAGGTCCTTCTATATCCTATCCCTACCCTCCTGCGTATCTACCACTCCTCCCAGTTTAGTGTCATCTGCAAACTTGCTGAGGGTGCAATCCACACCATCCTCCAGATCATTAATGAAGATATTGAATAAAACCGGCCCCAGGACCAACCCTTGGGGCACTCTGCTTGATACTGGCTGCCAACTAGACATGGAGGATTGATTTAGTTGGGGATTTGGTCCTGCTTTGAGCAAGGGGTTGGACTAGATGACCTCCTGAGGTCCCTTCCAACCCTGTTATTCTATGGAGCCATTGATCACTACCCGTTGAGCCCGGCGATCTAGCCAGCTTTCTGTCCACCTTATAGTCCATTCATCCAGCCTATACTTCTTTAACTTGCTGGCAAAAATACTGTGGGATATATCTCTGGCCCTGAGCACATGTTGTGGGGACATTCCCAAGGTAAAAGGGCCAGGTTGAATGGCCCATAACCCCAGCTGGCCTTGGCTCGCAGGCAGCGGGTTATTTCAGAGGCATTAACTGGGACAGGATTGGTGGCTCGGGCAATGGGAAGCAGAAGCCGGGAGTGTCTGGGGCTGGCAGAATGGTTATTTACGGAGTGCCAGGGGTGCTTTACACACAAGCCCGCAGTCTAGTTAGATGCAGGCCAGCGGGGGATGGCAAACTAAGATGGGGGGTTCTCCAGCTAAGGAAGGAGCAGCGCATGGTGTGCTTTGGGATGAACATGCCCTGGTGGGAGGTTTTGTTTAGAAAAGACAATGTGCTACAATGGGTGACACTGTCCTGTACTGGAGACTGGTCGGCCGTAGGCCTGATACTGCTCCTACCTGACGGTGCTTTTCCAGGAGCAGGAAGGGGGCTGTTTGGAGCATGAGTATCCGAGTTTGGTCTGCTGGAAAGGCCTGGGTAGATGTGGGGTGAAGCACAACAGTGGCTGAGAAATCCCTGGTGGCTTGGGATTGATGCCAGAATCATAGAAATGTCAGGCTGGAAGGGACCTGAGAGGGCAGCTAGTCCATTCCCCTGTGCTGAGGCAGGGCGCAAAGGCCACCAGGAGGCAGAGTCTGGCTGGGGACAGTTAGGCGCTGGCCAGAAGAGGGAGTTCAAGGGGGAGACGCTGATTCCCTGGTGGGCGGAGGCCTCAGTGGGTCAGTGTAGCGGGAGGGGGTTCTCCTGATCTGGGAAGGGAGATGGGCCTTTCCCCTGTACAGCTGGACTTCGGAGCAGGCCTGAGGCTCAGGAGCACAGAGCAGCTGAGGAGGGACTTGGCTGCTGGCGGGAACCTGCTTCCCAGTTCATGGGCTCAGCCTGTGAGGGTCTCTAAAGCCTGTGTCAGACCCCAGCAGTGCCCTGGGTGTGAATGGGATTGGCCCCTCCCCCCTGCTGAGCACAGGGTGGGCCAGAGAGACTTGGGGATGGGGAATCAAGCAGGCGTTTAACCCCCGATTGCTGGGGCACTTCAGCTCTCCCATCGGGGTGCACAAGGAGAAGTGGGAGCCCCTGGTACCTGCTCCGTCCCTGAGGCTGAGCAGGGGAGCTTCTCCCCGCACACCCCTGGTTGCCGCAGTGGGATGGAGAGCAGCCTGGGATCCCATTGCCCCGTCCCAGCTCCTTCCCAAGCAGCCTCCGCTTCCCCCAGAAGTCTCTGCCAGTCAACCTGTGAGGCACTTTGGTCTCCCCTCTCCTGTTCTCACGGTCTCTCCCGAGCTCTCTGCCTGGAGCTGGGGATGCTGGATGCTTGGGGGGGCTGCCAGCCATCTCCGGGCCTGGGCTGTCCCCTGGTGGCCATGGACAGGGCTCTCTGGTGAGGCAGGCTGGGATAAAGCAGGTGAAAGTAAGGCGCTTCTGTCTTGGCCCCTAAGGTAGCCTCCCTGGGCCAAATCCATCCCTGGTGGAAGGCCATCCATCCCCATGACACCAGTGCCCCTGATGGGCTCAGCCCTGAGCTCGCCAAGGGTCTTGAGGCTCTGGAGACCTCCTACCTCAGTCAGGGGTTTGGCTCCAGACGTGGTTACGTGAGAGGATTTGCACTGACTGGCTTACAGTAGGGCGCAATGAATGCTTAACAGGTGAGACTGCCCATCTGGCCTGATCCTCCTCCGGTGCCCCCTGAATGCCAGGCCCTTTGTGACAGATTTCAGGGGCATTGCCAGCGAAGGCTACCGTGAGAATGGGATGGGCTCTGGACTCAAGTGCCAGGGTGCTCCCAGCCCAGCCCACGGCCTTAGTCACTGCAAAACCCCCAAAGCCAGAGCCTCCCTGCTGCTTTTTTATGATTCAGCAAAGCGGGGCTGCACCCAGAGAGCTCTGCAGCTGGACAGCGCAATCCAGGTCGGGGCTGAGGGGAAGTGCCTGCACCGAGTCCCTTCCAGCGGGAAAGGATAATCCAGCTCTGGTACTTATATCCCCCCACCTTGATTCCCATCAGACTCCAGTGCGCTCGGCCTTGGTCATGCCTCACTTGGGGCAGCCACGTGGAAATCCTGCCCTGGACTCCGATGTCCCAACAGCAGTGGGCTGCAGCACTGTCCCCCGGGCGCCTGGCTCAGGTGCGTGTTCTGCCCCACGGCTTGCAGCCGTGCTGCCAGGCTGGTGCCCAGGTTCAAGGGGCTGCGCTGTGGTTCAGTGAAGATGCTCAGATGGTGGCACCTTCCAGTGACAAAGCTTTTCTCTCCCCGCAGGGGCCACAAGAGACATCGGCTCGGCACTGACCCGGATGTGCATGCGGCACCGCAGCATCGAGGCCAAGCTGAGGCAGTTCACCAAGTAAGTCTGATGGACACCAGTGACACGAGTTTGCCAGCCTCAGCCTCCCCGCCCTAAGGATGAAGGAAGTGGCAATCAGTTTCTTCACACTGTGCCAGGCACCCACACAGCTTTGTCCCTCCCAGGACCAGATCCAGGGAGGTGCTGAGCCCCCAGTGCAGTCCTTGGGTGCAGCTGGGAGCGCTGCATTTCTGAGGTGACTTAGCCCACATCTATAAACGTATTTAGGGGTTGCCCTGCTCAGTACTGCAAGGCCAACGCCCGGGTCTGCAAAGGTATTTTAGCCACCTCATTCCCACCGGCCTCTTTAACCGGGCTCCCTCTGGCCTCTCCTTGGTGCAGTGCCCTGATGGAGAGTCTCGTCAACCCCCTGCAGGACAGGATTGAGGATTGGAAGAAAACGGCCAACCAACTGGATAAGGACCATGCAAAAGGTAAAGCCCAGGTGACAGGCAGGGGGGATTTGCTATTCTCAGGGGAAATGCACTGTTCCCAGGGGGAAAGGGGGCATGCCATGTCAACAGCGGGGGATGCACTGTGCCCGGGGCAGGGAGCGGGGACACACCGTATCCACTGGGGGGGTGCACAGTGCCGGGCTGGGGGTGCCATATCCACCAGGGGACCCTGTCCCTAGGAGATGAGGGAGAACACGCAGTACCTGAGAGAGCGGAGGGGCAGGATAGCCCTGAGCAGGAAACGGGGGATGCCTGTTAGGGATGTAAAAGGTTAACCAGTTAACTGGTAAGAATTCGTCTTACCGGTTAACCCACCTTAATCGTTAACCCTGGGCTGGCCAGCTGGCCAGCCCGCCAACCCCAGCAGCCGTGCGCCACCCGGGGCGGGCCCAGCTGTGCCAAGCTGCCCCATGCTGGAAGACCCTCAGCCGCGCTGGCCTGGGGAGATCAGCTCCAGCTCCACCGGCTGCCAGGATTGGCCCCAGCCATTTAATCAGTTAGCCATTTAAAGGACCTATTTTTAATCGTTTAAACGGTTAACTTTTTAAACAGTATTTACATCTCTAATGCCAGTACCCGGGGGAGGAGCATGCCATCCCGAGGGAGGGGCTCACTGTGTATCTGAGGGGGACGGGTGAGGGGAGGAAGCTGCAGTAACAAGTGGGGGGGAATGTCCTGTGCTCATGGAGGTGGGGGCCGGGGGGCAACATGTCATACCCTCCAGTGAGCATAGTGCCTCCCTGCGCAAGGCCGGCCGTGGGAGGGGAGACAGACTGGACTCTGGGAGGAGAGGGGCATGGGGGGGACTATGCCATAACGGGGGGAGGGGCTCGAGGTGGGGACCGTATAGCAACAGGGTGAGGGGGGACCACGTACGCCTGGGAGAGGCGGGTTACGGGGAGCGTCCTGGGTCAGGGTAGGAGGAATCGTGCGCCAGCTGGGTGGAGGGGGCTGGTGTCCCCTCCTGGAGGCCATGACACGTCTCATGGTCTGTTCCATGTCCTCAGAGTACAAGCGAGCCCGCCATGAGATAAAGAAGAAATCCTCTGACACGCTGAAGCTGCAGAAGAAGGCCCGCAAAGGTAAGAGCCCTGCCTGGCCCTGCAGTGCCCATGCCAGGGAGGGCAGCCTGCCCCTCCATGAGCTATAGGCCTGCCCCCTTGTGGGGGGTCTCACTTGCTTTCACACCCAAGCAAGGCTGGGCTGGGTCAGGCGTGGCTGGAGAGGCCCTGGTGCCCCTTGGCTCTAAAGATCACTGTGCTGCCTTCGACTTGAGACCTTCCCTGAGGCCGGGGACTCTGATAGGGGGGAAGTAGTCGGGGCCCCACTTCACGGTCTCTCCTCCAAGGCAGGACAGAGACCCCAGTGCCACCTGGGCATCCTGGCTCGGGGTTGAGCGTACAAGCGAGCTCCTCGTCCTGCTAACCATGTTCCAGCTCAGACTCTGACACCTGCCTCCCTCTGTTCCCTCTGCAGCTTGAACTCTTCCCCCTCCTGCCCCAAGGGTTACGGTATGTGTGCTGTGAAGCAGCCATTCTGCTCCACCCCAGAGTTGGCTGCATTCTGTTGTAGCTCACAGAGCAGTGGGGAGGTTTAACTAACAAATGCTGTCGCCATTAGCCATGCTGGGGCAGAGGGTAGCAGAGCAGCCTAGTTCTTCACCTCTAGGTGTTGGGAAGGTGGCTTTGATGCTGACAACGGGGATCCACCTTGGGGGGTTTGTGGGGCTCAGCGACAAGCTTCAGTGGGTGAACAAGCCTGCTGCATTCACCGCGCCCTGTGGCTGTGACCCCAGAACAATCTCTGCCCCTGGACCCCATCAGAGGAACCCTGCTCTGGAGATGGCACTGGGGAGCAGCTGAAAAGGAAATAGGATGCTGTTCTTGTGCCTAATCCGTGCTGGGGGGGTTCCAGGAGGGCCGGAAAGGGCAGGGAGTGAAGGCGGCTCCGGCACTGGGGAGTCCCAGCCGGGCACTCGCAGGGCGCTGCATGAGGATGTTGTCCGAAGAATTTTGCTGGGCTTGACAGAGCATTGCTCAGCACAGGGCTCAGTAGCAGCTCGGGGGTAGGCAGGCTCTGTGGTGCTACTTCAATGATGAGAACAAACAGAGCCCTTAAAATGCTCTTTCCAGAGGCTCCCTGCAGGGAAAGATGGCCCAATTCGCTCCCTGCAGGGAACCCTCCCTTTGTCTGGTTTCTCTTATCCCCAGATCCCACAGTCCAGCCACTCCCCCCAGCTCCCTTCAGTTCCTCGCTCCAACCCAATACACAAGGAGTTAACCCCCTCCCGCAGGGTAGGATGGGGGCGTGCAGGGGGCCCACACGTGTCTGAGCCGTGTCTGGGAGCAGCCCCCAGGGTGAGTCAGGGCCTGGGGAAGAGGGTGACTGACCTGCTGTCGGGAGGGGCAGGGAGGAGAGGGGGGCGGAGGGTCCATACATCAGCCTGTCTTTCACACACTCTCTCTCTGTCTCTCTCTCTCCTCTTTCCTCCCTTCCACATCCTTCCTGTAGAGCTACTTGGTAAGTCAATGCTGTCGAGCCAGCCCCATCCCGCTCCCCACAGCCCTCCCCTGTGACCTGTGCTTCATTTATCTCTGTCTCCCCTCTGGCTGAGCTCGAAATGAAACGAACCCGAGTCAGACTGCCCTGGCCCGAGCGGCTGCCACACCCGGCAAGGGACCATCCCAGGCCTTCCCTGCCTGCCTCTCTGGGCCGGTGCCCCCTCTCTGTGGGGTGGGCATGGAGCTCCAGGCCAGGCTAGCTTCGCCCCAGTGGGGCCTCCATCTATGGGTGTCTGTAGCAAGGCACAGCAGGCTGCTTTGACACGTGCCGTGCGCTCGCTCCAGAACCCGGTCCAGGGGTGGCCCAGGCATTCAGCTCTGGTTCCCGGGCTGTGGGTTGGCCCCTTCCTATGTGTGGCACCTCCGCCGTGCTGAGCTCCTTCTGCCTCCCATGGGCTGTCTGCTGCAATGGTGCTGTGATTGGGTTCCAGGGAAGAGCTGGGGGGTCTTGGGGAATCCCTATCTCCACATCCAGCCGCGCCACCCCCAAAGGCTGTGAGGAGGGAGTGCCCTGCTCGTGTGCAGGCAAGGAACAACACCCACAGATAGTGAGGTCCCCCTCATGCCCCAGCCTCTGGAGTCCTGCCCCCTGTGCTGCCTACAGCCCCATCCACGCGTACGTCCCTCTGCCAGGTGATCAGGCCTAACCTCCCTGTGGCGCATTGGAAACGTGGAGGACATGGCAGCCCCTCTAGGGGGTCAGAGCCCCCATCTACACCCAGCAAGCCTGGGTTTCATTTCAAGCCCTCCCGCCCTGGCTTTCTCCTCCTCTCTCTCTCTCTCTCTCTCTCTGCCCTGTTCCTCCAGGGTTTGCATGCTGTAAGCCATGTGGTGAATGCTGAGATCTCCCTGCCGGAGGCCCGGCTCCCTCCTGGAGAGCAACATGGATTTCCAGCCCCAGTTGGGCCTGGGGGAAGCTATTTCCCCTTGTCCTGCACTCCAGCTCTCATCTGGCTCTCTCCCTGGTGCCTGCTGCCACTAGCAGGGTCTCTGATTGCAGCCTCTTCCCACCCTCGCTGGGCTTTTGATGTCAAGGAGGCAGGAGTTTTCCCACGAGTAATCCTTCCAGTGACACCTGACCTGTATTGCTTGTACCAGCCAGACGGGCTTGTGAGTCCCTCCCACTGGCCTGGAAAAACAGGATGTCTCTAAACCGTTGTTTTATCAGATAACGCCTAACCCTCCCAGCCAGGGGCCTGTTCTGGGGATCCCCACTACAACAGCCCGGACTGGCTCTTCACTCCGGCCATTGTGTCCACGTTCCTGGGAAGTGGGTCGGGTCCACGCCGCACATCTTCCAATCTGGATTTGCTCACCCTGGGGGCTTGGCTCTGGGAATGGGGGCTGGCCAGATGGGAAATTCAGACTGGGATCCAGGTCCAGATTCCAGACTGCCACGGACTTGGCCAGGGGCTGATTCAGACTTGTCTCTCCTGTGCCAAGGCAGGCCCTCTCTGGCACTGTTTCATCTGGGGAACTCCTCGTGTCGCCATCTTTCTCCTCCGTTCCCCTGGTCTTTCCACCTCCCGAGCCTCTCAGTCATCCGGCTTTACCTTCTGTGCATGGGGATCACTGGGTAGGGAGGGGGGGCTTTGTTGGGACTCCATGGAGTTCATGTCCTCATGTCCCCAACGCTGGGGGAACCCACCCACATCCAGTGGTCAGCCTGGTGTGCTTGAATCAAGCACTTCGAGCGCTGCATGCTGGGATTGGTCATCTCCAGAGTGAAGCTGGGGCAGATGCCATCTGCTCTGTTTCATGCAGGTGGCTCTGTGGCCCCTGAGCAGGGCAGTTGGGGGCCCCGCCAACCTAAAGCGCTCATTCCTCGGCTCCTCTTTGCTTTGCTTGCTCTGTCTGTGCATGTGTGTTTCATCTTCCCACCCTGGACTAACACCTGGGCACTCCTGCGCCCACTGCATGGGTCACATTCTGCCTCCATTGGACGAACCGATTCACCCAAACCTCTCAGCTCTCCGTATTCTGCTGGCTTGTGCCTTCCTCCAGCCACAAGAGGAGCAAATTCCTCCCTGGTGCAACTCCAGGGCTTCGGTGGGGCTGCCCCAAGGATGAATTTAGACCCATGTTGTTAAATGTGATGTTGAGGGGGATGGGGCGGGGTGGATCCAGCAAGGGAAACTTCTGCAAGGTGAGTGTGAAACGGACATGGACTGGGGAGGCGGGGGTGGGACAGGGAGGAGGAGGGTAGTTGATCCATTTGCAGAGCCAGTGTGCGGGTTATGACACTGGTCCGGTTGCTCTGTCCAGCTGGACAAAGCAGGGCTCTGCACCTGCCATCCTGAAGCAAAACCCCTGGGTTGGTTGGGTAGGGCTGGAGCCTGAAGTGGGGGTCAGACCACCCAGGAGAGGATGGGGCTTTCTGCCACATGACCCAGCCTCGGGATCAGTTCGACCGACCCCTGCCGGGGCCCACGCAGAGAGAGGTTCAGAGCGCTGAGCTGGTGAAGGCAAGGCTGGGGTCACGCTGCAGCTGGGATACTAGTCAGCTGGTGCCTCAGCTGTGGAGCCCGCAACAGAAAGAAGCTAGTGGACGGGTCAACGGAGACTGGAGATCTCTGAACCCAGCAGATGGAGAGAGCACCTTTCCGTGTCCTGCAGTTCTTTTATAGCACTGTCGCTAGGAAGAGGCTGAGCCATGTCCTTCCCTGGGGCAGCTCCACTGACCGGCCAGATGACACATGGCCCATTGTGTCTGTCATGGTGGATGATTAGCCCAGGAGCTAATCCTCAGCCTTGCTTCCCTGTCCTCGTGGTTTGGGCAGAAGGCCTCCTCCACAGGCCTCGGGAAGAACTCCAGGGCTGTATTGCCGCGTGGAGATCCTGAGCAAAGCCAGCCACTGGCTTTTTTCTGTGTTGATTCCCCCTTACGTGGACCGACGTGCATCCCTCAGTGAGCTCAGAGCATCCCAGCAGAGGGAGATTCTTACAGCACCCTATGTCTCAGGAGAGCCCTTGACATGCTGGCAGGAGGCTTGTTGGAGTTACATTACTTTCCCACAAGTGACCTGGCATTGGGTGTTCAGCGGTTTAGAGCCTATGGCCTGGGATTGCAGCAGGGGAGCTCGTGCTGCAGTTCGTAGGCTGTAGTTGTCCACGGTTCGGTAGCAGCAGTCCTAAACGCTCTGTGAGATGCTGTGCTGGTGGCTGCTCATGTGAAATTCTGCAGTGTCTTGTCCAAGGACTGACATCCCCCACTGCCTGCCTCAGTTTCACAGCAGCAGAGCATGGAAGAGGGAAGATCTCTGGAAGGCAGCAGGTTCGGGACCGGTGAGTGGAGAGTGGATGATGTCTCTGTGTCCTTGTCTCCTTTCAGGGAAGGGGGACCTACAGCCCCAGCTGGACAGTGCTCTCCAAGACGTCAATGACATGTACCTCCTTCTGGAAGAGACTGAGAAGCAGGCTGTCCGCAAGGCCCTCATTGAGGAGAGGGGCCGCTTCTGCACTTTCATCACCTTCTTGCAGCCAGTGGTGGTAAGTGCTGCTGCCCCAGGCCCTTCTGAGGAGAGGTGTGTTAGAGCCCAGCAGGCTGATTTTCAAACCCACCAGCCAAGCAAGCCAGAAGCCAACCAGCTCCTGCTCTGGATCTCCCAACAGCCACTTCCCCACTGCCTCCAACCATCTCCCCAGCAACAAACCCTCTCACAAGCATGGAGGAACCTGCAGTCTCATCCTAGAGATTCGAGGAGGCAGGCTTCTGTGTCTCTAAGGTATCCCTCCCAACAGGACGTGGTGCCACTCAGGTTTGGCTCGTCCTGCCCTCCGTAGAGGGAGACAGAGAGGCAGCCAAGCCAGACCCTCTTCACCGCTCAGTTTAGGGGTGCCCCTCAGATGGGGGTCTCAGGAAAAACTGCTTTCAACCAGGACAGGGTCTTTGGGGGTCAAAGTGGGAGAGTCCCGTGAAAGCTGGGACAGTTGGGAGGTGAGCGCTACGGTCAGGGTGACCAGCTAGCATGTGTGAAAAATTGGGACGGGGTGGGGGGCATTAAAGATGCTAGGAGATGTTTCCCAAGAGCAGGGAAGTTAGTCCATGTCCTGGCCCCTTCCAGCGGCCTTTCTCAGAGTCCCAGGAGCAGCTCATTGCAGTGGCTGATACCGATCAGTTTCCTTGTCCCATGTCATGGATTAGAACAGACAGTACCTTCTGGCTGCCTTGGATGTATGGTGATTGATGGATAGAACTCTGTCCCCAGCTGCAGGGCTCTGAGGTGAAATTCCAAGGAGGTGAATGCTGGAGGGATTGACATTAGCACCTCCCCGAGGTGAAGGTCACAGGGAACCAGGTTGCGGATCTCCTGGAGCTGTGCTGCCAGGGAGATTCTGGTGGCGGGAGAAAGGACAGTTGCTCCATGGAATGGCTGGGAATTTGCCAATCACAGCCCTTGATGGTCCTGCTTCTTCCCCAGGAGGCTAGCCAGTCCCACTTCACTCAGGGGATGGTGCAGTGGCAGCTTCCAGTTACACTTCCAGAGCCAGATCCTCCACTGATGTAAATCAACATCCCTCCCTTGGCTTTGCGGAGTGGGGCTGGGATCTAGATTCTCTTTACTTCTCTGGGGTTGTGCCAAGTACGGGCTGATGAGCTACTCTGGCTGCCCCACCCCTCTGATGCTGACATGGCTTCAGGCAGGGTCTTGTAGGCGTTCTGCTGGGGGGCTGGCAGAACAGTCAGGGCCAGCCGGCTGGCAGGCAGAGCGAGTTTCACACGCCGCGTAAGACACTGCTGACTTGGAGGAAGCCAAGCAGGGCAGTAAGGGAAGGGGAAAGCCCTGGTTCCCACGGCACCAACTGCTGATGCTTCCTCCTCCTGCCGCTCAGACTGGCGAGATCACCATGCTGGGAGAGATCACTCACCTGCAGGGCATCATGGAGGACCTGGTGGTGCTGACTGCAGAGCCGCACAAGCTGCCCCCTGCCAGCGAGCAGGTGAGGAGCACAAGGACTGGTTGTGAAGGGGGAGGGAGGGAGTGCAAGAGGGGGATGGGAATGTTCGGGAGGGGGAATATTTCTGGGAGGAGAGACAGCAGCATGTGTCCACTGGCAGCAGAGAGCAGCTGGCCCCTACAGCGCTAACCCAGATGTCCATCGAGGTGTGACGAAGCGGGACTGTTCTTAAAGTTTCCTCTGAATATTGTGGGGGTGCCTCAGTTTCCCCTAGGCAGTTCTTAAGTATCCAGGTTGTGGGATAAGGGTGTATGATCGTTGCAGAGCCCTAGAGGGCAGGTGTGTGCAGGGGTCTGGACACAGAGAATGGCTGATACCGTTTCCTGGCAACTGATGGTCTGAGCCCTTCCCCCCTGCAAGGTGAGAGCTAAAGGGTTGGAGAACAAAGGAATCAGGTGCCCACCTGGCCCAGGAAAGGGACAAAGCCCAGAGCAGGGTGGGGGGCTGGAGAGAGTTTCAGTTTGGGGCTGGCTGGGGGCCTGGAGTGAAGTGCAGACGGGGTTGTCTGGCTCACTGCCCCCCAAAATGGACCCAGCTGAGGGGTCCTGTTCTCTGCACCTACAAGCTCTGTGTTAGACCGTGTTCCTGACATCTAATAAACCTTCTGTTTTACTGGCTGACTGAGAGTCACGTCTGACTGCAGAGTTGGGGTGCAGGACCCTCTGGCTTCCCCAGGATCCCGCCTGGGCGGACTCGCTGTGGGAAGCGCACGGAGGGGCAGAGGATGCTGAATGCTCCGAGGTCAGACCCAGGAAGGTGGAAGTTGTGTGAGCTGTGTCCCCTGGAGACAGTCTGCTCCCAGAAAGGAGACTTCCTCAGAGTCCTGCCTGGCTTCGTAGGGAGCAGTTCCAGAGCATCGCCCAAGGACTCCGTGACACGAGAGTCTTGCTGGAGGGAGGGAGGGAGAGAGGGAGGGGAGAGGAATGGAAGCACTTAGTTATAAATGAGCAGTTTCGTCGATTTGGAGATGCCAAGGCGAGAAGGGACCATTGCAATCACCTAGCCTGACCTCCTGCATGGAAGGGACCAGAGGCCGGCCCCACAACCATTCCCAGAGTGGAGCTTTGAGAGAAACAGCCCATCTGGACCGACAAGTGGCCAGTGATGGAGAATCCACGTGACCCTTGGGAAGTTGTTCCTGTGACTAATTACCCTCCCTATGAGACCTTTAATGCCATATTTCCAGGCTCAGTTTGGATTGTGTCAGCCATTGGATTGTGTGAGTCCTTTTCCTGCTAGACGAAGAGCCCACTATTCCATATTTATTCCCCATGGAGGTACTTACAGACGGTGAGCAAGTCACCCCTTCTCCTGCTCTTTGATAAGCTACATTGCTAACATGGCCTGGCTCCTTCCTCCTGCAGGTGATCAAAGACCTGAAAGGCTCTGACTACAGCTGGTCCTATCAGACTCCTCCATCCTCCCCCAGCAGTTCTGGCTCCCGCAAGTCCAGCATGTGCAGGTAAGTACAGACTGTAGTAGGGGACTTCACAAACATACTCAGGATGGGGGTGAAGGAGTTTCTGCTTTAATACTCACAACCTCATTGTGTAAGTGCTTGAGTGCTCAGCTGATAACGCCAAATACCCGGCCTGAGCTCAGGTCCTCAGGCACAGGGAGAAGAATGCATGATGAAATGTCGCCAAGACCCTGTGTGGATCAGATGCTAATTGATCATTAAAGCATTGCACTGAGGGTTAGCATAGATCAGTATCTGTGGCATGGGGCTTAATCCTCCATCAGATGAACTCCTTTTCACAATCAGTGCTTTTCATGCCCAGACCATGCCTGTGTAACCCCAGAGGAGATGCTTACGTGAGAATCTTAATACTCAGTAATACTTAATATGAAGGGCCCTTGGTGGAGGGAGGATTTGTGGAACACATGGGGTCAAAGAATGGTTACAAAGTTAATTGAACTGTCTGTCTCTTCTCTCCCTCCTGGAGTATGTGATTGGACCTGACTCACTTACACACCTGAAAAGTCCCTAGGCTTGGAGCCTTTATCAGAAGTATAAGGTCAGGCCCCATGTATTCCACCATTCTGTGGGCTAGGAATTTCCCTGGAATTCACCCTTTGCCACCAAATTGGGATCCAGAATCTCAGCTTTCTTAAAAATGAATATGTTTCTAGCCCTGGTGGTTGCAAAGAAAAGCTTGAAAACATTCAAAAGATTGTCAAACAATCTTTAAAAAAAGGGAAGAAGGAGGATCCTGGGAACTACAGGCCAGTGAGCCTCACTTCAGTCCCCGGAAAAATCATGGAGCAGGTCCTCAAAGAATCAATCCTGAAGCACTTACATGAGAGGAAAGTGATCAGGAACAGTCAGCATGGATTCACCAAGGGAAGGTCATGCCTGACTAATCTAATCGCCTTCTATGATGAGATTACTGGTTCTGTGGATGAAGGGAAAGCGGTGGATGTATTGTATCTTGACTTTAGCAAAGCTTTTGACACGGTCTCCCACAGTATTCTTGTCAGCAAGTTAAAGAAGTATGGGCTGGATGAATGCACTATAAGGTGGGTAGAAAGTTGGCTAGATTGTCGGGCTCAACGGGTAGTGATCAATGGCTCCATGTCTAGTTGGCAGCCGGTATCAAGTGGAGTGCCCCAGGGGTCGGTCCTGGGGCCGGTTTTGTTCTATATCTTCATAAATGATCTGGAGGATGGTGTGGATTGCACTCTCAGCAAATTTGCGGATGATACTAAACTGGGAGGAGTGGTAGATACGCTGGAGGGCAGGGATAGGGTACAGAGGGACCTAGACAAATTGGAGGATTGGGCCAAAAGAAATCTGATGAGGTTCAATAAGGATAAGTGCAGGGTCCTGCACTTAGGACGGAAGAACCCAATGCACAGCTACAGACTAGGGACCGAATGGCTCGGCAGCAGTTCTGCAGAAAAGGACCTAGGGGTGACAGTGGACAAGAAGCTGGATATGAGTCAGCAGTGTGCCCTTGTTGCCAAGAAGGCCAATGGCATTTTGGGATGTATAAGTAGGGGCATAGCGAGCAGATCGAGGGATGTGATTGTCCCCCTCTATTCGACATTGGTGAGGCCTCATCTGGAGTACTGTGTCCAGTTTTGGGCCCCACACTACAAGAAGGATATGGATAAATTGGAGAGAGTCCAGCGAAGGGCAACAAAAATGATTAGGGGTCTGGAACACATGACTTATGAGGAGAGGCTGAGGGAACTGGGCTTGTTTAGTCTGCAGAAGAGAAAAATGAGGGGGGATTTGATAGCTGCTTTCAACTACCTGAGAGGTAGTTCCAGAGAGGATGGTTCTAGACTATTCTCAGTGGTGGAAGAGGACAGAACAAGGAGTAATGGTCTCAAGTTGCAGTGGGGGAAGTTTAGGTTGGATATTAGGAAAAACTTTTTCACTAGGAGGGTGGTGAAACACTGGAATGCGTTGCCTAGGGAGGTGGTAGAATCTCCTTCCTTAGAAGTTTTTAAGGTCAGGCTTGACAAAGCCCTGGCTGGGATGATTTAATTGGGGATGGGTCCTGCTTCTGAGCAAGGGGTTGGACTAGATGACCTCCTGAGGTCCCTTCCAACCCTGATATTCTATGATTCTATGATTCTATGACCTGAGAGTCACCCATTCAGAGATGTTTGCTGACAGGCTGAAGTGATAGGTCTGCCAGGTATGAACCAGCCCCATCGTCTGGCCCTGGAACCTAAAGATGGGCACCTGTGCCACGGGGAAAATGAAAATATGGGTGCAGCCTACGATAAATAGAACTGAATTCCCAATCAGCCTGCCTAGGGCTCCTGGACACCCAATGTCTTACTCGTCTTAATACTGAACACAGTGAAAACCTGCATTTTAAAAATGTGTCTGAAACGGCTTCAGGATTTCCCCTGTGGCACTGCAGAATGTAGAGGAGCGAGTGTGTGAGGGGCCTGCCAGCGGTGATCCCTGATCCTGCAGCTTTTGGGGCCAGTGCTGGTCAATACTCAAGTCTTTAGAATCACGTACTGGAATGGAGCCAGGCTGGGTACATCACAGATGCACCAGCTGTCCCAGGCACCATCACACACTAAAGGAGTGCTCAACGGTTGCTGAAGAGGAGATGAAGTCTCCTGGGGCCATAGCACCCCAGCCAGTTTGCACAGATACTTTGCGTGTGCTTTAAGAGCATCTTCGGCCATGGGTGTGTCCCTCTTCCTCAGTTTCTCCATCTGTAAACATGGGGGTAACAATACCGACCCACTTTTTCATTCATAGATTCTAAGGCCAGAAGTGACCCTTGTGCTCACCTGGTCGGGCCTCCTTTAGAGCACAGTGCACAGGACTTCCCCAAAATAATTCCTAGGGCAGATCTAGGCTCCCCCAGGAAGGTGCTGGGATCTAGGGAAGAACAGCTCCCCGACTATTGTGGGTGCACGTCTGAACTGAACCTCTGGCCTTCCATAGCACCTCCCCTGCTGGCTCTTCCCCTTTGCCCTGGAATGTGCTTCGGGGTGGACAGGGCTAGAGAGGGGTCAGTGGGACAGGTGGGACCCACAGAATGAGTGTGTGCTGGAGGGTGCATGCTGCATGGGGGCAGAAACTGAGCCTGCCCCAGAGACAGAAATGCAGGAGTGCGCCCTCCTTTCCGTCCCTCCCCCTCCCTCCCACCCCCCTGGTCTGTAACTCTAGTCCTGTCGTGTATAAATCTGTGTGGCGGACCTTTGTCTGAAACTGTCTTTTCCTTCCTTTGCCCTCCTCGTAACCCCTCTCACCCTGATAACATGCATCTCTCTCCTGATTGCCACCCCTCCTCCCTCTTCCCACTCCCCTCTCATCCCTCCTCCCCGCCGTCCCCGCAGCAGTGTTAACAGTACAAAGGGTGGTACCGCTTGGTCCAGCGGGTCCCAAACATACTCACCAGGTTCCACCTATCGCTACCGCAGCCTGGCGCAGCCGGTTAATGCCAACACCCGCCTGTCCAGCGTCTCCTCCCACGACTCTGGCTTCATCTCCCAGGATGCCACGTACTCCAAGCCGCCTTCTCCGATGCCATCTGACATCACCAGTCAGGTAAGGGGGCCATGGGGCGATCGCTGAGCTGACGTGAGTGAATGCCCTCTGGATTCTACACACCCCTTTAAAAAGAAAGGGAAAGGCGCCACCACAGTGATCCACATCAGATCACACGTGCTCATGCCTCCTGAGCGAAGCAGCGGGGTGTAGTGGGTAGAGCGCAGGGACCCAGAGATTCCTGGCTTCTAATCCTGCCTCTGCCACTGATTTGCCTGAGGTTCCCCATCTGTCAGAGAGGGGCAACATTCACCGACCGCCTTGTGGGGCACAGCGAGGGTTAATGCAGATGAGGTGGGGACATGGCTTTAATTCACATTGACCCGGTTCCCACAGCATGGCAGTGAATCCATATGGGATAACTGGGCAGATTTCTGCACGGTCTCTTCACCGCGGCGCCTCTCTTGTCAGCTGGCCCAACAAGCCATTTTGAAGCCCCAGCAGTAAGATTTAGGGGGGAAACCACTGCCACACAATCTCAGGGGCCTTGGGAGGGGAAATAGACAGAATCGAACTTGCATTATGATCAGAAAACGTGGCCCCTTCTTATTCCCTGCATGCCCCAGGCTGACCTGCTTACCTTAGTGACAGACCCGAGCCATTGGTATTGGACCTGCAGAGCCAGCCCAGCTCTGAGAGAGCGGCTGGGTTTCTGCACCATCCCCAGAACATCCCCCAGCCATGGGCAGATTGTACTGCTGGGGACACCGCCGAGCTGTGTCCCAGCCCAGGGTGACTCGGCAGGGCAGGGCAATAGGCCACTTGGTATGATTTTAAACTGTCGTAGGTGCCCAGGGCTGTGTGGACGCCCTTGTTTTGGTTGGAACCAGGCTTATCTCTAGTTAGCAGAAGTCACCGAGAAACAAGTTTAAGTCTAACCTAAATAAACGGCCATTAAACCAGAGTGAGAGTGTACACACGGGTTTGCACTGGTTTAACTACCCCAGTGCAAATTTGGGCGTATGCAAGAAACGTCTTTTGACTGTTAAGATGAGCACTTTCTGTCTGCATCAGGGAGAGACGGGAAGCCTGGAGCCCTGGAATGGCATTTTCTGGAGAGTATCCACACTTCACCGTGACATGCACTGAAATATTCAGAGTGACCCATGCCACAGGCATCCTGCCTTTAGCATGGAACTGCAAAGGACTCGCAAAAGCCAGCAGCAGGGAGGGATGAGATGGCTTAGGCAACTGCCCTGCTGTGCCTTCAGGCTCCAGGCTCTCAGCATGGAATTCCAGAGGTGCACGGTATTCAGATACAGCATAGCTCCTGTTCTCTTCCCCACCCATCATCGGCTTCACACGGGGCTGCTGGCATCAGGAGCAGCCCCTGGGAAGCTGGGCTTGCCCTCCCCTCATTTTATTCGCCAGTAGTTACCCTCCCTCTAATTTTTCAAGTCTGACGTGTGAAAGCCAGAAGCCCTCGGTCTGTAGCACCGACCAGTTGGCCCTAGCGCTTGGATTGCTTGGGCATGGTAGGTGTGGAAAGGACTGCTAAGGGCAGTGCACGTTGTCAGCAGCACGAGGCCCGCATTGCAGAGCTGTCCCTGCACCCCGTTTAGGGCAGCCAGGATTGGCGTTGTGATGAGTTTCCACATGTGGCGGTGGCTGGCCCCTTGGTTAGCTCGCTCTCTGGCTGCCCTGGCTGTGGCAGGGACATGGCTCCCGCAGGATGATCGGGACAGTGTGGGCAAAGGGCAAAGCGTCCGCCGGCTGCATGCACGACTCAGACGGCTGCTCACACCCCTGGCTCTGGTTCTAACCCTAACCCAGCTTGGTGCGGCTGAGTACATAACTGGGGAGGTAACGTGCAATGTGGATGCGCTAAGCCAATCTCACTAACACTGTGCAGCTTTCCTGCTGGTGTGGCTGGGGGTTGGACGCCGGCTGAGTGAACAAGACAGGGTAATGTCCAGGAGCAGGGTCCGCCCCGGGTTACTGTTGGGATAGGGGACCTGGCCTTCATCCTTTCCAGGAGTCTGCTCTCAGCCAAGGCATGGCCATTGCGCCAGGCGGTGCCGTGGCTGGGGTGTGGCGTACTCAGCTGACCCTTGGGAATCCTAGGCCAGCCCAGAGGGAAGGCAGCTGAAGCTGGGGAGAGGGGCTGAATGGAGGGGTAGTGCACAGCACCCCACGCTCTATTTCTGTCCCCTGGGAGATGGGGCTGGGGGCCAGCCAGAGCAGGGGGTACTCGGCGGGGGCGGGGGGTCTGGAGTGGCAGCAGGGCTGCTCTGTCCCTCCTTCCCATGAGAAGGCAGCAGGAGCGGCTCTTCGGAGAGAGACCGCGGCCCCTGCACCGTGCACACCCTTCAGCCAATGCTGTGACTGTGTCATCATGCCCAGGTCTGGGGGTGACGCAGCGACAGGGTACGGGGTGGTGCGTATGGTGTGTTGTCTGTGTGTGTCAGGGATGGGGAGTGTGTGTGTGAGTGTGCTGGGGGAATGCATGCAGCGTGTGCAAGGCATGTGTGTATCCGGTGTGGTATTCGATGGGTCAATGGGGGGGTTGTGTTATATGTTTGTGTGGGGATGGCATGGGTGTGTCTGGATGGTACATGGAGGGTGTCCCTGTCTGAGAAGTGTGTATGGAGTGCAGTTGGGTACGTGTGCGGGAGTGTATTTATGGTGTTTATATCTCTGTGTGTTGGGTGTGTGCCGTGGTGGGTGGGGGTTCATAAGCAGTGAGCACGTACATGTGTGCCTCCACAGGGAGTGTGTGTGCGTGCGTGTGTACACGGGGAAGGAAAGCGTGTAGGGATACGTCCGTACAGGGAAGGAGGGCGTGTGTACGTCCGTACAGGGAAGGAGGGTGTGTAGGGATACGTCCGTACAGGGAAAAAGGGTGTGCGTGTGTGTAGATATGTACAGGGAAGGAGGATTACTGTGTTGTGTGTTGTGACGGAGTCAGACCAGACGGATATAAGAGAGTGGTCCTATTGGGATCCAGGAAGTGGGCGGGCGGAGCTCGTCCACTACGAAAGGAGCCCCCCCCAGCCTAAGGGGGAGATCCACAGGGCCTGGAGAGCCAACTAATTACGGGGGACAACTAATGAAAAAACAGGGACGGGAGTGCGGTCAAAGGGTCAAACGAAGGGAACCGGACGGGGACACCGAGCAGAGAACCCCGGACAGCGCCCACCGCTCCTCAAAGGCGTCAAGGGAGTCGGTGGACGCCGCCCAGAGGAACTCCGCTCGGAGACGTGAACGGACAGAGGATCGGAAATAGGCCCCGCAGTCGCAGGAGACTCCATCGGCCAACCTCCTCACCCTGGTTTTAAGGCAGATATATCAGCCTCAGGGTGAGCAGGTCCCTGCTCCCTGGATAGCCAAACAAAGGCGACTCCAGGCCAATCAAGACACCTGACACCAATTAACCAATTAAGCTCATTAGGCTAATGGGGACAGGTGGAACCAAACGAGGTCTCACTCAGACTGCTTAAAAGCTCTCCTTTCCAGTTCCCTAGAGAGAGCCCAGGTGAAAGGAGCTGGAGGAGGAAGGATTGCTGTATCCTGAGGAAGGGATGAAGCTTGGAAGAGGGGACCACGGGGGAAGTGGCCCAGGGAATCAAAGCAGTGTTTAGTGGTGGAGGGAAACCCACCAACAGCTGCTATCCTTAAGGGCCCTGGGCTGGAACCCAGAGTAGAGGGTGGGCCCGGGTTCCCCCCTCTCCCCGCCCCCATACTCTACAGAGATCCCCTTGAGAGGGGACACAGGACTCGGTCCCTTCAGGAGGGCGAACTGTGTCTACGGAGCAACACAGACTATGGGGTGTTTCCCCGTCCCATCTTCCATACTGGCCTGTGATGAGAGTAACCCAAGAGGCTGTGACTCTGGCCGCTACGCTGTGAAAGGAAGGTCACATTGGGGCCTTAGTGAGTTTGAGGCCCCTGGATGTGCCAGGAAGCACGGGGCCCACAATTATAGGCTTGGAACTTTGTCACAGTATGTATGTGTAGTCAGGGAGTGCGTGTGTGTGTACACAGGGAAGGAGGGTGTTTGTGTGTATATGTATGTACAGGGAAGGAGGATATGTGTGTGCGTGTACACAGGGAAGGAACGTACGTATGTGTGTACGTACGTACGTGCAGGGAAGGAGGGGGCGTGTGTGCAGGGAAGGAGGGGGCGTGTGTGCAGGGAAGGAGGGGGCGTGTGCGCGTGTACACAGGGAAGGAACGTGTGTATGTGTGTACGTACGTACGTGCAGGGAAGGAGGGGGCGTGTGCGTGTGTGCAGGGAAGGAGGGGGCGTGTGCGTGTGTGCAGGGAAGGAGGGGGCGTGTGTGCAGGGAAGGAGGGGGCGTGTGCATGCCTGTAGGCTGTCTGTCTGCACCTAACATTCACTGGGGCACTCCAGCTGCGTCTGCACTGCTGGCTGTGGGGCTGGCCCAGACGCTCCCGGGCTTGGGGGGCGCGTTTCTCTCCTCTCCTGCTGCATGCCTTTGGCTTTGTAACCAGGTTTCTTGTCTTCCTTCTCTGTGTGTTCGTTTGACGCTCCCGCTGACGGACTCTGGGCATGGCAGAAGTCCTCCAGTTCCGCATCCTCCGAGGCCTCGGAAACCTGCCAGTCAGTTAGTGAATGCAGCTCCCCCACCTCGGTTAGTTCTAGCTCTACCGCAGGGGCGTGCTCAGGCGGTGAAAAGGTGAAGCCTTCATCAGCAACGTCCCCCTCTCTGTCCATCTCTCTCGCTTCATTGGGGTTACGTTTCCCATGCAGATACCCCAGGGGCAGCACAGTGCATGGCACCTGGGGGCCTCTTGGGAGACGCACCCCTCCCATCCCATTAATCTCCCCCTCCTCCCCCTCCATCTCCACTCCTGGGCTGCCCTGGCTCTCGACTGGCTTTGTGCTTTGTCACGGGCTCTGAAGCCCTGGTGTGCGTCTGGCTTCCCTTCCCCCTGCCTGCCACGCTGCTCGGCTCCCTGGCTGCGGGGGGACATGGCACAGAAGTGAGTGCAGGGTTTTCTTCACCACCGGTTTCTTGCTGTGTTTCAGCTGAAACCTATGAATGTAGCTCATGTGGCCAGGACTGAAGGAAGCTCCCGAAGAAGCCTGAGCCTGGTGTGTATTTCCCAGCGTGTCTGTGGGCAAGGCCCTGTCAGAGGTCTGGAGATGGGAGACGTTGGGTCACGTCTCTCCTCCCCGCAGGGGGCTAGGGCAGGGCCCTCCCCTCGGCTGCAGTAGACTCTCCGGTGCTTTGCGTAGGGAGGGGTGGCACTTTGCCCCTGGGCTGGAACTGGGCTGTGCTATGCTGCCCGCACTGAGCCCAGCTGGGGTGAGGCTGGCAGGCCAGGTGGTGGAGAAGCGGGACAGGTCCTTGCCGTGCCGGGGCAGCCCAGCACTATGTGACCTGCAGCCTAGAAGCTAGCCGGTGGGTCTAAAGCAAAGCAGGCTGCATGCAGCCATATTTCCAATGCTGCTGGGGCTATGCGGCTTCTGCGCTGGTGAGCCAGTAAGGGATGAGCAGAGCCACGGTAGGTGTTGATTATTGGCTTGACACACCGTGTCTGTCTCTCCCGCTTCCTGAGCGACCCCAGCGCTTGCTGAGCAGCCTGGAGCTCCAGGCCGACAAACCCGCTGCTTGGCCCGCTGGCCTGGGGGCTTCACCCTCTGTGCTCCTTGGCTGCGACAGCAGAGTTGGCCACCCCACGGCTTCCCGTATGACAGGAAGCAGGGCTGCATTCGCCTTGGGTTGCCTCCCAGCCCTTACCCTGGGATCTCCAGCCCAGGCCCTGTCATTCGGCTGCTCAGCACCCCTGATGCCTGGGGGTCAGGCCATCCTCTCTGCACATCTTCTTCCTCCGAGGGAAGCAGAGACGGGGGGGGGGGGGCACCTGAGACTGCCCCGAAATGGGCCCAGCCTTGGCTTGAGTGTGATCCCAAGACGAGCGGAGTTGCGGGAGAGCCAGGCATTTTCCTGACTGCCAGGAGGCTGAATCGGAGGCTCTGTGGCGCCAAGGAAGGGGCACATAGAATGGGGGCTAGCACAAGGGACTGAGCGGACATGTGGGTCAGATGGGACACAGGAAAGGAATAGGGGGTGAAGAATGCGAAAGATGGATAGAAATGTGCCCGGGAGGGAGATAGATGGGGCGGGGGGGAAGAAAACCAGGGAGGGGGATGGGTGGGGATAGGTGAGGAGGGAGATGGGCAAGGATGGGTAGGGAAGGAATGGGTGGAGTTGGTATCTTGTCCAGATGATGGTGTGATTGTGGCTGGAGGTTATTACTAGGCATTGGGCTGAATGGTCCAGGCTAGACCCCCCTCGGGACTCCCTGTACACACGCATGCCCACGTGTGCACACCTACATACACAGACGCGTGCACGCACATGGCCTTCGTACTCTACACGTGGCCACGGACAGAGGCTTTGGTTCACAAAGAAGCGAGAGCCTGGCATACCAGCCCATCCATCCAGGGTGGTGGCACGATGGTTCACACAGCCGCTGCCTCTGCTAATTTGCAGCCAGTCATTTCTGTGTTACCACCAGGACCCTTCCCTCCCTCCCACCCCCGCACTCTCCCCTCTGTTTCTTTCCATGCTCACTAATCCTTTGCTACGTTCCTGTCCCCCTGAGGCCAAGCCCCCTGTCTTACCAGGTCTGCCTTGCCTTTTGCAGGATTGGTCCAAAGCCAGTCCTTACGACCAGCCGGTGGTCACCACCCTGCAGCGGAGGAAGAACCGTGTGGAGCATCTGCGGGAGGCCGAGATGGGCTCCGCCGGCATGGGGTACCCAGGAATTAACCTGGAGGACGTGCCCAGGCCCAGGATGTCCCCAGCTACCATCGCCGCCAAGGTACAGCTGTTAAGGAGCGAGGGGAGGGCAACGTGGGACCATGGAGACTGTTTGCAGCACTAAATGCTGGGTTCGAGCTCTGCTCCTGCGCAGTTCACTTCGTGGTTCCCTGGGAGTGCCTGGATGTCCCGATCCTGCCCTCCCGCCCTGGGGCTTGTTTGCTGCCCTCCCCCTCGCTGGGATGGCCGTGTGCTTACAAACCCATCTGTGTGCACAGACCTGCTGGCTGGGAATCGGTCCTGCCCCGTGCTGCTGATGACCCCAGCCCGACTTGCAATATTCATGTCAGTCGCTCCTGACTCCCAGTCATGCCCAGAGACCAGGGTGAGAGGAGTAAACTCCTCTGACTGGAAGCTAAGGCAGATTGTGATGGGTCCCTCTGGTTCTCCAACAGCATGGTGAGGAGGTGTCCCCTGCTGCCAGCGACCTGGCCATGGTGCTCACCCGTGGCCTGAGCCTCGAACACCAGAAGAGCAGCCGGGACTCCTTGCAGTACTCCAGTGGCTACAGCACCCAGACCACTACACCGTCCTGCTCAGAAGACACCATCCCGTCTCAAGGTAGCCTCCATGCAGCCGGGCTGGCAAGGGGGCTGGGTTTTCCAGGCCTTGGAGCGACGTGCTCAGCCAGGGCTGATGCCCAGGACTCACTGAGATCCACTGCTCGCATGGCAGTCCTGCTGCAGGGATCTCAGGATGGAGCCACTGGATTCCTTCTGCCGAAGGGATCAAATGGGGCAGGATAAATCAGGAGCTGCTGTGGAGCTGCAGGATGGGGCCGAGCTGGGGGCTGGGAGGGAACCGGGAGTTCCCATCATGCCACAGGGAATTCTCTACATCCAGTTTTGCAAACAGTATTTTAGATTCATAGAACTGTGGGGCTGGAAGGGACCTCGAGAGTGCGTCCGTGCGTCCCCCCTGCATGGAGGCAGGACTGGGCACCCTGAGACCAGCCCGCAAAGGGGTTTGTCTCCTTGCTCTTAAAACCTCCAGAGGTGGGGTTTCCTTGGTGACCTTGGTACTGAATAAATAAAAAACGGTTCCTTGTCACAACCTGGAGGAGACAATGACGTCCGCTTTTTCAACCTCTGTTGCAAAATGTGGCTTTCCATTTGTCCACCAGCGTGTGTTTGCATGATGGTTTGTGGTGCGGTGGGTGGGCTTTGGTCACGTTTGCACCCATGACTGTGGGGTGGAGTGTGGTGGCTATGTTGTAAGTGGTGTGTGTGTGTGTTTTGTATGAGTTTTGTGTTGCGTGTAATGTGATGGTGTGTGATGTTTTGATTGTGTGGTGTGTAGTCTGGTTGTTATGTTTGTGTTGTGTTATAGTATGTTGTGGTCGTGTGATGTGTATTTTGGATCATGCTGATTCTAGGTGCTAGCGTTTTGGCTGTGTGGTGTGGTTGAGTTTCTGGTGGTCGTTGTGTGTGGAATGGTTTTGTTGCTGGTGGTTCTATGTATGTAATGCGTTTGTGGTTGTCTTGCTGGTTCATGTTTTGTGGTTGTGTTGTGCATGCTGTGGCTGATAGTTGTGTAGCTGGAGGTTGTGGTTTGTGTCATGCTGACACTGGTGATTGTGGTGCATGTATTATGGCTCTGGTTGTGTTGCGGCTGGTGTGGTTGTGGCATATGTATGGCATGCTGATACTATGTATTGATTGTGTTATGTTCCTGGTGGTTGGGGGGGGGGTCGTCATGCTGATGCTGTGTTGATTGTGTTGCACATGTGGTTGTGTTGTTGCTGGCAGTGTCGTTGTGGTGTGTGGGTGCCATGCTGATATGTGGTGTTGATTGTGTTGCATGTGTTGGTTGTGGTGATTGGGCCTGTGTCGCACTGACACTGCATGTTGATGGTGATTGTATTGCCTGTGTTGCGCTGACGCTGCGTGTTTATGACACAGTTGCATTTGGTGGTGTCGCGCTGACGCTGCATGTTTTTGGTGATTGCATTGTATGTGTTGTGCTTGTGTATTGCGCTGACGCTGTGTGTTGGGGATAGCGTTGGTTGTGGTGGTAGTGTTGGCGATTGTGTTGCACGCGGTGGCTGCGGTGGTGGGGTGTCTGTCACGCTGACGCTGTGTGGTGGTTGCGGTGGTGGTGTGTGTGTCGCGCTGATGCTGTGTGGTGGTTGCGGTGGTCGTGGTGCGGGTGTCACGCTGACGCTGTGTGGTGTTGGCGACTGCGTTGCGCGCGGTGGTCGTGGTGGTGTGTGTGTGTCGCACTGACGCTGTGTGGTGGTTGCGGTGGTGGAGCGGGTGTCATGCTGACGCTGTGTGGTGTTGGCGACTGCGTTGCACGCGGTGGTTGCGGTGGTGGTGTGGGTGTCGCGCTGATGCTGTGTGGTGTTGTGGGTGTTGCACTGACGCTGTGTGGTGGTTGCGGTGGTGGTGTGGGTGTCGCCCTGACGCTGTGTGGTGGTTGCGGTGGTGGTGTGGGTGTCGCCCTGACGCTGTGTGGTGGTTGCGGTGGTGGTGCGGGTGTCGCGCTGACGCTGTGTGGTGGTTGCGGTGGTGGAGCGGGTGTCATGCTGACGCTGTGTGGTGTTGGCGACTGCGTTGCACGCGGTAGTTGCGGTGGTGGTGTGGGTGTCGCGCTGACGCTGTGTGGTGGTTGCGGTGGTGGTGTGGGTGTCGCGCTGATGCTGTGTGGTGGTTGCGGTGGTGGTGCGGGTGTCGCGCTGACGCTGTGTGGTGTTGGCGACTGCGTTGCGCGCGGTGGTTGCGGTGGTGGTGTGTGTGTCGCGCTGACGCTGTGTGGTCTTGGCGATTGCGTTGCGCGTGGTGGTGCGGGTGTCGCGCTGACGCTGTGTGGTGGTTGCGGTGGTGGTGCGGGTGTCGCGCTGACGCTGTGTGGTGTTAGCGATTGCGTTGCGCGCGGTAGTTGCGGTGGTGGTGTGGGTGTCGCGCTGACGCTGTGTGGTGGTTGCGGTGGTGGTGCGGGTGTCACGCTGACGCTGTGTGGTGGTTGCGGTGGTGGTGCGGGTGTCACGCTGACGCTGTGTGGTGGTTGCAGTGGTGGTGCGGGTGTCACGCTGACGCTGTGTGGTGTTGGCGATTGCGTTGCGCGTGGTGGTTGCGGTGGTGGTGTGGGTGTTGCACTGACGCTGTGTGGTGGTTGCGGTGGTGGTGGTGTGGGTGTCGCGCTGACGCTGTGTGGTGTTGGCGACTGCGTTGCACGCGGTAGTTGCGGTGGTGGTGCGGGTGTCGCGCTGACGCTGTGTGGTGGTTGCGGTGGTGGTGCGGGTGTCGCGCTGATGCTGTGTGGTGGTTGCGGTGGTGGTGTGGGTGTCGCGCTGACGCTGTGTGGTGGTTGCGGTGGTGGTGCGGGTGTCGCGCTGATGCTGTGTGGTGGTTGCGGTGGTGGTGTGGGTGTCGCGCTGACGCTGTGTGGTGGTTGCGGTGGTGGTGGTGTGGGTGTCGCGCTGATGCTGTGTGGTGTTGGCGACTGCGTTGGTTGCGGTGGTGGTGCGGGTGTCGTGCTGACGCTGTGTGGTGTTGGCGACTGCGTTGCGCGCGGTGGTTGCGGTGGTGGTGCGGGTGTCGCGCTGACGCTGTGTGGTGGTTGCGGTGGTGGTGCGGGTGTCACGCTGACGCTGTGTGGTGTTGGCGACTGCGTTGCGCGCGGTGGTTGCGGTGGTGGTGCAGGTGTCGCGCTGACGCTGTGTGGTGGTTGCGGTGGTGGTGGTGTGGGTGTCGCGCTGATGCTGTGTGGTGTTGGCGACTGCGTTGGTTGCGGTGGTGGTGCGGGTGTCGCGCTGACGCTGTGTGGTGGTTGCGGTGGTGGTGGTGCGGGTGTCGCGCTGACGCTGTGTGGTGGTTGCGGTGGTGGTGTGGGTGTCGCCCTGACGCTGTGTGGTGGTTGCGGTGGTGGTGCGGGTGTCGCGCTGACGCTGTGTGGTGTTGGCGACTGCGTTGCACGCGGTAGTTGCGGTGGTGGTGTGGGTGTCGCGCTGACGCTGTGTGGTGGTTGCGGTGGTGGTGTGGGTGTTGCACTGACGCTGTGTGGTGTTGGCGACTGCGTTGCGCGCGGTGGTTGCGGTGGTGGTGTGTGTGTCGCGCTGACGCTGTGTGGTCTTGGCGATTGCGTTGCGCGTGGTGGTGCGGGTGTCGCGCTGACGCTGTGTGGTGGTTGCGGTGGTGGTGCGGGTGTCGCGCTGACGCTGTGTGGTGTTAGCGATTGCGTTGCGCGCGGTAGTTGCGGTGGTGGTGTGGGTGTCGCGCTGACGCTGTGTGGTGGTTGCGGTGGTGGTGTGGGTGTCGCGCTGACGCTGTGTGGTGGTTGCGGTGGTGGTGCGGGTGTCGCGCTGACGCTGTGTGGTGGTTGCGGTGGTGGTGCGGGTGTCACGCTGACGCTGTGTGGTGTTGGCGATTGCGTTGCGCGCGGTAGTTGCGGTGGTGGTGCGGGTGTCGCGCTGACGCTGTGTGGTGGTTGCGGTGGTGGTGTGGGTGTTGCACTGACGCTGTGTGGTGGTTGCGGTGGTGGTGGTGTGGGTGTCGCGCTGACGCTGTGTGGTGTTGGCGACTGCGTTGCACGCGGTAGTTGCGGTGGTGGTGCGGGTGTCGCGCTGACGCTGTGTGGTGGTTGCGGTGGTGGTGCGGGTGTCGCGCTGACGCTGTGTGGTTGTTGCGGTGGTGGTGGTGCGGGTGTCGCGCTGACGCTGTGTGGTGGTTGCGGTGGTGGTGGTGCGGGTGTCACGCTGACGCTGTGTGGTGGTTGCGGTGGTGGTGCGGGTGTCGCGCTGATGCTGTGTGGTGGTTGCGGTGGTGGTGTGGGTGTCGCGCTGACGCTGTGTGGTGGTTGCGGTGGTGGTGGTGTGGGTGTCGTGCTGACGCTGTGTGGTGTTGGCGACTGCGTTGCGCGCGGTGGTTGCGGTGGTGGTGCGGGTGTCGCGCTGACGCTGTGTGGTGTTGGTGACTGCGTTGCGCGCGGTGGTTGCGGTGGTGGTGCGGGTGTCGCGCTGACGCTGTGTGGTGGTTGCGGTGGTGGTGCGGGTGTCACGCTGACGCTGTGTGGTGTTGGCGACTGCGTTGCGCGCGGTGGTTGCGGTGGTGGTGCAGGTGTCGCGCTGACGCTGTGTGGTGGTTGCGGTGGTGGTGCGGGTGTCGCGCTGATGCTGTGTGGTGTTGGCGACTGCGTTGCGCGCGGTGGTTGCGGTGGTGGTGCGGGTGTCACGCTGACGCTGTGTGGTGTTGGCGACTGCGTTGCGCACGGTGGTTGCGGTGGTGGTGCGGGTGTCACGCTGACGCTGTGTGGTGTTGGTGACTGCGTTGCGCGCGGTGGTTGCGGTGGTGGTGCGGGTGTCGCGCTGACGCTGTGTGGTGGTTGCGGTGGTGGTGGTGTCGCGCTGACGCTGTGTGGTGTTGGCGACTGCGTTGCGCGCGGTGGTTGCGGTGGTGGTGCAGGTGTTGCGCTGACGCTGTGTGGTGGTAGCGGTGGTGGTGGTGCGGGTGTCGCGCTGACGCTGTGTGGTGGTTGCGGTGGTGGTGGTGCGGGTGTCGCGCTGACGCTGTGTGGTGGTAGCGGTGGTGGTGGTGCGGGTGTCGCGCTGACGCTGTGTGGTGGTCGCGGTGGTGGTGGTGCGGGTGTCGCGCTGACGCTGTGTGGTGGTTGCGGTGGCGGTGGTGCGGGTGTGGTGTTGGCGACTGCGTTGCGCGCGGTGGTTGCGGTGGTGGTGCGGGTGTCGCGCTGACGCTGTGTGGTGGTTGCGGTGGTGGTGGTGCGGGTGTCGCGCTGACGCTGTGTGGTGGTTGCGGTGGTGGCGGTGCGGGTGTCGCGCTGACGCTGTGTGGTGGTTGCGGTGGTGGTGGTGCGGGTGTGGTGTTGGCGACTGCGTTGCGCGCGGTGGTTGCGGTGGTGGTGCGGGTGTCGCGCTGACGCTGTGTGGTGGTTGCGGCGGTGGTGGTGGTGCGGGTGTCGCGCTGACGCTGTGTGGTGGTTGCGGTGGTGGTGGTGCGGGTGTCGCGCTGACGCTGTGTGGTGGTCGCGGTGGTGGTGGTGCGGGTGTCGCGCTGACGCTGTGTGGTGGTTGCGGTGGTGGCGGTGCGGGTGTCGCGCTGACGCTGTGTGGTGGTTGCGGTGGTGGTGGTGCGGGTGTGGTGTTGGCGACTGCGTTGCGCGCGGTGGTTGCGGTGGTGGTGGTGGTGCGGGTGTCGCGCTGACGCTGTGTGGTGGTTGCGGCGGTGGTGGTGGTGCGGGTGTCGCGCTGACGCTGTGTGGTGGTCGCGGTGGTGGTGGTGCGGGTGTCGCGCTGACGCTGTGTGGTGGTCGCGGTGGTGGTGGTGCGGGTGTCGCGCTGACGCTGTGTGGTGGTCGCGGTGGTGGTGGTGCGGGTGTCGCGCTGACGCTGTGTGGTGGTCGCGGTGGTGGTGGTGCGGGTGTCGCGCTGACGCTGTGTGGTGGTTGCGGTGGTGGTGGTGCGGGTGTGGTGTTGGCGACTGCGTTGCGCGCGGTGGTCGCGGTGGCTGACGCTGTGTGTTGCCCCCAGGCTCGGATTACGACTGCTACTCGGTGAACGGAGACGTGGAGTGCGACAGCCAGAGCGAGTTTGACAAATCCTCCACCATCCCGCGCAACAGCAACATCGCCCAGAACTACCGCCGCATGATCCAGACCAAGCGCCCCGCCTCCACTGCTGGGCTGCCCACCGGGACCCCCCTGCCGGCTAGTGCCCCCCCTGGCGTGGCCACTATCCGCCGCACGCCCTCCACCAAGCCCTCAGTGCGCCGCACCCTCTCCAACGCCGGGCCCATCCCCATCCGGCCCCCTATCGTCCCGGTGAAGACCCCCACGGTTCCAGACTCCCCTGGCTACACAGGGCCCACCCGGGTGGGCAGTGAAGAGTGTGTATTTTACGCCGACGACGCCTCGCCAAACACCCTGGACTTCGCCAAAGCCTCGCCCAAGAGGCTCAGCCTCCCCAACACAGCCTGGGGTAGCAACGCCATGGAGATCTCGGTGTACCCGGGCGCAGGGCAGCACCTCTCTGCGGAGGAAGAGGAGGACCAGCAGCTGGCCGCCAACCGGCACAGCCTGGTGGAGAAGATTGGCGAGCTGGTGGCCAGTGCCCGGGCCCTGGGTGAGGGCCAATTCCCCTTCCCCACCGCTCTCTCTGTCCCTGGCCCTGGAGTGGAGATGCCCACTCTGCCCCCAGCTGCCTCCAGCGACCCCCCTGCGGAAGACATGCTGGTAGCCATCCGGCGCGGGGTTCGCCTGCGCAGGACCATCACCAACGACAGATCCGCCCCACGGATATTGTGATGACACTCCCCCCACCCACCGCATCCCATGGGAAGAGAGCAAACACAGGGTCCGGACTGAGCACAGAAGAGAAATCAATCCAATAAAGAATCACTGAGGCAAAGCCACTTTATGGAGCTAGAGACGAGTTTAGATTTAAATGGAAATTTAAAAGTCTTCGCTAACAAACTTGCAAGGCGCCACCTAGGAGGCACTGAACTGGTTTTGGAGCCTATTTTATATTTCATTTCTCACGCCCTTCTGCTCCTCCTAGTTCCCCCTCCCCTCCCCACGCCTTGCTCCTGGCTGTTAAAGACTCCTTGCTGCCAGCAGGAGGCAGCGCTACAAGAGGGGGCCACCCCCACTGTGTGTTGCGGGGGGTGGAGGGGGAGCACAAACCTGGACTCAAATAAGCAGCTACATAATAAGTATAAAGAACACACACAGACAGACAGACACACACACACAACGCCCAGGACTGCTGGCTGCTGTAACCCCACAAGCCACCTCCCTCCTCTTCCTCTGGATGTCACTGCCTCCCCAATATGCCTTTGCTGGCGGAGCAGCTGCCCCTACATGTGTGCCCCCTGGGAGTGGATTTGGGGGCTAGCACTTCATAGTCTCCGGTTGAAAACTTGGCACTGTACCAAAAGCCAGGCTCTCTTCCCCTCCTGAGTAGCTGAGATGTGGAAGGACTTCCCCGGCTCTGCCCAGACCTCAGGCCAGGGGTCTTGGGTACATGTGTTTCTCAGGAGGTTAGACTGCTTGTGTGGGTCTCTAGCCATGTAGTGACAAGGCAGGGGTAGGGGTGCCCATCTACAGCTCTGCTAGCAACCAGCAGCATTGGTAGTTTAAAGGAACCGGCCTGCTCAAGAGTTACCTTTTCCCGCATCCAGCTTCACAGCCCGCATTTGCCCTGGGGCTGGTTACCGAAGTCCAGGGTAAAGGGGTTGCCAGACAGCTAGGAATCCAGCAGGCTTCTGCGAGGTGAGCCTCGGAGTGTGCAGGGGGATCTGGGGCTGTTTGTGCAGCACAGTCCCTAGCTGGGTGTTTGCATGAGTGTGTGTGAAGCTGGGGGGTTGCATGTGTGCCTGGCTGTGGATGGATGCAGGGTTTTGCAGCACGGCGGGGGGTGCATCTGCCCACACTTACTCCTGCTCTCCCCTAACAGTCGTAGCCGCCAGATCAGCACGAACACGGAACGCTGACCTGGAACGGGACAGCCAGCACCGGGCCCCGGTGGATTTGTCATGGTGAAGTGCCCTTGAGCTGGGAGGCCCATCCCTGGCATTAAGCTACACAGGGCTGTGCCGCGGGGACTCAGTGCCCTGTGCCTTCCCTTTCCCAGTAAGATGCCATCCCATGAGGAATGGGAATCTCAGGTCTTGCTCAGTGGCCATTCTCCCCCTGCCCCTCCAGACTCACAGCCAGTCTCGCCTACTCCACACCCGGTCCCATTGAAAAGAATGGGGACTCCCCACACAGGAAGGTGTTACTCAGTGGGAGTAAAGGTGGCAGAGTCAGACCTGCCTCTTTTACAAAACATCCGTTAGCCTCAGTGGCCGCGGCCTGCGAAAGCACCGACTGGATACGCGGTGGGCAGAGCTGGCAGGCCAGAGCCCATAGGCCCTGCTGGAGTTCTCTCAGTGAGGACATGGTTCTCATTGGGGCACAGGGGGACCCTAGATCACAGCTCCTTGTCACTGAGCTCTGATGGTAAATTTAACGCTGCTTAGCCCAAGGCCTCCGGGGGCTAATGATCATGAGCATCCCAATAATCATGGCCTCGTGGCATCTCCCAGCACCAGGTTACTGGGCACCTGCTTTCCCACGACTGCCAACCTGATGAGGTGCTGCGTCCTTCCTCAGAAGTCAATGGTGAAACCATAGACTGGGGCACAATCACTGTCCCCGCATTAACTGGATTTCGAGTTAGAGGCAGTAGAGCCACCGAAGGGTTAATTTTGGAGGCAGGAGGGTGGGGACAGATTTCGGGATGACCGTCTGTGTTCTGTTCATAACCTGGTCTGATGGACACACCTCCCTCATTGCTTATAAGCTGGGCTTTGCCATGGTGGTTGGATAAATACAGTGAGAGAACAGGAACGGGGATCTGCTGCAGGCCCGTGCGCTCCCGTAAAGACCTTGCAGCAGCTGTGCCAAAGGAAGGGCTCGCTGATTCAGCATGATCTGGATCGCTTGGTAAACTGGGTGCAAGCAAACAATACTCATTTTAATAAGGGTAAATGTCCAAGTACACATCTGGTAACAAAGAACATAGGCCATGCTTGCAGCCTGGGGGACTCTCTCCTGGCACGCAGGGACTGAAAGAGATTTGGAGGTGTGGGTGGATAATCAGTGAACGTGAGTTCCCAGTGCAACTCTGTGGCCAAAAGAGCTAATGCTATCCTGGGGTGCATCAATGGGAATGATGAGTAGAAGCAGAGAGGTTCTTTTGTCTCTGTATTTGGCACTGGTGCGACCACTGCTGGAATCCTGTGTCCAGGTCTGGTGCTCACCATTCCAGAAGGATGTGGGTAAATTGGAGAAGGGTCAGAGAAGAGCCACGAGACTGATTAAAGGCTTAGAAACCCTGCCTTGGAGTGACAGACTCAAGGAGCTCAGTCTATTTAGCTAACAAAGAAAAGGTTAAGGGGTGACTTGTAGATTCTTATAGATTGTGATCGTGGGGAGCAACCATTGAATAATGGGTGCTTCCGTCTAGCCGATGAAGGTCTAACACAAGCCAGTGGCTGACAGTTGAAGCTAGACCCATTCAGACTGGAAAGGAGGTGTACATGTTTCATGGGTAGAGTAATTAGCCATTGGAGTGATTTAGCAAGGGTCGAGGTGGATTCTCCATCAGTGACAATGTTAAAATCAGGACTGGCTGTTTCTTAAAAAGCTCTGCTCTAGGGATTACTGTGGGGAAGTCCTATGGCTGGTACCATGCTGGGGGGGGTCAGACCAGGTGATCCCAGTGGGCCCTTCTGGTCTTGGAATCTGCATCTATGCCTGGCCTCCTCCATGCCATGCATGTTGAGCTGGTACAGTGTGAGGGTGCTCAAGCTGTCTGCCTCTTGCCCTTCCCTGCTTCCACCCCCACCCCAAACCTACAACATCTGTACTGGCTGACAGAAGGTGACGTTGGGAAGGAGGAGGGATTTGTGATGAGTGAGTGCGTGACTGGAGGGGAGGAAGCTAGGGGCAGGGTGTCCTGGCTGAACGGCAGTGGCTATGTGGTCTTTAGGGTTTGGGTTTGGAAAGGGGAGAGCTGGTCTTTCCCTGCATCTGATTGGATAGGAATGAATAGTAATCAGCTTGCTAGAGAAATGATGAGTTATGATTGGTTGAGAGCTGATCTAATCCACCCCCCCTCCCTTCCTCACCCCTTTACCTTAAGAAGCCAGAAGCACTGGCCTTACACCCAGGATCCCTCCAAAGGACCAATAGCTCAGAGGTGCCATCGTCACCAGGTGGCCGACAGCAGTGCGGTGGGGACAGAGAACCACCATTTGGTTATTACAGGAGAAGGGAGCCACACGAGGGCTACCCTTGGCCTGCTGTATTTTGCACTGAACAGTAGCTGAGCAGAAGGGATCCTGCAGCAATGGGAGCCATGTCAAAGACCCTGGATAAGCAGACTGAGCTACTATGGATAGAATGGCCCAGTGATTGGGGATCTCCATTGATTTTGGTGAGTTGCACCGGAGATGAGCAGGGCCCGTTGATTTTGGTGGAGTCACACTGTAGTTGACTCCCATGGTTTTGATCTTACTGTTCATCTCTCCTGTAGCCTGCCAGGCTTTCAACAGCATGCTGGGGGTTGGCTCTCCTGTTCCTTGAGAAACATTTCAGCCAAGCAGAGCAGCCCTGTGCCTCTCTGAAGTAGATGTGTGATGGGCGGGGCTGGAGAGGGGGGATTGCATTAAGAATAAAGGCCAAGCTAGTAGCATGTACAATCCACCTCTGATGTGAAAAGCAAAGGTCTCTGAACTGCAGCCAAGGAGCTCCCCTGGGCTCCGAAGGTCTTAGTCTTTTTGAAAATGGTTATTTTAAGGATCTGTAAAAGGCCTTTAAGAAAGCACAACCTCTTCTTCCTCCCTCCCTGGCCTTTTCTTTCGCCTTCTCTCTCCCACTCCTCATGCAAAGCACAGCAGATCACCACGATGTACATAGCTCCAAAGGGGAGTTCCCAGCCCGCCCCACCAGCCCAGGGGTGTGTGGGTGTGGGTGTGTATGTGTGTGTCGCATCTCAACCCAGTTACTCTTACACTGTGTAATAAAGATTAGTTATAACCTCTCTCCGTCCCGTCTCTCCTGCCCCTCTTATTGTGACCAGAGCTGATGATGACGCGTGACAACTGTTTGTTTTTTGGTTTTATTTTTCATTTTGTACAGAGAAAAAAATTTCCTTTTAAAAAAATGTCTTTCGACTGAAGTAACTTTTCTGGTGCTGTTGTTAACTTGTTCCTTTTTTTAATTTATTTCCCCCCCACACCCCTGCTACCCTTTCCTCACCCTCTCTTTTTCTTTTGTTTTTTGGATAATTATCCTGTTCCCCACCCCATCCTTGATTTAAATAGTCACTGCTACAAGTAACGAATGCACTGTGAAGATTCCAGTATTAATAAAAGTTGTACTGTAATTAATACTTGGGACTCACGTTTGTTCTTGTGTCTCACCTGTTCTTTCACCTGTCCCACTTCCTTGCTCCACAACTCCTGACTGAGCTTGTAGAAGGAAGGTAATATGGATGGGGGATGAGGTGGACGAGGCTTTCTTCCGGCAACTCACGGAAGTTACTAGATCGCAGGCCCTGGTTCTCATGGGAGACTTCAATCACCCTGATATCTGCTGGGAGAGCAATACAGCGGTGCACAGACAATCCAGGAAGTTTTTGGAAAATGAAGGGGACAATTTCCTGGTGCAAGTGCTGGAGGAACCAACTAGGGGCAGAGCTCTTCTTGACCTGCTGCTCACAAACCGGGAAGAATTAATAGGGGAAGCTAAAGTGGATGGGAACCTGGGAGGCAGTGACCATGTGATGGTTGAGTTCAGGATCCTGACACAGGGAAGAAAGGAGAGCAGCAGAATACGGACCCTGGACTTCAGAAAAGCAGACTTTGACTCCCTCAGGGAACTGATGGGCAGGATCCCCTGGGAGAATAACATGAGGGGGAAAGGAGTCCAGGAGAGCTGGCTGTATTTTAAAGAATCGTTATTGAGGTTACAGGGACAAACCATCCCGATGTGTAGCAAGAATAGTAAATATGGCAGGCGACCAGCTTGGCTTAACAGTGAAATCCTTGCTGATCTTAAATACAAAAAAGAAGCTTACAAGAAGTGGAAGATTGGACAAATGACCAGGGAAGAGTATAAAAATATTGCTTGGGGATGCAGGAGTGAAATAAGGATGGCCAAATAACACCTGGAATTGCAGCTAGCAAGAGATTTTAAGAGTTACAAGAAGGGTTTCTTCAGGTATGTTAGAACGAGAACAAAGTCAAGGAAAATGTGGGCCCCTTACTGAATGAGGGAGGCAACCTAGTGACAGAGGACGTGGAAAAAGCTAATGTACTCAATGCTTTTTTTGCCTCTGTCTTCACTAATGAGGTCAGCTCCCAGACTACTGCACTGGGCAGCACAGCATGGGGAGGAGGTGACCAGCCCTCTGTGGAGAAAGAAGTGGTTCGGGACTATTTAGAAAAGCTGGACGAGCACAAGTCCATGGGGCCAGATGTGCTGCATCCGAGGGTGCTAAAGGAGTTGGCTGATGTGATTGCAGAGCCATAGGCCATTATTTTTGAAAACTCATGGCGGTCAGGGGAAGTCCCGGACGACTGGAAAAAGGCTAATATAGTGCCCATCTTTAAAAAAAGGGAAGAAGGAGGATCCTGGGGACTACAGGCCGGTCAGCCTCACCTCAGTCCCTGGAAAAATCATGGAGCCGGTCCTCAAGGAATCAATTCTGAAGCACTTCGAGGAGAGGAAAGTGATCACTTAGAGGATCAGGAACAGTCAGCATGGATTCACAAAGGGCAAGTCATGCCTGACTAATCTAATTGCCTTCTATGACGAGATAACTGGCTCTGTGGATGAGGGGAAAGCGGTGGACATGTTGTTCCTTGACTTTAGCAAAGCTTTTGACACCGTCTCCCACAGTATTCTTGCCAGCAAGTTAAAGAAGTATGGGCTGGATGAATGGACTATAAGGTGGCTAGAAAGCTGGCTAGATCATCAGGCTCAACAGGTAGTGATCAATGGCTCAGTGTCTAGTTGGCAGCCGGTATCAAGTGGAGTGCCCCAAGGGTTGGTCCTCGGGCTGGTTTTGTTCAATATCTTCATAAATGATCTGGAGAATGGTGTGGATTGCACCCTCAGCAAGTTTGCAGATGACACTAAACTGGGAGGAGAGGTAGATACACTGGAGGGTAGGGATAGGATACAGAGGGGCCTAGACAAACTAGAGGACTGAGCCAAAAGAAATCTGATGAGGTTCAACAAGGACAAGTGCAGAGTCCTGCACTTAGGACGGAAGAACCCCATGCACCGCTACAGACTAGGGACCGAATGGCTCGGCAGCAGTTCTGCAGAAAAGGACCTGGGGGTTACAGTGGACGAGAAGCTGGATATGAGTCAACAGTGTGCCCTTGTTGCCAAGAAGGCCAATGGCATTTTGGGATGTATAAGTAGGGGCATTGCCAGCAGATCGAGGGATGTGATCGTTTCCCTCTATTCGACATTGGTGAGGCCTCATCTGGAGTACTGTGTCCAGTTTTGGGCCCCACACTACAAGAAGGATGTGGAAAAATTGGAAAGAGTCCAGCAAAGGGCAACAGAAATGATTAGGGGGCTGGAGCACATGATTTACGAGGAGAGGCTGAGGGAACTGGGATTATTTAGTCTGCAGAAGAGAAGAATGAGGGGGGATTTGATAGCTGCTTTCAACTACCTGAAGGGGGGGTTCCAAAGAGGATGGATCTAGACTGTTCTCAGTGGTAGCTGATGACAGAACAAGGAGTAATGGTCTCAAGTTTCAGTGGGGGAGATTTAGGTTGGCTATTAGGAAAAACTTTTTTCACTAGGAGGTTGGTGAAACACTGGAATGCGTTACCTAGGGAGGTGGTGGAATCTCCTTCCTTAGATATTTTTAAGGTCAGGCTTGACAAAGCCCTGGCTGGGATGATTTAGTTGGGGATTGGTCCTGTTTTGAGCAGGGGGTTGGACTAGATGACCTTCTGAGGTCCCTTCCAACACTGATATTCTATGATTCCACGGAGAGGTGGCTGATTCTTGTTAGCGAACAGGAGACAATGTGTCACTTGATCTGGACATGCTTCATTGGGGTGACTGTTCTTTTCGAAGGCTTTACAGCAAATTGGTTCTGGCCTATGATAGTGCCTGAACCTTAGTTGGGATGGTATTACCAAACAAAGCTCTCATTTTGCTAGTGCTGAGTGGTTAAGTCAGGGTTTAAGAAATTCTAAAATTTAATTATGGTCTATTCATGCAAGAGTTGCCTTTCAAACATTAAAAGATGTTAAATGACGTAATTAGCATTATTTTTAGTTTTAACTGCTGCGGTATTCTATTTTAAAACTTTTGAGGCCTTTTTTTTTTATTGGCTTCTTCTCTGAACTTGAGACACCAAAAATATTGTGGGACATAAAGTGGTTTGGATGTGTAACTAGTGGCAGACTTGCTCGTATGCATAGGATATTGGGAGCTGCCCCTCTCCTATCTGTATTGGCATGATCATTAAGACATAGTCCACACAATCCATAACTACTTATTCCTGGGCCTGCCCCTCTTCTAGTTCCATTATAGCACACCTTCCTTCTCCTCGTTTCTCACCCAGGGCCACTGGGCTCTTTGGGTCTTGCCTTCTCCTCGGCCTCACTTTTTAATGTGATAATCTCAATGCCCAGAGGTGCTCAGCATCAAAACGGGGATGAAATGCACCATGCTCATGCCATGGATATGGTCGAAACAGAGACAAGCAAGCCTATTTTGCAGAGTGGAGGATGACTGGCTAATCCCCATTGTCCCTAGCTGGGGTGGATGTTGCAGGCTGGGGCTAACATGCTGACCAGGTGGTGGGGGTGGGGGTCCCAGCACTGGGATAATAGGGTGATGCTGCGGATCAGGCTGGAGGAGAAGGGGTTGGCAGGCCTGCGGTGCACACTGGAGAACAGCAGCTCTGGCAGATGGGCAATGCTGACAGAACTGGGGATGAGGCAGGTCAGCAGTGAGGTGCATGGGGAAAGCTGAGACCAGCACACACCTGCCCCCCACAGCCACCTCTCAGAAGAGAAGCGCAGTTCCCAGAGGGAGTGCAAAGAACCCAGTCTGCTTGCCCCGTAGAGCCCCCCGGCCCCGCGCTCCCGCAGAGCCGGTCTCTGCACAGAGCCAGCAGCAGCTTGCCAGCATTGGCCTGGAAGGGGACAATGGACATGCAGCCTGTTGCAGCTTGTGACGGTTTCAGCTCAACAGCTCTGTGAATTTCAGGTCTGAAATGGGAGACTCTGGTCTCTTCCAGGGAAAATCCCCCTTCACATCTCCAGCCACACGGGCCAGGGCCTTGCGATGATTCCTCATGGGGCAGCGGCAGTAGCAACTTTGACAGCGTCCTCACCAGGGGAGCAGGCCCCCCCCCCGGGGAGAACTTGGACCCCACTTCCTTAGGGAGGCCTCCAGGCTGTTGAATCACCAAACACAATGGACCAAACAGCCCAGACCCAGGTGCTCAGTGAAAGCCGGGGCGGGGGGTGCAAACAGCTGAGTGCCCCCTTCTTCGAGGAGGTTGGTATCTGTCTCTTGCTCCAGTCTGGCTAAGCCAGGACTAGGGCAGAAGCGGGACGCTCCCCACACTTGCCCTGAAGGGGTAAATGTAGATTGAGAAAGGGGCTAATTAACCCAGCAGGGCACCTCTGGGGAAGCAGGTGGCTCAGCAATCCCCTGAGGGAGGGAGGGAGCCTGGCAGGAGGAGGCAGGAGCCTGGCCGCTGAGGAGGTTGCTGGGGAAGGGTTTGGAGGCTGCAGAGGCAGCCTGGAAAGAGGGCGTTAGGAGACTGGCAAGCTCAGAGTGCCAGGCATTAAGGAAAGGGCTCAGGGAAAGGCAGTGAGGGCCCAGAGGAAACAGACCTTGGCTGCTGCCTGAAGGGTCCCTGAGTCAGAGCCCAGAGCAGAGGGTGGGCCCGGGTTCCCTGCCCGTTGCTGAGGGGGTGGCACCTGGGGCAGTGAATGGGGGTGCAGAAACAAGCCTTTCGTGGCACAGAAGGGGAAAGCATGGAGCGTGACCCAGCCAGGGAGCTGAGTCCTGGCACGGAGCTGTAGACCCAGAGAAATGGCTGGAGAGCCAGCCTGCAACCACAGGAAGTGGCATGGACCTTGCGAAGCGAATCCCCAGAGCCGCCAGGAGGAGACGCCAGCCTAGAGGTGAGTCGAGCTCCCTGTTTCAAGCCCCAATGGGCGCCTACATCTGCAGGCAGGCCTCTGAACTCCCCCAGTCATGCCTGGGATTCCATGGACCACAACAAACGTCCTGTCAGACTGCTGCCCTGTGCTCAGGCAGGCTGGACAGTTCATTGGTGTCTTACAGAGACGCAGCCAGGTCACTGGCCATGCCCGTCGCTGCTCCGGGAAAAGGCCAGCACCCCTTTGGGGATGGGAGGGTACAAAGACAGCCACTCAGCCCTCCAATATCAAACCAGGCTGGGCAGAGCCGGCGTTCGTGAGCAGCCCCACAGAAACAATGCAGGCTGTGTCGCCCCACACTTACAAATGAGCCGAACATAGACTCATAGAATATCAGGGTTGGAAGGGACCTCTGGAGGTCATTTAGTCCAACCCCCTGCTCAAAGCAGGACCAACACCAACTAAATCATCCCAGCCAGGGCTTTGTCAAGCCTGACCTTAAAAACCTCAAAGGAAAGAGATTCCACCACCTCCCTAGGTAACCCGTTCCAGTGCTTCACCACCCTCCTAGAGAAAAAGGTTTTCCTAATATCCAACCTAAACCTCCTCCACTGCAACTTGAGACCATTACTCCTTGTTCTGTCATTTGCTACCACTGAGAACAGTCTAGATCCATCCTCTTTGGAACCCCCTTTCAGGTAGTTGAAAGCAGCTATCAAATCCCCCCTCATTCTTCTCTTCTGCAGACTAAATAATCCCAGTTTCCTCAGCCTTTCCTTGTAAATCATGTGCTCCAACCCCCTAATCATTTCTGTTGCCCTTTGCTGGACTCTTTCCAATTTTTCCACATCCTTCTTGTAGTGTGGGGCCCAAAACTGGACACAGTACTCCAGATGAGGCCTCACCAATGCCAAATAGAGGGGAATGATCATGTCCCTCGATCTGCTGGCAATGTGCCTACTTATACAGACCAAAATGCCGTTAGCCTTCTTGGCAACAAGGGCACACTGTTGACTCATATCCAGCTTCTCGTCCACTGTAACCCCTAGGTCCTTTTCTGCAGAACTGCTGCCGAGCCATTCGGTCCTTAGTCTGTAGCGGTGCATGGGGTTCTTCCGTCCTAAGTGCAGGACTCTGCACTTGTCCTTGTTGAACCTCATCAGATTTCTTTTGGCTCAGTCCTCTAATTTGTCTAGGTCCCTCTGTATCCTATCCCTACCCTCCAGCATATCTACCTCTCCTCCCAGTTTAGTGTCATCTGCAAACTTGCTGAGGGTGCAATCCGCACCATCTTCCAGATCATTAATGAAAATATTGGACAAAACCGGCCTCAGGACCGACCCTTGAGGCATTCTGCTTGATGTCGGCTGCCAACTAGACATGGAGCCATTGATCACTACCCGTTGAGCCCGACAATCTAGCCAACTTTCTAGCCACCTTATAGTGCATTCATCCAGCCCATACTTCTTTAACTTGCTGGCAAGAATACTGTGGGAGACCATATCAAAAGCTTTGCTAAAGTCGAGGAATAACACGTCCACTGCTTTCCCCTCATCCACAGAGCCAGTTATCTCGTCATAGAAGGCAATTAGATTAGTCAGGCATGACTTGCCCTTGGTGAATCCATGCTGACTGTTCCTGATCACTTTCCTCTCCTCGAAGTGCTTCAGAATTGATTCCTTGAGGACTTGCTCCATGATTTTTCCAGGGACTGAGGTGAGGCTGACCGGTTTGTAGTTCCCCGGATCCTCCTCCTTCCCTTTTTTAAACATGGGCACTACATTAGCCTTTTTCCAGTCATCCGGGACCTCCCCTGATCGCCATGAGTTTTCAGAAATAATGGCCTATGGCTCTGCAATCACATCAGCCAACTCCTTTAGCAGTCTCGGATGCAGCACATCTGGCCCCATGGACTTGTGCTCATCCAGCTTTTCTAAATAGTCCCGAACCACCTCTTTCTCCACAGAGGGCTGGTCACCTCCTCCCCATGCTGTGCTGCCCAGTGCAGCAGTCTGGGAGCTGACCTTGTTCGTGAAGACAGAGGCAAAAAAAGCATTGAGTACATTAGCTTCCACACAAACTTCCTAGTGGCTGGATTTTACTAAAACTAGACAAGCCATTTACAACGCACACTTTGCTTCTCTACAAAAGAAAAAGGACACTAAACTTTCTAAACTACTACATGCTACAAGGGGCCACAGCAATGGTTCCCTCAACCCACCTAGCAATATTGTTAACCTATCCAACTATACTCTCAGCCCAGCAGAAGGAGCTGTTCTATCTCGGGGCCTCTCCTTCTGCCCCTCCACCCCCACGAACATGATACAGTTCTGTGGTGACCTAGAATCCTATTTTCGACGTCTCCAACTCAAGGAATATTTCCAAAATACCTCTGAACAGCATACTAATCCACAGAGGTCTCCCAACCAACACTACAGAAAGAGGGATTCTAGGTGGACTCCTCCTGAAGGTCGAAACAGCAGACTGGACTTCTACATAGAGTGCTTCCGCCGACGTGCACGGGCTGAAATTGTGGAAAAGCAGCATCACTTGCCCCATAACCTCAGCCATGCGGAACGCAATGCCATCCACAGCCTCAGAAACAACTCTGACATCATAATCAAAAAGGCTGACAAAGGAGGTGCTGTTGTCGTCATGAATAGGTCGGAATATGAACAAGAGGCTGCTCGGCAGCTCTCCAACACGAGTTTCTACAAGCCATTACCCTCTGATCCCACTGAGAGTTACCAAAAGCAACTACAGCATTTGCTCAAGAAACTTCCTGAAAAAGCACAAGATCAAATCCGCACAGACACACCCCTGGAACCCCGACCTGGGATATTCTATCTACTACCCAAGATCCATAAACCTGGAAATCCTGGGCGCCCCATCATCTCAGGCATTGGCACCCTGACAGCAGGATTGTCTGGCTATGTAGACTCCCTCCTCAGGCCCTACGCTACCAGCACTCCCAGCTACCTTCGAGACACCACTGACTTCCTGAGGAAACTACAATCCATCGGTGATCTTCCTGATAACACCATCCTGGCCACTATGGATGTAGAAGCCCTCTACACCAACATTCCACACAAAGATGGACTACAAGCCGTCAAGAACACTATCCCCGATAATGTCACGGCTAACCTGGTGGCTGAACTTTGTGACTTTGTCCTTACCCATAACTACTTCACATTTGGGGACAATGTATACCTTCAGATCAGCGGCACTGCTATGGGTACCCGCATGGCCCCACAGTATGCCAACATTTTTATGGCTGATTTAGAACAACTCTTCCTCAGCTCTCGTCCCCTAAAGCCCCTACTCTACTTACGCTATATTGATGACATCTTCATCATCTGGACCCATGGAAAAGAAGCCCTTGAGGAATTCCACCATGATTTCAACAATTTCCATCCCACCACCAACCTCAGCCTGGTCCAGTCCACACAAGAGATCCACTTCCTGGACACTACAGTGCTAATAAACAATGGTCACATAAACACCACCCTATACCGGAAACCTACTGACCGCTATTCCTACCTGCATGCCTCCAGCTTTCACCCTGACCACACCACATGATCCATCGTCTACAGCCAAGCTCTGCGATACAACCGCATTTGCTCCAACCCCTCAGACAGAGACAAACACCTACAAGATCTCTGTCAAGCTTTCTTACAACTACAATACCCACCTGCAGAAGTAAAGAAACAGATTGATAGAGCCAGAAGAGTTCCCAGAAGTTACCTACTACAGGACAGGCCTAACAAAGAAAATAACAGAACGCCACTAGCCATCACCTTCAGCCCCCAACTAAAACCCCTCCAACGCATTATTAAGGATCTACAACCTATCCTAAAGGATGACCCAACACTCTCACAAATCTTGGGAGACAGGCCAGTCCTTGCCTACAGACAGCCCCGCAACCTGAAGCAAATACTCACCAACAACCACATACCACACAACAGAACCACTAACCCAGGAACTTATCCTTGCAACAAAGCCCGTTGCCAACTGTGCCCACATATCTATTCAGGGGACACCATCACAGGGCCTAATAACATCAGCCACACTATCAGAGGCTCGTTCACCTGCACATCCACCAATGTGATATATGCCATCATGTGCCAGCAATGCCCCTCTGCCATGTACATTGGTCAAACTGGACAGTCTCTACGTAAAAGAATAAATGGACACAAATCAGATGTCAAGAATTATAACATTCATAAACCAGTCGGAGAACACTTCAATCTCTCTGGTCACGCGATCACAGACATGAAGGTCGCTATCTTAAAACAAAAAAACTTCAAATCCAGACTCCAGCGAGAAACTGCTGAATTGGAATTCATTTGCAAATTGGATACTATTAATTTAGGCTTAAATAGAGACTTGGAGTGGCTAAGTCATTATGCAAGGTAGCCTGTTTCCTCTTGTTTTTTCCTACCCCCCCCCCCCAGATGTTCTGGTTTAACTTGGATTTTAACTTGAAGAGTGGTCAGTTTGGATGAGCTATTACCAGCAGGAGAGTGAGTTTGTGTGTGTATGGGGGTGGGGGGGATGTGAGAACCTGGATTTATGCAGGAAATAGCCCAGCTTAATTGTCATGCACATTGTGTAAAGAGTTATCACTTTGGATGGGCTATCACCAGCAGGAGAGTGAATTTGTGTGGGGGGGTGGAGGGTGAGAAAACCTGGATTTGTGCTGGAAATCACTTTAGATAAGCTATTACCAGCAGGACAGTGGGGTGGGAATAGGTATTGTTTCATATTCTCTGTGTATATATAAAGCCTGCTGCAGTTTCCACGATATGCATCTGAAGAAGTGAGCTGTAGCTCACGAAAGCTTATGCTCTAATAAATTGGTTAGTCTCTAAGGTGCCACAAGTCCTCCTTTTCTTTTTGCGAATACAGACTAACACGGCTGTTACTCTGAAACCTGTCATTAGCTTTTTGCACGTCCTCTGTCACTAGGTTGCCTCCCTCATTCAGTAAGGGGCCCACACTTCTTTGACCACTTTCTTGTCGCTAACATACCTGAAGAAACCCTTCTTGTTACTCTTAACATCCCTTGCTAGCTGCAACTCCAAGTGTGATTTGGCCTTTCTGATTTCATTCCTGCATGCCTGAGCAATATTTTTGTACCCCTCCCTAGTCATTTGTCCAATCTTCCAGTTCTTGTAAGCTTCTTTTTTGTGTTGAAGATCAGCAAGGATTTCACTGTTAAGCCAAGCTCGTCGCCTGCCATATTTACTATTCTTTCAACACATCGGTTTGTTCCTGCAACCTCAATAAGGATTCTTTAAAATACAACCAGTTCTCCTGGGCTCCTTTCCCCCTCATGTTATTCTCCCAGGGGATCCTGCCCATCAGTTCCCTGAGGGAGTCAAAGTCTGCTTTTCTGAAGTCCAGGGTCCGTATTCTGCTGCTCTCCTTTCTTCCTTGTATCAGGATCCTGAACTCAACCATCTCATGGTCACTGCCTCTCAGGTTCCCATCCACTTTTGCTTCCCCTACTAATTCTTGCTGGTTTGTGAGCAGCAGGTCAAGAAGAGCTCTGCCCCTAGTTGGTTCCTCCAGCACTTGCACCAGGAAATTGTCCCCTACACTCCCCAAAAACTTCCTGGGTTGTCTGTGCACTGCTGTATTGCTCGCCGATACATAAGCCACAGCCCCATTCTCGAGACGAACCAATGGGTGCATGTGGCAGGGCGGGGGAATAGAGTGCAGTAAAGAACCGGGTCTCAGTTCCAGGTGGACATTGCAAACCATAGAGAGCAAAACACTGAATTGTAAAATATCTGTAAAAATAGAGAAACGACCTGCCCTAGTTCCTCTCTCTCTCTCATGCACCTTAATTCTTCATCCTGCTTTTGCTTCTTCCTTGTCCTTCACCGCTGCCCATGTGTGGCTGCAGCCCAGCCGGCTGCCATGCGCCACCTTTCAGGCCAGGCTCACCCGGGGGCGCAGGTGAGGTGAGGCGAGGCGGCTGTGTTCACACATTCACAGTGGCTCTCAGCTCGCTGTTGAAGTCAATGGCACTATGACAATTCACACCAGCTGTACCAGAGACCGCTGACCTTCTGCAGAACACAGACCGGAGCACGTCACTCAGTGCCTAGTCCTGCCGCTAGCCCTTCACTTCGGGCTGAGCTGGAGCCAGCCTTTTAGAATCACAGCAATGTCGGGCTGGATGGGACCACAAGAGGGCATCTAGTCCAGCTCCCTGCGCAAAGGCAGGACCATTAAACCTAGACCAGCCCTGACAGGTGTTTGTCCAACCTGTTCTTCAAAACCTCCCTTGACGGGGATTCCACCACCACCCTTGGACACCTGTTCCAGAGCTTAGCCACCCTTAGAGTTAGAAAGTTTTTCTAATATCGAGCCTCCATCTCCCTTGCTGCAGATTAAGCTCATTACTTTGTGTCCTATCTTCAATAGACTTGGAGAACAATGGATCACTGTCCTCTTTGGTCCCCTCATCTCAAAAAAGATATACTGGCATTAGAAAAGGCTCAGAAAAGGGCAACTAAAATGATTAGGTGGTTGGAATGGGTCCCCTATGAGGAGAGATTAAAGAGGCCAGGACTTTTCATCTTGGAAAATAGGAGACTAAGGGGGGATATGATAGAGGTCTATAAAATCATGAGTGCTGTGGAGAAAGTGAATAAGGAAAAGTTATTTACTTGTTCCCATAATATAAGAACTAGAGGCCACCAAATGAAATTAATGGGCAGCAGGTTTAAAACAAATTAAAAGGAAGTTCTTCTTCACACAGCGCACAGTCAACCTGTGGAACTCCTTGCCTGAGGAGGTTGTGAAGACTAGGACTATAACAGGGTTTAAAAGAGAACTAGATAAATTCATGGAGGTTAAGTCCATTAATGGCTATTAGCCAGGATGGGTAAGGAATGGTGTCCCTAGCCTCTGTCTGTTTGTCAGAGGGCGGAGATGGATGGCAGGAGAGAGATCACTGATCATTACCTGTTAGGTTCACTCCCTCTGGGGCACTGGCCACTGTCGGCAGACAGGATACTGGGCTGGATGGCCCTTTGGCCAGTCTTATATTTTTATGTTCTTTGTAACAGTTCTTACCATGTTTGAAGAGCGTTACCCACCCCATCCCCACCCCGAGTTGTCTTTTCTCAATGCTAAACATGCCCAGGTCTTTTACCCTTTCCTCACAGTTCAGGGCTTCTAACCCCCTTTGATCATTGTTGTGGCTTCTCCTCTGAACACTCTCTAGTCTGGCCACAGCTTTCTTAAAACATGTATCTGTTCTGCAACCTTGCCGTCCTTCCTTGCTGGCCTGGTCGAGCAAAGTTGGAGTCGTAATTCTCCACCAAGGCAGCAACACCACTACTAGAAACTGCAGTCCAGAGAGCTCTCCGGCGGCTTTGTCACCGTGTCTCTACAGCTGCTCTGGGTAAGCTGCACAGCATGGAGGTATAAGTACCCGGGCTCCATCTATGCTGCAGCTTCCACTGCCGCTAGCCCTGGGGGAGAATTACAGCAACTGTTTGCTAGAGCAGATACAGCCTGTGGTTAAGTAATATGGTCACTCAGTGTCAGGCCTCAGGGCCTGCAGCAGAACCATCTCTGGGCAACCTAAGGAGCACAGCTAGCCTATTGTAGGTTGCCTGATTGGCTATGCCATCTGATTGGTTGGAGGAGTCAGCAGACTGACTCTTAAACCAGCCGTTCAGCAGCTGGTCAAAGCATTTGGCCCAGCTAGAACCATGCCTGTGCCTGCTTGTGCCCACCTTGTTGCAACCTTCCCCTGCCTTGCCTCACTCCAGGTAACCGGCTCTGACCCTCGGGGCTGGCCTCGGACTCCGGCTCTGTCCTTGGGCCTCTATTCCTGGCCACTGAGTCCTGCTCCAGTCTTTAGACCTGACTCCTGCTCCAACCACCCAGCCCGGTCACGTGACAGGGAGTTACTGCCGGTTTTCGCATGATGCTGAGGGAACTAAAGCCAGGGTTGGCCATTTGAGGGCTCTGTCAAGACCTGTTCAGTTGCTAGGAGCCACCATGGACTGCTTGTTCAAATGCCGGCTGTTGGGGGAGGCCCAGGGGGAGTTGAGGCTGGGCGACTGGAAGTGGGTTTTTCCAGGATCTGGCTGAAGATCCTGAGGTGGATGCTCAGGACACCAGAAACTTGTCCATCAGGAAAAGCAGCACTGAGACCACGGCTGGGGGCATAGGACCCAGAAGCTTCTTAGGAGGACATCTGACCTGGGATCTGTTGTAAGGCTTTCCAGGACTTGAGAAGGTGAAGAGGGCACCTCTAGATTAACAATACAGGAGTTCATTTGTCGGGTTAGTTGTAACTAATACAGCCAGTGTGTTAGGTGAGCTGTGGTGACAGGGTTTTCCTGGAGTGGCCTTTGAGGAGCACTTTTCATATTCATCAGCAATCACTTGACTCTGGGAACCAGGTCCTTGCAAAAGGGAGCAGAGTGAGGGGGTGACACAAGATCAAGTTTCCAAGGGCAGACTGTGGTGGCGGTAGCAGTCTTCCCCCAGTCCTGGGTACAGGAAACCTGGGGTCGTGACACAGACCAGGGAGGAAAACGTTCCTTGGCTCTGATAAACCCAGCTACACAAGAGCTGCCTTGAATATTGTTCTTTGTCTGCGTGAGCCCTGAAGGAACACCCTGACGAGTGCAGGAGAGCTAAGGCAACAGCAGCCAGAGAGGCTGCTAACTTGCAACCTCCAAGGTCCCTGGTTTGGTGCTCGGTGTTGGCAGCCCTGTGAACCTCCCTTAGCCAAAGGAAGGCTTTTGATGTGACAACAGCTGCACCCTTTCCTGGGGGAGCTGCGGAGAGTAACTGCTTCTGAGTGGGTGTCATGCTTGTGGGGGCACGATCCAGGCCAGCAATGCTCTGCTGCTGTAGCTCCTAGCCCAGCCTGCCGGGTGTCTGTGTGCTAGACAGCCCTGGATCAGCAGCCTGTCTACAGCTCCACTCTGGCTACCACCAGCAGGGTGTCCCCAACACACTCCCAGGCCTGAATTTCTCCCAAACTGTGTGTAGTGTCTAGTCCTCACATGGACACTTGGAGAAATAATGGGGTTGGTTGCTCCTTAACAAGACAAATGCACATTACAGCTTGTTAATGTACCTGGGGTAAATACCCCCTTCCTTTCAAACCCAGCACTGAGCTGGTTTATAGTAAACATAAAACAAATGTAATACCAAAATATACTGAGCATAAAGTCAGTTCAAATATCAGGAATGAAGCCAGAAAGTGTCACACACAAAACAAACCAAAATGCACTTTCTACTGACTAAGACTTAACAAGCTACAGACTTTGTTCAAGGCAGCTTTCTTATCAATCGTCCTTCTTCCCAGCCATGGCTGACTTTCCCTCAGCCAGGACCTTCCACAGAGGAACAAGGGGCTGGCTTCCCTTGGCTTGTTGGTGAACGATCTTGGCCTAGGCAGGTTTCTCACCTAGATTCAATATTCAGGAACCTCAGCCCTCCCGCTTAGTTGAAAGGCCCATCTTTCTCAGCTTGCGAGATCTCTGTTCCCTTGTGTCTGGCTAGTGAGGGGTGCCAAAGATGGCTTTGGTCTTTGCTTAGGTCTGCCAAAATTCAATGACCTGGTTTCAATGGGCTTCCCATCCCCCTGTATGTAAATGGACTTCCATTCTTTTGATTCCTCCAGGCAGGTGACTAGATGTGACATTCCCTCCTCTTTGGGAAACACCGTGTCACCCTTTGTGTGTAAAGCCAAATATCCCCAAGTAGCCATGAGTCCGTATGTGACATTATTGACATGAACTGGGACCGTATAGATCATTGTTGCAACCAAGGTCCTGTAGTGGCGCCAAATCTTGTATAAAGGGGGTCAAATAAGGTGTCTCAGACCAGGTTACGGTTGGCTGGTTACGATGATGCTGTCTATCCGCGTGTATCATTTTTGTATTTAAAATTATAAGTATTGGCTCTATACTGTCTGTAGTTCGAACTTGTGCTCTGCTTTTGGGTGACACCCCAGACAAGCTGGTGTCAGCTCTGCCGGGCCTGCTGGATGGCCCATTACCATCAGCTATACGACTGACCCATTGAGAGAAGGCAGACAAGTCTTGGGACTCAGCCAGGTATGCAGGGAGGTGCCTATGGACAGAACTCTGAGGTTTTCCCAGGCCATGTGATGGGCAGCTTGTCTTTGGAACAAAGAAAGACAGACCACATGGCAAGAGAATATAAAAACTGCTGCAGCTCCTCCATCTTGTCTTCAGTCCTGCTTCTTACCTCTGGAGGGACTTTGCTACAAACAGAAGCTCTACACCAGGGGTCTCAAACTCGACCACGAGGGCCACATGAGGACTAATACATTGGCCCGAGGGCCACATCACTGACCACCCCCCTTCACTGCCCTGGCCCCGCCCCCACTCCACCCCTTCCGTGAGGCCCCACCCCTGCCCCCATTCCAACCCCTTCCCTGAAATCCCCACCCCAACTCTGCCCCTCCCTGCCCCCAGGGGATGCAGGAGGGGTGCAGAGTGCGGCAGGGGGCTCAGGGCAGGGGGTCGGGGTACAGGGTGGGGCAGGCTGCTCAGGCAGGGGGTTGGGGTGCAGGAGGAGTGTGGGGTACAGCAGGGGGCTCAGGGCAGGGGGTTGGGGTGCAGGAGGTGTGCGGGGTGCAGCAGGGGGCTCAGGGCAGGGGGTTGTGGTGTGGGGTGCAGCAGGGGGCTCAGGGCAGGGGGTCGGGGTGCAGGAGGGAGCTCAGGGCAGGAGGTTCGGCTGCAGGAGGTGTTTGGGGGGTGGGTCCAGCCCAGCATGCACTGAGGGCAGGGCAGGTTCCCTGCCTGCCTGCCCTGCCCCCGCACCGCTCTGGGAAGCAGCCAGGACCTGGGGGGGCACAGGGGTCTCTGTGTTGCCCTGGCCGCGCCTCCATGTACCTCCCCCGAAGCTCCCATTGGCCGCGGTTCCCCATTCCTGGCCAATGGGAGCTTCGGGGGAGATATCTGGAGGAGTGGCCAGGGCAACACACAGACCCCTGTGCCCCCCCAGGTCCCGGCTGCTTCCTGGAGCGGCATGGGGACAGGGCAGGCAGGCAGGCAGGGAGCCTGCCCTGCCCCTGGTGTGCACTAGGCCAGAGCTGCTCTAGGTAAATGCTGTGGGGGTGGGGGTGCCGCGGGGAGCTGGCGGGCCGCAGAAAATAACCCCGCAGGCTGCATGCGGCCCACGGGCCACATGTTTGAGACCCCTGTTCTAAACAAAGAAATGATGGCCCATCCCAGCTGGGGATGTTCTCCAGAGACTTGATTTGAACCTGATTTGTATATTGAGCTGGGTCTGGGGCTTGGTCCTTTGGGGTGGACGGAACCTTTTTTCTTTTACTGGGGTGTTGGTTTTCATAACCATCTGTCCCCATATCGAGTGACACTGGTGGTGATACTGGGAAACCGGAGTGTCTAAGGGAATTGCTTGTGTGACTTGTGGTTAGCCAGTGGGGCAAAACTGAAGTCTTCTCTGTTTGGCTGGTTTGGTGTGCCTTGGCGTGCAAAGGAACCCCAGCCTTGGGCTGTAACTGCCCTGCTTTAAGCAATTTGTCCTGAATTGGCCCTCGCAGTTGGGTCCCGCCAGAACCAGCCTCATTACACCGTATATAGCACTGAGAGAAACATTTGATGCTGATATTTATCGAGTGTGTCATAGGCTGCCAGAACACACTTCACTCGTCATGCTTTTATAATACAGTCATGTTGAGTACAATCAGCTGAGTCAATTGCTCGTCACTATAGAGCAGTAAACCTTTGCAATGTAAAAACCCAGACCAAACTTCTCGCTCTCACTGGAGTGTAGCTGTCATGCTGACCCCTCCCCCACGTGATAGCTTTGTTTACCTAATATGTGAATGGATCTTCATTGTCTCTGCCTGATGAGCGCATTGGTCAGGGAAGGAAATACACATGCTTTTGTCTAGGGCACAGTTGTTTAGCCACTTCCCCTGACCTGCCTGGTTTAAACACACTTTAGTCATAATTCCAGCATCTAGCCCCAACTCTTAATAGCCCCAAGTACATACATCATGCAAGGACAGTAAGGATCGGTGAGCTATTAGTCTTCCAGTGGCACATTACAGGACACCTGTTAGATACAGATTGTGACATCGGTGAATTGGGGCAGGATGAGCTGGTCAAGCCAGCTGAATCTCACCACCTGATATCAGTGAGCCTCTGGCACTTCAGTACTGTTATGTTCCGGGTGGGGAAGAAGCCAGCTGGATGAAAGGCGGGAATCACTGCTGCCAGATACTCCTACAGAAATCACAGAAAGTGCGAGCACTTTTGCTTCTGAGTACTGCCCTTGTTCATCTCTGGCACCTGCAGCCCCAGCCTGACTCGTCTCTTTCCTTGCAGATGGTTGTCGGAGGAAGGGTACAAGAACCACGGACTCCTGTGAATTTAACATAGTTTAAGTTAGACACCAGTTGTGTTTTATCTTTATTTTTCTTGTAACCATGTCTGCCTCTTATGCCTCATTACTTTGACCCACTTAAAATCTCTCTCTTTCTAGTTAATAAACTTGTTTTATTGTTTTATCTAACCCAGTGTGTTTGAATTGAAGTGGCTGGGAAACTCCATTTGGGTAACAAGATGTGTGCATATCATTTCTAGTAATCAAACAGACTCTGTACAAGCTTGTATTGTCCAGGGGAGGGCTGGGCAGTACAGGACACACATTTTGGGGGGAAATGTAGGACTGGGGTCACCCTGCAGCATAACCCAGGTGGGTAGGAGCCAAGGGGTGGCGGGCTGGCTGCAGCACACCCAGACATAGCTGGGAGTGACTTACATGCTAGAGGCTGTTTGTGAGCAGTCGAGGCCGGAGGCCACAGCAGCCAGGGCACCTGGGTTAGAGGGCCGGGCTGACACAGCTACTCATTGGTCTGGATTGTTGATGGTATGTCACACCGCACCACAGAGCTCTTCTGTTGCTGGACGCTGTGCTGAGAAAGGGGATGGGGCGATCTAGGAGGGGGGGAAGGCGAGGAACGGGGCAGTGAGAGCTGCCCACCATGTCCGTAGAGTAGCAGTTACCGTGTCTACCTCATGTGCAAAAGGTCCTGCCCAAGCACTGTAGCTGGCCCTGATCACCTCTGACCCTTTCATCTCATGGAGCATCTCTGTCACTGGCTGATGTAAGGCAGGCTGCTGGGTAGCTGTTTCTGACACCATGCCTTGATCCCTAGTGTGACTTGGTGTCAGTACAGACACCAGCTAGGCCCCATCCTTGTGCTTTATCAGTTAGGACATTGAGCCATAAGCACTGGAGGCATCAGTCACTCAAATAAGTAATGCCATTTTTGAGAGAGACTGTGACTTCCCCTCCCCTTTTGCCCATTCAGACCTTCCTGAATAGGTTACAACTGCTGCTTTGCGGGGGGGAGGGTAAAGGACGCGAAATACACTCCAAAAGGCTGGTTTTGCAATGGTTCCAGCATTTACTGTCAACAGTCAAACTAGACATTTTTAAAAAAATATTCCCCCTTTCCAGTTTGCAATGCAAACATTGCAGCACTGTGCGAGCCCCTAGACCATGCCTAAAAGCTGACTAGTCTGTTTTCACTGGGGAGGCCAAGAGAAATGGAACAAGGGAATTAACAGCCTCACTAGTAAAAAATGAAACCAATTGTTAAATGTTTCCTTCTAATAATGGAAGATGTCAACAATGGCGATCGGGGAACTTGCATTATTTGCCTATATTAGGTGTTAGGTGACATAATTCCATTGACTGCAACTGAGCCAATCCTGAATGATGCCTGTGCAATGGGGAGCAGGATTGGCCTGGTCTTTTTGAACCTGAGATGGTCTCTTTAAACTGTTGTACAGTTAACAACAGGTATTTCTAGCCACAGTTACATTATGGACTTATTCCAACAGCTTCTGCTGCCCAGCAGATGGCACCATGGAGCTCCAAACGCCACCCAAAGCGAGAGCTAGGAAATCCCCCGTCCCCAGCCCAGCCCCGCGGCACAGGTCCCAATGAGTTGTGGGCTCTGCAAAGGCCTAGGCTGGTGCCCAGGTAAACAGCGTGGCTGGCAGAGCCCAGCCTAGTCAGGGATGTGCTAGGGCGTAAAGCAGCCACACACAAGCTAGGCGCATGTCTCCTGGGCTTTGCCTTGGCCAGCCCCAGAGACCCACATTGCACAGCTGAAATGGGGCCTGGCTTCCCACAGCGAATCGGGAGAAGCTACTGGGGCAGTGCGGCCAGTGGGGTATGAGGTGCACAGGCAAACCCCTACACAGGCCGGGGGCAGCATGGCCCCCGGGGCCGCAGCTGGCAGGCCCAGTTGTAGGAAAGAGATCAGAATGGAGTCCGCTGGGAGGCCAGGGCTATGCCAAACTAGGTCCCTTCTGAAACCTGAGACCCTCTTTCTCCTGCAGTGGCCAGGCACCGGCCTGGGGCTCCGAGAGTGCTGCGCTACTCCTGGCTCTGCCGTTGACTCGCCGTGGTTCCCATCTGTACAACGGGGACGATGCTACTGACCCACCTGCCCAGTGGGCTAAGCAGGTCCAGTCATTTATGCCAGTAAAGTGCTTTGAGATCCTCTGATGGGAGGAACTAGAGATGGGCGTACTATTGTCCCTTGTGTGGGACCCTGCGTCTGTCACCTGCAGTTTGGAGCCCCCAGCTCTAGAGGGGCCGGTGTTACAGCACATGGCAGCTTCCAGTGCTGTGCATATGAAAGGGGACTGTTGGCCCCTTGCTAAAAAGTGGGGGGGTTTGGTTGCTAGCTCACAGTACCAAAAGAAAGGGGAAGGGTCGATGGGAAATCAGGACCCGAAGACTGACAGTCCCCAGGGCGATAGGGAGAGGCCAATGCTCCAGGTCAGCCTGATTGACAGGGCAGGCAGGCTAATGAGGAAGTCAGGAGGCCAGGGGGGTCTCATCCTCTGTGTGAGCTATTGCCTGGGTCAGACAGAGTGGGGCTGAGCTAATGTAAGCGGGGGAATAGTCCCGCTATTGTGGGGAACTTTCCTGGCTTCTGCACGACCCCGGTGAAGTGGGCTAGCGAAAGGATCTGAGTCCTCGCTCCCACTTCCTTTACCCAGTGGCCTCCCTGCCCTTGAGGGCTCCCCTTCCACTCTCCTGTCTGGCAGAGTCCTCGTAACCCCAACAAGGCTGGGCCCAGGATTCCTGGGGGGCTCGACCCCCAACCCTGCTGTGGTCACCTAGGACAGGGGCTAGGGTGTCCCCACCCCAGGGTACTCTCTCTGCACTCGGCACTTCTCTGACCCACTGCTTTTCTGGCTGCTCTGGTTGCTGCAGCTCCGCTCCCAGGACAGGGTCTGCTCTCTCTGGGCTGCTTCTCCGGTCCTTCTGGATCTGGCCCAGCTCTGCTCCCCAGCTCAGCTCGGGCCCCTGCTTTCTCCTTAGCTCGGCCCCCACTCTGTCTGACCCAGGCAAATCCAGCTCACACAGAGGACGGGGCCTCCTGACTCCCTGATTAGCCTGCTCGCCCTGTCATTCATCCTGACCTGGAGCATTGGCCTCTCCCCATTGTTCCTGGGGACTATCAGTCTCAGGGTCCTGATTCCCCATCGACCCTTCCCCTTTTTAGTACTGGGAGCTAGCAACTAAAACACCCCCACTGAATGTTAGTAAGGGGGCAACAGTCCCCTTACACTAAGGAGAGAGCAGGGGCCCGAGCTGAGCTGGGGAGCAGAGCTGTGCTGGCCAGAGGGGCCAGAGCAGCAGCCCAGGGAGCGGATCTGTGCTGGGAGCAGAGTCACAGAAGCAGCCCAGGGAGCAGACGTGTGCTGGGAGCAGGGCTGCAGCAACCAGAGCCAGAGGGGCCAGAGCAGCAGCCCAGGGAGCTGGAGGCAGGGCAGCAGCAGCACTGAGGCAGAGTGGTGGAGCTCGGGCTGGGGCTGGAGCTGTCCGGAGCCAGGTGCGGTGAGCAGCTGGGGAGAGCGAGGGGGACGCTGGGCAGCGGGCCCAGCACAGGCCAGACTTGGGGGATCAGAACCCTGACGGGGCGGGGGCGATGCCGAGAAGCAGGGCCCTGCCACCTAAAGCCTGAGGGTGTGTGGCCACCACCAGAGCAAGGGTCCGACCCGCAGCATCCCTGCAGCACAGCCAGGGCCGGAGAAGGGGCCTGGGACGTGTGAGGAACAGACTGAACTGCCCTGACATCCCAGAGATGCTGGTTGTGACGTCCCCGGGCCGCAGAGCTGAGTGATGGGTTTTTCTTTCACCTTTGCCATTTTCTCCTTATTTTTTAATTAGTTGCTGTTAATAAATTCTATTTGCTTTGAACTGTATGTAATGATCAGTGGGTCAGGGAAGTGTCCAGCAGAGAGAGCATCCCGGGGTGGGGACACCCTAGCCCCTGTTGTAAGTGATCACGACAAGGTTGGGGGTTGAGCCCCCCAGGAATCCTGGGCCCAGCCGTATTGGGGGTTACGAGGTCTCTGCCAGACAGGAGAGTGGAAGGGGAGCCCTCGAGTCAGGCAGGTCTCTGGGTAAAGGAAGTGGAAGCGAGGACTCAGATCCTTTCGCTAGCCCACTTCACCAGGGTCATGTATGAGCCAGGAAAGTTCCCCACAAGAGCGGGCCCATTCCCCCACTTACACGTACAAGAGCTGGATCAAGCAGAAAGCGCCCCAGCCTGGCAGTGGGCAGCAGCACCGCACTGGCTAACTCTTGCTCTGCTACAGGGGTCTGATTCTCTCGCTGCAGATTCCTGTATTGCCCCAAATAAAGGAACCTGGAGCAAAGCAACCAAAACCCCACAATGGACTGAGCCGTCTACCTAGAGTTGCCTGCAGCGGGGGTTAGAGCAGCAGGGTTGTGGCTTTTTGAACCCAGTGCTCAGGTGCCAGTTTATGAAGACTGGCGAGAGGGTTCTAGGCCTGATCATGCCCAAAGCGCTCTCACTCAAGGCACAGTATTGCACACTCATGTGATCCGAGTGTAAGTCTCACACCATTGATTTTTTTTTAACCCCTCAGCCCCTGGAGTCCTGTGGTTACCTGAGAAGTCTCTACTTTCATTAGTAGCAAGGTACCTTTCTAACCCTCCCAGGTGCAGAGAAAACCAGAAAACATCAACCTTAGGGGTTCAAAACTCAGAAGGCAAATCAAAAGCACCTAATTATTTTTAAAACTCTCCTGGTTTTTAAGCCAATCCTGTGATTTTGGGGGGGCTGATGACAATACTGCCACGGTTCTCAAACTGGGTCAGGAGCCCAAAGTGGGTCACAATCTGGTTTTAATGGGGTCACCAGGGCTGGCGTTAGACTTGCTGGGGCCTGGGACTGAAGCCAGAGGGCTTCAGCTCTGCGTGGTGGGGCTCAGGTTACAGGCCTCCTGACTGGGGCTGAAGCCCTTGGGCCACCTTACCTGGGGTATGGGGCTCAGGTGGGCTCAGGCTTCAGTCCCTCATCCTGGGGTCGTGTAGTAATTTTTGTTGTCAGAAGGGGGTCACGGTGCAATGAAGTTTGAGAACCCCTGCAATACTGAATGCCTTGTTATTAAACCCTCATGCATCAACTGCTTCCATCTCTCTCTTTAGGAGTGGGGAATTTAATTCAATCTCAGGGGCAGGAAGTGAAACTGACTAGCAATGGGCCAGGCTAGTCTTGTGCCCTGGGTGTGAAGGAAAGGCTGCCTAAGGGTCGTCTGTGTCTCTGTCGGCAGTGCCGCTCTTCCTGGAGCCAGGCCGCTCCCTGTCAGTCAATAAACTGTGCCACGTGCTGGAGGAGATGCCCTGTCCTTGGCTGGCCTGAAGCAAAGTGCTCTGTGTTATATAAAGGGTTCAGAGGAGCAGCCGTGTTAGTCTGTACTCGCAAAAAGAACAGGGGTACTTGTGGCACCTTAGAGACTGACAAATTTATTTGAGCATGAGCTTTTGTGAGCTTTTTTGCATCCGATGAAGTGAGCTATAGCTCACGAAAGCTTATGTTCAAATAAATTTGTTAGTCTCTCAGGTGCCACAATCCTCCTGTTCTTTGTGTATTATATAAGGAGACCTCTGTGGGCTGGTTTCTGTGCTCTCTGCACACAGGAGCAGCTTTGTGTGAGGGGTGCAGGAATGTGTTGGGTCAGACTGGTGTGAGCAGGGCTGCTAACCAGGCTGTCTGGGGGGAGACCGAGCCCCAGGGAGCCGCACAGGCAGAGAATGGGTGGCGTGTGCACAGGAGGAGGGGGCTGCATGGGGTGGAGTGTCACAGTGATTTTGGATTCTCCCTCCCGCCCTCTGTCCTGAGCCCTTTCTCACCCCATCACCCTGGACCTGCCAGGAGCTCTACCCGCCCCAGAGTGTGAAGGGTGCCCCCCTTCCAGCCTGTGAGGTGGGGGAGGGGGGGCTGTCCCCTCCACAGCATTGTGGAATTTCCCCTAAGTCTGCACATCACTCCCAGCCTCCTGGCTGAGCCCGTTCTGAGCAGGGCTCTGTTGTGATTCCAGGGGCTGTCTGGGGTGCCCTGCGTCCTCCCCAAAGGCGAGTGATGCAAAGGGCAAGGTCAGTGTGGGAGCAGTGCGCCTGCCACACTGCTGGGAAATATACTTTGCAGGCAAGGCGGTCACTGGTTTCCATAGATCTCTGCAGCCAGGTGCCCTGATCTGCAGCTGGGCACTGGACGGCTCTGGGCCTGGCAGGCCTGAGAACAGAGCCTGGCTTTCCTGCTGACCTGTTCATAAAGGAGCAAAACAGGAGTGGCACACTCTGCAGGCAATGCTGGACTGCGGCCCCAGATACCACGCTCTCGGCTAGCATGACCAAGTAGTCAGTTCTTACCCTTCAGAGCCCCAGGCGTTTGCCAGCAGGGGGTGTCGGCCCTTGCTCCATGTTCAGTGTTGCCCCCCTGGCATGGGGCATTATTTGGGCAGAAGGGCAGTCCGCTGCCTCTAAGCATCAGCCCCAGGCAGAGGAAAGCTAGGGCACCTGGCTCTCGCCAGTGGTTATCATTGGGTAACGCTGCATCAGGGAACAGCGGGGGTTCCACTGTGCCCACCCCCAAACACCAGCTTGATCCACTCATTGGGTTTCACCCTCCCCCCAGCTCTGGGCTCCCCCTGGCGTCGGAGGCCCTGCAGCAGCCTCCTGCCTGTGTGCTTTCAAGACACGTGTGAAACCGCTGTGGGTGGTGCTTAGTAGCGCTGTGGCTTTAAGCGTTCAAGCACTTGGCTCCTGCCAGGGAGCTGGGCTCTTGCCGAGGGAGGCCTGGCTGAGCTGTACCAGAGCCCTGGGCACAGAGGGGTGTGTATGTGTTTGTTCCGGCCCAGCATGGGATTTGGCTTTCTCAGGCTAGGACCTCGGGCATGTGGCCTCCTGTATTAAGCATAGGGCTTAATAGGAGCCCACTAGTAGGGTGACCAGACAGCAAGTGTGAAAAATCAGGACAGGGCATGGGGGGTTATAGGCGCCTATATAAGACAAAGCCTCAAATATCGGGACTGTCCCTATAAAATAGGGACATTTGGTCATCCTAGCTGCTATCATCATCATCCTAGCATCATCACTGAGTCTTTGGGGAAGTCACTCCCCCCATGTGCCTGTGGCTCAGTTTCCCCGCCCTTCAGTCACTGTCCTGTCTTGGGTCCCAGTGGGATCTCTGTGGGCAGAAGCATGCTCTAACTCTGCCTCCTGTGGGGCTGCTGGCCCACTAAGCTGGAGACTCTGTCTTCCTGACACCCCCAAAAGAAATATTGCAGAGACAGGGATGTTGGGGTGGGGAGAAAACCTCTCTGGAAGGGAGTCATCTGAGGCAAATGCATTTGGCCATGGGGGCTGGCAGGGCCAGAGTGCCATGCTGCTCCTCTGCCTTGCCCAAGGCCCAGCTTCCCAGCAGGGTAACATCTCTGCTGCCCACCCTGACTGGGCAGGCCTCACCTGTGCCCAGCGGGCCCTGGCACAGTGCAGAGTTGGGCTGCCCACTCCTCTTCCACGGACAGTTACACACAACAGCAAGGGCCAAGCCAGGCGGGTTCCTCCTTTGGGCCCTTCCTGGTGCTGGTGCCTGGCTGGGGGACTGCCCTACATCCAGGGGGTTGTAGAGGGACTCCTGGGCAGTGTTTCAAGCACCTGAGTGCCTGCTGCCAGGAGCAGTGTTCCTGTTTGGAGGGGAATTGGCCATTTTCCAGTGGGACCTGGCCCCCTGCAGTCTCCAGCTCAATGGGGAGGCAGGCAGAGTGTGGGGACCCAGCCGCCCCTTGCTGCCCCTGGGATCCCAAAGGGGCTGTGCTGATAGACCCATTGCTGTGTTCCCAGCCCACCTGAGCTCACCCCGGGGTGCAGCCTCCCAGAGGCACCATTTAAAAAAAAGAAATGGGGAGGTGGGGTGCAACTTTAACCGTGATTCCAGGGGCTACTTAGACACTTGAAAACTCTGGTGTTTTGGCAGATAACTTAGCAATTAGCTGACAGGAGCCCTGGATCTAATTCCTATCAAAAAGAAAGAAAAGTAAATAACTATTAGCCCCACTCAGCTCTAATATTAACATATTCTGACATCTTGTGGCAAGTCACTTACGGGACGCTGGTTGGGTTTAAAATTGTAATGTATTTTCTTACTTTGTTACTAATTCTGCACAGAGAGAGAGAGAGAGAGAGAGAGAGCCCACATCAGGACTCCTGGGTTCTATCTCAGCTCTGGGAGGAGAGTGGGGGTCTAGTGGATTACAGCGGGGGGCAGATACATCTGGGTTCTATATAAGAACATAAGAACAGCCATACTGGGTCAGACCAAAGGTCCATCTAGCTCGGTTTCCTGTCTTTTGACCGTGGCCAATGCTGAGTGCTTCAGAGGGAATGAACAGAACAGGAATCATCAAGTGATCCATCCCCTGTCGCCCATTCCCAGCTTCTGGCAAACAGGACACCATTCCTGCCCATCCTGGCTAATAGCCATTGATGGACCTGTCCTCCATGAACTTATCTAGTTCTTTTTTGAACCCTGTTATAGTTTTAGCCTTTACAACATCCTCTGGCAAGGAGTTCCACAGGTTGACTGTGACGAAATATTTTGTTTGTTGTAAATCTGCTGCCTGTTAGTTTCATTGGGTGACCCCTAGTGCTTGTGTTACGGGAAGGAGTAAATAACACTTCCTTATTTACTTTCTCCACACCAGTCATGATTTTATAGACCTCTATCATATCCCCCCTTAGTCATCTCTTTTCCAAGCTGAACAGTCCCAGTCTTATTAATCTCTCCTCATATGGAAGCCATTCCATACCCCTAATCATTTTTGTTGCCCTTTTCTGAACCTTTTTCAATTCCAATATATCTTTTTAGAGGTGGGACGACCACATCTGCACGCAGTATTCAGGATGTGGGCGTGTATAGAGGCAATAGGATGTTTTCTGCCTTATTATCTCTCCCTTTCTTAATGATTCCCGACATTCTGTTCACTTTTTTGACTGCGCTGCACAGAACTAGCCACCATGACGCCAAGGTCTCTTTCTTGAGTGGGAACAGCTAATGCAGACCCCATCATTGTATACGTATAGTTGGGATGATGTTCTCCAATGTGTATCACTTTGCATTTATCAACATGGAATTTCATCTGCCATTTTGTTGCCCAGTCACCCAGTTTTGTGAGATCCTTTTGTAGCTCTTCACAGTCTGCCTGGGACTTGACTATCTTGAGTAGTTTTATATCTTCTGCAAACTTTGCCACCTCCCTGTCTACCTCTTTCTCCAGATCATTTATGAATATGTTGAACAGCACTGGTCCCAGAACAGACCCCCTAGGGGACCCCATTTACTTTTCTCCCTTCTCACCATTTATTCCTACCCTTTGTTTCCTGTCTTTTAACTGGAGTGCCTGGCAGTGCTTTCAGGATCATCTAATGAGCCTTAATTTAATATAATGACAAGCCTTTTGTTATCTTAATCACCCAGCCTCTGTGTATAAACAAACTCCCTGCCCCAAGGGGGAAGCCAGGGAGCAGCACAGAACTCATCACATATCACACTTGAGCTGTGTGGCAGTTTTGAGCTCTCTGGGGCTAGGGCGTGCGAGGTGAGCAGACCTCCAGTCGGAAATTCAGGTGTGGGGAGGGTTGCCAACTTTCTAATCACACAAAACAGAACCCAGGGGGGTGTCTCTGGAAGAGGCTCCTTGTCCATGGTCCCTGGGCTCTCTGGAGCTGTCAGGGTCCGGGTACCGGGGTGGAAGTGGGTTGAAAGAGGCTGTGTGGGGAGATGTGGAACTGGGGAGGGCTGACAGCAGCCTGCTCCCTCCTGCTCCTGAGCCAGGCTCGCAGCCCTACACCCTGCCCCACAAGGCTCCAGGCCAGCTCCGTGGGGTGAGTCTGGGAATGTAGCAGGACCCCCCAACCCTCTTTAGGTGCTTTCTGATCAGACAGTAACTACAAGGGGTCCCCCCAGGGCCTCCTGATGCGTTGGGGCAGTGGGTTAGGGTGTCTCAGGGAACACACACGCACACGCGCCCAGCCCCTCAGGGCAGGGCATGCGCCCACCCCCCTCGGCCACGGCTCACCCCCCAGCCCCTCCTGCCCTGGCTCTGCAGAGGCCATGGCCTGGGCAGTCAGCTAGCCCTGGCCCAACTGTTAGCGCAGGGCCTGCCAGGCAGTGTGGGTGCAGCCATGAAGGGCAGCATGGGCCCCTGGCACCTTGGGCTAGCGGCCCCTTTGCCAGGCCCTCACGTGGTAGCATCAGCCCCAGTTTGCAGGTGGGCAGTCAAGGCCCGGTCGGCCTGGCCTGGAAGCACACAGCCAGCTCACGCTGAGGGGCGGGGGGCGTGATCAGAGCAGGTGGGCGCCGAGGTGGGTCTTGGGCACTACCCTGTCGATGGGCAGCAGTGCGGGGGCCTTGGGGCTGGAGTCAGCCAGCCCACAGGGGAGGAGGGCAGAGCGTGCCACACCAATCTGCTGCTGGCTCACTAGGAGTTCTGGGTCCTGTGCCGGCGATGGGGAGCAATGAGCGGAGAGGGCTCCTGCTGGAGACGTTACCGGTTTATTTGCTGTTACTACGTATGAGAAGTCAAATCCCCAGTTGGCAGGTCCTGCTCTTCTGCCCTGGGTGGGCTCACTGTGCTGCTGCTGCCCTAGGCAGATGCAGCGTCTAAGCCTAGGGCGCATACGAGAGCAGGGGAATGCAAGCTGGAGGGGCAGCCGGGACGTGCAGCTGGCAGCTGACACGGGACACCCTGGGGGCTCGTGCCCATGCTGGCTGTGTCCATGTCAGCTGGCCAGTGCCACCGCAGGCTGGGGAGCAGCTAAGCTACTCAGGGAGCCACCCTTGACCCTGCAGTCCTAGGCACTGGCCATTGCGATTTCTCTGCCATCCACAGCCAGCCCCAGTGAGGCCGTGACATGCTATACAGGCAGGACACAAGGGGTGAGGTCTTTGCCAGGCGAAGAATGGGGGTCTCCAAAGAGGCAGCTCCCCCAGACGTTTGCTAGAAGCCAGCAGGGGTGCCCCAGACGGCTAGCTTGGCTGGATGCCCTGGAAGCCCCATCTCAGCTCTGAGGCGGGCATCTCTGCTCGAATGCGTGAGGCCAGCAGCTTGGGGGGGCTCAGAACTCGTACTGAGAGATGAAGGCCGTGACCCTGAAGATGTGCTTCCCAAGAAGAACCTTCCGGGCGAGTTTGCTCATTTCCAGCTCCACCTCCAAGGTGGCCGGCCCCACCACCGGGCTGGTGAGGATCAGCTCGCCACTGTGCCGGTCGGAGCGCTGCACGGCGAAGACGCCCTGGCCCCTGCCACCCACAATGGCGAAGCGCAGGCTGTCACCCACCAGGTGGGTGGTGGACATCTTGAAGAGCACCCTGGGCACGGTGCGGTTGGATTGGAGTGGCAGGTAGTGGAAGGAGATGGAGTTGGCGGCCAACCGGCAGGCTCTGCTGTTCATGGGGCATGGGTTGCGCTCACACTGACTGGGGGGAGACAGAATCATAGAAGTGTAGGACTGGAAGGGACCTCGAGAGGTCATCTAGTCCAGTCCCCTGCCCTCCTAGCAGGATTGAGTATTATCTAGACAATCTCTGACAGGTGTTTGTCTAACCTGGTCTTAAAAATCTCCGCAACCTCCCTAGGCAATTTATTCCAGGGCTTAACCACCCTGACAGTTTTTCCTAATGTCCAACCTAAACCTCCCTTGCTACAATTTAAGCCAATTGCTACTTGTCCTGTCCTCAGAGGTTAAGAACAATTTTTCTCCCTCCTTGTAACAACCTTTTATGTACTTGACAACTAAACAACCCCAGTTTTTTCAATCTTCCCTCGTAGTCATGTTTCCTAGACCTTTAATCATTTTTATTGCTCTTCTCTGGACTTTCTCCAATTTCTCCACATCTTTCCTGAAATGTGGCACCCAGAACCAGACACAATACTCCAGTTGAGGCCTAATCAGTGCATAGTAGAGCGGAAGAATTACTTCTTGTGTCTTGCTTACAACACTCCTGTAACACTTACAACAAACCCAGAATGATGTTTGCTTTTTTTGCAACAGAGTTGCACTGTTGATTCATATTTAGCTTATGGTCCACTATGACCCCCAGATTCCTTTCTGCAGTACTCCTTCCTAGGCAGTAATTTCCCACTTTGTATCTGTGCAACTGATTGTTCCTTCCTAAGTGAAGTACTTTGCATTTGTCCTTATTGAATTTCATCCTATTTACTTCAGACCATTTCTCCAGTTTGTCCAGATCATTTTGAATTTTAATCCTATCCTCCAAAGCACTTGCCACCCTTCCCAGCTTTGTATCGTCCACAAACTTCATAAGTGTGCTCTCTATGCCATTATCTAAATCATTGATGAAGATATTGAACAGAACCAGAACCAATCCTTGCGGGATCCCACCCGTTACGCCCTTCCAGCATGACTGAACTACTGATAACTACTCTCTGGGAACGATTTTCCAAGCAGTTTTGCACCCACCTTATAGTAGCTCCATCTAGGCTGCATTTCCCTAGTTTGTTTATGAGAAGATCATGCAAGACAGTATCAGAAGCCTTACTAAAGTCAAGATATACCACGTCTACCGCTTCCCCCCATCCACAAGGCTTGTTACCCTGTCACAGAAAGCTGCCCGGTTGGTTTGACAGGATTTGTTCTTGACAAATCCATGCTGACTGTTACTTATCACCTTATTATCTTCTAAATGTTTGCAAATCAATTGCTTAATTCTTTGCTCCACTATCTTTTCGGGTACAGAAGTTTAGCTGACTGGTCTGTAATTCCCCGGCTTGTCCTTATTTCCCTTTCTATAGCTGGGCACTAGATTTGCCCTTTTCCAGTCTTCTGGAATCTCTCCCGTCTTCCATGAATTTTCAAAGATAATCGCTAATGGCTCAGACATCTCCTCAGTCAGCCCCTTGAGTATTCTAGGATGTATTTCATCAGGCCCTGGTGACTTGAAGACATCTAACTTGTCTAAGTAATTTTTAACTTGTTCTTTCCCTATTTTAGCTTCTGATTCTACCTCATGTTCGCTGGCATTCACTGTGTTAGACATTCCATCACCACCAACCTTCTTGGTGAAAACCAAAACAAAGAAGTCATTAAGCACCTCTGCCATTGCCACCTTTTCTGTTATTGTCTCTCCCCCCCCCCATTGAGTAACGGGCCTACCCTGTCCTTGGTCTTCCTTTTGCTTCTAATGTTTTCTTGTTCCCTTTTATGTCCCTAAATAGTTTCATCTCGTTTTGTGCCTTCGCCTTTCTAATTTTGTCCCTACAGACTTGTGTTATTTGTTTATATTCATCCTTTGTCATTTGACCAAGTTTCCACTTTTTGTAGGACTCTTTTTTGAGTTTCAGACCGTTGACGGTCTCCTGGTTAGGCCAGCGTGGTCTCTGGCCAGACTTCCTGTGTTTCCTACGCAGGGGGATAGTTTGCTCTTGTGCTCTTAATCATGTCTCTGAAAAACTGCCAACTGTCAGCTTTTGTTGATAGCACCTATCCAAGGGGCTTGCAGGGACTCGGCACTCCTCCCAGCCTTGGTGCCGCAGGGGAGCCGTGGGCTGCCGGCCTGCACGCATGGAAACACTTACTAGACGGAGGTCTTGACGTAGCTGGTGTTGAGCCTGGGCTGGGGGCACTTGGGGCGCACACACCGGTAGCCCCCAAAGACATTGACGCAGAGCTCGCCGTGGCTGCAGTTGTGCTGATTGTCGGTGCATTCGTCCACATCTGGCAGAGCAAACAAAATCCCCCAGATCCTGGTGTGAATGCAACTGGTTCCCTTCCACGGTGGGGCCAGGGCCTCACCCTTCCCCGGCCTACCCAGCTGTGGTCACACACCCTGCCAGTGTCATTTAACCCCCGGGTGCTGAGCCGGTGTCTGCCACAGGGGCAAAGATGGGGGCCAGCGGACATTTGCCTCTTCAGGATTAGGTTGGTGCCAAGGCAAGGGGTGCCCAGATACCCATGGAGCCCTGGGTCCCAGGGGGCACAGGTAACACTAGGCCTGGGTATCCTAGGGGGCTTTGGCAGCAGCCTGGCACTCAGGCAGAGGGGCAGAGCTGATCCCGGGCCCATGGGTACTGAGGGGGCTTTAGAGTGGGATGATGCCACAGAAGGGTCCAGACCCATGCCCATGGGCACCCAAAGGGGCTTCAGCTCGCCACGTGGCTGAGCTGAGTGCACAGGCGGGCTCTGGGCAGGGGCAGGGCTGCACAGGAGCTCAGAGCTGGGTTCCATTTGCAAGCTGTGATGCGGTGACCCCGCAGGGCATGAGGCCTCTCTCCCCTCCCCTGATGCAGGTGCTGCTCACCGGTGCACGTGTTCTGGTCAGCATGGAGCAGATAGCCCTGGGGGCAGACACAGCGGTAGGAGCCGGGCACGTTGACACAATCGTGCACGCAGAGGCGGGTCTGCCAGCTGGCTTGGAAGAGCTGGCACTCGTCAACATCTGGCCATGGAATAGACAGTGGAGATTCTGGGGAGTGGGGGTTCAGGAAGAGTGTGACACCCAGACCACCCCCCAACCTTGGGCCTTCACAGCCTGGCCGGTGCTGGAAACCCCCCAGCCTCCACCCCACAATGGGTGGTCCAGGGTACCCCAGTGCCATGCAAGAGCCTCCCCTTGGGTTCCCTGGCTGGTGCTGGCCACTCCTTCATGGCTCACCCCCTGGGCCCCGGGGTGCTGACGCTGGGCGGGTCCCTTGTTGGGAGGGGCAGGGGCAAAGCCAGTGCAGGGCGCTGCTGGGGCGGCCTCGGTGGGGCTGGGCCTGCAGGGGGTTAGACGCCGCCCCAGCCCGGTTCGCAGAGAGTGGCGAGGGAGCCATGGTACCTTGGCACACGCCGCCGGCCCGCAGCTGGAAGCCAGGGTCACAGGTGCAGTGGTGCGAGCGCGGGCGGGCGTCTGTGCAGCGGGGCTGGCGACTGAAGGACGAGGTGCTCAGCGTCCCCCAGGCTGCAGCGGCAGGGGGAGGCAGCTGTTAGCTCCCCTGGTCGGCGGCAGGCGGAGCCCGGCCTGGGGCATGGCATGAGCTCGCTCATGTGCTCGGGGCGTCCCACAGCCCTGGGCACTGTGTGGGAGCTGCTCCCGAGGCAGGTGGCCTCCCACCTCCTGCACCACCCTGCCGTGGCTTGGGCAGGGAGCGGAGGGGTTGGCTGGGGGCATGGGAGTTTGGGGTGGTGGTCAGAGGGTGGGGGTGTAGATAGGGGTCGGGGTAGAAACAGGGGGTTGAATGGGGGCAGGGGTCCTGGGGGGGGCAGTCAGGAATGGAGGGGAGGGGGGTTGGTTGGGGCGGTGGGGGTGTGTGGATGGGGCGGGGTCCCGGGGGGGCCCATCAGGGAACAGGGCGGGTTGGATGGGGCAGGAGTCCGGGGGGGGGGGTGCGGATAGGAGGTGGGAGCTGGGCCATGACCCCCTCCCCCAACCAGCCCTCCATACAATTTCCGAAACCCAATGCAGCCCTCAGGCCAAAAAGTTTTCCCGCCCCTGGTCTCGGCGGTGGGAATAAGGGGGTGTGACTTTTGCAGGGGTTACTCCAGCTGCCTGCACGGATGCTATGGCCGCCCCTTCCTAACCTGAGACCCAGGAGGGGGATGCGACCAGGTGACTCTTGGCCCGGGAAGCGAGACACAGGCCGGAGGAGAAGCAATGGGCAGGGCAGGGACCAGGCTGCGGGCAGCGAGTCAGTCTCCGCTGGCTTGGGGCGCCGGGGGCGGGCCAGAGCCCTGGCTCAGGGCTCCCCTCCCCCCAAAATGGACTTGGCTGAAAGTCACTGATTTCAGTGCTAGCAAGTTCTGTCCTACGCTGTGGTCCTGTCGACTAATAAACCTTCTGTGTTACCGGCTGGCTGAGAGTCCTGTCTGACTGCGGAGCTGGGGGGCAGGGCCCTCTGGCTCCCCCACGAGCCCCACCCGGGCGGACTCGCTACGGGAAGCACATGGTGGGGCAGGGGATGCTGAAGGCTCCGAGGTCAGACCCAGGAAGGTGGAAGCTGTGGAAGCTTCTTGCCCTGGCGACAGCCTGCTCAGAGCGAGGAGGCTCCCCCAGAGTCCTGCCTGGCTTCGTAGGGAGCAGCTCCAGAGCATCGCCCCGGGGACCCGTGACACCTGCACGCACACGCAGCTCTGCCCTGCACCATGCACCCCCCTCCCCCCCACACCCCCACACCCCTTTTCCCTGCACCCCCACACCCCCACACACCCCTTCCCTGCACCCCCACGCCCACACACACACACACACCCCTTTTCCCTGCACCCCCCCACACACCCCTTTTCCCTGCACCCCCACGCCCACACACACACACACACACACCTTTTCCCTGCACCCCCCCCACACACCCCTTTTCCCTGCACCCCCACGCCCACACACACACACACACACCCCTTTTCCCTGCACCCCCCCACACACCCCTTTTCCCTGCACCCACACACACACCCCTTCCCTGCAGCGTTTGCACACACAGACACACCCCTTCCCTGCATCAAACACACACACACACACCCTTCCCTGCACCGTGCACACCCCCCTCCCTTCTCCGCATCGCAGACGTGCGCACACACGACTGATCCTCTCTGCAGATGCCCCTTCCGCAGTTGAGGGGTGCGAGGGGCCGGGGCCTGGTCTGTACCTACAGGAGGAGCTGGGGGTCTGGCAGTTACTGCCGGACCAGCTGCCGGGGCACAAGCAGGAGAACCGCCGCACGTCCTCCACACAGGTCCCGCCGTTGGCACAAGGGCTGCTGGCGCAGTTGCTGATAGCTGTGGGGAGAGGAGAGATGCGGGTTATCGATCACCTGGAACGTGAGGACAACGCTCAAAGAAATCAACTCAGGCACAAACACCGGGATCGCTCAGTGTCACCTTTCACTCCTACTCACCATGCTGCTCAGCTGTCCCACCGGCCGTCCTGCCTCCCCCTCCCCCACCTCCACCCGTCCCGCCTCCCCTCCCCCGCCTCCACCCCTCCTGCCTCCCCTCCCCCACCTCCACCCGTCCTGCCTCCCCCTCCCCCGCCTCCACCCGTCCTGCCTCACCCTCCCCCGCCTCCACCCCTCCTGCCTCCCCTCCCCCGCCTCCACCCGTCCTGCCTCCCCTCCCTCCACCCGTCCTGCCTCCCCTCCCTCCACCCATCCTGCCTCCCCCTCCCCCGCCTCCACCCGTCCCGCCTCCCCCTCCCCCGCCTCCACCCGTCCCGCCTCCCCCTCCCCCGCCTCCACCCGTCCTGCCTCCCCTCCCCCGCCTCCACCCGTCCTGCCTCCCCCTCCCCCGCCTCCACCCGTCCTGCCTCCCCCTCCCCCGCCTCCACCCGTCCTGCCTCCCCCTCCCCCGCCTCCACCCGTCCTGCCTCCCCTCCCCCGCCTCCACCCGTCCTGCCTCCCCCTCCCCCGCCTCCACCCGTCCTGCCTCACCCTCCCCCGCCTCCACCCCTCCTGCCTCCCCTCCCCCGCCTCCACCCGTCCTGCCTCCCCTCCCTCCACCCATCCTGCCTCCCCCTCCCCCGCCTCCACCCGTCCCGCCTCCCCTCCCCCGCCTCCACCCGTCCCGCCTCCCCTCCCCCGCCTCCACCCGTCCCGCCTCCCCCTCCCCCGCCTCCACCCATCCTGCCTCCCCTCCCCCGCCTCCACCCGTCCTGCCTCCCCCTCCCTCTACCCGTCCTGCCTCCCCATCCCCCACCTCCACCCGTCCTGCCTCCCCCTCCCTCCACCCGTCCTGCCTCCCCCTCCCCCGCCTCCACCCGTCCTGCCTCCCCATCCCCCGCCTCCACCCGTCCTGCCTCCCCCTCCCTCCACCCGTCCTGCCTCCCCCTCCCCCGCCTCCACCTGTCCTGCCTCCCCCTCCCCCACATCCACCCGTCCTGCCTCCCCCCCCTCCACCCGTCCTGCCTCCCCCGTCCCCCGCCTCCACCTGTCCTGCCTCCCCCATCCCCCGCCTCCACCCGTCCTGCCTCCCCATCCCCCGCCTCCACCCGTCCTGCCTCCCCTTCCCTCCACCCGTCCTGCCTCCCCCTCCCTCCACCCGTCCTGCCTCCCCCTCCCCCACCCGTCCCGCCTCCCCTCCCCCGCCTCCACCCGTCCTGCCTCCCCCTCCCCCGCCTCCACCCGTCCTGCCTCCCCCATCCCCCACCTCCACCCGTCCTGCCTCCCCCTCCCCCGCCTCTACCCGTCCTGCCTCCCCCCTCCCTCTACCCGTCCTGCCTCCCCCCCACCTGTCCTGCCTCCCCCATCCTCCGCCTCCACCGGTCCTGCCTCCCACCGGGGCAGGTGTGGGGCAGAGGCGGGGCAGAGATTGAAGTGGGTGTGTGGGTGGGGATTTGGGGCAGGCGTGGAATGGAGATTGGGGCAGGCAAGGGGGCAGGGATTGGGGCAGGCATGTGGGTGGGGACTCGGGGTGGATATGGGCATGGGGCGGTGATCAGGGCGCATAGGGGCATGGGGTGGTGATCAGGGCATGGAGCAGGGATCAGGACAGGCGTGGAGCGGAGATCGGGGCAAGAGTGTCTGTGAGGATCGGGGTGGATGGGGTGTGGGGCAGTGATCAGAGCGGGGGGGCAGAGGGAATGGGGCAGGCATGCGGGCGTGGACTTGGGGCGGGGCGGGCGTGTGGGTAGGGACTTGGGGTGGATGGGGCATGGGGCAGTGATCAGGGTGGGGATCGGGGCAGAGGTGGGACAGGGATCAGGGTGCGCGTGTGGGTGGGGACTCGGGGCGGGTGTGGAGCGGAAATCGGGGCGGAGGCGGAGCAGAGATTGGGGCGGGCAGACATCGGGGCGGGCGTGGGGTGGAGATCGGAGCAGGTGGGGATCGGGGCAGGCGAGGGGCAGGGATCGGGGCGGGGGTGGGGCAGGGATCGGGCCGGGCACGGGTTCTGGAACAAAAGGTGCTGGCAGGGGCAGCTCTGCCCAGGCTGGCTGCCGCAGTCCCTAGCCGTGGCTCCGTCCCTTTGCCAGTCCCTGGAGGCCCCGAGGCCCCTCTCCCAGCGTGGTGCTCTGCCCGCCCGTGGCGGCCCCGCAGCCGTACTCACTCTGGCAGAAGGGCTGCTGGCCGCTCCACGTCCGGTCCTGCAGGCAGGTGCGGGACTCGGAGCCCACCAGCCGGAAGCCGGCCTCACACAGGAAGTGCACCTCGTGCCCCGCCGTCGCCTTCTCGCCCAGCTTCCTGCCGTTGAGGGGTGCCGTCAGGTGGGGACAGCTGTCTGGGGAAGGGGAACGGGAACGGGGTTAGGGTTAATCCCCCGTCAGCGCCCTTCCGCATGCTGCAGCAGGGATCAGACACCGCAGGCCGACTCTTGCCCCTTTCCCAGTACATCCCACCCACCCTGGGTGAGCAGAGTCAGCAGAGCCCCATGGCACCAGCTCCACCCAGTTAGATCTGGGTGCTCAGCTAACCCCAGCTGGCCAGCCAGCCCACGGAGAGGTAGGCAGGATCCAACCCAATGATGGCTGCAGCTCACCACGGCCCCTTTGGCCTCAGCCGCCCCGGTCTGGAGAATTCTTTGCCGACCTACCTACATCCCACGGGGCACGACATGTTCACAGCCTCCAGCGATCTACCCATTCCAGGTTGGCCTAATTGTTAGGCGTGGCCCAGGCCTCAAAGCAGGAGGTAGGGATGGAGCTGGCAGCGCAGTAGAGATCCAGAGAGCGAGGGACACCCGTGCCCCAGGTGCAATGCAGGGGTGTGCTGGAGGCAACCTGCTCAGGGCAGCCCCACAAAGCCAATGTCTGCAGTACAGCACCAGGGCACCCAACAGGGTTGCCAACTTTCTAATTGCAGAAAACCGAACACCCTAGCCCCGCCCCTTCCCCAAGGCCCCACCCCACTCAATACATTCCCCCTCCCTTGGTGGCTCACTCTCCCCAACCCTCACTCACTTTCACTGGGCTGGGGCAGAGGATTGGGGTGTGGGAGGGGATAAAGGCTCCGGCTGGGGGTGCAGACTCTGGGGTGGGGCTTGGGATGAGGGGTTTGGAGTGCAGGAGGGGGCTCCAGGCTGGGGCTGAGGGATTCCGAATGCGGGAGGGGGCTGCGGGTTGAGGTAGGTTGGGGTTGGGGTGTGGGAGGGGGTGAAGGCTCTGCGCTGGGGATGAGGGGTTTGGGGTGCAGGAGGGGTCTCCAGGTTGTGGGGTGGGGCCAAGGGATTTGGAGTGCGGGAGGGGGCTGCGGGTTGAGGCAGGGCTTTGGGGTGCAGGAGGGGGTATGGGTTCTGGGCTGGGGGTGTGGGCTGTGGGGTGGGGCCGGGGATGAGGGGCTTGAGGAGGCTCAGGGCAGGGGCAGGGGGTTGGGGCTCAGGCTTACTGTGGGCGGCTCGCAGTCAGCGGTGCAGCGGGTCTAAGGCAGGCTTCCTGCCTGTACTGGCAGTGCGCTGCACCCCGGAAGCAGACAGCAGGTCCGGCTCCTAGGCGGGGTGAGGGGAGGACAGGAGGCTCTGCACGCTGCTCTCGCCCGCAGGCACCGCCCGCCCCAGCACCCACTGGCTGCCGTTCCTGGCCAGTGGGAGTGAGGAGTCTGTTTTTGGGGTGGGGACAGCGCACAGAGCCCCATGGCTCTTTCCCCGCCCCTCCGCCTAGGAGCTGGACCCGCTGGCTGCTTCCAGGGCACATGCGGTGTCAGGACAGGTGGGGACTAGCCTGCCTTAGTCCTGCAGCACCGCCGAGCAGACTCTTAACAGCAGTGCTGACCGGAGATGCCAGGGTCCCTTTTCGACTAGGCATTCCACTCGAAAACCGGCCACCTGGCAACCCTAGCACCCCGTGCCACCCACCAGAGGCGTTTGCACCAGCTCTGCCAGGGGAGATCGGTGCACCATAGCTTGCATTACCATTGCGCTTCGTGGCCTGCTTGTGGACGTTGCTTTGCAGGACCGTGAGCTGCTTCTTGAGGCTGCGCATCCCCTGCAGCTGGATGGCCTCCTGCGTGGACAGCAGCTTCTGCATCTGCTGAATGGTGCTCAGCACCTGGTGCTTGCTCAGGCAGTCCTGGGGGCAAACACACATGTCCCCCGGGGTCTGGCTGCGCTGCAGTGCAAGGCCAGAGTAACAGAACTCGAGTCAGCAGGCCCTGGGCATGCTAACCTAGGGTGTGAACAGCTATACCCATTTGTAACCCCACAGAACCCTGGGTCCCAACCTGGGGCACTGCCTTACATGGGCCCACATCCAGCCACCCATCTCCCCGACTTCCTAGCGCCCACTCAAAACATGGCCCCTGGGCCCTTTGCTCGCAGTGCGGTGTCGGGAAACATAACAGTCCAGAGGTCACCAAAAGTCGGCCCACGGGATTGTGGGATACGTTTGCGGGACACGAGTCCAGTGCGGCTGCATCTACACTGTAAAGCAAGAGGGTGTGAACCCTGGGTCCTGACTTGACTCAGGTTTGGACACTTCATCCTCGTGGGGTCCTGGGAGCCTGGGTCTGAGCCTTGGTTTAGCATGATTTGTGTGTGGACGGAAGAAGGATAAAGCCTGAGTTCAAGCTCCAGGCTTACAGTGCAGTGTAAACGTACCCTTAAGGGCCAGTCCTGAGCGGAGTGCACAGAAATCTCCCCAAAGGCTGTAGCCAAATGCTGCTGAGTCCTGGGAGACGCCCCTGGCAGCCAGGGCCCATCCCCATCATCTCACACCCTGGAAAACCCCATTTATTGGAGCGGCAAACAGCGGAGAGGTGAACAGAGGGCGTTTGCCTGGGATCTGTCTGAGAGGAGGTACGTTAAGGGCTGCATTAGGGAGGCTGTGTTGGTGAGTATCTGAGTGTCTGTTGTGGGGACAGTTTGACCGTGTGATTGGTGGTTTGAAAAGTGTGAATTGGGAGTGCTTTGTTCCAGGTGAGCCCTGAGTGGGCCTGACTGCTCTAAAAAGCCAGTCAGCTGCGGACCAGCTGAGCGGCGAACAGCAGAGAGGCAAACAGAGGGAGTTCGCCCAGGGAGAGCCCACTGAGGCTTACATCTTGCTGGCTTCTCTGAGTAGTTACTACAACTCCTGAGGAAGCTCATAGAAGGAAGGTAATATGGATGGGGGGTGTTCAGCTGTTGTGACCTGCACTGGACGTGCCACGTTTGTCTTTCTTCCACAGGACAGAAGAAACTTTGTCTGTACAAAGTGCAAGCTGGTCTCCATGTTGGTAGAGAAGGTTCAAGGTCTGGAGCAACAGGTATTGACCCTGCGTTGCATAAGAGAAACTGAAGATTTCCTGGACAGACGTCAGGATATGCTTCTACGGGCACAATGTTCTGAAGATTCGGAGCAGGCTGCACAGCAGGGACAGGAGGATGGCAAAGAAATGTGGCAGCATGTGACCTCCAGAAGAAGAAAGGGGAGCGTCCATGTACCAGCAACGCAGATACAGGTGAGGAACCGTTTTCATGTTCTCTCCACAGGTACTAATGCGGAGAGTGGACTAGATGATACGTCTGAGGGAAGGGAACAGAAGGAGACTCCGGCGATTAGAAGGCATGAGATTCACTGTCCTAGGGTTGGGGGTTCCACGACCACCGCTCCCAAGAGAAGGAGGCGGGTGGTGGTGGTCGGGGACTCTCTCCTCAGGGGGACTGAGTCATCTATCTGCTGCTCCGACCGGGAAAACCGAGAAGTCTGCTGCTTGCCAGGAGCTAGGATTCACGATGTGACGGAGAGACTGCCGAGACTCATCAAGCCCTCGGATCGCTACCCCTTCCTGCTTCTCCACGTGGGCACCAATGATACTGCCAAGAATGACCTTGAGTGAATCACTGCGGACTACGTGGCTCTGGGAAGAAGGATAAAGGAGTTTGAGGCGCAAGTGGTGTTCTCGTCCATCCTCCCTGTGGAAGGAGAAGGCCTGGGTAGAGACCGTCGAATCATGGAAGTCAACGAATGGCTACGCAGGTGGTGTCGGAGAGAAGGCTTTGGATTCTTTGACCATGGGATGGTGTTCCAAGAAGGAGAAGTGCTAGGCAGAGACGGGCTCCCCCTAACGAAGAGAGGGAAGAGCATCTTCGCAAGCAGGCTGGCTAACCTAGTGAGGAGGCTTTAAACTAGGTTCAACGGGGGAAGGGGACCAAAGCCCTGAGTTAAGTGGGGAAGTGGGATACCAGGAGGAAGCACGAGCAGAAGAGCGCAAGAGGGCAGGGCTCCTGCCTCATACTGAGAAAGAGGGACGATCAGCGAGTCATCTCAAGGGCCTATACACAAATGCAAGAAGCCTGGGAAACAAGCAGGGAGAACTGGAAGTCCTGGCACAGTGAAGGAATTATGATGTGATTGGAATAACAGAGACTTGGTGGGATAACTCACAAGACCACCGGACCAGTGGGATGAAGTGGATGAGGCTTTCTTCCGGCAACTCACGGAAGTTACTAGATCGCAGGCCCTGGTCCTCATGGGAGACTTCAATCACCCTGATATCTGCTGGGAGAGCAATACAGCGGTGCACAGACAATCCAGGAAGTTTTTGGAAAGGGTAGGGGGCAATTTCCTGGTGCAAGTGCTGGAGGAACCAACTAGGGGCAGAGCTCTTCTTGACCTGCTGCTCACAAACCGGGAAGAATTAGTAGGGGAAGCAAAAGTGGATGGGAACCTGGGAGGCAGTGACCATGTGATGGTCAAGTTCAGGATCCTGACACAGCAGAATACGAACCCTGGACTTCAGAAAAGCAGATTTTGACAACCTCAGGGAACTGATGGGCAGGATCCCCTGGGAGAATAACATGAGGGGGAAAGGAGTCCAGGAGAGCTGGCTGTATTTTAAAGAATTCTTATTGAGGTTACAGGGACAAACCATCCCGATGTGTAGAAAGAATAGTAAATATGGCAGATGACCAGCTTGGCTTAACAGTGAAATCCTTGCTGATCTTAAACACAAAAAAGAAGCTTACAAGAACTGGAAGATTGGACAAATGACTAGGGAGGGGTACAAAAATATTGCTCAGGCAGGCAGGAGTGAAATCAGGAAGGCCAAATCACACTTGGAGTTGCAGCTAGCAAGGGATGTTAAGAGTAACAAGAAGGGTTTCTTCAGGTATGTTAGCGACAAGAAGGTGGTCAAGGAAAGTGTGGGCCCCTTACTGAATTAGGGAGGCAACCTAGTGACAGAGGATGTGGAAAAAGCTAATGTACTCAATGCTTCTTGGCCTCTGTCTTCACAAACAAGGTCAGCTCCCAGACTACTGCACTGGGCAGTACAGCATGGGGAGGAGGTGACCAGCCCTCTGTGGAGAAAGAAGTGGTTCGGGACTCTTTAGAAAAGCTGGACGAGCACAAGTCCATGGGGCCGGATGCGCTGCATCCGAGAGTGCTAAAGGAGTTGGCGGATGTGATTGCAGAGCCATTGACCATTATCTTTGAAAACTCATGGTGATCGGGGGAAGTCCCAGATGACTGGAAAAAGGCTAATGTAGTGCCCATCTTTATAAAAGGGAAGAAGGAGGATCCGGGGAACTACAGGCCAGTCAGCCTCACCTCAGTCCCTGGAAAAATCACAGAGCAGGTCCTCAAGGAATCAATTCTGAAGCACTTGGAGGAGAGGAAAGTGATCAGGAGCAGTCAGCATGGATTCATCAAGGGCAAGTCATGCCTGACTAATCTAATTGCCTTCTATGATGAGATAACTGGCTCTGTGGATGAGGGGAAAGCAATGGACGTCTTATTCCTTGACTTTAGCAAAGCTTTTGACATGATCTCCCACAGTATTCTTGCCAGCAAGTTAAAGAAGTATGGGCTGGATGAACGAACTATAAGGTGGATAGAAAGCTGGCTAGATTGTCGGGCTCAACGGGTAGTGATCAATGGCTCCATGTCTAGTTGGCAGCAGGTATCAAGTGGAGTGCCCCAAGGGTCAGTCCTGGGGCCTGTTTTGTTCAAGTTTGCACATGACACTAAACTGGGAAGAGAGGTAGATATGCTGGAGGGTAGGGATAGGATACAGAGGGCCCTAGACAAATTAGAGGATTGGGCCAAAAGAAATCTGATGAGGTTCAACAAGGACAAGTGCAGAGTCCTGCACTTAGGACGGAAGAATCCCATGCACCGCTACAGACTAGGGACCGAATGGCTCGGCAACAGTTCTGCAGAAAAGGACTTAGGGGTTACAGTGGACGAGAAACTGGATATGAGTCGACGGTGTGCCCTTGTTGCCAAGAAGGCCAATGGCATTTTGGGATGTATAAGTAGGGGCATTGCCTGCAGATCGAGGGAGGTGATCGTTCCCCTCTGTTCGACACTGGTGAGGCCTCATCTGGAGTACTGTGTCCAGTTTTGGGCCCCACACTACAAGAAGGATGTGGAAAAATTGGAAAGAGTCCAGTGGAGGGCAACAAAAATGATTAGGGGACTGGAACACGTGATTTATGAGGAGAGGCTGAGGGAACTGGGCTTGTTTAGTCTGCAGAAGAGAAGAATGAGGGGGGATTTGATAGCTGTGTTACGAAGCGGGACTGTTCTTAATGTTTCCTCTGAATATTGTCGGGGTACCTCAGTTTCCCCTGGGCAGTTCTTAAGAATCTAGGTGGTAGGATAAGGGTGTATGATCATTGCAGAGCCCTAGAGGGCAGGTGCGTGCAGGGGTCTGGACACAGAGAATGGCCGACACCCTGTTTCCTGGCCACTGATGGCCTGGGCCCTTCCCTCCTGCAAGGTGAGAGCTAAAGGGTGGAGAACAAAGGAATCAGGTGACCTCCTGGCCCGGGGGAAAGGGACAAAGCCCAGGGGAGGAGGGGCTGGAGGGAATTTCAGTTTGGTGCTGGCTGGGACATGGAGTGAAGTGCAGAAGTGGTTGTCTGGCTCACTGCCCCCCAAAATGGACCCAGCTAAGGGGTCCTGTTCTCTGCACCTGCAAGCTCTGTTTTAGACCAGGTTCCTGTCATGTAATAAACCTTCTGTTTTACTGGCTGGCTGAGAGTCATGTCTGACTGCGAAGTTGGGGGGCAGGACCCTCTGGCTTCCCCAACACCCCACCTGGGCGGACTCACTGGGGGAAGCGCACAGAGGGGCAGAGGATGCTGAATGCTCCGAGGTCAGACCCAGGAAGGTGGAAGCTGTGTGAGCTGTGTGCCCTGGAGACAGGCTGCTCACAGAAAGGAGACTTCCCCAGAGTCCTGCCTGGCTTCATGGGGAGCAGTTCTGGGGACTCCGTGACAAGCTGCTTTCAACTACCTGAAAGGGGGTTCCAAAGAGGAAGGATCGAGACTGTTCTCAGTGGTACTAGATGACAGAACGAGGAGTAATGGTCTCAAGTTGCAGTGGGGGAGGTTTAGGTTGGATATTAGGAAAAACTTTTTCACTAGGAAGATGGTGAAACACTGGAATGCGTTACCTAGGGAGGTGGTGGAATCTCCTTCCTTAGATATTTTTAAGGTCAGGCTTGACAAAGCCCTGGCTGAGATTATTTAGTTGGGGATTGGTCCTGCTTTGAGCAGGGGGTTGGACTAGATGATCTCCTGAGGTCCCTTCCAACCCTGATATTCTATGATTCTATGAACAAGGGAAAGGCAGGATGTTGGGGCAGGATCCAGGCCCGTGACTGAGATTTTCAGGAGGGCTGTCAGAATGCTCCGGCCCAGGCAGGCAGCCAGGAGATTCAGCCTCTGCCCTAGCATCACAGGGAGCAAAGACAGGGACATGGGGCAGGATCGGGGGCACTGCAGAGGCGTCAGGGAATTTCCTGCCCTGATTTCAGCAGGCTGCAGTTCAGCATTTCTTAACACCTCTTTAAGCACCAGCATTGAGTGCCGGGGGCACCCTGATGGGCTGAGAGGCAGGACAACAAGAGCGGGCCCTCGGGCCAGGTTATATCCTAGAGTCCGTGGGGCAGAGACACAGGTGTAGCTGACGCAGAGCTGGAATCCGCAGGCTGTGTTTTCTGAAGGGCGACTCCAGAAATCGCTCAGATACTTCAGCCAGGTAACTATTGCCCAGAGCCCCCAGCGCCCTGCATTTGAAGCCTGAGCTCGACTGTCGTTTCAAGGGCTGCCGAGGCTTGCTGCGGGGCGGCTGGGAGCCCCTTTGGGGACGCTGCTGGTTGGTGCTCCTCATCACCAGCACAAAGCCCACACGGCTGCCTCCGTCTGATTGTCCTCTCTTCCGCATCGGATTTAAGACACTTCACAACTGTGCTTCAGGCCCACCTGCTCCAGGGGTCCCCAGCTCTCCAGACCCACTGCCTGCGGCACACTCTTGGGACTGCTGCAGACAGAGCCCCGCTCCACAGCGAGGTCCTTCCTTCCTCTGGTGGGCTTTCTGCAGCCTGCTCCCCTCCTGCATACTGCGGCCACAGCTGCTGTACAGCTGCTCTGCAGCCCATTCCCCAGGTGGGGGGAGGTGTAAGCGGACGGTAGTGCAGGGGACAGGGTGTGTCCTAGGGTTGCATTAGCCTTTTTCATGGCCGCATCATGTTGGCGGCTCATACTCGTCCTGTGATCAACCAATACAGCCAGGTCTTTCTCCTCCTTTGTCACTTCCAACTGATCAGTCCCCAGCTTAAAGCAAAACTGCTTGTTTGTTGTGAGTCTCTGAGTGCATGACTTTGATTTTGCACTCTTAAATTTCATCCCATTTCTATTACTCCAGTTTTCAAAGTTCTCCAGATCTTCTTGTATGACACACTGGTCCTCCTCCGTATTGGCAATACCTCCCAGCTTTGTGTCAGCCGCAACTTTTATTAGCACACTCCCACTTTTTGTGCCAAGATCGTTAATAAAAATGGTAAATAAGACTGGTCCCAAGACGGATCCCTGAGGAACTCCACTGGTAACTGGTAACGGATCCCTGAGGAACTCCACTCCTCCCTCCAGCCTTACAGTTTCCCCTTCAGTGTGACCCGTTGTAGTCTGCCCCTTAACCAGTTCCCTTCCCATCTTTCAATTCTCAGATTAATCCCAGTTTAACTAATAATTTCCAAAGTGGAACTGTATCCTGTGCTGTACTGAAATCCAGACAGACTAGATCTAGTGCAGTTCCTTCATCTAAAAACATCCGTTCTCTTCTCAAAGCAGAGCAGGTTGGTCTGGCACCATTATAGACCTGTGTTATATTTTATTCCAATTACCTTTTACATCTACGTCCTTAACTACTTGCATTTTCAAAATTTGTTCCAAGACCTTGCATACAATTGAGGTTAAACTAACGGGCCTGGAGTTTCCCGGATCACTTTTCCCCCTTTCTTTAAAAGCGGGGATTTGTTAGCAATTCTCTGGTCATTCTCCTTACCTGGGTGCTGCTGAGTGGCAGCTGCAGGACACACAGGGCCACCAGGGCCTGCACCACAAGGAGCCACATCACGCAGGAGCTGGGCTGGGGGTGAAGATCCTGTGACACCCGGGGACAGCTGAGGGCTGGCTCCTTCCTGGCAATGGCTCAACCAACTACACAGATGGGAATGAGAGAACACACACAGTAAGGGGGATAGCAGCTCGTGGACCAGAGTCAGTTCCACTGGCCCCATCTGCCCTGGCACCAACCCCCAAGCTGGGGAAGGGGTGCAAGGAGAGGGAGGTGGGCCCTGGTCTTTCCCCCAGGTTTCCCTGTGGTTTGCATTGTCACCTGCTGCCCAATGCCCAACCCATCATCCCCATCCCACTGCAAGCACCACACCCTTCATGAGGCTTCCCCACCAGAGGGGCCTTCAGAAATAACCTGCTGGCTGCAGAAAAATCACAAGAACCCCCCCAAATACTGCTCAGAATTGACCAACCAGCCAGTCCCTAATGGCACCCCCCCCCGGCAACCACCCCAGCGATGGCATCGCCCTGACAATGTCCCTGACAACCCCCCCCCCAGTGATGACATACCCCCGGCAATCCCTTGTGGTGGTATCCCCCCAGCAATGCCCCCAGGGATGGCATCCCCCTGGCAACACCTCTTGCAATGGCATCCCCACAGCAACCCCCAAGACAATCCTCCACCCCGTGCGATGGCATCCCCCTGGCAACACCCCCTGTGATGGCATCCCCCCGGCAACCTCCCCCCGGTGATGGCCACCCCCCTGTGATGGCATCCCCCCCAGCATTCCCCCTGTGCTGGCATTGCCCTGGCAACTGCCCCCTGCAATGGCATCCCCCCCGGCTACCACCCCTGCAGTGGAATCCACCCAGCAACTGTCCCCTGTGATAGCATCCACCCAGCATTGCCCCCTCCCGATGGCATCCCCCAGCAAACCCTCCCTCTCATGGCATCCCCCAGCTATGCACCCTGCAACATCATCCCCCACGGCAACCCCGCCTGCAATGGCATCCCCCCGCAACCCCCCCGCCCCATGATGGCATCTTCTCGGCAACTGCCCCCTGTGATGGCATTGGCTCATCAGCCACCCCCTGCGATGGCATGCCCCCAGCAACCCAGCCTGTGATGGCATCCGCAAGGCATCCCCCTCATGACAGCAACCCCTGGAAACCCTGCCCCACGATGGCATCCCCGGGCAACCCTCCCCGGCAACCTCCCCACAACGATGGCATCCCTCTGGCATTCCCACTGTGATAGTATCCCCCTGCCCTCCGCCCTGTGATGGCATCCCCCCAGAAACCACCCCCTGGTGATGGCATCCCCCTGGCATCCCACCCTTGCCATGGCATTCCCCCCCAGCATCTCCCCCTGCGATGGCATCCCCCCGTGCGGGCATCGTCCTAGTGAACCAGGAGCGTGGCCAAGAGCAGCCTTTGAGGAGCTGTGGCCCTTTCGCTCCATGCCCTCCACCCACCCCGCTGCTGTCCCAGCTGCCAGGGCCTGTGGGAGTCTTCAGGGCAGTTCTCGAGGACCAGGCCAGGCTGGCATACGGCAGAGGTGCCAGCAGCCCAGTGCATGGGAAGAGCTCTGTTCCTTAGAAGGAGCCAGCATGGGGAAGATCCCAGCCTCCCTCCCCTGTCAGCGGCCATGCCCGCTGCATTGCTCCCCAAACTCCAGCCAGGCTAGGAGCTGCCCCCCACCGGGCCAGTGCCCCTGCAGGCCCAGGAGGCCCCTACACAAGGAGGCCTGTCTTCTCTCTCTCAGAGCCCTGCAGGAAGATGCTGCGCTCTGCTCCCCTCCCTTGTGTCTGGGGCCCCTGCAGACCCCTGCTTTAGCCAGTGGCAGGCAGACAGACCGAGCAAGCTGTGGCGGAGTCTCCGGGAAGGTCTGGCTCAGAGCCTCCTGCAGCCCCTGGGCTCTCTGAGAAGGGAGAGCTCCTGCTGCAGCAGCGGGGGCCTCTCCCTGGCACAGGGGAAGGCCAGCCCGCGGGCGGAAAAGCAGAGGTTGTTTGTAAGATGCAGGTTCCTGGCTTGCAACCCCTTACTCTTGCTCCTGCCCGCCACAGGCTGCAATTTATCCTCCCCAACCATGTGTTTGTTGGTTTTTCCCCTGGCTCCGGCGGAGGGAGGGCAGCGAGTGGTAGGAAACTTTTCCCTTGGCACCAGCCCCTTTCTCCCCCCCCGCCAAGATCAGGGCATTTTGGGCCTTTCATCTGCAGAGTCTGTTGCTAATGCTGGTCACGCAATCAGCAGATGCCGGCTTTGCCCGAGAAACTCAGTGCTCTAGGGTCCCTGGGCAAGGTGCTGTTCACGCCAGCGCTTGCAGCTAGAAAGCAGGGCCTGGGCTGGGGCATTCTTTGGGGCCATTCCCTGTGCTGCCCCTTCCCACCCCCTGATTTCAGGGGCAATTCCCACATCTTCCTAGCCCAATAGCTCACCCCAGCTCCCACCGTATAGCTGCCTACTGGGATCACACTCGGCGCTCGCAAGGCCTTCAAGGCAAGGACACCAGCTGTTATTTGTCTGTATCGTGCCATGCACACACAGCGCTGTATAAATATTGAAGAACTGACTGAAACAACAGTACCCCCCACTAGGCTGTGAGCCCCCAGGGAACCAGCTAGAGAACCTCAGGGAAATGATACAGGCTGCAGAAACGCAGAGCAAGTGAATGCAAAAAAAGGGCTTTTACAAATATCCCAAGGGGAGGCGGGGAGACACAGCAGGAGGAGATGGGTACTAAGTAAATGAGGAGGGGGGTGAAGTCAGTGACTCAGAGGTGATGGAGGCACCCAGCTCCCATCCAAACTCTGTCCAGCAAGACAGAAAAGGGGACGGGGGTGGGGAGTGTTGAGCAGGAATGGACCCCCGGGAGCACCCCTCGCTCCCAGGGGAGAGGCATAACTCATTATCGAGCTAGGGGCCAGCCCCAGCTGGAGTGTCACAACTTTCATGAATTCCCTGACTGGCCCAGTAGCAGAGTGAAGGAGGGACTGGCCATGTGGGAAACCATATGGGCTGCATGGAAGCCCCAGTTTAGCCGCTGATTAGGCCTTTTCAAGAAGCGGGCATAGAGGCCCCCAAACAGCCGTTTGGTACGACTGACACCCCTCCTCCAGCAGACACACTCCTGCCTCTTCAACAGCCATAGCTGGGCAGCACCCCTGCGGGCAGCTGGCTCTCTGGCATGCCAGCATCCCCTCTGCAGCTGATTGACCAGGGCACAGTGGGTTTTCCAGAGTGTCTCCCATCCATGTAGTGACCAGCTTGGAGCCTGCTTAGCAAGCATTCAGCAGCATATCCCTAGGGTGGGGTGGGTTTGTCAAGTGACCAGGATGGTGTCATAGGGCTTGGCTGCCCCATAGCCCCCCGCTGGCCGAGTATGGCTCTGCCTCAGTTTCCTCTCACCCAGTTCACAGCAGTTTTCCATCTTGTAACTCCCGTCACTTGGGGTTTATTGGCAAAACAATCTTCCAGGCACAATCCCCAGAGAACCCACTCCAAGCCCTTTCTAGCTGGAGTCCTTTCACAGGCCTCTGCCTGCCTTGTCTACCTCTAGCTCCAAGAGGCCAGCAGGCAAATGCCCTCTGCTGCTCTCCTGGCTTCCCCCGGTTTCTCAGGGTCTGACTTGCAGGCTGACTCCCTAGCGACCTTCCCCATATCAGCCGCTCTGGGCTGCCTTTGCAGCTTCCAGCCTCTGGGACGGGGCAGCTTCTTCCAGGCCTCCTGCAGGGCCTTCCACAGGAACTCCCTGGGCTTCCCCTCCAAACTGGGGTCTCTGCCCAGGGGTTTATCAGGCCATTACCTGAACCCAGTTAGTCCTGCCCCACTCCTAGCTAAGATTCTGTTAATTAGCAGAGGTGGGGCTGATTGACAGGGCTAGTGGGAAATCAGGAAAGAGATCTTGGAGTCATCGTGGATAGTTCTCTGAAGACGTCCACGCAGTGTGCAGCGGCAGTCAAAAAAACGAACAGGATGTTAGGAATAAGAACATAAGAACAGCCAGACTGGGTCAGACCAAAGGTCCATCCAGCTCAGTATCCTGTCTGCCAACAGCAGCCAACACCAGGTGCCCCAGAGGGAGCAAACCTAACAGGTAATGATCAAGTGATCTCTCTCCTGCCATCCATCTCCACCCTCTGACAAACAGAGGCTAGGGACACCATTCCTTACCCATCCTGGCTAATAGCCATTAATGGACTTAGCCTCCATGAATTTATCCAGTTCTCTTTTAAACCCTGTTATAGTCCTAGCCTTCACAACCTCCTCAGGCAAGGAGTTCCACAGGTTGACTGTGCACTGTGTTTGTTTTAAACCTGCTGCCCATTAATTTCATTTGATGGCCCCTAGTTCTTATATTATGGGAACAAAGAAATAACTTTTCCTTATTCACTTTCTCCACACCGCTTATGATTTTATAGACCTCTATCACATCCCCTCTTAGTCTCCTCTTTTCCAAGCTGAAAAGTCCTAGCCTCTTTAATCTCTCCTCATATGGGACCCGTTCCAAACCCCTAATCATTTTAGCTGCACTTCTCTGAATCTTTTCTAATGCCAATATATCTTTTTTGAGATGAGGAGACCACATCTGTACACAGTATTCAAGATGTGGGCGTACCATGGATTTATATAGGGACAATAAGATATTCTCTGTCTTATTCTTTATCCCTTTTTTAATGATTCAGAGAAGGTAGCAGGTTTAAAACAAATAAAAGGAAGTTCTTCTTCACACAGCGCACAGTCAACCTGTGGAACTCCTTGCCTGAGGAGGTTGTGAAGGCTAGGACTATAACAGGGTTTAAAAGAGAACTGGATAAATTCATGGAGGTTAAATCCATTAATGGCTATTAGCCAGGATGGGTAAGGAATGGTGTCCCTAGCCTCTGTTTGTCAGAGGGTGGAGATGGATGGCAGGAGAGAGATCACTGGATCATTATCTGTTAGGTTCACTCCCTCTGGGGCATCTGGATCTGGCCACTGTCGGCAGACAGGATACTGGGCTGGCTGGACCTTTGGTCTGACCCCGTATGGCCATTCTTATGTTCTTATGTAGTGTATCCAAGTGCAGTTCTTATAAAGCACTACTCCAGGCCCCAAATATAGGGACATGAATAGGGAAGTATCTGCCTCTTGTGGGCATGAATTGGTGGGTTTCTGGGATCTGACACCTCTCAAGCCAGGCTGGGGGATCCCTGCATGATCAGAGTCCAGGCAATCATTACACTCGTGGCTTCTGACCCCCTGCAGCCCAGACTGAAAACATTCCAGCTTCATCTCAGTGCCAATGAGCACTGGACAGGCACACGGGATGGGGGGGATTCAGCCAGGGTGTCTCGCCCAATGCCCTCTGGGTGCTGCTCACTATCTAGTCAATGGGAAATAACTAACACGTCCACAGGCCGCTCAGGTTGCGTCTGGGCAGCTGCATGTGGTATAGGAGAGAGAATAGTGCCCCCTGCAGGTGCCAGAGTGCCTAACACAAACTGGACACAAGCCGGTGTTGGTGTTCACATTTTCAGTCTCCATGGCTTAGCCGTGGTACCTAAGAGCAAGGCCCCCCGCATGCTGTGCAGCAAGGGTGATGCTCATTCTGCACCAGCCAGTGAGGGAAACGTCAATTCGATTCCATCTGAAAGTTAATGCTACAGTCAGCAGGGTCCCCCTCCTGTTGTTTATTCTGCCACCCGAGTCGACTGGTTTCACGCTGCCCCATGAGTTTTAATTTGCCAGGGGCTGCAGAATTGTGCATTAAAACATACCACGGCCTTCCGGAAGCCAACAGGGGTAAGCTGGAGGCTTAGGGAAACAGCTTGTTCTGGCCTCTGGCCTTTGGGACTGTGAGATAAGCACATTGGCTGGATCTTTTGCTAAAATGATCAACAGGGAAACAGCTAACAGTGTTGGCATCAACCACAAGAGCTAGAAAGGTAGGCCCGACACGCCGCTGGGCTACGGCAGCCTAGCATCTGCACCAATGAAGCCATGCCAATCACACCAGCTGAGGAGCTGCCTAGCATTTCTTGTAGAGGAGACATTAGCTTCCGGAGCAAATTCTGCAGCAAGGGATGGATTCTTTGGCAAATGCTACAGCTTCGGGGACCTGCAGTGCCTGGGGCCCTGGGTAAAACAGGTCACCGTATGGACACGGACGTGTGGCAGCACCTGCTTCATGTCTTCCTTCTCTTCACACAGCACTGTGGCTGGGAGCCGCTGCTGCAGTGGAATTGGTTTTCCCTGGGAGAATTAAGAGAAAGGAATTGGTGATTCAAGGTGGGGCAGGGCATATCTGGAAGGAGTTCCATCTACAGGTCGTAGAACCCAGGGGTAGGAGTCAGGACTCCTGGGTTCTTTTCCCAGCAGTGCCACTGACTGACTGCATGGCCTTGGGCAAGTCACTGAGCTCTCTCTGCCTCAGTTTCCCTATCATTGAGATCTTCAACTCAAAGGCACAATGGTCCTCGCAGTGGGCACAGGTGCCAGGGTGTAATGGAATACCCGGGGTAGCTACATTCTTCCCTTGTCGACGGGCACTAGGCAGGGTGCCATGCAGCTGTCTGCCCGGGGGCAACAAAGCAGCAGGCAAGGTCTGAGTCTGATAGGGAAACTCCATTGCTGTCCCTATGGTAGAGAAGAGGCAGGGCTCAGCTGCACTGTACGTTACAGGGACCCAGACAGACAGCCTGGTTCACTCCGGCTAGACATGGAGCGCTGCCATGTGGGGCTCCCGACAGGGCTGCTCACTTCATGACCCTGTCACTAGGCGTTTGTAGCCATTCTTGCTGGCCGGGAACACAGAAGCCACCCCAAGGTTAGTAAAGCCCCGAGGTGACCGGCCACGATGGCTCTGAGTCTGAGAGATGTGCAGAGTGTATTTTAGAACAGGCTGTCACGTGGGCACCTGTGGGGCAGCTGAGGCTAGACCCCGGGCTCCTGCCCACCACCCTGAGCCAAGCCATTGGCAGCCCTCCTGTGTGCTGGTGGCCACCTCGTCCCGTGCCGCGGGGAACCCCCTGCAGCATGAGGGCAGCTCCATAAGGAGGAGCAGAAATGCGCAGGCCCCAGGCCCCATTCTGTGACAGGATGCCCACGCGTCTCTGCCAACCCTGCGTTCCCAAGCCTGCCATGGGATTGCTCGTGCTTGGCAGAGACACAGGGCCATTTGCTGCCTCTGTCCCTGGCCCCCGGCGGGCCATCAGCCTTGCTCTGTCATGCTGCTGGGGGCCAGTCTTGCTGTGGGATGGCCTGTCAGTAGGAGCTGGCTCCGACCCAGCAGGCACTGATGGGCAGTGGATGAGGACGCGGGGGTGGGGGGTGGGGGTGCAGCTCCCACGCCAACGCAGAAGACCTTATCGCGCAGACTACCACTGGGCCTTCAACACCCCGGCACCGGGGAATGTCAAAGGAGCTGCATCTGAACCCTGGGCTCCCTTGGGCCAGCTTGTCGGCTCCTTGCAATTGTCCCTCGGTCACACAGCCGCCATGCTCCCCTCCGTCCTTACCGCCTCCCCGTGAGCGAGGCGGGGCGGGAGCTGCAGGGGGCAGAGGAGCCGGCCTGAGAGGGAAGACGAGAGGTTCTGTCCTTGGCCGCTGGCACTGATCCCGTCCCTTCCTGCCCTCCAGATCCCACCTCCATGCAGCCTCCCCCAAACCAGCTTCCTCCCTTCCCACCGCAAGCCCTAGACCCAGCACAGAACCTCTCATCTTCCCTCTCAGGCCGGCTCCTCTGCCCCCTGCTCCACCCCCCGCAGCTCCCGCCCCACCTCGCTCACGGGGGCAAGGAGCCGACAAGCTGGCCCAAGGGAGCCCAGGGTTCAGATGCAGCTCCTTTGATGTTCCCAGGTGCCGGGGTGTTGAAGGCCCAGTGGCAGTGGGTGAGGGGGTGCCCCAGGGGCTCGGCGTCTCTCCTAGTCCTCTGCCCTCTGATAATCACAGAACCTTGTGATCGAGGCCCCAGGCTGGGAGTCAGGAGACCTGGCTCCGCATGGCCTGCCCACGGGATGCTGGAGAGATCACGGAGGCCAGCATCTTCAGTGGTGGCTTCTGACTCTGGGGGTGCCAGTTCACTGATGGCAGCGTGGACCTGATTTTGGAGGTGCTGAGTAGCTCTCTCTGCTGACGAGCACCGCTGGGAAGTCAGGCCCTCAGCGTCTCCTCCCCCGGCCAGTGGAAATCTCAGGGGTATTGTAGCCCTATTGGGCCCCTTCTCTCCTTGTGCCTCCATTTCCCCACCAGATTCCCCCTCCCATGGCGGCTGGGTAGCTTCATTCTCCAATGCTTGGGTGGGCTGCCGAGCCCGCTGGAGGCAAAGGATGAGGTGATAGTTATTGCTTCCAAAGAACCAGTGCTGTGGGCCGGTGACCTGGGCTAGGACTCAGGAGATCTGCATGCTATGCCAGCTCAGCCAACCTGCTAGGCGATCTTGGGCATGCCCCTTCCCCTCTCCATGCCTCAGTTTCCCCTCCCACGCTTTGTCTTATTTATTTTACTTGTAAGTGTAACTCCAGTGGGCAGTGTGTGTTACAGCACCCCGTCCGTGCTGAGCCACACAGGATGTGACTCCCAAGGATGGGCTGAATTCCCCACTGTGTGTGGAGTGCTAACCAATTGCTGGTTGGCAACCCCCTGCCACCCTGGGACGTGTCCCTGGGGCATCCGCACAAAGGGCATGTTATTTTATCAGATTCTCCCCTCCCCGCCTGTGTCTCGTCCCAGCAGAGCACATCCCCCTAGCCTGCAACCGGCCTTTTCCCTAGTAACCTCTCTGCATCGCCATGGCTCCCTGCCATGGGCCACTTTCCCAACGGTGTATATTACAGCTCCAGCAGGTTAATTTATGGGGCAAAACAAGGGCAGGGGTGAGGCTCCCAGGCAACAAACCAGGTCCTACATGGGTGGGAGTTGAGGGCCCTCAGCCCCAAGCAGGATCATGATAAGCCCCATCCCCTGGAGTCACCCAACTAGTCACTGACTAGAGCACGGGAGGGGTAAGGGAAGGGGGAAGCACATACACCCTGGGGGGGCGGTTTGGTGGAAAACAAAGCTGCATGGGCTGAGAACAGCGCAGCATAAAGGGAGAGGAGATTCCCATTCATTAATCCGCCCCTTTGGAATGTTCCCCGGCCCAATCAGCCTGCCCCCGCGCGGATCGACGCAAAGAATAATGCTCCAGTGATCAGCAGGGCCTGCACAGAGCCAGGGCTCAGGCCGGGGGGGCCTGTGAGGGAGGATTGCACAGGAGCTGTCTCTCCTTTCATGCCAGTGAGCAGTTGGCGGAAGAGTCTGGACAGAGCCATTACTCACCAGTCCCCCTTTTGTTTAACCGCCCAGCAGTGCTTGTCTGAAGTTTTGAATAGGAGCAAAACTTGGAAGCAGCCAGAGAGAGACACATCCCGGAGCCCGGGCTGCAGGAGCCCAGGATAACTGCGTGGCACAACACTCCTGCTTCATGGGGATCCGCCCCTTAACCTGGCAGAAGAGAGCACAGAGCCATCTGCATGAAGGATAAACGGATGCTGGCGTGCCAGCTCTTGGCACTGGCTTGCAGCTTGCTGGGCTCTGCTTTGGGGGAGTTCCAGGTACACCAACACCCTGAGAAGCTGCCCCCCCTGGTGCTGCTGCAGCAAGGTAACTGACAAATTCCACTGAAATAACTGACTAAGGGGCTGGTCAAGATTTTCCAGCACCAGCTAAGTTGGTTGTGGGGGGCACATATCTGATCTCGGACCTGGGGAGCCCATCAATATATATCTTTGCAGCCAGTGCTGACCCAGTGCTCATTACGCCTCCTGGCGCACCTCCGCCTCTACGGAAGCCGATGGGAGCTGAGGGCACTCAGCACTCTCCAGCATCAGACCCTCCCTCTGCTGGGCCAGGCGATGTAAATGTGGCCTCTATTTACACCAGGGAAGGGTCTGTTGCACAGTGCGGTTAATGGATGGTTTGTTGGTGGCAGGGAAGGTCTTGGAGCTGCTGAATGAGGGAAGCAGCACACTGTAACATCTGTCGTTGATGAGAGTCCAAACCTCAAGCCAGCAGAGAGGCAGGGGAAATCCATTCCCTCCTGGGGGGAGTCAGGGCACGGCCAGGGTTTATCTGGGCTGGAGGAGAGTCCCCAGCCTGTCTCTCCCCAAACAGATCATGGGTTTCAATCATTAGCATAAAATATTATTTTCATTTTGCAATCTCTTTGCTCCCAGGGTCTGATTGCCACATTGCAGGGCAGTTAGCCACATGGCCAGGCCCAGTCAAGGGGGCCACAACCGGGGCCAGATTTTTTACCCAGCAGGTGCCAAGAAAAAGGGAATGATTTTCTAAAGGGTGCTGCTAACCAGGTGGAGCCGTCCTGCCGGGACTCTTCTTTGTGCCTGAGATACAGCAGGGATACAGAGCTCCCCCTGCCCTTCCCGTCAGCCCCCCATGGACCGTGTGGGTGATCCCAGAAACGCCCCAGCAAACTTGCTGCGAGAGCACCCAAGGACGCCACTAGTTCTCCCTTTTCTCTAGCTATTCTCTCCCACCCGCGCCCCTTTCATTGTGGGCTCTCAGCACTGCCCTTTGTCAGTTAAAGCCAGGGGGCCAGAGCCTGGTGTGGATCGCCCTATTTGTACCCAAGCAGCGAGACACCCGGGCTGGCTCTGGAGCTGGTGTCAGTGGCTTGCAGGCCTTGCCTGCTTTGTATTCCACTAAAAGCCAGGCTTTCTTCTCTCCCCGTGTCACCATGGAGACCCGTATCCCTTCCTTGGCTGTTTGCAGGATTACCCTCCAGCCAGGGGCTGGGGCCGGGCTTGGCTTGGATTCCTGAGCTGCTGCTGATGGAGGTGTCCTGGGCCAGGAGGCTGCAACTCCCAGAGTTGACTGCAGGATCCCAGCCCAGCCATGCTCTGCTGGGGACCGGGGGGTTATCTCGAACTCGTGTTCCCTGACTCCCTGCTTTGCTCCCCCTGCCCAGCTCCAGGCGTGAAGGAACGTTTCCTGCTGCTTTCACTGCACAACAAACTGCGGAGCAAAGTCCAGCCGCCCGCTGCCAACATGCAGAGGATGGTGAGTCCCACTCTGCCTGCTTGCCCCCGGCCCCATGGGTCAGGCTCAGCAGGGGCCCAGCAGGGTCCTGGGTCAGGCTGCTGGTGATGGAGACGCACTGAGGTAGAACAGGGGACCCTGTTGATCTCCTCAGGGGAGGGTGCAACTGCACTTTGGGGGATCCTCTGGAGAATGCAGGGGCCAGATCAGCTCCTGGCACTGGGCAACAACTGAACCCTTCTGGCTAGTGCTCACACCCAGAGTCCCAGGGCGGGGCTGTCCATGCCCGCCTGCGCTCTCCCCAGTCCCTATCGGGCTCTGCTATGCCCAGGAGCATGAGACAGAACTGCAGAGTGGACCTGGGACTCCTGTGGGGCCCAGGAACCTGCCAGTCTGGGGCATGGGTGGGGTCGGGCAGGGCATGGCTGAACCCTGGTGTGGGGCACAGACAGGAATCATAAACATCCCCCCCTCGGCCACTGTGTGCCAGCCTGCACGGGACTCCACGGAGATGTGGCTGAACTGCACAAGGTCCAGGGCTTGCCCAGCCGGCTCACCTCCCATTGAACCCACAGCTCCGGGGCAGGCAGGGCAGCAGAGAGTCAGGGCCAACAGCGGAAAGAGGGAGGGTCTCTGTGCTGCATGGTGTCCTGTCCCCTCCTCCCCCAGCTCCCTTCAGCCACCACAGACCCCCTCCAGAGGTCTAGCCCCTTGGCCGGGTGGGGTGACCTTCCCTAGGGGGCCCCACACAGCCTTGCCCTCTGCAGCCCCTTGCCAGCACCAGCTCACTGAACTGATTCCCTGCCCATGGTCACCTCCAGCTAGTGCCACCGGCCCACACAGCTCCTGGCAGCACAGTTGGAAATAAGGCTGCTCTCGCTGCTCCTGCACGGGGCTCACTGCACAGCGGAGGGGCTGGAGCTGGGCCGAGGGGGATGCTCATTGCCCTCGTCCAGGCAGCAGCACTATGTGAGGGCACCAAACTGTATGCAGCATTTTCTGTCTTCCCCTCCCACCTTCCCGGACAGCACCAGAGATTACTGATGCTGTCACTGCTCGGGCAGCTCCAATGAAGCAGGGCACCAGGGCAGGGCTGCAGCTAGCCATGCTCTCCCAGGGAGCCATGGGGGGTGCCATCCACTTTGGGGGTGGCTTTTCTATGGGCAGCACCCTCCCTTCAGCCAGCAGGGACAAAGCCCTGCTAGGAAGCAGAGAGCCCTTCCCCACCTCCGTGGCTTTGAGTGTGGCTGGGGACAGTCTGGTCCAGAGGTCTGCCCGAGGTGGGGCCAGAACGTTGGGCCCGGTGCAATGGAGTGTCTAACATCCACCTCCATGGGACGCTGCAGACGGGAACTGTCCTGGTGCATCTCGCTCTTGCCTTCTCCTTCCTCTGCAGCACCAGGCCCATCCCCCCTCTGGTGGCACATGGGACTAGGGGCCTCTCAGGCTGCTCCGATGGGGCAGGAGGTGGGCCCAGGTGGACCCCTGGGCTGACTCAGTGGGAGGTAAGGCCCTGCCAGCAGGAGGGAAACGACCCATGGTACATCAGCTGCTACTAGCCCAGGCTGAGTATGTCACTTGCAAGCCCTGGGGCAGGGAACTGGGTGCCTGGGGCACTGGCTGGCGAGGGTGAGGTGGCCAAGCACCTAGGATGCTTGCAGGCCTGGCTGATGGGCCCTGGGGAGACCCGTATTTGACACCTACTGGGAGGTGTTCTGCCCCCCACTGCGGCCCCATTTGTTGCTCGGCTGAGGCATAGGGGATGCAGATGTCCCACAAGGGGAGGGGGAGAATCACCCCAGCATAGGGCCCTCAGACGGAAGGGGTCATTTGGCTGTCACCCAGGCAGGGCACCACCTTTGGCAACCTAATTCAGCAACAGCAGGAAGCAAATCCAAACAGTAGCCCTGCCCCCGCCCATCTCCCCTGGGGCAGGTTCAGGCAGCCAGCTCTCTCTACCAGCGCCCCAGGCCCACCTGCCTGCTCTCGCAGGGAGAACGTGGGCACGGGAGCTGGGAGGGCCGTGTCATGCCATGTTGAGCTATCCACAGCAGCGTGTCTGCCAGCCTGAGCCGTGCCCATGCCCCTGCGGACACCCAGCTGTACCTCACAGCTTCTACCCCAGCATGCTTTGGGGCTATCAGGTAGATTTCCAGAAGACCCCAGGGCCAGACTTCCAAGTGCTCAGCTCCCACAGGGTACCCTCCTGCACCTGCCTCAGTTTCTCCTTCTGTTTGCCCATGAAAGGAGCGGTCTCTCAGTGCCAGATACAAAGCCCACCTCGGGGTATAATCTGTTCACATGCACCAGTGCAGGAATCCCCCCAAATCCAGCCAGTAAAACCATTCTCGATAAACCCACAGGAACCATATAAAGGTACAACTGTTCTTCCCATTTCCCTCTCAGGGTCAGTGCCTCCCGCTCCCTAGTGTGCACAGCCACGCTGCGTTCCCAGTTCCTTGAGCCCCATCCAGGCCCCCCTCTCCAGGCCTCCCTGCGGACAGTGACCAGTCTCTTGACTCCACCACAGCCCCCAGGGCTGGTATCCCACAAGAGAACTCCCCAAATTTTACTCTCGAGCCCCCCTGCCTGGGAGTCCTATGCCTGGCCAGGACACGCCCGTCCCCTTGCACCCAGCCTTGGCTTCCCCTGACCAACCTGGATCCTCCCTTTTGCTCAGGGGCAACTGCCCAGGCCGTCCACTCAGCAGGGCCCCAGCTTGGGTCAGTTCTCCCCAGCGGTTCTGTGCTGAACCCAGCTCTCTTCACCAGGACCTCCCAAGCAGCTCTCTGCAGCTGTCTCCGTCTCCGTCTCTGCTCAGGCTCTGGCTCTCCTGGTCTCAGGCCCAGGTGCTCTCTCTTTAGCCCAGCTGGCAGGCAAGTGACAAGTCACAGGTGCATGGGGCCTCTCCCCAGCTCTCCTGTGACAGCACCTAACGAAGGGTTGGATTTCCCAGCCTGCAGCCCGGGCTCACAGCGAGTGTGATAACCTGGCCTCCAGTGGGGATGCCAAGCCCCTGACAAGCCCAGCCACAGCCCGTAACGTTTAATAATAGTCCCATGGCAACATATCCAACTAGAGCTGGTCCCGTTTCCAAAGCCCAGGGGTGCTTCAGCCTGGTCCCAGGACTTGGTCCTGTCTGCACCGGGGGCCAGAAGTGCCGGGGGCTGACGGAGCTTGGCTGGCTCTGAATGGTGGTAAAAGGCCGTTCTGCATGCATGGCCTAAGGTTCCCCGTAGGTCGAGCCACAGGCCCACACCAAGGCTCTTACCCGCTGCACCACAAGCCTTCCTGGCCTGGGCGATAGCGCCCCGCCCCGCCCCGCCCCGCCAGCGGGAGGGAACCAGCAGAGAAAGGGCGAGCCCACAAGGCCCTGGCCGAGGCGGGGAAGGACTCTGGATCCAGTCACTGTGGCTGCAGCACGCCAGGCAGCTCTATCCGGGTCACGAGCCCAAGCCAGGTGGGCTGCTGTGCGTGGCAGAGGGTCTGAACCAAGGAAGGGGCAGGTGCGTCCCTGCTCTGGTCTGTATCCTACTGGGCTGGGGGAGCAGTGGGACTCAGTCACACAGGATGACTCCAGATCCTGGTTGCTCCAGCATTGCAGGATGGGCAGATCTGGATTCCAGACTCCACCGGCTGCACCGCCTGGTGCTGGGGTTAGCTCTGGCCCGTCTCTGTCTGGCATGGGGCGATCTTTAAATGCAGACCCCTCCACGAGGGAGGAGAGCTCTTACCGGGCGGAAGTTCCTGGGCCCCCTGGCGGCAAGACTGGCCCCCCATTCTCCTCCCCCCAGGCATGCTGCAGGGGGTGGCAGGTAGAGGGGGCGGTGATGCGTGGGCAGGGCTGCGCCTGGACTGAGCCTGCCAGTGCGAGGGAGTAGCACTGTCTGGCCAGCAGTGCAGGGTCTAGCGGGGTAGACAGACCCAAGCAGGGGACTCCCAGTCTCCTCTTTACCTTGATTCTCAGAATTGTCCCACCCCCCAAAAATGGGGCAAGGCAGTGGCAGCCACCCCCAGCCACCAGCACAGCCTGGCAGGTGATTTGTCCTTACGGAGAAGCAAATATTCTATCCCCCTGCGCCTGCACCAGTGCCAAATATTCCATCCCCCTGCGCCTGCAGGGTGGTTTGGCCCCTCGCCGGCGTCCCAGCACTGCCCTTTGCCCGGAGGCACTGAGCGACTTCCGAGAGCAGAGGAGCCCGAACCTAGTGCCTGTGGTTTTATCTGGAGGGGGCTCAGAGACCTGGCGGGGCTGGGTCTGAATGGTGCCATGGGTCACTAAGGGACAGATTTTCACGAGCCCAGCATGCTAAGTGCTGAGTGCTTGTAAATCCGTCCCTAGGTCTACGATGGGTCCAAGCAAGCCCTATCTCTGAACACCCAACCTCTGGGGAGGCTGAAATCTGGCTCCAGCCCCCTATTCCTGACCTCTCCCTGCTCCTCAGCCAGGGTGCTGCTTGGGGCAGCCAGGGGGGAGTGGGCAATGGGCAGGGAGTGCGTGGGGGCTGCAGGCACTGGGATGGGCACAGCTGGGCAGGCCAGGGCAGCTCTCTGGAACAAAAGGTCATTAATCTCCTTGTCCTCCCAGCCTGACACCTCGTTAGCAATAATTAATGGAGTTGGTTTAACTCAGGCAGCAGGGAGGGGAAGTTTGAGTGGTGAGTGGGTGGGGGTGCTTTACAGCTGGTTTCTTCAAGGATAATAAACTCCCCCAGTTCTCCACATGGGTCTAGGGAGGAAACAGGCCATCACTCCAGCCCGGGTGGTCCCCTCTCCACCTGGCGCGCCAGGAGATTTTCCCCACAGCTTGCTTCGCCGCCAGACCCACTGGCTGCTGCTCCTGGACTTCCAGAGCAGGCCTTGTCATCCTGAATGGCTCTGCATAAATTCGCAGGGCACCCGGAGGCAACCATGGCCTGTTTCAAATGTTGCACAGGCCACTCCGCTCAGTCTGTGCACATGGGGCATGGGTGGGTCCATCTTTCATGTAGAACAGGACAGCAAGGGGCCCCAGGCAGGAGTGGTGAGGTCCCTTTAAGGATGCACGGTGGCGTCTCATGGCTCAGTGACAAGCTAGCAGGAGCCAGGCAGGTTTAATAGGTGGCTTTGTTCAGCCTGATCCTATTTGCATGGCAATAGCTGGGAGTTTTGCCATTACTCTCAACGCTGGCAGGAGCAAACCAGTGGATAGCTTGGCTGTTTGCTAATGGTCATTTAACCAAGCTGTTGCTAAGAAATGAAAATTGCCACCATTTTTGTGGGACCTACCAAAACAAGCATCTGGGCTGCTTCCCCTTCTGGCTGTGCCCGGGGGGATGCTGAACCCAAATCCGCTGTCATCTAGGATGCACAAACCAGGAAGCTAACGCACATCTGGGTGATTCTTAGCATTGCCAGCCCCTAGCTTTCCAGACTCAGGAGTCTAACCTCAAAAAATCATGAAATTGGCTTAAAAGGCAAGTGATTTTTTAAAAAGCAATAACTGGTAGGTTCTGTTTCTTTGCTGTCTGGTGCTGGAGACGCTTATGGTCACCCGCCTCCTGTTTTCCAGCTTTTCCCCACAGCCAGCTGGGCTGGAAACACAGTTTTTTTAACGCAAAGCAAGAGTCTCAGTATAGTCCCTGACTCCAGGGGCTGGAGCTTTCAGCTAACCCCCAGACATCGGCAGAGTTGCTAGGAAGTTGTTGGGGGCAGCAGCATTGGGCTCTCCTTCCGCATTAGGAGCACACGGGCCAGGGCAGCGGGCAAGGATGAGCTTTCGGTAAATGGAAAAGGGAAAAGCAAGAGTGTCAGGGAGCCATGCCTTCCCAGCGCTGAGGAGAGGGGCGAAGCATATGGCGGTTCCCCAGGATTTAGTCCACGGCTAGCCCTTTAAAACTCCTGTAGCTCTGCATGGCAACCTCCACTGACTAGCACTGTGCCCGCAGGGGGTTCAAAGGGCCAGGACTGAACTGAGCAGGCGCAGTTAACTCCAGTGCGCTACTACTGCCCTGCCATCCGTCCCTGAAGAACTCTCCTGCTTGCCACCCTTGACCTCGAGGGTGTTCTATCAAGCCCCACGCCCAGCTCTGGGGCTGAGGAGCGGGAGCGTTTCCCAGCAGAGCCTTTTAACCCACCCCCTACCCCCCAGGGTCAGGTGGAAGGGTCCCACGGGCTCCCCATGTGCCATTCCCCGTCCCGGGGCTGGGAGCCTGGCATCTCTGCTGGCAGTGGTGTGGGAGGGTGACTCACCGCAGCTCCCATGTACGGCGCTTGGCTCCTGGCCTGTGAGAGGCTCTGTCATTTCCTCCTCCCTTCGGCTGCCCTGAGAGCCATGGAAATTGCAATTTTAACCGTCTGGAACAAGATGTTTTTCTGCCTGGGAACAAACAACTGCCTGGTCTTCCTCCCACCCCTGTGTGCCATCCTCCTCCTCCCACGCAGGCAGGGGCCGCCGGATCCAGCCCACTTTGAGGGGTTGGACATTGAACTCACCGATGCCAGGGCTAGACGCCGTCCCTGCCCCACTGCCCACAACAGCCCCTGGAAAGCCGCCACGTGCACATCCTGGCCCTGCTGTGTCCCCTGCCCATTGCGTGGGCACAGAGGGTCAGATCCTCAGCAGGCCCCAGTTGGATCTCAGCTGCCTGGCACCTGCTGAGCTCTGGCCCTGAGCTCCTGCTCAGAGCCATCGGCAGTTGCAGGGGCACAGCGGTGCTGGCGAGCCCGAAGCCAGCGGGAGAACCTGCTGCTCAGTGGCTACCGCGGGCAGTCTCAGGTGGGCAAGGGCCCGACCTCGGTGTTGAAGAGCCACACTGCTCTGTGCCGCCTGCTGCAGCAGAGGGAGATGGGGCACGCGGCGCCCCTCGTGGCATGGACTGAGGCAAGCGGTTTGGAAAGGAGCATGGCCTGCGCCACTGAGGGTGTGGTCTGCAGAGGGGATATGAACCTGCAGCTCCCTTTCGCAGCCAGCCAGCAGTGTTCCCCCTTTGCAGCCAGCTGGGGGGGGGGCGCTCCCACTCACAGCCAGCCGGGGGCACTCCCCTGTGCAGCCAGCGGGAGATGCAGGTCTTTCAAGCTGGGCCCCACATACCAGTGCCCACTTCTGTAGACGTGGCCGCACTCATCTGGTTTTGCCTCCCCCCGGGTCTGATCAGCAAGAGCCTGGGCTCTCCTGCCAGCCGTGAGGAGCAGCTCGTGGTGGAACAGGACTGATGCCCAGCCTCAGCGCAGCAGATCCGAGGTCCAAGCGGTGGTGGGAGCGGGGCAGAGATCTGGGCCATCTCCTTTCACCAGTCATTAAAATGGACCCAGCACCCGAGGCCCCCACGGCGACCGTGCTGGCCAGGCCCTGGCGCCCCCGGAGGCTCTGCATGCTAACCCTCACTTTCCACGCTGACAGGAGTGGAGCGAGAAGCTGGCCCAGCTGGCCCAGGAGCGAGCAGCCAGCTGCCTGGCGGGGGCCCCGCCCCACCCTCCGCCCCACGCCCAGCATGTGGGCTGGAATGCCCAGCTGCTCCCTGCCGGCGTGGCCAGCTTTGCCGCCGTGGTGGAGCTGTGGTTCAGCGAGGGACAGAGCTACAACTATCAAGCAGCACAGTGCATGGAGAACGCCACCTGCAGCCACTACACCCAGGTAAGCCCGCGAGGGGCCCAGCTCTGTCTCCTCCCCGGGCGCCGGGCACCAGCAAACGCCCCACAGGACCGCAGAGTTTGGTACAGTGAGAACAGTTCCCTGTGGGTATATCAGAACCTCCACCACATGACTGGGTGCCACTGGGCCGCTCCAGGTAGCCCGGGGCTGGAGGAGCAGGCGGCCTGCAGGTCAGGATGGAGGCACGCTGGCAGAGCTGTGTGTGGCGAGCCACTGCTGGCCGCAGGGATTCATCGCTGCCCAGGATCCGGCCCCATGGCTGCCAGGGCCATGAAAATGCACCTATCTGTGTTTGTCATTGTCTAGTAACCATCACCGCCTGCTGTCCTCTGTCACAGGGAAAGCCAGCAGGGCCTGAAGGGCCTGGCTGCTCAGAGACAGGTGGTGCTGGTAATGCTGGGCCTGACAAAGAGACCTCCAGCCCTGCCCATGTGGGCGAGGCCCTGTGGGAGGCCTGCACCCCGCGTATGCCCACATCGTCCCTGAGGCAGGCAGGGGGAGGGAATCGACCCTCCGGCAAGCAGCTGGGGATGGGACTGCTGGTGTGGGATGGCTGGGCCCAGAGCTGCAGGGCCTGGGGGGAGGCTGGGCCATACCTGGGGATGCCCTACCCCTCCTCAGCCAGGGCGTGGGTAGGGCTTTCCCAGGCCAGGGGAGGGAAGGGAGGTAGGGTTGCCAACTTTGGTTGGACAAATTCCTGGAGATTTCATCACATGACATCGTCTTTAATTAAAGATTACTCTTTAATTCCCGGAGACTCCAAGACAATCCCTGGCAACCCTAAGGGAGGGGAGCTCTGTGGAACAAGCCGTGGCTGGGGTGGATCCAGCCAGGCCATGGGATGCCGCTAGTGTGACCAGAGGGCCCCATATTCAGGGCTTCGTCTTACACAGGCACCAATTATCCCTCAACCCGTCCCAAGACGATTGTTCACACTGGCGGTCTGGGCTCCCTGCAGAGCGCTGGGCTGAGACTCCTTGGCCTGCCAGTTTAATAGTGGCGGGGGGGAAATCTCCCCATAGGCCTTTCCCAGCCCTTCGCAACGTGACCTGGTGGGCAGCGATCACCAGCCCTACAGCCACCCTGCAACAGCTGGCAACTTAACAAAGCCAGTTGCCAACCCCCACACAGCTGGCACTGTGCCCTCAGCCCTGGGGCGGGGTGACCCTCGTCACGGCGGGCACAGGCTGGGCAGGCAACCTGAGGCCTGCACCGTGTCTCTCTTGCAGCTGGTCTGGGCCACCTCCAGCAGGCTGGGCTGTGGGAAGCATGCCTGCATCGAGGGCCAGGAGAGGAGAGAGGCTTTCGTCTGCGCCTACTCCCCGGGGTAAGGCCTCTCGGCGTGCACACGGGCAGCCTGGGCGGGGCCTGCCACTCTTCCCGCCAGGCAGGCACCTAGGCCACGTGCTCACCCCCCTCATCTCCCTCAGCAGCCCCAGTGAGCCCACACCACAGCCCCCACCCCTGCCCCACGTCGTCCACCCCACCCCGGGCCGCAGGCCATATGAACGCCATAGAAACTTGGTGGGTGGGGCTTATAATGGCAGTAGGCAGGGCTTAGCAGCATGGCAGCGGACAGTAGACGGGGCTTACAATGGAACATCAGAACAGCCAGACTCCTGTCTGCTGACGGTGGCAATGCCAGGTGCCCCAGAGGGAATGAACAGAACAGGTCATCATCAAGTGATCCATCTCGCATCGCCCATTCCCAGCTTCTGGCAAACGGAGGCTAGGGACACCATCCCTGCCCATCCTGGCTAATAGCCATTGATGGATCCATCCTCCATGAACTTAGCTAGGTTTTTTTTTAACCTTGTTATAGTCTTGGCCTTCACAACATCCTCTGTCAAAGAGTTCCACAGACTGACTGTGCGTTGTGTGAAAAAAATACCTCCTTTTGTTTGTTTTCAACCCACTGCCTATTAATTTCATTGGGTGACCCCTAGTTCTTGTGTTATGAGAAGAAGTAAATAACACTTCCTTATTTACTTTCTCCACACCAGTCATGATTTTATAGACCTCTATCATATCCCCCCTTAGTCGTCTCTTTTCCAAGCTGAATAGTCCCAGTCTTATTAATCGCTCCTCATACGGCAGCCGTTCCATACCCCTCATCATTTTTGTTGCCCTTCTCTGCACCTTTTCCAATTCCAATATATAATTTTTGAGATGGAGCGACCACATCTGCACACAGTATTCACACTGCACAGTGCGGGCGTACCATGGGTTTATATAAAGGCAATATGATATTTTCTGCCTTATTATCTATCCCTTTCTTAATGATTCCCAACATTCTGTTCGCTTTTCTGGCTGCCGCTGCACATTGAGTGGATGTTTTCAGAGAACTACCCACAGTGACTCCAAGATCTCTCTCTTGAGTGGGAACAGCTAATGTAGACCCCATCATTTTGTACGTATAGTTGGGATTATGTTTTCCAATGTGCATCACTTTGCATTTATCAACATTTAATTTCATCTGCCATTTTGTTGCCCAGTCACCCAGTTTTGTGAGATCCTTTTGTAGCTCTTCGCAGTCTGCCTGGGACTTAACTATCTTGAGTAGTTTTGTATCATCTGCAAATTTTGCTACCTCCCTGTTTTCCAGATAATTTATGAATAAGTTGAATAGGACTGTTCCCAGTACAGACCCCTGGGGACACCACTATTTACCTCCCTGGTCTGGGTCCACCACCTCTGGCCAGGCCAGTGTCACCTCTGGGCCCGTGTCCCAGAACCGCTGGACACTCCTTCCCCCCACCTCAATGGGGATGATGTGGCAATTGTCCCCCGGGGCCTGTCCCACACTCACCTGATGGATTGAGAACATGCGCCCTGAAACTGGAGCCCCAGCTTCTCCTGCTGGCCTGGCCTAGTGGTCCCCTCCCACTGGCCCTGCCATGTCGACTGCGGCCCCCTGAACTATGGTGCCCCCTCTGGGTGGGCTACCACCCAGTTGACACTTCCAGGCTTGGCCAACATTTCCTTCATCTTCAGGCATTGCGGCACCTTGTGTCCTTTTTGGTCACAGTGATTACATATCAGGTCCTGCAAATCCCACAAGGGGGGTCGGCCTGCCCCAGCCTTCATGGGCACCCCTGAGTTGGGCTTCCTGGAGTCCCACCTTTGAGAAGTCTCTGGGTGACTCCCCTTCTTAGTCCCCGATGGGGGTCTCCCTCCTCCCCCCAATCTGCTGTCCACAAACTCATCCGCCAGTGCACCTGCACTGCACAGATCTTTAGGCTTCTGGTTCACTAACCACATCTTAAGGTCTGGAGGGCAGATGTCCTACAGCTGCTCCAACCCCACCAGGTGATACATCTCCTCTGCATGTCCCTGTGCTCTTCCCCCACTTACGGAGATATTCCCCCAGCAGGTTGGTGACCTCCTTGTAAGTGACACCTGGGGTCTTGCGTTTCCTGATTTAGTTTAACTTCCACTTTTTAAAGGATGCCTTTTTGCCTCTGACTGCTTCTTTTACTTTGTTGTTTAGCCACAGTGGCACTTTTTTGGTTCTCTTACTGTGTGTTTAAATTTGGAGTATACATTTAAGTTGAGCCTCTATTATGGTGTCTTTAAAAGGTTTCCATGCAGCTTGCAGGGATTTCACTTTTGGTGCTGTACCTTTTAATTTCTGGTTTCAGAGTAGCAGCCGTGTTAGTCTGTATTCACAAAAAGAAAAGGAGGACTTGTGGCACCTTAGAGACTAACCAATTTATCTGAGCATGAGCTTTCGTGAGCTACAGCTCAGTCTGCTGCAGTTTCCACGGCATGCATCCGATGAAGTGAGCTGTAGCTCACGAAAGCTTATGCTCAAATAAATTGGTTAGTCTCTAAGGTGCCACAAGTCCTCCTTTTCTTTTAATTTCTGTTTCACTAACCTCCTCACTTTTGTGTAGTTCCCCTTTCTGAAATTAAATGCTACAGTGTTGGGCCACTATAGTGTTTTCCCCACCACAGGGATGTCACATTTAATTATATTATGGTCACTATTACCAAGGAATCCAGCTTTATTCACCTCTTAGACCCGATCCTGTGCTCCACTTAGGACTAAATCAAGAATTGCCTCTCCCCTTGTGGGTTCCAGAACTAGCTGCTCCAAGAAGCCGTCATTTAAGGTATCAAGAAACTTTTATCTCTGCATCCCACCTTCAGGTGACATGTACCCAGTCAGTATGGGGGTAGTTGAAATCCCCCATTATTAATTATTATTATTATTGAGTTTTTTATGTTAATAGCCTCTCTAATCTCCCTGAGCATTTCCCAGTCGCTATCACCATCCTGGTCAGGGTCAGTAATATCTATCCCTCCCTCTATATTCTTATTATTAGAGCATGGAATTACTATCCATAAAGATTCTGTGGTACAGTTTGGTTCATTTAAGATTTTTACTTCATTTGATTCTAAGCTTTCTTTCACATCTAGTGCCTCTCCCCCACCAGCATGACCTGTTCTGTCCTTCCGATATATTTTGTACCCTGATATTACTGTGTGCCATTGATTATCCTCATTCCACCAAGTTTCTGTGATGCCTATTATATCAATATCCTCATTTAATACGAGGCACTCTAGTTCACCCATCTTATTATTTAGACTTCTAGCATTGGTATATAAGCACTTTTAAAAGTGTCTCTTTTTAGCTGTCTGCCATTACATGATGTAACTGAATGGGATTTTTTTTCATTTGACTTTCTCATCACATCCTACCTGTATTTTATCATCTTCCATCCTCTCCTCCTTACTAGGACATAGAGAATCTCCATTAGTAGATCCTCCCCTAAGGGATGTTTCTAACCGAACCACATGCTCCTCCACACCTGTCGACTTTCCCCCAGCGCTTAGTTTTAAAACTGCTCTATGACCTTTTTAATGTTAAGTGCCAGCAATCTGGTTCCATTTTGGTTTAGATGGAGCCCATCCTTCCTGTATAGGCTGCCCCTTTCCCAAAAGTTTCCCCAGTTCCTAATAAATCTAAACCCTTCCTCCCTACACCATCGTCTCATCCACGCATTGAGACTCTGCAGTTCTGCCTCTCTAACTGGCTCAACGTGTGGAACTGGGAACATCTCAGAGAATGCTACCATGAAGGTCCTGGACTTTAATCTCTTACCTAGAAGTCAAAAATTGGCCTCCAGGACCTCTCTCCTATCTTTCCCACGTCATTGGTACCTACATGTACCACGACCGCCGGCTCTTCTCCAGCACTACTCATAAGTCTATCTGGATGTCTAGAGAGATCTGCAACTTTTGCACCAGGAAGCGGGAGGACCTTGGCCCCAGGGAAGTAAAAGATGGGTGGGGTTTACAATGAAAGAGGTGGGTGGGTCTGTCAATGGAAGTAGAGAGTGGGTGGGGCTTATAATAGTAGGCGGAGCTTGGTCCTACAGAAGTAGAAGGTGGGTGGGGCTTACAATGAAAGAAGATAAAACTTGGCCCCTGGGAAGAGGATGGTGGGTGTGGCTTATAATTAAAGTAGGTGGGGCTTGGGAGCAGAAAGTGGTGGGGCTAATCAGCTGGCCGGCCTTGCCTGGGCAAAAGATGCTATACTCCCTTCTGTTAAGCATTAGGGGCCGGTTGCAGCTCACAGGCTGGTCGCCCAGCTCCAGTGGTGAAGCAGAGGAGGTGGGAAGTTGTGGCCGAACCTCCAGCTGCAATGTGGGCTCTTGCATATCATAGGGCCAGCTGCCTGGGGATAACCCACATGGTCCCTGGGCAGGGCTGGAAAGGCAGAGCGCCCCGGGGCCTACCTGTGACAGTCGCTGGGGCCCCTGGCCCTGCGGCTCCATGCCTGTCTGTTCCGCCCCCAGGGGGAACTGGGAGATGAATGGGAAGACGATCATCCCTTACAAGAAAGGAGCCTGGTGTTCGCTCTGCACCTCAGGATGCTCCGGATGCTTCAAGTCATGGGATCACAGCGGAGGACTGTGTGGTGAGTGCCAGTTCTCCCCCTGCCCTGCTCCTTCACTTAACTTAGATTATGCTAGTCACCCTGCCCTGCTGGCACAGTGGGGCCCTGGGCACTGGCTGGCACAGCTGGGCACCTGCTATCTTACAGCCGCCTTGTGCCTTTTGTTTGATCAGAGGTCCCCAGGAACCCCTGTCGAATGAGCTGCAGGAACGATGGGCGGTTGAACACGAGCAGCTGCCACTGTGACTGCCTGCCAGGGTACACAGGCCGGTACTGCCAAGGTGAGACAGCCGGCTGGCATGGGTGTCTGCAGGGTACACAGGCCGGTACTGCCAAGGTGAGACAGCCGGCTGGCATGGGTGTCTGCAGGGTACACAGGCCGGTACTGCCAAGGTGAGACAGCCGGCTGGCATGGGTGTGTGCAAGGTGCACAGGGCTGCCCCTTGCCATCCACACCCACGGCGAGACGCCTGCGTTGCATGGTCATTGTGTTGCATTACAGTCTTGTATGTGGGGCTGCGTGGGGCTGGCGCCCGGGGGCTGCGTGGGGCTGCACAGCAGAAGCATTTTCAGGATGACGTGGCAGGGATGGGATGAGCAGCACTGGAACTCAGAGGCTGGTGTCTCTCCAGGGGCAGTTACAGGCTTTTGCCTGCCCTATCTGTGCAGTTTGCTCCTTCCCACTGGTTTTCTTTCTTCTAAGTTTACCATCCCCTGAGAAGTATCAGGGGGTAGCTAACATTGGCTTTGCCTTGAGAACTGCAGCAACATCCTTGTAGGGCTTATTTCCGTGTTGCAGGGAGAGTAGGGCAGGGAACCCCTGCGTGGGGCCAGCGGAGCAGCCTGATGTGGTGAAGGGAGACACTCCTGCCCCACTCCCCTGTACCCAAAAGCCTAATTAGCCTCCTCACCCTTTGCTAGCCCAAGAACCCGCTACAGTCTCACCTCTTCCCCTTGTGTCAGGTGGCCCCTTGAGCACCCTCCAGCAGCAAGCTGCAGCATGACGGAGGGGCCTGCCTCAGTTTCCCCTTCATCCAGCCATGCAAAGAAATATTGTGTCTCTCAGCAGCAAACTGAGCCCCTTTAATTCATATACAGAGCCAGTCCACAGATCCCTCGTGGTACAGACAGGCCCTCCCCAACCCCAGCGCCGACCAGGGTTACGACGCAGCAGCCTTCACTCCCGTTCAGGGGTTGCTGTCCAGGGTCACCACCCAACAGTCACCAGCCCCCTGCCCCAGTTCCTTAGCTCCTATTCCAGGGCCCCACCCAAGAGCTCCAAGCCCCACGTCTCTCCTCCAGCCCCATGTCAGTGTTCCTGGGAGAGGCTCCCTGGAGCATTCTACTGCCCAGTCTCCCTGCCGGTGAGCCCTAACCCTGCTCCTGGGCACCTCTCTGCAGAGGCAGCCCCTGGCTTCTGGGTCCGGCTTACCCACACCAAGCTGGAGCCTCCACTTGTTCATAGGGGCCACTGCACAAGCTTTCCTGCACCTGGCCCAGGCTCCCAGCTCAAGCCAGACCTCACCGGCCTTCCCAGCACTCATCATACAGTTACTGCTCTCCTGCTGCTTCCTCCCTCCGGCATCTCTCTGCTGCTTCTGCCCCCTGTCCTTCCCGGCCAACCAGCTGCCTCAGTTTCTCCTTGCTATGGCCTCTTCTCTCTAGCCCAACTGGGAGGCAGCTGGCCAGTTAGTCACAGGTTTACCAGCTCCCTCTTAAAGGGGCCAGTCACCCTGGGACATCGCCCAGGTTTTCTCATCCTGAGGGTTTCTGCAGGGAGCCTTGAGAACAGTAGCAATCAGGCCCGAGGCGTCCCAGGAATCGTGGAACTGGCTTATCTAGCCCAGTCCCTTCCTGCTCCCTGGATAAGTCTCTGCAGCAGTACAAAACCCACGGCAGCAAGTCTCAAAGCCTGGGACAGCTGATTGGGCTGCGGGGGATAAAACAGCAGTGTAGCTGTTCCCACGCAGGCTGGAGCCTGGGCTCCAAGACCCTCCCCAAATGAGTCCAGGCTCCAGCCCAGGCAGGCACGTCCTGTCATGGACTCCCAGGACTCGTGCTCTCTCTCGGCTCTGTACGGTCCCTAGGAGGAATCCCCTTCACTGCGACTGCCCTTCTCAGGGGTTAAGCCGTAGGCCCCTCCATCTCCTGGAACCACACCTCTCTGAGCCCTCAGCACGTCTGTCTCTCGCTGTGGGCTCCCTCAGGGAGTCCACTCACTCTAGACCCCCGGAGCCTCCGCACACAGAGGGAATAATGCAACCCCAATATCTAGACTGGAGTGACTCTCAGCCAGCGTAAAACAGGAGGGTTTATTGAGCCTCTGAACCCAGCATAGGAAACTCTCAGGGCCTCTGGCCTGGCCTCATTCCGCACAGTACATCTAAGTCTCCCCTACATCCAAGTGGGCTCAGCTGCTCTCTCTCCCCAGTCCAGCAGCCTTCTCCTTCCAGCGGATTGTCCAATATCATCTCCCCCAACAGCTCCTCCCCTCTCCTTTGTCTCCCATCCCAGGTAAACAGGTCACAAGGGTCCTCTCTCCTCAGCCCTTTGTCCTCCTATGGCCCAAGCTGGGATGAACCTCTTGGTCACCAGGTCACCAGTTGCTAGGGTACCGTACCCCATCTCCAGGCCGTTGCCCAGGGGTCCTGGTTGCTAGACGAGGTCACACCCGGTCCCCTGTAACAACAACCCCTCTCCCACCACCTCATTAAACATGCAGCACACAGGGAAACTGAGGTGCGCGCACACTATTAACGTAAAACACTACAAAAATCCCCAACTTCGTCACACGTCTATACTGCTATTAGCCCTGCGGCCTGAGCCCCGCAAACCTGAGTCAGCTGACCCAGGCTTGGGACTCGCAGCTCTGGGTCTTGTCTTGCAGAGTAGATCTACCCTCTGCAGCTCCCGGCACGTGGGTGACAAGTCCTAAATAACCCTCCCCTGGAATGGCTTGGGACGTGACACCGCCCCATGCCAGTGGCTGCATCTGCATCTGCACCCACCACTGCTGGCCACATGAGGGCCAATATAGCATCTGCACTGGGGAACATAGGAATGCACAGCAAATACACGCCTAGATCCCAGCAGCTCCCAAATTCCCACAGAAAATCCCACCCAGGCCCTGTTTGAAGCTTCCCAATGTGCAAACCCATCAGCTCAGCTCCCATCCACGGTGGGCACAAAGGATGGAAATATGGCTTGGGATGGAAGTCCAGGCTCAGCCTTGACTGTGGAGTGGCTACCACTGCCTCCATAGTGCTGTGTGTGTGTGTGCATGGCCCATGCAGGGTGTGTGTGCGTGTCCCCCTTGCAGTGTGTGTGTGTGCATGGCCCATGCAGGGTGTGTGTGCGTGTCCCTTGCAGTGTGTGTGTGTGCACGTGTGTGTGTCCCATGCAGGGTGTGTGTGCGTGTCCCCCTTGCAGTGTGTGGCCCATGCAGGGTGCATGTGTGTCTGTATGTATGAGTGTGCACATGGCTCATGCAGGGTGTGTGTCCCATGAAATGTGTGTGCGCATGTAACCCATGCAGGAGGTGTGTGTGTCCGTCCCCCCCACCATGCAGTGTCTGCTTGTGTGTCCCATACAATGTGTGTGTGTGTGTGTGTGCAGACGTGCGTGACCCGTGCAGGGCGTGTGTCCCATGCGGTGTCAGTATAATGCACCTGTGTGCGTTGCAGAGCCCTGCAGTTATGTGTCTGTGGGGCTTGCCGAGGTGTTTAAGAGCTTGTGTTCGCTCCACTGGGAGGCTGGCAGGGACTGGCGAGCCGGCGCCAGGCCAGGATGCAGACTAACTGCCTGGATCTCTTGCAGTGAAGTGCAGCATCCAGTGTCTCCACGGGAGGTTCAGGGCGGAGGAATGTTCCTGCCTCTGTGACATCGGCTACGGCGGAGCAGAGTGCGGCAGTGAGTTCAGCTTCTGCAGGGTTCCCCCTACGGCCTCCGGAAAGGGACAGCTGCAGTCCCAGCCCAGTGCAGCCCCACGCTCCCTGCCAACAGGCACAGGAAGCCAGCTTGGCTCCTCTCCTCCCAGGCTGCGCCCAGAGGCCATTCCCGGCTGGGCACAGGCCGCTCATGGGGCCTCAGAGGTGGTTGCTGACCCTGTTTCACAAGCTGGTCATTAAAGGAAGCTGCAGTTCAGCCCAGCCTCTGCTTTCAGCATTCCGCTCCTTTGCTGGGGGTCCCAAGCTCCCTGGGGGCCCGAGACTCCAGGCAGCTTTGTCGTGGCATCAGTTGTGCCCCTGCATGGTTCTTTATATTTCTTTAATCCCAGGCTGAGCAAGGGGCACCCCAGTCCATTGCACCCTGTGTCTGGCTGCCGGGCAGAGTCCGGGGCTGGCAGGGTGTGGGGGGCCTGCCGAGATTCAGCATTGGGTACATACAGCGTTAGCCATTGTTTTGCCCCCAAATTCAAACTCATTTTCAGCTGCTGTTTATAATCAGCCCCTGCCCCAAGAGCTGCCAGGGCCAGACACGGATCCTGGCAGAAGTCCCCCTGGCCCAGGCGAGAGGGGTTCCAATGGGTTCCCTACGTGGCTAGGGTTACGAGGATAACAGACGCTAGAATGGGGAAGGCCTGGTTGGAGCCTGCTGGTGCTGGTGGGGGAGCGTAGCCCAGGATTGCCGTGTGCTCTCCAGTGCGTGGCCAGGTGAGCACAGAATTACTCCAGGGATGGTGCCCTTGCTGCTCTTGTCTTGTTGGCATCAATGCACTGCCAGGCTTGGACCCCTCCCGGGGCCCGATCGCCCTGGTCAGCACCTTGTGTCCCAGTTTGCATGGCTGCGTGAGTGAGTGTTAAATGCCCTTGGGGGCAGGGTGTTGCCCGGTTCGCCCCTCACTTTGCAAAGGTGTAAATGACAAGGTGGGCTGGTTGGTTGTAATCTGTTGCTCTTCTGCCCATCCCTCCCAGTTCTGGAGACGGCTGCTCAGTGTCGCCTCCTGCCTCCTTCCCGGTCCCAGCTGCTGGCTAGAAATGAAACCAAGCTGCAGATGTGATGCTCCCCAGCTGTGGCTGGATCTGCTCAGGCTAGTTGGCCCATCGCTGGCTGGGTCAGAGGCGGAAGATCTTGATGCCATTCAGTGCATGTTTGGAACCAGCGAGACTGGGGCAGTGCCCTGTGGGAACCCCCGGCCTCTGTGCAGGTGGCACTGGGGATGAGGGCAGAACTGAACAAAATAGTCCAGGGGATACGTGCTGCTGTTAAATGAACCCCCCTGGCTGCCCAAGGGGCGGGGGGGCTGAATGGTGCCACACTTATGGGGAGTCCGAGCAAACTTCCCCCAAACATCTGAATACCAGTGCGGGCTCCTTTAAGAGTTGCTGACCTGCCTGATGCAAAGACTGCTGGGCCGGAGTAATGCCTGGTGTAACAGTGACACCCTGGGGGAGAGCAGAGCAGTGCATGAACTTAATCCAGGTTCCATTCCCTGCACCCCTGGGTTGCTGGGCTGAGGAGAGTTACAGGGAGGGTGGCCAATTTTGGTTGGACATGTTCCTGTAGGTTTCATCACATGACATAATCTTTCATTAAAGATTAATCTGTAATTCCTGGGGACTGCAGGCCAATCCTGGAGGGTTGGCAACCCTAGTTATAGGTGAGAGGCTGCCTGGTGAGTGACTAGACTGTTGCGTGTAGAGGGCTCTGCTTCCTCTCCTGCAGGCAGAGAGTCCCTGGGGTTAAAGCAGGGACTGATCCTTCCTTCTCTCTCCTCTCACAGCGAAGGTTCAGTTCCCTTTCCATACCTGCGACCTGAGGATAGATGGGGACTGCTTCATGATTTCCTCGGAGGCAGACACGTATTATGAAGCCAAAATAAAATGCCAGGTAACCCCCAGCAGCCCTTGTGCTGCAGTCAACAGACCCAGTTCACAGAGAGAGAGCCAGAAACCAGGGCTAGACCCTACTCCTTCCAGTCCCAAAACACAGGCTTCAACTGCTTGAACTAAAGGAGAGCTCCTGAGCTGCTAGGGGTAGTAGGTCTCTTACCTTTTCTGTGGGGCGTCCAGTAGAGGGCAGCCTCACTCACGCATACAGAGCCAGTGTATTGCTTAGGAAGCCACATTTGATAATATTTCAGTCTAGGGACAGGGGAACGAAATCCAGGCTGGGATTCACCTGCACAGCTCTGGAGCGTGTGCTAAAACCCTCTGGGGAGGGGGTTTCCCTCTTTCCCACCAGCCTTGTTGTCTCTTCAGTCCCCAAGGGCCCACGTTTTATAAGGAATGCAGGGATCTGGATTCACTTGGGACCCCGGGCGGTCTCCAGCGGCTCCTCAGAACCACTGCATGGCACGGGCCGAGCGCGTGGTGGGCACAATACAAACTGTGGTTTCTGAAGTGCCGAATTGTGAGCAAATGTTACACGATGCCCCGGGGCGGATGAAAGAGACTGGGGTGCAGGCAGTGTGGCCTGCTGGTCACGGCTGGGCTGTGTCCACACGCTAAGGAGAGTCACGAGATGCTAGTCAGCAAGCAGGGATCGGAGTAATCGCCAAGGTCAGTAAGAGCAAGGGTCGGAGCGAAGCTGGGTCAGAGACTGGAGAGCAGGCAACGAGATGGGGTCTGGAGTCACAGCAGGCCAGACGGCCTGCTGGGGCACCCTCCCGGGTTACACAGTGCGCGTGGGCCGATCAGAGGCTGCAGGGTGCTGTCACTTGGGCGGTACTTCCTGCAGTGCCTACTCTCGGCGGTGCTCTGGGACTGGGCTCTGGCTGGCCTGGCAGTGGTGTGGGCGTGGCAGCCAGCCCAGGTTCTGTAGACCCTGCCACAAGGGCTTGAACCAGGGGCCTCTGGCTGGAACAGCCTCTGCACTGTAGCTAAAAGAGCCCAGCTTGAGCTGGCTTGTTAATGGCTTTCTGTGAGGGGACAGCACACCCCGGAGGCAGGTCTGGGTGTCACGAGCCCCCTAGCATTTCAGAGCCGATCATCGACCCTGGCAAACCAAGGGGACAGGCCGTAGGAAAGGATATCTGCGAGGGCGGCCGGGTGCAGCACACAGCGAGACGCAACATGCCAGCCCTTCCCCCGCCCCTCGGGCCATTCCACTGATTTCACTCCCGAGTCGCCCCAGGGGGAGCGTCCAGTCCTGTTTGGATGCCACATGTCGCAGCCTGAGCCCTCTTCCATGGCAGGGGTTTGGGAGCAAACAGCCCAGGCCAGCTCCTGCTGCAGTATTGGAAGCCGAAAGCCACCTCTTATGTGGCTGGAAATTTCCTCTCCATTTGCAGGCTGGGTCTTGGCTTTGACCCCCCAAGGCCAATGTCCAGAGCGATTCGTGCGCACCTGGTGCAGGCGACAGACTGACTGCACTGGCTCGGAGCCCCGGGGAGTTAATCTGCCCACAGGGGTGCTGATCAGCTGGGAGAGCAAGTGTCGCTCAATCGAGTGTCCGTTCCATAAGAACAAAGCCTCTGGGCTCCCATGGGCCCCATTGTTTTCACTCCCACGCAGCTGGTGGGAGCATTCAGTCCCTTCGGTCCCTGTGGAAGAGAAGACGCTAGGGAACTGGACTCCTCTGCCTGCCTGGAATGGATTTAGGATACTTCTTGGTGGGGATGGGGGAAGTGCACAGACAGGGGACTGGCCCGTCTGGGTTGCAGGGACTAAACTGTGGATGAAGGGAAGGGTTAGCCTGTTGTGCTGGCTGGCTGGATTTCTTGATTTGGGCTGTCTGGGTCTGATCCCCTGCAGGAGAAAGGAGCCATGCTGGCCCAGATCACAAATCAGAAAGTGCAGGATATTCTGGCCTATTACCTGGGACATTTGGAACCCACCAATGAGGTGACAGAGCCGGATTTCGAGACCCGGAACTTCTGGATCGGTGAGTGACTGCAGTTTTTGCTGCCAAAGGACAGCTGGAGCCCCAGGGCTCGGTACAGGACTTTCCAGAGGCAAGCAGGAGGCAGTCGTGGCTCTAGAGACCTTGCAGGCTGGGTCCCAGCCCGGAGGACGATGCAATCTCTCCTAGTGCTGCCGGCAGAGAGTGTAAGGCCCTCCTGGCGCTCCCCCGCCAGCCCCAGGGTTGCGAGGCGGGCACAGAGCTCTGTGCTGGAGTCCCATCATTCCAGCTTTGAAAGGTCCTCACTCTGATTGTAGAGCAGCACCTAGGTTACAGTAAAAATCAGCCCTGCTTTCAGGATCACAGTCCTGGCATTTCCACAGAGCTTGTCATCTTCAAAGTACTCTGCAGACAGGAACTAATTAATGAACTCGGTTGTTGTTGTTTCCTTGGTGCAGGGCCGCTCATGGGGTACTGCAGGGTAACGTTCTCCCTCAGGCTGCTAATGGAAGTGCTGCTGTTCTGATAATACTTAGTTCTTCCGCAGAGCTTTAACCCTCCCCATCCTCCCAGGAGGGAGGTATCTGTGATTCACAACTGGGGAAACCAAGGCACAGCGGGGCCATGACTTGCCAGGGGTCACACCGGGAGTCAGGATTAGAACTCAGGACATCTTGACACCTCAGCCTGTAGTCACTGGCCAGACTATGCTGCCTCGCTGTTTGGGCCTGTGTCGAAGTTACTCGCTGACTGCCTGGGGAGATGGTGGCTCAGTGGGAAGCGGGGTGGTGGATTGGAAAGGGTGTGTGAGCAGCAGGGACAGCTGCAGGAGTTTGGCTCAGGTAGGAGGCTGGGAACCCCCACCCAGTTACAGCTGTCACAATGTGCCCTCTGTGGGGGCTGGCCTGTGGGGCATTCGCAGTGCAGAGCCCTCTGAGCATGAGGGAACTGGACTGTGTCGGGGCTCGAGATTGGGATGGGCCCCGTCTCTCTAGGGGCTGGACACAGGGCATTGGTACCTAGCTCAGAGGCTGCCCCATACAGCGAGGTGTTTCGCTCGCTAAGAGGCATTGAGCATGCGGCCCCAGCTGTTTGAGTCAGGGGAGCCCATGTGCAGCTGCGCACTGCAGGCAAGTTCAGAACTGGGCGTGTGATACAATCTTAACTTGCTGATGGCAACAGGGAAAGAACTGATCCCAGTGCTCCAAAGTCACCTGAGCTAATGGAGAATCGCTGCTAGCAGCATGAGGTTCATGACACACAGCTCAGCAGCAGGGGCCCAGATCCCTTGCGGTTCATGGCCCGGCAGTTGCTGGGGCCACTGACTCACACGGAAGGCCAGCCCTGCTCCTTGGCTGAGATGCAGCCAATGAGGACCTGTGTGATGAGACTCAGGCCCAGCGCTGTGGTGGTGTACGGCATCCGCTTTGCCCATGTGGACTGGAGCCCCAGGACATCACCCATGCTCTCTCATTTAGGTCTGACCTATAAAACGTCCAAGGATTTGTTCCGCTGGGACACAGGCGCCCAGTTCTCCTTCACCAGCTTCGCGTTCGGCCAGCCAGACAGCCAGCGGTAAGTGACGAGGGCAGGGGCACGGAGACCCATGGTTATGCCGCTCCTGCTTGGTCCCGAGGCCCGAAGACCACAGAGCCCACCGGCGGCACCTGTCAGTATTGATTAGCTGTAGTGCCGGAGCACCTAGAAGCGCCAGTCATGGCCCAAGACCCCAGTGTGCCAAGCACTGTACGAACACAGAACAAATAGCCGGTCCCTGCCCCCAGATTTACCATCCTTGTATAGGGAGCTCGTCCCAAGGGGGCAGGGCAGCCTGGGGAAAGCACAAAGGGGCTTGTTTGACAATGTCACAGGTGGGCGACAGAGGCTGGTGTCGCAGTCTGATCAGAGGCAACCGTGGACAGCTCCACAGCAAATGAGAGAGGCCAGGCCGGGAGGGGCCAGGCTGGGAGGGGCCCTGAGAGTGAAGGCAAGCAGTTGACGGATGTGCTAGAGAAGGGGGAGCTAGGGGAGGGATGCGATGAGAGGGGCCGAGCACCGGGCTAAGAGAAGGATCTTTGTAGCACATTGGGAATGGATCTGAGCAGGGAAGATTGCATTGGTCAGAGCCAGAGAAAGGAGGTTGCAGTGATCCAGACCAGAGATGGTGCGAGCATGGATGGCAGGTTGCACTGGCAATGGCAAGGAAGGGCTGGGGAGAAGTGATGCAGAAAGAATCTGCAAGACGTAGACATAACCTGGTTGTGAGGCGCTCCAACCTAGGGCTGTCCCCCTTCTTTAAAACTCACATCTCCTGCACCCCATGCACCCCCATAACGGACTCACAGGACTCGTGCTCTCTCTCGGCTTCCTATGTTCCCTGGGAGGAACCCGCTTCAGTGCGACAGCCCTTCTCGGGGGTCCACGCTCTCTCAGGGGTTAACCATCTCCTGGAACCTCACCTCTCTGAGCCTCCAGCACGCCTGTCTTTCGCCGTGGGCCTCCTCAGAGAGTCCACTCACTGTGGACCCCTGGGGCCTTCACACCCAGAGGGAATAATGCAACCCCGATCTCTAGACTGGGGTGACTCTCAGCCAGCATAAAACAGGAGGGTTTATTGAGCATCTGAACCCAGCACAGGAAACTCTCCAGGCCTCAGGCCTGGCCTCTTTCTGCACAGTACATCTAAGTCTATCCTGCATCCAGGTGGGCTCAGCTGCTCTCTCTCTCCCCAGTCCAGCAGCCCTCTCCTTCCAGCAGATCATCCTATATCTTCTCCCCCAACAGCTCCTCCCCTCTCCTTTGTCTCCTGCCCCGGTAAACAGGTCACTGGGGCCCTCTCTTCTCCGTCCTTTGTTCCCCCTCTGGCTGGAACTGGCTGGTCAGGTCACAGGGGCCCTCTCTCCTCAGCCTTTGTCCACCCACTGGCCAGACCCGGCTGCCTGCCCAGCTGGGGTGGGCCTCCTCATCTCCAGGTCACCAGTTGCTAGGGTCCCCCATCTCCAGGCCGTTGTCCAGGGTTCTGGCTGCTAGGCGAGGTCACACCTGCTGCTCTGTAACAACCACCCCTCTCCCACCACTGTGTTAAACAAGCAGCACATGGGGAAACAGAGACCCACACAACATTCATGCAAAACTCTAGGAAAATACCCGACTTTATCAGTTGCTCCCAGGCCAGAGACCGCTCTCCTCTCTGCTCTGGGACTCCTCCACCCCATACTCCCCTCCCGGGCCTGGAGCCACTCTCCACTCTGGGACTCCTCCACCCCCTGCTCCCCTCCTGGGGCTGGGACCGCTGTCCTCTGCTCTGGGACTCCTGCAACCCCTGCTCGTTGTCACAGAGTCACTGGGCGATGCTCTGGAGCTGCTCCATACGAAGCCAGTCAGGACTCTGGGGGAGCCGCCTCTCTCTGAGCAGGCTGTCGCCAGGGCAGAAGCTTGCACAGCTTCTGCCTTCCTGGGTCTGACCTCGGAGCATTCAGCATCGCCTGCCCCGCCATGTGCTTCCCGCAGCAAGTCTGCCTGGGTGGGACTCCTGAGGAAGCCAGAGGGCCCTGCACCCCAACTCCGCAGTCAGACGGGACTCTCAGCCAGCCAGTAAAACAGAAGGTTTATTAGTCGACAGGACCACAGCGTAGGACAGAACTTGTTAGCACTGAAATCAGTGACTTTCAGCCAAGTCCATCTTGGAGGAGGGGAGCCCAGAGCCAGGGCTCTGGTCCTCCCCCTTTTCCCCAAGCCAGCCGAGTCAGCCAGCCACCTGGCCCCTGCCCTGCCCGTTGCTCCTCCTCCAGCCTTTGTCTCACTTCCAGGGCCAAGAGTTACCTGGTCGCATCCTCCTCCTGGGTCTCAGGTTAGGAAGGGGCAGCCATAGCATCCGTGCAGGCAGCTGGAGTAACCCCCACAAAAGTCACACCCCCTTATTCCCACCGCCTAGACATTGGTGCAATACACAACAAAACTGAGGCACACGCAGCATTCATGCAAAACAGGAAGATTCACATACAACATAACAGGCAATCCCCACTACGTCACACTCCCCTACTGGCCCTGGGACTGCTCTCTGCTCTGGGACTCTTGGACCCCCTGCTCCCCTCCCAGCCCTGGGACCGCTCTCCTCTGCATCTCAGGTTTGGGAACTGCGTTGAGCTCCAAGCGTTGGCCGCCTTCAACTGGAATGACCAGCGCTGCAAGACCCGAAACCGCTACATCTGCCAGTTTGGTGAGTGGCACAACTTCACTCCTCTCTGCTCGCCCCGTGACCTGGGAAGTCCTCATGCCTGCTCTGTGTCGAGAGGGGCATGCAGGCATTGGGCCAGCTGCTGGCTAGTGCTAGGGCGGCAGGTGCTGCACGAGCTCTGCGAGTGCACCTTAGCCCTGACCTGCAGCTCCACCGATGCCCCTCGGTCCCAACATACAGTATTAAAACAGCCCTGGGAGTTCCTGTGCTGGGCTCCCCACACTGACCGGTCTGCCGATGCCCTTCCGCCCGAAAGCACAGACTGTGCAATGCCAGCCGTGGGCTCCCCACACACAGCTCCACCGATGCCCCCCATCCCAACACGCAGGCCCTGTCCTGGGCTTCCAGCCCACACAGATCTGCTGATGCCCCTCATCCCTGACCTGCAGCCCCCAGCTATTCCAGGCCTGGGTAACCAAGGGCTGCACTCTGGTTAGTGGTCTCAGCAGAGAATGAGCCGTCTCTTACCCTTAGAGTTGGTCCTTGCAAGATAAGGGTGAGGCATGGTGGCCAGGCAGCATGGAAGTAGTTTGCATGGCTGCTGCCCTTCCTGTGCCCAGTCTGGTTAACAGGCCTGCTGGGGCTGGCACCGGGCCTCTGCCCAGCACCTTATTCACCAACAATTCATTTCAAAGTTTTAAAACAACCATTTTCTGGATCTGAATTGTGCCATGGGAACTGATGCACGTTGCCCAGGTCTAAGGCTGGTTCCCAGGAGGGCAAGTGTGCCTGGGTGCCGGCTGGCACACACCTGCCCGGTCAGTCCCCATTACATACCCTGTGTGCGCTAGCTACATAGTCCCCAATTACCATTTTATCTAGGGCAGAGGTTCTCAAACTGTGGGTCAGGACCCCATTGTAATGGGATCACCAGGGCTGGCTTAGACTTGCTGGGGCCCAGGGCCAAAGCCTGAGCCCCACTGCTCGGGACCAAAGTTTGAGGGCTTAAGTCCCGGGCAGCGGGGCACAGGTTACAGACCCCCTGCCTGGGGCTGCAGCCCTTGAGCTTTGGCTTTTCCTCTGTAGCGGTGTGAGACTCACCCCTCCGGCACCTTCTGCTGGTCATCCAGGGAATTAGTGTTCCAGCCTCCAGAGCGCCCTCTGCAGGCCAGTGTCCTGCTTGCCACTGGCCCCCCAAGTCCCTCCCGGACCCCGGTGCCCCCTTTCACGCCAGGGTGCTACCACCTGCAGAACCCTGAACAGATCTGGGTCTCCCCTCCCCAGGGAGCCCACAACCTCACCTCAGTCTCTGGCCACTGCCAGTCATCACCTAGCCCCCATTCCCTGAGGCCAACTGCAGCCTAAGCGCCATTCATCACAGGCAAGAGGGGTTTGGACTTGCTGCCTCTGCCTAACCCTTGGGCTGCCCCCAGTACCTATTTGGCCTTCCACTAGGCCTGCAGCCTGGGGGGTTTCCAGGCCGAAGCTCCCCAGCTCCTCTGGCCTTCCCCCAGCCCTGCTCCACCTCAGGTCCTCTCTCAGCTTCCAGGCAGCCAGGCCCTTTTCCCTTAGCAAGCCAGAGGGAAAGTCCTCTCAGCTCCTGGCTTCTCTGGCTTTTATAGGGCCCACTGGGTCTGTCTGGGGCGTGGCCCCAGCTGAGGCTGCTCCTCCAACCAGCTTTTCCCCTGCCCCAGCCTTCTCCCAGGGCTGTTTTAAGCCCTTTTAGGCAGGAGTAGGTGACAACCCCACTACAACCCCCCTCCCCCCGGGGTGGTGGGGCTCGGGCTTTGCCCCCCCCCCCACACACACACATGACACGGCAGGGCTCGGGCAGGCTCAGGCTTTGGTCCCCCCTCCTGGGGTCATGAGTAATTTTTGTTGTCAGACGGGAGTCATGGTGCAATGAAGTTTGAGAATCCCCGATCTAGAGGTAATGTGTGCATTGTGTCTCCTCTAGTGGCTAGTGCACACAAAGGATAACAGCTTACTATTGCTGTTAGCTCATGGAGTTAGCCCTCTGGCTCACCTAGTAAGGATCTGTGTTTTGGTGCTTATGACCTGCCGGGGTGGATCACCCTGTATTGCTCTGGGGATTTTTTCCCTATGGGGCCTGCCTGGCTGGCAGTGGGCTGCGGTGCCCGAGCCTGGCTGGGTAGCACTAATGCTGGCTGTGATCCTTTGCAGCTCAGAAGCACATCTCCCTGTGGCAGCCACAGCCCTGAGCCTGCACAACTTCCTGCTGCTGAGTTGTGGGCGCAGCATCACCTCCAGCCCACCTACGGCTTGAGAGAAAGAATCCGCTGCTACTGTTCTGCCAGGTCCTAGAGCCCAGCGCTTCTCAAGCTATCTGATGGAGGGGACCGGCAATTATTTTCCCAGCGTGCGCACAGACCAGCAGCCGATGGCTCGCGGACCAGCACCAGTCCGCGGACCACCCCTTTGAGTACCACTGCTCTACAGGACCCCCTGGGCACTCCGCCCATCCCAGCCACGCTGACACCCCTCCCTGAGGGCCGGGGCCCAGAGGTGGCACCAGGACCTGCCGAGCACTCAGGGAGAGAGTGCTTCCCAGGCTGCCCTTCCAGGCCGGAGCAGGGGGGTGGCGGGGCCAGATCAACCCGCACAGCTGCCCCGGGGGCCTGACTCCACCAGAGCCATCGCAGTCGAGCCAGGTGGGGGTCTCTGGGGTGCATCCTAGCCCCTTGTCCATGGAACAGCCCCGAGCTCCTGTAAAATAGCCCCTCCCTCACATGTGACCGCTGGGGCGGGGCAGCTGCTTCGTGTCCCCACTCCCTTCCTCCGGGGTGTGATGGCACATCAGCGCGGGGAGCCCCTCGCTTCTCCCGGCTGTGCCAGAGGGAGCAGGGTCCCCCCAGTGGTTACCCCCAGTCCGTAGCTCTGCGGCCCTGATACGGAATAGGGCCGGCTTAGTGGACTCTGCGTCCGCTCTGGCAGGTGTGGGCTGGGGAGCTGAGTGGTGCACAGCAAGAGGGTGACTGTCCCACCTAGAGCCAGCGGTGCTTGGCCAGGGCTGTGGGGTACAAGGGGGGTGCTGGGGCCCCAGGAATCACAGCTGAGACGTGCCCTGCGAAGAAGGCAGATGTGCCTACTTGGTCTAGGACTCGGTGTCCAGTTGCTAGCCAGGGCCGTCCCACTGCGGCTTGGCTGTAGGAGGCAGCCTTCCCCGGGCAGGCAGGTGCAGCATGCGGCGTTCTCGGCCCCATGCCCCTTTGCTGTGCCAGTCAGTGCCACCACGGCTCAGCACTAAAGAAGCCATCTAGCTCCGGTACCAACCCGCGAACCTAGCAGAGCAGGGCTCTGAGCACCCGTAGGCCTAGTGTTCAGGCCTGTTCTTTCATACAATCACAGAATATCAGGGTTGGAAGGGACCTCAGGAGGTATCTAGTCCAACCCCCTGCTCAAAGCAGGACCAATCCCCAATTTTTGCCCCAGATCCCTAAATGGCCCCCTCAAGGATTGAACTCACAACCCTGGGTTTAGCAGGCCAATGCTCAAACCACTGAGCTATGCCTCTCCCCTTTCGCCCTATATAGCATGCGCTCCGGCCCGGGCTCTGTCTAGGACAGTGACACGAACTCTTCCCGCAGTTTGAGAGCTGGGGCTGTTCTAATAAAGCTGTCTGTCCCTCCTGCTGCTCATGTCCCTTTCTCCAGCTGCGGGGCTGTCCCGGGTGAGTGGCTGGGAGCCACCCTCCTGGGCATGGGGCAAAAGGAGGAGAAAAATGGGGAGTGGTGAAAGCAAAAGCCAGGGGCCCTCCTCAGCCTGTCCCCTGCTCCCAGCTGCAGTCATCTCTCCTACTACTTCCCACTGGCATTCTACGCTGGGACAGGGCTCCCCCTCCTGCCTGCCATCCCAGTCCACTCTCCTTCCCCCTAAGCTGCTGTCCTGCACCATGTCTGTCCTAGATGGGCAAGGAACCGCTCTGCAAAGAGCTGTGTGTGGCCAGGGTCCCAGGGAATATTTGGGTAAGAACTGGGCCTCCCTGATGAATGGGAGGGCTCCAGAGCGCAGCAGACCTCAGTTCGACAGTCCAGCTGGGAGATTGTTAGTGCCCTGCAAAGTAAAAGAAAGCAAGGGGGCTTGGGCCATTTTCTGCTGCTGTGGGTTGGAGGGGCTCTGCTTGGGTTTTATACTGGAAATTCAGAGCCTGTCTGGCCAGGAAGACGCGCGGGCAACTGGGGAGCTAGTGTAAATGAGGGAGGGAGGGAAAGACGAGTTTTAGTTATTAGCACTGGGTGGGGGTGTCTAGGATCAGGCAATGGTGCAAGGTGCTGTACATACACACAACTGAGACAGCCTCAGCCCCAGGAGCTCATGGTTGAAGAATTTAAAACCCCCGGTGTTTGCCACCAGCCACTGCACTCACTGCCTCAGGAACGTTTTGGAGAGGCTGTTTTGGGAGAGATTCCCCGCACACACTGCATATCCCCAGGGACAGCCAGCAGCTCCTCCGGCCAAGCTAACCCTGTCACCCCACTATTTCTAAGCAGGAAAGGGCCGAAAGCTCAATTAAAAAAAACCACACTAAACCCTCTAGCCCATTCTCTAGCCTAACAAAGCACTGATGAGCCCCCAGCCCTGGGTTAGAATGTTTGCTACAGGCCCCGTGAAGGGAGCTAACTGTGACATCAGCATGAGGCCAGTCCAGTGCCTGGCTCACTGCCCGGGGCTAGGATCCCGGGGAGTAAGCATGTATATGATGATGTTGTGGGTAAAGTCAGGGGAAATTTTTTTCATCTGAAACGTTTTTCCCCTCTGAAAAATGCAGCTTCAGGCCAACCGAACTGTTTGGCAAATACCCAGTGAACCTGCTGAATCAGCCCGGGGAAAAGCCCCAAGCCCTTGGCAAAAATTGCCAAAAACGTCACAGCATCTCCCCCGCGTCAACATGCTTTTTAGATGAAATTTCCTTCAATGTTATTACAAAAAATTAAAACCCTTTGAAAAGGTTCATGAAATAAATGAAACATTTTGTTTGGACTGAAACAACTGCTGCTTCTCCCCCCCCCCCCGCAAGTTCCATTTTGGGTCCCCCTCCCCCCAGTTTTTGGGACAGTCAGCAGAGAGGAAAATCAGTTATTTGCACAGCTGGAGTTGTGGGGCTGGCTCTGGCAGCCTCTGGAGTCCCAACCTGCCCCCCACTCCGGTGCTTAGGAACCATTTCTGTATTGCTCTTCTCCTTCTTCATCGCCAGTGGCTGCCCCTCAGCTCTTCTCCCTTCCAGCAGGTGCCAGCCCCCCTGCAGCCAGGCTGCCCCCTGCATCTCTGCAAGGACTCTGCGAACACCAGCACTTCCCCATTTAGAACGCGCTGCACAAACGTTAATTCACAATTCACTCTCTGTCATTTCCATGATGCTGCATCATCTGGGCAGGGAGCTAGGCAGTGCTGGGCCCAGAGGCTGGATCTCTGGGGAACACTTGGGGGAGGAGAGGCTCCTCCCTGCCCTTGGGGATTGAGAACAAGGGCTGGCATGGCCCACCCCGCAACCCCCCATAGCCCTTGCTGTCAGTTCCCCTGGCCCCCATGGTGAGAACTGAGGTGATTCTCCAGGCAGGGACACGGCCCCGCCCAGCTGTGGTCATGGACTGAGCTGGAGGGGCAGGGAGTGGCTGACCGGTGTGAGCGCGACGCACCGACGGCCTGGGGGCAACACCCAGAGCGCCCCAAGGTGGGGGGATGCCCCAGAGAGGTTATGCCCAGCCGCTGCTCTGACAAGCTGTGGGTAGTTTGGGGTGGGAGCTGCTGCCCGAGGACAAGCTGGGCCACCAGATCACGGAAACAGCCCAGCTTGTTTGTCCTTCTTCCACACTGAGCATCATAGGCTGCCCCCTCCCAACTCCCCACGGCACAGCCTGGGCTCTCCAAACACCACAGGATGCCGAGGGGCCGCGGCTGGGGCAGGGTCACCCATGAACCTGATCCACATCCCTCTCTGCCTTCTTCCTCTCTCCCCACACCCCTGGCCGACACTCCTGGTGCTATGGAAGGACTCACGGGGCCCAGTGCAGCCACCCAGTGCCGGATACAAAGCCCACCTCGGGGTATAATCTATTCACACGCACCAGTGCAGGAATCCCCCCAAACCTGGGCAGTAAAACCATTCTCAACAAACCCACAGGAACCATATAAAGGTACCACCGTTCTTCCCATTCCCCTCTTCAGGGCCAGCACCTCCGGCTCCCCAGTGTTCACAGCCACACTGCGTTCCCAGATCCTTGGGCCCTGTCACGGAGTCCCCGGGGCGACGCTCTGGAACTAATCCATACAAAGCCAGGCAGGACTCTGGGGGAGCCTCCTCTCTCTGAGCAGACTGATGCCAGGGCAAGAAGCTTCCACAGCTTCCACCTTCCTAGGTCTGACCTCGGAGTATCCGGCATCCCCTTCCACACCATGTGCTTCCCGCAGCGAGTCCACACAGGCGGGGTCCTGGGGAAGCCAGAGGGTCCTGCACCCCAATTCTGCAGTCAGACATGAGTCTTAGCCAGCCAGTAAAACAGAAGGTTTATTAGACGACAGGAACGTGGTCTAAAACTGAGCTTGTGGGTACAGGAGAACAGAGAACAGGACCCCTCAGTCAGGTCCATCTTGGGGGGCAGGGAGGCCATGGTGCAGTGGCCCTGAGGATGGAGCACATTCCCTGATCTGATACTCATAGACATAGCCACTCCATGGCCCTGCAGGCCAGGGGCTGATGTCAGAGCCCAGATGTTCATGTCAGCCACCTGGGCCCTGGCCACATGGCCAGGACATTTCAGGAGTCCTCTGCCGTGTGATGGGAAGGATGGGATGCTTTCCACTCTCCAAATCCCCAGAAGTTGATGGGGTCACTGGGATTCCTGGGGCCCTGCCCACCCCGGCTCCCCTGGGTAATTAAGCCAGACTCTGATTGAACGATGTCATGGAGTCCCTGGGTGATGCTCTGGAACGGCTCCCTATGAAGCCAGTCAGGACTCTGGTGAAGTCTCCTCTCTGTGAGCAGACTGTCTCCAAGGCAAGATGCTCACATGGCTTAGAATCACAGAATCTCAGGGTTGGAAGGGACCGCAGGAGGTCATCTCGTCCAATCGCTCAAAGCAGGACCAATCCCCAATTTTTGCCCCAGATCCCTAAATGGCCCCCTCAAGGATTGAACTCACAACCCTGGGTTTAGCAGGCCAATGCTCAAACCACTGAGCTATCCCACCCTCCACCTTCCTGGGTCTGACCTTGGAGCATTCAGCATCCTCTGCCCCTCCGTGCACTTCCCACAGTGAGTCCACCCAGGCGGGGTTGTGGGGAAGCCAGAGGGTCCTACCCCCCAACTTCACAGTCAGATGTGACTCTTAGCCAGCCAGTAAAACAGAGGTTTATTAGGTGACAGGAACACGGTCTAAAACAGAGCTTGTAGGTACAGAGAACAGGACCCCTCAGCTGGGTCCATTTTGGGGGGCAGTGAGCCAGACAACCACGTCTGCACTTCACTCCAGGTCCCCAGCCAGCCCCCAAACTGACTCCCCCTCCAGCCCCTCCTCCTCTGGGCTTTGTCCCTTTCCCGGGGCCAGGAGGTCACCAGATTCCTTTGTTCTCCAACCCTTTAGCTCTCACCTTGCAGGGCGGGAAGGGCCCAGGCCATCAGTTGCCAGGAGAAGAGTGTCAGCCATTTACGTTCCCTGGCCCTGTGCTCTGCAACAATCACACCCCCTTATCCCACCACCTAGAGACTTACGAACTGCACAGGGGAAACTGAGGCACCCCTACAGTATTCAGAGGAAACATTAAGAACAGTCCCGCTTCGTCACAGAGGAGGCAACATTTCAACTATCTCACTTGGAGGCAAATGGGGGAGGAAGGTACGAGGGGGAGGGGCGCAGTTTACTGAGGCACAAAGCCAATGACATTAGGGCCGTCTCCAAGGAGACTGTAGCATGTTGCACAGCATGTGTGCAAGCCAGGGGGCTGCTCCCCAGGGGGCAGGCTGTGGGAATGAGGGTGACCGGAGGCCCATTGCCTGACATGGCCCTGCATGGACAGGAGCTGCCATGGCAAGAAGAATTACCAACCGCTTTGCAGCAGAAAATTCCTAAGCACTTTATTAGGGAGGGCGCATCTCATTATCTCCCGTTTGCAGACGGGGAAACTGAGTCACTGCGCTATGGGATGCCCCGGTACATCTCTCCCGTCATTGCTCCAGAGAGTCAGACATGCTTTATGCAGTGGAGAGTCTGTTTCATTGGGTCTGTGGGTTATTTTTATAGGCTGGAGGGGGTAGCTAATGAATCTCAGGTCATTTCTATTGGTGGGACATTGTCTCAGTCAATACATGGTAAGTATGGGCTGAATGGCTTTGTTCTGCCTTTTGCAGCAGCAGCTGAATTAAAGGCGTTTGTGGCTTGAGAAATTTCTACTTATTTTAGAGTCTTGTCAGTCTAAGAATACTGCCGCGCCGAGCCAGCACGGCCTACTTCTCTCGTGGCCCGTTGGGACATCAGCAGTAGCACGAGGATGAGCTGGGGCACCAGCCCTTGCTTTTAGGAACATGCATGTTTATTAGCCAGGCACAAGAATACAGCTCAGCGCTGGAGGGTCAGAAAGACAGCAGGAGAAAGAAGCCGTGTGCTGGGGAAGCACCAGAGGGCGAGTCATTGGAGCTGGGTGGAGAAGAGAGAAGGGAAACAGAGTCACTGGATGTGACTGAGGTAGGGGTGGGAGTGAAGAGCAGTGACAGGCCCCGGTGCCTTAGCAAGGCCCTGCCTGGGACAGTGGCTAAGCTGAGGCCCGTGAAAGCATTAATGGCAGTGCATGGAACTGTCCTGGTTTTGTTTTCACTGCGTTGATCTGCTATGGGAAGGGGGGGGTCTGCCTCCCTGCCATGTAGTGAGGCAGAGTTAATGCAGCATGGTGGTGGAGATGTACACACTGTGCTCTCTCAGTGAGACTTTCCTATCAGTGACAACTGTCATTCAGACTGAAAGCACATGGCTGCTCTTTGGGTCTGGAGAAAACACCTCTGCTGGGGCCCTGCAGGAGCAGGCTTGATTCTCCACCTCCAGCTTTAGCGTGTACATTTGATCTTCTGGCTCCTCCTTCCATCATGCTCTGTGCAGGCATCTGTTTTCCAGTCCTTTGTTCTGCAGTGGTTGTGAAGCGTTCCCTCCTGTGCTGTCATCTCTTCCCTCCTGAGGCTGTTTATAGGCACAGCTTCAGGCTCTGGAACAAGGTGTCCAGATCCTGCTGTGGAAGTCAGAGGGATCTTCCAACCCTCATGGGCCTAGGCTCCTCCAGATCTGAGGACAGAAGATAAGGAAATAAGATTCTCTTTGTTTAAGAGATTGTGTGCGTCTCCAGAATGGTGAGGGGCAACATACAATCCCACTGCAGGGAGTGGCCTCAAAAACCTTTTGTAGTTCCCTAATTTCAATTTGGGAGAACATTCCATCTCATGTGTGTACCTCACTTATGATAGCAAGGCACAAATGAGGCCCAGAAGCATTTCTTTACAGGCATTCATTGCCAGCACTCCTGCAAAGCACATCAGCTTTATCACTTCCATTTTACAGAGGCAAAACTGAGGCAGAGGAAGATTCAGTGACTTGCCAGGGTCACCAGGGAGCCTGTGACAGAAGTCATAGAATCATATGAGGGTTGGAAGGGACCTTGGGAGGACCAATCCCCAATTTTTGCCCCAAATGGCCCTCTCAAGGACTGAACTCACAACCCTGGGTTTAGCAAGCTAATGCTCAAACCACTGAGGTATTCCTCCCAGTCAAGGCTCCCAAGTCTCTGCCTGACCCTCAGAACACACTTCCTCCTCCAGGAGAATTCTCTTGGAATCAGCTGGCTTTCAGGCCATGGGTTTTGGAGATTTATCCATTTGAGTTCAAATGTGGCTTGAGTAATAATCTATTCATTACAAGGGAACTGTGCACAAACACACACATACCCTGAAATAATTTAAAACAGTTGTGCAACAAACAACCCTCACCTTTGTTACTCTCTTGACATGTGAATTAGCCTCCCAAATAACTGCACAATAATCCCACTGTCCTTTAGCCCAGCCCTTCCCCCACCCCACACAGCCTTGCTCCAGCTGTTCTCATTTTCACTGAGACTATAAAATCTTCAGGGCACGGGATGTATCTGACTCTCTGTCATAAAGATCCCTGAGCAGCCTTGGTGCTCTATAATCAGAAATAAATAGCAAGCGGGCCATGGGGCAATCTGCCGTTGGTAGGATGCTTGGGGGCCCTGGTGATGGGCGATCCTGCTGCCACCCCAATGAGTTCAGCCTGGAGCTGGTTAGACGGGCGATCGCTGCTGCCACTGTCAGCCATGGGGCAGCTCAGTTATCCTGTGGTGGTAGCAGAAAGGACATGCAGTAGAAACAAGCAGCGGCAGTCTGACAGCTCAGACGCTGGCAGCCTCGGCTTGGAGACAGACCAAAGCAAAGATAAACCCTTATCTTCCTTCGGTGTCCTTGCAACTCCTGTGCATGAGCAGGGAAGGATTTGCTGCACTGGTTATGCCTGGCCTGGCCTCTGCTTTCACACGCTGGGACCTTGCAGAGGAGCTAGTGGGTTAGAGCTTGTCTAGTGATTTCCATGCACAGCCAGGGCCAGTGTGAGCAGGCTTCTGCCCTTACCAGAGGCCTCTTCCACCAGCACCACCGCAGCAGCTGCAGCATCCGAGCTGCAAGTCAAGCAAGAGGCAGTAGGGAAGGACTTGACTTTACTAACCAAGGGATCTAGACTGTCCTCAGTGGTGGCAGCTGACAGAACAAGGAGTAATGGTCTCAAGTTGCAGTGGGGGAGGTTTAGGTTGGACATTAGGAAACACTATTTCACGAGGAGGGTGGTGAAGCACTGGAACGGGTTACCTAGGGAGGTGGTGGAATCTTCTTCCTGCGAGGTTTTTAAGGTCAGGCTTGAGAAAGCCCTGGCTGGGATGATTTAGTTGGGGATTGGTCCTGCTTTTGAGCAGGGGGTTGGACTAGATGACCTCCAGAGGTCCCTTCCAACCCTGATATTCTATGATTCTATGATCCTGCAGTACCCGAAGGCACAGTCAGCCTGCCACGTGCAGCGCCAGCCACACTCAATGACATCCTCACCAGCCACGCGGGTGCAAGAGCCCACAGGCTGCTGGCTAGTGATTAGGGCACTGGACTGGGACTCAGGAGACCAGATTTGCCACTGGTCTGCTGGGTGACCTTGAGCAAGTCGCTGCCCCACTCGATACCTCAGTATCCCCTCCCACTGCTGCTCTATTTAAGTTTTAAGCCCTTCAGGGCAGGGTGTGTCTCTCTGTGCAGCACCTGGCACTACGGGCCCTGAGCTTGGTCAGGGCTCCAGGCACTACTGTAACTAGTAACGATAAATAATTCATGCCACTCTCTGGGAAGAGCCATCAAGAAACCTGCCATGACCAATCACTTCCCCCACCCTTGTTCTCCAGGATGTTTGCTCCTTCTCACCCACTAGGCCCTGCATCATGACGAAGCCTGTATCCTGGTTGCTGTTACTGGCTCAGAGTCAGAGGAGGGGGGCCCAAAACCGGACGCAATACTCCAGATGTGGCCTCACCAGTGCTGAATAGAGGGGAATAATCACGTCCCTTGATCTGCTGGCAATGCCCCTACGTATACATCCCAAAATGCCATTGGCCTTCTTGGCAACAAGGGCACACTGCTGACTCATCTCCAGCTTCTCGTCCACTGTAATCCCCAGTCCTTTTCTGCAGAATTGCCGCTTAGCCAGTCGGTCCCCAGCCTGTAACAGTGCATGGGATTCTTCCTTCCTAAGTGCAGAACTCTACACTTGTCCTTGGTGAACCTCATCAGATTTCTTTTAACCCAATCCTGAAATTTGTCTAGGTCACTCTGGACCCTATCCCTACCCTCCAGCGTATCTTCCCCCAGTAGAGTGTTATCAGCAAACTTGCTGAGGGTGCAATCCATCCCACCATCCAGATCATTGCTTCATGCACACCTGGAAGGTGGTCACTTACCATGGTGCCCAGAATAAAAACTTGAACAGAATCATTTGGGGCCCAAGCAAGGGACAGACTGCTGCAGGAAGCTGATTAATGAAGATGTTGAACAAAGCTGGCCCCAGGACTGACCCTTGGGGCACTCGCTTCATACCGGCTGCCAACTAGACATGGAGCCATTGATCACTACCCGTTGAGCCCGATGATCTAGCCAGCTTTCTATCCACCTTATAGTCCATTCATCCAGCCCATACTTCTTTAACTTGCTGGCAAGAATGCTGTGGGAGACCATGTCAAAAGTTTTGCTAAAGTCAAGGAATATCACGTCCATCGCTTTCCCCATATCCATAGAGTCTCTGTAATAATAACATAATAATATCATATGAAATTCACCAAAACTTGGCTGATCATACAGTTCTCCTACAGGACCTCTCTGTCCAAGATCCTCATTCCCTCTGCCCCTGAGAGAAGCTCCAGGCCCTCTTGTATCTTGGATGGAGCTTGCTTGCAGTATACTCATGGCTCCATCTCAGCAATGAGTATACTGCACCCTCATACCACCATAGCACCTGATAACAGGATGAATCACCAGAGGAGCCCGAGCCCACAGGTAGGTTCCCAGAGTCTGCCTCCCTGCACATCCCCATAGCAGTGCACAAGGCAAAAAGAGCCTGGAAAATTACTGCTGGAGAGGGAAGTGTAACGTGAGTCCTATCTTCCCAGACAATCTGGGGGGTCTCCATGGGCTGCCCTCGCCTACAGGCACCACCTCCGCAGCTCCCATTGGCCGGGAATGGAGAACTGCAGCCAATGGGAGCTGCGGGGGTTGTGCCTGTGGGTGGGGGCAACATGCGAAACCACCTGCCTCTCCCCCACTAGGAGCCACAGCCGGACATGCCAGCTGCTTCTGGGAGTGGGGTGGGGCCAGGGCAGGCAGGGAGCCTGCCTTAGCCCCACTACGCCACCTCCCGGGAGCCGCCTGAGGTAAGTGGCACCCGGCCAGAGCCCACACCCCAAACCCCTCTTGCACCCCAACCCCTTGCCCCAGCCCTGAACCCCCTCCTGCACCCCAACTCCTTCCCAGAACCTGCACCCCCTCCTGCACCCCAACTCCCAGCCTCAGTCCTGAGCCCCCTCCTGCACCCCACAGCCCCTCCCTCACCTCACCCCCTCCCAGAGCCCGCATCCTGCACCCCTCCTGCACCCCAACCCCCTGCCCCAGCCCCTTCCCAGAGCCTGCACCCTGCACCCCAACCCTTTGTCAGAGTCCTGAGCCCCCTCCCAGAGCTAGCACCCTCCTGCACCCAAACTCTCTCCCAGAGCCCACACCCTGAAACGCCTCCTGCACCCCAGCCTCCTGCCCCAGGCTCAGCCCGGTACCCCTCCCACACTCCAAATGCTTCGGCCCCAGCCCAGAGCCCAAACCCCCTCCCGAACCCCAACCCCCTGCTCCAGCCCAGTAAAAGTGAGAGAAGGTGGGGGGAATGTAGTGAGTGGGGCGGGGCTGCAGAGAAGGGGCAGGGCAGGGCGTGGCCTCAGGGCAGGGACAGGGCAAGGGTGTTTGGGTATGTGTGATTATTGTTATTTCTACATTTTCTTTGAGCTAGATCCTGGGTTCCATTTAAATTCAAAAAGTGATCTTGTGCTTAAAAAGGTTGGATACCACTGGTCTAGAGCATCTACATTAAGGGTTTATAGCTGTGTAACTCCACTGATGTGGGAAACTGCCCTCGTCTAGACAAACCCCCCTTCTATAGGATTAGCTCTGTAACACACCTGCCCCTCTGTGAGAGAAGTTCGCTGCGTTGGGAGCAGTGAGACTCTCAAGCTGCGGGCTTTCACCATGTCTGCATGGCCTGGGTATCCACACAGCACTGTCTGGACTCCCAGAGTTTTGCCCAGTCAGGTACTGGGCTCCCTGTAAAACCAGGGATAGATTCCAGTCCCTCGGCCATATGGAGGGGGCATCCCCAGGCAGGGCATGGGGGTTTTGCCTGAGCAAAGACCACATGATTTGGCCCTGTGGCTTTTACCATCACGTCTTTAGATGTCCTGTCAAAATAAGAAAGGTTTCATGAAATCAGGAAGGTTTAATGACCCCAAGTAGAGCTGGACTGAAGGTGAGACCCGTCCCACCCCTCAGTCTAAATGCAGCTGAACCTAACGCAAGGAGATCAGCATGGCCTGGCAGCAAGGACTCCAGGGTTCCATTCCTGGCTGCCTTGAGCAAGTCATTTCACCTCCATGCCTCAGTTTCCTCCTTCTGTAAAATGGTGAGAATGATCCTTACCAACCGCATCGGAATGGCTGATAGGGCGAAGGAGTTAGTGATTGTGCAGTGCTTTGGAAATCTAGAAGACTCTCACCCCATTGTAGATCAGCCACGGGCAGTCCAGGGTTAGTACACGCTGAACAGCAGGTGACAGTATACAGGTGGTATTTATCAGAGGAATATAGACAACTCTCTCTCTCTCTCACACACACACACACTCACACACACACGCCACGGTGCCTGTGATAGTGACTTGCGCGAAGGAGCATCCAGGTGCCTAGGAGAATGGATTTTGGTGCAAAACGGTGATGCAGGTCACCGCTTCCATTCCGCTCTGTTTCCGTTTTCTCTCTAGCCTCAGAGGTGACTGAGCAACTTTCCCTCAGTGGAATAACGAATTGCAGAGCTCAGAGAGAGGCTGTAACTTGTTTCCAGAGTTGGCTGTCTCCTCGGAAGCATCACACGCCAGCAGAAGAGACATCTGCAGACGGGTGCTTCCACCTGCTGCAATCAAACCTGGCACACCTCAGTGACTTCCCTGGCTGAGGCGCTGAATACAGAGACAGGGAAAAACACACTCAGAACCTCAGGCCACACCACTCCATTTCGGCTCCAATGAAGAAGTCACAGATCATCAAGCAATTTGTTTTCTAACCATCTCGCAGTGAGTCTAACCGGGAGGAAGAGTGAAAGTTTCTATCCCAGGACAGCAGCAACACAAGTGTCTCAGGTACCTTGTGATGCTGTATAAAAAGGAAAAGAACTAGTTACACTAATGCAATCACCCTCGTTACAAAATTGCAGTAAGTCTTGTACAAAGTGCATCATGTAAGGGTTCGGTGGAAAAGTTATAGTCTGTTAAGAGTGATTATCCTGTTTATATTCATGTATCACCATTGAATCTGACTTACCGCTATTATCCTGACCTACAGACTCTGAAATCTCTTGTAACATACATGATTTCTTTAGCCATTTAATAACTCTCTTTTTATTAATAAACCTTTAGTTATAGTTTTACTAAAGGAATTGGCTGCAGCCTGGGATTTGGTAATATCTAAAGCAGGGGTCTCAAACTTCATTGCACCGCAACCCCCTTCTGACAACAAAAATTACTACATGACCCCAGGAGTGGGGATGAAACCCAAGCTTGCCTGAGCCCTGCCACCCCAGATGTGTGGAGGTGGGGGAGGCAAAGCCAAAGCCCAAAGGTTTCAGCCCCAGGCAGGGAGCCTGTAACCTGAGCCCTACCACCCAGGGCTGAAGTCCTTGGGCTTCGGCTTTGGCCCCAAGCAGTGGGGCTTGGGCTTCAGCTTTGGCCTCAGCCCTGGGCCCCAGCAAGTCTAAGCCGGCCCTGGCGACCTCATTAAAATGGGGTCCCAACCCACGGTTTGAGAATTGCTGATCTAAAGTATATATATTGACCTAGGGGAGTGGCTGATCCTTTGGGATTAGAAGGACTTTATGTATGATGAATCTGGTTTTCACTAACCTCTCATCATAAAGACCAGCTGTCTGGGTGGTGGCAGGGGCTGGAATGCCTAAGAAGACTGTGGTTAACTTCTTGTTAACCAGTGTGGTGGTACAGGAGTTCACTTTTGTTACTAGCTCGGTGAACACTAATGTTAGAATAACTGCCAGTTTTGGGGGTAACTGCCCTGCTTTGTTTTATCAGGCTGTCCTGCATTTGGCTTTCTCAGCCGTGATCCACACAAGGCATGGTCCCAATCCTGTCCTGCAGTCTCACTTGGCCACAACGGCACTGAGGCCAGGAACTTCTTGTCGTTAAGCAGTGCTCACCTGATGAGTTGTTTCCAGGGAGGCTGGCACAGGCTGGCTTGGAACTGGTGACCTAGAGCAGGGAGTTTCCATTGCCTGACGCAGCACCCAGCCTTCTACCCAAGCTGCATTTCACAGGCTCACGCACCACAACAGGCTGCTTGTCTCATGGCTGTGGATTTCCAGGGGATACAGCCCCCCTTTTTCTGATAACAAAGCCAGGCCAGCTTCATGGCAGCCTGTCCCTGCCCACAGCCTCCCTGACCTCTCTGCTCACCCCTTCTTCTCGTGGGTCTCCCACCTTGATCATCTTTTCACCTTGGAAAGCCTGGCGGGGGAGATCCTGAGAGTTCCCCAGCAGAGCAAGAGTTCTCTGGCTGCATTTAGTACAGTCTGTTCCTTCCCTGCCCCATCTGGCCAGCCAGGAATGCTGCTGCCCAAAGCTAGCCCTGAAAAGTCAGCTGAGAGCTCTTGGCATTATTAACTCAGATTGCGCCTGGTGAAGATGGACCCCCCGCCGCCGCCCCTCCTCCTCAGAAAGCCCCAGTAGCTTTTCATTTAATCTTCTTTTTCCTTTTCAATTTTATTTTTTGTGTCCTGCTCAGTTGAGCCTTCTATACACAGAGTGTGAAACTCCTCCCCCCACCCCGGCATGGCTTCATTTGTTGCCTTCCAATCCCCTAGCTCTACACAACTGACTTGGGGCAGTTATCTGTGTCAGAGTCACCAGGTTCCCTGGGAATCAGCAAGCCAAGATCCGGGCAGACAGCTGGGGGGCAAGATCCTCAGGATCAATGTGCTCCTTGCACAAGGAGCATTTATTACTGAGACAGGAAAACAAGAGCAGGTTCCCCACCCCGGGTCTGTGGCTCATAGCCCCCACTTCTCCTGTTGCTTGTAAGAATTGGTGTCATATCAACAGGATGGGAGAGGCTATGTAAATGAGATGATGCAATAGTGGCATGAATGTAGCTATGCTAACACCCGTGCTTAGTCAGCAGGGAGCAACGCTGTCTCAAGAACTGACTCTAGTCCACTTAAAGCAGAGAGCAAGTTGCCCTGCTGCTTGCCACAGCTCCCCCCAAAAAAGCCCCATCACAAAACTAACAATAGCACAGTATTCCGTCCAAGACTAAAACTTACTCACATCTCACATATAAAGAAAAAGAACTGTAAGACAGCACCATCTGGTAGCCACTATCATAACAATATGTATCAGATAAATTTCCCTCTGTGGAGAGGATGGGAGAAAAGAGAGACCTATATATGACAGGAGTTAGTCACATTGCTTCATGCACCCCTGGAAGGTGCCCACTTACCATGGTGCCCAGAATAAAAACTTGAACAGAATCATTTGGGGCCCAAGCAAGGGACAGACTGCTGCTGCAGGAAGCTGATTTAAACCATTACCTGCACCAGAGCCAGTGCAATTGGTGAGATGAAGATTTGGGCCCTAAGTGACCAGGGACAGAGCGAGCAGCCAGTCCATGTGGTAGCAGGTAAAAAACAGAACACTAGAAATGAGGGGAAACAAAAGAGAGGCAAAGACTCTTAGACCCCTGATATACTTGAGGACACAAGCTGAGGAACTGCCCAGCATTGTGTCAAATATGCCATACACACAATAGAAAAGATTGTGTGCAGAAGGTGCATTGCCCAGTTACAGCCAAGAATGGCTGTGACATTCTCTACCTTGGAGGAGCGTACTGTAACCCTCATATTCCTCATTTTCATGTAATCGTGATCTTACATATAGAGCATGCCTTGTAAGATATCAGGGAAAGGTTAAGATCTGCTGAAAGTCATTTCTCTATTCATATATGTGTATCATTAATGCATATGGAGTTATGAGAATTGAGTTGTATGGTGGTCACTAAATCATGCTGTAAGTTGCGGAATCAGCCAGATATTAGCTCCCTAGAGGCAACAGGAAGGAAAGTAACCAACACCCGGGTAGGGTGTCAATCCACCCATCCACAATCATTGTCCAGCAAGGGAGCTACAATGCAATGACTCACCTGCAGGAGGCCACACCAGGGGAATTGGTCAACCTTGCCTGGAGACTCAGCAATGCCCACCCAGACATGCCTGGACTTGTGTTGTGGACATGGACTGAGGATATAAAACCAAATTGAGGGGACTGGCCTCAGGGGTGAAATATGTGTACTATGAATTGCAATATCCAGTGGGGTGAGAAAAACTGCTAAGTCTAGCTGTTGCCCAGTCTAATAGGGTTGAGAGTTTAGACTGCGCGCTTATATTTTATTTCTGTTGGTTACTAACTCTGACTTTTTGCCTATCACTTGTAGTCACTTAAAATCTATCTTTTGTAGTCAATAAATTTGTTTTACTGTTTATCCTTTACCAGTAAGTTTCTGTGAAGTGTGGGGCAAATCTGCTCATGTTTTGCAAAGGCAGGTGTATGTCCACTTTCCATTGATGAAGTGGTGAACCAATTAATAAATCTGCATTGCTCATCTTATGCAGTGCAAGACGGCATATTCCCGAGGTAGAGTGCTCAGAGCTGGGGGGATTTGGCTGGTGCCTTTCTCTGTGTGATTCATGAGTGGCTCTGGGAGCATTCATGACCAAAGGGCCAAATACAGGATAGAGAGTCGTTGATCCATGTGATTTCAGTAAAGCCATCAAATAGGAACTTTGTCCCATGGAAACTCTTGAAGTGGCAGCTAAACTCTGAGAGGCAAAACATTTTTGGTATTAGTGCATTTTGACACTAAGTTAAATGAGAGGAGAGAAACACTAAGCTGATGACTTTTACCCCACCACCACTGGGTTGTTAGAAATGTAAAGGAATGCCTTTTGGCATTAGCTTTGACCCGGAGGTATTTGAAAGAGTAGATGCACAGATCTGGAATGGGTTACAAGCTGGTGAAGTTATAACCGACGACATTTTAATTTTAACTATGAACATTACAGAGCACAGTCAAAGACTTAGGCACATTGTGTAATGAAGAGAAAGAGACATAACATTCAATTAGTTAAATATTGGCACAATAAACATTATGGTCTTGTTATTATTGTGGTAGCACCGAGGGCTCTAGCTCCATTATACTAGGCACTGTACACACACACCAGATATGGCCCATGCCCCAAAGAGCTTCCTGTCTAGTGGCAGATTATATCCATGATGGCGCTATGACAGTTGACACCAACTAAAGATCTGCCTCGAAGAGCTGACAATCTACATGGGAAAGAGATTGAACAAAGATGGTTTAATTGCCGACCCAGATAGAAAACCATTGTTGAAATGCCCATTCCACAATGTAAAGCCGAACTGCAGAGCTCTAAGGGAGAGACACTATTTGGCAAAATACATTTCAACTCTCTGTGGTCACTTGAGCCTCTTCTCCTGCAAGTACTTGGGTGCATGCTTACCTCTAAGCCTGTAGTAGCCCACTGAAGTCAACAGGACACCTCACAGGCTTAATGTTCAGCACTTGTGTAAGTGTTTGTGGGATCAGGGCCCACCTCCCAGAGGGTATTGCTGGGAAATGACCTTGTCTGGCACTGGGGAGCTAGGTGCAGACTTGCATTTAAGCAGTTAATAAAAACACTGATTGCCAGTTTTTAAATATTATGATTTGACTTAACCAGTTACCAAATGGCCACTGTGACACCATGCCCAGATTGTAAAAGAGAGGCTGGCAACAGAGTCTGGCTGCTTCACACAGACGTAGGGCTTGTCTACACTGAGTTATTCTGGAATTGCTATTCCAGAATAACTCAGTGTGAACACTCTTAGTCCAGAATAAGAATGCCTTTTTCCTGATTAACTCTGGAATTTGGCCAAACTCGGCTTGTGCTGTATCTCCTTTGGGCCCCTCTGCGCTGCTTCCCCGCAGATTCTGCCCAGATCTCAGCCTGGTTGCAGTGACCACCAGTCACTGTCTGTTCTCATGAGTTTCCCCAGCTCCTGCCAGCTCTGAACAGGTTTCCTCCCCACACTCTGCCCTGCATTCAGCTTCCTCTGCTGCTCCTGGTTTCCATGGGGCTGCTGCTTCCACAAGTGCCAAGTTATTTCCTGGGTCTGGGTCCTCCACAGAATTTCTACCTGTTCCACCTATTGGTCAGGGAAAGGGGATGTTTCAGCATATCCACCCTGGATGGTTAGAGCACAGCAGAGAGAGGGTTGGATGGGAACAGTAGTTTGCTGTTTAGCCAGTACATCTCAATACGTAGGTACAGTACAATGCCCTTGGCATGACAGTCAGACCAACAGGACCGCAAAGTGATAGTGACATATCTGACTTTTCTTGACAATGGTAATAAATAAATGCTGGCTGCACCCACAATGTACTAGACACCAGCCAGATACCCCAAGGAAGAGATGTTCCCCAGTCCAAAGAGCTTACATCCGAAGCATCAATCCTACAACAAAGAGCACAATGGCACAACAGTCTGCCCACACTTCGTCCATTGCAGGATCAGCGCCTACGAAAACAGGCAACTTATAATGGGTGGGGGAAGAGATACAACCCAATGCTGCAGACACCCAGGTGCTTACGTTTACTCATATGAGTAGTGCCATTGACTCTATTGGGACTGCTCACCTACATAAAGTTAAGCGTGTGTGTTTGCACGATATGGCCAAAAACGTACAATTTTTATATACTGTGCTTTAAAAAAAATACTACTAAATAAATCATATCCCATATCCTGCCCCTCCAGCTATTTATTGTTATCTGGCTAATTTCTTGTAGACCTCATGGAAGTAGTGGGTCTTGCCGAGGGATCTGAAGGCTAGTTAGCAGAAATTCATACAGACACGGAGACCCAGTTTGCCCACAGAGACAGCAGAGCGAGACAACAGATTGAGATCATGTTGGCTATCTAGGGAAGTAATTAATAAAGAGGCCACTTGTACTTCAAGGAGAGATTGATCATTCCAGCACTGCTTAGAAAAGAAGTGCTCACTAAAATACACAGCATCCATTGACTCCAACAACAGGGGTTGGAGAAAGCTCATGGCCTTTACAGATGGAAGCACGGGTGAGAGGTACTTTGGGAGAAGAAGCAACTCCTTAGCATTGTCCAGAAACAGCCTGGCTCTAGCTCGGTCCCTTGTCATGGTTGTATCTGTAGTGTAGACAATCCAAAGAATCAGTGTCCTCCCTTCCCTTGGACTGATGCAGTTCAAGTTTCAACGTTCTTCTGTGATGACCCTGTGACATTCTATATCTTGGGGGAGCGTCCTGTAACCCCCATATTTCTCATTTATACATAATTGTGATCTTGCATATACAGCAGGCCATGAGAGGTATCAGGGGAAATTATGTTATGAACTGCTGAAATCCACTGTTCTATCTAAATATGTGTACCATTAGTGCAAATGAAGTTATGAGATTGTGTTGTATGGTTGTCAGTAAAACATGCTGTAAGTTGGGGAATTGGGCAGATATTAGCTCCCCAGAGACAACAGCAAGAAAAGTAACCAACACCAGAGCTGGGTGTCAAACAACCATCAACGGCCATTGTCTAGCAAGGGAGCTACAATTCAATGACTCACCTGCATGAGGCCACACCAGGGCCCAGGGAATTGCTCAGCCTTGCCTGGGGACTCAGCAATGCCCACCAGACATGCCTGGACTTGTGTTCTCCAAGCACAAGGGACTAAGGGTATAAAACAGAACACAGGGGCCCCATGCTTGGTCTTCTCCTGCCCCCACCTATGCTGCAAGCAACAAGGACACTCAGAGGAGAAGACTGAAGACTCCAGAAGAGGAGACTGGCCCAGGTTTATGGGACAAACCTGTATATTAAAGACTGCAATATCCAGTGGGGTGAGAAAAACTGCTTAATCTAAATGTTGCCCAGTCTAATAGGGTTGAGAGTTTAGACCGCGTGCTTATATTTTATTTTATTTTGGTAACTTCTGACTTTTTGCCTATCACTTATAGTCACTTAAAAGCCATCTTTTGTAATCAATAAACTTCTTTAATGTTTACCTTAACCAGTGAGTTTGCTTGAAGTGTGTGGTAAATCTGCTCAGGGTTGCAAAGGCTGGTGTACATCCACTTTTCAGTGATGAAGTGGTGAACCAATTAATATGTTTGCACGGCTCGTCTTGTTTAGATGGTATATTCCTGAGGTGCAGTGCTGGAAACTGGGGGAATTTGGGTGGTGCTTTTCTCTGTGTGATTCATGAGTGGCTCTGGGAGCACTCATGTGTTGGGAACACTGGGGCATGGCCACTAGGTAACTCGAGGGGATGGAAGACCACGAGTGTCAATGAAGCCCCCTTGCACTAGGCCCAGGTGTCCTTGGCCCCCCCTCCTGCCTGGAGGCACTCGCAGCAGCTCTGCATACTAGGCCCAAGTGTCCTTGGCCCCCCCGCCTGGAGGCACACACAGCAGTTATGCTGAGAGTCTGCAACAGTATGTTGCAGAGTCAGACTGCCTGAAACTAAGCAAGGCTAAACAGGGCAGATATGGAAGAACAATGCTGAATAAAGCAGCTTTATGTATAGTTTAACAAATGATACAGAGAATCAGGGAACTAGCTGGGAACTGGATTGGCTGGCTATATGGATACTTGGAGCAGCTTGCTATTGGATAAGTATGCTGGGAAAAAGGATGTATAAAAGCCTGTGTAACTTCCTGCTCTGTTGTGCAGGATTTGAGATTTTATTCTCCCTGTACCTTTTTGCAGCTGCAAATAAACTTTTCTGCTTCTCCACCCCGTTGTGATTATTGGGTGTAGCACACCGGGTAACGAACCACTCCAGCTGTTGTTCAGCCTCTCGGCACTGGGTGCCGGCAACAGCTTTTGGCGTCCCTGGGTGGGCCTCGAGGCTGCAATTTAGCCTTGCCCGGACCCCTCCTGGAGGTCGAGGATTGCGGCGAGAACCGACGCCCAGCGCGCACCGGTGAGTTCATTGGGGGCCTCGGAGGAGACGCGATTTGATCGACCCCAGAGGGCACAACGGTGCAACGCACTCATATAGTGGAGAAGCTGTTGTGGACGGCGGTGAAGAACCGGTCCCTTAGACGTGGGGGAGCAGCAGCTGCAGGACGGTGGTGAAGAACCGGTCCCTTGGATACGGTAGGAACCTTTTAAAATCCGGATTATATGCTCTGTTGGAACCTGGGGACGCCCAGAGTTACCCTGTAGGTATGGGACAGGGACAGAGCTCAGAGGTTAGGGCACGGTGTACGCCCCTAGAGTGCATTCTAGCAAACTGGAAGGTATTTGGTGCGGATCCGATGATTAAGAGCCAATTAAAACGATTCTGTACAGTTGACTGGCCTCAATATCAACTAGAGGACCAGGAGTGGTGGCCACCAGGAGGGTCAATTAATTACAACACGATCCTCCAATTAGTTTTGTTTTGTCAGTGAATGGGTAAATGGAATGAACATATGTATGCGCATTTGTTTCTGACTTTATGTACTCGACCAGATATTTTACAGCGCTGTAATCTGACTCCAACTGGTTCGGTAGTAGCTGATGTTAGTCCCCAGACCCCCACCCCCACTGTAATGGCAGAGCCGGTGTCCCCTTCGGCCCCCACACCCCCACCTTATAAGGGTAGGATGCCTCGGGTTACAGAGATTGCCCCCTCGGTGGGACTCTATCCTTTGCTTACCGAGACTGTTGTGGCTTGCCCAGGGGCAGATGGACGTCAGGCTACCACTATGCAAGTTTACACCCATGTGCCATTCAATCCAATAGACTTAGCAGCTTTTAAAACACAGGCTGGGGAATTCTCAACAAACCCAAGCAGGTTTATTTCAGTCTTTGAGGGGTGCCTCAGTAGTCACAAGCCGATTGAGACGACTGTAATATCCTCCTGAGAACCCTGTTGTCTGAGGTGGAGAGGGATCGGGTTACAGCTAAGGCAAGGGGAGCGTCAGCGTTCAAGCGAAAAAAAAGAAAGGAATCTATCTGTCAAGTTCCTCTCCAAATAATTGTAAGCGGCTCAGGGCATTTCTGGGTATGGCAGGCTTTTGCAGGATATGGATCCCAGAGTTTGGACTGTGGGCTAAACTCCTGTACGACTGTGTAAAAGGAGCAGATCATGACCCTTTCTATTGGACCCCAGAGGCTGACAGGGCATTTAAAATCCTGAAAAGAAAATTGATGGAAGCCCCGGCTCTGGGCCTGCCAGATCTCTCTAAGCCGTTTCAGTTGTATGTACATGAACGAAGGGGGGTGGCCCTAGGAGTGCTTACACAGCTGTTAGGAGCATGGAAGCGTCCTGTGGCTTATTTTTCTAAGCAATTGGATCAGGTTGCAAAGGGTTGTCCGGCATGTTTACGGGCCCGCAGCTACTGCCCTAGTGCTTGAGGAAGCGGAGAAGCTAACATTGGGAGGGGTTATGCAAATCTATACTCCCCATATGGTCCGAGCCTTATTGGCTGCAAAGGGAGGGCTTTGGCTCACCCAGGCTCGGATTGCTCGGTATCAGGCTAAGCTGTTAGAGAGCTCTGAAGTCACCCTACAGCCTTGCCCCTCCCTTAACCCAGCCACTCTCTTGCCAGAAACAGAGGAACAGAAACATGACTGTTTAGAGATCACAGATGTCCAGTACTCCAGCCGTCCGGATTTAAAGGATGCACCCCTCCCAAATGCAGATTATGAGTGGTACACTGATGGTAGCAGTACTGTAATAGATGGGCAAAGGAGGGCGGGTTATGCTGTTGTGACCCTCCATGACACTGTGGAAGCTGAAGGTTTGCCTGCTGGGACCTCTGCCCAGCTTGCCGAACTAATAGCCCTGACCCGTGCACTTGAACTGTCAAAAGGAAAGCGGGTCAACATTTTTACTGATTCAAAGTATGCTTTTGGTGTGCTGCATGCTCATGCTGGCCTATGGAAGCAAAGGGGAATGCTGACAGCCCAAGGCTCCTCAGTCAAGTACGGGCCCCAAATCCTCCGGCTCCTAGAAGCCGTACAACTCCGCTCGGAAGTGGCGGTGGTACCCTGTAAAGCCCATCAAAGGGAGGATCAAGATGTGGCCAGAGGTAACGCCCGGGCAGATAGAGAGGCTAAGCATGCTGCCACCCTGCCATCCCCTCAGACTGAGAACGCCCATATGCATGCCCTTATCCCATCAGTAGGGGAGCTTCCAACCCCTCAGTACTCTGGGGAGGAGAGACAGCTAACCGACAAACTCAGTCTCCGGGAAAAGGAGGGATGGCTCCATTCCCCAGAAGGGAAGGTCCTCTTACCAAAGGGCCTAATCCGGCCAGTGCTGCAGAAACTACATCAAACCACTCATGCTGGCAGGGAAGCACTTATCCAGCTAATGGGAAAATACTTTATCACTTCCGGACTCCGACCCCTGGCTGCCCAGGTACAAGCGGACTGCTTAGTCTGCCAAAAGAATAACCCCCGACCGGGACATCCTGTGCCACCAGCTGCCCTAGAACCCACTCCGGGCCCCGGACAAGTGTGGCAAATAGACTTTACTGAGTTTCCCCGGACCCAAGGGTTCAAATATCTCCTTGTTATAGTGGATTGGTTCAGCGGATGGCCAGAAGCCTTCCCATGCCGTAACTGCACTGCCAGGACAGTGGCCCTCAAGTTTGTTAGGGAAATCATTCCTTGCTTTGGACTCCCCCTGTGAATGGAATCTGACAACGGGACACACTTCACGTCAAAAATCATTCAAAGCATCTCACATGCCTTACAGATCCCCTGGAAACTCCATACGCCCTGGAGACCGCAAGCCAGTGGGGTAGTGGAGCGGACCAATCAGACCCTTAAACGGCATCTCTCAAAAGTGTGCCAAGAAGCCTCACTGCGATGGCCTGATGCTTTGCCCCTCGTCCTACTCCGTATCCGCGTTCTCCCAAAGGGTAGATTAGGGCTCAGTCCCTTTGAAATTATGTTTGGAAGGGCATGGCCCATGAATGGCACCCCGGTTCTGTCAGGGGAATGGGAGTTGGGTAATGGTTTTTTGTCACAGTGTATATGTTCCCTGTCTGCTGTTCTCTTGTCTCTTCACAGGTATACCAAGGATTCCCAGCCTCTCCCCTTGGACTCTCCTGTTCACTCCTTACAGCCCGGTGACTCTGTGCTTGTTCGCACCTGGAAAGACGAGCCTCTCCAGGAAAAGTGGAAAGAACCCTATACCGTCCTGCTGATCTCCCATACAGCGGCAAAGATCGAGGGACACAAGAACTGGATCCATCACTCTCGTCTGAAGGCAGTACCCGCCCCCTCGTCAGCAGAACAGTGGACCGTCCAACCTGCTGACTCCTCATCTAGTGACGATCTCGGGCTAAAGCTATTGTTTAAAAGACACAAATAGCGGGCACCTTAATGCTAAAATGGGCCCACCCAGGTATTGGAGACCTTGGGTTGGGAAGACTCTGGTAATAATTAATTGGGTAACATTGTTATTCTTTGTATTGGTATTTTCAAATTGTGCATATCGGGAGCATTATGAGATCTATGAAAAGGTGGTACAGGCTGAGGCCCATGCCCGAGCCGGAGCACAGGTTGCCTATACTGCCCCAGAGAACGATTGGTTGTAAACCTTGTTTTCAGGCTGGGGTTTGTCATCTTGGCTTGGTGGTTTATTTAGCCTGCTATTGAAATTTCTCTTTCCTGTATTGCTTGTATTACTGGTATTATGCTGTGCGGTATCATGTGTCAGGGCCCTTTTGCAAAAGTTAATAAGTCATTCTCTTCAGGGCTATCACAAAGTGCTTATGCAAAGTCATATTGTAAAGAAATAAGTAGCCCAAGTGAGAAAACTCAGAGCCAAGGCTGTTGAGTGTTCTCAAAGGGGGGAGTTGTTGGGAACACTGGGGCATGGCCACTAGGTAACTCGAGGGGATGGAAGACCACGAGTGTCGATGAAGCCCCCTTGCACTAGGCCTAGGTGTCCTTGGCCCCCCCTCCTGCCTGGAGGCACTCGCAGCAGCTCTGCGTACTAGGCCCAAGTGTCCTTGGCCCCCCCGCCTGGAGGCACACACAGCAGTTATGCTGAGAGTCTGCAACAGTATGTTGCAGAGTCAGACTGCCTGAAACTAAGCAAGGCCAAACAGGGCAGATATGGAAGAACAATGCTGAATAAAGCAGCTTTATGTATAGTTTAACAAATGATACAGAGAATCAGGGAACTAGCTGGGAACTGGATTGGCTGGCTATATGGATACTTGGGGCAGCTTGCTATTGGATAAGTATGCTGGGAAAAAGGATGTATAAAAGCCTGTGTAACTTCCTGCTCTGTTGTGCAGGATTTGAGATTTTATTCTCCCTGTACCTTTTTGCAGCTGCAAATAAACTTTTCTGCTTCTCCACCCCGTTGTGATTATTGGGTGTAGCACACCGGGTAACGAACCACTCCAGCTGTTGTTCAGCCTCTCGGCACTGGGTGCCGGCAACACATGTAATCTGGCTGGGTGTGGGGCTCCACATGTGGTTGTGCTGAGTGGTAACAGCGCCTGGAGAGGTTGCTGCTGGTCACTAGCAAGGCATTGTGAGAGACAGCCCAGGCTGGATCGAGTTCAGGGGGCACAGCGGTCCCACAGTCCCAGGCTGCACTCCGGGGATCCCGTCACAGTCCCATTCCTGGTTCCCCCGTTTGCCAAAGCCCTCCAGGAGACAATGCTAAATCAAACCCTGATATTTCTAATGTAAAAACCAAGCAGAAAACAATGTAACCCCTTCAAAAAATTGTCTTTGTACATCACAGAAACCAGGAAAAGGCACTATGACCAGGGGCACTCCCCTCCTGAGTGCCTCCCAGTGGTTCGGTGTGGTACTGCAACCTTTTCCCCATTTCTGGCACCCACTGTAGGTTGCCAACTCGCTAGGCAGGTCTTCAGTGGTTCAGCCCTCTGGCCGAGTCACACATTCAGAGCAGTCCCCTTCCAGGATAGCAGAGAGTTCACCAAACTGCCAGCTCTCACCAGGTCTTCAGCTCTCTGAGCCCTTTAAGTCCAGCTCAGGCTTCTAAACGAGCCTTATCCCCTTCTGGGGACTTAGGCCGCTTTACCCACGGCTGCTGGGGGAACCCGGGCCCACCCCCTACTCTGGATCCCAGCCCTGGGACCCTACACCCAGCACCCACGTATCACCTAGTTTAAATAATTGTACTGTTTTCCCTAGGCCTCTTCCCACCTGGTTCCTTTATCTTCACCCATTACCTTAAGATTGCAGTTCTCAGGTCCACCCCCTCCCGGCTCCACCCCCCTCCCAGCTTTTAATCCATTGCACACCACTCAAGCAGAGCTCCCTTCCTCCCGCTCCAGTCCCAGCCAGGGGTCTACCCTGCTTAGCCCCTGCAGCGCCTGTTAGCTGAGCCTGCTGGGCTCTGATTGGCTATATCCATGCACGTCTGGAGGACCTGCCTTTGCTGCTCCTTTCCTGGGGCATGGTATAGGAGCACTGCAAGGCCTCAAGCCCAGGACCACAAAGGCCAGGTGCACTCCATCACAGGCACAAACAACACTGAGTTTTGCTTTGCAGTTCATCTTTAAATAGAACAAAATGTGGGCCTACGTACCTGATCAGTGGCTCATCAATTCCACTGCTCTGCTTACACAGTTAACAATAATGCTTCCTAAAGTACCCCTCTGCCATGCAGCAATCCAGAACAAAATTCATGACGAGTCGGCCTTCTTCTTTATTACTCCTTCCTTTCCCCCTGTTTTCTAACTCATGTATTGCCTAGCCTCCCCAGTTCTCATAGCTACTTTGGTCAATTCTTTGCATAACACTATCCACATGCTTGGCTGTATAGTCGACATACAGTAACAGGACCCTGCACTCTTTGATCTGAATGCTTAGGGCCGCCAGCTTACTCTACAAGATCATCAAAATGTCATGACGTTGTACCATTATGTTGTACAGTTCTGGTTAGCGCAGATGTTCTCAAACTGTGGTCCACGGACCACCAGTGGTCCACGAGCTCCATTCAGGTGGTCCATGGATAGTTCCCGCTAAGGCGTGTACCTGGGCGGCCACACACAGGAGAATGAAGGGCCGCAGGCGTGGCTCGTCTAATTAAGTGCCTGGACCCTGGAGAAGACGCACGTGTAAGGTGAGGTGGCGGCCTTGGGGGAAATAGGGGGTAGGTGGGAGGGGGCAGTGAGGTGAGAAGAGGGGGTGGGGGAATTTGGGACATGCAGGGCTGCGGCGGCCAGAGAAGGAGGCAACTTTCCCCAGCTCCAGGGCTGTGGCTGCTGAGAAGAGACAGCCCTCCTTCCTGCCCCAGCTCTGTGGCTGCTGCAGTGGGGGAAAGACCCCCCTCCTTCCCAGCCCCAACTCGGGGGCTGCCATGGCGGGGGAGAGAGGGCACATCCATCACAATTAGAAAGGTAAGACTACTGATATTAAAATATGAGTTGTGTGCTTTTATTTGTAGAACAATTTTTTTTTAATTATTATTATTTTTAATATAGCGCTTTTATCCAAAGTGCTTTACAATACTTAGCTAATGGTACAAACAATATTTGGAAAAATCATTAAGTGGTCTGCCAAGACCCTCAGCAATTTTCAAGTGGTCTGCGAAAAAAAAGTTTGAGAACCACTGGATTAGTGTATATATGTTCCAGTGCCCTTTACTGGGTGGAATCAGAATTCCACTGGTGGGTGGGTGTCTGAGAAAGGGGGAAAGAGAGAGACCCCCACCCCTTTTCTGCTCAGATGGCATGGATCAGGAGGTGCAGAGTTCTGTCCCCAGAGTACAGGCATCTTGACATTCTCAGGGGCCATTGTGTGCAGCATGGTGACAACTGTGAAATTCCTAAAGGGTCACAGATCTCTCACGTTGTGATATATTGAACCAATGTTCCATACTACACTGCTCTGTTTCATTTGGGTTCTTATGCCACAACACGTTGATATTGCGCTGACCCCAAATCATTTCCAAGACACTACAATGTCCCTGCAAGCCTTGTTCTGAGGAAGGGACTGTCCTGGGCCCTACAAACCAATCCTTCTCCTAGCTTGAAAATTAGACTGTGGTCTCTTTGGTGTAGGGACTGTCCTATGTTTGTACAGCACCTAGCACGATAGGGCCCCTATGGCATGCTCCTGTCATAATTACAATAACAGGACCATCCCCCTAAAAACACGATATTCTGCAAAAAAAAGATGTCAACTCCAGCTCTTCCGCTCACACATGTCCACTTGTGCTTCCCAAGAAAAGCAGCGGGCTCTCAAATGTTTGTAATGAGTTCCCCTGTTAGTTGGTTCTGTGGAATTTTGCATGATGTGGCTGATTCTCATGGTGGGCTCATTGAGAATGTGATCTCCAAACCACTTTCGTTTCTGGCTGGCGCAGTGCATACTCTGAGTTGCCAGGTTGGACCCCAAAGGGTCTCCAAACTGACGCTCTCATTACATGAGGCCTACTCTGAAGGGGTGAACCTCAGCTGGCTCTGCCCAGAGGAGCACTACAGGCCTAAGACACATATTGTCCCATTGTTTGCTGCACGCTCCTTCCTCCACTAAGAAATAGGAGATTCCAAAAGTCTGCCCCAATTTCTTCACTGCCCTGACCCCAAAGATTCTGAAATCCCTTGGGGCCAACCTTGTACTTTATATATTTAAATTAGGGCTGTCGATTAAATTGCAGTTAACTCATGCAAGTAACTAAAAAAAATTAACTGTGATTAAAAAAATGAATCGCCATTATTCGCACTGTTAAACAACAGAATACCAATTGAAATGTATTAAATATTTTTGGATTTTTTCTACATTTTCAAATATATTAATTTCTGTTACAACACAGAATACAAAGTGTACAGTGCTCACTTTATATAATAGGCGCCAATTCTGTGGGTGCTCCGGAGCTGGAGCATCCATGGAGAAAAATTAGTGGGTGCTCTGCACCCACTGGCAGCCAAGCTCCCCGCCCTGCCCCACCTCACCTGCTCCTCCACCTCCTCCCCTGAGCGTGCCACGTCCCCGCTCCTCCGCCTACCTCCCAGCGCTTGCCGCCGCCAAACAGCTGTAGCAAGCTCCGGGAGGGAGGGGGAGGAGTGGGAACATGGTACGCACAGGGGAGGAGGCAGGGAAGAGGCGGGGCCGGGGTGGGGATTTGGGGAAGGAGTTGGAATAGGGGCAGGGAGCGGGTGGAGTTGGGGTGGGGACTTTGGGGAAGGGATTGGAATGGGGATGGAAGGGGGAGGGGCAGGGGTGGAGTTGGGGCGGGGCCAGGGGCAGAGTGGGGTTGAGCACCAGTAGAAGTCTATGCTTTATATTACTTTTGATTAAGAATATTTGTACTGTAAAAAATATAAACAAAAGAAATAGTATTTTTCAATTCACCTCATACAAGTATTGTAGTGCAATCTCTTTATCGTGAAAGTGTAACTTACAAATGTACATTTTTGTTACATTACTGCACTCAAAAATAAAACAATGTAAAACTTTAGAGCCTACAAGTCCACTCAGTCCTACTTCTTGTTCAGCCAATCGCTAAGACAAACAAGTTTGTTTACATTGATGGGAGATACTGCTGCCTGCTTCTTATTTACAATGTCACCTGAAAGTGAGAACAGGCATTTGCATGGCACTTTTGTAGCCGGTGTTGCAAGGTATTTACGTGCCAGATATGCAAAGCATTCGTATGCCCCTTCATGCTTTGGCCACCATTCCAGAGGACATGCTTCCATGCTGATGATGCTTGTTAAAAAAAGTGTGTTAATTAAATTTGTGACGGAACTCCTTGGGGGAGAATTGTGTGTTTCCTGCTCTGTTTTACCTGCATTCTGCCATATATTTAATGTTACAGCAGTGTCGGATGATGACCCAGCACCTGTTCATTTTAAGAACACTTTCACAGCAGATTTGACAAAACGCAAAGAAGATTTCTAAGGATACATACAGCACTCGACTTAAGGTTTAAGAATCTGAATCTCCAAAGAATCTGAGGGGGACAAGGTGTGGCGCATGCTTTCAGATATCTTAAAGGAGCAACACTCTGATTCGGAAACTACAGAACCCAAACCATCAAAAAAGAAAACCAGCCTTCTGCTGGTGACATCTGACTCAGATGATGAAAGTGAACATGTGCCAGTCTGCTCTGCTTTGGATTGTTTTCGAGCAGAACCCGTTATCAGCATGGACGTATGTCTTCTGGAACATTGGTTGAAGCATGAAGGGACACATGAATCTTTAGCGCATCTGGCACATAAATATCTTGTGATGCTGGCTACAACAGTGCCTTGAGAACACCTGTTCTCACTTTCAGGTGACATTGTAAACAAGACGTGAGCAGCATTATCTCCTGCAAATTGTAACCAAACTTGTTTGTCTGAGCGATTGGCTGAAGTAGGACTGAGTGGACTTGTAGGTTCTAAAGTTTTACATTGTTTTATTTGTGAATGCAGTTATTTTTTGTACATAATTCTACATTTGCAAGTTCAACTTTCATTATAAAGAGATTGCACTACAGTACTTGTATTAGGTGAATTGAAATATACTATTTCTTTTGTTTTTAGAGTGCAAATATTTGTAATAAAAATAAATATAAAGTGAGCACTGTACACTTTGTATTCTGTGTTGTAATTGAAATCAATATATTTGAAAATGTAGAAAATATCAAAAAATAAAATGCAAATAAATTTAAATAAATGGTATTCTATTATTGTTGAACAGTGCCATTAATCGCGATTAATTTTTTTAATCACTTGACAGCCCTAATTTAAATAGGTGGATTTAACGCTGGGGAAAGCTGCTGCATTAACACAGGAGAGGTACAGCATGGGCAGGGACAGGGCAAGGTTCCTTGCCCAGTCTGACAATCTGCCCCAGCCAGAATCAGCCCCTCCAGAACCAGAGGGGAGCTCTGTCTCCACGGCCCACTTGTACCTCAGCTTATCTGCCAAGGGCTGTGTGTGTGTCAGAGCGAGTGTGTCTGCCAGAGCTGGTGTGTGAGTGGCTGTTGGTGTTTTGTGAGTGGGTTGGTGTCCGTGGATGTTTTGGGATATGCGTGAGTGTCTGTGTCTGGGCATGGCAGGTTTCACTAGCTGCAGGAACTTTTTAGGCCAACTGAAGAGCAATTTTTCTGCATCTGTAGCAGGTTGCACTCGGAGGCCAGCAGGCCTAGTGGGCAGGCCATGTCTCATGAGTCCTTCCACCCCCAGAGACCTGTGCCCCGGAAGCAGTCAGCCCCAGGTCTGGCTTCTAGGCAGGGGAGCCACAGGGCTCCATACGCTGCCCCCGCCCCAAGCACCGGCTCTGCACTCCCACTGGCTTGCACACCTCCGCCTAGGAGCTGGACCTGCTGCTGGCTGCTTCCAGAGCGCAGCACGGTCCGGGGTGCCAGGATAGGCGGGAAGCCTGCCTCTGCTCCCCGGCTGTGCCACTGACCGGAAGCTGCTGGAGGTAAGTCTGTGCCCCAGCCCCCCCCAACCCAGAACTCCTTCCTGCACCCAAACCCCCTCATCCCCAGCCCAGAACCCTGACCCCCTCCCATACCCCAATGCCCTCCCACACCCTGAACCTCTCATTCCTGGTCCCACCCTGCAGCCCTCACCCCCCCCCGCACCCCAACCCTCTGTGTCCCCCTTCGAGCACATCGGCCACTGGGGCTTGCCCAGTCAGGCCCCTTCCTTCCCTAGGCCCCTGCAAAGCCCATCAATCTCCCCAACTCCCACCCCCTCTCAGCCTCCTCCTCTTCCTTCCGTGCTGACACACGCCCCACCCTACCCCGCACCCCAACCAGCTGTGGGGAGCCCGCGGGGCAGGGCCATCCTTAGGCATAGGCAACATAGGCAGCTGAATAGGGCACCTGAAAATTTGGGGCACCACTGGGTCTTAGTGTCCACCCATCCAGCTCCTATCCCTGTTCTGACCCTTCCTGCAAGCTCAGAGTCTTCCTCGGGAGGGGATCTAGTAGTTAACAGTGAAAAAGCCTCCAGCCTGCCAGACCGATTAACACAACATTGAAACTGTTAAAGAGCCATTCAATGGGTAATGAAACCATTTAACAGGCATTTGCCAAACCCCAGGTATATACTGTCAGTTTCTGAATTTACTGACAAAAACAGTTGTGCATTACTGTAATATTTACTCAGAACATATCAGTCTACAGGACCTTAGTTTAAAATTTGCTTTAAAAATGTTTTATTAGTGTGTTGGTGAAGATTATAAAATCACATCTCTAAAAAATCCTTGCACAGATTTTTAGATGCACAGTCATCTTTAGCCTTAAATGCTTGGATCTGCAGACATACCGTTTTTTAAAATAAATCCTTCAAAAGACCACCCTTATCTAAAATACACACTTGAATTACTATAGTAAAAAAACTTGCTTCCAAAGTCTTCCTGTCCTTTCTGTCCACCCCTTTCCGCCCCACCCCCCAGCTGAAGAGGTCCCTTTCCTTCCAGATAGCTGGACAAAGAGTTTCCCTTTCTTTACTTCTATCTGATGAACTAGTTTTAAGAGAACCCTCCAGCAAAATCAGTACCTTCATAAGATATAAAACCCTTTGTTATGCCTAAAATCTCTGGAAACATTTTTCAAAGTAGGTGAAATTTCATAAACAGGTCTACTGTTATGGAGAGCACCCGGGGTAAATTAGCGTTCCCTCTTTCCACAAGCAGTGAACGTTGTCATGAACCTTTTTAAACCTCTGTGACGGATTAATTTAAAATAATGTCTTTTGGTTCAGTGAGTTAAATAGGTAGTAATCTGGAATGATTCCCTCATGAAGGCTTAAGCGTACATGTAAAATACAAAATCAGCTCAGAAATAGGGATGAGGAAGATGTAAGAGAGAGGCGAGCGGCGGCCTGGACGCCACAGTGTTTAATGTCCTGTTCAGCCGGGAGCTGACTCCCCCTTCCGAGGAAGGTTTTGCAAATAAATGTCTGACAAACGTCAAGGCAGAGCAAAAACCCCGTGGCCGGCATTTTTTATTCCCAAGTTCAGTGCTTTTACTTGGGTCCCTTCTGCCGGAGGGAGCGGGTCGGGGGTCTGAGCGGTGACTCTCCGCCACCGGCAGCGCCGGGCGCCTTGTGAGCCTTTGCAGCCCCGTCCCACGCCGGGCTGCGGGTCCGGGCCGCCCTCGGGCCCCGCTAATACTGCGCGGGGCCCCAGGCCGGCCCGGCGGCCTCCCTGGGCGCGCAGCTCCCCGCCGCCCCTTCGGCTGCAGGCCCCAGGCCCGTCGCCCGGGGCGGGAGCTTTGCCACTCGCTCCGGTGGGAGCAGGATCGGGCCCTCAGGCAGCAGCCGGCCGGGCAGCGCCGCGCTCCGACCCCCGGCTCCGGCGCTGCGCGGAGGTACAGAAACACGCCCCCTCTCCCCCGCCGCCGCCGCGGAGATGGTTCGCGTCGCGCTCCCCCCCGCCCCCACGAGAGGCGATGGTACATTCCGCGGGCACAGCCCTCCGTCCCGACGTCCGTTGGCGGCCGGGGCAGGAGCGGCGGCGAGCCGAGCGCGTGCGGGTGCCGCGCGCCCAGACCCCCCCCCCCAGCTGCCGCGGGCCCTGCCCGGGGGCATGACTCTGTTCGGCAGCGAGGACGGGTGCTGGAGGTGTAAGTACGGCCCGCGCCCCTGCCCGCGCCTGCGCCGGATGCGGCCCGTTCCCCTCACAAGGTGGCCCAGGCGGGACGCGGCCGCGGCCGCCTCCGTCTCCTCCGCTGCCCCGCCTGGCGCCGGCTCGGCCGCGGGGGCTGAAGGGAGCGGCCCGGGCCGGGGCCGGGGCCGGGTTTGGGGGAGCCCGGGGCTTCTGACGCAGCGTGGCCGGGCTGCCCACGGGCCTGCGTGGCGGCGGGCGCGGAGGGGCGGCCGGCAGCCAGGCCGCCAGGCCGGGCGGGGCGCCCCGCTTCCCCCTCCCGGGCGGGCTCCCCCCAAGTCTCTGGGTGTGGAAGGTGGCGGCTGGGCCCTGAGGAGGTGAGAGGAGCCGCGGGTAGCCCCCTGGGCCTCTGGTGCGCTCTGCTTTACCTCCCTGCAGCAGGAAAGCGTCCATAGGCGCGGTGGGTCGAGCTTCCTGGGAGCGTAGAGTCGGCCTGAGCTGAGGAAACCCACCCTCGGCGCTGGTCCCGGCTTTGGGCTCAAAAGGAGCCTTTGCTGCCGTTCATCTGGGGCCCTGCCGGCCTGTCTGGGGCAGCCGCAGTAGGCGCCGTGGCCCCTTCGCCTCCAGGCATGTCCTTAGCGGTTAACGTCCCCGGGGCAAAATGCCCCCAAAGGAACCGGAGGAAACGCCGTCGGAGATGGAGACCCCAAGAAAGGAGGTGCTGGAAGGAACTGGGAAATTAAGGAGCAACGAGTCCCCAGGACGGGGTGGTATCCCCAAGAGTTCTGGAGGAATAAAGTGGCTGAACTGCTGATAAAATGGGCCATCTCTTATGAATACCAGTTACTGGACTGGAGGACTGACGGGAAGAAAATGTACCTGGAAGTAAAAGGTGGGGCGATTTTGGGAATTGCAAAGCAGTGAGCCTCACTTCTGTAACTGGTTGAAATAATAATTAAAATAGAATGGTAAAGCACCTAAATTAACATGCTCTGATAGGGATAAATCTGCATGGCTTCCGCAAAGGAATAGCGTGCCTCTGCAACCTATTCAACAAAAAGGAGAACAGCTGACATGGTTTATTTGGAGTTTCAAAAAGCTTTTGACAAAGTCCTTCGTGACAGGCTACTAAGGAAACTGGAGTCTGAAATAAAGAATTGGCATGGATCAAAAACTGGCTAAGTGACAGAAAAATGATGAACAGGAATATTTTTAACCTGGCAAAAGGTTAACAAGGTTGTGTACTATGACCACAGTTTTTAATATATTTATCAATGGAAAAGGAGGTGAGGTAGCAAAATTTTGCAGGTGACACAGGACCATTTAGGTTAGTTAAGACTAGAGAAGACCATGAGGAACTTCAGAGGAACCCAGTTAAGCTAGGTGAATGGGCAGCATGGTGGGAGGTGATATTCCATGTTGAGAAGTGCAAGGCAATGCACACAGGAAGAAATAATTTGAACTACTCTTATACCTTATTTTGTTCTAAATTAACTGTAACGACTCAAGAAAAAGGTCCTGGATGTCACTCAGTGAAAGTTGGCAACAAAAGTCAAAAAAACAAAATGTTAGGGTGCTTAAAGAACTGAGTGGGTAATAATAAAAATATTATAATGCCAATTTATAAATCAGTGGTCTGGCTTCAACGGCAATACAGTATTCAGTTCTGGCCACTTCATCGCCAGAAGGATATAGCAATAATTGATGGATTTCAAAGATGGGTGACAAAAATAATTGGTGAGGGAAGAAGTCTGTGTGTGGCAAGATTGAAGAGATGGGGTCTGTTTAGTTTAGGGAGGGGCTGTGAGGAAGTATACAAAACATAGAAGAATACAAAATAATGAGTGGTCTAGAGAAGGGAGATTGGGAACTCCTGTTCACCTTCTCTCAGATTACTAGAACAAAGGGATGGTCAAATTGGAAGACTGCAAATGTAAAACTGTAAAAAGGAAATTCATTATACAAAGCATAATTTGGCTGTGGAACTCACTGCCACAATATATTGATGAAGCCAAGGGTCCTAAGACAGAATGGACATTTATATTGATAACGAGGACATCTACAGCTTCTTCAGAAAGGATATTAACACCAATATTTTTAGATGGAATGTGGACACTCCTTCAGGGCACAAGCCAAGTATGAAAGGATTTTGGGAAGACCCTTCCTCTAGGGACAGGTTATTCCATTATTGTCCACTAGGGGGTTTCTTGCACATCCTTCTGAAGCATGTGATGCTGGCCACTGTCAGCAGAATGAGCATTGTAGTGTGTGCGGTTTTGTTGATGAAATCTGACTTTCGTTGACAAAAGTCTAGTGTAGACAGGGCCTTAGTGTTACTAATGTGCCTTCATGGAAGCGTTACTCTGAAATCCCAAATCACTCCTATTGTCCACCCCAGTGCCAGCAGAAGTCACACCAAAGAGTACTTGGTTTCTCCACTAGTCGACTGTTATGTTGGTGAGATTTTGTTTGTGTGTGTGTGTTATGGACACTTCCCCACTGTGAACGAGATGCAGTGAGTAGCATCAGCGGTTTGGTCTCCACCAAGCTGTGCTGCAGTTCAAATAGGCAACGATCGTTTTTGGAAGTCTTGGACAACTAGAGCATTATCTGGTTGACAGGGTATATATAGTAAAAGCTGTACTATCCTTTAAAAAAGGAAGCGGGACTGATCCTGGCAATTCCTGCCCTGGAAGTCTAATTTTTAACCTTAGTAAAATAATAGAACAAATATTAAAAGCAAAAAGAAAGCACTAATTCTTTGGAGGATAAAGGCACTATGAGCAATAATGAGAACAGGTTTAAAAAGACGAGTTCTAGCCAAAAAAATCTTGCTCATGCTTTTCGACAAAATTAGATATATTTAGAGGTTAGTAAAGTATTTACCACAGTGACTCATGAAAATCATACCCTTAAAATAGATTCAGATTGGCTTTGATATGGACATTACATGGGCTAAAAATTATTAAACCCTAACCAAAGGGCACTGAAAAGGAGGAGTTGAAATTGCAGGTGGAGAGGTGGGGATCCAAGTGGATAGGGGTTGGAAGAAGGTAAACCTCATGTTAGTTAAATGTGCCAGAGTCTGCCAGTCAATGGGATAGAGTGAGTTGCTATTCAACATAAAGAGTGGTTGAATCTGGCCTTAAATTTGCAGATGACACTAAATTGGGATAGTTGCCTACAGAGAGAGGATATAAATAATACTGGTGAATTGAAAGAAACTGGAAATATGGGCAGAAAATAAAATGAGATTCCTCTTGGAATAAAATGCACAGTGGTTTGGGATCAATATAATCCGATTTACAGATTTTCAAGGGAAGAGTGAAACCTGGAGGGCCGTGATGCTGAAAGAGACTGACAGATGACAGTAGAGGGCAAATTAGACACGAATGTGAAGTGTGATGTGGCAACAATGCTCTTTTGGACAGAGGCATCACATCGCGGACAAGGAATGAATAGTCCCGATCTGCATGACGCACCTGGAATAGTGTGTTTAGTTCTGGACACCTCGTTCCCAGAAGAGAGAGTGAAACTGGAAGGGATTCAGAGAAGAGCAGCAGAATGATGAGACAGACTGGTCGTAAAAGAGCTGAATATATAGCATGGCTAAGGTGGGGACATGACAACAGCCTGCAAATATGGAGCCTGTAAACACCAAGAAGGAGGAAGAATTATTGGCTGGTACAAAGCGGCGCAGTTAGGAGCAGTGGGTTGGAGTGATAACGGTGTAGTGCAGCTTTCATATTGCTGGAAGGAACCTGTTGCTTGGGGGACAATTCAAACTAGATGGGACAAAGCCCTGGAGGATAGACTCTAGGGGACAATCCTGCCGTGGCAGGGAAAGGAGCTAGATGACCCAGGAAATGGCCTGAACCAAACACTCCAAACCTTGGATCCAGATCCCTGTTTTCACATCTGGCCCTTCCTCTCTCATGTGCTGAGCCTAGGGCATGAAACTTTGGCTGTGAATCTCGTATTTTGGGCCATCCATGTTTCTTATTATTCTAAATAGACAAGGTAGAGGCGCCATGACTTGCCAAAGGTGACAAAGATCAGAGAATAGAACCTAATTCTCCTGATCCCAATCCAGTGCTCTACCCATTAGACCACACTGCCTGCCAGCATGACCTTGCTGGAGTGAGAGTCTGGGAGCAGCAGCACTGCAAGGCAGTGGCAATGTGAAAGGTCTCCCAAGTATGCAAGCACATGAGTGGGGGTATCTTTGCATGGTTTCCTTCCCCCACCCCATTCCTTCTTAGCCGTGGCAGGCCCTCTCTGCTGAGTCTGTTGTGGCTGAGGGATCTGTTGTTTGCCTGGGAACACCTATCAGCATTTCATGAATACTAATTCAGCTGGTACTTAGGCTCCAGGGATTACTGCAAACAAGAGGAGACCGTGTTCATTGCACAGGTGATGATGTGCAGACGTGTAACAGGTGCAAATGGGGGGCCATGGAGAGAGTAGGGACTGTCGGAGCAGCCCAGACCCCTCCAAGGCACTGGCACCTAGCATACTAGTGGAATCCTAAAGGTTACTAAAGACTCCCTGTCGAGATAAAGAACTGGCAACTACAGGAAGCACATCTGCTTGGCTGGGGCCCTGCCTGGAATTCCACAGCTCTCTATGTCCTATCTCAGCACATACTGGGTGTTGTGTGGGCCCGTCTTAGCTGTTCCTGAATCCTGCTCTGGATCTCTGCAAGGCATTACACATGGACTCTGCAGGGGGACAGAGTAATGGTGGAGCCAGCATGATCTGCAGTTGCATGGTGTACCGTCACTACTCTTTGGATGCAGCAGCAAAGATACTCAGGTGATGAGTGCAGTCGATACCAAGATAGATTTCCAGTCAGGGTGCTGGGATGTGCAAATGTGGATGGAAAGCAGGAGCTGCGCTGATGGGAATGGTGAGCTCTTAGTCTGGGCTTTTGCTCCTACTGCATGTAACCCCCGTAGGTCTGTATGCGCAAAGCGTGCCCATGGGGAGGCTCTGTCACTCATTTTCTCCATCGTTGGAAGGCAGAGGAGATTTCACTTCCATGCATTTTCCTGCCAGCTCTAAGCCTCTGCACCCCTAATACTGAGCTCTGAGACTCCCCAGCACTGACTGGGGCTGGCACATGGGGTAGGTGGACAGTGATGGTCCATGACAGCTTTGACTGTGATGGTGGGATCAGTGGGTAATGGTCTTGCTTGAAAGGTTGTTGCATCCTCCCCAAGCTGCATAGGACCCTAGTGCCCCCTTTGGCAGGACCATCACTATAGGGGCTTTCCTTCTACTGGGCTGGAAGACATTAGTGTCCCACACTGAAAGGCACTAGGTATCAGCCATCTGTGACATCCAGCTGAGTGACATCTTGCCAGACTGGCTTGGCCTTATATTCTTCTGCAAATCTTGTTTCCAGACAGTCTTCTGGACCCAGTCAGCACAGTTCACACTCAGCTGTAGGCACACCAGGCAGCGACACTGGATGCAGACAGGGTTAGTGCACCGTGTTCTCCACCTGGATTGACCCGTGCAGTTCTTAAGCCAGGTCAAAACATTCTCTGTCCTGATCCAGCCCAACTTCACTGAACCTGGGCTCAAGCTCTGTGAGGTTGGGGCCACATTATTATTGGTACTGCAGCAGCATCTAGAATCTCCAGCCGAGATCTGGTCCCCATTGTGCTGGCCTCTGTGCATATACGAACAAAGAGACTGTCCCTGCCCCAAAGAGCTTACAGGCTAAATAGACGGAGGAGGGGAAGCAGCTTGCTGAAGGTCACACAGTAGGTCAGTGGTGGAGGCCTCCTAAGTCTCACACTAATGCCTTATCTACTGATCCATGCTGTTACTAATATGAGGGTTGAATCCATGACCCTGAGATTGAGTTTCATGCTCACCCAGTGAAGCCACCAAGCAAGGATGGCATCAGTCGCAGGAAATCATTTGCTGCCCTGGCAGTGGGCCCAGCAGCACTGCTTCTAGAGGAGCAGCTAGGGATGGGCGCCTCCCCTATGTTCGTTCACTAGGAGCAAAGAGAAGAGCCTGGGCAGGATTCCTGTGCCCACCTGGAATGGACTTTGGATACAGCTCCTGCTGTGAGAAGAACCAGAACTGGATGTCAGTGGGCTACAAGGCCAAGCTCAGCCCCTCACATGGCTGTTTGCCTGCAGCAATAGAGGAACCTGAACTGTGGTGCTGGGACTATGTAACTTCTGCCATTGGAAGCTGGGAATCACCATCTGCTGATAGTGTCTGCAGAGAGGCTGCCTCACATAGGAGTCTCCTAAGGTGCCCCAGTCTGTTGAAAGCCCTTCTAAAGCAGGCCACCAGTCTGGGCCATGTCTGGCAGCAGCCAGGGTACCTCCTGGGGTAAGAAGAAAGGACTGAAATGAAGCTCTCAAACAGAGTAAGTGCAAAGAAAGTGCATTTGTGCCAATGGGAACATATGGCCCTCGAGTACACTGAGATTGAGACGTGAGTAATTGATTCCCCAGGGGCAACATTTCTGATGGTCAGATTGCCTTGTCTTTTGCTGTTCACCCACCAGGCTTTTTATAAATCCTTTGGAGACTCCAGAAACACAGCAGCTGGAAGCCCAGTGTGCTAAAGTTTAGCAACCTGCTAACTCTCGCTCCCCCTAGCTGTGTCAGTGACCATGCTGTACGTGCTGGTGCCTCTACCCTGGGAGGTTACAGAGACAACACCAGCAGGGGGCACTGGCTCAGCCAGACTGCAGACCAGTCACAGCTTGCCCTAGCTGCACCCCCTGCTCTGAAGCAGAGGTGAAGGAGCGGGCAGCTCCTTAGAGGGTAAATACTTTACCATCGTAGCAAGGCTTTCGTGTGGCTAACAGCACCCTGGCCTGGAGATGGCTTAATAACAAACAGTCCGCAAAGTCCCAGAATAGAGTCCATCAACACAACACAAAGCTTCTGCTCTGACATCTTCAGCCAGGCTTGGAGCTCTTCTTTTGTCCCAATCTGCTCTGCACCAAGCAGCCACCCCTGGCCAGAACTCCGCCTGCTTCAATTCTCCCTCTCTTTGGCCTACAGTGGTCAACAGGCAAAGCCCCTCTGCTGCTCTCCTGACCACTGTTGGTTAGTCCCCTTCAGGACCTCCTGCCCTTACTTCCCCAGCAGCTCCCTGACTCTATTGGGTGAGAGAGATCAATGGGTAACTAGCCTTCCCTGCTGCTGTCGCCCTCTTTATAAGACCCAGGTTCCTACCCTTAAGCCCAGGGGGAAACTGGGCTGCCTCTTTGGTCAAGAGACCTTCAAAGAAGCCCAGCACCCTGCATGAAGAAGTGCTGGTTTGTCGGTGAGTAGGACTCAGGTGGCAGCTTGGTGACAGGTAGGGTAACCATACGTCCCATTTTGGCGGGACAGTCCCTTTTTTAAGCCCTGTCCCAGCGGTCCTGACTTTTTTGGCAAAAGTGGGCATTTGTCCTGTTTGCTCTTGTCAGCTTGATCAGTTGGCCAGAGCAAACCGAACAAATGCCCACTTTTTAAAAAAAGTTGGGGTGCGGAGGAATGTGCCGGGGTAAGCAGCGTTGCCAGCCCTGCACGGGGGGGAGGCAGGGCTCAGGTGAAGGCATGCTGGTCTTGGGCAGGGGGAAGGCAGGGCTCGGGCCAGTAGTGATGCCACCCCCAGCCTTGCCCAAACAGCGATGCCAGCCCTGCATGGGGGGCTCACCCGAGTGGCTCAAGCTAGCCCTGTACTTGTGGGGGGGGGGGTGGAAGGCTTGTGCTAGACCCACAGTGTCCCTTTTTCCCTTTGGGAAATATGATCACCCTTGACAGGGGGCGCTGTGACTAGCTTTTTGATGAGACCCAAAAGCAAGGTCCTGACCACTTGTGGTCATCAAATATCTCCTGCCACTGGGATGTGAGTGATGTTACTCTGGCCAAACTCTACTGTGGATAATCTCATTCTGCCTCCTCCAGCCCCCTGTCGTTGCAATTGGCTGTCAGTTTCCTCTTCACATCATGTCCTTACTGCTTGTGTAGTTATACAGCACCTAGCACCACGGGGTCCAGTTCCTGGACTGGGGTTCCTAGTTACTACCATAATATACAGACTACCTCTAATAATAGTGCTGTTGTGCTCTCCTAGGGTCTCTCCCAGGCCATTTGCATCTCTGTCCAGGAACCTGTCCCCTTACAGTACCCCAGGCCTGACCAAGAGGCTCTGTCTGTACATAGTCCATCAGCCATGTTTTGTCACTGGGTTAAAGCCCTGCTCATTCAGAATGTCATCAGGCGTCCTAGGAGGTTGTGGCAGTCGTTGGAGAATCTGGAAAGGAGGTTGCTTAGGTGGTGTAGGTTAATGGTGGTTATGGTGCCTTTGTACCTTCAGCATGTGGAAGTATTGTGTGTGGAGTGTTGCATAATGGTTGCAACCGATGACTAGGAGTTAGGACTCCTGCATTCAACTCATGGCTCTGATGCTAGTTTCCTTTTAGGCTAATGTGTTCAAAAGTGGCCTCTGATTTTGGGTGCTTAATATGAGCCTGGTTTTCTGACAGTTCAGGCACCCCGAGCTCCAGTTGAAGTCATGGGTACTGAGCGTCCCCGGCATCTCTGACAGTTGGCTCACCTGATCTCAAGTCAGGCACCAAAAACTCTTCCCTTCCCTAGTCAGAAGCTGTTTTTCAAAATGTGGCCTCTAATATCTCTGTGCCTTGGATCCCGTCAGTAAAATAGGGATCATGACACTGACTGACCTGCTGCGGGGGGATGAGGGAGTCACTGTGAAGTTCTTGGAAGTGTAACGTGTGAGAGCCGCCCTGGAGGTCATTCATTCGGTCCCTATAATCACTCCTCTGGCTCTTGCAGCTTGTGGTTCACATTCAGAAAGGAGTGGGGTGGGGGGCCTTGAAGGCACCCGAGTCCCATTGAAATCAGTGGAAGTTAGGTGCCTAGGTGATTCCTGAGAGCCAATGGGTGTTGGCTGCTAGCTCCCTGAGGTGTTTTTGGAAACCCCACCCTACGGAAATATGCAGCTGTTTCTTCTCATATTCCCCTTCCTTTCTGTTGACCGTTTCATCCCCTCTCCTAGCCCTGTCTCACTCCCCTGCTGTCTCTTCCCCTAGATTTGGACATGGCCAGAGAACCCAAGCCGAGCCGAGCCAGGCCTGGACAGAAGCGGCAGCATGGCGGCACCCTGTACCAGTGAGTCTGCGTGGCACATTGTGTTCTGGTGGGCGTGGGGGTGTTGTGCTAAGTGGTGCTTGCTTTTGGGCCTGGGGATTATCCTCAGTAGTGTTGGGAGAGCGTCAGAGTGTCTCTCGTGGGACAAGACCTCTGCCCCGATGGTCTCTCTTCTCCCGCCAGCACTCCTCCCCATATCCCATCTTCTTCTGCTCTTCACTCAGCCAGACCCTGCTCCCTCCCTTGAGCTCCAGGTTCTCCTTCCATAGCCCAGAAGGCCCCCTGGCAGGGCATTTAACTCTGTCTGTCTGCTGGGCTCTGGATGATGTCTCTAGTCGCACCACAGGTGACTCCCAGAATGCATTGCGTCCCACTGGGGGGCTGGAAGGGGTGGGGTGGCAGGTGTACCAGCTGAGATGGGGAGATCTGCTGACCTGCTGAAACGCCATGATGGCACGAGGCCTGCTGTCACAGTCACTCAGACTCATGTTTTCACACCTCAGATAAAGTGTCCTAATTACCCATGATCCTCTACTACACCCACAGTATCAGCCTTGCTCTCTAGTGGCCGGGGAGCTGAGTGACAGAGACTCTCTGTGAGCTCACAGGGGAGCTGGTGCTTTGGGCACCTTCATGTCCCAGTTGGGGCAGATTCCTTGCGCCGCTCTCCTTGGGGGCGGTCAGGGGGCAGATTCCTTGTGCCGCTTTCCCGGGGGGTGGGGCAGGGGCGGTTTCCTCGCACCCCTCTCCATGGCTGTCAGAAGGCTGTGTCTCAATGGAAATTAGAAGCTCTAAAGGTTAATCTGCTTTAGAAATATTACGCTGAAATTCACCATCCCAGCCTTGCAAATGATTTTCTGGAGACATTGGTCCCTCTGAGGAAACTGCAGGGAATTGAACTGAGGAACACAGGTGTTGCCAGACTTGCTCAGACCCAGAGTCATAAGAATGGCCATACTGGGTCAGATCAAAGGTCCATCTAGCCCAGTATCCTGTCTTCTGACAGTGGCCAATGCCAGGTGCCCCAGAGGGAATGAACAGAACAGGTCATCATCAAGTGATCCATCTCTCATTGCCCATTCCCAGCTTCTGGCAAACAGAGGCTAGGGACACCATCCCTGCCCATCCTGGCTAATAGCCATCAATGGACCTGTCCTCCATGAACTTACCTAGATTTTTTTTTTTTTTAAACTCTGTAATAGTCTTGGCCTTCACAACATCCTAGGGCAAAACGTTCCACAGGTTGACTGTGTGTTGTGTGAAAAAAATACTTCCTTTTGTTTGTTTTAAATCTGCTGCCTATTAATGTCATTTGGTGACCCCCTAGTTCTTGTGTTATAAGAAGGAGTAAATAACACTTCCTTATTTACTTTCTCCACACTAGTCTTGATTTTATATTTATATTACCTTGCAGCCTAAAGTTGGCCTCCAGGACCTCTCTCCTGTCCTTCCCTATGTCATTGATATCTACATGTACCACGACCACTGGCTCTTCCCCAGCACTATACATAAGTCTGTCTAGATATCTCGAGAGATCTGTAGCTTTCGCACCTGCCATCTAGTTCAATACCCTGCCTCCCAAGGTGGCCAGCACCATATGGTGGAAATCATAGCAAAGCATCTACCTTTCCCTCCCATGTCGTTAGGCCTTTTGCTGAAGGGGTAACTCCTACTGCAGCACCAAATTGACTGTAACAATTACTCCCTCATGGGAGAGCAGAGGGCCCGACACCAAGAGCCTGGCTCGACTCCCCTGCAAGGAGACAGGCAAGTTGGGCAGCCACTGACTTTGCCGATTAAATTGCAACAAGTCAGCACTCTCCCGAAGGAGCAGAGCTGGGATCCAGGGAATGTAGCGTGTGGAGCGGGAGGGACATTGCCAGCTGGCCAGAGCTCTGTCTTGCTAATTGTTCTGTCAGTTGCCATGGGGATGGTGCCGCAGCCTGCTGGGATGAAGGCAAGGAGGGGGACCTCCCTGGCTACATGAGATCCATTGCTGCTGCTTGCCCCCCATCTGCAGCTTATTGCTCAGCAGGCTGCATCTGGGTCACCCCACTTTGAGGAGCTCACAACATGGCTCACAACATCCTGCTCACAACATGGCTCATTTATAGTGCAATACAGTGGCAGGTAACGCTCAGCAGTGCCTTGTACAGATGAGGAAACTGAGTCAGAGAGGGGCCAAGGGACTTGGCCAAGAGCACAAGTCAAGTCAGTGGCAGAGCCAAGGGTAGAATCTAGGTCCCCAGGCTCATGCCCCATCCAGTGGCTCATACTGGCTCCATATGCTGCATTTCAGTGGGGCAAGTTGTGTGGTTGAGTGTTTGGGACCCAGGTCTAGGTGCTGGCTCTGCTGCTGTGTAACTGTGGCTGAGTAATTGCCTCTGTTTCCTCTCCCACCTATGCAGAGCTTGTCTCTGCAGATGGCAAGCTCTTTGGAGCCAGGCCTCTCTCTCATTGAGTTTGTACAGTACCTAGCGTGATGGGGCCCCAATCTGGCACCGGGCCTCTAGATGCCATTATTATTCAGTACGTGAATCCTATCGCTGGCTACAGTAATGCACAGAGCACCCCAGTTTGTATGGAAGGACACTCCAAACCTTGCAGTTCTCCTGACATAGCCACTAGCCTGTGCATGTTCCCTCTCTGCAGCTCTTAGGGAGCCTGCAGAAACATCCGGCCTTTTAGGGGCCTATGCACACTGCCTACACTTCCAGGCCTCTCACTGATTCATTATTATATATCGAGAGTTGCCAAGGATGCTTGCCACCGTACCTACAAGGAGACATAGGCCTGCCCCTGGGGCTCCCTAGCTAAGTCAGGCAGACAGTATAGTTTGCCTGTTGTGCACGTTGTGAAGCATGTGATTGTCTTACTTCCCTCTGAGGGTTAATGCTGTTGACAGCATGAAGCTGAATGAAGCAAAATACTCTGCGCAGGGGGAATCACTGTTGCATTAACCAGGAATCAAACCCAGGCCTCCCACATGGCAGACTTCTACTGCTGAGCCAACAATGCTGAGAAGCTCCCACTGCTCCCACCTCGCCCAGCCATTCTTTCTCTTGTGTAGTACCAGTCTGTTTGCAGCTTTTCACATCAGTCTGTTTGCAGCTTTTCATGTCAGTCCACTACCATGGGGTGTCCGTTTCAGTAGCAGAGGGAGTTGGGGGTGTTGGAGCAGATGGGGGAGAAAGAATGGCCAGGAGAGGTGCTGAGCCAGTGAGACTGGAGTAATGCAGCTCTAGCATGCTCCTGGTTTGAGAGGGTCTCTCCCCTGCCCCCTCCATTTCAGGAGTGTGAGTGACTGCAATCAGTCCAGTGCCACTGAAATGACATCCGCAAAGTGATGGGGAATTTTAGCATGCAGAGCTATTCCAAATTGCAGTGGTAATCACCACTCCATACATCACTCCCCTATGTGTCAGGCAAGGAATGCACTACCAAATCCCCAGTGCTCCCTGCAAAATGCCCCATGTTTCTGGTTGCTGTTTTTATGAGCTAAAGCAGTGGTTCTCAAACTTTTGTCCTGGTGACCCTTTCACATAGCAGGCCTCTAATTTGACCCCCCCTTATAAATTAAAAACACTTTTTAATATATTTAACACCATTATAAATGCTAGAGGCAAAGCTGGGTTTGGGGTTGACTGCTCACGACCCACTGAGGGGTTTGAGAAGCCCTGAGCTAAAGGAATAATCACCCACAACCTCACCCTCTGCCCTGAGTCTCACGTTTTCTCTTTCTTTCTTCGGGTTCCTTGCCCACTTCTCCCTTTTGACAGGCCTTGTTGTGTCTGTCAGAATTACAGATTTACAAACCCGTTATCCAGCTGAAATCCTCTTTAGATGCTGTCGCAAAATGCAGCCACCTTTTGTTCCTGCACTTTTAAAAAATTAAAATAGGGTGGAAAAAAATCAGCGCAGGCCTTGGCTGGGAGTCAAACCCAGGCCTCTTGCAGGACAGGTGAGAATTCTACCACTGCCGGAGCGGGCTGACCGCAACCCCAGGGCTTAGCCGTGAGGATTTGTGTGTCCACAATTTTTGTCCAGCTCAGCTGCAGTGATGCTGCCATTCCAGCAGCAGGGCTAGGAGCTGGGTTCTTTGTGCGGGGAGGGAGAAAACGTATCATTCCATTTAAAGTATCCTGTTTTGCTTGTGCTTGTTCATTCTCAAGGACACAGGCTGCTTGGGAAGTGGCTCATGGTACAGCGAGCCCTGTAAGAAATGGCCTGGAGGGGTGCCTGAGGAGAGGCAGTTACTTGCGGGTTCTGCCCTGTTTTACTGCCGTTTGACAAAGCAGCGTTGGGATTACAAAGAGCTCCATTTTCTGGGGAGCAGATTAGAGGGGGTGGAGTTCTTTCTTTCTTTATTTATTTTACAAAAATGATTTGGCTGTTGTTGCTTTACTGAGTGGCTGGTCTGGGAGGACTAAGCAGGGGCAACAAGGTGGGTTTTCTGTACACTTCAAGCTTGTGCTATCTCCAGCCAGCTGTGATCTAATCACGCAGCAAATGGAATTGCTGCCAGGCTCTGGCATGGGAAGCTACATTGTTATCTTTGCTGCCAGGCTTGTGTTTCAGCATGGTGCTGCAAGGGGCCTGCCCAGCTTTCCTGGCCAGTGTGGTAGAATCATAGAACCACAGGGTTAGAAGGGACCCCAAGGATCATGTAATCTAACCCGCTGTCAAGATGCAGGATTTGTTGTGTCCAAACCATCCTTTTGAAAACCTCCAGTGAAGGAGCTTCCACAACCTCCTTAGGCATCTGTTCCATTGGCCTACTGCTCTTACAGATACAAATTTTTTCCTGAGATTCAATCTAAATCTGCTGTGCTGTAGTTTGAACCCATTGACTCTCGTCCTGCCCTCTGGGGCAAGAGAGTACAATGTTTCTCCATCTTTTTATGGCAGCCTTTCAAGTATTTGAAGACTACTATCATGTCCTCCCTCAATCTCCTCTTTTCCAAACTAAACATACCCTGTTCCTTCAGTCTTTGCTCATAGGACTTGCATTCCTTCTCTTTGAACATCTTTGTCGCTTACCTCTGGATCCTTTTCAGTTTCTCCACATCCTTTCTATACATTGGTGACCAAAACTAAACACAGCACTCCAGCTGAGGCCTAACCAGTGCTGAATAGTGTGGTACTATCATCTCCCATGCTATGCCTCTGTTAATGCAACCTAAAATTGCATTTGCTTTTTTTGCCACCACAACTTCCAGATGTTTCTCAGCAGTGCTGTTGCCAAGCCAATTATTCTCCCTTTCTGTATTTGTGCATTTGGTTTTTCTTCCCTAAGTGTAGCACCTTACATTTGTCTTTGTTGAATTTCATGTTGTTGTCTATAGCCCAGTTCTCCAGTTTATCAAGATCTCTCTGAATTTTGTTTTATCCTCCAAAGTGTTGGCAATTCTACCCACAGCTCTGTGTCATCTGCACGTTTGATCAGTATGCTCTCTATTCCCACATCCTGGTCATTTAATACAGATGTTAAACAACACCGAACCCAGAACAGATCCCTGTGGAACCCCACTTGAGACCTCCCTCCACCTGACATCATTCCATTAATAGTTACTCTTTGTTTGCAGTTGTTTAACCAATTATGTATCCACTTAATGTGAGTTCTGCTAAACCCGCATTTCTCCAGCTAACTTATCAGAATGTCATGTGGGACTGTGTCAAAAGCCTTGCTGAAGTCCAGGTATATTATGTCCACCGCATTCCTCCTATCCACCAAACCAGTTACCCTGTCAAAGAAGGAAATCCATGCTGGTTTGGCATGATTTGTTCTTGGTAAATCTGTGCTGGCTGCTAGTGATCACCCCTTCGTCCCTCCGCTATTGGCAAATGGAATGCTTTATACATTGCTCTAGTAGCTTCATAGGTATCGAGGTCAGACTGACTGGTCTATAGTTCCCTAGCTCCTCCTTTTGCCCCTTTTTAAAGTTGGGCACCACGTTAGCCCTTCTCCAGTCTTCCGGGACCTCTCCTGTCATCCAAGAATTTGCAAATATTTTTGCCAGTGGCTCCGAGATTTCTTTAGCTAATTCTTTCAGTACCCTCGGGAGAATAGCATCAGGCCCTGCTGACTTGAATTCATTCAGATTGGTCAGAAGATGTCTGATGTGTTCTTTACTTATCACTTGGTGAGGGATCTCTTGATGATTACCTGTTCTGTTGGTTCCCTCTGGGGCACCAGGCATTGGCCACTGTCAGAAGACATGATACTGGGCTAGATGGACCTTTGGTCTGACCCAGTATGGACTTTCTTATGTTCATATGTTGTTGATCTGCATCTTATCATCTTCCCTTACCAGGTCACCTTCTCCACTGAGCAGTGGACCCACACCGTCCCTGATCTTTTTTGTCTGACATATTTGAAGAACCCCTTGTTGTCTCTAACATTCCTTGCTAGCTGTAATTCATTCCTCACCTTGGCTTTCCTGATTTTGTCCCTTCTCGCTTGTGCTATTCCCATGTATACTTCCTTGGTGACATGCCCCTCCTTCCATTTCCTGTATGTGTCCCTTTTGGTTTTTAGATCGCTAAAAAGCTTCTTGTACAGCCACATTGGCCTCCTGTGGCTTTTCTTATCTTTCCTCTGCGTCGGAATTGCTTGATGGTGAGCCTCTAGTATTACATCTTTTAAGAATTGCCAGCCCCCTTTGACTCTTTTTCTTCCTAATTGGTCTTTTCATGGGCCCTTGCCTACTATTTCTCTGAGTTGGTTGAAATGCACCTTTCTGAAATCCAGTGTCCTTGTTTTGCTGGTCTCATGTCTTCCTTTCCATAGGATCTTGAATTCTATCAGAGCATGATCACTTCCTCCCAAGTTCCTGACCACCTTCACAACTAATTCATCCCTGTAGGTCAAAACTAGATCCAAAATGGATGGACCCTGTAGTTGTTTCCTCAACTTTCTGAGTCTGAAAGCTGTCTCCTGCACAGGCTAAGAACTTGCAAGACATACTATGCTTTTCTGTAATAGTCTTCCAACAGATATCCAGGAAGTTAAAATCCTCCATTGTTGCTAGCTCATTGTGTGTTAGTTAATCTTGTTACCTGCTTGTAGAATTACTCATCCACTTCCTTTTCCTGACTGGGTGGTCTATAATAGACCCCCCTGCCCACCACATCACTACTATTCTTTTCCCTTGTTATCCTCACCCAGAGACTCTCAGTAGGTGTGTTGCTCACTTTCCCTTGGAGTAAGTGGATACATTCTTGATGTACAGCGCAACACCTCCTCCTTTCCCCCCCTTTTGGAGCAAGCAATGTCCCTCAATGTTGGTACTCCAATCATGGGAGTTGTCCCTCCAAGTCTCTGCAGTGCCGATTAAGTCATAATTTTCTTCATATACCATGACTTCCAGTTCATTCTGCTTGTTTCCCTTATGCCTCACATTTGTGTGCAGATATCGAAGATGTTCTGCAGATATTCCCTGTTGCTTTTCTTTTTGCTTTTTTAATGCAGTTATTATATCTAGTTCTTTCTTCAGAAATTAGCTCCTTCCCCTCGTCGTCATTACTTGAGCCTGGATGCTCATTGCCGGGGTTTTGTCACCATCCCCCACAGGACCACGTTTAAAGCTCTCCTTATTAGGTTAGCCAGACAATGTCCAAAGATGCTCCTCCCAGCATTTGACAGATGGAGCCCATCCCAGTACAGAAATCCTCTTTCCGGGAACATCAGCTCGTTGTCAAAGAACTCAAAGCCCTGACATCACCTGTGTAGCCACGCTCTTACCTCCACGATTCGATGGGCCCTGCCCAGGCCTTTTCCTTCAATGGGGAGGATGGACGAGAACCCCACTGGCACCCCAAACTCTCTGATCCTTCTTCCCAGAGCCACATAGTCTGCAGTAGTCGGTGCCTTAGATTGCTGGCATTAGGACAGAGCGGCCCAGCTATCAGCAGTGTCTCCTCACTGGCCCCCCTCCCAGCTGGGAGTGAAATCACTCTGGCTGCTGCGTAAGCCATCCCATTGCCAAACTCCATTGCAGAGCTGGGAGAGACAATGGTTCCCACTTCCCTTTAGCAGTGTTTGTTCATTGTAACATGTTGGTTGCACTGTGTAGCTACAGATGGGCTTTCTGGGCTCTATCCTACAAAGCGCCTAGTGGTCTGGCCCCGATCCTGCAGAGGGTTTAAGCACATGCACATGGATGGAGCCCTCGAGCAACTGCTTTGCTTCTGGGCTGCTCCAACAGGAGGCTCTGCAGAGAGTGGTTTCAGAGTGCTGGCTGGGAGGGAATCCAGCCACTTCAGTCCCAGCCTCTCTCAGCAGCAGCCGCTGGAGAGAATGCTGATGTGGGTCTGGCTCTACAGTCACACAGCTGGAGGCAAAGTAGGAGATGTTATAGCAGATCAAACTAATGGAGCCTGTTGCCTAAGTGCTAGCAGGAGGTGCTGTAGAGAACGGAGTAGCCAGAGGGAGTGCATGGGAGCTCCTGGCTTCTCGGTCCCCTCCTGTGTGACTCTAGCTTCCAAATAAAGTGCAATAAACTGTGGCCGGAATTCTAAATCCCAGGCTGCTCCCTGACCATGAGCACACTTTCCCTTTCCTTCAGCCTGTTGGGAGAACATTGCCGGGAGGTGGGACATGACTTTTTGGTAGAACTGGATGCTGTAGGCGTGGATCTGAAGGACTAACTATCCCTATAAGAACAGGCCAGAGAGAGAAGGGAGCAGCAGATCCCCCTGATGGAAACTTGGAAAACAAAAGGGCCTGAACAAAGAGTCCTGAAATAACTCCAGGTGCAAACAATAGCAGCAGTGGCAGTGTTTCCTGCATTCCTGGCAGCTGCTCTCCCCTCTGCTGCCAAAGAGTTGCTGCACTGTGCCTTTAAAAGGAGGGCTGTTGCTATTGTTGTCTGTTGGACCAGCATGAACCATTCCTGAAACCCTCTAAAATACCACAGCCTCCTGCGACCTGAAATCCAGAACCAACCACGTCCTCTGAGCAAGGCAGGAAGGGTAGCCAACTGCTCCCTCCACCACAGGGTGCATTTGGTCGATGCACAGTGCTCTTCAGCTACAGAGCAAGCTGATCAGTTCTCCAGGGCTGCTGTACGTACTCCAGGCTGGGCTCTAGGGCTTTGGGTGACGGTTCTCAGGGAGTGGGGTTGATGATTCTCCCTTTGGAGTCAGAGCCAAACCCGCTGCCCCCACCCCAGGTCGCTAGGGACTGAGAACCAGGGAAGAGTATAAAAATATTGCTCGGGCATGTAGGAATGAAATCAGGGGGGCCAAATCGCACCTGGAGCTGCAGCCAGCAAGAGATGTCAAGAGTAACAAGAAGGGTTTCTTCAGGTATGTTGGCAACAAGAAGAAAGCCAAGGAAAGTGTGGGCCCCTTACTGAATGAGGGAGGCAACCTAGTGACAGAGGACGTGGAAAAAGCTAATGTACTCAATGCTTTTTTTGCCTCTGTCTTCACTAACCAGGTCAGCTCCCAGACTGCTGCGCTGGGCATCACAGTATGGGGAGTAGATGGCCAGCCCTCTGTGGAGAAAGAGGTGGTTAGGGACTATTTAGAAAAGCTGGACGTGCACAAGCCCATGGGGCCGGATGAGTTGCATCTGAGAGTGCTAAAGGAATTGGTGGCTGTGATTGCAGAGCCATTGGCAATTATCTTTGAAAACTCGTGGCGAACGGGGGAAGTCCCGGAAGACTGGAAAAAGGCTAATGTAGTGCCAATCTTTAAAAAAGGGAAGAAGGAGGATCCTGGGAACTACAGGCCAGTCAGCCTCACCTCAGTCCCTGGAAAAATCATGGAGCAGGTCCTCAAAGAATCAATCCTGAAGCACTTACATGAGAGGAAAGTGATCAGGAACAGTCAGCATGGATTCACCAAGGGAAGGTCATGCCTGACTAATCTAATCGCCTTCTATGATGAGATTACTGGTTCTGTGGATGAAGGGAAAGCAGTGGATGTATTGTTTCTTGACTTTAGCAAAGCTTTTGACACGGTCTCCCACGGTATTCTTGTCAGCAAGTTAAAAGAAGTATGGGCTGGATGAATGCACTATAAGGTGGGTAGAAAGTTGGCTAGATTGTCGGGCTCAATGGGTAGTGATCAATGGCTCCATGTCTAGTTGGCAGCCGGTGTCAAGTGGAGTGCCCCAGGGGTCGGTCCTGGGGCCGGTTTTGTTCAATATCTTCATAAATGATCTGGAGGATGGTGTGGCTTGCACTCTCAGCAAATTTGCGGATGATACTAAACTGGGAAGAGTGGTAGATACGCTGGAGGGCAGGGATAGGATACAGAGGGACCTAGACAAATTGGAGGATTGGGCCAAAAGAAATCTGATGAGGTTCAATAAGGATAAGTGCAGGGTCCTGCACTTTAGACGGAAGAACCCAATGCACAGTTACAGACTAGGGACCAAATGGCTAGGCAGCAGTTCTGCGGAAAAGGACCTAGGGGTGACAGTGGACGAGAAGCTGGATATGAGTCAGCAGTGTGCCCTTGTTGCCAAGAAGTCCAATGGCATTTTGGGATGTATAAGTAGGGGCATAGCCAGCAGATCGAGGGATGTGATCTTGCCCCTCTATTCAGCATTGGTGAGGCCTCGTCTGCAGTACTGTGTCCAGTTTTGGGCCCCACACTACAAGAAGGATGTGGATAAATTGAAGAGAGTCCAGCGAAGGGCAACAAAAATGATTAAGGGTCTGGAACACATGAGTTATGAGGAGAGGCTGAGGGAGCTGGGATTGTTTAGCCTGCAGAAGAGAAGAATGAGTGGGGATTTGATAGCTGCTTTCAGCTACCTGAAAGGGGGTTCCAAAGAGGATGGCTCTAGACTGTTCTCAATGGTAGCAGATGACAGAACGAGGAGTAATGGTCTCAAGTTGCAGTGGGGGAGGTTTAGGTTGGATATTAAGAAAAACTTTTTCACTAGGAGGGTGGTGAAACACTGGAATGCGTTCCCTAGGGAGGTGGTAGAATCTCCTTCCTTAAAAGTTTTTAAGGTCAGGCTTGAGAAAGCCCTGGCTGGGATGATTTAGTTGGGGATTGGTCCTGCTTTGAGCAGGGGGTTGGACTAGATGACCTCCTGAGGTCCCTTCCAACCCTGATATTCTATGATTCTATGACTGTTGGAGACACTGTCTTCTGGGCAAGGTCGTCCCCACTTGTGGTGATCAGAGGTCCCCTCGACACTTTTCCTAGAAGTCTCGGGGTCCAGGTCAAATGCCAAGGTAATAACACCTGGCACTTACATTGCTGTTGTCACCCAACGTCTCAAAGCGTTTGACAAGGAGGAATATCATTATTCCTCATTTTACAAGTGGGGAAACTGAGGCACAGAGCGAGGCCAGGACGCGCCTGCCCAGGTCACACAGCAAGTCTGGGACAAAGCAAAGAGCAGAACCCAGCCCCCTGGCTGCCTAGTTCTGTCATTTAACCATGAGACCAGGAATGGGCAACGGGTGGCCAAAGGGCTGCAGTTGGCCCCTAGACATGTTGTTTGGCCCACCAGCTAAGAGAGGAGGCAGCACTACCATATCTGCCTGGAGGGAGGGAAGGGTGAGAGGCTCTGCCAGCACCAAGTGGAAGACAGTGAAAGGAGACAAGAAGTGATTTTTCGCACTGCCCTGAGCCTGTACCTGCTGGAGCAAGAGAGTGAGGCAGCTCCCAGGTCCCAGCAGGCTCCCTCCGGGATGGCCCGGGTGGACAGTGCCCAGGGGCTACCGAACAGGGGCAGGTCAGGGGCATGGATTCGTCTCCCTTCCCAAAATCAGGGAGCTGAACACAGGCTGGCTGGTGTATGTGATGTGGCTGCGGGACTTGCTGCTCTGGCGCATTGCCCTGGGACAGCACAGCCTGCTTCCTCCTCGACCGCGACAGCCCACCAAAGGTGTGAGTGGAGTTTGTGGCTCTCTTCAGGGTTCCCATCCCTGGACCAGACCATTCTGCCACCTTGGCAGCGTCGGTAGAATGTTCTCATCTTCACATCCCACCCTGCAGGGATCACGGCACCTGGCACCGAGCTGTATCTGTCACTCCTAAGATTTTGTCTGTTCTCCCTCTCTCGGTGCTCACCCATCTCATTGCATCTGTTCATGGTATCAGGCGAAGATCTGGCCCCAGACTCCTACCTCTTTTCATGCCATGAACGCTATGCACAACCTGGACCTCCCTCCCCATTTTGTCTGATGGGGCTGCAGCTCAGCAAGGTAGTGAAGAAAGGGTCCCATGGGTTGGATGCCACTTCAGAGCACACTCCTCTATGGCCAGTCTGCCAAGTACGTTGGCCAAACCGAACAGTCTCTACGCAAAAGAATAAATGGACACAAATCAGACATCAAGTATTATAACATTCAAAAACCAGTAGGAGAACACTTCAGTCGCCCTGGACACTCAGTAACAGACTTAAAAGTAGCCATTCTTCAACCAAAAAACTTCAAAAACGGACTTCAACGAGAAACTGCAGAACTGGAATTAATTTGGAAACTGGACACCATCAAATTAGGACTGAATAAAGACGGAGTGGATGGGTCACTACAAAAACTAATTTCCCCCTGCTGATACTCACCTTCTTGTTAACTGTTTGAAATGGGCCACCTTGTTTACACTGGCCTCATTAGCACTACAAAAGTGATAATTTTCCTCCTTTGGTATTCACCCCTTCTTGTCAACTGTTGAAAATAGCGCACTTCCACCTTAACTGAATTGGCTTGTTAGTACTGACCCCCCACTTGGTAAGGCAACTCTCATCTTTTCATGTGCTGCGTATTTATACCTCCCTACCGTATTTTCAACTCCATGCATCTGATGAAGTGGGTTTTAGCCCACAGAAGCTTATGCCCAAATAAATCTGTTAGTCTCTAAAGTGCCACAAGGACTCCTTGTTGTTTTTGCTGATACAGACTAATACAGCTACCACTCTGAAACCTGTCACTTTGTAGTGGAATCTCACAACTCTCTCTGTGGCCTTGATGGACTCTCCTTTCCCAACTGGATGCCACTACAGCGGGATCCTTGGGGGGGTCAAATGTCAAATTTTCCTGCTGAAATATGGCTGTGCAGCTCATAGGGCTCTCCCCAACTCCTTCGCCTTGATTTTCATCAGCAGCCCAAGGTGCTTGTTTCAAGCGATATTTTTGGATGCTGGGGAGAGGATGCCTTTGCATCGCCTGTGGCCAGGAGAGCCACTGGAGAGCCAAGCAGCAGAGCAGGGGTGGGGAGAGGGAACGGGTCACTGTGGGGAGGGGATCTGTCTCTTACAAAGGTATGTGAAGAATGAATGAGCTACAGAGCCACATCCTGAATGCTAGAATTCAAGATCCTGAGCTGAACATCCCAGAATTTGGGGTTGTTCACCTTGGGCGCTTGGGCTTGGTCTGTGGGGAGTTTGGATCTGGAATCACTCTTCTGCTGGGTGCAGCGTAATCTGGCTCTGACCCCATCCTGGTTCAAATGTTTCCCTCCTGACGTACACAGATTGCGGGGGCGGGGCCTGGGAGGGTGTTTCCCCTCCCCCTGCTGGAAGTGTTTTGAAATGTGATTTGGAATTAAATTCTCAAGAAGGGGCCACAGGGCTTGAGGTGAGAACAGCTCAGTCTAATCGGGCCCAGAGACAGAACATCCTGGCCCATAGGCATGAGGAGAGAACAGCTCAGTCTAATGGAGACCAGGCACAGAATGCCCTTGACCCATAGGCCTGAGGCACATGGTTTGCAGAAACTAAAGAGGAAGCCTCCTCGGATTCCTGGCTGTGTTTTGTCGCCATTGCTTGAATTCCCAGCTACACTTGGGGGTGTACTGGAAATGAAATGGCAGGTGTCTTGTTTTGCTGTGTGTGCGCTCACATGTTCCAAGATTCCTTGCTGGCTGGGGAATTCCAGCTCTCATTGGCTGCCTGTAGCATGTGGATTAGAGTCCTTCCCGCACCCTGAAATAGCCGTTGGAGGCATAACGTCTAGGAGAAGGAGAGAGAAGCCCCTGGCACTATCCTGCTCTGACTTTGGAACACCGTGTCCTGGCTTCTCAAGCTTCCCCTAATGCATTGTGGTTGGGTGCGAGCGCTTCAGCAGCACTGTAGTGCAGAGGCTGCCTCTCCTGCCCTACGGGGCCAGTGCCTGTGTGACCAAGTGAGGATTTTCCCTTGTTACGTTGTATGTGAGCCTATGTGAGTTTTACTGTTTCGCATGAATACTGTGTGTGCCTCAGTTTCCCTCTGTGCTGCATCAATACATCAGTGGTGGGAATAAGGATGTGTGACTTCAGCTGAGATCTCTGGGGCAGGTGAGGCTGCTTCAGCTGCTTGCATGTATGCTATGACCAGTGCCCTTCGTAACCTGAGACCCAGGAGGGGGATGCAACCAGGTGACGACCAGGTGACTCTTTACCTGGGAAGTGAGACAAAGACCAGGAGGAGGAGCAACGGGGCAGAAGGGTGGGGCGGGGTGGGGTGTCAGAGGTCGGGTCACTGGAAGTGGACAGTCTGCTGTGGGGCACTAGAAGAGGGAGAGTCCAGGGTGTCTGGCCCAGGATTCTCCAAGATGGACTTGGCTGAAAGTCACTGATTTCTGTTCTAACAAGCTCTGTTCTATGCTGTGTTCCTGTCAACTAATAAACCCGTCTGTTCTGCATTCTGGCTGAGAGTCACTGCTGACTGTGGAGTTGCGGTGCAGGGCTCTCTGGCTCCCCCAGGAGCCCAGCCCAGGTGGACTCACTGCGGGAAGCACATGGTGGGGCAGGGATGCTGAAGGCTCCAAGGTCAGACCCAGGAAGGTGGAAGCTGTGGAAGCTTCTGCCATGGCAACAGTCTGCTCACAGAGAGGAGGCTCCCCCAGAGTCCTGACTGGCTTCGTATGGAGTAGTTCCAGAGCATCGCCCCGGGGACCCTGTGACAGTCTGTCACTGGAAGCCGTCAGTGGGTGACACGGCCCATGAAGGATCAGGGATCCCGGATATCCAGTTGGGATTTCAGCCATAAAAATAGTTCCTTGTTTACAGCTCCTAAAACCGGCTTGCAGGCCCTTTGACTTCTAATAGACACAAAGAAATTAGAGATGGAAAAATTCTCTTAAGTCACTGGTGCCTCCTGGCTGCGGCTAATGCCTATTTTAAAGGTGGGGAAACTGAGGCACAGTGACTTTTCCAAGATCACTGATTGCGTCCGTGGCAGACGCAGGACTAACCTTCCTGCCTCTCGTGGCCTAGTACAGGGGTGTGCAAACATTTTGGCCTGAGGGCGACATCGGTGTTGCAAAACTGTATGGAGGGCTGGGTAGGGAAGGCTGTGCCTCCCCAAACAGCCTGGCCCCTGCCCCCTATCCCTCCCCCTCCCACTTTGCACCCTCTGACTGCCCCCCTCAGAATCCCCGACCCATCCAACCCCCCCTGCTCACCGCCCCCTCCTGGGACCCTCGCCCCAACTGCCCCCGGGACCCCACCCCCTATCAAACCCGTCCCCTGACTGCCCCGCCCCCTAACCGCCCCCCCGCCCCCAGACAGGCCCCCCAGGACTCCCATGCCTATCCAACCCCCCCCCCGATCTGTCCCGCACAGAACCTCCCCCCCTTCCAACCTCCCCCTGCTCCCTGTCCCCTGACTGCCCCAACCCCTATCCACATCGCTGCCCCCCGACAGTGCCTCTGGGACTCCCACGCCTATCCAACCCCCCTTGCTCCCCATACCCTGACCGCACCCCCCCAACCTCTGCCCCCATCCAACCACTCCCTGTCCCCTGACTGCCCCTGGGACCCCTTGCCCCTTATCCAACTCCCCCGCTCCCTCCCCCTTACCATGCTGCTCAGAGCATTAGGAGCTTGCAGCCCTGCTGCCTGTCCGGAGCCAGCTGCACTGCCTGGCAGGAGCAGTGGGCCAGAGCGCTGGCGGTGCAGCGGGCTGAGGCTGCAGGGGAGGGGGGGACAGCGGGTGAGGGGCTGGGGGCAAGCCTCAGGGACTGGGCAGGACGGGCCCGTGGGCCTGATGTGGCCCATGGGCCATAGTTTGCCCACCTCGGGCCTAGTAGATAGGGAGAAAGAGGTGGGGCTCAATCCCAGCCTGCCCCGTCCTGGTGGGTTACTTCCTCTCTCTGTGCCTTTGTTTTCCCCTCCTTTCTGTCTTGTCTAGTTTGTCAGCTCTTTGGCTCTTGCACTGTGTTTATATGGTGTGATGCTGTGATAGAAAGGAAATAATCTAAATAGACAACAGGAGGATAACGACCCCCATTTTACAGATTCTGAACTAGCCATGGTGCCATTAAGTGACTCGCCCAAGGTCACACAGGGATTCTGTGGCACAGACAGGAGTTGAACCCACTCTCCTGAGTTCCAGGGGCCCACAAGGCTAATTCTGGCAGAAGGGTGGAGTAGCACTCGGGTCCCTGTGTCCTTCCATGCAGCATGTGTGTTCTGATGGCGGTAACTCACGGCTAAGGCTATGTTTTAGTCCCGCGTATTTTTAGTAAAGTCATGGACAGGTCACGGGTAGTAAACAAAAATTCACAGCCCATAACCTGTCCTTGACTTTTACTATATACCTCTGACTAAAACTTTGTGCTCGCTGTGGGTGCTGAGGGGGTGGCGGGCGGCGGCCTGGGACCCCCACTTGTGCTGGGGGAGGAGGGCTGGGCAGTGGCGCGTGGCCTGGGACCCCTGATGGTGCTGGAGGAGGGGGGTCAAGCAGCAGTGTCTGGCCTGGGATCCCCACTGGTGCTGGGGGAGGGAGGCCGGGTGGTGGCGCGTGACCCAGGACCTCTGCTGGTGCTGGGTGGGAGGGAGTTGGCGGGGTTGGCAGGCTCCCTGCCTGGCTCTGACTGGCATGGCCCTGCAGCTCGTAGGGGGAGGGGCAAGCCAGGGGGGCTCTGCACGCTACTCCCACCATAAGCGTTAGCTCCAGAGCTCCTGTTGGCCGGGAACCACAACCAATGGGAGCTGCGGGGGTGGAGCCTGTGGGCGCGGGCAGCACACGGAGCCCCCGGACCCCTCCGCCTAGGAGCCCCGCACAAGGTAAGCGCCTCCCCAGCCCTAAGCCCCCTCCCACACACCTACGCTACTGCTGGCCGAGGGGCTGTCCGGCTCTTGGGCAGCCCCTGAGCCAGCACTGGCCGCTGCAGAAGTCACGGAAAGTCATGGAATCCATGATCTCCGTGACAGATACGCAGCGTTACTCACGGCTCCCCAGGATGGCAGAGATACACAGTAGGGGCAGCGGAGGTGTGGGTGGCCTTTCAATCTAGAAGCACATTCTCCTGCCCAAGACAACCCACTGTGTGTGGGGACCCCTAGGACAAAGGTATGCCTGTCTCTCCAGGCTTCAAAACGTGCTTTAGCTGCAAAGAATCCATCCCAGTGACCGAGGGACACTCAGGCCATGTCTACATTACGAAATTAGGTCAAATTTCTAGAATTCGGTTTTGTAGAAAGCGTTTTTATACAGTCGATTGTGTGTCCCCCCACACAAATGCTCTAAGTGCATTTAGTTGGCGGAGTGCGTCCACCGAGGCAACCGTACAGGGGCAACTGTAGACTTCCGGAGCGGTGCACTGTGGGTAGCTATCCCACAGTTCCCACAGTCTCTGCCGCCCATTTGAATTCTGGGTAGAGATTCCAATGCCTGATGGGGCAAAAACATTGTCGTGGGTGGTTCTGGTACATATCGTCAGGCCCCCCCTTCCCACCCTCCCTCCGTGAAAGCAATGGCAGACAATTGTTTTGCGCCTTTTTTCCTGGGTTACCCATGCACACGCCATACCATGGCAAGCATGGAGCCCGCTCAGCTCACCGTCACCGTATGTCTCCTGGGTGCTGGCAGACGCGGTACTGCATTGCTACACGGCAGCCGCTCATTGCCTTTTGGCAGCAGACAGTGCAGTATGACTGGTAGCCATCGTTGACATACTCCAGGGTGCTCTTTTAACCGACCTAGGTGAGGTCAGGGGCGCCTGGGCAAACATGGGCGTGACTCAGCCAGGTCATTTCCCTTTTAAGTTTCGTCTCATGGCGTTTCAGTCATACTGCACCGTCTTTTAATGAGCAGCCAGGAGATGACGATGGCCAGCAGTCATACTGCACCATCTTCTGCTGAGCACCCAGGAGATGACAATGGCTAGCAGTCTGCTGTCAGCAAGATGTATAGAGATAGATGAAGTGGATCAAAACAAGAAATAGACCAGATTTGTTTTGTATTCATTTTCTCCGCCCTCCCTCCGTGAAATCAACGGCCTGCTAAACCCAGGGTTTTGAGTTCTGTCCATTCTGTTTCTCCTGGATTCAAAGCCACCCCCTTTGTTGATTTTAATTCCCTGTTAGCCAACCTTGTAAGCCATGTTGTCAGTCGCCCCTCCCTCTGTCAGAGCAACGGCAGACAATCGTTTCATGCCCTTTTCCCCTGGATTGCCCAAGCAGACACCATAGCACGGCAAGCATGGAGCCCTTTCAGCTCACCGCAGCAGTTATGACCATTGTAAACACCTAGCGCATTATCATGCAGTTTATGCAGAACCAGCACCTGAGAAACCAGGCGAGGAGGCGATGGCAGCGCGGTGATGAGGACATGAACACAGATTTCTTTAAAAGCGTGGTCCCCAGCAATTTGGAGATCATGGTTTTACTGGGGCAGGATCATGCTGTGGAACGCCAATTTTGGGCCCAGGAAAAAAGCACAGAGTGGTGGGACCGCATAGTGTTGCAGGTTTGGGATGATTCCCAGTGGCTCCGAAACTTTCATATGCGTAAGGGTACTTTTATGGAACTTTGTGACTTGCTTTCCCCTGCCCTAAAGCGCAAGAATACCAAGATGAGAGCAGCCCTCACAGTTGAGAAGCGAGTGGCAATAGCCCTGTGCAAGCTTGCAACGCCAGACAGCTACCGGTCAGTCGGGAATCAATTTGGAGTGGGCAAATCTACTGTGGGGATTGCTGTGATGCAAGTAGCCAGTGCAATCATTGAGCTGCTGCTATCAAAGGTAGTGACTCTGGGAAATGTGCAGGTCATACTAGATGGCTTTGCTGCAATGGGATTCCCTCACTGTCGTGGGGCTATAGACGGAACACATATCCCTATCTTCGGACCGGACCACCAGGGCAGCCAGTACATAAACCGCAAGGGGTACTTTTCAATGGTGCTGCAAACGCTGGTGGATCACAAGGGATGTTTCACCAACATCGACATGGAATGGCTGGGAAAGGTTCATGACGCTCGCGTCTTCAGGAACTCTGGTCTGTTTAAACAGCTGCAGGAAGGGATTTACTTCCCAGACCAGAAAATAACTGTTGGGGATGTTGAAATGCCTATAGTTATCTTTGGGGACCAAGCCTACTCCTTAATGCCATGGCTCATGAAGCCGTACACAGGCACCCTGGACAGTAGTCAGGAGCTGTTCAACTATAGGCTGAGCAAGTGCAGAATGGTGGTAGAGTGTGCATCTGGACGTTTAAAAGGGTCGCTGGAGCAGTTTACTGACTCGCTCAGACCTCAGCAAAAGCAATATTCCTATTGTTATTGCTGCTTGCTGTGTGCTCCACAATCTCTGTGAGAGTAAGGAGGAGACGTTTATGGCGGGGTGGGAGGTTGATGCAAATCGCCTGGCCGCTGAATACGCGCAGCCAGACACCAGGGCGGTTAGAAGAGTACAGCAGGAAGCGCTGCGCATCAGAGAAGCTTTGAAAACCAGTTTCATGACTGGCCAGGGTGCCGTGTGACACTTCTGTTTGTTTCTCCTTGATGAAAACCCACCCCCTTGGTTGCCTCTAAATTCCCTGTAAGCCACCCGCCCTCCCTCCTTTGATCACAGCTTGCTTGCAAAGGCAATAAAGTCACTATTGTTTAAAAACCATGTATTCTTTATTAATTGATTATAAAAAATCGGGAGATAACTCACAAGGTATCCCGGGTGGGGTGTGGTAGGAGAGAAGGAAAAAGGCCACTTCAAAACTTGTTGAATGCCAGCCTTCTGTTGTTTGGGCTGTCCACTGGGGTGGAGTAGCTGGGTGCCCGGAGCCTCCCCCCCAGCGTTCTTGGGCGTCTGGGTGAGGAGGCAATGGAACCTGGGGAGGAGGGAGGGCGGTTAAACAGGGGCTGCAGTGGCAGTCTGTGATCCTGCTGCCATTCATGAACCTCCACCAGATGCCAGAGCATGTCCGTTTGATCCTGCAGTAGCCCCAGCATTGCATCCTGCCTCCTCTGATCTTCCTGCCACCACCTCTCTTCACGTTCATCAGCCACTTTCCTGTACTCTGCTATTGTGTCCCTCCACGCATTCTGCTGAGCTCTGTCAGTGCCGGACGACTGCATGAGCTCAGAGAACATGTCATCAAGCGTGCGTTTTTTTTGCTGCCTTATCTGAGATAGCCTTTGGGACGGAGGAGGGAGGCTTGAAACATTTGCAGCTGCTGGAGGAAAAAAAGAGAGTGAAGTATTTTAAAAGATACATTTTACAGAACAATGGCTATACTCTTTCACGGTGAACAACACTATTCACATTACATAGCACATGTGATTTTGGTACAAGGTCACATTTTGCATCTTATATTGAGTGCTTGTGGCTTTGGTGTTCGAGATCACACACGCAGTGCCAGGCAACAGAATTCGGCTTGCAGGCGGCCACAGTAATCCATAGTCTTTCGGCTTCTGCAGCCTTCATAACAGCAGCGCCCTCCTCTCCCATACCAAGCAAAGCACGTTGTGTTGGCCATTTAGTGCTGCCGTTTTCCTGTTAACGTGCAGCAGCAGAAACCAAACTAACCCCCGCCTCCCCAATCCAATTCTCTGGGATGATCGCTTTTCCCCTCCCCCCTACCGCCTGGCTGGTATCAGGGAAGATCCCTGCTAGCCAAATGCGAACAGCTTAGCGCCAATGCGCCTCCCACCGCATGGCTGACTGTGGTGAGGATTTCTTTTCAGCCACAGGCAAACAGCCCAGTAGGAACGGCCACCTCTGAATGTCCCCTTAATTAAATTCCCCTATTTCAACCAGGTTACAATGAACAATATCACTCTCCTGAGGATAACACAGAGAGATAGGTTTCAGAGTAACAGCCGTGTAAGTCTGTATTCGCAAAAAGAAAGTACTTGTGGCACCTTAGAGACTAACCAATTTATCTGAGCATAAGCTTTTGTGAGCTACAGCTCACTTCATCGGATGCATACTGTGGAAAGTGTAGAAGATCTTTGTATATACACACAAAACATGAAAAAATACCTCCTCCCACCCCACTCTCCTGCTGGTAATAGCTTATCTAAAATGATCACTCTCCTTACAATGTGTATGATAATCAAGTTGGGCCATTTCCAGCACAAATCCAGGTTTTCTGACCCCCCCCCCCACACACACACACACAAACCCAGTCTCCTGCTGGTAATAGCTTATCTAAAGTGATCACTCTCCTTACAATGTGTATGATAATCAAGTTGGGCCATTTCCAGCACAAATCCAGGTTTTCTGACCCCCCCCCCCACACATACACACAAACCCAGTCTCCTGCTGGTAATAGCTTATCTAAAGTGATCACTCTCCTTACAATGTGTATGATAATCAAGGTGAGCCATTTCCAGCACAAATCCAGGGTTTAACAAGAACATCTGGGGGAGGGGGGGTAGGAAAAAACAAGGGGAAATAGGTTACCTTGCATAATGACTTAGCCACTCCCAGTCTCTATTCAAGCCTAAGTTAATTGTATCCAATTTGCAAATGAATTCCAATTCAACAGTTTCTCGCTGGAGATAAAGAACGGATGTTGCTTGAATGCGAGCAAACACCGGGACCATATGCTACCAGGCTTGTCATGCAATGATACCAGATTACTTGCTACTAGCAGAAAGAAAAGGAGTACTTGTGGCACCTTAGAGACTAACCAGTTTATTTGAGCATGAGCTTTCGTGAGCTACAGCTCACTTCATCGGATGCATACTGTGGAAACTGCAGAAGACATTATATATACACAGAGACCATGAAACAATACCTCCTTCCACCCCACTCTCCTGCTGGTAATAGCTTATCTAAAGTGATCATCAGGTTGGGCCATTTCCAGCACAAATCCAGGTTTTCTCACCCTCCACCCCCCCACACAAATTCACTCTCCTGCTGGTGATAGTGGTGATAGATGGTAGGACACTTTACCATGCCATACTAGTAGCAAGTTTCAGAGTAACAACCGTGTTAGTCTGTATTCGCAAAAAGAAAAGGAGTACTTGTGGCACCTTAGAGACTAACCAATTTATTTGAGCATGAGCTTTCGTGAGCTACAGCTCACTTCATCGGATGCATACTGTGGAAACTGCAGAAGACATTATATATACACAGAGACCATGAAACAATACCTCCTTCCACCCCACTCTCCTGCTGGTAATAGCTTATCTAAAGTGATCATCAAGTTGGGCCATTTCCAGCACAAATCCAGGTTTTCTCACCCTCCGCCCCCCCCCCCCCCACACAGGAGAGTGAGTTTGGGGGGGGGCAGAGGGTGAGAAAACCTGGATTTGTGCTGGAAATGGCCCAACTTGATGATCACTTTAGATAAGCTATTACCAGCAGGAGAGTGGGGTGGAAGGAGGTATTGTTTCATGGTCTCTGTGTATATATAATGTCTTCTGCAGTTTCCACAGTATGCATCCGATGAAGTGAGCTGTAGCTCACGAAAGCTCATGCTCAAATAAATTGGTTAGTCTCTAAGGTGCCACAAGTACTCCTTTTCTTTTTGTCCTACCATGGAGGACGGAATAAGGCTGCTCTCCCCAGAAACCTGCAAAGGCTTTTAGAGTACCTCCAGGAGAGCTTCATGGAGATTTCCCTGGAGGATTTCCGCTCCATCCCCAGACACATTAACAGACGTTTCCAGTAGCTGTACTGGCCACGAATGCATCCCAAGTCCTCAGGGCTACTTAATCATTAAAAAAACGCTTGCTTGTGTAATGTGTATTATATTTAAAAAGGTACACTCACCAGAGGTCCCTTCTCCAGCTTCGTTGGGTTGGTAGGTTATTTCAGTCAGGGTGATAAAAAGATCCTGGCTGTCGGGGAGAATGGTGTGCTGTGTGCTCTCCTCAAGCTCATCCTCCTCATCATCTTCCCCATCCACAAAACCATCAGGCATGGCGGAGAGTACCTTATCATCAGAGTCCACAGACAGGGGTTGGGTAGTGGTGGCGGCCCCCCCTAGAATTGCATGCAGCTCAGCGTAGAAGTGGCATGTCTAGGGCTCTGTCTCAGAGCATCTGTTTGATTCTTTGGTTTTCTGGTATGCTTGTCTGAGCTCCTTAAGTTTTACGCGGCACTGTGTTGTGTCCCTGCTATAGCCTCTGTCCCTCATGACCTCGGAGATTTTTTGAAATGTTTTGACATTTTGTCTTTTGGAACGTAGTTCTGATAGCACAGATTCCTCTCCCCATACAGCGATCAGATCCAGTACCTCCCGTTAGGTCCATGCTGGAGCTCTTTGTCGATTCTGGGACTGCATGGTCACCTGTGCTGATGAGCTCGCTTGGCCAAACAGGAAATGAGATTCAAAAGTTCCCGGGGCTTTTCCTGTGCACCTGGCCAGTGCATCCGAGTTCAGAGTGCTGTCCAGAGCGGTCACAATGGTGCACTGTGGGGTAGCTCCCGGAGGCCAATACCTTCGAATTGCGTCCACACTAACCCTAATTTGAAACGGCGATGTTGATTTCAACGCTAATCCCCTCGTTGGGGAGGAGTACAGAAATCAGTTTTAAGAGCCCTTTATGTCGAAAAAAATGGCTTCGTTGTGTGGATGGGTGCAGGGTTAATTCGATGTAACGCTGCTAAATCCAACAAACCTGTAGTGTAAACCAGGCCTCACAGTGTGTTCACTGCCTGGGGGAACAGCACAATCCACACAAGTGTGCTTGGTGCCAGCAGCTAAAACCCGTGTCCAGGAAGGGCAGAGAGTTCAGGCTTAGGCTTTGTCTACACTACCTCGCTTTTAGCGACAGCTGTGCTGCTAAAAGCTGCGCAGTGTAGCTGCTGTTTGTCGGCAGGAGAGAGCTCTCCTAATGGCAAAAAGCTTCCACCCCCCACCAGTGCCAGTGGCTTTGTCAGCAGGAGAGCACTGTTCATATCCACGCTTTACGTCGGTAAAACTTTTTTGTCATGGGGGTGGGGGGGGTTAATACCCCTGAATGACAAAAGTTTTGCCAGCGAAGTTCCAGTATAGACAAAATCTCAAACTCCTGCTCGTGGAGTCAGCCCTTCAACCACTGGAGTCCTGGCGAGAGCTATCACTTCAACCTTCTACGCTGAAGGCAGGCGATCCCAAGGAGATGAGCCACTCACTCAAGACTGCTAAGAAAAGATCTATGAGTCCCCATAGCAAGCCGCAATCGAGCAGCAAATGACCTCGAGCTCCATCAGTAGCATCGCTACTAACAGCACCGAAGCTGTGTAGAGCTGGTGGCCAGGGCCTGTGCGGTACTGAGCCGACAGAGCAAGTTGGGCTGCACAAAGGCCCGATGGGCACGGACAAAGAAGTGCTGGTACCGCGGGGACGTGAAAGCATGGAAGATCCACCCTGGGGAAGGCTATGTCGATGTGGTCATTGACATTGGCACCAGTCCTGGTGAACGTGGCACTGATGGACCATACGATTAGGTCCGTGTCTCCAATTCCGTCGGTACAAACCTCTTGGCACTGACAACCATCGGTACCGATGCCATCCACGCTGGCGGATTTCTGTTGCGCCATGGATCTCTCAGTGTCTGGCACAGCACCAGGGCTCCTCCTCAGTACCAGGGCTCCACTGCTGAGTTCTCCCAGAGCACTGGACTAAACGACAGCTCCATGCTATGCACCACTTTTCTCCACATCAGAGTCAGATAGTGAGCAAGAGCACTTGGGTTCCCACTGCTCATCCTACCCGCCATAGGAGTCCCAATTTCATCAGGGACACCAAGTGTACCGCCCGCCCGACGCTCAGCCTCCATGGTTTGGGCAGGCATGGTACCAGCCACTAGCCCCTTACCCTCAAGGGCCATACTGGGACCCCTGGCAGGCCCCGAGGCAACAAGCCTCCCATGCCCCTAGTATGGTATACCAGCAGGCAAGAACCAACTCAAAGGGTTCGGAACCTCCTGAGCACCTAGGGGAGGAAGTTGCAGCTGAGGCAGAAAGGGAAGATACCCTTCAAGCTCGTCTCTCATGGTCCTCACCTGACGAGGCAGTGATGCCCCCTCCGCCATCCATGATGGATGATTTTAAATCATTCCAGGACTTAGCTCAGGGCGTGGCAGAAGTACAAGAAGTACAAGCTTGCAAGTACAGCTACACCAAGTGACTGAGCCTCACCACAAACTGGTGGACATTCTACATTCTTCCACTTCTGCCAGAGTGGCCCTCCCAGTTAAGAGGTGCTCCTGGATCCTGCCAGAGTTATGTGGCAGACCCCTGTGTCCATCCCATTGACATGCAAGCAAGCAGACAAAAAGTATTATGTGCTGGCAAAGGGCACGGAATTTCTGTTCTCCCACCTGCCTCCCAATTCCGTCATTGTGGATGCAGTTAATTCTAGGAACTGCCAGTACCAGTTTAAATCCACCCCTTATGGCCAAGACGGGAAATGCTTGGATCTGTTTGGCAGAGAGACGTATTCATCAGCCACTCTTCAATGCCTGGTGGCTAATTACCAGGTCTTGTTGGCCAAATATGACTACCAGAATTATGTGAAACTAGGTTCTTTTATTGATCAGCTCCTGGACTCCCACAAAGACCAATTTATGGCCATAATTAACAAGGGCCAGCTGGTGGCGAAAATGTCTCTCCAGTCCGCATTAGATGCGGCACACATGGCGGCATGTTCAAGTTCCACGCCCATGATTATGAGAAGAGCCTCGTGGCTGCAGTTGTCTGCTTCCCTAAAAAGGTCCAAACCACGGTGGAGGGCCTTCCCTTTGAGGGATTGAACTGTTCACTGAAAAGACAGATGTGTCCTTTCACATGCTGAAGGATTCTTGGGCGACCCTTTGTTCCCTAGGGATACACGCCGGCCTACAAGAAAAAATACAGCCCTCAGCCGCTGTTTTAAGTCCCGGTCATCACAGTACGTGCCTCAGTGCTTGTCACAGGGATCTTGTGAGCCACAGAGAAAGAAATCAAGGTTCCCCAAGTGAAAACAGTCGGGGCCACAGCTGTCTTCCTCTCACCCTGCAACCTCCAATTGGCAGTTTTGATGGGTTGGTCGAGGCGCTTGTAGAACACTCTTCTCACCACCTTACGCTGGGAAACCGCACTCCTCCTTTTGGAGACCACCTTACCCCATTCTGCAGCATCTGGGAACGGGTAACTTTTGACAAGTGGGTGCTGGAGATCATTCAGAATAGATATGCCATCCACTTCTCCTTTCCCCATCCTGCTTCAAGGACCCTTCTCACAAGAGTTTGCTACGTTAAGAGGTAAACCATCTCCTCAGAGTAGGAGCTATAGAACCTGTGACCATGCACCTCAGAGACAAAGGCTTCTACTCTTGCTGCTTCCTGATACTAAAATAAAAGGGAGGCTGGAGACCCGTACTGGACCTCAGAGCACTCAACAGATACGTCAAAGTGCAGAAATTCAGGATGGTCACCCATCTGTGATCCTTCAGCATTTGAGGAAGGAGATTGGCTCTCGGCCCTTGACCTTCAAGATGCATACATTTCTATCATACCACGTCACAGGTGTTACCTCAGATTCACGCTGGGCTAAGACCACTACCAGTACAGAGTACTCCCTTTTGGCCTCTCATTGACCCCCAAGGTGTTCTCCAAGGTCCTCTTGGTAGTAGCGGCCCACTTATGCTCTCAGGAAGTAATGATTTATCCCTACCTGGATGATTGCCTTCTCAGGGCACAGTCCTGCACAGAGGCCCAATGAGTCACTCAGACCACACGGGACCTGTTTCTGAATTTTGGCCTACAAATCAACGAACAAAAATCAACCTTTACACCGGTACAGAGGCTAGAATTCATAGGAGCTGACCTTGACTCTACTCAGGCGTGGGCGCTCCTCCCACATCACAGATTTCTCAGTCTCTCCTCGTTGATAGAGACAGTGCAATCCAGCCCCCAAATCTTGGCCAGGCACTGCCTTCAGCTTCTGGGCCACATGGCCGTGGGCACATCAGTTAGTGCTCATGCCAGACTACACATGAGATGCCTTCAAGCTTGGTTTGGTTCAGTTTACAAGCTGAACAAAGGCAACATAGGCAAGCTTCTATCACTGCCCACCAGGGTCAAGCAATCCTTAGACTGGTGGAAGGACCTGATAAATGTGTGTACGGGAATCCTGTTTTCTCAGTCTTCCAGATCCCTTCTCCTGACCACCCACGCATCCTTCATAGGATGGGGAGTGCATCTCAATGGTCGCACAATACAGGGCAAATGGTCTGTAGCGGAGACAGGCCTCCATATCAACCTGCTCGAGCTCAGAGCAATCAGAAATGTGTGCGCTCACTTCCTCCTGCTGATCAGGGAAACGCACACGAAGGTCATGACAGACAACCTGGCAGATAAACTGGTAGGGAGGCACCAGGTCTCATTTCCTGTGTGTAGAAGCACTGAAGCTGGGAACCAGTGCATCTCGCATAACACCCTAACATCAGTGACCTACTGTCACAGTCACCGGGGCGCTGCTCTGGAACTGCTGACTACGAAGCCAGGCAGGACTCTGGGGGAGCCTCCTCTCTCTGAGCAGACTGTCGCCAGGGCAAGAAGCTTCCACAGCTTCCACCTTCCTAGGTCTGACCTCGGAGCATTCAGCATCCCCTTCCACACCATGTGCTTCCCACAGCAAGTCCACCTGGGCGGGGCTCCTGGGGAAGCCAGAGGGCCCTGCACCCCAACTCCGCAGTCAGACGTCACTCTCAGCCAGCTGGTAAAACAGAAGTCGACGGGAACACAACGTAGAACAGAGTTTGCTATCACAGAAATCACTGATTTTCAGCCAAGTGCATCTTGGGAGGAGGGGAGCCCAGAGCCAGGGCTCCGGCCCTCGCCCTGCGCCCCAAGCCATCTGAGACTGACCCGTTTCCACCTGCTGCCCCCTGCCCTGACCGTTGCTTCTCCTCTGGCCTGTGTCTCGCTTCCAGCGCCAAGAGTCACCTGGTCACATCCCCCTCCTGGGTCTCAGGTTACGAAGGGGCAGCCATAGCATCCATGCAGGCAGCTGGAGTAGTCCCCACAAAACTCACACCCCCTTAATCCTACTACCTAGTCATTGGTGCAATACACAGGGAAACTGAGGCACACACAGCATTCATGCAAAACAGTAAGACTCACATAGGCTCACATACAACATAACCAGGGGAAATCCCCACTTTGTCACACCTACCTATCGGGAATACACAACACGAGGGCCAACAATCTCAACCGCAAATTCCTGTGTGACCGTGAATGGGAGATAGAGTCAGCGATTCTACATGACATATTCCAACAATAGGGGATGCTGGTAATAAACTTGTTTGCTGCTCACCAAAACAAGAAATGTCAACAGTACTGCTCTGGGGGGGATTGGACGACACTCCATGGTAAATGCTCTCCTTCCTTGGGACAAAGGCCTTCTTTATGCCTTTCCCCTATTCCCTGTATTACTGAAAGTCCTGTTGAAGATAAAAAGGGAAAAAGCAAACATCATTCTGATCGGCCCCATCTGGTCCAGGCAGACACAGTACCCTTACCTGTCACAGCTGGCATTATGTCTGCCGATGACTCTACCACCTGTCGCAGAACGAGGGTCACAGCCTCCACCCCAATCTGCAGATCCTGCGACTCAAAGCCTGGCTCCTTCATGGTTCCAGCACATAGAAACATCTTATGATATGATCATAAACAGCTCTGAGGAGGAAAAGAAGGTGCTATTACACAGTAGAAAGGGCACCGCTTGTCATACGTACCTTCAGAAATGGAAGAGGTGCCAGCCCAAGGTGGTCACCCCAAATTCAGCCACCCTACCGGTGGTCCTAGACCACCTATTAACCTTAAAGAAATCGGGTCTCTGTTAGCTCGCTGAAGGTTCATTTGGTATCAGTAGCAACCTTCCACTAGGCAGAAGACTACTCAGTCCTCTCCCATCCAACTACTAAGATGTTTCTTAAAGGCAAAGCAAACCTCTTCCCACAACCCAGGCCCCCATTCCCCAACAGAACCTCAACCTAATGTGAAAATGACTGGCTCGACGGCCATTTGAGACCATGGCCTGTTGTTCACTGACTCAGAAGGTGTTCCTCATTGCCATCATTTCGGCCAGGATAGGGGAAATACGAGCTTGGATGGCGCATCCCCTTATACTGTGTTCTTCCCTGGCAAAGTTACACTCAGACCCCATTCAAAGTTCACCCCTAAAGTGACTTCTGCAGCTTCCAACATTTTATCCCAAACATCCTGAGGACAACAGGGAAGCCATCCTCCATATGCTTGACGTGAAAAGAGCCTTGGCCTTTTATTTGGACAGAACAAAAACCTTTAGAAAATCTCTGAAAGTCTTTCTCTCCGTTGCGGATAAATCGAAAGGTGTATTGATCTCAGCTCAGCCGCTCTCCAAGTGAGTCTCTGGCTGTATTAAACTCTGCTACCAGCTGTGTGGGGTAACACCCCCATCTTCAATATGCACATATTCTATGAGGTCAGTCTCCTCTTCAATCACCTTCTCCAAGGTCCCCATATCAGAGATCTGCAGAGCAGCTAGCTGGATATCTGTGCATACATTTACATAGCAGTATGGGGGATTTGGCTACAAATGCCCAATTCGGTGCCACAGGACTGTTCTCTATATCATACTTGACTCCGAAGTCCCAGCCTCCCGTGGTGGATACTGCTCAGGAGTCACCTACTTTGGAGCACCCATAGGGACACTACTCAAAGAAGAAGATACTCCCCTTGTATCCTAACGATGGTTCTTGGAGATGTGTGACCGTATGGATGCTCCACGACCCACCCTCCTTCCCTCTACTTCAGAGTTCCCTCTGGTTGACTCTGTGGTAGAGAAGGAACTGAGGAGGGAAATGCCCGTGCACGCTGGCAAGCCTTGTGGTGAGTGAGGCAATGCACATGCGGGACAGGCTGCTATTGAAATTCTCCAATCAGCAGCGTGGGGCACACGCACTCTGACAGTGGAGCACCCATAATGGGGACACATCTCGAAGAACCCTCATTACTGCTCAAGGTGAGTAACTTCCTCTTGCTAATGGGGGAAATGCATTCTGAAAAGATCAGCTCAGATTTGGTTCTGTGGTTTATTGAACTGAATAATGAGTCAACAAAAATATGCACTCCTGTGAATGCTTTGCCTGGTTGCAGCCAGCTGTTGGGTGGTGGTTGGTGCAGGAGTGGAACATGTTCTCTCCCAACTCTCGAGGATGTGTCCCCTATGTCACCAGATTTGCCCGTTACTTTGGGGTTCGCTTATTTATTAGGGTTACTCTTCTGTGTGTGTGGGGGGGTGGGGGGGCGTGTTCTGTAATTCTATCAATGTACTGCTTGTGTCACTTATGTTCTCACACGGAGCTCTACTTCTGCAAGTCCCCTCCCAATGGAGCTGTCCCCTGCAGGACCGAGGTTCCAGGGCTGGGTTCTTCCAGCCCGAGAATCAGTCAAACACACTCGTTAACAGAGCACATTTGAGAGGACCGGGTTAATCAGCACTCCCAAGCTGACCCCTTATATGTCCCTGGACACAGTAGTCTGGGTCAAGCAGCATTTCCAAGCTGCCACCCTCATATGCCCCAGGTTCAGCACGTCCCTATCCCCATTTTCATGTTACAATTGTTCTGGTAGTAACCCAGTTAATGAGCAAACCCCACAGGATTTTTGGGTGCTGCAGGGATCTTTAGCTTAGGTTCGAGGAGCGTTGCTGCAGAGCAAATGAGGAAGCCAAAAAACATCCACGGGGTTGGGGGAGGAGAGAAGCAACCAGCTTAACCATGAAAATTATTTATTGCCAGGTAATAACCATAGGGGAGCCAAACAAACAAAACAGTTATAGTATTAAATCTAACTTAAATTTTATTATAAAGGTCAGGTTTAGAAAACTAAAACTGATCACACAAGTCAGGGTCAGGCGGCTGTACCGAGAGAGAGCTGGGTTCTTACCACTCTGTGAAGCTGGAATCGATCAGGGGTCCCAGGTGGTGGTGTTAGCTGAGGGTCCGGAGTGCTGGGACAGGCACAGCCCCCAGCACAATCAGTCAGGAGACGATGAAGTCCCAATAGAACTGATTCAGATTTTGGATGCTGGCATCAGAACACTTGCACGTGGGTAGGGGTTTTTGTAGGGAAAGAACAATGTTCAAGGGAGAACACTAGATTTGTTTATGGGTAAACTGATGGCTCAAGGGTGTATACCAGAGTTGTTTTGTTCAGGCGGGACAATAGGAACTGATCGTCCCTGGCTATGGGCGGTGTTCCTTCGAGGGAGCTCACAATGCAATTAGGCAGCTTCAGTATTTTGCATACCAATAAAGGATTTATTACTAGTATTGGGCTGATAACTACTGAGCTGGGTATGTGCAGGCGTAGGTTCATTAACAGCTGGAGCAGAGATCCCCCATCATGCAGTGCTTCCCTGCTTTTCTGGTCCCAGAGGTCCATGCGGTTCTTGCCTTGGAATCTCTGTTGTCCATTCTGTATGCTAATAGAGATGCCTCCCTGTCCCATCTTTGATGCAGATGAGGCTAGGGGAGTTTCCTTAATCCTGTCACCCTTGTCTGGAGGGGTTTAGGTGTGTCTCCCACTGCCTTTTCATTGCTTTTTGTAAGTCTTTCTTCTGATCGACTTTGGTTCAAGCAAAGGCTGGGGGAAGGGATGGTCTTTCGTGAGCCAGACAGGCTGGGTACTGCACCCTGGTTCCCCAAGAACACAGAGCTAACAGGTAACATCTGTGCCCAGCCGGAAGCCTCCTGCATTCTCACTTCTGGTCCCCCAAACTTTTAAACCATGGTATCACCTCTCATCCTTTGCCCTTCACCAGCCCCTTCCAGCCAAGGGTCTCCAAAGCACTTTCCAAACAGGAATGAACTAAAACTCAAAACCATTTTTCTGGGTGAGGTAAGGATCATTATCCCTGTTATACAGAGAGGGAAACTGAGGCAATGAGATGGGAACTGACTCCTCTAAAATCATAAAGCGGAGCTATAGGAGAACTGAATTCAAATCTCCTGATTCCCAGCCATATGTCTTAATCACAAGCCCTTCCTTCGTCTCAGATGTTTCTGCTGATGTAATAGAAACACTGGACCCAAGGGAAACTTGTCATGGACTTTTGCATTCTTCCCCCACCCCTGGCACCCTCACAGAGTGGTGACACTTCAAAGTAAAGCTTCACATTAGTGTTAATCTAGCAGCTACTGACTCTGCAAGAGCTCAAGCAGCAGAATGAGCTTTTACAGAATATTTTATTACATCCTTCACACAGACCCCAAACTTCTGGTTCACTGTGCATGATTTATTACAGGCATGCTGGCTTCTTGCCTTGGAGATGCTCTCCCTAACAGATTGCTTCTTAATTTGGAGCTGAAAGACCAGATAGTGTGAGCACGAAACCAGAAACCATGAAATTTAACATCAGAAACCTATAACTGCAGATTCCCAGATAACAGGTCCTGCTTAGACTGCTCGAAAGGGGGCTCATCTCTGTCTAAACTCCCTGCTGAGACACAGACATGCTCAGTAATAAACTTCCTGGAGGGAGCATCGGAATACCCTGAGAATCCAGAGTGACCCTCGATGCCGGTCTCCCCCATAAGGCCTTTCCTTTTCAATTTTTACTGAAACATTCTTGGGTTTTACAAAAGCCATAATTCCATTTTTACTGATTTCCCCCCTAATTTTGGAAGTGCTGGAACACGCTAGATCCAGCTCCCTGCTCCGGAAGGAGAGCTGGGTGTCCCAGGTGACCTAGCCATCATCTCCCCTTCCTGAGTGGGGAGCTGGGTCAGAAATACCGAAGCACTGGAGTGCTGGTAATCGTCATGTCATCAGTTTCACGTCTGCCACATACAAGTACCAGCTTTACAGACAGCATGGAGAGTTGTGACAGGGTGCTGGGCATAAACTGCTGAGCCAGCCCTCTGTCACACCAGCTCCTATTCAGGGAGATAAATTGGACCTGGCTAGAGAAACCTGCGTCTGATGGGCAAAGGGGAAACAGGTGCCAGCCTGATTAGCCTGGGGCTTCATAAAAGCCTCAGGGGACGATAAGGGGCGGCAGACACAAGAGGGGAAGCCAGAGACTGGAAGGAGTGTGGCAACTCTTCTGTCCTGCCTGTAGAGGCTGGGAAGTCCTTCAGACTGAAACCCCCATGCTGTATATGGTGACACGGTGGTGAGATTGCACCCTGTAAATAAACTGCAGTGGTGGTTGCTGAACTTGAGGGTCTGTGAGTGGTTTTTGGAGAGAGCAGAGCAGGGGCAGGACCCAGGGGAGCCCTGTTATGCTCTGTTACACATGGGGGCCTGTCCGGGATCCTGAGCTAGTGCTAAGTTTGGTGGCCCAGAGTTGAAAGAGATGCTGCAGTGGCTGGTAAGGCAGCAGGAGGACACGCAGAAGGCTATGCAAAGCTTGCAGCAATCCCCCCAGGTGAAGAGGCAGGGTTTGCTTACCTGGCAGGCCGAGCTGCAGAAAAGCCTGCAGGAGCAGGCCAGCGTACAGCAGCTCCTGCAGAGGATGGCGAGTCCCATGGTGGGGGATGGCATCCGGGCACAGGACGATGTGATATGGGCCCGGCAAGTGACCCAGTTGCGTTCCTCCCCACTTTCGAGCAGCTAGCCACGGGGACTGGATGGGATAGAGCAACCTGGGCCCTGTGGCTCACACCCTATCTAGCAGGCAAAGCCCAAGCGGCCTAAATGCTCCTGAGTGAGGAGCAGGCCAGGAGGTACGAGGCAGTAAAGGTGGCTGTCCTCTGAGAAATACTGCCAGAAGTTACGGTCAACAAGGGAGTTGTGGGGGGGTTACAGCCCCAGGCGTTTGCCCAAAGCTTGATGGACTGGGCCACCCACTGGCTGAGACCCAGCACCCAGACAGTGAGGGGATTATGGACACATTGGTCCTAGAACAGCTCCTACAGGACCTCTCCGACAACATATGAGTGTGGGTTAGGCGGCATCAACCGAGTATGGTGGCAGGGGCCGTGAAACTGACCAAGGAGTATGCGGAGGCCAATTTCCCCAGGAAAAAGGGACGACCATACAAAGACTTGGAGTCTGGGAGAAAGCCCAAGAACCCCCACCCAGAAAGGGCCCAGAGAGGAAAAGGGAAGACACCCGGGGAGCTCCACCTGGGGCCCAACTGATCATTCGCTGGCAGTGCGGGCGACCGGGACATAAAAAGGGGGACTGCTCGTACATGGAGTGTGGATTTGCCGAGTTTTGTGGCTGGACTAATGCTGAAGGGAAGGGGCAGAGACTGTCCACCGTTCTGGTGATGGTGGGGAGGAAACCACAGAGGGCCCTAATAGATACAGCCTCAGCCTGGTTTCTTATCCAGAGGTGGCTGGTAAAGCCGCACTGGACGATTCCCGGAGCCAAAATGAACCTCGAATGTGTCCTTGGGGATAAGAGACAGTGGCCTATAGCCCAGGGGCCCCTCAAGGTCCAGGGCAGATTCCAGTGGAAATGGGTTGGGGTAGCAGAGGGGCTGCCTTTTCTGGTGGTGTTGGGCATGGACTGGGACCCCTTCCCAGGAGGGAAAGGAGGCAGTGGGAGGAAGCCATCATGGGGAAAAGGGGAGGCCTCCCGATGACGGAGGTAGAACCACCTAAATCACAAAGCCCCAGTAGAGAAGGAGACCAATCCCCTTAGGAAATTGCAGTGAAAAGCCTGTCAGGAAGGAAGATGGGGAGACATCCTGCCCAAGGCCCTGAGCAGAGGAGAAAGGCCCACCGGCGCTCCCTACAAGGGTGACCCCCAGGAAAAGAGGCCCAGGCCCTGCTCGGTGGGTTTGAGAAACCTGAGGCCCTGGGTGTCCAGGGGGAAGTAGGGACTAATCCCGAACTCCTGCCGGAAGGGAATGGGGGAAAAGGACAGGGAACACACCCAGGCGTGTATGTTGCAGTGGACCTATGGGGCTATCCACCCCCCACACAGTGTAATTTCTGTGGATGGGGGGTAAATGAATCCCACAAGGAGGACCTGGGGGTCACCCGAAGGTGGAAGGAGAACTCCCCTGTAGTGCCCAATCCAGTAGAGGGAAGAGAGGACGGGGAAGGATGAATCTGGCGGTTAGGTAACAGGGGGAGGTGTGTGACAGGGTGCTGGGCACGAACTGCTGAGCCAGCCCTCTGTCACTCCAGCTCCCATTAAGGGAGGTAAATTGGAGCTGCCTAGAGTGACCTGTGCCTGATTGGCAAAAGGGAAACAGGTGCCAGCCTGATTAGCCTGGGGCTACATAAAAGCCAGTCCGAAGAGGGGAAGCTGGAGAGTGGGAACTTCTCTCTCCTGGTGGCAGAGGCTGGGAAGTCCTTCAGCCCGAAACCTCCATGCTGTATATAGTGAGATGGTGGTGGGATTGCACCTTGTAAATAAACTGCACCGGTGATTTCTGAACCTGAAGGTCTGGGAGTGGTTTTGGAGCAGAGGCAGGCCCAAAAAGGGCCCGGTTATGCCCTCTTACAAGAGTTGTCAACATTCAAAACAAATAAAAGTTGGGCAACTGCTTTTCATACTGAAGTGGGTTGAAAATGAAAAACTGTAGCTGACTGTTTCCAAACATAAGGGTTTTTCTGACAGCTTACAAAACCAAAAGCAGCAGAAGACAGTGATCCTTACCCTGATATTTATCCAGAAAATGGCAACATTCATTTCTTGCACCAATTATCCCCCATTCTTTGTAATTTATATTATAAAAATTAATAGATTCCCAGGAAATTTTAAATAAAACAACCCCCCCAACACACACAGCAAAGGGCCTTATAACCCAGCCAGCCCCTCTGTACTGTTCCTCTGAGCTAATCCAGAGGCACCCACAATTACAAATGTCACAGTGACCTTGCAGATGCCGCTCACTGCTGATCCCTCCCTGTGATGCAGATGTGCCCCCTACATCTCATGGTGATCCCCACACTGTGCAAGCAGAGAAATCTCACAAAGTAAGCATGGCTGCATCCTCCTGGGAGTTCCCAGACTCCATGGCTGAGTGGCAGTGCTGGGACAGGGGCACAGGGGAGGCATGGCTACCATCATGCTCATCACTGTGAGTGACTCACTCTCACCTCCTTTGCTACCTTCTGTCTCCTTCTGCAGCAGTAACTGTGACCTGGACTATGAGCTCTACAGGGACGATTTCCCGTACAGGTGAGCGATGTCTGGTCCCTGGGCACCTGCCAGCTCTTCCCCCTTTGCTGTTTAGAGGAGGAGGACTGATGAAGCACTGTTCGAATTCCTTTCCTGCCCTGTATCCCAGCTCTGAGTGCCCCAGAACAGAGGGGGCCAAGTTTCATTTACCTAAGGGTATGTCCCCACTGCAGAGGAAGAGCTGGTTGTAGCATGGGCTAGGCATACCCATGCCAGCTTTAAGCTAGCTAGCATGGATAGTGTAGACATGGCAGCACAGGCTAATAACCTGAGCACAAACCTCCGGGGGAGCCTGGCTGCGCCCTGGGGTTGCTAGCCCACACTGATGCCCAGGCTGCCGCATGGTCACTATTATTGCTACCCCTGCTAGCTAGATTGAACTAGCCTGAGCTTGCCTGTCTGCTGCCATGACACCTTCACTTGTTAGGATAGAGATACCCTAGACACGAACTGTCAGCCAGTGCCTGGGAGCTGCAGGAGGGCCCTGGGGTTCAGCCGTGCAAACGTGGAGTAGAAGATCTGCTGCTGGTACCCACTACCCCAGGAGCCTTTGCAGTCAGGCTCTGTTCTGGAACAGCTGGTGTCGGGTGAGGCAGCTCCTTTGAAGTCAATCCGCGCTGTGCTGATTTGCACCGGCTGAGGATCTGGCTCAGATCTCATCATTATGCCTTTATTTAATAGCAGCTGATTAGCAGAGAGAGAGTCCCTGGCGATTAATATCCATGAAACCAGATTGTTTCTTCCATCAGTATCAAACAGGTTTTGCTGCATCGGCGATGGGGCCCCATCCCTCTGCGCTGACAGTCAGTAGGCAGCGAAGTGCACTGGGGGCTGGGAGGGGATGGTTTGAGGCACCTGTCCGTCTCAGCTGCATGACTCCTGGTAACACTCAAGGAGGTTAAAGAGGAAGCGGTTGCCCGTTCAAAGGAGCTGAAATCCCCTGGTGAGATATGTGGTGCCAGGCGTTTTGGAGACTAGCCTCTGGGCACCACATTTCACCCATCGCAGAGCCACAAGGGCAGCTTGCCAGGACCCCCGTGAGGCAGCAGCACTATCAGTAATAGAGCAGGGCTTCATGTCCCAGCAGGCCGTACGCCGTCTGGAGCCCAGTGGGTGCTGTGCAGGAGGCATGCTGGGGCTGGGGCTGCCCCGTGCATTCGAGCACAGCTCCAGCTCTGCTTCCTTCATTCGGGGCTCAGCATGTTTGGAGCCATGTGCCTCTAGGCCACCCCCTCACTGAATGCCATGGGGAGGGAGGAATTGAGCGGGGTGTCCCAACTGCACCTGAGAGCATGCGCTGCCCTGAGGCTGGAGGGCTTGTGCCAGACCACTGGCCCCTGCTCCCCTCTGTAGCATGCTGCATCCAGTTCTTGGGCATTCAGGCCTTATGATTTCCAGGGATAGCAGCCCCCCCCCCCCAGCTCCCTGTCCCCAACTCCTGCTCCCTGCTGGCATGAGTGGGGCTCGGCCCCCCTCTCCATTCTCCCTGCTCATCCTGGAGACCCCTTCTTCCCCCGAGGACAGTGCAGTGCTGGTGACACTTGGCGCAGGGGATCCTGCTAGGGCCCCCGCCCCGCTCCTCACACGGCTCTGTCTCCCCCTTGCAGGGTGTACGAGTACCAGAAGATCCCGCCCCTTATCAATCGCATTCCAGTCAAGACCAGACGAGCCCACGTGGGGGCAGGTGGCAAGAGCAGCCTGATCCCCCACCCGGGGCCAAGAGGCAGCGGCAACGCAGCACTGGGTCGGACTAAGCGTAAGCGTCACAGATCGCGGGGGGGCGGGCGGTGACTGGAGGGGATGCTAGGGGCACTGAGTGGGTCACTGCTCTAGGTCGTGGAGAGTGTCCCGGGGAGGGTGAGGCACAAGGACAGCGTGGCTTGGGCAGAGCGTGGCTCAGGTGGCTACTCAGGGCGGGGGCTACTCCGCACTGCTTGCGGGAAGCATGTTCTCCATAGGAAGGAGCCTGCTGCCGAGAGCTCCTAGCCCGAGCAATGAAAGAACTCGGCCTTTAAATAGATTTTACAGGCTGCTGTCTCCAAGGGGACTCCCAAAAACTGCTAACTTGCCTGTGCCCGTGCAGCTGCCTGGCGCGTGCCCCCACGTGTGAGTTTGACAGGCACAGCGTTGTCAAACATAGGTGCCCCTGAAACTGGGACCTTCCAACGTGCCAAGGGATTTAGGGAGCCTTGTGGAGGGGCCCTTAAAGGGGCCTGATGTTCCAAAATCCAGGCCCCTTCCAGGTGCCTCCAGGGGGGAAAAGCTTGGCCCAATTGCTGTGCATTTAGAAGAGGAAATACACAGCAGGTGCAAAGGGAGACAGAGACCTGCCCGCAGCTTGGAGGTTCAGACAGCAGCACCCAGCACTTAACTGATGCTTAACCACCAAGAGCCAGAGTGTGCAGAATGGCTCTGAGGTGGGCCGCCCAGCCAGGCTGCCAACCCCGCCGGGATCACCCTCCCCATTGCTTCCAGGCTAGGTACGTGTCCATGGAGCCTAATGGCCTCTCCTCCTCCCTTGTGCAGTGCGTGCCGAAGAGCTGCATTCCATCAAGGGAGAGCTGAGCCAGATCAAAGCCCAGGTGGACAGTTTGCTGGAGAGTCTGGATCGGATGGACCAGCGGCGGGAGCGGCTGCCTGGGGAGAGAGGTAAGAGGAGGAGGGATGGGTGGGGGAGGCTGTTACCCACACACACACCACGCAGATGTGAGGGCCCAGCAGCTGGGCAGGAACACCCCCCGCCCGTGAGACTGTCGCAGGGCTGCCCTGAACTGGTTCTCCAGAGCTGGCCGGGGGGCTGCAGTATGGCACAAGGTGCGCTGTGCAGAGAGGATAGGTGCCATGCTCCCCTGGCTAAGCCGGCTGGTCTGTTGCCTCCTAGGAACCTCCCCCGCTGTGCTCGCTAGCAGGACACTGCAGCCTGCTTCGTGGAAGGATTAGGGGGTGACTATCGGGCTCCTGGCTGGCTGCCGCATGGTCCTGGTTTGGCCGTCACAGACTAACAGTCCTTTGGGCTGGGGCATTTCCCTAGTGACTTGTGAGCACATCCCTCCCAGGCAGAGCAGAGAGCAGCCAGAGCCCTGGAGCTGCCGAAGGCCTCTGCTGTCTAGGGGCTGCTCTGATCTTGCAGGCTCCAAGGAGGGTGAGAAGAAGAAGAAGGCTCAAGCGAGCGAAGAGCCCTCGTACCCAGTGGGGGACTCACTGCGGGAGCCACAAGGGAAGGAGACCCCAGCTGCTGACGCGCAGAGCGACCTGAGGGACATCGACAGTGAGGAGGAGAGCACAGACACCGAGGAGACGGTAGGTCCCAGCAGAGCGGCTCTGTCGAGGGTAGGATTGCCAACTGTCTAATCACACAAACACAAATCCTGCCCCTTTGCTGAGGCCCCACCCTGCTCACTCCATCCGCCCCTCTCCGTCGCTGGCTCTCCCCCTCCCTCCCTCACTTTCACTAGGCTGGGGCAGCAGGTTGGGATTCGGGAGGGGTGTGGGGTGCAAGCTCTGGGAGGGAGTTTGGGGGCTGGAGGGGGCTGGGGGAAAGGGATGTGGGCTCTGGGAGGGAGTTCGGGTGCAGGAGGAGGCTTAGGGCTGGGGCAAGGGGTTGGGGTGCAGGAGGGGGTGAGGGTTGTGGGCTCCGGCCGGGCAGCGCTCACCTCAGGCGGCTCCCGGGCGGCGGTGCAGTGGGGCTAAGGCAGGCCCTGGCCCCGCACCACTCCCAGAAGCGGCGGGCACGTCCCTGCATCTCCTCGGGGGGAAGAGTCTCGGCATGCTCCCATTGCCTGGAAACTGCTGCCAATCGGAGTTACGGGGGCAGAGCCAGCCTTAGCACCGCTGCACAGCTCACCGGGAGCCGCCCAAAGTGAGGGCGCTAGGGGGCTCCACACACCACCCCCTCCGCGCACCATTCCTAGCCATGGCCGGCACATCCCTGCGGCCCCAGGGGGGCACAGGGGGCCTGCCTTAGGTAGGCAGGGAGCCTGCCTTAGCCCTGCTGTGCTGCTGGACTTTTAGTGCCTAAAATCTCCCAGTTTGGCTTCAGTAGCTTCTGGCAGATAGCGCCCATTCCGGGAGACTCCTGGCGAAACTGGGAGGGTTGGCAACCCTAGTTGTGGGCCCTGCATGGTGGAGGGCGGGGCCCAGCGCCTAGGCAGGGAGAGAGCTTTTGGCTGCTAGCTTTCTCTGGGCTTTAGCCAAATGGTCCTCACTTGCCTGCGTGGGGAAATGTACTGGGTGTTCCCATGAGCCACAGGAATGCTCATCTGCCAGCCCATGTGACTCGGCCTGCGTCCCCCCACTACCCAGTCGTCACGCCAGGCTCCCCTGCACGCATCCAGCTGCCGTTCGCCGGAGCTGCACTACGGGAGGGGGAGGGCTGCTGAGTGCATGTAGCCATTGGAGTGGAATGCTGCTGGTGTGGGCGTGCGGAGAGACGGGCACCGAGGCCGGGGGCATGGGATTGTGTGTGTTTAGTGCCATGAATTAGTCGCTGGTTTGTGAGCTGGGGGCCACCTGAGCTGAGTGCTGCTAGAATGGAGTTTTGTGAGAGGCTTGGGCTCCTTGCAGGACAGGAGTGCCCCTGGGCTGTATCCCTAGCCAGCCAGTCCCCCTTCAGGCCAGAAATGGCATGCCCAGGACACCGACACTGTAAACACTCCTGGAGCGAGGAGATGCCCAGGGAGCAGGCACTGCCTGATGCACACAACCCTGCCAAGGTGCCTCACCCGGCTGCATCATAGCTGGGTGTGTTGGTAGCCTCTCCAGTGATGCAGGTGAGCCAGTCAAAGTGGCAGCCCCCGCAGGACACTCATGGCATGACTAAGCAATTCAAGGGAACAGCACAGGGGCTGTTAAACAGTTTTCTAACAAGCAGGCTTGTAACAGAGCATCATGATTTTGAAACAAATCCATCTCATTTACTACTTTAATTCATAAGACAAATTACTACTAACTTAATGAATCAGGGCAACTTTGTCAGCGATTGATACTGGGTACGCTTTGACTAACATTGTCCCATACAGGTGGAGCAGGGCAACGTCAGAGCCCTGCCATCTCCCTGCCTTCACTGACCCACAGGTAGCCTTGTGCACACATGAGCAGGGGCTGTGCACAGGGACCCACAGGTAGCCATGGGCACACACGAGCGGGGCCACGTGTTTTGGTACATGTGTCTGATGCTGGCTGTTCTGGATGCATCCGATGAAGTGGGCTGTAGCTCACGAAAGCTTATGCTCAAATAAATTGTTTAGTCTTTAAGGTGCCACACGTCCTCCTGTTCTGGAAATATGGCCCACAAGGATGAGTAATGTAATGTAGTAATGAAATCTCTTTGCAGATGAAAAACCACACGTCAGACCCGGAGGGCAGCCAGTAAACGGACTGGGACACCACAGCCTTCCCCAGGTTGGCTAGCATTTCCTTTCCTGTGTTTGTATTTCTTTCAAGGCCGCCAGCTGGTGCCACCCATGACATGAGTGTACCTGGTCTCAGCGCTAGTGCAACAAAGCCGTGTCCCACGCCACCTGAACTAGCGCCTCATCATTTCCACCAGCACGAGACCCCCACCTTGCTGAGGGAAATCTCTGTGTTACGATTGTTCCTTTTAGCAGTGGAGGAAAAAAATGTAGGGGAAGGGCAGGTAGAAAGCCCCTGAGGAGCTAGACTGTCTGGACCCTGGTGGTGTATTTAAGAACCATGTAGAAATCCCGGCAGCCCTCGCTTTGTCCGCAAACTGCACTGTTGGAACAAGAGGGTTTGTTGTTTTGTTGGCTCCCAGGCCATGCCATTGCTGTACGCAGCCATGGACCACGCAAAGGACTGCTGTCTCCCACTGCAAGGCTTCCCGCTCCCAGACCCACGGTACCCCTCTCCTACTGAGAGGACTAGCTGTCTAGCTAAGGCCATGTGCAGCATGGGTGCAGGACGGAGCTCCTGTCATCCGTTTTTCCTGTGTGCCTCATTGTGGATTCTTGCCCCGCGTCTGGGCCTTGATTGGTTGAGAGACGCATGGCGCGACAGGAAAAACACCACAGCTTTGGCCACTCTGCTCGAATGCTGGCTTCATCCGGCGCCGAACAGGGACCTCCTGGGAACCCTTCCCATCGCCTCTCTGCATGCCCCACGTCCCTGAGCTCTCAGTGAACCTTGCAATGACGCATGCCTAGAAAGAGCCAAAAATGCCATCCGCTAACAGGCACAGCAGGCCGACACTCTTACCTAAGTCAACATTTAAGGCCCCATGTTCTCTGCACCATGTCGTTCAGAGCAGGATTTCCATGCCTTGAGCGGGATGGTCAGTTTCTGGCAGTACTGAAGAGCAAGCAGGGAAGCAGCAGGCATTTATTCCTGCCTCAGTCAATGCCTAGCACAGGCTGCAGGGTGCTGACCTGCAGAGGAGCTTTTCAGACAAAACGCTCCAGGACTAGACTTGCTGCGACCTTGTGGTGCTCATGGAAATCTCACAGATGCAGAGCTCTGATGGGACAGAATTAGATGGTCAGCTACAGCTCATACCCTGGGGTCCATCCACATCCCCAGCGTTCAGCCCCCCAGCCAAGGCTGCAGCATCTGTCAGAATTGCTGCTCACTCTGCAGAAGCATAGCTGTTAACCAAGGGGGATCCCTTCCCAGCAGGGCTGCTAGAGTAACAGACGTTCCCCCTTCTGTGGAGTCACTAGGAAGCCACAGAGAGAGAAATATCATTTCTATGTACCGGCCTTTTAGAGGCAGGCAGAGACAGACTCTCTGGCCTGGAGATTTTACATCTAAACCTCAAGGTTAGAGGACAGCACTGGGAGGCAGGTATGAGCTCTACTCCCAGCTCTGACACTGGCCTGCTAGATAACCTTGGCCAAGTCACTTCCGCCTCAGTTTCCCCATCTGCGAAAGAGGGACAATATACAAACTACTGCACAGGTTCATTGGGAGACTTTATCTGTTGACCTGTACATGAAACATTTGGACCTGGCCTTCAGCAGGAGAAAGGTGTATTAACCTACGTAACAATCCTAATGTAAACACGGCAGTTGTTTTTCACCTGTCTTATTAGGAGGGGTATTTGTTTTATAAGAGCAGCCAGGTGCTCTAGCTCCAGGACACCAATGTGCGAAGTGCTGTATAAACATAGAACATAAAGATGACCCATGCCCCACAGAGCTCACCAGCCACGAGCTGGAGTCAGGCAAATGGGGGGCACATGGAACCACACTGGTCAGCAGGACAGGCAGAGGGCTCAGCACTCCAGCAGCCTCATTGATTTTTGTCGGCATTGCAGTAAAGGAAAGTTTTAAGGAAGGTTTGGAAGGTGGATAAGGAGGCAGCTCCAGGGATGCTTACGGGGCACACCTACCAAGTGGGAGAGGCAGCCTGGGGAAACACAAAGGGGCTTGTTTGAAGATGTAACAAGTGGGTGATGGAGAGTAGCCTCATGGTCTAGTCAGAGGCAGGAGCCAGCATCTCAATAGTGAACAAGAGATGGTAGATTGGGTGGGGACAGGATGTGAAGAGCCCCACAAGTTAACACAAAGACTTCCATTTGATGCGATAGAAAGGGAGGCTGGCCATAGCAAACATGAGGGGGAAGCCAGCAGTTCACATTGGCCCGCTACAACTTGCCTTGTCTACACTCGGATTTTAACACAGGTTAAAAATACAGCTTGATTCCTCGTGAAGCCACAGCCTTTGAGACCCACAAATGGAAAGGGCTTCAAGCACTAGGTACAGCTTTACCACATGGATGCTGGTAACAGCCCAGGTCCTGCTTGCCCAGGCAGTGTGGCTGAGAAACCGCCATCAAGCCAGTGCTCCTCTGTGGCTGTACAGAGCACCCCTAAGAAGCTGTAGCTGTTTGCAAACTGGATAGCTGTGATTTTCCGCTGGCTCTGAAAAGGTTTTTCCTTTAGTCTCACATGGCTTCTATATACCATGCTATGTGATATGGTTCATAGTCACTTACCAGGAATTCCATGAGCAGCTTTACCAGAAATAAAAAAGGAGTGTGATTATTTTCCCAGCAGGCTAATTCCTGCTATGTGAACAATGACATGCCCGTGCTTTGGGTTGTTTCACCTTCACCCAAAGAACCTGCATTCTTCCTCTGTCCTCATACTACTGTGTTTTGGAACAATTGTAGCTCATTTCCATGTCCCTCATTTCTAGGTAGTCTCTCTCACGCTGGTAGGAAATTGTGTCTGTATTTCTAATTTGCTCTGGAAAAAGAGTGTATTTGTGTTGGAAGGAAAAATAATAAATTTGTATTTCTTTTCTCCGGTTATTCGGGAGTCTGATGATTTGATTTTCACCTCGGAGAGAGAACAGCCTTTGTCAAACTGCAGTGAGACAATGTCCTGGTTCTGGTCTGCAGGGAGATGCTAGATGTGGTTTCTATAGCATCCAGCTAGCCAAGTGTTCTAGATGCCTAACAATGCGAGTAATGACTAATGCCAGCTGCAATTAAAATCAACATGCCCCACGCCACAGACCTCTGGGAATAAACTTGCTGTAAAAAGGGGACCATGGAACTAGCTGCCTCTTACAGGGAGGAAATTTTGTGGCCACAAAGCTCCAGTCTTCTATGGCTGCATCCCCTAAGGCCTCAGGAAGGCAGGATTGTTTGGCTAGAGAGAGAAAGGTAACTTGGACACAGCGCATTTCAGATGTTTGATTAAAACTAAAATCTTAATCTTTGCCTCCCAGAGGCAGCCAGTGGGAATAAAATGAATGCACTAGTAGACAGGCAGAATCACACCAACTAAGAGATTGAAAAGACTTATTAGGCTAGGTCATTTAGACCAACCTCCTGCTAACATAGGATTGTCCCTGTGCTATAGTATTTTGTGCATTGTGCAGTTTCATTTTAAATGGCTGACTGATGGGATGCTGGGAAGGTCATTACACGGTGCGTGGACTGCCCCTTTCTGCACTAGAAGCAGATCATGGCTGTCTTATGGGTTTGTATAGGGCCTAGTACAAGGGAGACCTGATCTCAATGAATGGAGCTGTTTGGGAGCAGTGGTGTAAATTGGGAGTGGGAATCTACCTCCACCTGGAAGCTGGCCTCAGGATTTTAAAAATTCCTCTTGGCAGCAGTCATGGAAGGAAGGACACCACTTGGACACTGCCCCTCCTCCACCCAGACCTTCTGCAGGGGCAGCAGCACTCCCTGGGCAGTTTACCTCTGGCTTCTGGGGGGCCAAAGGGGAATACTGGTATTGATGAGGACTGAATCAGTTTCAGTACTGCTGCTCCAGTGACATAAGCAGAAGGAAGGGGTGAAAGGGTAGAAGACTTGGAACAGGGAAAGGTGGGGCGGAGGAGTGGAGGGCATAGAAGCCACGTCACCAAAAGGCTAGCATACAGCAGATGGAAATAAATCCAGGAGGAGCCCGAAACAGATCTCGAAGGGGGAGAATAAAATGGCAGAATTGCTTCATTTTAGGTTAGAGAGTGTATCTGAGTTTCTTTCAATTACCAGCCTAGTTAATTGTGGTAGTGAATTGGACTGGGAGGTGAAAAATAAATAAGACATCTCTGCCTACAATGTCTGAAACCCATCTGAAAGGGGTGTGTGCAAATTCCCCTACAGACAAACATGACATCAAACAACTGCAGAGCTCACTGCAGGAGTCTATCAACAGATTCCTCAATAGCTGATAAACTACTATTCTACCTTCAAGGAGAAATCTTGACCCCATGGATATCAATGCTAAAAAAAACCCCAAAAGTTACCTACCTTCTCATAACTGTTGTTCTTTGAGATGTGTTGTTCATGTCTATTCCAATTAGGTGGGCACACACCGTGTGCTGCTGGAAAGTTTTTCCCTTAGCAGTATCCTTCGGGTCGGCTCAGGTGCCCCCTGGGGTTGTGCCTTTATGGATATAGGGCCCTGCCGCCCCCCCAGTTCCTTCTTGCCAGCTGCTGCGCCAGAGAAGTGGGAGGGTAGGTATTAGAAGGAACATGAACAACACATCTCAAAGAACAACATTTATGAGAAGGTAGGTGACTGTTTTTTTCTTCGAGGGCTTGTTCATGTCAGTTCCAGTTAGGTGATCACCAAGCCCAAGTTTTGGAGGTGGGCTTGGAGCTCAAAGGTTCGCTGACAGTAGCACCGCACTACCAAAGGCTGCATCACCTCTGGCCTGCTGGGTAATAGCGTAATGTGAGGTAAAGGTATGTATTGATGACCATGGTGCAGCTCTGCAGATCTCCTGCATTGGAACATGGGCCAGGAATACTGCTGAAGATGCCTGCTCCCTCGTGGCGTGTGCTGTAAGCGGGAGTGGGCAGGTACATTCACCTGGTCGTAGCATGCCCGGATGCAGGATGTGATCCAAGACGAGATCCTTTGGGAGGAGACTGGAAAACCCTTCATTCTGTCTGCTACTACGACAAATAGCTGAATGGATTTCCGGAATGGTTTTGTTCGCTCGATGTAAAAGGTTAACGCCTGGCGAACATCCAACAGGTGAAATTTTTGTTCTCTGCTGCTTGAGTGAAGCTTAAGATAGAAAACTGGGAGAAAAATGTCTTGGTTAATATGGAACTGGGAGACAACCTTAGGGAGGAATGCAGGATGAAGTCTGAACTGAACCATGTCCTTATAGAACACGGTGTATGGAGGCTCATAACTTAATGCCTTGAGCTCTGACACACTCCTGGCTGATGTTATCGCTACCAGGAATGCCATCTTGTATGAGAGCTACAGCAAGGAACATGTCACCAGCGGTTCAAAGGGCGGCCTCATCAATCTGGACAGGACTAGGTTAAGGTTCCAGGCCGGGACCAGCTGTTACACATGAGGGTAAAGTCTGTCAAGTCCCTTTAGGCTCACCAGCTGGTCTTCACCAACCTTGCATGTCTGGATGGAAGGCCAAAATAGCAGCCAGGTGGACCTTTATAGAAGACGGGGTAAGCCCTTGCTGTTTGAGGTGGAGAAGGTAGTCCAAAATAATAGGTATGGATTGGAGATCCATAAAGTTGGAGACGAAAGCTGTTGTGAAGACCAAACTGAGAATCTCTTCCATTTGGCCAGGTAGCGGGCTAGTGGAAGGTTTTCTATTACGGAGAAGGACTTGTCTGACTGGGTCCGAACAGGCGAGCTCATCGGATTCAACCATGGAGTGTTCACGTGAGATGCAGTGATTTGAGCTTCGGGTGCTTAAGATGGCCGTGATTTTGAGTTATCAAGTCCAGGAAGAGTGGTAAGGTGATTGGGGTGCCATGGACATTTCCAGAAGGTACGCCCTGGCCTGTGTAGAGTCCTATAAACCTATAAACTCTATCTGCTGCACGGGGAATAGGATGGACTTTTGTACATTCAGAAGGCGGCCCAGATCATCAAAAGTAGCCCTTATGAAGCTGACGTGTGCCTCCACATACACCCTGGAGCAGCCCTTGTTTAGCCAGTTGTCAAGTTATGGAAACAACTGCACCTATTGCTTGAGCAGGAACGCAGCCATGACTGACATACACTTGGTAAACACTCGAGGAGGCCGAACGGGAGGACTAAGAATTGATAATGAATGTGGTTCACCACAAATGTGAGATAACCTCTGTGGGAGGCGTGATTGAAATATGAAAGTAACGTCCTTCAAGTCGAGGTTGGCATACGAGTCCCCCGGATCCAAGGAAGGGATAATGAAGGCCAAGGAGACCATGCGGAACTTCAGTTTCTTCATGAACCTGTTGAGATGTTGCAAGTCTAAGATGGGCCTGAGGCTTCCTTTGGCTTTTGGTATTAGGAAATACTGGGAATAGAAGCCTTTTCCCCTCAGCTCCTGAGGAACCTCTTCCACTACCTTCAGCATTAGGAGTGAGTGTACCTCCTGCGTGAGGAGTTGCTCATGAAAAAGGGTCCCTGAAGAGGGATGGGGAAGAGGAGGGAGGGCAGGATTAATCTGGTCTCTGGACTGGTGTATCGTCCGAGGTGCATCTTCAAAAGTTTTGTTTCTGGCCAGAGGACTGCTTTGTCTGACCAGAGCCCTGGCCTGACAAAGGGTGAGGCCTCTTCCTATTGTTTCTATTCTGCCTGTGAAAGAAGTATTGCCTATTTTGAGGCTGGTAACAACGAGGTGGAGGCTGCAGCTTAAAGTGTTTCCTTTAATTAGCTGGAGTATGGAAGCTAAGGTACATGAGGGTGGCCCTTGAGTCCTTCAGGCTGTGGAGCTGGGAATCTGTTTTCTCAGAAAACAGGGCCAAACCCTCAAAGGGGAGTTTGTAGTGTCTGCTGGACCTTGTAAGGGAGCCCAGAGACCTGCAGCCAGGAGCTCCTTCTCATGACTATCCCCAAGGCCATATTGTGGGACACCGAGTCAGCCACATTTAGGGCTGCCTGAAGTGAAGCACGGGCAACCAGTTTCCCTTCCTCCATGAGGGAGAAAAACTCCACCCTGGAGTTCTCTGTTAACAGCTTCGTAAACTTGGCCATCGCTCTGCAGGTGTTGTAGTTATACCTGCTGAGATCCAATTTTTCACTTCCCGATTTTTGGGGACGGTCCCTGGAAGCCTTGGCACTCCCTCTCATTTGCTACAGCCACCACTAGGGAGTCCGGCAAGGGGTGAGTATAGAGGTGCTCGTAGCCTCTAGAGGGAACAAAGTACTTCCTCTCATTTCTCTTTGCTGTGGGCGGCTAAGAGGCAGGGGTCTGCCAGAGAGTTTTAGTGGTGTCACTAATTTTTGTTAGGAAGTTGCAGAGCAACACGGGGGGGGCCCGAAGTGGTGAGGAGGTCAACTGTAGGGTCTGATGCCTCCACCCCCTCCTCAGCCTGGATTGCCAGGTTCTGTGCCACCCTCCTAAGAAGTTGTTGGAGCACTCTGCTGTCCTCCAGGGCAGAGGCTGTCGACATTCCCGCCACTGCCTCATCAGACGAAGACAAGGACAAGACCCTAGCTACCAGCGGGTCCTGTTCCCTGCTCTTGGTGCTGAGGGGATCTCATGGTGCTCGTTCCGCCATGGCCCTTGGTGCCGGAGTGATCAATGTGGATGCTGGTGTCAGCATCATGTCGGCGGTGCTGAGTGCGTCGATGCCGATTCCAGTTGGGTCAGTGCGATCAGACCGTGGTCACACTGGGATGGCGAAGGAGCAAAGGCAGTTGACCCTGAGTAAGACCACTGGCTCTGGTGGAAAGCCCAGAGGGTCCAAAAAGGCCACTGAGCAGGGGGCTGCCACTGTCTCGGCCACGGTGCCAACTGAAGGTGGTCTCTGCCTGTCTGATCTGGAGAGGAAGGACTCCGTGTAGGAGGACCAGGGAGGAGCAGTGCCACTTGGTGCTGGAGAGCGGCATCTAGGGCTAGGAGACTTGTGCACTCCCCTGTGTGTGGCACCGGAGACTGGAGTCGAGGGGATGGTGACCAACGCAAAACCATTATCAGTTTGCCCGTGGACAGCACCGGAGGAAGCAGCACCCCTGTGACCGACATGAGTGTCCTGTCTCGTCTCGGAGGGGAGGGCGGCGACATGAGGGTGATAAGATCTCTCGCCACCTCGAATGCCTCCAGTGTGGATGGCATCTGTAGATCACAGCCCTCACTGACCAGTGACAGATGGGGGCCCGGACTCGACTGGCCCCATGTAGGGGCAGAAGTCAATGTGCCTCTTGAAGCCGAGGCCGCGTGGCCCGACGCAGGTCTTATGGTAGCTGGCTCCTTTTGAGCTGGTCTGGGAGCAGCCCCTTTCGGGTTTCTTCTTTTTATGAGGCACCGGCGAATGCAAGTGGTGCTGGCCCCTGTCCTGTTGGAGCTGAGAGTCTCTACTCGAGTTCTTCCTCGGTGCTGCTTCGTGCGCTGGCGGTGTCGGAGCACTCCGCACCGATGAGGTGCCGAGCCAGGGTCCAATTGCAGATGGAGAGCTGCCTCCATGAGGATTAACTTGAGGCACTGCTCTCTCTCCTACCGCTAGGGGAAAAATTTCCCGGCTGCCATGCATGCAGCCTACGCACACCTGATTGGAATTGACATGAACAAGCGAGCTGTAGCTCACAAAAACTTATGCTCAAATAAATTGGTTAGTCTCTAAGGTGCCACAAGTCCTCCTTTTCTTTTTGCGAATACAGACTAAGACGGCTGTTACCCTGAAACCAAGCATTCTAAGAAGAATCCCACAGCTTTCAGTGGAGGCAGGATATCACCCAGTGGTTTCCTAGTAAACATATGGCTACCAGAGGCTGCTGCTTAGTAGCCTGGTGTGCTGCTATATATACTGATGGGCAAAAAATGTGTATAGCTTTATTGAGCCTGGAGAATAAATAGACAAGATGGGTACCATGATATTGAGTGCAATAGCTAGCTTCCTCTGCGATACCTAATTGAGCTAATAACATACACAGTTTTTGACCCAAGGAAGGACATTTTTGTGCGCCAATAGTTTGTGTATAAGTTATTTATTGCTCCAATTAGATGCTGTTCATTATCTCCCTTGTCCACCTATAACATTGTGAATGGCTCGCTTTGATTTGTTCATGTGTGACTAGAAATTGAGCTGGGACCTACTCTGTTATGGAGATTTATGGACAAACTGTAGAGATGCAGAAGCCAGAGCTTACGAACAGAACAGACCATAGTCTGTGGTTACATTTTCTGAAACCTGGTGAGCAGAGTGTCATTTTGGTGTCCTCTTCCTGTTCCCTCACTGCAGCACAGCTAACCGCTTTCCACTGCTGAACTGTGGTAGGAAGAGTGTCCCTGTACCAAACCTTCAACATCCCTATCAGATGCAACTTGGCTAGTCACATCCTTTACCTCCCTCACAGAGGTGTTGTGAAGCTTAATTTCCCAAGGCCTGTGAACTGCTTTGAGATCCTCCAATGAACTGTGCTACACAGCGAAGAATTATTTATTATTTGTCTTATCAACTGGCCTTTCTGCTTCAAGAGAGCCATATCATAGTGACTGGCCAAGGACTTCCTAGAACCCAACCCCACCCTGAGGGGAAGGATTGGTCACTCTCCATAGCACTATCTACCTACATCCAGCCTTATGGAGATCAGAGACAGCTGGATCTAACCCCAGTCTAGACAGACTTTTAGAAATCACAATCAGAAGTGCTAGCACACAAGGCTGGCCTATGTCTCTTAAGTTCACTTAACCCTAAGCTTCTCCAGTTTACTTTGGTAAGGGACATTGGCCCTCACTTTAGGGAGGGGTTCCTCTTTCCTCATTTCATGCCACCTCTTGCCCTGACACCGGTACAGAGGCCTTGATTCAGAGTGCTTCCAGATCAGTGTATCAGCTGCTAGGTAACGAACAGGTTATTACCTTCTTCCACCATATTTCCTAGCAACTATCAGCTGACGAATCAAGAGCTATATAAAACAACCTGCCTGCTGCAGCTCTGCTTGATTTCTGGTACCAGTTACAACTCACCACAGGGGAGAGAAATTCAGACACTTTAAATCATCTTCCTTCCACCCCTGATCCCACGTTCATCGATGGTACTTTCTGGCTTGTCTTCAGCCCAGAGCTATAACTAAAGATCAGCAAATAAGCTTACAGAGTTTTGCACAAGCCCACTCTACTATTGCCTCCCTGTCCTACCAATAATCAACCTTCCTGGAAGGCAGCTGTGACAGCACATAGCTGTAGCCGGTATCAGACTGACGTCGCCCTCCTCCGCCCAAACAAAGGGTTTTATAAAGTTAAAAAGTCAGTGTTGCCTTGTGACCTCTGCATTCTACTTTGTAAGCCTTTGCCTGGGGTAAGTTTGCTGTTCTGCCAGTGAGAAACAGTTGCTAGATAAGAGAGGAAGGATGGTGTAATGGTTATGATGTCATCCACACCTGGGTTCAATTCCCTGCTCCACTAGACTCACTAGGGCTAGGTCTTCACAGCAAAAACAGACTGTTTTTTCATTGCGATCACTAGTCCCTCCTTGTAAAAGTCTAGGAGACAAAGCACAGCTATGTTTGTACCTCAGCGTAGCTAGTCAAGATCAACCCAATACCCCTGCACCATGCAGCTGATCTTGGTTAGCTACATCCAGGTAAAGCTACAGTGCCTTGCCTGCATTAGGATTTCACACCAAGATAGCTATCTTGATGGAAAAACACACCTTTCTTGCCGCAAAGACAGGCCTTGTCTCTTGACGCCTCAGTTCCCATCTGTGCAATGGTGATAAGAGCACTTCCCTATCCCCCGGGGGGTGTTGGGAGGATAAAAACGTTAAACACTGTGCTCAAATACTACTGATGGGGGCCCATAGGTAAGAACAGCCCCATACTGGGTCAGACCAAGATCCATCTAGCCCAGTATCCTGTCTTCCGACAGTGCCCAATGCCAGGTGCCCCAGAGAGAATGAACAGAACAGGTAATTACCAAGTTATCCATCCCGTCAACCATTCCCAGCTTCTGGCAAACAAAGGCTAGGAACACCATCCCTGCCCATTCTGGCTAATAGCCATTGATGGACCTGTCCTCCATGAATTTATCTAGTTCTTTTTTGAACCCTGTTATAATCTTGGCCTTTGGCAAGGAGTTCCACAGGCTGACTGTGCATTGTGTGAAAAAATACTTCCTCGTATTTGTTTTAAACCTGCTGCCCATTAATTTCATTGGTGACCTTTAGTTCTTGTGTTATGAGAAGGAGTAAATAACACTTCCTTAGTTACTTTCTCCACACCAATCATTAATTTATAGACCTCAATCATATCCCCCCCTTAGTTGCCTCTTTTCCATTTAAGGGATAACAATATCATCACCTCTGCATAAACACTAACAGCTGTAATGCCTTCCCCTCTAGGACAAGACTCAAACCAGCCCAGCTGTTACAATGTGCTGTTCAGTAACTGTGGTGAAATCTGTTGCTGTCAATCCAGTTTCTAAAGCAAAGTTTTAGATAATTCCCCTTTTCCATATGAGCAGAGGCCGATATGCACAAAGCTACCCTCTCCACGCTAGAGGTGACCCCTACGGCTCAGAGCTGGAGTGGGCAGTAGGTGAAAGCTAGCACTGCCGCTACCTACACTGTATCTGATGTGTGGATAAGTAGGGATTTTTAGTCTGCAGGGCTGGGAACCTGGCACTTTTCACCAACACAGATGTCACTTAGAAAATGTTACCATCAAAGGGCCCATTAAAGAGGAGAGGATTAATTGAGACACTCACACAGATCAAAGCCAAGAAAAAGTGAACTTCACAGTAAGATGATTTATTATAGAAAAATGTTTCCCATACAATCAGTTATCTTTGGTCGTGAATTACAAATAGGTCTTATATATGCACTGGATTTTACTGGGAAGTGGTTTCTGACTGTTGCTCACAGTTTAGTCACAAAGCATAAAGGCGACACCCAAACCCTTTCATCATCACTTCTGTCTGGAACACATCTCCCAGTCAATACAATCCAGGGGCTGGGTGAGTTACACTATTACAGCAGATTCAGCACAAAGGATCTCATTACCAATTCTTCCTATTGTGGTCAATTATTAACACTTGCGGGCAACATGAAAAGAACGCAAGTGTACATGAAGCCCACAGAAAGAAAAAAAAAACTGCATTAGTACATGTCCATTGTATGGAGAATGTGAGTTAATTGGCACCTCTGCAAATTAAGCATGGACAGACAATAAAGAACCCCTACTGAGCAGAGTTGCAACCAGAGAGGTGGTAAGAAAGGGCCAGATCAAACCAAAATAATCACACTAGCCTACACTAGCATGGTTCCTGCCATTTTTAGGGAAAGAGAAATGAACACCAGGAAAAATGCAGTCTTGATTTTCAGGAGAAGAGTTACGATATAATCAACAAATGTCACAAAAAAACAATAGAAAAACATTTCAAACCATCTAATAAAACAGATCTCTGGTGATCAGCAGTATTTTTGCCATATCCTAGCAATCAGTTAGGAGTCAACAGAAACCTTTTAAAATCTAAGGCAGGAGGGACAGGTTTTTTTTTCCTGGAGCACACACCAAATACATTTATACACACCAAAATATCAAGGAAGTCTAATCCTACCAATGCAAAGATTGGACTGCTTCAATTTTTTGCATAGAACCAACAACCTGCAAAACCCAGTTAATATCTCAGTGGCATCTGCTGAATTGTATTAACCATAAAGTACAAAATCATTTCTATTATACTTTAAAAACACTTAAGAGTAGACAATTGTATGGCGGATGATAGCTGCCATGGGCACAATGTGCCACTGGGTGTGGGGAACTTGCCCTAAGGTTTGCCACAGTTTCTGTAATTTCTGCAGTGTTAAGTCTCTTCTACAAGACATCTCCAGCTCACCCCACTCAGTACTGGAGTTGAGAAGAAAAGAAAAAAAATCCCTCCATATGTTCCATCTCCAGATTCTGCTTCCTGTTTTCAGTCCCAATTTCGGTTGAAATGTCCACAATTTTCCCATCATGCAGGTGCAGAGTTTTCCTCAGGGCATGGGGGCTGCTTGATCGCCAGTGGAAATGTCTATGATGTGTCCCCCTTGGAAGACAAGCCTCAATTTGGCTCATTTTTCCTTGCTGAGTGGAGCAGCCCCAGGCAGTGGCCACACCACCTCCTTGTTGATCCCCAGTGGGGCTTTCCCTTTGGCGACGGTGCCGCTGCTCCGCGGATCAGTTACTCCGTCCCATTAGCAGTCCAGCAGCAGGAGGATGGGATTGCGGCTCTGCTCCCCCCAGCAGTGGGGCAGGTCTCCAGCTGGCTTTGTTGGGGAGGGCCGCCCTGCTCACCAGCCGCGGGGGGGGGGGGGGGGGGGATCTCAAGTCACAGATTTGCTGGCCAGAGGGGGCTGTGCTGCTAGGACCCCCCAGACGATCCCTGGGAGGGGGGCTGCCCCATCCCCTGTTCATCCTGGAGGACAGGGCGCTGGATCGGTTTCCCCGGGAAGGGGGAGCGCTGGGCGCCGCTTGGAGGGGGCCGGGGCCGGTTCCGGGGGCCGTCGTTGATCCCCCGGCCCCGCCCGCCTTGGCTCAGGCGCTGGCCCCCACGGCCCGCGGGCCCTCGGCCGCCCGGCGCTCGGCGGCGCGCAGCAAGCTGCGACGCAGCACCGGGTAGAGGCGCTGGCAGCCCTCCAGGCCGAGCCGCACGGCCTGGGCCCAGCTCTCGGGCGGCCCGCCCTGGCCGCTGCCCAGCAGCCCGGCCACCTGGTTGAGGCCGGGCATGAGGGCCACGGTGAGGCGGGCGGCGGCCGCGCGCTCCTCAGCCTCGCTGGGCTGCAGCAGCCAGGCGCCGCCGGGCCCGGGCGCGCGGCACAGGCCGCAGCCCACCACCAGGTCGAACATCTCCACGCCCGCGTCGGCCAGCGCCAGGGCGGCGGCGGAGAGCGCGGCCGCCAGCGCCGAGCCGCCGTCCTGCAGCACGAGCGCCGTCAGCTCCAGCCGCGCGCGCGGGTAGCGCGCCAGGCGCACGGCCGGCGCCAGCGCCTCCTGCAGCGCCAGGCCCAGCTCGCGCTCGCGGGCGGCGGGGGCCGGGCCGGGCCGCGGGCGCGCGCCGCGGACGGCGAAGGGCGCGCGGCGGAACTCGCAGAGCAGCCGGCCGCGGCCCTCGGCCGCCTCGCGCGGCCCGCGCACGGCGCACAGCACCTTGGTGCCGCCGGCCAGCTCCACGTAGGCCGAGCCCTCGGCCTGGCTCAGCAGCCCGGCCCGCGCCAGCAGCGGCCGCAGCGCCGCCGCCTCCCGGCCCGGGGCGTCCGTGCCCGCCTCGCCAGGCGCCGCGTACAGCAGCGGGGCCTGCGACTCCTCCGGGCCCGGCACGCGCCGGTGGTCCAGCGCCATGGCGGCCCGCTGCGCTCCACGGGGCGCGGGTGGGGCGGGGCCGCTGCCGGGGGCGGGCTCAGCGGCGCTGACCGCGGGGAGTTAGCGCGGGGCCGGCCGTTAAGGGGGCGTGGGGCTGAGGTAGCGCGGGGCCGGCCGTCACGGCGGGGAGGGCGGGAGAAGGGGTAGCGTGCGGCCGGCCGTTGCGGCGGGGCGGGGCTGGGCTGGGCTGTGGTAGCGAGGGGCCGGCCGTTATGGCGGGAAGCGGGGTGGTGGCGAGAGGCGGGCGGGAGAAGGGGTAGCGCGAGGCCAGCCGTTATGGCGGGAAGCGGGGTGGTAGCGAGAGGCGGGCGGGAGAAGGGGTAGCGCGAGGCCGGCCCTCATGGCGGGAAGCGGGGTGGTAGCGAGAGGAGGGCGAGAGAAGGTAGCGCGAGGCCGGCCGTCATGGCGGGGAAGGCTGTGGGGGGATTAGCGCGGGGCCGGCGGTGAGGGCGGGGTGCGCGGTTTAGCGAGGGGCGACCCTCCCCTGGGGCCCCTTAGCAGGGACAGCGCAAGCCCTAGGCGCAGGGCTCCCCACGAAGGCAGCCTGGGGCTGACCCCCTTCCTGCAGGGCCCCCCATGGGGAGCGGGCACCAAGCTTCCAGCTACCCCTGCCCTCCCTGAGGTAGGATGTGTGGGGCCCACCCTGACACCAGGCACCCTTGCAGGGGTGGCTGGGGATCAAGGGTTACTGCAGTACCGGTCAAGGATCCTGCAGGCTTTGCCTGGGGGTTTTGCTCCATTGCCTGAGTTCAGGCCCAGGAGCTGCTGTCTAGCTTGGTGGCTGGGCTGAAGGGGACATATGTTCCCGGGGTTACTGTTGCAGTGCACCAGACTGGCCACCTTCTCCCTCTAACCTCCGCACACACATGGGGCAGTATTTCACCAAGAGAATGACAGGGATGCTGGGTATTTTTGTGCCACAATCACTCCTCTGCAATCAAACACCCTACCGAGCCCCTGCTTCCCTCAGGATCATGCCCCCCCGAGGCTGGGCTCCCTCCTGCTGGAGACACAAGACGGTTCCAGATTTTTCCAAGCTGGCACCCCATAACTAAACTGACTCAATTACATCAGTGCTAACCTCTACCCTCCATGCACTACCCCAGCACAAAATGGGGCTTATGCTGGTTTGGGTTAGGTTGCTGTAGGTTGACTCGAGCGCTGAGGCATATTAGTAAAGTATCTGTAGGGCCATACTTGCTCTGGTTTCCTATGCTTCATTCTTCCTTTCCTCATTCCTCTGTTTCTTCTTTATGGAACCCCAGGGTCTGATTCATAAGGGAAGCAGCATAAGGCCATTACAAGATATTACAGGGTGAGGGTTACTAAGGCCATGCTACGGCGAAGCCACCCTTCCCCTGTCCCTGGTACAAGCCTCTTTGTATACACTGCTCCTTTTCCTGTCTCTCCAAGTGGACAGTGAAAAGCAGCTCTTAGGACAAATGAACCAGTGGATTCATTAACTTGTTCTTTTTGCCAGTAGCAGGCACCTACTGTGAAGGGTGGAAACATCTGATTAATATGCTGCTCGCACACTAAGTGCCCTCAGCAAATCAAAATGGCAACACTTAATTTTTCATTAACAATCACAGAATATCAGGATTGGAAGGGACCTCAGGAAGTCATCTAGTCCAACCCCCTGCTCAAAGCAGGACCAATCCCCAATTTTTGCCCCAGATCCCTAAACAGCCCCCTCAAGGATTGAGCTCACAACCCTGGGTTTAGCAGGCCAATGCTCAAACCACTGAGCTATCCTCCTGCTCCTTTTAAGTTCACAGCACTCAGTGCATATGTCATTTTATTAACACTGACCCAACACTGACTTGGCTCACAGTTCTAAGCAGAGAGAGGTTTCCCAGCTAAAGGTAGGGGATATAGCTAGAGCAGCTTAGATTAATACAGCTTCCCACATTATCTACAGCTGGGTAACAGTGGTAAGGGACAAAATAATGTAGCAGCTTGGATCCCAGCTCTAACACCCATTCTAATTACAGCTCATGCTTCCAGTGGTTGTAACAGGAAAGGACGGTTGGTATTCGCAGACTCTTGGCTTTCATGCATTTTAATTTATTTTAGAAGGTTGACAATATTTACTAATATTTAGCACCTTGGACTGTGCTCTGCAGACTTTACATTAGCTAGTTAATCCTCACAACGACCCTGGAAAGTAGGTCAGTATTATCAGCTCAATTTTAAACAAGGACCAGATACAGAGGGGTGAAAGTGAAGTGACTTAACCAAGGCTACAGCAGGAGACCTTAGAGCTGGATTAGGACACGAGTTGCTGGCTCTCTATCCCTTGTTTTGATCACTACAGCATGATTCTGCTTTTAGTCTGCTAATGCCTCAAGCAGATGGATTCAGAAGGAATGATGTGCAGTATCTGTCTCCACAGACCCCATTAAACTGTAACCTATCAGCCAGGCTGATGAGAATGAGGAGGGAGTTGACAGCATTCCCTTATGTGCCACAAGCCAGTGTAGGGGCATTAGGTCAATTCTTCAACTCGCCCAGGTGGAGCTTGGCAAAGTCTGTGGCCAGTTTCAGAGCCTCCTCTAAGCAGCCAACATTCTTGCCTGTAGCCTGGGCAGAGACATCTTTCCCACCACCTTTGCCATCCATCAGCCCCGACACCTCCTGCACCCACTGGTTGGCCTTCAGGCCCTTGTTGGCAACCTCCTGGAAAAGCAAAAGAGTTCAGATGATTATAAAGACAGCAAGGTTTGGAGTCAATTCTAGTGACTGCTGGGGGAAGGCAGGATTTCCAGGCTCTTTGCTGTAACTGACAGTGCCGGGGGTTGAAGGAACTGTCTTTTCCAGGTAGGCGGGCAAGAGCCCCCATCTTTGTTTACATCAGTGGCTCAGACTACTGTACCCCTTTCAGGAGTCTGATTTGTTTTGCATACCCCAAGTTTCACCTCACTTAAAAACCTACTTGCTTCTAAATTCAGACAAAAATACAAAAGCATCACAGCACAGTAGTACTGAAAAATTGCTTATATGGTCAAAATGAGAAAGTAATTATAAAATAAATCAATTGGAATATAAATATTAAGAACATAAGAACGGCCACACTGGGTCAGACCAATAGTCCATTTAGCCCAGTATCCTGTCTTCCGACAGTGGCCAATGCCAGGTGCCCCAGAGGGAATGAACAGAACAGGTAATCATCAAGTGATCCTTTCCCTGCCGCTCATTCCCAACTTCTGGCAAAACAGAGGCTAGGGCCACCATCCCTGCCCATCCTGGCTAATAGCCATTGATGGACCTGTCCTCCATGACCTTATCTAGGTCTTTTTTGAACCCTGTTATAGTCTTGGCCTTCACGACGTCCTCTAGCAAAGAGTTCCATAGGTTGACTGTGCATTGTGTGAAGAAATACTTCCTTGTACTTACATTTCAGTGTATAGTATATAGAGCAGTATAAACAAGTCATTGTCCGTATGAAAGAAGTAGTTACCTTGTGCAGTAACGATGGTTCTTCGAGATGTGTCCCCCTGTAGGTACTCCACTTTAGGTGTCGGTGCATCCTTGAACTGCAGATCGGAGATTTTAGGTAGCAGTGCTCGGTCGGGTCACCCATGCGCAGTAGTAGTCTCTCTGTGCTGTTGGCGCCCCATGTAGTTTGCGCATGACCCAACCCTTTCAGTTCCTTCTTTACTGAGGAGCTCGAGGTACAAACTCCAAAGTAGAGGGGAGAAGGGCAGGTAGTGGAGCACCCACAGGGGAACACATCTCGAAGAACCATCGTTATTGCACAACTTGTGTAACTACTTCTTCAAGTAGTGTCCCTGTAGGTGCTCCACTTTAGGTGTCTGTAAAGCAGTGCCCTATTGTGGACAATAAGGGCTTGGGAGTTGTATGTTGTAGCAGAGAGCACAGTAAGGCCTAGTATAGCGTCCGACATAGTGCACTGGGTGATGGCATAGTATTTTGCAAAGGTGTGCTCTATGCCCATGCGGCAGCCCTATGTGTATCTGTTAGAGGGACACTGTTCAGGAAAGTTATGGAGTAGCCATGGCACAGGTAGAATGGGATTGGATGCCTGGTGGAGTTTCCTTGTTGTGCAACGGGTAGCAAAGTTGGATACAGGTAGAGATCCATTTAGATAGTCTCTGGGTCGATATTACCCAGCCCTCGGAGCATTCTGTTATGGAGATAAACAGTCTTGGGGATTTGCGGAAGGGTTTGGTTCTGTCTAAATAGAATGCTATGGCTCATCTGACATCTAGTGTATGTAGGGCGGCCTCTTATGTATCCAAGTGTAGTTTAGGGTAAAATGTAGGTAGGTGTATGGTTTGATTTACATGAAAGGATGTTTCTACGTTCGATAAAAATTTTGGGTGTGGTCATAACATGATTTTGTCTTTAGTGAACACAGTGTAAGGAGGTTCGGCCATAAGTGTCCCGATTTCACTGACTCATCTGGCTGATGTGATCGCTACCAAAAACGCAACTTTCATAGACATACGAAGGAGTGAACAGGTCACCAGTGGTTCAAAAAGTGCTCTTGTAAGGCATTTGGTACATGATTCAAGTCCCCTGGTGGTGCCGGTTGTTGGACTTCTGGGTGCATATTCTGTATACCAACAAGGAAGCGTCTAGTAGTTGGGTGAGTGAAGATGGACATTCCCTCCACCTTATGGTGAAAGGCTGTAAAGGCCGCTAGGTGTACTTTGACTGAGCTTATGGCTAAATCCAATTCTTTTTAGTTCTAACATGTAATCTAATATGATCAGTAGAGGCGCCGTGACTGCAGTTAGTTTTTGTTGGCACCATAGTGAGAATCTCTTCCATTTCTAGAGGTAGATATGTCGAGTGCTAAATCTCCTGCTATTTAACAACAGCTGTTTCACTCTTTCTGAACAGTCCAATTAGCTATGTTGGAACCACGTAGGAGCCATGCTTTGAGGTGGAGTTTCGCTGGATTCGGATGGAGAGTCCAGCCTCCATTCTGTGAGAGGAGATCCATCCACAATGGAAGACGTCATGGAGCACACACTGTTAGGCACGACAGGTAAGGGAACCAAGTCTGTCTGGGCCAAGTGGGAACAATCAGAATGTGTGCGCTCTGTCAGCCCGTATCTTGTGAATAACTCATGGGATTAGAGGTATCGGCGGGATTGCATACAGGAGTGATGTGTTCCACGATATGAGAAAAGTGTTCCCTAGTGACTTGGGTGCTAGTCCCACTCTGAAGCAGAAGAGTTGGCATTTGTGCTTTGCTACTGATGCAAACAGGTCTATGGATGGATAGCCCCATTTTTTGAAATATCGGTTTGAGGACAGTTGTGTATTTACCATTTGTGTTCCTCAGAGAAATGTCTGCTTAACCTATCTGCTGTTGTGTTGACACCCCGGAAGGTAAGATGCCACAATGGTTATGTTGTGGCAAATGCACTAGTTCCACAATTTCAGGGCTTCTGTGCAGAGAGAATGGGAGCAAGCTCCTCTTTGTCGATTGATATAGAACATGCATGCTATGTTGTCAGTTAGTAGGCGGATTGATTTGTTCTGTATAATCAGGACGTGTTGGCACGCACTGTATACCTCTTGGAGCTCCAGAAGATTGATGTGGAGCTGAGTTTCCATCGCTGATCACTTGCCTTGTATGGTGTGTTGGTCTAAGTAAGCGCCACATCCTATCAGGGGACGTCGGTCGTGCTTATTAGTGATGGAGGGTCCTGTTGGAAAGGGATCCCTGTGCAGACATTTTCTGGTTTCGTCCACCAGTGTACTGATGCAATAACCTTTGAGGGTAGTGTCACTTTCTTGTTTAGAGTGTTTGCTGGGCTTGTACACAGTGCTCAGCCAATCCTAAAGGCAGCACATATATAGTCTCGCATGGTGCATAATGAACGTCGTGGCCGCCATATGACCTAATAGTTGTAGGCAAGTCCTTGCAAATTTTTGTGGGCTGCTGGTGACTGTCAATATGAGATTAATTATATTTATGAACCTGTGGTGGGGCAGCATTGCTCTGGCCTGTGTGGAATCGCGGTACGCCCCGATGAATTCCAGTTGTTGTGTCGGGTTCAGAGTAGATTTCTGTATATCGATCTACAACCTTAGTGTGCGAAACAGTTCGATGGTGGTCTGTACTATGTGCGTCGCTTCTTCCCGAGTCGTACCTTTCAGCAAGCAATCGTCTAGGTACAGGAAGATCATCACTCCTCTCTTTTGTAAGTGGGCCATCAATACCGCAAGGGTTTTTGAAAAAACTTGAGGGGCAGTAGAAAGGGTACCAAAGGGTAGTACTCGGTATTGGTAGTGGTTGGACTCTACAGTGAATCTTAAGAATAATCTGTGAGCCAGGTGTATGGTAATATGGAAATAGGCATCTTGGAGGTAGAGGGCTGAAAACCAGTCCCCCCGTCTAGTGTGGGGATAATTGTGGCCAGTGTGACCATCTTGAATCTGTGGTTGCGCACAAATTTGTTGAACTTCTGAAGGTCTAAGATGGGTCTCCATCCGCCAATTTTCTTTTTGGTGAAAAAATAATGGGAGTAAAAACCCCTCCCTTTGTATTGATTTAGAACTTGCTCCACGGCACCCAATTGTAGGAGATGGTTCACTTCCTGTTGTAAGAAGTCCTTGTGAGAAGGGTCCCTGAAGATGGCATAACCCAGTCTTATGATCTCCAGTACCCACTGGTTCATTGTTATTGCTGCCCAAGCATAGTAAAATGGGCGCAGCCTGTGGCCAAAAATTGGGGTAGGAGCAGTGCAGTACTGTGGGGAATCATACAATATCAGGGTTGGAAGAGACCTCAGGAGATCATCTAGTCCAATCCCCTGCTCAAAGCAGGACCAAACCCCAATTTCTGCCCCAGATCCCTAAATGGCCCCCTCAAGGATTGAACTCACAACCCTGGGTTTAGCAGGCCAATGGTCAAACCACTGAGCTATCCCTCCCCCCAACCAAGGCTTCAAAACTGTGGCTTGGTTGCAGATGGTTGAGAAGACGAGGACTGGCTTTGTGCAGCCTTACATCTTTGTGGACATTTGTTTCTGTTGTGATCGAATTGCCGTTGTTGTGGGCGTTGGAAAGCTGTGTGTCTACTTTTCTGGTATGGTGTATACAAGCGTTGCTTATTAGGCAGAGTGTATATGCCTAATGTGCACAGGGTGTCCTGAGAACCTTTCATCGTATGTAAAACCTCATCCATTTTGGTGCAGAAGAGAAGAGCTTTTCCTGGTCAAACAGAAGGTCCTCCACCTTCAATTGAAGCTCTTTTGGGATCCCTGATGGCTGTAACTAAGATGCTTTATGTATTACAACAGCTGTGGTCGCTGTTCTTTAAGCAGTGTCTGCTACATCCATTGAGGCTTATAGACTTGTATAGGCAATTATCTGTCCCTTGTTCATGATGGCAGTGAACAGGGGACGTTTGTCCTCTGGAAGGGCTTCTAGAAAGTCTTGCAGCTTGCTATAGTTATCAAAGTTATATTTTGCCAGGAGGGCTGAGTAATTGGCAACCCTGAATTGGAGTGTGGCTGACGAGTACACTTGACGATGGAAAAGGTCTAATATTTTGTGCTCCTTATCCTGAGGGGGGTGGAGCGGAATTGGGGTTGTTTGCTGCGATGGTTGGCAGCTTCAACCACCAGGGAGTTGGGTTGTGGGTGGGAGAAAAGAAAGTCCATCCCTTTCGCTGGTACAAAGTACTTTGTCAGCCCTTTTACTGGTTGCAGTACAGTTTTACTTGTACAGTTGCAGGGGTCTGCCATATATATGTCTGCAATATTTGTAGCAGCTTGTGCTGGTTCTCTTGCACCTCCTCAAGCAGAATGTCCTGGCTGGCTACTACTCTTTTGAAGAGTTCCTGAAACTGTTTCAGGTCATCTGTTGTAGCTGGAGGCAGTAGTATGATGGCCGCATCAGGTGTGGAAGATGAGTTAGGAGCTGGTGAAATGCCTTTCTGTTCCTGTTCTGAAATTTCTTCCTCTTCTTCTGCCACCCCTTTGCGAGCCTCCGATGTTTCCCTACTTGGGGAAGGTGGAGGAGAATTAATTTCCCGTCAGGCTGGGGTAGAGGATCTGTATGTGGGCTCTATATGCCGCCCAGGAGTCCTAGGGAGGCCACTGCATAGCGAAAGGTGGCAGTGGGCAGAGCCAGGGTTGCCCATACCGTTGTTGCATCTCATGAAATTGGCATGGATTGGTTCTGGCAGCTTCCCATGGAGGTCTCCTCTCTGTAGGCGAAGAATGCTAGGAGGAGAACTGGCTACCCTGTGCATCCTCCCTCTTCATCACTATGGAGAGACTGTGAGGCACATTGGCCCGGTGATTGCTCGGTGCTGAGCAGTGGTGACTGCAGTACCGATGAGACCACTGTGTCTTTCTGATGCAGAAACTGTGGTGGTGCAGATGTGGCTGGTGCCGCGCTATTATTGCGGTCCACCTTTGTCGAGATGATCAGTGCCATTCTCAGTCTGTCTGCCGGTGCCAACAAATGAGTCGGTGCAGATGGTGGCAGCATTGCCAGAGGAACTGGTGTCAGTGCCGAGTTCCACACTGGAGTGGTCAATGCCGTGAAGGAGGCATGCGCATCTCAACTCCATGTTAGTGTAGTGGGGCTTGGCAGAGGGACCGTCCACAAGGGGATGATGCTTCGGAGCCTCAAAGGTTCTCACTGTAGATGAGCTCGGCATCAAGGATATCAACCTCACCGGGGACCTCTTCTTTTTCTGAGTGTTCCTTTTTTTTTTTTTTTGGGGGGGGGGGGGGTCATGACTCACTTCCTAGATGGTTTGGAAGACTGAGCACTCCCGTTATTAGAGGGTTTGCTCTTAGAGTCTCTGCCGATGTGGATTTGGTTTCCTGAGGAGGCTGAAGAGATTTTTTCATCAAAATCATCTTGAGGCGGAGATCTCGGTCACGCCTTGCCCCAGCCTTCCGGTTGCTACAATGTGCACATTTCTGGGGGACATGGGTCTCCCTCAAACAACAGACACCCTGTGCGTGGGCGTTGGAGATAGGCATTGCCTCATGGCAAGATTCACATTTTTAAAATCCAGGCAAGCCGGGCATCATGTCCGCTAAAGTTTCCCAATTGGAAAACGAGTGAAAATTCTCTCTCTCTATTTATATATATACACATACACACAAAAAGAAACAGAAAAATTTTGAATAACTGACTAGTTAAGAGTCTATGTACTAACTAGCTAAGAACTATACAACTACAATCTAAAACAAATTTATTTCTAGAAAGAGAAAAATGAAGAGGCAGCAGTGCCACTGAGCTCTGTCTGCAGCTGAGAACGTAGAGAAGGAACTGAAAGGGTTGGGTCGTGTGCGCGCTACATGAGGTGCCAACGTCACCACGAGACTACTGCGCATGCACGACCCAACCGAGCACTGTTACCTAAAATCTCTGATCTGCGGCACAAGGACTCACTGACACCCACAGGGACACAACTTGAAGAAGAATTTTAGTTTGTACTGACTTCACAAGTGCTTTTTATGTTGCCTGTCGTAAAACTAAGCAAATCTCTAGATGAGTTGCTGTATCCCTGAAAAACCTCTGCGTACCCCTGGTTGAGAACTACTGGTTTACATTAAGCGCATCCTGGAGAGAGGAAAGAGGGGCTGGGGGACGAGAAGCCTAGTACTTCACATGGTCTATAAATACAGCATCCAGGGTGAAAGGGCCCACCCCAGTATATCAGTGAGATGGGAAAGAGAGAGCCAACTGAACATGGGGGAAGGTGCAGAAGGGGGGGAAAATGAGCATCATGGAAAACAGGGAAAAGAGAGGTGAGTGGAATTCATCTAATGAATGGCCATGAGCCTGATCCAGAGATTTCAGTCTGAAGGCTTGTCTACACAGTGTGTTTCAGGAACAGCTTTCAAAGTAGGTTACACTACACTAGCAACAAGGTACTCTTATTCCAGATGAATGTGGCATTATGCCAGAATAGCTGTTTCTGAATAACCCCCGTTGTATAGCCCTGAAACTACCCAGGAGGTTTGTCCTTAAATTGGACTGAATTACTGAAGTTATTCTTCAGTATGGCATCCCTTTCGCACCTTGTGCCTGACCCAGTTCCCTCTCAAGCAGATCTTGGGACCACTGGCACACAATTAAAGTGCCAAGCAAAGCAGCCGACACACACGTTCCTTACTGGAGCAGGGAGCTCTCACTCATGGAATCTTCACTGCATATAGTTCGCACCTGCCACTCTGCAATGCCCAAGCCTGGCTCCAGCATCTACAGCTCGTGTCACCTCAGGAAGCTCAGACTCTTGGTTTGCTCTTTCTAGCAGGACAAAGCCCTGCACTTGCACCAGTAACAGAACAAAAAACTGGAATATGCCATTGGATGCCAGTGCAAGGCTGAAGGGGCGCAGTCAGAGCAAGAGGACAGGAATGAGAGGAAACACCAGGTAATACTCCTTCAGAGCCTCTTTCCTCAGTAGCAGCTGCCCATTTTATAGGATCCTAATTCAAGGGCAGTGTCTGTTCCCATTTTTTGATCTCTTGTCTTACAACAGTGGTCCCCAAAAACTTTTCAGGGTTGCCCCACCCACCCAGGGGGAAAGGGGCCAAAGCTGTGGTCACAGCTGGGGGTGTGGCGGGGTTGGGTGGCACTGCCTCCCCACTCCCCAAGGGGGCTAGCCCGGGCCCCGCCAAACCTTCCTCTGTGCCCTCCCAGTGGGGTGCACCCCACAGTTTGGGGACCACTGTCTTACATGGTGCAGTCCCCATTACAGACACTCCCTGTGCATGAGGGGTGCAGAAATCCTGTAGTGGCCCCCAGCTGGTGGTGAGTGCTCTAACACTCCATTTGAATGGCTGCAGGGTGGGCACATGGATGGGCACACACACACGGTACTACCTGAGGTACTTGGCATAAGCAGGTAATCTTTCCAGCTTCATTATCCACTGAGAAGAGCATGGCTGCAGTCTGAGGGGAATAAGCCTTGAATAGCTTCAGAGATTCATTCAGGGCCTGTGGAGTGACACATACATATACAGAGAAATGGCAAGAGCCAGTCCATCCCAGCATACCTTCCACCTGGCCTAGGAACACACTGCACATTACAAGCTCCCACACAGGTTATTCTGCAGTCCCAGCCAGGACGGTCCCCCGTGGCCCTGAAGATAACTTGACACAAGCCATTGCCAGGCCGAGATCCTGGATCAAGACCTTCCTCATGCATTTTGCCTTGAAGCAGCGAGGAGCACCTTTGCAGCACTCAGATTCCCAGGAGTGCAGCGTAGGCTGCATGGATCCTCTAGAGTTGGAGTACTGTGCTTCTGAAGCCCACACAGACTCTACCCCCGAGCTGCGCCAGCTCCCCAGTCCATACCGAACTCTCAGCCTCATTCAGTTCCCTGTCTTTGGTCACTTGAGGCCTCATAAATCTGCAGCTCTTCAGCCACAAAACCAGTGAAACCATGGTTTGCAAGTGGGTATAAGCGAGGAGAGGGGAGAGCTGCTCAGAACAAAGTGAGGAAATGACCACCTTCTTAGCATGCATACAGCTTGGGGTGGGTGATGGGGAACCTGCACAGGGAGACTGAGACCCTCTGTTGTGGCCTGCAAGACCTGAAAAGTGATAAAAAGTGATACCTAGAGTACTCAAGGAGCTGACTGAGGAGATGTCTGAGCCATTACTGGTTATCTTTGAAAAGTCATGGAAGATGGGATAGATTCCAGAGGACTGAAAAGGGCAAATATAGCGCCACACTAAAAAATGGTGACTAAGGAAAACCCGGGGAATTACAGACCAATCAGCTTAACTTCAGTACTCGGAAAGATAATGGAACAAATAACTAAGCAATCATTTTATAAACACCGAGCAGATAATAAGGTGGTAAGTAACAGCATGGATTTGTCAAGAACAAAATCGTGTCAAACCAAGCTAACAGCTTTCTTTGACATGGTAACAGGCCTTGTGAATAGAGGGAAGCGTAAATGTGGTATATCTAAGTAAGGCTTTTGATACTGTCTCACAAACTAGGGAAATATAACCTGGATGGAGCTACTATAAAGGTGGGTGAATAACTGGTTGGAAAACCATTCCCAGAGAATAGTTGTCGGTGGTTCAAGTCAAGCTGGAAGGGCATACCAAATGCGGTTCCACAGGGATCAGTTCTTGGTCCAGTTCTGTTCAATATCTTCATCAATGATTTAGATAATGGCAGAAAGAGCACACTTATAAAATTTGTGGATGATACCAAGCTGGGAGGGGTTGTAAGTGCTTTGGAGGATAGGATTAAAATTCAAAATGATCTGCATAAACTGGAGAAATGGCCTGAAATAAACTGGATGAAATTCAAGGACAAATGCAAAGTACTCTACTTAGGAAGGAACAATCAGTTGCACACGTACAAAATGGGAAATGACTGCCTAGGAAGAAGTACTGCGGAAAGGGATCTGGAGGTCATAGTGGACCACAAGCTAAATATGAGCTAACAGTGTAACACTGTTGGAAAAAAAGCAAACATTCTGGGATATATCAGCAGGGGTGTTGTAAGCAAAACACAAGAAGTAATTCTTCTGCTCTACTCTGTGTTGATTAGGCCTCAGCTGGAGTACTGTGTCCAGTTCTGGGCACCACATTTCAGGAAAGATGTGGTCAAACTGGAGAAAGTCCAGAGAATAGCGACAAAAATGATTAAAGGTCTAGAAACTAGCTATGAGGGAAGATTGAAAAAATTGAGTTTGTTTAGTCTGAGAAAAGAAGAAAGAGGGGACAGAGACTTGGTAGTATAACTCACATGACTGGAGTACTGTCATGGATGGATATAAACTGTTCAGGAAGGACAGGCAGGGCAGAAAAGGTGGGGGAGTTGCACTGTATGTAAGAGAGCAGTATGACTGCTCAGAGCTCCGGTATGAAACTGCAGAAAAACCTGAGAGTCTCTGGATTAAGTTTAGAAGTGTGAGCAACAAGGGTGATGTCGTGGTGGGAGTCTGCTACAGACCACCGGACCAGGGGGATGAGGTGGACAGGGCTTTCTTCCGGCAACTAACGGAAGTTACTAGATCGCAGGCCCTGGTTCTCATGGGAGACTTCAATCACCAATATCTGCTGGGAGAGCAATACAGCAGTGCACAGACAATCCAGGACGTTTTTGGAAAGTGTAGGGGACAATTTCCTGGTGCAAGTGCTGGAGGAACCAAAGAGGGGCAGAGCTCTTCTTGACCTGCTGCTCACAAACAGGGAAGAATTAGTAGGGGAAGCAAAAGTGGATGGGAACCTGGGAGGCAGTGACCATGAGATGGTCGAGTTCAGGATCCTGACAAAAGGAAGAAAGGAGAGCAGCAGAATACGGACCCTGGACTTCAGAAAAGCAGACTTTGACAATCTCAGGGAACTGATGGGCAGGATCCTCTGGGAGAATAACATGAGGGGGAAAGGAGTCCAGGAGAGCTGGCTGTATTTTAAAGAATCCTTATTGAGGTTACAGAGACAAACCGTCCCGATGTGTAGAAAGAACAGTAAATATGGCAGGCGACCAGCTTGGCTTAACAGTGAAATCCTTGCTGATCTTAAACACAAAAAAGAAGCTTACAAGAAGTGGAAGATTGCACAGATGACCAGGGAAGAGTATAAAAATATTGCTCAGGCATGCAGGAGTGAAATCAGGAAGGCCAAATCACACTTGGAGTTGCAGCTAGCAAGAGATGTTAAGAGTAACCAGAAGGATTTCTTCAGGTATGTTAGCAACAAGAAGAAAGTCAAGGAAAGTGTGGGCCCCTTACTGAATGAGAGAGGCAACCTAGTGACAGAGGATGTGGAAAAAGCTAATGTACTCAATGCTTTTTTTGCCTCTGTCTTCACGAACAAGGTCAGCTCCTAGACTGCTGCACTGGGCAGCACAGCATGGGAAGGAGGTGACCAGCCCTCTGTGGAGAAGGAAGTGGTTCAGGACTATTTAGAAAAGCTGGATGAGCACAAGTCCATGGGGCCGGATGTGCTGCATCCGAGAGTGCTAAATGAGTTGACAGATGTGATTGCAGAGTTATTGGCCATTATCTTTGAAAACTCATGACGATCGGGGGAGGTTCCGGATGACTGAAAGAAGGCTAATGTAGTGCCCATCTTTAAAAAAGGGAAGGAGGATCCTGGGAACTACAGGCCAGTCAGCCTCACCTCAGTCCCTGGAAAAATCATGGAGCAGGTCCTCAAGGAATCAATTCTGAAGCACTTAGAGGAGAGGAAAGTGATCAGGAACAGTCAACATGGATTCATGCCTGACTAATCTAATTGCCTTCTATGACAAGATAACTGGCTCATGAGGGGGGAACAGTGGACGTGTTGTTCCTTGACTTTAGCAAAGCTTTCGACACCGTCTCCCACAGTATTCTTGCCAGCAAGTTAAAGAAGTATGGGCTGGATGAATGGCCTATAAGGTGGATAGAAAGCGGCTAGATTGTCGGGCTCAACGGGTAATGATCAATGGCTCCATGTCTAGTTGGCAGCCGGTGTCAAGTGGAGTGCCCCAGGGGTCGGTCCTTGGGCCGGTTTTGTTCAATATCTTCATTAATGATCTGGAGGATGGTGTGGATTGCACCCTGAGCAAGTTTGCAGATGACACTAAACTGGGAGGAGAGGTAGCTACGCTGGAGGGTAGGGATAGGATACAGAGGGACCTAGACAAATTAGAGGATTGGGCCAAAAGAAATCTGATGAGGTTCAACAAGGACAAGTGCAGAGTCCTGCACTTAGGATGGAAGAATCCAATGCACCACTACAGACTAGGGACCGAATGGCTTCACAGCAGTTCTGCAGAAAAGGACCTAGGGATTACAGTGGACGAGAAGCAGGATAGGAGTTAACAGTGTGCCACTGTTGCCACGAAGGCCAATGGCATTTTGGGCTGTATAAGTAGGGGCATTGCCAGCAGATCAAGGGATGTGATCGTTCCCCTCTATTCGACACTGGTGAGGCCTCATCTGAAGTATTGTGTCCAGTTTTGGGCCCCACACTACAGGAAAGATGTGGAAAAATTGGAAAACATCCAGCGGAGGGCAACAAAAATGATTAGGGGACTGGAACACATGTCTTATGAGGAGAGGCTGAGGAAACTGGGCTTGTTTAGTCTGCGGAAGAGAAGAATGGGGGTGGAGGGGTTTGTGAGCTGCTTTCAGCTACCTGAAAGGGGGTTCCAAAGAGGGTGGATCTAGACTGTTCTCAGTGGTAGCAGATGACAGAACAAGGAGTAATGGTCTCAAGTTGCAGTGGGGCAGGTTTAGGTTGGATATTAGGAAAACCTTTTTCACTGGGAGGGTGGTGAAGCACTGGAAAGCGTTACCTAGGGAGGTGGTGGAATCTCCTTCCTTTGAAGTTTTTAAGATCAGGCTTGACAAAGCCCTGGCTGGGATGATTTAGTTGGGGATTGGTCCTGCTTTGAGCAGGGGGTTGGACTAGATGACCTGAGGTCCCTTCCAACCCTGATATTTTATGTACTTGAAAACTGTTATCATAGAATCATAGAAGGTTGTTACAAAGAATAGGGAGAAAAATTGTTCTCCTTAACCTCTGAGGATAGGACAAGGAACAACGAGCTTCAATTGCAGCAAGGGTGGTTTAGGTTGGACATTAGTAAAAAACTTCCTGTCAAGGTGGCTAAGCACTGAAATAAATTGCCTAGGGAGGTTGTGGAATCTCCATCATTGGAGATTTTTAAGAGCAGGTTAGAGAAATACCTGTCAGGAAAGGTCTAGATAATACTTAGTCCTGCCATGAGAGCAGGTAACTGGACTAGATGACCTCTCGAGGTCCCTTCCATTCCTATGATTCTATTAGTCAGCAGAAGTGGGCTGCATGGAGGGTGGGAGCAGAGAGGCTGCATGGACTGGCAAGAAATAAGTCCCTGAGCACCAGGCACCAAGTCTTTCCAAAGGAGATGGAGCTCCCTCACTCAGAGAAAGATCTGGTGTACTTACAGAACTCCCAGAACAGGCTGTGTGTGTGGATAAGCTGATGCACACGACTCCAACTGTACTGTTAGATGCTGCCAGCCCAGGAGGCACTGTCAGGATGTGATGGCTGTAATCCCACTGTGTGCGCCATCCCCCAGCGGGCACCGCCAGCATATTACTACACAAGGGACATGCCACCAGCACAATGGAGAAAGGCTCCTGGACTCTGGTGATGGAACACAGCAAGGGAGATGCAACATCTGTTTAGATCGCAGTAATGGCCCCAAAAAAGAATTCTAGATCCAGAACAATGTTCTCCTTCTGCACAGAAGCCAACAGGCCTGCAGATACTGTGGAGACAAGGGCTGTGTAAGTGGGTGTCTGGAATTGTGACAGATAGGGCAATTTCCAGCAATATCTTTGAAAGCCTTATTATATTAACTCGATGTATTATTGTGGACCAGATTGTATGGCTCTCTAGATCGGTGGGGAGGCCTGGGAGCTCCAAGAACTATATTGAAAATGTACCAAACAATGGACTCTGGGGACAAGAAGTCTTCAGTAGATTTCCTGCAGACTCCCAATGCGAGGTTATTACAATTTCCTCCATCTCCAGTTATGCAAAATCCCAGCCTTTGGAAGCCAGGATCTAAGGCATGGGTCATTGTCTAAGGCAGGGTCACCTGCTGATCACCCAGAGACTGGAGATCAGCCATTTCTTTATATAGCTCAGGCCTCTGAACTGCCAGCCTGGGTCTGGTTTGAGTCAGAGACAGTTATGAACTTGTCACTACAGGGAAAACCCATTTGTGGGTTCTGAAGGACTAACACCTACCAGAGCCTGAGGCTGGAGTTGGGGTGACCTCTGATGAGCTTTTTAGCATGCCTGTGGGTTCTTTTAAAAAAAAAAAAAAAAAAAAAAAGATTTCTCTGTAATGCTCTCTTAAAAATAAAGGCACTTGCTCAGAAAGGGCTGCCTGATAACTTATAACTGCAGGCAATGCACTGGGCATATCCTCTGCAGAGAAGGCAAAGTGCATACACTGGCCTTGTAGGCAGTCTGGTTTGCTGGAGATATCACAGTGCAGGCAGGGAGGAGAGCAGCCTTAAAGGTCCCCTCGTCAGGAGGGAGTACAATGCAGGTCTCTGCTCAGGAGAGGTGAGGGCTGGGAGATGGAAGTCTAGAGTGAGTGGCCTCCAGGGACCAGAAGGGGGGAAAAGAGGTGCAGTTGCCCTGAAACTGACAGGAGGGATGGCTAGAACGAGATCAGCTGGGAGGCTGTCCATGGAGAAGTTTAATAGGGGCATTCAAAGTGGATGGCTGCAGCCTCATTTACCATGACTGTCCATTTACAACTGGTGCTTGGCAGTGGTAGAGCTCAACCAGCACAGCCAAACAAGCACTGCAAAGACGAAAGAATGGATTCAACTCGTGGCTACTGGAGGTGGAGGGGGATGGGAAACAAGCTTGTCCCTGCTTGTAACAAAACCAGCTGGACAGGCTACAGAATCCAAGAAATCAGAGCTGGAGAATGACACACCACTCTTCCCAAGGCAGGGACTAGGTGGAGCCTAGGACAAGCGCAAGGGGCCAGCACAGGACACACTGCACTCACCTGGCTAGCTTTCAGCGTCCCATGTGACAGAGCTTCCGCCTCTTCTCTGCAAATCTTCCTGGTCAGAATGTTTCTAGCCTGTATTTCCCTCTTATTCTAGCTACCTCCTTGGGCTACCCTTACTTGGGTCACTTAGGAAAGTCATTGAGAGATTTTTGAAGGGATCCCCATCCTCAGCCAGTGTCTGGAAGCTGGGATGTGGAAGGAGAGGAGAGCTAGGACGACAAATAACAGAGATCCTCACTGTTCTGTTTATGTTTAGGGTGGGCTTAGTTAAATCAGAAGGAGGGGTGCAGAGACCCAGCACATGAGCAGCAGCACACACCACTCCCCACCCTAGTCTGTGCCCCCGGATGGAGGCTCTCAAACAGGCTGTGTAATGAGTACACTGTGGAACTGTGTCTGCCCAGAGCAGAGATTCAGAGGCTAGGTTCCAAGCTCCCCAGCCATGTGTATGGAGGGGGCCTGGACAGGCTGTTCTGCCTTGGTAGCTGGATTACCTTTGCTGAAGCTCCACTCTCCAATTCCAGGACCACCAGTGGCTGGTTAGGATGACTGTCAATGAGCTGCTTGGTCTTCTCCAGTACCTGCGAGAACAAGCAGACAGTCAGACTGTAAATTGGTGCGTGTCGCCGGGACACGGGAGGTCCATTAGTGTAAGGGAAAGATTTCAAACCTCTGCCAACTGGAACTCCCCATCTCCCCTTCCTTGATCATTCTGCCCCAGTCCTGCACGGACCCAAACACTGGGCCAGCCAGGACAGCAATATAACCCTTGAGTGTGTACAGCGGAAGATCTGTGTATGTGACCCAAGAGAAGATTGTGCTGTACAGCCTCCCAAATACAGTCATCAGTTACCACATGGAGTCAGAAGCAATAAGTACCAGTCCCTTCAGCTGCAACCCATAAATATCCCACATCAGGCCCTGGGCTGGCCCTGAAGCATTTTCCAGGCGCTAACATGGCTCACCCACCTTTCTGGCCAGCAGAAGGGGCGGCTGAGTTTCAGAGGGGCAGACCATTTGTCCAACAGCACCCTTGGTGGTCAGCTGAAAACATTTATTACTGCTACAGAGGACTGTCCAACCTCACTCCCCCCAGGTAGCTGCGGAGGTGGGGGAAAGAAAGAGGAGATTGCGAAGGGGAAAACAGAGACCATGACTAGAAAAGGTGGGTGTCAGCTAGACCGCTGCATTTAGGCAGCACAGGCCCCTTCCTCAGGGAGCATATATTTATTTGGGTTGGGAGCAGGAAGCAGAGCCCACACGCATGTCCACAGGACCCCCCATCCCACCAGTGTTATCCAGCTGGGCTAGTGGCTCACTCGTTTCTGGATGTCTGTTTTGCTTGTGCGGTCTAGGTCATCCATAACTTTCTTCAGTGCTCTAAGCGCCTCTCTCAGCTCATCCTTCCGCCACTGTGGGATAACTGCGGTAGCCAGTGTCTGGAAGCAGAAGAGGGGGGTTCAGGCTCTAGGCCTACCATAACAGGAGGCTGAGGTTTCTGTGCTCCCCACCCTAATGAACTGATGAAAAAGCCACTCAAGCAGAGCACCCAGCACGAAACTTCCTTCCCAGCGTCACACATGAGACAGAGAACAAGGTGGCAGTTGCTCAATCTGCACTGCACGGTCCACCTAGAATACTTCTGTGGCCTCCATCACCATAGTGTCCGAGTGCCTCCCAACCTCTAACGGATTTAGCCCCTCAACACCCAGGTGAGGCAGGACAGGGCTATTACTGCTATTGGAATAATGGGGACTGAGGCACAGAGAGATCCAGGGACTTGCCCAAGGCCACACGAGACCTTGGCAGAGCAGGGAATTGAACCCAGGTTCCCCAATCAGCACTTTAGGCACTGGACACAGGTCCCATGCGCCCTTGGTTCTACGACAGCTAAGTGACTTGCTTTTTTTTAAGAACCCAGGCTAAGGCATCTCACTCTTCTCTGCTCCTGCCAGTCTGATGCAATGCTCCCAGAGTGGCTGGGGTGCCCACCCTACCTCACTGAGGTCTGCAATCTCCTTCTGCACATCCTTGTTGGGAGCGGTCTGGACCTTCACTTTGGCATCCAACGCAGAGAGTGATTTCATGAGGCTGTCTGCATTTCGTAGTGCCTGAGAGAGCAGAATTCAGGTCTTAGCTTCATATGAGGGCTACCGAGCGCTGGGCTGTCCAACACCATGTGACAAAGGACAGAAATACTACAACCCACGAGAGATGTTCCCACAGGGAGCTACAATAAAGATATCTCAGCAGCAGAGTTCAAGGCAGTGCTTGTCTATTAGCCAATCTCATGCCCAGAACCTGCCACTCCCCTCCTAGTACTGGCCTATGTCAGATGCTTCAGAGAAAGCCATTACACCCCACATAGATGCACCTCACTGACCCTGGAGGAAAAATGCCCTCTTGACACCAGCATGGGACCAGTTTACACCCCACAGCATGAGGACTGGAACTCTTGTGATGTTTAGTCTTTGTTCACATAATTAATTGCGGCTGACAATACAGTGGTTGTCCCAAGAGCTCTCTCTCCACAGCTCTGCTCCAGGGCCGTGTTCTTTGTGCCATTTGCTCAGTAAGTGCAGAGAACACTTACAGATCTATCGTACCAAGAGTTGAACTACTTCCCTGGGAAAGCATTGTCCCATAAGACACCAGCCCAAGAATGGAAGTACAGCTGCTACAAATATAGCAGGAAGCATTTCTCCTCCATTTCTCTCACCCCTGTCACCATCCTTTGCCATACTTCCTCCCACCAACATGGCTTGGCATGGCCTGGCAGGAAATCAGACACTGTAATCACTCTTCATAGTCTCCCGCTACACTGCCAGTCTGACAGACAGCTGGAGGGTGTGCAATAGTGTTACATGGAAGGCTCCCCAGGAGGCCTGGCCAGGGAACCTCCTGCACAGTTCTCCTAGATCTGCAAGGGAATCGCTCACTTCACCCATCGGACCTGCAGCTCTGAAGCTAAAGTTAGAAGCTGTAAATGCTGCAGGGACCTGGGGTCAAGTGCTCAGTGGTATCACCCCAGTGGAGTCAGTGGTGCAAGAACCATTTAAACCCAGTGGAGGATCTGGCTCTTAATCTTTAATACAGATTAAAATCTCTTGTCCACAATGGGGTTGCCACACGCACATGCTCCAGGGGGCTACTCACAGGACTTGGATTTCAAAATGATCCCCCTTCTCTCTCAACTTACCTTCAGTGCTTCAGCACCAGTGATCGCAACTATCCTCCGGATGCCTTTAGCAATCGCTTCTTCAGAGGTAATCACAAAAGGGCCAGCATGGCTTGAGTTCTGCAGGTGTCTTTGGAAAGAACAGACATGGGCCCCCAAGATGAGATGGCTAAAAATCCTATCACTACCCTCCTCCCACTCCATCCTCCTTCTGTTCAGATACTCACGTCCCTCCACAGAACTCGACAGAAGTGATGGAGCCAGCGGCGCTGGAGGGATCGGCCAGCATGTTCTCCACAGGGATGCCAATGGAGACGACACGCACAGGATCAGGGTATGTCTCATCAAACACAGCCCGCAAGCCCTGGATAGCTTTGGCTGCTGCCAGAGGGCAATCCTTGGCATACACAGTCTGGGGAGGGCAAAACAAGGGGGATCAGATGGGCACTGCCAGCACAGACGGAAATGCAGATACAGGTTAACCGCTGTAACCAAAGCATCAGAACTTTTTATCTCACTTTCAACAAGCAAGAGTTGTATTTGTCTCTGGGTGAGCAGCCTCAACTCTCACACCTTCTCCTCTGAGACATACACCTGTTCTGTGCTAACCACTGCTTAGAGAGTTAGATTCATAGCCTGACAGATTTCAGCATCCAAATTAGCCTATGGCTAATGGCTCATCAAGGTGCTGAGTGGGTAGCATGAAGGACACAGCTGGATTTGTAGGGGACTGTGTCCACACTAGTGATTGGAGGCGGGGGGCTCCCAGTTTCTCTGGCCCTGGTGCAGCTTCCATGCTGACACCAGTGTGCTTTTCCAAACCTGGAGAACAGTAATCATGAGTACTCTACTGGCCATCCCACCAAAGCAGGGGTGGGAAAACTATGGCCCAGGGGCCGCATCCGACCCTCCAGAGGTTTTAATCTGGCCCTCGAACTCCCACCGAGGAGCGGGGTCTGGGGCTTGCCCTGCTCCAGCCAAGGAGCAGGGTCGGGGACTTGCCCCGCTCTGTACAGCTCCTGGAAGCAGGAGCATGTCCTCCCTCTGGCTCCTACATATAGGGGCAGCCAGGGGTCTCTGCACACTGCCCCACCCCAGGCGCCGCCCCCGCAGCTCCCATTGGCCGGGAACCGCAGCCAATGGGAGCTGCAGGGGTGGCGCCTATGGATGGGGAAGCGCGCAGACCTGCCTGGCCGCGCCTCCATGTAGGAGCTGGATGAGGGACATACTTGAAGTAAGCGCTGCCTGGAGCCTGCACCCCAACCCTCTCCTGCGTGCCAACCCCCTCCCCCAACCCTGATCCCCCTCCTACCCTCTGAACCCCTTGGTCCCAGCCCAGAGCACCCTCCTGCACCCCCAAACCTTCATCCCCAGCCCCACCCCAGAGTCTGCACCCCCAGCTGGAGCCCGCACCCCAACCCCCAATTTTGTGAGCATTCATGGCCTGCCATACAATTTCCATACCACGATGTGGCCCTCGGGCCAAAAAGTTTGCCCACCCCTGCACCAAAGAGATGTCATGTACACTGACAACAGGTGCAGCGAATACAGAACAGCCAGTTTATATTCTGGGAAATATTGATGAGGCTCACAGAATTCAGTTTAAACCTGTATTTTCCAGTGAATATGGGCCCACATCTTACCAGGAAATCTGAGTTTACACAGAAGAGGCCAACAAAGTACAGCTCCATACCAGTGACTGTGGTTCTTTGAGATGCTGTACTCAGGGTGGATCTCACTCAATAGCAGTGCTATGAGAAAGAATCCGCTCTGAAACATGAGGTGCAGGTACCCCTAGGATGGGATGCACACTGACACACTTGAGGAACTCCGCACGCTCTCAGCTTTGCAGTATCATTGCATCCCCCTCAGGACTGCGCCACATTACAGATCAACGCTGGCCACCTCCAGACCCAATCTAACACAAAGGGCATGCAGCTAGAAGATAGAGAGCCAGCTCCCACAGCAGAATATATTCAGGACATGTCTGAGATGAAACCTCTACCCATGAAACATCAGCAGAGCCACGCAGGGTGATCTGCTGCTGCTGTGAGGAGATAAGGGGGATCCTTGATCTGCTCTGGTCAGCCAGTTCCACACTTGCTCACACTGCACTGCTGATAATCAAGAGGGTGGGACGATAAGGACCTGGTCTGCCTAGGCAGCATGCGTCCTTCTGCCTGCCCCTCTCAACATCAGCTCTGCATTTTTTCTGCAAATGAATGCCCTGATGGTCCACTTGGCCCAGGTTTAGGAGGTGGAGAAGGTGTGCATGTGTCGCATCACCACCACCACAGGGGAGCGAGGCAGAGGGTTAACTCAATGAGAGCACGTTGGCAAGCTGAGCCTGCGGCTCCCACCATCAGAGTCCTCCAGCAAGCACCCTCTCCCCAGGACCCAGAGCTGGCACCCCTGCTCAGGCGCACCTTGGCTTCCTTTATCATTTGGTTGGCAATCTCTTCTGTTTTCTTGATCTCCTGGGTGGACATGGCCCCCCTGGCAGTGAAGTCAAATCGCAGCCTGTCTGGGGCAACCAAGGACCCTCTCTGGTCAGCATCCCCCAGCACCAAGCGCAGGGCAAAGTTGAGGATGTGGGTGGCAGTGTGGTTGCTCATGATGGGTCTCCGCCTTGGCTGCAGGGAGCAGAGGAAAAGTAATTATTAAAGGGCTCTGTGTTGGAGGAGCTGCCACGTGCCTCCTCCTTACACACCGTTGGCCTAGCCCAGTGAGACCTCACTATTCATGGGACAGAGAAGCAGGAGGTTACAGCGACAAATCAGTTCTGCTTCAGGAGAAATCTAGGTCAATGCAGGATGGAGAGACCAAAAGCAGCTTCTGTCCTCTGGGGCAAGCACCAAGGAAAATAGTTAGTCTCAATCCAGCTCCCAGGACCCCTGTCATAGAGACCATCTCCCCAACTGCTGGTTGGCAGTGTTTGGCAAGAGGCAGTGGATGCTGGACTGCCCTCAGGAGCGGGTGAGGAACAATGGCCAGGGCCAGTGAGGGGGAAGTACACAGGGAGCAGCAGGCTGCCTGTGTACAGGAGAGAAGAAGATTTTACACGACAGGGTTCAACCAAGTATTTTCTACCTACACTGAAGTCACCCGAAAGAAAAATTTCTTCAAAAAAGAACTAGATAAGTTCATGGAGGACAGGTCCATCAATGGCTATTAGCCAGAATGGGCAGGGATGGTGTCCCTAGCCTCTGTTTGCCAGAAGCTGGGAATGGGCGATGCGAGATGGATCACTTGATGATGACCTGTTCTGTTCATTCCCTCTGGTGCACCTGGCATTGGTCACTGTCGGAAGACAGGATACTGGGCTAGATGGACCTTTGGTCTGACCTAGTATGGCCGTTCTTATGTTTTTATGTAATTGAAACCTTGTAGAGACCAGGGCAGCTGGACAATCCCTTCCAAGCCAGGATTCCACTAGTGCCCCAGTTTAACCCACATCGCATTAACCCTTTAGGGGAGAACACAAATTCCAACTGCCAGCTCCTGGGGGACTCGTGGCTCAACCCTAGCTCTGCTAAATGACATCTGCAAGTCCATGACTGTGATCCAAAGCTCTCTGGGAGGCAGGAGTTCTCAGTCACACAGCATGGGACCATTGCACACTGGGCAGAGAAAGACCCAGATCTACTGGGATGCCCTGGTGGGAGCAGGCAGCGGCCTCAGAATGGTGGAAGAAAAGGAGACAGCAATCTCTCACGGGAAAGAGAGATGGCGTCACCCACCGTAGCATGGGGGGAGGGATAGTTCAGTGGTTTGAGCTTTGGCCTGCTAAACCCAGGGTTGTGAGTTCAATCCTTGAGGGGGCCATTTGGGATCTGGGGCAAAAATTGGGGATTCGTCCTGCTTTGAGCAGGGGGTTGGACTAGATGACCTCCCGAGGTCCCTTCCAACCATGGTATTCTATGATTACTCTGACTCACCTCATCAATATACAGACGGACTTGGTCTCCTACTTTCAGGCTCCCGTAGACCATTCCTATGTGAAGCACATAGCCCCCCCGGATCTGCACGTTCTTCACTGTGAACTCCGTTTTCTGTACCAGATGGAGGAGAGCACAGACACCAGGGGAGTTGTTGTTATTCCACCCAGCATCCTGGATGGCAACTAAAAAGTCCCCAGAACAGTAAGTCCCAGGAACACAGGCCTCTCTGGTAGCACGAGTGGGTCAGCCAACTTTCTCTGGGGACTGACAGTTGCAGTGGGAGCGGGGGACAAACAGTGAACTAGAAAATTAAATTAAGACCAAGGAGGAATGGTGGCTCTGGGGAGTGCAGTGTAGAGCTCAGTTAAATCACTCAACAGGTCAGGATCACGGACAAAGAGCCAAAGAGGGGGCCTGCAGAATGCTTGGCTCCAGTCAGGGCCACGGTAGTTATTTGGCCTCCATCACATGTGAGCACTCGATCATCTGTACCATTTACCTGCACACACCCCTGGGAGGTAGGTCAGGGCTGTTCTCCCCATTGTCATCAACAGGATGAAATTCAATAGTGCAAACTACTTCACTTTGGCAGGAAAAAAAAAAAAAAAGCGAATGGGGACACCTGGCCAGGCAGTCATACTGCTGGAAAGCCTCGGGGGGGCGGGGGTTCTAGTGGATCACAAATTGAATCTGAATCAGCAACATGATGCACTTGCAAAAAAAAAAAAAAAAAAGGCAAATATCATTCTGGGGTGTATTAGCAAGAGTGTGGTATGTAAAACGTGGGAAATAGTTCTCCTGTACTCAGCTCTGGTGAGGCCCCAGCTGGAGTACTGTTCCCATTCTGGGCACCATGCTTTAAGAAAGACGTGGACAAATTGAAGAGAGTCCAGAGGGGAGCAACAAAAGTGATCAAAGGTTTAGAAAGCCTGACCTATGAGAAAAGGTTAAAGGAACTGGGCCAAAAGGAAAGCTGGGGGCAGGAGAGGGGAGGGGGGGACTTGATAACAGTCTTCAAGTTATGTTAAAGGCTGGTACAAAGAGAATGGTGATCAATTGTGGTCCATCTTCCCTGGAAGCAGGACAAGTAGTACAGGGCTTAATCTGCAGCAAGGGAGACGTAGGTTCGATACAGTAACTCCCCACTTAACGTTGTCCCAGTTAACGTTGTTATGTTACGGATCAATTAGGGAACATGCTCGTTTAAAGTTGCGCAATGCTCCCTTATAATGTTGTTTGGCAGCTGCCTCCTTTATCCACTGCTTGCAGGAAGGACCAGCCCATTGGAACTAGCTGCGGGGGGCTTGGAACCAGGGTGGGCCGGCAGCCCGCCGCTCCCTTAAGTTCCCTGTGCGGCAGCTGCTCAGCAGGCTATCAGTTGCCAGCAGTTCAGCTGTCCCTCCCCCCACTGCCCTGTGCTGCTCCTGCCCTCTGCCTTGGAGCTGCTCTGGGAGCCTCCTGCTAGCTGTGGGGGCGGGGGTGTGTGTGTGCTGATGTCAGGGTGTCTCCCTCCTCCTGTACCCCATCTCCACAGAGCGGGGGGGGGGGAGAGGGGGTGCGTGCGACAAGTAAGTGGAGGGAGTGGTGCACTCCAGTGGGATAGCGTGGGTTCATCATCACGTTCAGTGTCCACAGGGAATGTTTGCAGCCACTGCCATGCGTCTATTCTGTCTCCTCCCTCCACACATTAACAACGTGTTAACCCTTGAGGGCTCAGCCAAGTGCTAGTTCGTCATTTAGCAGCAAGGCATCCCCTGGGAAATATCCCACCCTCTGACTCCACCTCCTCAACCAAGCTTCACAATCATTGGCGAAAAAAATTTCCCTGGAACCTAATTCCCCCATTTACATTCATTCTTATGGGGAAATTGGATTCGCTTAACATTGTTTTGCTTAAAGTAGCATTTTTTAGGAACGTAACTACAATGTTAAGCGAGGAGTTACTGTATTAGGAAAAACAACAAGGAGTTCTTGTGGCACCTTAGAGACTAACAAATTTATTTGGGCATAAGCTTTCGTGGGGTAAAACCCACTTCGTCAGATGCAGGGAGTGGAAAATACAGCAGGCAGGTATAAATACACAGCACATGAAAAGATGGGAGTTGCCTTACAAAGCGGGGGGTCAGTGCTAGTATTAGGAAAAACTTTCTAACTCTAAGGGTGGCTAAGCTCTGGAACAGGTGTCTAAGGTTGGTGGTGGAATCCCCATCACTGGGGGTTTTGAGGAACAGGTTGGACAAAACGCCTGCCAGGGCAGGTCTATGTTTAATGGTCCTGCCTCAGCACAGGGGGTGGGATCAGATGACCTCTTGAGGTCCCTTCCAGTTTGACATTTCTAGGCTTCTATGATTGTACAGATGGGGAACTCATGGCCTAAGTGACTTGTTTGTGGTCAAGCAAGGAATTGAAACTGGGTCTCCCAGAGCCTAGGCCAAAACACTATTCACTGCACCACTCTTCCTCTTCCTTCCTGTCCCAGCCCCACTGTCTTTTCACCCCTTTTCCCCAAGAATGGCACTCAGGGGATGGTTCTGTTTGTATGTCAGCACACAGGCGCCTGGTCCACTTACATCCTCACTGCTGTCATCGTCCTTGACCAGGTAGCCCTCGTCGTAGATCTGCCCGCCCTGCTCGGCGTAGAAGCAGCTCTTGTCCAGCACTATGCCACACTCCTGGCCCGTGGACACTTCCTCCACAAACCTCTTCTCTCTGCGGATTGCTTGCACAGTGGCTGTTGGGCTCTCAAATTCTGTCGCCAGTGGGAGAGGCAAGGTCAGTGAGACAACAATCCCAGCCATTTACACATAGCCATAGACATACAGGCCCAGCAGCCACCTCTGGAGTGCTCGAGCAGTTGCTTAACAGTTTAAGACAAGAAGTGAAGAAAGAACAGTGTCAATGGAACCTGCAGGGGGACCTTTAGCCTGGGTGGGGAAATCACGGAGCTAGTCAGCTCTTTGGGGCAGGGGCTGCCTTTTGTTGTGTCCATACAGCATGGAGCACAATGAGGCCCCGATCCATGACCAGGGCTCCAAATAAATCAGAATACTCAGGGAGCAGGCCAAGGGCTCAGTAATGGACCAAGATATCGGGAAATCCAGGGAAAAGGAATTTCCAGGGATGCCCAGATACAAAGCTGAAAAGGAACCACTAGAGGGTCCCACTTGTCAGGCAGGGAGTGAATGAGCAGGACAGTTCCTAGAGCAGCCAGACAAATCGGTTCCCTTTAAAAGTTTTCCCTGGCTCCAAATGGTCAGTAACTTCAGCCAGGCAGTGGATTTGCCCCTCTGATTTGCACTATCCTCCACCTACCTTTGTTGGCAGCTGTCAGCCCCTGTCATGGTTCTCTCCCCTCCCTCATCCCTAAAGGTTGCCAGACGATCACCAGGCAGGGGAAAGGGGTGAGATTCAGGAAGACACAAAGGCCCCCTCGCTCAGCTATGCTGCGAGGTGCAGCAGAGTCCGCAGACTAGCCTCCAGGCCTGACCCCATGCAAGACCCACGAAGCGAGGCTAGGGGCAGGGGAACCATTTGGAGGACACTTTATCACATACCGTAGGCACCACTAGGATCCGACGTGTAGTTGTACTTAGGCGAGTCATCGGTTACCTCCAGTCCCCGAGTGCGGAGCTCTTCAATAGCATAGATGTCCAGCATGATGCGGTCTTCCGCACCGTCTCCCTTGCCCTGAGACTTCAGCTGAGAATGGCAACAGATGGAAGTGTTAGGGGCAGGGAGAGGATCCCTTAATACTGCCATAGGGATCCAATCCTTGTGCATCGGCTGGTTGGGCTTTAGCAGCACATGCAGGGCTGGAGCCATGACAGGGGCAGAATGGACACCCGACATTCTGGACCAAGTCTAGTCTATGCTGTAGACCTGCATCAAACACACCGATATTCACAGCTTTCCTCTCATTCACAGCGAGTCTGCCAAGAAATCTAGGAGGCAAGAATCCAATGGGATGGCAGGGATCCATGTTATATCCCCCTTTAGCACTCTTTGAAGGCTGCCGGGTGAAGAATGCTCTGAAGCAGGGTGACTGGCAGCACAACAGCACTTTGGTAGCAATCCCATCCACCCACTGTGGGGCACTCCCTGCACCGCTATTTAGCTACTGCTAAAGGTCAGGGCTAGCGAGGCTTCTGCTCATACTGCGCCTGCTCTACAGCAATTCAGCTGCAATGCAAAGTAGCCAAGCTGTGAATCTAACCCTGCACTGGATGTGTCTGACCCCACAGTGCCTAGCTCTGCACTACTGAAGTGCCCCCAAGGTGCTGAGTGGGTAGCATGAAGGACACAGCTGGATTTGTAGGGGCTGTGTCTACACTAGTGATTGGGGGTGGGAGGGCTCCCAGTTTCTGGCCCTGGTGCAGCTTCCCTGGCCCTGGTGCAACTTCCATGCTGATTCCAATGATGGGACCACAGGTCTAGGCGGAGCACTAGGGTTCTAACCATCAGATAGCTCAGCTGCATTCAGAGTATGCCTAGATCACGCAGCATGGCCTGAAGCCTGACTACACCAGTGCTCCCACAAGCAAGGCTGCACCATCCTACAGTAACGGGGGAGGGGGAGAGTCTCTTAGAAACTCTCCTGTAAATAAGGCCTATTACTATAGGGTAGATTAAAAACATGGCATCTTGGATCTATTCTCAGGATGAAGGTGCATGGAGCACTGTTGTACTGGTCACTGTAGAACTGAGGTGCAGTAAATTCCTGCTTTTCCCCCCCTTCATGCAGAGACAGGCTCCAGCATGATGAGCCAGGTGTCTTCCCGGTCCCACAAATGCAGCATTACGTGGCAGGAGTCCCAGATCCATATAGAGCAGTGGTTCTCAACTGTGGGGCCACGAGCTAGTTTCAGGGGGTTCCCGAACACCAGCACCCTGCAAGGAAGAAGCCCTGAGCCCCAGTACCCTGCAGGGCAGAAGCCTGGAGGCCCCGCCCCCTTCTGCTGGGCCTGGAGTTTTTATAGCATGTTGGGGGGCCTCAGACAGTAAAAGTTTGAGAACCCTGACGTAGAGAACCATCTACACAGAGATTGCTGTTGGCTACACCCCCACTGTTATTCATCTGTTGAAGAAGTCTTAGCCCAGCCTAAAGAAATACAGTGAGTCTGCTTCAGGGAGCCGTGGGATGAACACAAGAGGCCATATTTTCAGAGCCTGTGAAGTGGCACAGACAGAACACGGGGGGGCACACATGCCAGGGCAGATGCAAAGGCAGGTTACCCACCATCACACAGAGGTGTGAATCTTTGCATGAGATGTTTGGAGTCTCTGTGGACATCCCATGTCTCTGTGGACAACGTGGTGCTCCCGATTGTTGAGATTACGAGAAAGGAAGGAAGGAAAGCAACACGATATCTGCACAGCCCCCATGAACATACATGGGAGATAGCAGGGCTGATTCTCATGCAACTTGCTCACTGTTTACTTCTGGGAATTCAGCCTTCAAGAGGGCAATAGGGAAAAAAGCTCCATGAGACCTGGCAAGGAGCTAGGCACCCTGCTAGAAGGCAGAGGTTCCCAGTGTTTCACCATGCAGAGGCGGCCTGCACCCTCAGGATCTGCCCTCCAACCAGATTTATTGTGCTTTGCCCCAGCCTGCCCCAGGACCCAGCAACATGGCCCAGGGTGCTCAGTGTCAGATTTCCTAGGAGACACCCTGTTGTAAAGGAGCAGAGTGTTGTCCCTTTAAACCAATAACAAAGGAGTCCTCCCACACCTGTGCCCCCTGCCTATTCCTTGTAGTAGGGTCAAAGCAGAGGGGCTGGTCTTTACCTGAGCCATCTTCCGCACTTCCTCGAAGCCTTCCATGTCCACAGTGAGGCCCTTCTCCTCAGCAATGAGTCCAGTGAGATCCACAGGGAAACCATAGGTGTCGTACAACAGCCAGGCAGTGTCCCCTTGGGAGAAGAAACGGATCAGTCAGGTCTCCCACTAAGATACCCACTACTCCTCCATCAGAACCCTCCCGCCTGGAGCAAACCAGCTCCCAAAGGGCCTGGGACACTTCCCTCAGCAAACGGGGAGGCCTATGAGACTCGGCAGTGGACCTCAGAGATTTGCCTGGCTAATGGGCACTGGCAGTCGGTGGTCACAGTGCCGGGGTCACAGTCTGCAGGACACCTGTGGGTGGATCTCAGTCCAGTCGCTAGTGGACAGCTGTCTGCAGTAAGATGTTGCCACTCAACCAGAACAGGAAGAGGTTACTCACCCTGTGCGGTAACTGACGTTCAAGATGAGTGTCCCTGTGGGTGCTGCACTCCAGGTGTTGGTGCGTCCCTGTGCCTTCGCTTGGAGATTTTTACAGCAGTACTCATACCGGTCGTGCACACGCAGAGCCTGCCCCCCCGCCCCACACACACACACACTCCGAGTGTACCTTAATAGTACGCATGCGCGACCGGTCTCTTCAGTTCCTTCTCTACAATGGAAGCTACCCCAACTCCAAAGTAGAGGGAAGGAGGGTGGGTAGTGGAGAACCCACAAGGTGAGTAACCTCCTCCTCTTCTTCAAGAGGTGTACCTGTGGGTGCTGCACTCCAAGTGACTTAAAAGCAGTCTATCTCAAGGAGGTATGGACTTCAGATTGGGTAGAAATGCAGTAGATAATACAGCTCTGCCTAATCATGTATCCGAGAGAGGGCCCTAAGTAAGGTCATAGTGTTTAACAAAAGTGCGTTCAGAAGACCAAGTGGTTAGTTTACAGATGTCAGTCAGAGGAACTTTGCGTAGAAAAGCCACGGAGGTAGCCATCGATCTAGTGGAGTGAGTTCTGATGTCTGCTGGAAGCGTAACTTTCCGTATCTAATAACTGAGTCAGATACAGTCAGAAATCCATTTTGAAAGTCTCTGGGTAGAAATAGGTGTCCCTCTGGACCACTCCGCAATGGAGACAAAGAGTCTAGAAGAATTCCTAAAGGGTTTGGTTCTATTCAAATAGAAGGACAAAGCCCTGCATCGTCTAGGGTATGCATTGTGGATTCAAAAAAAGAGTTTGCATGTGGTCTAGGAAAGAAGATCGGCAGGTGTATTGGTTCATTGATGTGGAATGACAAATGGCCCTTTGGAAGAAATTTGGGGTATAATCGAAGGGTAACTTTGTCCTTAAAAAATAGGGTATATGGTGGGTCTGCCACGAGAGCTGCTATTTCTCCTGCCCGTCTGGCAGAAGTGATTGCCACTAAGAATGCTGTTTTCATAGAAAGGTGTAAGAGGAAGCAAGTGGCTAGGGGTTTGAATGGTTGTTTAGTTAAGCAAGGTAAAACTAAGTGAAGGTCCCACAGAGGGGTAGGAGGTCTAACGTCTGGGTATAGGGATTGGAGTCCTTTGAGAAAACATTTAGTGATCGGATGGGCAAACACAGAAGTATCGTCAATTTTGTTGTGGAAAGTTGTAATAGCAGCTAGGTGGACTTTGGTGGAGCTGAAAGAAAGGCCAGATTGTTTGAGGTCTAACAGGTAGTCAAGTATAAGAGGAAGAGGTGTGGACATAGGAGACAGTTGTTTAGATGAGCACCATAGTGTGAATTGTTTCCACTTTTGGAGATAGGTGGTGCAAGTAGGTTGTGTTCTGCTATGTAGGAGCACTCTTTAAACTTCCTCAGAGCATGCTAGTTCGCTTTGGGAGAACCATGTAGGAACCAAGCTTTGAGGTGAAGCATGGACAGGTTGGGGTGGAGAAACGATAGGAGGTTCAGAACGAGAGGCAACGAAATTGGTGGTCAAGTTGACATTCTGGTGAGGAATGGGAACCACGGTTGTCTGGGCCACGACAGGTCAATCAGGATCACCGTGGCACGATCTGTTCGTATCTTTGTCAGAACTCCGTGGAGAATCAGGATCGGGGGAAAAGCACAGAGTAAGTTCCGGTGCAACAGAATCATAAATGCATCTCCCGGGGAGCGTTTGCCCAGTCCCGCTCTGGAGCAAAATTCAGGGCATTTCGTGTCCTCCGCAGTCGCAAAAAGGTCTGTGGTTGGATAGCCCCAAATGCGGAATAGATTGGTGATTATCACCTCGTTCATCTCCCATTCATGGTCCCAGGGAAAGCGTCTGTTTAATTCGTCCGCTGTGGTATTCCTAGTTCCAGGAAGGTAGGCAGCTGATATCCAGATATTATTGGAAACAGTCTCAAGCGGTGACTTGAGGACTGTTGTGAAGTTTTGTTGCCAGCTGCTTTATGGTGTCGAAGCGATCAGACGGGAGAGATGCTATTCCTGCCCAGGAATCGAGGTGTGCTTCTAATGAATTCCAGGTGCTGGGTAGGAATTAATGTGGATTTGTCTTTTGTTTATTTGTAGGCTGAGGGATAGGAAACAATCGACAGTGAGTTGCATGAATCGAAGCGCTTCGTCAAGCGTTGAGGCTTTAACGAGGCAGTCGTCTAGGTAAGGAAATATTATGACTCCTTGCTTCCTGAGGTGGGCAGTAACTACGGCCAGGAGCTTGGAAAAAACACGGGGGGGCAGTGGATAGGCCGAAGGGTAGTACCCTGTATTGAAAATGTGTCGAGCCGAGAGTGAAACAAATGAAGCGTCTGTGGGCTGGATGTATTGTCACATGAGAAAACGCGTGTTCTGTAGGTCAAAGGCTGAAAACCAATCGCCCTGCTCCAGCACTGGGATTATGGTGGCGAGGTTCACCATTTTGAACTCTTGCTTCTTGATAAAATTGTTGAGCCGCCTGAGGTCGAGGATCAGTCGCCATCCCCCGGTTTTCTTTTCTATTAAGAAATAATGGGAGTAAAACCCCTTCCTTCTGTGTCATTCGGGCACAAGCTCCACTGCTCTCAATGGAAGGGGATGCTATACTTCTTGCAGGAGCAGTTCTGAGGAGACACGGGAAGGGTGGGTGGGTAGGAGGCATGGATAGGAAGGGGATAGAATAGCCAAGTGTGACGACCTATAAAACCCACTCATCGGTTGTAATGTTCTGCCATTGATGGAAGAATGGTCGTAGGCAGTGTCCAAAAGTAGGGACAGGCGCTGTAAGCACTGAAGTGGGAACATGGGTTTTGAAACCCTCGACCAAGGCTTCAGAGCTGCTTGTTAGTCGGAGGGGGTTGAGACGCTGCCGCGGAATTGGGGCGGCGACGCTGGTATCTGGGTCTCTGGTGTTGCTGCTGTTGTTGCTCGTGTGATCTCTGGAAGTGCTGGGTATATATGGGGTAGCGTGGACGGTGGTAAGGTTGGTATCTATATGGTCACCTTCTGGTTGTGTGGATTTATATTCCTAAGGACCGGAGGGTTGCCCTTGAATCCTTCATTGAATGAAGGACGTCGTTCATTGTGGAGACAAAGAGTTTGTCGCCACTGAATGGAAGGTCTTCAACGGTACTCTGGACCTCTCGAGGAAATGAAGAGGAGAGCCACGAACCTCGGCACATGACTACTGCTGTAGCGGTGGATCTTGCTGCAGTATTGGCCGCATCGAGGACCACTTGAAGAGCAGTACGTGATATGATTTGTCCCTCAACGACTAAAGCAGTGAATTGTTGTTTCTTTTCTTCTGGAATGTCCTCAATGAAGTCCATGAATTTGTTGTAATTTTTGTGATCATATTTTGCCAGCACAGCAGTATAATTAGCAATTCGAAATTGTAGCGTGGAAGATGCGTATACTTTACATCCGACCAGATCTAAACGCTTACTGTCTTTGTCGGCTGGGGTGGAGCAGGGATACTTGTGTTTGTTCTTTTGGTTGACTGCATCTACCACCAGCGAATTAGGTGCTGGATGAGTGAAAAGGAATTCAGAGCCCTTGGAAGGGATGAAGTACTTGCAGTCTGCTCATTTACAGGTAGGTAGGTTTGCAGCAGGAGTCTGCCAGATGGCTTTGGCTGGTTCCAGAAGGGCTGGGTTGATTGGCAATGCAATCCTGGAAGAAGGCGGCGGCTGCAGGATGCCCGTTAACTCATGCTGCTGTTCAGGAACCTCCTCCAGATTAATTTTTAATTCCCTGGCCACTCTCTTGAAAAGGTCTTGAAATTTAGAAAAGTCATCTGAAGATGACGGGGGAGGAGGAAGCAGGGCTTCGTCAGGCATTACAACTGGGTCTACTGGGTTAGAGACAGGTCTTGCCTGATCCTGCACTTGTGATGGTGCTGTCTGGTGTCTGGCATCCGTGGCAGGTTTGTGAGTTTGTGTTAATGGGCAGGTGTCGGGCCTGGTTGAGGTGGCATAGCGAGTGTGGTCTCAGGGATAGGGTGCCCACGGGGCACAATATTGCCACTGCGGTGGAAAGGGCATAGGTGATGCCATCCAGGGATCTACACACCACGGGGCAGGATCCTGAGAGTAGGACGAGCTGATGTTTCTATGACCTCTTAATTGGGGTCTGAGGATGAGAGACTTGGTATGGTGAAAAATCCTCCTGCAGTCCAGCTTCCTCCTCACTGGAGGAAGGCTGTTCGGACCCTGGCTGAGAATTTGGAGAGAAGCAGGTGTTCAGTAGGGGTGACTGCAGGAGGTCACTTGATGACTGTGTAAATTGCGATACTGGAGCCCCCGTGTGGCGAGGGCGGTGCGAGAGGAATCTGCTGCAATGAAAAGTTCCTCTGCACCGGTGTCTTTAAAAGTCGTTTGGCTGCCAGCCAGCTCAGCGGGTGCTGGTGCCGGGAGAGCGGTGACAACTTGCGGGGGGTCAGGCATACCAGCCCGCGTCAGCGCTGCGACAGAAGCGGTGCCAAACGGTGCCATGTGAGAGGCAGGCAATTGGAAGCCTGAAGCCTCGGCACTGGAGCGGTGTGCTACCGTCGCAGCCGGGTTTCGCATGGCGCCGGAGGAGCCCGGCGCATCAAAACAGCTCAGCCGGGGAAGCGCTGGGAGGGAGGCAGGAGACCTGGCCAGAGAAGCCTTCTCCTTCGAAGTTCCCTTTGCGGGTGACAGAAGGTGATGGTTTATGGAAGTTTTCTTTAGCTTCTTTGAGGCGGGGGGGCTGTGGCGTGCAGCGGAGCCAGAATCAGTGCCCGGGTCTGAAGCGGACCCTAAGGATTTTTGAAGCAGGAGAAGCTTTAGCCTCAGCTCCTTGTCCTTCCGTGCCCTAAACTAAAGTTTGCTGCAGTGGGCACATTTTTGGGGAATGTGGGACTCCCCCAAACATTTTATGCATCTGGAATGGCCAGCTGACAGGGGATAGCACCCTTACAATTCAAGCAGCACTTAAAGCCTGGAGAGCCAGGCATGTCGGAAGCGGCTGTGCTGACAGGAACAAAGAGAATTTTATTTTTATTTTTTTAAGAAAAAAAATAAACGCACGCTCCAGGTAACACTAATAACGAACACTCTGGGTAACAAACTAACTAAAAGGGTAAAAGTAACAAGGGAGAAAAAGTTTTCTAGCAAGTCTGCTGAGCTCCGTCTCAGGCCGGGACGGTAGAGAGGGAACTGAGGAGACCAGTTGCGCATGCGTACTATTAAGGTCCGGGGGGGGCAGCCTCTGCACGTGCTTGACCGGTATGAGTACTGCTGTAAAAACCTCCGATCAAAGGTGCAGGGACACACCAACACCTGGAGTGGAGCCACCCATAGGGACATCTCTCGAAGAAGAACCAATTGTTAGCAGCCTCATCAGAGAGCCCAAGGACTGAATAGGCCATGGAGATGGGATCATCTTGTAGGTCACAGGTGAGCCAGAGGCAGGACGGTGCATGGGGGGCTCACTCCGCAGCTGCCCCTGCTGTGATAGAGGGCTTCAGTCTCCAGTACCATCAATCTGACACCTTTCACCCTGCTCAATTCACAGGCAGCCCAGCTGAGCCCTGACTGACTCCCAGGTGGAAAATGCTGTTCCGCAGCAGATTTCCACAGGACACAGCTGGTGTGTCGGGGCAGGAGGAATCCCTGGAAGCCTCATTCAGCATGAAAGGAGTTAAACAAACCTTACCAGGGATCGTTTTACTGTCTCCCAAGCTCTGGATCTTCCGGTCCAGGATGCGGCGCCCTCTACTGAGCGTTTTCAGGAACTGAACCTCTTCTTCATTGATAATATCCTTCACCATGAACGGGTCCTTCTTTAGCTCGGGGAACGCGTCGCCCTGCAGACGCAGGAGTAGCAGCCATTAAGAGCAGAGATCAGCATCAGACAGCAGATGGAGTCTCCTACCATGCACAACCTTGGATTCTCATGCAGTCACTGTGCAGCAAAGGGACCTACCAGCAACTGCACCACAACGTCGACCAGCGAGGCGAAGAAGCCCTTGGGGGCATTGAGCTTTTCGTGGGAGTAGCGCACAGCCCGCCGGAGAATCCTTCTCAGAACATACCTGCGGGAACAGCACAGAAAGGGGATCCTCACTCGGACATTACGCCCCTCTCCCCTCCTGCCAGTGGGATCCGCCAGCAGCTAAACATGGGCAATGCAAATACTGAGAGCCTCTTCCTCAGCTCCTCTCACCTAGTTTTGGAATCCACGCCCTCAACACCTGTGGGTGGGAGATGAAGTGTGCTGGCAGAGTGCAGGGTGTGGGGAGCAGGACTAGAACAGCAGAGGGGCTGCATGTCAGGACTGAGGGACATCAGCACAGCTGTGTGAGAGACGAACATATGCCAGGCTGCATCAGACCCAAGGTCCATCAGAGGAAGCTGTAAAAACCCTACAGTTATAGATGTGAGATAATCTGCCTGCAGATTAGGTCTCACACTGACCTCTAATTATTAGAGCCTAGCTTACACCCAGCAGCATAAGGCTTCACATCACTTCCCAAAATGTTGTGATCAGTAATTATGATTGCTCTGGCTATTCTTGGTATCTGTATAAGTGACCAATGCCTTTTTGAATCTTGCTAAATTCTTGGTCTCACAGTCTTCCTGTGTTTGTGAGTTCCACAGTCTAATTATACATTGTGCAGAAAAATATTTCCTTCTATTAGTTTTGAATTTTCCTCCTTTTAATTTTATTCAATGTCCCCTTGTTCTTGTGTTAATGAGACACAGACACCAGAACTTCTGGATCTACCTTCTCTACAAGTCAGTATTTTCCATACTTCTACCATGTCCCCTTTTATCTCTCTTTGCTCAGGTAACAATCCCCTTTTTTCAGTCATTCATCACATGAGAGTTTTTCCAGGCCATTGATCATTCTCATCACTCTTCTCTGACCACACCTCTAGTTCTGCAATAAGCTGGGGTGACCAATGACAGACAAGGCCACACCTTTCACTTATATCAAGGCATTTTAATACTTTCAGTGTTATTCTCCACCCCATTCCTGACACATCCTAAATCTCATTGCTTTGACACCCAGGTCCCTTTCTAGGGTTGATCCATCTATGGAGTTTACCTCCTTTATTTTTAGCTTCAGGACCTTTTTGACTAACCTTCACATTTTACTGAAATTTCCCTTTCTAAAGGTTAATGATGCTGTGTCACTTTCTGTAGCCTACTCACCCCCTGGATATCAACACTAATTATATTATGGTCACTGTTAGAGTGGCTTAACTACTCTCCCTTCTTGAACTGGTGTCTGTGTGTTCACTTAAAGCCGAGTTAAGAACAGCCTCTCTTCTTGTGCTCTAGAACTAGCTGTTCCACGAAGCAGCCACTTTTAAAAGCTGTCTTTTTAAACTTGGTCCCATTGGGTCATTTGATCAGTTTATACGGTTAGTGGGGGTCTCCAATTACTACCACGTTGTTCGATTTTGCTACCTTTGCTCTCCAACACTGTGCACTCGCTCAATCTCCTTTACTTGACACAGGCCTGCAGTACAGCCCTAGTCATAGATTTACACTCTTACAGCTTGGGAACTACCTCCCTGTGGAGCAGCTGCACATCAGCATTGAGGGACACTGGCCGAAGCGTGTGTGTGAGAAGCCCAGAGCTGGAATAGCAGGGGCAGAGCTGACACTCAGGACTGAGATGCATGGACAGCACTGGGTGGAACATTTGCACAGCACTTACCCAAACCACAATAAGCCTGGCTCCAAGCCCTGCTATTGATCCCTTCCAGCCTTCTCAATTACAAGGAAAATAGTGCCTTGCATGTGCAGGTGGTTCAAATGAGGGATCTCCAGATGTCCAAAGGAGTGACAAGACCCTAACTGCACCCAGAGTAGTGGGGGACACCACACCACCTCTGTTTCCCAGATCAAGATGTCAATGGCTGTAAGTTTCACCTGCCTCTAAATGGTGGAATTTCACCACCGCCAGGACTGACCTGCAGCCTCTGGACACACATACAACCTGCAGTAACACCACTCCTGCTTCCTCCCCGGTTCAGTAATGCACAGTTGTGTCACATGCACTCTTACCCTCTGCCAGTGTTGTCAGGTCTCCCTCCATCAGCAAGGGCCACAGTGATAGTTCGGGCATGGTCTGCCAGGACTCTGTATGCCATGTCTATACCGTCTACATCCTCAGCACCAACCTTCCCTGTGTACGCCCTGGCCCCAGTGCCCTATGCAGAGAGAGGACACAGTGGGTATGGAGAATCTTGCTGTCTTGTCTGCTTATAGAGGGACACACAAAGATGGTTAGATACATGGCTCTGCTCGGCAGCATGGCCTGGATGACCCAAGTCCAGGGCTGGCCTTGCTCTCCTTGCTCAGGGCCAGTGGAGGCTGGGAATGTTATGGAGGCAGCACACGTCTCTGGATAGGAGAAGGGTACCTCACTATCCCCCGCACCCTCTGGAATAGAGGCCGAGTGGCTCTGGAAGGAGCCAAGCTCAGCTCTCCCTGATCAGAAGGGAGCAAGCAAAGTGAAACTGCTTGGCTCAGACAGAGCCCAGGTCAGCAAAGGCAGTGACTGAGATGGAGAATCCAACAAGATTTGGAGTGACAGCTGCGGCTGGTTTTGCTATGCTGGGTCACAGACTCCAGCCAGGCATAACCAATACAGCCAACAACTCTTTCCCCCAAGCAGTTTCACTGCAGTCCCCATTCTATTTACCACGCTCTATTGCTGCTTTCAGGGCCTGGCTTCTTCCTTCACTGACAACACCAGTGTTCAGGGAAAGCCGCCTTAAAGGCGACCTGCAAAGAGAAACAGGTGTTTGTGGCCTTTTCTTTGTTCCTTTATGATCGATGGAGATGGCCTGGGAAGGCTTTTCACAAACAAGCCCCCAGAATGCAGCTTTTCTGCCTGTTTTTTTTATATTTGAAATATTGATCCTGTCAACTCATTTGTAGAAATGAGGATGACTGGGAGACTGGTAGGATGAGAATATCAGAAACCCCCAGTAAGGGAAAGTCTACTGACAGACAGGGGAAGGGATTTTTAGTCAGACTGTGAAACCCATGTGTTAACATCTAGTCAATTCCAATGTCTAAGAAACGTTCAGGAGAAAGGATGTCTTTCTTAAAGATTCAACCCCCTCCCAAGGGCTCAGATTGCTCACAATCCACATTTCAGAGTCTTCCAGCAAAATCAAGATGATCACATGGGATATTCCAAATGAGAAAAGCAAGCAGAAAAACAACTTTTTTTTATCGTAAAGAACCAAAAAGGAGCATAAATCCACCCACTTCTGCTGCGCATCTTTCAGACACCACCCCACAGGACAGCATATGCCACTTACATAGAATCATAGACTTTAAGGTCAGAAGGGACCATTATGATCATCTAGTCTGACCTGCACAACGCAGGCCACATAATCTCACCCACCAATTCCTGTAACCGTAACAAACCTCTAACCTATGTCTGAGCTATTGAAGTCCTCAAATCATGGTTTAAAGACTTTGAGGTGCAGAGAATCCTCCAGCAAGTGACCCGTGCCCCACGCTGCAGAGGAAGGCGAAAAATCCCCAGGGCCTCTGCCAATCTGCCCTGGAGGAAAATTCCTTCCTGACCCCAAATATGGCGATCAGCAGAACCCTGAGCATGTGGGCAAGACTCACCAGCCGGCTACCCAGGAAAGAATTCTCTGTAGTAACTCAGATCCCATCCCATCTAACATCCCATCACAGGCCATTGAGCATATCTACCGCTAATAGTTGAAGATCAATTAATTGCCAAAATTAGGCTAATTTATCAAGCTTAGTCTTGAAGCCAGATATGTCTTTTGCCCCCACTGCTTCCCTTGGAAGGCTGTTCCAGAACTTCACTCCTCTGATGGTTACAAACCTTCATCTAATTTCTGATTAGATAACAGAGATGGATTATACAAGTCAAGCTATGTAGTCCTGAAAGCCTTGGAGCAGGGGGGTTTTAAGGCGGTGACCAGCTGCTGAAGTTTGGCTTTGGACCCAGTTTCACCACCTAGATCCCCACACTGGGTCCCACCCATCTTTCCAGTTGAGGAGAGCTGGACATGGCACCCTTCAGGGCACAAAGAGACTTCCCCCAGTGCTTGGACAGGGTGGCGGTGGGTAACCAAGAGGAGGAGGAGAGGTGGGGGACCCTCTCCACCAAGACTCCCAAAGGAGGTACATGCGGCTTCTGCAAAGTTCCCAGCCTCTGCTGGCCCAGAGCATGATAAATGGAGCTTGGCCCTGAACACAGAGCTGTGCCATCTCAAGCCTACTGATCAGGTCCATTTGTTTAAAACAAAGTCTCTTTGAGTCAGGCTTTTTAGGGCTCTGAAAAGCTCTTAGTGCAGGTAGGAAGCTTGCAAAAGGAAGGCCGCTATATAGAGAGGAGGGCGGGGTCTCCTACTTTCAAAGATGACCAAACGGTTCATGGTCAGCACAGCTCACAGGGAAACATCCCCGTGAGCAGCTCTGATCAGATGCCACATGCTCTCCCCAGATTCACTCCTAAAGCAGCAGCTACGGAATAGTCTAGCCTTCTACCCTTGCCAAGGTACAAATCTGCAAGCCAAGCGTTTTTAGGTTGACATTTTTAGGTTCTCACAGCCACTAGGAAGTCACCATGGTCCCCTCCTCTGGGACAGCTTCCCTGAGTGTACAGTGCCATGCACAATATGAGGCTATGCATAACAGGGTAAGCAGACAAATTTTGATCAGGTTCAATGGCCCAGTCATGGATCTGTACCTTCTGGATGGCTTCAAAGTAGGGGATGAAGAGATCAGTGTCATAGTTGGACATCTTGTTCTGCAGCACAGACACCAGCCTTTCCAGACCCAACCCAGTATCAATGTTCTTCTTGGGAAGAGGTTTCAGGGTCCCGTCAGCCTCTCTGCCCAACCCCAGGGAAAAAGACAAACAGTCGTTGAATGGGTTGCTGCAGCAGGGCTGCCATCTCTTCTCTCATCCCCACAAGACTTTAAATGATCCCCCTGGTCTTATAAGGCAGGCAGACACATGGGCCCCCAGGAGCCTTAATAAGAGGGTAAGTAACAAGACACTCAAGAGCAAACTAGAACCAGCATAAACAAATCCTCCCTCACCCCAGAGAAATGGGCTGAATAAGTGTCCCCAGCCTGGCCCAGGAGGCAGCCACAGACTAACTCATGTATATGGGAGTAGGGGGAGAGCATTGCAAAGTCACAGGCCAGTGACGGAACGGCCCTTCTTCCAGAGCTATAACGAGAGAAAGGTCAGCCACCTCAACCCCACTGATCAAGGCTGTGATGGGAGATGGCGCAGAAGTCAGCTCAGTGGGGAGTGGAGCCAAGCGTTTGGCCTGAAGGACTCCCACTGAATTACAGCTTGCAGAGCCTCCAAGCATGACAACAGTCCTTTCCGCTCAGCAGCTGGGCTTGATTATTTGCTCCCAATAACTGCTTAGGGAAGATGGTTAACACACACGAAATACCTTGTACTGAGTGACATGGGGTGCTGGGAGTTCAGCTTAGCTGCTGGGGTGTGGAGGGTGAAGAGAGAGGAGTCTTAATGGCCCCCCCCGTGTCTGATGAAGAACGGCAGTGGCGGGTCACTAGAAGGAGCCCGATCAGCGGTGCTAGAGGCTAGTCACGGGGCAGAGGTGTTACACGGGGAAAAACAGTGGGAGGTAACTACAGGTGAACTACAACCTCCCTCCTCCTAAATCCCAGATTTCACAATTTAACCATATTCCCCCAACACCCATCAGGGGCAGCTCAGAAGCCAGCTGTGGGGTTGGCGAGAACAGTTCACACTGGAGGGCGGAGGCTACCAAGCCTACAGCCTCCCGGTGCTGCGGCTTTACAGAGCTGTCTTTTTACCAGAGTGAAGCTCTCCTTCTCCATTAAACAAGAAATGCCTGGAGGGGGCAGGCTCTTGGCTCACCTGTTAAACTGTATAAACACCAGGTTCCAGATCTCCAAGACATTGGGGTCATCTTGATTGACGAGGTGTGAGGCATCCCTGTCCCCAATCCGGTCATAATGAATCTCACTGCAGGGGCCACAGGGGCCTGTCTCTCCCATTTCCCAGAAGTTATCCTTCATGCTGCCAGGCAGGATCTTGCTCTCAGCCAGTCTGTACCATGAAAGTGCCCATTAAATCAGAGAGGTGAGAGCAAGACAGGGACCTCTCCCAATTCAGGGGCAAATAAAGAAACCACCTTTTACTTGTTAAAACTCATTGAATGGGTTGGAAGAGCCCACAGGCTTTCGAGAGAGACCCAGCTGAGATCCTGCTTTCTAACACCTACCATTTGGACTTCCCATTCTAGCAGGACCAAACAAGTGCCCCTCCCCCACTCCAGGGGGAGGGATAGCTCAGTGGTTTGAGCATTGGCCTGCTAAACCCAGGGTTGTGAGTTCAGTCCTTGAGGGGGCCATTTAGGGATCTGGGGCAAAAACTGGGGATTGGTCCTGCTTTGAGCAGGGGATTGGACTAGATGACCTCCTGAGGTCCCTTCCAACCCTGATATTCTATGATTCTATGATTCCCCCACTTCAAAACTGACACATTCACAAGAAGCTCATCTCTCCTGGTGAGAGGCCTGTTGTACGTAGAATATTTTTAAAATGCCACCATGTGCTTTTAGAACTGAAAGTGATCCATTTTTTACAATCTTCTGTCCTCAGGGACAAGTCTGGCCTTGGTTAGGCTTCATTAGGGGATTTCTTTTGTGCAGAAAGCCCAGGCTTTATTTAAACAACGATACAACAGGATGCATCTCAATCTCTCCCTTTTAATTACGAGTGTCACCTCAAAGCCCTTGGCTTTATGGCTCTTCCACTCAGAGAATGTGATCTGTGATATGCTGCCACGGTGAAGACCCACTGATGTGTGTCCATTGCCAAATAAGACATGCTGCATTTCCTTAAAATAAAATGCTGTGTGAAGTAAATACCACCTACTTCCTCTGTTCCCACTGCAAAGCATATAGGATTTCAGCCAGCAATGTATCTTCAGCATGGTCATAAATGGGTTTCCATGCAGTTTCTGATTCCATTTCAGTGGTATAAGGTTAATTCTTTCACAGCAATGGCCCACTCTTGCTGATGGAAGAGAATTTGCACGTCCTGAGTCTGTCCAGTAATCCTGTGCTGAAGGGATTCAGCCTTCACAGGTGCATCTACAATCTCAAAGATCCCATTTCCTAGCTGGCAAGGGTTGCCTGGTTAGGCTGGGTCAATGTTTTACTTATTTCAGTCTATGTAATCTCCCAGGCTCAGGTACCACTGGAAATCCAATCTGTGACTACAGAACAACGCAGCAGCAGATCCCAGCTCTTGTAAATGGCAGTAAATTAAATTAAATAATCACTAAATGGAAACTTCCCTTCCCCTCAAATTTCCCCAGCCCCTCTCCCATTCCAAACACCCATTTGAAAAGACAGACTTTGCAGTATGCCCTGGAAATCAGCAGATCCAGACTATTTCAAGCCAAGAAGAAAGCAATCCCAAAGTCACAGGCTCCTTGTGGAGAACACGACATCAGCAGCTCCCATTCAAGCAAGCCAAAACAGTTCCACTTCGAATGTTTTTGCTGAGCATTGCTGCAGCAGGATAGCGCAGGAGTGCTCTGTCAGGCAGACCCATCCCAGGCCATTTAGGGCTTTACAGATCAAAGCCTACATCTTTAACTCCATCTGGAAACCAACAGGCAGCCAGTGCAGACCACAGAACATAAGTGTCATGTGCTGACTGCACTTATGACTCACAAGGAGCTTCTCAGCAGAGAGGTCAAAGACTGACTGGGCTGTGGGGAGTGAATTATTTCTCACCCCATCAAGCTATCCCTTTAGGGTGTGGTTTGGCTCACTGGTGAGACAACATGAAGCTTATTCCGCCTCAACCATGGCATGGGCAATCAAGGGACTCCAGGCTCCAAGGCTGTCAGGCCTGCACCTATCACCAGCACGGTTTTCATAAGAAAAGTTATATTTTTAAATGCCCTTACCCCAAATCCTGCCAGATCTGTTTGCACTCAAGGTCTGGCTCTAATCCAGCTGCCTTGTTGCCACCAAAGTAAGTGACATAGAGTCTTTCAATGGGGATGCCGAACTCGTTGGTGAGAAGCTCCAGAGCCAGTTTACAAGCCAGTTCCTGCACCAAGAAAGACAAGGTTAGTGAGGAAAAGCAAACAGATCTTCATACCCATACAACACAGCCCAACCCAGAACAGGCAGGAGTTGAAGGCACAAACTGTAATGCCTCAGAATAGGCTTTGCACATCACCAAGTCTAAAGTAAACTGAATAGGAAGCACAGGGAACACAGAACACATGAAACATCCTCTCACTGACTCCACTGCATGCAAAAGAATTGAGGCCTGGAACCTACACAATGGATTGCCCCTCTCTCTAGGCCCACTGCAGGTACCCCTTGGCAGAGCTGGCGGCTCAAAACACCTGCCCCTCAGAACCTGAAATGAGCGGAAGTCTTAGACTTTTAGATAGCAAATAAGGCCAAGAACCAGAGTGCTTTAGCCAACGACAGCTGAAACAGGCAGGCCAATATTTGCAGGGGGCAGGAAATCCCCATACATCAATAAACTTAGGGTTCCCTGGATGACTTCATACAAGCAGCCAAAGAATAAAAAATTAACACTTAGCAGGTTCCACTGTGATTCTCTCTTTCCTCACTGATTTTTGGTTCTACTGTTATTTTAATTACCTTGCTGCACTTTGATCAGCTTCATGAAGTTCAGTGGCACAGTATTAACTCTTGAACTAAGCCACTTGCAAGGACATCACGCTTCCTCATTTTATGCTCCTATCTCCTCAGCAAGTCCTCTTCACTATCTCCGGCTTGCATCCAGAACATCTGCTGGAACCCTGCCTCCAAAGTCCTAAAGCCTGCAATCTGAGCCACTTACAAATGAAGGGCTGCAGAAAGTGCACTGGAAAATGACCATTCTGGATGATAGCCTGCTTAGACGCTAAAAGCCTGACACAAGGAATTGCTTTGCCTTTCGTAGTCCACTGGACCAGGAGACTTTAATCCAATTTAAAAGTACTGGTTTATTTGTATTTATTTATTGATTCCCTATTGTTATAAGAATGAATGTTGGTCACACTGCTGTAGTGCTAACAAGATGTTCAGATTGTACTTCTTACACTGCACTGAGATTAGACAAACAAGAACACAATTCTACAGAGAGCTTTTCACATTTGAAGGCTTTACAAACATTAGCTAATTAATCCTCACAACATCCCTGGGAGGCAGGTAGGCAGCTATGGGCTTTTTCCACCCAGAAGGGTCCCAAGTGCTTTATTATCCGATGCACAGATACATTCTTACTTTCTATCGATGGTCCCACTGTTGTGAGGTGGTATACAGAATTTTCTGTCTTAGGCGACTAACTTATGAATCTTACTACCATGCTCAGGGTCTAACTGATCACCAGATTTGGTGTCTGGAAGGAATCTTCCCAAAGGTCAGATTGCCTGCGACCTTTGGGGCTTTTCACGTTCCTCTGCAGCATGGGGCATAGATCACCTGCCAGGATCATCTGGGCATTGTTAGTATATAGGCTTATTTGTCAGCCTGAGATAGAATTTTGGGTTTGACCTTTGATACTCATATCTTATACTAATATGTGTAAACAAAGGACAAAGACTGTGTATGTTTCTTCTGCCTAGTCAGATGGTTTTGTCAGTACAAGGAGAACAGATAAGATCAGTTAAAGTGTTACAGGGCATGGTGGGAGTGTAATATATGAGCACATTTTAAGTCTGCCTCAACCCCTATCTCAAGGCAAAGTCAAGCAACCAGTCAGGAAGGGCAAGGGGGGACTGGGTGGAAGGTATAAAACACTAAAAAACCAAAGAAATGCCCATCCCTGACTAGAGCACAACCTCACTCCTTACCCCTCCCATGGGGTACAAAAGAGGTGGGACGAAGACCCCCAACCCAAAACGGAACATGACCCTAAGTTGTAAGGGGTGGGACTGTAGGCATCCATTGCAGGTATATTTGAACCTGCTAAGAAGGAGGGCATGGGGAACAGGGACACAGACAAGGCTCTGTGGTGTCAGAACTGGGAAGGGGGACATGGGGTAAATGCTCTGCGGCATCAGAGCTGGGAAGGGGGATGTGGGATAAATGCTCTGCAGTGTCAGAGCTGGGAACAGACCACTGGGAAATAGACACTGCTGGCGTGTAGAGCTCTGGATATGCTTGCTTGGAACTAACCCCAATAAACATCACATTGCCTGCTCTTCAGGCTTTTGCTTTCTGTCTGCGTGACAAGAACCAGAGGAGAGGGTGAAGGGAAAGCCCTCTAACAGGCATAACCAACCTAATCATTCCCTGCCATCACAGAAAACTTGGGGATTAGTGGCATCTCAGTTACTCCCATTCTCTGCCTGCCATACACAACAGTCCTTGTGTTAGCCTCCCAAAGACTGGTTTAACCGAGGTCATCAGGCTCAATGTAGAGGTATTTGGTTGAAGTTTAGTGGCCTGGAGGTCAGACTAGATAATCTGATGGTCCCCTCTGGCCTTAAACTTCATGAAAGCTCCGCTCAGATTACAGATCCCCGCTTACCTTGAAGTAATCTCCAAATGACCAGGACCCCAGCATCTCAAAGAAGGTGTGGTGATAGACGTCTTTCCCCACATCATCCAGGTCATTGTGTTTGCCCCCAGCTCGGATGCACTTCTGGGTATTGACGGCTCTGGTCAGTTTAGCCATGGGGTGGGAGGGGTCAAGGGTATTGAGGAAGATGGGTTTGAACTGGGAGGAAATAGAAACAAGATGATTTAAACTTAAGAACTCACCTAGGCAGCGAGCACTCTGTGGGTCAGTATGTGTGGGCCAATAAGAACATGCCCAATGCATGTATTTAGAAATGCTGAGGTTGCCACTCCACCAGACTAGGGAACCTTTCCATCACTCCTACCAAACCAGGAGCAGTACTGGTGTACTCCCAGGGGTGCGGCATCCACCTGTCTGTGCCCAGGAGGAGGGCAATTATGCCCTCTGCCCCAATTCAAAGAAAAGACTACCAAAGTTTTTTTAAAAACAGGATTTGTTTGCTTGGTGCTAAGGGCCTAATCCAAACCCCACTGTAGTCCTGTCACTGGCTGCCTGGGTACTTGGACCAGGCCCCAGTGGCGGAATGACAGTATGGGAATGAGGGAAATGATGCCTGGTACACAGAATGGAGAGGTCTCTGGAAAGCCCCCCGTGTCTGAGCAGGGTTCCTCCAAGGAGCAGGAAGCAGTCTGCACCTCCACCAAGGATTCCATATGGGGAGGGAGGGAGGCTTTAAACACCAACCACGGTTTAGCAGAATCATTGTTGAGAAAAGCTGTGCTAAGTCAGCACATCCCCCAGGTGACATGGCCAGACTCCATTCCCAGCCAGGGCTGCCCTGCTCTGGGCCCTCCAGCGTACAGGTACATCTTCTCTAACATCATCACAACACAGCACTGGGAGCCCACAGCCAGGGGTCTGACAGGGAACTGCTGGAGCAATCCAAGCCCATTATATCTCACCAGAATGAATTTCAGAACGATAAATACTAGCCACAATATACACGGCCAAGCACTCCTTAGTTCTTTGCTCCTGCAGAAAGCACAGGACAGGTACCAAAGTCACACAGTCCTAGGGGAGAGTCCTACCTGATTCATGCCAGCATTGGCAAAGAGCAGAGTAGGATCGTCCAAGGGGATAGTCGCAGATGAGTGGACGTAGGTGTGCTGGCGCTCCTTGAAGAAATCAAGGAACTTTTGCCGGATCTGCCTAGCTGACAATGTAGTTTCCATCCTGAGATCACCACGCAAAGCTGGCAAAATTAAAAAGAGAAAGCAGATGGGTGAAGGACACATTCTGCTTAGTTTAATGGGACAGTAATGAATAAGGATCCTGGGGAAGGGGCACCTGGGATGTAATTCACCTAATTCTTTTGTCTGGGTCTCATGAAAGTTAGGATTTTCAGATGTCAGAGTAACAGCCGTGTTAGTCTGTATTCGCAAAAAGAAAAGGAGTACTTGTGGCACCTTAGAGACTAACCAATTTATTTGAGCATGAGCTTTCGTGAGCTACAGCTCACTTCATCGGATGCATGCCGTGGAAACTGCAGCAGACTTTATTTATACACAGAGAATATGAAAAAATACCTCCTCCCACCCCACTGTCCTGCTGGTAATAGCTTATCTAAAGTGATCATCAGGTGGGCCATTTCCAGCACAAATCCAGGTTTTCTCACCCTCCACCCCCCCCCACAAATTACCAGCAGGAGAGTGAGTTTGTGTGTGTATGGGGGTGGGGGGGATGTGAGAAAACCTGGATTTGTGCTGGAATGGCCCACCTTAATTATGCACATTGTAGGGAGAATGGTCACTTTGGATGAGCTATTACCAGCAGGAGAGTGAGTTTGTGTGTGTGGTTTTTGGGAGGGGGGTGAGGGGGTGAGAGAACCTGGATTTGTGCAGGAAGTGGCCCAACTTTATTATCATGCACATTGTGTAAAGAGTTGTCACTTTGGATGGGCTATCACCAGCAGGAGAGTGAATTTGTGTGGGGGGGTGGAGGGTGAGAAAACCTGGATTTGTGCTGGAAATGGCCCACCTGATGATCACTTTAGATAAGCTATTACCAGCAGGACAGTGGGGTGGGAGGAGGTATTTTTTCATATTCTCTGTGTATAAATAAAGTCTGCTGCAGTTTCCACGGCATGCATCCGATGAAGTGAGCTGTAGCTCACGAAAGCTCATGCTCAAATAAATTGGTTAGTCTCTAAGGTGCCACAAGTACTCCTTTTCGATTTTCAGATGTTAATTTCTAGTCTTACTTGTTTCCAGGAGTAATGAGAGTGTCTCACTCTGCCATAAATGGTATTTGGCTAAAGGATCACAGATTCTACAGCTTTAAGGCAAAGTATCCCCTAAACACTTGTGTGTGGATACCAAACCATTAAGTCAGATTGAGCATGGCTCCTCTGGGGAGGGGCCCTGAGTCACAGATACAAAGGCCTACAGTACTGGTGACTCTATGCTGTGGCTCATGAATGCCATCCAACAAGGAACACATTGCCTTACAAATACACTAGACAGAAAATGGGTTTTAAGTGATCATTGAATGCTCTACAAACCAAGAGTTAGGGCTGGCAATTCAATAATTCACTTAGCAGGAAAAAAAGGGAACAGATTGATATAGTTTAAAAAAACCCTAAACATCAGGATGTAAGGAAATCGAGACTTAAGGATATAGCACCAATCATCACTATCCTACAGCAAATTAATTACCAGCCCTTCTCCCCAGAGAACACTGGCTGCTTCCCGCTTCCTCTCAAGACGGAAAAGAGGACTGGGGACATGCTGCAGTCCCTGAAAGTGTGTATGGGAAAACTGGTAAGCAAGGTCTTCTCCAGCTGCCAGGGGGACAGCAGGCAGAAGAAAGAAAGGGGTCTGAATGGTTTCTTTCTGTCTGCTTCTCCAGAGCCACAGGAGTAGCAGAGGAACCAGCAGTATGATTGTCAGTGCAACACCCCTTCAGCAGCCCACATGTATTTCAGTTCCCAGTCACCCAGGCCCAGATTCACAAAAGCATTTAAGCACCTAGCTCCCATTGAAATCAATGGGAACTAAGTGTCTAAATATCTTAGAGGATCCGAGTCTTGGAGTCCATTCCGGAACCCTCCAGAGGAATTTAGAGAGAAAGAAGTGTCCCAAGCAGAGAATCTGCCTGTCCACCACCCAAGTCATTAGAGCAGCTGCCTCTCTCTGAGCAAGGGAGAAGAAGCTGGGGTTGGAAGCAAGGGGAAAAAAATCTAAATGTAAAAAACCACAAAATCGTTTTTCAAGTGTATTAAAACGCCTGATGACATTTTAGCTGTAAGGCTTTTTCACTTCTCCCAGAGCGAGGATTTTGGCAAGAACCACCCATTTAGCGAACTGGCCAAAGGTCATACGCAGAGCAAAGAACTGAACCCAGGAATCCTGACTTCCAGTCCCCAGTTCCAACCAATCGCAGCATATGCGGATGGAAAACAGGCTATGCCATTTTAAGCAGGGCTAAGATGATGCAATAAGACTCCAAACATTTACAGATGGGGAACAACCCCAATGCACCTGGCATTGGCGACTGTGGGAAGTCAGGATACCGAGCTAGACAGACCATGGGTCAGACCCAGTATGGCCATTACGTTGTCCACGGCATGCATCCGATGAAGTGGGCTGTAGCCCACGACAGCTTACGCTCAAATCAATGCGTTAGCCTCAAAGGTGCCCCAAGTCCTCCTGTTCTTTTCACATTCTTAAAGTACGTTTAAAATGCGGGCCCGGGGGCCTGACATTCGGGAGATCTCGCTGAAAACACTAGAGCCAAAAAACTGCAGCCAGACCTACGCCCAGAAGGCCCCGGGACTGCCACGGCCCCGCCACGTGCCCGCTCCCGGGGCGCCGGCAGGTCCCTCGGCCCCGCCCCCCCTCGCCCGCGCGCCCCGGCCCGCCGCCGGCGCCGGACTCCCAGCATCCCCCGCGGCCGCGGGCCTGCAGCCCAGCGCCGGCGGCGGCGGAGCGAGCGGCTCGGGAAGCGGGGGGAGGGGATCCCGCTCCCTGCCGGCACGGCCCGGCACGGCTCGGTCCGGTCCCCCCTCCGCTGCCAGCGCCCCCGGGCCTGCCCGCCCTTACCTCACCTCCGCCCGGCAGCGCCGCCACCGCACTCCGCGCCTCACCGCGCAACCGAACCCGCTGCGCCCTCCGCCCCGCCCCCCGCCGGGCGCGGGCGCGGGCGCGGGCGCCGGCCACTGATTGGTCTCTGCCGCTGACAGCCACCCGCGGGCCCTGGGGCGGTGCGTGGTGACGTCACGGGGAAGGGGCGGGGGGGCGGCTGATGCAACGGCCACGAAATGGCCTCCCGTGGGGGAGGGGAGGGCTGCCATCGTCACTTCGCACGGGGCGGGGCCAGAGGGGAGCGCGGGCCCTGAGGCCCCTGTGGGCGGGGCGGGGCCCCGGGCCCTGCGGCCTGGCCGGGCGTTCCGCGCGCGGGCCGGCGCCCCCTGCTGGCGGAACGAGGGAGAGCCGCGGGGGAGGACAGCTCCCTGGCTCCAGCGTCGGCCTGCGAAGCCCAGGGCTGCGAGTTCAATCCTGGGCACCCCGCTAGGTAGTCGGGAGGGTGGAAGAGCAGGGGGGCCGATGAAGCCCTCTTGCTCTAGGCCCGGACAAACTGCGGCCCCTCTGCTCCCGGAGCTTTCTGTGACCCTGCCCGGCTCCGGGGAAGCTAGCACGCAAACAGGCAGGTTCGCACCGGCCACGGCCAGCTTCGGCCTGGGAAACGTAGAGATGAGGCAGAAACGTTCAGCAAAAACCAGGGACAAATAGACCCGAGTAAGGCCAGGCTCGGGCAACGCTACTGAGGAAAAACACAACTGGCTGCTTCAGCTGCTTGGCTACGGTATTGTCGGGGGCAGCCGGGAACTGGTTGCCTAAGCTTGTGTAGTGAAGTAGGCAAAGGTATCGGCCGTGTACTGCGAAGGCCTGGGGCGCCCAGAGTCGTCCGGGAATGCAGGACGGGCGGAGTACTGCAGGCAGGGCCCAGTGCACGCAAACTGGGACGTGTTTGGCTCGGATCCAATGACAAGGAGCAAATGGAAAAGATTTTGTACAGTAGACTGGCCTCACTATCGGCGAGAGGACCAGGAATGGTGGCCACCAGGAGGGTCAATCAATTATAATACGATCCTCCAATTGGTTCTGTTTTGTCAGCGAACGGGTAAATGGAATGAACATCTGTGTGCGCAGGCGTTTATGGCTTTAAGAGAGAGAACAGACATTCTGCAGAGCTGTAATTTGACTCCAACAGGACCAGTAGTGGCTAATGTTAGCCCCCAGAACCCCCCCCAATGTTGTAATGGCAGAGCCGGTGTCCCCTTTGGCCCCCACACCCCCACCTTATAAGGGTAGGATGCCTCGGGTTACAGAGATTGCCCCCTCAGTGGGACTCTATCCTTTGATTACCGAGACTGTTGTGGCTCGCCCAGAGGCAGACGGACGCCAGGCCACCACCATGCAAGTTTACACCCATGTGCCATTCAATCCAATAGACTTAGCAGCTTTTAAAACACAGGCTGGGGAATTCTCCACGAACCCAAGCCAGTTTATTTCAGTCTTTGAGGGGTGCCTCAGTAGTCACAGCTGGATTAGGACGACTGTAATATCCTCCTGAGAACCCTGTTGTCTGGGGTAGAGCAGAATCAGGTTACAGCTAAGGCAAGGGAGGAGGCAAGGCAGAGACACGAAAGCCATGGATCTGCCGGATCTCTCTAAGCCATTTCAATTGTATATACATGAACGAAAAGGGGTGGCCCTGGGAGTGCTAACCCAGTTGCTGGGGACCTGGAAACGTCCCGTGGCTTATTTTTCCAAACAACTGGATCAGGTTGCAAAGGGTTGGCTGGCATGTTTACGGGCGGGCGCAGCTACTGCCCTAGTACTTGAGGAAGCCGAGAAGCTAACATTGGGAGGGGTTATGCAAATATATACTCCCCATATGGTCCGAGCCCTGCTAGACACCAAGGGTGGGCTCTGGCTCACCCAGGCTCAGATTGCTTGGTGTCAGGCTAAGCTGTTAGAGAACCCCGAGGTCACCCTTGCCCCTCCCTTAACCCAGCCACCCTCTTGCCAGAATCAGAGGAACAGGAACACGACTGTTTAGAGATCATAGATGCCCAATACTCCAGCCACCAGGACTTAAAGGATCAGCCGCTCCCAAATGCGGATTATGAGTGGTACACTTATGGTAGCAGCATTGTCATGGAGGGGCAAAGGAGGGCGGGTTATGCTGTCGTGACCCTCCATGATACCGTAGAGGCCGAGAGGTTGCCCACTGGGACCTCTGCCCAGCTGGCTGAGCTAGTAGCCCTGACCCGTGCACTCAAACTGTCAAAGGGAAAGCGGGTCAATATTTTTACCGATTCAAAGTATGCTTTTGGGATGCTACATGCTCATGCTGGCCTGTGGAAGCAAAGGGGAATGCTAATGGCCCAAGGCTCCCCAGTCAAGTATGGGCCCCAAATTCTCCGGCTCCTAGAAGCCATACAACTCCCCTCGGAAGTAGCGGTGGTGCACTGTAGAGTCCATCAAAGGGAAAATCAAGACATGGCCGGGTCAATGCCAGGGCGGACAGAGAAGCCAAGCATGCCACCACCTTAACTCCACCGGGAGCTGAGGATGCCCACATGCATACCCTCATCCCATCAGTGGGGGAGCTTCCGACCCCTCAGTACTCTGGGGAAGAGAGGAAACTAGCTGACAAACTCGGTCTTCAGGAAAAAGAGGGATGGCTTCATTCCCCAGAAGGGAAGATCCTCCTACCGAAGGGTCTGATCCGGCCAGTACTGCAGCAGTTACACCAAACCACTCACACCGGCAGAGAGGCCCTTATCCAGCTAATGGGAAAATACTTCTTGACTTCTGGACTCCAACCCCTGGCTACCCAGATACAGGCTGACTGTTTAGTCTGCCAAAAGAATAACCCCCGGCCAGGACATCCAGTAACACCAGCTACCCTGGAACCCACTCCAGGCCCCAGACTGGTGTGGCAAATAGATTTTACTGAGTTTCCCCGAACTCAAGTGTTCAGATATCTCCTTGTCTTGGCGGACCAATTCAGCGGATGGCCTGAAGCCTTCCCAAGCCTTAATTGCACTGCCAAAACAGTGGCTCTCAAGTTTGTTAGGGAAATTATTCCCTGCTTCGGACTCCCCCAATGGATGGAATCTGACAATAGGACGCACTTCACATCAAAGATCGTTCAAAACATCTCAGATGCCTTACAGATCCCCTGGGAACTCCATACGCCCTGGAGACCGCAAGCCAGTGGTGTAGTGGAGCGGACCAATCAAACCCTTAAGTGACACCTCTCAAAAGTGTGCCAAGAAGCCTCCCTGCGATGGCCCGATGCTCTGCCCCTTGTCCTGCTCTGTGTCCGTGCGCTCCCGAAGGGTAGATTAGGGCTTAGTCCCTTTAAAATTATGTTTGGAAGGGCATGGCCTATGAATGGGACACCGGTTCTGGCAGGGGAGTGGGAAATGGGGTTTGGTTTTTTGTCTCAGTACATGTGCTCTCTGTCTGCTGTTCTCTCTTCTCTCCACAGGTATGCCAAAGACTTCCAGCCTCTTCCATTGGATGCCCCTGTCCTCTCCTTGCAGCCAGGTGACTCCGTGCTTGTTCGTACCTGGAAGGATGAGCCTCTCCAAGAGAAGTGGAAGGGACCCCACACCGTCCTGCTGGTTTCCCACACGGCGGCAAAGGTCAAGGGACACAAAAACTGGATCCATCACTCTCGCCTGAAGGCGGTGCCTGCTCTTCCACCGGCAGAACAGTGGACCGTCCAGCCCGTCACCACCTCACCCTTCGATGATCTTGGACTCAAATTATTGTTTAAAAAGACATAAGCACGGGGGGTGGGGGGGAGCTACAAGGGCATATACACCATTTGTGTATATACATACATTTGTCCCCAGCCGCAAATACCTCTATTCCTCTACGTAAGAGTGCTGGCCAAGATACAGGTGAAGGGCTTCAATATTACACCCCCTTAGAAGCCGCAGCTGACAAAGCGGGGCACAATGGCAAGGTAGCCAATGGACAGTCCTTTTATGTCTGTGGTAACTCAGCCTATAAATGGCTACCCCACCACTGGCAAGGAAGCTGTTATGTGGGATACCTTATCCCTCCCCTTCGGGTCATGACCCAACTCCCATCGGGCCGTCCCCGGTGTCAGCGGTCCCTGTATGCCACCCCCGAACCCATTAGCGAGGAAGATAGATTCGGTATGATTCTTATCCCAGGCTACAGGGTAGGTAGATTGGCCAACCTCTATCGTCAGCTTTCTGTATTCCTCACTAAGTTTGCCAATGATACCTTAGCCATAGAAAAAAGCCTTAATTCAGAGCTTTACCAGCTCTGGTTGTTGTCCCTGCAAAACCGTCAGGCCCTAGATTACCTTTTGGCTGCGCAGGGTGGGGTGTGTGCCCTGATTGGGGAAGAATGCTGTATGTATGTCCCAGAAAATGCACAGGATATTAACAAGCACATCATGTCAGCCGAACAAGCTCTTAACCAGTGGGAAGCCCAGGAAAGAGAGCCCACTATTTTTGACTCACTCTGGGGATGGCTGCCCGACCTGGGGGGAGGCGTTGTTCGTCTCCTGGTCACAGGTGCCGTGTTGTGTATTATCATTCTCCTCTTGCTTGCCTGTTGTAAGTCACTCATATACAAAATACGTGCCTCCCGCTCCACAGAAACCCCATTATATCCTCTTGTTGAGGATTCTAACTCCTCCTGAGCGCTGAATCACGTATTGTCCTTGGAATATGAGACAACTCAGTTGCAAGCTTGTTGAGTGTTCTCAAAGGAGGGAGTTGTTGGTGACACTGGGCACTACTCTAGGTAACTCGGGAGGGTGGAAGACCATGAGGGTCGATGAAGCCCCCTTGCTCTAGGCCCAGACAAACTGAGGCCCCTCTGCTCCTTGAACTTTCTGTGACCCTTCACAACTGTGAGGAAGCTAACACGCAAACAGACAGGTTTGCACACGGCTCGCCAGCCAAGGCCAGCTTCGGCCTGGGAAACGTAGAGATGAGGCAGAAATGTTTAGCAAAAACTAGTAACAAATAGACCCAAATAAGGCAAGGCTCGGGCAATACTACTGAGGAAAAACACAACTGGCTGCTCTAGCTGATTGGCTACGGTATTGTACGGGGCAACAGGTAATTGGTTGCATAAGCTTGTGTAGTGAAGTAGGCAAAGGTATAAAATGTATACTGGTATCTGCATGCGGGGCTGCGGGATTTGAGACAGCTCAGTCTCCCTGCGCCCTATTTGGAGCTCCAGATAAATCTCTCTGCTTCTCCACCCCGTTGTGGTCATTGGCGCGATGCACACCAGGCAACGAACCCAGCTGCTGCTTGCCTCGGGCACTCTGTGCCGGCAACAGGACCATTTAGGGATCTGGAGCAAAAATTGGGGATTGGTCCTGCTTTGAGCAGGGGGGTGGGATGAGATGACCTCCTGAGGTCCCTTCCAACCCTGATATTCTATGATTCTATGAGTCCGCCCCGTTGCCCCTCGGGCGACAGCCCGGGGCACTGTGCCAAGAACGGACACACCATCCCACAGGGATGGGGGCTGGCGAGGACCTTGCCTGGGGGGAGCTCGGGCCCACGAGCGGCCAAGGTCAGCCACGTCCCCATCCTCGCGTCTCATGGCCCTGTCGCGCCTTCCTCCAGGTATTTCATCAGTTGCTCAAGGGGCAGCGCCTCAGAACCGAGCCCAGACCTCGGCAATACCAGGAGAAAGGAGCTTCAGTCTCCAGAAGAAGCCAAGACAGGCAAGTAGCCAGAATACTCTTTAGTGGACCGTATGTATTCAGGGACTACAGTCCTGATTACTGAGGGACAGTTCACACTCCTCACAAGCTATTCCGAGCGTAACTTTTCTCAAGACCAGAAGAACGGCCATGCTGGGTCAGCCCAAGGTCCAGGTACCTGTTCGGCATGATGCAAGTAGAAAGTTGGCAACCCTGGGCTGGGGCTCCTCAGGGTGGGAGAACAAGACTTTAAAAAGCCCGCTCCTAAGTGCCCCGAGGAGCTAGGGAACAGGAGCTCAGGGCTACACTAGAAACTTCAAAGCGCTGCCGCGGTCACGGGGAGAGAGCTCTCCCAGCGCTCCTGGTAATCCGCCTCCACGAGGGGATTAGCTCTGAGCACTGGGAGCCTGTCCACACTAGCACTTTAAAGCACTTAGGCTTGCTGTGCTCAGGGGGGAGATTTTTCTCCCCCCGAGCCAGCAAGTTTTGAGCGGTATAAAATGTCAGGGCGTGGCTGCACGTGTGAGTTACAGCGCGATAAAGGAGCCCCGGGCACACTAGCTCACTCCCCGTCCACACTAGCAAGGCACGTAGAGCGCTTTGACGGCTGGTACCTCACCTCAGCGAGTGCAATAACGTTTGCTGCGCCCTCGCTGGAGCGCCATGGCACCAGTGTGAACGAGGTGTTGCTTTACTGCGCTCTGATCAGCCTCCGGAAACATCCCATAATCCCACTCTTATGGCCACTCTTGTCATTGTTTGGAATCGGCTGGAGGAATGCGGAAATACCCTTTGGAAGCTCCGTTTCTGACAGCCGGCTGCTTATCTGCTCCGAGACAAAGCAAGCCATTGGTGTGGAATGCTCTGTGTGTGAGAGAGAGAGAGAGGGGCGGGGAGAGGGGGGTCTGCTGCTGTCTGAACTCACAAGACAGAATGCTGACATGCTCTCAGCCCCCCAAAACCCACTCTCTCTCCCCCCACATACACACAACACACTCCCTGTCACACTCCACTCCACCCCACCCCACCCCACCCCATTTGAAAAGCACATTGCAGCCACTTGCATGCTGCGATAGCTGCCCGTAATGCACCGCTCCCAATGCCGCTGCAAGTGTTGCAGCTGTGGCCAAGCTAGTGCTCTTGAAGCTGTCAGTGTGGACAGACTGCAGCGCTTTCCCTACTGCGCTCTGCGAAGGCTGGTTTAACTAAAAGCGCTCTACATCTGCAAGTGTAGCCATGCTCTAAGTGTAGACAAGCCCTTGCTGTACGGGAAACTGAGTCATCTATCTGCCACCCCGACCGGGAAAACCGAGAAGTCTGCTGTTTGCCAGGAGCTAGGATTCACGATGTGACGGAGAGACTGCCGAGACTCATCAAGCCCTCGGATCGCTACCCCTTCCTGCTTCTCCACGTGGGCACCAATGATACTGCCAAGAATGACCTTGAGTGGATCACTGCAGACTACGTGGCTCTGGGAAGAAGGATAAAGGAGTTTGAGGCGCAAGTGGTGTTCTCGTCCATCCTCCCTGTGGAAGGAAAAGGCCGGAGTAGAGACCGTCGAATCGTGGAAGTCAACTAATAGCTACGCAGGTGGTGTCGGAGAGAAGGTTTTGGATTCTTTGACCATGGGATGGTGTTCCAAGAAGGAGGAGTGCTAGGCAGAGACGGGCTCCACCTAACGAAGAGAGGGAAGAGCATCTTCACAAGCAGGCTGGCTAACCTAGTGAGGAGGGCTTTAAACTAGGTTCACCAGGGGAAGAAGACCAAAGCCCTGAGGTAAGTGCGATACCAGGAGGAAGTACGAGCAGGAGTCCCAAGAGAGAACAACCACGTAAACAAAGAGCACAAACACACACCACCCCCCCAAAAAGATCTGAAAGTATCTTGTCCCCTTATTGGTCCTTTGGCTCAGGTGCCAGCCGGGTTAGCTGAGCTTCTTAAGCCTTTACATATAACAGGATGCTGCCTCTGGCTAGGTGGGATTTTATAGCACTGTATACAGAAAGGTGGTTACCCTTCCCTTTATAGTTATGACATTCTTAAAGTGTGGCACCCAAAACTGGACACAATATTTAAAGGACATAAATCCACACCGTGTAGAGGTCAAGCACAGGAGTTTATTACGTACAGCGCTGATGGAGTGTCACCTTGCTTGTAAGGCTCAGAGACACTGTTAATTCATGGAATATCAGTATTGGAAGGGACCTCAGGAGATCTAGTCCAACCCCCTGCTCAAAGCAGGACCAATCCCCAATTTTTGCCCCAGATCCCTAAATGGCCCCCCTCAAGGATTGAACTCACAACCCTGGGTTTAGCAGGCCAATGAGCCATCCCTCTCCCCTTACAATGGAATATATGGATTTTTTATGGGTGCGGGAAAGTGACTGGGTAGGCAGTCCCACACCCGCTGGATAGGTCTAGCAGCAAGACATGATAGGACAGTAGCCAATGGTCAAAGGTTACATAATGTCTTCGCCCATGGTCTCAGGTTGTCAAATTAACATTTAATTAGTACTTTAATAAATGTATTAATATAAAATATATATGTTGAATTCTGATTTGTGGTCCATATGAATGAAGTAGCTCCTTTGATTGTCTGACAGGTACGTATCTAGGGGTAAAAGCAAAGAAAGTATATTGTAATAAAGATTGTCTTTCAAGTTGTTCATTTGTGTTTTACGGCAGGCATTGGTCCCTGGGAAAGGGAGGAGGCCATATCTTAAACTGACATGCTTGAACCTTTCATAAACTCAAGGTTGGATGTGTGGGAAGAACTCCCTACAGAAGAAACTAACACAACAGAAACAGGACTTCTTTGTTCTATTTGCAACTTTGAATAAGACACAATTATTGCCCCCAACATCTGGCGTTTTGCTGACCTGGCATATCTTACCAAAAGCAAGCTTATCTTTTGGTTATTCTGCTTTCTCTTAGCTCATCACTATTTGCTAGGCCTCTGACCTCTTGACCAAACTCTGGACTTTGGGCCTATGCACAAATCCATATACCAGGTTATTACATCAGCAATGGATTTTAACCATTCAATATTCCAACTGGTACGTCACCAGTGTCAAGTAGAATGGAACAATTAGCTCCCATGTCTTGTATAGGACACTACTGTTAATACACCCCAGAATGATATTGGTCTTTTTCTCAACTGTATCACATAATTGACTCAGGTTCAATTTGTGATCCACTGTATGCCCTAGATCCTTTTCTGCAGTTCTGCTGCCTAGCCTGTTATTTCCCCTTTCAAAGTTGTGCATTTGATATTTTCTTTCCCAAGTGTAAGACTTTATTTGTCTTTACTGAATTTCATCTGGTCGATTTCAGTCCAATTCTATAATTTATCAAGGTCATTTTGAATTCTGGTCCTATCCTCCAGACCACTTGCAATCCCTTCCAGCTTGGTGTTATCTGAATATTTTATAAGCATACTCTCCACACCATTACCTGAGTCAAATGAAAATATTGAATCTTTCTGAATCCAGGACAGATCCTGTGGGACCAAACTAGATATACTTCCTCGTTTGACAGCAAACTATTGATAATTATTCTTTGAGAATATTTTTTCAACCAGTTGTGCATCCACCTTATAGTAATTTCCTCTATACCACATTTCCCTAGGTTGCTTATGAGACTGTCAGAAGCCTTACTAAAATCAACGTATGTCTACAGCTTCCCCTAGTCTTCTAGGCCAGTAATACCACCCCTCCTTCCTGCCGTCTCAAACCTCTCCCTCCCATGCCCTGTACTTCTTCACACACCCCCAATTCTCCTCCCAGCAAGCGGTCACCTGTATAATTTATATTCAAAAACAGCTTGAGTGCCTTCTACACTTTTCTGCCGTACTTAGATTACATCACCCTCCCAAACAAAGCCTTTGACTGATTCTAACAACCTTCCTCCTTTTTTTATTTTCGAGTTTCTGTTCAGGGTTTGGTTCAAACTTAGTGGCTGTGTGATACTAAGGTTCAACAGCCAGAACATCTTCCCTTGTGCCACACAGGTGCTCTGAGGCACAACCGGCTAGCAACCCTCTTGAATGCTAAGACTTCACATGCTTAGTGTAATCTGCTTGGCATACAAGTATTAGACATGTGGCTATCTTGAGAGTTACATGCTTTGGCAAATACTCCTGAAATATGGTTTTCAATTTTGCTCCCCCACAAGGGTGAAGATCAGAGCCCTGGTTTGATTCCTAGGTCTGTGCAGAAAAAGGTAGACTCTGAGCCTTAAGAAATGCTATTATTCTTGGGGAGGCTGTATCTCAAGAATCTTTTAGTCAAATAACTCCAAATTTGTATTACTAACCCTATCCCACAGCCCAATGAGGCACACTAAGTTTCAAGGCCATCTGAGTAACCATGTGGATTTATAGCACTTAAAAGTGTCTACCTTTAACAACAGCTAAGGCAACCAATAAAGAAATGCACTGACGATCCTCTGCAAGAAACACCTGGATGTTACTGGACTTCAGATCGAACCATTGGGCAGCCAAACTTCACACAAAGGCAGCAGAGTGTATTTCTTTCGGTTCTGGACAGCTTCATAGCCTGGCCTATTATGAAGACCCCACATGAAAATGCTGGATATTTTCATACTATTGTGAGCTCTCAACTGGGGATCTGCAAGTGAGTTCAGGGGGGTCCATAACTGACCAAGAAAAAAAATCCTACAATTTAAACAATACACCCTGCAGATTTACAGTATATGGTAAAAGTGACACATTTTAAATCACTTTTTAAAGTAGCATTTGTCACTATGACCAAACTGACATTGCTGAACAGTAACACTAGAAGTCCACGGAAGTGGGGGCAGAGGGGGAAGGGGAGTGTGTTTGTATGCTGGGGGAATGTGTGTGTGGCTCAGTGAGTGTGTCAACATGCTCTCTCTTTAAGCAGGGTACTCACCAGCCTGAACACTTGTTCGGACAGCAGCTGGCAGCAACCACTACTCCAGAGCCAGAGGTTGGTGCACAGACAGATGTCCTTGTATCCCCCCATCCCATCCCAGTGGAGCTTGGGTACACTGGCAGGTGGAGAGGGACACCCTGACATCAACCCATCCCTCCCTGCTCTGTACAGCAGATCAGGAGGCTCCAGATCGGAGCAGCTCAACTCTCTTAAGTGCTGTTGCACCTAGCTCGGCCATGCAGCCTGCTTTGCCTGCCTGCCACTGTGGTCCTCTTAGTGCTGTGGAGAGCAGGATTCTGCATTAAAGTTTTGATTCCGTGATTCTGTTTGTGTTCTCGTTAACACAGATTTCATAGGGCCCTATCTAGGTATAGGCATAGAATGCCTTTAGCTGTGGATTGCACTGTAGATCTGATTCTCTGTAAAATCCTGGGTATGTCTGCCAACATGAAATCACATGAACTGGTCCTTTCGTATGGTCTGGCTCTCGTGAGGTAAGACTAAAAGGTCGTCTACTAATTCTTCCCGGTTTGTGAGCAGCAGTTTGTTTTTGCACAGCAATTCTGCTTTGTAGTTCCTTGACAGTAAGATCCCAACGGAATGTGTGGGTTAACCCTCCCCGGCAGGGTCAGGTTTTCTGTTTGCTCTTTTTAATTATTTAAATGCTCTTCTCTTGTTTGTAACCTACGCATATGTTTGTGAATCTAATTGCGGAGCAGAAGCAGACTGTGGACATTCCCCTGAGACAACTAGCTAAAGAGAGACCTATTCAGTAAGAGCTCCCTGCAGGTTTACATGTGCATGGAGACAGCATACATGTTGGTCTCTAATTGTCAGTGAAGTTTCTCTTTCTGTTTTATGTTAAATGTTTGGCTACTTGTTGCCTGGCTGTTGGCAGCTAAAAGGATTTAGTATCTGAGGAAGGATTCATCCTCCTTGTTAGCAAAAAGAAGCACCAGATTTCATGACCAGATTGCTGATTTACAGGCAAGGGTGCCCGCAGGCAAGGGCAGCACCAGGGCCAGTATAACCACGAGGCGAACTAGGCGGCGGTCTAAGGTGCCAAAAAGTGGTGCCCCCCCATTTTTTTTACACCATTACTGGAAAACGAGTGAATAAAGAAAAGAGAAATGTCATTGAACTTGCATTTTTACGTCCGTGTTTTCCCAGACATGTCCGGCTTTTTGCTTCCTAAATCTCCGTCCGGGAGGCATTTCCAAAAAGCCGAACATGCCCGGGAAAATGCGGAGGTATGGTAACCCTAGCGTTACCTGCAGGAGTCGCCTGTAAGCTCCCGCTCTCAATTCCCGACTTCGGGTGCACTGAGCATGCGCACCCGAACTGAGCGTGCCCAGTAACCTTTGCTGTTGCCACTGCCCTCTCTCTACCCTCACTTCTCCTGACGATTTGCTGCCTCCTCTTTGGAGGAGTTAAAAAGGATCAAGAGGGGCAAATCGCAGCCGGGAAGTGTCAGCATCTGAGTAGGGGGCAGAAATTTACTGGCCGGGGGGGATCAAGCTACTGTAGATAGCGGCAGGAGAGGGGCTGGAGGGGAAAAATCAGGGGGGGGGGTGAGAGCCGGGGTTAAGCCTGGGGTGGGAGACGCTGCCAGACCCTGTGGGGGGACAAAGCCCCTGTTTCCAGAAGGGGAGAGGGGGTAATGGTTACCCCCTGTAATGAGCCACCTGCTATGCTCGCAAATCTAGGGGTGGGGGCAGAGGCGTGTTTAGTTCCCCACCCAGGACGCTGCATGTCAGTCCTGGAGCAAAGGGCGGGTTCCTGGGACCAGGTTCTTAAGGGCCCGGGGCGCCCCATCCCTAGACTGTCAATGGTCAGACACCGCAGCTCCTCTCTACCACATACAAGTGCAGCCGTGCTATGTTCCTGCTCCACCGGGGAGACTGATATTGTACAGACATGCCCTCCCTCAAACTCTGCCTCTCACATTTTGAATATGTAAAAGAGTCTTCTATCAGTTTCTATGTGTATATGAAATCACTGCAGCTCCTTTCTCTTACATAACGTGCTGAGTTGGTAACTCCCTCCCAGAGCCCACATGTCTGCACCCCATCCTGTATCCCAATGCCCTACCCCAGGTCAGAGCCTGCACCCCTCACTCAAACTCCCCATCGCCTGCAACCCTCCTGCACCCCAACTCCATCCGTCAGGAATGTGCCATCTGCTGATTGATTCAGCAACGGCATGATGAAGCAATTCCCATAGACTGGCATAGGAATAAATTCCTGTAAAAATAGACTCTAAAAAGTGAGAACTTTGGGGTCTGATTCTGCAAACCAACTTCCAGGAGCAACAGATAAGCATCTGACAAGGCCCTGCTCCCTCCTCATGTCCAGGCCACCTGGCCAGTGGCTTGGCATGAGCAACTCTGAGGCTGGTAACTATGATAACAACCTTGCAGAACCTGTGCGTGTGTGTGTGTATGAATGACTGTATGGATAAATATGAAAGTGAATGGAATGTTATAGCTATAACTAACTGCTTACTATGAGTCTTTCACAATAAACGTGGCATTTTGCCTTTTCCGCTTTAATAAGATCCTGCTGGTTTTTATTTTATTGGTATAATAATTTTAACTCTTTCACTGCCTTTAACCTGATAGCAAATCCAGTCTTCTTCAGGCCTTGTATTTATTAGGAAGGAGGGAGAGTAGAATCCTATTATAAATTCAGCAAACCCTTTCTCTAATGCACTACTTTGAAGGCAATTTTTCTAATATGAGCCAAGCATGTTTATATAGTTTACAAACATGGGAAAAAATGGTGAAGTTCGCTAGAAATGGTCTGTAGAATTTTTGCTTGTAACTTTATTCTTCCTCTTAAAAGCAATAATTTATAAAAATGATTTAGTGTGTCTTAATCGGCTAGTTTACCTTAGAGCATTCAACGCTCCATGGAACTTGCACACAGCAGTTCAACAGTCCAGATTGTACTCTGGGGAATGTCCCAGTTGTGACAAAGTGGGGGTTTCTCTCTTGTTATGTTGCATGTGAGTCTTACAGTCTTGTATTTATACTGTGTGTACCTCAGTTTCTCTGTGTATTGCACCAATGCCTAGGTGGTGGGAATATGGGTGTATAACTTTTGCTGTGGCCCTCGGGGCAGGTGAGGCTGCCCAGCTGCCTGCATGTTAGCAATGGATAACTTTCATAACCTAAGAACCAGGAAGGGGGTGCAACCAGGTGACACATTGCCCTGGAAGCCAGACAAAGACCAGAGGTGGGGCAATGGGAGGCAGGGAGGCTAAGCAGCTGGGTCCAGGTCAGTCTGCTGTTGGGCATTCAAAGACGGGGGAGTCCAAGGCATCTGGCCTGGGGTTCCCCCAAGATGGAGTTAGCTGAGTCACTTATTTCCGGTACGAAACTGCAGAAAAACCTGAGTGTCTCTGGATTAAGTTTAGAAGTGTGTGCAACAGGAGTGATGTAGTGGTGGGAGTCTGCTATAGACCACCGGACCAGGGGGATGAGGTGGATGAGGCTTTCTTCCGGCAGCTCACGGAAGCTACTAGATCACATGCCCTGATTCTCATGGGTGACTTTAATTTTCCTGATATCTGCTGGGAGAGCAATACAGCGGTGCATAGACAATCCAGGAAGTTTTTGGAAAGCGTAGGGGACAATTTCCTGGCGCAAGTGCTAGAGGAGCCAACTAGGGGGGGCGCTTTTCTTGACCTGCTGCTCGCAAACCGGGTAGAATTAGTGGGGGAAGCAAAAGTGGATGGGAATCTGGGAGGCAGTGACCATGAGTTGGTTGAGTTCAGGATCCTGACGCAGGGAAGAAAGGTAAGCAGCAGGATACGGACCCTGGACTTCAGGAAAGCAGACTTTGACTCCCTCAGGGAACGGATGGCCAGGATCCCCTGGGGGACTAACTTGAAGGGGAAAGGAGTCCAGGAGAGCTGGCTGTATTTCAAGGAATCCCTGTTGAGGTTACAGGGACAAACCATCCCGATGAGTCGAAAGAATAGTAAATATGGCAGGCGACCAGCTTGGCTTAATGGTGAAATCCTAGCGGATCTTAAACATAAAAAAGAAGCTTACAGGAAGTGGAAGGTTGGACATATGACCAGGGAAGAGTATAAAAATATTGCTCGGGCATGTAGGAATGTTATCAGGAGGGCCAAATCGCACCTGGAGCTGCAGCTAGCCAGAGATGTCAAGAGTAACAAGAAGGGTTTCTTCAGGTATGTTGGCAACAAGAAGAAAGCCAAGGAAAGTGTGGGCCCCTTACTGAATGAGGGAGGCAACCTAGTGACAGAGGACGTGGAAAAAGCTAATGTACTCAATGCTTTTTTTGCCTCTGTTTTCACTAACAAGGTCAGCTCCCAGACTGCTGCGCTGGGCATCACAAAATGCGGAAGAGATGGCCAGCCCTCTGTGGAGATAGAGGCGGTTAGGGACTATTTAGAAAAGCTGGACGTGCACAAGTCCATGGGGCCGGACGAGTTGCATCCGAGAGTGCTGAAGGAATTGGCGGCTGTGATTGCAGAGCCACTGGCCATTATCTTTGAAAACTCGTGGCGAACCGGGGAAGTCCCGGATGACTGGAAAAAGGCTAATGTAGTGCCAATCTTTAAAAAAGGGAAGAAGGAGGATCCTGGGAACTACAGGCCAGTCAGCCTCACCTCAGTCCCTGGAAAAATCATGGAGCAGGTCCTCAAAGAATCAATCCTGAAGCACTTGCATGAGAGGAGAGTGATCAGGAACAGCCAGCATGGATTCACCAAGGGAAGGTCATGCCTGACTAATCTAATCGCCTTTTATGATGAGATTACTGGTTCTGTGGATGAAGGGAAAGCAGTGGATGTATTGTTTCTTGACTTTAGCAAAGCTTTTGACACGGTCTCCCACAGTATTCTTGTCAGCAAGTTAAGGAAGTATGGGCTGGACGAATGCACTATAAGGTGGGTAGAATGCTGGCTAGATTGTCGGGCTCAACGGGTAGTGATCAGTGGCTCCATGTCTAGTTGGCAGCCGGTATCAAGTGGAGTGCCCCAAGGGTCCGTCCTGGGACCGGTTTTATTCAATATCTTCATAAATGATCTGGAGGATGGTGTGGATTGCACTCTCAGCAAATTTGCGGATGATACTAAACTGGGAGGAGTGGTAGATACGCTGGAGGGGAGGGATAGGATACAGAAGGACCTAGACCAATTGGAAGATTGGGCCAAAAGGAATCTGATGAGGTTCAATAAGGATAAGTGCAGGGTCCTGCACTTAGGACGGAAGAACCCAATGCACAGCTACAGACTAGGGACCGAATGGCTAGGCAGCAGTTCTGCGGAAAAGGACCTAGGGGTGACAGTGGACGAGAAGCTGGATATGAGTCAGCAGTGTGCCCTTGTTGCCAAGAAGGCCAATGGCATTTTGGGATGTATAAGTAGGGGCATAGCGAGCAGATCGAGGGACGTGATCGTTCCCCTCTATTCGACATTGGTGAGGCCTCATCTGGAGTACTGTGTCCAGTTTTGGGCCCCACACTTCAAGAAGGATGTGGATAAATTGGAGAGAGTCCAGCGAAGGGCAACAAAAATGATTAGGGGACTGGAACACATGAGTTATGAGGAGAGGCTGAGGGAGCTGGGATTGTTTAGCCTGCAGAAGAGAAGAATGAGGGGGGATTTGATAGCTGCTTTCAACTACCTGAAAGGGGGTTCCAAAGAGGATGGCTCTAGACTGTTCTCAATGGTAGCAGATGACAGAACGAGGAGTAATGGTCTCAAGTTGCAGTGGGGGAGGTTTAGATTGGATATTAGGAAAAACTTTTTCACTAAGAGGGTGGTGAAACACTGGAATGCGTTACCTAGGGAGGTGGTAGAATCTCCTTCCTTAGAGGTTTTTAAGGTCAGGCTTGACAAAGCCCTGGCTGGGATGATTTAACTGGGAATTGGTCCTGCTTTGAGCAGGGGGTTGGACTAGATGACCTTCTGGGGTCCCTTCCAACCCTGATATTCTATGATTCTATGATTCTATGATTCTGTACTAACAAGTTTTGTTCCGTGCTGAGTTCCTGCCGACGAATAAACCTTCTGTTTTACACGCTGACTGACTGCGGAGTAGGGGTGCAGAGTCCCGTCCAGGCTGTGGGAAGCTCACGGTGTGACAAGGGGATGGTGAATGCTCCAAGATCAGACCCAGAAGGCCGAAGCCGTGTCCGCTTCTTATCCTGGAGACAGTGGGGAAGCATGCTACACCAGAGTCCTGACTGGCTTCATTTGGAGTAGCTCCAAACCATCAACCATCAACCTGGTGACTCTGTGACACACCCGTGGTGCAGCAATTAGCAGAGTATACTCACAGCTTGTTGTTCTGAACGAAGTTTGCACTTTAAGGACTGGTGTACTGATTTTAGTGAAGGTCACTTGGGTTAGCTGAAAAAGGAGGATACAGTTTTATGATTTTTGATTGCTTATTTTGGGAGAGAGAAATAGAAACAGAAAAGCATAAAAATGAGAAACTGGCCAAATTAAAGGCAGAAGGAAAGAAGGGAGGAATGCCAACATCAGAAGTGGGGAACCAAGAGGAGAATGACAGAAGGAATTGCAGCTGAGAGAGAAAGAGGCAGCAGCTGCATTGGAAGAACACTTGCTGACTCATGAGATGACTAGACTGGTCCACAAAGTGTTACCTTGTCCACAGAACTTTTCAAGAGCAAATGTGGCTAACATTACAATGCTTAGAAACACTCGGGAGTTATGTTGTCAAAACACAAAAGGGCTTTGAATACACTGCCCGTCGCATCAGCCACTGACCGACCGACACACTTGCAGTTCTGAAACGGGGGACTTGTGACACTCTGTCCCCCATGTTCACCACTTTTATAAGGTTATGATCTCTTTTGAATAAAGTGTGTCTGGTGAGGTATCATTTGAAAACTCAGTCTGCTGAACATGAGTGCCCTGCTAAAATATGTGTATCAACACTGTAAGATTCAGTTAATTGTCTGGGTGCTTGGGGAATGCAACCATGAAGAAGAAGGAGCTTACTTTAGGGAAGTGGAGATGAAGAGTTCTGAACAGGCTCGATCCAAAGCCCAAACAAAGCCAATGAAAAGACTCCCACTGGCTTCAGTCCCTGTTTGAAGGTATTCTAAGCAAGACACCTGTCACCAGGGTATCACAATAATATTGTTGTTGTTGTTTTAAAGAGAAGGAAGTGGAGAGATTGAATTATATGACCCAAGTCACAAAGCAAGTCAGTGGTAAAATTTTTGTAGGAGTGGAATCCAGGTCGCCTTCCTCCCAGGACTATCGTTATCAAGTGAGCCCCGACACACATACAGCAGGCCGGCTGATGGAAAAGCTGGACTGACTACCTTAGAGTGCTTTAAAATTACTGATATTAATCAGCTCCCGAAAGCTTTGGGTCCAATAATTAAAAGACCATTGTTAAGCAACCTGCAGGAACAGGAAGGCACAGGATTTGCAGAGATGGGTGGGGCCATTACATAGAAACACAAACGGACACAAGAAGCCCACATTTTTTTGTTCTCTGCACAGACACTGTGCCTCTTTTGCTTTGATGAATCACACCAGACACTAAGTACCAGGAGAGAAAAGAGCTCAGCAGGACTCTATAAGAGATCGCTATCTCTTCATCAGAAATGCTCATAGCCCCATTTACCGGTCCTTGGATAAACTGCTACACCACTCATAGAATCATTGAAGATTAGGGTTGGAAGGGACCTCAGGAGGTCATCTAGTCCAAACCCCTGCTCAAAGCAGGACCAATCCCCAATTAAATCATCCCAACCAGGGCTTTGTCAAGCCTGACCTTAAAAACTTCTAAGGAAGGAGATTCTACCACCTCCCTAGGTAACGCATTCCAGTGTTTCACCACCCTCCTAGTGAAATAGTTTTTCCTAATATCCAAACTTAACCTCCCCCACTGCAACTTGAGACCATTACTCCTTGTCCTGTCCTCTTCCACCACTGAGAATAGTCTAGAACCATCCTCTCTGGAACCACCTCTCAGGTAGTTGAAAGCAGCTATCAAATCCCCCCTCATTCTTCTCTTCTGCAGACTAAACAATCCCAGTTCCCTCAGCCTCTCCTCATAAGTCATGTGTTCCAGACCCCTAATCATTTTTGTTGCCCTTCGCTGGACTCTCTCCAATTTATCCACATCCTTCTTGTAGTGTGGGGCCCAAAACTGGACACAGTACTCCAGGTGAGGCCTCACCAATGTCGAATAGAGGGGAACGATCACGTCCCTCGATCTGCTCGCTATGCCCCTACTTATACAGCCCAAAATGCCATTGGCCTTCTTGGCAACAAGGGCACACTGCTGACTCATATCCAGCTTCTCGTCCACTGTCACCCCTAGGTCCTTTTCCACAGAACTGCTGCCTAGCCATTCGGTCCCTAGTCTGTAGCTGTGCATTGGGTTCTTCCGTCCTAAGTGCAGGACCCTGCACTTATCCTTATTGAACCTCATCAGATTTCTTTTGGCCCAATCCTCCAATTTGTCTAGGTCCCTCTGTATCCTATCCCTGCCCTTCAGCGTATCTACCACTCCTCCCAGTTTAGTATCATCCGCAAATTTGCCGAGAGTGCAATCCACACCATCCTCCAGATCATTTATGAAGATATAGAACAAAACCGGCCCCAGGACCGACCCCTGGGGCACTCCACTTGACACCGGCTGCCAACTAGACATGGAGCCATTGATCACTACCCGTTGAGCCCGACAATCTAGCCAGCTTTCTACCCACCTTATAGTGCATTCATCCAGCCCATACTTCTTTAACTTGCTGACAAGAATACTGTGGGAGACCGTGTCAAAAGCTTTGCTAAAGTCAAGAAACAATACATCCACTGCTTTCCCTTCATCCACAGAACCAGTAATCTCATCATAGAAGGCGATTAGATTAGTCAGGCATGACCTTCCCTTGGTGAATCCATGCTGACTGTTCCTGATCACTTTCCTCTCATGTAAGTGCTTCAGGATTGATTCTTTGAGGACCTGCTCCATTAGGGTTGGAAGAGAACCAGGGCGCAGTATTCAGCCTGTCTGACTCATGAAGGACATCCCACCCACCCCCCCAGCGTCTGCTTGAACCGAAACTGATCAGAGAAAAGTCTTGCAGAGAACAGTGAAGGGCAGTGGGAGACGCACCTAGACCCCTCCTGAGAAGGGTGATAGGATTCAGACAACTCTCCATGCCTCATGTGCATCAATGATGAGACAGGGAGGCATCTCCATTAGCACAGAGAATGGAGAATGCAAGGCAAGAACCGCCCTGAACTCTGCGACCAGAAAAGAAGGGAAGCACTGCATCCTGGGGGAATCTCTGCTCCAGCACACATCCAGCTCAGCAGTTATCAGACCACGTCTAGTAATGAGTCCTTGATTGATATCCAAAATACTAAAGCTCCCTAATTGCACTGTGAGCTCCCTGGAAGGAACACTACCCACAGCCAAGCATGATCGGCTCCTATTGTCTAGCCTAAAGAAAACCCTTGAGTCATCAGTTTAATCAAAAACAAATCTAGTGTTTTCCCTTGAACCATTGCTGTTTCCCTACAGAAAAACCCTACCTACACTCCAGTAAGTGTTCTGATGCATGGATCCAAACTCTGAATCATTTCCACTGGGATTTCATCCTCTCCTGACTGAGCGTGCTGGGGGCTCTGCCTGTCTCCAGCACTCAGGACCCTGAGCTACCACCATCACCTAGGAACCCCGACCAGTTCAATCTTCAAGGAATGGTGATCTCTCGCTCTCTCTGTTTTCTTTTCTATCTCAGGAATAAGTTTTTAACCGTCTCCTGCAGCCTTTGTCCACTTTCCCAGGCAGAGGTGCCCCATCCCACTCCTGGCTCAGGTTACAGGCTCTCAAGTATCCCATCCCCAATGAAACTCCCCTGCAACATTCCCAGGTCAACACTCCCCCCTCCCTGCTGTGTCACACCACCCCACTCCCTACTGCATCACATCTCTCCACCTTTCGACACTGAACTGAATGGGGTCACTCGTACCTCGGACCAGTGTCAGTGTGTTGCAGCCAGGATCCCCACTGACAAAGCAGTGGGCCTTTGGCTGCTGCTAGGGCCCCGGGCTGGGAAGCAGTGGAGTGGGAGTCAGTCTCCCCCTCTCTTGGGCTGCTTGGAGTCTGAAGCCTGGGTGTGCTATTTACCTGTAAAAAGAAAAGGAGTACTTGTGGCACCTTAGAGACTAACCAATTTATTTGAGCATAAGCTTTCGTGAGCTACAGCTCACTTCATCGGATGCATACTGTGGAAACTGCAGAAGACATTATATACACAGAGACCATGAGTAGTGTTCTTGACTATCCCCGATAATGTCACGGCTAACCTGGTGGCTGAATTTTGTGACTTTGTCCTTACCCATAACTATTTTACATTTGGGGACAATGTATACCTTCAGATCAGCGGCACTGCTATGGGTACCCGCATGGCCCCACAGTATGCCAACATTTTTATGGCTGATTTAGAACAACGCTTCCTCAGCTCTCGTCCCCTAATGCCCCTACTCTACTTGCACTATATTGATGACATCTTCATCATCTGGACCCATGGAAAAGAAGCCCTTGAGGAATTCCACCAGGATTTCAACAATTTCCATCCCACCATCAACCTCGGCCTGGTCCAGTCCACACAAGAGATCCACTTCCTGGACACTACGGTGCTAATAAACAATGGTCACATAAACACCACCCTATACCAGAAACCTACTGACCGCTATTCCTACCTACATGCCTCCAGCTTTCACCCTGACCACACCACACGATCCATCGTCTACAGCCAAGCTCTGCGATACAACCGCATTTGCTCCAACCCCTCAGACAGAGACAAACACCTACAAGATCTCTATCAAGCATTCTTACAACTACAGTACCCACCTGCTGAAGTGAAAAAACAAATTGACAGGGCCAGAAGAGTACCCAGAAGTCACCTACTACAGGACAGGCCTAACAAAGAAAATAACAGAACGCCACTAGCCGTCACCTTCAGCTCCCAACTAAAACCTCTCCAAAGCATTATTAAGGATCCCTCTGAAGGATGACCCAACACTCTCACAAATCTTGGGAGACAGGCCAGTCCTTGCCTACAGACAGCCCCCCAACCTGAAGCAAATACTCACCAACAACCACATACCACACAACAGAACCACTAACCCAGGAACCTATCCTTGCAACAAAGCCCGTTGCCAATTGTGCCCACATATCTATTCAGGGGACACCACCACAGGGCCTAATAACATCAGCCACACTATCAGGCTCGTTCACCTGCACATCCACCAATGTGATATATGCCATCATGTGCCAGCAATGCCCCTCTGCCATTTACATTGGTCAAACTGGACAGTCTCTACGTAAAAGAATAAATGGACACAAATCAGATGTCAAGAATTATAACATTCATAAACCAGTCGGAGAACACTTCAATCTCTCTGGTCACGCGATTACAGACATGAAGGTCGCTATCTTACCACAGAAAAACTTCAAATCCAGACTCCAGCGAGAAACTGCTGAATTGGAATTCGTTCGCAAATTGGATACTATTAATTTAGGCTTAAATAGAGACTGGGAGTGGCTAAGTCATTATGCAAGGTAGCCTATTTCCCCTTGTTTTCTCCTACCCCCCCCCTCACCCCCAGACGTTCTGGTTAAACTTGGATTTATGCTGGAAATGGCCCACCTTGATTATCATACACATTGTAGGGAGAGTGGTCACTTTGGATAAGCTATTACCAGCAGGAGAGTGGGGTGGGAGGAGGTATTGTTTCATGGTCTCTGTGTATATAATGTCTACTGCAGTTTCCACGGTATGCATCCAATGAAGTGAGCTGTAGCTCACGAAAGCTTATGCTCAAATAAATTGGTTAGTCTCTAGGGTGCCACAAGTCCTCCTTTTCTTTTTGCGAATACAGACTAACATGGCTGTTACTCTTAAACCTATTTACCTGTGTTTGCTCAGCCCCTGCCTGAGGGCCTGAGCTGTGACTCTTTACTGCCCCACCCTCACACAGGGCCTGGGCCTGTTGACTACATAAACGCTGCTCAGCCCCTGCTTAAGGACCTGAGCACTAAACTCATTGCTGCCCAGCCCTAAGCCAGGGTTTGGGCTTATTAACTGCTAATTGTTACCTGTGTGTGCTCAGCCCCCTGCCGGATGGCTTGAGCCGGACTCCTGTGGCCCAACCAAGTCCCCAAGGGGCCGTGCAAGGACTAAAGGAGGCGGTGTGGTTCCCCGCCGCCCCGGAGAGGGATGAAGCCAGAGGGACCCTCTCCACATGTGGTTAATTCAAATGTAGTACCTTTAGACCTTTAGGGGTCAGCATACCCTAAGAAAGGTTCAAAAGGTTAACTGTTCTAAAGTATCTAACGAGTGTCTTAAATTCACACTGCATTAAACATTTCCTGTCAAATTTCAATAAATGGTATTAATGGTATTAATTTCATAGCTTAAAGAATCTTTTAAAAAACTGCTGGCTCTGTAACGAGTTCCATTTATTTGAAAGAAGAAAAGGAGGACTTGTGGCACCTTAGAGACTAACCAATTTATTTGAGCATAAGCTTTCGTGAGCTACAGCTCACTTCATCGGATGCATCCGATGAATCCAATAAGTGAATCACTTGGTGAGCTGTAGCTCACGAAAGCTTATGCTCAAATAAACTGGTTAGTCTCTAAGGTGCCACAAGTCCTCCTTTTCTTTTTGCGAATACAGACTAACACGGCTGTTACTCTGAAACTTGTAACTGTTGTGCTTCGAGATGTGGTTTTCAGGTCCATTCCAAAACCCACCTTCCTACCCCTCTGTCGGAGCAGGCGGCAAGAAGGAACTGAGGAGGTGGGGGGTCGGCAGAGCCCTATATTGGGCCTACAACGGCTGCTAAGGGAAAAATCTTCCAGCTGGCGTGCACGCAGTGTGCACACACCTGATTGGAATGGACATGAACAACACATCTTTAAGAACAGCAGTTATGAGAAGGTAAGTAACCATTTTTTCAGGGTGTAGGAAGGGGCTCCGGGATGCACAGGGGTGTGTGTTGGGGGGTGAGGGCTCTGGCTGGGAGTGCAAGCTCTGGGGTGTAGGAGGGTGGGACCAAGTGGTTTAGAGGGCAGGAGGGGCAAGGGGATGAGGTGCAGGCTCCAGGCAGCACTTACCTCAAGCAGCTCCTGGAAGCAGTGGCATGTCCCCTCCTCCTCTGGCTCCTATGTGGAGGCACAGCCAGGCGGCTCTGCCCCATCTGCAGGTGCCAACCCTGCAGCTCCCATTGGTCCCATTTGCTGGCCAATGAGAGCTGTGGGGGGCGGCACTTGGAGCAGGGGCAGCATGCTGAGCCCCCTGGCTGCCCGTACACATAGGAGCCATAGGGGCCACTGCTTCCGGGAGTCACACAGACCAAGCCCCCGACCCTGCTCCCACTCCCCGGCAGGAGCTCGAGGGCCAGATTAAAATGTCTGAAGGGCTGGATGCAGCCCCCTGGCTGTTGTTTGCTCACCCCGGTCAAAAGTCACCCCCTTCATGGAGCTTAACTTTATTAACAAACAAAACAAGAAGAAGATACTATTAAAGAACTGATGAGACCTCGGCTGCTGCGAGGGTTCCTCTGTCACCACTGCTCAGCCCACACCTTAGGAAAAGCCTCTATCTCTTAGAGCCAGTCCCCCCTCTTATATCCACATAGGGGTAACAAGACACATGCCTCAGTGAATCAGCCAAACCCACTTGTCTCTTTCCCAGATGTATTAACACTGACTAAGATGGTGAAGTGTTTCAGCTAAACACCGCCAGCCTGTTACCGTTAATTGTTGAAATCTTGGCCCAATTGAAGTCAATGGCAAAACTCCTCTTGATTTCAGTGGGCTCAGGATTTCACCCACTTTGTTTCATTTAGCTATGTTGCCTTTGGGGAAAAAATTGCTCTATATACCTTTTAAATGACAATTGTACTACAATTGCTATTAATTGACATCACGTACAGTAATTTAACCCTTTTTGGTTAGTTTTTATTGTGTGGAAAATCTCTTCCCTTCCCCCACCATGCACAAGCCAAACTGAGGGCAGGTCTACACTTAAGTCGATCTAACTTACGTTGTTTGGGGTGTGAAAAAGACACCTCTTGAGAGAGGGAAGCTACAGAGGTGTAAGCACTGTCCGCACCAGCCCTATGTCAGCGGGAGGCACCCTTCCGCCAATACAGCTTCGGCCTCTTGCGGAGGTGGAGTAATGATGCCGAAGGGAGAGTGCTCTCCTGTTGGCATGGAGCGTCTTCACCAGACACCGCACAGCACCCCTGCCCTTAGTTGTCATGAATTCAAAAATTGTGAAACAGGAGCCGAAAATAATTTGTACCAGTCTTGGGGGAGAGCCCACTGGTGGCGAGAGGAGAGGCACAGGAGTGTAGTGAGCAATCCGTGTCCAGTGTACTGGCTGGGATTTTCAAAGGTGCCTTGGACAGTCCCAGTCTTGGTCATTAATTGAACTGTTCTTATGTGTTTAAAAAAATGCATACAGAAACTGAGACAAAAATAAAACAGCTAGGCAAGTATTTCCTGCTTACATCAGGGTTTGGCCGCGCTCTCAAAATAGGGGACTTGTCAGGTGACGGTGGCATTTGTCACAGCTCTAGAGGACGGCAAGTTGTGAGGCGAGTGCTCCAAGACCCTTCAATCGGAAGCGGCCACATGTTATTTTCTTTGTTAAAAATCCAGTAGATAATTGAGGACCGTTTGTTTGGTGTTTATATCTGGCTGTGGCCCAGTGGCTCCCAAACTTTAACAACCTGCCAACCCCTTTCACTAAAATGCTAAATCTCGCAAACCCCTCCTAAAAACGAACATTTCCAGGGATTTTATCCTTTACCAGAGTATAAATGATAAAAGCAGCGATCTTGGAAATATAACGTGTTTTTATGACATGCTTATTACAAACTGTTTGTTATTAATTATTTATCATAACAGTATTTTTATTGCATTATGAACAGGGCAACACTCTTCCAAGATCTCACTTTCGTAGCTTGTATCACTTGGAATAAGCCTGTTATAGGACAAGGCTCCTAGGGTTCATCAAGGAGTGTCAGATGTGAAACAGCATGAAGACATTAAGAAACCAACTCAAAGAGTTCCTCTTGCACAAGCATTCAGGTCTTGAGAAGGTTCTGGGCTGGGATAGGGGTGCAGGCTCTGGGAGGGAGTTTGAGGGCAGGAGGGGGGGTGTGGGAAAGAGGTGGGGGGGATACAGGCTCTGGGAGGAATTGGGGTGTGTGTGTGGCACTTACCTGGGACTCCTAAGCAGGGCAGGTGCGGGGGGGGCCTCCGCACACTGCTACCCCCAGGCACTTTCCCCGCAACTTCCTATTGGTTCGCAGGGATGCTTGGGGCGGGAGCAGCATGCGTGGACACAGACCCGACCCACCCCACCCAGGGGCCGCTGGGAGGGGCTGGCAGTCATGTGGTGGGTGGGGGCCCCGGGGCATTTAAAATCACCTGGGGGACGTGCAGGGGGAGCACTTGGGGGTGGAAGGTGAGGCTGGGGGGAGACCCGGCCTCAAACAGTGCTGGCCAGCACCACGGGCCCATCGAACTCTCCGCCTATGGTTGCTGCCCCATGCTGATTTGTAGAGTAATGGCTGCTGGACAATTTTACATTTTAACTGAAAAGCATTTTGTTTTATCATTTTTTTTGTTCTGTGTTTGAGAAAAGGAAGGAATGAGACAGTGTCATATGTAACTCAAATTCTTAGGGTTTCAGCTATATCCAGGCCAATTCCAGAACAAAGAATAAAAGTCCATAAAGCTGATGATTCTTGTCATGATTTGTATTATTCATTGGGCACCATCGCTGTGCTCAGCACTGTTCAGAATATTTCTAAAAAATGTAGGTCATGCACATTGCAGTGAGATGCCCAGTCACTGACAGACTGGGCCTTGTGCAGATCCATCTTGATGCCTTCTATGGACAGGATGAAACCCAGGAATTCTGTTGAGGTATAATCAAATGCTCACTTCTCTAGTTTAGTGTACAGACCGTGTTCTCGTAGTCTCTCCAGGACTGTGCGGCCATAAGTGGTGTGTTGGTCCAGGTCATCCAAGAACATCAATATGTCAGCTAAGTACACTACCGCAAACTGGTCCAGTAGTTCTCATAGCACATCATTAATGAAATGCTGGAATGTTGCTGGAGCATTAGTCAGTCCTAATGGCATAACTAAATATTTGAAGTGGCTGTAGTGGGTCTGCAAGGTGGTCTTCCATTTGTCACCTTCACAGGTACAGATGAGATTGTAAACTCCATGAAAATCTAGTTTTGGGCAAATGCAGGCAGCGCCCATGTGGTCCAACAACTCAAGGATCACAGGTAGCAGGTAGTGGTTCTGTATTGTGATCTGATTTAGGGTGTTCGATAATTGACACAGAAGTGGAAGCTTCCATCCTTTTTTTTTTTTTTATGGAAAGCACACGGGTGCTGACTGGTGAAGTCAATTTGTGGATGAACCCCCAGACCAGGCTCTCTCGGAGATATTCTCGCAATGCTGCCAATTTGGGCATGACATTTGTATTTGTCCAAATTGTATCTTTGCCCCTGGCTGAAGTTCTCTGGGACAGTCATAGTCCCGATGTGGGGGGTGGTTTTCTGCTTCGTTCTTCTCAAAGATGTCAGTGTAGTCACAGTGCTTGGGGGGAAGTGCCGTAATTCCCCCAGTAGGTGTTTCAATGCAGGCAACTACCCCTACTCCAGCCTTTTTGTCTCTGAGTGAAATGTTCATTGGTCCCTGGCCATGCTGTTGACAGAATTCTGATGGGAAGGTGAATTTCTGTTCTCTCCAGTGAATGAGGGTGTCATGAAGGATCAGCCAGGAGATGCCAAGAATGAGGGGAGCATGCGGGGAATGGATCACACCGAATTGGGTCATTTCCCTGTGTCCCTGAATAACGGCCTTCCGGGGGACAGTCTCCTTCACAACTGGACCTGAGGACAGTGGGGACCCCTCAATAGTTTTGACTGTGTCAGACGTGGCCTTGCGTAGCAGGGCTATCTGTAGGATCTGAGTTGCAGCTGCATCCATGAAATTCTCCTTCTGCTTCAGAATCAATAAGGGCCTGTTGGAGGGGAATCTGTCAGGGGTCCCCCAGGCTGTACAGCTGGATAGGCACCTGCAAATGAGAAGCCTGTGATGGGGTTCAGGGGCAGCTCAATGAGAACTAGAGTACAGCAAAGTTTCCTTCTCTCAAGTTCCAGTCATATTCCCCCACTGGACCTGGGTCATCTTGTTTCCCCATGCTCTTCAGAGTGGGCAGATGAAAGATGACATGGCCAGTTTCATCACCGTAGAAGCACAGATAGTGCTTTTCTTCAGATGTGAGTTGCTGGCGAGCCAGATTGGCCTGTATGGGTTTGGCAGGTGGTACAGAAGCTGGAGTTCTGGTACGTGACCAGGGAGGCTGCAGGCCATCCCCTTTCTTCTCCCTTCATTCTAGCCTCGTCGAACGCATCTCCTATCAGCAGGCCGATTACCAGGGCCGCCTTGACCTGGTCAGAGGACACATCAGAACACATAGATTGGAGGACACATCAGAAATAGAAGATGGCATTGGTTCATGGACCCCCAGAACTCCCGGCATTTCCTATCAAACCACTGGGGCAATGGTATTACAGGTCCCTGCTTGGGGTAAGGCACTGCATGCTTGGTTCACAGCAGAGGATTCTCAGCGTTAAACCGCCTCACTTGCTCCTGCAGTCATTGGTTGTCTGAGGTCAGCTGCACAACTTGGGCCTGCAGTGCTTAATTAGCCACCTGATAGAGGAGGGCCCATCTGGGTGAGTCTGGTGCTTCTAAGTTACCAAACTGTTAAATATTGACCCTTTATAAGGGCAATGGACCTGTAATATCTGAACTGTCCAGGAGAGGGCTGGACAGTGCAGAACACAAGTTTTGGGGAAAATTTGGGACTGGGAGTGTGTTGAGGTCACCCTGCAATTAGTAACCCAGGCTGGTGGAAACCAGAGAGTGACTGGAGTGTTGCTAGCAGGCTGCAGCTCTACACAGACACTCAGGGTGTTACCTGCATGCTTGTAGGTGGTTTATAAGCAGCTCAGGTTAGAAGCTACAAGAGCAAACCATTATGAGGCACTCAAGGTTGCACAGCCCCTCGGTGGTCTGGATTGCACCCCAGAATGTGATAATAATGCAACCACAAGAACCCTGGCATGGCACAAGAAATTGCACTTCCAGGTAATGCAGCAGACTGTGCACAATTCTTACGTTATCTTCCACCAGACATTAGGAGACTTTCACTGCACCTTTGTAAATGTCCAACTCTCACTTGTATCCAGCCTGCTAGTAGTTCAAGCTGCGGTAGATGGAAGCATGGTTCCCTTTGACTGACTCATCAATTCATCCAAAGATTACTGCAGTCCCAAGGCAAGTGGAGGCCAGAGAAGAGATGCAGAACCAGCAGCAGGCAAGGGAAAAGGTGAGATACACATTACCACTGCCCAAATACGCAGGAAAGCCAGGTCTTTGCTTGGGTGCTTGTTTTCAGCGTTACCAAACTTCTACTGGTCATTCTCTGTAAATAAACCCTTCTCGTGTACATCCAGCCTCTGTGATTCTTACAAGGGGACAAAAGTGCGCTGTGGGAATTGATCCACCCCTCTCTGTTTGACCTGGGTGCACCCTGCTTAGCTTGGAGGGGTGCCACAGGTCGGTGGTGGGAAGGATATGAGCCCAAAGACCTAGGTAAGTGCTCCCAAGTGCCAGGGATGCCTCAGGTGGTTTTGGAGGTCAGGGTCTCCTTTGGAGGAAATTGGTGGGGGGGGTCAACACCTGCTCCCCTGCTCTAATTCCCTCTCAGGCTTGGCTAGGCGTGGGTGGCTACTGGTAGCTTTGAAGTGGCCCTCTGTACCTCTGGTGGGGAAGATGGAGTCCCAGGGGTACCAGACCTTTCCCCACAAGTGCCATGGATACCTCAAGTTGATTCTGTTTCAGGTGATCCAGAGAACAAATTTTACCTTATGCAGGCACTCCCTTCCTCCTTCATTCTGGCTGGGACCTCTGACCTCACCCTGCCTGTGGAGCCAGGGGCTCAGGATGGAAGCTGAGTTATCCAGGGGTCCAGGCCTGCTTCCCCAGGTGGATCCCTGTGCTCCTGGTCATATGGGTGAGACACAGGTGTCAGCTGTGGTGGGCCTAGGGGAGACGGGGGGGGGGGGAAGAAAAAAGCAAAAAACAATTGCAACAGGAAGAAAGAATTATAAAGAAACGCTGCCGATACCTCCTGGGATTCCCAGACGTTCTCCCAACCAAGTACTAGCCAGGCCCACAAGAGTTCAGCTTCCGACATCAGAGAAGACTGGGCGCATTCAGCCTGTAGGAACCTGCTTCCCTGCCTCCTTGCCAGCTTCCCTGTACTGACACACAAGCCTGCAAAAACCAAAACCAAACCAAACCCCACACGCCCTGCCAGGCTGGGAGGGGGGGATTGGCGCCCCCTTCAGTTCTTCGAATTGGCTTCTCTCATTCTCCCCAGGAAGCCAGGTGCCGCGGCTGTGGGAGAAAATACAGACTTCCAGGGGCCCGATCCTGGCTGAGAAAGAGGCTCCCCGTTGCTACTGCTGGGGAGGGAGAGCCCGAGACAGCTTGTTGGGTGGCAGGCAGCCTGTCCCAGTGGGCTTGACCTTTTTTCCCCTTTGAGTTCTGGGGCTCCCTTGGCTGGTTCATCAGTTTGGACTGGAGCCTCCCCACACCGTCAGGCCAAGTCCCGCCAGCCAACAGGTCAACTGCAGAAAAAGTAGAAAACATTTTCTAAGTCTAACTGGCCATCAGGTCGACCTCATTCTAGTCAACTGGTTGCTGTAACGGCTGGTAATATCACAGCTGTCCACAGGAGGCCACTCGAATTCTGTTTGTCACCTGTTCAAACCACACAGGCAGCTTCGTCCCCCTGCACAGCTCCACTGATGGGGCCAGGTGCCTTCCCATTAACTCCTGTGCAAAAAGTCCATGGAGACTTTGTTGACAGGGTTTTCAGCACCTGGTGAGAACAGAGCTGAGCCCAGGGGCTCAATCCCAGTGTTGTTCCTGACCTATATGAGGGCAAGGCAGATATTTAAAGGAGGGAACCAGCCCTCCGGTGCGCCTTCCAGTCGGTGCCGTTTCCCCCGGCTCGTGGTCTCTGGTGACCCTGCAGCCATCCCAGTGGCCCAGACTTGAGATCAGACAGTGGGTGGCCTTGCCTGGGAGGGCCCTCCGTGCGCTGGTGCTGCTCCCAGGGTGCCAGGGCATGGGTGGGATGGGGGTCCTCTTCCTTTTCTCCTGCCAGACCCCAGGACAACTATGCTGTCCTCGGGGAATGGGCACGGGTGCCCCTCAGGGAATGGATTTGGGTGCATGCCTTGGCTCCTACCCCTGCTCTGTCTGACCATTCCCTGGAGTGACAGGGAGGGCCCTTCATGGGCCAGCATCTCTCCCAGGGTGCCAGTGTTGAAGCAGATCGGGACCTCGAAGGCATGCATGGGCCCCATGCCAGCTAGCCATGTTGTCTCAAAAAGCCCTTGGGAAACAGGGAGAAGGGGGTCTCCATACTCCATCCCATATTGCACTGTCCTTTGCTGGTGTGACCCAGGGAACTGGGGGAAATGGGGAGAAGGGGGTCTTGATGGCTGTCCCTCTCTTCTGTCATCCTACCCTGCTGTGACCCAGACCAATCATGGGGGAAATGCCATCTCTGTCAGTCCACATGTTGCTCTGCAGACCCTTTTCCTTCCTTCTGGGGAAGCCTGGTGGGGCCTGCCAGGGGTGCCCCCTGTCTTTAAGGTGGGGCCTGTACTCTCCTTCCTAAGCATTGTTACCTGGTTGTTCCTGTCAATAGCATATGGTTGGCTCAAAGATTAAGCCAGGTATGTCTAAATACACACGGCCAGTACCCTGAAACTGGGAATGGCTCATTAAATCAGTTACGGTTCCTTTGGTCACTGTACCCATTACCTGGAGAACTGTGGTAATTCCAGACATGCCAATGAGCTCTGACCACAGGTGATGTGTGCATTTATCAGACCAAAACCAACCCACTCATCTGCTTTCGTGATTCTAGATAACCTTGGGCCACACACACGACCCTGTGCTGAGATGGTGCAACAATGTCTGTCCTATCAACTTTTGATGGTATTTCATGTAGCTAAGATGGTGACCACGGGTAACAGGAAATCAGGGTTCAATTCCAGAGACAGAGCCTGGGAAACAGCTACCGCATCTGAGGAAGGCAGCAGGCATCCACATTACCCACTCTCAAGCTGGGGAGGTAGTTATTGAAAAATAGCAGTACGGGACTCTTTTGAGGCCCTGCGATTGGAATGAGTGCACTTTAAATCCTTTAACAAGACTCCACTGGAGCGTAAGTCTGGTGCCAGCAGCTGTGGTAATTCCAGCTCAAACAGGGTGCATTGAAATTGCTGCAATTAAAAAGCTTGTCGTTGGATATTGGCATAAGCATCAAGTTCCTCTCTACCCGGGGGTGCTCGACACCCCCCCCCAAGCCTGCCCCCACTTCACTCCTTCTTCCAAGCTCCCACCCCTGCCTGCCTCTTCCTGCCACCCCTGTGCCCCAGATCCCACCCTCACTCCACCTCTACCCCCATGGCCCCACCTCTTCCCAGCCCTGCTCTGCCCCCTCCCTGCCTCTTCCCTCCCCCGAGAGCACCCCATTCCAGCTCCTCCCCCTCCCTCCCAGAGCCTCCTGCATGCCGCTGAACAGCTGTTCCACAGCATGGAGGAGCTGGGAGGGAGGGGGAGGAGTTAATCAGCAGGGCCGCTAGCGGGCGGCACTGGCAGGGGGAAGCTTGGCTGCTCGTGGGTGCTAAGCCCTGGAGCACCCACAGGGTCAGCATGTATGGATCTTGGGCTCAACCTTGCAGTCTGCAGTGAGGCGAGCTTCTGCTTCTACCAGCCCCTGCCTCTCAGTGCTCCCTCGATACTCTTACCTGAGTGTCCTGGGGGTCCGAGGCATTTACTTTGAAATAATTACAGTGTTCAGAGCAAGCCAGTAGCCAGAATACCCCAGCTAGGGATAACGGAGCAGGACTTCAGTTCTATTGTGCTAGGTTTTGGATTGGGGCCATAATTAAGGGAGATGGCCAGGGGCAATCATCTTGTGTCAATGGAGGTGAAATGCTTGGACCAGCACAACACAAACCAAAGAGAAAACATTTGCCAAGAATATTTTAATTAATCAAGAACAAAAGTCGGAGGACAAAGATGTTAAAATACCACTATAGTTTCACCTATAAATGATTCTGAATGGCAATCCAGTGGCATTATTCCAATGACCTACCGGGCAGCTTATGGGAAGCCAGAGTCTTTGGGTTCTGGGGAAAGGATGATTGCAAAGCTGAAACTTAAAGTAAATGATCAAAGGGCACCACGAGGAGTGCAGCCTACAGCCTAATTTGATTCATCACAGGAAACCTCCCCGAATCCAGAGCTGGAAAGGATTGTCAGATTAATAGCTCTTTCTTGTTCCCGCAGGTGCTGGTGGATGGTTGTTGTTAGTTGGTGGAGTGACTTGTCTGGTTAATTCGGATAATGAACGAGACTCTGGCATGCTAACCAGTTCTGCAATCTCTGAGCAGCCAGCTTCCAACTTCTGAGTGGGACAAGTGGGGTTCAGCCACCCAAGGCTGAGCAATATCAGGTCTGGGATACCCTTAGCTGTCCCAGGTTGCATGCGCACTACAGAGGCTAGCCTAGGCTGTGTCTACCCTAGGCTGAAAGGTGTAGGTAACTTACTGAACTCCGTTCATGCTGGGGATTGCAATTATTCCCCATGAATGAGGCATTCCTGGTAGGTGCAGATCATAAGCTAGCGTTACGTCCCTGCTCGTTGTACACACCACTCGTCACTACTACTGACTGAACGGTTTAGTAAGGTCCTTGGATCGGCCCTGCTGGGCTTGGTCAATGGCCCTGGCGGAGCGCTGAGAAGACGGTCGAACTTGACTATCTAGAGGAAGTAAAAGTCATTAAAATGTTTCCACAGGTGAAGCTGCAGCAGGATGATTCATGGGGCTGCATGTGCCAGCTCAGCCCCCGCCCCCGCCAGCCCCACAGCCGTGATGGAGCTACACTGAAAGCCTTGGACGCCTCTCCATGTGCACGGTGGGGTGCCAGGCACGGGGATGTGCGGGCAGCCCCCTCCATGGTTGTCCTGTCCCCTGCCACATGGCTGGGAAGGAAAGATTGAGGCTATTCAAGGGGGTTTCTTCCAAGCAGGCTGGTCCACCATGGGGTCACTTTAATGCCTTCCTCCATGCATGTATCTGAGCTGCCCCCTGAGTGACACTGTGCTTCTGTCTGTTCCTGTCGCCTGGACCATCCTCCCGAACTGCATGATGCACTGGCAAGTGTGAGTGCTTGGCCAGGGGTGGGACTGGGAATGAACTGAGACCCCACCTGCCCCGGCCCCCCCAGTCAGAGGTGATGCGCTCCAGAAGCCCGGGGAGGCAGACTTACTGGGATGGCTCATCCGTGGAGGGGAGGCCTGAGCAAGGGATGAAGTGGGTCACTTTGGTAGAGTGGTCCACGAGCATCAAAACTGTTGTAAATCTGTTGGCCCTAGCCAAGGTCTTTATTCAGAAATTCACTTCACCTGCCCGGGCACCCAACCTCTTTGTTAAAAATAAAAATGACAGAAGGCTCTGACTATGTGTTGAGTAGTAGGCCCTAAATCAGGTCACCAATAGAAAATGATATCTGGTACCACTAAGCCCCAAGCTAAGGGGCCGTGTAAGTATCACTCAGCTGTACACAAAACTAGACAGCCTGGGGCATAAAAGCTGGAACACATTAGAGATGGGAATGGAGGGAAGACCACCTTTGGAATGCATTATGGTCACTTCAAGTATCTCATGGCTTTTTGGATGACAAACACATCTGTGATGCACCGACATTTTATTAATGATGTACTCCAGGACATTCTGAACACAGTAGCATACCTGGACAGCCGTGACCAAATGCACCCCTGCATTCACACCCTACACATTACTGCAATAATCTTCATCCAGATTATGCCTTGGAAGATATCATTTGAAAACTAACAATTCACTGGTCAATAGTATCATGATGAAATGTGTAGCATCATTATATATAAAGTTATAAACAAGATGAAATTAGGTCTCACATGTGTTTACTGGACAAGTTTGAGTAAAACAGTGTCTCAGAGACAAAGGACAAGCTTGCACCTCAAGCCAAGTGTCATTAAAGTTCTCGGGCAATCATCGGTCAAGTGGCCATTCTTTGGCAGGAAGGGAGCCAGGAACAAACAGATCTGCATTTTAGCAAACAATAGCATGTCACTTCTTTCACCATGACACTCCTTGTCTCCATCCTCACAGTGGGAATAAAATTTATCTAGGAGTAACCTCAGGAAAATGCTTTTCAAAAGTGGCATGAACTATAAAAGTGAGCAGCAAGATGACCCCCAATGTAGCTCTCCCTCTCTCTCTCTCACTTAAGATGACAAAAGAAACAGACTTTGGAAGCAAATCCTGGCCTGAGAATTTAGTCATCAATGTTACTAGGAACATGTGGTAAGGGACTTCACTTTAAACCAAGTCCAGTTTTTTTTAAGTTTTAGTACAGGGCAGTCTTTTATCTTAATTTCTCTTGTAATCATTTCTGACTCTAATACCCTATAGCTGTACTCACTTAAAATCTCTCTCTTTGAAGTTAAAAGAACTTGTTTTATTCTTTAATTAAAACTAATGCACTTCTGTCATTAAACTGAACTGTGTGGGTTACTCCATTTAAAGTAGCAAACTGTTGTATATTGCTCCTTTACAGGGGCAACAGACCTAAAATATCTGAAATGTCCAGGAGAGGGCTGGACAATGCAAAACACACCGGGGGGGTGGGGGGCGGAAATTTGGGACTAGGATTGTGTTGGGGGTTATCCTACAAGTAGTAACCAAGGCTGCTAGAAGCCTGAGTGTGGTTGGTGTGCTGCTGATAAGCTGCTGGGTTCAGAGTTCCTGGACCAGGTCTGTAGCTATATACAGACACTGGGTGTGATTGTGAATGACCCACATTTGAAACCACAACAACAGCTCACGTATTAAGCCTTCCTGTGAGGTTTCTGCTGCTGGGAAGCTTAATGCCCTGGGGAGGGAGGGGGCATTTGGCGGCAAATCCTACTCAGGAAGAATTCTGGCTAACAGGTCAACCAATTTGGTGGCCTGGTGATTTAGTCCTTGGGGCCAGCAGGTCAAGCCAACTCTCCAACAAGCATGGGAGGCGGCCACTGAGATGCCCTCCCAGCTCCAAATCCTTGTCAGCCAGCTAGTCAGGCCAGGAGCCCCGAAAGGGACAGTAAGGAGGTGGCCAGATCATCTTACCACCAGGGTCTCACCACCCTCTCTCTTCCCCACTGCCACTGGGCCCCAGTCCCGACTGGCCACCATGTCAACCCACGAAGTAAGGTAGGAATGGGTCAAGGGAGGAAATCAAGCTGAGAATGGCAAGCAAAGCTAATCTTGCCTTGCTAGGCTGCCTGCAATAGTTTTCTTCTGGAGTGCCATGACTGAACGAACAGCCACACGAGAGTAGCAGCAAGCAAAAGGCAGGGACCAGAGTAGCTCAGCTGTGAGCACATTAGACTGAAGGTCCCTGGCTCAGTCCTGGGCTTTGGCATGCCTCTTCCATCCAGGGTGTCTTTTGCTGGTGATGCATTTTGGGGGAGTGCAGCTGCGCCCTTTTAACCAATGAGAATTCCTGGTCCCCAGCTCCAGAGCAAAGGAGAGTGTGTGAGCATATGCTTCTGCACCTCGGTGGCCCACCTGACCTTTCTTTCTTGCCTTGCTCAGGAAGGCGAGGAAAAAGCAGCTCTCCTTCAAGCCAGAGTCAAATCGGCAACCTACAACTGACTTCCCAAGCCCCCTCTACAGCCCTCCACTCTGCCAGCTGAGCTATCAAAGGGCAGCAACAGCAGGTTCTTCCAGGTTCGCCCAGAAGCAAGTGGAGTTTCTGTCGTTTAGTGGTTATCACATTTACCTAAAATGCAAAAGGGCCCCAGTTCAACACCAGACAAAGCCTCTCACTTTTTGCAGCTCCCTTTGCTCTCCGAGGAGATGTGCCCCTTTCTGCCGCTGGCTTGTACCAGGGATTCCCGCTGCATGAGAGACAGCAGTAACATCTGCCTGGGCAAGCTGGAAGCGTTAGGCCGGTCACCTCTGCGAGGCTTGTGCATTGGCCTCCTCTGCCCTGGGAGGCTAGCTCCTCCCGCTGGCTCCTTTGCTCCCCTTGGCAAAGGAGGAAGTAAGGCAGGCTGGGGCGAAAGAAGCAGGTCACCATGAGGAAGGCAGGGCAGAAACTAAGCGCCTCCATGAGGCGAACGGGGCTCAGTCAAGTGCCACCGTTCCTTCTGCCATAAGCTGTGGTGGTGCGGTTGGGCCCAGGGAGCTCGAATCGTGTTGCTGCCTCTTGATGGGCCAGGGAGGGCGACTTGGTACCCAGGAGAAGAAGGGGGGAAATGGGTGGAAGGAAGAGGAAGCAAAGTAGAGTCTGAGTCGGCGTGGCCCAGCACTCCTTTCTGGCCCAGCTGGGTGCTCCCTAGTGGGCTTGCGGGGCTGCCTGCCAGCCGTGGGCACCCGTGATCCAGAGGGAATCGCTGCTCCTTTCTGGCTGTCCCGGGGCCCCATTGATGGGTTGGGAGAGGGCGGGGGGACTGGCTGTGAGTGAATGAGCTCCTGGAAGCCCCAGCCTGCCCCTCAGGGGCCTGAGTCTTCTGCTTCTCCCCTTCCTTGGGAGCACCAAGTCACAAGCCTGCCCAGCATGTGCTAAGCCTGTGTGTGGGGAGTCTGCTGCTGGTGGGGGGCAGGGGGTTATTTGGGGGGAAATCTTGGAAAGAATTCTGGCCACCAGGTCAACTCATTGGGTCGAATGGAGCAAGCTTGTGGCCTGGTGACTTAGTCCTGAGGGCCAGCAGCCCATGTTGACTTACCTGCAAGTGGGGGAAGTGGCCGCAGAGGCTTGCCCTCCCAGGCCCTGTGCCCCAAATCCCTGTTGGCAAGCCCCTCAGGCCAGGAGCCCAGAGTGGGCTGGCAAGGCGTTGGCCAAATCCTCATCTCACAGCTGTGGCCCAGCACACCTTCTTCCCCTCTGGAGCTGACCAGACGTCTAACTATGGGGGTGAGGAAACAGGTCAATCTGAGGAAGACAGGCAAAAAGCTAACTTGCCTTGCTCAGCGTCTTGAAATTACTCCTGGGGGAAATCTGCATGACTGCGCACCCCCAGAAAATGCTCCCCCCGGCCAGCACCCGTCCCTCATCACTTGGCTGTGGCTTTGGCTCAAGAGTGACTCAAAGGGAAGGCTGTCAGCTGGTCCTGTCCTGCCATGGCTGGTCCTCAGTGCAGACCAACTCCCAGCCCTGTGGATCAGAGATGATCACAGCTCAAGGGGCTGCAGCTGCAAGGTAGTGACAGCAATGACTGGTCTAACAGGACAAGTGGGTGACATTTGGTTGGGGTTTGAAAATCAGCTCTGCGGGACGGTCAGTGATCCTGAATGATGGACAGTGCATGTCTGTCAGCTCCATTGTGGTCCTGCAGTGGGATTGTACAGAGACAGGACATTGAAAAAAATCAATTGTATCAGCTGTGAATCATAATCAGGTCTCCCACAAAGCACGGTAATAGTCTACTAATGAATTACTGATGCTACCACTAAGCCACCAGCCTTTCCACAGCTTATTTGCGGTCTCACTGACATAAGACATGCCTATATTTCTCTCTCAAGAGTGGGAGAATCTCCTACACTGGAGACAGGGCTCAATCCCCAGCCCATGCAGAGAAATCGAATTTCTGTACAGCTAGACCTGGAATAGCAACTGTGGGGAATTTTTTGCTAACATTTCCTAGAACAGACAAAGCCTGAAAACGCAGAAGGGATTTTGCAAGAGAGAAATTAGAATTTGGCCAGGAATAATTCCCTGGGTCTTATGGAAAGTAATTTCTAACATTGGTTGAATAGCATTTGTGTTATGGACAAAGTGAACAGCTCACTTTGCCTTATAAAAAGATACCAGACTATTGAATGAAAACTGTTGAATTTATGTTATTCAATAAATGTGCAGTAATCATTTCAAAAGGAATCAAATCCCCAAATAAATTAGAACAGAGCCCTCTGGGTATTTCCTCATACTCTGTATTGTTGAAGTAGCATATATTTATTACAAGAATTGGAATGGCCGACCTAGCAGGTGTTATGATAGGATGGTTTAGGTGAGTGTGAAAAGAACTTGTGAGATTGTATTCTTAGGTATATTGGGTAGGAATTAATGTATGTAACGCTTTGCATGGAGTATGGTAAGGCAGGGGTTTTCAGGCCCTACCCAGCAGATGGACCAGAGAAGGCTAGCGTGAAATCAGAGCTTTGGCCAATCTGACCATCTTTCCTCATTAGACTAGTGACTTCCAGCTACTGCTCATCTCCAGATGAAATACCATGCAACACCAGAGGCCTAAGGTACACAGATGCCAGGAGAAGGAACAGATACAGATTTTATTTTGTACAACATAAAATAAACCCCATTTTTCCAACTGTGGCACATGAAAGAAAACAAACCCCTTCAATACAGCAGAAGTGCGCATAATACTGAAACCAGAGGGCAGGGGAGAACAGGCACAGCTTTGCAGGCTGCTTACAATAGAAGGAGAGGAACAGAATGCTTCAGATTAAATCCTTTTATTAACAAAAACAAAACAAAACAAAAAAAAGTTTTAAGACAGTCGTGTGTAGAAGTAGCAAAGTACACAGAGGCTATCGGGAAGGCTGCCAAGCTGCTTTTCAGACTGGTTTATAGGAAGAGTGGATGAAGACAGGGCTGGACCATAAGTCACCTTTACTAAGAGCCAAGCGCTGCAAGGCATCCGGAAGATGACCGTAAATTCAGTAGGATACCACAGGACCCATGGGTGCACCACAGAGGAACCCTCCATTTCTCCAGATGGTGGTAGGATTTTGGGCTCCAGTCCACCAGAGATGCACGTGAACAGCCCCACTGACTCAAATGGAGCAGCATGAACCTGAGCATATGCAGGAGGAATCTATGCAGAATTGGGACCTTGGGTCGTCTTTCAAAGTTCCTCAAGACTGAACCACCCTGGACCAGCCATGAATTGACAAACTTGCTCTCTGCAGCTCCCAGCATGTCAGGGCTGCTCCGATCCCAGCATGTCAGGGCAGCCCTGACTAAGTGCAGAGCTATTTCTGAACTGTTTTGATCGTGATGGAGATAACAAACTGGGGCAGTCTCAGCTGAATCCAAGCTGGTTCCACTAGTCTCCTCTCCATCTCTGCTCCATTCTGGAAGGCACCAGTGCACCTTGCCCATAGCCTCTGTGTAGTTTCCTCTATGTACAGTACAGTGGTATTTGTAGAGAATGGCCTCCACATTCCCTTTTCCGTGGGGGTGGGTTGCAGCATGCTCATGCAGGTGTTTGTTGGCCAGTCTGCCAAGGAAAGAAGTGTTAGCAAGTCCTTGTAGCAGGGTGAACTAAAGATTATTTTCCAAGAACTAACTGGAAAATGGAATAATTCATCCTCCTACAGGACTGGCGCTTGGATTCGAGACCGCATGGAAACATCCCATTTGTTGGTAGGGTGGCTCCTGTCACTCCTTGATTGTCAAGCCAGTCCTGCCTCTGCCCATGAGCCAGGAGTGAGACCAACCCTTCCAAAGACAGCAACTGGATTTTTAATCAGGTGCTTCTCTCATCCCGTTGCACCAGCCAGCACCGAGAGCAGCAGCAGGTTTGGAATTGCAGCAGCAGCTCCAGAAAAGGCGGCATCTGGCAGCATCTCTACTCTCCCCACGAGTGGCATTTTTCAGCTAACCCCAGCACCTTGCTCAGATTTGTTTTTAACATGGCAGCATGGAAACAATGAAGGAAGCAGCCAAGACTGCCACTAAAAGCAGACATCGACATCCTGGCATGGTTCGTGAACCCCAGACACAGCATGGTCAGTGGGTGGAGTCCAGTATGCACAGACAGTATGTGATTCAAGGCACTCTTTGGTGCTCATGGTTTGTTTTTTATTTCTAAAAAAAAAAAAAAAAAAAAAAAAGATACAGAGACTGGGCTTGCACTAAATCACCTCTCCCTCCCCTGGTTCCCAAGAAGAGAGAGGTGCAGAAAGAACACAGGTTTTACTGTCCTGTCAAACACCCCAGCATGCAATGACTTGCTGACTTTTGGTTTCCAGTACACTATTACAAGCCTCAGAGGGTCACTACTATGGAGTTACCTCTTTTGCCCTTGATTATCCAAAATGACTGCTTGGCAAGCAGGTCATGTGATTGCATGACATCACAAGCAGAACCTTTCGTTTTTAAAAACGGCCTCAGACCTTCACCAGCCTCACTTCTTTAGAGCCCTGTAGACTGAAAACAAGAGCCATCTGTTTGGCTGCTGTAATAGGCCCAAGAACGTACATTTCACAACTGCAGAAGAAACCTCAAAAATGGGAGAGATTGCCATACAGAAAAGTCACAGATACAAAAAGAACTCCCTTTCCCTATCATAATTTCTTTAAATAACTATTGCAAAAAGGAGATCTGGCCACTCTGGGCCCTGTGTCTCCCAATACCACACAATCCAACTATGATACAAACCAGAATAAATTATTCCATTCTATACTGTTTGGCATGATTGCATTTTATTTAATTAATCAGATACCTACCTGAAAAACCCAGCCAACCAAGAAATAAGAAGCCATTCTCCTTTGATTTAGCTAATACCTGTGAGAGCATTTCATAGCTGCAGGCTTTGCTCCCTAATGGAACACACCCCAGTTTGGACCAATCCCCCCAAACAAACAGGGAAGCCTCCTCTATAGTTGGATGAGGTTATTTCACTCTCTCTTTGTATCATACCGCTAGGCCAGGAGCTCTCACTTAACTGTGTCTGTCGCCTTAAACCCCACGAAGGCAGAGCGCAAAGCAGGGACTGGCTTAGATGGCTTAGGTTGGGCTCCAGTCCAGTGGCATGGTCCAAGTCAAGCTAAAATGAATGCACAGGAAAGGCAGGACATCCCTATTGGGTGAGAAGAGTTAAGGGTACGCAAAGAGGTCTCGGCTTGCGAAAGGGATCCTGTGAAAGTCAGTGTATGAGATACTCCTTCCAGTGGTTATAAGATTTCACAGAAGCCTTTCCCATTACCTTTAACTCAGTCTCCCGCCCAAAGGCCATTAGTCCACGGATGAGTCAAATCCTAGAGGTCAGTCATGATTAAAAATGGGGCAAGCTCTTCTAGATTTGGGCCGTCTAGATTTAGTTTTCTATTTTTAAAGACACTTCATTCACCGAAGTTCTAAGTGTTCTACAATTTGCTCTTTCATCTTGCAACAGAAAGGAAATCTATTTTTTTCTTTATCTAGTGTGCAGAAGCACCCCCAGCCCAAGCACTAATGTTGTGATCTCCATCAAGGACGGCCCCCTACCTTGATTCAGATAGCTTTCAGCTGGTGCCTCCCTAGCAAGTTCTCTACAAATCCATCCTCCCAGCTCCTTTCTAGTCTTCCTTTGATGCCCACCAGCCAATTCTCACTACCTGTCCCAGCTCTCTCTTTGCAGGGGCAAATTAGCATCAGCAATGCTGAGAAGCAGCCATCTAGAGAGAGGAGAGTCTCTGCCCATAACATCAGCAATGAGATCAGCTGTCTATCTGCTAGGACAATCCCTTCGCCACAGCTTAGCAACTAGCCATTTGGCTGGAAGTTGCCACCACAGCTTCATTCTGATGTGAGGATGAGCTGGGCAATTTACAATGAACCTGGAAAAGCAGGATCTTACTCAGCCACGGGCCACCACTTCCCTGTCATCATAATTGGTAAAAACACCGGCTTCTTGCAAAGACAAGGACTGCTTGTTGCAAGAACATGCTCTGGTGGAAGAGATAATGGAGGCAACACTTGTGGGGGAGGGATTGGTGTGGGGCGGTAGGGTGTGGTTCTAGATTAGAGAATTCCCCCTTCCCTCTCTAAACCCTGGTGGGGTTGGGATGGAGATGGGGAAGCGGTCTAAGACACAGGCTCTTCAGATTTCTTAGCTGCCTTTGGCATGGCTTCTCTTCATACCAGTCAGTCCTAGAGCAAGACACTGCTCCTTCTCACGGGAGTAAAAAGGCAGACTCCAGGCTTTAAACGGAGGTTCCCCCTCTTTTCCTTTCCTCCCACTTATTGAGACTAGCTCCCGACAAACTTTAACCACTGACCAGTCTCAGAAACTTGCAGTCTGCCAAGACCCTACATCAGAAGCACCCAAATGCTGCTTCTCCACCAGGGCAGGGTCTTCCTCCCTCTTGATGTTTCCAAAGGCTTTAAAATCCTCTGCTCAGCAAGAACTCTTCTCAGCAGGCTCCATTCCGAATGGTTTGGACCCAGCTGGCTGTCAAAAAGCCAAGAACCACCCGACACCTCTTCCTCTAACTCTCTCATCCCCTCCCTTTGCCAAGCTGGAACTTTCCCAGTCAAACTGATTGTGCTGACACGCAAAAGGAATTGACTGGCTGCTCAGCATTTTGAACCAGATTGTACAAAATAAAGTGTCACTGGAGCCTAAAAGGAGACATTAAAAAAGGTGACGTTCACCTGGGTGTTTCATGTAGAAACCAACCCATTCCATAGGGTCAGTCAGGGCTAAGCTCACAGGCTAGTGTCATTGCACTGGGAGATTGGGCCAATGGGGAAAAGAAAATCTGATTGGTCGAAACATGCAGCTTGCCTTCAGCCTGTGGCCATGATTGGTTGGGCTTTGTTCTGAAATTATCAGGATTGGTTTTAAAAAAAGAGCAGCATTTGGTTTGACCATGAGGAAAACCGGGCTGGAAGCCTCCAACGTAACCAGGGGCCGGTTTTCTTTGTAAATCCTTTTCATCCGAAAGTTTTAAACAAAAAGAAGTTTCCTTTTCTCTCTAAACATGATTGGCCGGCAGAACCAAGTACCCCCACTTGGCCACTGGTCAGGTGGGTCTCAGAGCGAACCCTGTAGCTCATTGTGATTGGTCGGGGATCTGTCACAGCAAGGCCTGCGACAGCTGTCCCGTCACTTGAAACCTGATTCTGAAATGAAAGCCGAAGACAGAGCCCAGAGCATCAGTTGCCGCGGTAAACGTTGATCTTGCTGGTTTTCACCAGCATGTCAATTATGTGCGCCTCAAAGTCTGCATCGTGCACTCCGGTCTTCCGGAACTCCCCTGCGTAGCGATTGTTCTCCCAGTAATGGTGCCAGTTGCCCCGGCTGTCTGCCCCGAATCCAAAGACATTCACCTGCCGCCAGAGATGGGGGAACACCAATTACACCAGAGCTGGGCAGGAAGCAGCACGGGGCAGGAAGGTGCATTGTGGGTTTTTCTGCCTGCCTCTGACACATCAGGCATTAGCCAAGGCTGGACCCAGGATGCTGGACCAGTGCCTGATCCAGCCTGGGAAATCCTGCACTCCGGTGTAACATGGGAGCTAACATGGTACATGACAGCAATCTACTCAGGGAAGCCTTTCTGTGCACCAGGAATTCAGAGTCATCATACTGAGATATGTGCGGACCATCGGACAGACAGAAGTTGATCCCACAAGCAACCTCTTTGCTCCAATTTAAAGTCTGCATAACCCTGGATATGCAAGGCAGGTCACGAGCACGGCTTCATTCTGTAGTTTGGTGAGGCATGTCAGTGGCATGGGCTAGAATTAAGGTCTCTCTAGCTTTTAAGATTGGGTCACAGTTTGAGAGTGGGCACCACTGTGCTACGTAACACTGTGGGAGGGGAGAGGGGGAAGGTGTCTGGCCTGGGTCATGCAGGAGGTCGGACTAGATGATCGTGGCCCCATTTGACTTGGGATCTCTGAAACACGGAAGGTTTTGTCTGCATTTTGCCTGACTGAAGAGATTCTAAGGGGCGGCTAAGGAAAGGTATCAAGTGGCCCAGTGGACTTCAGATAAACCCTGGGAAGAAGCTACCCAAAGCACAAAGCAGAACTCTCAGCCCAGCCCGAGTAAGAAGCCCTGCCACCACTCCCGGCAAATCACCACCACTCCCAGAGGGAGCTGATGATTTCCCCAGAGTAAGGAAGCCTGCAAGTCTGACGCGGAACTTGGATTGGCTTTTTCAGGCCATTTCAGCACGAGATGGATAGACAGAAGCAGCAAACTGCCGTCTAGGAGACAGTCACCATTGGCAACCATGGGCAGACTTTGGCAACGCTGTGCTGCCGTGCAGGGACGCTAGGCATGGTACCAGCTGCATGAAGATGGCTAGGACTGAGTGTTACTGGCCAGTGCCCTGCTGGACAATTTGTCTCTTGCCAGCGTAGTGAGGTGGCGAGGGCAGGGGAGGGCATGTCACATGGAACCCCAGATTTCTGGCCCTGTCCCGGTGGCCTCACCAACCATTCCTGAACCCACCTCATCGCAAACATGAAGCGCGAAGAACAGCACTAGCATCCCCGTGGACGGGTATCGCCCGTGGTGCTCGGTCCACCTGTCGTGAATGTATTTGAAGAAGGCTGGGTTGTAGATCTGCACCTGCAAGAAAGCCAAGGTCCAGAGGTCAGGCTATGTAAATGCTCCCTAAAACCAAACACAGGGAGGGAAGAAGCACATGGACAAGTAGCTCAGGAGTGTAGTCGGGTCTAGAACCTCCCTCCTCTGATGGTCAGAAACGTTCTTCCGATTTGGGCACTGCAAAGTCAGTCCCACATTGCTTGGTTCTGCAGGAATCTGGCATGCTCTCCCTGTACTGACCAGCTTCAGGCCACCCCTCTCACGGGGACACAACTGAATGCAAGATCAGCTTTGGGAGCAGCAGAACATGGTGCAACCTTTGGAAGAAGGCGACCCCCGAACCACAAGAAGCGAAGAGTCTGAGATGTTCACGCTACCCCTCATTGTGAAGATACAGCAACATCCTCTGGCTTCTAGCTACCCCAGAGCCTATGCAGCGTTGTCTGCACCAGGGATGAAGCTGTTGGACAAAGACTGGCCTGGAATGGTTGCCCATGTTCTCAGTGCTGAAGAGCCAAGGCAGAGTTAAGGGGAACGCCCCAGAGGGGACCAGGAGTGGGGGTTTCTCTAGCCAGAAGGATGCTGAGCAGGGTGTTCTGCAGTCTCCCTGCAGTCAGGGCTGGGCTAGGAAAGGGAGCCTGGAGCCAGCCTTACCTTCTCCTTGTCCACGCGAAGGAAGGGCTTCACAGGTGCATATGTGCTGGAATAGGAGAGAGGCAGATTATCGCTGAAGCCACACAGCACTCCACAAGGCTTTATCGTTAGAGGGTACACACAAGGCACGGCACAATTAATGGGAGAAGTCAGTCACTTGCGGCCCAATTCAGGAGGGTACTGCAGCACATGCCTGGTCCCACTGACATCAGGTGCAATGCTCAGGTGCTTAAGGTTACGCACATGCCTAAGTACTACCCTGAATCAGGGCCTTTGAAACAGGGATCCAAGCCTGCCAAGGTCCCCTTCTGCCCTGTGGTGAGGGGGAACTGCCAATGCACTCCTCCTTCCTCCTGGGGGGAGACAGACAGACCCCCCACTTTACAGATGGGGGAACAGAGGTCCAGATAGATTATGCATTTCCCCCACCATTTCCTTTTGTTTTCCCTGCATTTACCTTCCAGTCACCTTGGCAATGGCTTCTCATTCTAGTATTATGGGATAGTGTTAGAAGGAGGTGCCCTTCCGAATACTTAGGTACCTCAGGCAGTACCACACCTTTCCCCTGGAGGGCAGCAGTGAGGGGGCCCTCCCTGCATTAGGAATGGTTCCAATTCACTCTGTGGGTAAAGCAGCGAGGGCGAGTTACCAGCCTGTGAGGGCATCTGCAGAGGGTGGCAGGCAGGGATTACTGCAACACTCGCAGGGGCATGCTCTGCTTAGCATTAAACAAGCTTGACGGGGAGAGACGAGGTGGAAGGAGAGCTCCTCAGAGTCTCCCCAGGGCACCGTTCGCACAGTAGGCGTTAAAGGGTTCTGGTTCGGGATCGCACATTCCCAGTGGCCTGGTGCCCCAAATTAAGTAGGCAGATGCTGTAACTCTCCACCCAGTCTGTGGCTCCCAGTCAAACCACCGGCTCTCGCCCACCCCACCCTCCTGCCTTCCAAGGGAGTTCAGTGCTGGCGAACACTACCAGCCCCGCAGATCGAAGTCCCCCGTTCCGAGCACCGAGCAGGCCCAGCTCACGCAGAGCCTGGCCAGCCTCCCCAGCACTGTATCCTACTAGCTAGTCTCCTCCCCCACCTAGAGGGGCTGCCACCTGGGGCGTGCCCTGGGCACTTCTAAATACCACAGAGAGCTGAACGAGAGGCTCATTTAGGGCCTGATCCTTTGCCCAAGGAACCAATGGGAACATTCACACTACTGGCTTTCAGTGGTGCAGAATCAGACTCTTAGCAGAAGCATCACAAGACAGTGGCTTCTGTTCATTACCAGCCCTGTACTGGGACCCAGCAGCCCAATGGGGACAGGCTCTGTGACCCCCACGTGGTGCCAGAGGGGCTGGCACACAGCATCACAGAGCTCGCTGGCCAAAGGCGTGTTTCTTCCCACAATTGGCTACTCACAATCTGATCTGCCCGGTCGACAGGGCACTCGTGATCCACAGCAGGTCCAGGGCTTTGAAGGGCACCAGCACGAAGCTGACGTTGGCAGGCAGGTTCTTGGCACTCTCTGGGTACATGAAGTGATGGGTGGTCCTGCCCCCGACATCTGCTTCAAACCCCACTGTGGGGGCCTGGTTCATTCTGCAGAGAGAGCAACCGCATCGTGACCTTTAGGTCATTTCCACAGAGCAATTGGATTGGTTAGACACACAGGGCAGCAATTAGAAACTGCAATCCTGCTTCAGCTAGGTACACTGGGTATGTGCTTAGTAATCAACGCAAGGAACCCTTTCTATTCCCTCCCCCACTGGTCAGTCTCCAGCCTTGGTGCCGCATTAATCGAGGGCTTATTATTTTCAGCTGTCTCCTCTTTTCTTTAAAGACAAAACAATTTTTTTGTAAAGCAATCCCAGCTACAATCCTGCAGGGTTCAGAACGGCACGATCCCGAGCCAGCATACCTACACCTGCGCCTCTCAGGCACACAGCCAGGGCCCGAGCTGGAGCCAGGCTAAACCCCCACAGCAGCCTTTGAACATCACCCGGAGTTTCGGGAGCTGAGCAGCCAGCCCTTAGCTGTAACACGACGTCACGGTGAGCAGTGTCAGTGCAACAGAGAGAAGCAGGACTGCGGTCCAGCAAACGTGCACTCAACGCCAAACTGTAATGCTGCTTTTAAAGCCACGGTTTTCCACTTTGGGGCAGGGACTATCTCACGGTCGGTGTTTGTACAGCACCTGGCCCAGTGAGGCCTCAGCCTCAACAAGTTATAGGAACAGAGACACTGCCAGACTGGACCAGGCCAGGGATCCATCCCAGCTGAGAGCAGCCTGGGCTAGATGCTTCAGCGGAATGAGCAAGAGACCCTGCAGTAGCAACTATGGGAGAACTCAGCTTTGGGGAACGCACTTCCCAACTCCCAATATTCCTCAGTGCAGACCAGCTCCATGGGCCAGAGTGAGTAACCTTGGGAATTTAACCCCCTTCCCCACAAAAATTGGCCGAGTTCTAAATAACGAGGGCAGGGCAGGACAGTCATACAGAGCGATCTGAATTTCTTGGCAAGATGGCACCAGTCAAACAAAATGTGGTAAATATGTACACCCAAATGCAAAGTCATACACCTAGGACCAGGACTGCAAGGAAGCCAGATAGGAGACTGTGCCCTAGACAGCAATGACTGAAAAAGATTTAGGGGCGACATGAGCTCTCGTGTGATGCTGTGGCCAAGAAGGCTCGCATGATCCTTCTTGTACAAGCAGGGAAGTGCAGAGCAAAGAGGTGATTTTACCTCTGAACATGGCATTGATAGGACCGATACTGGAATCGTGCATCCAGTTCTGGTGTCCACATTTTAAAAAGGATGTTGAAAAATTGCAGAGGATGCAGAAAAAGAGCCACAAAATTGATCTGAGAGCTGGAGAAGACACCTTAGAGCGAGAGAGTTAAAGAGCTCTGTTTGTTTAGCTCGTCAAAAGGCCAATTGCAAGGTGACTAGATTAGCATGCAGGTACCTTCACAGGGAGAACATCCCTGACACTAACAAAAAGAAAAGGAGTACTTGTGGCACCTTAGAGACTAACAAATTTATTTGAGCATAAGCTGGTACTAACAGGGTCTTTAACCGAGAGGAGAAAGACTGAACGAGAACCACTGGCTGGAAGCTGAAGCCAGACAGAAATTGGGCACAAATTCATAGGGTATGTCTACACTACGAAATTAGGTCGAATTTATAGAAGTCGGTTTTTTAGAAATCGGTTTTATATATTCGAGTGTGTGTGTCCCCACAGAAAATGCTCTAAGTGCATTAAGTGCATTAACTCGGCGGAGCGCTTCCACAGTACCGAGGCAAGCGTCGACTTCCGGAGCGTTGCACTGTGGGTAGCTATCCCACAGTTCCTGCAGTCTCCGCTGCCCATTGGAATTCTGGGTTGAGATCCCAATGCCTGATGGGGCTAAAACATTGTCGCGGGTGGTTCTGGGTACATATCGTCAGGCCCCCGTTCCCTTCCTCCCCCCGTGAAAGCAAGGGCAGACAATCATTTTGCGCCTTTTTTCCTGAGTTACCTGTGCAGACGCCATACCACGGCAAGCATGGAGCCCGCTCAGGTAACCGTCACCCTATGTCTCCTGGGTGCTGGCAGACACGGTACGGCATTGCTACACAGTAGCAGCAACCCCTTGCCTTGTGGCAGCAGATGGTACAGTACGACTGGTAGCCATCATCGTCATGTCTGAGGTGCTCCTGGTCGCCTCTGTGAGGTCGATCAGGAGCGCCTGGGCAGACATGGGCGCAGGGACTAAATTTGGAGTGACTTGAGCAGGTCATTCTCTTTAGTCCTGCAGTCAGTCCTATTGAACCGTCTTATGGTGAGCGGGCAGGCGATACGGACTGCTAGCAGTCGTACTGTGCCATCTTCTGCCGAGCAGCCATGAGATGTGGATGGCATGCAGTCCTTCTGCACCGTCTGCTGCCAGCCAAAGATGTAAAAGATAGATGGAGTGGATCAAAACAAGAAATAGACCAGATTTGTTTTGTACTCATTTGCTTCCCCCCCTCCCCAGTCTAGGGGACTCATTCTTCTAGATCACACTGCAGTCACTTACAGAGAAGGTGCAGCGAGGTAAATCTAGCCATGTATCAATCAGAGGCCAGGCTAACCTTCTTGTTCCAATAAGGACAATAACTTAGGTGCACCATTTCTTATTGGAACCCTCCGTGAAGTCCTGCCTGAAATACTCCTTGATGTAAAGCCACCCCCTTTGTTGATTTTAGCTCCCTGAAGCCAACCCTGTAAGCGCCCCTCCCAGCGTCAGAGCAATGGCAAACAATCGGGCATCTGAGAGTGCTGTCCAGAGCACTCACAATGGAGCACTCTGATGGGGCTAAAACATTGTCGCGGGTGGTTCTGGGTACGTGTCGTCAGGCCCCCGTTCCCTCCCTCCCTCCGTGAAAGCAAGGGCAGACAATCATTTCGCGCCTTTTTTCATGAGTTACCTGTGCAGACGCCATACCACGGCAAGCATGGAGCCAGCTCAGGTAACCGTCACCCTATGTCTCCTGGGTGCTGGCAGACGCGGTACGGCTTTGCTGCACAGTAGCAGCAACCCATTGCCTTCTGGCAGCAGATGGTGCAATACGACTGGTAGTCGTCCTCGTCGTGTCCGAGGTGCTCCTGGCCACGTCGGCTGGGAGCGCCTGGGCAGACATGGGCACAGGGACTAAATTTGGAGTGACTTGACCAGGTCATTCTCTTTAGTCCTGCAGTCCTATTGAACCGTCTTATGGTGAGCGGGCAGGCGATATGGACTGCTAGCAGTCATACTGTACCATCTTCTGCCAGGCAAGCAAGAGATGAGGATTGCTAGCAGTCGTATTGTACCATCTTATGCCAGGCAGGCAAGAGATGAAGATGGCTAGCAGTCGTACTGTACCATCTTCTGCTGAGCAGCCATGAGATGTGGATGGCATGCAGTCCTTCTGCACCGTCTGCTGCCAGCCAAAGATGTAAAAGATAGATGGAGTGGGTCAGAACAAGAAATAGACCAGATTTGTTTTGTACTCATTTGCCTCCTCCCCTGTCTAGATCACACTGCACTCACTCACAGAGAAGGTGCAGCGAGGTAAATCTAGCCATGTATCAATCAGAGGCCAGGCTAACCTCCTTGTTCCAATAACAACGATAACTTAGGTGCACCATTTCTTATTGGAACCCTCCGTGCAGTCCTGCCTGAAATACTCCTTGATGTACAGGCACACCCTTTGTTGATTTTAGCTCCCTGAAGCCAACCCTGTAAGCCGTGTCGTCAGTCGCCCCTCCCTCCGTCAGAGCAACGGCAGACAATCGTTCCGCGCCTTTTTTCTGTGCGGACGCCATACCAAGGCAAGCATGGAGGCTGCTGAGCTCATTTTGGCAATTAGGAGCACATTAACCACCACACGCATTATCCAGCAGTATATGCAGCACCAGAACATGGCAACACGATACCGGGCGAGGAGGCGACGTCAGCGCGGTCCCGTGAGTGATCAGGACATGGACACAGATTTCTCTGAAAGCATGGGCCCTGACAATGCATGCATCATGGTGCTAATGGGGCAGGTTCATGCTGTGGAACGCCGATTCTGGGCTCGGGAAACAAGCACAGACTGGTGGGACCGCATAGTGTTGCAGGTCTGGGACGATTCCCAGTGGCTGTGAAACTTTCGCATGCGTAAGGGCACTTTCATGGAACTTTGTGACTTGCTTTCCCCTGCCCTGAAGCGCATGAATACCAAGATGAGAGCAGCCCTCACAGTTGAGAAGCGAGTGGCGATAGCCCTGTGGAAGCTTGCAACGCCAGACAGCTACCGGTCAGTTGGGAATCAATTTGGAGTGGGCAAATCTACTGTGGGAGCTGCTGTGATGCAAGTAGCTCACGCAATCAAAGGTCTGCTGATATCAAGGGTAGTGACCCTGGGAAATATGCAGGTCATAGTGGATGGCTTTGCTGCAATGGGATTCCCTAACTGTTGCGGGGTTATAGACGGAACCCATATCCCTATCTTGGCACCGGAGCACCAAGCCGCCGAGTACATAAACCGCAAGGGGTACTTTTTGATAGTGCTGCAAGCTCTGGTGGATCACAAGGGACGTTTCACCAACATCAACGTGGGATGGCCGGGAAAGGTGCATGATGCTCGCATCTTCAGGAACTCTGGTCTGTTTCAAAAGCTGCAGGAAGGGACTTTATTCCCAGACCAGAAAATAACTGTTGGGGATGTTGAAATGCCTATATGTATCCTTGGGGACCCAGCCTACCCCTTAATGCCATGGCTCATGAAGCCGTACACAGGCAGCCTGGACAGTGGTCAGGAGCTGTTCAACTACAGGCTGAGCAAGTGCAGAATGGTGGTAGAATGTGCATTTGGACGTTTAAAGGCGCGCTGGCGCAGTTTACTGACTCGCTTAGACCTCAGCGAAACCAATATTCCCACTGTTATTACTGCTTGCTGTGTGCTCCACAATATGTGTGAGAGTAAGGGGGAGACGTTTATGGCGGGGTGGGAGGCTGAGGCAAATCGCCTAGCTGCTGGTTACGCGCAGCCAGACACCAGGGTGGTTAGAAGAGCACAGGAGGGCGCGGTACGCATCAGAGAAGCTTTGAAAACCAGCTTCATGACTGGCCAGGCTACGGTGTGAAAGTTCTGTTTGTTTCTCCTTGATGAAACCCCCCGCCCCTTGGTTCACTCTACTTCCCTGTAAGCTAACCACCCTCCCCTCCTCCCTTTAATCATTGCTTGCAGAGGCAATAAAGTCATTGCTGCTTCACAGTCATGCATTCGTTATTCATTCATCACACAAATAGGGAGATGACTACCAAGGTATCCCAGGAGGGGTGGTGGAGGAGGGAAGGAAAATGCCACACAGCACTTTAAGCACAGCACTTTAAAAGTTTACAACTTTAAAATTTATTGAATGACAGCCTTCTTTTTTTTGGGCAATCCTCTGTGGTGGAGTGGCTGGTTGGCCGGAGGCCCCCCCACCGCGTTCTTGGGCGTCTGGGTGTGGAGGCTATGGAACTTGGGGAGGAGGGCGGTTGGTTACAGAGGGGCAGCAGTGGCAGTCTGTGCTCCAGCTGCCTTTGCTGCAGCTCAACCATACACTGGAGCATATTGGTTTGGTCCTGCAGCAGCCTCAGCATTGAATCCTGCCTCCTCTCATCACGCTGCCACCACATTTGAGCTTCAGCCCTGTCTTCAGCCCGCCACTTACTCTATTCAGCCCACCACTTACTCTCTTCAGCCCGCCACCTCTCCTCCCGGTCATTTTGTGCTTTCCTGCACTCTGACATTATTTGCCTCCACGCATTCGTCTGTGCTCTGTCAGTGTGGGAGGACAGCATGAGCTCGGAGAACATTTCATCGCGAGTGCGTTTTTTTTTCTTTCTAAGCTTCACTAGCCTCTGGGAAGGAGAAGATCCTGTGATCATTGAAACACATGCAGCTGGTGGAGAGAAAAAAAAAGGGACAGCGGTGTTTAAAAAGACACATTTTATAAAACAGTCGCTACACTCTTTCAGGGTAAACCTTGCTGTTAACATTACATACATAGCACATGTGCTTTCGTTACAAGGTCGCATTTTGCCTCCTCCCACCGCGTGACTACCCCCTCAACCTTCCCCCCTCCCTGTGGCTAACAGCGGGGAACATTTCTGTTTAGCCACAGGCAAACAGCCCAGCAGGAATGGGCTCCTCTGAGTGTCCCCTGAAGAAAAGCACTCTATTTCAACCAGGTGACCATGAATTATATCTCACTCTCCTGAGGATAACACAGAGAGATAAAGAACGGATTTTGGTTGAATGCCAGCAAACATACACTGCAATGCTTTGTTCTACAGTGATTCCCGAGTACGTGTTACTGGCCTGGAGTGGTAAAGTGTCCTACCATGAAGGACGAAATAAGGCTGCCCTCCCCAGAAACCTTTTGCAAAGGCTTTAGGACTACATCTAGGAGAACCGCAAATGCCAGGGCAAAGTAATCCTTTCACATGCTTGCTTTTAAACCATGTATAGCATTTTAAAAGGTACACTCACCAGAGGTCCCTTCTCCGCCTGCTGGGTCCAGGAGGCAGCCTTGGGTGGGTTCGGGGGGTACTGGCTCCAGGTCTAGGGTGAGAAACAGTTCCTGGCTGTCGGGAAAACCGGTTTCTCCGCTTGCTTGCTGTGAGCTATCTACAACCTCCTCCTCCTCCTCCTCCTCATCTTCTTCGTCCCCAAAACCTACTTCCGTATTGCCTCCATCTCCATTGAAGGAGTCAAACAACACGGCTGGGGTAGTGGTGGCTGAACCCCCTAAAATGGCATGCAGCTCATCATAGAAGCGGCATGTTTGGGGCTCTGACCCAGAGCGGCTGTTCGCCTCTCTGGTTTTCTGGTAGGCTTGCCTCAGCTCCTTCAGTTTCACGCGGCACTGCTTCGGGTCCCTGTTATGGCCTCTGTCCTTCATGCCCTGGGAGATTTTCACAAAGGTTTTGGCATTTCGAAAACTGGAACGGAGTTCTGATAGCACGGATTCCTCTCCCCAAACAGCGATCAGATCCCGTACCTCCCGTTCGGTCCATGCTGGAGCTCTTTTGCGATTCTGGGACTCCATCATGGTCACCTGTGCTGATGAGCTCTGCATGGTCACCTGCAGCTTGCCACGCTGGCCAAACAGGAAATGAGATTCAAAAGTTCACGGTTCTTTTCCTGTCTACCTGGCCAGTGCATCTGAGTTGAGAGTGCTGTCCAGAGCGGTCAGAATGGAGCACTCTGGGATAGCTCCCGGAGGCCAATACCATCGAATTGTGTCCACAGTACCCCAAATTCGAGCTGGCAATGTCGATTTAAGCGCTAATCCACTTGTCAGGGGTGGAGTAAGGAAATCGATTTTAAGAGCCCTTTAAGTCGAAATAAAGGGCTTCATTGTGTGGACGGGTGCAGGTTTAAATCGATTTAACGCTGCTAAATTCGACCTAAAGTCCTAGTGTAGACCAGGGCATAGAATCATAGAATATCAGGGTTGGAAGGGACCTCAGGAGGTCATCTAGTCCAACCCCCTGCTGAAAGCAGGACCAATCCCCAATTTTTGCCCCAGATGCCTAAATGGCTGCCTCAAGGATTAAACTCATAACCCTGGCTTTAGCAGGCCAATGCTCAAACCACTGAGCTATCCATTCCCGCATCAATTGTTCCCAGCCAGGGTGACTAGCTGAAAAGTGTGCATCCGATGAAGTGAGCTGTAGCTCACGAAAGCTTATGCTCAAATAAATTTGTTAGTCTCTAAAGTGCCCCAAGTCCTCCTTTTCTTTTTGTGAATACAGACTAACATGGCTGCTACTCTGAAACCTGACTAGCAGGGTGACACTGCCATGGGAAGTAGCGGGTTCTCTATCTCTTGATGCCTTCAGATCAAGGCTGGATGCCTTTCAGGAAGATCTCATCAAAGTCAAGTTATTGGGCTTCATACAAGGCTATCTGGGTGAAATGTAATGGCCTGTGATACACAAGTGATCAGGCTAGCTGATCTAATGGTCCCTTCTGGCTGTGAACGCTATTAATATAGGAACTCAATGGCTCTTGCCATCAGCAGAGTCATGATGTCACGTTTCTCTTGTGACTTTGCTCTTTTCCGCCATCCAGAGCTCCTTGCTGCACTGTACCAGGTCACCCGAAGTTCAAGCTGCATTTCACCACTACGCTGCAGCAATGAAGCAGGAATTGGACAAGGAGACAGTTTCTGGAGAAGCCCAGGCTGCACGTGGAACGTGACTAACCCCATATATGTTCTGTTACACACACACACGCCTGACAATGCAGGCTTTAATGACATGACCACTTTCCATGCAGCACTCCTGGCTCATTTTGTGCAGGATGGGGCAGTGCTCAGATAATGAACAGCTATGGGCCATTCTGACTGCCATCCACAGGCCAGTAACCACCGCCCCCCAAACAAACAGTGCCAGAGGCTGCTGGCATGATGACATAAGCTAGCATGGATCCCTGATCGAGCCATTGCAGGGACCGGTCTCTGCACCATGCACAGGCCAGCCTGGAAAACATTCTCCGTGAGCTTCCCTGAGGATTGGCAATTAGACAGGGCAGTAATAGACAATCTTGTCAGCGTCAGGAGCTGGTTTCTGGAGCAACGTCCTAATGGAAGGATCGATACAATTCCTCTGGGCCAGCGAGACTGCAGCGAAGGTGGAGATGGAACGATTCCTGCCTCCTGCAGCAGCTGCTGCATTCTGGTTCCAGCACTGTTCTCGGGTAGCTACATGGGGGTGGGGCCCTGCCAAATTCATTGTCCATTTTGGTCACTTTCACTGTTGTAGGATTTTAAAAATCATAAATGTCATGATTTCAGCTATTTAAACTCTAAAATGTCACGGTGTTGTAATTGTAAGATCCCTGACCCAAAAAGGAGTCGTGTGGGGGATCGCAAGGTTAGTGTTGGGTGGGGGTACTGCTACCCTTACTTCTGCACTGCTGCTGATGGGGGCGCTGCCTTCAGAGCTGGGCAGCCACAGAGCAGCAGCTGTTAGTCTGGCACCAATTCTGAAGGCAGCACACAACAGCTGCCGCTCTGCGGCCGGCCAGCTCTGAAGGCAGCAGATGTAAGGGGGGCAATACCGCCCCCCAAATAACCTTGCGACCCCCCTGCAACTCCCTTTTGGCTCAGGACCCCCAGTTTGAGAAACGCTGGTCTCCCCCGTGAAATCTATATTGTGTAGGACAAAAGCACACAAGACCAGATTTCCCAGGGGGAGAGCAGATTTCATGGTCCGCAATGCGTTTTTCATTCCTGTGAATTTGGTAGGACCCTACGTATGGGGCAGGAAGAACAGCTTGATTTTCAGATACCAAGCTCAGCTGGCAGGTAGAGTGAGTTTTGTTCTCTCTTAGGTGAGTGAACGGCATCAGAAAGTCAGAGGGAGAGTAAACAACAGCCAAGCATTTCTACAGCGCCTTCCATCCCAAAGGCTCCTCGGGGCTTCACGAACCTTTACAGGTGCAGTGCAGCACCACTGAGAGGCAGCTGCCACAGGACAGAGGACGTTGGGCTGGCAATCGACTGGCAGCATCCTGCATAACAGTCAGGTAGAGCAATGCACACAGTGAGGGCGGATTCTGGTCAGCGATGGCTGGGTAAGCCTCTGCATTGATGAAGATAGATGGGACCAGTTATCCAGGCAGACTGCCAGCCCTGTCTTGCAGCTGAGATTTTGGGGAGAAGCACATTCCTGATCACAGCCCTACTTCAGAAGCTAGGAATGTTTCCCCAGGATTCTCCCAGAAAATTACACTGCACAATCTCAGCGCTTAGCACCCGACACTCACTGCAGAGGAGCCTGGAGGCACAGGGTAGCCTCCCATGGCATCCAAGGAGCCCTGATTGGTCTCAGAGCCCTCACCTGGGTTTGAATACTTTTGGAGCCATAATTTCCCATGGCTGCGAAGCTCCAGTGTTTTTGATAACCCTGGGTCAGCATTAACTTAGACAGGGACCTCTCCATGCAGCTGAACCTTCCCAGCCCCACGCAGAGTCAGGGTGACATCCTCTCCTGCCCCTCCACTTCCCTTGCAGAGCAGCAACTCCTCATGGGAAGCTTGTTCCCACAGGCCTCCCTCCTGCATATAGGACAACCTGGCCCAAATATACCCTCCCTGATCCTGGGCAGTCCCAGGGCACACAGAGTCCAGCCTCTGCACAAACACAACCCCACGTGTGCCAGCAGCCCCAGGGCCCGGATTTATTGACTCCTGTGTCAGAAGGCGAGCTCCAGCCGGCAGAGGACAAAGCCAGCAGGAGTGATCACGGCGGTGAGACAGCAAAGGCAACTGGGCCACATCCAGATAGAATCACAGACTAGAATCACAGACTTTAAGGTCAGGAGGGACCATTAGGATCATCTAGTCTGACCTTCTGCACAACGCAGGCCACAGAATCTCACCCAAAACAAACCCCTGACCTATGTCTGAGCTATTGAAGTCCTCAAATTGTGGGCTTTCCTCCTGCTGGCTGCTAAGGGAAGAGGGAGGAGGAGAGTCTATACGCCGTGGTGCGGAGCCAGGCCTGGCCAGGGAAGGGGTTGGAGAAAGAGCGCGGGGAAGGGAGGTGTCTGAGAATGGCGGGGGAACGGCCAGGTGTTCTAACTGCTGCTCAGGGTCATCCAGTGACCAGCTGAAGGGAGACTGATGAAAACGGACAGCGAGTGGCTGATCCACCTGGACCATTCCACCAAGGCTCTTGGTAAGAGGCCTTCGGGCTTCCCGAGAGGGGAAACAAGCATGCGGAGCGGGGTACGCAGCAGTGGGGTTTTCAAAAGGGTCCAACTGACTTAGGAACACCAGCTCCACCAGGACTTGTGCTCCCCAGGTGATTCAGGAGCCTCTGAACCCATCTTCCAGAGATTTAAAGAGCTCTTGGGCCTATGCGGGCAATTGCACCCGGCCGTTCTTATTTTTGGGGCCACGTCTTTCGGGCACAGAGCATGGATCAGAGAGCAGAGCTGTCTCAGGATGTAGCTGGACTGGGAAGCGAAGGCCGGATGGAAGGAAGGTCCTCTCAGCAAGGTTAAACACCATGGAGGCCAAAACACCCAACCAGTGTCTACCCCGCAGCCTCCACAACTGCTGCCACGCACAGCAAGTGAGGGATCCCTGGTCCCCCCAGTGCAGAGATGGGCATCACGGCGGGGCATCAAGAAGGAAGGAGGTGCAAGTCCCCACCACGAAGGCGGATGAGCCAGTGCTAGATCGGCCAGCGGCTATAGATTTGAGGGCCAGTTCGGCACATCGTGGTCATGTAGTCTGACCTCCTGCACCACCCTGGCCAGGGGATCTCTGCCAGCGATTTCTGCACCCAGCTCAGCGTGTGCTTCAACCAGAGCATGTCGTGGGGTCTCTAACCCTGGATGCTTTTCTACTGGTGATCCTGAACATTGCAAGTAGCCGACTCTTTCCGCCCTGAGCCTGCACTGTGCCACCAAAGCATGCTGAGAAACCTGCCTTTCCACCGCACCCCATTGCGGAAGGCCATGGGGAAGTTGGGTACAGAGATTTTATAGTTCTGCTGTTTCAATGATAGGTGTGCAGAAAGGTCTTTAAAAGAATGGAGAAAGATTGTTCCTCCCCACCACCACCATTTACTAAAAAGGGCCTGAGTACTTGGCTTGAGCCTCCCAGTCAGGCTGAGGGTGAGTATAGGGAGCTGGGAACTTGTGAGCAGGGAGCAGCCGCCTTCCCTTGTAGCTGCTGGGCTAGGGACTCATTCCCATTGTAGCTCTGGCCGCACACCTGGCCTCCGAAGGTACGTCTACACTGTATTGTAAACCCAGGGCTGGGGGACCTGGGCTTGTGGACTTGGTGTTTCCCAGACCATGCCTGAGGTTCACACGGCATGGTGAACCTGGGCTGACAGCTGCTGGACACAGGTCTCACAGTCATGCTAAGACCTCCTGCTCGGCCCTGCAGCTTGAGCTGCAGCCACACTATGAAACAGGGCTTGGACCTGAATCACAGCAGGACTCGGGCTCTGACTCACCTCCTAGCATGCTCCTAATGCCTGGGTGCCAAGTGATTCGGGTCAGCCAGCAGACTGATGTGTCTGTGGACGGAAGAGGCTGTGGGGCTCAAACCTGAGTCGCAGCCCGGGCTCAGTGTGCAGCACAGACATACCCAGAGGGGCTGCGACCTGACACAGCCGGCGCTAAACACTGCAGCAGCAGGTCAGATGCAGCCGCCCCTCTACACACCCCTGCTTTCTCGGCAGGTCCCAGCCTGGCTGCCACTCGGCGTGCATGCGTTCTGCTGTTTGCCACAGAGACAGCCGCCCCCCAGCGACACATGACAGCCCCAGTACATGCAGCTCTTCCCCTGCCCAGCGGCCATGTCCAGAGACTTGAGCTGATGAAAGGAGCCTGGAGGCAGCGGGTTCACCCCGCACAGAGCCAGGCCCGAGTGAGAAGGGGGCTCAACTGCCTGGAGGAGGAAAAGGTGCTCTGAAATGCAGGGAAGAGCAGCACGTGTGGGCAGAGCGCTCCCACCTAGTTTGCTCAGACATTATCTGAAGCAAAAGCCGGCCCAACGCTGAGACCGTGGCCTCCGCCCCCAGCTCACCGCCCCATGGGAGCCAGCCACAGCCCCTCCCCGGCAGCACTGGCCACCCACCTCATGACGAAGTCATGCCTGTCGATCTCTCGCCCGTAGCCAGAGCCGCGCAGGTTGCCCGAGTTGCCCACCACAGCACAGCGCCAGCACTTCCTGGGGTCACGGAAACCATAGGGGTTCTCGCCCGGCACGATCTGGAAGAGCTTGTCCAGGACTTCATTAGTGTTGTGGGACTTGAACTGGGGCTGCAGCATCTGCGGAGACACACAACGGCCAGTGAGACGTCAGGCCGGGTGAAGTTTCTATAGCACCCATCTCCTTGGCACCCAGCCCCAGCAGCCCACCTGGGCTAGACAGTCCTGCTGCCAGGCACTGCTCAGACTGCGCCCATCGACATCCGACTGGCAGCCGCTCCCGGGGCACTGGGTAAAGGAGATGGTGCCAGCCTCAGCAGCAAGCTCCGATGGGCATGGGAGCAGCATGAACAGCGGTCCCGGGACAGGACTAGAGACCCCAGTGGTGGTGGGGGGAAATGGGAGGAGAAAGGAAGGGGGTGAGGGCTCTGGTTGGGCTCCAGGGTGGGGCCAGAAATGAGGAGTTCAGGGTGTGGGAGGGAGCTCTGGGCGGTGGAGGGTGAGGGCTCTCGGCTGGGAATGAGAGGTTTGGGGTGCAGGAGGGTGCTCCAGGCTGGGATCGAGGGGTTTGGAGGGTGGGAGGGGGCAGGGCTGGGGCAGGGGGTTGGGGCCGGGGGGAGGCTCTGGGCAGTGCTTACCTCAAGTGACTCCCGAAAGCAGAGGCTCCTACGGAGAGGCTCGGCCAGGTGGCTCTGCATGCTGTCCCATCCCCAGGCATCACCCCTGCAGCTCCCATTGGCTGTGGTTCCCAGCCAATGGAAGCTGCGAGGGCGGCGCTTGGGGTGCGGGCAGCATGCAGAGCACAGCCCCCTGGCTGCACCTATGTGTAGGAGCTGGAGGGGGCCATGCCGCTGCTTCCAGGAGCCGAGTGGAATGGTCCCCAACCCTGATCCCTGACTGGAGCGCCAGAGCAGGGCAAGCCCCATTCCCTGCTCCCCAGTAGGAGCTTGAGGGCCAGATTAAATTGGCTGGCAGGCCGGATCTGGCCCGTAGTTTGCCCACCCCTGTGTTAAAGGAAGAGAAACATATGTTCAGTCTGGGCCCAAGACTTCTGCACTGCCCCTCAACCCCTGTGCCTTTAAAGACAAAGTTAAAAGTGCAAGACCTTGGGACGGCATTGATCCCATCAGAGGCTCGGCAATCTGAAATACAGCTTCAGCATTAAGTAGGCTTTGCTGCAGCACCCAGAGGGCCCAAGGGGATTACTCACCCTGCCTGGGTTCAACCCCCCGGCTGGATAACAAGCCAAAGCAGTTGGCACACAGCTACCGCACATCAGCCACTGCTACTCCTGTTCAGAGTCTCTCTTGCAATTGGGTGGTTGGGGAAGCCAGCGTGAGCTGTGCCTAGCTGAGATGATGCCCCATGTGCAGCTTGGGTTTCTTAAATACTTTGAACGGACTGTAAGACTTTGCATTTAAGCCAAATCCTTTTGAGACAAAAGCGTTTTGGAGAGGAGAACCAGCAACATCAGGTTTCAAATTATTTGCATTTTTAACTATGCTGTTTCCTTCCCTGTGTCATCTACACTATTTTGGCTTAGTAACATGGGAAGGCAGGGTGGGGTTTTCATCTGGTTTTCCTTCTGAAGATGGAGCTTACGACCAGGATGGTATTATGGGGTTGTCTGTGACGGCAGGGCTGGACTTGACCACCCAAGAGGACCCTTCCAGACCGTGTTCTTATGTTTGAAAGCTCTTTATTCGGCACCATTAAACAGGAATACAGAATTGCCAGGCTGGATCACACCCAAAGCCCATCTAATCAATGTTCCTCCTCCAGCAACTGCAGGGACCCCAGGGTAGGCATAATCTGCCTGCACATGAGGTCTCCTCCTGGTCCCTAAGCCCATCTTTTTACAGTTTTCTCCCGGCTTGGACAGCAGAACTGAGCTAATGAAGTCACCCTCTTTTCCAGTGCACTGCCCAGCCAGACTCTGTCACACTCGCGTGGCAGCAGGCTGGTTTGCCAGCACTGCAGGGGAAAGTTCTAATGAAACCCATCGCCAGCCAGATGGAAGAGTGTCGAAAAGGACGGTTCACATAGTGCCAGCGGCAGGCCTGGTGCTTCGGAGACAAGTGAGACAACGAGGGACCCAATTCTCACTCACACTGTTCTTAACTCCGCTCACTTCCTTATCCTTGAGTTACACCCACACACAAGTGGACCCGGGCTCACCCTGCTTAAAAACACAATCACGCTAGAGGGCAGGAGGCTCTAACGGACTGGGCATCAGGCTCGGTCTCTGCAGATCTGGGGTCAGCTCCCTGGCTCTGCCACAGATTCCCTGGCCAAGTCTCTTATTTCTCCCTGTGCCGCTGGTTTCCATCTATAAAACAGGGGTGTTAAGGAGGAACTCAGTGTTTGTGGGGCTCAGGTACTGTAGGGATGGGAATCCTCACAGGTCCCAGCTGGCGATTTCGGTCCACGTTGCCCTGAAAGCATCTCATATGAAGCACCTGCCTTGTTCTGCCCAGCAGTCAAATGCAGCAGGCTACAGAAAGGGAGGCGGAAGGGCTGCCTGGTGCTGAGAACCAGAGTGCCGGCTCCGAGACACCGCGCTGGCCCTGATACACCCCCAGGGCAGCCGTGAAACACGCTGTTGTGCCCGCCGATGGTTCCAAGCTGAACCTCTCCCGTCCCTGCAGAGGGATGCTCTCCTGAGCTCCCACCCATCAGCCTGGCCCAAGAGCATCACTGGCTTTTATACCAGTCACTGAACACCCCCCGGATGGTAAGAGTTTGCAGGACCAGCTAGGTCATACTGGAGCCAGCGACTGCGGTGGAGCAGCTCCCAGTTCCTGTCCCCCCCATCCCAGCATGGGGACTGTCTAGGAGTAACACTGCATGAGGGCAATCATCAATAGTTAAACAGCCCAGTGCTCCTGCTCCCATGGCTAGACTCAGCTGACTGAGGGAAATTAGGCCATTCCACTCCAGCAGCTGCTGTGTGGTCGGCAGCCATCACCTCCAACGACAGCCCCCAGTCGCGAGGGGTGCCCAGCCAGGCAGCCGCAGTGCTGTGGAAGCGGGCAGGGTCCAAGGCAGGTTCTGCAAGGGAGACACTGCATGCTGCTCTGATGCCCAGTTAGCAGCACTCCCCTGGATTGCTGAGAGTCAGGAACATGCCAGTAACGCTCCTGTGCTGGGCAAATAACCACTCCCGAGGCACTCTCCGCAGCACAGGAGACATGGGCGAGAGTGAAGACGGTTAGTGCTAACAGAAATTCCAAATGAACAATCCAACCGTGCCAGGGAAAGAGTGAGGAGCACTCTATTGCCCAGGGGATTAGGGCACTCACCTTGGATGTGGGCACCAAAGTGAGTAATTTAGACAGAGTGGAAACAACGAGGAGTCCTTGTGGCACCTTAGAGACTAACAAATTTTGGTGCCACAAGGACTCCTCACGGTTTTTGCTGATACAGATTAACACAGCTACCACTCTGAAATCTGTTAGACAGAGCGGGATAGCCTGAGAAAGCTCCATCCCAGAATAGCCCATAGCCCAGTGGCCAGGGCTCCCTGCTGCAGTGGGGAAGAGCCAACCTCAAAGCCCTTCTCCACATCAGGCAGTGGGGGGCGGGGGGGAGACACATGAACCCAGATCCTCCCCTACTCATGGGGCTAAAGCTCACAAGGGTGGGGCCCACCCTGGCCATTTTGGGAACCTGGCTTGCTGTTGGCAAAATGCCTGAAAGTTGAAACTAAATGTGGGGGTCAAAGGAAACATTTAGCCAAAGGAGACATTCTGGCTTCTCCCATTTGGTGGACGCGATTCAGGGAACTCGGCAGGAATTCACCAATACTTTGGGTCAGCCCCAAACTGCCTTTTTCAGCAAACAAACCGTTCAGCTGAAAAATGCCACCCGGCCCTACCCGTTCACCAACCGCAAATCCAGGGCTAGCGTAGGGAGAGTGGTGGAGGCGGGGCCCTGTGGGGAGGCAGAGTTTGCCCCCTTCTCATTTAGGAGCCTAGGTTAGTTTATCCACTAAGCCACTGGAGCCGGGCTCTCGGGGCCTGGAGCCAGCATCGGGTTCAACTGCAAGAAGAGCCCCGGTAATGGAATGAGCCTCTTGTGGTGTACTGAGAGCCCACGCACAATCACTAGCAGGGACGGGCGGGAGCACCGGTGCTCTTGTGGACTCCCAGAAAGGACATGGGAGATCCCAAGGATGAGAGCAGACTAAGACTCTCCTTCTGCTAGCTCAGCCTGAGCCCCTCGGCTAGCCGCTGGGCAGCCTAGGCTGTGCCAAAGCAATAGCAGCCTTTCCATTACACAGCCCCGGCAATCTCCGCACAGAGCTGTGCGGCAAGAGGCAGCGAAGGCTGCGAGCCCATGGACAGACAGGGCTCATTGCCCAGAGCTACTGGGCAAAGAAGGGGCTACTGCCTCCATGCCACCTCTTGGCCACTAATCCTGGAACATCAACTAATGGCCCCGACAGGAGGGGCAGGACAGGTCCCCGCAGTACAGGCCAGTGTTGCACATGGAGCAAGGAGAAGAGCAACCCGAATGGAAGCTGGACAGCTGGCTGGAAACCCAGAACCAAGGCGTCTCTGTGTCATGGTCCCCAAAATGCCTGTGGCACATGGCACCCAGCAGCAGGGCGGCTGCTGGCAGCAGGGCAAGATCTAAAAAGCAATGCTTTCACGTTGGCATCGCCTTTCCCATGTGCACAGGCAGCAACACCAGCAGCAGAGATCTCCTCACTGCTCCCCATGCCCAGCAATCCCTGGCATCTTAATTGGGTTTCAGGACATCAGCCTCACACCTAGCCAGGTGCTCCCACAGCCCCTGTCATCTGCATGAGCACCAAGACCGTCTGCGCCAGGAACGTGCCAGGATTCTCTAGCCAGGGTAACAGGGAGATGGGATCTTTACTTGCTGCACGGTTAAAGCACATGAGATCGGATTCATAGACACTAAGGTCAGAAGGGACCACTATGATCATCTAGTCTGACCTCCTGCACAACGCAGGCCGCAGAATCTCACCCACCCACTCCTGCGAAAAACCTCTCACCTACGTCTGAGCTACTGAAGTCCTCAAATCGTGGTTTAAAGACTTCAAGCAGCAGAGAATCCTCCAGCAAGTGACCTGTGCCCCATGCTACAGAGGAAGGTGAAAAACCTCCAGGGCCTCTTCCAATCTGCCCTGGAGGAAAATTCCTTCCCGACCCCAAATGTGGCCATCAGCTAAACCCTGAGCATATGGGCAAGATTCACCAGCCAGATACTACAGAAAATTCTTTTTGCCTGTCTCCAGAGCAGAGGGGGTCAATCCCCGACAGCACACGCTAGGAACTGGGGTGGGGAGAGCGGGGGAAGCCTTCAGCCCATGCGAGTTGACGTTTCATAGATATTAAGGTCAGAAGGAAAGGAGTACTTGTGGCACCTTAGAGACTAACCAATTTATTAGAGCATAAGCTTTCGTGAGCTACAGCTCACTTCGTCAGATGCATATCGTGGAAACTGCAGCAGGCTTTATATATACACAGAGAATATGAAACAATACCTCCTCCCACCCCACTGTCCTGCTGGTAATAGCTTATCTAAAGTGATCATCAGGTGGGCCATTTCCAGCACAAATCCAGGTTTTCTCACCCTCCACCCCCCCACACAAATTCACTCTCCTGCTGGTGATAGCCCATCCAAAGTGACAACTCTTTACACAATGTGCATGACAATCAAGTTGGGCTATTTCCTGCACAAATCCAGGTTCTCTCACATCCCCCCCACCCCCATACACACACAAACTCACTCTCCTGCTGGTAATAGCTCATCCAAACTGACCACTCTTCAAGTTAAAATCCAAGTTAAACCAGAACATCTGGGGGGGGAGGGGGGGAGGAAAAAACAAGAGGAAACAGGCTACCTTGCATAATGACTTAGCCACTCCAAGTCTCTATTTAAGCCTAAATTAATAGTATCCAATTTGCAAATGAATTCCAATTCAGCAGTTTCTCGCTGGAGTCTGGATTTGAAGTTTTTTTGTTTTAAGATAGCGACCTTCATGTCTGTGATCGCATGACCAGAGAGATTGAAGTGTTCTCCGACTGGTTTATGAATGTTATAATTCTTGACATCTGATTTGTGTCCATTTATTCTTTTACGTAGAGACTGTCCAGTTTGACCAATGTACATGGCAGAGGGGCATTGCTGGCACATGATGGCATATATCACATTGGTGGATGTGCAGGTGAACGAGCCTCTGATAGTGTGGCTGATGTTATTAGGCCCTGTGATGGTGTCCCCTGAATAGATATGTGGGCACAATTGGCAACGGGCTTTGTTGCAAGGATAAGTTCCTGGGTTAGTGGTTCTGTTGTGTGGTATGTGGTTGTTGGTGAGTATTTGCTTCAGGTTGCGGGGCTGTCTGTAGGCAAGGACTGGCCTGTCTCCCAAGATTTGTGAGAGTGTTGGGTCATCCTTTAGGATAGGTTGTAGATCCTTAATAATGCGTTGGAGGGGTTTTAGTTGGGGGCTGAAGGTGACGGCTAGTGGCGTTCTGTTATTTTCTTTGTTAGGCCTGTCCTGTAGTAGGTAACTTCTGGGAACTCTTCTGGCTCTATCAATCTGTTTCTTTACTTCTGCAGGTGGGTATTGTAGTTGTAAGAAAGCTTGACAGAGATCTTGTAGGTGTTTGTCTCTGTCTGAGGGGTTGGAGCAAATGCGGTTGTATCGCAGAGCTTGGCTGTAGACCAGGCTGAGGTTGGTGGTGGGATGGAAATTGTTGAAATCATGGTGGAATGACAATGGGGACAATGTATACCTTCAGATCAGCGGCACTGCTATGGGTACCCGCATGGCCCCACAGTATGCCAACATTTTTATGGCTGATTTAGAACAACGCTTCCTCAGCTCTCGTCCCCTAAAGCCCCTACTCTACTTGCGCTACATTGATGACATCTTCATCATCTGGACCCATGGAAAAGAAGCCCTTGAGGAATTCCACCATGATTTCAACAATTTCCATCCCACCACCAACCTCAGCCTGGTCTACAGCCAAGCTCTGCGATACAACCGCATTTGCTCCAACCCCTCAGATAGAGACAAACACCTACAAGATCTCTGTCAAGCTTTCTTACAACTACAATACCCACCTGCAGAAGTAAAGAAACAGATTGATAGAGCCAGAAAAGTTCCCAGAAGTTACCTACTACAGGACAGGCCTAACAAAGAAAATAACAGAACGCCACTAGCCGTCACCTTCAGCCCCCAACTAAAACCCCTCCAACGCATTATTAAGGATCTACAACCTATCCTAAAGGATGACCCAACACTCTCACAAATCTTGGGAGACAGGCCAGTCCTTGCCTACAGACAGCCCCGCAACCTGAAGCAAATACTCACCAACAACCACATACCACACAACAGAACCACTAACCCAGGAACTTATCCCTGCAACAAAGCCCGTTGCCAATTGTGCCCACATATCTATTCAGGGGACACCATCACAGGGCCTAATAACATCAGCCACACTATCAGAGGCTCGTTCACCTGCACATCCACCAATGTGATATATGCCATCATGTGCCAGCAATGCCCCTCTGCCATGTACATTGGTCAAACTGGACAGTCTCTACGTAAAAGAATAAATGGACACAAATCAGATGTCAAGAATTATAACATTCATAAACCAGTCGGAGAACACTTCAATCTCTCTGGTCACGCGATCACAGACATGAAGGTCGCTATCTTAAAACAAAAAAACTTCAAATCCAGACTCCAGCGAGAAACTGCTGAATTGGAATTCATTTGCAAATTGGATACTATTAATTTAGGCTTAAATAGAGACTTGGAGTGGCTAAGTCATTATGCAAGGTAGCCTGTTTCCTCTTGTTTTTTCCTCCCCCCCTCCCCCCCCAGATGTTCTGGTTTAACTTGGATTTTAACTTGAAGAGTGGTCAGTTTGGATGAGCTATTACCAGCAGGAGAGTGAGTTTATGTGTGTATGGGGGTGGGGGGGATGTGAGAAAACCTGGATTTGTGCAGGAAATAGCCCAACTTGATTGTCATGCACATTGTGTAAAGAGTTGTCACTTTGGATGGGCTATCACCAGCAGGAGAGTGAATTTGTGTGGGGGGGTGGAGGGTGAGAAAACCTGGATTTGTGCTGGAAATGGCCCACCTGATGATCACTTTAGATAAGCTATTACCAGCAGGACAGTGGGGTGGGAATAGGTATTGTTTCATATTCTCTGTGTATATATAAAGCCTGCTGCAGTTTCCACATATGCATCTGAGGAAGTGAGCTGTAGCTCACGAAAGCTTATGCTCTAATAAATTGGTTAGTCTCTAAGGTGCCACAAGTACTCCTTTTCTTTTTGCGAATACAGACTAACACGGCTGTTACTCTGAAAGGTCAGAAGGGACCATTATGATCATCTAGTCTGACCTCCTGCACAATGCAGGCCACCGAATCTCACCCACCCATCCTGCAATAAACCTCCCCTCCATGGATACATTCATCTCCCTGCGAGGTGAGGTTCACCCCATTTTAAGCTGGGGAAAGAAAGGCCAGCAGAGTGACTCACCCAAGGCTAGGGAGCATGTCAATGACAGATCTGGGATGGGAGCCCAGGGGTCCCGATTCTCTGCTGCCACAAGCACTGGGGTGTGACTTTACACCTGTGCCGGCAGGGCAGAACGGCAGAGCTCTGCTCCCTGGTGGAAGTGACTTGATGAGAGGCAGGCAATGGAGGGTCAGCTCCAACTGCCGGCTGTGCTGTGTGCACTAACCACTAGACCACGCTGCTCCCCACAGGCTAGATGTGGGAGCGCCCCTACTTCCCCAAACTTCACTCTCTGTTCAGTGCACCCAGCCCCAGGGAAGGCAATGGGGCGGCACAGGGGTCAGAGGCAGCGCCCAACCTGGGAGAGTATCATCAGGGGGGCATGAGCTAGGAGCACAGTTGGGCTCAGTACCAGCAGGGGCTCATCTCGTTGCCAGATGGCCAGGGCCCATTTGATCGGGAGGCCCCGAGAGCCAGTGGAGGGGGCGCCCCGGCAGGCCACTTGCACAGAGACACGTCACAGATTAGAACTAGGCTGCCAGCAGGTTCTGGGCCCCTAGAGGGGAATGGGTCAGTCATTCGAGCAGGCCAGGGAACGCGGCCTGCCCAGCAGCATGCGGCCTCCGGGTGGCTGAGACAAACTGCAGGGAAACAGGGGCTGAGCACTATTTCCAGAGCCCGAGCTGCAGAGCGGGTGGCAAGCAGGCCAGGGTGAGGGCGGCTCTGGAGTAGAGCACGGACCGGAGGTGGGGGGGAAGAAAAGAAGGGGACTCCCTCCCAGTGCAAGTGCTTGAGATCCACTGACCCAGGGCCTCCTGGCAGGGGCTCACTCACCATCCACCACCTCTGGACATCCAGCGGGAGCTCCATGTTCTCCTTGGTCCACACCGGGGAGATGCTGCTGTCATAGTGGCTGGTGAACCACTCCGAGGCCCCTGCGTCCCCCGTGCACCTGTGGCAGGTGCAACCCTCCCCGAGGCGCCTGGTCTGGCTGAGGCGCTGCATGCCGGCATAGCCGGGCACCAGTCTGACCCGGTGGAAGCTGCCTGGGCTGTCGGGGTCCAGGTAGGCCATGCTGGGGTGCGAGTACGTGAAGAGGAGAGACATGACGAATACCAGCAGGAAGGCGGTCGAGAGGAACCAGAACCGCAGGGAGCACTTCATGGTGGAGGGGGGAGAAGAAAGGACCACCCTGCCGGGGCAGGGGTGGGGTCACTGGGTCCGCTGCGTTGGCTGCTGACGTCCCAGCCGGCCTGTGCCACCCTCTCCGTGGCAGTGGCAGAAGGGCATAGGGCAGGCTAGGGGGCGCACAAAGCCAGGGGGAAATACACTGGAGATCAGCACAGGGATGCGTCCGGCTCCCTGGGGGCTCTTTAGTAACCGCAGGTGTAGTTACGGCTCTCTGGATGCTACAGAGCCCAGCTGGGCCCCAGATGCTCCGTTACAAGCCAAGGCGGGGATCCAGGGAGCTGCTGGAAGTCTGGCTGCCAGGCCCCGTGGCTCTTCGCAGAGTCCCCAAGCTCTGGATTAATAAGCAACAGGAGCCCTGGTCTCTCATGGGCAAACAGCTCCCCTCTGCCTTGAGCCCCAAAGGGGAGCCGTACTTCTCATCCCCTGCAATCTCTGCTGGCCCGGGGAGTGAAGGGAGCAAGTCTTGGTGCACGCAGACCCAGGATCTAGCCCCTTGTCTGCCGGTCACCTGCTGCAAGACTCTGACCAGGAGGGGGAAGAAAAATGCATCTCAGGGGAACTCTGTGTAAGGGGCTAGAGAGCCAGGTTCCCACTGCGCCTTGCCCACGCCTGGCTGGCTGCTGCTTTCCATCAGTGTCTCCTCGCAGCTGAGGGGGCCTCCCCGGCTCTAGTTGCCTGGGAGACAGCTGAGCTCTTGAGGAGCTCCACATCTGTAGCAGGCCCGGGAACAGCTGCAGCTCGGTGGGGGTCTCTCGATGGCTCCTGCTCAGCCCTTCCACAGGCTCTCAGGAACCCCCAGCTGGCATTCAGCTGCAGCCTCCCTCATGCTCTCCGGAAGCCAGTCTTCCCCGCTGTGCAGGCCTTTCAATAATCCCCTGGCAATCTTCCCCTGCTGCTCGGCTGGAGGAGCTGCTGCTGCGACAAAGCCCTGGAATTGCAAGGGGGCAGGGATGGGGGAGGAAAGAGAGATTAAAAAAAAAAAATCATTAACAGCAAATAAAACTAGCTCCACTGCTAAGCCTCACAGAGCCACCACAAGCCTAACTCACCAGGGGGCAGCTGGAGCCTGGCAGCCCTCCTGGGGCTGGTGGAGCAGAGGAGAAACTAGATGAAGATCTTGGTGAGCGGCCAGGGAGAGTCCTGAAACATGCCCCCTTCTCCCAGTCCTCCCCAGGCTCCGCCTGAATGGAAGACAGCCATGTACATGGTAGGCCATGTGGGAGAAGAGGAAGGGACACCCCCACTCCGAGACCACTTTGCATGGGTCTCTTGTTCAGTTTGGCACCGGTCACAAGCGCAGGGAGGCTGGAGGTCCCTGTGTGAGTCAATCCCGGGAAATCCCCCTCTGCCCTCCCATCACAAGAGACATAGCACGGTTAGGAGCGGTTGCTTGGAGAGGCCGAGGGCTTTCACAGCAGGGGTACTGCAAGGCAAGACTGAGCTGCGTGGGGAGCTCAGCCCTAAACCAGAAGGGGGCGCTGTAAGGTCAGGACAGAGGCCTCCCGACAGCTGTCTGGGGGAGGAGCTGGTGCTAAGCAGATCACCTCCTCTGTGTAGGTAGGTGCACTGTATAGGGAGCCCCTCACTGCCTAGAGACCCTGCCCCATGCCCCGACCGCATAGGTCCCGTTGGAGCCAGCAGGTGCTACTGCCACCAGAGTTCAGGTTAGCGACGTGCTGTCCGCCTGCACAGGTAACACACTGCTTCTCTGGGCTAGCCCGTGACCACCTCCAGAGGGTCAGCGGAGTCACTGCAGCTCCTGGGAGACGCTGCTCGGGCCCAGCTGTCAGGATGGAAAGGGCAGCCCCCACACCGGCAGTCTGTCACAATAAGACCATGCTTCTTTGGAGGCTCTTTGATGCCTACCCTCCCCGGGTTTGCTGGGACACAACGTGAACCCGCTCCTCACACTCCTCTCCCTGCTCCACCTGGAGGCTGCTCGTCAGCCCCCCACTGCAACACCCGAGGCACTAGACACACTCAGAAGCAGGGCCAGACCCACAGAGCCCATGGGACTCAACCCCCTCCCCCCACAGCAACCTCCAAGACGTGACCAGCGTTTCCGGTGGACCTACCCCTGCCAGGAGGAATATCCCTGCCTCTGCCCTAGGCCAAACCAGAGCAACCAATGCCACCAGCAGGCAAAGGGCTCTGGCTACAGATCATTCCAGGGAAGACGCTGCCTATGCATGGAGCGGCTCAGGACTGGCTAATGGAGGGATGAGCAAGAGTTATGGTGGCCGCGTGGCTCAGGATTGGCAATGGTGTCTAGGACCTTTCACTCCTAGGTGGCCAGTTCAAACCTGGCTCACATCAGTGGCCGCCCCACCTCAGAGCCTTTTGGGTGATCTTAGTCCAGTTTCTCCTGCATTTGAGAAGAGAGCACGCTCCTCAGAGATGCAGGAGGCCACATGCAGTAATGAGAAGAGAAGGGGGTCAGGTGCCAATCTGGGACTCTACAGAATTGACCCTCGGTCTCCACTACCACCAGCTTCCTGTGGGCAAGTGGCTTGGTCTATTCCTCAGTTCCCATCTGTCCAATGGGTACAGCAGGCCTGCCCTCCACAGGGGGGAGCCATGTGAAGATAGACACATCAACCACAGGCGATGCTCAGACACCATGGTGACAGGTAGGTACCAGAGGCAGAGGAAGGCTGGGCAAGTGGTGAAGGTATAGGTGTGTGCGAGGGGTTGGGGCATCAGGAGACCCAAGTTCTATTCCCAGCTTTGCCAGTGGACTCACTGCACCACCCTGTGCAGGCCAGTCCCCAAGTAAGCACTAGGGGTGAGTAATTCCCTCCCGCCCACTCACACGGGGGAGGGGAACATGCGAGATAATTTCTATCAGTGAAATAAATCACTGGTACAATTCATTAGTGTCTTATCAGAGCACCCAGATGCCCCAGTCATGGACCAGCATGCAGCAGTGCCAGGCGCTGTACAAGGATGCCCTTTGCCCCCAAGAAGATTCACCAATGGACCGTGCTGGAGGAGTGCAGCGCCTCTGTAGGGCTGGTCTGATGCCCCTGCCTGGGGAACTCAGCCAGTGTGTATCCAGCTTTTCAAAGCACGGTCCATATGAAATGGTTGCATTTCTGATACAAGGAAAATGTACACAGGGGTATGTTTAGAACAGGGATGGGCAAACTATGACCTGCAGGCTGGATCTGGCCTTCCAGCCATTTTAATCTGGCCCTTGAGCTCCCGCTGGGGAGTGGGGTCTGGGGCTTGCCACGCTCCAGCCAGGGAGCAGGGTCGGGGGCCGCTCCATGCGGATCCCGGAAGCAGCAGCATGGCCTGCCTCCGGCTCCCACGTGTAGGGGCAGCTAGGGGGCTCCACTCTGCATGCTGTCCCCACCCCAAGTGCCACCCCTGCAGCTCCCATTGGCCAGGAACCACAGCCAATGGGAACTGCAGGGGCGGTGCCTGCAGATGGGGCAGCATGCAGAGCCACCTGGCTGTGCCTCCACGTAGGAGCTGGAGAAGAGACATGCTGCGGGAGTCGCTTGAAGTAAGCGCTGCCTGGAGCCTGCCCTCCTGAGCCTCTCCTCGTGCCCCAACCTCCTGCCCTGATCCCCCTCCTGCCCTCCAAACCCTTTGATCCCAGCCCTGAGCATCCTCCTACAGCCCAAACTTCTCATCCCCAGCCCACACCCCCAGCCAGAGACCTCACCCCTCCACCCCCCTGCCCCAGCTCTGATCCCCCACCCACACCCTGAACTTTTCATTTCTGGCCCCACCCCAGATCCCACACCCCCAACCCCAATTTTGTGAGTGTTCGTGGCCCGTTGTACAATTTCTATTCTCAGATGGGGGAGGGATAGCTCAGTGGTTTGAGCATTGGCTTGCTAAACCCAGGCTTGTGAGTTCAATCCTTGAGGGGGCCATTTAGGGATCTGGGGCAAAAATTGGGGATTGGTCCTGCTTTGAGCAGGGGGTTGGACTAGATGATCTTCTGAGGTCCCTTCCAACCCTGATATTCTATGATTCTATGTGGCCCTCAGGCCAAAATGTTTGCCCACCCCTGGTATAGAATTTCATTTCATGCGTTTGCCTACAGGCGGCTACTAGGGGGCCTATTTATACTTGCCTAGTCTCTTGTGGAAGCAGATCCTTCTCACCTAGCGAACTGTGGTTCCAGTCTGCGAGCAGTGGGCAGCATGGCCTTTCAGAAAAGCCTCCGCACTGCATTCAGTTCTGCTGCCCCTTGCTTTCCCTGAGACTGGATTGTGCAAGGATGCAGGAGAAGCCTTCTGCGAGGGCAGAGGCCCCGAGTGCTGTTGAAGGCAGAGGCGCACAGCACCGGCCAAGGCTTGCAGTCAATTGCTCACAAACCCAGCCAAGCAGAAGATGGACAGTCTTTCCCACTGCAGTGCCTGCCTGCCTGGCAGCAGTGCCAAGGCGAGTGGTGCCTCTCTGGATTTCTACCCTATTGCAGCTTTACAGTCTGATAGGCTGGCAGCACAGGGAATTTAAAGGCAAGTTCAGTGCATGGCTTATTGGAGACCTATGTTCAGTCATTGCAGTGAGCCAGGAGACACATCCCCCGCACTGCCAGGCCTGGATACCACCTTGGGCAGCCTCAGGCGGCAGGCCACAGCTGGTAAGATCTCGGCTATTAAAGCCTGCCTCCCATTCAGCCCATGCACTGGCAGGGCAGGCAGGGCCCTGGCATGAAGGAGTGGGCCCTGTGGACAGGCCACCCCATTGCAAGAGCCTGAAGTCCCAGTCATTGGGAGCCATGTGACTTGCTGCCAGAGACAAGGTCTGGAAAGTCCAGCTGGATCCTGGCTTCCAGGCCCAGAGCAGACAGGATAATGGGATGAAAGCAGGAACGTCCCATGCAGAATGGGAACGAGAAAAACCCAGCACTTTGCAAGACCTGCTGGTACTCTCGGTGGCACCTGCGATCACAGCTGTTGACGGGTATCAGAGGAAGGGAGTTTAAGCTCCTTTTTCAGTTTGCCATCACATGGGCAGAGCAGACACCGTGCGCTGTTAGCATCACAGATCCCTCTGCAACGTCCACCCCCTTCCCTGTTGGGGTGGGTCTTTTCTCCCTGTTTGAAAGACCCCAGAAAACACAGGAAAATCCAGCTGTAAAATCACAGCACCCGGTAGGGGGATGCAGGGCCGGGATAGGAGCTGGAACTAGTTTTAACTCTAAGTTAACTAGCTTAACTAGGTTAACTGATCCTCTGAGGCCCAAACGTGGCCCTGGGTGGAGCTTTGTGGAGCAGAGACACAGCACGAGCTTTTGGTCCCAAGGATGCAGTGAACAGCCCACTGCCCTTCCTGTGCCTCAAATGCTAGCTCAACTTTCCTTCCCTGCCCCTAGCAGCACTCCAGAGCCCGCTGGGAGTCCAGGGAAAGATTTGGGAGCAGATTGAAATGAGAGGGAGAGAATACAGGGCCTAAGGATTTCTGCGTGCAGGGGTTGGGAACAAGGAGCACGCCTGCCGGGAGAGGTCGAGTCCCCTGTGCTCACCACAGTGAGTCCATGTGAACAGCATTGCCGCAGGCCAGGTCCAGACTGAAATGAGGCCGGGAGGGAGGGAGCAGAGCCCAGGTCAGAAGAGCTCACCTCCTATGCACAGAGCTGCAGTCCTGGTAGACACTTCTAGGGCCCATCTAGCACCAGGCAGCTCAGAAAGGGGTAGAGCAAGGCTATCCCCACAGCCTCCGTTGGTTCCACTGGCTCATGGATGTCTTGGGCACGCTCCCTTGACAGTATCCCTGCCTCATCTCACGCATTGCCAGCTCCCAGGCACACCGGTTTGCCACACCCCACCACAAGACTCCCTTGGGGCAACTCCCTTTGTACACAGGATGGAGAGAAGTTTCCTCTAAGTTTCTGCACTAGCTGTTCCCGACTCCAGGCCCTTCAGGGATGTGTGTCTGGCAATCCAGGCTCCTGCTCCGAGGCCCTGAACTGGGCTTGGGGCACCACGGCTGCCCGTTGTACTTAGGCATGACACAAGACTGGCCTTTGAAATAGGCTATGCCCCATGGCAGGTAAGATGCACAGGCTACTACCAGCAAGGGCTTTGGCTTATGAACTGGTAGAGTTGCCAAATGGGGGAACTCCTGATCTCCATGGGGATATTGTCCATCCCTGTACTATTTCCTCCACACAAGGGCTCCTGCTGGGAGAGACTGGGATGGGGATAGCTCAGAGCTACTTTAAGCACAAAGCAAAAAGTATTTCCTGGACCCATCAAATGCAGAGTGGGTTCCCTAAGCTCTTTGGAAAGGAAGTCAAAGGTCACATGGAAATTCTAGCTTCAACCGCAAGCCAGAAGGTGCTTGGAGCAGAGACAAGGGCATCATTCAAGGTGTTGATTCACATGTTACTGAAATCACATCCCTGCACCAGTGACAGGCACCTTCCAAGACAGAGTTTTGCGAGTGGGCCTCGCACCCAAGCGGGACACAGACATGTGCATCTCTTCTGCAGAATGGGATAGGAACCAGGCACCCGTAAGGAGATCAGGGACCAGCTATTAATGAGGTACAACATGATTATATGACTAAGCCACAGAGAATGGGGGAGGCAAGCTAAATTAACCCTGCCAGGAACAGTGCCTGTTGGCTGCCATCGTGGGGCTGCCTCTGGTACCAGAGGGAAGGCGTAATAGCCTGGGGCCAAGGGTAATCTGAGATTGCAGGACAGCTGGAGTAAAGGAATAGTGTGACTAGGAGAAGGAAGCCGGGGGCCACAGTTTGTGATTAAAATGCTTTCAGACTAGTGTTTTTCCAGAGACTGTCTGGGAAGCAGCCCTGAGGAGTCTCTCTCCTCTGCCACCTAGCTTAGCGGTGTCAAGATCTTCATCAAGTTCCGCTGCTTGGCCAGATTTACAAAGATGACAGAAGTCCCGTGTATAAACTTGGAGTCTGCATACTGGCCCAGCTGTGATTGGGCCATTCCCATATGCAAATCCCCATAGCATAGGTGCAAGTTGACAAATTTAATAAGTGCTTATATACAAATGCTAGAAGTCTAAATACTAAGATGGGTGAATGTGAGTGCCTGGTATTAAATGAGAACATTGATCTAATAGGCATCACAGAAACTTGGAGGAATGAGGACAATCAATGGGACATGTACAGAGTACAATATATATATAGGAATGACAGAATAGGTTGCGCTGGTGGGGGAGTGGGTTTATATGTGAAAGAAAGTGTAGAGTCAATGTAGTAAAAATCTCAAATGAATCAAACTGTACTATAGAATCTCTCTGGATAGAAATTCCAGGCTAGAATAATAAGAGTATAGCAGTAGGGATATACAGCAACCACCTGACCAGGATGGTGAGGGTGACTGTGAAATGCTCAGGAAGATTAGAGAGGCTATAAAAATAGAAAACTCAATAATAATGGGGGATTTCAACTATTCCAGTATTGACTGGGTACATGTCACCTCAGGAGAGGATGCAGAAATAAAGTTTCTAGACACCACTAATGATTGCCTCTTGGAGCAGCTGGTCCTGGAACCCACAAGGGGAGAGGCAATTCTTAATTTAGTCCTGAGTGCAGCACAGGCTCTGGTCCAAGAGGTGAATATAGCTGAACTGCTCAGCAATAGCGACCAGAATATAATTATATTTAACACCTTTGTGAAGGGGGGGGAAATACCAAAGAAGCCCACCACAGTAGCACTGAACTTCAGAAATGGAACTACACAAAAATGAGGAAGCTAGTTAAATGGAAATTCAAGGGAACAATCACAAGAATGAAATGTCTGCAAGCTTCATGGAAATATTAAAAACACCAAAATAGAGGCTCAAATTAAATGTATACTCCAAATTAAAAAGAACAGTAAGAGGACCAAAAGAAGCGATTAGAGGCAAAAAGGCATCTTTAAAAATTGGGAGTCAAATCCTACAGAGGAAAACAGAAATGAGCATAAACTTTGGCAAGTGAAGTATAAAAGCGTAATTAGGCAGGCCAAAAAAGAATCTGAAAAGCAGCTACCAAAAGACTCAAAAACTAACAGCAAAAAAAAAAAAAGTTTTAAGTACCTAAGAAGCAGGAAGCTGCTAAACAACCAGTGGGGACACTGGATGGTAGAGGAGCACTCGAGGAAGACAAGGCCACTGCGAAGAAACTAAATTAATTCTTTGCATCAGTCTGCACTGCAGTGGATGTGAGGGAGAGTCCCACACCTGAGACAATCTTTTTAGGTGACCAAATCTGAGGAACTGTCCCACATTGAGGTGTCAATAGAGGTGGTTTTGGAACAAATTGATAAATTAAATAGTAATAAGTGTAAGTAAAATTACCCAATATAGTTAAGTCCAAAGCAGACTTCTGTTCATTCCTTCTGAAGCAGCTGGCACCAGCCACTGTGGGAAGACAGAATACTGGGCTAGATGGACCGTTGGTCTGACCCACTACGGCCATTGTTATGTTCTTCACTCCTACGCATCCCCGTGCTGAGTGTTTATTGAGGAAATTCTGATCTATTTCCTGTTCCAGCGCTCAGGACTTAGCTGAACCCCTGCTGCTGTGTGTTTGGCTGCTTGTCTGGGATAGGCTGAGTGTCCCACTTAAAATGTTATCCTACGGTGAGTCACCACAGATAAAGAGCTCTGCTGAGAGCACAACCAGAGCCTGTCCCCTGATGCGCAGCCGAGGCACAGATGGGGTTGGAATTCCATGGACCACATCCAGGATGGGTTCCAGATACAATGTGCCAATCAACTGCACTACGAGCTTGGAGGCTAACTAGTTCCCTAGAGTTAGAGCTGGGCCAGCATAACCTTCCTCCACGCTGCACCTCTCACCCCCTACCAGCAATAGGCCACAGCCCTCCCTAGAGGGATCCGGCAGTTTCCACAGCAATCTTGTGCCCTCTGAGTGCAGGACAACAGCAAGGAGGTCCCAAGGGTGGCATTGCTGCAAGTCCCTGCATCAAGACCCCACTTCCACAAAATCTTAAGCCACCTAGGAGCCAGACAGCCACAGCTTTCCTCTGGGTCAAGCTGGGCTGAATTCAGACTGGTCACTGAGAGGTCAGAGGCACCGTATCCCCATTACCCATCCCCTCAGAAGAGGCAATGTGACAGCAATTGAAAATACCAATGCAAGTGGCTTATTCATTGTGCTCACCTAGCCTGACCTCCAGCATCACAGGCCAGAGACCTGCCTCACAATCATTCCTAGAGTAGATCTTTTAGAAAAGCATCAAAGCTTGATATAGATATTGTCAGTGATGGAGAATGTCCCTTGGCAAATTGTTCCAATGGTTAATTGCTCTTGCTATTAAAAAATTACACCTTATTTCCAGTCTGAATTTGTCTAGCTTCAACTTCCACCTTTTGGATTGTGTTAGACCTTCTTCTGCTAGACTGAAGAGCCCATTATTAAATATTTTCTCCCCATGTAGATACTTGTAGATTATAATCAAGTCATCCCTTAATCTCTCTGTTAAACTAAGCAGACTCAGGGAGCTCAATCTATCATAGAAGGCAAGTTTTCCAATCCTTTAATCGTTCTCATGGCTCTTCTCTGACCCCTCTCCAATTTATCAACATCCTTCTTGAATTGTGGACAGCAGAACTGGACACAGTGTTCCAGCAGAAGTTGCACCAGTGCCAAATACAAAGGTAAAATAATTTCTGTACTCTTACTCGGGATTCCCCTGTTTATACATCCCAGGATCGCATTAGCCTCTTTGGCCACAGTGTCACACTAGGAGCTCATGTTCAGCTGATTTTCCACCACAACCCCCAAATCTTTTTCAGAGTCCCTGCCTCCCAGGATAGAATTGCTCATGGTGTAAAAGCATGACCTACAGTCTTTGTTCCTACATGTACACATTCATAATTTAGTCATAACAACATGCATGGTGTTTGCTTGCACCCAGTTTACCAAACGATCCAAATCTCTCTGAATCAGTGACCTGTCCTCGTCTTTATTTACCACCAATTTTTGTGTCATCTGCAAACTTTATCAGTACTGATTTTATGTTTTCCACCAGTGCATTAATAAAAATATTAACTAGCCCACTGGAAACACACCCACTCAAAGATTCCCCATTTACAGTTACATTGTGAGACCTATCAGTTAACCAGTTTTTAATCCACATAATGTGTCATGTTTATTTTATATCATCCTAGTTGTTTTTTTTAAATAAAAATGTTGTGCAGTACCAAGTCTAATACCTAACAGAAGTCATAGAATCATAGAATATCAGGGTTGGAAGGGACCCCAGAAGGTCATCTAGTCCAACCCCCTGCTCAAAGCAGAACCAATTCCCAGTTAAATCATCCCAGCCAGGGCTTTGTCAAGCCTGACCTTAAAAACCTCTAAGGAAGGAGATTCTACCACCTCCCTAGGTAACGCATTCCAGTGTTTCACCACCCTCTTAGTGAAAAAGTTTTTCCTAATATCCAACCTAAACCTCCCCCACTGCAACTTGAGACCATTACTCCTCGTTCTGTCATCTGCTACCATTGAGAACAGTCTAGAGCCATCCTCTTTGGAACCCCCTTTCAGGTAGTTGAAAGCAGCTATCAAATCCCCCCTCATTCTTCTCTTCTGCAGGCTAAACAATCCCAGCTCCCTCAGCCTCTCCTCATAACTCATGTGTTCCAGACCCCTAATCATTTTTGTTGCCCTTCGCTGGACTCTCTCCAATTTATCCACATCCTTCTTGAAGTGTGGGGCCCAAAACTGGACACAGTACTCCAGATGAGGCCTCACCAATGTCGAATAGAGGGGAACGATCACGTCCCTCGATCTGCTCGCTATGCCCCTACTTATACATCCCAAAATGCCATTGGCCTTCTTGGCAACAAGGGCACACTGCTGACTCATATCCAGCTTCTCGTCCACTGTCACCCCTAGGTCCTTTTCCGCAGAACTGCTGCCTAGCCATTCGGTCCCTAGTCTGTAGCTGTGCATTGGGTTCTTCCGTCCTAAGTGCAGGACCCTGCACTTATCCTTATTGAACCTCATCAGATTTCTTTTGGCCCAATCCTCCAATTTGTCTAGGTCTTTCTGTATCCTATCCCTCCCCTCCAGCGTATCTACCACTCCTCCCAGTTTAGTATCATCCGCAAATTTGCTGAGAGTGCAATCCACACCATCCTCCAGATCATTTATGAAGATATTGAACAAAAGCGGCCCGAGGACCGACCCTTGGGGTACTCCACTTGATACCGGCTGCCAACTAGATATGGAGCCATTGATCACTACCCGTTGAGCCCGACAATCTAGCCAGCTTTCTACCCACCTTGTAGTGCATTCATCCAGCCCATACTTCCTTAACTTGCTGACAAGAATACTGTGGGAGACCGTGTCAAAAGCTTTGCTAAAGTCAAGAAACAATACATCCACTGCTTTCCCTTCATCCACAGAACCAGTAATCTCATCATAAAAGGCGATTAGATTAGTCAGGCATGACCTTCCCTTGGTGAATCCATGCTGGCTGTTCCTGATCACTTTCCTCTCATGCAAGTGCTTCAGGATTGATTCTTTGAGGACCTGCTCCATGATTTTTCCAGGGACTGAAGTGAGGCTGACTGGCCTATAGTTCCCAGGATCCTCCTTCTTCCCTTTTTTAAAGATTGGCACTACATTAGCCTTTTTCCAGTCATCCGGGACTTCCCCGGTTCGCCATGAGTTTTCAGAGATAATGGCCAATGGCTCTGCAATCACAGCCGCCAATTCCTTCAGCACTCTCGGATGCAACTCGTCCGGCCCCATGGACTTGTGCACGTCCAGCTTTTCTAAATAGTCCCTAACCACCTCTATCTCCACAGAGGGCTGGCCATCTCTTCCCCATTTTGTGATGCCCAGCGCAGCAGTCTGGGAGCTGACCTTGTTAGTGAAAACAGAGGCAAAAAAAGCATTGAGTACATCAGCTTTTTCCACATCCTCTGTCACTAGGTTGCCTCCCTCATTCAGTAAGGGGCCCACACATTCCTTGGCTTTCTTCTGGTTGTCAACATACCTGAAGAAACCCTTCTTGTTACTCTTGACATCTCTGGCTAGCTGCAGCTCCAGGTGCGATTTGGCCCTCCTGATAACATTCCTACATGCCCAAGCAATATTTTTATACTCTTCCCTGGTCATATGTCCAACCTTCCACTTCTTGTAAGCTTCTTTTTTATGTTTAAGATCCGTTAGGATTTCACCATTAAGCCAAGCTGGTCGCCTGCCATATTTACTATTCTTTCGACTCATTGGGATGGTTTGTCCCTGTAACCTCAACAGGGATTCCTTGAAATACAGCCAGCTCTTCTGGACTCCTTTCCCCTTCAAGTTAGTCCCCCAGGGGATCCAGGCCATCCGTTCCCTGAGGGAGTCGAAGTCTGCTTTCCTGAAGTCCAGGGTCCGTATCCTGCTGCTTACCTTTCTTCCCTGCGTCAGGATCCTGAACTCAACCAACTCATGGTCACTGCCTCCCAGATTCCCATCCACTTTTGCTTCCCCCACTAATTCTACCCGGTTTGTGAGCAGCAGGTCAAGAAAAGCACCCCCCCTAGTTGGCTCCTCTAGCACTTGCGCCAGGAAATTGTCCCCTACGCTTTCCAAAAACTTCCTGGATTGTCTATGCACCGCTGTATTGCTCTCCCAGCAGATATCAGGAAAATTAAAGTCACCCATGAGAATCAGGGCATGCGATCTAGTAGCTTCCGTGAGCTGCCGGAAGAAAGCCTCATCTACCTCATCCCCCTGGTCATCTATCTGCCGCCCTGACCAGGAAAACCGAGAAGTCTGCTGCTTGCCAGGGGCTAAGATTCGCGATGTGACGGAGAGACTGCCGAGACTCATCAAGCCCTCGGATCGCTACCCCTTCCTGCTTCTCCACGTGGGCACCAATGATACTGCCAAGAATGACCTTGAGCGGATCACTGCGGACTATGTGGCTCTAGGAAGAAGGATAAAGGAGTTGGAGGCGCAAGTGGTGTTCTGAGTCTGAGTATAGTATGTCAGCACGACTACCTTTATCAACCAAACTTGTAATCTCATCCAAAAACAAAACAAAAAAAAGATATCAAGTTAGTTTTACAGGATCTGTCGTCCATAAACCCTGGCTGATTTGCATTAGTTATATTACCCTCCTTTGATTCTTTATTAAATTGAGTCCCGTACCAGCCTCTCCACTATCTTACTTGGGATCCATGTCAGTTTTCTACAATTCCTAACATCTGATTTATAATTCATTACTATTAATTTCGGGAAAGTCACCATAGTACCATAACGGAAAGGATAATTGCAGCTATGAGCCCAGTCTTGCAGCCCTGGCTCATACAAGGAGCCCAATCTAAGCCAGTAGCACAAGAGGGTTTGCCAGGCTAGCCTTGGACTCTGATATTTCTCCACACTGAAAGCTACATATTCATGAGCGGTCTCTCACATCCAGTCACTTTAGCTGGTCTCCCCCAAGGACCTGGTTTTTCTTTTGACTTGGCTACACAAGCCAACAGGAGCTCCACGCCAGCGATGCCAGCCTGGCATGGAGCGAGAGGCGGAGGTGGCTTGCAAAGGGAAAGGAAAAGAGAAGCCATGCTGCAGATGTAGTCGCTTCTGACCTGGAGGCAGATGAGGTGTGTATGAACCAGGCAGGCCATGGCGTATTCTGCAGCAGGTCAGCACGCAGCAGGCAAGTGCCGCGCCAGGCAGTGGTTGTGTGGCACATGGGATGCAGCCTTCACAACATTTCCTGGCAACATTTCCTGGGATCCATCATTTCTCTCAGGGAATAAACACCTCATTACCCTAACAAAGCTCCACCTCAGATCAAAGCAACCAAACACAGCTTCCCTGGGCAGGAGGAAACCTGCATGGGGGCATGTGTTTAAACATGGAGCCTGTGAACTGGAGCCAAAACGAATCAAAGTGGGGAGAAGGGGGAGCTAATTCAGACTGAATCCCTCCCGGCAGCCCCAGCCACCTCACTCACCCCCTCAGCTGTCTCCTCTATCCAGCCAGCTGACCACCTGCTTACTCCTGCAAGCCCCCATCCCTTCCACTACCTGCAACAGAAAACCAGCATCAGTGCTGGCTGCCAGCAGGTGTGGTGCACAGTGCATGTTGTTCTCTCAAGGCCTAACCCAATGGCTCTGAACTCGGCCACCATGCAGGGCGGAGACCATATCCCCTCCCACCAGAACAGAGCCCCTGTCCCACACCCCTCCCTCCCTGGCTCTGAACTCTGCCACCATACAGGGCGGAGACCATATCCCCTCCCACCAGAACAGAGCCCCCTGTCCCACACCCCTCCCTCCCTGGCTCTCTGCTTCATTTCACAGGCCACACTGCGCTCACACCATAACTGAGAGCCACTGAGCTAACTGGGCTCAGAGTCATTTCAGAGGCAGACTGTCCCCCCTCAGTTCTGCCATCAGCGATGAGGCTTTGTCTGCCAGTCCCCAGAGCTGGGCTTCTGGGGGCAGGAGGAGAGGCACTGCCTGGCTATGAAATGTGCATCTGTCAGGGCCCAGGCCTCACCCCCGGCTGCTCTTGCAGCAGATCTCTGGTCTGGCTTCTCCATGGGATGGGCACTGTACCCACAGCAGAGTTCATCCTTCCCTGTGCAGTGACCAAGTAAGTGACTGTGTGTGCAGAACGTAGCCCGTCCCCACCCCTTTGAGGGCAGGACCCTTGCTCTTCCTCCGTGGTCTGCATATCACTTCACCAGCCAACCCCCAGCCCTATCTTAGGGGCTGGAATAATAGCTGTGGCCCCTCCAAACAGGGCTCCCGACCCAGGGGGGCCCAAAAACAGATCCCAAAGCCCTGCCACCTACAGCACCCCTCTGCGCACCAGCCTCCCCAGAGCTGGCATGGAGGAGCTCTGCTCCTCATGGCCGCCCTGCCCACACCCCTCTGCGCAGGGCTGGAGCAGCACGGAGAGCCTTGGGATGGGTGAGCACTGCACCAGGAGCATGACTTCCTGAAGAGGAGGCAACCTCTGTGATTCCCCGTCAGACGCGGGGCCGCTCTCTTTACGGGGGTCCCTGGCAAGTTGCCCCAAGAACTCCCTTCTAGCTCTCCAGCACAAGGTGAGAGGAGAGAGAGTCACCTCGGAAACCAGCACGACCCGGGCTGCAGACGTTGGCACCAACTCTTGCCACGGCCAGGACATTTCTTCCACAGCTCCCTCCCCTATGACCTTGCTCCTGCTCTGGGGACAGACCACTCGTAACAAGGTAAATGCAAATGAAAAGGGAGGATGTGCCAGCACGCCGGCAGAGTTACAAGCGAAGTCTAGAGCAGAGTTCCTTAGACAGCCAGAAATAACATTTCCTCATTTCCTCTTCCCATCACAGCCCCGAGTGCCCACCTCACACATCATCGGCAAGATGCTCCCTCCGGCCAGCTGAGCCACCAGCTCTCCCTAGGCACAGGATGGCGCTTTGCCTCAACAGCACTTTCAGCCCAGGGGAACACTGACCCTTCTCTGCCCCGCAGAGCCCCGGACCAGGAGGGCTGGCCCAGAACGAGGGGGCAGAGCGCTTTGTGCGGCTTTGCAAGGACACCAGCAGCAGGGTGACCTTGGCCCCAATTCAGATTTCGTAAAAATACACCAATAAAAAGCTCCAGGTGGACAGAAATCCCCGAATGAGATGATTTAAAGAGTGATTCCAATGGAAAAACATCCCGTGGCAGCAAGTGAGCCAAACATTGCAGCACTGCACTAGTGCATGAGAACTGGAAGGGGGTGGGTGGGGGAGAGGACTAGCTCACGCCCCTCTCCCCCCACAAGCTGAGGAAGAGGCAGAGAGGGAAGGCAGCACAAATAGCCAAGGAATCGGTGTCTTTAAAAGGGACACGGCTCTGCTAAGAATCTGATCATTTAAAGCCCGATCCTTGAAGCATTTCCTGAGGCACACAGCTGTTCCAAACAGGTGCAATTGCATTGTGAGGCCATTATCTCTGGAGAGCCTTTAAAAATCACAGCCTGTGATAAATCTCCCAGGAGCTCAGCCCCTCCGCTCCTGTCAGGCCATCTTTCTTGCAAGATTCATAGGGGCCGTTTGCAAGGTGGCAGAGAGTTGCTCTCGCCAAAACGCGGCAACAGACAGCTCGCGATAACCTGTGCCAAGCTGATAGTGTCCGGATGTCACATGCAGCATCCGTACATCTAGGAGACCCAGGGAAGGGAGAGTGGCTTTGACAGCTTGTGCTATTCAGAGCAGAGGCCTGGGTGCAGGCCAGGACACTGGGTAGATTCTCTTCGAGCTGCCGATTTTCAAAAATGTAGATGAGAGACAATGTCATTTCCAGATTAGACTGTCAACAAGCTGTCGCAACACCCTCCCAGTGCTGGACAAGCGTCACTGCTTGTCAGGCTGCCTCCAGCTTAAAGCCAGGGCCTTTTCAGTCTGCCTGATGAAGCAAAGAATCTGCAAAGAATCTCCTCCACCCCCCAGTAGCCCAGAAGGTAACAGAGCTGCAGGGGGCATCAGACTCAAGTTGCCCTCCACGCTTCCCCAGCAGAGGCTCCAGCCTGCAGGTTGGGGGTGTGTCCCGTAGGACCTATGGAGCCACAGGTGTTTAGACTGTCAGACTGGAGGGAGGTTACCAGTGGAGTTCCTCAAGGATCGGTTTTGGGACCAATCTTGTTTAATCTTTTTATTACTGGACCTCGGCACAAAAAGTGGGAGTGTGCTAATAAAGTTTGCGGATGATACAAAGCTGGGAGGTATTGCCACTTTAGAGAAGGACCGGGATATCCTACAGGAGGATTTGGATGACCTTGTAAACTGGAGTAATAGTAATAGGATGAAATTGAATAGTGAGAAGTGTAAGGTCATGCATTTAGGGATTAATAACAAGAATTTTAGTTATAAGCTGGGGATGCATCAATTAGAAGTAATGGAGGAGGAGAAGGATCTTGGAGTATTGGTTGATAATAGGATGACTATGAGCCGCCAATGTGATATGGCCGTGAAAAAAGCTAATGCGGTCTTGGGATGCATCAGGAGAGATATTTCCAGTAAGGATAAGGAGGTTTTAGTACCATTATACAAGGCACTGGTGAGATCTCACCTGGAATACTGTGTGCAGTTCTGGTCTCCCATGTTTAAGAAGGATGAATTCAAACTGGAACAGGTACAGAGAAGGGCTACTAGGATGATCCGAGGAATGGAAAACTTGTCTTATGAAAGGAGACTCAAGGAGCTTGGCTTGTTTAGCCTAACTAAAAGAAGGTTGAGAGGAGATATGATTGCTCTCTATAAATATATCAGAGGGATAAATACCGGAGAGGGAGAGGAATTATTTAAGCTCAGTACCAATGTGGACACAAGAACAAATGGATATAAACTAGCCACCAGGAAATTTAGACTAGAAATTAGACGAAGGTTTCTAACCATCAGAGGAGTGAAGTTTTGGAATAGCCTTCCAAGGGAAGCAGTGGGGGCAAAAGATCTATCTGGCTTTAAGATTAAACTCGATAAGTTTATGGAGGAGATGGCATGATGGAATAACATGGTTTTAGTAATTAAATATTCATGGTAAATAGGCCCAATGGCCTGTGATGGTATATTAGATGGGGTGGGATCTGAGTTACCCAGGAAAGAATTTTCTGTAGTATCTGGCTGGTGAATCTTGCCCATATGCTCAGGGTTTAGCTGATTGCCATATTTGGGGTCGGGAAGGAATTTTCCTCCAGGGCAGATTGGAAGAGGCCCTAGAGGTTTTTCGCCTTCCTCTGTAGCATGGGGCATGGGTCACTTGCTGGAGGATTCTCTGCTCCTTGAAGTCTTTAAACTACGATTTGAGGACTTCAATAGCACAGATATAGGTGTGAGGTTTTTTGCAGGAGTGGTGGGTGAAATTCTGTGGCCTGCGTTGTGCAGGAGGTCAGACTAGATGATCATAATGGTCCCTTCTGACCTAAATATCTATGAAAAAAATATTTCAGAAATTAAGACATTTGCACAAAAATAAATGCGACCTGATGCAAGGTCCTGACCCACTCTGTGGCCGAGCAGAATCCCCTGCCATGTGCCCTCTGAATATGCGTATTGCCAGGGTGAATGCATTTCCCCAGCAGTCACAGTAGGTCACTTCCAGTACTAAACACCTGTCTTGTGTCACCGGGCACCAGCTCTAGCGCTCCATTCCAGAGGTGGCTGCATTTCAGTCCTGGGGAAGGAACTGCTGTGACTCTGTGGTTTGTAAAGTGCTCTGGGGCTAGGATTTCTCAACCAGGTTTATTAAAAACAGAGATTAGGAACCAGTTATTCCACCCAAACTCATTTGGTCTCACTGATGGATCTTATCAGTGTTTTGACACTAGACATCGGACTCTGTTTAATCCCTTTGCTAGAGGGCTAGGAACTCACTAGGCAGAACAAGCCAAGGGGAACCATCCCCCAGAGTGCTGGGCCACCCACAAGCGAGTTGGAGGGTGATTGCATGCACCTGAGCCCACTATTCAGCTGAACCCCCCCTCAGTCACACACATGGAGGGACAGCTGCAATGGGTCCCTTAAGACCCTTCTCCAGTGCAATGGAGCTAGAGCTATACGGCCCCATCACTTGGTGAGCATATCATTTGGTGCTGGGGACAGTGGGGAAAGGACAAATGCTGCAGCCCCGCCCCGGTTGTCCAACTACAAGGCTTGCACTGAAGGCATGACCGACCCCACAGGCCAAGCTCAGCAGCAGTCCTGTTCAAAACAGAGGCAAGGCCGAGGCAGCTGCCCCTTCCCCACATGCCCGCTGGTCTGGTGTCCCGCAGCTAGAAGTACAAGAACAGCAGAGATCTCTTCCGCGAGACGCCTTCAAGAACATGCGCTACAAGGGCAGCGGCCTCCTGGCTGTGGGCTGGTACCCAGCACCCACCCCCCAATAAGGTGCAGAGTCCTAGTTTCTCAGAGTCCATCCAGTTCTGGGGTGGGATGTAGGGTGCCCGTGGACATCAACGCAAGCTACTTGCCAGGAGTCACACATGGGCACTGGCAGCCAGCTTCTTTACCACACTCAGAACCTGGTGGATACTTTGCATCGCCAAAGCATTAGACTAGCGAAAGGGGCCCACTGCCTTAAAAACAGGAAGGAGACGAGCTGCGCTCACCTCCGATCAGGTTCCAGCCACAGCCCTGGGGCATCTGTAGTCCCGGTGCCAGAGATCCAGCCCTATGCTGAATCCATTGGCTGTGGGGGGGGATGGGGACGGAGAATCATAGTCCTAACTCGTCTCACACGCCCACTCCCTGAAGCAGTGACTGATCCAGTCAGAAGGCTGGCCTGGATCCAAGCTGCCCAAATTAGATTTCTCGGACATTCTTTAGATGCCCCACAAGAGATCAAATGAGGCAATGTCCCGTTATCCATAATCCCCTCCGCCTGCCCCCCAGCACTCGTCTCCAGCTCTAATGATCTCCTCTGCTCCCGGCACAAAGGCTTATGCTAATACCTCTGATCCAATCAGCTTTTATTTCTAGAACAGCTGAAATCTGCCTCCCTAGTTCCCCCCCAGCAGGCCTGTAAGTTCCTGGAATATGCTCATGCAGCCCTAATCAGCATTTATTTTAATCACATTAAAAATGATTTATGGATACAAAAGAAAGCCACAGAAGCCATGTGGGCGGCTGAGCCAGGATGGGGCTCAGCCATCGTTCCATGCTCAAAAGGTTCCCACATCCTGCCAGGCCGAGCCCACAGCATTGGCCCAGGGGGTCAAAGGGAACAGACTGGATGGAGACAGAGCTTCCAGTTAGTCCCATGGCCATTGACTGCGGCCAGAACAGCTGGAGCTCTGCAGCTCCTCCTTGGCATGCAGCCCTCACCTCCCTCCCAGGATGGGTTAAAGAGGAGATGAAGACTGTCCTCATCCCACTACATAGGGGACTGACACCCCCAAATGGGGGCCAGCTTGCAAGGGACACCAGAGGACATTGCCAGGCTCCAAGAGAGAAGCATGGACTGGAGGGAAGGAGTTTGGATTCAAGGAAAGGGGACGGGTGGCGATATGGAGGGCAGGATCTGAACTCCCCCCTCGAGGGATTTATTGGTCTAGCATCTCAGGAATTAGCCATAACGTTCCAACAGAATCAGGATAAATTTAAGGAAATTGCTGCAATACAAAAAACAAACACAGATTCAACCCTTCTCCTGAATTCAGATTACACTTAAACCCCACCCCATTAAAAAAAGTGAAGCCACAGAAGAAAAATTTGATCCCTACAGAAAATTAACTTCACACAAATTCTTTTCTTGTTTTTACCTTTTTAGCCAAGAGGAAAACTGCCTGCATAATCCTAAACGTTATAACTCCATAATCAATGTGCTCCTTTTTGAGAAAATGAGACAAAAGGTTTCTGGGTCAAGATGGGTAATAGCCATGAGATACAGAGGGACAGAAAAAGAGATGGCCTAATAAGTAGTGTGGGAAATCGTCAACCTGGTCAAACCCACGTGGCTTGCAAAGCCAGCACTGCATCTTTCAAGATAAACCAGCCTCATTGTTTGAGGACAGAGAGCAATGAAGGTTCTGCCCTGACTTATTCTTCAGAATTCCCAAGTATTTCTCAAATCTAGGGAAGGTCTTTAAGCAAGGGAGACATTTGTTGCCTTAACATCTGCCATTTCCAGTTGTTTAGAAATATTTTCAGCTCTAAACTGAATTACAATTTTAATGTTTAAGGAAGTCTTGACCAAATCTAGTCCCAAAATACTCCAAGAACGCATAGATCAATGGGCTTGCAAAACCAGGAGAGCTTAAGGGTTAGACTTAGGCTGTTCCTCCAGCCATTGCCTTGGTAGCGGATATAAATTCATAATCAATAATCAAGAAGCACTATGCTTTGGTTGAAACAGAACGTCATCCACCCCTGCTCTACACACAGCAGCCGGAGCATAGTTAGGGAGACAGCATTCTCAAGTTTTGCACTGCCTCTAATGACCTAACTTCTTTTCAGCCCCAAATTTCCACACCATGGGGCACAAATGTGAACCCTGAACCCTCTGTATCTGCGTCTGCTCTCAATCAAATTGTCGCCATGCACATAACCAAAAAAAATAACCCTGCCTGCATGGAAGGCTCTCCCCTTAGTCTCCTGTATATGTTTAGCCCATTCACCCCTGTATGTCAAAGCAAAATACCCAGATAAGGAAAAGGACTTGATCCATTCAATACAATTATCATCAATTGTTTGTTTAACCAACTTTGGTCTACAGCCAAATTATTTCAGCTTTTTAATCATACACTCCTGCTGACAGAAAGTGCTAAAGTCATTTAACAAACACTTCAGACCCAAAGGAGCGTGGGACAACACAGTCATCTGTGGACTAGACTAGACGACCAACACTGGCTGGGTCAGAATTTTAGGGGAAAAAATCTTGCTCCTCCTCCAATAGCCCATCTACCTCATTGATAGAAAATTTTAAAAAAGGGCGGGGGGATCAATAAACATCCCTGATCTGCATCCTTTGTAACAGGAACAGGGTCACTTACCTGACCCTTCCATCCTAGCCTAATCGGGGCCACAGTTTGGCCACGAAGGACTCTCCAAATGGTCTCTCCCAGCCCTTGTGAGTTTCCCCCAGAGATGACCTGTGTCAACAGCAACAAAAGCAGATTTCAAATCAATGAGCGCCACGTGAAGTTTATCCCCCTTGGGGGATTGTAGCAGGGTGGTCACCCACTCCTGCCCTGAAGGGCCTAAAACAGCCCAGGAGAGGGTTGTGGCTGGGAGCAAGCAGTTTCCAGGCTGATTGGGGAAGCAGGCTCAGCTGTGGCCACACCCCAATCAGGGCTCAGCTGGCCCTTATAAGAGGGCCGTGGGCCAGGAGCAGACAGACTCTCTCTCTGCTTTTAGAGGGAGAAGGGCCTGGCTGCTGGGGAGCGTACCTGGGTACCTAAGGTGAAGCAGGACTGGGGAAGGCCAGAGGAGCTGGGAGGCTCCAGACTGGAAAAGCCCCAGGCTGGAGGCCTGGCAGACGGCCTAAGATAGGTACTGGGGTTGCAAGGGGCAGCCCACGGGTAGGCAGAGGCAGCAGGTCCAAACCCCCCTTGCCTGTGATGATTGGCTTATATACTGCAGTCTGCCCCAGTGAACGGGGGCTAGATGGTGACTGGGCAGCAGCCATATCCTGAGGCGAGGTGTAAATAGTGGGTGGGGGTTCCCCTGGGAGGAGGAGACCCAGATCTGTGGGGAGTACTGCAGGGGGCAGCACCCTGGGTAAAGGGGCACTGTGGTCCAGGCGGGACACGGGGGCCAGCAACAAGCGGGACACCGGCCTGCAGAAGGCACTCCGGGAGCTGGAAGAGCTAATTCCCAAGGACGACCAGCAGGAGGCGCCGCAGGGGTGAGTCCCAACCATTACAGGGACCCATATTTATAGATCAAATGTGAGAGCATGAAACGATTATCTATAGTTGAGTGGTGATTCCTAAAGCTGGCTTGTTCCTCAGCAAAAAGGTTTCCGCTCTCAGCACAGTGCTCTGAACTCCTGGAGGGGGACCTGGAATAGATTTTAAAGACCACTTCTATCATCCAATTAGTCTTTTAATCACCCTGGGAATTTCTATCACCTTCTTTCATAGAGGGACAATACCTGTAAAGCAGCCTGCCAGGGAAATCTCTTATTTATAACCAATAATTTTGCTAGCAATAGGAGCCCATCAATCAATATCTTTATAGACATCTTCTATATGGAGACCTACAGCTATTCCAGAAGAGCATGACGGGTAAAGTCCATCGACATAGACCATGTGACTGGATTGGCATCCAAGAACATAGAAAACCAACTCTCCCAACATTTAGTGATAAGAACTTTAATGTAAATATTGATCTTACCCTCGCCTGCAACATCCAAAATACTAAAAAGATAATTTCTCAGCAGCAGCAAGTTAAAATCCCTTCCAACGGGCCCTTTGATGATCAAACTTTTTCCTATTTAAACCATTTCTTTATCGTTCTTTCTAAAAATAACCAATTTCATAATGGATTTTGGTAAGCCCCTTTCTCTAATAGGCATTACAAGAATCTGAAGCTGTTTCTTCTAACCAGCACAATACATATCACACCAGATTATTTTATCTTGGATGGGATGAAAATCTCTTTTCTTAGTAGCTAAATCATACCCTTTTTAAAAAAACAAAATAATCAGTAAATGCTAGGCAGACATGTAATGCATCTTTAAGTTCCAGTAATTGGCTCTTCATGAGTAATAGGATGTTAGAAACTATTAAATTTGTACCTAATTAATGAATGGAATACACTTTACCCCCCAACCCGTGTAGAAAGGGGACAAGTGAACAATAGTTCAACTGAAGGAGTTGGGGGATCACTGCCCAGTTTAGAAGCCACTGCACAATTAGAGAAACAGGACCAGCTGAAAAATCAGAACTGCAATAAACTATTGAACTGCTCCCTCTAATTGAGATAAATGCAAAATGGCCCTGAGCAGCACTGCATCCTCTGCCATTCAACACCTCCAAGCAAAAGATATTTAGGATTACTGCAAATTTGCAACCCAAATTTCCCACTCTCACCCATGGATGGCCTAGGAAAGGCCTTTTTCAGTAAGTCAATGGGAAGATTACAAATTTCTCCATCCCCAGCTGAGCATTAAAGTCTCTCCGAAGAACAACGTTAGCTAATGGGTAGTTTTCCAAAAGTGAGTCCAGCTCTGCCCAGAGGGACTCATAAAAGGAGACCCCAAGGGGAAGACAAGCAAACATTCAGGCTTATTAGAACAACTTTATCTGGAACAATAAACCAAAGGCCTGGCAACAGGAGTTACCCGACGTTAAGTTAATATTCTTAACATTAAATTAAATAGAAACAAAGAGGACTAAAAACTGACAGGTCTACCCCTCCCTAACATGGATTCAAAGTCTGGGAGATAAAGTCCCTTTCTTGGATACCCAAGTTTCCTGGAGGAAAATTAAATCAAACTGGGATATATAACTCCTACCTTCCAAATCCTGAGATTTGCTTTTGAGACCAGCAATATCCCAGACGACCATCTTGATAAGAGTCTTTACGCAGCCTTGATGAGACCCATCTGGTCATTCCATCTCAGGCTTCTATTGAGAGACTGTCTTGGCAAAGAGCTCCATGGGCTTTATAATTAGGTCTCTTCCCCAAAATTATAATAGTTAGCCCTATGGGTCTGGGCCATTTGACTTGGCCTACACCTTGTTGTGCAAGCAAACATCCAACCTGTTCTTCTGAGGAGCAGAAATTCTCCCCGACTGAACGTTTTTAGACCATTTCCCTTTATCCTTTTCTATCGGGTAATCTCTGCATCTAAAAAGAGGTCTTATACCCTAGATTTTCATAACGGTCCACCAGTCCTTAAATTCCACCTCCACTCCCTTGAAGTCCTACATTAGAAACAGGGCCGGCTCCTGGCACCAGCTTTCCAAGCAGGTGCTTGGGGCGGCATTTAGAATGGGGCGGCAGTCCGTGTCCCACGGCGACAATTCGGCGGCTACTGCTTGGGGCAGCAAAATTGTTAGAGCCGCCCCTGATTAGAAAGCTTCTAAGACGCTGTTGAATTTGATTTCTAGGGAGAGAATACACCACCACTCACTCTAAGGCTATGACTACACTCCAAGCTAGGAGGGTGACGCCCTTGCTCATGGACACACTAGCTCAGTGAGAGATAACAGGAGTATAAATAGAAGCGTAGCCACCATAGTGCGGGGCGTGGCAATTGTGGCACGGCTTAGCCATGCCGAATACAGATCCACCTGAAACTGGTGGGTATGGACCTGGCATGGCTTTGGCATTGCCTATGCTACTGCTATTTATACTTCCCATCGCGCGCATTGAGCTAGTGCGCGCGTGTGAACGTGAGCTTCTTCCAGTTCTAATATTGGGACTCTGTTAGAATTGGAAAAATTGGAGAAGGGCAACAAAAGTGATTTGGGGTATGGAACAGCTTTCGTATGAGGAGAGATTAAAAAGGCTGGGACTGTTCAGCTTGGAAAAGAGACGACTAAGGGGGGAGATGATAGAGGTCTATCAAATCATGACTGGTGCAGAGAAAAAGTGTCATTTACCCATAACACAAGAACCAGGGGTCACCCAATGAAATACGCAACAGGTTTAAAAACAAACAAAAGGAAGTAATGCACACAACGCACAGTCAACCTGTGGAACTCGTTGCCACGGGATGTTGTGAAGGCCAAAAATTAATCACCCTGTTCTGTTGATTCCCTCTGAAGCTCTGGACACTGTCAGAAGACAAGACACTGGGCTAGATGGACCATTGGTCTGACCCAGTGCGGTCATTCTTATGTTCAGGGAATCACATCGCTAGCTCATAGTATAAATTTAGCCTAATATGTCTATCCATGTTCCAGTCGGGCCTGTGACTCACCTGTTTCCATTCATAAAAGCCAGTGCCACACCCCTGTTGTTGTTTTGGATTTCAACAGTTTGAATATGAAATATTTTCACTAAAACTCTACAGGCACCAGTGGCTTGTTTTCCAGCCTAAGAGAGGGCATGGGGGGAACATGTCTCCACCTCATGCCCCCCCAGTATAGCTCAAACATTCCCAGTATTATTCATTCAGACCTTGCACCCACAGCTGAGCAAAACGGTGAATAATTAACCAGTCAAAACCTTGGCTGCTCCAAATAGCCTGAGCACACACTGGACAGCAACAGCCTTCTGGTGTGTTCACCCTGCAGCCTTCACTATAGCCGTCTCTACCCACAGTGTCCATTAGAAGCTGCTCTCTTGCCCCAAGACGAGCAGACCTCGAGAAGGAAGCACTACCTCGAAAGTTCAGATCCCTGCTCTCCGGCTGTAGGTCGCCCTGCAGGTCCACGACAGGGCACAAAGAGATGGCCAGGCAACAGTTTGGGTCCCATCAGTCAAATCACCCCGCAAGCACTTGCACGCTTCTGCCCAGGCTACTGCTGATCCCCGGGAGGAGGAGTCTGCCAGAGTCATCCACATCTCTCCTTCAAACTCACTTCCACCACCAGGCCGGCAAAGCACGTGGCTACTGTGTGCGATGAGACCACGGCTCATTACATGTCACAGCCATCTCACCAGTACCTTGTGCTCCTTATCTGCCTGTTGGCTCCTTCTACTTCAATCATAAGCTCTTCAGGGCAGGGTCTGGGGGTGTGGGCATGCTTCAACGGGGCTACTGCAATGCAAATAAATTATAAATTTTTCCCCTCAATCCACGCCCACAATTCCCAGTGTGGTCACTGGGAATCAAGGTGCAGATTGGAGGGTAGATCTGGGCAACAGGGTCGAGCTGGGCAACAGGGTCATTGGTGCTAGCGAGCCCCTGTTCTCCCTGCAGCACAGACTTGCCCATGCTGCACTGCGTGACGCTGGAGCGATAGCAGCACAAGGGTAACAGAGGCAAGTCCTCCCCTCTAGCAAGGCCTTGCTCAATGGAAGAGCAGAGGGTGGGAAAGCAGGAAGGAGAATAACCGAACTCCCAACAGCTTGGAGTCTCCCATACCTGCTGGATTCCAGGAGCCAGGTGTGATAAGGTCTTAGGTTATAAAAGGCTCACAAAAAAGCCATGAACACCAGTTATACCTGATAGGGAAACTGGAGAGATGCTCAACGTTCTCATGGGCTCCTTCAACATTCAATCACATGGATACAATAGACACCCTGGATAAGCCAACTTCTCTTCTTTGTTGGAAAAATTCCAAGAGGATTCCAGGGTGTGGAATAAGTTATGTTAGGTAGGTGATGTGCTAAGGGTATGAGCTTGGGGCTTAACATTTTATGTCTTCTACAGGCTCCCAACAAAGACATCCCAGGACTGGTTGGAAATGCTATAGACTGCTCCGAGATTCTTGGGCCCCTGTTCAGAAGAGACTGTACCGCTATCCTCAGGGCGAGGCCTCATCAGGATCCCAAACTTTATGCAGTATTATTGAGTAGCTGAATTACCAAGGATTGCAGCTTGGACTAATGGAAAGCAGGATTCAGAAGGAAAGCCTGGTCCAGTTTAAGACCTTCTTGTGTTCTTCCATGGGCACTGCAGAAGGAACATATACTTAAACAAGACCCTTAATTTAGTGCCATTGGGCCAAATCCTCAGATTATGCCAGTATACACCAGCTAAGGATCTGGGACAGAGCGAGTTCATTATCAGGGTAACCGGAGTTACCACACGGGGAGGAGCCATTTCCGCTATTCAACGTTTTGCTTCACTGGGTTTAAATAATTGGGACAGTCTTGTAGAAAGCAGCAAATATTACAGTAACCTCTTCGAGGCTGGAGAATTACATCAATTACAGGATGGAGTCTAATCTTCTCTTATGCAGCAGAAAGAAATAGCATAACTAGAAATATAAGACAAGGAAGTTGTGGAATAACTGACCATTTCACTCCTGGACTCTCAATGGAAAGAGGTTAAAGGTAGACTAGATAAGCAGTTTGACTAAAGTTAAAATAAACTACAAAGAAGTGGAGAAAGACTGACTTCCCAGTGGAAGAGACAGAGCAAAATGAGATTGTAGCTGCCTTTAACTTGATGAGATAGCAGCATTAAAAAAAAAAGGAAAGACAAGATGGTGGTGGTAATATCTTTTATTGGACTATCTTCTGTTGGTGAAAGAGACAAGCTTTCCAACTATACAGAAGTTGGTCCAGCAAAAGATATTACCTTGTCTCTCTCATACCTTAGGAGCAAACATATCTACAACAAACACTGCAAACCTATTTTTTAAAAAAATTGATTCTATCGATTTTATTCTAACCCCCCAAGGCTGTGGTTCATGAAATGACTGCCACACAAGCAGTGCTGAGAGGCTGCAGTGGGGAAGTAAACACAGATATAAACTTGATATTGCCTAGAGAGGGAAAACTGCTTACAAAAAGCTGAAAGCATTGCCAAAAGTATTGCTGGAAGATGAAATAGCAAGACTACTTCCTGTGGGGAGAATTTAAAGGCAAAACAATGAAGCTATAACAAAATGTAGAAACCGCTTGTGAAATTCATTGTTTCTAGCAGGTAAACATACTATACCAAGGACACGGCAGGCTGAACAACCCCCAGCCCCAGTACAGAGAAGCCCTGAAACACGAGCATCAACTTTAAGCATGAGAATATCAATAAGGCTATTAATGTAAAGTCACACACGTGCTTAAGTCCTCTGCTGGATCAGGGCCATAATGACTGGATACACTGCATACTCATGTGGTAGAAGAGACAAGTGTTGGAAAAACAGCTGTCCTAAAAAAACAAACCAAAAACCGCACAACTTAAAAGCCCTGTGGCATCCTTTAAGTTACATAGCGGAACATTCTTCTCCTACTGGATCTCGAGACTCCATTTAAACTGAGATTAGATTTAATTTCAGTTCTATATTTTGAACTGATTGAAGAGTTTTCAAGTGAAGCACAGTGAGGAATTCTGCCTGTGTGTTTCCCAGTGTGAATACCAATACTGGAGGTTACAATGTGGCACAGGACTTGGTTAATTTACTATTTCTTGGCTTCTCTTCTATTTGGAATCTTTATTCAAGCTGTTTAATAGCTGTGGAGCAGGGTGTTGTGAGAAGGAAAAGTGTTAGAGGGACAGATGCTCTTGACTTAAAATAGCCTTGTGTCAATTCACAGTGGCTGAAGATCTGAAATGCAGAGGACTCCAAATTGTGCAAACTGTACGGCCAGGCCGTTGGTAAGAGGTAGGTGCCTTTTTAAAAAACAAATTGTAAAACTGAAAGGTAGTTTGTATTTAAGTCACATGACCCAGCCTAGCCATGGGGCTTGCTGTCTCCCTCTAGTGGCAATCCATGGAAAGAGGTTGATGAGTCTGCTACTGCTTCTCAGCTCAGTGGTTCTCAGCCTGTCGTGGGATCCATGAACTATGCACAAAGGACAGACTGAAAACAGACTGGACAGAATTCACCTGTATATACAGACAATCAATCACCAACGGAGTCTGCACATGAAAAAAGGTTGAGGACCACTGGCCTTGGCCAACAGACCTGGTCCTTCAACTCAGGCGGGCGAGGTTCCTGCTTTCTGATCTGGGGGGTCCCAGTTCAATCTCCAAAGACAACCCCACTGGGGCAAAAGTCTGACGTGAGTTTTCACAAGAGAAGCAGGAATCAAAGCCTGAAGTTAGACACCAGACGTGAAGGTGGCAGAGATCGAAAGTTATGCCAGCTAGGGAAGCAGCCCTCAGAGCGCCACAGCAAGCAGCCTTGGCCTTCGGCTCTCCAAAAAGCAGCACAACTCCCAAAACAAAGAGGAAGCAAGTGGTTTCTCTTCGGAAATCTCATGCCTGAGCAGGCTGCCAACAGATGCACGTGGGAGGCGGGAAGGGGGAGCTGTGAGCAGTGTGTGCTCTGCCCAGAAGTGCAGGACAATATTTGAGATTTAAATTTGGGTGTGAATGTTTAATGTTGGCAAAAAGGTGCCAGACTGACAGCGCTGGAGATTGGAGTCCTCTAGCTTAGGGCCTCATCCTACTTCCCATCACTGCAGAGTTTGAGCCCCTTCCCCATAGAGGCCCATCAGCAATAGCCATCTCTGGTGGACTTGGGGGAAGAGCCAGATGCTCTGTTTCAGGTTACAGGAACTCTGCTTGGTTTAGGGTCCTTTTTGAGGGGTCTGGGGGGAGAACAGATGCAGGTGGCAGTTGATGCTGTGAATGTTGCTGCTGACTGTGAGTATCAAGAGGAAGGTTCCTACAGGTTTTCTTAACAGGTGCCCCAAAGTTCACAGGCAGAGCCTCTCTAACAGGCTGATCAAGCCACCCTGAAAGTGGGGGGGGGCTCAGATTTCAGCCCTGCCTGTTTAGATCTAAAGGGATAGGTCAGGTCTGCTAGTGCAGAATCCGACTTCCACGGCCCTCCCCGTGGGGGGCCTGAAAACCTGCAGCGCTGGCAACAGCAATAGGCCTACAGATCTCTAGCCTCATCTTTCAGGTGCCCACCCTCACCACTCCATTCACCACCCCTGCTTTCCCAGGGGCACCTCTGAGGAGGAAATCATTTCACACCTGTTCTTGCTGCGTAGCATCTTCTTTGGAAAAACCTAACACACGCCACTCTTAAGCGAAGTCCAGCCAGAATAAGGAGATTGATCTTCCTACAGCAACACACACACCATCTTCAAATGAGACTGCTGGGCTAATCAAGTTTAATACTAGATTACAACATATTGCTGCACGTTCACTGCATCCAGAGTGCACATCAATAGCCTCTAAAGGCTTTGCTACTCCAACTTTCACAGTAAGTCTACAAGGCTATTTATTATTGATAGGCTGCGGACAATACAAAGCACTCTGAGATGTGTAAAAGCAGCACAAGGATCTCAGTACAGCTCAGAGAGAACGTGACAATATTTCAAATGCCAGAGAAGGCAGATGCAACCCAGCCCAACTTGCTGCTCTAACACTCCCCTCGGGAGCTACGATAGGGGGCTGTAATATTACAACACAACACAGAGGGGCATATCAGGGTTCCATTTTTAAAGAGTTACTTTGGAGCTATTCACACAGATACCAACAAACTAGACATTCGTGTTGCCCTATGCTGGTAAGGAGGGGGATGGTTTAGTGGCAGACACTGCCATCCCTCTTTGGTTTGGCATTTTAAAATTAATAGGACAGTCTTCATTCAGTTAGTCTGAGTTAGTCCAGTTCCGTTACGGCCGCCACCACATTCTTGTCCACAAATGCTGCTGGGAACGAAGGGAGTTACAGCAATGGGCAGCCGGTGCTTCTGTCATCACCAAGCGTAGTTCAGACCCAGAGGATGCAGGACATCAGGCATAGCAACAACAAAAAAATCCACTTGAGACTAGGGTTCTGGTCCCAGGCAGCTAGCTAGGTGGATTACTGCATCACACCATGCTCTGCCCATTGGCAGATGAAACCTTCTGCTGCTAGTTTGCGTGCAAAGGCATCACTGCATGTTTCAAAAGGCACACACAAGGTACTCTGGAATCTTTACCACTCAGAAACTAGTTTCAGCCTCCACAGCTCCAGTGATCAGTGAGCGGCTTGTGAGGGCAGATAACACACTCAGGACAACTCGCTCCCGGACCACATCCCAGACTGCTTGCACATGCCCTCATATCCAGAGTTTTAGTTGTCTTCAAGACTCATTGTGGCCTCTGCCTGGTGGAGCTGTACACCACTCAGGAGGATCAGTATCCCTTGTGGAAGAGCTTTAAAGAACCTCTGCCATATTTCAAAGCACGTGGGGCTAGGGGGAGCAGCGTCTGGTATTAATATCCCTTCTAATTTTGCTCCTTGGAATGGAGACATGCTCTCTCACAATGGAAAATCAGACCTGCTTATTAGGGGAACATGGTGGGAAGAAGAGAGGCTCCTTGCCAGCTTTGAAGATTGTTAGGAACTCATGGAGACAGAGGTCAAAAAGTGCTCAAGAGCAAAGACTGAACTAAAAACAGAGGCAAGATCTGTCAAATCGCTACCGGGAGAGTTTACTGCCAGCAGAGTCGATTGTGCCTTGAAGCCTCTACACCAGCAGTTCCCAAACTTGTTCTACAGCTTGTGCAGGGAAAGCCCCTGGCTGGCCAGGCGGTTTGTTTACCTGCCGCATCCGCAGGTTCGGCCGATCACGGCTCCCAGTGACCGCGGTTTGCTGCTCCAGGCCAATGGGAGCTGCTGGAAGCATCGCAGGCCTCTGGGAGCCATGATCGGCCGAACCTGCGGATGTGGCAGGTAAGCAAACCGGCCCGGCCCGCCAGGGGCTTTCCCTGCACAAGTGGCGGAACAAGTTTGGGAACCACTGCTCTACCCCTTGAGCAGGAAAGCGATTATTTGCCTGTACAGTCTGGCCATTCAGGTCAGAGGTACTTCCTAAGGGCTGCTGTCATAAAAATAAACGGAAGGGTAAAACCCCTTTAAAATCTCTCCAGGCGAGAGGAAAAATCCTCCTACCTGTAAAGGGTTAAGAAGCTAAAGGTAACCTCGCTGGCCCCTGACCAAAATGACCTATGAGGAATAGAATCATAGAATCATAGAATCATAGAATATCAGGGTTGGAAGGAACCCCAGAAGGTCATCTAGTCCAACCCCCGGCTCAAAGCAGGACCAATTCCCAGTTAAATCATCCCAGCCAGGGCTTTGTCAAGCCTGACCTTAAAAACCTCTAAGGAAGGAGATTCTACCACCTCCCTAGGTAACGCATTCCAGTGTTTCACCACCCTCTTAGTGGCTTAGTGCTGGGTCAGCGCCCCAGCTGTGCACAGTAAGGCTCAGAAAGGAGATCCCCCCACTCCCCGATGCTGAGGCTGTCCAAGACTTCTCACAGCAACACCATCGCTACAAGCACTGCACATAGGAACAAGCCACCTTCCCCTTGGAGCCTAAAAAGGTACATGTGTTACAAATACAGACAGGAGCCAAGAGAGCCATTTAACCATCTTGCTTTATCAGCCAGGCCTTCTCAGTTTCTATAGCCCCTTTCAGGGCCTTGAATTAGCCAGTGAAAGGTCACTGCTCATGGCTGTGCGGGCAGAGCCACAGGGAAGCCAGGCGCCTCCCTCCCTCTCCTTGGCATTTGCCAAGAGACAGGCCAACAAGGATGACACATGGCTGGGCTGGGGGAGCAGCTGCTCTGGATGCCCCGAGCTACATCAGCTGCAGAGGACGGAGGAGCAAGTGCCCACGCATGGGTCAGCCAGTGCCTGCTTAACTCAGCTGTGCATGCTCAGGGAGCCTGGGGGCTTGCCTGCACTGCACAGATCACCGTGCTGCTGGGGGTCCAGTTACTCCATTCGCCCACCACATGCCCCAAACGAACCTGGCGCAGATCTGATGCTGAGATGGACCCTGACGGTCCTTTGACACAGCCCATGTGCTGGCCAGGACCTGGGCACAGTTGGGGGTGGGGGGCACCCTTAGATCCCGCCACAAATGCGTTCAGGGATAGCCACAGAGTGCCCAGGTCAAGCCACCGTCCCGCCCACCCCCTCCGCACAGTGCCCTGGGTAAGGGCCATTTTTGCCCTGCTGAGTGCTCTCCCTTTCCTGCTGCTGGTTTTCTGTGGAGAGAGAAAACACCATTCTTGCTTGGGGTGCAGCCTCGCCACACTCATGGCTGGCTGTGCCAGGCAAGAACCCCCCCCACACCCAGCGAACATGGCAGGGGCTGTGCCCAGACAGACACACATGCCTCACCCCCTGGGCCGACACCAAGCTGCTGGAGCCCAGGGAGCAGCCTCCGATATCAGCAACATGCAGCCACAGAACACCCCCTCCCCTCCCCATGGCCCCACTGTGGGGGACACGCCTGGCTGAGCCAGCCGGCTAGTGACAGCTGGACTGGGCTGAGTGGGGATCACAGCACTGGGCCCCAGGGCCATGCAGAACACACGTGCGGTCAGGGCCCTGAGGGATGAGGCAGGGCACTCCGTGCACATGCTGGGTCCCCATTCCTGTGCTGCAGGCTGGAAGCAGAGAAGAAAAGAGGAAAGAGTCACTCCCTGCGCACAGCTGGATGGCCGCCAAGGGAAAGGCATAAATCAAACACAGATGGGGCTGGGAGAGGAGGAAATGGCTCTCTCCGCTCCGAGAGGTTCCTCCCAGAGTCAGGCGGTTCAGTCACAGGGAGGGGGCCATTTCCTCCTCTCCCAGCCCCAGGCAGATGACCCAGGCTATGCTCATTAGATGACATCATTATGCCAAGCTGCTGAGCCCTTTCCCTCCCCCTACCTCAAGCAATCTGGATACAGACCCCCCTCCCCTACTAGAGGCAAGGTGCACCAGCACAGTGCTTCTGGGAAGCTCAGACACCAGAGGAGGATCCTTCCAGAGGGAGGTCCCCAAAGCGCCCTCCCCGCCTGGTTAACTCTGTACCACACCGGGCATAGATGGGGGCCCATGGCCACACACTGCATACCTCTCATTGGGTGCCAGGCATGTGCCCAGAACCAGGGGGTGGCACAAATAGGGGCACAAACCCTCCTGCAAACAGATGCACTTTCTCCTCAATCTCCCCAATGAGACTGGTTGGATGAAACAGGTCCTGCCCCCCCTCCCCATACACACCCCAACACAACTTCCCACCTTGTCGTGGTGCGGGACCTTCACCCCATAACCCTCATCGGTGGGGTCATGCTGGACATTGGTCAGAAGCTCTGGGGCAGGGAATTGTGTTCCTGCCATGTGCCAGCCACGTGGGTGCTACAGGTCCCTACCCATTAAACGGTCCAGTTAGTGCAAGGGCTGGTACCAACCCACAGAAGACCAAGACGGACACGCTGTCTAGACTGGTTCACGACCGTGAGCACCAACCTCAGGGTAGGCTGTCAAAAAGCAGGACAGATGCCCCAAACTGATTGTACGGTCTATAATTAGATTTCACCAAGCCAGTAACAAATGTGATCACCTGGATCAGTACAACAGTCTTACTATGGAGTCACAGACAGCCCCCTTGTGCATTCCAGTCTGTCTTGCCACCCAGACAAGCTGGACTCAGTGATAGTTGTTTGTCAAATATCGAAGAGCACAAAAGACTCAGGTTGTTTCCAGTCCCCAGAGACCAGTCACTTGTCCCAGGTCAATTTGTACCTCAGATCTGACATCAAAGACAACTCTTGCAACCAATCCTACAGTAAACTAAGAATTTATTAACTAGGAAAAAAGACACGAGAGTTATTTACAGGTTAAAGCAGGCAGTGTATATACATAAATGAGTTACAGTCCATGGTTCCAAAAAGGTGACAAAGTTGTTGTGATCGGTCAGCACCGACTGCCTTTTAGGGCTGACCCAGGTTGACCCTGGGGATCTCAGCTTTTGTTTCCTAGCACCAGTCCTGGGAGAGTCCGAAAAGCACAAGAGAGGTGAACATTTTTCATGTCAGCTATCTAGATTTCCTTCTTCCAGAACTCAGGCTCATGGGATGTCTGCCCTTCGCATAGCATCCTTTATGGGTGCAAGAGGGCCATTAACTCTGGCTTTGAATCGCCATGTCCCACAATGGCCCATTTTGTTTTGACAGTCCTTCTTGACCCCCCTTCAGCCTGGGTTCACAGGTTCAGAGCAGGTATTTTTACAGTTCTAAAGTACAACATCCATATTGGATGGGGGGATAGCTCAGTGGTTTGAGCTGTGGCCAGCTAAACCCAGGGTTGTGAGTTCAATCCTTGAAGGGGCCATTTAGGGATATGGGGCAAAAATTGGGGATTGGTCCTCCTTTGAGCAGGGGGTTGGACTAGATGACCTCCTGAGGTCCCTTCCAACCCTGATATTCTATGATTCTATGCCCTACAAGACACAGAGGTGGTCCTTGCCCTGAGGATTTTAGTTGCCCCTTCAGACTGCAATGCACACAGGCCCAGCGGGTAGTGCCAGCCTAGGGGGTGTCCTTGGTGTGGAAGGAGTGAGTCTCCAAGAGGGTTGGCACATGGGTGCAGGGGAGGTGTCTCATCTCAGGGAAGTGCGGGGAAGTGACTCTAGATGGTTCTTCCCATCTCTGTTTGATAGGTCCTTTGAAACAGTGACTGACGTCCACTCCTCTCTGGGGTGATTCTGGGGACCTCTGTGCTCATGCAGAGAGTCTCTTGGCAAGAGGCAAGTTCCCTCAGCCTCTCCTCATAAGTCACGTGTTCCAGTCCCCTAATCATTTTTGTTGCCCTCTGCTGGATTCTTTCCAATTTTTCCACATCCTTCTTGTAGCGTGGGGCCCAAAACTGGACACAGTACTCCAGATGAGGCCTCACCAATGTCAAATAGAGGGGAATGATCATGTCCCTCGATCTGCTGGCAATGCCCCTACATATACATCCCAAATGTTGCCTTCTTGGCAACAAGGTCACACTGTTGACTCATATCCAGCTTCTCGTCCACTGTAACCCCTAGGTCCTTTTCTGTAGAACTGCTGCCTAGCCATTCAGTCCCTAGTCTGTAGCGGTGCATGGGATTCTTCCGTCCTAAGCGCAGGACTCTGCACTTGTCCTTGTTGAACCTCATCAGATTTCTTTTGGCCCAATCCTCTAATTTGTCTAGGTCCCTCTGTATCCTATCCCTACCCTCCAGCGTATCTACCTCTCCTCCCAGTTTAGTGTCATCTGCAAACTTGCTGAGGGTGCAATTCACACCATCCTCCAGATCATTTATGAAGATATTGAACAAAACCGGCCCGAGGACTGACCCTTGGGGCACTCCACTTGATACCGGCTGCCAACTAGACATGAAGCCATTGATCACTACCCGTTGAGCCCGACAATCTAGCCAACTTTCTATCCACCTTATAGTCCATTCATCCAGCCCATACTTCTTTAACTTGCTGGCAAGAATACTGTGGGAGACCGTGTCAAAAGCTTTGCTAAAGTCAAGGAACAACACGTCCACTTCTTTCCCCTCAACAGAGCCAGTTATCTCGTCATAGAAGGCAATTATTTTAGTCAGGCATGACTTGCCCTTGGTGAATCCATGCTGTAAGGGACTGCGGAAGACTTTGTTACGGCCTAGCTAGGGAACTTTCGCTTTCTCGAGGCCGCCCGGTCACTGTAGGACATGGGAAACCAGCTATAACCAGCCTTTAGGCCAATTTTGTCTGCTCTGCATGGCCCTCTGCCAGGTAGCGGAAAGCCCCTTTTGGAATGTACCAAACTATATATTCATGAGCTGTTTCTGTGTAGTGCTTATTATGGCTTGCTGTTCACCCCTTCATTGGAATCCGTCCCAGGCAAAGCTCCAGTGTGCTGGGTTCTCCGCCTCCATGACAGCAACGCTTGTAGTCCACGTTGCGGGTGTGTCACTAACCTTCAATAAAGCCAATAGTCTTAGCTTAGCTGCATGTGGGTCTCATTTTTCAGAGTACCTCTGCCGGCCTGCGGTGCTTCGAACACTTTGGCCCAGAACACATGCTGACTGTTCCTGATCACTTTCCTCTCCTCTAAGTGCTTCAGAATTGATTCCTTGAGGACCTGCTCCATGATTTTTCCAGGGACTGAGGTGAGGCTGACTGGTCTGTAGTTCCCAGGATCCTCCTCCTTCCCTTTTTTAAAGATGGGCACTACATTAGCCTTTTTCCAGTCTTCCGGGACTTCCCCCGATCGCCATGAGTTTTCAAAGATAATGGCCAATGGCTCTGCAATCACATCCGCCAACTCCTTTAGCACTCTCGGATGCAGCGCATCCGGCCCCATGGACTTGTGCTCGTCCAGCTTTTCTAAAATAGTCCCGAACCACTTCTTTCTCCACAAAGGGCTGGTCACCTCCTCCCCATGCTGTGCTGCCCAGTGCAGTAGTCTGGGAGCTCACCTTGTTCATGAAGACAGAGGCAAAAAAAGCATTGAGTACATTAGCTTTTTCCACATCCTCTGTCACTAGGTTGCCTCCTTCATTCAGTAAGGGGTCCATACTTTCCTTGACTTTCTTCTTGTTGCTAACATACCTGAAGAAACCCTTCTTGTTACTCTTAACATCTCTTGCTAGCTGCAACTCCAAATATGATTTGGCCTTCCTGATTTCACTCCTGCATGCGTGAGCAATATTTTTATACTCTTCCTGGTCGTTTGTCCAATCTTCCACTTCTTGTAAGCTTCTTTTTTGTGTTGAAGATCAGCAAGGATTTCACTGTTAAGCCAAGCTGGTCGCCTGCCATATTTACTATTCTTTCTACACATCGGGGTGGTTTGTCCCTGTAACCTCAATAAAGATTCCTTAAAATACAGCCATCTCTTGGACTCCTTTCCCCTTCATGTTATTCTCCCAGGGGATCCTGCCCATCAGTTCCCTGAGGGAGTCAAAGTTTGCTTTTCTGAAGTCCAGGATCTGTATTCTGCTGCTATCCTTTCTTCCCTGTGTCAGGATCCTGAACTCGACCATCACATGGTCACTGCCTCCCAGGTTCACATCCACTTTTGCTTCCCCTACTAATTCTTCCCGGTTTGTGAGCAGCAGGTCAAGAAGAGCTCTGCCCCTTGTTGGTTCCTCCAGCACTTGCACCAGGAAATTGTCCCCTTCACTTTCCAAAAACTTCCTGGATTGTCTATGCACTGCTGTATTGCTCTCCCAGCAGATACCAGGGTGATTGAAGTCTCCCATGAGAACCAGGGCCTGCGATCTAGTAACTTCCGTGAGTTGCCAGAAGAAAGCCTCGTCCACCTCATCCCCCCCCAGTCCGGTGGTCTATAGCAGACTCCCACCACGACATCACCCTTGTTGCTCACACTTCTAAACTTAATCCAGAGACTCTCAGGTTTTCCTGCAGTTTCATACTGGAGCTCTGAGCAGTCATACTGCTCCCTTACATACAGTGCAACTCCCCCACCTTTTCTGCCCTGCCTGTCCTTCCTGAACAGTTTATATCCATCCATGACAGTACTCCAGTCATGTGAGTTATCCCACCAAGTCTCTGTTATTCCAATCATATCATAATTCCTTGACTGTGCCAGGACTTCCAGTTCTCCCTGCTTGTTTCCCAGGCTTCTTGCATTTGTGTATAGACACGAGATAACTCGCTGATGGTCCCTCTTTCTCAGTATGAGGCAGGAGCCCTGCCCGCTCGTGCTTCCTCCCGGTATCCCATTTCCGCACTTACCTCAGGGCTTTGGTCTTCTTCCCCCGGTGAACCTAGTTTAAAGCCCTCCTCACTAGGTTAGCCAGCCTGCTTGCGAAGATGCTCTTCCCTCTCTTCGTTAGGTGGAGCCCATCTCTGCCTAGCACTCCTCCTTCTTGGAACACCATCCCATGGTCAAAGAATCCAAAACCTTCTCTCCGACACCACCTGCGTAGCCATTCGTTGACTTCCATGATTCGACAGTCTCTACCCAGGCCTTTTCCTTCCACAGGGAGGATGCAGAGACCACCACTTGCACCTTGAACTCCTTTATCCTTCTTCCCAGAGCCATGTAATCTGCAGTGATCCGCTCAAGGTCATTCTTGGCAGTGTCATTGGTGCCCACGTGGAGAAGTAGGAAGGGGTAGCGATCCAAGGGCTTGATGAGTCTCAGCAGTCTCTCCGTCACATCGTGAATCCTAGCTCCTGGCAAGCAGCAGATTTCTCGGTTTTCCTGATCGGGGTGGCAGATAGATGACTCAGGGCACACCATCAGTACAGAAAGCCAGCAACAGCACATGAAATGGGACTCCCAGCATGGCACAGGCCCTGCAGGGCATGACCCAGCAGCATGCCACCCAGCAAGCCAAGGCCCACATGCACAGAGGGAGGGGTGCTAAAGTGACCCATCGCTGCCAGTTTGCGCCAGCCCATGTCCCTGCCATTCTCTCACCTGGCGTGGTACCCAACACCCACCACTAGCAGTGAGACTGAGTGTCCCATGGATGCCAAGCTATCATTACCCCCACACCAGCAAGGGGCGAGGATGGCAAGAGCGCAACCACCCCCCACCTTCAGAAGGGGGGGCGCAGCCGGAGAGAAGTTAGCCACACAGTGGCCATCATATGGGAGAAGCAAGTTACAAGTCATATGAAAATAAATGAATACCTTAGAACTTGTGGTGTTACTGTGGCTTGAAGAGAATGAAGAGAGAGTCTACAGGGTGTGGGAGCTGATGGCTGGTTTTAGGTCAGACTGACCAGGATTAAGATGCTTGTCTATATGTTACCTATGCATCTAACAGACTGTTCAATTACTGGCAATGAATTATTATTAAGATTAGCGGCTTACTTGAATGTAAGAGAATACATGGAATGGAAGGACGTGATAGAAAGAAGGAAGAAGTTAAAAACACACTCAAACGCTGTAGTGGCTGGGTCACTACAAAAAGTAATTTTTCCTTTCTTGATATTCACCTCTTCTTGTCAACTGTTGAGAATGGGCAACGTCCACCTTAATTGCATTGGCCTCGTTAGCACTGACCCCCCACCTGGTAAGGCAACTCCCATCTTTTCATGTGCTGTAATATATATCCTGCTTACTGTATTTCACTCCATGCATCTGATGAAGTGGGTTTTAGCCCACGAAAGCTTCTGCCCAAATAAATGTGTTAGTTTCTAAGGTGCCACAAGGACTCCTCGTTATTTTTGCTGATACAGACTAACACAGCTGCCCCTCTGAAACCTATCACTCAAGTAAAAGTTACTCAGAAATGAAAACCAAGTTTGTATGAAATAAGATCAATCCATTAAGAATTCACACATTTCTAAAAAAAAGTCAAGAAATGCTGCAGAAAATTGAAAAAAGGTTTAAACAGAATTGGAAGTGAAGCAAGAGACTGCCACCTTCCTGAACAGTGCACATAGTAAAGCAATTTCATTATAGAATTCATTTCAAGCTTAATGTTAGAAAACAAGTTGACTATGAGTTTGTCTTAAAGATTCCTAGGGGTACTGTTTACCAAAACGAAAAGGAAACATTTGAAACACTTCAGTTTCACTTAAGAAATCTAACAGACTTTTGAATAATTTTTAATAGATCTAAAGATAAGAAGTCAGACATGTAATTTCCACAATCTGAGCCAATGGTAAGGGATATCTTTTTATCCCCTTCACAATCTGATCAACGTAAGAAAAAGATGGTTAGAAGAGTCAGATCTACATCTTAAAAAAGCAGTGAGAATTTGCCAAACTGCTGAACTTAATCAACAACGATTGCATGTTTTAGAAAGCAAACAAACTGATGTGAATGTAGACTTAATAAGGAAGAGTAAAAAAAGTAAGTCACAGGAGCAAAACAGAGTGAAAAATATTGAAATTACAACATATGAGCATATAAAAATGCAAGCCCTCCAAGGGAGGGGTGTAAAAGGGGCAATTGCCCAAAGGCCCGGGTGATTTTAAAGGGTCCGGGGCTGCTGGCTGCCTCCATTGCCACAGTAAGTGCGTTGCATCTGAGAGTACTAAAGGAGTCGGCGGATGTGATTGCAGAGCCATTGGCCATTATCTTTCAAAACTCATGGCGATCGGGGGAGGTCTTAGATGACTTTTAAAGATGGGCACTACATTAGCCTTTTTCCAAAGGGAAGAAGGAGGATCCTGGGAACTACAGGCTAGTCAGCTTCACCTCAGTCCCTAGAAAAATCATAGAGCAGGTCCTCAAGGAATCAATTCTGAAGCACTTAGAGGAGAGGAAAGTGATCAGGAACAGTCAGCATGGATTCACCAAGGTCAAGTCATGCCTGACTAAAATAATTGCCTTCTATGACGAGATAACTGGCTCTGCGGATGAAGGGAAAGCAGTGGACGTGTTGTTCCTTGACTTTAGCAAAGCTTTTGACACGGTCTCCCACAGTATTCTTGCCAGCAAGTTAAAGAAGTATGGGCTTGATGAATGGACTATAAGATGGATAGAGAGCTGGTTAGATTGTCGGGCTCAACGAGTAGTGATCAATGGCTCCATGTCTAGTTGGCAGCCGGTATCAAGTGGAGTGCCCCAGGGGTCGGTCCTGGGGCCGGTTTTGTTCAATATCTTCATTAATGATCTGGAGGATGGTGTCGATTGCACCCTCAGCAAGTTTGCAGATGACACTAAACTGGGAGGAGAGGTAGATACGCTGGAGAGTAGGGATAGGATACAGAGGGACCTAGACAAATTGGAGGATTGGGCCAAAAGAAATCTGATGAGGTTCAACAAGGACACGTGCAGAGTCCTGCGCTTAGGACGGAAGAATCCAATGCACCACTACAGACTAGGGACCAAATGGCTCGGCAGCAGTTCTGCAGAAAAGGACCTATGGGTTACAGTGGACGAGAAGTTGGATATGAGTCAACAGTGTGCCCTTGTTGCCAAGAAGGCCAATGGCATTTTGGGATGTATAAGTAGGGGCATAGCCAGCAGATCGAGGGACGTGATCGTTCCCCTCTATTCGACACTGGTGAGGCCTCATTTGGAGTAGTGTGTCCAGTTTTGGGCCCCACACTACAAGAAGGGTGTGGAAAAATTGGAAAGAGTCCAGCGGAGGGCAACAAAAATGATTAGGGGACTGGAACACATGACTTATGAGGAGAGGCTGAGGGAACTGGGGATGTTTAGTCATCAGAAGAGAAGAATGAGGGGGGATTTGATAGCTGCTTTCAACTACCTGAAAGGGGGTTCCAAAGAGGATGGCTCTAGACTGTTCTCAGTGGTAGCAGATGACAGAACAAGGAGTAATGGTCTCAAGTTGCAGTGGGGGAGATTTAGGTTGGATATTAGGAAAAACTTTTTCACGACGAGGGTGGTGAAACACTGGAATGCGTTACCTAGGGAGGTGGTGGAATCTCCTTCCCTAGAAGTTTTTAAGGTCAGGCTTGACAAAGCCCTAGCTGGGATGATTTAGTCGGGGATCGGTCCTGCTTTGAGCAGGGGGTTGGATTAGATGACCTCCTGAGGTCCCTTCCAACCCTGATATTCTATGATTCTATGAGTAGCAGTGGCCAGGAGCCCCGGTCCCTTTTAAATTGCCTGGGTGGGCTGCAGGGCTCAGATTGGCCAGCGTGGGCGGTCCTGGAAGGGACTGATTTGTCACTTCCACCCTGGGCCCCCCCGGGGACGGCCCTGGCCCTGGGGCCCAGAATTTCTGTCGGCAGGCCTGAAAGAATGGTCTAGGTGTGGAAGGAGGCACCAACCTAGGCAATCTCCAGCATATGGTCACATCGAAAAGAAACGGAATCATTAGGAAAAGTCTGTAAACAGAAGTCTGGGAAAACATAGAAATATACTTTTAGTTCAAAAATCAAGTCTCAGAGAAGATAACTAATAAGGAATGCAGAGTTGCCACTACAGATGAAGAAAATTATTTCAAAATTCCCAGAAACAAGAGTCACTCTGCGAAGTACAAGGAGTATTGGACAATTACACTATCTACTAATGGGACATTTATTTCATATGCAACAGATACAGATGCACAAACTAATGAAATTTCAAAAGAAATGATACGGCTAAAGGTAAAACATAGTAAGAGAGCAAATATGTATTAATTTACAATCTTACAGTGGTGAAAATATTCCTGTTCTGGGTATTTGTAAATTACAGGTCATAGCTAATGACGACTACTACACAGGGGTGCTTGGACAATTTGTACAGTGGAGGTGCTGAGAACCATTGAACAGAAAAAACTACCATCCTGTAAACCCTGTAGCTCAGTGCTCTGAAAATCCTGGCCATCTGCAGCCCGAGAACCTCCCCACTGTGGCCCCCGGGGCTCCAGCAAGTTTGGGGCTGGGTCTCTCCCCTGGCCCTGCCTGCTGTCCCCAGGCGCTCCGCATGTCCCCCAGGCAATTTAAAACGGCCCAAGGCCCCACCCACTACCAGCAGCGCAGCGGTGCCTCCGCTTGCTGCCCCTGCCCCGAGCACCCCTGCGGCCAATGGGAAGCTGCGGGGGCAGTGCCTGGAGGGGGAGGAAGCGCATGGAGGCCCCCCGCCCCGCCCCAGAGCCGCAGGTAAGCACCACACCCCCAGCCCTTTCCCAAACACGCCCTCCCGCCCCCAACTCCCTCCCAGAGTCTGCACCGCTTCCCCCTCCTCCGTCCCAGAGCCTGCAACCCCACTCCCTCCTCCTGCACTCCCACCCCCCTGCTCCAGCCCAGACCCCCTCCCCCACCCAAACTCCATCTCAGAGCCCAACTTTTCACCCCTTCTGCACCCAAACTCCCTCCCAGAGCCTTAGGCAGGTGGGGGGCAGAGTTTGGGGGGATGGCTTCTGGGTGACATGAGTGACATTATTGGCCCACTGGAAGGATTTGAGGACTGGCACTGGCCCAAAGGTAGATTGAGTTTGAGACCCCTACTCTGGATGATGGAAACCACTTCAAGCCAGGGGATGCAGCACCCCTACTTCCAGCTCCACTGGTGCTACAAATCTTATCTTTTCTGAAAGGGACAAGGTATTTCTATTTTAGGTTTAGAAACATGTTTAGGGCTAAATCTAATTGTTTGAATTCAGAATCTTCAGGATTCTGAAACATTAGAAATAGAACATCAGTGTAGAGTTATTCATAGGTGGTGAATTGGATTAAATGTATAAAATAGAGTTAAATGAAACAAAAGAAACCAGTTATACGTGCAAATAGAAAAATACCCCTAACTTTAAGACACAGGGTGCAAAAGGAATTTGAAAGGTTAGCTAGTTAATTTAGATACAATTAAAAGAGTGGGTGAATTCATTAGTAATAGTAGAAAAGAAAGATCGATCCTTATGTTCAACTCCAAAAGACTTAAATAAGAATGTTAAGAGGGAACATATTAAAATACCTACCAGGGAAGAAATATTTAGACCAATGTCAGGAGCAAGATATTTTTCTTCTTTAGATGTTTTGATTGGATTTTGGCAAATACCAGTGGAGCAAGAAAGTCAATTGCTATGTACGCATGATACAAAGGTTAACTAACGCATTATCTAGAGCAAAAGAAGGACTGAAACTTAAAAATAAATGTAAATTTAGAGTGCAAGAATTAAAGTTTCTAGGAGAAAAGCTGACCAGTCAGGGGCTGTAGGTTGATCCACAATGGATACAAGCCATTGATAAGACTGCTTACCCAAAAGATAAGGAATCGTTGCAGACATTTTTGGTTATGATTAATTCTGTGGGAAAATACATACGTAACCTAGCCCAAAAAAACCTAACAAATTTTGAGTGCTTTACTTTGTAAAAATAATCAACGGAGATGCAACTGTCAACATTGGGATTTTAAGCAGCTTAAAGAAAAGGAGTACTTGTGGCACCTTAGAGACTAACCAATTTATTTGAGCATAAGCTTTTGTGAGCTACAGCTCACTTCATCGGATGCATCCTAGGTACAGTTCGGTTACAAAAGTGTTGTGATCTATGGAAACTAGTTGTTTATGCATCTAGAGCTATGTCAAACATGGAAAGTCCATATGCTCATATAGAAAGAGAGGCTTTAGCATTGGTTTTTGCATGCAAAAAAAATTCACATATTTATATATGGTGGTAGATCTGTAATGGCAGAAACCGAGCACGAACTATTAGTTAATATTTCAAAAGGGAACATGACAGACACACTGCCTCTGTTACAAAGATTGTTTTTTCAATTGTATTTATAGGATTTAAAATTAGAATATCAGCCAGGCAAATCATTCACTGTTGCTGATTCTCTTTTTAAAGCTTATGATGTAACCAATGTAATTTAAGAAAATGATGTGGCACATGTAGATGTACGTAAATGGTTTCCTACATCACAAAGAATACAGGAAGAAACTGTACAAGCAACTAGAGAGGATGAGAATTTACAAAGGAATATTACAGCTATTGAAAAAGGAGATAATAAAAAATGTTACCGAAGCCATATAATCAGTTTATTCAAAGACTTATCAGTAATTGAAGGAATTCTGTTTAAAGGAAGAGAGTAGTAATTCCTTTAGGGTTAACAAGAGAGATGTTGAAACTTATACATGAGGGAAATTTAGGCACAGAAAAATGTAAGCGTACAGCAGGAGAGGTTCTATATTGGTCACAAATGAAGCAAAACAGAGAGGATTATACAAAAGAATGTGACATATGTGAAAAACAGAAATGCTCAGGCTAAAAAACCAATGAAAAACCAAGAAAACTTAAGACCTTGGTTTAGAGCTATTTGAATGTAAAGGACATGCATATGTTACAGTTCTTGATTATTTTTCACATTTTCCTGAAGTATCTGCCCTATAAAACACGTGTGCCAAACAAGTCATTAATAAAATACAATCATTTTTTGCCAGGTATGGCATTCCCAATACCGTAATGACTGATAATGGATCTCAATTTCACAGTCAAGAGTTTAAAAGTTTTATCATAGCATATGATTTCAAACCTATTACATCAAGTTCAGATTACCCACAATCTAATGAAAAAAGAAAAGGAGTACTTGTGGCACCTTAGAGACTAACCAATTTATTTGAGCATAAGCTTTCGTGAGCTACAGCTCACTTCATCAGATGCATATCGTGGAAACTGCAGCAGACTTTATATATACACAGAGAATATGAAACAATACCTCCTCCCACCCCACTGTCCTGCTGGTAATAGCTTATCTAAAGTGATCATCAGGTGGGCCATTTCCAGCACAAATCCAGGTTTTCTCACACTTCACCCCCCCACACAAATTCACTCTCCGGCTGGTGATAGCCCTGCTACCAGTGGCTGCGAAACTTTCGCATGCGTAAGGGCACTTTCATGGAACTTTGTGACTTGCTTTCCCCTGCCCTGAAGCGCATGAATACCAAGATGAGAGCAGCCCTCACAGTTGAGAAGCGAGTGGCAATAGCCCTGTGGAAGCTTGCAATGCCAGACAGCTACCGGTCAGTCGGGAATCAATTTGGAGTGGGCAAATCTACTGTGGGGGCTGCTGTGATGCAAGTAGCCAAAGAAATCAAAGATCTGCTGATATCAAGGGTAGTGACCCCGGAAAATGTGCAGGTCATAGTGGATGGCTTTGCTGCAATGGGATTCCCTAACTGTGGTAGGGCCATAGATGGAACCCATATCCCTATCTTGGCACCGGAGCACCAAGCCAGCGAGTACATAAACCGCAAGGGGTACTTTTCAATAGTGCTGCAAGCACTGGTGGATCGCGAGGGACGTTTCACCAACATCAACGTGGGATGGCCGCGAAAAGTACATGACACTCGCATCTTCAGGAACTCTGGTCTGTTTCAAAAGCTGCAGGAAGGGACTTTCTTCCCAGACCAGAAAATAACCGTTGGGGATGTTGAAATGCCTATAGTTATCCTTGGGGACCCAGCCTACCCCTTAATGCCATGGCTCATGAAGCCGTACATAGGCAGCCTGGACAGTAGTCAGGAGCTGTTCAACTACAGGCTTAGCAAGTGCAGAATGGTGGTAGAATGTGCATTTGGACGTTTAAAAGCGCGCTGGCGCAGTTTACTGACTCGCTTAGACCTCAGCGAAACCAATATTCCCACTGTTATTACTGCTTGCTGTGCGCTCCACAATATCTGTGAGAGCAAGGGGGAGACGTTTATGACAGGGTGGGAGGTTGAGGCAAATCGCCTGGCAGCTGGTTTCGCATAGCCAGACACCAGGGCAGTTAGAAGAGCACAGGAGGGCGCGGTGCGCATCAGAGCAGCTTTGAAAACCAGCTTCATGACTGGGCAGGCTACGGTGTGAAAGTTCTGTTTTTTCTCCTTGACGAAACCCCCCACCCCTTGGTTCACTCTTCTTCCCTGTAAGCTAACCACCCACCCCACCACCTTTCAATCAGCACTTGCAGAGACAATAAAGTCATTGTTGCTTCACATTTATGCATTCTTTATTAATTCATCACACAAACAGGGGGATAACAGCCTTCTGTTGCTTCAGCAATCCTCTGTGGTGGAGTGGCTGGGTGGCCGGAGGCCCCCCCCCCACCGCGTTCTTGGGCATCTGGGTGAAGAGGCTATGGAACTTGGGGAGGAGGGTGGTTGGTTACACAGGGGCTGTAGCAGCAGTCTGTGCTCCAGCTGCCTTTGCTGCAGCTCAACCATACCCTGGATCATAGTGATTTGATCCTCCAGCAGCCTCAGCATTGAATCCTGCCTCCTCTCATCATGCTGCCGCCACTTACTCTCTTCAGCCCGCCACCTCTCCTCCCGGTCATTTTGTGCTTTCCTGCACTCTGACATTGTCTGCTCCATGCATTCATCTGTGCTCTGTCAGTGTGGGAGGACAGCATGAGCTCAGAGAACATTTCATCACGATTGCGTTTTTTTCCTTTTTCTAATCTTCACTAGCCTCTGGGAAGGAGAAGATCCTGTGATCATTGAAACACATGCAGCTGGTGGAGAAAAAAAAAGGGACAGTGGTATTTAAAAAGACATTTTATAGAACAATGGGTACACTCTTTCATGATAAACCTTGCTGTTAACATTACATACATAGCACATGTACTTTCGTTACAAGGTCGCATTTTGCCTCCCCCCACCGCGTGGCTAACCCCTCACCCCTCCCTGTGGCTAATAGTGGGGAACATTTCTGTTCAGCTACAGGCAAACAGCCCAGCAGGAACGGGCATCTCTGAGTGTCCCCTTAAGAAAAGCACCCTATTTCAACCAGGTGACCATGAATGATATCACTCTCCTGAGGATAACACAGAGAGATAAAGAATGGATGTTGTTTGAATGCCAGCAAACATACACTGCAATGCTTTGTTCTACAATGATTCCCGAGTATGTACTACTGGCCTGGAGTGGTAAAGTGTCCTACCATGGAGGATGCAATAAGGCTGCCCTCCCCAGAAACGTTTTGCAAAGGCTTTGGGAGTACATCCAGGAGAGCTGCGAATGCCAGGGCAAATTAATCATTACACATGCTTGCTTTTAAACCATGTATAGTATTTTAAAAGGTACACTCACCGGAGGTCCCTTCTCCACCTGCCGGGTCCAGGAGGCGGCCTTGGGTGGGTTCGGGGGGTACTGGCTCCAGGTCCAGGGTGAGAAACAGTTCCTGGCTGTCAGGAAAACTGGTTTCTCCACTTGCTTGGTGTGAGCTATCTACAACCTCATCATCATCTTCCTCATCCCCAAAACCTCCTTCCGTGTTGCCTCCATCTCCATTGAAGGAGTCAAACAACATGGCTGGGGTAGTGGTGGCTGAACCCCCTAAAATGGCATGCAGCTCATCATAGAAGCGGCATGTTTTAGGCTCTGACCTGGAGCGGCCGTTCGCCTCTCTGGTTTTCTGGCAGGCTTGCCTCAGCTCCTTAAGTTTCACGTGGCACTGCTTCGGGTCCCTGTTATGGCCTCTGTCCTTCATGCTCTGGGAGATTTTGACAAACTTTTTGGCATTTCGAAAACTGGAACGGAGTACTGATAGCATGGATTCCTCTCCTCATACAGCAATCAGATCCCATACCTCCCATTTGGTCCATGCTGGAGCTCTTTTGTGATTCTGGGACTCCATCATGGTCACCTCTGCTGATGAGCTCTGCATGGTCACCTGCAGCTTGCCACAGTGGCCAAACAGGAAATTGAAATTCAAAAGTTCGCAGGCCTTTTCCTGTCTACCTGGCCAGTGCATCTGAGTTGAGAGTGTTGTCCAAAGCGGTCACAATGGAGCACTCTGGGATAGCTCCGGGAGGCCAATACCGTCTAATTGTGTCCACAGTACCCCATATTCGAGCCAGCAAGGCCGATTTCAGCGCTAATCCACTTGTCAGGGGTGGAGTAAGGAAATTGATTTTAAGAGCCCTTTAAGTCGAAAAAAAGGGCTTCATCGTGTGGATGGGTGCAGGTTTACATCGATTTAACGCTGCTAAATTCGACCTAAACTCCTAGTGTAGACCAGGGCTAAAAAAGAAAGCGGGGGGCACTGAATCAGTAGGCCACTTTGGAAGAAAAAAACCCCTCTCTCTCGAAATCCCACAGTGATGTTGCTTTTTATACAGAGCCACACCTCAGTCTTATAGCATAAGTAAGAGCGGCAGAGAACCATCAAGCTAGAGCAGAGGAACTTTTCACAAGAAATGGAAATGTTTATTGGTAGTCCAGTGTTAGCATTGAATGGTAAGGACCCAGGAAGAGAAGATTAGCAGAGCAGTAAGAGGACTAAGTAGGACAAGTTGTTTCGGATGCAAAAGATTGTTCCTTGGCCCCACTTGCAGAACTGAGTGGCTTGGAGCAGGCCTGCGCTTGTCTCACGCTTTCCTTAGCCCAACTCAGAACCAGCCCCGAGATCTGGGGATTGAAGTCATTGGCCAGTGGGGCAGTGGGAGACCCTTGCCCAACCCAGAGCTGCGTTGGCAGCTTGCCAGGAGAACGGAGGCTACCTCTAATCTGCATGGACCAGACTAGAGCAAACTGTAGCTGCTCCTGATATGACGCTGCAGCCTACAGAGACTACAGATTCCCATCATGCAACACTCCGTCTTGACAGGAAAGACCTGTAGCCTGTTTGCCATGTGCTCTGCAGGGCAACATTTTGTTCTGCTAGCCGGCAGGCTAGTCATCCCGGTGTATGGCATGCACACACTTCACACTTGAATTTATGAGAGGCACTATGCACTAGGGAGTTCTGCCAAGCGGGGGCAGCGAGTGGCATTGTTGCAACTAGTGTTCTAATCCACACCTGTGTTTCATTTAGCTGAGTATTTACAAAGGTCTCCACAGTTCTAGGCAACGGAGACCATGATAAGGCGGCTCCATTTTAAGCTTGTGGGATTGGCAGTTTGCTGTTGGAAGTAAACAGGAAAGGAAAGAGTGGAAGCAACAGAATGAAAGAACAGAATAATGCAAGGGCATCATGCCAGATGGAGCAAGGATTCTCCATTGCTCTCTGGGCTAACTCAAGGGCACGAGCACAAATGCCAACTTCTATTGATTGTGACATGGACCCTCCATGGCCTGGTGTACCAACTGCCAGAGCTGAGGGCCCAGAGCCGAGTGCCCCTGCAGTGCGGGAAGTCTCCCTAGCTGTCCTGTCTCCCTGCCATGAGACCTCTTGGTTCTGGACGGGTAATAATGCCATAAGCACCTTCCTCCCCACTGTAGACCGAGCTCACCACGCCACACCACCCCTCTTCTCCAGGCTGGGTGCCCACAGTGCTTCCTGCTGCGCCAGCCCCTCCTCAGTAAAAATGTTTTGCCCCAAAGCCTTCTATTCAAAGGGCCAACAGTAGTGTACTTGCATGCTGCTTATGCCACATCTTTAAAGCAGTGGGGAAGGCGACAAGAAACACATGCACACCCTATTGAAAATTCAATGTGCGGTGCTTAACCCCACCCCGCCCCAAACAAAAAAAACGTGTCATCAGTAGGGGAAGAAATTTTAAAGGGCTACATTAAAGGTTCCCTGCAAACCTGGTCAGCTTCTGGGGTTCCATACGTCATGGCTGTCCTCCAGCGAGCGTCCCAGACCCACTGCAGGCCTCCAGTGGGTGCTTCCATTGAAGGGGACGGTGACCCCGTAGGCAGGAGTACGTGGGTGAGGAAAGGGAGAGCCCCAGAGAGCGTCTACATCTGAGCCCATGGCTCCTAAGAGAGCTGCTGTATGTGAAACCTGCCTCCTTCCAGCTCAGCCGGTCTCTGGCAGCAGTTTGAGATCAGAGGAGGGATAGCTGAAGAGTGGAAGTTATGCCTCCAATGGGCTCCAGCAAATGCTACAACCTTCCCTACCACCATCCCTACCCTACCTGTGTGTTCTCTGCCACTGCACATCCACTCAGGTGCCAGGCAAAGAACTGCAGCTAGTCATCCGAGAGCAAGAATCCAGTAGACCACCTGCAAGTTTTCCCCAGACCCCTGAGAAACATCCAAGCAGTAGCCAGTCTCACCAGGTCTGTGCATCTGCCAGAGGATCATGTGGGCAGCGGTTTGTGGGAGGCAAGAGAGGGGATTTTGAATCCCAATGCAAAGAGGATTTTGCAGAAGCATTTGAACTGGCCAGATCTGTCTAAATTTACAGCAGCGTCAGACTCTGGGGAGACTGGCCGGGGAAATGAGAGGTCTCAGAGGAACCAGTGGTAAAGCCACTAGGAATGCAGCGACTGGCAGCACGTGGCAGATGTGCCCACCCAGATCCCCACAGAGGGGCCCAGGCAGACCCCAAATCTGGGGAAAGAGGCCCTTGAGGCAGACCAGGAGTTGGGCTGGGGAGGGATTGGCCTCAGAGCTCCTGCACCCCTCCCCCCCCCCGTCCAGGAGCCCACGGTCCCACGCCAGGCTCCAAAGCATTTCATTCAGGCCTGGAGCCTGCACGGTAAGGATGCAGCATTCCTCCCCCCACTCAGCGGCTGGTGTGAATTAAGACCCTGTGGGCTTAAACCAATTCCTGCTAATGAGCATGAGCAACAACGTGTTCACCGGAGTGAGTTTAAATAGGTACGAGGTTTACCCAGCAAAAGGTACGCGCATCCCAGACACGGGACTGCTTCTCTTCCCTGCCCTGGACTGTAATCTTTTAATTCCAGGCAACCCGCCAAAAGACCAAACCAGACCCACTTCTCGAAGAAACCGACTCGGCCTCCGCCAGCCTGGGCGGGAACCAGCCTCAGAGGCAGGTTTTGTCTCTAGATTACCCAGAGCTGTCACTTGTGCCACGAGTTCAGAGGCGGATTAAAGTTTCATGGGACTCTGGGCCTCCCTCTCCCCACCCCTTCTGCCTGCGGCCCTGCCCACAGCCCCACCCCTTTCTTCCCCTTCCCCCACAGCCCTGCCCCCGTTCCATCCATGGTCTGCTGCATTCCGCCCCCCCATTGCAGCCCGCAATCCGTTTGCTCCTTTCCGCCCCTCCACCCCCACTGCAGCCCCAAGACCAGAGAAGCTCTGTCCCGCGCGCCCCCCCCCCCCCACCTGCCCCAGGGCCACAGTGGGGAGTGAGAGCTAGAGCTCCTCCAGTCCCAGGCCGCAGCTGGGGTCTGGGTTTCCCCTGCCCGCCTGGTGCTCCTGTCAGGGAGCAGGGGGGTGCCCAATTGACTGGGGGCCCTGGGCAGGGCCCTGTTGGCCCATTGGCTAATCCACCACTGCCCAGCAGGTTTGGTAACATTCAGAGTCAGCCCACAAATAGCCTTCAGCAAGGAAGGTGAGGGAGTGAAGTCTCCGAGCCACAGGCTGTAGCCCCATCAGCAAGGGGGTGGGGGCGGCCTTCATCTCTGCTGGCTGTGAGACTTTCCACCCAGTTATGACCATAGCTTTCCTGTTGACTGCATAAGAAAGCCAACAGACGTGCATCTGTGGCAGAAACCACAATGAGAGCTGGACGAGAGGCTGGATAATCCAGTGGCAGGATTGGACACACAGGAAGTACCCTGTAAGAAGCAATCTAGTTTTAAGTGTCCCATGCAGTGAGGCTACCACCAGCCAGCCTGCCCCGTGGGAGACTGCTCGCCAGCCTAACACAGCAGGGAGCTACTACTGAATTCACCCTACACGTTCCCTGTCAAGGTTCCTCCCCCACTCTGAACTCTAGGGTACAGATGTGGGGACCTGCATGAAAACCTCCTCAGCTTACTTTCACCAGCTTAGGTTAAAACTTCCCCAAGGTACAAATTAATTTTACCCTTTGCCCTTGGATTTCCACTGCCACCACCAAACTTTATCTGGGTTTACTGAGAAACGTAGTTTGGACACATCTTTCCCCCCAAAATCCTCCCAACCCTTGCACCCCACTTCCTGGGGAAGGTTTGGTAAAAATCCTCACCAATTTGCATAGGTGACCTCAGACCCAAACCCTTGGATCTTAGAACAATGAAAAAGCATTCAGTTTCCTTACAAGAAGGCTTTGAATAGAAGTAAAGGAATCACCTCTGTAAAATCAGGATGGTAGATACCTTACAGGGTAATTAGATTCAAAACATAGAGAATCCCTCTAGGCAAAACCTTAAGTTACAAAAAAGACACACAGACAGGAATAGTCATTCTATTCAGCACAGTTCTTTTCTCAGCCATTTAAAGAAATCATAATCTAACACATACCTAGGTAGATTACTTACTAAAAGTTCTAAGACTCTATTCCTGTTCTGTCCCCGGCAAAAGCAACATAGACAGACAGACACAGACCCTTTGTTTTTCTCCCTCCTCCCAGCTTTTGAAAGTATCTCATCTCCTCATTGGTCATTTTGGTCAGCTGCCAGTGAGGTTACCTTTAGTTTCTTAACCCTTTACAGGTGAGAGGATTTTTCCTCTGGCCAGGAGGGATTTTAAAGGGGTTTACCCTTCCCTTTATATTTATGACATTCCCCTTCTTCATTGGCTCTTGTTACTCCTAGTTCTACTTCCCCCGCACCCCACCCCAAATAATTCCTGCAGGTAGACATCTACACCATCCCACCATTTGTATGTTGCTACGACCCTCACCCGAATTTGCAATGCAAACTTCGTTCTATTACATTTTGCTTTGTCGATCCCTCCTTCCAGCCTTCTAATTATTGCAGTCACGGGACAGGGAGAGAGGGGCCTGCACATATTTGGATTCCTTTGTTTATTGTGCTTGTGTCACACACGCACGTTGCAGCCGGAGACAGAAACTTCCAGGATTCTGGATTTGCTTGCCCTGAAGTCAACCCCCAAGTAGCAGCATTATGCCACGCGTGCTCTGCTACATACAGCTGAAAGCTCTGCAGAAACATTTCCATGCACTTCCTTTGGCACTAAGGTAGCACCGACGGGCCTGCTGAATATTCATTACTTCATGTACATTTCAAGTGAGACGATAACCTAATCTTCCTGGTCTCCGGCTCCAGTCAGTTACACCAAAAGACAAGAAGTGGCTTTAGAACTCTAAACTGAGCTTTTCAAAAATGAAACCAGTTTAATCCAATGTTGCTGGTTTCATTCCATGTTTCTTTATGTGCAGCAGTGCTGGGACAGAGCAAGGAATGCACGAGTCTGTACAAGACCACTAAAGACCAGAAAAGGGATGGGGAGCGGAAGTGCCTCAAACTTCCTTTCCAGCTAGGAGGAAGGCCACACCGGGAAAGCCCCAAATGTCAAGTGATGTGGTAGCAAACTGATGCTACCATTACGATTCTGAAAATCAGCCTCTTAAGTGGGCAAGTACATGTGCAAAGAGGCACGCGTTAGGTGTGGAAAGTGTGCACTGGATGCATAGACATGTTGCACCCTTACGTCCTAACTTTATTATTTGGAGGTTAGCTGACACGCTGGCAGATTTTGTGCCATCGGGAATAACTCCACCCTGGCAAGGAAGATGAACAAGAGTGACTTACGGGTCTGTCCATCCCTATGAAACAGGACTATGTCCAGACCCAGATTGCTAACAAAAAACCTCATCCCTTAAGCAGAGATACTCAGACACAGACAAGCATCTAGGAATCTTGTATACACACAAGGCGCTAGGCAGCTGGACAGTCCACCTATGTAGTAATTAAGATAAGCAGTGTTTGCTGGATCAGATTTAAGGAGAGTTAGACTTGCTCCATGCAGGATGCCTTTGGCAGCAACTCACTTTAAGCAGTTACTATTTCACAGGGACGCTCCTTGTAATTTGTATTCCACGACTGGATATTGTGGGCAGCATCAAGGAGCTCCATCAAGTCTTGCAGATGTCTATCCTCCCTGTTTGTAGCTCCCCTCCCAGACGGAGTCAAGGAGCCCAGAAGCAGGTTGCTCTTTGAGGGGTATTCGGACACACCTGCCCTTCCCAAAACCGTACATGTTCCTTCCTGTCCCCTCCCTCCATGCTAACCCAGATATTTCCCACCAAGCTTCAGGTTTATGGTGAGCTCCACTGCCATGGAGTCGATGATCCAGAAACCAGGACTCTGAGAAGTACAATCACATTCCCTTGGTATGCTCCCTTGTCCCATGCAGTCTGCCTGCTCTGACTACGGAGCCATTGATACGTTGCAATGTAACACTAATTTCTGAGAATTCAGACCACCATACAAGGAACTACAGGGAAACAAAACAGACTGCTCCCTAAAAACAGGGAGGCACGACTCAGCCCACCTTACTCTAGGCTGGCTCTCCACAAATTGACTGCTGCTAGGCCCAGGATGAACACTTCCCTACTGAGGCCCCTTGCCAGCAAGCAGGACCAGGAAAACCCTGAAATTTAGAGTGACATTCTACAATTTTAACACATCACAACTGGTGCCCCTCAAAATGCCTGTTCAAAATCTTTTGACAGAAGTGGTGTTGGCGTGTTTAGAAGCTCCCTGAAAAGAGTGGGGATGGAGGAAGGAATGTTGTGGTGTTTTGGTTTCCAAAAACAGAAACAAAACCAAGTTTTTGTGGTTTTAGATTCATTATCCCCCACACCTTTTTTTTTTTTTAATTTAGAAGTAGTGCAGGAAAACAAGGGAAAACACTTGTTCCAGTTAGAACAAAAAGAAGGTGCCCCAAAAGCCACAATTGAGGAAGATGTCCATACTGACCTAGTTTAGAGGGGAAGGGAAGGCAGCTGTAAAAATAGATAAACAAATGGAAGAAAGGGGAAGTTGATAATTAATATAAATCAGAAGTCAGGAATTATAGAAATTGATAAGGGAAGCAAAGGGACAAAGGTAAAATCTATGGCCAACAGAGTTAAGGACAATAAGGAGTTTTTTAAATATATTAAGAACCAAAAGAATACCGAATACAGTATTGGACTATTATTAGATAGAACTGGTACAATTATCAATAATAATGCAGAAAAGGCAGAAGCATTCATAATTATTTCTGTTCTGTATTTCAGGGAAAACTTGGTGCTAACACTCTTTCCATCCACCAGTATCTCTGGAGGATGTTAAACAGAAGCTGCTAAAGTTAGACATTTTTGAATCAGTAGGTCCAGACCACTTGCACCCAAGAGTTTTAAAAGAGCTGGCTAAGGCGCCAAGTGGACCATTAATGCCGATTTTCAATAAGTCTTGGAGCACTGAGGTTCACTGGAAGAAAGCTACTGTTCTGGCAGTATTTCAAAAGAGTAAATGGGATGACCTGGGTAATTATAGGTCTGTCAGCCTGATGCTGATCCTAGGCAAGATAATGGAACAGCAGGACTCTGTTAATGAAGAATTAAAGGAAGGTACTGTAATTAATTCAAATCACATGGGTTGATGGACAATTTGATATTTTAATAAGATTAAAAGTTTGGTTGATTTAAGTAATATCGTTGATGTAATATACTTAGATGTCTGTAAGGTGTTTGACATGTTACCGCATGACATTTTCATTAAAAAAACTAAAATGATATAACGTTAATATGGCACACATTACATAGATGAAAAACTGGCTAACTGATAGGTCACAGAATGCAACTGTAAATGGGGAATGGGGACAAAGCCCTGGCTGGGATGATTTAATTGGGGATTGGTCCTGCTTTTGAGCAGGGGGTTGGACTAGATGACCTCCTGAGGTCCCTTCCAACACTGATATTCTATGATTCTATGATTCTAATCATCATTGACCAGGTGTGTTTGCAGAGGAGCACTGCAAGGATCCATTCTGGGCCCTACGCTAGTTAATATTTTTAACAAAAATCTGGAAGAAAACAAAATCATCACTGATAAAGTCTGCAGATGACACAAATTGGGGGAGTGAAATAACGAAGACAACAGATCACTGGATCACTTGGTAAAGTGGGCACAAGCAAACAGTATGCATTTTAATACAACTAAATGTAAACATACATTAGGAACAAAGAGCATAGACCATATTTACAGGATAGGGGGACTCTACCCTGAGAAACAGTGATTCTGAAAAAAGATTTGGGGAACTTGGTGGATAATCAGCTGAACATGACACTGGGACCAAAGGAGCTAATGCGATCCTGGGATGCATAAACAGGGGAACCTCAAGTTGGAATAGGGAAGTTATTTCATCTCTGTATTTGGCTCACATGTGACAGCCACTAGAATCCTGTGTCCAGCTCCTTGTGCTCACAATTCAGGAAGGATATTGATAAACTGGAGAAGGTTCAGAGAAGAACACGAGAACGATTAAAGGATTAGAAAATATAACCTTATGGTGATCAACTCAAGGAGTTCAGTCTATTTAGCTTAACAAAGAGACAGTTAAGGGGATGACTTGATTATAATCTAAAAGTAGCTACTTGGGGAACAATGATTTAATAATTCAATCTAGTAGAGAAAGGTCTCACACGAGCCATTGGCTGGAATTTGAATCGAGACAAATTCATACTGGACATAAGGTGTAAATTTTTAACGGTGAGTGTAATTAATCATTGGAACAATTTACCAAGGGTTGTGGTAGATTCTCCATCACTGACCATTTTTAAAATCAAAACTGGATTTTTCTAAAAGGTCTGCTATAGGAATTATTTTGGAGAAGGTCACTGGACCTGCATTACACAGGAGGTCAGACCAGATGATCACAATGGACCCTTCTGGCTTTGGAATCTATGGGGGGAAATGCCCTTCCCCAGTGCAAAGGCCCCAGAAAGAAAGACCCACAATTTCAGGTTTCCAGATTCCCAGAATGAAACAACCTTTTGTATCCAAATCAAAATTTTCTTGTCAAAAACAAATTTAGTCAAAACATTTTCCTCCCCTGAGGCGGAAAATGTCAATTTTGACAAAGCCACATTTTCTGCTGGGGGAAAAAAGGTGTGGGGGGTTAGACCAAAAGAGTAGAGCCATTCTAGTCATGACAGAACCAGGCCACTGAAGACAGCCTCCTGTTTTTCCTGGAATACCAAGCTGGGAAGATCTTTGCAGCGAGGCACAGGTGGCCCTTACTAGAGAACTGCCTTCACCTTACAACAACTTTGAGAAGGCTGGTGTTAGGTTGAACAAGCTTTCCTAGGAACCGATCTTTCAGGAAGCAAGAGCATTCTGTGCAAGAACGGGCACTGCTGATTGCCAGGGGATAGTTCGAAGTCACTGCGACCTTTTACAGGAATTGATTTGTTGGAAGAATAAGTCCTGTGCAGTGAGAGTCTCTCATTCATATTCTCTCTCTCTCAACAGCCAGCTGGGGGCTAGAAAACAGCTTCCCAGAATGGAAGAGGTGGAGGCAAGAAGGTGAGCGGGTACCACCAGGTTGCTGCTGAGCTAGCGCTTTGCTCATCCCATTCTTGTTCTGCAGACCACACTGGAGAGTAGATCCTTCTGCTCCCACTCCAGCAGGACATAAGCTGACATTCCATTGACTACTGATGAGGTGAGCTCTAGCTCACGAAAGCTTATGCGCAAATAAATTGGTTAGTCTCTAAGGTGCCACAAGTACTCCTTTTCTTTTTGCGGATACAGACTAACACGGCTACTACTCTGAAACCTGTTACTAAGGGTCTGTGGACCCTAATTTTAGAACCACCGTGCAAGAGAGCACTAGCCAGTAAGTGCAGGCATGGCCAGGGCATCTGTTATGGTGAGACAGCCCCTTTAAGGCGAGGGGTTGCCTGGGCAGCTGGCTAAGCATCATATGACTGCCTGCTGGAGGCTGTATTAGAGAAACTCTTCTGACTTACTCTTGAGACGATGACTGTTGAGGTAGGACAGTAGGAAGTCCCTCCATGAGGGCCTAACAGAAGGCATCCAGGAAAGGATGCGGCTTTTTACAAAGGAAGCTGTTGGCAGTACATAGCCAGAAGTTTGGTTCAGTCTTCTCACAAAAAACAACACATGACAGGATGACTATCGAAGTTATTACAGACAACAAAGGGGAAGGGAAGCAGATCAGGATAAGTAAAGAACATGTCAGAGATCTTCTGACCAATTTGAATGAATTCAAATCAGCAGGGCCTGATGCTATTCAACCCAGGGTGCTGAAGGAATTAGCTGAAGAAATCTCAGAGCCACTAGCAATAATATTTACAAACTCATGGATGACAGGAGAGGTCCCAGAAGACAGGAGAAGGGCTAACGTGGTGCCCATCTTTAAAAAGGGGGAAAGGAAGAGCCGGAGAACTACAGAATGGTCAGCCTGACTTTGATTCCTGTGAAGCTACTAGAGCAGGGTGGGCAAACTTTTTGGCTAGAGGGCCACATGTGGGTATGGAAATTGGATAGAGGGCTATGAATGCTCACAAAATTGGGGGTTGGGGTGCGGGAGAGGGTGAGGGTTCTGGGGTGGGGCCAGAAATGAGGATTTCAAGGTGTGGGCCAGGGCTCTGGACTGGGGCAGGGGGGGTAGTGAGAGCTCCAGCTGGGGGTGCAGGCTCTGGGGTGGGGCTGGGGGGGTGTAGGAGGGTGCTCTGGGCTAGGACCGAGGGGCTCAGAGGTCAGGAGGGGGATCAGGGCTAGTGCAGGGGGTTGGGGTGCAAGAGGGGGTGAGGGGAGCAATCTTCGGGTAGCACTTACTTCAAGTAGCTCCTGGAAGCAGTGACATGTCCCCTCTCCAGCTCCTACGCGGAGGTACGGCCAGGTGGCTCTGCACCCTGTCAAGTCCTCAGGCGCCACCCCGGCAGCTCCCACTGGCCACGGTTCCCAGCCAATGGGAGCTGCCGGGGCGGCACTTGGGGTGGGGGCAGCATGTGGAGCCCCCTGGCTGCCCCTACACATAGGAGCCGGATGGGGGACATGCTGCTGCTTCTAGGAGTCACGCAGAGCCCTGGACCCCGCTCCCTGGCGGGAGCTCATGGACTCAATTAAAACATCTGAAAGGCTGGATGTGGCCCCTGGGCCGTAGTTTGCCCACCCCTGTACTAGAGCAATGTGTAAAACATTCAATTTGCAAATACCTGGAGGATGAAGGGGGTGATCACTAGCGGCAAGCATGGATTTACTAAGAACAAATCATGCCAAACCAGCTGGATTTCCTTCTTTGACAGGGTAACTGGTTTGGTGGACAGGAGGAATGCGGTGGAGATAATATACCTGGACTTTATCAAGGCTTTTGACACAGTCCCACAGGACGTTCTGATAAGTTAGCTGGAGAAATGTGGGCTCAGCAGAACTCTCATTAATTAACAATTAATGGAATGATGTTGGGTTGGAGGGAGGTCTCAAGTGGGGTTCCACAGGGCTCTGTTCTGGGTCCAGTGTTGTTTAACATCTGTATTAATGACCTGGATGTCAGAATAGAGAGCATACTGATCAAATGTGCAGATGACAAAGCTGGAGGGAGGGGGGGGGGAGAGGTGGCCAATACTTTGGAGGGTAGAGCTAAAATTCAGAGGGATCTTGATAAATTGGAGAATTGGGCTATCGACAACACAATGAAATTCAGCAAAGACAAATGGAAGGTGCTATAGGTAGGGAAGAAAAAACAAATGTACAAATACAGAATGAGGAAAAATGGCTTGGCAGCAAAATTGCTTAGAAGGATCTTGGAGTTGTGATGGATCACAATCGCATCGTGAGTCAGCAATGTGATGCTGCTACTGCTGCAAAATAAAAAAAAGCAAATGCCATTTTAGGTTGCATTAACAGAGGCATAACATGCAAGTCACGGGAGGTGATAGAACTGCTCTATTCAGCGCTGTTTAGGCCTCTGCTGGAGGACTGTGTCCAGTTTTGGTCACCAATGTATAGAAAGGATCCAGAGAAACTAGAAAGGATCTGGAGGTGAGCGACAAAGATGATCAAAGGGATGGAATACAAGTTATATGAGCAAAGGCTGAAGGAACTGGGTATGTTTAGTCTGGAGATTAAGGGGGGGGATATGATAGTGGTCTTCAAATACTTGAAAGGCTGCCATAAAAAAAGATGGAGAAAACTTGTTCTTTTGCCACAGAGGGCAGGACAAGAGGCAATGGGTTCAAACTACAGCACAGCAGATTTAGATTAAATTTTAGGAATAACTTCCTAACTGGAAGAACAATAGGACAATGGAACAGAGGCCTAGGCAGGTTGTGGGAGCTCCTCCACTGGAGGTTTTCAAAAGGCGGCTGGATGGCCATCTGTCTTGGATGGTTTAAATCCAACAAATCCTGCATCTTGGTAGGGGGTTAGACTAGATGACTCTTGAGGTGCCTTCTAACCCTATGATACTAAGTTTCATTGCTCCTACAAAACCCCAGAACTTAACTGCACATTGCATCATCTGCTGCATCTTATCTATCAGCTATAGCTACATACATACATATATATGCAGATCCGGAGCATTCTGGTCACAGCCAGCCAAGGGGAAGGGCTCTGTTTTCTATTACTTTGGGTATGTCTACGCTACAAAATTAGGTCAAATTTATAGAAGTCGGTTTTGTAGAAAGCGTTTTTATACAGTCAATTGTGTGTGTCCCCACACAAATGCTCTAAGTGCATGTAGTCAGCGGAGTGTGTCCACAGTACCACAGCAACCGTCGACTTCTGGAGCGTTGCACCACAGTACCCGCAGTCTCCGCCACCCATTTGAATTCTGGGTAGAAATCCCAGTGCTTGATGGGGCTAAAACATTGTTGCGGGTGGTTCTGGGTACATATCGTCAGGCCCCCCTTCCCTCCCTCCTTCCGTGAAAGCGAGGGCAGACAATCGTTTTGCGCCTTTTTTCTTGAGTTACCTGTGCAGACGCCATACTACGGCAAGCATGGAGCCTGCTCAGATCACTTTGGAAATTGGGAGCACATTAAACCCCACACATTATCCAGCAGTATATGCAGCACCAGAACCTGGCAAAGTGATACCGGGCGAGTAGGCGACGTCAGTGCGGTGACGAGAGTGATGAGAACATGGAAGAGACTTCTCTCAAAAAATGAGCCCTGGCAATGTGGGCATCATGATGCTAATGGGGCAGGTTCATGCCATGGAATGCCGATTCTGGGCTCGGGAAACAAGCACAGACTGGTGGGACCGCATAGTGTTGCGGGTCTGGGACAATTCCCAGTGGCTGCGAAACTTTCGCATGCATAAGGGCACTTTCATGGAACTTTGTGACTTGCTTTCCCCTGCCCTAAGGAGCAAGAATACCAAGATGAGAGCAGCCCTCACAGTTGAGAGGCGAGTGGCAATAGCCCTGTGCAAGCTTGCAACGCCAGACAGCTACCGGTCAGTCGGGAATCAATTTGGAGTGGGCAAATCTACTGTGGGGGCTGCTGTGATGCAAGTAGCCAAAGAAATCAAAGATCTGCTGATATCAAGGGTAGTGACCCCAGGAAATGTGCAGGTCATAGTGGATGGCTTTGCAGCAATGGGATTCCCTAACTGTGGTGGGTTCATAGACGGAATCATATCCCTATCTTGGCACTGGAGCACCAAGCCGGCGAGTACATAAACCACAAGGGGTACTTTTCAATAGTGCTGCAAGCACTTGTGGATCACAAGGGACATTTCACCAACATCAATGTGGGATGGCTGGGAAAGGTACATGACACTCGCATCTTCAGGAACTCTGGTCTGTTTCAAAAGCTGCAGGAAGGGACTTTCTTCCCAGACCAGAAAATAACTGTTGGGGATGTTGAAATGCCTATAGTTATCTTTGGGGACCCAGCCTACCCCTTAATGCCTGGCTCATGATGCCGTACACAGGCAGCCTGGACAGTAGTCAGGAGCTGTTCAACTACAGGCTGAGCAAGTGCAGAATGGTGATAGAATGTGCATTTTGACGTTTAAAAGCACGCTGGCGCAGTTTACTGACTCGCTTAGACCTCAGCGAAACCAATATTCCCACTGTTATTACTGCTTGCTGTGCGCTCCACAATATCTGTGAGAGTAAGGGGGAGAAGTTTAGGGTGGGGTGGGAGGTTGAGGCAAATCGCCTGGCTGCTGGTTTCACACAGCCAGACACCAGGGCGGTTACAAGAGCACAGGAGGGCGCGGTGCGCATCAGAGAAGCTTTGAAAACCAGCTTCATGACTGGGCAGGCTACGGTGTGAAAGTTCTGTTGGTTTCTCCTTGATGAAACCCCCCACCACTTGGTTCACTCTACTTCCCTGTAAGCTAACCACCTTCCCCTCCTCCCTTCGATTACCGCTTTCAGAGGCAATAAAGTCATTGTTGCTTCACATTTATGCATTCTTTATTAATTCATCACACAAATAGGGGGATAACTACCAAGGTAGTCCAGGAGGGGTGGAGGAGGAGGGAAGGACAAGGCCACACAGCACTTTAAAAGTTTAAAACTTTAAAACTTATTGAATGCCAGCCTTCTGTTGCTTCGGCAATCCTCTGGGGTGGAGTGGCTGGGTGGCCGGAGGCCCCCACCACCGCGTTCTTGGGTGTCTGGGTGAGGAGGCTATGGAACTTGGGGAGGAGGGCGGTTGGTTACACAGGGGCTGTAGCGGCGGTCTGTGCTCCTGATGCCTTTCCTGCAGCTCAACCATATGCTGGAGCATATTAGTTTGATCCTCCAGCAGCCTCAGCATTGAATTCTGCCTCCTCTCATCACGCTGTCGCCACCTTTCAGCTTCAGCCCTCTCTTCAGCCCGCCACTTACTCTCTTCAGCCCGCCACCTCTCCTCCCGGTCATTTTGTGCTTTCCTGCACTCTGACATTGTCTGCCTCCACGTATTCATCTGTGCTCTGTCAGTGTGGGAGGACACCATGAGCTCAGAGAACATTTCATCGCAAGTGCGTTTTTTTCACCTTCTAATCTTCGCTAGCCTCTGGGAAGGAGAAGATCCTGTGATCATTGAAACACATGCAGCTGGTGGAGAAAAAAAAGGGACAGTGGTATTTGAACAGACACATTTTATAGAACAATGGGTACACGCTTTCACAGTAAACCTTGCTGTTAACATTACATACATAGCACATGTGCTTTTTTTCCAAGGTTGCATTTTGCCTCCCCGCAGCGTGCGGCTAGCCCCTCACCCTTCCCCGTGGCTAACAGCGGAGAACATTTCTGTTCAGCTACAGGCAAACAGCCCAGCAGGAATGGGCACCTCTGAATGTCCCCTTAAGAAAAGCACCCTATTTCAACCAGGTGACCATGAATGATATCACTCTCCTGAGGATAACACAGAGAGATAAAGAACGGATGTTGTTTGAATGCCAGCAAACATACACTGCAATGCTTTGTTCTACAATGATTCCCGAGTATGTGCTACTGGCCTGGAGTGGTAAAGTGTCCTACCATGGTGGATGGAATAAGGGCTGCCCTCCCCAGAAACCTTTTGCAAAGGCTTTGGGAGTACATCCAGGAGAGCCATGAATGCCAGGGCAAATGAATCATTAAACATGCTTGCTTTTAAACTATGTATAGTATTTTAAAAGGTACACTCACCGGAGGTCCCTTCTCCACCTGCCGGGTCCGGGAGGCAGGCTTGGGTGAGTTTGGAGGGTACTGACTCCAAGTCCAGGGTGAGAAACAGTTCCTGGCTGTCGGGAAAACCAGTTTCTCTGCTTGCTTGCTTTGAGCTATCTTCCTCGTCCACAAAACCTGCTTCCGTGTTGCCTCCATCTCCATTGAAGGAGTCAAATACACAGCTGGGGTAGTGGTGGCTGAACCCCCTAAAATGGCATGCAGCTCATCATAGAAGTGGCATGTTTTAGGCTCTGACCCGAAGCGGCCGTTCGCCTCTCTGGTTTTCTGGTAGGCTCGCCTCAGCTCCTTAAGTTTCATGTGGCACTGCTTCGGGTCCCTGTTATGGCCTCTGTCCTTCATGCTCTGGGAGATTTTGACAAACTTTTTGGCATTTCGAAAACTGGAACGGAGTTCTGATAGCACGGATTCCTCCCCCCATACAGCGATCAGATCCCGTACCTCCCGTTCGATCCATGCTGGAGCTCTTTTGTGATTCCGGGACTTCATCATGGTCACCTCTGCTGATGAGCTCTGCATGGTCACCTGCAGCTTGCCACAGTGGCCAAACAGGAAATTGAAATTCAAAAGTTCGCAGGCCTTTTCCTGTCTACCTGGCCAGTGCATCTGAGTTGAGAGTGCTGTCCAGAGCGGTCACAATGGAGCACTCTGGGATAGCTCCGGGAGGCCAATACCGTCTAATTGTGTCCACAGTACCCCAAATTCAACCCGGCAAGGCCGATTTCAGCGCTAATCCCCTTGTTGGGAGTGGAGTAAGGGGATCGATTTTAAGAGCCTTTTAAGTCAAAAAAAAAGGGCTTCATTGTGTGGACGGGTGCAGGGTTAAATCGATTTAACGCTGCTAAATTCGACCTCAACTCCTAGTGTAGACTAAGGCTTTGAGACTGTTTCGATGTCTCCTAGACTGAATAAAGCCAGCTTGGAAGAAACTGGACTGGTCTAGAATTGGTGTTTTATTTTAACTTTCCAGCTGGAATACCTGCCCACCACCCTATACAGGGCCATGGACTCCAATCCCAATCCAGATTGGGCACTCAGTTATCCCTCCCTCTTCATGTAACACCACAGTTTAATAAGATTAGGTTTTATATGGCAGGTAAATTATGTAACAAATAACCCAGTGTTATAGGAGGTAACAAGTCAACTATTGTGACAGCAGAAACTATATAGACAGCTGTGTCATTCTTTATACATACACATAGCAACAGCTCGCCACAGCCAAGAGTTAGGGGATGTGCCAGAGACAACAAGCCAGGACCATAGGGGTAGCCCCTGGTATCTGCAGACAGAGGCAGAGGCGTCCCCCCAGAGCCTATTCCATTCTTCAATTTCTCCCCAGAGCCGTTAGAGGTAGGAATGAGCAGTCCCAGATCACATAGTTGCGTTCTAGGGGTCTGACTTCACTGCACAGTGTTCTGTTGCGTGAGAACAGCCCCACTGTGAACCCCACGAATCCCGGCGTGGATGCCACAGCTTGAGTGTGGAGCTAGGACTTTTAGGGGCCTAGCCCATGATTCTTTGCAGCAGGCTGAGCTGCTCTGATTTTTCCCAGTGCATTGTGGGACAATTTGTCTGTCCTTTCTGGGCACAGGGAGGGGGGGAATTCTGGGAAGGCACTGGAAGACTAGGGCGCTCGCCGGTGTCCACACTGCAGAGTGGTCACATTAGCAGCTGAAGAGTTGCGCTCACTTAGCTTACTACCCCTGCCAAGACAGCCACCGCACTCAAACGGAGGGGCTGTGTCTGCGGACGGGACTCAGGTTATAACTCTGCAGTGAAGACAAGCCTGAGACAGGAAGTGGATGCTGTGTCAGACTTCATTCTCCCCATGATGATCAATTCCCTTTTCTCCTTTGGTGCCGGCTGTGCTTGGCAGGACTGGGGGCTACCTAATTAGGGCCTGCTAAGCTCCCCATTCATTCTTCATCACAAGACCCTGCATGATCTGTGCAGGCAGCTACAGAGCAATGCGTAAGGGGGTGGGGGGAGAGAAAGAGTTATAGTAAAATCCCATCATGTGACAGATCAGCAATGGCTCAGACAGCTCCCAGGCTAGGAAAAAACAGATATAGGTCACACTGGAGCAGAGACTCCCTCCCTCCCTGCCACGGCGAATACCTACAGCCGCTGGGATTCAGCTCTGTGGTGAACTGAATCTGAAGGGGCATCCGTACAAACAGGAGAAGGAACAGGTTTGTCATCAGTGAGTCATAAGGAACCCAGTCAGGAGAACAAGGACGGACTGACAGACAGACACACAGATGCTCCTACTGAGGATTTCTCAAGCAGCCTTGAGGGCAACCTCCCCTGCCCCCCATATAAACAACAGCAGGCTGGGTGAGCAGCGCCTGCCCCCTCTCAGTGGTTCACACTCTGAGTCGGACAGACAGGAAAACAAGAGAATAGACCCCCCAGCCCTAGAAAACGGTGACTGCGCTGGCTTTACCTAGCCATTTTCAGAGGTCATGGCTGTTGCCTCTGCTGACTAAAATAGCTCCCTCCATGTCCCCAGTGATGGGAAACTGGCTAGATTTCAGAGGGAAGCCTCTGGACTGCAGGAAGCGCAACACAGGGGAACCCCTGGATTCACCCCAGTAGCATCAGGCAGCTCGGCACTGGTCTGACTCCAACCCCAGATACCAATAGGCACTACCTAAGTGGGGGGAGGTGGGGGGGGTAGTAGTTGGTCGCAGCACACACATGCGCCTCTCTCTGCTGGGGAACAAGGGACAGCCAATTCCTGCCATTGGGAGTTCACATGGTGGCAACTGACCAGCTAAGTCAGGGCTCCTGAACTCCCCCGTCACAGCTCCCTCGTGGTGCCCCTCATGGCACTGTTCGATTGTACGTCCCATTGGGCTAGGTCCAGCCTCGTGGGGGCAGGGAGCTCCAACCCCTTCCTCCCAGAGAGGATCCCACCACCCACATGCAAGCACAAAGCCTCGTGTCATGGGCTAGAGAAACTCGCCCCCATCCCCAACTTCTCACTGTCCTACAGGAATCCTCTGATGGCAAAGAGAACAAGAGCAGCATAGCCACTGGGAGCAAGTTACGCGTCTTGTAGTATCTTCTTGTCTAACCATCACTCCTAGACCCGAGAAGGGGTAGAATCTCACCAGACCACACTCTCAAAAGAAAGAACAGGAGCTAGCCTGAGACCCAGCTTCAATCATAAGAATGGCCATACTGGGTCAGACCAAAGGTCCACCTAGCCCAGCATCCTGTCTTCCAAAAGTGGCCAGTGCCAGGTGCTTCAGAGGGAATGACCAGAACAGGGAATCATCAAGTGATCCATCCCGTCGCTCATTCCCAGCTTCTGGCAAACAGAAGCTGCTCTGCCACAAGACTTCCTTAGGCAAGTCACTTAGTCTGTGCCTCAGCTTCCTCATCTGGGCAAGGGGGATAATAGCACGCTCCTCCTCCCAGGTAGGTTGTGAGGATACATGCTCTGAGGAGGTACAGATACTACAGTGAGTAGAGACTCATTGGAACTTCCTGCTGCAGACTCTGCAATGGGCAAGGTCTCAGCCCTCTGCAGCACAGAGCATGATGTGCTCCAGTCAACCCTGGCCAGAGGATGGCCCCCTGAGGAACACTGCCGGCTGGCAAGGTCAGAGCCACCCCTGCACTCTATCCCAGGGCACTTGTGTAGAACTGATCAATGAAATTGTTTTTAATTGTTCACTTTATTAATGTGACTTCATAAGTAAAGTTTTATGAATGAAACTACATTCATTCATAAAACCAGGTACCCGAATAACTGGCTAATTGAGTTTCACTTTCAATCCAATTACTGCTTAAATCGCTGAAACTTGCACTGCTTCAACATTGTAACTTCTGCTCACTGTTTGCCATTCCTTACACTTGTTCATACTGTAACTCAAACTCCATTTTAACTTGTCCCAAACTCCATTTTAAAATGTTCACCCCACTTTGTAAAAGCTTGCTGCAACTTTCATTTTTGCAAAACCCTGCTGTAATCTTATTAGCTTAGTTTAGATGTGTGAATGAGGTATGTATGGATGATGGAGTCAACCTCCAGCCCCAGCCTGTCCTGATGAAATAAAGTGTAAACACCAACGGCTGAAGATGCAGACAATAGCCCTGAGAAGCAAGAAGAGTCCACCCTAGAAAGAAAAGAACAAAGTACAGTTGAAGAAACATCAAAGCCAGGTCCTAGGCTGAAAGTCATGTCTGCAATTGACGGGTGATCAATCACACCGAACCCAGAGACAGCGTGACATAGCAAGACCTATAGACTCTGGATTCAAACTAAAGCCTACAAAAAGGATGGATGAGAGGGAAGACTTTGGAGGGTAACATTCTGCTGCCAACATGGAAGGGCATGCCACAAGCTACGAACCCAAGCAACAAACTCAAGCTACATTCAGGACTGGTAACTATACAGCAGCTGCAGAAAATTTGGTGTGCATGTGGGCGTATATATACACCTAGGTGTTAGATATTAGTTATTGGTCATAAATCAAATTGTTTTATAATAAATGTGACATCTTGTCTTGTCCCCTGAAACGATCCTGTGTAGTTTTGTCTGCATAACACTCAGCAGTAGCTGGATGTAGCAGACAGCCTGGCTGGAGGGTGCCAGTCAATCCCTCCCAACATCCACCCATGCTGCTAGACGGACTCTGCCAGCAGCCTTCCCTGAACACCAGAGCCAGGACCGCAGATCATTGGGGGTCTCGGCTCCATCTAGCGTGCCTAACAGATATTTGCTATAGAAGGTTAACCTGCAACTTCCCCTCCCCGGGATCCTAACCCTGAGCTGGGGAAAGGCCAACAGATGGGTGCAGGCACTGGGGGCGAGAGTCCAACACTGGAAGATCTGGCACAGACCCACACCGAGTCCCAGAAGGGCAAGGGCAACATACTTCACTTAAAGTCACTGTAAACAAAAAGCGCACCTTTAAGAGAGGGATTGAGCTGGGCATGCCAACATCTGGAGACTCCTCCAGCCAGCTGATCACTGGGAGAGTCACAGCTTCTTCATCCCTTGCAGGCTCTGGATCAGAGATGAGGGTGCCCCATGCTTTGCCGCCTGCCCGGCAGGCAGCATTTGCCAGGCCTTCCCCCGGCTGACAGGCAAGCTCAGGTCCAGCTACCCATGCAGGAGATCAGCTCTCCTAGGAGCCCCTTCTAAGGTCACTGGTCCAGTGCTTCAGCCATGGCCTGGTCTCCCAGGCCAGAGGAGTGAGCCGTGAGTTACTGGCTTTCCCACTGTGCTGCAGCCTGGGGCTCAGCAGGGCTGTGACATGGCCCAGGAACGACAGCTGCAAGTGGGTTGCCCTGCATCCAAAGGACAGATTTGGGGGTGTAAATAAGAGCTCAGCTGGCGTCAGTGGGGAAGGGGAGGAGCAGCTTGATGGGACTTGTCTGCCATCTTCCCACAAGCATCCATCAAGGAGGACTGGCTGACCAGGACCTGCAGCTGTTTCCAGGACCAGGCAGGAGAGTGCCAAGCACAGCAGCTCTCGCAGGTCCTGGCAGGACAGGGAGCATTTCATCTGCCTGGCTCAGACCTGGCCCCCCTGAGCACCCTCTGCACGCCAGATGGCGGTTGACCTGCCCTCCCCAGCTGAGGGCTGGCTGCAGGAATAGTGGTCACCGCTGTTGGGAGGGGTAAGAAAGGTGGCATCAGAACACCTTGACACTCTGTAGGAGACACCAACTACCAAGCTCTGCTGCCTATTGTTGGGTGGCCATGGGAAGACACACACACACACACCCGTCCCATGCAGCCAGGGCAGAGATACTGCCCCACCTCGCTGGCTGTAACAATTAGCAGATGCTTGAAGACCAGGAGACATCCCAAGCTGTGTCATAGGCCTTATACTGCTGTGCTCCAGAGGGAGGGGCCTGAGCCACTGGATAAGGAGGCTTCCTGCTTCAGCCCTGTTGTCAACATGAAGCTCCCAGGTGACACTGATTTGCTAGGATTTTGGGGGCACACAACATTGTGTTAGCTGCCAATGTAACTGCATTTGTTGGATCATATTAAAGAAGTTCTGTATTAAAATCACAAAGGAGTTTGATTCCCCATAGTTCAAATTCCAGGGTATTACTAATTAAGGGGTCTCTTGGTTTTTGGTACTGTTTCTCTCCCTCTATGTGTGAAACTTGCAAGCTGCTAATTGTGTTAGTACATTCTAAGACAGAGTCTGTTCTCAAAGCAATTCACAGAGAGAGACTCAAAGCAATACTCTAACAACAGAAACAGCACCCAGAGACTCCCCGCCCTTTTGTTGTATTAACAATTGTGATTAAAATAGAGATAGAGGATGTATGTGGATGGATGCTTGGTGTAGATAATAACTGAATGATCAGGGAGGTGCCAGCCTAAGAATCCAGTGTCCATCGGCTGAAGAAGGCATCAAGTGGAAATAACCAGAGGACCCCGCCCCCGGAGGGCAGACTGGAATCCACCCAACAGCCTCAAGAATGGGAGAACCAAAGAACAAGATAACATCTTGGAGCCGTCAGGAATGTGCTATCTGCTGATTGATTCAGCAACAGCATGATGAAGCAATTCCCATAGACTGCCATAGGAAGAAATTCCTATAAAAATAGACTATAAAAAGTGAGAACTTTGGGGTCTGATTCTGCAAACCAACTTCCAGGAGCATCAGATGAGCATCTGACAGGCCCTGCTCCCTCCTCATGTCCAGGCCACCTGGCCAGTGGCTTGGCATGAGCAACTCTAAGGCTGGTAACTATGATAACAACCTTGCAGAACCTGTGTGTGTGGGTGTGTATATGAATGAATGTGTGAATAAATATGAGATTGAATGGAATGTTATAGCTATAACTAACTGCTTACTATGATTCTTTCTGTATTCACAATAAATGTGGTATTTTGCCTTTTTCCCTTTAATAAGATCCTGCTGGTTTTTATTTTATTGGTACAACACATTGGCCCACTAGGGGGCAGTCAACACTGCTCGCTGGCCACACCTCTTCCTCTAGGGACTAGAAGAGTGAGCAGCGCAGGGCTATTCCACTGGGCCCACACCAGTTTTGCAGCCCTCCTGCCTCTAGACAGCTAGGGCCATAGCTCCAGTCCTCTGACCAGAAGAGATGTGATACCAGTGCTACCGAGATCAGCCAGCAGGAGGCAGTGTGAGAAGCCATCAACTCATGCCGCTTCCCCATTCCTTAACATATAGATCTCCACTAGGAACGTGTGGCAAGGTCTGTCCCTACGAATTTCCTCTAACTGCAAGCTCAGCTGGGAAAAGTGAGTGGGAGCTCATGCAGAATAACCGAACAAACAGTGATGGGGAAGGGTACGAAAAGGAGACAGAGGGAATTAGTCCAAACAAAGAGGCCTCAAGGATCATGTTATGATCATGCTGGTAAACAAGAGAAATGTGGGACCAAAAATCAATGGCCCAAAACTGGTGTGTCAGAAATTAGGCCTAATGGGTGGCAAAATAAGGGGATGGGCTATTCCACCCACCTCTCCCTTTTGGGGTCCTTAAAAAAAAAAAAAAGGGACTGGTTTGGGGGGAAGCTGCCTACTTTGACACTGGCTGGCTGCAAGACGACAGAAGGGGAAGGAGCGCACTTCCAGGGCTGTCACCCCCAGTCTCCTGGAACCCTGGATCTTCTTCATCCTAATCCTGAGAGATGTCCAACCAGAGCAGGCCAGAGAGAGAGGGAGCCAGAGGACAAATAGGGTTTAGCCAGAGCCGGTGGAGGTTGCAACCACCACCTGGTATGTGAGACGTTAACACAGACACCTCCTCCCAGCGTGTCCTTTTCCTTCCCCACCTTGTTTCTTCTCTTTCCTGTTGCCTTCAGTCTAATAAGAGTTGGGCTTAGCCAACCAAGACTGTAATTTTGCAACACTGCTGTAAGCCTGTGACCAGAAAGCTGATAAAAGCAATGCCCTAAACAGTCCAATACCTGGACAAGTTTGCCAGGTCTGTGTGTGGCTGATCTGCCCATGGGCTGAACCTGTGTTTCTCCAGCAGCCAGGTTGCAAACGAGAGTCAACCCCAGAGATAGAAGCTGCATTTTCTTTCCTTCATTGTTCTTTCCTTTCCCTTTGCATGTGTGTGTTTGTCTTGCAGGAAATGGGATCAGACTTTATCCAGCCCATCTCAACTCAACTTTTTCTCTTTCCCCAAAAAGACAGTTATTATCATCTTTGAAATCACCTAAGATGGTCAAACGAGGGGTTTTTTCCTTCTAAAGACTCTCTCCAGCTAAAAGAAACAAGGGAAGATGTTAAAATGGAAGCCTGACTTAATACCTTACATTGCAAACGCTTTGTTTTTCCTTTTTCAGTATCTAATAAGAACGGTCACACTGGGTCAGACGAAAGGTCCATCTAGCCCAGTATTCTGTCTTCCGGTAGCCAGTGCCAGGTTAAATGGATGTTTAATGGTGCATTCGCCTTATAAGCAGGCTGGCGTCTCTGGATACCAAACCTCATTTAAAGCTGTTTGACATTGCCTACTTGCCTCTTTGGGTCTTTTATTGCATCTCGATTAATACAAGTGAGCCCAGAGAGCAGGTCCAGGATTAGAGTTCATAAAAGGGAGGGACTGGTGGTTTGTACGGGTGTCTGGCTTCCAAGGGGAAGTCTGAAAGGAAAGCAAATGCCTGCTCGAACCAGGGGCTGCTTCGGGAGAGCCGAACATCACACAACTTGCAGTGCATGATGGGAAGCAGAGCCAAGGCAGAGTGACGGCTGTATTGCCAACCCCAAATGTTCAAAAATCACGAGACTGGCTTTAAAAATCCAGAGATTATGTACAAATAATAGATTTGGGGTTCTTTTTATTTACCTTTTGAGCCATTAGCTTCAAAATGTGACCTCTTTCTCCCCAGCCACAAGGGCTAGAGACTTACTTTTTCTTTCAGAAGGACAGCTGAACTCATCACATCCCCACCTTGACTCCAGGAGCTGGGGCTTTACAGAGAACAATAATTACCCTGAGACTCATGATAAAATCCTGTGAGTTGGCAGCACAGTGACTGGCTGCTCTCTGGAGCGTTGGCGCTGGCTGAATTAGGAAGATAGCTGAGCAGCAGCTCCAAGGACCATGCGGGCCGACTCCCTGCTGGCTAGACTGCAGGACCGGAGCCCAACACCTGGCCTTGGTCCCAGGAGTTGGAGATCCTGGGTCCTTGGAGTGCCTGCCCCCATGACAATGCTGTGCCCTGCAGATCTCAAGGGCCATCTCATGAGAGCCCCAGGTGGCAAAGGACGGGTCCCTAGCCACTGAAGGACCAATGTCTGACCTAGTTGGAGTCAGTAGCCAAGCTCCCCCTCAATTTCAGGAAGGCAGGATCAATCCGCAGGGATTGCTCAGGGGGCAAAGCGAATACTGCCTGCACGTCATCAATAGGGAACAGCAGAGGGGTGGGGTCAGGGGAGCTCCCAGTGCTACCCCGGCATCAGGCACTTCCACAGATGGCCCTGGGAGAGAAGCCCATTGGTGCCAAGATGAGGGACATGCCAGCTTGAAATCCCTATGGTGCAGAGCAGTAAATACTGCCTCCCCCAGGTGTTCCATGCTCCACAGAGACAAACTGCAAGGGGAAAAGCTGCAGTCAGGTGGGAGGTCTGGACAGGCTAGACTGCCTGAGAGCAAGAGGGGGGAGCAGTGGGAGAGTACAGAGATACACTGGGTTATCTCCTGTTTGAAGCACTTCTTGGACATGGAGATTCAGTGTCTGCAAAGCCCTCCAGGACTTCCTGTTTGACAGATAAGAAAATGGAGGCGCATGCAGGTGAAGCAATTCACCAGGGTTGGCAGCACAGCAGGGAGTAAAACTCCAGCTCCTGGCCCCCAGGCGCTATCCTGCACCCCATGCCAGGATGCCACATGCGCCCCAGACGCACTCCCCTAATGATACGTCTGGTGGTCTCATTTGCACCAGCTGGGGATCTGACCTCAAGGGGGGCATGATCCAGATGTTAGGGAGCTAGCTTGGGACCTGGGGGGGCTATGGCTCCCAACTCCTTGCTCTGCCACCATGATGTTCCCCTCTGGTATTGTCTGGACTGATGATCTGCTAGGCCACTCCAATCCTTGACTCTGGGAGCCAGCCTTACCCTGCTCTGCTGTGAGAACCCCCACTCCTGGGCTGTTCACGCACAGCCTCTGGCATGTAAGCTGCTCCCAGCTACTTGCAGCCAAATGACATTAACCAATATCTCCGGTCCCAGACACAACCCTAGGAACCTCCGTCTGCAGTGTCCAGTTATGCCCACTGGAGGCTGCAAGCTTACATGAGTTCGTCAATTTAACAAAGAAATTGATATGTACCAGGCTTGTTATCCCAAGGGGAGACTCTTGACACGCTTCAAACCAAACGCACTGCTTCAGGTAGGATAAACAAACAGATTTATTAATTATAAAGATAGATTTTAAGTGATTATAAATCAAAGCATAAGTCAGAGTGGTTACCAAAATAAAATAAAATATAAGCATGTGGTCTAAACTCTCAACCCTATTAGGCTGGGCAGCAACTAGATTAAGCAGTTTTTCTCACCCCACTGGATATTGCAGTCCTTAATATACAGGTTTGTTCCTTAAACCTGGGCCAGTCTCCTGTGTTGGAGTCTTGTCTTCTTCTCAGTGTCTTGGTTGCTTGCACCATAGGTGGGGTCAGGAGAAGGGCCCAGTATGTGTCCACTCTGTCTGTTTTATACCCTCAGTCCATGTGCCTGTAGAACACTAGTCCAGGCACATGTGGGGGGCATTGGTGAGTCTCTCCCAGCAAGGTTGAGTAATTCCCCTGGTGTGGCCTCGTGCAGGTGAGTCATTGTACTGTAGCTCCCTTGCTGGACAATGGCTGTTGATGGTTGTTTGACACCCCGCCCGAGCATTGGTACTTTCCTTGCTGTTGCCTCTGGGGAGCTAATATCTGGCTGATCCCCAATTTACAGCATGCTTTACAACACAATTCTCATAACGCCATATGCACCAACGATACACATATATGGATAGAGAAATGACTTTCAGCAGATCATCACCTTTCCCGATACATATAAACCATGCCTTGTAAGGTAAGACCGTGATTATATGAAAATGAGGAATATGGGGGTTACAGTGCACTTCCCCGGGTATAGAATGTCACAGCCATACATTTCCTGTGGGACCTTGGGCAAGTCTTAGTTTCTCTGTGCCTCAGATCCCCAGCCTAGAGATGAAGAACTGAGGTACAAAGTTTAAATGGCCCCCTTTTTTATAACCGTGCTCTAAAACAACATTAATAAAACTCAGAGCAGGTCACGTAAAAGAATCTCACTGTAATGACGAGTAACTTGTTAATTTCAGTTCCCAATGAATCTTCTTAAGACTATTAAATACAGCACCTTTACACAAGGATTGGAAGTCATCCCTTTGACTGGGGGGGGAGGGAGGAGGGAAATAGACTATGGCGCAAAAAAACCCAAAACAAATCACACCATGCTGAGTTACTCAAATTTCCGTTTGGCAATTCCACCAAGCAATTCCCCACTCCTTCCCCAACATCACATCTATAACAGACTCCTCCTAAACTGACAGGAAGTTAGGTTGTTTCCAAGCACCGCGTATTTAGTTCCATTGTCTGGAGTAGGAAGAGTTAATGAACCAACTGATTGTGCTCCAGTTTTCACAAACCAACTGATTGTGCTCCAGTTTTCACAACAGTTCATGTCATTACTTTACAGTGAGCCCTTATGTTTGCCAGGCTATAATTTGCTTTGCTTTTGTTCTGTTCAAATATAGCACGTGGGTGAAATAAGTCTTCATATGTAATCAGACTTCCTTCTCTTAAGGATATAGAATCATAGAATATGAGGGTTGGAAGGGACCTCAGGAGGTCATCTAGTCCAACCCCCTGCTCAAAGCAGGGCCAATCCCCAATTTTTGCCCCAGATCCCTAAACAGCCCCCTCAAGGATTGAGCTCACAACCCTGGATTTAGCAGGCCAATGCTCAAACCACTGAGATATCCCTTCCCCACTGTCTCACGCTTACCTAAGATACTGAAAAGGGGAAAGGGTATTTGAGACTAAGAGGGTGCTCATATAACCGCAGGCTGTGTTGTTATCCACAAGGATTCATAGTGAAGATGGAACAAAATGTTCCATAAAGGCTGAGTTAAGAGGAATTTATGTGTTTAAACGAGTGAGATTTGATTTTAAATACTGATCTTAAGTCAAGTTTTTAAAACTTCTGTTACAGTGGTTCTCAGATGTTCAGGCTGCAATGCTATATCACTTGAAATTGCCCTCTTCTGTTAATTTCCTCTGAAGCATCTAGCACTGGCCACACAGAAGACAGGATACCAGGCTAGATGGACCATTAATCTGACCCATTCTGGCCATTCTTATGTTCTTCTATATCTTCTTCCTTCCAACCCCACCCCAAATGGCTGAGCCCAATCACACAACTACAGTGGTCATGTAGTAGACTGGCAAAGCATGGACTGCATAGGGCATTCCAGAGGCCTCTATTGGCTGGTTCACTAAAGGTCAGCAGCCTACTACTGCCACCAGCTAGCCTAGCTACTCCTGTAGCTCAAGCAGGAGCTGCTCATACTGTGCTGCTGAAGGTCCTCGGTTTTAAACCTACCTCCCACCCAGGGTGGCCCATTGTACTTGGTTAGAAGAAACTCACATTGGAGTGTACCAATGAGACAAGGTGAAGATAGCCCTGTCTGCTTGGCTTCATTTGCTCATTCCCAATTGTGGGATGGTGCCAGTCCTTCCTGGGAGCAAGGATTTATACCTAATGTGCCCCTTGCAACCTCCACCCCTCCGATTCCCTGCAGATCCCATGGCAGCACAGGCTCTCCCTCACATGTCTGCATGCGACAGAAATTGCAGTCAAGCAGGGGGAGGTTTAGGGCTCAATTGCTGAAGCCTCCAAGAGCCCACAAGACTAGCCTGGGCTGGATGACAGCTAACAGCAATACGGGCCAAACTCTGCTCACCTGAGCACTCCACTATAGTGAATGGCATTGCAGTATCCCTGTGGCATTGAGCACTGCACAGTGACAGCCCAGAGAACCTATGGCCTAACTAGACAAGTCAAAGCATGGGAAAGGAACTTGAGGCACAGGGAGACAGGTCACTGGCCAAGCCGGGAATAGAACCCAGATCTCCTGACTCCCAGTCCAGTGCTTTTATCCACTGAAACACAGCGCCTCTCTGGGGATGAGGGTCAAGTAGGATCTGGCCCTTAATGTGGCAAGAAGAGGCATTTTGGGCGCTCTGGCAGTAGCAAGCCAGGGTGAACAAGCCGTGCGTCTCTGGAGAGCTCCACAGGCTGCTGCCTCAGACCTAGACCCATTTGCTTCAATGAGCTCTGCCTGGGACAGCCATGACACAGTCTCTTCACCCAGCTGCAGAGGAGGGTGGATTAGTGCTCAAGTGAGGAGTGAGCTGGGAAGGAGCCACAGTCTGCAGGTATGTGAGCAATACAATCCCTGCCTTCATGAGATCAGGGAGAAGAAGGCCTCGGCATCTGGCAAGCTTCCTGGAGCAGCTGAAATACTGATCCTTCCCCAAGGAGGCTGCCAGGGCCAAGACCATTTTAATTTAGTCCAGGGGCAATTTGTTGGGATGCAGGAGCATGCTCCAGGCTAGGATCAAGGGGTTTGGAGAGTGGAAGGGGGATCAGGGCTGGGGCAGGAGAAGGGGGTTGGGGCATGGAGAGAGGCTCGGGGTGCAGGCTCCGGGCAGCACTTACTTCAAGCGGCTCCTGGAAGCAGCAGCATGTCCCCACTTGGGCTCCTACACGGAGCCACAGCCAGGCAGCTCTGCACACTGCCCCATCCGCAGGTACCACCCCTGCAGCTGCCATTTGCTGCAGTTCCTGGCCAATGAGAGCTGCGGTGGCAACACTTGGGGCGGGGGCAGGGTGCAGAGCGGAACCCCCTGGCTGCCTCTACCCATAGGAGCCAGAGTGGGGCCATGCCGCTGCTTCTGGAAGCCACATGGAAAAGCCCCCGACCCTGCTTCCCAACTGGAGTGGGGCAAGCCACAGACCCTGCTCCCCAGCAAGAGCTCAAGGGCCGGCTTAAAACGGCTGGCGGGCTTGGTCCGTAGTTTGCCCACCCCTGAGCTAGCTACAGAGAGATCAGGCCTTCTTCTAGAAGCAGCTAAGTGAAAACTGAGCCAAGCCTCATCCATCTCCGTCATTCAGAACCTGTGGGTGGCAGCAACACTGACGAGCATCATGTCCATTTTCTCAGCGCTGCTGGCAGGCTAGCTATTTGCTGTGACATTGGACCCAAGAGGGAGGCTGGGCAGGTTAGAAGACAGCTCCTCGCCGCAGCAGCACCCAGGATGCTGAGAAAGGGGTACAAAGCAGAGCACGCCACAGCGGCCGAGAAACTCTGGTGCGTGAGGGATAGGGGCCTGGACGGAGTGCGACACCTACAGCATTTTACCCTGGCCGCCAGTGAGCAAGCATTTGAGAAGAGCTGCTAAAGCAAGGGGAGAAATAAAGATCTCCCTCCAGGAGCTGGACGCTTCCCACAAAAAGTGAGTCCAAGGATCTAGGATAAAAATTAAGCCATGATCCCCACCTTCAAAATAGCACGGCTGTTGTGTAACTCGACTGGAAGCGTGAAAGTCCAGTGTGCCACGCCCCCACCAGGGCCACACTGGATCTCCAGCTTCCTGAGGTCAGGACAGCTACAGTCTGGGAAGGGATTAAGAAACAGGATTCAAATGCCCCCAACTTCCATAGAAACAGAAAGCCACGCGGCCATTTCGGAGGTCACAGGGGCTAGAGAAATACTCTAGCGAGCTCTGTAGCCATGGGGCACCTACCAAGTGAGATGTAGCGCGAGGGGGTCACAAACTGGTATCGTGGTGTTCTTCAGCTAGCACACATGGCCTTTGGTAGGGGCAAATCCTGGACAATGCCCCCCGAACGGGACGGGAGGATGCTCAGCAAACACAGGATAGGGCCCCTGCCTCATGCACCATAGACTAAATGCATGCAAGCTTAGCAGCTCTACTCCATCACGTCATCCTTCCCACACGCTCCCTCCCCTTGCCCTGAACAGGGCCCGATTACAGAGATGTGTGTGAATAGCTTCCCCAGTCACAATCCTCCTCCGCCTGCCTGCTTTGTTCAGTCTCTGTGTCTCCTGCATGACATTAGGGACAGAATGGGCCAGGTAGCAATAGCATCAGCCAGGTTTGCCATCTGCACCAATGGGGAAGGGAATCAGCACAAAGCAGGGACACCGAGCAGGGACAGTGACTGACGCGCAGTCTGCCGGGAGGCTCCACCGGCTCTGTTCTGCCCTCACTTCCCAGCCACACCACGAGTGCTAGGATTTCCCCCATCATGCAGGCTATTCCTGCACTCACACAGGCTCCCAGGAGCTCTTAGCCAGCAAGCTAAAGCTTTGGCAGGGGGAGAGGAAGATGTCAGGCTGAAGGGGAAAGCAAGTCACAGCTTCATGCAGGGGGACTTCCAACCTGCCTGCCAGCCACACTCCAGGCTGGAGGAGTTCAAGGGCAGTGTATTCCACTGACTAATCAGGATCACACGCCATCTGTAGAGATCTCTCTGCAGCCTGCCAGGGCTGACGCTGGAAGCTCTGGATTCACTCAGAAGCAATGGGAAAGGACCAGCTATCCCAAGTCTAATTTAAAATTTTATTTTGGAGCCCTGGGAGTGACTCTGAAGGGAGGGTGGGAATGGATGAACCGTGATCCGAGGAAACAGGGCTGGGGAGGAGAGTAGCCTTGTTGAGCTGAGCACACAGGATACTGATCAATTTTAGATATATTTCCTCACTGGTTTTATCTTCACTCTCTCTGAAGCACACACAGGAAGGGACACTCCTACTGGCTTTGCTGCCCATTGCTAGGAACTGCCTTTACAACAGGGGAAGAAACGCTCCTCCTTCCATGGGTGAACAGTCAAAGCATGGAAACACTTGTCTTATGGGTACCTTCTCCTAAAACAGGGAGCAAGTCAGGGGACTCGTGAGAACTACTTCCCACCTTCTTCACCACTGCACATTCTCTTTGTAGGCGGATGTTTAGATGCCTCTCTGGGAAGCATGTTCTCCCAGTGTAGTGGTTTTATTAGCGGTTAGGTGTCAGGTGGTGATTTACCTGCACAATGCGTGCCTCTGCTCTGAATAGTAGTGCAGGAAAGGAAGAGTTATTTGCATTTCTTTAATTATCTGACTTGTAGCAGCCCCTGAAGGTAACCAATCCGGATGCGCTTGTGCTCAGTATGGTACAAACCAATAAGAGCCTCTGGCATCAAATCTCATTTTAAAAGTCACTTTACTGGCACACTGGACCATTTTAAAAAAATGCACGTCCCATTATTCTACCATAATGCCCCCAAATCCACTACAGCTTAAGCTAGCAACACTGCAGCATTTGGTGTCATTACCGCAAAATGGGAACTTCCATAGGACAGTAGCATGTAGGGTGCGACCCCCCCACTCCCCCACCTCTGGGAATAAGCAGGACTAGCAGGCAGGAAGGAGACCTGATCGCTGGTCTCAGATTTCATTTAAAACACATCAAGGTCAGTTTTTGACGCACTCAGTGACTCGACGGCAAACGTGCCGTGCTCACAAGGAAAGACGCTTTTCCCCAACTGCTGGCACCGCAAGCTCAGAGCACCCAAGGCACACGCAACCCAGCCCCACTCTACTACCCCCTGCCTGGTCACCATCCCCAGCAACGCGACCTCTGCAGAGAGAAGGGGCCGTTCTGGTCTGCTGCTGACGCACCAGACAGAAGAGCTAGACTCGCCTGCAGGGCTCGGGAGTCAATGTGGCTGGTGTAAGAACTCTTAGGTCATTAAAGCAAGCAGCTCTGGTGGTTACCACTAGACAAGCAGCCCCAAGGGGCAGTGTACCCAAATATATACACATCAGCTGAAGAACTGGGCTCAGCAGACAAAGCATTCTGCTAAATAGCTGGAGGACAACCTGGGCTACCACCTAGTCCTAACTGCAGCTGACGGGCTGTGTGATCTCCCAGGTGCCTCAGCTCCCCCTGCAGGGGAACAGGCCTGTTCCCCTCTTAGTTCTCAAGAACCGAGGATCAGGTACCCTGGAAGGCTACAGAAAAGCATCACCTGCTTTCCCAGTGGAGGGTTCTTCCATGCACATGACTCCCGTAGGGCAAAAAGGGAGGTCAGTGCACACAGAGACCCTGCAGGATGGGGCCCAAGGTCAGGAGCCCCCCAGACCATACTGAGCGCAAGGAAAACGCAACAGTGGAGCAAGAGGACAGGAAGCAGCAGGCCACACGCTGGCCTATGTGGTACTCACTTAGCCCTAGCAGAAGGGAGGAAGAGTTGACATTATAGGGGTCATGAAGCACTCTCAGAGGGGATGGCTTATTCAGAGCCTCAGGTTGGACATACCTAGAGAACCCAACCCCCAGAGGTCCACATGCCGACATGGCCAATTCAGCCATTCATCCTTCTGGAGAATGGAGCTGAACCCTATTGGCTTTACAGCTTCAAGACTTTTTTGGAACCTGCCTAGTAGAAGTCCTGTCTCCTGTGTATGGACATTAAGAGTCCAGTTAACAGGAGAAGACCCTGTGAAGAAGGGGTACCACTTGCTGGGTGCCACAGCTGCGGACTTTCAAGTTGTACCCATTTTTTTAATGTTGGTCACCCAGCATTGAGAGCTCATTTCCATTCTGCGCTGTACAACAAGAGAACATCAATTACAGAATCTCGCCTGGCCTGGACTAGGCATATGCCAGGAAAAACCCAGCTTGACTTTGAGATCCCAGACTTGAGTTAGCAAAGGGCTGGGGAGAAGCCAAAATTAATTTTCACTTCAGAACTGAGAAGACAGGATACCAATGTCACTGAGAGGCACTCAGGATCTCATGACCCAGGAGTCTGTTGGCGGGTTTTTAGAGCAGTTCGATTCTGGAGAAACTCACAGCAAGCATCCCATGGAAGTGCTAGGAAAAGAAGGGGTTTGTCCCTAAATCTTTGCTCGAGAGTCCCTTTCTTCCTACTGCTAGTGCATGCCATCCACCACCCGAGAGGAGCCGGGGCATATACCATCAGTCAGTTCATGAAGTACTTGGAGACACTTCATGATGGAAGGCCCTCTAATTCGGCCATAAGGCCCAGGCTCTTGCCCTCTGCTAGACATCTAGTGCCCACGCCACAATGCACAAAGGCCAGGAGCCATATGGCACTGGGAGGGCAAAAGGAGAGAAAACGCTAGGTTTGCTGAACATCTTGGCAAATAATCCAAAACAAACCAGCCCACCCGTAGCGTACCTCCAGCAAGGTGCTAGAGACAGTCACAACCCGCACCAGGTGCCCAGTTAAAGCCCGCTGGCCTGTAGGGCTTTCTCCACCCCACAGCACAGCTCCCCTTCCTTTCCTCCCCACACGCCTGGGGAGGAGCGATTCTCACCAAGCCGCAGCTGCCCGTGCTACCTTCTTATTTCAGACCCTGAGCAGAGAGTCGCTAGGCGCTGACCCCAGCAGGTTTCAAGGCACCCTGACTCCACCTTCAGCGCACCCTCGGCTCATCTCCGGAGGAAAGACCGACCGGGCCGGTACCAAAAAGCCACAAAGCAATCCCGACGTGCTACCCCAGGGCTCCCTCTCGGGCCCAGGACACGGCTTGGCCCCAAATGCCACAACACATACGCAACCCAAGGCAGCCACCCTCTGAACCGTACCTTTCGATCAAGGCAGAGTCCCGCTGACAGCCGCCAGGGCGGTCTGTAACTCAGGCTGCGGCCACGGGGCCGCTTCGCTCGCCCCTACCCGGGGAAGGCGCCCAAAGCCGGCGGCGCGGCGGGGAAGGGCAGACCGCGGCAGCGGCCGGCGCCGGCGCCGCTCCGACCCACTACCCCGCAGGGCCGGCCCCGGGTGCGAACCCCGCGCCGCAGGCTGAGGAACCGCGCGGCTAACGGGCCGCGGGCACGCCGGGAAAGCCCGCGGTTGCGGTTGCGGGCAGCCCGCCCGGCGGCCCGAGGGGGCGGGCGGGAAATCCCCCCCCCAAGACACAGCAACGCCCCTCAGCGCCGCTGCCACCCCGCGCCCCGCCCGGGGACCCCGGCAGCGAGCCCGCCTGGCAGCCTGGAGAGCCCGCGGGAAGCGGCTGCTGTCCCTGCCGCCGCGGGGGCCGGGCTCGGGGGACAGCCCGCCGGTGCGCGGCTGGCCAGCGGCCGGTGAGCGGGGCCCGCAGCCCCCCGCGCCCCCCGCAGCCCCCCGCGCGCGCGGCAGCATCGGCACCTGGCTCGGCTCCGCTCCGCTCCGGGCGCCCCTCGGCGCTGCTGCGGGACCGCCGGGGACGGGCGCCTCGATCGCTCCCGGCCGGCAGCTGCTGCCCTTCTACCCGCCCACCCGCGGCAGCCCCACTTCAGTTCACGGGGGCTCCTCGCCCGCCGCGGGCAGAGATTTCGGAGGGAGGGGGGGGCGGTCCCAGGCGACGCTGGGAGTTGTAGTCCACGCGGGGCCCAACAGCCCCCGGCAGCCGCAGCGCTTCTGAGGGAAGAAAACTACAGCTCCCATGATGCGCTGCGCGCGGAGCCGCGGCTCCTGCCGGGGCTGGTGGGACTTGTAGTCTCCTGACCCTCCTGGGGCTTTCTTCCCCGGGAAGGGCCTGGCCAGGGGAAACTACCGTTCCCAGCATGCAGCGCGCCCCCTAGACTAAAAGCCGCAAATAAGGGGAACGCGCTGCTGCAGGGGTGTCAGGGGAAGGAGGAAATCAGGGGTGTTGTGAAGGCCAAGCAAGACTATACCAGGGTTCAAAAAGGAACTAGGTACGTTCATGGAGGACAGGCCCATCAATGGCTCTGAGCCAGGATGGGCAGGGACGGTGTCCCTAGCCTCTGTTTGCCAGGAGCTGGGAATGGGGATGGATCAACTGATGATACCTGTTCTGTTCATTCCCTCTGGGGCACCTGGCACGGGCCACTGTCGGCAGACAGGACACTGGGCTCGATGGACCTTGGTCTGACCCAGCCTGGCCGTTCTGATGTTTTGGGAACAGGTCAGCTATTCCCAGGGTCTGACACAGACACAGCCCCACAGAGCGACCAGCGACATGGCTTGTGACAGGCTCTCCCTTCCCGCCACGTGCACAGTGCAGCCTAGACTCACCCCCCACTACAGTTCCATGGCCCAGACCCACAGCGGTACATGGGTGCCCAGCCCTAGTCTCAGGTTGAAGTGCATAAATTCTGGTTTTGGCTCCATTGCAGATTGATCCACCAAACTCCCGCTGAACCCTGTAGGCACCTAAGTTTTGAGGCATCGGGTTGCCTATCTCCACCTAAGCCCCAAAACAATTCAGTGGAATGGGGAGGCAGATGTTCATCTTCCTAGTCACAAGCAGGGCTGGGTCTGGGAGGCATGCTCAGAGGCTGCCTACCAGGTCAGATCCCATTCACAATCTGGCATGCAGAGGTCGTAGCAGCACCCACCCACCTTATAACTCAGGGATGTGGGAAGCCCATGTTCAACTCCCCATCTGCAAGAGGGAGAGAAAGGAATTGAACAGGGCTCTCCCACCTCTCTGGAGGGTGCTCTAACCACAGAGCTATGGGGTATTATGATTTTTGGGGGGAGGAAGGGGGTTAGGGTGACCAGACAGCAAGTGTGAAAAATTGGGACAGGGAGTGGAGGATAATAGGCATCTATATAAGACAAAGCCCCAAATATTGGGACTGTCCCTATAAAATCGGGACATCTGGTCACCCCAAGGTGGGTACTCCCTCAATCTCTCCTGTTGATGCTGTTCCACTGTGGATAAATAATGGAAGGGGGATTGGACCTTGGATCTCCTAAATGGTTGTCCTAATCACTGGGTTACAGAGTCCTTTCCACTTGCTTGCTTTTTCGATCTCTCTGGCCTAATGACTAGTTAATTAGTTAATCCACAGTAGAACAGCTTCAACAGGAGAGACTGATGGACTCTCCTATCAGAATATCCATAGCTCAGTGGTTAAAGCACATGCCTGAGAGATAGGAGATCCTTGTTCCCATCTTTCTTGACTCTTCCAGTGGGCTAGCTTAAGCCTAGTGTGCTGGCTTGTTTGCATTCCACTCTAAGGAACCTATCTCTCCCCATTCATTGTATAGGGAGCCTGGGAACCTACCTCACACTTTGTGCATCACAGTGTTGTTCCCGTGATTCATTAGGCACTGTGATGATGTTCATGGCAACGCTAAGTCCCTTTGCAGATCCGGGCCCATGTGTTTATCTGTCCTGCCATACTCGCTCTTCTTGCTTTAATTTAACTGCTCATTTGAAAGTTAAACTGCTTTGAGCCTTAGAGACTTTCCTTAAATACACAGTTCAGCTCATAAATCCATTATCCCACTTCTCTGAACTCACTTAACTTCTTGGAATTCAAAATATCATACAATAAACCCACTTTTGTGTGTTCTGATTTTTTTTCCATGTTAAAAACAATTGCAAATATTCCTGTAACCCTTCTGCCCGGCCAAGTTGATAGCAGCAAGGGCCGGGTTCAGTACACAGGGGTTCCCTCTCATCAAAGCAAATGCAAAACTGGCTCGAGCCCCCACCCAGTGACCTGGGAAAATCTTACACGCCCCCTGGGTGCCTCAAAGAGGCAATACTTCCCCTCTCGCAAGCACAGTCTCGGTGTAGTAGAGAATCTTTAATAACATGAGGTAAACAACATCAGCATTAAATTGGGGAAACACCACAACTAGTGTTCATTAACCAAACCATGAGCAAAGACCCACCCCAGAAAATTGGGCCACATCCTTTCCCTCAGGTTCTTGAGTCCCAGAACCCAAAACTCTCTTGAGTCCAGCAATCCACAAATCACCCAAAGTCCAAAAAAGTCCATCCCCAGAGTTCAAAAGTTCACCTGCAGAGTGTTGCTCCCCAGTCTGGCTAAAATGTGCCTGTGTGTGTGGGAAAGAGGTAAGGGGCACCTTACACGTCCTGAAGCTGACTGCCCCACAGGGCTCTGCTCCACCACAACCAGCCCCGCTCTGCACAGCTCGCTGTCTCATGAACACACCATTGTCTCATGAACAGCTCCGCTCACCGTCTCACAAACACACCGCTGTCTCATGAACAGCTCCACTCACCGTCTCACAAACACACCGCTGTCTCATGGACAGCTCCGCTCACCGTCTCACAAACACACCGCTGTCTCATGAACAGCTCCGCTCACCGTCTCACAAACACACCGCTGTCTCATGGACCAGCTCCGCTCACCGTCTCACGAACACACCGCTGTCTCATGGACAGCTCCACTCACCGTCTCACAAACACACCGCTGTCTCATGGACAGCTCCGCTCACCGTCTCACGAACACACCGCTGTCTCATGGACCAGCTCCACTCACCGTCTCACGAACACACCGCTGTCTCATGGACAGCTCCGCTCACCGTCTCACGAACACACCGCTGTCTCATGGACCAGCTCCACTCACCGTCTCACGAACACACCGCTGTCTCATGAACAGCTCCGCTCACCGTCTCACAAACACACCGCTGTCTCATGGACAGCTCCGCTCACCGTCTCACGAACACACCGCTGTCTCATGGACCAGCTCCACTCACCGTCTCACGAACACACCGCTGTCTCATGGACAGCTCCGCTCACCGTCTCACGAACACACCATTGTCTCATGAACAGCTCCGCTCACCGTCTCACAAACACACCGCTGTCTCATGGACCAGCTCCGCTCACCGTCTCACGAACACACCGCTGTCTCATGGACCAGCTCCGCTCATTGTCTCACGAACACACCGCTGTCTCATGGACCAGCTCTGCTCAGCGTCTCACAAACACACCGCTGTCTCATGGACCAGCTCCGCTCACCGTCTCACGAACACACCGCTGTCTCACGAACACACCGCTGTCTCATGGACCAGCTCCGCTCACCGTCTCACGAACACACCGCTGTCTCATGGACCAGCTCCGCTCACCGTCTCACGAACACACCGCTGTCTCATGGACCAGCTCCGCTCACCGTCTCACGAACACACCGCTGTCTCATGAACAGCTCCGCTCACCGTCTCACGAACACACCGCTGTCTCATGGACCAGCTCCGCTCACCGTCTCACAAACACACCGCTGTCTCATGAACAGCTCCACTCCAACCAGCCCCGCTCTGCACAGCTCGCTGTCTCATGAACAGCTCTGCTCAGCGTCTCACAAACACACCATTGTCTCATGAACAGCTCCGCTCACCGTCTCACGAACACACCATTGTCTCATGGACCAGCTCTGCTCACCGTCTCACGAACACACCGCTGTCTCATGGACCAGCTCTGCTCACCGTCTCACGAACACACCGCTGTCTCATGGACCAGCTCCGCTCACCGTCTCACGAACACACCGCTGTCTCATGGACCAGCTCTGCTCACCGTCTCACGAACACACCGCTGTCTCATGGACAGCTCCGCTCACCGTCTCACGAACACACCGCTGTCTCATGGACCAGCTCCGCTCACCGTCTCACAAACACACCGCTGTCTCATGGACCAGCTCTGCTCACCGTCTCACAAACACACCGCTGTCTCATGGACCAGCTCCGCTCATCGTCTCACGAACACACCGCTGTCTCATGGACCAGCTCCGCTCACCGTCTCACAAACACACCGCTGTCTCATGGACCAGCTCCGCTCATTGTCTCACGAACACACCGCTGTCTCATGGACCAGCTCCGCTCACCGTCTCACAAACACACCGCTGTCTCATGGACCAGCTCCGCTCATTGTCTCACGAACACACCGCTGTCTCATGGACCAGCCCCGCTCACCGTCTCACGAACACACCGCTGTCTCATGGACCAGCTCCGCTCACCGTCTCACGAACACACCGCTGTCTCATGAACAGCTCCGCTCACCGTCTCACAAACACACCGCTGTCTCATGAACAGCTCCACTCCAACCAGCTCCGCTCTGCACAGCTCATCATCTCACAAACAGCTCTGCTCACCGTCTCACAAACACTCCACCAGCCTATCCATGAACAGCAGCATGCTAGATCTTCTGGCTCCCCACTACTTGACACAGTGCTCAGTGAGTTCAGCTCATAGTAGTGGGAGCCTTATCGCTGGTACACCATAAGGCCAAAGTGAATGCAGCACAGTACCTGTAGCAAGACTCTTAATAGACCCAAAATTAGCTCTGACATTCCACAGTGGAGAGAGACAGAGGTGCAATGGGTGCTTCAGGCCCTCACAAAGGCGCCCATACCACCAGGTACTAATACCTGTCTCAAGTCTCTCTCAGTTCACAGAGTTTTGGAACCCATGTCCCTTGCCTAGCGAGTGCTCCTCAGTTGATGCTGAATCCCTCCATCATAACAAAGGCCAAGTACAGTTCCAAGCACAGTTCCCATAATCAGGGTAATAACAATTTATTCTTCCCGCCCCAATAACAGAGACACTGGGGATCCCACAACAGCCAAAGTGACCATTTGGGCAGTTATGGCCTCATTCTAGGCAGGGTGGGTGTGCCTATGCAAATGAGATCAGCCCCTGAAGTTCTTTTCCACAACTTCCACACCTCACCACCAGATGTCAGGGTGGAGCTCATCCTGACACTGCTTACATTCCATAGCATCTTTAGCTAAGGGTCTCAGATCTAAGTTGCAAACATTAATTCTCCCAAACACCCCATGATGTAGGTATTATTCTCCTCCTTTTAGATGGGAACCAAAGAGGCTAGAGGACTTTCTTAAAGTCATCCAATGAATCACTGGAAGTGCTTCACTGGAAACTGGGGTTTAGGAACCCCCAGCTTATTTTACCATTATACAACCCTGATGTCTGTGAGCCTGGGGGATCAGTTTAATTGCTTAACTCTACCAATTACTTTGAAAGGGACATTGCATTTTAATTGCATTGTAATTAGAGTTGAGAGGCAGCACTGTCTAGTAGCAAGGAATCAGGACACTTGGGTTCTGTTCCCTGCTGTGTGACCTTAGACAAGTCATTTTCCCTCCACCCTTTCTCTAATTAGAATTAATATCTTTGAGACCTCTGTGACTATACACATGTACTGCACCTGGCTCTGTGGGGACTCAACTAATAATCAGGGATTAATTTTCTCAATCAGGACAATAAGACATTCCAATAAAGGGGCAGGTGATTCTCTTCTCTGCACCAAGGCACCCTTTTGGAGATGGCTTCTTTCTCCCTCTCTCTGATCTGAAAACATGTCTAGGAAGCGTTATTGTGGATGTTCCCGGGCTGCGTCCTCGTGGCCCTGCAAAGCCTGCTGCTGCCAGCCAGATGGCTCTGATGGTTCCTTCCCCTTGAGTCTTATTTTAGGTGAACAATCCTCACACGTGTACAGGACCAGGCCACGAGGGACAGAGCCAGCATGAAGGTGGCACACACTGAGCCAGAACCGTCGGTCGCAGGATTCTCTCTGCCCCAGGTGGACAGGCAATGTGCCCTCTTCCCTCAGAGGTCCAAGCCTGCGGGCTGGGGAATGCGTTGCACCCCGGGAAGTGTAGTTTAGCAACTCTGTGCCCGGCGCTGCCCCCTGCCCGGCCAGGATAACGAACTACAACTCCCAGCATGCACCACGGAGGCGCGGCCGGGGGGGGGAAGGGGCTGAGTTAAAGGGGCAGCTCTGGGAGGCGTCGTCCCGCGGGGGCAGGTAAGCCGCGCCGTGCCGTGCCAAGCCAAGCAGGGCAAACTAGGCTCTCTCCCTGCACCCAGGGCAGGCTGGGGACACCCCCGGCGCAGGCTGCTCCCTTCCCCCCGCTGCACCGGGGAGGCGCCTGGGCTGGTGGCGTTTAAGGAGCCACGTTTCCTTGGGCGCTTCAGGCCGGGGCCAGCGCCGGGGGGGGACCCGGCTTCCTGCTCAGGCCCCGCTCGCCCCCGAGCTTGGATCGGCGCCTCTCCCGGCCCTCCTCGGACCCTGCCGCGGGCTGGATTCGCGCCGCCCGCTGGGGCCGCGTTTCGCCGGACGCGAAGAGGCTTGTGCACCTCTCCTTAGCTGGGGATGGGCTTTCAGTCCCTGGAGAGGGCTAGACTGCCCCAGAGATAGGAGAGCGGGGGAGCGTAAGACCCCCTTGGCTGCACGCCCCTCTCTCGGGCTACACCCCTGTGCCGGGAGCCCTGGGGGGCGGGGGTTGCATACAGACAGCTGGGCCAGCCCTGCCCCTGCTGGGAATTCCCCAGGGAGCTCTCACAGCCGCTCTTGGCTCCTTTAAAGGAGCCAGAAGGGCTCTGGGGAGTCGGGCTCAGAAAGACTAGCTTTAAAGCAACCTGAGCCGGTGCCATGGGGCAGGCATGACATGTAGAGGTGGCCCCCTCGATCTGACGGGCAACTGGCATTCCAGGCTTGCAAGTGTCCATTCCTTACACACAGCCCCGTGCTGCTGCTGTGGGGTGGGGAGCAGGAGATGCTGCTTCCGCTCCCCGCAGACATGCAGGCCTGTGGGTGCCGCTCCCGTGCACATACATGCCGACATATGACTGATGTTCCTTTCGCGTGTGCATCGGGATGCATTCTCTGCACCCCTTACGTTGCAGGGCAGGTAACTATGATATGCACAAACTCACCCTCCCTTCCATTTCCTGGGAGCAGTAACCTATCAACTTTCGTCATGTGTTGTTTAGTTAGACTCTGGAGACCCTTTGCAGCAAGAGTTTCTCATATTGAGTGGGTTTTCCCCCTGATTCTCAGGGCTTATTTTGCAATACATTAAATCCCATTTATTAGGAATGAAAACCCTGTTTGAGGAGCATTTCCAAGCACTTTCTCTAAATTACAGAAAAACCAAGCCTCCTCCAAAGCCCTGTGCCCTGCAGAAGAATTCACAGCAGTGATGGGTGGGTCTCTAGGGTCTACCAGCCCTGCTGTCATCTGCAAGCCGTTTTCAGCACGGTCATTCTGTGGCTGTTCTTGTTCCAATCCATTCTGAAATGCAGCCCAGGGTTTTTACCCTGGGAACAGAAGCCCTGCTCCCAGGGCACCGTTGAAGGCTATTGGAAAGTCCACAGACATGAGATCAAATGGTTCTGCATTATCCCCGGGTTTGCTGACGTGCTTGTGGAATCCCGGTAGATCCATGGATAGATTCACTGATGGGAATGTGAACTTGGCCTTTGTTCTCTCACCAGCTTCTGGGTAGGGGAAGACTCCGTTGGGGCAGTTCCTTCTGGTTCCTAATGGAATGGCTGGAGAAAACCACATCTGGATTCACAAGCTGACCCCTCACTGTCCCCAGCTGTTCAGGGCTGGATGTTGTTTATACCCCTCTGTACACCTAGTCAAGGGGAACCTTTCTCTTGATTTCGAGGGCCCATGAGTTCACTCTCTGTATTTATGGGGGAGGGCAATTGCCTGACGTTGAGGGACGGTTAGTGATACACTTCTCCAACTTGTTACAATTTTGGAACGTCTCATTCACGCCAGCGTCTCACAAGACAGGTCGGTTGTCAGCCAGGGGACGTGACAGGAGGCGGAGCCGGGAGAGGCATGAAATAATAGTAAGTGCCTGCGGGAGAGAGGCAGGGTTTGAAGCAGGTGCTTTTAGAGCACTGGGGAGGCAAACTGTAGCTGTTTGGGAGCAGGGTCTAGTGGGTGGAGAGGAGCATGTAGGAGTCCATGGTTCTGCTCTCAGCGCTGATGCTCCCTCTCTGTGTGTCCTTGGGTTGGTCATGCCACCTCTCTCCGTTTCTCGGTCTGTCAGACAGGGCTAAGCACGTTGAGACCCAGTGGAAGGTGCTATGGAAACAGGGAATATTAACATTTACCTGGGGGTGTGGCTGTAAAAAAGCAACTTCTGGCAGCAGGGGTGGCCCAAGACCAGAGACGATGGAGTAGAGCAGTGGTCCCAAACTTTTGAGGGTCACACCCCCCCTTACCCCTGTCCATGTTTCCTCCCTCCCGCCAGGAGCAGGGCACCTCTCTGCGGGGGGCATGGACAGAGGCACGGGGGCCAAGGCCCGGGAGTGGGGCAGGGCCAGAGCCACAGCCAGGGGCGGAGGCTGGGAGTGGGGGTGGGAGCGGAGCCACAGGTGGGCCCCCGTCCAGGTGCAGAGCCACGCCAAGGCCAGGCATGGGGCCAGGAGCCATGGCTGGTGGTAGGGCTGGAGCATAGCGGGGGCGGGGCTGGGTGGCGCTCTCTCCTTGCCCCCTGTACCCCCCTGAACATTCCTCCGCACCCCCATAGGGGGTGCACCCCACAGTTTGGGGACCTTTGCTCTAGAGGAAGCTGCTGCCGCCACGTCTGGCTGAGGAGGCGGCGGCTGCAGAATGAGCCTTCTTGCTGCCTTGTGTCTTGCTCATCTAATGGTGCTTTCATTAGTGTCACTGCCTGCTTTGGTGGGACCGCGAGTGGGAGGAAGCTCTGCCTGCAGGAGAGCGAATAAGGGACAGAGAAGGGTGCCTGGAGACCTGAGCAGGAGCTGCTGAGCTGATTGCAGAAGTTGTGATGAGATTCTTGGGTGGTCTGAAATGTGCTGCTTTCACCTTTGATCTGCCAGCCAATGTGCTTTGGATTTCTACCAAGCACATTTATTCATAGGTTGTTGATTTGCGAGTTATTGCAATGCCGCATGCTGGCCAAAACCATCTAGAGGTACATTGGAGGAGTGGGAGGCACTTACACGTGACTGGTGGTGCACTTGCATGCATTTTGTGCATCTCTCTGTGAGATCCGGTGCTTTTGAGCATCGGGCCAGCATCCGAGGTGCTAACAACCTGTATCTTATTTATATAGCACTAGTTGGGTCTGGACCTTCTTGGATTACTTTGTTGGGGCAGGTGAAATCTTGTGGACTTTGTCCGCTTATAATTCAATGACTTACTTCCCTCTTTTAGTCCCATATTTCTTTGCTTTGATTCAGGGAAAATTGGCAGTGACTATTGCAATGTACTGATATGTCCACATAGTGTTTTGAGAGCCTCTGGTGGTATTTCTAATCGTAATACTTCTAGTGCGAGAAATTTCCTGTTGGGCTTTATGACCCAGAATTTTTCACAGGAGGTTTGAGTGTTTCTGTGTCTAGAAAGTGGAGAAACAATAAAGCCTCGTGGTTTCTTAGGACAGGACACATTTAAGGTGTCTATCCTCTTCTGTAGATAAGCTTGTTTTTGGAGGGGATGGTACAATGAGGTTACTTACAATGGTATGTGGCATCTGTGACTGCCAGTAGCAAATATCTCCAAGGGCTGGAGATAGGGCACTAGGTGGGGAGGGCTCTGAGTTACTACAGAGAATTCTTTTCCAGGTGTCTGGCTGGAGGGTCTCGCTCACAGACTCAGGCTCCAGCTGATCACCGTATTTGGGGTAAGGAAGGAATTTTCTCCCAGGTCAGATCGGCAGAGACCCTGGGGGTTTTTCACCTTCCTCTGCAGAATGGGGCACGGGTCACTGGCTGGTTTGAACTAGAGTAAATGGCAGATTCTCTGTAACATGAAGTCTTTAAATCAAGATTTAAGTAACTCAGCCAGAGGTTAGGGGTCTCTTACAGCAGTAGGTGGACGAGGTTCTGTGGCCTGCAATGTGAGGGAGGTCAGACTAGATGATCATGATGGCCCCTTCTGGCTATAAAGTCTATGAGTCTGTGTAGAAACAAATTAAATCTTGTGCTTGCACAATACACTACAGACACAATGTGCAGTACAAGCATTTCCAAGATGGTATAAGATTAAATTTGATTTCTGAGCCTTCTGAATTCTGCGAACCACCTGGGTTTTCCAAGAAACTCCTTGGCTTAGGAGAGAAATCCTTTTGGACATACACCTAGGGAACTGAGCAGAGCCAACCGATCCTCAGTATGTTTTGTGAATGCCAAACACCAATTGAAAGTTCCTGATCTGTTTCATATCGTGATCGGTCTTTGCTAAATATTTACTAGCTAAGAACCTGCCCTCAGAGTTATGAACACCTCTGGAATGAAGGCTGTTCGGAACTCTGAAATGTTCGTAACAAAACATTATGGTTGTTCATTCAAAAGTTTCCAGCTGAACATTGACTGAATACAACTTTGAAACTTTACTATGCAAAAGAAGAATGCTGCTTTTAACTGTCTTAATTTAAATGAAACAAGCACAAAAACAGTTTCCTTTCTTTGTCAAATTATTTTTATTAACTTTCCCTTTATTTATTTAGTAGTTTACATTTAACACGGTATGGTACTGTATTTGCCTTTTTGTTCTTGTCTCTGCTGCCTGATGCATACTTCCTGTTCCAGATGAGATGTGTGGCTGACCAGTCAGTTCATAACTCTGAGGGCTTGTCTACACTGGCAATTTACAGCGCTGTAACTTTCTTGCTCAGGGGTGTGAACACCCCCCGCCCCGAGCGCAGCAAGTGTCAGCACTGTAAAGGGCAGTGTAGTCAGCGCCCCAGCGCTGGGAGCCGCGCCCCTCGTGGAGGTGGGGTTTTTAGAACTTTAGCGTCGCCAGTGTAGACTAGCCCCAAGGTTCTACCGTACTACTGTGGCGTAATGAGGTGCAGTTGCAATGAGTCAAGCCTTTTGTCTTTTATTGGACCAACTTCTGTTGGTGGAAGGTATAAGTTTTCAAGCTACACAGAGCTCTTCTTTGGGTCTGCGCAGCTCAAAAGCTGGTTCCTTCCACCTACAGAAGTCGGTCCAAAAAAAGACATTACCTCCCCCACCTCACCTGACTCATACCCTCACAGCTACAGCAGCACGATAAGCTGCATTTTAGTGGCTAGTGTCTTTGTTGTGCCGTTCGCCTCCACAGCTCTAATTGAAGAGGTATGACCACGCTGACACTATTTGACCCTGGTCTCCGGCACCTAGATTGTATGGCAGATGGGACTCCGTAAATAAGTAGCTAGGTGTCTGTGGCTCAGGCCAGGTCTACACTACAAATGTACTCTGGTCTAACTACATCACTCAGGGGTATGAAAAAATCCACATCCCGGAGTGACGCAGTTATACCGGCCTAACTGCCAATGTAGACAGCACTCCATCGATGGGCCCGCTTCTCCTGTCGCCCCTCAACACAGGTAGTGACTTCACTAAGCGCCACAGCGCATCTGCCGCTTTTTAAGTGTAGACCTGCTTTCAGTTATTGCAAGAGAATCAGATGTCATCTGGTTCCCCCCAAAAGGAATCGGCCAAAACTCCTCCACCGCTTTCTGCCGTCTGTGCTTTTATCAAGGAAACGTGCGCTCATGTACATTGCAGGGCCCGTTCTGGCGAGTAATCCACAGGATAGGTGTGGCGTTGGTCACCAGGAAGAAGCAAAACCACTTTTGACAGGCAGCGATTAGGAGCTTTCAGTTGGTGTCTGGCATTCACAGGGGCTCTGTAGGAAAGAGGGTTTTTCCTGGAAGCTGCAAGGATAAGACCTTATCTGCCCTGCCTTGAGATGGCATTTGCAGGCCAGGCGGATGGACAGATTTCCTAGTTTCACTGCAGCATCTTGGGGTCTCAATAGCCTGTAACACGGGGATAGCAGAAATGCAGCCGGTGGGCTGGATGGAATTCTTTGCTGTAGCTTGTGGTTGCCCTTCTCTTCAATAGCGAAGTGAGGTTCAGGGTCACATGTGCACACATACCCGTGCTACATTTTGTGCCGAGCAGCCAGCCGCTGGGGACTAAATATCCCAGCATGCAGTTCTACACCTCCTAGCTTGCCCATGCAGACTGCCCCTCCCAGCCTGGAACCAAGCAGTTGGAGACTGCACATCCCAACAGGCAACGTCCCATCTCATCCCAAGTGTGACCCATAGTCTCGATGAGAGCTGGGGCAGTCTGCTTCATCAGCAGGCTCCCTGGGAAGCTGCCAGCGTGGCCCTTGGCTGGGCAAAAGCTGGGTACCCCTGTTGTGAGGCTGCAGGCATCAGGGCTGACCATGCTGGGTGCAGTACAAATACAGAGAAGCAGTCTGTGCCCTGAAGAGCTCACAGTCTAGACAGACAAGACAAAGAGCGGAAGAAAGCCACTTGCAACGCTTTCAGTGCCAGTGTTTTGGGGGATACCCAGTGGAGCAGGCTGCAGCCCTTTAAGGCAACTCCTCCCAGCTGGCCCCATTAAGTTGCCTTCAGCAGGTTCCCCCACTCTGGCAACAAAGTCTTTCAAACCCAAACAGAACTTGGACCAAAACCCCTTCCTGACAGAAGTATTTTCCTCTCAAGCATCTCTGCTGGGGTACAGCCTTCATCCCTGGCATGGAGGCCAGGTCACCCCTCGGTCCTTTCCCCTGGGTTGGGAGAGGTCAGCAGACCTTCCCCTGCTAACATCTTCCCCATTCCAAGGGAAGAGGCAGCTTATATACTGACCTCTTTCCCCAAGCTCACCTTGATTGGCTGAGATGGAGGGGAGCACTGCCCCACCTTACGCTCCAAGACTTCTGATTCCAGGCCCTTAAAGAAACAGTAGCTGGCATTTCCCAGGGATCACTTCTTTTCTCCCAACACCTGCCTTTGCCATTCCCTAGAAACTTGTCTGTTCCTAAACCTCTGGAACAGGGTAGCGTGGCCTCCCAGATTTCCCTCTCTCACCTTAAAGGGCTAGTATACCCCATTACACCTGATCTGCACACAGATTCTTATAAATATTTTAGCTTTTTTTTAACCGATGTGGTTATACCAGCACTGGCCCAAGTGTGGACGCCGTTATAATGGCACAAAGGTGCCTTATACCTTCCCAAACGGGAATGGCTCTGCTGCGATAAGCGCACATACTGGTATAACTGCGTCCACGCTAGGAGTTGCAGTTTTAACTCTTCCAGCATAGTTAAAGCGTGCAACTTGTGTGAGTGGGCAAGCCGGTATGTGACTGCTCAGGGCGCAAAGCAGAGCTCATCAAGCAGGTGGGAGTGGCAGTGACTGCAGACTGCAGCATTTCTGATTCCTGATGTTAGGTGCCATTGAGTGCTCCCTGGGAGTTTTCTCTTCCTCCCAGTGGAAGGAGGCACATTAGAGAGCTTGCAGCTGCATAGTTAAGGTTGAGCTAAGTTTGGCACTTAAAGCCGGGCTTGTTCTGTAGGAAGAACGCAGCGTCTCCTTTCCGAAGGTGCAGCAAATTTCTAGAATTTACAAGCAAATGCATTGATAGAGCTAAAATAATTGCAGCTTGGAACTTGCAGTTTTCCCCTCGTGCCTGCAGTTTGCTCTTGTTCTCCAATCAGTGGGTGATTTTTCCTGCCTGCCCAAAGAGATCCTGAGGGTGTGTCTACACTGCATTGTAAACCCAGGTCTGTGGGATCCAGGCTTGTGGACTTTGTGTTGCCAGCCCCGCACTTGCGCGTCCATTTACCTGGGTTTACAGTCACTGGACCAGGCCTCACAAATATGCTAACACGTCCATACAGCGCTATGCAGACCTGACTCGGGTCTGTGGCATGAGCTGCATCCCCACGGCAATATGAAAGGGCTTGGACTCAAGTCTTAGCAGAACTTGGGCTCTGACCCCGCCCCTTGGAAGGTCCTAGGACCTGGGTCCTGACCGCTTGCTGACCCGTGTCAGACTGATCTGTGTGTGGACAGGAGGGGAGGTTGAGCTCAAATAGGATCTGAGCCTGAGTTGCAGTTTGGACAGACATTTGCAACCTCAGAACAGGTTTTACCCATTGCTGAGCACAGCTTGTCTTTGGCTAAGCCGTGTTCCACACTGGTTCAGCTGTATCCACCGCCAACGACGGGTCACTTTTGCAGCCTAGATAAGAGCATCCGTTCTCCAGGCCACTGCGTCCGTTCAGAGAGGACCTGGTGGATGAGAACTGGGCTGGAGACACTCATCTATGGGGCCAGTTTATTTCACAAACCACCGTCGGATGGGAACAGCTTTGGGTCTCTCCTAACCTGGCTTTGAACAGCGCCCAGACATGAAAGACTGGGTTCCCGTCACCTGAGCCGTGCCGTCCCCCTGCCTATTTAATCGACTAGCGTATTTATTAAAGCTCCTGCCCCAGTTTCTGCTCAGATCCTAACCCTCCCGAGCCCCCAGCGGAGCCAGTCACAAAGTTTCCAGCTGGGGGTGCCATTCTGTGAGAACCAGCCGTGTATAGAACGGCCTCCCCGTTGCGTCAAGGCTGCTGCACCAGCCGGGGACTTTCACGTCTCCTCCTCAGGTAAGGTTTATCTGGCTAATGGCTGTTGGGAACCAAAACTAGCCCTGTGTGGCTGCAACTCGCCAGCCTCATGCAGCCCTCCCTCACCAGCACAGAGGGGTCCCCGATCACAGCCAGGCCCTGGCCTGTTGCACAAGGACTTGCAAGGGGTGGGTTAGTGATGGGGAAGTGCTGCAGTCTTTGCGTCCCTTGTACAGAGCCAGCCGTGGCGCCAGGCAGAGAGGCCCAGTGCACCTGGATGGCGCCGAGAGGGGTGGAGTGGACCGTCATCGTCCTGACCTGCCAGCACAAGGACAGCGTGAGTGCATTCCAGAAAGGTAAGTGGGGCGGCTCGCGTCCCAGGGACCCGGTGCTGACACACAAGCATCCCAGCTGGGGGCGGTTCCGAGCCCTCAGAGCTGTTTGCAAATCTGGGGATGGACTTGGGCTTTCTGTGGGACAAATAGCCCTGGCCAATGCCACGCGTAGCCTGGGTCGATTCTCTGCAAGCTTCCCTCCTCCTGCAGCTCATTGATCCCCATCTGCAGCCTCCTGCTGATCCCACTTGCAGCTTTGCTGGTGCCCCTCAATCCCCACCTGCAGCCCCTTGTATCCCAGCCCTGGGCTCCCGCCCGCCTTGGCTGTGCTGGTGTCCCCCTGCTGTCCCAGCCCCGGGACCCCGCACACAGCCCTGATGCATTGAATTCCTGACTCACAGCCCTGCTCCCCAGGCTGTTCTACTCCCGGGATCTGCGCATGCAGCTCTGCCAGGGGAATCCGCCCCGGCTGCTCCAGCCCTGGGAGCCCTGCTCACCCTTGAGCCGTGCCAGAGCCTAGAGCACTCTCAGAGACACACTGGCTCTCTCTGTGCTGAGATGGAGTGTCAAAATGCTCCGACTGGCACGGCTCCTTTAACCCCCATTCCCATGCCATTGGGGCAGGGCATGGAGGGACAGAGCCATACCCAGGAGCATGGGCTAGGTGCTGGCATTCCTGGTGATGGGCGCAGGAGAAGAGGTGGCCGTGTGTGCTGTGGCCACAGGGCAGGGATGGCCATGCGGGTGAGGTGCAGGACTGTGGCTCTGGTTATCAGCACAGGAGAAGGCTGCGGGTCAATGTGCTGCTCGGATGTCACATTCTCCATGCCTGGTGGTTCAGCCTGTGGGGGGCCCCGTGGCTTTGCCTGGCCCTGCGTGGGAGATCGGGCTGCAATGGGTGGGACCTAGGCTGGACCGAGTAGCCTCGTGGCTATTGCCAGGCAGGGACTCATGTCCCAGGGCCAGGTCCCATGTCTGCCCTTGGTAGGTTTGGATCCCCGGCTATCCAGGCCCTGGAGGAGTCCAGGCCCCACCGTGGCTGGGTGACAGGTGAAGGGAGACACGGTCCCTCGGTGCCCTGCAGTCCTGCAGCACAGGGAGCGACCCCCCCACCCAGAGAGGGGCTGTTCCTCTCGGGAGGGCCCTGCTTCACCCTCCACACACTGTGTGGCCCAGGGCTGTAGCGGGCAAGGATGAGCCTGTGCAGCTGGAGATCCCCCACCACCAGCAGGGGTCAGCCACGGTCTGACCCATAGAGATGGAGCCATGGTCCTGCAGCGCCCCCCCTCCAGCCTGGTCACTCAGCATGCCCCTGCTTCTCTCACCCCAGCCTGGTCACCCTGCGTACCCCTGCCCCCTGTCCACCCCCCCACACCCCCCGGGGTCTGGTCACTCAGCATGCCCCTGTTCCCCTCAATCCTGGTCACTCAGTGCACCCCTGATCCCCCCCACATCCTGGTCACTCTGCACACCCCTGCCCCCTCTCCACCCCCCCATACACCCCGGGTCTGGTCACTCAGCATGCCCCTGTTCCCCTCAATCCTGGTCACTCAGTGCACCCCTGATCCCCCCCACATCCTGGTCACTCTGCACACCCCTGCCCCCTCTCCACCCCCCCATACACCCCGGGTCTGGTCACTCAGCATGCCCCTGTTCCCCTCAATCCTGGTCACTCAGTGCACCCCTGATCCCCCCCACATCCTGGTCACTCTGCACACCCCTGCCCCCTCTCCACCCCACCCCCCGGGTCTGGTCACTCAGCATGCCCCTGTTCCCCTCAATCCTGGTCACTCAGTGCACCCCTGATCCCCCCCACATCCTGGTCACTCTGCGCACCCCTGCCCCCTCTCCACCCCCCCACCCCCCCCGGGGTCTGGTCACTCAGCATGCCTCTGTTCCCCCCAATCCTGGTCACTCAGCGCGCCCCTGATCCCCCCCACATCCTGGTCACTCTGCACACCCCTGCCCCCTCTCCACCCCCCCACCCCCCCGGGTCTGGTGACTCAGCGCGCCCCTGATCCCCCCCAATCCTGGTCACTCAGCGCGCCCCTGCCCCCTCTCCACCCCCCCCACCCCCCCGGGTCTGGTCACTCAGCATGTCCCTGTCCCCCCCAATCCTGGTCACTCAGCGCGCTCCTGATCCCCCCAATCCTGGTCACTCAGCGCGCCCCTGCCCCGCCCTCCTTGGCCTGGTCACTCAGCACCACCAAATGCCCCTGCTCTCGTTTGCTAGAGCTAGAGATCCGGTGGCGGCGGGGCGTGCTGGGCCCACACCCCCTCCTGCTGACTGTTGAGGACCCCACAGCACGTGTGGGCAGCGGTGGTGCCACCCTCAATGCCCTGCTGGTGGCAGCCGAGCACCTGAGCGCCAGGGCAGGCTGCACGGTGAGTGGTGCGGCACGACGGGCTCCGGGCCGTGTCCGGGCGGCACCTGTGCTAAGTAGCTGCTGAGTGTGCAGCTCCGGTGCCCCCGTCTCCCTGTCCAAGGCTGTGCCGGCCCTGGAGGGGCCTCCCCTTCCGCCCCACTCGCCCCCAGGCGAAGGGCATCCCCTCCCGCAGCCCATGGAGCTGGGAGCCCCAAGGCATCCCCTCCCCCATGCCCGATTCAGCTAGCCTGCCCCCGGGACCAGCAGAGGCTGCCTGCCCTGGGGCTTGGTACCTTAGCACCATCCAGTGCCCTAGGGGACCCCCAGCTACAGGGCGCTGTAGCAAAGCAGAGCTATAATACCCTTCGCTAAGGCACTATAGCTACCCAGGTGGGCTACGGTGACCCCAGCCCCCTGCCCACCCACTCTTGGGGGCCATATCTGGGGAGCAGGGGCAGCTCCGGACCAAGATCCAGAGGAGCCTTGCTCCAGACGAGAGCCCAGGCTAGCCCTGCAGCCGTGTGGCCAGATGGCAATGGCAGGAGGTACTGAGGCCTGGCTGGTAGGTGCCCTCAGCTCTGTGGCCCCCTAAAGCTGGCATAGGCTGTTCTGGGTTATGTTCTGCTGGAGGAGGGGACGCTGGTCAGAACTGCCCAGTCTTGGGGCTGGTTCCCCAGCTCGGCTAATGGGTTCCCTCTGCGCTCCTCCAGGTGGTCACTGCTGATGTCCTGCGCGAGGCCCGGATCCTCATCCTGCACATGGTGAGAGCCTGGCGGGGCAGGGCAAAGGCCTGCTCTACAGTGGTGGGCAGCTTTCACCCTTTCCCTCCTCCCGGGGCTGCCAGCCTGGTGGCATCATGAACGCCAGCCTGGCTGCTGGTGGCTAGTCCTCACCTGGGGAGGGTGGGACATTGGGCTGTCCCATCCAGCTGCCACCTCCCTCATCCAAAACTCCTACCTCCAGGGCACATGTCACGTTACCTCCCACCATCAGCCCCTCTGGCAGCAAACCCAGCCTACCTGGCACTGAGAGGGGAGTAACAGCCCAGCTCTGCCTCCCAAACCTCGGAGCACGTTGGTTCCAGGGACCATGCAAACCATTGCTAAATGCTACTGCGTGTGCATGGGTCACTGCAGGTAATATTAGTCCCAGGTAGGTCCTACGGGGGTGAGGGGTGAACCCCAAAGAGGCTGGGACCAGATCGGGTACATCCCCCACTGATAAAATCAAAGCCTCCTGGTGCATAATCAGCTGAACACAAGCTGCCAGTGTGACGCTGTGGCCAAAAGGGCTAACGCGATGCTGCGATGCATCAAGGGGAATCTTGAGTAGGAGCAGAGAGGTTATTTTACCTCTGTGTTTGGCACTGGTACGGCCATTGCTGGAATCCTGTGTCCAGTTCTGGTGCCCACAATTCAAGAAGGATAGTGATCAATTGGAAAGGGGTCAGAGAAGAGCCACAAGACTGTCTAAAGGGTTAGAACAACGAGGAGTCCTTGTGGCACCTTAGAGACTAACAAATTTATTTGGCCATAAGCTTTCGTGGGCTAGAACTCACTTAGAAAATCTTCTGTATAGTGATAGACCCCAGGAGGTCAGTCTGTTTAGCTTAACAAAGAGACGGGTAAGGGGTGACTTGATCACAGTCTGTAAGTACGTGCATGGGGAACAAAGATTTAATAATGGGTCTTCAGTCTCACAGGGAAAGGTCTAATGTGATCCAAGGGCTGGAAGTTGAAGCTAGACAATTTCAGACTGGGAATAAGGTGTATAGTTTTGACATGCGTGCAGGAGTGAAATCAGGAAGGCCAAATCACACCTGGAGTTGCAGCTAGCAAGAGATGTTAAGAGTAACAAGAAGGGTTTCTTCAGGTATGTTGGCAACAAGAAGAAAGTCAAGGAAAGTGTGGGCCCCTCACTGAATGAGGGAGGCAACCTAGTGACAGAGGATGTGGAAAAAGCTAATGTACTCAATGCTTTATTTTGCCTCTGTCTTCACGAACAAGGTCAGCTCCCAGACAACTGCACTGGGCAGCACAGCATGGGGAGGAGGTGACCAGCCCTCTGTGGAGAAAGAGGTGGTTCGGGACTATTTAGAAAAGCTGGACGAGCACAAGTCCATGGGGCCGGATGTGCTGCATCCGAGAGTGCTAAAGGAGTTGGCGGATGTGATTGCAGAGCCATTGGCCATTATCTTTGAAAAGTCATGGCGATCGGGGGAAGTCCCGGATGACTGGAAAAAGGCTAATGTAGTGCCCATCTTTACAGAAGGGAAGGAGGAGGATCCTGGGAACTACAGGCCAGTCAGGCTCACCTCAGTCCCTGGAAAAATCATGGAGCAGGTCCTCAAAGAATCAATTCTGAAGCACTTAGAGGAGAGGAAAGTGTTCAGGAACAGTCAGCATGGATTCACCAAGGGAAGGTCATGCCTGACTAATCTAATTGCCTTCTATGACGAGATAACTGGCTCTGTGGATGTGGGGAAAGCGGTGGACATGTTGTTCCTTGATTTTAACAAAGCTTTTGACACCGTCTCCCACAGTATTCTTGCCAGCAAGTTAAAGAAGTATGGGCTGGATGAATGGACTATAAAGTGGATAGAAAGCTGGCTAGATTGTCGGGCTCAACGAGTAGTGATCAATGGCTCCATGTCTAGTTGGCAGCCGGTATCAAGTGGAGTGACCCAAGGGTCGATCCTCGGGCTGGTTTTGTTCAATATCTTCATTAATGATCTGGAGGATGGCGTGGATTGCACCCTGAGCAAGTTTGCAGATGACACTAAATTGGGAGGAGAGGTAGATATGCTGGAGGGTAGGGATAGGATACAGAGGGCCCTAGACAAATTAGAGGATTGGGCCAAAAGAAATCTGATGAGGTTCAACAAGGACAAGTGCAGAGTCCTGTGCTTAGCATGGAAGAATCCCATGCACCGCTACAGACTAGGGACCGAATGGCTCGGCAGCAGTTCTGCAGAAAAGGACCTAGGGGTTATAGTGGACAAGAAGCTGGATAGGAGTCAACAGTGTGCTGTTGTTGCCAAGAAGACCAATGGCATTTTGGGATGTATAAGTAGGGGCATTGCCAGCAGATCGAGGGATGTGATCGTTCCCCTCTATTCGACATTGGTGAGGCCTCATCTGGAGTACTGTGTCCAGTTTTGGGCCCCACATTACAAGAAGGATGTGGAAAAATTGGAGAGAGTCCAGCGAAGGGCAACAAAAATGATTAGGGGACTGGAACACATGAATTATGAGGAGAGGCTGAGGGAACTGGGATTGTTTAGTCTGTGGAAGAGACGAATGAGGAGGGATTTGATAGCTGCTTTCAACTACCTGAAAGGGGGTTGCAAAGAGGATGGATCTAGACTGTTCTCAGTGGTAGCAGATAACAGAACAAGGAGTAATGGTCTCAAGTTGCAGTGGGGTAGGTTTAGGTTGGATATTAGGAAAAACTTTTTCACTAGGGGGGTGGTGAAACACTGGAATGCGTTACCTAGGGAGTGGTGGAATCTCCTTCCTTAAAAGTTTTTAAGGTCAGGCTTGAGAAAGCCCTGGCTGGGATGATTTAGTTGGGGATTGGCCCTGCTTTGAGCAGGGGGTTGGACTAGATGACCTCCTGAGGTCCCTTCCAACCCTGATATTCTATGATTCTATGACAGTGATGGCAATTATCCATTGTAGCAATTTACCAAGGGGCATGGTGGATTCTCTGTCACTGACAATTTTTAGCTCAAGCTCGGCTGTTTTTCTCAAAGCTCTGCTCTAGGAATTATCGTCACAGGGGCAGGTTGCTGGCCTGAGCTAGACAGGAGGTCAGACTAGCTGATCACAATGGTCCCTGCTAGCCTTGGCATCTGTGAATCTATATGAGGAGCTCCTCCCCTTGTCTCCTGCCATACCACGGCTCTGCTTTCCTTTGGCAGCTGCTGCCATCCCCTGCCTTCCACGGGATGTGTTTGGAGCCATGGGACCCTTGGGCGGACGGGTCACACAATCCATGCTGCTGGATGACACCCCATTAAGTTGTGAGGGACCCAGGTTTATTCCACTCCCACATATTCCAGGGCCCCATCCCTGGGTCTCCCCTGCCCTCTCAGTGCAGCAGGGCAATAATCCCCTCCTAGGGCTGGAGTCTGCTGCCCTTTACATGGCACCTCTCAAAGCCACCAAGCGTTTCAATGCTGCTCCAATCCCAAGCCCTGGACTGTTCTATCCGCAGCCTGGCTGCAGACGCAGCTGCCCATGCCTGTCTGACCAGCCCCTGCCCCAGCACTCAGCCCAAGAAGGGGCGCACCTGCTCATGGGGTTCCAGGCAAGGCACCCAGGGGGCATCTGATGGGGTGTGACATTGCTGGGAGTGAGCCAAAAGGCCCAGAGGCCACAGCTCCTGGGTCAGAGGGGGGCTTGGGGCCAATTCTTTTCTCCACAAGGCCTGTCGCAGGACGGAGCCTGTCACCCTCCCTGCCCGGTCTCCAACTGACCAGTGCTCCGGCTCTTTCTCCCATCAGGGCCGTGACTTTCCCTTCGATGACTGCAGCCGAGCCTTCACCTGCCTCCCCGTGGAGGACCCTAATGCCCCAGCCGAAGCGCTGACCTGCAACCTGGACAGCCTGCTGGGGACCATGACGCAGCAGGTCAGTGCCAGGCAGGGGCAGGAGGAACCCCTGGCCAGGCTCCTTTAGGAGGGCGAGACTGGGCCCTATTCAGCCCATGACCATCTCATCCTGGTCCTAGCAGGCACTGTTTTCTCGCCATCCTCATCCCCAGGGCCAGGTCATATAGCACATTGGGGCCTGGGTCTCCCCATCTCTATGGCAGAGGGGGCAACCACAATTTATTCCCACAAGCCTATGGAGGGACCCCTGAACCCCTTGCCCGGGGGCAATGATGAGATCCAGCCAGGTAAAGTGTGGGCGCCCCCTGCTGTTGAGGTTAGGAAGGCCAGACAGTAAATGGCTGCCTATCTCCCTTCTGCCTGGCCTGCGGCGTTCTGGGGTTGGGAGGGCACGTATTCCAGGCCCTGTGCTGATCTCCTGGCGCTGAGATGTGCAGCCCAGGCTCAGGTCCCAGTGGAGCATCCTCACCTCCTTTTGTGTGTCCCTCTGTAGCTGTGCAGGGGTTCCCCGCCGGGAGTGTGGGTCTGCAGCACCGACATGCTCCTCACCGTTCCCTTGACAGCAGGTACGTGCTCGCCCTGCGCCGGGGAGGGGATCCGAATCAGAGCGGGGCACAGCTGGGGAAATCCAGCCCAATAGCCAAACCCAACCTGGGCAGGGTGTAAGGGAGGGCTCCATGGGGCTCTAAGGTGCGGTAAATCCTGCTTCTGGCACCCCACAGGGACCCTGGCGGTGGAACCAGTGTTGTTCTCCTGAGCCAGGGGAGGCTTTGGGGGCAGTGTACAGGAGGGTCAGAGAATTCAGTGCCCCATGAGTCCTTTATTTCTCCCTGCTGGGGCCTCAGCAGTCCCCGGAGGGCTTGCGTTGGGTGGCAGTAGCCACTGCAGAGTCACTCTGAGGCCTGAGAGAAGAGGCTTGTCCGACAGCTGTCCTGGCCTCTCTGCGCTGCCCCGCAGAGCACAGGGCAGAGCCCCTAGGGAGGCTGTGTCTGATGGGTGCAGCAAACCGCACCTGGGCACCTCTGCCCTGCGGGCCTGCAGCTAACAGCAGGAGGCAGTTTGGAGCCCTTGTTCCAATGAGCTCTGGGCATGACCTGGTGCCACTCAGCCCCTGGCTGTGGTAGGACCCAGTGCTCTGATCCTCGCAGCCAGGGCTCTCCACCTTGCAGGGACAGGTGCTGTCGGCCTGGGGACTGGCTGGGGTGACGGCGTATGTCTGCACACCACAGAGGGCCAGCCTGTCTCCCAGGTGGTCCCCAGGTGAGCGCTGAGCACCTCGTGGGTGCATCAGGGCAACCTGATGCGATGGGACCACCGCAGGCAAAGCAGGGTTGTGACCCTGCACCTGCTCCTGCTAGGGCCCAGTGCTCCAGTCCTCCCTCGCCTCTGTCCCAGCGGGCCTGAGCCATGGGGCTTCCCACCCACTGACCCACGGCAGGGGCTGTTGGTGGGCGGCTGGCGCTGGGAGGGTTGAAACAAGTGCCCCTGCAGCCTGTGTTGTGGGGTCTGGACTGCAGTCGGCTCCCCACTGCCGGCAAAGTGTCTCTGGGGAGGGAACTGGAGTCCCCCATCCATGGCTGCAGCGGCCTGGGGCAGGGGTATTGGTGTTAACAAAGGGGATCCCCCATATGGGGAAGGGCAAGTGACTCCGCCCCCTGGGAGAATCGGGGCCAGGCTGGGGCATGCAGGGTGAGGGCTCTCAGCTCAGTATGGTCTGCGTCCCCAGTGCACCCCTAGGCTGGGCTTGTCCTGCATCCCCTTCTCATCCAGCAAGCCTGGCTGCAAAGTGCCCAGGCGCAGGCCTGCCACTGCTGGGTGCCCAGACGCCCATGCAAGCCAGGGAGTGCTAGAAGTGCTCAGTGCCTCCAGGGTTGGCCAGCAAGCCCTGGAGAGGGCTTGGCGTTTCTGAGCACCGATCTGGGAGCTGGGTGCCCGGCGGCCCCGCTGCACGTGCCTGGGGTGCAGTCGGGGCATATGCATTGTGGAGCATCTATAGCGCCCAGAGCTCAACAAATGGCGCTCGGCCCCTCCAGCTAACCTGGGAGCCTTGCTTCAGTGCCGCTCCCTTAGCGACGAGCCCCCAGTCCAGCCATGCCCATCCTGCCAGCCCCGCCTTGGGTGTGAGGTGCCCGGGCAAGGCGGCACTGGTGTCTGCTCCTTTCTCTCAGAGATCGACTGGGAAGGGTTCCAAGGTGCCAAAGTGATCTCCGTGCCGGGGAGCGTCTCGTATGCCAGAAACCACGGCATCTACCTTGCTGACCAGCAGGTACGCTGAGCCCAACACTTAAAGGGGCGCTGAGCCCCAGACAGTATGCTGGCCGTGCTCCCGCTCGCCCCTCTTAAAGGGGCGCCGTGCCCGGGGCAGTGCTGGCCCCTCTCCTAAAGGGGCACCGAGCCTGGGGCAGCGGACTAGCCAAGTTCTGTTTGTCAGCGTTCACCTGGTGATCTCTTGCTCTGTGATCCCTCCTGCGCAGCGCCAGGAGTGGCTGGGTCGAGGGGCCCAGGACAGAGGGCCAGCCTGTCTGTTCCCAGGCCACAAGCAGTGGGGAGGGAGCTGTGATCTGCCTTCCCCTTTGCCCGTGCTGCCGTGGGGGAGACTAGGCTGTCGGACTGCACGTGGCCTGCTGGAGCCACCACCGAGGGGTGGCACAGACTGGGGGGAAGTGCCAGTGAAACGTTCTGCCCTGAGCTGCAGGAGGGCCCCTGGAGAAGCCCCTGAGGCTCCGTGGCCCGCTGGATTCCTGGCTCTGCTCTGTGGCTACCCCCCAGCTCGGTTAGTGCCAGCAGGGACAGAAGATGGGCTGGTGGTGTCAGGACCCTGCATCTAACGCCTTTCCCCTGAGGGCTGTCCTCCAGCATACCCCCTCTGGGCCCTGTCTCTTGGGCCATGGGGTCCGCACTCAGGGTCTGAGGCGGGAGGAGGGCTGGGCTGCCCCAGGGTTTTCCCATGGGCTTATCAGCTAATGTGGGTACCCCCTCCGCGACTCTGAACCTTTCTGAATGGGGCTCTAAAGCAGCCGGGGGAGGTGCAGGCACTGGTGTGCTCATGGCTTGGTCCCTTGCTCTGCCCTTCAGCCAGGCACAGATTGCTGCCCCTGCTGCTTGCTAGCAGCCTGTGAGCTGAGCCAGCCACTGCCTGGCCCCCGCCAGCTCTGCCAGCTCCACCGCGGCTTCCCATGCAGCCCTTGGGGAACAGCATCCCGAGCCTGCTTCTCTGCGGCTCCCCGAGGGCGCCCAGCCCAGGATCGCATTCGGGCGCAGGCTTCTTGCCCACGCTCAGCAGTGAGTTCAGGACGTGCCTCGAAGCCTCGGCGGGCCTTGCCGGAGGGGGTGTGACGCTGCGCCAGCGGGGAAGGCTCCATTCTCCATTGCCGATTCGATTCCCTAGGCCAGCCGGGTCCCCTGGCTCCTGCACATGGCAGACGGGATCTGCTGAGAGTTTCGAGCAGGCAGCCCTGGAGCTCTGGGATAGGCTCTGGGGAGCAGCACCCATGGGCACAGAGCAGGCCCGCGGGCAGAGCAAATGGGCTTCCAGGCATTCCCAGGCTCATGGGTGCTGCAGGGAGATGGCAGGGCCAGCCAGATCTCCACTTGGATGTCTCAGTGCCACATCTGGGGTGGCACGATCCCCAGGCTGGCATGTGTGATGAGTTACCAGGATGCAGGATGGCAGCAGCACTCCAAGAAGGTAGGGACACAGACCTCCGAGTGAGCCAGCTACCCCACAGGGAACTGAAGCAGCTGGGTCCTGCCCACGGGGTGCTTTGGGGACTGGCATGCTAGGCCCGCCCCTCCCCCTTAACAACCCTACTGTGTGTGGAGCCCATCTCTGACACACGGTACCCTGCCCCAGAGCTCGGGCTGCTCCCAGTATTGGGAGAGGTTGGGAGGCAGATGGCCAAGCCTCTAGACTGGTGGCCCCCAAGGAGGCAGGCTCCATTAGCCAGCCCTGGCCATTCCCTGGCTGCTTTGCTGAATTGCACAAGGCACCTGGGAGCCGCTGCCCGGAGCTAACGGGGCCCTTTTCTCTTGCAGGGGTTTGTGCGTGACATCATCTACCAAGGCCCGGAGGCCCGGATCCAGGAGTGCTCTGGGCCAGACGGGAAAGTGCCGCTGGTACGTCCCCTCCTTGGTTCATGAGGAGCTCGCACCAGGGCTGCAGACGGGGAGGAAGGGCTGTGTAACTCGGCCAGCTGAAGGGGTGTAGCTGGGGTGGGGGGTTCTGCATGAAGCAGGATGTATTTGGGCTAACAAGCACAGCCAGATCCTGTTTGCCGTAGATGCTGCTGGGGTAATTACTGGACTCGTGCCTAGAGGCCTCAACCAAGATCAGGTCCTCGTACAAACACCCAGCGAGAGACAGTCCCTGCCCCGAAGCCCTTCCCACCTAACAAGATAAGGCAGATGTGAGGCAAACAGGCCCAGAGAGGGGCGGGGACTTGCCCAGGAGGTCAGTGGCAGAGCCAGGACTAGAACCCAGAGCAGGGCTTGATTCACTGTTTCGTTGCTGGCCCCCGCAGACAATGGCTGGTGAGGAGGAAGGAGAACAGCATCTCGCTCCTTTCACCAGTAGCCCTCACAGCGCAGGGCTATACCATTGTCCTCCTTTTACAGATGGGGAAACTGCGGCACAAGGCGGAGTGAAATGATTTGCCCCACAGCTAGTAGCAGCTCTGGGACTAGAACCCAGGTCTTCCAGTCCAGTGCTCTGTCCACTGGGCCTGACTGTCCTCCCAGCTAGGGTACCTGGGCAGCTCCTAGTTCCTGGGGATCCGACGCGATGTAGGGCTAGTGGGAAAGGCCTGCAATAGGGCACCAGGGGCAGGTCCTGTTTACTAATGTGTTGGGACACTGAGTGCTAAGGCCAGTCAGAGGAGGAGGCTCTGAGCCAGGACTCCTGGGTTCTACTCCAGCCTGTGCCACTGACGTGCTGGGTGACCCTGGATGAGTCACTCTGTTCCGTGCACAGCCTCCTGGGGTGGACAGGAGAGGTTAGCACGCTGACACCTGCATGCCTTCTGCTATCCGTTCGAGTCAGGGTGTGATGAGCCCCTGTGGAGAGAGAGGCCGAGCGGGACACAGCTGCAGAGAGGGGCAGTGGCTTGCCCCCGGAGAGCTGGCACTTGGGCCTGTTGAGAAGTAACGGCCCAGCTGGAGCTGGGGGAAGGGCTGGGTGTATTGGTGAAGCGGTTGGGTTCAGCGCTGCCCTGATGGCTTTGTTAGGGTCAGACCAGCGTGAATCTGGCCTGGCCTCGCAGGCCTGGGCCTTAGCCGCACAGGTCAGATCCAGCTCTGACCTTCCCTAGAGTCTGCTTCGGTCCTGCCCAGAGGAAATGCAGGGCTGTCCCTGGGCGAGCTCCCTGCTAATCCTGCTTCTGCTGCGGGAGACAGGACAGAGAGCCAGATGTTACAGGCCAGGGTACCATGGGGTGCCTGCTGCCTGACCTGAACGAGCCAGGCCACCCCAGAGCAGGGTGACCAGACAGCAAGGGTGAAAAATCAGGACAGAGCATGGGGGTAATAGAGGTCTGCGTAAGACAAAGCCCCGAATATTGGGACTGACCCTATAAAATCGGGACATCTGGTCACTCTACCCCAGGGGGACACAGCACCAGCCCTTTTAGAGACAGTCTGCAGCCCAGACAGGGGAGCGACTGTGCTCTGGGCCTGGGGCAGGATCTACCCCACAGCCTCCTCCCAAGCTGAAGACACCATGGGCTTGTGCTGCCAAAACTGCCCCATGGGCCAAAGGGAAGTCGCCACCAGCAGGGCCAGATTAAGGCGGGCACTTTAAGGGCTGTAGCGCGGGGCCCTGCCTCAAGGGGGGCCCCCCAAAACTAAATCACAGGCAGTGATCTCCAGGGCGCTCAGGCCACTCCCAGAAGTGGCTGGCTGCTGGCATATCTCTGCGGCCACTGGCCAGGGCGGGGGCAGCTCCACGCACTGCCCCTGCCCCCAGCACTGTCCCCGCAGCTCCCGTTGGCTTGTGGGTGTGGACAGCACACAGAGACACGCTGTCCCCCTCCCTGCAGGGGCGTGCAGAGATGTGCCAGCAACCAGCCGCTTCCGGGAGTGGCGTGGGGCTGTGGCAGGCAGGCAGCCTGCCTGAGCCCTGCTGCGCCACCGGCCGGGAGACACTTACCACAGGCAGCTCCCGGCCGGAGCTTGCACCCCACACCCCCTCCTGCCCCCCAACCCCCTGCCCCAGGTCAGAACCCCCTCCTGCACCCAAACTCCCTCCCTGACCCTGCATCCCCTCCTGCACCCCAATTCTCTGCACCAGCCCAGAGCTCCCTCCTGCACACAAACTCCTTCCCAGACCTCGCACCCCCTCCTCCACTCCAACCCTCTACCCCAGCCCCCTCCTGCACCAAACTCCCTCCCAGGAAAAAGACTTGTATACAGAGGCCCCACAAAGCCAAATAGCCCCGGGCCCACAGGAGCGTTAATCTGGCCCTGGCCACCAGCCACCGCCGGCAGAAGGGTTTAGCATCGGTAACTCTAGGGGGTGACATAATCACACACCAGTGGGCAGGCCTGAGTCTGCCTACTAGAGGCAGCAGTGAGCCGCTGGGACACTCTACATGGCCCCCCAGGCATGAATTGCAGTGACACCTCCACCCAGCCGGCTTTGTGATTTCAGGTGTGCGGGGTCGTCTTCTTCTCCTCGGAGACCGCAGAGCAGCTGCTGGCCACGCACGTCATCCCCCCTCTGGATGCCTGCACCTACCTGGGCCTGGATTCGGGGGCCCAGCCCATCCAGGTGATGCTCTCAGCCATTTGCCAGCTGAAGGGATCCCCTCGTGCCATCTGGTGCCAGCCACAAGGAGGGCCACCGTCACCTCTCCATAGCTGTCTAAAGCAGTGCCAGGGCAATCAGCCCTTCCTTCCCCCCAGCAGATGGGTCTGTTGGCACAGGGGCAGTGGGAGGCCCTGGAACCACCACCACAAGGGGTTAAATCATCCCACGCTGGCATCGGGTGACCAGCAGGAGACACTCTGTGCGTGTGCAGGATCATGGCTGATCTTACCTCCCCCAACTCCCTGTGGTGCAGACCTCTCTGCACCCCACCCCCAGCCAAGCAGCAGGGTGTCCCCCGGACAGTCTGTCCTGCAGGGAGTCGGGTCTCCGGGAGTGCTGCGGAGGCAACACACAGCTCTGGGGTCCCTTTCATCCCTGCACCCCAGAGCTCCAGAGAACCCCACCGTCCTGTGCTCCAGACCCCTGCAGCAGTATGAGCTCGCCCTGCCACCTTCTCCCCACAAGGCTGCCCCATAGGACTGTCCTGAGGAAAGTGTGACAGCCCCCTACCCTCGCCCTCCATCCTGCCATGCCTGGGGCTGAGGACAGAAGTCATCCTACTCGCCCTGCAGCCCTCTTTGCCCAGGGAGGGGCAGGGCAGAGCAGAGAGATGCCTGCTGTCTGTGCCAGCCATCTTACTCCAGTCAGCTCCCGAACCAGCTGGTGCCAGCTTCTCTTGCCATTCCAAAGGCCAGGTGCTGCTCCGTCCCAAACCCTGCTCATTGGCACAGCCTCAGGGTCTGTCACCCCTTTTCTTTTGTCCTCCCTTGGAATCCCCCACCCCAGGAGGCCTGCCCCTTCTTGGCAGCCCTCCCCCCAGTCCTGTCATCGCTGGATCCAGTGTGAAGCCCACCCAGTGTAGACACACAGCAGTCACAGTCTCCAGCCCCCTGTGTGTCAGGGCTGGAGGGCACAGCTCGGCAGGGCTGGGGGGGTTGCTCGTACTGAGCGTTTCCCATTCTCTGCCTCCCCCCAGCTGTCCCTGTTCTTCGACATTGTGCTCTGCATGGCCGGCGGGGTGACCGAGGCGGACTTTGTGACTGGCAGGACCCGGGAGGTGGGCAGCGGCCATGCCAAGGGAGCAATGGCCCTGAGAAGCGCCCGCTCCGTTCTGTGGAAGGCCCTCCATGCCATCCCTCTCAGCATGGGTGAGTGCGACGGCCCCGAGCGCTGTCCCAGCTCCTCATGCCGGCCCACTCTGGTTAGAGCTCTCTGGGGCCTTGGTAGCCACCCAGTGTCCCAGCAGATGTTCCTTGGCTGGTATCTTGCCAAGGAATTGGGGAAGATCTCTAAAGACACCGGCGGCCTGTTTCCTCCCCATCCATTCCTCTGAGGATTGTTGTAAGCAAGGCAGGTTTAGTCCTGGTCGGTGTGTGGAGAGGAGGCCTCAAACGAGCCACCACAGTGGAGCTGGCAACTGGTGATTAGAAACAGGACATGGCTGGTCCAAAAAAGTCTACTGTTGCTGGGGAGATGCAGGCCGTCAAGGGGAACTTTGTAGTATAGAGAGGATTGTTGGCACGTTTCCCTGTCAGTCCGGAGTCAATGCCCCGGCATTGTGATGGGGGCGCTGGGCCACAGGGCAGTGGGGGTGGCACTGTGCCCTGAGTACATGCCCCGGCAGCATGTCCTTGGGGTCGCCAGCCACCTTTCTGTACGTAAGAGCAGGGCCTTGGCCTGCCAGGGGTCATTAAAGGAGCCTCAGCAGGGTAAGCAAGAACTGGCTGCTTGGCTTGTATAACTTCAGAGCCTCATCATCTAACCCACTGGGGTGCTTCCAAGAGCCCAGGCGGGGCTGGGGGCACTAGGGGCTGCGCCCGTCCCTGCCGTGCCCCGGCTGGCTGCCGCGCAGAGGTGTTTGGTGAGCATCAGCCGCCAGTCACAGCCAGGTGCCAGGGCCGATCCCTTCGGTCTCCCGCTGGGCGAGGCCCTCCCTGCACTCTGGCCTGGGTTCAGTCCAGCACCCACCACCCCACTCCTCCAGTAGACGCTGCACCCTGCTGAGTGGTGCCCGGATCATGGCACCCAGAGGGGAGGTGATGGCCCCCTGCCGGACACAGAGTGCTCCTACCCCTCCCCTCCCCTCCCCAGCCAGATGGACCCCTGGCGCCTGCTAGGCCCCCTTCCTTGCAGCCTGGCTGCCACCCCAGAGAGCTGCTGGCCGTGCATTAACGGTGTTGCCTCTCTCCTGTTTCCTGGCAGCGTGTATACCTGATGGTTGCTATGACTACATGACAATGGCCGCTAGCGACCACATCCACAACCTGACACTTCGCATCAGCTCCGTCAACACCCTTTCCTTCCGGAAAGTAGCGCATTCCCACGTAGCTGTAGGTACTTCCCTTCCCAGCCCCCCACTTGCCCCTCCCCCTGGCATCTCCTTTCCTGCCCCCGCTGCCCTGGGGCACCAGTGGCCTCTGGGCCACGTCACCTGGCCCCGCCCTGAGACAGCAGAGCGGGAAGACTCCAGCACTGTCTACACTGCTACCCCATCCCTGTGGGAGAGGCAGCGTAGCCTACTGGGTAAGACACTAGCCTGCAGGTCGGGAGACCTGGGCTATGTTCCCAGCCTGGTCTTGGACCTGCTGGGTAACCTTGGACATTGGTCATTGTCCTTTGCTGGGCCTCAGTTTCCCCTCCCCACCTTGTGTCTGTGTTGGCTGCTGTCAGCTGTTTGGCGCAGGGCTGTATCTGCTTGGAGCCTAGGACAACGGGGCCTCTGGTGCTCCCCTAACCCTCCATCACTGCCACCTCCAGCGAGTGCTCAGTACCCCTCCCCAGCCCCCTTTCTGCCCTCTGCCCTGCCAGGCTCCTCTCCCCGCTCCTGACCGCTGGTTCCTTCTGTTCCCGCAGCAGCCCCATCTCCTGGAGGACGGCTGCACCGTCACCAACAGCCTGCTGGAAGGAGCCGTGTGGGTGGAGCCCGGAAGCGTTCTCCAGCACTGCCACCTGCAGGTACAGCTCCCTCCCCTGCCCCACTCACTCGGCTGGCTCCCTGGGGGTCAGGCGCTTCCCAGGCATGGGCTGGGTCGCCCTATGGCTTTGGGCTCTCGCTCTAACCCAGTCTGGGACCTGGCTGCTGGGGCTCCCTCTCTCTGCATGTTCAGGCCCATGTAGCATATTCCCCCCCAGAGACCTGGGCAGGAGCGTGTCCTACTCCTTCCCCCCACCCCCACCCCCACCCTGGTTTTATCTGAATCTGTTTGGGGCCTCCAGCTCTGCCCCAGCCCCAGGGTCTGTCTGCACTGCAGTCAGAGGGGGGCTGCAGCACGTGGCGCAAACCAGCTCCAGTCACAGTAGCAGCGTGGAGCGGACGAGCCCACCCGAGCACTGGGGACGTACTCGCGTGGCCAGTCCCTGCTGCCTCGGCTTCAGCACTAGTGTCGTGTGAATTCGCGGGCTCTGCCCTGGCTTGGGTACGTCTGCACCCCTCGGACGGCAGCACAATCGCTCCCAGCCAGCTCCATGCCCGGGCGTTCGCCACAGCAGGAATTTTCCCCTTATTTTCATTCTGTGCCTTCTATTTCTACCCCTGCTGCCCCTCAGGGCAACCCTGCCTGGCGTTCACACTCTTTGCGGACTGGTAGCCTGATCTCGCGCCCTACCCCTCATAGCCGTCTCTTCCCCCAGTCTCGTCAGCACACCCGTCCCAGCTCCAGCCCCTGCTTGTCTCCCAGTTCGTGACCTTGTGGCCAGGAGCTCTAGGGAGTGAATGCAACAATATCCCCCACTGCTAGATTTTACCAGTGACCATCTCTGCTTCCCCCCTGCCCTCCCCGCCCCCAGCCTTGCCACTATTCAAAGCACGGCTGTGTGGTACGTGGAATTTAAAGGCTTTCTGAGCCTTCAGCTCCCTCTGGGGGTCCCGGGTGCAGGAGGGTGCCCAGAGACAGCCATGATGGGCTGGTTGTGACTAGATTAGAGGGAGGGGCTTCCCAGAGCTCTGATGCGGGTGGGGATCTCCGGCACTGCCCCTCCTTTCTGGAGCGGCCCATTTTGTCGCCCTCACAGGGACCCTTGCAGATAGGCTCTGGCTGCCTCCTCACGGGGCTGGACGTCTCCTCCTCGCCTGCCCTGCAGCGCTGGCGGCTGTGCGATGTGGTCCTGCAGGGGCACACCATCCGGCTGCAGGACATGCTGCGCCAGGTGTTCACCCTGACTGGGCGCCACGACGACTGGCAGGTGCTGTCTGAGACCGGGCTGGGGGGTTGTCCGGGAGAACCAGTGGATAGCGCTCAGAGGATCGTGTGACCTCCCTAGTGAACAGTCACACCTACGGGCTGCCCACCATGTGATTGCCCCGTGCGGGGCTCTGGCTGCCCACTGGACTGGGGGCCCTGATGGCGGTGCCTGGGGGGAGGAATGTTCCCCTATGGGGGTGTGGAGGGGACCGTCTGCCAAGGAAACGGGGTACAGGGAGCCACCCCTGCGGACCAAGTGCTCTGTGGAAGGAGCAGAGGCCAGGGACGCTGCCCTGCCTCCCTGAGATCCAGTGAGGGGTTAACATAGGGCCTGCCGCCAGGAGAGGGCAGAGATCAACCCACAATGGTGGTGCAAGTCCTGTCCCCTTCTAGCCCCGGTTCTCGCTGTCTCCTCTCTCCCACTTCACAGAGCCCTGCCGGGGCGGCCAGCACCTACCTGAACGTGCCCTGGGCTGAGTTCTTCCACAGGACGGGGATACGGTACGTGCCAAAGGGGCTGGGCAGAGAAGGGTCCTGGATAGGGCACAAAGTGAGCCGAGAGCGACCGCTTTCCTCCCCTGCATTGCGCCCTGGTCTCTGCTTGGCTGAGACCTGGGAAACTCACTCTGTTATGCTGCCCGGAAACGTCTCGGTGCAAACGGAAAGGGGCGGAGAGGAGCTGCCTGATGCACTGACCTCCAGAGCGCTGTGCCAACTCCTGGGGGGCCCAGTGGGATAGAGTGAGGCCTACATGAAGCCAGCACCCTAAAGCAACCTGTCCTGCGAGAGGCTGGGATGACATCGCCAGGAGCTTCCCCACATAACCAGCACCTGTATCTACAGTGCCTCCTGCTGGGAGAGGCTGGCAGGGCAGGAGCTGTGAGCCCCTCACAGCTGGTCTCCTGAGTGCATTTCCCTCCAGCTGGCTGAGGAAGAGGCTACAGTGGTTCTGCTGGCTCCGGCTTTCAGTCTGGGTGGAGGAGGCTCCATCCCAGCTGTGCAGAGTGGGGGCAGGGCGGTGCAGCGGCTATCCTCCAAAACTTGCCGCCAGTCATTCTGAGCATGGGGCTGTCCAGCCGTTGAGAAGTCAGCAGGGATGCTGAGGAGATGGTATGATGGGATAACATGATTTTGGTAATTAATTGATCTTTAAATATTCATGGTAAATAGGCCTAATGGCCTGTGATGGGATGTTAGATGGGGTGGGATCTGAGTTACCCAGGAAAGAATTTTCTGTAGTATCTGGCTGGTGAATCTTGCCCATATGCTCAGGGTTCAGCTGATCACCATATTTGGGGTCGGGAAGGAATTTTCCTCCAGGGCAGATTGGAAGAGGCCCTGGGGGTTTTTCGCCTTCCTCTGTAGCATGGGGCACGGGTCACTGGCTGGAGGATTCTCTGCTCCTTGAAGTTTTTAAACCACGATTTGAGGACTTCAATAGCTCAGACATAGGTGAGGTTTTTCACAGGAGTGGGTGGGTGAGATTCTGTGGCCTGCGTTGTGCAGGAGGTCAGATTAGATGATCATAATGGTCCCTTCTGACCTTAGTATCCATGAATCTATGAGAGCTGGCAGCGGGCAGGAGCGTCAGTCCCATGCTCCCCTCTCCCCGTGCCCTAGGGAGGTGAAGGCCCTCTCAGGATCTGCTTTCCCTGGGGCAGAAATGAGGCTCTCTTTGTAGGTAGGGAGGTCAGAGGGGCAGGTGCCTGCTGCCCAGGCCTCCTGCCTCCATTGCACATGGCCGCGTGGTGTCCACTCTCTGAGGCTGCTTCTCACTCCGGCAGGGAGGGGGATATCTGGGGCTCCGACGTCCCCCGGAGGAGCCGCTGCCTGCTGAACGCCCGCCTCTTCCCCGTTCTGCACGCTGCTGAGCCCGTGGGGGTCCAGGACGTCCTGTGGTTCCTGGGCTCCCAGGAGGGTGAGGGGCTGGGGCGGTGGCGAGCCTCGTGGCGCATGTCCTGGGAGCAGCTGCTGATGTGCCTAGACCAGGAGGCGGAGCTGGTGTCCCGCCGGGCGCTCTTCTTCCACCAGGCACAGGGCAAGCTACGCAGGATGCTGCTGGAGCACAGGGACTGCAGCCTCCTGCCCCTGATCCGCAGCGCCGTCAACGAGGGCTACCAGGAGGCCGTGCTGAGCACTCTGGACCAGGGTGAGAGCAGGGCAGGGCGGCTGCCTGTGACCTTCGTGTCCCCCACACATGCTGCTCTGGGGTGTCAGGATGCAGACTCCAGCACTGTGGTGACTTAGCCCCTGTGCAGGCCCACGAGTGCTGGTGGATTTGGGCACTGGTGGGGACCCTTGAGCCATGGCTGGCCACTCTCCCTTGCTAAGCAGACTGGGCAGTCCTTACAGCAGCCAGTGGGATGTCAGCCCAGAGGCTTGCCAGTTTCCATCTTCGTGGGTCACATTGTACCCTGCTGAGTTCCTCCTGCGGTCTTTGCAGTTGGTGACAGGCAGGGCCGGCTCTAGGATGTTTGCCGCCCCAAGCAAAACCATTTTTGGCCGCCCCTGCTTTTTTTTCCCTGCCCCCGGCTCCGCCCCAACCCCACCCCTTCCCAACCCCGTCCCCAAATCCCCATCCCCGCCTGCTCCCCCAGGCGTGCCGCAGTTCCCCCTGGCCATTGCTTCCTGCGGCTCCCCCCACCCCCTGCAACCCCTTGCCCTGGCTCACCTCTGCTCTGCCTGCTGCCCTGAACACGCCGCCACTCTGCTTCTCCCCCCTCCCTCTCAGGCGAGGGAGAGGCAGCCCGTTTAGGGGAGCAGGCAGAGTGGAGGTGAGCAAAGGGCGGGGCGGGGGGCGCGCACAGGAAGTAACGGGGGGGGGGGGTAGAGGAACCGCTCCCCGCCCCAGCTCGCCTCCACTCCACCACCACCGCCTCCCTCGAGCACACTGCCGCTCGGCTTCTCCTCCCTCCCTCCCAGGCTTGCCCCGCGAAACAGCTGTTTCGCGCGCGGCAAGCCTGGGCGGGAGGGGGAAGAGGCGGAGGCGAGCTGGGGCAGCGGGGGCACATTTCTAGGGGCGGCCTGGCCGGCGCCGGAATGCCGCCCCAAGAAACGTCGCCCCAAGCACCTGCTTGTTTTGCGGGTGCCGAGAGCCGGCCATGGCTAGAGGGCGTTCTTCATCCCCTGCCTGACGCCGGGTCCCAAAGTGCCATACAAACCCAAACAGCTGCACGGACTGTACCACAGTCCCTTCCCCCTTCCCCACCACGCACTCACCCCTGGAGAGGAACACGGCCACTTTGAACATCCCACAGGCATGTGGCTTACGGAGGCTGCCAGAGGGCAGAGTTTCCTCCCATTCTCGCTAGCGAAGCCGCGCGGAAGCCAAAGCCTGAGCACGCTTTCTGTTGTGGCTCTCGGCGGGTTTCCAGCAGCCCTGGCCAGGTGGAGTGTGTTGCTTAACAACGTGCAGGGAAGTAGCGCCCAGCAACTCTCTTCTGCCGGCATTGCCAGGCCCTGCAGGCTTTGGAAAGTGGAGCTACCAGAGCCTAGGTTCAGTAGGCCACAGCCCATTCTAGGTGTGCTGCAGGAAGGTGCCGGCTTGAGTGCCGGGGCGCATGAAGCCCTCTGTCTCCAGAAGAGGCGCTGCCCTGGCATTGGCAATGCCAGCTTCTGTCGGCTGCCCCCGCCCAGTGCCCCGCCCTGGATTAGCACGAGGGAGGGACTTCACGCTCCATGGAGATAGTCAATGAGGGAGCTGATGATGATGGGTTATGGGATGTGGGTACTGGGCTGAGAACCAGCAAACTCATTCCACTCCGGGACCACGGGGGCATGCTCTGGTTCTGGACAACTGTAGATAAGTGGCTGGAAGGGCTTAGGGGGCAGAGGAAGAAGGTAACCTGTGTGCTAGATGAGGACGGATGAAATCCTCCCATGGGCAGCGGCCCTCTAAGGCTCCAGTCTGCTGGGCTGTGGCTGGCTGCTGCTCTGATGGTTTCCCTTTCCTTCCTTCACAGTGGCATCTGTTGCCGCTGACCCTGGGGTGGCAGCCCGGGCTCTCGCTTGCATCGCTGACGTGCTGGGCTGCATGGCCAAAGGGGACGGGGGCTTGCGGAGCGGGCCGGCCGCCAACCAGGAGTGGGCCCCGGCCTTCCAGCAGCTGGAGAGAGGCAACATCGCTGAGGGAGTGAAGGAGCTCGCCAAAGAGAGGAGGGAATGGCTGGGCAGGTACAGGGCCCTTGGTGCCCGGGAGCCAGCAGAGGTGGCAAAGATGTTGTGTTGAGGGCTGTGGTGCTGGGCTCGCCCTGCTGAATAGACAGAGGTTCCCATTACACCTCGTTTCCGGCCCTGTCTCATGGCCTTTCTGCAGCAAGCAGCGTGGTTTGCTGTGAGGTCCCAGGGCTGTCAGCTGACAGACTGGCCTGATCCCCACCTCTAGGTGGGGGACTGATGGCCCCTCCCCACCAGCAGCTTGGGCCCCTGGTCCTGCTGGAAACCCATAAACTCCCCAGCTGCTGCTGGGCATGAGCCCTGTGTCTCTGCAGGGGGCTTTGTGCTGGGCTGGCTGATGTTCCAGGCATCTCCCACCTCCGCAGCCCTGGACTGCGGCTGGGAGATTGGCTAAGGCCCCAGCCACACACCAGGTGCTCAGTGACGGTGGCAACCTGTGCCAAAGGCTGACACGGGCATCACTGGCTTCCCGTGGCCGGTCGAGCATGTTTCTGCTCAGCGTGGCCAGAGCCGCTAACTGTGCCACTGACATCCCAGGAGAAAGGCCGCTCCGATGGTGCCCTCTGCCAGCTGGTGAGCGGCACCCGTCTCCCCCTGTCGTTTCAGGCCGGCGCTGCTGGTGAGGGCTGCCCGGCACTACGAGGGGGCCGAGCAGATCCTGATCCGCCAGGCTGTGATGTCGGCGTGCCGGTTCATCAGCGTCGGGCGGGAGGAGCCCCCTCCCATCGGTCACTGGGTGCTGGTGGAGTGCCCTGCCCGGATAGACGTCTCTGGTGAGCACCTCTGGGCGGGAGCACCTTTCGCAGGCCCCAGTTCAAAGGGCTTTCTCTTCTGGCCTGGGCATCACTGGGGCTCGCCCTAGACTCTGTCCCAGCGCTGGGGTGGATGAGGTAGTGCAGGGCCGGGGCCATGGGGAGCCCTGGTGCGAAGGGAGCAGCTCCCAGGAGGTGGCCAGCACTGGTTGTAACAAAGCACATGCCGCTCCGACTGCCATTCCCTTGCAGCTGAGCTCAGCAATGCACCGTCACAGCAAGCAGCAGCTGCCACGGGAATACTCGTTCAACGCCCGGGCTGTGCTCGGTGCTTCCAGGCCACACACAGACCAGGCCGGCCCTGTCGGGAGAGGCCTTGGGGCCGCGGGTGTCCTGGGTTCATGCGCATTTTTTTAAGGCGTCTCCCGGGAGGTGTGGCTTGCGGATGCTGCCTTTAGGAGGGACTTGGAGGGGGAGATATGGCCTGGCTTATTGGGCTCTGGAGGTCATGCCCTGTGTGGCAGGCAGCATGGGGAAAGCGGGTAGGGAGAAGGAATCTCAGGAGGGGTTTATAGCTTCCAAAGGAGCATTGTGATCATCTCGTACCACCTCCTGCAGGACACGGCCAGGGCACTGCCCTGTCTGAGGCTGGCAGCCTGGAGAGGACAAGAGATGAGGGCTAGTCTGTGGGCGGCTGTCCTGCATGAGGGTCCCTCTGTGCCTTGCAGGGGGCTGGAGTGACACTCCTCCAATCACTTACGAGCACGGGGGAGCCGTGGTGGATGTTGCCATCCTGGTGGATGGGCGCAGACCAATCGGGGCCCGGGCCCGGCGCATCGCCGAGCCGGAGCTCCGGCTGGTCAGTGCTAGCGGCATGCTGGAGGGCGAGGTGGTGCTGGAGCTGGTGTGCCAGGACCTGGAGGACCTGCAGGATTACTGCCAGCCTCACGCGCCAGGTAAGACCCACCCCGCTGCTCAGGATCAGGGCTCACCAGCTGCTCCGCAGCCCAGGAGCTCCTGGACCAGCAGAGAAAGGAGCTGGGGGTCACTTGCAGTGCCCCATGGATGGCAGAGGGAGGGTCGCTGGTGCTTATGTATTCTCCAGTGTTGTTCTCGGATTGGCACCTGGGGGGCACCAAGTAGTGACCTGTGCTGCATCCCTGTCACTGCACCCTCCCAGCTCCGAGACGGGCCATCCCCTCATCTGGCTCACACGCCTGGCCCCATCCACTGCAGGTCTCAGAAGCAGTGTTTGTTCCCAGTCAGGCTGGCAGGAACGACATCCACCTGGTGCCAGTGGGGTTCTGTGGGCTGGGCGGAGGGTGAATCCATACAGCGTTAAAAGCAGGAGGTGGGGTGTCCCGGGGGATCAGTAATGGGCCAGAGAGCTGTCTGGGGAACCACTCCCCGAGCCCCGCCACTGAGCCCTCCCCAGCGGATGGCCGTACTGCTGCCGGTAGAAGAGTTGGGGGGCTCATTCCTAGCAGACAACAGCCTGCAGCGCACAACCCACCACCAGGGTGGCGGGCCAAGGGTGGCCCAGTGAGTTTGGTGCTGGTCAGGGACTGGGCTCAGTCCCTGCTCTGCTACAGGCTTCCTGTGGGACTGGGGCAAGTCGCCTAGCCTGTCTGGGCCTCGACTCCCCCTCTCTGTAATGGGATGCCAGCGCTGCCCCGCGTCCCAGGGTGGGGAGGTGATAAGAGAGACCCAGTCTGGAGACCTGCGTAGCACAGACAGCCCAGGTGCACAGGGGATGGAGACGCTCGTCCTGTTGCTGCTTGTTCTGGACAGGGAGGCCATTGGCACCTTTCCCCCACCAGCAGCCCCACCACGATGAGCCAAACCCTCAGCTCAGCGAGTTCCCCTTCCCCCTCCTCCAGGACCCGCTGTTCCGTGCTGCGGGGAGAGCAGGCCTCCGAGCCTGGACAGCTTGGGCTGCGGCTCTGCCCTCGCCCTGCTGGCCTGGGTGGGGGTCGCTATGAGCATCTGCCTGTCAGGAGCATGTGCTAATGGCTGACCCAACAGCCGTGACCCGGCTGGAGCACCATGTTAGTCTGCCAGCAGTGAAGGGGTTAAACCAGCAGGGGCTTGGTGGCCAGGGCATGGCTGCGCTCACCAGCCTTTCAGGGTTTTCTCTCTCCTTTCCAGGGGCCTTGCTGAAAGCGGCTTTCATCTGCACCCAGATTGTCACCCTCGCTTCCCAGAAGCCCTTGCAGGCCCAGCTGCTGGAGTGCTCTGGCGGAGGGTTTGAAGTGCACAGCTGGTCCAGCCTGCCACACGGATCCGGGCTGGGTATGTTTGTGGCCCCCTTTGCACAGGGCATGGTCTGGGCAGTGAGCGTAGGTAAATGTAGACCAGGAGAGCTCTGAGGCTTGGCTTCAGCTCCCATAGGAGGCTTCAGGAAAGACATTCTCAGCCATAAGCAGCCAGGCCCGCCCTGGTCACGTTCTCAGGCCTGGCTGGTCACTCCTAACAGAGAGAGAAACACTGAACAGCAGCATGGCTGGGGCTGGGGCTCTCCTAGCCTGGCCTGCTGGGATGCACTCCCTGGCTGTGCCCTCAGGCACTCTGAAGAAACTCGTTCTCCCACAGCACTGCAAGGTCTGCTCTGAGAACAGGCTGGCTCCGGGCCTTGTGCTTAGGCACAGCACACAGGATTCACTGTGGGACGGTCCAGGGGCACAGGAGAGGCCATGGGCTCAGCCGCTGGGGAGGGATCCAAGCCTCTTTCTGTGGCTTCATTGCTTGTCTCTGCAGGCCAGTCCCCTCCGGCCAGGCAATGCAGAGCATGGGGACTGCAGGGGCCACCCAGCACAGAGAGCTGCTTATGTCCTTCTCTGCTGTTGCTCTGGGAGATGGGGACGTAACCTAGCGACGGGCCCCCCAGCTTACCCCTGCCCTGCCCTGAGGCGCTGGGTCATTTCATGGGCCATGGCTGAGAAGTGGTCCCCATGCACTCTCTGCCTCACCTCCCTGCCCCGTCTTTGGCTCCTCCAGGCACCAGCAGCATCCTAGCCGGGGCGGTGATGGCGGCGCTGTACCGGGCAGCCGGGAAATCCACCAACACAGAGTCCCTCATCCACGCCGTGCTGCACCTGGAGCAGGTGCTCACCACAGGTAACAGCACAGAGGCTGGAGGGAGTGGGGGGCCTGCCATGGCCTGGCCCGGCCCGGCCGCCTGAATGGACCCACTGACCAGGTTGTGTGTGGGCAAGGGTGGCATGAGCCTGTGGCAGCTGGGATATGCCATGCCGGGCTGCCTCTGTGCTGCACACCTCTGGCCCCTGTCAGACACACTGCCTCTCTGCCATTCCCACTCCCCTGCCAGGGGGCCCGTCCTCACCAGCTGGAGGTTTGAACTGTCCCATGGCCCCAGCTGCTCGGGCCCATTATTCAGCCCTACTGGTTCAGGCTTTCTTTGCAACAGGCAGCGTTAACCCTTGTGGTGCATGCTGCCTGCCACTCTGCTAGCCCCCATGGGGCTGTTTGATCAGTTCCCTGTCCCCAACCAAGCAGCCCGCCTCCCTCTCCCACCCAGCCAGCCCCTCAGCACCACACTGCCAGGGCCTTCCCCAATATCCTGCCTGTTGGACTCCTAGGGGACTTCAGCACCAGCACATTCAAAATTCTGCACCCAATATTTTAAAATATTGAAAAGTTTATTTGTCAAAATAACACAATATAATCACGCCAGTTTCAATTATTCTGGTAATTTACTTCAAAATCCCTTTCCGCAAGTCTATCGGTAACAATACAGACAACAACAAAAAAGATTCAGGAAATGGTTTTTGACAAATCGATTCCTCACTAGGCTTATTAATCCAGAACTTTGAGTAACAATTAATTTAAGCTGAAATACAGAAACGTATTTCCTGCACTGTTCAAAAGCAGTGCAAGGGCTTGTGGGAGTCAGGGGTAACAGAGGAGCTGAGGGAGAGGGGAGCCTGGGAGTGAACCTGGAGGGTTGCTGGGTGTGGGTGGGAGAAGTATGGAATAGATTTTTTGGGGAGGGATTGTTTGGGAGTTGGGGAGCTTCCCTCATGCAGACCCTGGCTGACCCGTAGCCTCTCCCATTCAGTCAGGCACATCTGCCCCTGTCCCCAAGTGTCCCTGCACCCCCATTCAGCCAGGCATATCTACACATCCCCCATGTGGCCCTGCATTCCCCCTCCATCCCCATGTGGCCCTGCACCCTCACTCAGCCAGGCACAGCTGTTCCTGTCCCCATGTGGCCCTGCACCCTCACTCAGCCAGGCACAGCTGTTCCTGTCCCCATGTGGCCCTGCACCCTCACTCAGCCAGGCACAGCTGTTCCTGTCCCCATGTGGCCCTGCACCCTCACTCAGCCAGGCACAGCTGTTCCTGTCCCCATGTGGCCCTGCACCCTCACTCAGCCAGGCATAGCTGTTCCTGTCCCCATGTGGCCCTGCACCCTCACTCCCATTTAGCCCTTGGCTCAGTGCTGCTACCCCACTAGCTCCTGTGCTGCTGCCTCAGTCTGCCCCCCTCACTAGCCCTTCTGAACTCGTGTGACCCCCACTGCAGCAGCCCCGTGTGCCCCGCTCTGTCCAGTCCCCCATAGCCCACATCGCCTCATCTGGTCTGTGGACAGAGCACTGTGAAGAGGGCAGCCTCTGCCCCCTCCCCTTCCATGGCTGGCTGCTCCAACCCATGAGCCTGCTGCCCTCTCTTCTGGCACCACATCAGCCCCTGGTGGGCAAAAGGTGTAATTGCAGCTTCCCTTCACCTCCCCGTCAGAATCAATTAGTCTGCAGAAGAAAAAAAAGTCTCCTGGGGCATTAATTCTGCACTTGAACAACGATTCAAAATACCCCTTGGTTGCAGGGCTGGGACTGAAACCATTAGTATCCTCACGGTTTGCTCTGTGTAACTGGCCCTGTTGCTGGCAGGAGGGGGATGGCAGGACCAGGTTGGTGGGCTTGTGCCAGGCATCAAGATCGGGAGGTCAAAGGCCCAGCTGCCCCTGAAGGTGGAGGTGGAGCAGATCCCTGTGCTGGAGGGCTTTCCCCAGACCCTGAACAAGCACCTGCTCCTGATTTACACAGGGAAGACTCGGCTGGCCCGCAACATGCTCCAGGTAAAGCATGTGCCCCTCCATGCCTCAGGGGGCACTCCCCATCCAGTCCCCAGCAGGGCCACAGCAGGCGTGGGCAGATATAGCAGCCTCCTCCAACACCAGTTCAGCCATCCCTCGCTCTAGCTCTCCCATGCTCTACAGAGCAGGGTCACTCCCCTCCCTGTTCCACAGCTGAGGGCCAGAGCTGGGAAAGGACCTGCCCTGGCCCTATGCAGCTGAGCTGAGCCTAGTACCATGCTCCCAGCCCCCTGCTTAGTTCATTGGCCCCAGCTTTATAGGGACGTTACTCTAGGACCCAGGTGCCCAGCCATGGACCCAGTCCCTGCTGCGCTACGCACTGTACGGACACAGGACAGTCAGACAGCCCTGTGCTGCACAGTTGTTGTGGCTCATTGCAGGGGATTGGTCATGTCCCCACCTTGGCTCTGTCCCCGCCGCAGAAAGGCTCCCCACTGCAGTGAAAGCGAACGCTGGCTCCCAGGAGCAGCTGTTCAATGCTCACTCCGCAGCTCGTGTGGGAAGGTGGCTGGTCAGACATGCCCAGTACAAGGGGATAGAGCCAAGGGCTGCGCGGGGATACTTAGTCACACTGGCATTTTCTTTATTTGTAAGTCATAGAAATAACCTGGGCACCGCATTCCCATTCTCTGGAGACCAGCTCGCAGCGCCCGTGGGAGGGGGGTTTCCACTAAACTGCTCCACATAGAGGTCAGGCTGCAAATCATTCTCACACAACACCACAGGATCCCGCTCAGCAATCGGGCTTCCCATGGGGCACAGAGCCCGCTGCCCCACACTCTCTGCTAGTGGGGTGCAGCTCCAGCAGCAGGGAAGCTGTAGGCAGGGGATGCAGGGGAACAGCAGAATCTGGGCCCAGTGCCTTAGCCCGTGTGCCAGCCTGCAGGACTCTGCCTGGCCGGGACATCCCATGTCCACAGGACAGCCAGGTGCAAATCATCAGGAAGAGCAGCCGGGCAGAGCGCAGGGCTGCCGGACAGCAGCTCTCAACTCGAGTAGGCAGAGCCCTGCCCGACAATTGGTTACAGTGCTTGGAATGCACCTGCTGGAAGCAGAGCTCAGGGGTCACCCAGCAGGCCTAAAGTAACCAGGCGCCCTGCCCCCCCTGCTTGAGTCATGGCAGGGGGGCTCCATGCAGTGTAGTGGAGACGGGGCTTAACCTGAGCTCCTGTCTGGGCTGGGGGGAGGTGGTGGGGAATTAAAAGCTCTCAGAGGAGCATGGGGTTGGCCCAGTGTCCCCGGCCAAAACTGCCCTTCCCTCCACAGTAGGGGGTGAGGCTAGCTGCCACCCTAGCCCTGGCTGCTTGCTCTAGGCTGAAGGAATCTGCGTCCGCAGAGAACATCTGAGCCTGGGGCCCCGCAGAGCCCACTGGGGCACCTCTGCCCATTTTGCTGCTCCCCCATTCATTCCTGAGCTGGTTCAGGTGCTGGTGACAGGTCACAGCTGGATCCAGGGTCAATAGCCCAGCCTCAGGGGTTAAGTCCCAGCTCTGCTTTCTGCCTTCCAGCTCAGAGGAGCCACCCTCTTGCCATCACACAACCCCCCGCCCCCCACTTAGAATCCCTGGACCAGCAAAGCTGCCGGGACTTGCACTTACGCTCCTGCTTTCCTTCTGCACCCCCGAATGCCGGGGCGGGGGTGTCAGCAGCAGGCCAGGGCCCCTCGGGCTGGGAAGCCCTGGTGAAGGTGATGCAGTTCATGGTTTGTCTCCCCTTGCAGGACGTCCTCAGGAACTGGTATGCCAGGCTGCCAGCTATCGTGCAGAACGCCGACGCCCTCGTGAGCAACGCAGAGCAGTGCGCCCAGGCCTTTCGGCAAGGTAAAGCCGCTGCACGCTCGTCTCTGGGGCCCAGGAGGCCTTTCCTGAGCCTGCCTGCGGGGGGGATGCCCCTGCTTTTGTGGGCAAGGGCTTACATGCTAGGCTGTTCCAGCAGGGGTGCTGCGGCTAGCAGACAGGAAAGGCACCACAGCTCCTGGGCTGTACAGATCCCTTCGCTGGCCCAGGCCTAGCCGTGATGGGACTTGGTCTAGCACCTGCCAGCTGCTGCTCTGTCAGAGCAAGGTGCAGGCCCCTGGGAGCCCAGCTCCAGCTCAAGCACGGTGGCTAGTCTGCCTTGCCTGCTGGGACTTGCAGCCTGCAGGGACAAACCGGCACATCCCATTTCATGCCAATTCCGTGGAAGTCTCCCGCCAAGGTAGCCCTGCTCTGAGGCCTTTAGCGCAGTTCCCACTTGTGCTTAGGAAACCAAACAGCTCTGTCAAGGTGGGATGGGAGCCGCAATGCTGGCTAGGATGTGATCAGGGTGCCACGTGGCCATGCCTTCATAGGGAGCCCAGAACCCCACAGGTTCACCCAAGAGCTGGCTGCCGGGGCACTATGCTTATGGCCTGGTTAAACTACTGTTTTGGTCCGTCGTTTCCAGCTGGTGCATGTCGACGCAGCCCCAACACCTCATCAGCTGAGCAACTTGCTTTCCCAATCTGTTCCCCCGCCCCCCTGTGTAGTAGACTGTGCAGGCCAGCGTTCCCACCCCCACCCCCCGAGAGGCTGCATAAAGGCGAGCCCTGCTCTTGCGGGGGTGCAACTGCAGCTGGGTGGAAACATTTGAAAAAATAACAGAAAAGCTGGCAGCTTGTTACTGGGGAGCCAGAGGCAGGGGCTTGTGAAACACCTCACCATGAGACTTGTGGGGATCAGGCCAGCCAAGCGTATTATTTAGTCCCGATGGCACTCGCAGGGCAGACCCTGCCCACATCCCCTGCGAGACCAGGCGGGGGGACGACAGCTGTACTCTCCTGGGTATCGACCAATTCTTGGCATTCTCGTTGTCTGCTCTAGGTAACCTCCCTCTCCTTGGGGAGTGCCTGACCCGCTACTGGCAGCAGAAGAAGTGCATGGCCCCGGGCTGTGAGCCTCTGGCTGTCAGACGCATGATGGACGCTCTCCAGCCGTATGTCTATGGGCAGAGCTTGGCTGGAGCGGGAGGCGGCGGGTTCCTCTACATCTTAACCAAAGAGCCCAGCCAGAAAGACGTTATACAGCAAATTCTAGCAAAAACAGAGGTGAGCCATGCACGTTCACCCCCCATCCATCTCCGGAGCGATCAGAGCAGCAGATGGTTCCGCAGCGCCTTGCATGTCCCACGTGCTGCGAGAGGGGTGCAGACTACAGCAGCCTATGCCATGTGGCACGTCGGCCAGGCAGTGGGGAAGGGGTTAGAACTAAGCAAATAGCCCAGCTGCCTGGAACTTGCCCCCCAACGTCAAGGGGTGAGAGATTCCTGGCCACCCAGTGCTACCCACAGCTATTAGCACGTAACAGCAAGGCCCTTGCTGACTCTTTACTAAAATAACCTTTCATTGTAGGGCCTGGGGAATTTCAGCATCCACACTGTTGAGGTGGACACAGCCGGCTTCTCTCTGCAGCTAGTGGGGAGCAACCCTAAAGCAAGTGGCGACACAGGGAGTGGAGGGCACAACCGGTCACGTGAAGGCCTTCAGCAGGGCCCTGGTCTTTGTGCACTGCCAGTGAACGTTCAGACAGCAGCAGACAGCAGCCAACCTCCCACCCTGGCATGAAAAACCTGCCCTAGGATTTTCCACTCACAGGAGCTGCCGGTGCATCTGTCCTGATTTGGTTTCAATTCAGAGCGACTTCCGGCTTCAACAGCAGCAGCTGCACAGGCTGCATGATCATCTTCGTAGAGTACGTGCCTCTACCATTGGGCTGATGGAGCAGGGAAGCCCTCGGCCCCTGCAGCAGCCTGGGCTCGTGCATACTACAGAACCAGGACAGGTTCACCGGCAGCCAAAGTGAAGAAAGGCCTCTCTCGGTTTGACAGCAGTCCCACCCCCAGGCTGCGGTAATGCTGCGGTAGAGATAAGCTTGGCAGAATTTGATTTGTATTTTTTAATCATTTTGACGGATATCAACGTTTATTTTTAAGCATTTTTTCTGTTCATCAATTAAAATGTTTATAGGGGTGGGAAATTATGGAGGGGTCATCCTAATTATTTAATGACAGACACAGAGTCCAAAAGTTAAAGCTGTAGCCCTTAAAACACAAACTGTGAACAAAATCTGCAGGTAGCCTTACATCACACCTCCAAGACTTCAAGCAGCAGTTTGTCTTACTCTACCTAGCTCAGGGGTGGGCAAACTTTCTGGCCCGAGGGGACACAGCCGGGAAGAGAAATTGTACGGTGGGCCCTGAATGCTCACGAAGTTGGGGTTGGGGTGCGGGCTTGGCTTGGGGGTGTGGGATCTGGGGTGGGGCCAGAAATGAGGAGTTCAGGCCCTGGCTGGGGGGGAGGGAAAGGCTCTGGGGTGGGGCTGAGGATGAGGAGTTCGGCGTGTAGGAGGGTGCTCTGGGCTGGAGCAGGGGGTTGGGGCATGGGGGGAGGCTCAGGGGTGCAGACTCCGGGCAGCACTTACTTCAAGTGGCTCCCAGAAACAGAGGCATGTCCCCCTCCGGCTCCTATGCAGAGGCTATGCGGCTCTGCACCTCCCAACTGCCATTGGCCCCTGGGAGCTGCAGGGGTGGCGCGGGGGGGCAGCATGCAGAGCGGAGGCCCCTGGCTGCATCTATGTGTAGGTGCCAGAGGGGGGCCATGCCACTGCTTCTGGGAGCTAAGTGGAGCAGCCCCCAACCCTGCTCCCCGGTTGCAGCAGGGCAAGTTCCAGACCTGCTCCCCAGCAGAAGCTCGAGGGCCAAATTAAAACAGCTAGTGGGCCAGATCCGGCCCATGGGCCATAGGTTGCCCACCCCTGGCCTATCTGTACATTTCAATCATTCACTGAAATTATTTTTCATCTCTTAGAATGTACAGTGAAATCAGTGTTTCAACATTGGCTGATAAAACACTAATCCTTCCAAGCCTCTGTACAGCGGAGATAGCCCCCACAGTTGCTCGGGTCCTGTACCTGTATTTTTATATGGACTTTATGCAGATTGCATCAGTAACTGGGTCCATGGGAATGACGACTAACCCTTGATTTGCAGGTATCTCATGAGAACAGGTTAGTGTAGCCGCTTTTCCTAGTGCAAGCAGGATTAGACCACAAAGCCCGTTGAAGGACTCCTGAATGGTTGAGCACGACGATGAATGGTCCAGCATGCTCTGAGACACGTGTGCACAGCCGTGCAGGAGGAGCGAGCCGGAGCCAAGCCCAGCCTCCACGTTCTAGTCTAGCTGTTTACAGCTGAACAGTCCCTGGGGCAGCCCAAGCCCTGGCGGTTCTGTGCACGTAGGGATCCTCTGCTACCCACCAGCAACTCGCTCACAGGCAGTGCTGCCTGGGGGGGGGGGCGGGCCTGGCTTCCAGGAGCAGCCACGGCCCTGCACCCTACAGAAGCTTTTAGTTTTGGGGTGTCATTGCTCCTCCCCCGCTGCCCTTTTTCTGACTACCAAGAGCTGAGAGTTTCCCGTACCTGAAAGGACCCCCCGGTCGCGTGCTGTCACAACACTCCTCCCTCCCCGCGGGCTGTGCATTCCTCGCAGAGCCCTGGGCTTGCGGCAGGTTCCAGCCGTAGCTCCCATTGGCTGTGCACTCGCCCAGCCTGTAACACAGGTCACCGGAGAAACGTTACTCCCCCTCCTCCGTCTTTATTCATCACCTCACTGCACAGCATGTAAAGAGATACAAGAGGAGCCAGAGCCCTGATTCTGGAAGGGACTTGACCATCAGCAGCCCCCACGTGAATTTCAGACAATCCCCACTTATGCCCCACCCTGAAGAACTCGCCCATCCAGCGCTGGGAGACAGCTCCTCCTGCAGGCCAGGGACTGCCCCCTGGAACTCCAGCAGCTGAAGGGATTACACCCCTGGTGGGCCAGGGCAACCATGGACTCTGAGCCCAGGGTCTGTGGAAGGCTGAAGAAAGTCACTGCTGCTTGAGTCACCTCACGGGGCAGCATCTGGAACTGCAGCCCCGTACTCCACAGAACCTGTCATGAGAAGGGAAGGCGAGCAGGGGAAGGCATAAGCAAGCTATAACCCTGTCGGAACAGCCTGATCCTTTAGGGTTAGTGTCATGGGGGAGGGCACCTTAGCGAGGAGCCCTGCTGCAATGCCGCTGGTCTCAACAGGAGAGATTGCACAGCCGCCATATCTCTGCTCCCTGAAGGGCAGTGAGCCAAACTGGGCCTTCTCGAGTCCAGGTCTCCCCTACCAGGAAAGCCGGGTGTGGGGAGCAGCACTAGAGTAATCACAGGGCTGGTGACTGACCGAGCCAGCTGGCCGCCCCGAGTCTATCACAGTCCTGCTGCAGCAAGTGCTGGAAGCACGAGGACAGGCTTCATGGGATGCTACGATCACACTATGAAGCGCATCCGAGGACGGCCAGGAGCTGCAGACAGCGCGCCAGCTACAGACGCAGCCTCTTAATGTCCTCGCTGCGGAAGTCGATTCGGAGGGCCAGCACCTGACGGACCTCGGCTGGGGTGAGGCGCCAGGTCAAGGGGCCTGAGTTGGGGCCCCAATAATCCAGGATCTCTGTCACCTGGAGGAAGAAAGAGAAAGTCAAGCTGTGGGGCTGTGGGAAATGACAACACATGAATATGCCATTCTACCCCCCAGCTCCAACTACATAGAAGATCACAGACACTCCAGAGCATGGGGTGGGAGTGACAGGTGGGCAGAAGCTCCAAGTTCCTGCAACTACCCCTCCCCACACCAGCAGTGAGTGCTGCAGGAACAGCAGGCATAGGGGGTGAGGGGGTGGGGGGGCTGCTAAAATCAGGCTGAGCCCAGTAGACTTCTGTGGAGGCTGGCTCGAGAAGTTGCTGATGTTGATCATTCTACCACCCCCAGCACTGAGTCAGGGGAGAGCTCACCCTTTCCAGATTGAGGATGGTCGCCATCTGGGAAAGACGAGCAAACTTGTCCCGGATGGTCCACGTGGTCACGGTGGTGAGATAGGCTATCAACGATCTCAGCTCCTTATCGAACTGCAGGCCGCCAAGCTGAGGGCACCAAGCAAACCATGTTACTCTTCCACATTTCAAAGGCCCATGGCTTTCCATCTTACAGATGTCATGGTGGGTGAGGAGAGGGAGGAATTCTATGGAACATGGTGCTCTGGGGCTGGAAAGCAGGCAGTGGCTTATAGCCAGACACTTTAGGGGCCAATGCCTTTTTCGCTGCAAGGTCTCCCTAGCCCCACTGCCAAAGGCTTCCTCTGACAGTTCACTCCAATCGGGGCTCTTCTGAGCTGGCTAAGTCTAGTCACAAACACTAGGGTCGCTGAGTGGGGAGGAAAACCGAAGCTTTAGCTTCAAAGGCTGGAATTGCAGGGTAGCAGGAGCCTTGATGCAACAGCACAGGAAGAAGCTCAGTGTCACGGCCAGCAGGGCAACAACTGTACGGGGAGTTCTAGCTCAGCCTCACCACGAGGGTTGAAGGCAGGACTCTCCTGGTTCTGCCAGGAGTCCGGCGGCTGCTGCTCAAGGAAGGGAGGACCCAGCTGTTTGCTTACCCTGCTGAAGGTAGATTTGAGAACCACCTTCTCCAGCTCAGTGGCAATGAGACTGGTGGTCAGGCTGCTGAGGCTGTCATAGATCACGGGCGAGAGCCCAGCCTGGGGACAGAAAACCACGTCATTGTCCTGGCAGTGCAGCCACTGGGAAGAAGTCAACAGAAACCAGCGCCAGTGAAAGAGCCTCCAGGGAGGCCTGGAGTCAGTGAGAACAGCCACCTTTATGGTGCTCGTGGCCATGCTTAAAGAGTGGAGCCAAACAAAACCAGAATGGCTCAGTAGTCAGGCCTGGGGCACCGGGACTTGGGAACACCCACAGATGTGAGGATCACTAACCTCTCCGGGAGGGCTCAGTGCTAGAGAATCAAAGCAAAGGGGGTGACTTTGGGTGGTTTTAAACAGCATGAGCAATCAGGGGAGGACTATGTCCATCACTCGCCAGAGCAGGGAGTTTGAGTCAGGCAATGCTGCTGTGCACGACTGACCCAAAGCCTCACATTAAGTTACTGGTGCTCAGGAGAACTCACCTTGAACTCTGCCATTTGCTGTTCCAGGTTGATGATGAACTGTTGGACCCATGGGTCGTTGGCTTCATAATCATTGAACTCTTCCTAGCATTGGAGCAGAATGCAGGGGTAATTACTTATCCGTGACACCCCTTGGCTTGTGAAGAGCTGCACTCTGTCAGGACTGGGAGAACCTGCTGGAGCTACAGCAGTTCTAATAGGCCTTACATCCCTGCTGCACTGCATCGAGTCCTCCACAGTTTCTCTACTTAGCTTTATCTGGCCTGAAAGATTTAGCAGACCCCAGGATGCCCAAGAGTTATTTGCACTAAAGAGTCTTTTCGTGCTCATCTGTGTCCCCGCTTGGGAGAGGCCAGGAGAAAGGACAAGGTCATGCCTGACCCGGGCCCAGCACTTTCCAATGGCTAGGTTGATAGCATACCTACTAACATATATAGTTGTGCATGCTCAAGATGATCTAAAGCTCTGCTTCAGGGGATAAACGGATTGCCTGGGACTTAGGAAGGATTCCCCCCTCCCTCCGCATAGAATCACAGAATTGTAGGACTGAAACGCACTTCGAGAGATCATCTAGCCCTGCACTCACGGCAGGACTAACTATTATCTAGACCATCCAACAGGTGGTTTGTCCAACGTGCTCTTAAAAACTTCCAATGATGAAGATTCCACAACCTTCCTAGACAATTTATTCCAGTGCAGAACCACCCTGACAATTAGGAAGTTTTTCCTAACATCCAACCTAAACTGTCCTTGCTGCAATTTAATTCCGTTGCTTCTTGTCCTGTCCTCAGAGGTTAAGAACAATTTTTCTCCCTCCTCCTTGAAAAAACTTATGTACTTGAAAACTGTTATGTTCCCTCCTCTCTGTCTTCTCTTCTCCAGACTAAAACCCAATTCTTTCAATCTTTCCCCATAGGTCATGTTTTCTAGACCTTTAATGATTTTTGTTGCTCTTCTCTGGACTTTCTCTAATTTGTCCACATCTTTCCTGAAATGTGGTGCCCAGAACTGGACACAGTACTCCAGTTGAGGCCTAATCGGCACGGAGTAGACCGGAAGAATTACTTCTCATGTCTTGCTTACAACACTCCTGCTAATACCCAGAAGGATGTTTACTTTTTTTGCAACAGTGTTACACTGACTCATATTTAGCTTGTGATCCACTATGACCCCCAGATCCCTTTCCGCAGTACTCCTTCCTAGGCAGTCATTTCCCATTTTGTATGTGTGCAACTGATGGTTCCTTCCTAAGTGGAGGACTTTGCATTTGTCCTTATTGAATTTCATCCTATTTACTTCAGACCATTTCTCTAGTTTGTCCAGATGATCTTTAATTTTAATCCTGTCCTCCAAAGCACTTGCAACCCCTCCCAGCTTGGTATCGTCCACAAACTTTGTAAGTGTGCTCTCTATGCCACATACTCCAATGCACAACTTGACCAGGTGTGTTACCAGCAATGCATTTCTGCCTTGCTCCGAAGTATCAGATACAAGGCAAGGATGCAGGACTACCTGGACCAATGGTCTAATCCAGTACGGCTACTTAAAGCAACAACCCACAGAGTTAGCCCCTCAGTCACCAGCGTAGAGCATCCTAAGGGACAGTCCAGGGGTGGGGAGCAGATATTCCTTCATGCCAAAACTTGTCCCTGTCCCACACAAACCAGCTAGCATGGTGCTTTTCAGAACTGTGTGTCACTGGCATGAGAAGCCTTGAGTTGTGACACTGGGATAGGAAAGGTCCCTGACAGAACAGCATTCTGTACCCCTCACCATGTTTTCCTAGGGTCCTATTTTCTAGGTTTCAGTCCCACGGGTTGTCCTTGGACGGCCAAGGAATTCACTGCCTGGCCATGCTGAGGTGACAGCAGGGAAGATCTTTGGGTGTGAGCCAGGCCTGTCCCTCTGACTCCTCCCCACCGTTACAGGTGCAGAGCCCTATGGAGCTGGACACTTCGGGAGCAGAGAAAGGTGAGGCTTACCTCCTCGATATTATGGGAGACCGAAAGGAAGAGGTTGATCCAGGGTTTCACCTGTGGTTTGACAGCTGTGCTGTTCAGCTCACTGAGTCCTTCCTGGGGAGGAGAGGAAGAGGACCTGGCAAATGACTGAACACACCTTGATTCCAACGAACGTGCACCATTCAGCCATGGCTATGAAACTGCTCCTCGCACCCTACCTGGAGTCTGCCCTGTTAGCCAGGGGAGTATGACCTCCAGAGGGGGGAAACGAAACCTGGAGAGAGACTTGTGCAGGGTCAGACAGCAAGTCGAGATGGGAATGGAACCCACGAGTCTGGATGCCAAGCGCCATGCTCAGGAGCCCCAAGGTGGGAGGGGGAAGGCCACTGACTGACGTGGCCTTCTGCTTGCTCAGGGCCAGATATGGCAAGAAGGCAGCCATGGCCAGATTCCAAAGGCCCCCCTCTCCCCCAGCATAGCTTTGTTCAACAGGAAAAGCTTAGAGAAGAGCTAGCTGTGGTAGCAGTGACTGCTTTCCCGGGAAGCAGCAGTTCCACGTCGCACATGCCCCTCACAAGCTGCTGTGTGTGGGGAGTGGTGGCTGTTGGGGGCCTAGGTTAAGTCCTAGGTAGCTGCAAGGCTAGAGTGCTTGTGAAGGGTCTCCACTGCCAAGCAGACTAGCTGCCGGGCTCAGCGGGACATGAGGGGTCACCCTGCGAGAAGCTTCTCACCAGGCAGTTGGTGGAAGTTTTTCATTACAACTGGCATCTCGGAGTCTGCTGGCAGCTGCCCTTTCCCACTGAAAGGGGATATCTGTGTCTCAGGCAGGATGGGAGCTCAATTGCTTCCCATCCAGCTTTAACAAGGCTCCTGCGTGGTTTCAGCATTAGCCATAAGCCTGGGACCCCGCCTGCAGGAGAGGCTCCAAGCAAGCCGGGGACAGTGCATGGCAAAGCAAGAGAAAATGGTTTTGCTCTCCCCGCTCCGCTCACAAGGCGAAAGATGGCCTCAGGGTTTGCTCAAACCAAGTTCTCTGCTGCTTGGCTTCCATACACCAAACATTAGGCTTTCCTCTCCCTCTCTTTGGCAAGCTCGCTGGAGGACTTGATCAGGGATGTCATGAGATTGTAGCCTTAGCAGCAGCTACCCACTGAGAGATGGGGAAGCTGGATATTTCAATAGGGGAAGAGAGATGCTGATTCTTGGATTACATCTGTGGGATGGCCGGAGCATCTCAGATGCTATCCTTAGACAGACCCTCTGGAGGTCTTGCCAAGGTTCCCCTCAAATAGGGAGAAGGGAAGATCTGAGAACTCATGGTTCTAATTTAAAAATACTGCCCCTTTACCTGGTGAGATCACCTTTGCTCAGCACAAAGCAGCAAGGGGAACCATATTCCTTCTGCTCCGCAGCTTGCCTTTAATGCTTATCCCTCCCCAGCCAGGAGGCATCACTGTTACTCAGCACATGATGTGTTTACTCCCCCTCCACTAAAGCTGGACCCCTCTGCACCATCTTACACCATATGGGCTGGACTCAGATCCAAAGTTAGCACAGGCCCTGGGCTGATGATCTCCCATTTGTGAGCGCATCTCAGAGCCAGCCGAGTGGCAAAGCCAGGCTGCCTCAGTCGGAGCGCACCACCCGCACGGCAAGGAGCTCACCTGCAGCAGATCTCGGAACTTGTTAGACACCGCAGCCATGTCAGCGAGGCAGCTGTTGATCTTGGCTTCGGCTTGTTCTCCCCCAAAGCCTTGGCTAAGCAGCTTGGCACAGTCACTCTGTGGGAAAGACACCCCCATACGCAGACTTGGTGGAAAATGGGAAAGAGGAGGACAACAGGTGTCCCAAGAAAACCATTGAGAAAGATGCTACTGTCGTGGAAAGAGACCACAGTGGAGCAGGAAACGTGGCACTAGACAGACGGAGGTGGACCCACCTGGTTGCCTCATGTGTCACAAGGAGTAAGAGATTCTAACCCAAGACATAGGGAAATTATCTCCATGTTACAGATGGAGAAACAAGGGGTGGAGGGTTCTTTTAGCATTTTCACAAGGTCGAACCAAGCGCTGACAAGCTAGCCCTTGGTCTGGCCAGAGGATAGATTTCAGTCCATTCAACCATGTTTTCAGAAAAGGACAAGTCCTAACACGAGTGTCTCTTTTACTGGGATGAACATCAACAGCCCAACCCTATCAGAAATGGGGTGAGTGCTAATATTCATTTATTTTGCAGTTTCACCCTGGAACCCATCATGGAGCAGCACCTCAATGTGCTAGGAGCTGTACGACGTAACAGACTGTCCCTGCCCCAAATGCCGTACCAGATGGAGAAAGTCTATCTTCCCCAGCTGCACCCGATCTGCAGCTCCAGCCTGTGGATTTGGGCAGGCACAAGTCGGCATGTGCTTTGTTTGCACTGGCAAATCTGGTTACTCAATTGTGTCTGCAGATCAGGTTCTTCAGTAACTAGACCACCTTCTTTCCCTCCCCCCCACCCCAGCTTCTACTTCCCCACTCTACGCCCTCCATCACTGCCCTTCTCCACTACTTCCCTCCCCAACTGCAACCCCACACTCACCCCAATAATAAAAATACAGGGCAGTATTAACACCGACTGAAGAGAAGCCCTCGCTAATCTAAGAGCCACTAAGATACCTGCTCAACCCTAACCAGCCACAAGTTTTTCGTAACATGTCCTCCTTCCCACGGCCCCACTCAGCGTCTTTCTTGCATCAGCTGGTTGGATCACATCTATTGAACTATAAGCTCTGCAAGGCCAGGGCTAGGTCTTTTACATGCTTTGGACAGCAGTCACTCTGTTTTGACGCTAGGTATCGATTTAGCAGCTGAGCTGCATCCCCTTTAAAAAAAAAAAATCTCAGGTTCTCATGGCTGGTGTTTTTTTTTGTTTTTTTTTGAGAGAGAGAGTCCCTGTGTGTATTGTCAGTATTTTCTTCTGGTTTGTCCACAGGGCTACCACATCAGGACAAAATGAGTTGGGAAATACAAGTCATTATTAAAAATAACCAGGTAAATTGAACAGCGTTCAAAGGTGATCAGCAGAAACGGTATTGGAGATTTGGGGTTTGTCTACACGTACAGAGCTACAGTGGAAGTCACAGGGAAGCGTCTCCCCTCGGTGTAGTTCCGGGGTTCTCAAACTGCAGGTCAGGACCCCAAAGTGGGTCGCAACCCCATTTTAATGGGGTTGCCAGGGCTGGCTTATACTTGCTAAAGCCAAAGCCCGAGCCCCACTGCCTGGGACCAAAGCCCAAGCCCTGGGCGGCGGGGCTCGGGTTACAGGCCCGCTGCTTGGGGATGAAGCCTTTGAGCTTCGGCTTTGCCCCCTCTTCCCCACAAGGGGTGGTGGGGCTCAGGTTTTGGTCCCCTGCCCAGGGTAGCAGGGAGCGGGCAGGCTCAGGCTTCGGTCCCCCCTCCTCAGGTCGTGTAGTAATTTTTGTTGTCAGAAGGGGGTCGTGGTGCAATTAAGTTTGAGAACCCCAGTGTAGTTAATCCATCTCCCCAAGAGACGGTAGCTATGTCAATGGGAGAAACCCTCCCATCGACACAGCACTGTCTACACGAGAGGTTACATTGATATAATTATGTCACTCAGGAGTGTGGAATTTTCACATCCCTGAGCGACACAGCTGTACTGATCTAGGTCTGTAGTGTAGACCTGGCCTTGGAAAATGAGAGTGATAAAGAAAGGTTAAAACCAGAACACAGTCAGTCAAGAGGAAAGAGGTTCAGACATAGATGCTGTATGCGAATGAGCAAATTCTCATTAGATACAGATCGAACATGTAGTAAAGGCCCCACAACAGGAAGATTTAGGTATAAAACGAAAACAGGAAACAAACTGCCGTCCCTGTAAACAATGAAGGCTTCAGCCCCACAGAAAATTTGGAAATTCATTAGGGATAATGACATCTATTTTGCCAGGAGGTAGGTGGATAGACTCAAGGAATTGATAGTGGTCCCATCCAGCCCAATTTTTCTACCAAGCTATTTGAATTAGCAGGACAGGTCACCCGAGGTTAAATAAGATCACTAAAAGTTAATTTAGGCCAAGACCACAGGAGGCTAGGAGTGCTCATTCCACAGCAGAAGCCCTTAAAATTTACCCAGCTGGACCGGAGTTGATTGTAAGGCTGGTTATAGGAAGCCAATAAAGATGCCAGACATTACCTCCAAAGTAGTCTTCAGGGTCATTATGTTTTCGCTGCAGACCTCCACATTGTTTAAGGTCACCTGGAACAAAGAGGAAGGCGCATAATGGAACTGCACAGTAAGTCACCTGCAAATAGGTAAGTGTAGAAGACATGATATGTTTCCAGTGATGGCCGATCTACCCTCCCCCCACTACTGTTTTATATATAAAAGTGTTTGAGTGACAGCTCTCTGCCTCATTCCTGCAGGAAGTCCCACCCTTGCGTTTTGCACCGCTTTTGTGGCAGCATCACAGAGAACACTCTGGGTTGCGAACGCCCAGAGCCAGCTGCTTACACACAAGTATGTAGCAGATGACAAGTAAAAGTCCAGGAAAACGGTGATGAAAAGCAAGTCTTTGATGGGCAGGCAGGAGAGCGCAGAAATTCTTCTGCCCTGTTGATAATCCTCGTTAAAGCTTCAGCAGTGGTGATGCTTTGCTCTTCACCTGTTGAAGTAAACGTCAGGGCGATACTGAGATTTCCTGGAGACAGGAAAACGAGCCGGGCTGACAGGTGAATGAGGGACTCCAGCAGGAGTGCTGACATTTTAAGTACTTTCCTTCAGGAAATGCACAGCCCTGTCACCGAGCATGTAATGAAATAAAGCCATTGGCCCTGCACCCTCCCTTCACTCATGCCTTTGTTGTTATCTATCCTCCAAGCACAATGAAATTTGCTAAAAGGAACCACCTGCATAACCTCCTTATTGCTATGCATTCACAGTGCTGCCGTGGGCAGACAGGGCGTGCAGGTCTGTGCCAGCCATCATCACAGCTGCCAGTCAAGGGACTTCGCTTGAGGTCTGCTTGGCATCAAGGGTGTCCCATCAGTGGGAAACCCTTTCAGTGCTGGATCAGGAAACCAGTCAAACAGTGCAGTCTCCCATATGCATGTGTAGGGCATGGGTGTCCCGAGATCTATACAGTGCTCCTCCAGATGGAGGGAAGCAGCAGAGAGGTGACAGAGGAGGTACTCCCGAGGGCTCACATTTCTTGCTCTCTAAAGTTGACTTCCAGGCTCTGAAGCCTGAAACACGGCCGGCTATAGCACCACAGTGAAGAGAAGACAACGGAATGGCTCTCACACTCCAAGTGCAGTGGCCGCCTGTGATGAAAACCCCTTTGTTGTATCAGCAGAGCTCATTCATCCTATGCAATCCTTCTGTGCAAGAGTTCCCCTCTGGGGAGAAGTGGCATGCTCCCAGTGCCTCTTTGCAGGGCATCGGTGCTAATCTCAGTTCTCAGTGCAGAGCAGACCCACTTTCCCAGCCAAGGGGAACACACAGTCATGACAGCTTGTGGGATAACTGGAGGATCTTGCCTGGCTAAGTATCCAGGGAGGAATGGTTTGGGAGACCTACTCACAGGAGATGCAGCATCAACCTTCTACCAGGAGTCAGAGGTCACCCTGCCCCATCCTGGCTCTCAGGCCATGGTCTATAACTCAAGCCCATGAGACAAACTTTCTGGTTCCTGGGACACTAGATATCCAAGCATCTCCCTTTCCTCACATTCTCCAGGCCCTCTATCCTTGCCACCTGCCCTCCCCTCCATCCAAGCCTGCACAAAACCCACCAGAAAGGACTGCTTGGCCTCATCAGTGCTTTCGATGCCTTTGGTGTCAAACTTGCCCTGCTGCAAGCTGCTGTGCATGATGTTCACCGCGCTGGTCACCCCCCTCTGGATGTCTTGGAATGTGGTGGCCGGGAAGCCCAGCTTCAGCTTGGTGCACAGAACCTCCCTGGGGACGGACAGAGCACACTGTGCCTTAGTACCGAACAGAGCAAGCCAATCAGGTGGACAGAGAAGCATCAGGTCAGGCCCAGTTGCACAAGCCCAGCCCTCGACTCCAGGGAAAGTGGCCACGACTCACCCTGGGAAGAACATATGAGAATTAAGATGGCCCATTTCTGCTGGGAGATGGTATAGTCCACTCCTTGAGCACGCTTTGGTTCGCTGTAAAATGCACTCAACAGACCAATATCAGGACAGGGTAACTGCTAGAAGTCAAGGATACTTTAGTCCCGGAGAAAAGGTTCCATACGCTACCACGTCTGGGAAGCCAACTCGTGCAGCCTTGTTGAATTCACCTTACACAGGAGGCTGCTTCCAAAATCACCCAGTGCAGCTAGGAGTACTTCTAGGATGATTTTACAAGTTACAAAACTCTTCGTGTGACTAAAACCCAGCCCACTAGTTCATCCCAGTTCCTTAACTTGTAATTCTGGTCCTTCCTTAGCTCTGTTGTGGATACTAGCATTCCAGCTACTGGTTCATGAAGGTACCTCCCTAGCTTGCACTGGGCAGAACATTAATGTATTTTGCCTTTGACAACTTTCTTGTTTTCTAAAGCCAAAGCTGACTTCAGCTTTGCAAAGCATTGTGGGATACATAGCACCAGTGAACAGGATTACGGAACACAGACCAAGTCAGGCCATGTAACCACAAGAAAGATATACAACGTTATATTGATAGTGTGTGCTTAATGCTTATTACCATTCCTGGTGTGAATAAAGTGAGACACACAGATATATAATAATTAGACTAGCAAATATTGGTCAGCAGTTCCCTTCTGCTCAAGTCAGGAGCCAGGATCTAGGCATGGCAAACAGAACCCTGCCAAATCGTTCTGCTCCTCACAATGTCCATTGCCCAGCATCCAGGGATCCAGCCAAAATGCTTCCTTCTCGAGCTCTCACCCAAATGGGCTGGTTGCAATAGCTTGTTGAGATCAGTCACTTCTGTATTCCCTCTGGCTACTGCCATCTCGGGATGCAAAACAGGCACAGGTTGATTTCTGTACCCACATGCCCTCTGTTCAAAAGCATCAAGCAGCCACTCAAGTTGCTGCATTAAAGTGGCCCCAGGGAACCTCACCTGCCATGTGGAGCTCTAAGGTGAATGCCCGCAAGTGGCCCAGCACAGACTGTACAATCGCACAGGTAAAACACGTATAAGTACTACACGGATTTCCTCCCAGCCCTTTTGATGACTTTTGGTCTTGAGGCTCTTGCACCCATTCGCCCCACCAAGGCCACCAAGGGCCTGTTTTCACATGGCATGTCGCAGAGAAGAGACATGCTTGAGGTTAGAAGCATGGGAATTCAGAGGCTCTACATGCAGGAAACACCATCCTATAGCAAACACAGTGTTTGCTAAGTACGCAACAAAACCAGATCCGAATAAGGGGGGAAATCAGTTATGGCCTTTTCTGATAAATAGTGTTTCTCTCACCCCTGCATCCTTCCGCGTGCCCTCTGGGGGACTCGGAGACAGCACTCAGCCCCAGGGACGCCTGCAGGCAGCCTGCCCCATTACCTGAAGTCAGACTCCAGCTCGGTGGTGGAGTGATTGATCATGGCACAGAGACAATCTATGCTGGAGCTGGACAGGGCGCGCCCTATGCACTTCTTCACTATGTAGAAGACGTCATCCACCATGCTGGAGGTCAGCTGACCCTTCTCACACATGTCCATAGCAACAGCCTGAAGGGAAAGAAAACTCACAGCAGTGAGTGCAGCAGGTAAGGGACCAACAAGTCCGGAAGTGACTGAGATAGGTTCCCTGAGTGGCTCAGGTTCACCTTCGGCTGCACGGCTCAAAGAAATATCCAGCCCCAAGCACAGGTCCCCCTTCCTGCAGGCTGCCCACCCACCTTCCTGGGGCAACTAGCCCTCCCAGCCCCACTCGAGCCAGGTTATTTCTCAGAGCAGCACGTCTCCAAGCCTAAGCAGCACTGAGCGTCTACGGGTACAGCCCCATTTGTTAGTTCTCAATGTTCAATGGTGGAACGGGGAAGATGACCAGGATGCTCCTTCTTCCACCCCCACCCCTATGTGCTCCGAGAGCTCCACTCCTTTGCAGTGCTCATTCCCCCGGCAGCACACTGCCTCTCCACAGCACACCCAGCCAGGGACCTCGGGCCCTGATGTCACACGGCAACATGACACGCAGCTGGTAAAAATCAGAGCCAGGCTGGGGGGGTCTACCTATTAACACATGATCTGTCTCACAGGGCTCAAACCCAACCTACTTGCATCATCCCCCTCCAGGGTATCAGGTACGTGCTTGTCACCATGTGATGGAAGAGTCTCTTGCACTGCATGGGGCATGAAAGGGGCTCGGGGTACGTGAAACTCATTGTTATGTCACGTTAGGAAGCATCTTAACGTCCAGTCCTGGCTAAGGGTCCTTTGGCATGGCATGCTCAATGGCAGCGCATGGGAGGGCAGGCTGAGGAGCAATGCCGTAAACTGCTAGAATGGCTTTCAACACCAGGATCCAACACACGTCACAAGCTCTGCACAGAGGAGTCACTTCATCCGCTCCTGACATACATCCACCTCTGTGGTGCCTGGAGCTGTTCATCAGCGCACAGCAAGCATTTAGTGCAGGAAGCTAAGGATAGGAGCGTGGCTGACACGGCGGGATATCCAGGTCAGTGGAGTCATTCCCCACGTTAGAACTTGGCCAGGACAACAAGGATAACACTCCTACTCTAGCAAGAGGCGCCAAGACCACAGTTCTACACCCCATCAGCCCAGCAACGCCGCAAGCCACCCTTGGTCTACTATTGCTTCCGAGGAAAACTGCCCCCAACAGCACCTCCAGCAGTGGTCTGGGTTTTCCTTAGGCGACTGTGGCCAGGTGCAACTCTGCGAAGCCTACCGAGTCTGACCAGACCATCCGCTTGGGGTGTCCGGTTGCAAGCCTTACTCCATATCCATATGGGGGACTCTGGGCTGGGAAGCTCAGAAAGGAGTTTTTCAATTAATTCTGTACATTGTTCGTGTGAAATTGTTCCCAATGACCGCCCCAGAGGTCGTTTACTGAAAGGGGCCAGGGGAATGCATGGAATCCCCATACACGACGTGTGGCAGGGAGCCCCCTGCATGTCTTCACCCAGCAGGACTGTGGAGCAGCAGGAACCAGAGGCTTCCACCTCCTTAATCCCCTGTGGATTTCAAGGCCCGGTCCCCACCCCAGGCTACCCAGGATGCAGGCCCTACCTTGTTGACAGTCTCCCGCATGAAGTACTCCTCCATGGTGATGTAACAGCCAATCAGCTCTTGCATGGTGCGGCTCAACAGGCAGTTGTTGAGAAGCTTGTCCAAAGACTTTTGATGTGCTGCAGAGAGCAAGCCAGAACCATCACCAGTGACGGAGCACCCGAAAGCACTTCCCCATGGCCACCTCAGCGGGGCAGCAGCGACCTGCCGGAATGGCACCCGACAGGCACATACTGTACAAACCCTGCCGCCCTGAACGAACCGTGTGTCTGAACTGTGCAGCAAAGGACAGCAGACAGCTCTGCCACCCTGACTCTGGGGGTATCCTGTACCAGCACCTGGCAAAGCCCCTCGGCATGCCAACTGCAGTCACGCTGCCTGAGCTGAGAGAAGCCGGGTGAGCTGCAGAAGCAGCATATTTAGTTACTGGGCAGAGGACAAACATGCAACTCATCGGTCAGCTGCTCCTCCTGCGGGAGAGCTGAGCTCCAAAGGGAGGCCCACCCCAACGGCAGCTGGGAAGATGACAGCTATGGCTGTGGGTCCTCGAAAGCGCAAGGTGTAAATTACAGGATCCTCAGGACTCCAGCAGTGAGACAAAGCACCCAGAGGGATATGAGAGGAAATCAAAGCTAGCCATGACCTCGATTAAGACACCAGACATTTAAGACACCCTTCATTTAAATTCCTCACCCCTTCCCAGGCTACTGCTCCCTTCCCCAGCTCTCCAGCCTACGTGTATCGAAGTTCACTCTGCTCAGAGAGAGACTTAGTTACCTTAAGGATTCTACACCGAAAAGGGGGCTGTTTGCTTTAGTGCCATGGCTCCCAAACTGGGGTTTGCGGAGAGCGAGTGGGTCACATGCTGCTGGCTCACCTCCGTTTCCAGCTACTATGTAACAGACAGACATGCGAGTGGGAGCTGGCCCATGCAGCCATGAAAGAAAGCAGTGGTGTCCATGACACACTCTCCCCTCCATGCTTCAAAAATATTTAAGAACCCCGTTTTAGAGAACTAAGGTAGTGCATGCAAAGCATGCCAGACACCTGCCAGCCAGGGAGAGATATAGAAGACAAGCCCTGCACCAAAGGAGGTCCAGGGCAACACCATGGTGTGATATCACCTCCAAATTTCAACAATGGCACCGTCTACCTGCTTTGGGTGGGTGGAGGAGAGAGTCCATCCTTTGCATTTGTTAAGTCCGACATGCAACCCTGCCAGCTGCGGGGAAAGGAGACCAAGTAGCAGAAGGTAAAAGCTAGTCTCCAAACCAGCTAGCAGAAGAGCCTGACTGCACTAGAGGGCCAGGTTTCCTGTGCACACCGCTCTTCAGGTCTCCCAACAGTGAAGGAGGAGGACATGCTCCAAGAGACGCGCTACTGAGGGGTCAGACTGTGCAGGAGGTTGGATGCATGAAATGCTATTGTGAAAACGGGGGTCCCCATGCCACACGGTCCAGCCCTCCAGAGCGCTATCCCAGAAACTGCCTTCAACGAGCCGTCGCATAGCAGTGCCTGCTCTCACCCAGCCAGCTACCCACTGAGGAGCTGTAAAGACGGAGCCAGAGAAGCAATGGCATTCAAAGGATTACCTTGCTTTACCTCCTCCGAGGCCATGGAGTCTTCCACCTCAAAGTCCGAGACGATCCGTCTCTTGATAAATCTGAGGTACAGCTCACTGCGGGCATTCATCAAGGTGACCTCTGTCAAAATGGGGTCAAGTTCCCTGCAAGGGGCACAGTGAGAAAAAGTGTAGCAAGCCCACAAAAGGAAGGGCACTCATTTTCCTAAACCAAATGACACGACAAGGCAGCACATTCTACAGAATCATGGATGCTCATTTCTGAGGGAGCTGGGAGAGCCAAAGCTCTGCAAGATGGCTCAGAACAGCCCATCATTCCCTTTACTTTCAAATGCATTGCTGAACTCAGGCCTGCTGAGACTTGCTTCTGGCAACTTTATTATGGGTAGTAAAACACAGGACCTGCTAGACTTGAGCAGGCCAGGAGTCCAGCCAGCCCTCAGAGTGGCCAGCACCGGCTATTTCAGAGAAAAGTGCAAGACACCTACAGTCAAGGTTCCTTCCCCACTCTGAACTCTAGGGTACAGATGTGGGGACCTGCATGAAAACCTCCTAAGCTTATTTTTACCAGCTTAGGTTAAAACTTCCCCAAGGTACAAACTATTTTCCTTTTTCCCTTGGACTTTATTGCTGCCACCACCAAGTGTCTAACAGATATATAACCGGGAAAGAGCCCACTTGGAAACGTCTTTCCCCTCAAAATCCTCCCTAAACCCTACACCCCCTTTCCTGGGGAAGGGTTGATAAAAATCCTCACCAATTTGCATAGGTGAACACAGACCCAAACCCTTGGGTCTTAAGAACAATGAAAAAGCAATCAGGTTCTTAAAAGAAGAATTTTAATTGAAGAAAAAGAATCACCTCTGTAAAATCAGGATGGTAAATACCTTACAGAGTAATCAGATTCAAAACATAGAAAATCCCTCTAGGCAAAACCTTAAGTTACAAAAAGACACAAAAACAGGAATATCCATTCCATTCAGCACAGCTTATTTTCTCAGCCATTTAAACGAACAGAATCTAATGCATATCTAGCTAGATTACTTACTATGTTCTAAGACTCCATTCCTTTCTGTTCCCGGCAAAAGCAACACACAGACAGAGAGAACCTTTGTTTCTCCCCTCCTCCAGCTTTGAAGGTATCTTGTCTCCTCATTGGTCATTTTGGTCAGGTGCCAGCGAGGTTATCCTAGCTTCTTAACCCTTTACAGGTGAAAGGGTTTTTCCTCTGGCTAGGAGGGATTTTAAAGGTGTTTACCCTTCCCTTTATATTTATTACACCTACAGTGGACAGTTATCGAAGAACCTGCCCAAAGAGGAAGTTTCCTCCTATCCCCAAACAGCTAGGAGACTTCTTGTGTCCTGAAGCAAAAGGGATTATGATTGGTATTAAATTCAGGGTCACAAGACATTCACTGGTCAAGCAGTTTACCATGTAAAATAACCACCCTGGCATATAATGCACAAAAGGAGCAAAGGATGGATTTATCAAAAAGCTCTGCAAAAATAATTAAAGAACAATGTTCATTATGTTGGTGGATGCGACTACCATTGATAGGCTGGGACAGAAGCCATACTAGACCCAGCTAGCAATAGGTGTGATCCCTGCCCAGCCAGGGCTGGAATCTCCTGGACACTGCTCCCTCCGTGTGTGCTTTGGTATACAAACATTCATTACAAATCCTTGGCAAGAGCTAGTCTGCACGTGCAAACAAGGGGTTTGTCTTGATTCAGCAGGTGAGGAAACACACAATGGTACCTGCATGCAAAGAATAGCACATTGAGTGTGCAGAGAAAAGGTAGTTTCTTCTAATTTAAAAGGAAACATACTCCTTGAGCCTGCTTCAAAATCACTGTGCAAACATGACTTAAGCCTTGTCTACGCTGGCAGCAGCACGAAGGGCACGTGTAGCTACATGCCGCAGTGAAAAGTGGGCTGTATCCATGCTGGTGTGTACTACATATGGCAGTGAAAGGCTCTGGCGGGGGGAGCTCCCGGAGTCTTTGCCTGCTGCCCCCCCTGCCAGAGCCTTTCATTGCAGCAGGGATGCTACACTGCTAAAAAATAGCTGTGTAGACATGGGAGGCACTGCTTGGGCACTGGAGAGCTGTCTAGGGTATGTGCCCTAAGGGTCTGGCATGTCTTCACTCACCTAAGCTATGCCTCATTATCTACACTGCTATTTTTACCCATGCTGGGGGGACGTGCAGTATATGTTCTCTGTACACCACTGTAAATGTAGACGGTGCCTTACACAAAGCCTCACCACCAACCTGATGGGCAGGGAAATATTATCATCCCATTTTACAGATGGGAAAGCTAAAGCCCAGAGAAAATAAGAACAAAATGGCCATGCTGGGTCAGACCAATAGTCCATTTAGCCCAGTATCCTGTCTTCCGACAGTGTCCGGTGAAAGATGCTTCAAAGGGAATGAACAGAACAGGGCGATTATCAAGTGATCCATCTTTTGTTGTCCAGTCCCAGCATCTGGCAGTCAGAGGTTTAGTGACACCCAGAGCATGGGGTTGTGTCCCTGACCATCTTGGCTAATAGCCATTGATGGACCTTATCCTAATGATGAACTTATCTAATTCTTTTCTGAACCCAGTTATAGTTTTGGCCTTCAAAACATCCCCTGGCAACGAGGTCCAGAACGACTTGCCGAAGGAGGTTACACACGGCGAGTGTAATAAATGGTCATATACAATCACAAAAAGAAATTGTTTGAACAAAAATGTTTGTATTTTTTTTTATATGCATTTCTAGCACCTTGACGTGGTGGGAAGGCTTGTGTTTTCCAGTGTGCCTGAGAACTCTGCCGGCGGGAGCCTAAACTCCTGAGAGCCACCCAAGGGGAGGGACTGGACGAAAAGCTGCTCCTCCAGGTTGGGAGCTGAGCATTAGGCTAATCTAGCCTCGCCGAGACATAAGCCAACAAACTATCCTCATAAAGAAGTTAAATTATAGAAACACACCAAGGTAGGTGTGTTGTTCAGGGATGGCAGAGCTTGGTGTGCTCTAAGTGACATCCGACTGCATGGGAAGGATTCAGCTGTATTTACCTGGCATGCACAAGCGTGGTATCTGGGCTTCCAATGGCTTTAATCTGGGGCAACTGACGAGTTTAAGACCATAATGAGCGGGGAAAATGAAGTATTTCAATTTATTAGAGAGAAATTGATGCAACAGAATCTCGCTGTGTGGAGGGAACACAGTCCAGAGCCCAGAGTTCTGATTCCAGCTCTGCCATGGACTTGCTGTGTGGGAAGTCACAACACCCCATGGTGGATCACTTTTCCCAGCTATAAGAGTCACCATCTCCCTCACCAGAGAGGGCTGGCAGAGCTGCAGATTGGGCATCAGCCTCCTGCACTGTCCTATTCCTAGGCCTTCAGGGAAGTCAAGATCTGATACTTCAGGTAATGAACAAGCAGAACAAAGAAGCGTTGAGACCATCTTTATGAACCCCTATGAAAGGGCAATAAAGACACACACCAAAGGGATTTTATGCTTTAGTGGTTGTCAAGCATTTGGAAGATGGAAGGTGCAAGCTACCTGCGAAGCAGCGTTAATGCCAGAGGAATAGTGTGGAGGAAGAGAGCAGCTAGTGTTTTATTTTCTGTACCTTGGTTCAATCTTTTCTGTAGCTGAACTTCTCACCATGCTGTTTTGAACGTGCTGGAACTGCAATTGTGAGAACAGGAGAGCCATCACCATCTCCACCCGCCATCGCCCTTAACCCCACGCTAGGTTCCCCTATAGGACCGATCCTGCTGAGGAGCAGCTGGCACAGGGAGGTCCGAGGAAAAACCGACCCACTTGCATCCCCTGTTCCCCAGCAACTGAACTTACTGTGGGGCTCAGTGAGGACTTAGGCCAGGCAGAGCAAACGCAGATGGCCTCTAAAGGTGTGTGCCTATGAGACAGCTAACAGCAGTGCTGTAGCTGGCAGGAGGATCACTGAAAGAGTTAGAGACACAGTCTAGCTCAGAACGCCCCACAGGATTTCTCCTGTTCACCCAGTCAAGCCCCAAAGGATCATCTTTGTTTCTCCCACTCATGTCCTGTGGCCGCTGTCCTTCAGGGCAAAGAGTGGATGCCCACTTCCTGGCACTCTGTCAGCCATCAGGGCAGTGATGAGTAACGCCAGGTCCCTTCCACCCACTCACAAGTAGGGTTGCCAACTCTGCCTGAAGCTCTTCCAGGAGATTTTTTTTTCCCAACATGACAATGTCATTTTCTTAAAATATCCCATTGAAATCTCCCAGACTGTTTTCAATAGTCACTGGGAGATTGATGCCAATTCCAGGAGACTCAGTCCTGGGGGGTTGGCAACCCTACTCACAAGGCTGAGCTTGCTGCCTCAAACCTGCTGGCCTGGAAAGTGAGGTACCAAGCCCAAACTTCCCACATGGCCATGCAGAGCCCAGCATCGAGGCTCATGGAGCACACACCACTTGCAAAGGATTACAGGAGGTTAGAGAATCACTAGGTATGAGGCTCAGAGCCAGCTCTAGACCGCAGCCCAGTCAATCTACACTGCACATCACTCTTACCTGCCTGTGATAGTCCCTCTGCTTGATGAACTTGTCCACCACCTTCTCCACCTGCTGGTCACACTCCACCTGCAAGTGCTTGATCAGGGTGTACAGCTTCCCTGGCCCATAGTAGGTCTCCACTATGGGCTGGTGGGTCTCCACGATCCGAGCGATTCCTGCCAGAAGATAGTGGTGGTGATTTTTCGTGGCTTTAACGGTGGTAGGAAGCACCAGGCAGGGCAATTGCCCAATCCTGACCAAGACCTGGGCTGTGGCATCCTGATCTAGGGCGTAGGAAGGGGTACACAGCACCTCCCCAAGTGCAGCTCAGAATCCAGGCTGGTGGGATCCTCATATCACCCACCCCTACATCCTGGAGTGCCCTTCTCCCTCCCCGAAGTTATAGCCTCCACCTTCTCTCCCTTTTCAATCTAGGTCTGCTCTGCGAGCGAGGGGTGCGAGTTCCCTGCTTGGATACACACACGAGGGTAGCCCAGGGAGAGCTGGTGCCGGTATACACAGCACCGTAGCTGCAGGAGCATGGGCGGCAGCAGCAGAGGCATGGCTGAGCCATGCCAAGTACAAAAGCCAGTGGGCATGTACCCAGCCCATGCCGCTCAGCCATGCCGCCGCTGTCCAGGCTGCCACGGCTGCGGTGCTATTTCTACTCGCGCTAGCTCCAACCGAGAGACTGCACTACCTGAGCATGAGGGCTGCAGCAGATACCTTGCAGCCACTCCCAGGCAGCTCTTCGTGGGAGGCAAGCCAGCCCTCTCCCAGAGACTGAAAGGCCAGCCCCTCAACCATGCCTTCAGCCTCAATGCACTCCCAGCTGCCTGCTCCAAAAGCAGGGCACGTCGTGCTCGCTGCCAGCCAATGCAGCCAGCACCAGACGCAGGTGGGCCACCAAGCGCATTTGCCAGGTATAAAGTTTTGCACAGAAGAAAGCTGCAGCTCCCTAATCACCAGTTAAGCCAACTGGAAAAGAAACCTCTTCCCACAGCCAACACCAAAGCAGATCCTGAATGCCAAAGACTGAGTTCAATCCCCTACACACCCTTAATGCTACAAGAGAACAGTTCTAGCTCTAGAAAACTCATCTCAAGGCAAACTCTGCTCCTCTTCCCCAGACAGATGCTCCGAAAGCCAGCCCTGTGTTCTGCACTTCACACCACTGCCAGGCAAGCCTAGAAGATACACTCTGGGCGGTCAGCAGCAGCAGAGTGCAAACACAGGAGAGTGGCTTGGCAGTAGCATAGTATGGGATGACAGCAGAGCACTCTATTCCTTTCCTTGATGGTCTTCCCACAACACACATACCAGTCCCTGGCCCTCCACTCTCAAGGAGGGCAAGAGCTGCCTTGCCCCAACCCCAGAGAATCAGCCCAGGGAGGGACAGCAGCTCTTTGGCCTTCCGGGCTGGGATTTGTTCATCCAGTCAGGTGAGGCTGGGGAGCTGTGCGTCTGGAAAACTCTTCAGCAACTAACGAATTTGTTTGGGGGAGCCGGAAGGGAAAAGGGCAGCTTTCATGCCCCGTTCACCAAGCCCTTTCACATCCAGCTGACTATTGAAGGCAGAGATCTACAACTCTTCCTGTCTGGCTCTGGTTCAGTCCCTTAGGCTGAGAGAGACTGAGAAGGATAAATTCCAGGAGGAGCTGTGGGGAGGAAGCCAGCTGGTCCTTTGCAAGTCCCTCTCCTGCCAGCCAAAGCGGAACAAAGAGCGAGCTCCAGACCCAATGCCCCCTGCTGGCCAGAGACAGACAGCACTCCAACAACCCTTGTACTCTATTCCAGCACCACCGAGAGGAAAACGGCGCTGTTCTGCCCTCCTGCAGCCAGAAATGAGAGCTGCGATATTGTCTGGGCACCTTCCATCGCGGAAGATTTCCAGCTGACAAACCGTGCAGGGAGGGATTACCTTCGAAGAGGAGCGTCAGTGTATCTGCAAAGATGACTGCAGCCCTACGGTCACTCATGTCTGTCTCCATCACCAGTAACAGGTTCTCCTTGGCTTTGTTAGCGACCTAAACTCCGGGGGAAGGAGTGCGTCAGTGTGGTTCTGGTAGAGCCCTCGCACAAGGGAGACTTTTGCCCTCCTGCCCCATACAGCCCTTCCCCCTGCTGTTCCACCTTCCCTGCCACCAGCACGACAAGACACATGGACCTTACAGAGCAGGTGTTGATGCTTTGGGTCAGATGGCAGAGGAGACTCCAGGGGTAGGGCAGTCTACATCTCTAGCAGAAATGGGTGTATTCAGCTGTGCTATGCAAACAGGAACCACTGTTAAAACAGCAGACAAATCCTAGCTTCTCACCTCTAGAAAACCTAGCGAAAGGCAGCCTAGCAAATACCCCCAACACCATTCACCAGGGCTCCTGCGCCCTCTGCAGAGAGCTGTAGAACATGAGATCAATGTGGTACAGCCTGGCTTCCTTCAGCACGTGGGTACCTGACTGTAATTCCCTTTTACACCACTGGGGGGCACCCCAAGTGCTTTCTGTGAAGACAAAGTAGCCCAGCAAGGCCCTTCCTGTCTCTCACCCCCAAGACTAGAGGGTCAAAAAGAAGGGCCATGGGAATCTCCAAGGCACCTAACTGTACCTCTGACCTTGTTCTATGCACTGTGATCTCCTTCCAGACACTCTTCACCCTTCCCTCCCCATTCTGCCCCATCCCAGTTCTCCCTCTCCTTCCAAGTCTCCCCACAGACTTTCCCAGGTCTTCGCCTGTTGGGGCTCTTTCCACTTCCTCACTGTTTCTACTGTTTCCCATCCAGTCTGGTTCCTTTTCTCTAGAACAACCACAGGCAACAGCACTAAGCACAGCCCCCGGCACCAGCAGCTAGGACCAGGGGAGCAGGAGATGTAGGCCCCTCAACAAAATGCTAAGGTCTCATTTTCTGGGAGAAATCTGGCTAACCACAAGGGATCATTTAATCAGATTGAGGCACATAATGGCATCAGGAGAAACTGATCCATGTGCCAGTGCAGTAGGGCTGGGTGCAGAGGGGCCACGCTGGCCACAGGCTGAGCGCAAGCAGCATGGTGCTGTCTCTAAGTGAGATAAGGAGGGGGGGAAAAAGCCACAGAGTGAGGACCTGGGATCTGTGACTGATCACCCAAAAGCCCCACCTGGTAGCACAAAGAGCAGGGAAAGTGCTGACCAGGCCCAGTCTCGTTTCGTCACATCGCATCTAACCATTATTAGATGCACAGGAGCCAAGATCTCGTTCCTCAACACCTGTGTTGGCAGAAGCCCAATTTTACTCTCCTCTGAGGTGCTGTGGCCAGCCCAGGGGCCACCGTGGGTTCTGCAGCGCCCGTTACCTGTTTGCAGAGGTACTCTGAGAACTTGCTCAGCCCCTCCTCATGTAAGCCCAGCAGGGGGAAGATCTTGAAGAAACGTTCCACCTGAGGCAGGTTGCCCTGCTTCGTAGCCACGTCAAATTTCTCAGTCACTATGATCTTCAGGCGCTGCTCTGCCTCCTGCAGGAGTTTCAGGTTGGCATCAATTATGCTGCCTGTTCAGAGGGCACAGCACTGCATTAGTACGAGGTTCAGGACACTTACCCTCCTGGCACCATGCCCCTGTCGGAACAACTCCAAGTTGGCAGTCAGGAGCCATCAAAGCCTGGAAGGAGACAGGTCCCTGGCTCATATTCATTTCTTCCCCCAAACCACCCAGGACCTTTAACCTAGAGGTAAAAATGGGGGTGGGGGTGGGAAGGGTATGTGTATACATAGACTCTTCCAGCTCTGGGGGCTCATCATATCCCTACTCCCTAAGGCCTGGAGAGAAAACCTAATTAGGGTTAAAACACGTTAGCAACTCCGATGAACATCATTAATCCCTCCCTCTCTCTCCTATTGGCCCACACCCCCATATCCACCATGCATGGCCAATCAGATGCTCCACTGAAATATCATGGCATGCCTAGTCCCTGGGTCAGCAGAGGGGCTGTTAACTGGAACAGCCACTACAAGGTCCACTGCTGGCCATGTTTATCTTGCTTCTTTAGGAAGTCACCCCCCCCACACCCAATGAGCACCCCACATGTTTAGCGAGAGGGCAGAATGCATGCCCCCCCAACCCACCAATGCCCAGGTGTAGAAGATGGGAGCAGCGGAAGATGGAGAGCGTTAGGAACAGCTAATTACAGAGAAATGGAATGGTGACTGAGCTCTCGCAGAGTTCTGGCAGGATGCTGTACAGCAAGGGCTTTACAAATTCACTCTCTAGCCAGTAAGGAATTTCTGTAGGTGAGACTGGAGGGGGCAGAGCACTAATGCATCAACCTCTGCAATATTTAAACTTCTATTTAAAAAAACAAAACGAGACAAGAGGATTTACAAGCCATTCTGATTATCAGCGGCACACACGGAAAGCTTTCATTACTAAGGCTGCCTGAGATTGCAGACAGACAGCCGCTGTCTCTACAGCTCAGAGCGTCCCCCAACTAGCAGCAGCAGGAAATTGGCAAGAATCTGCTAGATTTTGCCATGGCTATTCAGCACCTTGTGGGCAGCTGTGAAACCGAAAAGAATCAGTCTTATTCTGCTGCCGCTTGGGGAAAAACTCTGAGCTGCAGCCCAGACATACTGGAGCTATTCACAAGGACCCCAGAAATGCAAGATAGGGGAACAGAAGAGACATGGCCCTCTTCAAAAGCAGCACATAGGAAAGTCTGAATGACAGAGGGCAGGGAGAGGAGAAAGAGCTCCTCACCACTTCCAGAAACCAGAGGGCAGTGGGCATGAGTAATCACCCTGAGCCTGGCAGTGGGCATGAGTAATCACCCTACCACCTGCTACATCTGTGGTGCAGCAGCACAGAATGCTGTCCTGGAGAGAGACAGCCAACGAGAGGGCAGCTTGAGCCGGGAAGGGGGCTTGGAAAAAGCTGTTGGATAAGGAGGGAAGGAGAAGAAGCTAGATGCTGAGCAAGCAGATGAATTGGCTCTGGGGTAGGAGTTGAGGGGGCAAAAGAAAGGAACAGGACAATAAAAACAGGGGACTAGGAAGTGAGAAGGAGAAAAGAAAGAAAAATAGGAAAGATTACAGGATCAGGAAAAGCAGGAAAAAAAACAGACCTGAGTATGTGAGCAGATATGTTAGAGAAGGGAAATAGATGGAAATAAAATCTACAGACGTACCAGAGACAGACTATCAAGGGGAAAACCTAAAGGAAATATATTTGGTGAAAAACGGAATTGGTCAAATTTATTATTTATTTGGTGTATGCAGTCTGGTCTGATATAGTGGACTGCCTCTAAAACATCACTGAAATTCAGCTGCAGCACAAATTCCATGTCTGGTACGAAACCAGCTGAGAAGGCGCCGTTGCCTTCATGGTAAATCAAACCCGGGTTGACGTTCAGTGGGGTCTGAGACAAGATAATTGATCAAGAAGCTGTATTAGATTAAAACAGATCCTGAAAACAGTAAGTGAGAAGTCCACCCACAAGGGACCTAAAGTACATGAACATCTGTTTGAACATCTGTTGAAGGAATACAGTTCAAAGGTGCCTAATGGACAAATGAGGGCCCACAAGGTAAACAAACCTGACGTGTGCATAAACTCAGTGGAAAGAGGTCCACCCTCAAGAACATTGAATCTACGGAGCAGTAAAAGTCGAAGAAAAGCAAAGAACAGGACAGCAAGGACGGCTGAACTTACAGCCAAGGAGAAGAAAAATTGATTCTTCCCTAAAGTGACACAGTCTATTGTTGAATGATCTCTTTTGTTCTTGTTAATAACAATGCATTTGATATTAACTGCAGAGTAGCAAAGGGTACCATGTACAAACTCGCAAAGGTTAACGTGCTGGTAACCTATGGGTTATTACTATAGGTAGTAAGTACTTGGTTATGTTATTTAGCCTCCTGGGACAATTTGGGGGGTTTTCCCTTATCAAGTTCTAAAAATTTAAAATGATCCCTTTTGTCTTGGTTTGCATCTGCCTCGCCTCACAGTTAGCATAACCTAGCCGGGTCACTGCACATGATTCAACTTTATCAGACACCTACAAGCCAGTGATTTAATATAAGAAATTAAACTATAGAGCAGAATCCAGGGACAAGCTCCTAACAGGTATTCCAGCAGCCCTCTGGGCATCACACCATGATGCTGCAGTGGGCCCTCACTGATGAGCACCCTTCCTCCCATCTTTTCTATCATGCACCACTGATTAGTGCATTTAGCCTGCTGGCTAGTAAGTGGCTGCCAAGCTCTTCAAGCCCCAAGTCAGTAACTCTACATGTGTGGCAGTTTGCATAGTTTTAGGGCCAGAAGGGGCCATTATGATTATCTAGTCTGACTTCAGTAGCCTTTGCAGTAACTAGCCACCTCAGCTTTCCCCCGAGTAATATTTGAACCTAATTATATCTCAGAAGTATTCAGACATTTCCATGTAAACGGCTACCTGCAGAAGCTGCCAACTAATTCCATAATCACAGTCTTTGTTAACACACCCATTGGCTTCAGTTTCTTTGGCTCTGGACAAAGTTAGAGCCTCAAAAAGCAAGAGTGCTCAGGTTATTTTACTAAACAGCTACACCTGGACAGCACCTACCCTCCTGGCCTTGTCGGCTCAGCTCAATGACTGATTTGTCCAGAGACAAGTAGCGGTGGATATGAGCAGCTGCTTGTTCATAATCTTCATTTCTCAATGCTGTTTGAACCCCATCCATGCAGAACTTCAGGTCCAAGATGTCATCAGCTCTCTGGATGGCCTGATAGAGGCGGTTCTGCAAGATAAACAACAGTTAAGACTTCCCTTCCGTGGCTGGGCCAGAGCAACAGAACTAGAGAGAGGAGAGTACAGCAGGAGGGGGAGGAGAGATGGCTGCCAGAGATGGAGAGGCTACTTCGGTATAAGGTCAGCAACTAGCTGGATGAGAAGCTTGAGCTGCTTTGAGAGTTGTGATGGATAACCTTAAAGGAAGAAGGGCCCCAAGTCTGTCCACCCAAAATCTGGATTGTACTCAAGAGCCACCCCTAATTTGCACAGAACAGAGCAGATTACAGCTCACTCACCTTTAGCAGAGAGGCCTGGTCTGCACAGATTACAGGTGTCAGCATGCAATCTTTAAATCTACCTCTGTACAAAGAAGATGGTAGCTCCAGACTACAGCATGGACCTCTGAGGTCCATGTCTACCTCCATTGTCTCAACCTATTACACCAGGAGTGAGGAAGGGAGGAATCATAGAATATCAGGGTTGGAAGGGACCTCAGGAGGTCATCTAGTCCAACCCCCTGCTCAAAGCAGGACCAATCCCTAACTAAATCATCCCAACCAGAGCTTTGTCAAGCCGGACCTTAAAAATATCTAATGAAGGAGATTCCACCACCTCCCTAGGTAACGCATTCCAGTGTTTCACCACCCTCCTAGTGAAAAAGGTTTTCCTAATATCCAACCTAAACCTACCCCACTGCAACTTGAGATCATTACTCCTTGTTCGGTCATCAGCTACCACGGAGAACAGGCTAGATCCATTCTCTTTGGAACTCCCTTTCAGGTAGTTGAAAGCAGCTATCAAATTCCCCCTCATTCTTCTCTTCCGCAGACTAAACAATCCCAGTTCCCTCAGCCTCTCCTCATAAGTCATGTGTTCCAGTCCCCTAATCATTTTTGTTGCCCTCCGCTGGACTCTTTCCAATTTTTCCACATCCTTCTTGTAGTGTGGGGCCCAAAACTGGACACAGTACTCCAGATGAGGCCTCACCAATGTCTAATAGAGGGAAACCATCACATCCCTCGATCTGCTGGCAATGCCCCTACATATACATGCCAAAATGCCATTGGTCTTCTTGGCAACAACAGCACACTGTTGACTCATATCCAGCTTCTCATCCACTGTAATCCCTAGCTCCTGTTCTGCAGAACTGCTGCCTAGCCATTCGGTCCCTAGTCTGTAGCGGTGCATGGGATTCTTCTGTCCTAAGTGCAGGACTCTGCACTTGTCCTTATTGAACCTCATCAGATTTCTTTTAGCCCAATCCTCTAATTTGTCTAGGGCCCTCTGTATCCTATCCCTACCCTCCAGCATATCTACCTCTCCTCCCAGTTTAGTGTCATCTGCAAACTTGCTGAGGGTGCAATCCACACCATCCTCCAGGTCATTGTGGTCACATCACAAGAGAGTACCACTATTTTTCCTCACCCCAAACTAATGAAGATATTGAACAAAACCGGCCCCAGGACTGACCGTTAGGGCACTCCACTTGATACCGGCTGCCAACTAGACATGGAGCCATTGGTCACTACCCGTTGAGCCCGACAATCTAGCCAACTTTCTATCCACCTTATAGTCCATTCATCCAGCCCATACTTCTTTAACTTGCTGGCAAGAATACTGTGGGAGACGGTGTCAAAAGTTTTGCTAAAGTCAAGGAATAACACGTCCACCGCTTTCCCCTCATCCACAGAGACAGTTATCTCATCATAGAAGGCAATTAGATTAGTCAGGCATGACTTGCCCTTGGTGAATCCATGCTGACTGTTCCTGATCACTTTCCTCTCCTCCAAGTGCTTCAGAATTGATTCCTTGAGGACCTGGTCCATGATTTTTCCAGGGACTGAGGTGAGGCTGACTGGCCTGTAGTTCCCAGGATCCTCCTTCTTCCCTTTTTTAAAGATGGGCACTGCATTAGCCTTTTTCAGGCTGTCCAGGACTTCCCTGGATTGCCATGAGTTTTCAAAGATAATGGCCAATGGCTCTGCAATCACATCTGCCAACTCCTTTAGCACTCTCGGATGCAGCACATCCAGCCCCATGGACTTGTGCTCGTCCAGCTTTTCTAAATAGTCCCAAACCACTTCTTTCTTCACAGAGGGCTGGTCACCTCCTCCCCATGCTGTGCTGCCCAGGGCAGTAGTCTGGGAGCTGACTTTGTTCGTGAAGACAGAGGCAAAAAAAGCATTGAGTACATTAGCTTTTTCCACATCCTCTGTCACTAGGTTGCCTCCCTCATTCAGTAAGGGGCCCACACTTTCCTTGACTTTCTTCTTGTTGCTAACATACCTGAAGAAACCCTTCTTGTTACTCTTAACATCTCTTGCTAGCTGCAACTCCAGGTGTGATTTGGCCTTCCTGATTTCACTCCTGCATCCCCGAGCAATATTTTTATACTCTTCCCTGGTCATTTGTCCAATCTTCCACTTCTTGTAAGCTTCTTTTTTGTGTTCAAGATCAACAAGGATTTCACTGTTAAGCCAAGCTGGTCGCCTGCCATATTTACTATTCTTTCTACACATTGGGATGGTTTGTCCCTGTAACCTCAATAAGGATTCTTTACAATTCAGCCAGCTCTCCTGGACTCCTTTCCCCCTCATGTTATTCTCCCAGAGGATCCTGCCCATCAGTTCCCTGAGGGAGTCAAAGTCTGCTTTTCTGAAGTCCAGGGTCCGTATTCTGCTGCTCTCCTTTCTTCTCTGTGTCAGGATCCTGAACTCGACCATCTCATGGTCACTGCCTCCCAGGTTCCCATCCACTTTAGCTTCCCCTACCAATTCTTCCCAGTTTGTGAGCAGCAGGTCAAGAAGAGCTCTGCCCCTAGTTGGAATGCTATCTGACCAGCTCTGATAAACAGGGGATTTCCTTTTTTTACTTGTACATTGGTACTGCCTAGGAGCCTGAAGGAGGTACCAGGATCCTGCCATGCTAGGTGCAATACAAACCTAGAACAAATCAGGGCTCGGCTTCAGCTCCTGTCTTCCCGCATGCAGGTGAAGAGCTCATGCTCCTCTATCTGTTAAATGCATACTTGCTCGTCTACTCACCCACACACAGCAGAAAGAGAGCTCAGTGCATAGCTCCCACATTGTCTTGTTACCTTAGCAAGATCAAGCTGCCGAACTTTACTGCTGACGTTTTCAGCCAGGTTACAGGTGAAGGTGATCATCCCAGCCAACTGTCTGGCATCCCCCTCAATCAGCTGCAGGTTAGGACTGGAAACAGATGCAGGGAACATTGGTTATACATGTGAAAAGTGGATATGAAGCAGCAGTACATTCTGCGATGTATTTCCCCACACAAACACTTGCATCTGCCAGCACCATGGTCTCTCACCCCTCATGAACTGCTGCGTACTTTCACTGAAGCAAGAGGCCAAATCCAAGAGTGATATGTAGAAGAAAGCAGCACATCCAGGCCTGACCAATGGCTGTCTCCCTTGTATTAAAACGGTGTGTGGAGTTGGATTGATGCGCTGGCCTTGTGTTTTGTGGAACTGCCATCTTGTATTCCAGAATCCAAGCTTTTATTAAATATAATTGAGGATCTAGCTCTTACGGTCATAAAAATAACTTACAAAATGAACTAGAGGTAAGTAGATGCAGTAATGTCTGCCCAAGTCTACAGACAGTCTGAAACAACAAAGCTGAAGAGGCATTCTATTTCCATTCATATAAATTGACTGTTAACTCTTAAGCCTACTGTTAACAATTTGAATGTAATCTTTGTTTACAATTTCACTACTGATCAAAGCATGAGTGGGACAATTAAGAAGAACTTCACAATCTACTGTAAATGGCAGCTCATTCTGTTGTCACAGGTGGTCACATCACAAGAGAGTACCACTATTTTTCCTCACCCCAAACTAATGCTGTATAATTCTTTTTCATGTACCTTTCATGTCAAAGTGTTTTCCAGACAGAAATTGCTTCCCACAACGACAAGCAGCTTCATCTGTGGTAGAATGAAGCAGCTGCCGAACAGTGTAAGGTAACATTACAAGGAAGAATTTGATATCCAGAGCTTGCTTACTTTCTTTTTTAACCAAAGCATCAGATCACATAGTACTAGCTTCACTCAAGCAGGATTAAACTGGTGAACTACTAACCCCAGACGATGAAGGGTGACCATCTTGCTCTCTATGGTATTCTGTTGTTCCAGGAGCGCCTCCAGCTCTTCCTCCACCCCTTTCTGAAAAAGAAAGCAGCCCCACGTCACTTCATGCCCCTTTCAGACCAATCATCAACGCCACTAGCTAAGAACCAAACTCTCAAATCAGGAGCATGAGCCAAGCAGGGCACTAAAGCTTCTGAGAGTTCAGCTCACATGCAATCCTTCAAAAGCCCAGAAATCCATCCTAATCTGACAGGTTTCAGAGTGGTAGCCGTGTTAGTCTGTATCAGCAAAAACAACGAGGAGTCCTTGTGGCACCTTAGAGACTAACAAATTTATTTGGGCATAAGCTTTTGTGGGTTTGCCCATGAAAGCTTATGCCCAAATCAATCTGTTAGTCTCTAAGGTGCCACAAGGACTCCTTGGTGTTTTTCCTGATACAGACTACATTTACACCCCAGTCTCTTCTCAAAGGCCAATTCTGGGGTACGCGGGCAGTCCTTTATTACACAACATTTTCTTAAAAAATCACCTCTGCCCAAGGTACGGGTGACCAAGCTGCCTACATGAGTGAACCAGAGTTCGGCAAGTTGCTCCTAGGCTTAGAAGATAGGGTTGCTGCAGAGGCAATAGAATCAGCCTGTCAGGGCTGTAACAGGTGGTCAAAGAAGCATTTAACGTTGTTCTGTAGCAATCTTTCCTGACCATCTAATGAAGTTCTGGCAAAGAGACATCCAGTCTTTCTGGTCAGAGGCTATATCACCACCCCATCGGGGGCAAAGGGAGTGGGAGTACTTGAATAACGTGACGACAGCTTCGCTAAAAGAACCTAAATAGAAGAGAACAGTTGGGAAAATGGCTATATGTTAATTTTGGAAAGTCACCCGCCCTAAGTCAGAGATACTGATGTTTTCCCTCCAAACGAGATGCAAGTGATTCCCTGCAGCGTTTTAGCACGCAATAATGGCCAGCTCATATGCAATGCGTCTCAACGGTAGCTCTCACAGCACTTGAGGAGGAGGTCAGTGACAGTGCACGGCGGCCAGGACACCGATCTACACTGCAGTGAGCGTTTCAAACAACGCCCCGCGGTTCTCCCGCAAAGGAAAAGGAGTAAGTTTGGGTCCTTTTCTCCCGTCCCAGGGACCCGTCTCTGGGGCAGGGCGGAGGGTCCCGACTCCCGGAGGGGGCGTGGGGCAGACCCAGGACCCGGCGCTAGGCGGAGCCGCCCCACCTCCTCCCCGCACAGGCGGCTGTAGGCGGCCTCCAGCTCTGGCAGGTCGGTGAGCGAGCGGATCCGCTCCATAGAGAGTGACGAGGCGGAGACGCCGCCTTCCCCCCCTGGCAGCCACAACCCCGAGACAGCCGCCGCCATCTTTGGTTCCGGGTGAACCGTCACTTCCGGAAAAGCCTCCGAGGCCCCAGCGATGCGGTCCGCGCGGCAGTTAGGGCTGTCCCAATTGGTGCCTGAGTGGCCCATCCTCACGAGGCCTCTCGGTTTGGGTTGGCGACGCGGAGCGAGGGTCTCCGGGGGTCGAAGGCGGCGGGGTAGGAGCCCCGGGGGAGGTGCCTCGTTTTTGTGTTGGGTTCGTTCAGGCATTGAGCGGGACAGCCCCGCGTCGCGCGCGCCGGCGCGTCGGAAGCCCCGGGGGCGGGGCAGGTCAGGGCGCGCGCTGGGTCGATGGCGGGGCGGGTTGGCCGGCCGGTGGCCTAGGGGGAGCGAGCGAATCTGCCGCCATCCCGCGCGGTGAGAGCCGCCGCAGCCTGCGGGGCAGCGACGGGTAGGAGAGTGCGACGGGCCGCGGCTGTGGGGCGGGGTATCGGCCGCGCTGTGCTCCCCGAGCGCGCTCAGGAACCGCCCTGGCTCTGCGGCCCCTCCCGCTCCGGGCGGGCGTGGGGAAGGCGGGGGAAGGGCGGGGAGAGGCCGTGGGGCGGCGGGGAGGCCGTGCACGTCGAGGTGAGTGCAGGCTGTACCGGCGGGAGCCGCGCGCGGAGTGGGGAGGGGGGAGGGGATTGTGCATGTGGGGCGGGGGGAACACTGGGGAAGAGCGGAGCCGGGCGCTGGAAACTGGTGGGGAAAGGAAGCGAGATGTCAGTGGGAAGAATATGCAGACGGGGCTGGGGTGGGAAAGCGGGGAGCCTTCCCCTTCCTTTCCTCTTTGAATGGCCTTTGGGTGCTTTGATTGCACATGTTTGCCTGATGCTGGTCCTGTGCGTGCTGCCTCACAGCGAAGAGGTGAGCAACTTTGCCTGACTTTTCTGTTCCCTGGGAGAAGCCAGGCCTCCTTCATAAACAGGGTGACTCTGTGGAGGTGCCCGAAGACAAATATTTCCATGGGAGGAGGCACAGATGCCCTTGTTTCTCCAGGACTTTATTAAAGGGCCGCTATTAGCTTGAAAATCAAGTCCGCTGGATAGGTAGCTCCAGGTGCTGAGTCACTGTTGTGTTTTGTGGTTTTACTATCACTGGGAGCTATTTTCTGGTCTAAACGTTTTTCTTTCCTCTGTTGCTGTGTGAAAGACCCACACGCAGCGGAATTTTGGTCTCCCCTGGGGGAAGTGGAACTGACCGCACAAAGGGTGCCGAAATGCACCACCAGCGACACCATCACAGGACCTAGCCAGATCAGCCACACCATCACCGGTTCATTCACCTGCATGTCCACCAATGTAATCTACGCCATCATGTGCCAGCAATGCCCCTCTGCTATGTACATCGGCCAAACTGGACAGTCCTTACGTAAAAGGATAAGTGGACACAGATCAGATATTAGGAACGGCAATATACAAAAATCTGTAGGAGAACACTTCAACCTCCCTGGACACACACTAGCAGATTTAAAGGCAGCCATCCTGGAGCAAAAAACCTTCAGGACCAGACTTCAAAGAGAAACTGCTGAGCTTCAGTTCATTTGCAAATTTGATACCATCAGCTCAGGATTAAACACAGACTGTGACTGGCTCGCCAACTACAAAAGCAGTTTCTCCTCCCTTGGTGTTCACACCTCAGCTGCTAGAAGAGGGCCTCATCCTCCCTGATTGAACTAACCTCCTTATCCCTAGCCTGATTCTTGCTTGCATATTTATACTTGCCTCTGGAAATTTCCACTGCATGCGTCCGACGAAGTGGGTATTCACCCACAAAAGCTTATTCTCCAATACGTCTGTTAGTCTGTAAGGTGCCACAGGACTCTTTGCCGCTTTTACACATCCAGACTAACATGGCTACCCCTCTGAGAAATGCACAAAATACACTGGAAAATAATTTTTTAAAATTTCAATTTTAAATTTAATTTTAAATTTAAACCTTTAATTTAGGTGGAAGCTGCTGGCCTGTTTCCCTTATCTACCTGTAGAAATAAGCATTTCAGGCTAGGTCTCTACAATACGGGGCAGACAAGGTAACCTGCTCTAAGCCACAATTTGCAATGGTGCAGCTTACCCCAGTTTCAAGCAAAGGGTGAACGCCATTGATGAAAATAGCAGCTTTGTTTGTCTATGCTAAGAGTTTGTATTGTACTGCCAGCTGGCCACTGATGGCTGTGATCTGTAACCAGTCTCTTGTTTAAAATGATGCCATCGAGGTTGATGAGCCTAACATTAAACCAAACCTATTTTTAATTTTTTTTTAAATGAAGCCCAGATTTATTCTTTCCTTCCTATCAGCACTTCCATACAAGAGCTGCAATATTCTTCTCCATTACCTATAAACCCAAGGACCTAGAGAATAGAGCACTGAACTGAAAGTCAGGAGACATGGGTTCTTTCCCTGTCTCTGCCACTTGCAGAGGTGACCTTGGACAAGTCACTTCACCTCTCCATGTCCTAGTTTATCCATGTGTAACGTGGGAATAACACTTCCTTCCTCTGTAAAGTGCTTGGATTGCTACTGATGAGGTGGCATTATTAGTGATATTATTAAATTCTCAGAAGCAGACAGAAATGGAGTAAAAATACACAGGGAACAAGGACTGAAGTCAGTTTTGACAGCTTGTCCTTGCAAGAGCGTAGCCAAGGGCCTGTGCTGTTTCTGCTTGTCACTCAAGTCAGGTGCCTGCAGAACCAAACAAAGCTAGTATGTCAGTTTTCATGCAGCTCAGCATCTGTCTTAAACTTAGATCGTAAATTGTATTAAAAAATCACTGTAGGCTAATAATTTTACACCAAATTACCAGGTTTATCCTTCGTTCCTTCTAAATGAGTGTGACATGGATCGAAATGTCAGAGTCAGCCTAAAGGACCAAAAAAAAGCTGACCTGCTATCTTTGTTTAAAAAGGAACTAAATGTCTTTTAAAGTGAAACCTCTAAATAACTAGAGTAGGAAGCTAGAGCTTTCAGTGAATAGCTGACTTGATCTAGTGGACTGAGCCATGGAATGGAGAACCAGGAACACCCAAGTTCTAATCTTGGCTCTGACTTGAAGTCTGTGGCTTTGAGCAAGTTTTCCTATTGTTAAAATAGGGATAATCTCATGAGTACAGAGAAGGCTGGGGGGGAGTCCTGATTAATCGGTGTTTGTAAGGTCCTTGAATGTTGGCCAGTTAGAATAATATGATTCATGCAATCTCAAAATTGTGTCTGTGGGACACAGAAACACAGGCTGTTTAATGCTGTTCCTTTGGGCTGACACAATGTACGTTTTAAATGCAGATCCTGTTTTGCATATTCTTAATTTTTGTTGCTGTTTTGTTCACAGCTGACTCAATAAGTGAGACGCATGAGTGAAGTGGATCTGTCGCCACCATGTTCCTTTACAATTTAACATTGCAGCGAGCCACTGGCATCAGCTATGCCATCCATGGCAATTTCTCAGGTAATCTCTGCTCTCCTGACTAGGAAACTTTCAGGCTGAAGTAAAGCAAGGTCTTTTCCATTATAAGCTACTTAGCTACAGCATTAGTTTTTCACTGAGGTTCTGCTCCTATTAGTGCCGCTACCTGGGTTGACTAAGAAGCTGCAGTTTGAGGGAAAGATCTGGTCTTGAGAAAGTTCCTGGTTCCAAGTTCTTATAAATTCAGATCCTGGTTTTCTCACTGAGTTTGCGGGGCCTTAGTTAAATCATTTAACTTCTCTCTGCCTCAGTTTTCTGATCTGTAAACTGGATACTTGAATACTCTGGAGGCTGAGAGACTTGCTTTGGTGATTAATGTTTGAAAGGCACTTTGAATTTCTTGGTTTTTACATCTCCTAACTTATAGTTGGTGATAAGTTTCTCATGGCTTTGACTTCTTAGGAACCAAACAACAGGAAATTGTTGTTTCCCGGGGGAAGATCCTGGAGTTGCTCCGCCCTGATCCCAACACGGGGAAAGTACACACCTTGCTGACAGTGGAAGTGTTTGGAGTCATTCGCTCCCTCATGGCCTTCAGACTGACAGGTGGAACAAAAGACTATATCGTGGTGGGTAGTGATTCGGGTCGCATTGTTATCCTGGAGTACCAGCCCTCCAAGAACATGTTTGAGAAGATTCACCAGGAAACCTTTGGCAAGAGTGGCTGTCGCAGAATTGTTCCTGGCCAGTTCTTGGCTGTGGACCCAAAGGGCCGTGCTGTCATGATCAGTAAGTCAGTGGGGATCTATACTGTCTCCTTAGTTGTAGCATTTAAAGAAGTGAGTGGGGGAAACTGATTCTCCTTGGAATTGTTGCTTTGCCTTTTCCTTACTTCAGGGATGACAGTTTTTGCAGCCTGCTTCTCAGCTGTAGCTTCTCAAGTGCTTTTCATGCAGGCATTTCATTAAATTCCAGCCTTTGGAATAAAAAGTCCAGATGTATGGCATTTGTTCCTGCCTATTGTCATGATTGCACAAATGAGTGCCAAAAATTGGGCCATAACAGTGTAGGAAAGAAACCTGCTCAGGTAGTGGTAAGCAAACAACCCATTTGAGGCTGATGATTGGAAAAAGGGAAGATGGGATGCAGACGACCCAGTCATGGTGCAGCCAGCTTCCTCTGCCTGAAATGATGATATGAATTCATGTCTCTTCTCTGAGATTGACTATGGAGACAGCTGCATTTCTGATCAGGCCCTGCAGGTATAAACTCTTAAATTATTCCAATTTTCAGGGTTTGCATTACCAGGCAGCTTAACAACTGTATTATAGTGAAAATAATGACAATAGTGGCTTGGAAGGAAGCTGCTTGCTTCCTTTTAACCTGAAGGTAGCACTGTGCAATTCGTCTGTTATTCAGGATGACAGCTGAGAGCAGGACTTGCTCAGTAAATTACTGTGTATGCTGTGTATCAGCAAAGAAACGCATACCTCAATTACGGTGCAATTTTAGAGGGTTTCCATGGAACTGTTTCCCTTCTGTTGCATAGCTGCTACTCTTTCCTCATCTGTTAGCTACTGTGGCTGCATGTTTTGCCAAGCAGATGCTGCTGCAGATTTTTTGCCTGTGAACTGAACATACCTTGAGTTGTGGCTTGTGTGAGTGGAGCTTAAAAAGGTCATCTGCAAGGTTAAACCTGTTCCTGAGTCACTGATTCGTTTTTAAAGATTTTAAATACTGAAGTTAGGAAGTTGACATAAACTTAAGTGTGATGGGGAAATTATGGGACAAGATGTTATGTTTCTGTTTTCCTGCAAAGCCGTCAGTTCGCTGTTTTTGCGCAAAAGCGGGTGGTGGTGCAGTTGTCTTCAGCTTCGCGTCCCCAATCTAGGTATTTTATGCACTGTTGTTCCCTGCAGGTGCCATTGAGAAGCAGAAGCTGGTATACATCCTGAACAGAGATGCTGCTGCCCGGCTCACCATTTCTTCCCCACTGGAAGCCCACAAGGCCAACACCTTGGTCTACCATGTGGTGGGAGTAGATGTGGGGTTTGAAAACCCAATGTTTGCTTGTCTGGAAATGGACTATGAGGTAACCAGGGACAAGGTCCTTGTCTCTTACCTTACTCCCTCTGCTCAGTTAGCCCAGTCTCCTTCCTCTCTGTCCCTTCAGCTAGAGTGTCCACTTATGCCAAGCCTTTTCTGCCGCGCTAGCTGTCTGGGACAACCTCCCTGGGTCTCTGCTCATTGACTGTCAATCTCATTTGCAATCTTAGCTGAAATCCTCTTAATTGCTTGGTCCTTCTGTTACTGAACTGTGAACTACAGGCCTCCCTGCTCAATGCTCTTTTTGTATATTCTTCTCACTCTGGCCTTTGCACTTCATTCCAGTGCTGCTGTTCACATTTAGAACTGCTTCCCTCTGCTGCAGCAGTACCCTCCCCTTCACTTGCATTCGTCCTCCAAATACACTTCCCCTGTCAAGCTTTCAATTAGTGATCCACCAGAATTACTGCCCCAGGTATAGATGCGTTGTCTGTGAACTCATTGAATTGGGAGTCATCTCTCTTTAGATTGTTACAGTACTGAGCATATTTCTCGTGTTCAGGAAATTAATAATGGTGGTGCAGTTTGGGAGAAAATGTGCATGAATGATTTTATGCAAAATAAAGTTGCATGTCGTAGTGTAACGACGATGCTTTGTGGTTTAAAATGTACCCTAGTAGCAGCCGTGTTAGTCTGTATCCGTAAAAAGAAAAGGAATATTTATGGCACCTTAGAGACTAACAAATTCGTTAGTCTCTAAGGTGCCACAAGTACTCCTTTTCTTTTTAAAATGTACCCTAGAATCTCTTCCATCCTGCCATGGGGTTGGTGATACTATAGCTGGCAGCTAGGGGGAGCATTGAAAATCAACATAACGCTCCAGGCGGCACTGACAAATGTTTCTCAGTATATCTAGCTGCAAAGACAGCTGTTTTATACCCATTCAACATTTTACAGTTGTGTTGCAACTAACCAGCGCTGCCTATATGTCTGCTACTGGCAATAATTCTACCCAGTTGCTTCCCATTTGTTACTAGAAAATGCCTGTGGTCTTGATCCTTTGAGGTGCTGCGCCCGCAGCTTCCATTCATTTCAATGGTAGTGGTGGATGCTGAACACTTTTGCAAGATCAAGTCCTGGGCTGTCGTCTTTGAATTGCTGTTGTGGTTGTTAATGAGTATAACACAATTCCAGAGACTTCATAAGATCTCTTTTCCTTTAAATGTACAGATAATGTTACTGGCTGTACCTAAAATATTTGTGCGCTGTTTTTCTAGGAAGCTGACAACGATCCAACAGGAGAAGCAGCAGCTAACACCCAGCAGACCCTGACATTTTATGAGTTAGACCTGGGTTTGAACCACGTAGTTAGGAAATACAGTGAACCTTTGGAGGAGCATGGCAACTTCCTTATAACAGGTACTACCCTCCCCATTGCCAGGTCGCTTCCCATTCTCCCAGCAAAACGACATGGGGGAACATACTGCACATTTGAAAGAGAATCATGGGGGTCGTAACTTGAGCTGCTCTCCTGCTCTTAGTTGGGCCTGGAAGTCAGGTGAGAACTAAAAATTCTCATCTGATACATGGAATTTTGAAGAGTTTGATTTTCTTGCAGCCTGAAGTGATGAGTTTTTCATGTCTCTTCTCTGAGATTTATCCTGGAGATAGCATTTCACTCTGATTGGGCTCTGAGATGATAGTATTTGAAAGCTTCCACTGGAAAAACCTGTTGAGGTTACAGGGACAAACCATCCCGATGTGTAGAAAGAACAGTAAATATGGCAGGCGACCAGCTTGGCTTAACGATGAAATCCTAGCGGATCTTAAACATAAAAAAGAAGCTTACAAGAAGTGGAAGGTTGGACATATGACCAGGGAAGAGTATAAAAATATTGCTCGGGCATGTAGGAATGAAATCAGGAGGGCCAAATCACACCTGGAGCTGCAGCTAGCAAGAGATGTCAAGAGTAACAAGAAGGGTTTCTTCAGGTATGTTAGCAACAAGAAGAAAGCCAAGGAAAGTGTGGGCCCCTTACTGAATGAGGGAGGCAACCTAGTGACAGAGGATGTGGAAAAAGCTAATGTACTCAATGCTTTTTTTGCCTCTGTCTTCACTAACAAGGTCAGCTCCCAGACTGCTGTGCTGGGCATCACAGCATGGGGAGTAGATGGCCAGCCCTCTGTGGAGAAAGAAGTGGTTAGGGACTATTTAGAAAAGCTGGACGTGCACAAGTCCATGGGGCTGGACGAGTTGCATCCGAGAGTGCTAAAGGAATTGGCGGCTGTGATTGCAGAGCCATTGGTTATTATCTTTGAAAACTTGTGGCGAACGGGGGAAGTCCCAGATGACTGGAAAAAGGCTAATGTAGTGCCAATCTTTAAAAAAGGGAAGAAGGAGGATCCTGGGAACTACAGGCCAGTCAGCCTCACCTCAGTCCCTGGAAAAATCATGGAGCAGGTCCTCAAAGAATCAATCCTGAAACACTTACATGAGAGGAAAGTGATCAGGAACAGTCAGCATGGATTCACCAAGGGAAGGTCATGCTTGACTAATCTAATCGCCTTCTATGATGAGATTACTGGTTCTGTGGATGAAGGGAAAGCAGTGGATGTATTGTTTCTTGACTTTAGCAAAGCTTTTGACACGGTCTCCCACAGTATTCTTGTCAGCAAGTTAAAGAAGTATGGGCTGGATGAATGCACTATAAGGTGGGTAGAAAGTTGGCTAGATTGTCGGGCTCAACGGGTAGTGATCAATGGCTCCATGTCTAGTTGGCAGCCGGTGTCAAGTGGAGTGCCCCAGGGGTCGGTCCTGGGGCCGGTTTTGTTCAATATCTTCATAAATGATCTGGAGGATGGTGTGGATTGCACTCTCAGCAAATTTGCGGATGGTACTAAACTAGGAGGAGTGGTAGATTCGCTGGAGGGCAGGGATAGGATACAGAGGGACCTAGACAAATTGGAGGATTGGGCCAAAAGAAATCTGATGAGGTTCAACAAGGACAAGTGCAGAGTCCTGCACTTAGGACGGAAGAACCCAATGCACCGCTACAGACTAGGGACCGAATGGCTAGGCAGCAGTTCTGCGGAAAAGGACCTAGGGGTGACAGTGGACGAGAAGCTGGATATGAGTCAGCAGTGTGCCCTTGTTGCCAAGAAGGCCAATGGCGTTTTGGGATGTATAAGTAGGGGCATAGCCAGCAGATCGAGGGACGTGATCGTCCCCCTCTATTCGACATTGGTGAGGCCTCACCTGGAGTACTGTGTCCAGTTTTGGGCCCCACACTACAAGAAGGATGTGGATAAATTGGAGAGAGTCCAGCGAAGGGCAACAAAAATGATTAGGGGTCTGGAACACATGACTTATGAGGAGAGGCTGAGGGAACTGGGATTGTTTAGTCTGCAGAAGAGAAGAATGAGGGGGGATTTGATAGCTGCTTTTAACTACCTGAGAGGTGGTTCCAGAGAGGATGGTTCTAGACTATTCTCAGTGGTAGAAGAGGACAGGACAAGGAGTAATGGTCTCAAGTTGCAGTGGGGGAGGTTTAGGTTGGATATTAGGAAAAACTTTTTCAATAGGAGGGTGGTGAAACACTGGAATGCGTTCCCTAGGGAGGTGGTAGAATCTCCTTCCTTAGAAGTTTTTAAGGTCAGGCTTGACAAAGCCCTTGCTGGGATGATTTAATTGGGGATTGGTCCTTCTTTGAGCAGGGGGTTGGACTAGATGACCTCCTGAGGTCCCTTCCAACCCTCATATTCTATGATTCTATGAAAAGGGGTGTGGTTTAAAAAAAGCCGGGAGAACGAGTTTTTCAGGTGACAAAATAAAACAAATGGAAATACAAGCAGAGTTTTAGCTCCATGTGAACACAACTTGATTTCAAGAAGTAGTTATGGGCTAACCTTAAGCTTTGACTTTGGGGGTGGGACTTTGGCCTGCTCTACTCATTGCTGAAGTTAGTTTGGAGTTCTAGTATCCAGGATTCATTTGAAGAGCATGATTTATAGTATAGGTACCCAAAGGGTGGTCCCAAAGGCTTAATGCTGACTGGGTCACTCTGCAGTTCACTATATCTTATATGTCCTTGGCGATGCTGTAGGCTAGTGGGCTCCAGGGGCTCTGAACACTCAGTTTGTGGTTTTCATTGCTGGTAATTTCAGTTTCTGAGAGGGAAGTACCGGGAGATCATCTGGGAACCTGCTTCCTGTGATTTGCAATAGCAGATAAATGCATGTCAGATACATGGGGTTACTGGCACATTGCCAGTATGATGCCTGAGCATCTCAAAGATTTGGGTTAATTTATGGGATTGGGTGAGAGGTGTAAAAATGAAATATTAAGCGTTGTTTATGACCCCCAAAGTTTCATTCTCCTTCCCCTGCTCTCCATCCCTAACTCTGCCTTGTGCAGATACAGAAGCCTATGCTTGCAACCTGGTGTCTTCTCCACCATAAACTGAAGCAGGTTTATATACATGTGAGAATATTGAATAAAGATTATCCAGATTTCTTTTGAGCAACAGAGCTGTTTCTCTTCTCTTAATGAAGTTTCCATCTCATCCCTTAGTTCCTGGTGGCTCCGATGGTCCCAGTGGGGTGCTGATCTGTTCTGAAAACTACATCACCTACAAAAACTTCGGTGACCAGCCTGATATCAGATGTCCCATTCCCAGGAGAAGGGTGAGAATTTCATCTCTTATGCCCTACTTTAGAGGCCTTTTCTTTAAAGGTTCCACATAGACACTTAATATCAGCTTCTGTGCAGGGAGGCTTTTGAGGAAGGCAATGCGTAGTGATTGAAAGGCTGTCGGGCTGCCACCCTTTAGGGTGTGGAGGGAAAGCCTGCCTTACTAGCCAGTCATGTCATCTGTAAGGGAAGGTTCTGGAGTTTGCCTGTAGTCTGACGTGATGGGTTGAGTTCATCTCGTCTCTGAGGTTTACCCTTGAGCTAGTCTTTTCTCTCTTACCAGGCTCTGAGATAGCAGCACTGGTAGCATGAACCATGATTTACATGGCATGGTTGGATATATTCACCCTAGTACATGAAGATGAATTCCACAGCTGCTCTGTTCCACCTCATGCTGTTTCCTTTTAGAAGAGTACATAAAAACGGCCATACTGGGTCAGACCAATGGTCCATCTAACCCAGTATCCTGTCTTCTGACAGTGGCCAGTGCCAGGTGCTTCAGAACAGGGCAATTCTAAAGTGATCCATCACTTGTTATCCAGTCCCAGATTCTGGTAGTTGGAGGCTTTGGGACACCCAGAGAATGGGGTTCCATCCCTCACCATCTCGGCTAATAGCCATTGCTGGACCTATCCTCCATGAACTTACCTAATTTTTTTTTCAACCCAGTTATTCTTTTGGTCTTCACAACATCCCTGGCAACAAGTTCCACAGGTTAACTCTGCATTGTATGAAGAAGTACTTCCTTTTGTTTAAACAAAGTAGGCTGTAGCTAGCTGACACTGGGTCACTAGCATACATTGTGTGTGGCTTTGGTGGTATTTGCCCAAAAAGCAGATGCCACAGGTCAGTTTTATATGGCTAGTGACCCTTGTGTACCACAATTGGTTTTGCAATGTGTGAGATTGTCCATCCGGGGGGAAAAGTGGTAGGAGGGAGAACGCCTCAGAGTTTTGGCTCTTCTCAGAAACATCTATCAGGAAGAACCTGCTTTCCTGAGAGCATTACGGATGAGTCAGGAGAGCATTGGGAAGGGGTATGCTATGTATGAAACCTTTTCCGCATGCTATAGTCCCTCAGGCTTTCCATTTTGCTAGACCATTGATCCAGGGGAGTATATCCTGCCTTGCAGGGGAATGGCTTTGCTGAAAGGTGATCTAGTAGGTCCTTTCCACCTTCAACATTTATAAACCTCTGTCTTATCTTCCCTGTGACAGAATGACTTGGATGACCCAGAAAGGGGTATGATTTTTGTCTGCTCCGCTACACACAAGACCAAATCCATGTTCTTCTTCCTGGCCCAGACGGAGCAGGGAGATATCTTCAAAATCACCCTAGAGACTGATGAAGACATGGTGGGTAGACTGAGGAGGAAGCTACTTTTACTTCTTGAAACATGTCCTTGAGAAGCTTCCCCATCATGATGCATTTCCCACGTTGATGAGACTTCGTTCTAGAGCAGCCTTCCCCCTAAATCAAATGATTTTTAACTTAGTCTTTAGCCATGTATAGAGATGAATGACTCTGCATCTACCCTGTTAGATGACAGCTGCCATAACTTGCTAGTCACTGCTCGCACGACAGACAGATGGGGACAGCTTCGAAACCACAGAAGACTTAGGTTGCTAAGTCACATGGGCACTTTTAAAAATGTTACCCGTGGTCCCTGCTCCAAATCGCTTATTCCAAAATGTGGCCCAGGAGATTCTACGACACAGTTCCCTAAGACAACAGAGTGCAGTGATCCTTCTTGATCTGAGCCGCCATACTTGGCTGCACCTGTGGGTTGAATATTTGGGTGCCTGCAGTCTGTTCACTTTTATGCAAACTAGGTGCAGCCGGTTGGACAGAGTTTGGCCATCCCATGTCACACAGCTTTTTCAGCTGGGATAACAAACTCTCCTCCTGAAACTAATCGGAAAAGATTGGAATTGCTTTGTGCTGCCAGTCACTGCCACCCTGGCCATCCCTCTGCATCTCCAACAGGAGATTTGTGCTGCAGTGATCCCATTTGTGGTCTCAGGAAAAAACCTTCTGAAATGCCACTAACCCCCATTGCCTTTAACATGACAAACCCTTCCCAGAAGGTGTCATGTTAGAAGACTGTGTCAGTTCAGCAGTTTAAGACTGGCCTCAGGCTTTTCATAGGAGCCATCATGGCAACTTCAGGTCTGTCAGAAGTGTAAGTGGCCATTCTGAGAGACATCTACCCAATCCTCTGAGTGAATGATGTGGATGCCAAGATGGGGGTTGTCTCTTTCTCAGTAGGACTGCTGAACATTTTCATGTCTCTGTTGTAAGCCTTGAGCTCAGATTCCCATGCAAAATAGCCTCAAGAGTGAAGCAGAAAGCCTGGCTTGTGTTTACACTCAGAATGCCATCCAGTTTGAACTTGGGGAGTGAAAGCAGCTGCCCCAAACTATCGAGAAGGTGAGCGCTCTTGGCTGTGCTCAGTCACCGCTCTTTTCCTTCCTTTGAAGGTAACTCCAAGGCAGTCTTGTAATAAGCTACAATCCCAAATGCATCAGTTCCTGTATCTCTGAATGGGAAAGTGGGCTGCGCACTTGTGTGTGAAGGAACATAACCCATCTCTGGAGATGGACTGAACTGAGCTGTCTCACTCACCATTACTCCTTCCTCTCTGGGGCTTTCAGGTGACAGAGATCCGACTGAAGTATTTTGATACTGTTCCTGGAGCTGCTGCCATGTGTGTGCTGAAAACAGGGTTCCTCTTTGTGGCATCTGAGTTTGGAAACCAGTGAGTAAATCATTTAATTTCCTTCATGTGCCCTGCTGAATTTTACTGTTACGACGTATTAGCATGACAGATTGCCGTAGTCTTTGGTAGAATGTGTAAAAAGACAGGGGCTCTGCCTTAACGAGTTGATGGTCGAACTTGTCCAAGTGCAATGACCACAGTTTTTAAGCCCATTAATGTATCCTGGGCAATCTCCTCAGTATGGATAGGTTTTGTGGAAGTGCTCTTAGATCATCAGGTCTTTGGGGCAGTATGACGCTACCCGGGGATACCCAGGTTTGTGAGGTTCTCTACCACCTGCCCTTAGTGCCAGGGAGCCTTGTCTGTGCCTGCCAGTGGTCAGCTCCCTGACTCCACCTTCCATAAGCAACATCATCACTCTCCTCCTAGCCTACACAGACTCCACTGTCTCTCGGCAGGTTAGCAATAGGCAAACTCCAACCCTGAGCCCTCTGCCACTGGACACTCACACAATTACCAGATCCACTGTTCCCAAAGGAACAGTACACCCCTGCTTCACTTCAGACTGCTCTACTTAATTCACAGCACTTAGATTTTGTTATAGCAAAAAGAATGATAAGTTTATTTAAGAAAGAACAGAGGTTAAGGGGATAAAAAGTATTGGAACCAATTGGTTATACATCAAATAAAATCAACATGCTTTCTGGAACCTAGAGTTAGTTAATAAGGTACTTTCTTGTCTAATAAAGTTTAGGTCACCCCATGTCTTTGTCACGGCACTTCACAGCCCTGGTTGGCTATGATCCTCCATTCATAAGACATGCAGAATGGCAGCTTGTCCCCTTGGTGAAGGATCCAGGGCATACCTCAGTACCTCCCAGTTATACCCCTAAAATCCATTGTCTTCACTCATAAACAGGAGACACCCTCCCCCACACACACATCCTGTTCTTGTTTTCCTGCAGTTTTTCCTCTCTTGAGATTTTGCAATCTTGATTAGCCTGGATGCTCAATATGCAAATATATTTACATTGTGAGGCATACAATACACAGTGCCAGACAGAGAGAGAAGTGTCTCTTTCCTCTTGCTTGAAAGAAACCTCTTTATCCTAACTTTCACAACTTAAGAACATAATTTCCAGCAGGCATTTCAAATATGATCCTTGCAGGCATTTCACAGTGATAATGACGACTACTGAGAGATTGGCTTTTGGTAGACACTGTACATGCCAGCCTTTGGTGAATTAAATTGCACATACCAGACCTGGGGGGGTCCTGTACCCCCTATGCATCCATCTATACCCTCAGCCAGTTGGCACCAGGGACTGTCTGTTGATCACCTAGCACCATGGGTTCCTGGACCAAGAGGGGTTTTGAAGGATGGATGTAGATGCACAGGAAGTGGGAAGCTGTTCCACACGTATTGCCAAGATCAAATGCCTGGGCAGACAAAGAAGGGAATTGGAAGCTTGTTTAAGCAGGTGTCGGATCAGTTTAGCTTTTGCTGCTAATGAATGCTACCATCAGACATGTGTCCATCAATTAACTATTTTTTTCATTGCTCCAGGTAGTGAATTTTTACCTTAACGTGCTTTCATTTGTGTTTAGGGTTGTCAACTTTCTAATCGCACAAAACTGAACACCCTTTCCCCGCCCCTTCTCCAAGGCCCTGCTCACTGCATCCCCCCTCCCTCTGTCTGTCGCTCTCCCCCACCCTTGCTCACTCACTCATTTTCACCAGGCTGGGGAAGAGGGTTGGGGTATGGGCTCTGGGGTGGACCCAGGGATGAGGGGTTTGGGATGCAGGAGCGGGTTCTGAGCTCAGGGATGGAGCTGAGGGAGTTGGAGTGTAGGAGGGGACTTCAGGCTGAGGCTGGGGGGTTCGGGTGTGGGAGGGGATATGGGCTCTGGGCTGGGAGTGTGGGTTCCAAGGTGGGGACAGAAATGAGGTGTTCAGGGTGTTGAAGGGGGCTCTGGGCTGGAGCAGGGAGTTGGGGTGCTGAGGCGTGTGGCGTGTGGGCTCTGGGCAGGAGTTTGGGTGCAGGAGGGGGCTGGGCAGGGGGTTGGGGTGTAGGCTTTGGGCTGGGGTAGGGGGTTGGGATGCGGGAGGTGGTGCGGGGAGCGAGCTCCAGATGGCAGTTACCTCGGGGGGCTCCCTGGAAGCGGCAACGTCCCTAGGCTCCTACGCATGGGACGGCCAGGTGGCTCTGTGCAGTGTGTGCACTGCCCCTGCAGCTCCCACTGGCTGCGGTTCCCGCCCAATGGGAGCTGCAGAACTGGCACTCAGGGCGGGGCCAGCACGCGGAGCCCCCTGGCCGTCCTTCTGGCTCAGAGCCAGAGGGGCATGTCGCTGCTTCCAGGAGCCACACTGAGCCAGGTATGGAGCCTGCCAGCCCCGCCAACTGGACGTTTAGTGGCCTGGTCAGTGGTGCTTACCGGAGCTGCAATGATCCCTTTTTGAACCGGGCTTTCCATTGAAAACCTCTTCGTTAGACGCGTGTATGCCTGTCAAAGGACCAAACCATGTGAGCTTGGAAATAGTCTCTAGTATCTTTGTAGCCCACTCTCAGAAGCAAATGCGATATTTTACCATGACTAGATGGTTTTCTTTCTTTTTCAATAGCTACACCAGTTATTCTTGCGTAGTAGAAGTGCTGTCAAGCAATTTTGTTTCATGATCTGATCAGCCTTTACAGATGTTATAACACGTAGGGGCATGTTCTGTGAAGTCTTGAGTATTTAGGTCTTGTTTCTCTGTGTGGCCGATGAAAGGTTTTGTTTCAAAATTTTGTTTGCTGTAACCTCTCTTGGTCCAGAGTTTTACAAGTGACCCTAAGTTGCACACACAAAATACAATGTTTTTCCACACAGTTACTAGAGTTGTGTATGCGAATTTGGGGTTCGCATGCTTGTAGTTTAATGCCTTAGTTTCCCAACATGTCTTGCAAGTTTATGGTCCGCTCCTGTAGAGCCAGCCAGTAGGTGGAGCTCTAGCCAACTAACATAAGTCTAGCTGTTAGTTCTGATGAACAGGGCAAAAGAACACAAGACACAATTCAATCTTTCTCTATGCATCTGTTTTCCTTGTGTGTCAAACTTGCTTATATTAATATTCTAGCTTATAAGACAGGGTAGCAGGTGATGTTTGAACACCTAGAAAATAGCACTTGACAGTGTTCCTCCCTAAAACATGCAGACTCAGAGGCTGTTAGCCAGCGGTCTTGCTCTTCAAAGGTTTCATCATTTAGCTCTTCCTGCAATGAGACAGGAAAATCTAGGAGTCAGGCAAGTGGGGTGACCACAGAGCTGTCCAGAGTCTTCTGCCAAAAACAGTTATAAAGAAGGAAGTCAGAATTGGGCAAGACCTTTGAAAATAGCCCTTTGCCCCTCCTTCCTCTCCCCAAGAAAACAATCCCTCCAGGTGAGAGTTGAAATAGCCAAATATTCTGTGGAAACAGTACTGGCTCTCGCTCACCCTTCACCCACGCTGAATGCATGGCTGAACTGTAGCTGTAGTCTGCTCTGACTATGGTGGTGTTCTTGCTTTGTGTCTGAAGTTACCTGTACCAGATAGCCCATCTGGGAGATGATGACGAGGAGCCGGAGTTCTCCTCCGCCATGCCTCTGGAGGAAGGAGACACTTTCTTTTTCCAGCCACGACCTCTCAAGAACCTGGTGTTGGTGGATGAGCTGGACAGTCTGTCTCCTATCTTGTTTTGTCAGGTATGTCGTCATCTATGAACACATGGTCCTTTCCTTTCCCACCAACCTGCCCTCTGGGGATGCAGGGCTATTACAATTGTGTAACCACAGAGGCAGATCAGTGATTCATCCATTGTACTGCTAACTCAATTGGTCTTTGAGGTGCCTTACGAAAATGGAAACTCTTTTCAGAGAATCCGCTTAAAATGGAGAAAGAGAAGCACAAGTAACGATCTCATTTCAGTCTTGCTCTGGTTGTTTGCTTTGGTTTTGCCTGAGTGGGACAGCACTGCAAGCAGTGACAGAAAGGTGGGTTTGCTAAACCCTGAACCCTGGGAGAACAATGACAGGGTGTAAAGCTAAACCTCCCAATACAGACATTTGCTGAAAGGGTTATTACCATTCATCAGCTCCATCAGGGGTACGTATATACCCGGTGTTTGGAAATGGGGTGCAATGCACCAGCCCAGTGCTCGCCCTCTATCATGGCTGTTAGACAAGGCCTCGTGTATTCTGCAGCAGACTTGACCTAAATTTTGTGATTCTCCAGTGCAGCAGACGGGATGTTCTGTGGCAGCATCAGTTACATTAAACTACTGAAATTTGTTCAGAAAGCAGATTGCAGGGCAAACGTTTGGGGGGGTTTTGTTCGTCTCCTTGCGCATGTTGTGTGACCCACTGTTCCTCTGTGCAGATAGCGGATCTGGCCAATGAAGATACACCCCAGTTATATGTGGCCTGTGGACGGGGTCCTCGGTCATCTCTGAGGGTCCTAAGGCACGGACTTGAGGTAAGATCCCCAGAGGCAGCTCCAGAAATCCACAGCAGGAATGTGGGGTTGTTTTGATAAGGCCCTTCTTGAATTTATGGTGGGGTGCTCACAATGGCACTGTAATTAAACAATCTGTCCTTGGTGCAGCTCTTAGAGGGCTTTGTTCTTATGCCCTTTTCTGCCAGAGACACTGTGTAAATGTAATTTCTTCTTCAGACTGTACAATCACTCCCTGTTGTCCAGTCGTAAGGGTTATGGTGCTGGAGTGCACATGAGTGATAACCATATGTTTTCCGTTCACATACTACCCTATAATCCCTGAATGTGATCCTTTTAGGCATGCGAACAAATGGAATTGAGAGAGAGAAGCTAGGTGGGGGTGGTAATATATTTTTTTGGACCAACTTCAGCTGGCGAGAGAGACAAGTTTTCGAGCTATGCAGAGTTCTTTAGGTCTGAGAGAGAGGCTCAGAGTGTAACAGCTAAATACAAGGTGGGATGGATTGTTAAGCATAAGGGGTTAACACTTTTTGCAGGTGACTATTTAAAATGAATACTATTTAACATCTCTGCAGTCTTAGGACCAAGGAGAGTTAGTGGGTTACAGAGTGTTGTAAGACGCAACGTGTATTAACCCCCACCTTGTATGTAGCTGTGACACTGAGCACCTTTCTCAGACTTGAAGAAGAGCTCTGTGTAGCTCGAAAGCCTCTCTCACCACCAGAAGTTGGTCCAATAAACGCCATTACATCACCCACCTTGTGTCTTCCATATCTTGGGACTAACACGGCTACCCCAGCATGCAAACAATATATGGAATTGATATTCTTCCCCAGAGATTCTTTGCGACCTTCTCTGATCCCTAACTCCCCATCTGGTAGAATCCAGGTCACAGCTACTGGCCTTTTGGCTGAGGATGGATGAACAGGATTTAGCACAAAGCTTCTCAGCCTGAGGTGTCACTTAATGAGGTGACATGAGTCACTTTTCTGTCTGTGTCTGGCGTGTTGAATACTTTGCCTCAACAACATTTCTAGTCCAGGGAGTGAGGCTGGGAACTGAGAACTGCCCCAGCTGCCCTGTGTAGCTGTGAAAAGCATTAACTAGTCACTGTAATGCTTCAGTGTTTGACTGGGGTAAACATCTGTTAATCTGAAACCTGCTCTTGTTTCCGATTAGGTGTCTGAAATGGCCGTCTCAGAGCTGCCTGGTAATCCCAATGCTGTTTGGACTGTGAGGAGACACATTGAAGGTACATCATCCTTCCCTCAAGCACAGACTAAAACTTGCTGTATTGTCCAAGGGCACGGAAAGGGTGCTAAGTAATGCAGCAGTGTGCTTCGATCCAGCTGCTCTGTCTGCACGGTGTAAGGTGTGTGCAAAGACCCAGACATGCTCCGTGCCTAGAAACCACCTTTGGCTTCCCCAAAAGTATTACTGTTCCCGTTTCATTGGAAAGGAAGCATCCAATATGTGTGGTAGGCAGCAGCATCCATCTCCTACGTGATGCTCCTGATATGCATTCCCAGTAGGAAGCAGCTGCCAGGTGCAAATGAAGCCAATCTGAGTTCCAGAGGTTCTGGCTTTAATTAGCATCAATGGCAGCACACCTGCCTCATAGTGGAGAGTGGGGTGTGGTGCACAGTTTTGTTTTGCACACACTCAGTGGTAACTGCAGTAGGTTTGTCTCTGTAGGGCAGTAGGAGGCATAGCCAGAAAAAGGCAGATAAGAATACACCTGCTTAAAGCTTTGATTTATAATACTTCTGCACCTGCTAATCTGCAAAAGGTGGATACTCTTTGCAGCAGTACTTAATGCTCTGGGGTAGGCAGCATTCCCCAGCCAGACACCTAGCAGTGTGTGCGGGGTGACCAGTGCCAAGGGAGGACTATATGAAAGCAGCAGCACAAAGCATAGTTTTTCATTCAGGTGGAACAATGTCCTCATTTTATTAAAACAGAGGAATACAGCCCCCTCTTTGGTGTGAGATTAGAGCTCTTCAGAAATACCTAGGTTGCTAGCACTACCCCTTTGAAGGCCTGAAGTGAAGCTATTGCAAGTGCTGACAGACTCCCTTCTTGTAAGGGATTTCACTAGTGTTTCTCACATGAGTTCTGTGCTGCAGTGCATAGCAGAGCCAGCATGCTGGAATAGAGGCTTTACTCTGCTGCTGTGACATAGCCTCTCATGTCAGCAGCCTTAGTGAGTGGCATATCTCTTGCGCTGCCTCAGCGTTCTTTAGGAACCTCACACCTTGCTATGGAATTCACTTCCTGTTGGAACTGGTCCCAGTTTATTTCCCCGACTTTTCAAGACTTTGGAATACAGCTAAGTTGAGCAACATGAAAAGAACTAAACAGGAAATGCCTGCAAGCTCCCCAGCAATAGTAGGGTCAAGGATAGAGCATTTCAGGTCTCCAGAGTGCTGTTGATACCGGTCTTGCTCGTCCTTCCCAGAAGTTGGAAGCCAAGAAAGATTCCAGGTTGGCTACCGCAAACCGAAGCTACCAGGAGCTCTAGCAAATGAGGTGTCTCTAGAATGCACGAACACTCCACAGAGTAATGGATATCTGTAGCCTCATCCTACCACATTGTGACTTGCTCTTTAATGTATCTTACGTGTCTGGGGCATACAGAGGATCACATTAACTACTTGTCAGGAGACTATGGGTCATGGCTACGTTTACATACAATGGACCAGAATGCCACCACTCACTCTTACTCCAGAACTGTAGCCCAGAGATACTGCAGGTTCCAGTTTACAATCATTCCTCTTGATCCATGCAAACAAGCCTGGACTCTGTGGGCTCCATGAGCAGCGTTTCTGTTTTAAAGATGAGGGCAGCCGCATTTGGGCACAATTGTTCGTTCAACAGTCTATAAAACTGATCCCCAAATTGTAGGAATTTGTCTTCTCAGCTCGTTTTACTGGGTTTAACCAAAGAGAACGCAGCACCCTTTAAAATGGGCATCTTCTCTTGAAACTGTACAGAAGTGTCACTGTCTGAGGGCTTTCGGTTTGTCTGTAATGCAGGTTACCTGGCTCTGACCAGGTATCAGATTGAATCTCTCTGCCACAACATGCACATGCTGGGAGGTTTCTGCAGGCACCTGCTGGTTTGCAGCCTTCAAGGCAAATACTAACCCTGGCTGGTACGTGGTGATACACCCTACCAATACCAAGCCTCTTTTTCTCTTCCACAGGTGGCTGGTGGTGGAGGTGCTGATCACCACAGGTGTGTACCTACTGCTAGGGGCTACTGTGCTGTCTCGCAGGTTATCCCGAGAGAAGTGCAATCTTGAGGCTACTTTTATGCTGAGCTTTACAGTAAATGAATTCCAGAAGTCTCTGTGCAGTTGGAAATCTTTATATTTGTACTGTCTGCCCCAAACCTTCATTGTATGGCTGGGGATCAGAAAGCAGCTCTTTGAATCCCCGTCCCCTCCCATGATCCTTTGGGAACAATAGTGGCTGTAACTCTAAAACCTTTGTCAGCTTTCACTAAATCTAAACCAAGATATTGCTAGCTGAGCATTTCTGTAATTGCCTTAGGTGGGTTTTTCCCTTGGATTTGCTTCCAAACTGACCGTGCAAAACTCCAACATGAGACCAGTGAAAGATGAGCACATTGAGTGTGTATATTTGGAGACTGTTTTGACACAGGATTTGCCATCTAAATAGGGAGTGTATCTGTGTATTTGAATGGAGAGGTAGACCTGAGACAAACTGGACACTCCTTTTTAACTTAATCAATATGAAGGTCCAGGGATTCAGAGAACAAGGCCTATAATTCCTTCCACAGAAATATCCCTGAGCTCTAACCTGTGCGTGGGGATACCCAGGGAAATGTGGTGTCTTGGGACTTGATTCCGGAGTCTCCATGAAATTGCATATTCTCTCGGGCTTCCTTTTTACTCCTGTTCCATCTGCACCTCCTAAAAGTGGGCATCCTGCTGTGCTGTGGTGGAGCGCTCATCCGTTCACATGCTCACTGATCCTCCCTCTTGTTCTGGCGTTTATACAATGTAAACTGAGCTCTGTGGCAGTGCAGAGAAGTTAGATTAAAGGCACAAATTGGTTTTGTAGGAAGGAATTTTAATAGACAAACTCAAATAGAATGTTTTATTAATAATGTGTAAGATCATAGTATAAACTACTGTGACTAAAATCTGCCATTTTTTATGAGTCATCACGACTGATTCATGAATCTACAGAAAATATGTGGAAACTGGAGATGGAATCCAGCTGTGACTCTTCTGAATCATCAAAATAATTTTCTCTGTTTACTAGGCCTCTTTGTTGAAAGGAGGTAACTGAAACAATTCTAGCAGTAATAAGCATCTCTGACCTTTTTGTGTGCATGCAGAATAACACCCCTCCATTCAGAACTCCAGCCAGTAGGATTTTCTGTACACTGGATTGTACTAGGTTAAATGGAGATTTTTCGAATGGAAAAAAACAGCCCTTTGTTCTAATGCTGTATTTTTCAGTGTGCCTCAGAAACCTAGTTCCAGTTAACTACTGTACATTCTAAAGCAAAATTGTGACAGCTGGAATCCTGATGAATGCATTTTATTCATTTATTTCATGCTGCTAAATCATGCCCTTTATTTCAAAAGTTCCAATGGAGGAACAATAAACAGCCATACAAAAGTTCAGGCAAAAACATTTTGGCTGTAATGGAACATGAATTCATTGAACACTCCAGTATAACATGAGATTCTAGTTACTACTTCAAATTATAGCGAGTAAATCAGTACAAAGAAAAATCTATAATCTAAGTAAGTATTAATGATCAAACAGGAATTTGATTTCGAACAGGATTCTCTTTCAGCTGTTGCTTTCAGATGAGAGCAGTGTTCTTTCTGTCCTTCCCCTAAACACATGGCTGCTGGGAGATAGTCATGTGTCTCACTGGCAGCCACTTTGCAAAATGCAACAGCCCTGGAGATGGCTAAAAAGTGACGGGGATTTTCAAAATTTGCTGTTGAAAATGCATATTTCAGTTTATCCTTTGGCAGTGTTTGTATAGATCAGTAACTATTCAGCAACCTGAATGATGGCTGGCTACTGGACCTTCCTTTGAAGGAAGTCGGTATAGGCTTCCAGCGATTGAGAATGAATAAGGTTTTCAGCTGCTGGTGACCACTCGAGTGGAAGGTTTCAGAGTAGCAGCCATGTTAGTCTGTATTCGCAAAAAGAAAAGGAGGACTTGTGGCACCTTAGAGACAAACCAATTTATTTGAGCATGAGCTTTCGTGAGCTACAGCTCACTTCAATAACCATTGTATAATAATGAGGGTTCTGTAAAACCAGTAACCTCTACTTGTAAAGATCACAAGACAAACACAGTAACAGTGCTATTATTAGACCATTGCATAACTGAAAAGGACTTTAGTCTTTTGGTTTGCTATTCACTGGCAAAGAATTCCATCCTTAGGGTCTGATCCTGCAATGTGATCTATCCCAGTGGTGACTTACACACACATGGAGTCTCCCTGAAGACAGTGGAGATCTGCAGGGGTCCACCTCCATGAGTCATATTGTAGGATCAGAGCCTTAGTCACCTAGGAGACTAGTAATTGATGTTACTAATCTTGCAGCCCAAGATGGGATGGCTTTCGTTTTATTAAGACCTTCAGTATGGTAATCACAAAGCTGTGGTCTGTGTGCTGGGTATTAGTAAATTATGCATATTTTAAGCTGTATGTAAGAAACTTTTCTCTCCCAAGTGTGATACAACAGGTTTGGCAACACCTGTCTGCCCAAACAGGGGGGAGAAGAGTGACCACTTGCTGAACCATTTCAACTAACCCAACTTCCTCTTCAAAAATAACATGTGGCCTAGCTGTAGGTTGAAAGCATGTTCGGGACTGGTCCCTGTAAGCCACTGCCCAGCATTTGCTGGCATCCCGAATCTACGAATGGCAGAGTGTCCTGTATTTTATTGCATGTTTAAAAATTGACCAGCTACTTATCCATCTCCCATTCACATGCTAATCATGGGAAATACTGATCAGTGGATAAAAATCAGGACAGAGAGAAAACCCTCGTGTCCCTCTCGAAGTGTTCTTGTCTCATACTGTGATAAATAGGTCAGTAAACACTTCACAGTGTGCTGAGCGAAACAGAATTTTCATATGTAAGAAATGGCACTTCCTGCCAGCAGTGTCAGCACTCTGTAGAGGAGTTGAGTTGTTTATCTGGGACAGTCTGGTGTCTACATCAAAGCTCCTGGCTCCATTCCCCGGTGGGATTGATCAATTTTACATTTATCCAGCTGCATTTCATTGTTGGAAGATTTGTTTTATTTAATACATTTTTTAAAAAAAGCTTCCTGTTAGTTTCCTACCATGACAAGTGCCGGGAAAGTCTGTGACTGGAGCAGATGTGAGCTTCCTCTTCTCCCCACCCAAACCTCCTGCCTGCAGTCCTATGCTTTTTCTTCTCGTGAGTCCTCCTAGCAGAAGCTCCTCCACTTCCAAAGCACTGTGCCTGCAACTACACCCAGTGGGAGAGGCTGGCAGTGAAGGCTAAATGCAACATTCCTACCCCATTCTAAGAAGAACAGAGGCAGGTGTTTATCCAGAGCCCCTAACAGCCACCACTCATTCACCCACAGAGCCCATAAAGATGGCTACATAAATGTAAGGTTGTTTAGCAACTCCTGGACAAGGCTGGAGCTAGGGGTGCTGATGAGGGCCTCCAAGACAATGCTCTTCTGACATTATCTGTATTCTAACTTCCTTTTGCAATAATACTAAATAACTCCATCTGCCCAAGTTCATTAGAAGCCCTTATTCATGTGAGTAATCATAGTGAAGTCAACAGAACTGCTTGGGTGTGTAAAGGTCTCTAGGATGGGGCCACTGAAGCTGAGTCTTTCCAGTGACTTCAGTGGGAGTTGCATTGGGCCCTTAAATTTCTGGAGTTGAATGGAGAACGCATAGACTTCAAGGTTTCTGCCTTTCTTATTATCAGTTAAAGGGCAGCTGTAGTTGGTACTGCCTTCTAGAACCCAGCATATCACAAGTTGACTTTGTGTTTTGAGCCATCACCAGAATCACTGGCTAGATCTTGAACCTTAGAGGGTCTGAGGTTCAGTGCTGGCTAATTCTCTTGTGTGGTGTTTCCTGAAACGAACTTCTGCGTAGTGCTGCTAGTGGATGAAAGAACTACTGTTGGAATATTTTTGAGGAATAACTGTTAGTCATTTGACAGTCTCCTCACTTTTGTTTAGAGACCTTGTATCTAATCAGCAGCTCTTTTCCCTCTCTGTCTTCCTGACCAGATGAATTTGATGCCTATATTATCGTGTCCTTCGTAAATGCCACGCTGGTGCTGTCTATCGGAGAGACTGTAGAGGAAGTGACTGATTCTGGATTCCTGGGTACCACCCCCACTTTGTCCTGTTCCTTGTTGGGGGATGATGCTTTGGTACAGGTAAGGATACCCTCTGACATCCTGTCCACCTGTATCTGCCATTCTCTACTTGGTGCAGGGCCAAGGCTTCTTCGCTGCTCCTGACATCCATGCTGAAAAGGTTCTGCCAGAAGTTCCACAAGCTTGACCAGTGTGGGCTTCTGCGAACATGACCCTGTTATCCAGGCTTCTCTCCTTGTTCGCCTTATCAGTAAGGTTGGACCTGCTGGAATCTGTTGTCCACAGTTCCTCCAAAGCCGGTTAAGTCCTGTGCCCACACAGGTTTTCAGATGGTCTCTGCCATGAGCCCACTGGAGAGTAGTCTCCAGCTTGTAGATTGATTTGTTGTACAGGTCTGTGTATTGTATAGTCAATAGGTCAAGAATTACCTAGAATGGCCTCTGGTACTAGTCACTGTCAGGAGCCGCTGGAGCCCCTGTGTCAGAAAAACAAGGGAGCTGGGTCCCACAATGGGTGGGTAAGTTGTATTTTACTTCTGTAATATTTTTCTGCTTTAGGTTTATCCAGATGGCATCCGGCACATCCGAGCAGACAAAAGGGTGAATGAATGGAAGACACCAGGAAAGAAAACCATTGTAAAGTGTGCTGTGAACCAGAGACAAGTGGTGATAGCACTGACTGGAGGAGAATTAGTCTACTTTGAGATGGACCCAGTATGTGAATTTAAAACTGCAGAGAGCTTTGACGTGGGGACTGGAGGCTGGGTTACAGCCTCAGTGAGGATGGAATCTCTGATGTGTCCGCAGAGTAGGATTCAGTAGGGAAGAGGACTTTTAGAATGGGGCCTAGGCGGAACCCTTTAAAGCCCATCGAATGTCATTGGATGAGATAATAGAAATGGACAAATCTTCAAAGGCTTGTTTTGGACGGAGCAACCCAACCTCCTAAGTCCGGAGCTCAGGCTGGAAATTATGTGCTTTCTCGTAGTTCTGTCATGTGTTCTGGTGCTTCCAATCCTGGCCGAAACCAGGCTATAAAGAATTGTTGAAAGTGGGAGATGTTATGTGAGCTTAATTTGAAATCCAGAGCCTTGGCTTGAGCAATAGGTGAAGGTTGAGGTGGGTGGTTGAGTCTGACCCAGTTTGCCCATACCCTAGTTGATAATTCCTTTGTGCCTTTCTTCTCAGTCAGGACAGCTGAATGAGTACACGGAGAGGAAGGAGATGTCAGCTGATGTGGTGTGCATGAGCTTGGCCAACGTTCCTCCTGGGGAGCAGCGTTCCCGCTTCCTTGCCGTCGGGTTGGTGGACAACACTGTCAGAATTATTTCCCTTGACCCTTCGGTGAGCACATCCTGAGATTTGCTTTTTCCTTTGTGCTTGTTCTTTGCTCTTTGCAACTGGTCTGAAGTCTTCAGACACATTGGCTTTAGAGCTTTTGTAGAGTCTAAGACCAGAGAGGACCATTGTGATCATCTAGTCTGGCCTCATGTAGAACACAGGTCAGAGAACTTTCCCAAAATAATTCCTAGAGCAGATGTTTTAGAAGAACATGTTTGCTTCCTGTGCTGCCATGTCCTTATTACATGAATGCTTCAGTTGGGATTGTGTCATGTTATTGGACCAGTACCAAGATACCTTCCATATAGTCATCCGTTGCAGCCAGTACTATAGTGTTGCTATATTTTCTTCTGCCTCAGATTTGGATGTACCAATACCAGCAAATGCACAAAGAAGAGCTTCTTGGTTCAATGACCCTAGATTTATCCAGGCATTCTGTGAAATTAAGATTAGGGTGTGTCTGCACAGCAGCTGGGTGCTGTAATCCCCAGCACAGGTAGACGTGCACACGCTTGCTCCGCTCAAGTTAATGCCTAAAAACAGCTCGGGCTAGCCACCTGAGGACTCTCCCACCAGGCTCTCTGGGTACATATTTGGGCGGCTAGCTTGAGCCACTGCCCATGCCGCTGCAGCCACACTGCTATATTTAAATGCTAGCTCAAGCCGAGCTAACACTTGTCTGTTTACCCATGTTGGGAAGTACACCTCCCAGCTGCACTGCTGTTGCCCACCCTAGCTAGGAGGGTAAAACTTGTGGCGTACTTTTAGGGAAGACTCCCTACTCTCTTTATTTTGGGCCTGATTCTCAAGCCACTCCACCCAAAGAGCTGCTGTTGAATCTAGTGGGAGCAGCTACAGAATGGAGCTCAGGATTGGATGTTTGGGGAGTTTGCTTCTGTTTTTGTGGTTCTTGGGAAAGTTGCCCATCAGTGTTGCGGCACATAGAAGCTGCAGACTGTAAAGTTAAAGTTTGTCATTCTTTGTTCCTGCACTCTTGTAATTAGAACAGTCTGTTTCTTCAGCTAAACATAGCGCAGCCTGTGAACACTCTTCCTGTGAGTTCCAGAATTTCCTTTACAAGGAAAGTTTGATGGTCCAATCCAAACCAGAATTTTTAGCCAATGGTGGGGAATGAGTAAATTTGTGCACGTTTTGTCCCCCCTGCTGAATCAGGATTAAGTGCAGCCTTTGATTTTGAACCCTTGGCAGAGTCCCCTATCACAGCTACTCCTTGATGTCCACAATCAGTAAGGTCTACAGGCATAGGAGGCTACACCCTGCCTCCATCATAAACTGTCTGTTTCCAGTAGGCACAGACTTTGGTTTCTCAAGTATGGTTGCTGATGGTTCCCTTGTAGATGTCTACTCATCCATTTACCTGTGGCAAAGAAAGCCTTTTTTTTAAACAGACAGTTAAAATAGGCTTGGTTTTGCATCACCCTTTCCATGGTAAATATTAGAGCTGTCAATTAATTGCAGTTAACTCATGAAATTAACTCAAAAAAATTAATAGCGATTAATCGCAGTTTTAATTGCACTGCTAAACAATAGAATACCAATTGAAATTTATTAAATATTTTTGGATGTTTTTCTATATTTTCAAATATATTGATTTCAATTACAACACAGAATACAGTGTACAGTGCTCACTTTATATTGTTTTTATTACAGATATTTGCACTGTAAAAGTGAAAAACAAAATAAATAATATTTTTCAGTTCACCGCCTATAAGTACTGTAGTGCGATCTCTTTATCGTGAAAGTGCAACTTAGAAACATAGAATTTTTTTGTTACATAACTGCACTTAAAAACAAAACAATGTAAAACTTTAGAGCCTACAAGTCCATTCAGTTCTACTTCTTGTTCAGCCAATCGCTAAAACAAACAAGTTTGTTTACATTTACGGGAAATAATGCTGCCCGCTTCTTATTTACATTACCTGAAAGTGAGAACAGGCATTTGCATGGCACTTTTGTAGCAGGCGTTGCAAGTTATTTACATGCCAGGTATGCTAAACATTCGTATGCCTTTGCATGCTTCAGCCATCATTCCAGAGGACATGCTTCTACGCTGATGACGCAAGTTTTAAAAAAAAGCATTAATGAAATTTGTGAATGAACTCCTTGGGGGAGAATGGTATGTCTCCTGCTCTGTGTTACTCTCATTCTGCCATATATTTCATAGAATATTAGGGTTGGAAGAGACCTCAGGAGGTCATCTAGTCCAATCCCCTGCTCAAAGCAGGACCAACACCAACTAATCATCCCAGCCAGGGCTTTTTCAAGCCGGGCCTTAAAAACCTCTAAGGATGGAGATTCCACCACCTCCCTAGGTAACCCATTCCAGTGCTTCACCACCCTCTTAGTGAAATAGTGTTTCCTAATATCCAACCTAGACCTCCCCCACTGCAACTTAACATAACTCATGACAGTCTCAGATGATGGCCCAGCACCTGTTGTTGTTCTTTTCAAGAACACTTTTACTGCAGATTTAACAAAATGTGAAGGAGGTACCAATGTGAGATTTCTCAAGATAGCTACAACACTCAACCCAAGGTTTAAGATCTGAAGTGCCTTCCAAAATCTGAGAGGGACAAGGTGTGGAGCAAGCTTTCGGATGTCTGATGCAGAAACTACAGAACCCGAACCACCACCAAAAAGAAAAATCTACCTGCTGGTGGCATCTGACTCAGATGATGAAAATGAACATGCATTGGTCCACATTGCTTTGAATCGTTGTCGAACAGAACCCATCATCAGTATGGATGCATGTCCTCTGGAATGGTGGTTGACGCATCAAGGGACATAAGAATATTTAGTGCATCTGGCACGTAAATATCTTGTGACACGAGCTATAACAGTGCCATGTGAACACCTGTTCTCACTTTCAAGTGACATTGTAAACAAGAAGAGGGCAGCATTATCTCCGTAAATGTAAACAAACTTGTTTGTCAGAGCCATTGGCTGAACAAGAAGTAGGACTGAGTGGACTTGTAGGCACTAAAGTTTTACATTGTTTTGTTTTTGAGTGCAGTTATTTTTGTACATAATTCTACATTTGTAAATTAAATTTTAAGGACAGAGATTGCACTACAGTACCTGCATGAGGTGAACTGAAATATACTATTTCTTTTGTTTTTTACAGTGTAAATATTTGTAATCAAAACTAAATATAAAGTGAGCACTGTACATTTTGTATTCTGTGTTGTAATTTAAATCAATATATTTGGAAATGTAGAAAACATCCAAAAATATTTAAATAAATGGTATTCTATTATTATTTAACAGCATGATTAATTGCAATTTTTTAATCATTTGATAGCCCTCGTAAATATTAGACCCATAGGTTTTGTGCCTAAACTGGTTGCTAACTTTTTCTGACCCTTCTGAATGCTTACGTTAGGTCACTAGCCTCTAGCTAGAGGTGCTCTACAGTTAAGTTGCATTGTAGTTCAGGACCACTAGCCATTGTGCCAGGCTGCTCAGATGCAAATGCAGCATCATTTGAGGAAAGCCAGGAGGTAAGGCAGATGGATCCAAAACTCTTGTGCACTAGGAAATCATAAGGGATGGGGAGGGATAGCTCAGTGGTTTGAATATTGGCCTGCTAAACCTAGGGTTGTGAGTTCAACCCTTGAGGGGGCCATTTAGGGATATGGGGCAAAAATTGGTTGGATGATTTAACTGGGGATTGCCCCTGCTTTGAGCAGGAGGTTGGACTAGGTGATCTAGTGGGGAAGGTTTAGATTGGATATTAGGAAAAACTTTTTCACTAAGAGGGTGGTGAAACACTGGAATGCGTTACCTAGGGAGGTGGTAGAATCTCCTTCCTTAGAGGTTTTTAAGGTCAGGCTTGACAAAGCCCTGGCTGGGATGATTTAACTGGGAATTGGTCCTGCTTTGAGCAGGGGGTTGGACTAGATGACCTTCTGGGGTCCCTTCCAACCCTGATACTCTATGATTCTATGATCTCCTGAGGTCCCTTCCAACCCTGATATTCTATGATAAATAATTCTCTTAGGGTTTCCTGTGTGAATTGAATGCTGTTCTTTACAAATTTTGAAGGGTCCCCTTTAGGCTCCTTAGATATAAAGCTGGATCTCCTGTGGTAATTGCATGCTAGTGTCCCTTTCTGTCTCCTACAGGATTGCTTACAACCCTTGAGCATGCAGGCCCTCCCTGCACAGCCAGAATCACTGTGTATTGTGGAGATGGGCGGGGCAGAAAAACAGGATGAGTTGGGCGAGCGGGGCTCCATTGGCTTCCTGTACTTGAACATCGGATTACAGGTGAGGAGTACTTGCCTGGTTCCTACAAGACCTTCTGAGAGACACTCAGCCTGAAAGACTTTATTAAATGCTCATTATATTGTCCAGTGCAGCAGCATGAGACTTTCCATGTGGACACCCCTGTCAGGATATCAAGGTCTGCTGAGTCATGCAGTGAATTCCCCTCTGTGTATGGGCCTGTCTGGAATTCCCCAGTTGCTCCAGCTGTTAAACAAGTCCCGATATGTAGTTAGATTTTAGGTGAATACCCACACTGGTCAAAGGAAAGCAAATCCTTTGAGATGTTGCCTAGTACAAATCATGCATTCTTGTGCTTTGGCCCCCTTTTGAAAAGAGGATGATTATAAAGAAACTATTCTCTCCATGAAATGTTCTCGGGCAGCTGTGCAGAGAGCCTCTTGAGGGCAGAGCCCGGGTGCACCATGCACGTGACCCCAGGGTCTGCTCCAATAATCTCCCTGTTGTCCAGTCTTTCGCACAAGCAATGCTACGTCATCCTGAGATGGAAATGTTGTTTTGATAAGTGCTACGTGGGGTAAAAGTAACTGGGCTCTTCCAAATAGTCCAGCCCAGGATTTTTACCTGGGCATCTTGTTTGTTGCCAGACTGTAAACTCTTTGATCATTAGGGAAGAGGGTTTGAGTGAGAGGAACTGTGAGGCGATGCACTTGGAATCTGGGTTCAGTGACCAGTTCTACCATAGACTTCCTTTGTGTCTTAGGGAAAGTTGCTTTGTGCCTCAGTCTTAGAAAAAGAAAGAGAGAAAAAAAGACCAATTAGTTAAAAATTGCATCTTTTCTCATTAAGTATAACTGCCTCAGCCAGTATTCCGTCTCTGTGATCATGAACTAAAGTGAGTTTTCTCTCTCTCCTCAATGAAAGAACGGTGTGCTGCTGCGAACTGTCCTGGATCCAGTCACTGGAGATCTTTCTGATACCAGAACCAGGTACCTTGGCTCACGCCCCGTGAAACTCTTCAGAGTCCGAATGCAAGGCCAAGAGGCGGTAAGTAAAGCAAGATGTCAAGGTGTAGTGTCAATATTTGTCACTGTGCACAGTGAGCCAGCTTCCCTCATTGGTGGGAGGGTGGAGAACAAGCCTCTGCTGCACAACAGGACCAGCTTACTGTAGAGGAGGAGGAGGAGGAGCCGGGTGGCTTCATTCTGGAGCTGCTTGGGAGATAGCTCGTTCTTGACATAACCAGCCTGGGTTGTGTCAGTCTCACCTTGTTTCTTAAGATATGATGCACAGCAATGCTTGTCTGACTCCTCTTCCATCTATTGCCCTCTTTGTGCTGTGACTGTGCTGACCTGCAGGCCACTCCTCCGCTGTATTTGTAAAAGCTCAAAGCAGATTGTTAGGCACTTTCAGTGTCTCTTAGCTGACCTCTTCTGCACAGATACGAAGGCTGAAAGTTCTGCATGAGCATCCACGCAGTCTCTGGCTACCTGATGTGTAGTGGCATTTATTTTGCTTTGGCCCAAAGCAGGTTATGGACTCCTCCTGTCTATGTTAAGAGGGCTGGAGCTGGTTAGCCAGGGGCTAGTCAGCTGCCTAGTCATCTGTGGCTGAAGCAAAATATTTGCTGGATTTGGAGTTGAGGATCCAGTCCTTTAGAATCATATTTGCAGCCCTTCTGTTGTGGCACTGGGGAAAGCAGCCCCCCGCAGGTTGACCCGTTTTTGGATCACACCTCATGGGTTGAGAAGTGCTGGGTTAGTGATGGCTAGTGCAGGGGACTGGTGTGGGGTGGGGGGGTCTGGATTCTGCTCTATGTTGTGGTACATTGGGTAAGTCTCTCATCTTGCTGTACACAGTCCTCTCGTCTGTAAAATGGGGATAACATATTATGGAGGATTTGAGTCTTAATTCATTAATACATGTAAAGCTCTTTGAGATCCTTGAAAGAGAGGTGTTGACATAGAGCAATATGTTTTCTGTTTAGAGGCCAATCTCTTGAATTCCCCCTCTGCACTGAGATCAAGTGACACCCTCTGAGTCTAATGTACATTATTTAGTATAACTCTGTCTGGCTGCCTAGCCAAGAACATGATCATCTCCAAATCATTGTAACTAATAATTGAAATATAAATAATCCTTTAGGTTAAAGCTGAAGGAGTTTTAAGTCTAATTTACTTTGCACTGTTTGTCATTTGTTTGCTTTCTGCATTCCTCTTAGACTGACTGCAAATAGACTAGTTAGGTCCATTTATGTTTCTAATCAGTGTCACTTTTCATGCACTTGCACAATATTGAAATATTCAGGTTGCAACAAGACAGGGAGTGTTTGTTTAAAGAAACCTATTTCCATTGAAAAACAAAGTTGTTTAAAAAGAAAAGCCATGGAAGTATTTCTGTTGATATTGGCTTTTGTGGAGAAAATTGGATTTTCCAAAACTCAGTTTGGGACCAGGTTGCCATGACACCATTCTTGTAATCAGTGATGTCTGAACTATGAGGTTGCTCCCTTGGAAGTTGCTCCTTGGAGGGGGAGTGGTTTTGAAGTCAGCCTCTGGGCAGAGTGAAATTATGCCCACAGTGGCGAGGAGTCTAATTGCTGGAATGTGCACACTCTGATTAATGGTGCAGGGAGTTAACTTGACCCTCATGTCCAGATTGGTGAATTTGCTGTCTCTCTTCCTTCCCCAGGTGCTGGCCATGTCCAGTCGCTCATGGCTGAGTTATTCTTATCAGTCCCGCTTTCATCTAACCCCCCTGTCCTATGAAACTCTAGAGTTTGCATCTGGCTTCGCTTCTGAGCAGTGTCCTGAGGGCATTGTTGCTATCTCCACAAACACATTGCGGTAAGGTTGATGAAACTCTCCTGCTTCTGAACAGGGGGCGCTGGTAGCTCTCAGGAGGGAGGAGAGGGCTGTAGGGACGTTTCAGTTTGTTGGGGTCTCCTGGTATGATGCATGGATAAAGAAAGCTCTTTAACATCACCTGCTTCTCCCTAAAACCACTCTCTTTTACCGCAGACACATTTGTTCATATTCAACATATGGCATTTTTGCACCAAGCCAATTTATAGTGTTTGGGAGAATTTGCAGTAAAAATCCCATCTCACTGGGATCAAAAGATCTTTGAGCTTTGTCCCCCACTGGGAGATGGTCAGGCACCTTTGAGCACAAGCCAGTTGGGTGCACAGTTCGTTCAAATATTTCCCCACCCTGTCATTTTTAATGTTTCTACCAGTGGATCTGCCACTCGGCCTACAGAGGGCATTCTGCAGTATACTCAGCAGCCCCATTTCAGGTTTCAAGCCGTGACTAGAGACCAGTTTTGCTCCAGATGGTCTGTTTTATTAAATTGTCTAAATGTTGTTGATTCTTCTCCTACCAAGATTAGGAGTACTTGTGGCACCTTAGAGACTAACAAATTTATTTGAGTATAAGCTTTCAAAGTGAGCTACAGCTCACTTCATTGGATTCATGCAGTGGAAAATACAGTGGGGAGATTTTATATACACAGAGAACATGAAACAATGGGTGTTACCATACACACTGTAACGAGAGTGATCAGGTAAGGTGAGCTATTACCAGCAGGAGAGAGAAACCTTTTGTAGTGATAATCAAGGTGGGCCATTTCCAGCAGTTGACAAGAACGTGTGAGGAACAGTAGTGGGGGGTGGGAAATAAACATGGGGAAATAGTTTTACTTTGTGTAATGACACATCAACTCCCATTCTTTATTCAAGCCTAATGTAATGGTGTCCAGTTTGCAAATTAATTCCAATTGAGCAGTCTCTCGTTGGAGTCTGTTTTTGAAGTTTTTTTTTGTTGAAGAATTGCAACTTTTAGGTCTGTAATTGAGTGACCAGAGAGGTTTTTTTTTCTCTCCTGCTGGTAATAGCTCACCTTACCTGATCACTCTCATTACAGTGTGTATGGTAACACCCATTGTTTCACATTCTCTGTGTATATAAAATCTCCCCACTGTATTTTCCACTACATGCATCTGATGAGGTGATCTGTAGCTCACGAAAGCTTATGCTTAAATAAATTTGTTGGTCTCTAAGGTGCCACAAGTACTCCTTTTCTTTTTGCAGATACAGACTAACATGGCTGTTACTCTGAAACCTACCAAGATTAGTAATCCAGGGCCTTCCTGTGGGGCAGGGTTGCTCCATGTTTGTAATAGTTGAGATCGTTTTCAACTTTGGAGCTAGCTCACCAAATCATATTCTTCTTCATACATTTTAAAATCCATCGCAACAGTATCTGTCAGCTGATAGCAAGATGCAGACTCCAGCACTAGGCTCATAAAATGCAACTTGTAGTTAATTTGTAAAAGGAAATTTTTGTATGGTGATGGGTGCTTCTGCCCTTGAGTTTTTAGGTCATTAAACAAAATGGGTGTAATTTTAGGTGTATTTTGTTCAGTAACAGTCTGACCTTATTTAAGCTAATAGCCCCACTCCCAATGGAAAAAGAACAGGAGGACTTGTGGCACCTTAGAGACTAACCAATTTATCTGAGCATAAGCTTTCGTGAGCTACAGCTCACTGCATCAGATGGATGAAGTTTTGGGGGCAGGAGTGTGGAGGAATGGAAAAGCAGATAACAGCTTCCTTTTGTTCTAGAAGAATTAAGTAGAGCTACCAAGTAACACTGTCTGTAATCCTGTTCCTTTCTCCATACCTACCGTATTCAGTTACAGTTTCTCTGTTCAGATTAGACTGTAAGCTCATCAAGGCAGGACATAAGAATACTTAAGTCTGAAAGCACCTTCTGTGCTTACGGTGGCACTATGTTACGGTGCGGTGGAAGATAACCATATTGGGACAATTATAGCCACAGATCAGTTTTATTTACGGAGCAGTACGTTTCTAGCAAGGCCGAGTTCTTGTGGATGTTTCAAACCGTTTGTTTTTAGTGTCCAGCTCGGTCACCTCAAGATTTTGGAATTGTATAAGGTTCTCAAGGTCGGTAGCTGTGTTAGACCAATAGGAACACAGACAGACTGAGCAACTGGTTTATTTGGAGATGCACAAGAATGCACAGCAGAAATGTTTATTACAAGAACTTGTCCCCTGCATACAGCGAGCACTGTGCTTGTATTTCAGCAAGTTTGCAGCTGAGAGGCACTATTTGCAATGGTTCTGATTCTCATGCCTCTAAATGAGGGGAGATTACAACACCACTGAGAAATAGGATACACAATCGTTGAGTGGGAAAGTACACGATAAACTGGGAATAAGGGAATTTAAATGCATCCCGCTGAGCTGCAGGAGGAGTGACTGAAGGACATGTTGAGTAACTCTCTTAGATTTCATCACTGGAAAGTGCAGCGTGGGATAGCGACATTGCGAAAAGGGCCATGGTGAGGACAGCTGCCCATTCCCTGGAATAGCCATGCTGCTCTTTTTAGCAGGGCTGCCAGAGTTTGTTTAGCAGCTTTCAGAGCACTAGATAAGACGGCTTTATTTGGTTCAATGTTTGGTTTGGGTTTTGCTCATGGTGTGGCTCATTTGTGTGTTAAGAAAAGGCATTGAATTACTAAACGTGAAGGCTAGGTCTACCCAGCAAGAGCTGTGCATGGGCTAGCCTCCCTGAGCCAGTTTAAATCCAGCTAGCGTGGGGAACAATAGCAGTGAAGGCAGTGTGGGCTTTGGAGCAGCTGAATGCCTACTCAGGCTCTGTGATGGGTTTGTACTACCGGCTTTGAAGACCATGCTCTGCTGTCTTCATTGCTATTGTTACCTGGATTCAAGCTAGCTCAGGTAGGCTGGCCCATGCCCACCTCTTGCTGTGTAGAAATACCCACAGAATCTAGGCTAGCTGCCCCAGCAATGGGGCCCTGGAGCAATTAGTAAATATATGGTGGTATCAGCATTCAGAGTATTTCAGATCTGAGATCAGGCACTACAGGAGTATCGTATATGATCCCCTTATAGCTAGGAGATGACGTTTCTAATATTTATCCCCCCAGAAATGTCCAGTCAAGTGGTCGAAAACAACCACTGACCCACAACGGTAGCGCAAAGCAGGGTTGGCTTTTTATTTTATAGGCCTCTGTTTAGAAAATGCAACTCCACCTCTAGCTCACCATTGTGATTTTGGTCTGAGCTATTCTTTGCCCTGGCCAACGCCAAACATGTTGTCATGGAATGTCTTTCCTCAGTCCCCCTTCGCTTGGTTCCCAAAATACCTCATTCTATAGGCCACCAGAAAGGTCCATTAGTGGGCCATGAACTGCTGTGCTGTTGGATTTACTTTATAGCAAAAGAAAAGGAATTCAACTACAAACAGATTTTAAAAATGACTCTGCCTCTTACCAGGAGAGAGGAGGAATTAAGTTTTTCTCTGTGTGGGAAGTTCTGTGGCTGGCCTATTATAATTTGGCTATATGCTGTAAAATAACAGAAAAAGGGAAGTGCTGCATGAACTGAAAAGGCTGCTCTGTAGGAAATGGAGTGAGTTGTTGGTTTGAAAGTCAAAGGAATGACCGTGTTTTTTGTGTTGCCTGTTCCTATCTCAGCCGGGGGGGGGAATAATTAGGAAGATAAGTGAAAATAAAGGGGAAGCTTACATTCAGGAGCCCTGCTTTATGTGACTACAAACAGGCACTTTCTTCTTGTCTGTCCTTTTTGGCATATTAAAGCATTCAATGTTTTTTTAAAGGAATCTTTCTGAAGGGACTCTTCGTTATTCTGGCTCCAGATGAGCTGGCATTTGTGCAGGCAAGCTGCAGAAAGACCAGCCATTCACACACTGGTATTTTTCTTGTCTTGTGACTAACCTGATTTTCATCGGAGAAACTTTTTGGGCCAGCTGTAGCTTCTAAACCACATTTGGATGCAGATGCCGTATTCCCAAGATTCCCCAATTCCACCTTTCTCCCCCCTGATAAAATATGATTTCTTTTGCATAACCGCACCATTTGCAAAAGGCTGTTGATCACCCACCACTCATTGTGTCATCTCTGGCATAGATATAGCATGGTCTCATATTTAAAATAGGGAAGTGGGAGTCATAGGAGACCTGAATTCTGTGCTCACTTCACCCACTGATGAGCCCGTCTCATCCCTTCCCTGTAGTTCAGTTTCCCAGCCTGCAGAGTGGGGTCATCAAACCGAATGCATGGGATTAGTATGATCACCTGTAAGGGATTACAAAGAATCATAGAATATCAGGTTTGCAAGGGACCTCAGGTGATCATCTAGTCCAACCCCCTGCTCAAAGCAGGACCAATCCCCAACTAAATCATCCCAGCCAGGGCTTTGTCAAGCCTGACCTTAAAAACCTCTAAGGAAGGAGATTCCACCACCTCCCTAGGTAACGCATTCCAGTGCTTCACCACCCTCCTAGTGAAAAAGTTTTTCCTAATATCCAACCTAAACCTCCCACACTGCAACTTGAGACCTTTACTCCTTGTTCTGTCATCTGCTACCACTGAGAACAGTCTAGATCCATCCTCTTTGGAACCCTCTTTCAGGTAGTTGAAAGAAGCTATCAACTCCCCCCGGCATACAACACTGCACAGTTGGCCTGGTGTCTTGGAGGCAGGAGCATTCACCTTCCTCTGAGGCATCAGATATTGGCCTCTGCCAGGAAACTACTAACCAATCCATTGCTGAGCTCTCATGTAGCTCCGATATAGCATCCACTCCAAAAATCTAGCAGCGCTATTGAGAACTCTGTGGGTTTGTGTTCTGAAGGTTGGGAAAGAGTGATTAGCGCTCTCCCATCTGTTGAGGCTGCTGGCCTGGGCTGCTGAGAGAACAGCAGCTGGCCTGTACATTGATTTATGAAATGATAGCTGAAGACTGAGCTCCATCCTTGCTGTCTCTGGGGAATGGCTTGTGTTGGGAGTTGCTAAATGCATGTGGCCTTTCTCTGTCCACGTAGGATTTTGGCATTGGAAAAGCTGGGGGCAGTCTTCAACCAGGTTGCCTTCCCGCTGCAGTACACCCCCAGGAGGTTCGTCATTCACCCTGAGAGCAGCAACCTGATCATCATCGAGACAGACCACAATGCTTACACCGAGGCCACGAAGGCCCAGAGAAAGCAGCAGATGGCTGAGGTAATCAGGACAGCTCATATATGCATGTGTGTCCTTCTGGACGCCCTCTCACTTGAGTGCTGAGGATCCCCACCTATGTTAACCTCAGGGACTGGAATTCTTTTGCTGGGTGTGAGCACGAAGGGCGGGCGGATGGAGTGCAGTGCAGGCCCGTGGGGATGGCAGGAGAGGTTGCTCAGAGTCCAGCATTGTGTTCCACGTACAGTTTGGGCTTGGGCTAATCACTTAACCTCTTCCTCAGTCTGTGTAAAACGGTGTATACTTAATGCTCAGCAGGTGGCCCTGTGATACTGAATGTTTGAAAATCCACTTGAGCTCCTCTGAAGGAGCCTGTATAAGGACAAATTGTTCTTTACTGTTTGCTGCTGTTGATTTCTTAATAGTGGCCTCGGACTCCACGTTGCCAAATGGTTAGTGGTTGGTTTTCTAGTTCAGTTATGGCGCTTCTGCATAATCATAATTTCAGCAGATAAATCGCAGTCCAAATGCTGCCTTTCACAGCATGCAGTACCCTGATGCCTTGACAGACTTTGAGATTATTCTGCTGAGCAATGATCCTGCTTGTGTATCACACGTTCTCTAGAATTTTTTATTATTATTGCTGAGGTTACTTGGAGTTGAATAGATTGTTTTCATTAAAGATTTCTCAGTGGCATCAGCTGGTGTTCTGGAGGCCGTGTCCCCAAAGCAATGGCCTCATGGGCAGTGAGGAATCAACAGTGCCGTACTTTTGAGCTCCATAACAACAGGCTGTATTGTAGTAAGGCAAGCGGAATCATGGTCTCGTAGGTTTCTTGTAGGCGTTGAGCTCTTGGCTCTCTGGCTTTGTAAAACAGAGGCTTTAACGTTCACTTGGCTTTCATATTAGTAGCACTTTGCCTTGGGGATCTCTCTCCATTGAAGCTTATCTTCTAAATCTTCACCACGCCAAGCAACTTGGGTATCAGCCTGTCTTGAAACGAATCCCCTCTTGTACTGAGTTCTTTCTCTTCCCGCTGTAATGTGTGCTGCAGGAAATGGTGGAGGCTGCAGGTGAGGATGAGAGGGAACTGGCCGCAGAGATGGCAGCCGCCTTTCTGAATGAGAACCTTCCCGAGTCCATCTTTGGTGCCCCCAAGGCAGGCAATGGCCAGTGGGCCTCTGTTGTCCGAGTGATGAACCCCATCCAGGGCAATACTTTAGATCTGGTCCAACTAGAGCAGAACGAAGCCGCCTTCAGGTAAGGAGCAGTGCCAGACATAGTCTCTGGCTGTCATGTGCTTAATACATTGCTGCTTATTTGGCCCAGCCATCGTTTGAGTTGAAAGGCCACATTGCTGGGAGGCTGGGTACTAAACCCCAGTAGACACCTCCCTGTACTCCGAAGCTCTTATCTTTCCTTCGCCCAGCCCAGTCGTGCAAGGTGAGCATAGGCACTAACTCTTAATGCCAACGCATTCACTGGACCTTTACAGAAGACGTTGAAGGATCGTATTCTAAAAAGGCCCCATGGGGTGCAGATGATGGAGAAGAAATAAAAAGTAGGAGCAGTTGTCCTTGTGTTCCCCTCCCTCCTGTCCCCCTCTCTTCCATAGCATCCCCTCTGCAGAGATTAAACTGCCAGGCAATGTTGTGGGTGCATTTAAAAGGGCAGGTACTGTGTATAAGAGAGAAGTCAGGTGGAACTGCAGCAAGGAAGATGAGTCAAGCCAACAGACACGCAGTCAATCCTTTTTGCTTTGTGTAATCAGTCCTCGAGACGCCTGACTCTTGTGCTGATGGGCTAAGCATCCATCGGGGGAGGAGAAAGATGAAAGGAGGGAGAAGAAGTTGCTGATAAATGTCCAAAATGTAAATGTCCTCTCAAAAGAAAAAGCAGCAGCCCAGATTCCCACTTCCTGCCTGGGCACAGTGAATATTCCATACCTATATTGCTGTCTAAATATGAATACTTAGTGTGTTTTTGGGGGTAAAGCTGAGTGGGGGGGATAGATGACTGAAATCAGCAATGTGAAGTCAGGCTTCCAAAGCTCTCACCCAGATTTACCATCCACGTGTGACATGCAGATCCTATCCCGAGGCAGCTCTGGCTTTGGTTTCTATACTTTGCTCACACTAACCTCTGGGCACCTGTCTGTGTTGTCTCCAGTGTGGCAGTGTGCCGATTCGCCAACGCCAGTGACGACTGGCATGTGCTGGTGGGAGTGGCCAAGGACCTGATTCTGAACCCCCGGTCGGTTGCTGGTGGGTTTATCTACACATACAAGCTGGTAAATAATGGCGAGAAGCTGGAGTTCCTACACAAGGTGAGTGTGCCCTGCATGGAGTGGGCTGACCTCTCTTGTGCTAACATTGTGGGAGGTACAGACCAAGAGAGGAGGAAGGGAGCCAGGAAAATCCACATTGAAGCTCATTGAGTGCATGAGAGGCCCAGACAATCTTCAGATGGGTTTGGAAAACTGACCACACTAAACTACAGTTTGAGTCCCCCTGAGATATCTTGTTCCAAAGCATATACCAGATAGACTGTCAGCCCCACATTCCCTCATGTGGCTGCTGCCAGTATTGACAAATGGGCAAGCCCTGAGCTTTGCCAGGCAGGTGATAGTGCAAATGCAGGAACTTTGCACAACTGGCAGTAGCTGCAAATCTCACTACTCATTTTCCAGGGCACCTAACTGGCACTAGTTGGGCTCTAGCAAAGTGACTAGATATTTGGGGAGACTGTACGCTAACCATAATTTTTCTCCTGCTCGGGGAAACTTTGAAGCAGGGAGAAGCCTGTCTACTTTCCAGGAGGAACTGGCAGGAAAATTCTGCACCCAGAGTTACTGTCTGTCTAGCTGCTTGTTTGGCCCCAACCCCATAGTATCAGCCCCTCACAACTGTGAGCACGTTTATTCTTGCGCCCCTGTAGGCGGTAGGGAAGGGTTATCCCTGGCACGGGTGGGGAGCTGAGGTCCAGAGACATTGACATGCCCAGGGATGTCCGTGATAGAGCTGGAAATGGACCCTGGTCACCTGAGGCCAAGTCAGGGCCAGGCCTGCATCGCCATGCGCTGGATTGACAGGTAGGGACCCTATTCCTGCTCCCAGAGAACAGTTACTGAGGCCCCGGGGGTGGGGGGGGAATGCTACCCCTTTAAAATGCAGTATTCCCATGCTTGAGGAGCTTTCATAGTGGCTGTTTCTTTACAAAGCTGACCTGCTCTCAGGTCACTTGCCTTAGTGATGAAGGTTCCCTGATACCCAGCTTTAGGTAGTATGGGCCTGTGCACCTTCTTTCGGTTAAATGCATAAGTGACTTGACTGCTCATAAGTGATCTGTGTTACTGATGGACCTCCAGGGTTTCAGCAACACCAAGTTCAAAGAAACCTCTGTTCTCCCTATGCATTCCCAGCATGGTTGAGAAATGGGCAGGGGATGAGGAAGTGCTAAAGAATGTGGTGACTTTCTTCTTTCTTCCCACATTTCCAAGTTCATCAAGAGGGGTCTGTCCTGGCCAAGGGCTGCTAGGATGCCTTTTAATGTCCACCATGTAGCTTACAGAGCTAGTTGGATGGACTGGCTTTTGTTAGCCAGCGTGAGCAAACCTGGAAAAATATGCTGATGACTGTCAGCACCAAAAACGCCAGTGGAATTAATTTTTTCCATTATGATCGCTGACGGATACTTTTGGATTAACAAGAATATGGCATTATCCTTAGGAAAATTTGCCTGCATTAGAGCTGCCAAGGACATCTTGAGATCTCTCAGATTTAACATCTTCTCCACTGGCTGGTCCAGAACTCTCACTGCAAGCGCTGAATCGGATCGAGACTTCTGAGCCTGAAGGATTGCTGATTGCAATCTGAATTGGATTTAGCAAAAAGTAAAATCTTGTTCATATTGGGGAAACAGTAAAGCCACTGATTGGGGTGACAGTGCCTTTTCTGCCTTGCTGCATATTCTGCTCAATTGCTCGTAGAATGATCTCCACACTCAACTCCAACTCTCTCATTTAAGTGCTCTGTCTGATATTCAGTGGCTTGGGAGTATCCTGTCCAGGATTGCATAAGCACCAATAAAACATGGTGTTCCAGCATATAGTGTACTGCTGGCACAGGGGTTAGGAGTTCTGCAGGACACATCAAGGACTCTGATTAACCTTGCCATTGCCAGTATCAAGGCTTTAAAGCTTCAACAGAACCACTGGATAAAGTCCATTCTCCAGCTCTGCTTTATTTTGCAGTAAAGGCGCAAGTACAGTCATTTGTTTTCAGGGGGTTTTGTCTGTCTCACTGGGCTTTCTAATGTGTGTTCCTCTCACCTCCCTGTGTAGACCCCTGTGGAGGAAGTACCTGCAGCCATTGCCCCATTCCAAGGCCGAGTCTTAATTGGAGTTGGAAAACTCTTACGTGTCTATGACCTGGGCAAGAAGAAGCTGCTTCGGAAGTGTGAGAACAAGGTATTGGCTTTGGTTCTTGATGGGTGCCATTTCTTGGGGTGAGGGGTCTGAGTAAAGAATAACACTCGGGGATACATTTTCAAAGGAGGGTTTTAGGTGTGCTATGTTTAGTGTGTGTGTTTGTTTTTGTCCTAAATAAACTCCACACCAGAGGGCCCCATCCAAAGTTCTGGGTGCCCTGTACATACACCCCAAAACAGAATAACCTAAGAAATACCAAGTAAAAATCAACCACAGCAGCAACTGCTTCTCCCCCATGCCATGTTTGTCATTTGATCGCCAGTCAGGTGTGCAATACCTTAAAACCCCACCACGCTTCCCTTCTAGACAGAACTATTAATGGGTTTCTCACGCACTTGTTCTAATGAAATGCATAGTCCCTCCAGTACTGCTGTATCATATGTGGGTCTTCTCTCCTCTAAATACAAATTGAGGGTCTGGTAGCATTTCCCATTTGACTAAATGGGAGACACTTTCACCCCTTACACTAGGGGACAGTAGATTCTGCCAACAGCCCAGCAGAGTGTAGGCAGAAACAGCGGAGCTATGGGGCTCTGGTGTGCCATTGGATCTGGACGCACTGGAGAGCTAAAGTGGGCAGCTGTTAAACTCTTCGCTCTTTTACAGCCACAGAAGGAGCTGTGTGCCAGGACAGAAGTCAAAGGCTGTGTCTACACTGCACACTAAGCCAGGGTCTGTGGGATCTGGGTCTGCGATTGAGCATCCACACTGCGTTGTAAACCCCGGGTTTACAATTGCTGGACCTGGGTCTCACAGCCATGCTGATGTGTCCGTACTGCACTATGCAGACCTTCTGACTCAGGCCTGCAGCTTGAGTTGCATCCACACTGCAAAATGACAGGCCTTGGACCCAAGTCTCAGTGGGACGTGGGTTCTGAGCCACCCCCATAGCAGCATCTTAGGACCTGGCTCCTGAGTGCTTGCTGACCCGAGTCAGACTGACTTGTGTGTGGACGTTAGAAAGAGTTAGGCTCAAACCTGAGTCAGAGCGCAGCCTTAGTGTGGAGTATAGACATACCTAGAGAGGCTCGTTAGGTTCCATTAGGACTGCCAAGGATACTGCATTGTTTTAAGCTCTAGGCATATGGGGGGGGAATGGGTGTGTTTTGCTCTCCATGGCTGATACATTAGACAGCACGAAAGCAGTTCAACTACAAAGCGCTTTTTCTAGTGCTTTAGCTGGCTGCTTCTCTTCCCATTTCCTTCCCCTGCAAGTTACAGGTCTTAGGCCAACCTCTGATTGTCCACTGCACATAAACACACACCAGAAAACCCACAGGGTAAAAAGGGAACATGGAGAGGATAGATTTTGCCTAGGTTTTGGCTCCCATCACAACTTGCAAAGTTTTCTTCTCAGATGCATTGTGACCGGAGCTGTGAAGTGGCATTGCCTGGCCTGGAGGTCAGGGGGCATAGCCAAAGATCTGTAGATGTTAGAGGTGGCATCTGTGCTCCTACACACACCCCTGATCAGACTGCTGCTGCTCTGGACAGGCTTATTTATGGGGTCAAAAACTGGGCACAGTGGCCACTGTAGTTCAGGTCTGCACTAACACCACTTCTCCCGCCCGTGTTCTGGAGCCATGGTGTAAAATTGGGGATGAGTCAATGGAGCAAGGAAGAAAAGTCATTTAAAATGAATTGAGTCAGGTGGATTTTCTGCGTTGGAATGAAGCCCATTTGAGTCCTTTATCAGGACTACTTACTGTTGTAATTCCCTTTCTAAAAGCACATTGCCAACTACATCTCCGGTATCCAAACCATCGGGCACAGAGTGATAGTGTCAGATGTCCAGGAGAGCTTCATTTGGGTGCGCTACAAGAGGAATGAGAACCAGCTGATCATCTTTGCCGATGACACCTACCCTCGGTGGGTTACCACCGCCACCCTCCTTGACTATGACACTGTGGCCGGAGCAGACAAGTTTGGCAATATCTGTGTGGTGAGTACGTGTGTCTGAACTGTCAGGACACCCCAGAGACTGCAAGTATTCACTGGGAACAGCTACGTATGTCTACAGAAATGAGAAAATGTGTGTTTAGTTAGCGCCAACGCCCTATAGCTAGCGTTGGTTTGTTACAAGTGCCCCGTGGGACAGTTATTCGTCAGTGATTCAAAGCAAACAAGTTAAAGCATTGGCACATCAGAAACTACCATCCTCAAAAGTTCAGTGAACTTATTTAAAAATAAAACCTTTCAGCGCAGATGCGCTCTTGACCACTGGTAGCCACTGAGCATTCCTTGATGCTTTTGTCAAGAGCAAGGGTGTTTGCCCTCTGTATTGGCCAAATCCCAGCTCTGGTGTTTAGCTCTGCCTCCAGAAATTCCCTGTGCATTTTGGGTTGGTTACAGAATTCCATGCTGCTTCCTGACCTCTTCTTTCCCCCCTGGGGGCTGCATTTCAGTGGCACGTGGACTGTGTCTCCTGGTGGTGGTCCAATCAGTTTCTGAAGTGCACAAGGTGCAGGCTTCGAAGCCTGAGTTCTAGATGTGTCTAATGTTACTCAGCTAGCGTTTGGCTGAGGCACAAACCAGTCCTTGTCTGTCGTTACACCCCAGCCTCCATCAGGCTGGTCTGGCACAACTTAGCTTTGCCTCTGTGGACACAGTCGGTGAATGCCAGTGCCAAGGCAGCCAGAGACCCATCCCATGTGACCAGGTTCTGCCCTGGTGACTTAGCTCTCAGTTACCGGGAGTTTTACCTTATTTCCCCATATGTTGTGGGTGCTGTGTCCCGTCTTATTACTCTCTGCATTGATGCATACATGCTTCTCTTTGTATCCTGACACTGGCCACTTTGTGTACTTGACAGTATAAAATGGTGCACGCTGTTCTTTAGTCTTTAATCACACTGGTGCCAAGAGATGCATTTAGTTTGGGGTGAGGATAAACCTCCAGGATGGCCCCTTTGGTGAAGGAGCTGAATTATTAGTCACCTTTCTATCTTGCTGTTCCTGTGCAGCCAGTTAACACTGGGCTGGTCTCCTCTAGGAAGTTAGATTGGCTTAACTATGTCACTCAGGGCTGTGAAAAATGTCTTGCCCTGTGCGACTTCATGAAGCCAACCTAAGCCCCAGTGCAGACACCGCCAGGTCAGCGGAAGAGTTCGTCTGTCACCCTGGCTACTGCCTCTCGCAGAGGTGGATTCACTGCAGTGATGGAAAACCCTCTTCTGTTGCTGTAGTAAGTGCCTGTGCCGCAGGGGTGCAGCTGCAGCAGCGTTTCTAGTGTAGCCGTACCCACTGTTGTGAATGACAAGAGAAGGGTCATTCCAGTGGCCTGAGCGTTTCCCCAAACATTCGAGCACCCAGCGTTCCTAGTGCCCCGCACGCATACCAGCGAGGGTCTGTGTTACATTCCTGTCAGAGCAGGGCACTTGATGTAATGCAAACTAAGTGCTCCTGTGCTGGCAGAGAAGTGTGAACACCCTGCAGCAAGGGTTAACTAGCCTGCATCCTTCTCTTGTTCGTACGGTGCTGGCAACAGACCAGCACGCTGACTCTGTCCTGCTTTGTCAATACAGGTGAGGCTGCCTCCCAACACAAACGATGAGGTAGATGAAGATCCGACAGGCAACAAGGCTTTGTGGGACAGAGGGCTTCTCAATGGAGCGTCGCAGAAGGTAACCCTTCCTAGGAGAGTGGGGGGGCAGGCAATTAGCTCCTCTGTGGAGCTTTGCAGAGTGAATGCGAGTGCATCTTTGGGGATCCATCCTGAGGGGAGATGAATCCTGCCGGGTAAGGGTCTGTAACCAGAATGGCCACAGCCAAACACCTTACAGTTCTGAGAGCGCTGGCGAACGCCTGCCAAGAAGTGACTTTCTCTGGGAGCAGGCCAAGGGCCCCCAGGTTACATTTCTCTTTCACTCCCCTGCCCTCTTATCAGCCACATCCATATGTGTGTGAAGAGCTCTAAGCCATTTGGATAAAGCCCTGGATTTTGTCGCATGCTCTCCAGTGGAAGAGCTTGTTCCGTTCCCCTCCTGATCCTGCTGGTAGAGCTGTGCAAATCCACGGGTATCCGCTTTATATCTGTGGCCCATTGATGCAGATACAAATTTTGGATCTGTACAGAGTTCTGACAGTAAGAGCGGTCAGGCAGCTGTGACGAACTGCGGTGCGGATCCTCCACCTGCCCTGGGCAGAGGGCCTTGGGGGTAGAGACAGGGGCCGGGGCTGCTCGGGCCCCACATCCAGGGCAGGTGGAGGGTCTGCCGCTGCTTCCCACAGCTGCCACCCAGCTCTTACGGTGGCCAAGCTGTGGCTCCAAGCTGCCCCCCTCCCCAGAGCTGGGTTGGGGAGAGCCATGCTGGCAGCTGTGGGGAGCCCTGGTCCCTCCACATACCTGGGTGGGGGGCTGTTCGGGAGTGGGGATGGGGGTGCCTCAGAGTCTGTCTGGCCCCTGGTGTAGAGCCCTGCAAATCCACAGATATCCGCAGATCATTTTTGCGGATCAGATGCAGATACACATTTGTGTATCCACACAGGGCTCTACCTGCCAGCCCCTTTTATGCGTATGTCGGTCGTGGATGAACTCCAGAGGAAAATACTGACCCGTGACTTGTTTGCAGGCTGAGGTGATTATGAATTACCACGTGGGAGAGACAGTGCTGTCGTTACAAAAGACCACGCTGATTCCTGGAGGGTCTGAGTCTCTCGTGTACACCACCTTGTCGGGGGGCATTGGTATCCTGGTCCCCTTCACATCCCATGAGGTAAGAGCCATCCTGCTGCAGAAGCACGGAGTGACTGCCCAACCACACCCAGCTCCTGTGTCCGCATCCTCCGTTGGCTTGTGTGTGTTGGTCGTAGACTATAGGTGACTGCAGTATGTGAACGTCAAGTGTGCAACAAAGCTCCTGCCAAAGGGAGCCAGTGAGATCAGGGCATATGGAAGGAGGGTGGGAAGAGACAGAGCCCACTAACTGGTCTCTTCCCCGTGACTGCTTCCTTAGGAATGCATTGCAGGTGCTTTGCTGTCTGGTGCACATGTCAAAGGGTTAGCCAAAGCGTGGCCCACTGAGTTATATGCCTTGGGACAACCTGAAGCCCTATATTTTAATAGGAACGTGCAGCTTGTAGCAACTAGCTCCAGCACTTGGTGCTCCATCTTGATCCATGCACAGGCTGCTGGCGCATTGCATGCTGGGAGCTGTACTGCTTTGGCCACGCTTCCATCCTACATGTGAGAGCAGCTGCCACCTGTTTGGATTTATGCAGGTTTGGGGAGCACCTTGTGTTCCTGGCAGAATGGCCTGGGTGGGCTGGTTTTGGATGTTCCTGTCCCAGTGAAAAAGAAAATCGGTGCCTGGAAGTGGTGGGGCGCCCCTTTGTGGCCAGGAATTAACTGAGCTGTGCAGGGCACAGGCTGCTAGTGGAGTGCTACCATATCCTGATGTTACTCCAGTCCCACATGGGTGGGAGGAGCAAATTGTTCTACCTCTCAACTACTTGTGTCCCTTCAGGATCATGACTTCTTCCAGCACGTGGAAATGCACCTGAGGTCGGAGCACCCCCCTCTCTGTGGACGGGACCACTTGAGCTTCCGCTCCTACTACTTCCCAGTTAAGGTAGGTCTGGGGTCTAGGTCCACCAGGACAGCGGTAACCAAGGTTGGCCAGTTGGCAGGTCTGCCACTGGACATGTTCACTGTTCCAATATATCGTGTGAGCGTGTCATGGAGTAACAGGCCCACAACTCCCTCCAGGGACCTTGGACAGCATAAACTACAAGAGAAGCTGATGTTAGCAGAGCCACTGTTGAATGGCCTAATACAGAATATTCCCAATTATCTGAGTAGTAGTGGGGACGTGGATTTTATTCAAGTAATGGAGAGTTCAGATAATCAAGAGGGCAGGCATCATTCACCAGTGGGGTGGCCTCCCACATAGCCGGGGGCTCCTCCTCGTAGTCCAGTCCAGGGGTCTCGCTCTGCCTCATTCACTCCCTCCAAGACTGGGGCTGCAGAGGGCTCCCTGCACTGTCGTAGGGCTGGGGACACCCCATCCCTGCAGGCTCAAGGTGTGGATGGGGAGGCTCCGGTCCTGGCAGAGCAGAGACCCCACCCCAGCCAGGACTGCAGCCTTCCCTGCACCTTGTGCCTGCAGGGATCACGTGTCCCCAGCCCTGCAGCAGCACAGTGAGCCTGCTGTCATGGCCCCACTCACTCACTTCCATGACAGCGGGGCTGCAGAGGGCTCCTTGCGTGGCCGCAGGAGCCATTCAGCAGCAGGGAGGCATCCCCCATAGCCAGGGGTTCGTCCTTCTCGTAGTTCTGGCTGTGGGTCTCTGCTCTGTTAGCCGAACCAAACCCCTGGTCCCTCAGCATGATCCATTCTGCAGAGGGCATGTATCTCATGCTGTGGGACAAAGAAGGGATTTGGGTAATGTGGAGGTTTGGATAACAGGGTTTCAGATAAATGGGACTGTCCTGTAATACCTGGCTTTTGTCTAGTGCTTTTCATCCATAGGTCTCAAAGCACTTTACAGAGGAGATCAGTATCATTACAACTGGGGAAACTGAGGCACGGAGTGGTGCAGTGATTTGCCAAAGGTCACCCAGCCGGCCAGTGGGGGAGTTGTGAACAGAACCCAGGTCTCCTGAGGCCCAGCCCAATGCTATCTCCACTAGGTGACACTGTGGCCCCTCCCAGAGCCTCCGATTAACAATCAGGAAGATTTAAAACTAGGCCATGGTGTGGAATGTTGGATCTACACCCTGCACAGGCACCTGCCTGTTGCACCCTCCCCCGCTCCTGCTCTGTGCACCACCCTTGGGCGCCTGCATGGCTTTGCCTTGGTGTTCTGGCCATCGTGTTAGCTGTAAGCCGTCACTGTGCCACATACCCAGGACTTCCAAGAAGCCTTTTTACAGCTTGCAGGATGTTTATCACTGCAGCTCTTGTAGTGTCCCTGGAGCTGTTAAGAGGGTATAGAACCAGATGGGTGTCCCAGCTACTCAGGAATTGCTCAGAGATGAGTCAGACCTATTATTGATGGCCTTGGGGCTAGTCCCAAGACCTCAGAGACCTTTGAAACCTGATTGGAGACTTTTCCCTTCACCGATCCCTCACTCACAATCTTCTCCTTCAACCCCCTCCAGCACACGCCATCTAGAGACCCTATGCCAGACAGGACTTGCCGGCTGAAGCGAGATCAGCCTTGTCCTTCCCTCAAGTGGTCTGGGTTTATTGGGGCTCTTGTTAATTAGTTTGATTCCAGCTGCTGTTCTCCAGCAGATGAGGTCACTGAGCCTGGTCCTGTTTCGAAAGCGAGATTAAGAAACTCCTGGCAAAGAGCTGTTTGCCGTGCTGCCCTTTTGTCCATTCAGACTAAGCGGTGTTGGGGCTGAGCCCGTTTGCTACCCAGTTTCTAACGTGTTCCCGTGTCCTGTCTCTAGAACGTGATTGACGGGGACCTTTGTGAACAGTTCAACTCCATGGAACCCAACAAACAGAAGAACGTCTCGGAAGAGCTGGACAGGACCCCCCCCGAGGTGTCCAAGAAGCTGGAGGATATCCGCACGCGCTATGCCTTCTGAGCAGCACAGCCCCTCCTGGGACATGCCAAGGACGCTGCTCCCAGCCGGATTGGAAGGAATAATGTGTGCTTTTTTTCCCTTTTTAACTTCAGTTTGCTTGTCTTGCTCTGGCCCCTGGGGCTGGGTTTGTAAATTTAAAATCCAAAGTCATGAGCATTTCCCATAAACTCAGTACCAGGAGTCGGGCTTTCCAACATGGCAAGGTGCTTGCTGGAGGCCCTGGGTCCCTGTAAACCCATCTAGTGATCATAACTGCCTGCGAGAAGAGCAGGAAAGCTCTCCAGGCCTGCCCTCCATCCCTGGGGTCACAGGCACATGGCTGTCAGCTGCCCCGTCTCTTTGTCTAGGACCAGAGCCTGGACCCATTTTCTGAGGCCCTTTGGGGCTAGACCCCGAATGGCCTCATGAAGCGAGCTGGGCAGGGCAGTGCTTGGCAGAGCCCTCTCCCCACTGATGGCATCTGGGTCAGGGGCGCTCAGATGGGGGTCTGGAGCTGCCCAGCCCTTTGGTGGGCTGTAAACAGCTGGGGTGTGACTCTGAGATGCTGCGAGGGTAATTGAAATAGCCCTGCCCACACACACACCCGCACCACGTGCTGGGGTTGGGGTTCCGTGAGCCCCATGGCCGGTGTATGGAAGTCCCAGCACGTGAAGCTCTGAAAAGGGAGCAGTGCCACACATGGCCTGAACCCCCCATTGGAAAGGCTGGGGCCGGCTTGGAGTCCTTCGTTTTTAACTGGTTTCCCTGTAAATATAGTTTTGTACAATGTTGACTCTGGTGGGGCGTGGGCAGAGGTTGAGCTGGGACTACATGTGTTTTGTAACAGCTTTTGCACGAGCAGTGTCCTGTCTCCGAGCTGTGATTGGGGGCAGCACAGGAAGAATAAAACCCTGGTTTTTAAATTGGTTTGAGTGCTGACCGCCTTTACTCCCAAACAGTGTCTCTCAGCAGGGGGCCACACCCAGGGCAGGGGAGAGGGTTATTGAGCAATGGGAATGCTGCATGTTCTAGATCCACCTTCCCTACGCTGGAAAGCCACCCAGCCACCCTCCCTGCTTCTCCTTTGGCCCTGATATAGGGGGCAACAGGGGGCCACTTGCATCTGCAGGCTCAGGCAGTTGGCCACCAGCCTATGCTTCTCTCCTACGGTGCCGCGATCCCCAGCCTGCTGGTGAAGGGGGCGTGGGAGCTACCAACAAGGAGTTGGGGCGGATGTCAGCCAAAAGCCTGTGAAAATAGCAGAAATTAGTAGGGGAAAGGTGAGAGAACGGACTGCAGAAATGAGACTGGCTGCCTCCCGTTTGCTCGCTGTTTGGCTGTGCAGATTTGTCCGTAGAGCTAAACACCATGTGTAGGCTCCCTCCCAGGCTCCTTTTCGTGCTTTGTTTTGTAAGCTGCCTTGCTCTGGAGCTGGCTGCCGGGTGTGGAGTGAGATGCTGCCCAGGTTTTACAAATCAAGTTCTTGCCCATTTTACCGAAACACTCCCCTAGGTCACAATATTGCATTGGATGTGGAGAGCAGCCAGACCTCTGGCTGTGGTGCTGCAAGCTCTCTGTTTCCTCACCCCTCCTCCAGCCTTAGGACTCTCCTCCCAGGAGCATTGGTCTGCACTCCTCTCATTGCCTCTCCTCCTCCGAGCGGGCGGTGACTCCAGGGCCAGGAGCACCCCGTGGCAGGTAGAAATTACATCTTGCACTGAAGGATCCCCCAAACTAAATGTGCAGCACTGCTGAAATTCAGCCCAGGCAGGGGATTGAGGTAGCATCCAACCAGCCTTTTCAACAAACGCATAGCCCAGACACTGAGACAAACCCCCTTCTTCACACTGACACCCCCAAATGCCCCCCCCCCCAAACAAACATCCATATCCAATCCACCACAACAGAAACATGAGCGATGGACTGGGAGCCAGAGTGTTCCCGCTCCATCTGGACTCCCCTGGGAGAGCTGCCATGTGGTGAAGCACTGAGGAGAGACAGAAAACTACCTCCACACCCACTTCCACCTTAGTGATTCCCAGCAGATCCCTTCGCTGCTGCGTTCCTTTGCCTCTGGGACTGGCCTCTGTTCCCAGTGGGGAGGGGAACAGGATGTGTGAGGTGCTCTCCTTCCACCTTGCAGAAAGCACATTGGCTAAGCAGTTTGTTTATTCCATCTCCCCAAGAGAACAAATCACAACAGCGTTGCTATTGCTGGAAGGCTCTGGGACAGCACAGTGATGGGGGAAGGAGGTGAATAGACTGGGGTTCTCTTACCCTAGGGAAGGGTTTGACCTCCCCGGAGGGTTTCTGTACTTCACTGCAGAACAGTGGTACAAACTCCCTACTGTGCCAAAGCAGATAGCTGAACTGTCTTCTGTTGCTGCTAGGTCCTTAAGTCCATACCTGCCCACAGTCCAAAACCAGACCCTTCCCAGTCAGTTTCTTCTGTTGCTTCATCTAATCTAGTGTTGTAGGTCACCCAGGCTGGACCCTCCTGTGACGTGCATGAAAGATCTCCAGTGCCCCAAGGTTGCCTGGCAGCAACAGCATGTTAGCAATGCACTGGGGTAAAGAACTGTGTGGCCGATGGGAAATCAGCCAGGTAAGGAGGAATGTGTTTGCAGTGCAGGTACAAAGGAGGGTGCACTTTGGGAGCTGGATCAAAGCCCTTTGGTCCTCATGAGCTGTTGAATCCAGCATCTGTTTTACCACACCGTCATTCTCTTCTGTGGAACAGGGTCTCAGATGCCCCCGTTTATCACTGCTGTTAGCCACAATTAGGGTAACTAGGAGGCTGTCTGGCCTGCAAGCAGAATGCACCATTCCACACCCCATCTCCACAAGGAATTGATAGAACCAACTCAGACCCAGCACCTCTGGCTGGTGACTCTCCCTTTATCGTCTGGCTGTTGCTGCAAGGACAAGGGAAGGAATTTTCTCTGTCTTATTTGCACACCTGATTCCGCTGACACCTTCCCATGACCCCTGTGTCTAATGCATCACAGCACTTGATGCTTTCTCTTGCATTTGGTTCTCTTCTTCCAGTTACCCCGGCATCACCCTGCAGGAAAGGGGTGATGTCACAGCGTAAATGTGGCCCTTTCTGCTGGCATTTGCCCCATGAGTTGCACCCTCTGTAGAAAAGGGGAGGGAGGCATCTTTGACCTGAAAACTCTGCATGTCCTGCCAAGGCAGTGGCAACTCCCCATCTCTCAGCTGCTTGAGCTCTGACTCGTCCATCTGGTGGGGCACCCAAGCTGGAAATGGAGTTGCGGGTCTTGGGTCCCCCCATTCTGTTAAGTGGGTGAAAGCACTGGAGCTCTGGGTTTGTGCTCTGCCTTGGGTCATAAGTGAAAATGACTTAAGTGGCTTCCAGTCCTCGCTCTACAGACCAACGCAAGGGCCAGTCCCTGTCTGAGCTGGCTCACAGAGCTGGGATAACAGCGTTATGTGGCGGTTGTCAGGACAGAGCAATGTTAATGCCTGTTAACTGCCTCGGTAGGATAATCTTGGGTGGCAGGGGAGGATGCGTGATCCATAATGGGGGGGACTGCAGCGAAGCAAACCCGGCAGGGGTGGGCGCTGCTGTGGAAATGGCAACCGTAGAGAATGTGCCTGGGTTTAAAACCATGCATGAAGCCAGTTTGCAGCTGAGGGTTGCTCGGGGCTTGTGTCACATGCCAGATCACCCGGTTCCAAGTGGCCACACCTGGGTAACAGAGACCAGGGCTTCATGTTCCCCACGGCTCATGCGTTCTAGCAGACAGGTGCATTACTGGCTTCCCGTCTCACGCGAAGGCCCTCCAGTGCCATGTGACAGAAGCTGGCGCTGCGTGCTGCAGCAGTCCTACGGGGAGAGGGTCCAGTCCCCAGGGCTGTCCAATCCAGCACCATTCACCGGCAGGGATCTCACTGACAAATGTGGCTTTGATCAATCACAGCAGGTGTTTCATAAATTCTCTGGGAATTCCCTGCCATGAGGAAATCAGCCCCTGCTTTGCAGTGGGTGATGGGATGCTGGGGCAGAGGGAGAAACCCCCTTTCCCAAGAGCTGTGCCTAGGGAATGCAGCAGGTGTGCATCAAAGGCCCAGCCTTCAGAGCTGCGGGAACTCCCAAACCTCCACTGGGGTTTGCCTTTGCCCCATTCAGGCTCAAACAGAACAGTGACACGGACCCATCACGAATGTGGCTTCCTCCTGCGTCCCCCCCACCTTGCACATGCATCCTTTTGCAATCACTGAGGTTTCTTTAAGCATGCAGAAGCCTCTGTTAAGGCACTGTGTTGCCAGTTGGAACTCTGTGTCTCTTTCCATCCGGTGGAAATTCCCAGTGTCTCATTTTGCAGAGAGGCATCGCTCTGATTGGTTCAACTGTTGTTTGTTTCAACATTTGAACGGTGGGTTCCTCCCTTCCGCCCCTACAGAGCTGCAAACGGCTTTTGGGGCGAGGACTGGATAGGTCAGAGGCAGAGCTGGGGGATAAACCTTGGCTCCTTGGCACTGTCTAGACTGCCAGTCAAAAGCTATTAATTAATGGCTCTCTCTCATGCCTCACTCCCTGCCAGCAGAGAGCTCAACACAGCATAGCCCCACCAGTCACAAACTGCCATCAAATGCTAAACCCAGCCCACAGGCCTCCCGCCAGGCCCTGAATGTCCCAGGTGTGGGCTGCTGAGGGCAGTGAGCGTCAGAGCCGCGGGCACCCTGCTGCCCCCGCCAGGTGAACTCTGACAGAGGCCTGGCGCTCACCCAGCTTGCCGAGGACAAGGTGTGGATGGGAGCTGTAAGGCCTGCACTAGAAAGCCACGGCTGGAGGTGCTGATGGATTCAGTGGCCTGCCCTGCTCACTCTGAAGCCCTGAGTAGTGACGAGTTGGATGGGTCCTATTCCATACATCCTCTGTAGACACCACAACCCCCTCTCTGGGCCTCCCTTTGCCAGCAAGCCTCACCTGCCTAGCAGCCAGGGCCCTGTCACGCTGCTCCCTGGCTCTGCTGGGCCTTGGGAGAGCCAGGAAACCGCAGCAGCTGAGGGCAGTGGGAAGGAGACTCATGCTGAGTGTCCGTGGGGCATGGGTGGTGCGCAGCAGCTGGCCTGCCCTCCGACACTGAGGGAACCTGAGAGGAAGGGGGCCTTATGGAGAACGCCCACCACCCGTGTGGGTCTCCTCTGAGGCAAAGGAGCCAACTCAAAGCGCTGCCATGCTGCCCACCCCACAACACCTTCCAGGCAAGTCAACGGTTCCATGTGATCAGTGGTGGCGGAAGCAACTGCCTGGTCTAGCACGGGTACCTTACTGGTGTCTGTCACTGGATCATCGTCGGTGCCGATGCAGGCTCTGACGCAACCAGGCTTCTTCGCCGATGGGCGCCGGCAACGCCTCCCAGCTGCTGCCGCAAGTGGTACGTGGGAGCATTTTTCTTCCTTGGTGCTGGAAGTGATGTCCCAGCACGGTGAGAGGCAGTGGTATTCTTCTTCAGGGGCAGCTTTCAGATCAGCTGTGGAACCAAAGCTCTGCATTAAAGATCTCAGCACATTTGGTAGGAGTCTGCGTTAGCCTTGCTCGGCATTCTAGTGCTGATATGCAGCCCCCTAGACTCCGCTACAGAGCAGTAATAACTCCCCTCAGCATGGCCCATCTGAGGGTCTAAAGGCACTTGCCAAGGCACGGTCCATATTACTACCCCCTTCACAGCAGGGGAAACAGGTAGTGGGTGGGGCTGTGGCTTTAGCTGGCCCAAAGGGATAGGTGGGGATAGAACCAGATCTCATCCCTCCCTGGCTTCTGCCAGCTCCCTAAGTGAAGCGAGTCCCCATTTTCCCCTCCGCCGTTGCTGATGCAGAGGTGATGAGCAGTGCCTCGGTGCAGCCTGAGACTGCCAAGCACCGTGAGGTCTCTTTGACCAGAGAGATGTTGTCTCAGTACTAGGGTGTGTAATTCCCACCGCTGTCCCATTTGCCCCTTTGTTTGCCTGCTGCTAGTTACTTAGGTGAAAGGCAATGACCTGAAGCAAAGGCAATAGACTGGCTGGAGTCTGGGGCACCCTGCTTAACCCTGACTCTTTGCCAGACCGTTCTCAGAGTTCCCTGCTAGTGTGCAGAAGCGCCGTCCTTCCCACGCATTTCCCTCATCCCCGTCGCTTCCAATGAACGGCCTGTTTACAACTAATTTCCTCCTCGTGCTGCTGCCCCCAACCCCTGGCAGATCTGGCGCCCAAGCTGCTGGCACTAGTTCAGAGACCAACTGGAGGATGAATCCTGGTCCTGCTTGGACACGCTGGCCGTATGACCTCCATCAGTGAAGGGACCTAGGGCATGGCACTCCCCCTAATTAACATTCTGCGCTAATACATTGACTGTTGTCTTGGAGGACTACAGGAAAATTCCTGGAGGGGCTTGGTCTGGGGGCACTCAGCCCCCACTGGACTGGGTGCCAGCCAGAGTCCCAGCCATCCTTGTAGGTGAGAGAGGTGAATACTGCACTAATGTGCATGCTCAGCCCGAACCCAGGCAAGTGCTTGTGCAGTCCCGTCACAGGCTGCCGAGCTACTCGTGCACGTAAGGAGCAGCGCCCACTTCAGCGCTTCGCTGCATCAGTGCCCGAAGACTCCCCCGCCACCCACCGTGTACGGAACTGGGATGGGAGTTCCTGCCTGGATACAATGGAGTTCCCCTGGATGCACCCTGGGTAGCTGCCCTCGGCGTTTGGCCCACTGACCAGAAGTGGAATTGCTCAGGCAGGTGCTGGGCAGTCCCCGACTTTCACCTCTACCAGTGCCCCTCCATCCTGGCCTGCAGACCCCTCTCCCCCACTCTTCTAGTCTCCTGCTGTCCCACTCTGCCCAGACATCTGGATCCTGCCCTCCACCAACCCCTGGCTACTCCAGGCTGGGGAATTTCTCCCTCAGTGGGGCGTGGCCTTTTTGGCTGTGTGTCCAGCGGTTCTAAGGCTGCTGTTTTCAGGTGAAGGTTCCCGTTCTGGCCTGAGGGACCAGCAATAGCAGAGGAACCCTTCCATGACTAGGTCATGTGTGCAGATCTGGCCCAGGCTGGCAGTGACTGAAAATTGCCCCCATGTGATGACTGCCCATCAGTGTCCTGTGTGAGATGAGTTTGGTAGCCCTCAGCATGGAAGATGGCTGGCTGGGAGGTGAGATTGGCAGCATGACCACCTCTGGGTCCCATTTCATTACCAGCTCTATCACAGAGATCTTGAGCAAGTCACTTTTGTCCTCTGTGCCTTGGTTTCCCCTTCTGTGAAATAGGCGCGCGCACACCGATCTCATGGGGGCAGCTGATTTGATTAAAGTGCTCTGAGAGACTCAGCCACAAGGGGCTGCTGAAGGCCTTGGGGTTATTATTTGAAACAATCTCCTATCAGAAAGCTCCACTTGGCTGAAATTTCTGGATCCCAAACCTCCCAGAATCCCGAATGGCATGAACGGTTCATTTCCCATTAACAAATAAAACCTGCAAAGGAGAATACCTGGCCATGTCCATCTGGCTCCGGCGGGAGTCACACTGTGCACTTAAAACAGTCTGCAAAATTGCTGTTGAAACACAGCAGGTCGGGTGCGACAGATTCGGTCACAGAGACCCCCTTGGGACTGTCACCTGATGTGCTGAAATTACCTGTGAGCCCATTTTCCCTGCCAGCTTGGGACTCCAGAAGCTTGCCTTGTTGAGTCAGACATGCTAGCCTGCTGCAACGCAGACCCAGGGTCTGGACCATGCCCCCCAAACTGCAGGTTTTAAGTGAAAACAGCTCAGCAGGTTACCTTCTCCAACACCCAGACACCCAGCTCCCAATGGGATCCAAACCCCAAATAAGAAAAGGAGTACTTGTGGCACCTTAGAGACTAACCAATTTATTTGAGCATAAGCTTTTGTGAGCTACAGCATCCAATGAAGTGAGCTGGCCCACATGTACACAAGAAGGTTTGCAAGTATACGGAGCCATTCGCAGGTCACTGATTCTGAAGCAGTCTTAATGGCTTCCACTTAATATGTTTACATCAGTGATACAAGTTTATGTCTTATTCCCCTTATGCCAGACCTAGAACTTGTACCTGCAAACGAATGGGATGACCACACTCAGTAGATTATAAACTTTGTTATAATCTTTTGCACGAAGCATATTCCAGTTACACCATATTCACATTCATAAGCCTATTTTCATAAAGCATGTGGAGTGCAACGTCACACTGGGTAGAACCATGCCCTTTGCTAATGCAGCAGTGAATGATGCATTGCTCTCCTGTTGAAGAAGGAAAGGTGCACCAGGCAGGTAGGATTTGACAAGGTTGGTTTAAAGCAAGACCAGATCAGGAGAATCCATGTTCATTTGCAATTTCACTCCCGTCCCTGATGCAGCAGCCACAGGGAGGCGCTGAAGGAGTTAATTCAGAGCCTCACTGACATGACATTCCTTTCCTCCTTAACCAAGAGCTGGGAGAGTGCTGAGTGGGTGGCAGTGATGAGCTGCGATTGAAAAGACCCAGGACAGACAGATGGGAGGGCTCCACCCAAACAGCCAGCCCCCTGGGGTAGTTTTACCCATGCTGTAGATGAGCAGCTGTCGGCTCAGAACACCTGGCTGTGGGTGCTGCCCCATGGAGAGTTCCCCACAGGCTGCCTTGTGCCACAGCCCAGGGCCGGAGGGGAAATGTCAAAGGGGAGACACTGACCAGGGGAAATCTCTTGCCAAGCTGAGCCCGGATGTGGACTTTCCCAAGTGAGGTCAGCTGAAGATTCGTCCCAGGAGAGGTCTCTTGGCTGCTGCTGCAGAGCTGGGAGAAGTTACAGGAGAGGCAGGGAGGTCTCATAAACTCATAGATATTAAGGTCAGAAGGGACCATTATGATCATCTAATCTGATCTCCTACCCAATGCAGGCCACAGATTCTCACCCACCCACTCCTGCAATAAACCTCTCACCTATGTCTGAGTTATTGTAGTCCTCAAATCATGGTTTAAAGACTTCAAGGTGCAGACAATCCTCCAGCAAGTGACCCGTGCCCCATGCTACAGAGGAAGGTGAAAAACCTCCAGGGCCTCTTCCAATCTGCCCTGGAGGAAAATTCCTTCCCGACCCCAAATATGGCGATCAGCTGAACCCTGAGCATGTGAGCAAAATTCACCAGCCAGATACTACAGAGAATTCTTTCCTGGGTAACTCAGATCCCACCCCATCTAACATCCCATCACAGGCCATTGGGCCTTTTTACCATGAATAGTTAAAGATCAATTACTTGCCAAAATCATGTTATCCCATAATGTCATCTCCTCCATAAACTTATCAAGTTTAATCTTGAAGCCAGATAGATCTTTTGCCCCCATTGCTTCCCTTGAAAGGTTATTCCAGCACTTCACTCCTCTAATGGTTAGAAACCTTTGTCTAATTTCAAGTCTAAACTTCCCGATGGCCAATTTATATCCATTTGTTCTTGTGTCCACATTGGTACTGAGCTTAAATAATTCCTCTCCCTCTCCAGTATTTATCCCTCTCATATATTTATAGAGAGCAATCATATCTCCCCTCAACCTTCTTTTGGTTAGGCTAAACAAGCAAGTTCCTTGAGTCTCCTTTCATAAGACAAGTTTTCCATTCCTCGGAACATCCTAGTAGCCCTTCTCTGTACCTGTTCCAGTTTGAATTCATCCTTCTTAAACATGGGAGACCAGAACTGCACACAGTGTTCCAGGTGAGGTCTCACCAGTGCCTTGTATAACGGTACTAAAACCTCCTTATCCCTACTGGAAATACCTCTCCTGATGCATCCCAAGACCGCATTAGCTTTTTCATGGCCATATCACATTGGCGGCTCATAGTCATCCTGTGGTCAACCAATACTCTGAGGTCCTTCTCCTCCTCCGTTACTTCTAATTGATGCGTCCCCAGCTTATAACTAAAATTCTTGTTATTAATCCCTAAATGCATGACCTTACACTTCTCACTATTAAATTTCATCCTATTACTATTACTCCAGTTTACAAGGTCATCCAGATCCTCCTGTAGGATATCCCGGTCCTTCTCTAAATTGGCAATACCTCCCAGCTTTGCATCATCCGCAAATTTTATTAGCACACTCCCACTTTTTGTGCCGAAGATTAAATAAGATTGGTCGCAAAACCAATCCCTGAGGAACTCCACTGGTAACCTCCCTCCAGTCTGACAGTTCACCTTTCAGTATAACCCGCTGTAGTCTCCCTTTTAACCAATTCCTTATCCACCTTTCAATGTTTATATTGATCCTCTTCTTTTCCAATTTAACTAATAATTCTCCATGTGGCACCGTATCAAACGCCTTACTGAAATCTAGGTAAATTAAATCCACTGCGTTTTCTTTATCTAAAAAATCTGTTACTTTCTCAAAGAAGGAGATCAGGTTGGTTTGGCACGATCTATCTTTTGTAAAACCATGTTGTATTTAGTCCCAATTACCACTGACCTCAATGTCCTTAACTACTTTCTCCTTCAAAATTTTTTCCAAGACCTTGCATACTATAGAGGTCCAACTGACAGGCCTGCAGTTACCCAGATCACATTTTTTCCCTTTCTTAAAAATAGGAACGATGTTAGCAATTCTCCAATCATATGGTACAACCCCTGAGTTTACAGATTCATTAAAAATTCTTGCTAATGGGCTTGCAATTTTATGTGCCAATTCCTTTAATATTCTTGGATGAAGATTATCTGCGCCCCCCAATTTAGTCCCATTAAGCTGTTTGAGTTTCGCTTCTACCTCAGATATGGTAATATTTACCTCCATATCCTCATTCTCATTTGTCATGCTACCATTATCCCTAAGCTCCTCACTAGCCTTATTAAAGACTGAGGCAAAGGATTTGTTTATTGGGCCATGCCTAGATTATCCTTGACCTCCACTCCATCCTCAATGTTTAGCAGTCCCACTCCTTCTTTCTTGGTTTTCTTCTTCTTTATATGGCTATAGAACCTTTTACTATTGGTTTTAATTCCCTCTGCAAGGTCCAACTCTACTTGACTTTTAGCCTGTCTCACTTTATCCCTACTCATGTTCTGACCTCAATAAGGTAGCTTTCCTTGCTGATCCCTCCCATCTTCCACTCCCTGCATGCTTTCTGCTTTTCCTTAATCACCTCTCTGAGATGCTTGCTCATCCAGCTTGGTCTACAACTCCTGCCTAGGAATTTTTTCCCCTTTCTTGGGATACAGGCTTCTGATAGCTTCTGCAGCTTTGATTTAAAGTAATCCCAGGCCTCCTCTGCCTTTAGATCCATAAATTCTTCAGTCCACTTCCCTAACTAATTTCCTTAATTTTTGAAAGTCAGCCCTTTTGAAATCAAAAACCCTAGTTGTAGATTTATTTTTGTTCAGTTTGAACTGAATTAGCTCATGATCACTTGAACCAAGGTTGTCCCCTACAACCATTTCTTCTATGAGGTCCTCACTGCTCACCAAAACCAGATCTAAAGTGGCATCCCCTCTAGTCGGTTCAGCAACTACTTGATGAAGGAATCCATCAGCTATCGCATCTAGGAAAATCTGAGCCCTGTTATTATTACTAGCGCTCGTCCTCCAGTCTATATCTGGGAAGTTAAAGTCTCCCATGATCACGCAGTTTCCATTAGTATTTACTTCATTAAAAACATTAAAGAAGGCTCTATCCATATCCAGATTAGATCCCAGTGGTCTCTAGCCCGCCCCGAGCACTATCCCAGGGGAGGCTCTAATCGTTTTCTTCCCCAATGTGATTTTTGCCCGGACGGACTCTGTCTTATCCATTCCATCGCTTCTTATTTCTTTACATTCTATCTCATCATTGATATACAGTGCTACTCTACCACCTTGACCTTTATTTCGGTCTTTCCTAAACAGCACAGACCCTTCAATACCCGTAGCCCAGCCGTGACGACTATTCCGCCCTGTCTCTGTTCTCCCTAGAATAGCTGCTTTCACTTCCTGCACCAGTAGCCCTAGTTCCTCCATTTTGTTACCCGGCTCCGCGCACTGGGGTACAAACATCTTCATTCCTGCTGTTTGGCCTCGCTCACGTTCTGTACCCGATTAGGCCCGGTCATTCTACAGCCCGTAGAACCTATTAGACTGGTATCCACACACTGGTTTCTTACTTCATTTTCTTCCCTCTCAATGCTAAAATCCGGCATGGAGATTACCTGGACATCCCCTAACCAACCATCTCCCCCTAATTCCTAGTTTAAAGCTCTCTGAATCAGTTGTGCCAGCCTCCATCCTAGAAGTCTATTTCCTTCCCTACTCAGATGAAGTCCGACCCGAGAGAACTGTCCTCTGTCCATGAATGCCTCCCAGTGGCCATACATCCCAAAGCCCTCCTTATAGCACCACGGCCTGAGCCATCTGTTGATAGTCATAATCTTGTCACACCTTTGTTGCCCTTCTCTAGGAACAGGCAGAATCCCACTAAAGATTACCTGAGCCTCAATTTCCTTAAGCATCTTCCCCAGCCTAGCACAGTCTCCCTTCATACGTTCCAGTGAGAATCTAGCCGTATCATTTGTTCCCACATGAAGGATAATTAGGGGATTCTTTCCCGCTCCCTTTAGGATCCTTTTCAACCTCAGGTCCACATCCCATATCTTAGCACCTGGAAGACAGCACATCCTCCTATTCTCCGGATCAGCTCTGGTTACAGGCCTGTCTATTCTTCTCAATAGAGTGTCCCCAATCACATAGACCTGGCTTTTCCTGGTGACGGTGCAATTCTCCAGTCTATCCCCTGTTCCCTCTGGCTGCAAGTTCTTTCCATTCCTATTCTCCCTTGTAATCCTCTTCAACCCATCCTGTATCTGCCTGGGGCTCATATTTGGTGTAGTCTCCATTGACTCTTCCCCTTTTCCTATAGCACTAGCCGCTCTTCTCTTCTTCCTTGCCCTTCCACCTTCAGTGACCACCTGCTGAGCCCCTTCTTCATTTTCCAACTCTGCAAACCTGTTCTTGAGCTCTATTTCTCCTCCACTAGCCTGTCTTTTCCTCTGCCTGGTTCTCTTAGTCACATGCTTCCACTGTCCATTTTCTTCACCCTGCAGTCTCCCCTCAGAATTCTTCAGTCCTGCTTCCATCTGCAAGTCTGATCTTTTCCCTTCAGCTGCCTCATGTCTTTGCTCCATAATCCACTTCTAAACCCTTCTAAACTCAACCAGCCTTTCTACCTGCATCTCCAATCCTCGGATCTTTTCTTCCATCAAATCTATCAGATGGCATTTCATGCAGACAAAACTCTTACCAGGTCCCCCCTCCAGGATCATGTACATACCGCAGCTTCCACATCCCATCATCTCCATTGTGTCTTCCACTACATGGGTCACTCCCACTGCTGCCTCTGTATCTGTCATCGCCTTCCCACCTAAATCCTGTTAATCTGGGAAACACAAACCACACCAAAACACCTGGCCTATCACTGCCCGTTTCTCACCAGGGAGCTGAGCGGGCTTGTTTGGAACCTGCTCAGCTGAATCTGCATGATATTAGTTTAACCTGTATTATTTGCATAAAAACCTCTCCCACCCTTCCCCTGCCAGGGCTGGTGGCCAATAAGAGCTGTTTCCCCAGTTAACAACCTCTCCCTCCACCTGCCCTCACTCAGAAAAATCCCTCCCATTCCATTCTCTTCTGCTCAAAGATCGGCTTTTATACGTTGCATCTTCTCTGAGAAAGGTAACTGCCATTGTTTGGCTTGGGTGTCACTTGCCCTTTCCCTCAGGGGCTGGCCCTGCAGGGCAGTCAGGAAACTATGGTTTTTACTGCTCTGGTGTCTCGCCCCACTCCCGACAGACTAGGCAGTTCCTACTCCCGCTTCTGTCAATGGCAGTGCTCCCAGTGACTTCACTGAGAGAGAGATTAGCCCCTGCCTGGGTTCTCTGCAAGCTGCCCTGGAGTTTGTTCCCAGCATCAGAAACCGGAGCTAACCCCCAATACCCGGGATGCACCTGAAATGTGGTTTAGTCGCCAGCCCTGCTCCTGTGAGGAGGCCTCATACCAGCAGATTTCACCAATGGGTAGGCAGGCCGTTTGGATTCACAACTGATCCATTGCGAAGTGCAGCCTGTTTTTATCTGGATGAAAGACATTTGGCTTAAGCTCAGTGTAGCTAAGGCTGAGATAAAGCTTGTGGCAGGAACATGCAAGTGGCTTATGCAGCTCTAGGGCAGGAGGTGCTGCTGAGTGAGAGCTGTGATGCTGGCAGACCAGGTGCCACCTCATGCCAAGGTCCCCATGTCTCAGTGGATCAGGCTGGCTCAGCTGGGGGTTAGTGTTGTTGCAAAAGGTGCTAGAGTTATAAGAACGTGTTCAGACTTTATGGAATGCTGGTGAGCTGCTGCCTGCATTCATTAATCTCACAGCATCTGTATCCCATACTGTATGGTAACATCTGAGCGATTGCATTGTGAGCCTCTGTGACTGTCTCTCTCCTGTCTGGTGATTTACATAAACTAGTGTGAAGGGCTGATCTGCAACAGAAGGTGTTACGTCCTGCCCAATAGGAAAGGCCCATCAACACCAGATGGACTATCGTGGGACGATAAAGAGGACAAAAGATGTTGCTTGCTATGCCCCCTCCACTCTGGTAAAGATGAGTCATGTAAGTGGATTCCTCAGGAGGGAGAAAGGGGCTAAAAATGCCTCATAGAAAGGTACTGGATCTCTATGCTGCTTGGACTCTGAGGGGCAAGGTTTACTAGGCATAAGTTTGTTTTCAGTTTAAACCACTTTTTACCAAAAAATTCCCAGGTTTTACAAAAAGCATTATTAATTTTTTTCTGATTTTCACCCTACTTTTGTATCATTCAAATATATATATATATAAAACTTGTTTTATTAGGAAAATACAATAGATGGCATGAGATATATGTATGACAATAATACATTAGTCTGTGGGTATATGCAAAGCTGCCTGGTGAAGAAAGGCTCTGTATTAGTCTAGAAGATACACACAATAAACAAACAGGCACGCAGGCAAGCTCTGAAGTGCGTGCACATCTGGATGTACTGATGAATCTCACGCCCACCCCATACAAATTTCAAGCTGTTAGCAGATAATGGGTTAAAGATTTGACACACTAAAATGGGAAGAAAATGAAAATCTGTATCAGAATGCGTTTCAGAACACAAGGAAGCATTCAAAAGTTGAAAAAAAAACAAAAACAGGAGAAAAGGCTGAAGATTGTATGCCCTGCAAATGGTGTAGCCCAATTATTAAATGTAAATATTTATAGGCTAATAGTTCTAAGTCTACAACAGTAATCTGTTTATTCAGAGGAAAAGTTTTATTTGGGGACTGGAGATACTGTTTTCTTAAACTCTGAGGTGGCACTGTGTTCTGAGTTCTGTCTTAGCCCTGCAGCAAACCACACTGATGAACAATATTCAAAGCGTTAAATCTGCCAAATACTTTTTCTTCCTGTCTTTCTGTCCACCAAAATAAACCCTGATATTTACCCAGAAAAAATATTAATAGTTTTTTGCACTGATTTTCACCTGTTTTTGTTGTGGTGGTATACACGGATAAATTCCTGGGGAAAATTACATAAAATAAAAGCTGAAAATGAAAAGCCCTAGACATAAGCAAGAGATCCCCAGTGCTTAGCCTAGGTTAGACCTAAAGCTCCTATAGACCTTATTATAAAAGCTTCTATTACTTTTTGAAACGTAGGATTGGAACTCATTTGTGTGTCTCCAGTTTACCAGTTTTAACTTTATAAATATCTCTTATTTCCTTGTCCTATTCAATAAACAAACCTTTATATAATTTATTATAGGATTGGCCAAAAGTGTTATCTTTAGTGTGAGATCTAAGGTGCAACTGACTGGTCCTTTGGGACTGGAAGAAACCTGAATATTGCTGTGATCCTTGGCATAAGAGACCATCCATCACAGCTATATGCTCACCTGGGTGGCAAGACAGATCGGAGTGCACCAGGGGACTGACTGTGACTCTGTGTTGAGGCCCACGGTGCCTGAGGCTTTTAGAACTCACAACCAATTGAGGGTTTGTGCCCGTTCTTAACAGCCTGCCCTGTGGTGGGTACTCATGCTTTGAGTCACTGCAGCATACAAGGCCAGGGCATGGGCTTCATGTTTAATCTGCATGGGCGGATTACACAGCATAGTCTCTCCTCCTTCCTGTGGCTACCTCTGCTCTGTGGGCTCTCCAGGGACTGGCTAGGGAGGCTGCAGTGGGTGCAGAGCACAGCGGCCCGTCTGCAGTAGGGACCAGACGCGAGGGAATCAGTAACAGTCCATGGTGGTGAGTTTGTACAATGACACTCAGGGCGGGTTCCTGCAGGCGATAGTCCATGGAGCCTGTCCCAGGCTGGTGGGCCTCAATACATGAAGCAAGGCCAGGGCCCCTGTGCCAGAACAGGAGCTCCAAGTTATAAAGGATCAGGAACTGGTGAGGGAGAGAGACTGGATGTGTCAGAGCAGCCTGGGAGAGTCAGCCAGGAAAAGGGGGAGGTGCCAGGTGCCTGGGAGCCTGGAGAGGGTCCCTGAGGCAGCTGCGGACAGCCCTGTGCAGGCCCTCCCTGGAAAGAGGGAGGAATTAGCCGGAAGCCAGGGGCAGGACTAGCCTGCTCGCTTTCAAGAGCCAAAGCCAGTGGTGGGGTGGAAGGCTGAAAAGGGCTGAGAGGAGCTAGGGGAGGGGCTGGCCAGCTGTCCTTCCTGATCCCAGAGCCAAGGCTGAGAGGGCTGAAGGTTGGGAGCAGCAGAGGGAGATGCCAGCTGGCTCTCAGAGCCAGAGAGGGCTGAAGGCTGGGGAAGAAACAAGGTGAGAGACAGTGGGGCTGATTTGTTGATGGACCATGGGGACTTGTCGCTTTTGTTATGGTTTATGTACATGTGATTTTTATAACAAATGAACCCCACCAGGGCTATATTTAGACCAGGGAAGACTGGTTGAACTATTGCTGGGAACACTTTAGGAGGGAAACTGAGGCAGACGTGCCTCTCCTGACCTGGCCTGCTGCAGGAGCCGGCTCCAGGCAGGGCTGCCATGAAAGAGCCCTTAATCATTGGGGCCTGAGCCACCTCTGCTCCCCTTCCCCCACAATGAGTGAGGTCATCAGGTTGTCTTCGCTGGCCAGCCTGAGTGTCCATCTAAATCTAAATCAGGGAGTCAGGGTTGCAGGATCCCATAGGGCAAAGGCTGAGAGGGAGAGAAATGGGAAAAACTTGGCTTGGCCAGGAATCTGTGTCCAATATGTGGGATCCCAGGGCCCCATCCCGGGGATGTGGATTCCAGTCCCTGACCCTAGGATGTGATCTGTGATTCAGCTCCCACCAAGAGACCCCACAGCAACCCAAGTGCCAGCTGTGAGCTCAGCTTTTCTGGCTTGGGGCCGTAGCACTTTACACGTGGACTTTGCTGAGCAAAGCCAGGCCCCAGCTCCCTTATGGGATCCGTGTGGCCGGTCTCCCGCAGGGATCTGCTCGGCGGGATTGGGGCCCAACTGTTCCCGGTGGCAAGAGACTTTGGACAGACAAAAATTCCTGTTCCGGCTCAAATCAAGCGGCGTTTCCCCGCTGGAGTTACTTGGATGCGGGACCGACTGTTGTAATCATGGCACGTGAGTGGGGGGCTGAATCGCCCCCCAGGCAGCTGGGATGGGGAGAAGGGCCCCTTCCCATGCTGGAGAAGGAGGCCCGGGGCGGGGGCCTTGTCAGTTGCTCGGGGTCAATGCCAGGCGCGTCCAGCCCCTTGCCCGCCAGGGCGCAGGGCGCAGCCTGGAGCGCGGGGGCCCCTTCGCAAGACCCGTCCTGCCACCATTCGGGGCGCTCGGCGGGGCTCGCCCGCGGCTGGAAAGGGAGGCGCCCGGCGCGGGTGCGCCTTGCAGGAGCCGGGGGCGGCTCCCGTGCAACGAGGGCCCGGGCCCGGGCCCGGGGGCAGTGCCTGGGGTTCACGCGCCAGCGCGGGGAAAGCCCCTGATTTCCGGGAATCCACGGGCTCCCGGCACACAGCTGCAGGCGCGGGCCTCCCCCGCCTCCCCGGGCCGCGAGTTCGAGCCCAGCCCGCAGCGGTGGGAGCGGGGCTGGGCGCCGCAGACCGCTCCGGGATCCCTGCGTGCGCTAGGCGTTCCCCGGCCGCCGCGAGCCGCCCCCCGCCTGGCCCGGAGGTAACCGGGGGGGGGGCAACTGCACCCGGCGGCTTTTAGCAGCCTGAACAAGTCGGGAAGGGGCTTAGGGTGCCGGGGAGGCAGGGAAGCGCTGGGCAGGGGGCCCGGCCAGCTGGGGGGTCCCGCGCCGCCGACGTGCAAGACCCCCCCGGTGCTTTCTCCAGCTCTGACGGCTGCTCCCAGGCGTCTCCCCGCCTTGTCCGGATCCTTTCGGGCCCCGATGCTGCGCGGCCGGGCCGAACGCTGCCCCCCCCCCGGCCCATCCGGCAGCCCCCTGCCCCCGGGCGGGCTCCCCGGGCGGGGTCGGTTCAGCCGGGGGGCGCCAGGAAGGTCGGATCGCGGACGGGCGCCGGGCTGGGCGCGCCGGCAGCCGGAGCTGCAGGGCACGGGGCTGTGTTGACACGCGCTGGAAAATCCCTCGGCTTGAAAGTGCCCCAGAGCAGAGCGCTTCCAACTTTTCTTCTGGCCGACCCAGCTGACGAAAATTGTTGATGCCCCCGGCCCAGCGGAGCTGGGGATGAGGAGTTTGGGGTGTGGGAGGGGGTCGGAGTGTGGGAGGGGGTCAGCTCTGGGCTGGGGGTACAGGCTGTGGGGCAAGGCTGGGGATGAGGAGTTTGGGGTGTGGGAGGGGGTTGGAGTGTGGGAGGGGGTCAGCTCTGGGCTGGGGGTACAGGCTGTGGGGCAAGGCTGGGGATGAGGAGTTTGGGGTGTGGGAGGGGGCTCTGGGCGGAGGCAGGGGGTCGGAGTGTGGGAGGGGGTCAGCTCTGGGCTGGGGGTACAGGCGGTGGGGCGAGGCTGGGGATGAGGAGTTTGGGGTGTGGGAGGGGGCTCTGGGCGGAGGCAGGGGGTCGGAGTGTGGGAGGGGGTCAGCTCTGGGCTGGGGGTACAGGCGGTGGGGTGAGGCTGGGGATGAGGAGTTTGGGGTGTGGGAGGGGGCTCTGGGCGGAGGCAGGGGGTTGGAGTGTGGGAGGGGGTCAGCTCTGGGGTGGGGGTACAGGCTGTGGGGCAAGGCTGGGGATGAGGAGTTTGGGGTGTGGGAGGGGGCTCTGGGCGGAGGCAGGGGGTCGGAGTGTGGGAGGGGGTCAGCTCTGGGCTGGGGGTACAGGCGGTGGGGCGAGGCTGGGGATGAGGAGTTTGGGGTGTGGGAGGGGGCTCTGGGCGGAGGCAGGGGGTTGGAGTGTGGGAGGGGTCAGCTCTAGGCTGGGGGTACAGGCTGTGGGGTGAGGCTGGGGATGAGGAGTTTGGGGTGTGGGAGGGGGTTGGAGTGTGGGAGGGGGTCAGCTCTGGGCTGGGGGTACAGGCTGTGGGGCAAGGCTGGGGATGAGGAGTTTGGGGTGTGGGAGGGGGCTCTGGGCGGAGGCAGGGGGTTGGAGTGTGGGAGAGGGTCAGCTCTGGGGTGGGGGTACAGGCTGTGGGGCAAGGCTGGGGAGGAGGAGTTTGGGGTGTGGGAGGGGGTTGGAGTGTGGGAGGGGGTCAGCTCTGGGGTGGGGGTACAGGCTGTGGGGCGAGGCTGGGGATGAGGAGTTTGGGGTGTGGGAGGGGGTTGGAGTGTGGGAGGGGGTCAGCTCTGGGCTGGGGGTACAGGCTGTGGGGCGAGGCTGGGGATGAGGAGTTTGGGGTGTGGGAGGGGGCTCTGGGCGGAGGCAGGGGGTTGGAGTGTGGGAGGGGGTCAGCTCTGGGCTGGGGGTACAGGCTGTGGGGCAAGGCTGGGGAGGAGGAGTTTGGGGTGTGGGAGGGGGCTCTGGGCGGAGGCAGGGGGTTGGAGTGTGGGAGGGGGTCAGCTCTGGGCTGGGGGTACAGGCTGTGGGGTGAGGCTGGGGATGAGGAGTTTGGGGTGTGGGAGGGGGCTCTGGGCGGAGGCAGGGGGTCGGAGTGTGGGAGGGGGTCAGCTCTGGGCTGGGGGTGCAGGCTGTGGGGTGAGGCTGGGGATGAGGGGTTTGGGGTGCAGGAGAGGGCTCTGGGTTTGGGGGGAGCTCAGGGCTGGGGCCGGGGTACGGGCTTACCTCGGGTGGCTCTCGTTCGGCGGAGCGGGGGTGCTGAGGCAGGCTTCCCGCCTGTCCTGGCACTGTGGATTGCGCTGTGCCCCGGAAGCAGCCAGCAACAGGTCCAGCTCTTAGGCGGAGGCGCGCAAGTGGCTCTGCGCAGCTCTCGCCTGCAGGCACCCCCCATGCCAGCTCCCATTGCCTGGGAACTGCCAATGGGAGTGCGGAGCCGGTGCTTGGGGCAGGGGCAGCACACGGGGCCCTGTGGTCCCCCCTGCCTAGGAACTGGACCTGCTGCTGGCCGCTTCCGGGATGCAGCGCGGTGTCAGAACAGGTGGGGACTAGCCTGCCTTAGCTGGGAGCACTGCTGCTGGGACTTCTAAGGGCCCGGTTGGCGGTGCTGACCAGTGCCGCTGAGACCCAGTGCCTTCCATTCCCTGACCCACTACTGGGTCGTGACCCACAGTTTGAAAACAACTGCCTCAAAGTGAGTGCTTGGTCTGTGCACAGAGGGACTGCGGCATTCGGAAGCTTAGATGCCATCCCACTGCACCTTGGCCCCTACCCCTCACTCGCTGTGGCGGGCGGAGGGTCATGTTCCCCCTTAGAGGCCAGGTAGCTGATGCGGCTGGCTCTGTGGGTGCTTTTGTGGACAAATGCAGAATGTTTGCAAAAACAACCCCACCTCCCCCCCCGCCCAGTTGTATTTGGGTCAGTCGGCTGGGGGCTCTGCTGGGAAGGCTTAAAAATAGCACAAAAAAGAGATTTAAGACGGAACCTTTTCCAGGAACTCTTCATCACAGAGCAGATTGGATGGTGGTGGGGATGCGGGTTTGGAGACTAACTCGACTGGAGTCCTGTATCCTGTCTTCAGCCCTTTACCCCACAACTTTTCCATCCTTCCGCTTCCCACTGTCTGATCAATCATAGAATCAATCATAGAATATCAGGGTTGGAAGGGACCTCAGGAGGTCATCTAGTCCAACCCCCTGCTCAAAGCAGGACCAATCCCCATTTTTTGCCCCGATCCCTAAATGGCCCCCTCAAGGATTGAACTCACAACCCTGGGTTTAGCAGGCCAATGCTCAAACCACTGAGCTATCCCTCCCCCCACCCTGATCCCCACCCTGATCCTCAATTAGCAAACTGATTGAGAAATCACCCGCCCCCAGCTGACTGCCTTGCCGGCGTGGCTGTGGTGAGGTTAGTGGCAGATGTGTCGGAGCTCCCAGCTGGTGGCAGACATGAGCGTGGATGAATTATTAGCAGTGAGCATGACACATGCTCGAAGAGCACCTCTCATCAGAAATGTTCCTGTGTCTCTCAGCTGTGCACCTGCCAGGGCCGTGTGAAAAATCAGCCGTGCACAAACTGTGGTTGTATCAACCACGTGTCATTTAAATATTAGCATTGGCCTTTGCAAACCTGGCCCATTCATCCATACCAACGCCCTCTCCCGCTTGTATGTGTCTCTGCATCCGCCCACAGCAGCATGCTTGAGTGGAGCCGCGCTTTACCCCCTGGGATCTTACCTCCCAGTTGCACAGGATGGTAGGATGGCCCAGTGACTGGGAGGCTAGCCTGGGATTTGGATTCAATAACCTATTCTGCTACAGACTTCTTGGATAACCAGCCTTGGCCCAGAGATCCCTTGGGACCAACTGGAGAGGGCGTAAGGGGCATATGGCATATAGGGATCCCCTGGGTCTGACGTTTACATGACAATGCGCCGAAGAGTGGCATATGAGGTACACACTTGTTGTCTTAATCGTTGCAAGAGGGATGTATGGATGATCTGTAAGGAGTTAAGTATCTATTCTGAAAACTATGCTCTTAAGGTATGTGAGTTAAGACAGGTCGCCTGGAGGTAATTGACAGGTTCTGTTCAGGTAGGGGGCAGGAGACGCTTATCTCCCTTGCTGACCATTATGATGTGTGGCTTACAATGTAAAGCTTGTTGCATAGGGAGCCAGCAGCTTTATTGCAAAGTCAACAAGAGATCACAAAATCTACAGGAAGGAGCACACCACAGGCAGGTGGCCATTTCGGGCTAAGATCAAATAATTAGTCTGGGTCAGAAAAATGCAGAGAGACCCCCGGGATCCTTCACCAAGGAGACAAGCTGCCAGCTGGCATATGAATGGATGGTCGCAGCTGGTCTGGTTAACACTGGGAGAAAGACTTAGGGTGAGAGAACCTTTATGAGACAGGACCGTGTTGGGAGTTAAGTCTAGCTGCTAAAAGGTCTATTATGATTTGGCGTTAGACGTAACCAGTTGTTTCTGATACTTTCTACCTACTTCCTAGTACTCCAATCTCTGTTAAATAAACTTATTCTGGTTTTCACTCTTACCTGATCTAAGGGGTGTGTGTTTGGCGAAGCTGTGATCTCAGGTGTCATGAGTCAGTGGGGTTACTATTCTTTGCGGAACTGCGAGCCTGGTAATTCTGACAGTCCAGTGGAGCAGGGGCTGGATGTTCAGAGGGTGTGGCGTTTGGGCCTGCCTATCGCTAACCTCCAGAGGGACAGGGGAGCCAGTGTGGGCTGAGAGGGAAGGGCTTGTGCTGCCCGTGGTTGGCAGAGCCTGGGAGCCAACCCATGGCAGGCACAGACAAGGCTTCCTCATGGTAAGGTGCTGCACAGCCGTGGGTACTCTGGCCACTTCATCTGTCTGCTGCAGATCCCCTCTGTAACCTATGGGATTATTGCCCTGCCCGCCAGGGGTGCCTGAGCTGAACACACTGGTGATGGAGAGATACTACACGAACAAGGGCAAGCGGAGCACCACAGAGAGGGAGAGCCTGGCACAACTGCTGTGCCCAGGGTAGAGAGAGAGAACCAGGGCATCCCAAAGCCCGCAGGTCCTGTGCCCTGAGGGGCGATTTGGGGAGCTTCATGCCAGTATGCCAGGGCTCCCCCTCTGCGCAAGCTCCGTACATTACAAGTAAGGGCAAAGGCAGCTTAGAGTGGCTCACGGCGGGGTGGACAGATGGCTCCAGGCCAGCTGCTCGAGGGGCATGGCCAGGTTTTCAGGAGGGTTCCGCACCCGCTGCGGCAGCCGAGATGCTGATGCCCAGATCCTGAAAGGTCTTTACAGACCTAATTCCCGTTGACAGGTGCTTTGAAGGAGCCAGGAAATCGGGCTTGTAAAGCATGGGCTGTTGGGAAGTGTGCAGGGTGTGTGTGTGTGCGCGCACACCTGCTACTAGTGACATAATTTAGCCCCTCAGTTCACCAGCGCAGATGCAGCCAAGGCTGTTTGCTAAATTTATTGCAGCTTGGTTAGGATTTTATCATAGGCTTTGTTTTTTAATGCTCCCTATGAACCCGCTCCGATGCTGTGTAAATCCTTATCACCCCCGACACACACTGTGCCTACCCACAAAGGAGCCACCGCATACTTTCGCAGCAGGAGCTGGAATTTCCTCATGCTGGTAAATGTTGTACCCATATTACTTCCCTTCCTCGCCCCTGGTGGTGTTTGTGCCAAGACTTTCTCTGTCAGTGGACAGGTTTCAGAGTGGTGGCCATGTTAGTCTGTTTTGGCAAAAACAACAAGGAGTCCTTGTGGAGGACTCCTCCTAGTTTCTGTCCGCTGAGTGCAGTGACAGCGTGGAGTCCGCTATTGTTCATGGCTAGGCTTGTTGTTTTACTTTCCCAGCACTGGTACAGGCAATCAATAAACTAATCTAGCTCCTTGATTCAGTGACCCTTATTGCTACGATGCTTAAGGGCCAAAGGGCCATGTGGAACTTGGCAGGCTAGTTAACAAAGAGATTACAATCTGAGAAGGAGGACAGGGCTTTGAGACTTGACTAGGGCTGGCAGAGCTCCCTGTTTAGCCTTGGCGATGTTGGGCTATTCGCTCTCTCAGCAGGGCAGTGAGTTAGCAGTACAGAGAGCCTAGAGACGCAAACACGTTAGGTGCCAGGAGCTGCCTCCAGCCTTGATTAAATATCAACCGTGCAGAGCAATGTGTCAGGGATGGGAGTTATGCGGCAGGGGGAGAGGAACACAGGCATTACGGTGGGGTGGGGGAAGGTTTCTTCATTTAATTTACCCTGCTTGTACACTCCTGTGAGTTGCTTTAACTGCTGGTATGTCAGTCCCACCATCTGAGATACCCGTCAGTACTGGATGCAAGGGCAACATCCGTCACCTTACCGATTATCACTGCATTTTCCCTAGAGTCAAATCCAGCTCTTTACAGCTAAATTAAAGACCAAGGCCTGGAATAGGCTTCCTGATCCTAGCCCATAATCCCGGTCCTTTTCTTTTCCAGTCTGTGGTTGGCTGAAGGACACTTCTCCCCCTCTGTTGCTTGATGCTGCAGAGGCAGGAAGCTGGGGGTCGTTGTGGTTATTTCAGACTGCCCCAGGGGATCTCCCTGTGCTGTGCTCAGGCGGATTGGGGGGCGCCAGTTTGGGGCTGTCTGGGAAGGTGTTTCATTTGGGAGCGAGGTTCCCTATGCAACGGCAGCTTGGCAGACAGTGTGGGAAGAGCCGGAGGGCATGGGCGCTCTCCGCCAGGTGTCACTTTTGTCGTCAGAGGTTGGAGGAGGTGGCGTGGCCCCGAGTGCTGCTGTCGTGCACAGAATAAATACCAATGAATTCATCTCCCCGCTCTGCAGGGAAACCGGAGCCCAGCTCCGGCCACCACGCCCCAAGGGCAAAGGGTGCCCCGCCCTGAAGGCAATTACTGAGCCTGGCGCGAAACCTGCAGAAGCTAGCCGAAGGCGCAGGGCTAGATCCTCCGCTGGCATCCATCACCAGAGCTCTCTGAAATGAATGGAGCCTCCAGCTGAGGATCTGGCTCCTTCCAGGGCAGGGCTGGAGTGAATCCTTCAGCGCAGACTTGCGTACAAAAGCTTCCAGGTTCGCGCCGCACCAGGGTTCTGGGCAAAAGCCGTTTAAAGGCCTTTCCAGCTCAATGTGTTTGACAGTGTGAATGGACAGGGCTGGTCCCCAGAAGGCAGAGTCTGGGGCCGAGGTTTGATGCTGATTGTTCAGTGTTATCTTGCCCAAGAGAAGACCTGCTCCCGGTTGAAAGCCAGGTTTGCAGGCTGGAGTTTGTGTCTGTGTTGGTTGACCAACGAGGGAGAGCGGGCGCAGGGCCACGGAGCGCGGGCAGCTCCGCCAGGGGCGAGGAGAAGAGAGGGCCTCCTTCCGGGGCGCTCAGCTTTCGGAGCGGAACGCTGGGTGCAGCAGTGCGGCCCTCGTGCGGGTGAGCGCTCTGGGCCACACGGGAGCTGCTCCCAGGGGTGAGAGCTCACCGAGGTGCGCACGGGATCCACCGCTGCGACGGGCAGCTGGCACTGAGCAGGCAAAGCAGCTCACCCGAGTTGCAGGATAAAGCCGGCCTCCTCTTTACATTGTCTCGCCCGCCAGCTCTCGCTGCTTTTCCTGCTGCGGGTGCAAGTTACACTTGCCCTCCCTGCACACTGAACAGACGCCGGTTGCTCTGCCTGGCCACGCGTGCCACCGTACACACCACGGCTCTGCTGACCCCCGCCCCGCGGGCATGACTCCAGTCAGACTAGCACCAAGGTGGCCACGTCCATGGAAGAGGCTGTGGCCACCAGTGAATCTAAAATTAGGGCTCAGTTCCTCCGCTCGTACGAGGTTCAGCAGAACCTCCGAGTTCCGGACACCTCGGGGATGGAGGTTGTTCCTAACTCTGAACAAGACGCTGTGGACTTCAGCCATGGGTGGTTTGTGGCTGCGGGGGTGGGTCGGGGCTTCTGACCCTCAGGACATAAGGGCTTCAGGTGGGAGGCTCAGGGCTCTCCATGGCTCTGGTCCTGGTTTCAGCTGGGGGGCGGGGGCGCACTGGGGCTCAGGACTTCAGCTACAGGGGAAGTGTTGATCCTGAAGCTGTCGCTTCCCTGCGCCCACATAGCTAAAGCCCCGAGCCCCCACGCGGCCGAAGTCCGGAGCCCCACAGGCCACCTGCTGGGCCCTGGAGTTTTTATAGTGTGTCGTGGGGGGGCCTCGGAAAGACAAAGATTGAGATCCCTGCAGTACAAGATTTGTGTGGGGTTGTTTTGTTTTGTTTTCCCACCTCTGCTGCTGCCTAATTGGTTACTTCCAGTTCCACATGGTGTCTGGCTGACGAACAGTCTGATGCTCCTATCTTTGAGGTTCCAGGGTAGCGCATTAATGACGCGGACCATCGCGGATGGGTTTATAGCAGGGAGCCCTTGTGCTTCGTGATACGTGGTCGCGGGTTGTGCTGTGGGATCCACCCCGTGCCAAGAACTGTTCTCCACCTCCGCAGGCCTGATCTACCCCCAAGCTTGGACGGAGCTAGCAGAGAGGGTGTTTGAGCCCAGCCTGCGCTGGGGAGCAGCTCCCTTCCCCGAACTGGAGCGAAGGGCCAAATCACACCGGCCGGAGCATCCTCGCAGTGCAAGCCCCTTGGCTTCGAAGCTGATTGAGTCGAGCAGGTGCCGTGGTGGTGTGGGGCCAAGGCTCGAGTGTGGCAAAGTGGGACTGTTCTTAATGTTTCCTCTGAATAGTGTGGGGGTGCCTCAGTTTCCCCTATGCAGTTCTTAAGTATCTATGGGGTGGGGTAACGGTGTATGATCATTGCAGAGCCCTAGAGGGCAGGTGTGTGCAGGGGTCTGGACACAGAGAATGGCCAACACCCTGTTTTCTGGCAACTGATGGCCTGGGCCCTTCCTCCCTGCAAGGTGAGAGCTAAAGGGTTGGAGAACAAAGGAATCAGGTGACCTCCTGGCCTGGGACAGGGACAAAGCCCAGAGGAGGAGGGGCTGGAGAGAGTTTCAGTTTGGGTCTGGCTGGGGACATGGAGTGAAGTGCAGACGTGGTTGTCTGGCTCACTGCCTCCCTAAAATGGACCCGGCTGAGGGGTCCTGTTCTCTGCACCTACAAGCTCTGTGTTAGACTGTGTTCCTGTCGTCTAATAAACCTTCTGTTTTACTGGCTGGCTGAGAGTCATGTCTGACTGTTGGGGTGCAGGACCCTCTGGCTTCCCCAAGACCCCGCCTGGGCTGACTCGCTGGGGGAAGCGCACGGAGGGGCAGAGGATGCTGAATGCTCCGAGGTCAGACCCAGGAAGGTGGAAGCCGTGTGAGCTGTGTCCTGCAGACAGGCTTCTCCCAGAGAGGAGACTTTCCCAGAGTCCTGCCTGGCTTCATGGGGAGCAGTTCCAGAGCATCGCCTGGGGACTCTGTGACACCGAGTGCCTATCCTGGAGGCAGTTCCAGGGCGGCGCCTGCAGGGAGGCTGGGGCTGGACAGCCGCTGAGCACGGTCTCGTCAGAACTTTAACGGAGGGTCCATCGGCCCCACATCACCCAGCGAGGCCGTCTCCTCTACCCCTCGTTGCTGGAGGCAGTGATGGGGATTGGGGTAGATCGGTGCTGTGGAGTGGGAGTGGTGAAATCAAGTCCCCTCCCAAAAATGCAGCTTCCTTTGCCCCGGCCCAAGGAGAGGAGGGGAGAACAGAGATGCGCCCCTCCCTCGCCAGGCGGAAAAGCCTCCCGTGCTCTTTGTGTGCCAAAAACTCACGCAGCCTCCCGTACCCCCGGGTGCCAAGCCCCGTCTGTCTTAAGCCCCAGCTTCCTCCCTGATCGTGGCCACCGCACAGTGATGCGGAGCTGGCTCCAATGCCTGCAGGGCCTGGAAACCTTGGGGGCAGCTGGGAACAACCTGAGTTGCTGAGCTGACACAGGTGCTATGGGTCGGGTTGGCTTTGTCTCTTCCTGACTGGTGCAGGCTGGCAGCGTGGCCTTGTGACTGTGCTGTGACCCAGGAGACCTGCCTTCTATTCCTGCCTCTGTACTGGCCCGCTGGGTGACCTTGGGTGAGTCATGTCCCCGTGACTCAGTTTCCCCACCTGTGCAGAAGGGATAATGACACTGACCTCCTTTCTATAGTGCTCCTGAGCTCTGCGGATGAGAAGCACTAGATACGAGCTAGGGATTATGATTCATTTCAGTGGAAAGACCTGTCTGATTGATTCCTCTCGATCTGCGCTGTTTGAAATCAGGTAGCGGTCTAACCACGGCAAGCCATTGCAGGCTGCTCTCCCCAGGCCAGACTGCTCGGCCAGCTGTAGCTGTGAGGCTCTTGCTGTGTTTCCGAGCTTCATTAATGGGAATACAATGTAAAGACAATTATAAGAAAGTTACGGGCAGTAAAATGAATCCAGAGCTGTGATGGGCACCAGCCTGGCTGAGGTGCGTGAGAGTGTTTAAAGTTTACCAGACTAAATAACCCTTTGATTCATCCAGAGCAACACCCAGGAGATTAATAAGACTGGGACTGTTCAGCTTGGAAAAGAGATGACTAAGGGGGATATGATAGAGGTCTATAACATCATGACTGGTGTGGAGAAAGTGAATAGGGAAGTGTTATTTACATCTTCTCATAACACAAGAACCAGGGGTCACCCAATGAAATTAATAGGCAGCAGGTTTAAAAGCAACAAGAGGAAGTATTTCTTCACACAATGCACAGTCAACCTGTGGAACCCCTTGCCAGAGGATGTTGTGAAGGCCAAGACCATAACAGGGTTCAAAAAAGAACTAGATAAGTTCATGGAGGACAGGTCCATCAATGTCCCTAGCCTCTGTTTGCCAGAAGCTGGGAATGGACCACAGGGGATGGATCACTTAATGATGACCTGTTCTGTTCATTCCCTCTGGAGCATCTGGCATTGGCCACTGTTGGTAGACAGGCTACTGGGCTGGATGGACCTTTGGTCTGACCCAGTGCGGCCGTTCGTATGTTCGTACATGCTGCAGTACCTCACTAGCCACGTGCTATTGCTTTTCTCTCTTCTGGCAGCTAGTCAGAGCTCCTGCAGTGATGAACTCTCTGTGCTGTGCTGCCTTATCTCTCATCTGGCACAAAGGGCACAGACTCCTCTTTGCCCAGGACTGAGCCACCTAATAACTAGCTACTATCTCAGCTTTCACATTACATGGAACAAGTTTCAACATCTCAGCTCAGGGACTCCGATCAGTCCCTTGGGATCAATCCTTGCTGCTGTTGGGCCGGATGTGAAACTTGTTTGCCCACAAGAAAATGCCCCGTTACGTGGTTGAAGCCATTGAGCCCGGCGCACGTTTCTGTAGCCCAGGGGCCCTGTCTGAGTAGTTTAAATTGACCAAGTTGTCCCCGTGACAATCTAGACACGTGCAAATGTGTCTGGTTCAGAGTGGTGGTGGATGTGACTTTGCCAGCTCTCGGTCCGACAGGCTATGAGAACTCATGTCATGACTACAGCTTTTTCTAGTAACCAATGGACCGAAGCAGCAAGGCCATTAAAGAACATGGTTGTTTTCAAACAGGTTGTTACCAGTAGGGGGGGATCCCCAGTGGCCAGTCAGGCTCCCGAGCTATCTATCTGTCCAGATGTCCTGTGGCCTAGGGGGAAGAAAGCAAGTCACAGTGTGTCTGGTGTTGAGGGGTGCACCCTGCTTGTTCCGTCTCCTCCCAGACAAGGTCCTTGGGGTAGTAGCAGATTCCACTTCGCATATTGCCTGTTTCTGGGATTTCCTCTTTGGACTCTCTCTCACCAGTCAAAAGGCCCCATCCCAAGTTCCCTGGAACTCACTCCCTTAGTTCTGGGCCAAGGCCAGATCACACAGCATCAGTGACTCTAGGTCATCTGAATCAGTTGTGTATTTGTACGTTTTTGCTCTTACGCTGCCTTGCTGCTGCCTAGAAAACGTGCCCAGCTGCACCCAGCCATGTAACGCATTCAAACGAGGCTTGTGCCCGGACCCACCGAGGGCAGGGTTCTCCTGGCTCTAACCAGCAGCACAGATCTCTGCTGTATAATCAGAGATTGTCCTGCCCGTGGTGCAGGACTGATCCAAATGGCACCTGTGCAGATGTTGCACTGGAAATCCGTGGAGCAGAGGTCCCCAAACTGTGGGGCATGGTCCCCGAGAAGGGCACAGAGCAACATCCTTGGGTGTGGTCGGGGAGGGAGTGCCATCCAGCCCCTCCCTGCCCCCAGCTCTGCTCCGGTCCTGCCCCCAGCCATGTCCCTGGCACCCAACCCTGCGCCTGTCCCTGTCCCCAGCCTACGTGCGGCTACGCTCCTGGCTGACCTCTGCCCCCAGCGCTGGCTGCGGCTCCATTCCTAAGCCCCAGCCTTGCCCCCCCTTACCCTTGTTGATGCCCCCCGCCCCCCACAGCTGCAGCTCTGGCAGGGCGCGGACAGAGATAAGGAGGGGCACGACTTCCAAGCGTTTGGGGATCTCTGCCGTAGGGCATCAGAGGGGGGTATTTCGCCCTTGGCACAGACATTAGGAGAGCTGGCAAAGCACCAGGTACAAGTTCTGGTGATGAGGCATGCTCAGAGCATGACAGCAGGAGCTGGCTTCCAGCCGTCCAAGACAGCATGTATGTGTCTTAGCACGCTGAGACCTGCCTAAGCCGCCACCTGAGGGACCAGCAAAAATGGTTTGATCAGTAGAAATAGATCAAACAAATTGATCCCAGCGACGTACAAAGCCCCTGAAATGCAGCCAGCTGTGGGTGGAGGGTGAGCCCCCAGCAGAGCTCGCCGGGGCTCTGTTTATTAGCGAACGGCTGAGGTGTGCTACCCCAGCTCGGCGCGCTGGCCTCTTGGCTAACGTTGGTTCCATTTGGTTTTACCTCCCGTCTCCTGTTACAGAGCCCAGCTTCAGACGCAGACGGAGGATAATACTAGCGTTGTCCCCACACACAGCCTCGGGGATCCGCAGCCTCCAGCCCTTCACCCTAGACCCCACGTGCAGTGGGGCTGGGTCGTTCCTTCCTCCTGGCACCTTGCGATGGGAACACGTTGGCAGCAGCTTTTCGCCCAGTTGCAGCAAACACGCACGGCACCCTAGAGAGGAGGGGAGAGCCCCTCACCCAGGGAAGGAATCGGCCTCCCTGGGCTGCAGGGAGCCTGCAGGTCCGTCCTCGGCAGCAGTGTACTGGGGCACCCCCTGGTCTCTCTCCCATGAATCGCTGCTCCCGGCACGCGGGAGGCTGTTCCCGCTGACACAGCCATTGTCATGTAGGCCGGATCGTCCATCTGCTCGCTGCCCAGACACACGCCATCAGCATGCAGTGGGGCTACGCACCCTTCCTCTGTGAGTACGATGGGGCGCTCGCTCTCCTGTCACATGCAGGGCAGGGAAAGGGGTCGGACACGCCTATGGCCCTGTTCTGGTTCGGAGAGCACCGGACCAATACCCTCACAACAGCACGGGGCCAAGACCCTTTCCCCAGGCAGCCCCTGGCTGTGCCAGCCCATTCCTGTGCCTCCCATGGGCTGGCACGCTCTGACCTGCTGTGGACCCTGGGCTGCCCCAGAGAGGGCTCTATCTGGAAAGCCAGGGCGGGGATGGCCAGAGGGCCCACGCAGGGATGCAACGGAGGCAGCAGAGCTGTTGCCAAGCCCAGCTCACAAGCTCCTTGTTGGGGCGGATCTGGATAACAGCCGCCCAGGGTCGAAGTCCCAGCCCTGGTCCATGCACTCAGTGGGTGGGACCCAATGCTCTGTTCAGGAACCCAGCCAGGCCCTTAGCATTGGACTGGGGGGAATGTTCTCCACTCTCCCCTTCGTTCAAATGACCCTGAGCCATGGTGGCCAGGTCTCTTGCCCTGTCCTCCCCTCCCCATGCTGCTGCTTCAAAACACTGACAGATTTCCCCCTTCTCCTTCCCCTCCTCTCCCGAGCCCTGCTCTGCAGCATAAGCCTGTTCCTCCTGGCCCCCAGCATGTGATGGGAGCCAGTTGGGGCATGGCCTTACGCTTCTCGTTCACCCTCGGGTGGGGGGGCGGGACGGTGATTTGCAGATTTCGTGGCTGTCCTGGGGCTGGAGGCTGCAATGCAGAAGGAATGCAGGATTATCGAGGCTCTCCAGAACAAGCTGACATATCGGCAACGGCTCCAGTACATGGTAATTCTTTGCCTCAGGCTACGTTACCGGTTGATTTGTGTCTCCCTTTCCAAAGGCCCAGACATGCATCTCGGGCAATAGTGCAGCCTCTGCCTTTCTGCCCCTAGCGCACTGAATGCTGGGGGCCGTGGAATCAGAACCATCTCTTGTTTCATCCCCTTTTGGCTTCTCCGGGGCCAAGATTTTCCAAACTAGCAGCCTGACGCTAACCAGCTAACTGCCCATTTTGGATGCCAGCTAGGAGCCCTGGTTTTCTAAAGTGCTGAGCCTCCAGCAGTTCCTGTTGACATTTGCCCTGCCTAGCAAGGTCCCTCCTCGGGCTGCTGGTAGGTTAATTTCCAAGCCCTGATTTAGGTGCATGACCAGGTACCCAAGTGCAAACTATTTGGCTCATTTTCAAACATCGCAGAGGGGGCTGCAGCCCCCGGAGAGGGCAAACTGGTGCATACGTGCAACTCTGCCTTCTAACGGGCAGAGTCTTCTGCCCAGCTGTGTGTCACAGGCCCTAGACTACAGGTGACTCCTGACGATTCTCCTTTAGCTCAAGTGGTTGGGACTTGTGCTTCTGGAGCAGGAAGGTCCCCGTGGTGTACAGTGACAGTGTCACGGCATTAGGCAGCTGCACACCTGTTCTAGGTGTTACAACCCAGATTAGTTTTCAGCATTTGTTTACCCACAAGGAAACATGCCCAAGGTGCCTGGCACGGTACACGCTTCCCCATCAACTCAGGGGGAGGGGACAGGAGTGGTTGCTGATGGGGACACAGCCCAGGAGGATCCGGGGAAGAGAGAAGCTTTTAGTTCGCGACTAGGATTTTATTTTTCTTGCCTTTGCAGAAACACTATTTCCCCATCAACTATACCGTGAATGTCCAGTTCGAAGAGGTTCTCAAGGCGGCCAACATTACCAGGCTGGTAAGGTGTCCGGTGCTCACTTTCCATCCTCACGCTGTTTACCATCCCGGTGTCCCAGCTCACCTGGGAACAGCTCTGCTGTAAGCTCCATGGTCTTTCTACAGGCGTCCTGAACAGCTGCTCCCTTAGCTCAGCTGGCCGAGACCCCAGTTCTCGGCCTCAAGGGCCATGCGTTCTAGACCAACCATACTGGCCCATGGCTTGTTCAAAATCCCTCACTGCCTCTGGGCTGGAGGTGGTAACGCAAGTGTCAGGAAAATCTTTGACATCCCAGCAAGTGCCAAGAGTGGATGGCATCTGACACCTGCCCTGGGCATTGGGGCTTTTCATCCAGGACGCTTCAACAATCGTCCCTTACGGTGCACTGAAGCCGTGGCTATACCTGGTTCCCCAAGCAGGAATTGAACAGTCCTATAGCAGCGTGAACTTCTAGGGTGGTGCTTGTTTCTCCCCAGTTTCCAGCTAGGGAGCAGCTGTGAAGGTTAAATGCTGGATTGATAGGTTCCTACTAAATACCAGAGTGGGAGGGATGCTTTGAGGAGGAATCAAACTTTACAGAGGCCGGGGGTGTTGGGATCTGAATTTTGCTCACACCCAGGGGGGTCAGGATCTGGGGGCAGCTGCCAAGTCTGGGTCTAGCTTTCCCCAGGGCTTAGGGATGATCTGATCACAAGAACGAGCTGGCAAGCAGGGCCACTGAATCCAAGTAGTGCAGAGATCAAGGCACGCACCAGCCCCAGGTGCTTGCTGAGCAGAAGCTCTTGGAGGCTGCAGTGGAAACGGCAAAGCGGCCCGTGGGCGGGGGCTGGGTGTGGGCTGTGAGGTGCTCTCCAGAGGAGCTGCTGGGGCCCAGGGCAGCAGCCCCTTAGGAGGCTCCCCCAGAGGGCGGCCGTGCGTGACCCTTGTCCCCTCGTGCTCCCCAGCGGGATCAGAACGTCAGCGAGCTGTCCCTGCGCTACCTCTGGCTCAGTGTGAACTCCCAGGTGCTGCTGAAGATCTGGGCTGTGCTGCTGGAGAGGCACCCGTCCTGGGAGTACACCCAAGATCTCTGCCACCTCTTTGAGCAGCTGGCTGAGGAGTACGAGAACTACAACCAGGTGGGGAACCTCCTGGGACCCCAGCACCCTGCCCCCTTTTGGGTTCGATTCCTGTGTCTTGCACAGTGCTCAGCAAGTGACCGTCCGGGGGCCAAACGGGAGGGCGAAGTGAAGGGGGGAGCCAGGGCAGACCCCGGTGGCCAGCGCCAGTGTGGACGTGGGGTGACTCTTGCTGTGACAGGGCAGCATGGAAAGGGGCTGGCCTGCCCCAGCCCAGGTGTGGCTGTGTCCTCCTCCTGGCTTGGCTGGCGGGTTGGGGATGCCGTGGGCAATGGGGGAGCTGAGATGCTGTTTAGGGGCCAGACATACCCTGTGCACTTGGCACACACAGAGGCTGTACCCCACGCTCCTGTGGCCCCCGTGCCAACCGCAGGGCGGGGCTCTGTACCTGCACGCGGGAGAGATGCAGAGACCCATGGGTTGCTGGGTGTGCATGTCCTGCATGCTGGGCTGCAGCTGCCCATGGTGCTGCACGCCCTGCTGCATTGCCCCACGCCCCGCGTCTGGCCCACTGTGTCCCCATGTCCTGCACACCACACCAGCTACATATGCTGAGTGTGCACCTGGCTCCCTGCACCCCACACATGATCCGCTCTGCACGGCACACTGTGCTGTGGATATGGCAGCTGGCCCACACGAGCACCTCCCTCCCCCTCCGTGTGTTTGTCCGCTCTTCAGGGCAGGGGTTTTCTATTGCTCGTTTGTACAGCGCCTAGCGTGACAGGGCCCCGATCTCACCATTAATAACAACACACACACAATGCAGGAACATCTCAGGGGGCTGGTGGCCTCCCCAGAAAACGGGTGCAGGGCAGCTGGCGGGGAGGGAGCAGTGCTGTTGCGGAGGGGGAAGCCTTGAAATCGGTCATAAAGCAAGAGCTGTATGGGAGAGAGCCAGGCCTGAGGAGGGGCACCAGAGGGAGAAGGGACCCTGTAGCCACATGCTGCTCATTGCTGGGGTTTACCCATCCCTTGTGCCCGAACTAGGGTGACCGGATGTCCCGTTTTTATAGGGATAGTCCCTTTTTTTGGGGACTTTTTTTATATTGACGCCTATTACCCCCCCACCCCACCCCCTCTCCCATTTCTTCACAATTGCTCTCTGGTCACCCTAGCCCTAAGCCCAGCGGTAGAGTTATGGCCCAGGGCTAGCCTAACCATGAGCAAACTGAGGCGGCCGCAGGATGTCCCTCTCTAGCCCCCCCAGGAGCCTGTACTGATTAACCCCAACTTCTCAGGGAGCTTCCTGTTTCCTGCTGCTTCCCTGAACCCACTTGAGGAGAACAGGCTGTCAGCTGGAGTAGTAGGAGCCAGTTAGGCCCTAAGACGCTGATAACTTCCCTCACTCAGGCCCTGCTACCAGCCTGCTTATTTCTCCCCTTCAACTGAGTGTTGAGAGCCACTCTAGCTGGCACAGAACAACAGCCACGAGTGAAAGAAGAAAACGCCCCTCTGGGGCAGCATTCAGAAAAAGAAAGCAAAGGAAGCTTTTCTACCTAAGCAGGAAGGAGCTCTCCTGAGATACATAGACACAAATGTTCACGGTGAGCCTTCCGGCCCCAGGGAGGATGTGAGTGGTGAGGAGATGCCTGATCTTCCAGTCAGTCAGAGAGCGGTGACCTGGCAGCTGCTGCAGCATCCATATCTCCATCTCAAGTGGATGTAACCATGCACATTCCTGAAGAAAAGTGTAGATCAGAGAAGAGTGTGGTGGAGACGCAAGAAACAGCTGCTGCTGAGTTTAGTTCTTTAAGTCTAGAGGATCCAGGACTGTGGACCCACTTGAGCAGTAGCCTGAGGGACTTCCTTGTACTGCATGGGCCACAGCAAGTGAAAAACTTCATGTTCCCCAAAGATAATGAAAATAGAAGTTTCCATCCAACACATTACTGTCGTGAAATCCCCAATGGTGACAAAGTGGAGAGGCCATGGCTTATGTACTCAAAACCCAGGATGCTACATACTGGTTTTGTTGCAAACTCTGCCAGTCTAATGTTCCAGCCACATTGGGTTCTACAGGAACAAAGGACTGGACAAATCTGGCTAGAAATCTGGCGTGCCATGAGAAGGCAGCAAATCACCAGAGAGCATTCCACAGGTGGAAAGAGCTGGAGATGAGACTACGGTTAAAGGCCACTATGGATGGTCAGCATCAAGAGAAGATTGCGTCAGAGTCTTTACTGGCAAAATGTTCTGAAAAGGCTCATCGCCATTGTGACAATGCTTGCGACCCAAAACCTAGCCCTGCATGGCACTGCAGATCAGCTGTATGTGCCAAACCATGGAAACTTCCTGAAAATTGTGGAGCTGGTGGCTGAGTTTGATGCTGTTCTCCAGGAGCATCTAAGAAGAGTCACCACCCAAGTCGTGGCACACACCCCACTACCTTGGAAAAACCATTCAAAATGAGACCATACAGTTACTGGCAACAAAAGTCAAACAGAAGATTGTGGCCGATCTGAAGTCAGCACGATATTACTCTGTTGTTCTGGACGGCACACCTGACATCAGCCATACGGAACAAATGACTTTAATGGTGCGTTTTGTAACAGCAACAGAACCTAGTGAAAATGTCCCTGCAACGGGGACGTTCAGAGCATTTTCTAGGATGTATTGACATTGATGATGCTACCGGAGCTGGTATGACAAATGTGCTTCTTAAAAAGCTGGAAGATACGGGAATTGCGATAGCTGACATGAGAGGTCAGGGCTACGATAATGGTGCCGACGTGAGAGGAAAGAACAGGAGTGCAGACACGGATCCGAGAGTTAAACCCTCGAGCTTTTTTTGTCCCGTGCAGTTCTCATTCATTGAACTTGGTGGCCAGTGATGCAGCATCAGCTTCCAGTGAGGCTGCTGAATTTTTTAATGTAATTCAAAGCATCTATATATTTTTCTCTGCATCAACTCATCGATGGCAAATTTTGAAGCAACATCTGGGAACATCCTCTCTGACACTGAAACCACTGAGTGCCACACGATGGGAAAGTTAAGTGGAGGCGATAAAGCCTATCAAACACCGAATTGGGAATCTTGCCGTAATTGCCATGATGGAGGACAATGGTATGACAGGAACTGTTCGTGGGAGAACAGTGGCAGAGGGAAATGGAATCACCAGAAACATACATAACTTCACATTTCTGTGTGGCTTAGTGTTGTGGCATGACATACTGTTTGAAATAAATGTTGTAAGCAAGAGACTCCAAGGTGTTGACCTTGATATATCTGGAGCAATGGAACAACTGGACAAAACAAAGTCATACCTACAGTCTTACCGGTCAGATGGGGGATTTCAAAACCTTCTGAAGAGTGCACAGAAGTTGGCAGAGGAACTTCACACTGAAGCTATTTTCCCCACCCAATTCAAGAATACAAGAGTCACCGAAGAAGAAGACTTTTTGATTACGAGGCACGGGATAATCCCATAAGAGACCTCAAACAACTATTCAAAGTTGAATTCTTTAACCAGGTGCTAGATTGTGCAATACAGTCAGCTGAAGAACATTTCATGCAGCTCAAGGAACACAGCAGTATATTTGGGATGTTGTTGGATATTCCAAAACTCCTCACTATACCTGAAGAAGACCTACAGCAGCAATGCAGGGCACTAGAGACAGTGTTGACACATGATGACATGCGTGATATTGATGCGAGTGATTTAGGTGATGAACTGAAAGCCCTTTCAAGATACATTTCAGCAGGATCAACTCCAAAGGCTGTTCTGGAATATATGTGTGTCACGGAGTGTGGGGGAGTCCAGGCCCTGCACCCCTCTTCCTGGGATTCACTGAGACTCTCAGCCAGCCAGTAAAACAGAAGGTTTATTGGACAACAGGAACACAGTCCAAAACAGAGCATGTGGGTACAACCAGGACCCCTCAGTCAAGTCCTTCTGGGGGAGCAGGGAGCTTAGACCCCAGCCCTGGGGTTCCCTGCGTTCCTCCACCCAGCCCCAAACTGAAACGAAACCCACCCAGCAGGTTGCCTTCTGCAGCCTCTGTTCATGTACCCGGACAGAGGTGTTACCTCCCCCTCCTGGCTCAGGTGACAGGCTCTCAGGTCTCCCATCCCCAGGGCACATTCCCAGGTCAACACTCCCCCCTCCCTGCTGCCTCACATCCTCACATCTCTCCCCCCTTCGAGACTGAACTGAGCGGGGTCACTGTGACCAGTGACCTGGGGAAGTTCGGGGCCCCCTCTCCGGGACAGCGCATCCGCTATCAGGTTGGCCCTTCCCTTCACGTGGACCACGTCCATGTCGTAATCCTGCAGGAGCAGGCTCCACCTCAGGAGTTTGGCATTGGCTCCTTTCATCTGGTGCAGCCAGGTCAGGGGAGAGTGGTCGGTGTACACGGTGAAGTGTCGCCCGAAGAGATAGGGCTCTAGTTTCTTGAGGGCCCACACCATGGCCAGGCACTCCTCTTGATGGCTGTGTAGCGTTGCTCCCGTTGTAGCAACTTCTTGCTCAGGTACCCGATGGGGTGTGTCTCCCCCTTTTTCATCCTCCTGCATTAACACCGCCCCCAGTCCCGTGTCTGAGGCGTCGGTGAACACCATAAAGGACTTGTCAAAGTCTGGGTTTGCCAGAACTGGGCCACTGACCAGTTCTTCATCGCTCGGCAAGCCTCGTGGCACTGCTCGGTCCAGACCACCTTGTCTGGCTTCCCCTTCTTGCATAGCTCAGTGATGGGGGTGGCTATGGCGCTAAAGTGGGGCACAAATCTTCGGTAGTATCCTGCCATCCGAATAAAGGCTTGGACCTGCTTTTTGGTGTGGGGAGTGGGCCAGTCTCTGATCACATCCACCTTGGCTGGTTCCAGCTTTAGGCGGCCACTCCCCACCCGATGGCCCAGGTAAGATACTTCTGCCATCCCCACCTTGCACTTCTCAGCTTTTATGGTCAGCCCAGCCCCTGGAGTCGGTCCAGCACTTGTCTAACCTGGGACACATGGTCCTCCCAGGTCTGGCTAAAGACACAGATGTCATCAATATACGCCACGGCAAAACTCTCCACCCCCCTCAGGAGCTGGTCCACCAGGCGCTGGAAGGTGGCTGGTGCTCCCTTGCGGCCGAAAGGCAGGGTCAGGAACTCATAGAGCCCCAGAGGGGTGATAAAGGCCGATTTCAGCCGGGCATCTGCATCCAGCGGCACTTACCAGTAGCCCTTTGTAAGGTCCATGGTGGTAAGGTACCGAGCTCCTCCCAGCTTGTCTAGGAGCTCGTCCGGCCTGGGCATGGGGTAGGCATCAGATACAGTGATGGCATTGAGCCTCCGATAGTCCACACAGAACCGGACCGACCCGTCCTTTTTGGGGACCAGCACCACCGGCGAGGCCAAAGGGCTGGCCGATGGCTGGATCACCCCCAAAGCCAGCATGTCCCGGACCTCTCTTTCCAAGTCCTGAGCAGTTTTCCCTGTGACTCGGAAGGGGGAGCATCTTATCGGTGGGTGCGACCCTGTCTGCACCCGGTGGACAGTCAGATTAGTGCGTCCAGGCTGGTTGGAAAACAGCTGTCGGTACGGATGCAGCACCCCCCTGACCTCAGCTTGCTGGGCAGGGGTTAGCTGATCCGAGAGGGGAATTGTTTCCAGGGGGGAACCAGCTCTGGTCCCAGGGAGTAGATCTACTAAAGGGTCATCTCCCTGCTCCTCCCACTGTTCACACACGGCCAACACTGTACTCCCCCTGGCATAATATGGCTTCATCATATTCACATGGTACACCTGGCGGTGGTGCGCCCGGTTCGACAGCTCCACCACATAGTTTACCTCATTGAGCTGCTTGACAATCTTGAAAGGGCCTTCCCAGGCGGCCTGTAGTTTGTTCTTTCTCACTGGGATGAGAACCATCACCTGATCCCCGGTGGCGTAGGCACGGGCCCGTGCCGTGCGGTCATACCAGACCTTCTGCTTCCTCTGGGCTCTGGCCAGATTCTCCCTGGCCAGGCCCATGAGTTCCGCCAGTCTCTCTCGGAAGATCAGGACATACTCCACCACTGACTCTCCATCGGGAGTGGTCTTCCCCTCCCACTTGTCTCTCATCAGGTCCAGGGGGCCCCTCACCCTCCTTCCATATAACAGTTTGAAAGGCAAAATCCAGTAGACGCCTGGGGCACCTCCCTGTACACGAACAGCAGGTGAGGTAAGTACTTGTCCCGATCCTGCGGGTGCTGGTTCGTAAAGGTTTTCAGCATCATCTTTAGCGTCCCATTGAACCTCTCCACCAGCCCATTGGACTGGGGGTGATAAGCTGAGGCCCAGTCGTGCCGGACCCCACATTTCTCCCACAAGCACCGGAGCAGGGCCGACATGAAGTTGGAGCCTTGGTCTGTCAAGACTTCCTTGGGGAACCCCACTCGGCTGAAAATGGTCAGGAGCGCATCGGCCACGGTGTCTGCTTCAATGGAAGCTAAGGGCACTGCCTCGGGGTAGCGGGTGGCAAAATCTACCACCCCCAGAATGTATTTCTTCCCCGACCGGGTTGTCCTGCTGAGAGGCCCCACGATGTCCATGGCCACCTTCTGGAAAGGCTCCTCTATGATGGGCAAAGGTCTCAAAGCCGCTTTCCCCTTGTCCTGGGCCTTCCCCACCCTCTGACAGGGGTCACAGGATCGGCAATACTGCCGGACCGTGGTAAAGACCCCGGGCCAGTAAAAGTTCTGTAGCAACCTCTGCCGGGTGCGCCGGATTCCCTGGTGCCCTGCGAGGGGGATGTCATGGGCCAGGGACAGGAGCCTGCGGCGATACTTCTGGGGGACCACCAGCTGCCTCCTGATCCCACAGGACTCCACTTCCCCTGGGGGAGCCCATTCTCGGTACAGGAACCCCTTCTCCCACAGGAACCTCTCCTGGCAGCCTCTCCTCATGGTCCGTCCCACACTGAGGTCGGCCAGGTCCCTGAGCTTCCGCAAGGAGGGATCTTTCCTCAACTCGGCCTGGAACTCAGCGGCTGGGGAAGGGATGGGGCCCGGTTCCCCCTCAGTGGCCAGGTCTGAGGCCTCAGCCTCTCTGAGCCGTGCCCCTCAGCCCTCCCTCCCACCAGGGTAGGGTCCTGCGCCTCCGGTGTGGTACCCTCCCCAAGGTCAGGGTGCAGTGCCCCTCGCCGGCTCTGGCTATGGGTCACAACCAGGGTGGTCTGGGGATTGCTTGGCCAGTCCTCTAGGTCTCCCCCCATCAAAACTTCAGTGGGCAAATGGTGGTGTACCCCCACATCCTTGGGGCCCTCCTTGGCCCCCCATTTCAGGTGTACCCTTGCCACGGGCACCTTAAATGGGGTCCCGCCCACCCCCCTCAGGGTCAGGTAGGTGTTGGGCACCACCCAATCTGGGGCCACCACCTCGGGCCGGGCCAGCGTCACCTCCGTGCCCGTATCCCAGTATCCATTGACCTTCCTCCCATCCACCTCCAAGGGAACAAGGCACTCTCTCCGGAGGGACAGCCCTGCGCCCACCCTGTAAACCGAGCACCTTGAGTCCAGAGCCTCCAGCCCTCTGGCGGAGCTGGCCTGGGGTACTCTTCCCTCCTGAGCAGGTGGTAAGCTGGCAGCCCCCCTTGCCTGGGCCATCTGCCCCTCGACCAGCTGAGTCCCTACCCAGTTAACCCTGGGTAGGTTGGGTCTGCTCAGTCTGTCCCTGAACCTGGGGCACTGGGTCTGTACCTGGCCTCTCTGGTCACAGTGATAGCAGCTCAGGTCACGTTGGTCCCCTCGAGCAGGTCGGAGGGGCCCGACGCCAGGCGTTCCCCGTGGGAGGGGGTTCTCCCTATTTCCCCGCTGGGAGGCCCCCTGGTGACTCTCTCTCTGCATCGGGGGGGGCCTGTTCTTTTGGAATTCCTCCCAGCTACCCCCGACCGACTGTTCACAAACTCGTCGGCCAGCTGCCCTGCGTGCTGGGGGTTCTCGAGCTTTTTGTCCACCAACCACAGCCTCAGGTCGGAAGGGCACTGATCATACAGTTGCTCCAGTACGATTAGGTCAAGCAGGTCCTCTTTAGCTCGGGCCCCAGCTGTCCACTTGCGGGCATACCCCTGCATCCGGTTGACCAGTTGTAGGTAGGTGACCTCAGGCGTTTTACGCTGACTCCGGAACCTTCTCCGGTACATCTCGGGGGTCAGCCCAAACTCACGGAGCAGGGCCTGCTTGAACAGTTCATAGTCCCCTGCCTCCGCCCCTGTCATCCGGCTGTACACCTCCACGGCTTTGGGATCCAGTAAGGGGGTGAGGAACTGGAGCCTGTCCGCAGGGTCAACCCTGTGCAGCTCACAGGCATTCTCAAAGGCCGTCAGGAAGCTATCCATGTCCTCCCCCTCCTTACGCTGGGCCAGGAAGCACTTATCAAAGCTCCTTGCAGTCTTGGGTCCCCCCGCACTCACCGCAGCCGGGACCCCACTGCTCCTCAGCCTGGCCAGCTCCAGTTCATGCTGTCTTTGTTTCTCCTTCTTCTGACGTTCCCTCTCCTCCTCCTCCTCCTCCTCCTGCTCATGCTTGCATTGTTTTTCATGATCCTCCAGCTCCCTCATTTCATCTCCCTCTCCCGTTCCAGCCGCCTCCGCTCCAGGGATGCGGAGCTCCACCGGGATGATCCCCTGCTGGCTGCTGGGGTCAGGGTGCCCTCGATATTCGCTGGGCTTCCCCCAACCCCTTCCCCAGGCATAGGTAGGAAGGGTCTCGGGATGTCCTCGGCAGCAGTCTGACCCCTCCCAGCCCGGTCAGGCCCCAGGGCCCACACTGCGTCCGCCGGGCGGCTTCCCTCAGGGACAGGGATCGGATCCTCCAAGCGATCCCTCTCCTCCAACTGGGCAATCAGCTGTTCCTTGGTGGACCTCCCGATGCGCAGCCCCCTCTGCCTGCACAGCTCCACCAGGTCGCTCTTAAGGCGTTTAGCGTACATCTCCCTGCTGGCCACTCGCAGGCCGGGCAGCTTTCCACGGTTTCCAGGAAAAACCCCTCGTGTGCCAGTCCTTCTTGAGGTCACCACCTCTTTGCCAGGGTCGAGCTGCAGACTCCTCCGCCCCTGGGACCGCTCGCTGCAATCCCCCGGGGGACCCTGTTACTGCAAAAGTCCTCTCTGGTCACACACTTTCAGGGGTTAACCGCCCCCTGAAACAGTCTCTCTCTGAAACTTCAGCACGCCTGGTCCCCGTCAATCCCCCTTCGTTTTACTGTTCCCCAGTCACTTACTGCAGGAAGCGCCGTTCACGGGGTGCAGTACATCCCACCGCTGCCACCAGTTGTCACAGAGTGTGGGGGAGTCCAGGCCCTGCACCCCTCTTCCTGGGATTCACCGAGACTCTCAGCCAGCCAGTAAAACAGAAGGTTTATTGGACAACAGGAACACAGTCCAAAACAGAGCTTGTGGGTACACCCAGGACCCCTCAGTCAAGTCCTTCTGGGAGAGCAGGGAGCTTAGACCCCAGCCCTGGGGTTCCCTGCGTTCCTCCACCCAGCCCCAAACTGAAACGAAACCCCCCCAGCAGGTTCCCTTCTGCAGCCTCTGTTCAAGTTCCTGGGCAGAGGTGTTACCTCCCCCCACCCCCTCCTGGCTCAGGTGACAGGCTCCCATCCCCAGGGCACATTCCCAGGTCAACACTCCCCCCTCCCTGCTGCGTCCCATCGTCACAATGTGCACAAATAAAATGACCACCCTCTTTCCAAATGCTTTTGTTGCTCTGCGCGTACTTCTAACCCCTCCTGTAACAGTTGCCCCTGGAGAACGCAGCTTCTCCAAGCTGAAGTTAATAAAACGCATCTCCGCTCCACGATGGCACAGGAGAGGCCAGGACCGGCTGTAAGGTTTTTGCCGCCCCGAGCTCAGGTGGGGCTGGGGCTCGCAGACGGCGCTGGAAGCAGAGGGAGTGACGTCACCTTCTCCCAGCGCCTGCAGGGGCTCCCCCCCACCACCCCGCCCGGCCGCTCAGAGAAGCCCCGAGATAAGGGGTGGCACAAGGCGGCGCAGCCCCAGCTCCCCGGCAGGACTCTCTCTCTCCTCCCCAGGTAGTGGCTGGGCCCTGGCAGCTCAGCATGCTGGGGCTTCCCCTTCCCGCTGCGGCCGGGGGTGCGGCGCCCTTGCCCCGTCTAAGTGGTGCAGCTCCGAGCGCGCAACTACCCCCCCCCCCAAAAAAAAAAAAAAAGGATGGCTGGAACGCCGCCCCGGGAATGTGCCGGCCCGAGCACGTGCCTGCTTTGCGGGTGCCTAGAGCCGGTCCCGTGAGAGGCTGGTCGGCCTTGCAGCCATCTCAGTAGACCATGAGCTGGCCCAGACTGTGGACTTTCAGCAGGAAGCCGTTCAAATCTTTGCAACCAGGAAGGCACGGAAAGCCCCACTTTGATTATCCAAACAGATACAAATGCCAGTGTTTACTGTTTTTGCTGTTGCTCATTTGCTGTTTAGGCGTTTGAAAGTGAAGTGTTTTGAACAAGGCATTTTAAGTTTTCCTTTATCGGGGTAGGTGGCAGAGCCGTACCATGAGAGGAGTAGAACGGGAAGAAGGCAGAATGCCGACTTTTCAAAGTTTTGGCCCAAGCGAGGGGGCATGGGGGGCATCATTTGAACTCCCTGCCTCAGGTGCCAAAATGTCGTGGGCCGGCCCTGCAGCCTGCTCCTGGGCGGGGGTGCAGTGACCTGGAGCGCCCTCTCGCAGCCGTACAGTCTGGAAGGAGCCCGATCCGGGCCCTGGGCTGCAGGGCAGATGCTGTGGCAATGCAGCCTTGTCAAGCAGAAGCTGAGAGGGGCCAACACCCTCCACAGGGGCCTGGCCTGATTGTGGGGTTGCTGCCTGTGGAGGGCGATTTCCCCACTGCAGGAGGCACCCCCGAGTTCCCTGCCAGTGAGAGGCGCTCAGGGGAGCAGCGAGCTGGATCCCAGTACAGCCAGGTGCCTTCCCCTCGGCTCCTTGTGGGGTGGCTCGGGGCGAAGCCAGCAGTCATCCCAACGGGGAGGGTGGGTGAGTGCATTGCCCAAGGGGCAGATTGCAGCCTCTCCAGTGCTGTCCTGGGCAGTGAGCTGCTTTGGCTCTCTCTGGACCGGCTGTTGGTGTCCTGAAGGCGGTTCACTCTGGCTCAGTGCTGTCTCGCCGCACAGCTGGCCCCTGTTTGCCAATGTGGCAATGCACGGACTGCACAGGGAGAGGAAACTGTGGGAAGAGACGGGCTGCTGGTGGGGTTTCCAGCACAACTGTCTTGAAGGTTCAGCCAGCTGTGAAGAGGCTTCTCACAGCCTGTGCATTGGTGGTTCAGTGGTAGAATTCTCGCCTGCCACGCGGGAGGCCCGGGTTCGATTCCCGGCCAATGCAGCTGTGTCTTTTTCTTTCTTCTTTTCTCTTCCGAAGCCCTGTTGAATTGCAGCCAGGGGAAGGGAGCTGCAATCTTTCTCACCCCCTGTTGTTCCCTTGTAGAAATCTTACAGGAGTTTTAAGGGCTCACATGTGGTTATCCTGTAACTCGGATCTGTTCCATCATGGGCTGTGAGCCTCGGCTTGCTCAGAGCTTTGGGCTATTTTAGCCCCGAAGGGAACCCAGGTTCTGTGATCACTGGCATGGCGGGCTGAGTAGGTACCCCGTCGTATTAATACGGCAGCATGCTGCTCTGGCTCTGTGGCCTTCAGCTAAATGAAAACCCTGAGCATTTGTCATTAAAAATCCCAGGGAATTATTCCTGGCCAAATCCCCTTGCAAAAATGCCCCCCAGTTGCTGTCCCTGGTCTAGATCCAAACATGGTGCTGTTGCTATTCTTTATATGGAAAGAGTGGCCCAGATCAGGACTGGGCACTGGATAAACAGAAAATAAAAAACCGTCCCTGCCGCAAAGAGCTTCCAAGCTGTACAGAAATCCGATTTCTCTGCGTTGGCTGGGGAGTGAGCCCTGTCTCCAGTGTGGGAGATGCTGGTTCTCCCACAGGCAAGAGAAGAATATACTCCTCCCTTATGTCAGTGAGCGCCAGGTGAGGTCCAAGATGGTGGCTCAGCAGTAGAATTCTTGATCTGATACTTGGCAGGCCTGGGTTTAATTCACAGCTGATAAAAGTGGCTTTTTATTAACGTCCTGTCTCTCTGTACAACCCTGCTGCAGGACCACAATGGAGCTGACTGACAAAGACTCAAGCATTGTCTTTGCATTTGAGAAACGCCCTTTGTTCAGGGACCCGCCTTGGTTGTCACTGACCGGAGTCCAGAAGAGCTGACTTGCAAAGAGAAACGGTGCCTCACCCATTTGTCCTGTTAGCACCTTGGGGTCGCCACCTGGCAGCTGTAGCCCCGTGAGCTGTGATCCTCTCAGATCTCCAGTATGGGGAGGACTGGAGCTGGTCTGTACCGAGGACCGGCCAGGGCGAGGCAGGACCACATCTGGCAGCCTCCCTTTGAGTTAGCCTTGAGCCAGGGCCACAGCCTAATGCTCAGGGCAGGTGTTGGGAGAGGGGAAATGGGGGTGCTGACCAATTGTGCTCACTGAAGATCCCACAGTCTGTTTCCCTAGCATAGCTGTGGGGAGCTCCGTGTCGTGGCTAAATTCCAGTGTGGGTGGGTGCCTCTTGCAGCCCAGCAATTCCTCCTGCAAATTGCAGGGGTTTAGGTACTGTTTTCCTTGTGGCATTTCTGCAGCTGCTGTTAGCTAGCAGCTGCAGTCCACTCCAGAGGTGGCTGCGTATTAGTGCTGGGTGAAGTGGTTTGTAACTTTGAGATCCTCCTGCGTGGCAGTTAAGCAGTTGGGGGCATCAGTCGTGGCATAGTGACAGGCCCTCCTACACTTCTCAGCGGTGTGAACTGTGCCTGGTCATCACAATGCAGCGTTAACTCTGAAGCCCAGTGATGACAATTAAGAGACAGTGCTAATCTCACTGCTGATCATTTTCGTAGAAACCCTCAGCTGTTGGGAGCTGTGCATCCTGATTTAGACAAGTCTGTTATTGTCCTTAACTCCTTTGGGTGTGTGTCTATACAGATGAGAAGTGTGGAGGATGCCTCTCTAATTAGGATATCATCATTCAGGAATGCTGTACCCAATTCACTTCTACTGTGGTAGAAAAATTCTCTCCTAGTACCTAGACAAACTTTGCAGCTTAGCTTATCTTTTTTTCTTTTTTTTTTTAAATGGCTTTTATGGGAGAGGCTGAGGTTTTAATCGACATTCCCATCCTGCAGGGCTCTGTGTGCGACCCAGGGGCTAATTTCTGCATTGTTCAGGAACGGGGCTGGCCTTAGGGAAAATGGCACCCTGGGCAAACTTGCATTTTGATGCCCCTGACCCCCATGTGTCCCCTTTGCTCCAATGCCCCCCTTCACTCTCAACCTCTGCCCCCCTCCTGCACCCCAACACCTGCCCCCTCCCGTGTCCCTAACCCCTGCACTGTGCCCCCGTCACTCCTACTCCCTGCACCTCCGTCCTGAGCCCCTAACCTCTGCCCTGTGCATGTCCCCATACCCAACCCCTGCACCCCCCTCCTGCACCCCAACACCTGCCCCCTCCCGTGTCCCTAACCCCTGCACTGTGCCCCCGTCACTCCTACTCCCTGCACCTCCGTCCTGAGCCCCTAACCTCTGCCCTGTGCATGTCCCCATACGCAACCCCTGGACCCCCCTCCTGCACCCCAACACCTGCCCCATCCCGTGTCCCTAACCCCTGCACTGTGCCCCCTTCACCCCAAATCCAGCACCTGCCTGAGCCCCTAACCCCTGCCCTGTGCCCCCAACCCCTGCACCTCCCTCCTGCACCCACGTGGGGAAACTGACCTGGATGCACAAAGCAGCTGGCACTGCTCTCGCTCCCCCACCGGACTGCTGCTCCTCCGCCCCCCACAGCCCTAGGGGGCTGAGCCTGTGAGGGGGGAGCAAGGAGCTGTCAGGGCTCCCTGCATCCAGGTCACTTTCCCTGCCGGCTGCGTAAGGGGAGGGCAGGAGAGCAGCAGCTCCTGATGTCTCGGCCCAGCCCAGGTGGGGAAGTGACCTGGATGCAGGGAGCCCTGGTGTGTGTGTTGGGGGGACTGTGTGAAGGGTGTGGGTGTGTGTTGGGGGGACTGTGTGAAGGGTGTGGGTGTGTTGGGGGGGAGTGTGAGGGGTGTGGGTGTGTTGGGGGGACTGTGTGAAGGGTGTGTGTGTGTTGGGGGGAGTGTGAAGGGTGTGGGTGTGTGTGTGTTGGGGGGGAGTGTGAAGGGTGTGGGTATGGGTGTGTGTGTTGGGGGGACTGTGTGAAGGGTGTGGGTGTGTGTTGGGGGGACTGTGTGAAGGGTGTGGGTGTGTTGGGGGGGAGTGTGAGGGGTGTGGGTGTGGGTGTGTTGGGGGGACTGTGTGAAGGGTGTGTGTGTGTTGGGGGGGAGTGTGAAGGGTGTGGGTGTGTGTGTGTTGGGGGGACTGTGTGAAGGGTGTGGGTGTGTGGGGGGGGGAGTGTGAAGGGGGGTGTGGGTGTGTTGGGGGGGAGTGTGAAGGGTGTGGGTGTGTTGGGGGGAGTGTGAAGGGGGTGTGGGGGGGTGTTGGGGGGACTGTGTGAAGGGGGGTGTGGGTGTGTTGGGGGGGAGTGTGAAGGGTGTGGGTGTGTTGGGGGGAGTGTGAAGGGGGGTGTGGGTGTGTGTTGGGGGGACTGTGTGAAGGGGGGTGTGGGTGTGGGTGTGTTGGGGGGACTGTGTGAAGGGGGGTGTGGGTGTGGGTGTGTTGGGGGGGAGTGTGAAGGGGGGTGTGGGTGTGGGTGTGTTGGGGGGGAGTGTGAAGGGGGTGTGGGTGTGTTGGGGGGGGTGTGAAGGGGGTGTGGGGGGTGTTGGGGGTGTGAAGGGGGGTGTGGGGGTGTGTTGGGGGGACTGTGTGAAGGGGGGTGGGGGTGTGTTGGGGGGAGTGTGAAGGGGGGTGTGGGTGTGTTGGGGGGACTCTGAAGGGGGGTGTGGGTGTGTGTTGGGGGGGAGTGTGAAGGGGGTGTGGGTGTGTGTTGGGGGGACTGTGTGAAGGGGGGTGTGGGTGTGGGGGTGTGTTGGGGGGGAGTGTGAAGGGGGTGTGGGTGTGTTGGGGGGGAGTGTGAAGGGGGTGTGGGTGTGTTGGGGGAGTGTGAAGGGGGTGTGGGTGTGTTGGGGGGGAGTGTGAAGGGGGTGTGGGTGTGTTGGGGGAGTGTGAAGGGGAGTGTGAAGGGGGTGTGGGTGTGTTGGGGGGGAGTGTGAAGGGGAGTGTGAAGGGGGTGTGGGTGTGTTGGGGGGGAGTGTGAAGGGGAGTGTGAAGGGGGTGTGGGTGTGTTGGGGGGGAGTGTGAAGGGGGTGTGGGTGTGGGTGTGTTGGGGGGAGTGTGAAGGGGGGTGTGGGTGTGTTGGGGGGGAGTGTGAAGGGTGTGGGTGTGGGTGTGTTGGGGGGACTGTGTGAAGGGGTGTGTGGGTGTGTTGGGGGGACTGTGTGAAGGGGTATGTGGGTGTGTTGGGGGGGAGTGTGAAGGGGAGTGTGAAGGGGGGTGTGGGTATGTTGGGGGGGAGTGTGAAGGGGAGTGTGAAGGGGGTGTGGGTGTGTTGGGGGGGAGTGTGAAGGGGGTGTGGGTGTGGGTGTGTTGGGGGGAGTGTGAAGGGGGGTGTGGGTGTGTTGGGGGGGAGTGTGAAGGGTGTGGGTGTGTTGGGGGGACTGTGTGAAGGGGTGTGTGGGTGTGTTGGGGGGACTGTGTGAAGGGGGGTGTGGGTGTGTTGGGGGGGAGTGTGAAGGGTGTGGGTGTGGGTGTGTTGGGGGGACTGTGTGAAGGGGTGTGTGGGTGTGTTGGGGGGGAGTGTGAAGGGGAGTGTGAAGGGGTGTGTGGGTGTGTTGGGGGGGAGTGTGAAGGGGAGTGTGAAGGGGGTGTGGGTGTGTTGGGGGGGAGTGTGAAGGGGAGTGTGAAGGGGGTGTGGGTGTGTTGGGGGGGAGTGTGAAGGGGAGTGTGAAGGGGGTGTGGGTGTGTTGGGGGGGAGTGTGAAGGGGGTGTGGGTGTGGGTGTGTTGGGGGGAGTGTGAAGGGGGGTGTGGGTGTGTTGGGGGGGGAGTGTGAAGGGTGTGGGTGTGGGTGTGTTGGGGGGACTGTGTGAAGGGGTGTGTGGGTGTGTTGGGGGGACTGTGTGAAGGGGTATGTGGGTGTGTTGGGGGGGAGTGTGAAGGGGAGTGTGAAGGGGGGTGTGGGTATGTTGGGGGGGAGTGTGAAGGGGGGTGTGGGTGTGTGTTGGGAGGAGTGTGAAGGGGGGTGTGGGTGTGTTGGGGGGACTGTGTGAAGGGGTGTGTGGGTGTGTTGGGGGGACTGTGTGAAGGGGAGTGTGAAGGGGGGTGTGGGTATGTTGGGGGGGAGTGTGAAGGGGGGTGTGGGTGTGTGTTGGGAGGAGTGTGAAGGGTGTGGGTGTGTTGGGGGGGAGTGTGAAGGGGGGTGTGGGGGTGCATTGGGGGGGGAGCGTGTGGGCGCCCGAGTGAGTGCGTGCGTGCGCTGTCTCTTTAAGAAAGCACTCGGGGCAGGAGCCTGACCTTGGCTTGTTCAGACACAAGCAGCCGCCAGCAGCCCCAGCCCCAGAGAGGCAGCAGCGCCCACAGATTCCCCCGTCCCATCACCCCAGCTTAGGGGGAATCGGTACACCGGGGGGGGCAGGACACCCCGCCATCAGCCCCCACCGAGCAGTCAGGAGGACGCTCCCAGGCCGGAGGGGCTAGACAAATTGGAGGGTTGGGCCAAAAGAAATCTGATGAGGTTCAATAAGGACAAGTGCAGAGTCCTGCCCTTAGGACGGAAGAACCCAATGCACAGCTACAGACTAGGGACCGAATGGCTCGGCAGCAGTTCTGCGGAAAAGGACCTAGGGGTGACAGTGGACGAGAAGCTGGATATGAGTCAGCAGTGTGCCCTTGTTGCCAAGAAGGCCAATGGCATTTTGGGATGTATAAGTAGGGGCATAGCCAGCAGATCGAGTGTCCAGTTTTGGGCCCCACACTACAAGAAGGATGTGGATAAATTGGAGAGAGTCCAGCGAAGGGCAACAAAAATGATTAGGGGACTGGAACACATGACTTATGAGGAGAGGCTGAGGGAACTGGGATTGTTTAGTCTGCAGAAGAGAAGAATGAGGGGGGATTTGATAGCTGCTTTCAACTACCTAAGAGGTAGTTCCAGACAGGATGGTTCTAGACTATTCTCAGTGGTAGAAGAGGACAGGACAAGGAGTAATGGTCTCAAGTTGCAGTGGGGGAGGTTTAGGTTGGATATTAGGAAAAACTTTTTCACTAGGAAGATGGTGAAACACTGGAATGCGTTACCTAGGGAGGTGGTAGAATCTCCTTCCTTAGAAGTTTTTAAGGTCAGGCTTGACAAAGCCCTGGCTGGGATGATTTAGTTGGGGATTGGTCCTGCTTTGAGCAGGGGGTTGGACTAGATGACCTCCTGAGGTCCCTTCCAACCCTGATATTCTATGATTCTATGAGGGGCAACTCCAGGGACGAATGGAGGGCAAATCAAACACGTGTCTCAGGTATGGGAGCTACAAATTTAGCCACTGGACCACCAACGCACCCTCTGGGTTATGTCTCTGCTGACTTCCCCGCCTGGCCTGGTTCTGTCACCCAGTGATGGGTGAAGGGCCTCACCGAGATGGGAGAGGGGACCTGCAAACACTACAGCTAGTGCCTGATGCCCAGTGCCATTGATGGCCAGAAAAGCAGGCCCAGGCCATCCCCTTAGAGGTGATCTGAAAGTGCAGACAGGGTGTCTCATGCTCTCCCTCGCCGCTCTCTCCAGGAATGCCAGGAGTGGGTCGGTCACTATGGTTTGTTCATTTCTTGTGTTCTTACCATAGGAGTGCTAGGAATGTCAGCTGGGGTGTCCTGTGAAGGCCTCCAATAAGAACGGGCAGCTCTTCCAGCCCTACTCTGAAGGGGTTGGGCGCTGAATGATTTATGGGGCTGGCTGTTCACTCCACTGCTTGAGTGAGCTAGTGTAAACTCCTCAGGCATTCTAACACCGTACCCCTAGAGTCACAGACCGTCCCCTTGGGTACACCGATCTGTCTTGCCACCCAGGTAAACTTATCTTTTGTGATAGATGGTCCCTTACACCAAAGATCACAGCAATATTCAGGTTACTTTGCCAGGTCAGTTGCTCTTTAGATCTCACACCAAAGACAATGCTTGTAGCCAATCCTATAATAAACTATCTAGAGATTTATTATACAGGAAAAAAGGAAATAAATTATTTACAGGTTAAAGCAGGTAAACCTATATGCACACAAATGAGTTCCAAACTTAAGTTTCAAAAAGTAATAAAAGGTCTATATGATAAGCAAGCTGTATCTGTCCTTCAGGGCTAACCCAAGCCAAGCACTGGGGATCTTTTGCTTCTGCTTAGTAATCCTTGTCCCCAGTTCCTCCTTGTTTACCTCCCCCTCTTTTACCCCCCTGAAATTGCAAACTCAAAGGTTAGGAGGAATTCACTTGCAAGTCTCCTCTTCGTTGTGTTGAGAGGGGAGAGCAATCAACAAAGTCTTTTTGTCCTCTTTGATGTTCCACTATAGTTTGGGATGGACCTTCCATGTGGTGCAGGACATACGCGGTCTCCAACAGACATGTTTTCACGCTAGTTAATGTCTCTCTCCTGTCTGGTGATTTACGCAGTCACAGAGGCTCACAATGCAACTGCTCAGATATTACCTTATAATATGGGCTACAGATGCTATACGGGAGATTAATGCAGACATCAATTCACAAGCATTCAATAAAGTCTAAACACTAAGCACATTTTAATACCTCTTTTAACAATACTAATGCGCAGGTGAGCCAGACTGAGCCCAGTTAGGTATCTGTCAGCATTCATGTGAGTTGTGGGGGCCTTGGCATGACCTTGGGGGTCACACGCAGCTGGTCAAAATCATTTAAAATATGCAATTTCAGTGACATTTTTCATCAACGTTTCACACATGGACACAAAAGGGTGACCTTCCTGGTGAAAGTTATAGTGAATATTTTGCCCTGTTGTCTGACCAGCTAAAAAGATGATAAAATTCTGACACATGTGCCTTGAAATTTTGACCCAATTAAAAAACAAACAAAAATTCATGTAATTGTCATGAAAATTTCTGCCCAAACTGTGCTCCGGTTTTCAGTGAGAGACACTGAATTTTTAATGTAAAGAAGAAAGGAAAAAACCCACTTTTTAAAAGGAAAATGTTCATTGCCAGCGCTCCTTTATCCATCAGCCGGAACCAAAGAAGGGCAGAAAGCCCGTCTTGTTTGGGGTTTTGGCAGGTCATCTTTGACATTTCTAGATGATGGTGACTCATGTGAGCGAAACATCAAACCGCAAGTGAAAGAAACTCTTCACGGCTGCAGCATTGGTTCTTCTGTGGCAGTACTGTCCCCTGCGACATCGGAGGCTCAGTTTGATTCTCAGCTGCTGAGAATGACATTTTTTTAGTGTCCTGTCTCTGTACAATCCTGCTGCAGGACCCTGGTGGACCTGACTGACGAAGATACAAGCATTGTCTTTGCATTCGGGTAATGCCTGTTGTTCAGGGGCCTGACCCTCCGCCATAACTGACTTTCAAAGAGAAACGGTGCTTCACCCACAAGTCCTAGCAGCACCAGTAATTGGTGCCACCGCCCCTGAGCTGTCCTCCTGTCAGATCCCCTTTGGCAGCCTCCCCTTTACGTCGGTCTTGAACCAGTGCCTCAGCCTATGCTCAGGGGCCAGGTGCTGACCATTGGGAGAGGGGAAATGGAGGTGCTGATTAAAGATCCCACAGCCCATTTCAGAAGCAAGGAACCTGGCTAAATTGCAGTGTGGGTGCGTGCCTTCGGCTGCCCTGGGCTTTCCTCTTGCGTTTCCTGCGTGGCAGGGGAGAATTCTCCCCCGCACCCTCTTGCTGGGCACCATTTAGCTGCTGTTTTCCTACTACACAGTCCTGGTCTGTTTCAGACTCTACCATCCAGTGGTGGATTCATGGTTCCCTCTCTTCAGGATTGTCTAGGTTAGGAACAGAGACCGAAGTTAGGCCAGGGTAAACTAGGATGTGAGCTCACCCAAATGCCTAAACTAGAAAACTCCGACAGGCCCAGGGGCTCCACAATCACTGAGCTTAGCGTCACTTTCAAGATGACTTCTAAGGCGAGACCTATTAGCTGACATGTTCCCTTTATTATGTGTCTATGGAGAAGGATCAAGAGGGTACTAGGGTTCCTGAGTGGGTTTTCTTGTCTTAGTATCATCAATCTCATATCTGGTGTTTTCTGGTTCTGTAGGAGGCCTTGGATGAGAACTGGCGTGGCAGCTCTTAGCCCTAAACTGAAGGGGTATTATTGTCCTTACATCTGTGCGTGGGAAGCAGATAGGAAGTGAGGGAACACTCAGAATTGTAATTCAGGAATCATGTATCCAGTCACTTCTAAAGTGGTAGAAAAATGCTCGACACCTGCGCAAAGCTAGCAAACATGTACATGTGAACAAAAAGAAGCTGAAAACAAGGAGTTGAAACAAGCTAAGAATCACTTTCCCCTCCCTCCAACTTCAAATGTGGTGGAAAAATTTGGTCAGCCTGATCTGAAGTTCTGCTATTCTGGCCAGTCTGTCTGTGTGGGTGTTTGTTTTAGCAGCTGAGGATTGTGATGAAAGCTCCAGGCCTGTTGTTCGGGTGGTTTCTAAATGTCTCTGCGGACGTCCGACTGAGCGGGAGGTGACTTTGGAAGGACAAGGAGACTGGGTGGAGAGCTGAAGCAGCGCTGCTGGTTTGTGTAGTCAAGACCCCGAAGTCTGTCTGAAAGCGTCGGTTCACGGCTGGAGCTTTGGTGGTTCTCTGTTGCTCTTTCAGGCTGGGACTAGATTAGGGCCTGGTCTACACAGCGTTGGTCTCAGTATAAGTGTGTCGGCTGTGTGTGTGGCCAGGGGGGCAGTGTTTGACTGGTGTCGGTATACCAGTGTAAGCCATGGGGTAGGTACCTTGTCCCAGTCTGGCCCCCCTCTCCAAACAGGAATAATCTATCTGGTGTAGACACTGGTGAACCTACCGCTGCAGCCGCACTGGGGGTTGTCCTCTGTTGCCTGTGCCAAACTTGTGTGTAGACAGCTGCTAGGCTCGGACGGTCTGACCTTTTCAGTCACGTGTGTAGCTGGGCGGCACCTCCGTAGGCAACGTACAGAAACGAAATGGGGTCTCCACACGGCGTGAGCTCGCCCACACAGGGCTGGTGAGGTCACGCCATTTGGAGGACGCCATTCGACAGAGCAGAACGGCACGGGGCCTGATGCCTTCCTGGTGTGGAGGGGAGTGGACGGAGTCGTCCCGGGGGTGGGATCTAGCCCGCCAGCGCTGTTCTCAGCGGCGTTAGCTCGGTCGAGCCAGCCTACGGGCCTGCCCGCACATGAAGTCGCCCTGCAGGAGCAATCACCCTGCCTCATTCCGGAAAAACTTTCACATGTAGCCGCGTCCTGAGTGGTTTGGAAACCCCACTTAGCACCAGTGCGGACTCGGGTTAACACCGTACACTCGAGTCTAGGCTTCAGCTCGGTTTAGCGCATGGTAAAGTGCCATTGCCCTGCCTTGACTAGAGCTGGGGGAGGTGCTAACAAGATGGAGCTGGGTGACTCCGTCCAACATCCCACCTTTAAATCCCGCTCTAGGTCTGGGAGCTGTGCAGCTCAGGCCCGCAAGGGAGGGGGGGTGTGGCGCGCCAGGCGGCGGGCAGGGGAAGGGGTCTTGGGAGCAAGCCAGTCACTCCCCTGCGTGCGTGTTGTTTCTGCAGGGGAATGTGGACGCAAATGTTCAGGGCGTGGTAGAGCAGGTTCTCACTGGCGACGCAGGGAGCAGCCAGAAGGCCGTGCCCCCCAAAGCCCTGCTGGATAACTGCGTCAAGGTCATGTGGCTGCTGTACAGCGAATCATGTGAGTAGAGACCCTTTCCAGGGAAGCATGGAGGGAGGAATGAGCCAAGGCAGCTCCCAGCTCACGAAGGGGGCTGTCTGGGGGAGGTGAGCCGTCCATGCTCCGGTAGGGAAATCCCAGCCTGCGGATCACTCTGGCGTTGCTCCCAGGCGATGGGCAAGGTCAGTGGAAACGCCCTAAAAGTGGGGGGCCACAGGTGCCTGAACCGTGGCCCCACCCCCAATGCCATGCTGCCCCTAAAGCTCCGCCCTGCACCACCCTTTCTCCCGGAGGCCCCGCCCTTGCACCACCCCTTCTCCTGGAATCCACACCCCCTTCTCGCTCATCTCCACCCCTCCCCTCATTGCTCACCCTTACGGCCAGTAAAAGACGGGGGGCCATGGCCCCTGGCGCCCCTGTTCTGGCACCCCTGGCCATGGGCAGTGCAGATCAGCAGAGAGGCTGTGAATGCACTGGGAGAGCAGATCTGCAGGGTACAGAGGGCCCTTTGCATGCTGTGACAGCTGCCCATCCAGCATGTTCCCTGTCCCGTGAGCTGGGCACACAGACGTGTGGAAAATGGGTCTAGCTCAGGCATTCTGGGTGGCTGGATGGAGGGCCACTCAGCCGACCTGTTGGCTGCATTAGTGACGGACGCCTCGGCTCTCTCCTGCCTCAGGTAAATAGGATTCTGCCTATGATCAGGAAGGGACCGTGGCCATTTCCTCCCTCTCTCCGTGCCCTCTGCGCTGCCTCGGCATGTGATCTCTGTTGTCACGCTGCCTGTCTGCTTGTGCCCCACAATCCCAGCTTCTGTGTTGTGTTGTGCCTGCCATCTCCCCAGGGCCCAGCGGAAGCCAGCACCCTACGAAGCATCTTCCAAGGTGCCCAGCAGTGGGAGCTTTGCCTTGCTCTCCCAGGGAAGAATGAGAGCAAAGACAGAGGAAGGGGAGTGCAGAGGAGTGGATTTTCTCTACCAGAGCCGGGGGATAAGCTCAGGAAATCTTTCTGGCACGGGGAATCCGGGGAAGGTGGTGGCTTCTCCTGCCATGAACAGGCTGCATTTGTGTCGCTCTGAGGGTGCGGCTATGTGTTGCTCCCCACCAGAATAGAGACCCGAGGGCCAGCTCTGCAGCAGCAATGGAGACTTGCGGCTCATTCACGCCTGCCTCAGCAAGGGATTTTCTCACAAGGGTTGTCAGAGAGAGAGAGAGAGAGCGCGTGATTCACTATGTAACCTGGCCTGGGGCGTGTTGGCCTCAACGCATGCCTGAGTCAGGACGCACAGCTGGTACACCGCAGCCCCTGCAGAGAAGAGCCGCTGGAGGGTGCTCCCTGGAGACTGCTGTGACTGGGTTGGCAGCTTTGCGGCAGGGACGTTCCAACCCCTGAATAACACAAAGCTGCTGTAGCTGGAACATCCCCGCTCGGCCTGGCCTCACCCGGGGACCAAAGAGGAAAGGAGCATCGGGCCACGGAGCGAGTGGGACAAGGGGCTTTGGACCCCGTGTACGAGGGAGCCACCTACGGGGACACTTTCCATCCCACCCCAGCGCTGGTGCATGTGAATGCAGGGCCAGGCCTGCGGAGCCAGAGGAGCTGAGAGTGCCAACAGCAATCTGCCCTCAGACTCTGCCTAGAGCTTGCTGTGTTGCGGTTCCTCTCCTGAGCGAGCTGATGGATGATGGAGCCGTGCACCTGCAATACGTGCCCACTGATCTAATCCTAGTTCTAAAATGCCTGCCACCATTGTCACCCAGCACCTTAGAGCTCATGACCAGGCCCTTGGGCTGCCTTGTCTGTTCTTTTGCTGGCTCCAGCCTAGGGCTAGGGCACCCGGAGACATGTATCTCCCTTTGACCCGTGTCTCCCTGCCCTTTTAGAAGACGTTCTCTGCTCCTGTTTTCAGTGCTGCCAACTCGTGTGGTTTGGTCACATATCTTACGACATGTTTTCTTTAAAGCCCCAAGCCCTGGAATCACCATATAAATGCACCTTGTCAGCTTGCATTAACCAAAAAAGCTGGTCTCTAGCTCTCCTGGTCACAGCTGAGCTTGTAAATGTGTCCCCTACAGGCTCCAATGCCAATAAATGCAATAAAGAGCAAGCGAACCCAACTCTAAATGTGTCGAATTTAAAGTCTCATGATTCATGGGATCAGGGAACTCCTTGGATGTCATGTGTCCTCCCTCCCGCCTGCTGGGAGACTCGTTGGCCATGTCTCTCATGCTGCCCAGGCCATGTGCTGGGGCTGAATGGTTTCCGGGCAGGCTAAGCAGCAAGGGCTGTCCTGACCCTCCCCCATCACACAGAGCTGTTTTGCGTCCAGAAGCTGAAGTGCTTTTCAAAGGGAAATCTGTAGATGCGGGAGGACTGGGCTGTGTCTGCTCCAGCCAACTTTGTAGCTGTAATTCTCCACCAACTGGAGCAACAGTGGAAGCTGCCGTGTAAATGGCACGGGGCGCTTTGCGCTCTGTGCTGTCTAACTCCACCTTGAGCATGGCTAGAGGACACCGTCATAGAAATGCCCAAGTCCTCCCTATACTGCGGCTTTTGTTGCAGGCACCGCTGGTGGAGAATGATGTCAAAGTTTGCCTGCTAAGTCAAGCCAGAGAGGAAAGAGAGAGGGTTTGCAACACTGATGCACGACAAGAGGGAGCAGCATACAGGGAGTTGGCCATAGAAGCTTTGCGTCTGATGGGAACATTGGTCCCCGGGGTTAGCCTGGCTCGTGAAGGTGGCAAATGGCAGATTACCACTGCTGAACCACGACTACCGTTCCGTGCTGTTGGCTGCCCTGTAACTGGTTCCCTGGAAAGCGCTGACTCCTCAGATGGCCCGAGGGCTGAGCATGTCTCACAGACCTGGAGGGAGCATTTGACCCGCACAAACAGGAATTGGGTTTGAACCGAAGTTGCAGCTGCCTCCCTCCATATGGTCGTTGGCTTTAGTGTAGAGGGGCCGTCTGTCCAGGTGTGGTGGCCGGGAAGTGAGATGACAGCCGTGGTACAGACTGGTAGCAGGTGCTGTGGCTCACGTGGAGAGTCCAGGGCCTGCATGTTAACAAGACACCTCAACTTTTAGGTGCCCAATTGAAGCCCCTTTGAAGGGCCAGATGTTCAGAAAGGGCTGACCACACCCTGATCTCTTTAAGGCATCTCCATCGGGCCCCCAAAGGGTGGGTCACCCCACACTAGTCAGGAGTGAAACTTGACGCCTTGATGTCTCGTCTCTCTCCCAAATCCAGGGACTTGTTTCCCACAACTCCAGGCTCATCAGGGCGCCACACTGCCACTCACGTTGCTCATGGAGAAGCAGATTCAACAAGGGATGGGGCTGGGCGGGGGAATTTCCCAAGTTGTTATTGAACATAAAGAGTAAGATGCAGCCCGTTGCCAAAGAATTGCATAGCAATAAATGGTTCGGGAGCGTGGCTGGAGCTGAAATGGCCTTGTCTGAATCTAGCTGAAGTGCGAGACGGCCTCCGCGGCTGGAGAATCAGAGCACCTGTCAATCAGTATGCATCCGATGAAGTGAGCTGTAGCTCACAAAAGCTTATGCTCAAATAAATGTTAGTCTCTAAGGTGCCACAAGTCCTTTTCTTTTTGCGAATACAGACTAACACGGCTGCTACTCTGAAACCTGTCAATCTGTAATGTATCCACCCCTCCCCTCACCGGGCAGGGCAACGGGGAACTACAGCACAGGGAGACTAAAGCACTGACCCAAGGTCACACCAGGAGTCTGTGGCAAAGCAGGGAATTCCACTCATGTCTCTTACATGATAAGCTGCCACCCAGACCATTGGGCCACCCTGGAATGACCATTTAGCATGATTCGGCGGCCAGTGTTTATTACCTCAGTGATCTCTCCCTGGGTTGTGACCCCCAGCGGAGTCTCACACAGGCGTCATGGGGTCACAACCTCCCTGTTACTCCGTAATGCAAACGGGGAGGCAGGTCCCAGGTGGTGGAGGTTGAGACGCACAAACAGAGGACTAATAGGTTACATGGCAAATAATTCCTGAGTCCGCTCTTATATAGAGCCCCGGGCCAAGTTCAGAAGCCAGGTGTATAGTGGATGTAAGTTACACATGGAAGAGCAGGTGGGGAGGAGGGAACAAAGCGGGGCTAAAGTCTGGTCTACGGTACAAAGTTCGGTCGACGTAAGGCAGCTTACATCGACCTAATTATGTCTGTGTCCACATTCCAGCCTTGCTCCCGCCCATGCAAGTTCCCTGCTACACCAACATAATAACTGTTTCTCCAGGAGAGGCGTGGACTTACGTCGGCGTAGTCAGGGTGACGCAGTGTCCGAGCAGACGCTGCTGTCACTTACATCCGCTGTTGGCTGTCATTCTTGTCACTTGACAAGAAAGGCTGGTTGGCTCCCTGCTGTGAACCTCGCACCGCACTCACAACTTAGGCTGTCACCCTGGGGCAGGCGGGGGGGTGGGGTGTTCCAGACAGAAATCGGCTGTCCCTTGGGTTTCTGGCTCCCTTCTCCCAGCCAGGGATCCCTGCTCTGAGCTGGGCTGTTGCCCAGGCTCTCTGCTGGGAGCCCTGCTGCCCCTAGGCTCCTGGCTCCAAGCTAGGCTGCCACCCGGGCTCCCCACTCCCTGCTAGGAGCCTGGCTGCCCCCAGGCTCCACGCTCCAAGCGGGCAGCAGCCGGACTCACAGCAGGGATTTGGGAGCCCCGTGAGGAGCAGGGAGCCAAGCTCCATGGGGGGCAGCAGCCCAGCTCCTGCGGGGGGAGCTCCGTGCGGAGCTGAGAGCCCTGGCGATAGCTGAGCTCCCAGCAGGGAGCTGGGGAGCTGAGAGTCCTGGCTGTAGCTGGGCTCCCAGGAGGCTCAGACTCTCAGCCCCCACACTGCCCCTCTTCAGTCAGTGGAAGCTCCTGGTGAGGGCACACACCACTGACAGGAGGGTAGTGTAGACATGAAAAACCAGTAATTACTGTGGTGGCTGCACGTGGACCGACATAAGTTTGTAGTCTAGACATGCCCCAAGTGAAAGCAGGGCAGGGCAGGGCAGGGCTGGGATGTCCTTATGGACGCTTGAGATTTTAACAGATTTAATTGATTCCCAATTAACTCAAAGCAGTTTGCACCTTGGTGAAGGCAAGTCTGTGCGCACACCCCAGATATTTCTTCCAACTAAGGAACGTTTGTGGTTCACTGTGGGGATCCATCCAGCACAAGCATAGGTGCCAACTTTCCCCAGCGCTGGTGGGAGCTCGCGCCCCCCTGGCCCTGCCCTGACTCCACCCTTTCCCCGTCCCTGCCCCGCCCCCATTCCAACCCCTTCCCCAAAGTCCCTACCCCAACTCTGCCCCCTCCCTGCCCCTATTGGACCCCTTCCCCAAATCTGCGCCCCAGCCCCCCCTCTTCCCCGAGTGCGCCACATTTCCCCTCCTCTCCCCTCCCTCCCAGCGCTTGCTGTGCAAAACAGGTGTTTCGCGCTGCAAGCGCTGGGAGCTAGGGGGAAAAAGCGGGCACGCGGTGCACTCAGGGGAAGAGGCGGACGCAGAGGTGAGCAGTGACAGGGGGGGAAGGGAGCTGCTGGTGGGTGCAGAGCACCCACCAATTTTTCCCCTGGGTGCTCCAACCCCAGAGCACCCATGGAGTTGGCACCTATGAGCAAGCTACATGTTTGTAGCTTGGAACAAATATTTGGGCAGCATCCAGACTGGCCTTGACAGTTAACTGGCTTCAAGTTAACTGGGAATCATTTAACTGGAGGTAAAAGCAGAGGTGAAAGTAAGCCGGTTCAGTCCAGTACGGCATACCAGCAAGAGCCAGTACGCTGTGCCAGACCGGACCGGCTTCCCCGACCACTGCAGGGAGCCCTGGGCCCTTTAAAGCTTGGCTGGAGCCCTGCCACCGCTACCCTGGGGCTCTGGCAGTGGGGATTGGGGGCGGGGGGAGGCTTTAAGCGCCCCCGGGGCTCCCCACAGCGGCCGCAGCCCCCGGGGCTCCCCACTGCAGCCGCAGCCCCCCGAGCCCTGCTGCTGGAGCCCCGGGGTAGTGGTGGCAGGGCTCCGGTGGTGATTTAAAGGGCCCGGAGCTCCGCTGCGGTAGTGGCAGCCGGAGCCTGGGGCCCTTTAAATCACCCCGGGGCTCCCAGCTGTCTCTGCAGCTGGTAGCGCCGGGGGTGATTTAAAGGCCCTGGGGCTCCCAGCCAGAGCCGGAGCCCTGGGGCCTTTAAATCTTGATTTAAAGGGCCCGAGTATTTAAAGGCCCCGCCTCTTCCGGTTGAGGCCACGCCCCCTGCTCAGGACTCCAGTGTGCTGGTAAGTCCTTTAAGTTACTTTCACCCCTGGGTAAAAGGCTCCACTAAAGAGATGTCCCAGCCATGTAGTCTGCCTCCGTGGCCTTCTGGAGCACATAATCTCTGATTGGGGGTCTCAGCTCATGCCTGGTGTTGGCGGGAGGCCCTGTGCTGCTGGGAGTCCTCACTTTTCCTTTATGCAGAATTTGCCTGCAACAATGCAGACCATACATCTATGGGTCAAAGTCCCTTTTTTCCAATTATGGGGACCACCCCAGATTCCACCTGCAACTATCTGCATTGTCTCCCAACCCGGTGTGACGAAGTGGGTCTGTTCTTAATGTTTCCTCTGAATAGTGGGGGGGGTGCCTCAGTTTCCCCTATGCAGTTCTTAAGTATCTAGGTGGTGAGATAAGGGTGTATGATTGTTGCAGAGCCCTAGAGGGCAGGTGCGTGCAGGGGTCTGGACACAGAGAATGGCCAACACCCTGTTTCCTGGCAACTGATGGCCTGGCCCTTCCCCCCTGCAAGGTGAGAGCTAAAGAGTTGGAGAAAAAAGGAATCAGGTGACCTCCTGGCCCGGGACAGGGACAAAGCCCAGAGGAGGAGGGGCTGGAGGGAGTTTCAGTTTCAGGCTGGCTGGAGACATGGAGTGAAGTGCAGACGGGGTTGCCTGGCTCACTGCCCCCCAAAATGGACCCAGCTGAGGGTCCTGTTCTCTGCACCTGCAAGCTCTGTTTTAGACCATGTTCCTGTTGTCTAATAAACCTTCTGTTTTACTGGCTGGCTGAGAGTCACGTCTGACTGCGGAGTTGGGGTGCAGGACCCTCTGGCTTCCCCAGGAGCCCACCTGAGCGGACTCGTTATGGGAAGCGCACGGAGGGGCAGAGGATGCTGAATGCTCTGAGGTCAGACCCAGGAAGGTGGAAGCTGTGTGAGCTGTGTGCCCTGGAGACAGGCTGCTCCCAGAGAGGAGACTTCCCCAGAGTCCTGCCTGGCTTCATGGGGAGCAGTTCCAGAGCATCGCCCAGGGACTCCGTGACAACTGGTGACAGCGGTGGGATCTACTGCACCCCGTGGATGGCACTTCCTGCAGTAAGTGACTGGGGAGCAGTAAAACAAAGGGGGATTGACGAGGACCAGGCGTGCTGAAGATTCAAAAAGAGACTGTTTCAGGGGGCGGTTAACCCCTGGGAGTGTGTGACCAGCGAGAAGGATGGGGTCCCCCTGTGGACTGTGGTGAGCAGTCTCAGGGGCGGAGGAGCCTGTGGCTTGGCCCTGGGAAGAGAAGGACTTTTGCAGTAACAGGGTCCCCTGGGGGATTGCAGCAAGCGGTCCCAGGGGTGGAGGAGTCTGCAGCTCGACCCTGGCAAAGAGGTGGTGACCTCGAGAAGGGCTGGTACACTAGGGGTTCTCCCTGGAAACCGTGGGGAGCTAAGAGCACACAGGCCTGTAAGTCCACAACAACTTGGGAAGAGCGGAGTGATGGCCTGTCACCGTCTCCTTAAGAAGGACACTGTAACCCTGTGCAGAAAGAAAAGGAGTACTTGTGGCACCTTAGAGACTAACCAATTTATTTGAGCATGAGCTTCCGTGAGCTACAGCTCACTTCATCGGATGCATACTGTGGAAACTGCAGCAGACTTTATATATACACAGAGAATATGAACCAATACCTCCTCCCACCCCACTGTCCTGCTGGTAATAGCTTATCTAAAGTGATCATCAGGTTGGGCCATTTCCAGCACAACACAACACATTTCCAGTGCTGGAAATGGCCCAACCTGATGATCACTTTAGATAAGCTATTACCAGCAGGACAGTGGGCTGGGAGGAGGTATTGTTTCATATTCTCTGTGTGTATATAAAGTCTGCTGCAGTTTCCACGGTATGCATCCGATGAAGTGAGCTGTAGCTCATGAAAGCTTATGCTCAAATAAATTGGTTAGTCTCTAAGGTGCCACAAGTACTCCTTTTCTTTTTGCGAATACAGACTAACACGGCTGTTACTCTGAAACCTGTCCCTGTGCAGAAAGAGAGGGTTGAGCATTGGAAAGTTCACCAAAGCACAGTTACCGTGCAGCTGGAGGAGGATGACCGCTCTAAGGAACAGATTCCTGACCCCAAATGGGGCTATAGCAGGATCTGGGAGCAGCTGGAGTGGTAGCCAGGCATCCCCAAGACTCCTGCTCCCGACCAGATGGGGGTTTTCAGGATCGGGTTCCCCATCGGGGGATCGGAGACGGACGGGATTGGAGCTGAGTCCAAGAGAGCAAGAGGACTGTGAGAGACAGCGAGAGCCCGAGAAAGAGCTGCAGAAGCAGAAGCGGCATGAACTGGCGGTGGTGGGGTGGAGAGGCCTAGGGGACCTCCCTGGGGTGAGTGGGGACAGACCCCGGGGGGCCAGTTCCACAGGGAACCTCGAGACTAAATTGCTGCCCCAGGTTAAGGATGGGGGTGTGTGGATGTCACCTCACTGCCTTTGAGCAGGCTGGAGATTTGAACCAGGGGGACCCTGCGGAAAAGCCCCGGTGTCTAGCTCCCTTGCTGGGTCCCAAGGCCACAGACTCCGTCAGCCAGATGGGTGGGGAGGTGGACAGGCTCCCACTCCTGACCCCAACCTATAGGTCTGTGTGGAGTCTCCTGGGGCCAGGCCCCTCGGACCCCCAGTGGGAGCAGAAGGTGATGGTCAATGGGGAGACATTCCTGGGGTGGCGAGAGAGACAGAGAGAACTGTTCTCAGGACAGAGAGAACTGTTGTCAGGCCCTGGGTGGTGCAGCCTCAGATGCTGAGGGGCTGTGTGAGCTGGGTGAGGGTCCCAGGGACGAAGCCCCTCGCCTTCCCTATGGCCCAGATCCCTGTGCAGACACAGGAGGGGTCGGGCTGGCTGGCCGTTGGGGTGCTCCAGGATACCAGCTGCGAGACCCCGTTGTGGGGTGACTGTCTCTTTGGGACAGGATCCAGGCCCTGCTCCTGTAACTGCCGAGGGTTTGCATTTGAATCCAGGGAACCCATCAGTGGAGAGCGAAATGGTCAGTGAAAATGCAGATGACCTGGCTGGCAGGGGGGAGGAGCGGCTAGGTTCAGGCTACCTGCCTGCCTGTAACCAGACCCCTGGGGCTCCCCGCCCCCCTTGCAGACCGGAGAGGGGGCTCACACTGGCTCTGATGCAGTGAGGAAAGCAGGGAGCTCGCTGCCTAACCCCACTAGGACAGCAAGGGCAGCGCTGAGCACAGTGGGAGCTGAGTGGGGGGAGACACAGGCAGGGCAGGGGATCTGTGGGGAGTGGCAAGGTGCTTGGTAAGGGAAGTTTGGATGAGCCTAGGCAGCCTTGTGAGCTGATGGCTTTGTCTAGTCAGCAGGGTGGGAAGGCGAGGAGAGTGTTCCTGGACCTTACCTGTTAGCTGGTGGAGAAGTGTGACAGGGAAGGAAATGTGTCTGTGTCTGTCAGGGGTATTGACTTGCCTCTGGAGGGAGCTACCCTGATCTCCAAGCAGTTGTCTGTGACCAGCCTTGTGTGCTGGGACAAGGGGAAGGAGATCCCAAGCTGTGTGCCTGGTAAAGGAGAAAGTGTGTCCGGCTCTTCTTTGTCCGTGGAGCAGACAGAAGGGGCCTTTCAGCCTGTGACGGTTGAGAATAGTGCAGTTGTCTCAGAGTTGGTTCTGGGTTCAACTAAAGCCCAGGAAGGGAAGGGTCCTAAGTTTGTGTCTGCTCGGGAGAATGGCCCTGTAACTAGATCGCATCCAGTTAGCGTCTATGTAAAATCCCAGAGACCAGACAATTCTGGTGCTTGTATTTACTAGTGTGTTGTTGGAAAGGGTGTAGCAACTCCGTCTAATCAGGGTGAGATCCTAGCCAGGGCACAAGGAGAACATGAAGGTGATGTGATTGTGTTACCTACTGAGGGTGTGGACACCTGTGGCAAGAAAGAAAAGATTCCTGAACTTGTGTGTGGCAAAGGGAAGGAGAATGCTTCCAAACTTTTATCTAGGAAGTCTGTAAGTTTGCCTGAAAGGGGATTATGTAGGAATCTGCTGGATGGGCCAGAGGTGATTCTGGATGTAAGGGAGACCCAGAAAGAGTCTGTTGTTGCTCAGGAAAGTGTTCCTCTAGAGCAAGCCCTAGGTGAAGAGGGTAAGAGCAGAATTTCTGTGAGGGGTGAATTGTTGCATAGAAAAGCCCTGGGGAAAGGAATCCTCATGGAGTCTTTGCAAGCAGTTTACTGCAACTGAAGGGTGTGAAAGTGATTTAATCAAGAAAGTTTCAGTTCCTAACAGCCAGAAATTTTCTGTTGTGAATGGATCCGCTGACTTTCCTGTTGAAAGATCCAGTGTGGATAGCTTTGAGAAGGTCTCAGATGAAGCGAAAGCTGTTAAGAAAGTTAAACAGTCCTATAACCAAGTGGCTGTGTTTGGCCAGCTTGTTGGGGAGAAGACCCAATCCCAGTTTGACCCCCTAGGGTTTTGGGGGTGGCCAAAGGGCACGGGCCGCATAAACCTTCCCACATGCGGCCTGCGAGTGCTATCGACCACCCCCAACCTAAGAGAGGGCGTGAAACTGGAAAGGCCTGGTGTAACTCCTACCAAGGAATGGGAGAGATGCTGGGGCATCCATGGGAACGTTGGTGGCTTCGAACTTCCCCAGGTCACTGGCTAAAGTGATCCCGCTCAGTTCGATCTCAAAGGGGGGAGAGATGTGACGAAGTGGGACTGTTCTTAATGTTTCCTCTGAATAATGTGGGGGTGCCTCAGTTTCTCCTATGCAGTTCTTAAGTATCTAGGTGGTGGGGTAAGGGTGTATGATCGTTGCAGAGCCCTAGAGGGCAGGTGCGTGCAGGGGTCTGGACACAGAGAATGGCCGACACCCTGTTTCCTGGCAACTGATGGCCTGGGCCCTTCCCCCCTGCAAGGTGGGAGCTAAAGGGTTGGAGAACAAAGGAATCAGGTGACCTCCTGGCCCGGGACAGGGACAAAGCCCAGAGGAGGAGGGGCTGGAGGGAGTTTCAGTTTGAGGCTGGCTGGGGACATAGAGTGAAGTACAGAGGGGGTTATCTGGCTCACTGCCCCCCAAAATGGACCCAGCTGAGGGTCCTGTTCTCTGCACCTGCAAGCTCTGTGTTAGACCATGTTCCTGTCGTCTAATAAACCTTCTGTTTTACTGGCTGGCTGAGAGTCACGTCTGACTGCGGAGTTGGGGTGCAGGACCCTCTGGCTTCCCCAGGAGCCCCGCCTGAGCGGACTCGCTGGGGGAAGCGCACGGAGGGGCAGAGGATGCTGAATGCTCTGAGGTCAGACCCAGGAAGGTGGAAGCTGTGTGAGCTGTGTGTCCTGAAGACAGTCTGCTCACAGAAAGGAGACTTCCCCAGAGTCCTGTCTGGCTTCATGGGGAGCAGTTCCAGGGCATCGCCCAGGGACTCTGTGACACCCAGCCACCTCAGACCTAGTACAGTAGATTTATTGGGCTCAAGAAGAAGTGAAGGAGCACCTGGAAAAGGCAAGAGCAGACTATAAGCAGTATTCAGACCAGCATCAACAGCAACGCCTCACCTACGCAGTGGAGTAAAAGTATGGTTGTCCATGGATCATCTCCACACAGACAGACCCTCTCACAAGCTGGACTTCTGGTTCCTTGGTCCTTTTAAGATCCTGTAACAGGTTAATCCTGTTGCTTTAGAATTCCATCTACTCAGCCCTCTGAAGATTCAGCCAGTGTTTCGCATCTCACTTTTTAAACTCTACCCAGAAAATCCTTTCCTGCACAGGACCCAGCCACCTCCTTCACTGGTACAGGTACAGGGCATCAGGAATAGGTAGTTCATGAGATCCTGGACTCTAAATTTAAATGTGGCAGGCTCTGGTAGTCCCTGCTTGGCATCCCCCATGGGTGTCCCCAGGCTGCCTCAGACAATGCAAATCTTTGAACCACCACCTCACTGGGCCATCACGCTCATGGACAGCAAGAGGGATCTGGGTGAGGGAAACAGTTCTCATCCCTCTGGGGTGTCCCCCACCACCATCCATCATGGTCCACCTTCAGTGAGGTGGGTATGATGGATGGAACATGGAGTGGATAACAGCACCTGTGAGCTGTGTTCCTGGGGGGCGGGCATTATCCCAGAAGGTGCTCTCATGAACCACTGCCATCGCCTCACCATCTCCAAGGGATCCAGGGTTTCCCTTTTTTCCCAGCTTGCCTGGGAGGCAGACATGGGACAGGGCCACCTCACAACCAACTCCTATGCACCATTATGGCTTCTACCTGCATTGAGTGTTCCTGACCCATGGTCAGATGCCTGCCAACCCCCTCTCATCCTGGTCCAAGCACTCACGCTTGCCGAAGCATCATGCAGTTGGGGAGGATGGTCCAGGCAACAGGAACAGACAGAAGCACAGTGTCACTCAGGGGGCAGCTCAGATACATGCATGGAGGAAGGCATTAAGGTGACCCTGTGGTGGACCAGCACTGATGGAAGAAACCCCCTTGAATAGCCTCACTCTTCCCCCCCAGGCATGGGGATGGGGGGGACAGGACAACCATGGAGGGGGCTGCCCGCACATCCCCGTGCCTGGCACCCCACCGTGCACATGGAGAGGCGTCCAAGGCTTTCAGTGTAGCTCCATCACGGCTGTGGGGCTGGCGGGGGCGGGGGCTGAGCTGGCACATGCAGCCCCATGAATCATCCTGCTGCAGCTTCACCTGTGGAAACATTTTAATGACTTTTACTTCCTCTAGATAGTCAAGTTCGACCGTCTTCTCAGCGCTCCGCCAGGGCCATTGACCAAGCCCAGCAGGGCCGATCCAAGGACCTTACTAAACGGTTCAGTCAGTAGCAGTGACGAGTGGTGTGTACAGCGAGCAGGGACGTAACGCTAGCTTATGATCTGCACCTACCAGGAATGCCTCATTCATGGGGAATAATTGCAATCCCCAGCATGAACGGAGTTCAGTAAGTTACCTACACCTTTCAGCCTAGGGTAGACACAGCCTAGACTAGCCTCTGTAGTGCGCATGCAACCTGGGACAGCTAAGGGTATCCCAGACCTGATATTGCTCAGCCTTGGGTGGCTGAACCCCACTTGTCCCACTCAGAAGTTGGAAGCTGGCTGCTCAGAGACTGCAGAACTGGTTAGCATGCCAGAGTCTCGTTCATTATCCGAATTAACCAGACAAGTCACTCCACCAACTAACAACAACCATCCACCAGCACCTGCGGGAACAAGAAAGAGCTATTAATCTGACAATCCTTTCCAGCTCTGGATTCGGGGAGGTTTCCTGTGATGAATCAAATTAGGCTGTAGGCTGCACTCCTCGTGGTGCCCTTTGATCATTTACTTTAAGTTTCAGCTTTGCAATCATCCTTTCCCCAGAACCCAAAGACTCTGGCTTCCCATAAGCTGCCCGGTAGGTCATTGGAATAATGCCACTGGATTGCCATTCAGAATCATTTATAGGTGAAACTACAGTGGTATTTTAACATCTTTGTCCTCCGACTTTTGTTCTTGATTATTTAAAATATTCTTGGCAAATGTTTTCTCTTTGGTTTGTGTTGTGCTGGTCCAAGCATTTCACCTCCATTGACACAAGATGATTGCCCCTGGCCATCTCCCTTAATTATGGCCCCAATCCAAAACCTAGCACAATAGAACTGAAGTCCTGCTCCGTTATCCCTAGCTGGGGTATTCTGGCTACTGGCTTGCTCTGAACACTGTAATTATTTCAAAGTAAATGCCTCAGACCCCCAGGACACTCAGGTAAGAGTATCGAGGGAGCACTGAGAGGCAGGGGCTGGCAGAAGCAGAAGCTCGCCTCACTGCAGACTGCAAGGTTGAGCCCAAGATCCATACATGCTGACCCTGTGGATGCTCCAGGGCTTAGCACCCACGAGCAGCCAAGCTTCCCCCTGCCCGTGCCGCCCGCTAGCGGCCCTGCTGATCAACTCCTCCCCCTCCCTCCCAGCTCCTCCATGCTGTGGAACAGCTGTTCAGCGGCATGCAGGAGGCTCTGGGAGGGAGGGGGAGGAGCTGGAATGGGGTGCTCTCGGGGGAGGGAAGAGGCAGGGAAGGGGCAGAGCAGGGCTGGGAAGAGATGGGGCCATGGGGGTAGAGGTGGAGTGAGGGTGGGATCTGGGGCACAGGGGTGGCAGGAAGAGGCAGGCAGGGGTGAGAGCTTGGAAGAAGGAGTGAAGTGGGGGCAGGCTTCGGGGGGGGGGGTGTTGAGCACCCCTGGGTAGAGAGGAACTTGATGCCTATGCCAATATCCAACGACAAGCTTTTTAATTGCAGCAATTTCAATGTACCCTGTTTGAGCTGGAATTACCACAGCTGCTGGCACCAGACTTACGCTCCAGTGGAGTCTTGTTAAAGGATTTAAAGTGCACTCATTCCAATCGCAGGGCCTCAAAAGAGTCCCGTACTGCTATTTTTCAATAACTACCTCCCCAGCTTGAGAGTGGGTAATGTGGAGGCCTGCTGCCTTCCTCAGATGCGGTAGCTGTTTCCCAGGCTCTGTCTCTGGAATTGAACCCTGATTTCCTGTTACCCGTGGTCACCATCTTAGCTACATGAAATACCATCAAAAGTTGATAGGACAGACATTGTTGCACCATCTCAGCACAGGGTCGTGTGTGTGGCCCAAGGTTATCTAGAATCACAAAAGCAGATGAGTGGGTTGGTTTTGGTCTGATAAATGCACACATCACCTGTGGTCAGAGCTCATTGACATGTCTGGAATTACCACAGTTCTCCAGGTAATGGGTACAGTGACCAAAGTAACTGTAACTGATTTAATGAGCCATTCCCAGTTTCAGGGTACTGGCCGTGTGTATTTAGACATACCTGGCTTAATCTTTGAGCCAACCATATGCTATTGACAGGAACAACCAGGTAGCAATGCTTAGGAAGGAGAGTACAGGCCCCACCTTAAAGACAGGGGGCACCCCTGGCAGGCCCCACCAGGCTTCCCCAGAAGGAAGGAAAAGGGTCTGCAGAGCAACATGTGGACTGACAGAGATAGCATTTCCCCCATGATTGGTCTGGGTCACAGCAGGGTAGGATGACAGAAGAGAGGGTCAGCCATCAAGACCCCCTTCTCCCTATTTCCTCCAGTTCCCTGGGTCACACCAGCAAAGGACAGTGGAATATAGGATGGAGTATGGAGACCCCCTTCTCCCTGTTTCCCAAGGGCTTTTTGAGACAACATGGCTAGCTGGCATGGGGCCCATGCATGCCTTCGAGGTCCTGATCTGCTTCAACACTGGCACCCTGGGAGAGATGCTGGCCCATGAAGGGCCCTCCCTGTCACTCCAGGGAATGGGCAGACAGAGCGAGGGGTAGGAGCCAAGGCATGCACCCAAATCCATTCCCCGAGGGGCACCCGTGCCCATTCCCCGAGGACAGTATAGTTGTCCTGGGGTCTGGCAGGAGAAAAGGAAGAGGACTCCCATCCCACCCATGCCCTGGCACCCTGGGAGCAGCACCAGCGCACGGAGGGCCCTCCCAGGCAAGGTCACCCACTGTCTGATCTCAAGTCTGGGCCACTGGGATGGCTGCAGGGTCACCAGAGACCACGAGCCGGGGGAAACGGCACCGACTGGAAGGAGCACCGGAGGGCTGGTTCCCACCTTTAAATATCTGCCTTGCCCTCATATAGGTCAGGAACAACACTGGGATTGAGCCCCTGGGCTCAGCTCTGTTCTCACCAGGTGCTGAAAACCCTGTCAACAAAGTCTCCATGGACTTTTTGCACAGGAGTTAATGGGAAGGCACCTGGCCCCATCAGTGGAGCTGTGCAGGGGGACGAAGCTGCCTGTGTGGTTCGAACAGGTGACAAACAGAATTCGAGTGGCCTCCTGTGGACAGCTGTGATATTACCAGCCGTTACAGCAACCAGTTGACTAGAATGGGGTCGACCTGATGGCCAGTTAGACTTAGAAAATGTTTTCTACTTTTTCTGCAGTTGACCTGTTGGCTGGCGGGACTTGGCCTGACGGTGTGGGGAGGCTCCAGTCCAAACTGATGAACCAGCCAAGGGAGCCCCAGAACTCAAAGGTTTCAGAGTAACAGCCGTGTTAGTCTGTATTTGCAAAAAGAAAAGGAGTACTTGTGGCACCTTAGAGACTAACCAATTTATTTGAGCATGAGCTTTCGTGAGCTACAGCTCACTTCATCGGATGCATGCCGTGGAAACTGTAGCAGACTTTATATATACACAGAGAATATGAAAAAATACCTCCTCCCACCCCACTGTCCAGATAAGCTATTACCAGCTGGACAGTGGGGTGGGAGGAGGTATTTTTTCATATTCTCTCCTGGGGAGAATGAGAGAAGCCAATTCGAAGAACTGAAGGGGGCGCCAATCCCCCCCTCCCAGCCTGGCAGGGCGTGTGGGGTTTGGTTTGGTTTAGTTTGGTTTTGGTTTTTGCAGGCTTGTGTGTCAGTACAAGGAAGCTGGCAAGGAGGCAGGGAAGCAGGTTCCTACAGGCTGAATGCGCCCAGTCTTGTCTGATGTCGGAAGCTGAACTCTTGTGGGCCTGGCTAGTACTTGGTTGGGAGAACATCTGGGAATCCCAGGAGGTATAGGCAGTGTTTCTTTATAATTCTTTCTTCCTGTTGCAATTGTTCTTTCTGCTTTTTTCTTTCCCCCTGTCTCCCCTCGGCCCACCACAGCTGACACCTGTGTCTCACCCATATGACCAGGAGCACAGGGATCCACCTGGGGAAGCAGGCCTGGACCCCTGGATAACTCAGCTTCCATCCTGAGCCCCTGGCTCCACAGGCAGGGTGAGGTCAGAGGTCCCAGCCAGACTGGCCAGAATGAAGGAGGAAGGGAGTGCCTGCATAAGGTAGCATTTGTTCTCTGGATCACCTGAAACAGAATCAACTTGAGGTATCCATGGCACTTGGGGGGAAAGGTCTGGTACCCCTGGGACTCCATCTTTCCCACCAGAGGTACAGAGGGCCACTTCAAAGCTACCAGTAGCCACCCATGCCTAGCCAAGCCTGAGAGGGAATTAGAGCAGGGGAGCAGGTGTTGACCCCCCACCACCACCAATTTCCTCCAAAGGAGACCCCGACCTCCAAAACCACCTGAGGCATCCCTGGCACTTGGGAGCACTTACCTAGGTCTTTGGGCTCATATCCTTCCCACCACCGACCTGTGGCACCCCTCCAAGCTAAGCAGGGTGCACCCAGGTCAAACAGAGAGGGGTGGATCAATTCCCACAGCGCACTTTTGTCCCCTTGTAAGAATCACAGAAGCTGGGTGTACACGAGAAGGGTTTATTTACAGAGAATGACCAGTAGAAGTTTGGTAACGCTGAAAACAAGCACCCAAGCAAAGACCTGGCTTTCCTGCGTATTTGGGCAGTGGTAATGTGTATCTCACCTTTTCCCTTGCCTGCTGCTGGTTCTGCATCTCTTCTGTGGCCTCCACTTGCCTTGGGACTGCAGTAATTTTTGGATGAATTGATGAATCAGTCAAAGGGAACCATGCTTCCATCTACCGCAGCTTGAACTACTAGCAGGCTGGATACAAGTGAGAGTTGGACATTTACAAAGGTGTAGTGAAAGTCTCCTAATGTCTGGTGGAAGATAACGTAAGAATTGTGCACAGTCTGCTGCATTACCTGGAAGTGCAATTTCTTGTGCCATGCCAGGGTTCTTGTGGTTGCATTATTATCACATTCTGGGGTGCAATCCAGACCACCGAGGGGCTGTGCAACCTTGAGTGCCTCATAATGGTTTGCTCTTGTAGCTTCTAACCTGAGCTGCTTATAAACCACCTACAAGCATGCAGGTAACACCCTGAGTGTCTGTGTAGAGCTGCAGCCTGCTAGCAACACTCCAGTCACTCTCTGGTTTCCACCAGCCTGGGTTACTAATTGCAGGGTGACCTCAACACACTCCCAGTCCCAAATTTTCCCCAAAACTTGTGTTCTGCACTGTCCAGCCCTCTCCTGGACAGTTCAGATATTACAGGTCCATTGCCCTTATAAAGGGTCAATATTTAACAGTTTGGTAACTTAGAAGCACCAGACTCACCCAGATGGGCCCTCCTCTATCAGGTGGCTAATTAAGCACTGCAGGCCCAAGTTGTGCAGCTGACCTCAGACAACCAATGACTGCAGGAGCAAGTGAGGCGGTTTAACGCTGAGAATCCTCTGCTGTGAACCAAGCATGCAGTGCCTTACCCCAAGCAGGGACCTGCAATACCATTGCCCCAGTGGTTTGATAGGAAATGCCAGCAGTTCTGGGGGTCCAAGAACCAATGCCATCTTCTATTTCTGATGTGTCCTCCAATCTATGTGTTCTGATGTGTCCTCTGACCAGGTCAAGGCAGCCCTGGTAATCGGCCTGCTGAAAGGAGGTGCGTTCGACGAGGCTAGAATGAAGGGAGAAGAAAGGGGATGGCCTGCAGCCTCCCTGGCCACGTACCAGAACTGCAGCTTCTGTACCAGCTGCCAAACCCATAAAGGCCAATCTGGCTCGCCAGCAACTCACATCTGAAGAAAATCTGTGCTATCTGTGCTTCTACGGTGATGAAACTGGCCATGTCATCTTTCATCTGCCCACTCTGAAGAGCATGGGGAAACAAGATGACCCAGGTCCAGTGGGGGAATATGACTGGAACTTGAGAGAAGGAAACTTCGCTGTACCCTAGTTCTCATTGAGCTGCCCCTGAACCCCATCACAGGCTTCTCATTTGCAGGTGCCTATCCAGCTGTACAGCCTGGGGGACCCCTGACAAATTCCCCTCCAACAGGCCCTTATTGATTCTGAAGCAGTGGAGAATTTCATGGATGCAGCTGCAGCTCAGATCCTACAGATAGCCCTGCTACGCAAGGCCATGCCTGACACAGTCAAAACTATTGAGGGGCCCCACTGTCCTCAGGTCCAGTTGTGAAGGAGACTGTCCCGCGGAAGGCTGTTATTCAGGGACACAGAGAAATGACCCAATTCGGTGTGATCCATTCCCCGCATGCTCCCCTCATTCTTGGCATCTCCTGGCTGATCCTTCATGACACCCTCATTCACTGGAGAGAACAGAAATTCACCTTCCCATCAGAATTCTGCCAACAGCATGGCCAGGGACCAATGAACATTTCACTCAGAGACAAAAAGGCTGGAGTAGGGGTAGTTGCCTGCATTGAAACACCTACTGGGGGAATTACGGCACTTCCCCCCAAGCACTGTGACTACACTGACATCTTTGAGAAGAATGAAGCAGAAAACCACCTCCCACATCGGGACTATGACTGTCCCAGAGAACTTCAGCCAGGGGTAAAGATACAATTTGGACAAATACAAATGTCATGCCCAAATTGGCAGCATTGCGAGAATATCTCCGAGAGAGCCTGGTCTGGGGGTTCATCCGCAAATTGACTTCACCAGTCAGCACCCGGGTGCTTTCCATAAAAAAAAAAAAAAAAAAAAGGATGGAAGCCTCCACCTCTGTGTCAATTATCGAACACCCTAAATCAGATCACAATACAGAACCACTACCTGCTACCCCTGATCCTTGAGTTGTTGGACCACATGGGCGCTGCCTGCATTTGCCCAAAACTAGATTTTCATGGAGTTTACAATCTCATCTGTACCTGAGTAGGTGACAAATGGAAGACCACCTTGCAGACCCACTACAGACACTTCAAATATTTAGTTATGCCATTAGGACTGACTAATGCTCCAGCAACATTCCAGCATTTCATTAATGATGTGCTATGAGAACTACTGGACCACTTTGCGGTAGTGTACTTAGCTGACATATTGATGTTCTTGGATGACCTGGACCAACACACCACTTATGGCCGCACAGTCCTGGAGAGACTACGAGAACACGGTCTGTACACTAGACTAGAGAAGTGAGCATTTGATTATACCTCAACAGAATTCCTGGGTTTCATCCTGTCCATAGAAGGCATCAAGATGGATCTGCACAAGGTCCAGGCTGTCAGTGACTGGGCAGCCCCCCGCAATTTGTGAGCCCCTCACTGCCCTACTCTGAAAAAATGCCAAGTTCCATTGGTTGCCCGAGGCCCAGCACATATTTGAGCAATTGAAACTTGCCGTCACCGCTGATCCAGTATTGGCCCACCCTGACATGGCACAAGTTTTCTTTGTGGAAGCCGATGCCTCTAGTACAGTGAGTGGTGCAGTCCTCTCCCAGAGGCATGGACCCAAGTGAATACTGCATCCCATTGCCTACTACTCGAAGAAGCTCACACCTGCTGAGTGAAACTCTGAGATCCTGGACAAGGAGCACCTGGCAGTTAAGATGGCCTTTGAAGAATAGTAACACTACTTGAAAGAGCCTGTCATTTGGTCCAAGTGTTTACAGATCACAAGAACGTGGAGTACCTGGCGAGGCTAAGGCCCTGAAATAATGACAGCTCCAATGGGCCCTATTCGTCTCTTGCTTCTACTTTACCCTGACCTACAGCCCTGGAACCAGGAAAGGCAAGGCCCAGGGGCACCATTTCAGATTTGGGGGGGGGGAGGAGGGGTCAACTTTAACCATGATTCCAGGGGCTACTTAGGCAACTGAAAACTCTAGGGTTTTTTTGCAGATAATAACTTAGAAATTAGCAGATAGGAGCACTGTATCTAATTCCTATATAAAAAAAAAAGAGAATTAAATAAATAGTAGACCCACTCAGCTCTAATACTAACATGTTTTCACATCTTGTGTCAAGTCACTTAAGGGACACTGGTTAGGTTTAAAATTTTAATTTATATTTTTACTTTGTTACTAACTCTTGAATACAACAATTGAAACAATTGTAGAAAAATCTAGATGACTTTCTATAACTTTTTTGCAGTTCACCACGGTTGGAACAGATCATTTAACTTTGGAAACATCCTACTAGGGCAATGCCCCATGAGTTTATACAGCACCTGCCTGGGACTCTAGGAGTGTTTCTTCCCTACAAATAATAGAGGAGAAACTGGCCTTAGACAGGAGTGAAACTGACACTTTCAAGTCACTTTCACAGGGTTGCCAACCGCAAATGTTCAAAAATCATGAATCAGGCTCACCAAAAATCACGAGGTTATGTAAAAATAATAGATGGGGGGTTCTTTTTATTTGCCTTCTGCTTTTCGGGCCTTTAGGGTGCACTGGGGTCACATTTGGAAGCTTTCTCCACAGCCACGAGGGCTAGAAACTTCATTTTTCTTTAAGAAGGAAGGCTGAAATCGTCACATCTCCACTTGACTCCAGGAGCTGGGGCTTTAAGGAAAACAATAATTATCATGAGACTCATGAAAAAATCATGAGAGTTGGCAACACTGCTTTTACTTCTGTTTAAGGGCTAGTTACTTTCCAGAAGGCTCTTAAAACACAACATGACAGTGATTGAGCTGCAGTTCTCACAGGAGCCTATTTAAAACCAAACACCAAGAAACTTCCTCATTTGAAAGTTGAGTTAAAAATTGAGACATCCGAGGTCTCTCAGGGCCACTGCAGGCAGGAAAGGAAAACGACCAGGCCCAGGAGCTCTGGGCAGCTCTTCCTCTTGAAAGGAAGTTGGCTGGTCTTCTAGTCCTGAATTCAGTAAAACTTTTAAGGCCATCAGCACCTCCGCTCACAGATATGAGCATGTGCTGAACTTCACACTTAACTATCGGAACTGTCTTAGCCAGGGCTACGCATTTTATACACATTAGCTCAGGGACTACAGTTTCTGAGATATTCTGAACAGTGCTGCGCACATAGATGGTGCCCAGTGCATAATACAAATCAATACCAATCATGACAATAATCATCGGCTTTATGGACTCTGGATGCAAAGTCTGTTCTTTGTTCTGGAATTGGCCTGGATACAGCTGAAACCCTAACAATTTGAGTCACAAACACATCGGATACTTATATGACACTGTCTCATTCCTTCCTTTTCTCAAACACAGAACAAAAAATGACAAAACAAAATAGTTTGCCGTTAAAATGTAAAATTGCCCAACAGCCATTGCTCTATGACCCAGCTTGGGGCAGAACCCGCCCCCCCGGGGAGTTAAGTGATGTCCTCTAATCTGCCTCTCATTCTCCAGCCTTCCCAACCTCTGTGCTGCTTTGCATGCTGTCGATCGTGACAGCCATCCCAGCCTCCTGGGACCGTTTGCTGGAGTCTCCGAGAATTGGCCACCTTCTGTACCATCTTTTTTCCCAGCATGCAGCAGAGAGAGAGGCTGGTCCCCTGGATAAGGAGCTGGCCCTGAGGGACCTGCGTTCTACCCCCACCCCCACCCCACCCCTGGACTTCCTGTATGATTTCAGGCCAGTGCCTTAAAGACAGTGTTTCAAAGCCTTTCAGGCACCCAAAGATGCAGCTAGGTATCTAGTGGGGTTTACAAATCACCTAACCTGCTAGGTGCTTTTGAAAATCCCACTAGGTGCCTAAACACCTTTGAAAATCTGGCCCTTTAGTCTCTCTGTGCCTCAGTGCCCCACCTGTACAATGGGGATAACAGCCCTGCTCTACCCCAGCAAGGGGCTGAGAAGAGAAATTGGTTAGACACTGTGAGGTGCTCAGATACTGTGGTGATGGGGCACATAAGTGCCACAGGCAGAGTGGGAAACTCTCCATACCCCTGCTTGCCCTTCCCTGGGCTTTGGCCCCTTCTTTTTACTTATGCCTCCAACTCTCCCCCTTTTTCGTTTGTGTCCTTGACTCGGAGGGCGTGACTGTATTTTTTGAGTCCCCTGTGTTCCCTCTAAAACAACCCTTCCTGCCCCACCCCCTCCCCGGGGAATTCCTGTTTTACAGGCTAGACTTCCAGATCCTTAATTTAATCACCAGCCCTTTCTTATTTTAATCACCCTGCTTCAGTTTGTAAACAAAATCCTGACTCCCTGCCCCCGGGGCACCTCCCCTCTGCAGAACTGACATTTTACACTAATGCTGTGCTGTAGTTAAGAGCTCCAGCTAGGAGTTTGCATTCTTCCTGTATGAAACGCAGGGTGGGGTTCCTGCTTCCCCTACCCTCCCTAAATGGTGCCCTTGGCAAGGCTGATGCCTTGTCCCAAAGCTATGGCCCTGATCCATGAGGCCCCAGTCTGGAACCTGAAGGGACATACTCAAATCACATAACTTTCTTAACGCAACTCACCGCCACGGCCTGCTCAAACTCATCTGCTGTGCCTCTGTCTCCAGAATTCCATCTGACAAGTTGGCCATTGTCAGCCAAGAACTTCACGATACCGGGGTGGGGGGGGGAGGAAGAATCACGTTTGTGAAGGATCACATCTATGGTCCCCTCTGGACTTGCAAGTGTGGTGGTTCTCTGACTGTGCATGAGACCACCTTGGCAGGACACTTAGAGTGATATAAAACCCAACAATGAACATCCCATTTATTTTGGTGGCCCTGACTGTGCTCCATGATAAAGACCTTCCTACCAGGTGTGTTCCTACACCAAGATCCCTCACCAGAAACCCTACTGTCTCCTCCAACCTCTGGACACCTTATTGTGACGTTACACTTCATATTCTTCATAGAAATATGGTTATGTTATGAATTTGGCATAACTAAGATATACTTTATGCAAGTTGGCTCATATAAGATATCATTGGAAAGGTTATGATTTACTGAATGTGATTATCCAATTTGTATGCATGTATCATTTCTGTAGCTAACATTAGGAATATTGACTATGTAACAATTACAAGTGTGTGTGTATTTGGGAGACACCCACCAGACAAGCAGCCATCACAGCCTTGATGGGCCATTAGGAAGAAACAACGAGACTGTGAAGATACTAATCTCTCTCCTTCCTGAAAGGTGTCCTGGGACATAGCTGTGACACTACAAGGTCAGGTGATAATGTCACTGATGGACTATACCACCTTGGACAGTACTGGTACTTTTCCTCTTTAGTGGGATGGGGATCAAACAAAGGTTTCCTGCCTTAGGTGAATCCTTTTTAAGGCTGGGGAGGGGATTGATCTGGACTCTCCTCCATTGCCTACCCAAGAAGAAGGACTGGTGAAAGTACCTGAAGGGACAAAGGAACTAACCTGAGGGGAAAGACAGGGGTGAGTCCAGACTGAGACAGGGGTCCACTCTGTAAGAAGAAATAACTGGAACTCTAAGCCACAAAAACTCTACAACTTGCCTAAAATAACATTTAGGGGGAGAAATTACTTCTTGAAACTAGTCTCTTTAAAATCTTAAGCTTAATATGCGTGTTTTGTTTTATTTGCTCAGTAATCTGCTTTATTTTGTTTGTTATCCCTTATAATCACTTAAAATCTGCCTTTTATAGTTAATAAATTTGTTTGGTTTATTACTAAACCCAGTTTGTGCAATTTCTAACTGGGGGGTGGGGACAAGAAGTTGTGCATATCTCTCTTCACATTGAGGGAATGGGCAAATTTTTATGAGCTTGTGCTTTGTAGATCTTTCTATACTGCACAAGACAGTATTGTTTTGGGTTTATTCCCCAAAGGAGGTGTGCACGTGAGTGCTGAGTGAATCCTCTCATACAGAGCTGACTTCAGTCTGTGTCTGCAGCTGGGTGTGGCCCTACCTGTGTGTGTGCACTGCAAGAGGCCGGAGAGCCTAATTCAGCAAATCAGGGAGAGGGAATCCAGGCTGATGGAGCATGGGGGGCTCAGGGAAACCCCAGTACATCAGGTGGCATCCCAGAATGGGGGTCCAACCTGTCACACTCATATCAGCCATGGGAAGCCATTTCTTTGGACTCTGTGATGGAACACACAAGCCCTGGACTTGCCCGCTTCTTATTTACAATGTCACCTGAAAGTGAGAACAGGTGTTCTCATGGCATTGTTGTAGCTGGCATCGCAAGATATTTACGTGCCAGATGCGCATGCTTCAAATCACCATTCCAGGGGACACGCATCCAATGTTGATGACAGGTTTTGCTCAAAAACCATCCAAAGCAGTGAGGACTGACGCATGTTTATTTTCATTATCTGAATCAGATGCCACCAGCAGAAGGTTGATTTTCTTTTTTGGTGGCTCAGGTTCTGTAGTTTCCGCATCAGAGTGTTGCTCTTTTAAAACTTCTGAAAGCATGCTCCCTATCTCGTCCCTATCTCAGATTTTGGAAGGCACTTCAGATTCTTAAACCTTGGGTCGAGTGCTGTAGCGATCTTTAGAAATCTCACATTGGTACCTTCTTTGCGTTTTGTGAAATTTGCAGAGAAAGTGTTCTTAAAATGAACATGCGCTGGGTCATCATCCGAGACTGCTAGAACACGAAATATATGGCAGAATGTGAGTAAAACAGAGCAGGGGACATACCATTCTCCCTCAAGGAGTTCAGTCACAAATTTAATTAATGCATTATTTTTTTAATGAGCGTCATCAGCATGGAAGCATGTCCTCTGGAATGGTGGCTGAAGCATGAACGGGCATACGAATGTTTAGCATATCTGGCATGTAAATACCTTGGCAATGCTGGCTACAAAAATGCCATGCAAATGCCTGTTCTCACTTTTGGGGGACATTGTAAATGAGAAGAGGGCAGCATTATCTCCTGTAAACGTAAACAAACTTGTTTGTCTGAGCGAATGGCTGAACAAGAAGCAGGACTGAGTGGACTTGTAGCCTCTGAAGTTTTACATTGTTTTGTTTCTGACTGTAGTTATGTAACCAAAAAAAAACAACTACATTTGTAAGTTTCACTTTCAGGGCAAAGATCGCACTACAGTACTTGTATGAGGTGAATTGAAAAATATTATTTGTTCTGTTTATCATTTTTACAGTGCAAATATTTGTAATCAAAATATACAGTTTGATTTCAATTACAAAACAGAATACAAGATATATATGAAAATGTAGAAAAACATCCAAAATATTTAATAAATTTCAATTGGTATTCTATTGTTTAACAGTGTGATTAATCGCAATTAATTTTTTTATCGCAATTAATTTTTTGAGTGAATCTTGTGAGTTAACTGAGATTAATCGACAGCTCTACTGACAATGCATTTCCCCTTAGAGTCCAGTCCCACCCCCACTGGTACAGGGTCAAGAGGAATACATTGTACATGAAATCCTCGACTCTAAGATCAAAGGGGGCAATTTATGGTACCTGATCAATTGGGAAGGTTGTGGCCCAAAGGAATGCACTGGGGAGCCAAAGGAAAATGTTTATGCTTCCATGCTCATTCAGAGCTTCCACAGGAGCATCTCAGAAAGCAGGATCTATGTCAGCCAGGGTGCACCCGTAGGGGAGGGAATGATGTCATATCTGTGACCCACTGTATCTCAACATAGCAGCCCCATATTCACCACCGGTATAGGATTATGATCTGTTCTGTACAAAGTATGCCTTGTGAAAGGAAATTGTGTAAAAAAGTATGCCTTGTGCTGGGAAAGACAGTCTGTTGAGCATCACTGTCCTGCTAAAATGTTCGTAACATCATTGCACATGAAGTTTTGCTCTTATTTTGTTACTGAAACATGTTGTGAGTCTGAGAAATGCCCACAGACTAGCTCTGCAGTGACAACAAAGGGGTGACCAACATCCAGCCAGGGGTTACTCCACCATCACCAGCCGTTCAAAAACAGGGGAGTTGTAAACAAGAGGTTTACAATTCACACGAAAGACAGTTGCTCAAGCATGTACACCATGAGGCTGCCGAGCCCCCATGACACAGCAAGGATCCTTCCAGCACCTGGAGGAGAGGATAAAATAAGGGGCAATGACATCACTACCTCACCTCTCCTCCTACACCTGCGCTGAAGGCAACAAGGTTGTTTGAAAGACAAAGAAACCTTTGAACTGGGGGAAGTGGTCCGAACTGGAAAAGCTTTCTAGTAAGCCCAGACTGCTGTAGGTTGCTGGGTAAGAAAAACCTTATTACTTCCAATTTGACTTAGCTTGATAACATTTAGGAATTAGACTGTGATTCTATCTTTTATTTCTTTATGTAACCTATTCTGAACTCCTGTGCCAACACCATGTATAAATCACTTAAAATCGAGCTTTGATAGGTAATAAACTCATTTTAATGTTTCAGCGAAGCCGGTGTGTTTTTGATTGAAGTTTGGCGAATTTACTCAGGTTTAAAAGGCTGCTGCATATCTGTACCCTTTGGTGGTATGATGAAGTAATTAATGAGCTTACTCTGATCAGGGGGTCTTGAGCAGTGTACGATGCACATTCTGGGGTTCAAGGTTGGGGGCAATTGCTGGTGTCTCCCTATATACAGTTCATGAGTGGCCTGGGAGAGCGTTCATGCAACTTAGCTGGGTATGCCTCTACAGGCTGATGGCTGTGCAAGAGCAAAGCCTGGAGGGGCTACTTGTCACTAGCATAGCAGTGAAGGAGACAGCCTTGGCTGGAGAGTTAAGGGGACACAGTAATTCCACAGCCCAGGTTGTATCCTGGGGATGTCACAATAACCCATGGGTCTCAAACCTGGATCCGTATGGTTAATAGAAATAGCTAGGGTCCAGTCCTTCCTCTGGCAACCAGCTGATGTTTGCTTACCAGGGACACATGAAGCCCAGCCCCAGTTTGAGACTCCACCCTGGAGTCCTACTGGCAGAGTCCAAGAGCAGCTGATTGGCCTGCTGGCCCTCCTTAAGCCATCAGCAGGACCAGGAAACTGTCCAAACAACTGGGTTCTGCCTTGTTCTGGACTGGGTGCCTCCGGCTCCCCAGGGAAGATGAGAGTGCGTGGGGACGGGTGTCCCTACGTGGGGGTGTGGCTGCTCCCCAAGAGTCCTAAACATCCTTTGACCGTCTCCTCTCTAGCATTTAATCACAGAGTTGATTAGATTCAATTGAGAGTAGATTCAATTGGAGGGTAGGGATAGGATACAGAGGGCCCTAGACAAATTAGAGGATTGGGCCAAAAGAAATCTGATGAGGTTCAACAAGGACATATGCAGAGTCCTGCACTTAGGATGGAAGAATCCCATGCACGGCTACCGACTAGGGACTGAACGGCTAGGCAGCAGTTCTTCAGAAAAGTACCTAGGGGTGACAGTGGACGAGAAGCTGGATATGAGTCAACAGTGTGCCCTTGTTGCCAAGAAGGCCAATGGCATTTTGGGATGTATAAGTAGGGGCATTGCCAGCAGATCCAGGGACGTGATCATTCCCCTCTATTTGACATTGGTGAAGCCTCATCTGGAGTACTGTGTCCAGTTTTGGGCCCCACATGACAAAGAGGATGTGGAAGAATTGGAAAACGTCCAGCGGAGGGCAACAAAAATGATTAGGGGACTGGAACACATGACTTATGAGGAGAGGCTGAGGGAACTGGGATTGTTTAGTCTGAAGAAGAGAAGAATGAGGGGGGATTTGATAGCTGCTTTCAACTACCTGAAAAGGGGTTCCAAAGCAGATGGATCTAGACTGTTCTCAGTGGTAGCAGATAACAGAACAAGGAGTAATGATCTCAAGTTGCAGTGGGGTAGGTTTAGGTTGGATATTAGGAAAAACTTTTTCACTAGGAGGGTGGTGAAACACTGGAATGTGTTACCTAGGGAGGTGGTGGAATCTCCTTCCCTAGAAGTTTTTACGGTCAGGCTTGACAAAGCCCTGGCTGGGATGATTTAGTCGGGGATCGGTCCTGCTTTGAGCAGGGGGTGGGACTAGATGACCTCCTGAGGTCCCTTCCAACCCTGATATTCTATGATTCTATGAGAGTCCTTGTTTCTGGTTGGTGATTCCTAGCGATGGCATCACTGCTGAGCCGGTCTAGGCACCAAGACTCAGGTCTTGTGTGGGGACAGTGAAAGACAACACAGAGGCTGCATTGGCTGTGAGGTTCCCCACTGTCTGCTGAAATCACTAGGAGTTGGGTTAAGTGGCAGAGCCTCGGAACATGATGTTGTGGGAGTAGCAAGCAGCTGGGCCGGCCCACAACATTTTGGCACCTGGGGCAGGGAGTTCAAATGACGCCCCACATGCCCCCTCGCTTGGGCCAAAACTTTGAAAAGACGCCATTCTGCCTTCTTCCCATTCTACTCCTCTCATGGTATGGCTCTGCTACCTACCCCAATAAAGCAGAACTAACAACTTAAAATGCCTTGTTCAAAACACTTCACTTTCAAACGCCTAAACAGCAAATGTCACGTTTCTTGTCTGCACAGTAAACACTGGCATTTGTATCTGTTTGGATAATCAAAGTGGTGCTTTCCGTGCCTTCTTGGTTGCAAAGATTTGAACTGCTTCCTGCTGAAGGTTCACAGTCTGGGCCAGCTCATGCTCTATTGAGATTGTTGCAAGGCCAATCAGCCTCTCCTGTGTCATTGTGGTGCGTAGATGTGTTTTTATTAACTTCAGCTTGGAGAAGCTGTGTTCTCTACTGGCAACTGTTACAGGAAGTGTTAGAAGTACGCGCAGAGCAACAAAAGCATTTGGAAAGAGGGTGGTCATCTTATTTGTGCACATATATTCCAGAACAGCCTTTGGAGTTGATCCTGCTGAAATGTATCTTGAAAGGGCTTTCAGTTCATCACCTAAATCACTCGCATCAATATCACGCATGTCATCATGTGTCAACACTGTCTCTAGTGCCCTGCATTGCTGCTGTAGGTCTTCTTCAGGTATAGTGAGGAGTTTTGGAATATCCTACAACATCCCAAATATACTGCTGTGTTCCTTGAGCTGCATGAAATGTTCTTCAGCTGACTGTATTGCACAATCTAGCACCTGGTTAAAGAATTCAACTTTGAATAGTTGTTTGAGGTCTCTTATGGGATTATCCCGTGCCTCGTAATCAAAAAGTCTTCTTCTTCGGTGACTATTGTATTCTTGAATTGGGTGGGGAAAATAGCTTCAGTGTGAAGTTCCTCTGCCAACTTCTGTGCACTCTTCAGAAGGTTTTGAAATCCCCCATCTGACCGGTAAGACTGTAGGTATGACTTTGTTTTGTCCAGTTGTTCCATTGCTCCAGATATATCAAGGTCAACACCTTGGAGTCTCTTGCTTACAACATTTATTTCAAACAGTATGTCATGCCACAACACTAAGCCACACAGAAATGTGAAGTTATGTATGTTTCTGGTGATTCCATCTCCCTCTGCCACTGTTCTCCCACGAACAGTTCCTGTCATAGCATTGTCCTCCATCATGGCAATTATGGCATCATCTATCTTCTTGGGTGGTGACTCTTCTTAGATGCTCCTGGAGTACAGCATCAAACTCCGCCATCAGCTCCACAATTTTAAGGACATTTCCATGGACATACAGCTGATCTGCAGTGCCACGCAGTGCTAGGTTTTGGGTCGCAAGCATTGTCACAATGGCGATGAGCCTTTTCAGAACATTTTGCCAGTAAAGAGACTGACGCAATCTTCTCTTGATGCTGATCATCCATGGGGGCCTTTAACCGTAGTCTCATCTCCAGCTCTTTCCACCTGTGGAATGCTCTCTGGTGATTTGCTGCCTTCTCATGGCACGCCAGATTTCTAGCCAGATTTGTCCAGTCCTTTGTTCCTGTAGAACCCAATGTGGCTGGAACATTAGACTGGCAGAGTTTGCAACAAAACCAGTATGTAGCATCCTGGGTTTTGAGTACATAAGCCATGGCCTCTCCACTTTGTCACCATTGGGGATTTCACGACAGTAATGTGTTGGATGGAAACTTCTATTTTCATTGTCTTTGGGGAACATGAAGTTTTTCACTTGCTGTGGCCCATGCAGTACAAGGAAGTCCCTCAGGCTACTGCTCAAGTGGGTCCACAGTCCTGGATCATCTGGACTTAAGGAACTAAACTCAGCAGCAGCTGTTTCTTGCGCCTCCACCACACTCTTCTCTGATCTACACTTTTCTTCAGGAATGTGCATGGTTACATCCACTTGAGACGGAGATATGGATGCTGCAGCAGCTGCCAGGTCACCTGCACTCTGACTGACTGGAAGATCAGGCATCTCCTCACCACTCACATCCTCCCTGGGGCCGGAAGGCTCACCGTGAACATTTGTGTCAATGTATCTCAGGAGAGCTCTTTCCTGCTTAGGTAGAAAAGCTTCCTTTGCTTGCTTTCTTTTTCTGAATGCTGCCCCAGAGGGGCGTTTTCTTCTTTCACTCATGGCTGCTGTTCTGTGCCAGCTAGAGTGGCTCTCAACACTCAGCTGAAGGGGAGAAATAAGCAGGCTGGTAGCAGGGCCTGAGTGAGGGAAGACATCAGCGTCTTAGGGCCTAACTGGCTCCTACTACTCCAGTTGATGGCCTGCTCTCCTCAAGTGGGTTCAGGGAAGCAGCAGGACACAGGAAGCTCCCTGAGAAGCTGGGGTTAATCAGTCCAGGCTCCTGGGGTGCTAGAGAGGGACATAAGAGGCTCCTCTTCCTCTCTCTCCCTGCAGCTCCTGCTGCTTTCTGTTATTCCCGCTCCCCTTTTCTCCTGCCTGCCTGTTCTGTCTCTTGTGCCCCCCTTCCTCCAGCACAGCACTCCCCCATCTCTGTGCATCTCCAGCGGAGAGGATACAGATGCACCAGCTGCAGACACCGTTTTCTACGCTCTGGGTCCTTGTGCCCCCCCCAGTCTGGCACCTGGGTTTCTTTGCTCATGGTACAGCCAGCCCTGGGAGAGAACTAGCAGTGGCCGAGGAGCAAAGGCCTGGCCGCAGAGTGAACGGCCGCAGCGGAGGCATTGCTGGACGCCTCCCCCTGCCCTGCCCTCGGGTGGGAGGTGAACTCCCATGAAGGCACTTCTGAGCAAGGACCGCGCCTGTGCGCGGGGTGCCGTGGAGGGACAGGGAGTGGTTAAAGGAACATTGGTTTGTTGGGTTTTCACAGCGGAAGGTGAGAAACGGAGGAAAAGGACGCGTCGGGTTCCTTTTCATTACAAGTTTTCTGCTCTATACACAGACTCGGGGCTTGCGAGTGGGGACATGTTGTCTCTTATTGTCACCCGGGGGGTGCTTACTTTTCCCAGATTACTGGGTGGGGGCTCAAGCCAGTCCTGTTTTGTATTAAGGGGAGCCCCTGGCTTTTGAACCTGGCCCTTGCTGCTGGCAGAAGGTTACATTTGGTATCAGTGAATCCAAGCTGTTTTGTTAAACGTGTTTTGCTTTCATTACAAATCATCGGTGCTAGGTGTGCTCCTAGAAAGCTGACAGGTTGGAGTGTTTGATGGTTTCCTCTCCTGTGCCCCGCTCCCTGCACCCCTTCACCCCCTGCACCTCCCTCCTGAGCCCCTAACCCCTGCACTGTGCCCCCTTTGACCCAACCCCTGCCCCTCCCTCTTGAGCCCCAACACCTGCCCCCTCCTGTGCCCCAGTCCCACCACCCATTCACTCCTACTCCCTGTCCCTCCCTCCTGAGCCCCTAACCCCTGCCCTGTGCCCCCAACCCCTGCACCTCCCTCCTGCACCCACGTGGGGAAACTGACCTGGATGCACAAAGCAGCTGGCACTGCTCTCGCTCCCCCACCGGACTGCTGCTCCTCCGCCCCCCCGCAGCCCTAGGGGGCTGAGCCTGTGAGGGGGGAGCAAGGAGCTGTCAGGGCTCCTTGCATCCAGGTCACTTTCCCTGCCGGCTGCGTAAGGGGAGGGCAGGAGAGCAGCAGCTCCTGATGTCTCGGCCCAGCCCAGGTGGGGAAGTGACCTGGATGCAGGGAGCCCTGGTGTGTATATTGGGGGGACTGTGTGAAGGGGTGTGTGTGTGTGTGTTGTGTTGAGGAGAGTGTGTGTGTGTCTGTGTGCCTTAGTGAGTGCGCTGTCTCCATCAGCCCAGCTGGCTCTGGGGAGCAGGTCTGGTGGGAATCCAAATCCTGTGCACGGCGCCCCCTTCGACGGGCTGACCTGGGCAGGGGCACGTACGGCCCACCCCGAAGGCCGGCCCTGCAGAAGAGCCCAGTAGAGTTTCTGTGTCGTCGTGGTTACCACGTTTGCCTCGCACGCAGAACAGCCCCCGACCGACACCAGGCACAAACACAGCATCCCTGATTTTGCGGCTCCCCACACTGTCCTGGAGGGCATTTCTCCTTCTGCCACTGGCCATGCCTGGGATTCCCTCCGCCGCCCGCACGACAGGGGGCGGTGACAGAATGGCCTTGCCATGAGCCTGGGCAAGCTGGAGGCGTTAGGCCAGTCACCTCTGCGAGGCTTGTGCTGGACCCTCTTGCTGCCAGGGTCTGCCACCCACCTTCTTCCCTGCCACCAGTGGGCCACAGTCCCCTTCGGCCACCAGGTCAACCCGGGTACTAAGGCAGGAATGGGGCAAAGAAGCAAGTCAAGCTGAGGGAATCAGGCAAAACTAATCTTGTCTTGCTGGGCCGCTTGCAATATCTTCCTTCTTGTGTGCTACGGCTGTCAAAAACATCCCCGAGAGAGATGCAGCCGGCCCAGCAGGCATTCAGCAACTGCCTAAGTAGCTCAGTTGGGAGAGCATTAGACTGAAGATCTCAAGGGCTCTGGTTCAATCCTGGGCTTTAGTAGGGCCCTTTGTCACTGCGGGTTTTTCTTGGGGTTAAAGCTGTGCCCCATGTCTTCTGAGCTGGTGGGAGTTGTTCCATGAAAGGATGTTGCCTGACTCTCTGCTGTGCCAAGATGCCCATCCTCTCTTCGCTTGCTCCTCCTCAGGAAGGGGCAGAAAAAGAAGCTCACCTTCGAGCCACAGTCAAACCGGCCTCCTAAGGATATCTTGCTGAGTGCCTGCCACTACAGTCCTCCGCTCTACCAGCTGAGCTATCAAAGGGCAGCTGTTGGCTGCTGCGGCCACCACTCTGTCCAGGTTAGCCCATCCGTGCGTGTCAGGGCAAGTGCCACCCCAGGGGATGGAATTTCAGGGGAGCGGCAGAAGAGCCCAGTAGAATTTCTGTGTTGTAGTGGTTACCTCGTTTGCCTGGCACGCAAAAGGGCCCCCATCGAAACTGGGCAGAAACAGTGTCTCATTTTTTGCAGTTCCCCTTGCTGTCCTGGAAGGCAGTTTTCCTTCTACCACTGACCTATGCCTAGGCTTCCCTCTGCCCTCTCCTCCTCCTCCTCCCGCTCCCCCCGCCCCGGCATGACAGAGCGTGGTGACAGAATGCACTTTTGCATCGGCCTGGGCAAGCTAGAGGCATTAGGCCAGTCACCACTTAGGGGCTTGTGCCTTGGCCTCCTCTGCCCTTGGAATTTTGCATGATTTGCCAAGGTATGAGGGAAGGGAGAAGAAACATCCAGCGGTTCCTTACCCAGTGACTTTGGGGCATCTGGCAACATTATGTGGGAGGTGGTTGGGCCCCTTCATGACTACCTCACCTGGAGCACCAGCTTTCTTAAGGGGGGAGGGGTAGCTCAGTGGTTTGAGCATTGGCCTGCTAAACCCAGGGTTGTGAGTTCAATCCTTGAGGGGGCCATTTAGGGATCTGGGGCAAAAATTGGGGATTGGCCCTGCTTTGAGCAGGGGGGTGGGACGAGATGACGTCCTGAGGTCCCTTCCAACCCTGAGAGTCTCTGAGTCTGTGCCCTGCCTGCGTCTTACCAGTGTGAGCGGAGTCTGAATGAGCTCTCCCCTGACACCTAGTGGTGAGCTCTGGAAAAAGACTTCTGATGGACAGACCCACCCTGCCTAGGTGCTCAGCATGGTGAGATTGCTTGCCCAAATGATCACTTGTGGCTGGCGTTGGATTCCTTGTTATTGGGGCAGGAGTAATAAAAGTTTTCCTTGTGTGAACCGAGGGCAGCAGAACTGTACCTGGCATACCCCAATGGAGGGACTAAACCTCAACTGAAGGGCCCTCGCTAGGCAGGGGACATAGGTTCCAAAGCCCAAAGAGTTGGCGGGGGAGAGGGGAGATGACAGGTGCTTGTTCTTGGTGGTATGGGGCTCTCCATGCTATAATAAAAGAGCTAATTTAGACTCAATGGAAAGCTGAAATCACTAGTACCTAGAGCTAAGTATTAGCTCTACTTTGGGACAGTGTCTCTATTGCAAGAGACTGCTCTGTGTGCACCAGGAATGAGGCTCCCCCCACTAACAGCTGAAATTATTCAGTGCTGTGTTAAGGGTGGGGGCCCTGAAGACATCTTGGTGAGTGGGTGGCTGGTGGAATCATAGAATCATAGAATATCAGGGTTGGAAGGGACCCCAGAAGGTCATCTAGTCCAACCCCCTGCTCAAAGCAGGACCAATTTCCAGTTAAATCATCAAATGGAGAGGTGGGACCAGCGGCTAGCAGGGTGGCTGCCCTGAAGAGGCATGGCAAAGTGGCCAGCAGAGCCCTGCAGAGGCATGGCAATTGGCTGTTGGTGTAATGAGCGAGTGCCCAGTGTGTAAGGTGCCTCTTTACCCTCACCCCCCGCCTTCCACACAGGGTGGGAGGTAAACTCTGGATGAACCTCTGAACTCTGGGGCTGCACTGGCCAAGGACAGGAACTGTGAGTGGGGTACAGAGAAGGGACAGGCAAGTTAAAGGAATTTTTGGGTTGCTGGATTTAAGGCCCTGATGGGAAAAGGACACTGCCCAGCTTACTTGGGGGTGGGTCTTTTGCTCATGGTTTGTGTTTATGAACCCTAGTTGAGGTGTTTTCCCAAATTATTGCTGAGTTACTTCCCTCCTTTTATTAAAAGTTTTTGCTACACTCAGACTCTGTGCTTGCGAGAGGGGAAGTATTGCCTCTTAGAGGAGTCCTGGGCGTGGTGTGTACTTGTCCCAGGTCACTGGGTGGAGGCTCAAGCTGGTTTTGTGTTGTATTGTTGAAAAGGAACCTCTAGAGACTGAACCTGGCCCTTATTGCTGCTGGCTCCACCTGGCAGAACAGTTACATTCTGGGACAAGAAACATCCAGTGGTTCCTTATCCAGTGACTTTGGGGCATCTGGTTACATTATGTGGGAGCTTGTTGGGATCGTTCATGGATCTGGCTACCCTGTCTGTGTCAACCGGTATTTTACCAGCATCCCTTCATTCATATTCCTTTCCCAAGGAGGAAAGGAATCCTGTGGTAGAATCAGGAAAAACAGGAGAGGTTTCCCTGAGAGACTCATCAGATAACCCTTAGGCGCTGGTGTGACGAGTACCCTACGAAGCCAGGCCCTTCTGGCTGTTAATTACCCTTGCAGAAAGTCCTACTTCTTGCCCATAAAAGGCTCAGTGCCAGGAGAAAGGAGACCCAGAAGAAGCCTCTGAGCCTCCTGTACTTCGACCGATGCATGGGAGGGGTATAATAATAACATCAAATATTACAGTCCATGGTGGGGCGTGCATATCGCGCGCTAGGTGAGAAAGGGTTAATTCCACGCTGTGGCTGTAGGCAATCCCACCCCTCAGACCCTGCTGGGCATGCTCCAACTGCTGTGTAAGTATAAAGGAGAACAGCTTGGCCCAGTCTGGGCTGGCCACTGAGGAAGAAGCATGCTTGGTGGAGGCTCCAGGCCAGGAGCTGCTAGAGCCCCTGACTGTAGGAACCACAGATCCCAGGGACCAGACTGGAAACCTGCTACCTACAGTCAATTGGTGGGAGTCAAAGTTCCATGGCGCTGCCAGTGTCAGGGAACTCGGCGACCCCAACGATACATGGACTCCAGCTTCAGGGAACAACGTGGGAAGTGGCCCAGGGAGGCGGAGTGAGCAATATCTCATACCCATGTAAGGTCAGCATGTTGCAGTAGGATACCAGCTGGCTGGGTGGTGAACGCACTCAACCTGAGAGAGCCTTGGGCTGGGACAGGAGTGGAGTCACGTGGGCCCAGGTCCCCTTCCTCCTCCTCCTTTGGAAGTGGCTCCTGGATCTGGCCATTAGGCCTTGCAGCCCTGAACCAAAGGGTGGCCATAAAGACTCAGGCCATTAGGCCACGCAGTCCTGAACGCAAGGATAGCCAGGTTGACTCTGGATTTAGTGTGCCTAATCTTGAGTTTAAGGACAGTCTGGTAGACTGCAACCGCAGTGCCCTCACAACCCCGATCCACCCCCAAAAGGGGATGGAGTCTGCGTACATTACAACACAGCCATATAATGGTGACCGAAACACCCCTCTATTCACACCCTACACACTATTGTAATAATCTTTGTACGCAATGTGCCTTGTGAAGTATCATTTAAAAACCATAGCTCTCTGGTCAATAATATCATGGTGACATGTATGTAGCAACATACCCTCTGTGATGTTATTAGCACATGTTCAAAATCACGCAAGCCCTGCCTAGGCATAAATGATTAAACAGGCCTATCCTGAACAAAGGAGTATGCGTTTACCAGACAAATTTGGGGAAGGGGAAAAGGGCTTTCCCAAACACAAAGCACAAGCTGATGCCTTCAGCCGGGTGTCATCAAAGTTGACTGGCAATGGCCTGTCAAGTGACCATTTTTGGCCAGGAAGGGGAGCAGGTGCAGATCGATTTACATTTTAGCAAGCACTGCATGGAACCTCCTTCACCACAAGGCTCCATGTCACCTTCTTTACTCTTTGAATAAACACTGCTTTGAGGGGTAATCATTAGATGAATCCACTTCAAAGGGTGACAGGACTATAAAACAGAGGGGCAAAAACACCTCAGGTCACCTTGCTCTCTAGTTCTCTCTCTCTCACACTTCAGAAGACAAAAGAACCAGCCCTTTAACTTTAGGGGAAGATCATGACTTGTGAACATGGTCAACTTTGTTGCTGGGAACATGTGGGAAGGATTTGACCTCGAAACAAGTCCTGTTTGTTAAGTTAACTTTACAAGGGCAACAGACCAATAATATCTGAACTGTCCAGGAACAGGGCCTGTGATGGGGTGTTCACTCCACACTAGCAAAGAAGGGGTTAAAAGCAGCCAAGGGAGGCTGCATAGGGAGCAGCCAATTATAGCCTCATATAAAAGGGAGCCGCAGGGCAGAAAAGGGTCTGCAGGGAGAGGATTGAGTTCCTACAGGGCTGCAAGGAGTTAACACCTGTGACGGGTTACCCCCCGCTCCGGGATGCCACCTGATGTACTGGGGTCCTGCTGAGCCTGCTTGTTCCAACATCCTGGGGCCCCTCACCCTGTTCTGCTGTGCCAGGTCCTCAAGCCTCCTCCAGTGCGTGCACACACACACAGAGGTAGGAACACACCCAGTGGCAGAGAAACACAGACACTGATATCAGCCCTGCATGAGAAGAATCAGATTGGGGATTGACCCGCACTCAAGTGTACACCACCTCTTGGGAGCAAACCCAAAATTGTATTGTATTGCGCTGCACAGAAATCTGTACAGCATAAGCTCATGAAAATTTCCCCCTCCTTCAATATGGAGGAAGATATACACAGCTTTTTGCGCCCGCTCCCCCGTTACGAATTCCACAAACTGGATTTTAATAAACAAAACAAGATTATTAACTACAAAGGATAGGTTTTAAGTGATTATAAGGGTTAACAAACTGATTGAAGCAGATTACTGAGCAAATAAAACAAACACGCAAATTAAGCTCAATACATTAAAAAAACTGATTACAAGTGGTAGTGTCTCACCCTAAATGTTTTAGGCATTTCTGTCACAGGCCAGACACCTTTTCCAGCCTGGGCTCAGCTCTTCTCTTCCCCCACCTCCCTACTGGGGGATACTCCCCCCACACACACTTTCCGTTGCCCTGGAAGGGAGGAGCATAGATCATGGCACGGCCGGATGGCCGAGTCATAAAGAGGATGCTGCAGTACTTGAACTGAGGTGGGTCTGCAAGCGGTGATGATGATGGACGAGGCGCCACCAGGAGAGGGCATACTGGCTGAGCCACCTAATCCCTGAGACAAACAGCAGGAGGCGCCATCCTGTTGAGTGAACCCCATTACAGGGCCTGAGTGCATGCCCTCCCCTTCCTGGGGCTCTATCAAATCTCTGCTAAGTGAGGTGAGCTGAGCTGCTCTGTGAGCCCGTCCAGAGATCTGATACTACCCAGACATATGAGTGTCCACAGGGCAACACAGTGGCAAAAGTGAGTAGGGGCACGCTGCAGCACACACCACACTTGATGGCTCAGCCTTGTGCATGCTGTGGTGGCCACCTCCCCGCTGGTGAGATCTGGTACCATCATCTTGCTGGAGTTCCAGTCTGTCCTGCTGCCATCCGTGGCGGTGATGCTGTTGTACTCTCCAGCAGTTGACTGGAAGGTGCGCATAGGCCCTGTCAAGGCTGATTCCCCACTCTGGCGCTTCGAGTGCAGAAGGTGGAGCCCGCAAGGATTCTAAAAATTAATACTGGCCACTCCAGGCTTGTATTAAACTCCCAAGGTTACAGCTTCTCTCTGACCTTGGATGGGTAGATGCTGCCACCACCCAAATGCAAAAAACCCCTTTAGACCCAGGAAGGCGCACTTGGGAATTCCTCCCTGTGGGGTACCCTCAAGCCCTTTCACCCCCTCCCTCCGGGGAAGAGCTGAGAAAGAAAGCAAAGCAAACCAGCTGTTGCCACCAGCTAATTAAACAACATAGAATCATAGAATCATAGAATATCAGGGTTGGAAGGGACCCCTGAAGGTCATCTAGTCCAACCCCCTGCTCGAAGCAGGACCAATTCCCAGTTAAATCATCCCAGCCAGGGCTTTGTCAAGCCTGACCTTAAAAACCTCTAAGGAAGGAGATTCTACCACCTCCCTAGGTAACGCATTCCAGTGTTTCACCACCCTCTTAGTGAAAAAGTTTTTCTTAATATCCAACCTAAACCTCCCCCACTGCAACTTGAGACCATTACTCCTCGTTCTGTCATCTGCTACCATTGAGAACAGTCTAGAGCCATCCTCTTTGGAACCCCCTTTCAGGTAGTTGAAAGCAGCTATCAAATCCCCCCTCATTCTTCTCTTCTGCAGGCTAAACAATCCCAGTTCCCTCAGCCTCTCCTCATAACTCATGTGTTCTAGACCCCTAATCATTTTTGTTGCCCTCCGCTGGACTCTTTCCAATTTTTCCACATCCTTCTTGTAGCGTGGGGCCCAAAACTGGACACAGTACTCCAGATGAGGCCTCACCAATGTCGAATAGAGGGGAACGATCACGTCCCTCGATCTGCTCGCTATGCCCCTACTTATACATCCCAAAATGCCATTGGCCTTCTTGGCAACAAGGGCACACTGCTGACTCATATCCAGCTTCTCGTCCACTGTCACCCCTAGGTCCTTTTCCGCAGAACTGCTGCCTAGCCATTCGGTCCCTAGTCTGTAGCGGTGCATTGGATTCTTCCATCCTAAGTGCAGGACCCTGCACTTATCCTTATTGAACCTCATCAGATTTCTTTTGGCCCAATCCTCCAATTTGTCTAGGTCCTTCTGTATCCTATCCCTCCCCTCCAGCGTATCTACCACTCCTCCCAGTTTAGTATCATCCGCAAATTTGCTGAGAGTGCAATCCACACCATCCTCCAGATCATTTATGAAGATATTGAACAAAACTGGCCCCAGGACCGACCCTTGGGGCACTCCACTTGATACCGGCTGCCAACTAGATATGGAGCCATTGATCACTACCCGTTGAGCCCGACAATCTAGCCAGCTTTCTACCCACCTTATAGTGCATTCATCCAGCCCATACTTCCTTAACTTGCTGACAAGAATACTGTGGGACATGTGCACAAACCTCTTACAACACAAAAATCCAATCCTGTTCTTAAAAAATAAATTTGATTAAAAACAACAAGGAAGAAAATACAATTGGAACTTAGACTTTTTGCTAGATTAAAAAAAGAAGAAGAAGTATTAAGCATCAAGAATAGCTCTCTTGAGGTCCAGCTTAATGGTTACAAGTAAAAGGCATCTGGGGTTAGCACAGAGGAGTCCACAAGCCATAAATAAATAAACCTAATCACGTTTTCCCTAGACATTCCTGATCTACTTACATATCTGGGGTTCAACGAGTAGTTCCAGGTATAATTTGATGATTTTTCATACCTGGTTTAAAGCTTTTTACAGCATAGCTCCAGCCCTGTCCCCTTTCTCCAGAGAACAACAGACAGACAGACAAAGGGAAAGTTTTCCCCCAATTTTAAAAGTTCTAGCCTTCCCATTGGATCTTTTGGTCAGGTGCCCACTCCCTTTCTTTTACCTGTGGGCTTTTTTAACCCTTTACAGATAAAGCAAGTAGAGAACAGCTACTAACAGGGATTTTGTAGCTAATTGACTGGCTGGGTGTCCATAAAAGGGACCTTCCTCCCTCCCCCCTTCATTTATCACAGGCCCCATGCCATGTAGCCATATTGTCTTGAAGGGTGAAAGCAGGAAGAATGGTGTCTTCATAGCCCACCCTATATTCCATAACATAATTAAGGAAAATATTTCTCAATGAACTCCTTGTAAAAGGTCAGAAACAGCCAGTGTCTGCATCTTGCAAAGGGCATAGGTTGGTCTGGCAAATTTAAAGAAAATACCAAACTAATACCTAACACATTTGAACCTCTTCTTTTCACATCTCAGGGGCTGTTTTGTCTCCAGACAGATCCCTTCCCTTCTCTTTCAGAAGGGCCTTGCTCTTTCTTGTCCGTTTCGCCCATTGATGTTTCAGTAAACACTCCCCTGTACTCTATTCTCAGACAAACACTAGTATTAACTAAAAAGAAAAGGAGGACTTGTGGCACCTTAGAGACTAACAAATTTATTCCACTGAATGCATCCGATGAAATGAGCTATAGCTCACGAAAGCTTATGCTCAAATAAATTGGTTAGTCTCTAAGGTGCCCCAAGTACTCCTTTTCTTTTTGCGAATACAGACTAACACGGCTGCTACTCTGAAACTAGTATTAACTGTTTGCTACTGAGGGGTCAAGAAAGCTCTTGTTGTGTGGAAGATGACATTTCTGGGGGATTGTTCCCAAGATCCGGTACTTTGTGTTCAAACATCCCTCAGTTTTCTTGGTGAAAATAAGGCCAAGGGTGCAATATACAGGAAGAAAGTCGCTTTTCACCCCAGGTGGGTCTTGAAATCACAATGCCTAACTTAGGAGGCCAATGCCTTATCCATTAGGCCACTGGGGCCTCACATTGCAGTGGACAGAGGGACAGAGATTCTCTCTCACAAATGCACATTCCTCCCATTAACTTGGAAACCAAATACCTTCTTTATGCACCTTACAGAAATATCTACATCCCCTGTCAGCAAGGCAACCGGGCAAGTCGCTGACAGAGCTGAGCACCACCTTTCTGCCAGCCATCTTTAGCGAAGGCCCCCATCCTAGAGTCACACCTCCCTCCTTCAGCCCCTCCACATCTGTGGCTCTGGGTGGCAGTAGGACAATTAGGGGGTGAGTGTGGGGTGGGAAGGGAGGTAAGGCCAGCCTGTAAGGAGTAACCAGGTGAGGCTGTGGGCTGCTGAAATCAGAGCTCTAGATCAAAGCTGCACAGCAACCAGACACCCAGGGTGATAGGACAGAGAGAGTGACCCCCTTACCAGCCTCGGGGAACCCTTGTTACTCAGGACATTTAGGAGTCTCTGTCCCTTAACAACTTCTGGGAGCTCCCCAGCAGGCTGCCAGTGTCAGCTGCCTCCGGATCTGGGCACTGTGCTAGCCGCCCCCTGGCTTGAAGGCCCAGTGTAAGAAGAAGGAGGCCCAGTGCCAGCAGAAGAGGGTTTTGATCCATCAGCTTCTGAGTTACAGGCCCAGCAGGCTTCCACTGTGCCACGCTGCTGTCTCAGCGTCAGCAGCCCCGAGCGGCCCTGGCTCCAGGCTAGCGCCTTGCGAGCTCTGGCACTGACCAGAAGCGGTGCAGGGTGCTGGGCAGCGTCCCTGCCAAACCAGCTGCTGGTAGGTGTCAATGTGGCATCATGGGTCACTGTGTTCAGCTGTTAATCGAAAGGAGAGTGGTTTATGCTTCCCCAGGGATGCTGAAGGCGTGCTCCTTGTGGGCTCCTCAAGGTCTGCTGGGAGCTGTGAAGTCCCCTTTTGCTGCCCTCTTGGACACAGTGGGTTGACCTGCTGGCTGGAAGATTGCAGGGGCCATGCCGTAAAAGCCCATCTCTGAGCAGCCGCGCCTGGGCCTTGGGCTTAATCCTCAAGCCCAAGTGCAAAACCTTCACCCAGGCATGAGTCGCTCCCCTAACACCTCCGCCCCAGCGGGAAGAGAGAAACTGACAAGACATGCCGGCTCGAAGCCTGCCTCCCTCCCATTTCCCAGTGCCTGCGCAAACTTCTAGGTCTGCCTCATGCCTCACCAGGGAAGCGCAGCCATGCTGGCCAAGCCTCCGCTGGGTCTGCAGCCTGGCCCGCCCCGGCTGACCGAGTGCAGAGCCACACAAGTCAGGAGGCCCTCGCCTCGCACAGGCCTGCCTCTTGCCTTCAGCCCCAGGAGCCAGAGGAGCCGGGGAGGTCCCTGGCAGGCCGCTGCCTCAGCCACCTCTTGCCTCATGGCCTAGGCTCTTGGCGCTCTGCCGGTCGCTGACTCGTTAAAGGCCCAGAGTCAAAAGAAACAGGCCCATCTTTTACAAAGGAGAGTTTTGATCCAGCCACCTCTGGGTTATGGGGCCAGCACGCATGGGCTGCACCACTTTTCTAGCTCATCTCAGATAACACCCAGCATCCAGACTAGCGCCTTGCGAGCTCTGGCACCGGCAGGCAGACGCACAGGCTGGGGGGGCCGGGCACGCATCCACTGTGCCACTCTGCTGGATGTTTGGGCTTAGTCGCCAGGCTCCCAGCTAGCACCTTGCGAGCTCTGGGGCTTGCAGGAAGCCATGCAGGCTGCTAGTCAGCGGCCCTGGCAGGACAGTGTAGGGTGTTTCTGTCGCATAACTGGTCAGCAATTTCAGCTGTTAACTAATGACCTTTTGCCTATTTAAAGAGAGAGCTGATTAGACTCAAATGAGAAATTTTTTTTTTGAGTGGTCACTGGAGCTGAAATGAGTGATTACGATCTCTAAGTGCTAACCGTTAGCTGAGCTACTGTGGGACCATGTTGCCTCCCCAAACAGCCAGGCAGGGCACCACCCACGCTCCACCCCCAGGCTCCCCTCTCCCGCTTCCACTCGGTGCGGCTCCAGTCTCCCAGGGTGTGTTAGGATATAGATATTCAGGCCTGTCTGCAAAGGCCTGTACTTTAAGAATTTAGGTGTATTCTTATCACTTGGCTAATTCTAGAGGTATAAAAGAAAGAATCAAAATCACTGTCTGCTGGTGTAAGGGCCTTCTCTTACTGTGACAGTCTGAGGCCCTGTGATTAGGCTCAGGCCTTTGGCTAAGCAGCAGAGGCAGCCATAAGCTGGGACGCGACCGGTCCCCTCCTCACATTCCAAACTAGTCACATTGAAATAAGGTGCTATTGGGCTGTTAGGCACTATCAGGACAGGATTGTATTCCTATCACCTCCAGAGAAAGGGAAGTGCCTAGAAAATGTAAAAGGAAACTTAGTTTGATAGGTTTCAGAGTAACAGCCGTGTTAGTCTGTAATCGCAAAAAGAAAAGGAGGACGTGTGGCACCTTAGAGACTAACCAAGTGAGCTGTAGCTCACGAAAGCTCATGCTCAAATAAATTGGTTAGTCTCTAAGGTGCCACAAGTCCTCCTTTTCTTTTTGCAAACTGGGGTTTGTGAACCCTGGGGGTTTGTGAAATGTTACAGGGGGTTCTCAGGGAAAAATTCCCTAATAGCGGACAGAGCTGTCCCTAGGGACCCCAGGCAGCATGGGGCCAGCAGCCTGGAGCACCTGGACTTCCAAAAGCTAAGCAGATCAAAGCAAGCCTATCTATCACACTGAGGAGATTTAAACTTCAAGACTCCTTATAAGAAATGGAAAGGGAGGTGGGTATTTTTTGCTGTTTTTAAAATTAAATAGGCAGCCAGTGTTTTTAAAATGATTAGGAAGAACAAGTTTAAGCTTTGTTGTTTGCCTGGACTGCTCAAGACCTGAATGCTTGTGTAGGAGGAACTCTTTGAGTTGGCTTCTTAATGTCTTCCTGCTGTTTCACATCTGACACTCCTTGATGAACCCTAGGAGCCTTGTCCTATAACAGGCTTATTGCAAGTGATACAAGCTACGAAAGTGAGATCTTGGAAGAGTGTTGCCCTGTTCATAATGCAATAAAAATACTGTAATAATAAATAATAATTAATAATAGTGTGTAATAAGCATGTCATAAAAACACATTTTATATTTCCAAGATCGCTGCTTTTATCATTTATACTCCGGTAAAGGAGAAAATACCTGGAAATATTCATTTTTAGGAGGGGGTTCGAGAGACTTGACATTTTATTGAAAGGGGTTGTTAAAGTTTGGGAACCACTGTATTAGAGGAATCGTTTTGCCAGTTACAAAATGCATTTCTTTTCTGTTGAGTTAATGCTAGGATTTCCTTGCTGTCTTCCTCAAACCAGTTTTGATGCCGATGTGTGGAATACCCTATGGTTTCAGCACATGCATCGTGAATGGTGTTTTTTAAGCTGATCCCAGTGCCCTTGAATGTCCATGATGTTGTCAGGAAGGTTAGAGAGTTTCTCAGACAGATGCTGCTGGAACGTCTCGCAGTTGGCTTGGTCTTGAAGCAGAGGTGAAAGTAAGCTGGTACGGCGTACCGGCAAGAGACGGTGCACCGTACCGGGGTGGATCGGCTTCCCCAGGTGCAATTTAAAGGGCCTGCGGCTCCCAGCAGCAGCTGGAGCCCCCAGCCCTTTAAATTGCTGCCAGAGACCTGGGGTTGCGGCGGCGGGGCTGGGGCGGCGATTTAAAGGGCCCGGGGCAGTAGTGGTGGCCGACCCCTGGGCCCTTTAAATAGTCCCTGGAGCCCCGCCGCCGCTTCCCCAGGGCTCTGGCAGGCTCCGGGGACGATTTAAAGGCCTTGGGGTGGTAGTGGCGGCCGGAGCCCTGTCCCCGGAGCCCTGCTGCCGGAGCCCTGGAGAAGCGGCGGTGGGGCTCCAGGGACGATTTAAAGGGCCCAGGGTTCTGGCCGCCGCTACTGCCCAGGGCCCTTTAAACCGCTGTCAGAGCCCTCGGCTGCGGGGGGAGGAGGGGAGGGGAGGGGGAAGGAGGGACTTACCGGTACAGGGTGGGCCAGGGCTGACTCTGACCCCCCCAGTCCCACCCCTTCTGCCTGAGGCCCCACCCCTTCTGGGGGCCAGAGCCAGCCCCAGCCCAGCCCCATACCGGTAAGTCCCTAAACTTATTTTCACCCCTGTCTTGAAGTGCTTTGATGTCGTACCGCTTTTGCTTCGTCTTTGGGTGTTTGCAGTTTGGTGGAGTGAGCTGCAGGTACATGACAGATCTTACTAATCAATGATCTGTCCAACAGCGATCGGTACCTCTCATAGCTCGTGTTACACAGACGTCGGTATAGTCTCGGGCTCTGACTATAACATAGTCAAGGAGGCGTGTTTGGACCAAGGATGTTTCCAGGTGAGATTAAATTTGTTACTCTGCCTAAAGATGGAATTTGTGACGAGCAGGTCATGCTCCACACATTTGCTGAGGAGAATACCATTGGGGTTTATATTTCCCACCCCTTCTTTGCCTATTGTGCCCCTCCAGAGTTGGAAATCCCATCCGACTCTGGCATTGAAATCTCCCAAGGGGATGAGTTTGTCTGCCTTCGGTGTGGTTGTCAGGACTGCATCAAGGGTTCTATAAAACTGCTCGCTCCTTATTGTCTTCCTCATCACCGAGTGTAGGGCATATGCACTGATGCCCGGGGCATATTGGGTGTTGCTGACCTTGAGCCGAGGAGTCATGAGATGCTCGTTGATCCCCACGGGAAGCTCCAAAAGCTGACTGGTCATCTTATTTTTGTTGGCAAAGCCAATCCCATGAATGCGTCTCCCTTCAGGTGGCTTTCCTCTCCAAAAGAAGGTGTAGCCACCGCTATCCTCTTTTAATTGGCCCTCGTCGGCCTGGTGGGTCTCACTAAGAGCTGCAATGTCAATGTTGAGTCTTGCCAGTTCTCTGGCCATTATGGCAGTTCTTCTTTCTGGGCATTCGCTGAGCTAGAGCCCATGAGGGTGCAGACATTCCAGGTGACAAAATTCGTTGTCTTATAGCTCTTGTTTCGGTCGCGGAGTTGAGTGATCCCACTGCATGTGGCCATCCAGTTGGAAGAGTGGGAGACAGCCTATGTTTGGGGCACCTTTTCTAGCCCCCTCCCCATTTCGGGTGAGCAGAGGGGATCCCAAAAAGGACCTGGTCAGTCACAGCTGCTGCTGCCAAAATGTACTTCTGTCTCAACCAAGCACAAAATGACCATCACACGGCTGCCGCCTGTGTGCAGATTTGTGACTAAAGACTCCCAGAGATCACAGCTCCTGTCTCTCCTGCCACTCATCGTCACAGGACTTTGTGCGGGTGTGAGCCCTTTGGCAGAGGCCTGTGTGTGAAATCTTTTAACATGCGGAGCCTGGTGCATGGGCGGGAGCCTGGTGCATGGGCAGTAGCCACATGAAACTTGACAGGAGGAAAACCCTGACCCAGTGCAAGGAGATCCAGGGGTCTCCCTCCTGCTGCAGCCCTCATCCGCCTTCATAGCCACAGAGTACTAGAAAGTCCTCTATATGCACCCAATCCACTATTGGGTCTTTTGAAGTCTGGACCACGGTTAGTCAGGAGCCTCGCTTCAGGCCTGCTCGCCAAGGGGAACCCTAGCAGGAGTATAAAAGCTCCGGATGATATAATGCTGAGTGTTTTTAGCCCATGCAAGCCTCTCCACCGTGACACGGTTGCAGTCCATCAGAGAGGTACCAATAAGGAGAACAACATTTCATTACCCCCACACTCAATACTAGAGTTAACTGTAACCCAGAACCAGCCAAAACTCATTTTGGCAAAGCAGCTGCATTTGCTGAGCACTCAGGCAGCGTAGGCAGGTCTATGCAAATACAGTCTGCTCCTCAAGTCCTCGTCCCACAGATTGTCACTAGATGTCAGTTCTGCTTCCAATAATACTTATCAACATTAAACTGCCCTTCACCATAGTTATATTTCCATCATCTTATTGACTTTTAACATCACCTGTTATTTAAATCAGCATCTGGGCCAATGTCCTTCCCAGACTATCAGTGGAGAAGCATTTTAATAAAACATTCACAAGTCTCAAATACACTCCTTATAAACCCCGCTCCAACCAGTTATAATCACAACTGAACGGGGACATAACCCAGGGCCATGTCCTTGCTAGCTCTGACTTTCCCACAATACTTTGTCTCCAACTTCTCTCTAACTTTTCTCAGTAGCAACTTCAATTTCCCATACTCCTTGACACTGAGGCCCTAAACTTAACTTATACTTATTTCTTAACCTAAACCAGCCTATAGGCCAGAATCCACTGGCTCCCCACTTGCTGCATCACTTCTTTTCCGGGGCCAGTTGCTGCCTTGTTCGCTGCTCGCCTGTCTCCCACCCGTGGGCAGCCTCCCTCCAGGTTTTCCCGGGTTAAGGGCTGGAGCCAGTTTTGTTTTGAATTACACAAATTGCCCATTAGCAGGGAGCTGCAATAACCATTTGTTTGCTGCGGGGCAGGTTAATGGCCAGACTGGAGCTGGTACCCTCTGTTACCGCGCTGGGGCTGGTGATGCTGATACTTGCCTGGTCCGTGATGCAGTGCGCTAAGGGGGGCCACAATCTGCCAAGCCACTATCGCCCTGCCGCCCTGGCTGGGATGAACCGAGCCTGTTAGTCTGCTGGTGCTCCATGCAGCTCACATTCACTTTAATGGATAAAACCCTCCCCTCAGCACATTGGGGCTCTCCTCACATCCCTTCCCCCAGTCAGCTGACTTTATTCCCCTGCATTTCAACGGTGGCCCCTCAGGAGCAAGACGCACTTAACACATTCACTGTGTGCACTTGGGTCTCCTTTCTCCCACCACAGAAATGCAGCCACCTCTGGGGCACAGCATAGCCACTGTTAACTCCCATGCAGTGACTTCATCCAAAAGCCTCGGCCAGGAAATAAAGGAGAACCCTGTCTCCAGGCGCAGCTGCTTGGGGCTAGGGATCTAAGTCCCCAGGATGGGATTTTGCCAAGGTTCTGGGGCTAGCGCCGGACGTAGGAAAAGTTCCACGAGGCAGCAGAGTGTTCTCTAAAAGACCCTCCAGCTGCACAGGGTGTTGCTGGGCCTTGGGCTCAGCACCAGCTTGGAAGGGACAGTGCCCACTGCTGGGGACAGGGCGAGCTGGGCATCCAAGGATTTCCCTGGCGCCAGAGGGAGGCTGCCAGCCTTGGGCTTGTCAGGGGCCAGTCTGGGGAAAGGGCGCTTCCTCTAACTTGTATATTCTCAGCAGAGTAACAGACTGTCCCCAAGCGATGGGGCCAAGGCGCACAGCCCCCTCTTCATGCTCCGCAGGCAGAACAGCAGACACCCTCAATCTGCAGCAGCTTTCAGTGCCGAGGGGGGTGGGGGGAGAGGCGAGATCCCCCCCCCCCCCCCAGGGCTTTCTACTCTGAGCCATGCTGCAGCTGGCAGCTGGAGAGATGTGATAAGGTTCTCTGGAGTCTGCCAAGGTGGAGTCGTTTTGTAGCCAGGGCCTAGCACTGAGCTGTCTGCCCCTGGGGTCCAGCCGCACTGGGCTGAGCCCTCTGGCCGTTGGTAACAGGGGCTCTGCGCACTGCAGCATGTCCCTGCCTTTCTGGGCCAGTTCCCTGAAGTGCATGGAGGTGCCAGCCTGCCCAGGGAGCCTCCAGCCTGGGTTCCCCCTCCGGCCCCAGCCCCATTCTCCCCTCTCTGCATGGTGTGGATGTTCCTATGGAGCTATCTGGGCTAGCTCACTCCTCCCATGCCTGAGATTATCACTAAAGCAGCTGGGCCCCACCCCAGACACAGGCACTGGAGGGCAGAGCTGGAGGGCAGGGGGGGGGGAGGAGGAGAGGCCACAAGACAGGCATGTCCCCCCCAGCCACATGCGGGGAAAGTGTGGGGCAGAGAGACAGCAGAGGCTTCAACATTCCCCAAGCCCCCAGCCTCACGCTCACACCCCGCGTCCCACCAGCCAGAAACGGGCCCATCTGGCCACAGGAGCGGGGGAGTGCCGGGATAATGGATCCTCCACCGCGCAGGAGCAGATGGAGCCAGTGGCAGGGTAGGGAACCAGGATGGGCAGAGCCCCAGAATCCTTTGCACTAGGACTCAGGGCCCCAGCCACGCCCATCTCCAGGGCCCAGGGGAGGGTACCCGTGGACCTGGCTTTGGGCGGCGCGGTGGGGGTCAGGTTGGATGCAGAAGATCCCCGTTTCCTCAGGCCAATGTAGCCCCAGCTCCCTGTGTCTGCCGTTCCTGGCCTTGAAGGCCGTTGATGTGTGAAGGACCAAGGAGACTGGGGCCTTCTCCAGCCAAAAGCATCGTTCCCCGTAGCACTGGCCAGCTGCTGTCCGCAGCCCCGTCCATTCGCAGGGGCCAGAGCCCTGGCTAGCCCCAAGAACGGTGCTTTGAGTTAGCTAGCCTCACTCGCCCCCAGCCCCATTTAACGCTGAGCTCTGTTCTGGGGTTTGGACCTGATCAGGAGCGTCCCCCCGCCAGTCACTCCTGCCACAGGCAGACTCCTGCTGAGATAGCTGTGCAGCCCCATGGGGGCAGGGCAGGTCAGCGCTCGCTCGCTCAGTGGGGAGGCCTCCCAGGACCTCCTGCAGGGGGCTGCACTCCTGCAAGCAGGGCTGGAGTGTCAAGGCGCTCTTCCCACCCATGTTGTGCTGAGTGCAGTTTTCCAGCCTGCCACTAGGGGTGCTGTCTCTTTGAAGAGAAAGGGCTTCTGGGCCACTTGTGCTCATGGGCAGGGTACTTCCATAACAGTGGGAGCATTAGCCACTGGGTCCTGGCCATGGGTCCAGCTCAGCCAGTTACATTCAGCCTCCATAACCACCCCCGGCAGCTTCGTGGGATTCCCCTTCCTCCTCTGTTCTAACTTGCTGTGCTGTGTTGCCACGTGCTGGGAAGCCGCTGCTGTCTTCTACCCCAGAGGTGGCTGCATTGCGGGAGTGGGTGAAATGATTTCTTTGTACTGGGTGTTCTAGCCAGTACTTTATACCACCTGGCAGATACCCTGCAATTACCTAGCACGGCCGTTCCCAAACCCTCGCCCTCTCCCCCACGGCTTGACAGTAGATTTGATTTCTTTTGCACTGCCCCCAAGTGGCCTGGAGCTGGGTGGGGGCAGGTATCCTTGTTATGGGGATTGCAGTAGCGCAAATGGGGCCCCACACAGGGATCAGGACCCCATTGTGCTGGGAGCTGGATGCACAACACAACTGAGGGGCAGCTCCCTTGTAGGAGCTATTGGGGGAAGATGGGAGCTGGGGCTTACAGCACTGGGGAACGCTGTTCCAGCAGCCAGAGGCAGTGCAGGCTCTGAGGAGGAGATTCACCTCCCCTTCAGCCCCTCCTGGGGCAGAGAGCCGGGCCCAACCCTTTGGTATTTGCCCTAATTAGCCCCATACCAAAGGGGCACCACAGATCCCTGGATTATCCAGTTCTATCAAACCTAAACCAGCCCCACAGGATCCACAGCCTCCCAAAACATCTCTGGCTCCCAGCACAGGATTTGACTCCGGTTGCAGCTGAATGGTACAGAATGAATGACTGTCCGGAGACGGAAAGCAGGTTAATAGATGAGGTCTTTGTTATCATGGAGGGAGGAGCTGCGGGTCCGGATTGAGGGGCATCAGCAGGGCTGGCATAACAAGGGGGCTGCGGGTCGGGATTGAGGGGCATCGGCAGATCCTGACACACACTGCTTTTGTATATGTGTTTATTGGCTTACAAACACCAGCTGTCTCATTCACACCCACACCCACACACCTAGCAATAGACTAAGCATCCAGCTCCCGTTTCCAAATATGTTGCCAAATGCACATGTCTACAGGGAGAGCTACCATCACTCTCAGGAAACCAGCCACAAAGTGTTTATCTTGTCTAGGAGGTTTCATTCAGGCTCAGGTGAGCAGAGCTAGCTAAGCCCAACTTAAACCTTCTCCCTGATGTAGATGCCAGAGTAACATCTTTAGCTTGATTTTAGCTGGTCGTGTCCTAGTCCAGGCAGGAGCCCATGTGCAGCTCGACCAGCTAAATCAGGCAACAAGGTGTTACTCTGCATCTTGACTCGGAAACAGGTTGAGTGGAGGCCAGGCTTGGCTAGGACAGGAAAGCTGAGCCTGACCTAAGCTCCACCACTTCCCCACGTCCGGACAAAGCTGCTGGGAGCAGAACGGTGCTCGCTGCAAGCGTGACGCGAAGGGGCTCTCCAGACCAGCGCCAGCTTGACACCAGACAACTGGACAACGCTTGAGGGCAGCATGGGCCTCCCCGTTCCAGGGCCGTGGCACATGTTCCCGTTTGCACCACAGTTACAAACCGGGGCAGGGGACCAAACTGCACGACAGTTGAGTCCTGGTTTCCTGTTTTCTTTTGGGCTCCCAAATGCTGCCATTGCCTCGGACGTGTCTTTTGATCCCAGCCCTGTGTGATGCCTGGCAGAGGGCAGGTGAGCGAACAGAGCACGTCTGGTAACAGACTGCAAGGCCCTGAGAGATGCCATGACAGCCGAACCCTGCAAAGCAGCCACAGTTTGGCTGGCCCATCCACAAAGCGGCAACACCCTGTCAGACCTTGGGTACAACTGACAATCACAGCTGATGGGCAAAGACAAAACCCGGTCCCCTCCCTTAGTTAGGAACCATAGTGTGTCTACCAGGCTGTGCGCTGGTTATCACTCCTCTGTTCCCTGGTGTTAACATGTGAAAGCAACCTCCTTACAAATGGGGTTTGGACAATGCCCTCTGCCCTGCACATGCCACATCACCTTGCCATGCAAAGCAGCGTGCGCCATGATGCCAGATGAATATTTAAGTGTCATGTCGCCCTCAGAATGTTTGTGTGTCAGGAAATCTCTCTGATCACGTTAGAGGAGCCATGGCGCAGAGAGGCCATTCAAAGCACCACAGATACCATCTCAACACAGAAAGCAGCTGTCCTCATCGTCACCCTGAAACAATTGCTTCCCTGGAGGAGCACTCATTCCCACCCTCCTAGACCCCAGTCTCCAGGGTATTAGGTGCACCACAATTCCTAAGCCATGGAATCTACACAGAATCCAGCAAAACTCTGCTCCAGAATCTTTGCTTTCTGTTTTTTTAAATTATGTTTCTAGCCCTTATGGTTGGTTTTTAAAAAAAAACACCTCTGAAAATGTGAAATAGTGGAAGCTTCCTGAGTGTGCAGACAGCCTGGAACAATAGCTCTGAGGGGCCTGAACTGCCCCAATCACCAAAAGGGAGGGTTGACTCTGAAGCGTAATGCTGACATCTGTTTCACTATCGATAATTTCAGTAGAACTATCAAGCTAATTTTCTTACTCCAAATTGCCTCCCCACTTTCCCTGATGCCATAAGCCCTGGCTGTTCCTTCCCCTGCTGCCCAAACCTCCAGCTTTCCCCTAGCACAGCAGTTCTCAAACTGTTTTAATGGGGTCACCAGGCCTGGGATAGACTTGCTGGGGCCCAGGGCCAAAGCCCAAATCTGAGGGCTTCAGCCCTGGGTGGCAGGGCTCAAGTTACAGGCTCCCTGCCTGGGACTGAAGCCTTTGGCCTTCAGTTCCACTCCCCACCCACCCCGCATGGGGCGGTGGGACTTGGGCTTTGCCCCGCCCCCCCCCCCCCCCCCACACACACACCCTGGGCCACGGGGCTCGGACAGGCTCAGGCTTCATTCCCCTGTCCTGGGTTCATGCAGTAATTTTTGTTGTCAGAAGGGGGTCGCGGTGCAATGAAGTTTGAGATTCCCGCCCAGCTGATATGATGTGAGGCACTTATGTGTTGTCAATAAAAGACTCTGTGGCATATTGAAAACTAACCATGTGGGGCGTGGGGCTGGTGATGAGGGGTTTGGGGTGTGGAAGGGGCTCAGGCAGAGGGTTGCAGTATGGGGTGAGGACTGTGGGGTGGGGCTGGGGATGAGGGGTTTGGGGTGTGGGAAGGGCTCAGGCAGAGGGTTGAGGTGCGGGGTGAGGGCTGTGGGGTGGGGCTGGTGATGAGGGGTTTGGGGTGTGGGAGGGGCTCAGGCAGAGGGTTGAGGTGTGGGGTGAGGGCTGTGGCGTGGGGCTGGGGATGAGGGGTTTGGGGTGTGGGAAGGGCTCAGGCAGAGGGTTGAGGTGCGGGGTGAGGGCTGTGGCGTGGGGCTGGTGATCAGGGGTTTGGGGTGTGGGAGGGGCTCAGGCAGAGGGTTGAGGTGCGGGGTGAGGGCTGGGGTGTGGGGCTGGGGATGAGGAGGAGCTCAGGCAGAGAGTTAGGGTGCCTGGGGATGAAGGCTCTGGCTGGGGATGAGGGGTTTGGGGTGTGCGAGGGGCTCAGGGCTAGGCAGAGGGTTGGGGTGGGGGATGGGGTTGCCCCTTGCCCAGCGTGGGGCAGAAGTGGTGACTGCAGGCGGGAGGCCCCCTGTGCTGGTGGAGGGTGCCGGGAGGGCCAGGGCTGCGTGCCCTGGCACGGTGCTGGGGGCGCTAGGACCCTGCGGTGGTAGCTGCGCCCGGAGCGAGCAGAGGCAGCGCCTGGAGCTGCAGGGCTGAGAGAGGGACGCCCTGGGGCCCCAGGAGAGATGCGCGGGGGCAGCAAGTGGGGGCCGAGGGGGACACTTGGGGGCGGCAGGCGGAGCCGGGGTGAGACCAAGCCCTAAACACTGGTGGAGCTGGGCCCCCATGCCCCGAATATTGCTGGAGCCCTGCACTACGGGCCGAGATAACTCGCAGCCCCTGAATCCTGCGCCCCCCGGGCACGGCCCCCCCCGGCCACACTCCTCCCCTGCGCCCCCCGGGCACGGCCCCCCCCGGCCACGCTCCTCCCCTGCGCCCCCCGGGCACGGCCCCCCCCCCGGCCACGCTCCTCCCCTGCGCCCCCGGGGCACGGCCCCCCCCGGCCACGCTCCTCCCCTGCGCCCCCCGGGGCACGGCCCCCCCGGCCACACTCCTCCCCTGCGCCCCCGGGGCACGGCCCCCCCCGGCCACACTCCTCCCCTGCGCCCCCCGGGCACGGCCCCCCCCGGCCACACTCCTCCCCTGCGCCCCCCGGGCACGGCCCCCCCCGGCCACGCTCCTCCCCTGCGCCCCCGGGGCACGGCCCCCCCCCAGACACTCTCCTTCCCTGCGCCCCCCGGGGCCCGCCCCCCCCCGGCCACGCTCCTCCCCTGCGCCCCCCGGGGCACGGCCCCCCCGGCCACGCTCCTCCCCTGCGCCCCCGGGGCACGGCCCCCCCCCGGCCACGCTCCTCCCCTGCGCCCCCGGGGCACGGCCCCCCCCGGCCACGCTCCTCCCCTGCGCCCCCCGGGGCACGGCCCCCCCGGCCACGCTCCTCCCCTGCGCCCCCGGGGCACGGCCCCCCCCCGGCCACGCTCCTCCCCTGCGCCCCCGGGGCACGGCCCCCCCCCGGCCACGCTCCTCCCCTGCGCCCCCGGGGCACGGCCCCCCCCAGACACTCTCCTTCCCTGCGCCCCCCGGGGCCCCCGGCCACGCTCCTCCCCTGGGCCCCCCGGGGCACGGCCCCCCCGCCCACGCTCCTCCCCTGCGCCCCCCGGGGCACGGCCCCCCCCCGACACTCTCCTCCCCTAGGCCCCCCGCGGCACGGCCCCCCCCGACACTCTCCTCCCCTGCGCCCCCCGGGCACGGCCCCCCCCCCCGACACTCTCCTCCCCTGAGCCCCCCGGGGCACGGCCCCCCCCCAGACACGCTCCTCCCCGAGCCCCCCGGGGCACGGTCCCCCGGCCACGCTCCTCCCCTAGGCCCCCCGGGGCACGGCCCCCCCCCCGACACGCTCCTCCCCTGGGCCCCCCGGGGCACGGCCCCCCCCCGACACTCTCACCCCCCCCGACCTTCAGATCCCGATACTACACCTTGGAGCGCTCCCGCCCCAGTTACCTAGGCGACGTTGTCAGCAATCTTCCATCCAGACGCAGGGGACGTTCTGAGCCCGCCCCCGGGCCCGGCCTCCACCAATCCCGTGGCGGCCCCTAACCTGCTCGGGATGACGTCACGGCCGGTGACAGCCCCCCGTGGCCGCAGGAGCCGCAGCCAGTGCGGGGCGGGCAGGCGGCGGGGCGGGAGGAGCAGCCGGGCCCGGCCCGGCCCAGCTCGGCCCAGCATGGCCAAGCACCATCGCACCCCGGCGCGGAGCCCGGAGCCCGTCATCGAGGTCAAGAGCAAGGTAAGCCTCTGCCCGCGCCGCCCGCCCCGGGGGAGGCCCCGGGTCCCTGTCGCAGGGGGTCCCGCGCGGCCCGGGGCTGCAGCCGGGGCAGGACGGGCGCGCTCCGGCTGCCGCCAAGTCCGCCCGCGCATCCACCGCTCTGGCGGACGCCGGGGCCGGCGGGTTATTCCGTGCACGGAGCTGCAGCCCGGGGGCTCCAGTCGCCCTTCAGGGCAGGGGCAGGATCGCCCGAGCCCGTGTCCCGTCCCGGGGGAGGCAGGGGGCTGGCTCGGCTGCCCTGTGCAGCGCGGAGCCCTCGCAGTAGCCGGCAGGTGATGCAGCGATGCAGCGGAATCGCGCTGCCGCCTTGCAGGGCGGCCGCTCCAGCGTCGGTCCCCGGGACGCCCGGGGGCTGCGCGAGGAAGGGCCCCGCCTGTGGAGCTGGCGGAGGGACCGGCCGATCCGCTGGGCTTGCGCGGGCCGGAAACTTTCCGTCTCTGGCCGGCGGGAAGAGAAGCAGGTTCCCGGCTGGGCGCCCCCGGAATCCACCTGGCTTCTCCTCTGGCATCGGTGCCCGCTGGAGTCTGGCTGGCGCCTGCAGGGCCGCCCCTGGCGTCTCATCGGGGTCTCTTGGTCTCCTGGCGGGGGGCTGGTTTTTCTGAGGGGAGCAGGAATGAGGGCGGTTGCTGGGCCAAGGGCCTGGGTTGTCTGCGGAGAGATGAGGGGCTGGATATGCAGCCTCCCCTGCGGCCTAGGACAGGGAAGTTCTCTTGCACCCCCCAATTAAGCCTTTATTCTGCCAGCCCGGGCTGAGTGGTGCCACCACCCGGAGTGTCCCCGGGGCCGCAGCGCGGCGGGTCTGCCCAGTCGTCACGCCGTCGCGGCTGAAGTTGCGGGGTAGACTTTTTATTGTTGCCTCTGGTCTGGGGCGTCGCTGGAGGAGGCGTGGGATGGAGGGGACACCTGGGGGCTTGGCTCTCCTGGCAGTCGTCTCCCCGGATGGATTTTAACCTTTCCACTCAGAGACTCTAGTAGGCAGCAGCTCCTCGTGGAAACGTGACTGTGGAATTGCCTCCTGGCACCGGCGTGCGTTGACCTGCTGCTTGCATGTGTCAGGCTTACAGTTGGTAAGGGGGGGCCTCTGTAAACCCCACGGTGGAAGTGGAGCGCTGGCTACTGGGTAAGCGTGGCTTACCAGGGAGTGAGGGGACGCAGAGGAGGCTTTTGCGTCCCTTCCTGTGTGGCAGCCAAGTTATAGGTGACCCAGGTCTGCTTTCTCTGCCTTGCAAAGTGATGCTGGGCAAGGGGCTTTCCATAGCCCCCTGCAATGGTGAACACACGGTGGCTAGAACTGGCCGAGTGCGAAGGCAGTGCTTAGGGCGCGACTTGGCTATGTGACCCTGTTCAGGGCTCCTTGCACCTCGGAGCTTCCCTCTGACCTGCGGTGCCACCTGGCATTCCCAGTGGCACCTGTCTTCCCATGGGTCTGACTCCTCAGCCCACACGCTAGGTCCAGGCAGATCCGTGGGCTCTGGACCCCATATGGGCCAGAGGGTGCCCCGATGCAGCAGCGAGTCAGTCAGTGTGGGGTGGGAAGGAGCCCCCTGGAGGGGTGAGGGTGCCGGGGTGACGCTCATGGCTCCTGGGGAAGGAGTCGGTGTGGGGGACCCAGTGGGCTGTGTGTAGTCTGACCTCATTCCATGTATGTGCAGACACCAAGCCCTGGCCATCTCGGCTGGTGAGAGCCCCGACTGATCCCCTATGGGCTGGACGCGAAGCCAATCGTGGGGCAGAGCTGAGGCTGAGCCCCCTGGCTCCTATGCTGGTCTCTGGCCCTGACCCCTCTTCTCTGCCCCCAGTTTGACGCCGAGTTCCGCCGCTTTGCCGTGAAGCGCTCCAGCGTGGGCGGCTTCCAGGAGTTCTGCCAGCTGATCCAGACGGTCCATCAGATCCCCTGCGTGGATGTGTTGTTGGGGTACACGGACGTTCACGGGGACTTGCTGCCCATCAACAATGACGATAACTACCACAAAGCTCTCTCCTCCGCTAGCCCGCTGCTCAGGATCATCATCCAGAAGAGGGGTAAGTCTGGGCCAGTGGGGCCAGCGCAGGATGCTGTCGGCCGCCCATGTTGGCCTCAGGTTCCTTTCCTGACTGAGAGCTCCCTCCAAGGGGAAAGTGAGGAGTGGATCGCGTTGACCTGCTATTCCAGAGCACGAAACATCAGACCAGCAGCAGCCTGTGTTTTGTGATAACTCTGCAGTATGTTGGTGCCCAGCCCCTTCAGCTGTGTGTTACAGGTGCCGGTACACAACCAGTGTCGGGACCTCTTGCTGCACGAGAGAGCAGAGCCAGATGGCACGTGTGATCAACCAGTGAATTTTATGCCCTGGCTCTGATGGGAACTGTTAGCTCTGATGGTTCTTTTGCTTTGATGGTGACTTGTGGCCCAGTGGGAGGGGTGGCTGGGTGGACTTTAACTGTGCAGCTGCTCTGCCTATCATAATGGCCTAGATGGGAGAAGTGATTTTGGGGTGGGGGGTCTGGCTGTGCCTTTTCCTTATCTTGCATTTGGGGGTGGGAGAGCCTGCTGTGATCTGACCTGTTATCAAATCGTTATAGTCGAAGAAGGAGAATCCTCTGGATGCTCAAGGAATCGGTTTATTCCTTAAACCTATCCCAGGATTGCTGAAAGCGTGGCTCTAGGGAAAGTTTGTCTAGGACCTATTAAGAATACAGTATGTAGCACTCTCCCTAGTGAGTGCAGCTGTGTCCCCTAGTGCTGGTCCTGGAACTGCACTGACCTCTGAGGCCTGGCTGTCAACCCAGCCCCGTTGGCAGGCTCAGGGGCTTTGCAAGCTGAAGTTGCTTTCTCTTCCCATTGAAAGCAAGGGCTGTCACTATGTCTGCAGCCCTGGAGCTGGATTTGCCCACCCAGCCTGGCTCCATAGGAGCTGGAGCAGAGCCTGTTTATCTTGGAGCTTTATAAGGTAGCAATACCAAAATCCTAGAGGCTTTTCTTAGCAGCTTGCGAGAGTTCCTTAAGCCATGGCTCTCTCCCAGGACTCGAGCAGGGCCCGGCAGCCTAGGACAGGGAGGCGTGGAGGAATCGTTAACAAAATGCAGAAGTTGTCGCCCATCTCACAAACTGCATTGATGCATCGTTCCCATCCAACAAACGGGCCAACTGCAAAGTGTCTGAGGGGTTCTGCCTGTGCTCTCCCTCCTGCGCTGGGCCTTATTTAATGGTTGTGTGTGCTGGGAGAGATGGCTCTGGTGTGTGAGGCCACAGATTAAAGCCCTTGCAGTGTATTGCGGGACAGACTGAGTTCTCTGTGGAATGGGTGAAACTAGTTAAGTTTCAACAGAAGAAATACCAGAGTCTTCGCTTCTTGCCGCGATGTGCGGTGATGCTGCGTGCTGCTGAGCAGTGGCGGTGTTCCACCTCAGAGATGGGTGAATGTTCCCTGGGTAGGGAAACTACTTTCATTACCCATATAGGCAGATCATAAGAACAAAAAGTGAAATACATGTGAACCTCTCGGAATCTGCTGCATGCCTATAACTTCTTTCATGCGGAAGGATCTCTGAGTGCTTCCAATGGTCACATGCATGCAGGTGCTAGGGTGACCGGTCGCTGCTGAAGTGCAGCTTCCTCTGGGGTGGAACAAGCTGTACTTAATTGTACCAGCAGTTTAGGACAGGAAGTGGAGGCGACCATATCCAATCACCACTGCAGGGAGGATTAGTCAGCAGATTGTGAGACTGAGTGTAAACTAGATTTAGTCCTGGGCAAACATCATGATTCTGGCTAACACGCGTGTGAGTCTTTACAGACCACACGTGGCCAGTAGCGGTAGCGGCTGCCCGCTCTCAGGGGCAGCACAGGCCCTCTAGGGCTGTGCCCCGGCACTGGTTGGAGTGCCGCTCTCTGGAAGTGTTGCCTAGTGAGTTGCCAAACATCATCCCTGCTCATGCCGATGGAGTGCTTTGCTGGTGCCCTGTGGAGCCCCTTGGTAAGAATGATGCCCCAAACCAACTGGAGGGCTGGGGATTCCCCTGCTGTCATGTACGGGGCGGGAAGGGATAGCTCAGTGGTTTGAGCATTGGCCTGCTAAACCCAGGGTTGTGAGTTCAATCCTTGAGGGGGCCATTTAGGGATCTGGGGCAGAAATTGGAGGTTGGTCCTGCTTTGAGCAGGGGGTTGGACTAGATGACCTCCTGGGGTCCCTTCCAACCCTGATATTCTAAAAAAAAAAAAATATTCTAAAGGGCTCCCGAAGCCACCTGTTCATCTGCCTCTGGCATCGGTGCTCTCGAACTGGAGGGAGGAGACACCTGCTCCTCTCAGGTCTCCACGCAGCCCTGAGCTGTTCACTCTCTCGGACCTGAATACTCATCGAGAGCCAGGTCCTAACCCCTCTGGGGAGCGCCCCTGGTCTCAGCCTGTTTGTCCTGTGGGGTGGCTGAGAAGGGTTTGATCCTCCTCTGCCCAGTGTGCACGTTTCTGGGTGGGAGCTTACTACCAGCCATGGAGGGAGAGGAAAATTATTGGCAGATCGCTGCAGGATCAGAGCCCAGGACGCGCAAAAGACAGAGCCCATGTCTAATCCTTGGCCCTTCTTTAGCCCCTACCATCTAAACCAATCCAAACCCTGATGAGGTGAGGCTGGCCCTGTTTCCCGGGTCAGGGAAACTGAGGCACAGAGAGGGGCAGTGACTTCCCCCGATCAAGGAGCTGCCAACTCTGGTCCCTGGGCTCTAGGCACTAAAGCAGCCGTCCGCTTCCCAGGAATGAAGGCACAGCCAGGCCCAGGCTGCCAGGCCCAGGCTTCCAGCCGCACCAAGCGGGAGCTGGGTGGGGACTTCGTTTTAAATGACAGTCACGCGTTTGTGTCTGTGGGTGAACAGACCTAAAACCCAGTGTCTGGCGGCTGCTGTCTGTAGCACTGGCTTGGGAACAGGCCGTGGGCTGATGATCCCATCTTGCTGCCATGGAGCTCTGCCATGCACGCTGCCGCCAAGCCCTGCTCCCCACGCTGCCACCCCCTAACCAGCACTATTGCTCGAGCTGAAGCCAGGAGGGCTGAGCTGTCTGCTCTGGGAAAGCCCTGAGAGCGCAGCCAGTGGGAAGGCATGGGAAACTCTGCCCAGGTCTAGAGCACGGCCCAGGGGTCTGTCTGCCTGCATGGTGCTGGCTGCGTCGGCCGGGTGCTCTGAGCAGCCAAGATAAAAGGTGGGGCGGGGGGTGTGGGGGAGTCTGGCTGGATGCCCTGGTAAAAACAAACTGCTCCGCGGGGTTTCTAGGCTGGCTGTCCCTGAAGCAGGCAGCCGGCCAATGGGGGGCGAGATGTCTGGGAGCTGCTGATGTGGGGTTTTAACAGGATCCGGTTCACCTCCAGGCTGGGCGGGAGCTAAAGCTGGCCCAGATGAAGGCAGCGTCCCCTGGGCCCCCCTTCCCAGAGGGGCTCATGCCTAGGCCCCACTAGTGATGCTCTTGGCAGATGGGGGGCTGAGGATCCAGCACCAGCTGGCTGGAGGGCAGGCCCCCAAGGGACAGCGTCCTGGGCAGGGAAAAGGAGACCGGCTTGGGTCTGCCCCAGGGTCTGTGTGTGTGCGTCCCCCGCCCCTGAGCAAAGGTTGGGACGGGGGTGCTGCCCTCATGTCGGAGAGCCGGGCTCTGGGAGCGCCCCAGAGGTCCTGGAGGATCTGGTTCTAGGGCCCTCCCAGTCCGGGGCACCTCTGCCGAGGCTGAGATGGCGGAGGGACCCCCAAGTCCCAGGGGCGTCAGACGGGAGGAGCCCTTGGGTAACCACCCCTCTCCTCTGTTTCTGCCCATCCTGAAGCACTGACTAGAAAGGAGCCGACGCTCCCCTGCGCTGGCAGGCAGGACAGTGAGGGGGGGGCACTGCCAGAAGCCACCGCCTAACCCCAAAGCTGTGTCTGCCCTGCCTCTGCCTAGGCTCTTCCCACTTCCTCCTGGGAGCTAGCATGAAAGGAGGGGCCTGACAGTGGGGACTGGGTCTGGAGGGCTTGCCAAGAGTCTGGCTCTGACCTGCTTGGGGAGAGCAGTGCCGCTTTCCGGCAGCCGACCCACCTGCTGGTCTCCAGCCCAGGCCTGGAGGAAGAGTCCAGCTGTCATGCAGCCCTCCCTTGGCAAAGCCAGCCTGTCCTGTGAGCAGAGCATGGGATTGGCATGCAGGGGCCCCCAGCCTCAGGCCCCTTGCGGGGGGGACGCTGTGCAAAACTGCAGCAGGGCCCCCACAGCCTGTGATCCTACAGAGCTCCGGGGCCCAGCCAGTGGCTGGAAGGGAGACAGGGCGAGCGTGGGGCTGCCTGAGTGTGGGGGGGAGGGCGGGGTGTCAGGCCTGAGTGTGTTCCCTGGGGGCAGGACAAGTCCTAAAACAGAGGCTCGGAGACCCACAGCACAGCCCTTAAATTGCAGCCTGCACTGAGTTCTGGATCCCAGCCTGGGTTTCCTAGAATATCAGGGTTGGGAGGGACCTCAGAGGGTCATCTAGTCCAATCCTCTGCTCAAAGCAGGGCCAATCCCCCATTTTTGCCCTAGATCCCTAAATGGCCCCCTCAAGGATTCACCTCACAACCCTGGGTTTAGCAGGCCAATGCTCAAACCACTGAGCTACCCCTTACCTCCCCGCCGCCTCCTACCTGCCAAGACACCCCCCCACCTCCCCCCCGGCGGCTCCGGTAGGGTGCAGGACTCCCCTGTCCACACTGCTGTGTCACGTCCCACCCCAGGTGGGCTGCGTTTCGGGGGGTGGGGGAGCAGGTGCCGTAGAGGCATAGGATAACGAACCGGGATGTGCAGGCTGGGGAGGGATGGAGCCAGACCTGCTTCATCTGGGGTCGCTCCCCTTCCCTCCCTTGGTCTGGCTTATGCTGAGGACTCTGTGTGTGAGCCTAGGCCACTGATGGGAAGCGACTGTTTGGGAATTAGTGCAGGAACGAAGGGCTGGAGGGCGCTGAACTGTAGGAAAGGGAAGTGTTGGGGGGGAGGGAACTTCCTTCTGGGGCCGTGCTTCTCTGCCCCCACTGTGCTGCTCTGTTCATGGGGAGGGGGGACAGGGGATTCTGTGCTGGCAGCTAGTGAACGATTTATTGTGGGGAGAATCCCAAATTCTTCACGCTTCTGACTGTACGTCCAGGGCCAGGTGCTGGACGGCCCAGCCTAGAGACTGCACAGCAGGGGCAGGGCTAGCTTCATCCCCCGCCCTGCCAGCCTGCCCAGCAAGGAGCCTCGGGTTCGGTTTCTGACGTTCTTGGTCGCCAACAAGGGGCTGATGGGTGGTTGGGCTCTGAGCGAGGGGTGGGCCCCTGCTATCTGAGGCCAGGGTGGGGCACCAGCCATGGAGACCTTCCCTGGCACCCCTTGGAGAGATGTCCTGCTGAGACGTGTTGGAGTCCAGGGCAGGGAGGGTGAGACTCAGAGTTCTCCACTTGCCTGGGTCCCCTCTTGCTCAGCTGGGCCAGCGCCCTAGGTCTGGCTGGGGCTTGGGCTGAGGGCGGGGGGTGTGTATTGCTCAGGGTGACACATGCCATCACACGCCTGGTGTTCTGCAAAGCCCAGGACTGCTGCTGAGGGCTGTGTACTTCGGCACTCCCAGGTGCCAGCCTGGCTGTAAACTGGCCTGTGTGCATGCTGTCGGAAGCGGTATTGCTGGGCGGGACGCGCTTACCCCCAGGAGGCCAGGGGCAGGCTCTGGCTGTCTTGGGCAATGGCTCCTCACTGTGGGGAGGCGGCACCGTGGGCTCCCATGAGCCAAGGAGTTGGGGTTTTATTTCTGCCGGGATCTGAGATGAGCTGGGTCCTCCTGAACCCACAGTCCTGGAGGTTGCCCTTCCAGCCCCCCCTCCCGCACACACGCACTGCCCTCAGTGACTCCCTGCATTATCCCAGGCATGGAGCTGACTCTGCTTCTGTCCCATCTGTTCCTTTAACCCTCCAAGGAGTCATGCAGGGGCAGCTGCTGCACAGAGGAGGAACCTGCTTCCTGTCGCTGCAGCAGACAGAATCACAGAAGTGTCGGGCTGGAAGGGACCCCGAGAGGTCACCTAGTCCTGCCCCTGCGCTGAGGCAGGGCCGAGTGAACCTAGAGCAACCTTGACAGGGGTTTGTCCAACTTATTCTTAAAAACCTCCCAGTGATGGAGATTCCACAACCTCCCTAGGCAATTTATTCCAGTGCTTAACCACCCTGACCGTTAGGAAGTTTTTCCTAATGTCCAACCTAAACCGCCCTTGCTGCAATTTAAGCCCATTGCTTCTTGTCCTGTCCTCAGAGGTTAACGAGAACGATTTTTCTCCCTCCTCCTTGTAACCATTTTCAAGCACATAAAAGGTTGTTATCATGTCCCCCCTCAGTCTTCTCTTCTCCAAACTAACCAAGCCCAATTTTTTAAAATCTTCCCTCATAGGTCATGTTTTCTAGACCTTTAATCATTTCTGTTGCTGTCCTCTGGACTCTCCAATTTGTCCACGTCCTTCCTGAAATGTGGCGCCCAGTGCAGCCCAGAATGACGTTAGCCTGTTGCAACTGCATCACATTGATAACTGTATTCAGTTTGCAATCTGCTATGAGCCATAGATCCTTTTCAGCGGTACTGCCGCCTAGCCAGGTCTTCCCCGTTTTATATCGGTGCTTTGGAGATTTTTCCCTCCCTATGTGTAATACATGGCACTTGTCTCTATTGAATTTCATCTTGTTGCTTTCAGCCCAATTCTCCCATTTGTCAAGGTTGTCTTGAATTCTAACCCTGTCCTCCAAAGTGCACGTGATCCCTCCCAGCTTGGTGTCATCTGCTGTTTTTTGTAGGCATGCTCTCTGCTCCATTATCCGAGTCATTAAGGAAAATACTAAATAGCACTGGACCTAGGACAGACCCCCTGCGGGAGCCCACTCAATATGCCCTCCCAGTTTGACAGCGAGCCATCGATAACGACTCTTCGAGTCTGGCCTTTCAACCAGTTGTGCACCCACCATGGAGTAATTTCATCGAGACCACGTTTCCCTAGCTTGCTTATGAGACTGTCTCGTGGGACTGTGACAAAAGCCTCACTAAAATGGAGTTAGATTAAATCTACTGCTGCCCCCATCCAGTGAGGTCAGTTGCCCTGTCAAAGAAGGAAATTAGCTTGGTTTGACATGAGTTGTTCTTAATAAATCCACGCTGGCTCTTCCTTGTAACCCTATTATCCTCGGGTGCTTACAAACTGACTGATTGTTAACTGGTTCCAGTATCTCTCCTGGTATCAAAATTAGCCTGACTGGTCTAAAACTCCCTGGGTCCACTTTGTTCCCCATTCTGAAGACCGCTCTGACGGCAATTTCCTGCAGTATCACTGGGAGATCTCACTGTATTAAGTTTACGTATCATCACAGTGGGCCAGGGATTGCCTGTATTTCCATGGGGGAGAGTGGCCACAGCTCACCCCATGAACTAAGAGCAGTGCAGGGTGATGAGGGAAATTCATTTGGCTTGCAACAGCCCCCCCCCCCGCCCACCCTCCAGAGGTACCACCATCTGGAGAGATTCACGTGCACCGGTTCAGACTGGATTCTCCGGAGGTCAACAGACAAAGAAAGGACTTTTGGATCAATAGCCTGAGTTTAAACTGACTCAGGGCCTACTTCTGATCCATCAGCCGGACCGGACCAGACCTTCTGTACAAGGGGGCCCCAATCCTTCCTGGGAAGGGTTGGGGGCTTTGGCCTCCAGAGGCCCCATAAGACTGTTGCATGACCACGGGTAAGTTTTTAGGATGTGTGTAAGAATTATTGTTTTCTCTCTAGTGCTTTCACCTTAAGAATAAACGTGCTCACTTACAAAGGGCTGCATGGTGACTTGTCACTGTGGACAATTTACAGCTGTTTGTGGTGTCGGGAGAGAGATCAAAGGCCTGTTTAGACAGTCTGGCTTGCTGGGAACAGCACTGTGTAGGCAGAGAACTGTGCAGCCTGGAAAAACCCTGGTCAGTGGGTGGAGAGATGCGCGTCTCTGTCCAAGAAAGGTGACAGCCGAGGAGCCGGGAGCAGGTGCCCCTGCTGGACCCACCAAGGGGGAATGTTGTGTGTTGCTTGAAGTGTGACATAGGTACACTGGTGGAGCTAGGCAGGTGGGGAATGGAGGCGGGTAGCAAAGGGCTGGGCCGGCAGCTTGGCTTCTGGGGAGCGTCGGAGCCACCGGGTCCCTGACAACGTTACCAGGGGCCCCAGTACTCCTGTTCTCCATCCCCTGCCCCCCACTCAGCTTGGACTCTCCAATGGCGAAGGAGGCAGTGTGGCTATCGTCCCCTCACCCATGGGGAAACTGAGGCACCAAAGGGGCAGTGACTTTCCCAAGCTCACCCAGCAGGCCAGTGGCAGAGCCAGGAACAGAGCCCAGCTCTCCTGAGTCCCAGCCCTGTGCTCTGTCCGCTCGGCCACGCTTCTCTGGGCACTGCCCCTGTAAACAGCAGGGAGCGCGGAGCCCATGTTGGTGTGCGTCCCCAGTGAGCTGTGTCTCCGCACCAGAAACCGGGCCCAGCCATCTGCTCCCGCTGCACACTGAGGCTTGCACTGCTCTGCAGCAGCCCCTGGGCTCAGGCTTGGGGCAGTAATGACGGGATGGGGGCAGAGACCCCGCTGTGTGGCCAAGGAAGGCTTCTGTGATGTGGGGACCCCCTGCCACCTGCGCACTTCCCCCTTGTAGGCCGGGAGCCCTCAGCCGGCAGCTGCTGAGGATGGTGAGTCCCAAGGGGGGTTCTCTGGGCAGGGGGGGAATGCAGAAGGAACAGCTTGCAGCCTGATAAGAAATGGCCTTGGCTCTGAGCATGTGGATTCTGGCTCCATCATCGGCCTCTTCCTCAGGCTTGTGTCAGCAGGGCAGCTGGGCAGCCCTGCTTTGCTCTGTGGTGGGGTCTGCCTGCCCCAGGTGTGCAGAGGCAGCTGCCCCGGAGGAGATGGTGCTGAGCTGCTCACATCCACTGGTGACTCAGACAGTGGAGAATCACTCACAGAAATAGCCGGGAAAGGCCTTGCCGAATTTCCTGGGCTAAAAATACAGTGTGGTGTGTGCACGGTGAGATATTTATAGCCACCAGCCCTGCAGGCGGGCGTGTGCCCTGAGAGGCGGTCGCTGCTCAGCCGGGCATCTCTGGGAGGAGTCCCCAGCAGGATCTCACAGGCTGGGTCTGGACAGCCCCAGGGTCTGACCCTTCCCAACCCGGCCGAGGCTCTCGCCTCCCCTCACCTGTCCGTAAACGCCATGCCCAAAGCTTCGCGGTGCTCGCGAAAGAAACCTGCTGGCTGGCGGGGCCTGTCGCAAGGAGGCCTGCAGGGGACATCTCCAAGGAGCAGCCAGGTGCTGCGGTGTGTCATGAGCTGTGGGGTGGGCCGCCCTCCTGGGCTCAATGGCAGCCACTGGGATTGGGGCACCTGGAGTCATGGGGAAGCTGAGCGCAGATGGGTGTCTGCCTGGACTGGGCTGGAGGCACCAGGGGCCTATCCCTAGCTGTGGCCAGCTGGGGCCAAGTGCTGGCTGCAAGTTGTCTGTCCCATGGGCCCTCCTCTATGCCCGTGCGGGGAGGGGGCTGGGAGCCCATTTCTCCCTGGCTTCTCTTGGGCTTGATCTCATGGTCATGGGAGCGCAAGCCGCAATGCAGTTGCCCAGCACCCCAAGCCAGCTGGTGCCAGTCCCAGCCCTGGCAGCTCGGGGCAGCGTCTCTGGTTAGCTTCCGTGCTGTCCCTGCTGGCGTCAGCTGTCTTGGGGGGCATGTCCACTGCTCCACAGTGCCGAGAGCCGGCAGTCTGCCTGGCCTGGCATAGAGATGTGCCCCTTCTGGTGATCCACCCCCAGGGGTGGGCTCCCCATCTCTGCTGTGGGTGCCCTCAGGGCGCTGGGTGGTACTGCCCTGAGCATCTGCACCCCCAGCATCATGGGACACGCATGGGGGAGCGACCAGTGGAGCTAGGGAACGTGCCCACTGTCTCCTGCATGCCAGCCAGCCCTGGCCTCTCCTCGAGTGGGAAGAGGCCAAGCTGGCATGCAGGTGCCATGACCTGGTCTGTGGGAGCTGGCAGCTCCAGGGTTAACTCCAAGGGGCATGACTCACAGTACGATTAAAGCCGAGTTATTCAGATTCCTCTAATCCCAGCCCAGCACATGCCGTGTAATCCCCTGGCCCAGCGCCTCTGCTCCCCCAGCACTGGCGGGTACAGCCCCACCGCTGCTCTCACCCACTGCTGTGCCAGCATCTGCCTGGCTGCAGGGAGGGACAGCAGTGGGCCAGGGCAGAGCAGGGTGTCCTCGGCGTGGGCCCTGATCAGAGGCTGCATGGCACCCCAGAGCTGGGCTTGTTGCAGGAGGAGAGGGGAATTGCTGCCAGTGAGTCGGCCGATGCCAGGTCCTCCCTGAGTAGAGAGCGTCCTGAGCTCCTCCTCCCCTGAGCCCTGGCAGCAGGTGTCCTTGCTGTGCCAGTCAGCCTGGGGAGGGGGACTGGGGCTGTCCCAGGGAGACCCCCCCCCACACACACACAGGATGGGGGGAGCCAGCAGCTCCTGTGTGAGGGAGGGGAATGATGGGGGGGGGGTGTATGTGGGCAGGGGAGGGCATGCAGGCAGAGGGGGTGTTAGGGCCAGGCTTGGCGTGGTAACACCCTCAGCCGCAGGCTGCCTGCTTCTGTGCCTGGCACCAGTGAGCAGGCCCTGCACGGGCCTGGCGTCTCCCAGCTGCCATGGCCTGGCGTGGCGCGCTGGCTCTCAGCGTGGCCTGGGGGCCTCGGCTTGGGGCTTTAAGACTTCGGTCAGCAGCGCGAAGGGCATAACCTGGGTTTTGGCAGCCGAGGGTGCAGAGCATGACGGGGCAGCAGACTCCATGGGGCCATGGGCACAGGCTCCTCTGTGGGGGCAGGGCACGAGGAGGGGCAGCAGGGTATTGGGAGGGGCTGGCGGCCTGGGCATGCGGGTTCCTACCTCTCTCAGGCACGGGGTCTGATGGCTGCCCCAGCAGAAGCCAGTGGGGCGGAGGGCAGTCTGGTGTTGGAGGGGAGCAGGGGATGGGCTGGAGCCCAGGGGCAAGGGTGCATCCCAGAGTGTGAGCCAAGGGGGCCCATGGCAGATATCTGGGGCTGGCATCTCTGTGCCCATCAGTGGGTGGGCTGGCCTGGCCTATCCTGACAGGGTGGGGAGGGAGGACCTGGGGAGATGGGGTGTGCTGTGGGGGGGTGGCCTTGGTGGAGGGGAGGAGAAGCAGGGAGGGGTTTGGTGGGGTGGTGAAGCCCGGGGGAGGGCCACGCAGAGCATTTGTGTGGTGCTGTCTCCCCTCGCCCCATCCCTGGGCCTTTGCCAGCCCGGCAGCGGGCAGACCTGAGGAGCTGCCCCTCGCTGGCCGCTTGGCCCCTTGGCGGAGCTAATCCTGATAGCAGCGTTCCCATGGCACTGCCCTCCCCCTGCCATAGCAGCCCGGAGCCCGCGTGATACCAGCCGGACCTGGCACCGCGTGAGTGCCCTGGGGAGCTGTCAGGGCAGTGCGGGGGTGTCACGAAAGGCTCAGAGCATTTCACAGCCTGGGGAACCTGCTCCCGTCGCCCCCAGGTGCCCTCTCTTCAGCCCGAGGGAGGCTGCCCGGCTGTGGCCAGCCCAGGAGCAGTCTCTGCCCCAGGGCAGGGCTGGAGCCCTGTTGCCATGGAGCTTTGGGGCAGACAGCTGGCCCCCTGGTGGGAGGCCTGCCGGCTCGACATATGCATTGACCCCTGGGGGTCAGAGGATGTGGCCCCCTCTCCAGGCCTGCAGGAAGGGGCCGTCGCCCCTAGCCTGGGCACTCCCTGGCCAGTCCTGGGTTCTGCATCTGGCTGGCGTGATGCTCGTGTGGGCAGCACCAGGCCTGTCTGGTGCCCAGAAGGAGTGATTGGTGCCATGGGACTGTGCTGAGCAGGGCCGCAATGCTCTTGGCAGCCAGCCGGGGGCGCTGCTGGGGCACACAGTGCTGGAGCTGGGGCAGGGATAGCCATGCGCCAGGCAGGTGTCTCTGTGGCGATGCCTTGGGGAGAGGCCCTGGGGCTACCCCTAGAGCTCAGTCATAGAATCAATCATAGAATCATAGAATATCAAGGTTGGAAGGGACCCCAGAAGGTCATCTAGTCCAACCCCCTGCTCGAAGCAGGACCAATTCCCAGTTAAATCATCCCAGCCAGGGCTTTGTCAAGCCTGACCTTAAAAACCTCTAAGGAAGGAGATTCTACCACCTCCCTAGGTAACGCATTCCAGTGTTTCACCACCCTCTTAGTGAAAAAGTTTTCCCTAATATCCAACCTAAACCTCCCCCACTGCAACTTGAGACCATTACTCCTCGTTCTGTCATCCGCTACCACTGAGAACAGTCTAGAGCCATCCTCTTTGGAACCCCCTTTCAGGTAGTTGAAAGCAGCTATCAAATCCCCCCTCATTCTTCTCTTCTGCAGGCTAAACAATCCCAGCTCCCTCAGCCTCTCCTCATAAGTCATGTGTTCCAGTCCCTTAATCATTTTTGTTGCCCTTCGCTGGACTCTCTCCAATTTATCCACATCCTTCTTGTAGTGTGGGGCCCAAAACTGGACACAGTACTCCAGATGAGGCCTCACCAATGTCGAATAGAGGGGGACGATCACGTCCCTCGATCTGCTGGCTATGCCCCTACTTATACATCCCAAAATGCCATTGGCCTTCTTGGCAACAAGGGCACACTGCTGACTCATATCCAGCTTCTCGTCCACTGTCACCCCTAGGTCCTTTTCCGCAGAACTGCTGCCTAGCCATTCGGTCCCTAGTCTGTAGCTGTGCATTGGGTTCTTCCGTCCTAAGTGCAGGACTCTGCACTTATCCTTATTGAACCTCATCAGATTCCTTTTGGCCCAATCCTCCAATTTGTCTAGGTCCTTCTGTATCCTATCCCTGCCCTCCAGCGTATCTACCACTCCTCCCAGTTTAGTATCATCAGTCCTGGGGATTCCTCCAGCCCTGCCAGGCGGCTCTCCCCATGGTGTGGGGCTGGGCACCAAGTGGGAAGGGAGTGAGGTGTCACCACCCACAGGCCAGTGAGCTGGGATCCCAAGAGGGGGGCAGGGCTTGAGATCCCAGAGAGTGACGAGGGCCCAGCCCAGTCCTTCCCCTCCCCCCATGGTTGCTGTGCTCTTATCAGAGGGCTCCAGGCCTGCAGGGGAAGGGAGAGGGGCTCTTGCTGGGTGGGTTTGGTGGGGGAGGGGCTCTTCCAGGTAGGATGGCGGGTGGAGATTATGGGCTATTGTGGGGGATGGGGGGATTCCAGCTGGAGGGGCGGGGGCTGGGACACTGGCTCTAGGGCTGAGCAGAAGCAGCTGCCTAGTCCCTGTGGGGCTGGTGTGGTTGACAGAGACCAGAGGGCTCCCCCGCCCCAATTCAGCCCAGTGGCAGAGCCCCCCGCCTGGGGATGGCACCGTGGAGTCTTGCTGCCAAGCTGCTGACCCCTCCTGTGGGGGAGCAGGGGGCTGCAGGGCGGGAATGAGGGGCACCAACAGAGTATGGGGAGCCCAGGGCTGGGCTAGAAGGGGGCTGCGGGTCGGGAGTGAGGGGCACTGGCAGAGCAGGGGGGAGCCCAGGGCTGGGCTAGCAGGGGGCTGCGGGTGGGGAGTGAGGGGCACCGGCAGAATAGGGGGAGCCCAGGGCGGGCTAGCAGGGGGCTGCGGGTCAGGAGTGAGGGGCACCGGCAGAGTAGGGGGGAGCCCAGGGCTGGGCTAGCAGGGGGCTGCGGGTCGGGAGTGAGGGGCACCGGCAGAGTAGGGGGGAGCCCAGGGCGGGCTAGCAGGGGGCTGCGGGTCGGGAGTGAGGGGCACCGGCAGAGAAGGGGGGAGCCCAGGGCTGGGCTAGCAGGGGGCTGCGGGTCGGGAGTGAGGGGCACCGGCAAAGTAGGGGGGAGACCAGGGCGGGCTAGCAGGGGGCTGCGGGTCGGGAGTGAGGGGCACCAGCAGAGAAGGGGGGAGCCCAGGGCTGGGCTAGCAGGGGGCTGCAGGTCGGGAGTGAGGGGCACCGGCAGAATAGGGGGAGCCCAGGGCTGGGATACCAGGGGTTCCATGTCATTAAAACAACCCAGGAAGACGAGTGCAAAGCCGAAGCAGGGAGGGGCCTCTGCCATGGGTGATCCTGGGCTCTGGGTCAAGATCCTGAAGTGGACTGCTTGCTGCATTGGGGCAGCTGGCTGTGGGACCAGGGCGCCCAAGGGGCTGGCCCTCCTGGCTGGGGCGCTGTCTCCAGGAGGCAGGAGGGGCCGGGGCCAGGGCCGGCAGGTTCCTGTCTGACCCAGGTGCTCTCCTTGCTCCCTGCAGCAGAAGCCGACTCCAGCGTCTTCACCTCCAACTCCCTGCAGCGGAAGAAGAAGGGGCTGCTGCGGCCAGCGCACCACCGGGCCAAGCCACAGCTGCTGATCGGCCTGCCCCAGGACTTCCGGCAGATCTCCTCCATCATCGATGTGGACATCCTGCCCGAGACGCACCGGCGCGTCCGGCTGCACAAGCACGGCTCCGACAAGCCGCTGGGCTTCTACATCCGCGACGGCATCAGCGTGCGTGTGGCCCCCCAGGGCGTCGAGAAGGTGCCCGGCATCTTCATCTCCCGCCTGGTGAAGGGTGGGCTGGCCGAGAGCACTGGGCTGCTGGCCGTCAGTGACGAGATCCTGGAGGTGAACGGCATCGACGTGGCCGGCAAGTCGCTGGACCAGGTGACGGACATGATGGTGGCCAACAGCCACAACCTCATCGTCACCGTCAAGCCGGCCAACCAGCGCAACAACGTCATCCGCAGCAGCAAGGCCTCGGGCAGCTCGGGCGTCTCGACGGACAGCACGCCCAGCCCCGCCTCCCACTACCTGAACCACTACAGCACGGCCGAGGGCGAGAGCGACGAGGAGGGGGACCTGGTCATCGAGAGCGATGGCACCGCCCGCTGCCCCAACGGCGGCCTCCTGGACAAGAGCTGCCAGCAGAGCCTGGCGCTGCCCAGCTCCCTGCACTCTTTGGGCAGTGCCAGTGGAAGCCGCGGGGGCAGTCTGCGGGAGGATGGCACGCTCCTCACCCTATAGAGGAACCACCTGGGTGGCAGGCCTGGGGGCTGCCCGCCTGCCCTCCCCTCTCGCTGGCATGGGAGCGGTGGCCAGCCGGGCCCTGCCCCAGCCAGTCTCCTCCTCTGGGCGCCCTGTCCCCGCCACAGGAAGGGTGGCAGCCGGGAGTGGAGACGTGAGCGCTGAGCCCTTCCCCTCCCCTGGCTGTGGGGCTCCCCCACCCTCGTGGGGAACCAAATGACTAGACACTGCCCCTCTCGGGCCCCACCCCCTGGGCCAGACCCATCCCCCCCGCCCCTTTCCTTCCAATCAAGTGGGTTTTTTAAATTGTTTTATGAAAATATGCATCATAAATTAATATATTGCGATGGGCCATTAAACCTTTTCTAGAAAGCGCCCGCTCGTCTCTTGTGCTTGCCCTGGGGGCAGGTCCCAAGAGGGCCCAGGGCTTGCCCCACTCCCAAGCCTGGGTAACTAGGGAGGGCGGGCGGAAATGCTAGTGACTCCAGCCCTGAGTGCTCCTGGCCCGTAACATGCCGAGCAGGGAGGGGTTGGAGCCTGCCTGGCCCTCGGGGCATCAGTGCGGCCGCTAACACCCCATGGGCAGGGCTGCCCCCTAAGGAGGGGAATGGCGCCTCCCCGGTCCCCGCCTCTCTGCTGGGCAGTGGCTGCGCCCTACAGACCACGGGGGCACGTTCCAGACCAGGTGAGTGCTGCCCAAGGCACGCCCCCCCTCCATCCCACGGACGTCCCCTGGGCACAGCCCTGGGCAGCACTCTGCCCCACGGCGCAGGACTTCCGCCTCCCCAGCTGCGAAAGGGTTAACACCCACCCGCCGGGCCTGGGTGCCATTCAGCATGAGGGCACTGGGGTCTGCCAGCCCCCGTGCCCTTCCCCCACTGGCTCAGGAGCCATAAATCACTACCCCCTGTGCAAGGATGTGGCATGAATCACACCACAAGGCCCTGAGGTGCCAGTCGGAGATGGGCGCCTTCCCCAGCAGGGCAGGAGATCCTGGAACTCGCCTCTCCCAGAGGTGCTGGCATGGGGCCGGGCCCTGCTTCTTGGGGCCCTCCCCGTGGTAAGCAGCCGTTCCCTGGCCCTCTGGGCCCAGCGGCCGCTCCTCCCTCCAGCCCTAGGCTTCCCAGGCCCTGCGCTGCCCAGCCCGCTTGAGTGCAGTCCTGCCAGGAGCAGCCCCCGGCCCCTGCCATGGGCCAGAGCCGGGGAACGGGGTGAACCTGCCCTGGAGAATCCCAGCTGCAGCCCAGGAACAAACTCCTGCCAGGGCCGTGCACTGGGCTGGGGCGCCGTTGCCTCCCCCTGGGGGGACAGAGAGCTGGGGCCCCTCCATCCTGCCCTGGTATCCCCCCCCCGCGGGCCGGCCCCCGGCAGGAGGACTCCTGCTGTGACTAGCAGGACATGGATTAGCTGTGCCCAGGCAGCCCTCGGCCCCGGGCCAGCAGGAATCCACGGCTGCCTCAGCATTTCCTTGAGGCAAAGCTCATCTCGCCACCTGCCCAGGCAGCTCCCAGTGGCTCCAGGTCAAACTGTGAGCGCCGCGTGGGGGGGCTAACGCTGCCCGGGTGGCTGGGCTCTGCCAGGCCAGCAGAGCCTCTGCCACAGGCGTCTTGGGGGTGCCCTTCCTTGCTGCCCCCTCCCTCCCCGCACCGACCCTCAGAAATGCCCAGGGGCCAGGCCTCACTGGGTGGTGCCAGGTGAGGGGGGCCTTGCCCATTTCTGCCGCAGAAGGACACTCAAAACGCTCAGGCCAAAGGCTTAGCTGGGCCCCAGCTCGGCTGCCTCCCCCCACTCTTGGGCGACACAAGTCGTGAGGGGCGAGGCCGGGCTGGCTGCAGGGAGCCGGGCAGAGGGACATGGTGGCAGTGACCCCTTCCCCCAAGGCGTGAACCTGTGTTCTCGGGGGGAGACCGTCTGCCGGGGGGAGTCACATGGCGCAGGGCGTGCCTCGAGCAAACCATGCCGTGGCACCAGCCCCACGAGCCCCAGACCTGTGCTCAGCTCCCAGGTGTTCCCGGCCCCCCCAAACCAACCCCCTCAGAGCAGCCTTCATCTCCCTCCCCCGAAACGCCTCTCACCTCATCTCGGCCAGCCCCCAGGTGCCCCGGTGGAGCTAACGGTGCTGCCCAAGGAGCACGGCCCAGGAATGAAGTGGGGCCCTGGCTGGTTCTGGGCTGAGCGCTGGCCACGGGCCTGGGGTGCGCCAGGTGGGATTCCCAGGCATTAGTGCAGCATGGGACCGTCAGCCTCCAGCGCCGGCCACAGGGGGTGAAGCCAAGGGCTCTGCAGGCCTTAGCACAGCTGTAGGCAGCAGGGCCCCCTCGCTTGCTCCAGAGCTGAGCTGGGCCCCAGGCCTGTGCTGCACTCGTTTTACCACCACGGTGGCAGCCCTCCCTGGCTGCCTGCCATGGGGGTAATGCACCCACAGGCCCCACCACGGACAGACCCTGGGGCCATGCTTGCGAGGCCAGGGAGGCCCTGGGTCCCAGCTGGCCCTGGGGGCTGAGCACTGCATAGTGGGAGCAGGAGCCTGCCTCTGAAACAGGTCGCAGCCAGCTACGCGCCCTGGCCCGCCCGGCTGGCCCTAAGGTTACTACCTTGGAAAAGGAAAAAAACCAAAACCTCCCCCACTCCCCAAACACACACACACACGGCAACACTGCAAACCCCCCCCCCCAACAGCCACAAACACATCTCGCTAAACAAACGCATCTGGCTGAGATGGCTAACGGCGCCCGGCCCCTCATGCACGTGGCTCCCGGGCAGGGCGCTTGTGGGCAGGCCAGCTGCTGTACTGGCAACAGTTGGATCTGTTAGCGCGGGACCGCTCAGCATCTCTAGCTGGCCACAGAAACGTTTACCGTTAGCCCAGTGGCTTGGGCTCACACGGCAAAGCGTTAGACCCACATTAAAAAAAAAAAAAAGCACCCGGCCGATTAAGTTAGTTTTCTGACAATGCAAATCCATCCGGAGGGCTGGGACTGGCGTGTGTGTCCACACAGCCCCAGTGCACTAGGGGCTGGCCAGACCAGGGAGCACCTGTGTAATACAGCTGATGGCGAAGAAGGGCAGACGCTCCCTGCCTGCCTGGCTGGGGAAGAGACCCAACAGCCGCTCCAGCCCCCATGTAGCGGTGTCATCCCGAGTGTCCTGCCTGGCCTCGCGAGTGCAGCAGGGCACCCAGGGTGTGTGCATGTGTATCCAGAGTCCGCGGGCCCTGCCTGGGTTTCCCGCCAAGGCAACCCAGTTCCGGCAGCCAGCCCCGCGCATGTAGGCGGGGAAGGGGCAGCAGGCCGCACTGCAAATCCCCTGCAGGAGCCGGAAAGCCAGCGGGGTTGAGCCAGGTACAGGCACGCGGCTGGTTTCAGTGCTCACGGGCTGTGTGCTGCAGGGAGGGGCTGCCCTGGCCAAAGGCACATCCCAGCTTCTCCCCGGCCCCGGAGCCAGTGACATGCTCTTGCTGCTCAAGGAGCGTGCGGTGCTGCAGCAGCCAGGAGCCCCCATGGGCCCTGTGCCGCGCCGGGTCTGGGTACAGGGCTGGACAAGCAGCGGGGCTGTAGGGCAGGACGAAGGGGTCTCAGCAAAGCTAGGTCGGGCCCCAGCATTGACGGTGCAGGGGGTGGGGGGGGCCGCACCAGACTAATGCTGGCTGTGGGGCAGCAGTGCAGGCAGCTAGCCCAGCCCCCAGGCTCCTACCCCCGGCCTGTTCTAACCGTGTCTCGCTCATACAAACATGGCTCCCCCTCCAGGAAAGCCCCTGCCTTTCCCTGGGGCAGGCACCAATATGTGGGGGGGGGAGGGAGGGGAGAGGCGGTCTGGGAGAAGCATGGGTCTCTCACATGCCTGGGGCTGGAAGATGCAAGCCAGGTTGGCCCCAGCCTGCTGCTGGGTTAGCCCCTATGTGCGCTGAGGCAGATGAGTTGGAGAAAGCTGACATCAGAGAGGAGAGGCAAGAGGGTATGGGCAGCTGCTACACGGCTAGGGCTAGATACCAGTGGGCTGACTGGGGCTGCCACAGCTGAGAGTTTCTAATCAATACCAGGTCCTCAGTGGGGCCACTAAGGCAGATACCTCAAGATCCAGCAGGCCCAAGGGACCAGCGCAATGTCCAGGGCACATGTGTGGTTGGCAGCTCAGCCCAACCTGTAAGAAAAATCAAGCTTATCCACAAAGAGTTCTCCAGCCGCCCAAACTGGGGCCTCGGTCCGCAGGAGAATGAACAGAACATTCTGCCAGAAACAGAAGGATGGGGCCAAGGCGGGCGGCACCAGGAGCAGATCCCTTGCGGATGGCGGCACCCTGCCCTCCAGGGGCTCAAGAGTGCTGACATCAGGGCAGGCTGTTACGAAACAGGGCAGAAGCCCCAAGCTGGCCAGAAGCTCTATACTTGGATTTCACCAAAGTACCCAGTGTAAACGCCTCAGGCACTAACAGTCACAACAGTCCCCTTTGGGCACGCCGATCTGCCTTGGCACCCAGGTGAGTAGCTGTGTGATAGATGCTCCCTTATACCAGCAATATCCAGGTTACTTCCAGACCCAAAGACTAGTCACTTACCCCACGTCAACTGCACCTTAGATCTCACACCAAAGACAATGCTTGTAGCAAATCCTATCATAAACTTATATACAGATTTATTAACAGGAAAAGGAAATGAGAGTCATTGACAAGGCTAAAGCAGGTAAACATAGGCCTAAAGAACATACAGAACTTGCTTATTACAGAAATGTCTATTACCTTTGGAAACTGAAGCCTGGAACTCATTTGTGCATCTAACTCAGGCTAAGCACTGGGGATCTCTCGCTTATGCCTAGAAACCTGGCCCCCAGTGTCCAAGCAACATAGACAACCAGTTCCTCCGTGTTAGGGGTTTTTAACGCCTGCCCTACTCCTGCTTTGAACTGCAACTTCAGCTGATGGGAGGAGTTCCCTTGCAAGACTACTCTTTGTGGGGGTGGGAGTCAACAATACAGTCCTTTGTCCTCTTTCATGTGTCCCACTGCTGTCAGCTGGTGTTGAGGGGCCTTCCTTGGAGGGCAGGCTGGAACACCTCCTGTTGGAGACCAGCACTTCACGCTCATTAATGGGGCTCGCTCCTGGCTGGTGATTTACACAGGCTCATAATACAACTGCTCAAACATGACCTTACAGTGTGGAAAGCAGCTGTTATCAGTGAGCTTAACGCAGGCAGCAACTCCCAAGCATTCAATAAAGTCTAACCCCTGAACATGCTAATACCTCTTTGAACAATATTAACACACAGAGGCGCCAGACTGATCCCAGCACGGTCTCTGTCCACGTTCAATGGAGGCATGAGCCGGCACCTGGTCTGCCAACATCACAGATGGTTCAGATTGACACTGCGTCACGGGAGAGCTCACAGCTAGTATTCTGTGCTAGAGCTCACATTCTGTGCATCCGATGAAGTGGGCTGTAGCCCACGAAAGCTTATGCTGTAATAAATTGGTTAGTCTCTAAGGTGCCACAAGTCCTCCTGTTCTTTTTTTCTGTTCACCACAGCTAGCAGGTGACTTCCGGGAACCCGGAAGCAGAACGGCCAAGTGATTGCCTCTAGGAGCCTCCCTGTTCCACAAGCAAAGGAAAGCAGAAGATGCTGGAAGTGACCTGCTGGCTAGATAAGTGGGGTCGCGTGGAAGGGTTTGGTTTACTGGAACATTGGTCCACCACCTACGGGGTGAGGAGGCTGTATAGTTTGGATGACCTCCCCTTCAGTAGACAGGAAACCAATCAGTTCAGGGATAGGCTGACTACAGTAGTCTGGAGGGTGTTAAAGGGGAAGGGTAAAAGGGATGATCTGAGCGCTCATTTAGAACAACATTGAGATGTTGAGAATACAATTAACCAAGGAACCAAAGGACAGGAAGAGAAGAAATGCTTTAATTCCCTACACACTAACGCCAAGAGCCTGGGTAACAAACAAAAGGAATTGCAAGTGCTCATAGGATCATAAATTTCATCTCGCTGGTATTACTGAAACCTGGTGGGATGGGACCCATGAGTGGAATGTTAAAATCAATGGTTCTAACCTATTTAGGAAGGATTGAGTGCGCGAAAGGGGTGGGGGAATGGCACTCTGTCATGGAAAATGTGAAAGAAAATTATCTTGGATGTATATAGATCAAGGCCTAACAGATAAAGCACAAGATGGGGTATTAATTGGTGTCTGCTACAGCCCACCAAATCACAGCAGGGACCAGCACGAGTGGTTCCCTAGGCACCGACCTCTAACGTAGAAAAAAGTGCCATGTGCCACTTCAACCTGCGGGACACACGCTGCAAGGCTCCTGGTGCCACACTAAACCACGCTTGGCACTTCTAACCATAAACAACTATTTCCAAACTCAAACACTGTTGCTTCTAATACAGGGAAATTCTATATTAGACCTTGTCCGAATAACTAAAGAGGAACTGATCACAGAACTAAAAAAGAAGGACTCATGATTTGATCACATTTATAGTGTGCAAACAGAATAAAGTCCACAACAGAGACAGACAGACAGATAGATTAGAGACGCACACACACTTGGTGCTTCAAAAGGGCCAATTTCACAAAGCTAAAAACAGTTAGAAGCCAAATCAGCTGGGAGGACGAATTTAATCTGAACAATGTGAATGATAATTGGGAATTGTTTAAGAACACTTTACTAGATGCCCAAAAAGCCATACTTGAGGGAAAAGGCCATATTGGTTAAATCAACCTGGCTTAGAGGGCAAGTGAGGGTAGCTATAAAAAATAACCATGGAAGACAGGGGAACTTGCTAGTAATTAATATAAAGTTAGAAACTAGGAATTGTAGAAAATTGATAAGGGAAGCAAAGGGACACAAGCCAAAATCTATGGCCAGCAGAGTTAAGGACAATAAGGAGGAGTTTTTTTAAGGTATATTAGGAACAAAAAGAAGCCTAACAATACACAAGGGGGCCATACTGCACAATTACCCAGCTGGAGTTGCTCCTTTTCCAAATTTAGCACTAGTTGGCTGATGTATTGCCCAGGGCCTTGGAGCATCAGACTGGAATGCAGCAGGGTGGATGTTCCCCCAGCCTGCCCCTGGGCCCAGTGAGGGGGAAATTCTGCCATCCTGAGCTGGCAGCAGGTCATGCTTCCCTTGCACAGGGGTAATGATGGACTGTGGGGAATCCAGTCTCGAGAGCCCAGCATTCACCCATGCGGCAGTCTCCTCCTGACACATGCGGAGCTGTGAGATTCCTGAGCCGGGGACATTCCCCTGCTGGTTTCCCCCAGCAGCACAGAGCAGCCACAGGGCAGCATGAGCTGGTGTTTGAGTTGCTTAGGTGGGGAGGAGCAGGTGTAGGACCTGCTCAGAGTAGGCTGGGAGCTCGACCGCCTTGCCCTGGCCCCATCAGTTACAGCTCCTCTGCATTCAGCTCCTTTACACAACTGTGGTTTTGCTGCAGCTTTTGCAACCAGTCCACCAGCTCTTCTGCCGTTTCCCTTTCCTGAAGCCACCGCCCCAGCCCCCGAACAGCAGGGCCCCAGCAGCCGACAATTGTAACAGAGCCCCCTCCAGCACATGCCTCAGCAGCTACGTTCTCCATTTAGGGGTCCTCTCCCCCCCACACACACACTTTCTGCCTGCAGGCACAGGGCCCTGCCCGCTCCCATTCTCAGGGCACAAGACTGGAGATTTACAAAAACCCAGGGGGCAGATTCCAATCCCACTCCTACCCCTGGGCCGGACAATTCTGCCAGCACAGCAGGAACTGCTCGCACTTTGAGCCCGGCTATTTTATTAGGCTGCGGGGCACAGTTTGGTGCTGCGGAAGGGATTCGCATTGACGGTGCAGCAGCACCCCCACCAAGCCAGCGTGGGGGCTGTGTGCCTGACACGCTGGTGCCTTAGCACTGCCTGCAATGGGGAGAGTCACCCATGAAGCAGGGGAACGAACCAGCTACACACCCAGCGCAAAGGCCACCATCCACCACCGCTGAGAGGGGCTGGACTCTCTACCCCTGGGAAGGGAAAGTCTCCATCTCACCCCCATCTCCTGCAGCCTCTAGAGCTCGTGGGTTACTGCACTGCCTGAAGCCTCTTTCCCCATCTTTACCAGCTAGCCCTGGTGGGAGCCTGGCTAGGGCAGTGTGGTCCAGGGCTTGCACATCACGCTCCCCCTGCTCCAGCAGCAAGACTGGGCTAGCTTCAGCAGACAGTGCGTGCCCACAAAGGCCTGGCCTGGCTTTCCCCAGACTTACAGGCCTTTAGCTGCTGCTCCTCCTCTGCCAGGAGTTTCTTCTTTCCTCCATGGCCCATTGCAAGGCAGCAGAGAGAAGCAGCACCAGCAACCACTGACAGTCCCAGACAGGAGGTCAAATCCTCAGCTGGTGGGATGGGCTGCTCAGCCTTAAGGGGCTGGTTCAGTCGCTGGGAACAGCTGGAGGCATCCCTGCCTCCCCCTCATGCAGCAGGCTTGCGCAGCTGGAGGACAGCACCATCTGGCACCACACGTGCATACAGCTGGATCACCAAGGAGCATGAAAGGTGCAGACTACCCAGACTCTGCCCCCCAGCACAGCACCTGGCAGGCTCCCCCCTCAGCCCCTGGGCCCCACTGCCCAGACACCAACCAACCATGCACTGCCCCCACCTGCTAGCCAGTGCAGTGCCCAGCCAGGCATTCCCCATCCTGGGCCCTGCCAATGCCCAACACTCGACCCACTCCAGCCTCACCTGTCCACACAGCACAAAGCAGCACCCACCCAGCCCTCCCCCTCACACACACCTGCCGCACACAATACCTACAAAACCCTTTATTTAAAAGCTGTCCAACACATCCCCAGAAGGGTTCCCAAGCTCCCCCCAAGTCCCCAGTGCCAGCTCCCTGCCAGCAGGGACAAGATCCCCACACCTGGTTACTCTGCCCCTTTGCTAGTCTTGGCTACCAAGCATCCCTAGCAGGTGGGACAAGCCACAGCTGCAGGGCTGCCCCCCCGGCCCAGGCAGATGGCCTTTGGCAGAGGGCTGCAGGGGAGCGGTGGCCAGGCCAGAGGAGCACCGGGAAGAGGTCCAGCCTGGGCTGGCAGGGAGCTGGCTCTCAGGCCCGGCTGTGTCACACCCTCCCCAGCAGTGGGGTGCTGCAGGGTTACGCTCAGACTCTCCCAAGCCGTAGAGCTGCCGAACTCCCGCCTTAAAGGATTTCCCTCCAAATGCCCACTGTGGCTCCCAGCTCCATCCTGGGAGGAAGGCAGGCCAGAGAGGGGGTGCCAGGCAGAGCGGCACAGGAATGGCTGCTCCTCCTTTTTCCCCACAAACCATCACTCCATATAAGCGAGAGGCTGGTAAGCCCAGTTGCACAGAGTGGCAGAGAGGCAGCTGAGCAGCACCGGGCCCGCAGCTTTCCAAGCAACGCTGCACAGAAGGTGCCATTGGCCAGTCTGCCCCTCAGGAGCCCCGCACCGGTCAGAGGCTGGGGCGCTGCCTTGAAGACAATGGCCCCTGATAGCACCCCTTGGGTTCGTTTGGTGTTGTGACCCACAAGGGCCCCGCTGCCCTCTGCCGGGGGCCAGCTTGGCTGTGTGGCGTTGGGCTGGGCTCTGGGAATCCCCAACGCAGGAGCTGCTGCAGCAGCCAGTGGAAGCAGATTGAGTTTGGTTTCCCTTCCCCCCAACCCACAGAGCGAAGTGACCAGGAGCCCCCGCAGCAGAGTGGCAGATCCACGCACAGCACAACCGCCCCCCTCTCTCAGGAGTCCAGCTTGATGAAGACCTTGGGCCGGGAGAAGATTTTCAGGGCCTCATCGATCTGCGACAGCTTCTTCTCCAGCTCCACCCGCCTCTTCTGAATGCTCAGGGTGTCGGCCCGCACCGGCAGCATCACAAGGTCCTTCACCAGCTGCTCCTGGCCTGCGGACGGCAGGGAGCTGGTGAGAGGGGGCACAGCCATGACTTTCCTGCTGTAGCACTAAGCACTGGTTCTCACTCGCCGGAGACCAGCTAACAGGCCATTATGTGGTCCCCAGAGCAGCTGACCTGCTACACCCACACAAAGGCCCCTGTTCACAGAGGCAGCATGTCACAGGGGGAAAAAGCCACCCTGCACTGAGACCCCCCCCCAGAACATTGTGTCCCACTCCGCGCATCACACTTCTGCAGGCCCTTCAGCTGGAGGGAGAGGGGGCGGCTGGGCTGGGGCGGGCTGGGCGTCTGACTGTCCAGGGGGGAGAGGGGAGATTAGCACCATGGATCCTAGAAGAGTGACACCCCACGGCCGAGGCTAGCGCTGCAGTCAGCAGAACCGTCCTCTGGCATAGCGTGTGGCTCTGCAGAGCCGCACGGGCTCATCTCTTCCCACCCTTCCGGGGAGGCCTCTCCAGCAGGCGCCAGTGGTTCTCCTCCTCTTACTCTGCTTCAGGTTGGTGAGGGTTTCCAGCCGCTCACTCTCTGGCATCATGGTGTGACCTGGTGGCATGTCAGGGTCGGGCAGGTTTCGCTGCCGTTCCTCCATCTCCCTGCGCCAGTGATCCTTCCGCTCCAGCAGGCTGCCGAGGGAGAAGGAGGGTTCGTCAGCACGTGCGGCGAGGGAAGGGATCCAGGAAGGGCCAGGTGGCCGGGGGCAAGAGGCTCAGATGGGACAGGGATGGGTGCCAGGCTCACCAATACTGGCCCAGCAGGAGCTGACTTGTCACCCTACTGAGCGACAGACTGCCCTGGAAACCATGGGCCTCAGTCTCTCCAAAGGCCTGGCACAGCACAGGCAGCGCAGGCTTCCCACACAGCATGGTGCCAGCACAGGGCCAGGGCCAGGGCCAGGGCCAGGGCCAGGGCCTGATCTGGAGGAATCAGCCCTGTGGCATCTCCACACAGCCCTAGGCTCCGGGCTTTGCTCGGTCCCCTACGGGTGTCGCTCCGGAGGCCCCACCGGCCATTGTTGGACATGCTCGGCACTTAGGGGAAGTGACTCAGGCACTGAGGAGCCTTTCAATGAGACTGAGGCTCCTAAGTCACTTTGGCTCCCATTCCCAGCAGAGCTGAGCACCCGCAAGGCAGCAGGAGTAGCTAACACTCAGCAGCTTCATTGCGCAGAGCCACCAGGCCGCGCTGCGCAGCCTTCCCTGGCCCCGCTGCCCTGCACACAGCAGCTTCGTCAGGGATTTCGTTGGATCCTCTTGGGCCAAGCTCATTGCTGGTGCAACTGCACCGACCCCGGGAGCTCACTAGGCAGAGTGGCGAAGGAGCACGCTGCTGCGAGAGAAGCCGCTGCTGTCCCACGCACGGCGCAGCAAGTGGGTACAGGCTTGCTCGTGACAGAGGCGCCGGCTGGGCAGGAGCCTACGTACTACTGGGGCACGTGGCCCTTCTGCTTGGCGTTGTACTCCTCCTGCTCTCGGCGCTTCTGCTCCAGCACCTCGGCCAGTGACTGCAGCGAGCGCGAGCGCCGCATAGGGGCCCGCTTGGCGGTGCGGGCATTGTGGCTGACGAAGTCGACGCTGGTGCCTTCTACCTGGATCTGGAAGGAAAGGGGGCAGCATGAGAGGCCAGACAGCAGTGACCCCCCTGCAAAGCATGGGGCCTTCTGCGGCTGGAGTGAAGGAACCTGTGCAGAGCGAGATGCAGGAGCGATTCTGGAGCACCAGGAGCATGGAGCCAGGGGAGCACAGTCCCTCACCTTGGCATCAGTGTGCGGTGCTCCTGCAGCCTCTGTGTCTGTCACCGCTCTCGTTTTGGCAGGGCTGGGCGACAGCGACCGGCGTGGCTGGACCCCGGAGCCGCAGCGGGAATAGGCCCGGAGGAATTTCTGAGACTCTGGGTTTGGGGGGGGAGAGCTCTCCTGCGAAATGCAGAGGGAGAGAGAGAGAGAGACACTACTGCTGGGACAGGGCAAACCACACGGCAAAGCCCCTCAGGGCCCAGGATCACCCAGGAGTTCAATGGTAGATGGGCGACCCCAGGCCCTGCTGCTGCATGCCACGGGAAGGTCTCCTCGAGGAGGCAGCCAGGCAGGGAACTCAGCCAGCAGGGGATACGCGGAGCCAGATCCTGCCAGTGAATTCAATGGCCTAATGCAGATTTACAATGGAGTGACACTGGAGTATGACACAGGAATCTGAAGAAGCAAACCCATGGGCTGCCAGTGAATTTAGCACTCGGACATACAGTGCCCTGAGTGCCCCCAGACAGGCCTAGGCTTCACACTGCAGCCAGCTGTGGCAGGGACTAGAATACCTGTGTGACAAAGTGGGAATTTTCTGTAATCTTTTTATTATGCCTCTGCGTGCTTCAGTGTCCCTCTGCACTTTGCATTGTCACCCAGTGGTTGCAACTAGGGCAGAGCGGGAGACTGAGGGAGGTGTCACTGGCTGGGGTGGGATGAATGGGGCGTTAAAGAACTGGCTGAAACCGACCCATATCAGTGGAGGATCCAGAACAACGGGAGCCCCAGGGGCCGAACGACTGACACCTAGCCTGGGAAATCTCCAGTTGGAGGTACACGTGACCTCCAAGTGGGTTGTCAGGGAAGGGCTAAGTGGTGGCTTTTGGGTAGACTCAGCAACTCTCTCTGGAGATGGAATTAACAGCACCATGGCTGGGTGGAGTGCGGGCATAGCCAGGACGGACCATGTCAACCTTCACTTCTCTGTGCTGACCTAAGGAATTCCCCACAATAAACCCGGCTCTGCTGTGAAAAGCCTGCCTGGTGTCACTGCAAACACGCCCTGAGAGCGCTGTGCCCTGAAGGGGACAGTACAAGCCTCCCACAGGAGCCTGGCTGGGCTGGATTCGCTGCAGGGAGCCACGGAGAGAGACAGGGGTCGCAGGTGCCCAAGGGCCCAGTTTCATGGTCACGGGCCTGTCCTGTGGAACCGTGTGGGTCCTGGGGGTCCGGACGTGGCATAGACCAGACCCTGTGATTCTGGGACAGCCTGTTAAAATGCCAAGTGTCTAAGTCCCGAGTGGGTCTGAGCTATTAAGAGCTCTGTGCCCTTCGGACTGAGGGGCTGGGTCACTCTTCCCTTTTGATCTGGTTTCATGCATGAGACCAGCGACCCACCTGCAGAGTGGGACAGCACAGCATGGCGTGGACCCGTCCGATTCCATAGGTGAGAGCTGCAGGGCATAGACCACAGACCACAACAGCAGCTTTCCAGGCAGCGCCTCAGCGATGCCGCCATCTAGTAGCGTCGGAATGCCCTGATCTCTTCATACCAACGAGTGCTGCGTCATACCCACCTGCTGGAGCAGCCAACTGCCATGGGGACATCTTCTGATCCCGTCCCACGACAGCCACAGTGCAGAACCACAGCGGGGATTCCATTTCTTCCCAAGTTGGGCAGTGGCCAGACCCTTCCCATCACACTGAGGCACCTTTAACCGGATGTTAGCCACTGGTCTCCTCGCCAGAGCTGGGTATTCCCGCCCGGGACATGGCTCTGCTCTCACCTCTGCAGCAGCATGGGAAGGAAACACTTCATCCCCTGTGCTACTGAGCAGGGCTCTGCAGAGCTACGCATGGTCTCCCTGCAAATCGAGCTGCCCTGCCTGGTATCTCCGGGACACGCTGACTGGGCTGAGCCTCCTGGCAGCCGGGGCAATGGACCATGAAGGGCTACAGGGCAGTGGGCAGGTACCTGCAGCTTGGCCTTCACCTTAGACTCCACATTCTCATACTTCTGGGACTTCCACAGGGCCTTCATGGGTTTGGGATGGCTGTGCTCCCGCGCCAGCTCCTTCTCCTTGCATTTCCTCTGGATCTCCCTCATCCGCCTCACGTTCTCCTTCTCATGGTCCTTGGCCTCTTTCCCTGCACGCCCCAGGGAGAGACAGCTTTTACCAACAAACCCTCCCGAGCCATAAGTGGGTGCCCACGACCTTTGGCACCAGAGACCAAGGCCTCTACCTAAGCTAGTCCATTCACTGCAAACAGCAGCAAGCGGTTATCCTCCCTGTGTGCCAGCCAGCAGGGGGCGATAGAATCATACCCACTGAGCCCCTTGTAAGCACACATAAGACACTGGCTTTTCTGGAGTGACTCAATTGTGCCATGACACAGAGCAACTCACTAGCACCCTCTGCTGCTGGCCCCGGGAGCGCTGCAGACAAGCGTCACACAGCCGATCAGTAGAGCCAGAAGGCTCCGCCACGCAGCTGGAGGTGGGACTGGTTTGAATCCTAGCTCTCGTTTGGGATCATGCGGAGACTGTCCCTCCCCCTCCACTACCTGACAGCCCAGAGAGCTGGGCCAATGCTCTAGCTCAGCATCGTGCCACAGATGCCCCAGCACCCAGGGGAGAAAACTACTGCTGGTCGCTCCTGCCCCAGGGGGAGGGTGGGATGGGGAACCACAGGCCTTCCCAGCGTGTGGGGGGCAGAGTTAACAGCAATGCCAGACTCTATGTTGGACCCATCTGCCCTTCCTGCCTGAGGGCCAACCAGACTGATTCAGAAAGGTCTAGGGTCCACAGTCAGTACTTTAGGGCAGATTCTCTGTCCTCAGCTCAGGTTGTAGAAATTACCCACAATCCTCCTGGTGGGGATTTACCCCAGACAGGGGAGTTTCCCACTGACATTCCCAGCTCCAGGACAGACAGCGGCTGGTGCACTCTGGCTGTCCTCTGCAGGCACAAGCCAGAACAATCTCCAGACTGCTGAGCTGGGGCAGCAAACAGGGGAGCCAGAACGAGGTCATAGATTCCAAGGCCAGCAGAGCCCTCCTTTGCAAGGCACTCCCCATGGCTGTTCTCACCATCCACGCATCTGGATAATCACCTTGAATCTACTTGGCTCTTGGCCTCCATGACTTCTTGTTGCAGTGAGTTCCACAGGCTAACCGTGTTGTGTAAAACACACTTCTTTTCATCTTTTCAGCTTTAAGTGTGCTGCCTCTCTATTGAACCACCATCCCGCAACCTTGAGCCAGGGTAAACTGAAGTGCTCCATTTGCTCCCAGACTGCCCCTCAGCCTGTCCTCCACCAGCAGGTCTCCTCTCCACTCTCCCTTCCTAGCCCCAGACAAAGGCCATGCTGCAGTTAGGGTGAGGCTACAACCTCAATAACCCCAGGGTACAGACACTGCTCCCATTGCAGCCCACCCAGAGCCAATCAGCCATCAACAAATCCAACCCTTGGCTATTCGGTTGGAAATCCCCACCCTAAGGCCTTGCCACTGCATCCAATCAAAGTATTCGTCCTGCCCTTAGCCACGGTCAGCTCCAGCTGCTCAGTTGCACTTACTTTTCAGGGGAGGCTCCCTGTAGAGAGAGATCCCCTCCAGCTTCAACAAGACCCCGACCGTCCCCTTCTGCCCCTTCTCCAGGATGTCCTGACCATTGGGGCGGATACGCGGGGCAGGATGGGCAGGGCGGGCACTGTGGCAGGTGGGGTACAGGCTGGGATCTGGGGCTAGAGGGCCAGAGAAGAAGTCCAGCTTCAAGGCATTCCCTTCCAGCCTCCCTCGAGCTAGAGAGAGAAAGTGTGAGAGTCAAGATGTACAGCACCACCCCATCGCTTTCTCCCTCCATGCCCCAGGCTTGCTGTGGGCTAGCCCCATTCTGGCCAAGGAGGGCTCGGATGAGGCTGGAGCCCTAGGCGAAACTTCCACCTTGCACTGCCCCGCCCCTGCAGCAGCTCCACGCCGCCCCCTCCCCTCAGCCGGGGGAGCCCCCTCTGCGGCAGCTCCCCGCCGCCCCCTCCCTCCCTCCCCCCCCTCGGCCCAGAGAGCTCCCTTGCGGCAGCTCCCCGCCACCCCCTCCCTCCCTCCCTCTCCTCGGCCCGGGGAGCCCCCCCTGCGGCAGCTCCCCTCCCCAGCTCATCTCTACTCTGCCTCGTCTCTGAGCATGCCGCCGCTTCTCCCACCTCCCATGCTTGCGACACCAATCAGCTGTTTGGCGCGCAAGCCTGGGAGGGAGAGAAGCAGAGTGGGGCGGTGCTCAGGGGAGGAGGCGGAGCAGAGGTGAGCTGGGGCGGGGAGCAGTTCCCCTGTGCGCCGCGCGCCACCCCCCACCCCCCGGTTACTTGCTGCAGGTGGCCCTCCCCGCGCCCCCCTGCCCCAGCTCACCTCCGCTCCACCGCCGCCGCCAACCACTTGGCGCCCTAGGCAACTGCCTAGTTCGCCTAGTGGTTGCACCAGCCCTGGGCTGGAGAACCCCCTTGCCTCCCCAGCCCACCTTCTCCTAATTTCCAGCCCCGCTGCTCCTAACATCAGCCTGGTCCTGGGAGTGCTCAGCATCTCAGAGGTGCCAAGCTTCTTTGCAGGCCCATTCCGTGCCCTTTGGAGCAGAGCGTGCTGGGTCTGCAGGAACCCCCAGCTCCTGCCTGCCTGCACTGGAGGACTTGGGGGAAGCCAGGCCAAAGAAAAGCCCTCTGGCCAGGCACCTCAACGGGCCACCATGCTGGCCCCCTCCATGGATCCAGTGTGACTGTGCCGCAAAATGGGACTACAGACGAGAAGGCTTTAATGAGAACAAGCCACCCCATGACTATGTAGGACCCCATCCATCCTCCACCGGCACTCACCTGACAGGGGGCGTTTGTAATAATCCGGGAACAGCGTGGGGTCGGGAGGGATGGGTCCTGAGATCCTGGAAGGTCCCTCAGACATCTCGGCCACGGCTCTGCAGCTGCAATCGACAAGCAGACGTCATTGGAAAGAGAAACCAGTTGGGTTTTTCCTGGGAATCATTTACCAGCCACATATTTAATATTTAAATACATCTGGGCTGCTGCTCTTTGCTGGAGACACCCAGCTAGGGAAAACAAACACCCACCCTCCAATCTGGACACTGACCAAGCTGCAGGCATCACTTGGGAACCCCACCAGGTAGTGAGTGACCAGAACGGCTCCCCCACGCAAAGCATCCATGTTTGCTGCTGTACTCTGCCAAGCTAGGAGTGGACGACGGGATGTATCACATGATAAATTGCCCTGTGCTGTTCATTCCCTCTGAAGCATCTGGCACTGGCTACTGTGGAAGACAGGATACTGGGCTAAATAGATCACTGGTCTGACCCAGTATGGCCGTTCTTATGGCATCTTCCCTTTGCCAGAGGTCGCTTGGCTCACGCGCTGTCACCGTGGGTTTTCTCTGCAGCGTGACTGTAAGAATGGCCCTATCTCACTCCCCAGGAGTATCAGAGGCTCAGCTGCTCACTGCAGGGACTGAGATAGGTACTTGCTGCTTTGGAGTGCGAGAGGGTTTCTCTCGGGGCCCCATGAGTAGAACTGATGGCCAAGGTTCTCCAGCCATGGCCGTCTCATGCTGCTGTGGGGCTTGGCCTGCTTTGTTCCATCGGAGGCTGCTTTTGCCCCTGCTGCAGCCCTGAGCTGGGAGCATGCATTGTAGCTTAAAGCCTTAGCTCCCTCTAAGGGTGCAATACCAAACCCTACCCAACGGAAGCACCCGGCACTTCCATTCCGGGAACAATGCATGAGAAGGAAAGTGCCCAGCCTGACCCTCAGATTCCAGGGAGTGGGCTGGGCTGGCTGCTTAGTTATCAGTTAGACAGATTTGCTGCAGCCTGACTTGGTCACACATAGGCCTGTGATGCCACTTGTACAGTCACTCTTCAGGGCAGAACCTCATTTTGCACCCTGGTCACAACTGCACCTGCTGGTTCCCTTTAGCCCCAAGAGCCGGTCAGGCATTAGATCTCCGACACGGGAGCAGCCAGCACCTCTCCCCTTGCAGCGCCGAAGGAAGCCCTCCAGAGAGCCCCATATCACCAGGGGGGACATGCGCTCACTCACTGAGACTCGCTCCCCACTCAGAAAATCATAATAAAACTGGGCCAGGCCCTGAGCCAAACTGAGCAGCATCAACTCCCTGGGACTTTGGGACGGAATCAGGCCGCAGCCCTGGATAGCAGAGTTTGGAAGGTTCAACAATCGTCACAGATAGGCGAGCCCTCCAGAGGGAAGAGTCCTTCCCACCGACCCTGCATCTCGGCACCACTGCGCTGTGATGCGTGGTAGCAAGGAGAGCACAGTGATGCTCCAGGGATAGGCAGGGTCATAGAATACCAGGGTTGGAAGGGACCTCAGGAGGTCATCTAGTCCAACCCCCTGCTCAAAGCAGGACCAATCCCCAACTAAATCATCCCAGCCAGGGCTTTCTCAAGACTGACCTTAAAAATATCTAAGGAAGGAGATTCTACCACCTCCCTAGGTAACACATTCCAGTGTTTCACCACCCTCCTAGTGAAAAAGTTTTTCCTAATATCCAACCTAAATCTCCCCCACTGCAACTTGAGACCATTACTCCTTGTTCTGTCATCTGCTACCACTGAGAACAGTCTAGAGCCATCCTCTTTGGAACCCCCTTTCAGGTAGTTGAAAGCAGCTATCAAATCCCCCCTCATTCTTCTCTTCCGCAGACTAAACGATCCAAGTTCCCTCAGCCTCTCCTCATAAGTCATGTGTTCCAGACCCCTCATCATTTTTGTTGCCCTCCGCTGGACTCTTTCCAATTTTTCCACATCCTCCTTGTAATGTGGGGCCCAAAACCGGACACAGTACTCCAGATGAGGCCTCACCAATGTCGAATAGAGGGGAACGATCACATCCCTCGATCTGCTGGCAATGCCCCTACATATACATCCCAAAATGCCATTGGCCTTCTTGGAAATAAGGGCACACTGGTGACTCATATCCAGCTTCTTGTCCACTGTCACCCCTAGGTCCTTTTCTGCAGAACTGCTGCCGAGCCATTGGGTCCCCAATTCCATTTACAAGCCAATGAATTATTGATACAGAGCGGGGATAAGAAGGCCTATGATGCTAACAGCTAATCCGCCTAAGCCTGCCGTCATGGAGGTACAGCTCTTACTGGAATGAGACCCATTAGCAAAGAGCTAATTATGGCCCCCCAGGGGCTAATGCAGCAGTGACAAATGCGGCGACAGTTACATGTCTGTAAGAGAGCATAAGGGCTTGTCAACACATGGAGCTATTCTGGAACAGCTCCAGCTGTGGACACTCCTACTCTGGAATAAGAGTGCCTTGTTCCGGTTTCGCTTCATCCACTTTCAAAACCTTGGCCTAGAAGGTCTCACTGTCAGCCTTTCCCCTCCTGGCAAGGTCCCTCATTCGAGCCAGTCCCTGTTCCATAAGAAAGCCACCAGCAGAGCAACACGCACTGTCAGAGCAAAGCAAAGGCAGCTGCGCACCGTTATCAGCCGAGCCCTGATAACGGTGGAAATCAGCAAGAGAGATCACGCAGCATCGATAGAAAATTTGTCACAGAGATTAACACAAAAGAACCGTGAGCAGAAGTACATTTGTAGCCTATTATGAAAGACATAATCCAGCGGATTTTGGAGTCCACTGGCCCCAAAGCCAGGAGGGAGCCATGATTCAACTGGAGGGCTGTGATAGCAGCAGCAGGGCCTCCCAAGTGAATTCAAAGGCCCATTTCAGACCTATCCCATCTTTCCCTTTCTATTCTCTCTCTCGAGGATTAAAACAGATGGAGCATTTCCTGTGCCTGGCCTTGCTGTGCAAATAGTCTTCCAAATGAGGCAGGGTGACTTCCACTGCCTGGAATGCCGCATGAGCTGGTGGCAGATCAGAGAGGGAAGGGGCAGGAGAGTGCCACTTGGAGCTGCTGGCATTACTCCTGCCCCGGGAGAGACACGGCAAATTCAGAGCCAGCAGGGAGGGCGCTGTACATCACTGGAATCTGAGCCTGCTCCCATCCACATCAGTGGCTGAAATTTCCCCAACTTCAGTGTCAGCAGGAGCAGGCCCGAGGCCGTCAGAAAGCAGTTCTGGGTGGGTTTAATGTGGGGGCAAGGGAGGTGGCAGGAAAAGCAGTTGGCAGGAGAGGTGGAATGGGAGCCCACCCTCCCCTGCCAACAGGAGCTTTCCCAACCCCGAAGTTATACCTGATGTGCAATTCGCTTCACAGCTCAGAGCTCCCATGACTCCAGCCTCATGTGTACAGTTCCCCACTCGCTGTTCCATGCAGAGAGCACCCAGACAGAGCAGGACTCTGCCTTTAACCCCTTCCTGTTGGAAGTCGGTGCTGGTGAGAGCTGTCCACTGCAGCCATGGAGACTGCAGGCCTCACTGTACCCTCTGCCCTGCCACTGGGCCTCCAAGGCCTGTTTGCAGAGAGGCTGAGGAGCAGCCAATTACGGCCAATTGTGCTGGTGGCTTTTGCATGGGGACATCTGTTCCCTAGGAGCTGGACAGGTCTCCACGCACAGGAACAAAGCCAGCTTAGCAGTTATGTTCTTTCCAACAAGCAGAAATTACACCCTGCAGCAACAACCTAGAAGGAGGAGGAAAACGGGGCTCTCTTCCAAAAGGGATGGTAGGAGGGTACTCAGGTACCTCCCTGAGAGGAGGCTGGGGAGGCAGCAGCATCCTCTCAATGCTGCTCAAAGCTCAGTAGTCGGAACAGAACCAGGTGTTCAAAGTCCCGCTGGGGACAGGTTACTGGTATGACCACGTAGGGGGAGCCCCTTTATCTGCGTCCTTTATTGCTAGCGCTGTAACCTCCTCTCGTATCTCCCACTTGGTGCTCCCAGCGCACGTTAGAACTATCAACCAACCTGCACAGCTCCCTAGTGGGGTACATTGGCATGGCTCCTCCTTTCCACACAGGGCAACTGAAGGCCCAAGAAAAGAGATTTTGCCGCTGCCACTGGCCAAGCCAGAAATAGAACCCAGGAGTCCTGGAATTCCCAGTCTCCTTCTCCAACCACTAGACCCCACACCCTTCCCACTGGAATTATGAACAAACAAGCTCCAGCCACCTGATTCCCACCAGTCGGCCAAGCAGCATCTGGCCAGGCGTCCGTGCAACAGCAATGGCACTGTGCTCTTGGCCATGTACCAGCCTTGGCATTTGTGCTTTATTTATTTTGCTGGCTTGGAGGGCAAACCGCTTCCAGGCAGAATGCAAACAAAGCTCCCCCAATCAACGGGCAACAAGCCAGGGGAGCCGGTTACTGGTGGGGTCAGGAGCCCTGGGGGAGGAGGGGTGAGCAGGGATTAGTACCCGTCTTTCGGTGTGCCTGGTGAATGTGGCAGAGCCCCCAGGGCGCTGGCCCCCCGCAGCAGAGCTCTGTGCTGGAGCATGGGCTAGGCACGGGGCCAAAGGGAGCCAGCCCCTGCAGCGGCCTGGGCATGCTGGGGTCCAAGCGGGACACTCCTGGCTCCACCTGGCTCCTCAGGGAGGAGGGTCCCTGCCCAGGGAAGGAGGGGGGTCAGGGGCTGAGCAGGCTTGGGGCCCCTGGACACTGGGGGGTCCCCCAGCAGTATGGGGCCCCTGCTCCGAGGCAGAGCCTGCAACAGGGAGTCTGTGCCAACCTGCCGGCATCACAGACCGGATGCCCCCACAGCGTAGGGGGTGCCCCGCCCTGACCCCCCCATAGTGTGAGGTGCCCCCACCCATACCCCCGACCCCCCACAGCACAGGGGGTGCCCCGACCTGACCCCCCCAGACCCCCGACCCCCCACAGCACGGGGGGGTGCCCCGACCTGACCCCCCCATACCCCCGACCCCCCACAGCACGGGGGGGTGCCCCGACCTGACCCCCCCATAGTGTGAGGTGCCCCCACCCATACCCCCGACCCCCCACAGCACGGGGGGTGCCCCGACCTGACCCCCCCAGACCCCCGACCCCCCACAGCACGGGGGGGGGTGCCCCGACCTGACCCCCCCATACCCCCGACCCCCCACAGCACGGGGGGGTGCCCCGACCTGACCCCCCCATAGTGTGAGGTGCCCCCACCCATACCCCCGACCCCCCACAGCACGGGGGGGTGCCCCGACCTGACCCCCCCATACCCCCGACCCCCCACAGCACGGGGGGTGCCCCGACCTGACCCCCCCCCCACAGCATAGGGGGCGCCCTGCCCCGAGCTCCCCATAACGCAGAGATGCCCCCCCTCATTCCCCCACATCGCCGGGGGGGCCCCAGCCCGGCCCCGCCCCCCACGGCGCGGCGTCCCCCCTAGGCCCCCCATGCCCGGCACTGACCGGCTCGCGCTCTCAGGCGGTTACACGCCCCCGCCCCCCCCAGCTTCTCCAAGCAACAACGTCGTCGCCGCCGCTTCCGGCCGCCGCGGGGGCTGCTGGGAGCTGTAGTTCGCTGCCCGGCCGGTCCGGCAGCGCCCCCTGCCGGCCGCGCCGGGCTCAGCCCAGGTGACTGACGCCCCAGCCCTGCAGGTGGAGTGGTGGCCGGAGGGGCCGTGTCGTGATTCGCCTTAACCCCCCCCGCCCCCAATTCCGTGTCGTGACCCCCCCATTCTCTGTCTCGCTCCCCTCCCCCCGATTCCCTGTTGTGACCCCCCCCTTCCATGTCATGATCCCCCCCCCGCCCCGGTTCCGCCGTAACACACACATAAAAGCCTTTCATCTCACCCAGCACAATCACTTTCCAACTTGTTGATTTGCCCAAAACGTTGGGAATTTTCACTTTCGCTCCAACCCAAACATTTTGCTTTTTTAAACAACCAAAGAACTGAAAAATCCATAATTCCCTCATTTCTTATCCTCCCCTCCCCTCCCCACTCCGCCTCATTTAGGACCCAGCAACAGCCAGTGCCCCTAGCTCAGTATGGCCCTGAGAATTTCACACGGGCTCAGCTCTGCGCTGATTGGGCTGCAAGTGGCCCACGGGCCGCAGATTGAGAACCACTGCCCTAGCTTAATGCACACCCCATACCCCCGTGAAATCTTACCATCTCCAGAGCTCAGCATGGTATGGAGAGTCATGGGACCTTTGGTGTTTTTCTTAAAGCCCCAGCTCCCAGAGTCATGGGATTATGACACACTTAGTTAGCAATTTTAAAAATGTCTATAAGGCTTTGGCTACACAGGAAAGCTGCACTGGCGTAACTAAAAGTGAGATTTTAAACTGCATTAGTGAGACTCCTACAGCCCCATGTAAATGCGCTCCTTTCAGTTTAGCTTAAATCAGTTCAAACCAGATTTATGCTAAACCACAATATGCCACTCAAACTGCATCTACATAGGGGGTTGCACCAGTTTCACCAAACCCATTTAAAAGCTCATTTAAGGTAAACTGGCACAACTTTCTTGCACAGACAGCTCATCAAGAGAAATTCGGGGCCATACAACATCACTCCCCCCAGCATTTCACCCCAGTTACAGATGTTTTGGGGGAGGGGCCTGAGAAAATGACACCCCCCCCACTCATCAGCCCTCCCATGGTCTATGTTTCTAGCCCTCTAGTTACAGACAAAAGCAGAAGGCAAATAAATGGAGCCCGACATGTACCTGTTTTAAATCGCGTGATTCTGAAGCTAATCTCGTGATTTTGGCCTGCTTGGGGTTGACCGCACTGCAGCACTCACAGGGCAGGCCAAGGGGTGAGGTTCCTCCCAGAGCATTTACTCAGCTTCTTGCAGGGCCTGCTTAGTTTATGGGCTGCATTAATTCAAACAATGGTCCTGCCATTGGCTCTCCATGGGCAGACTACCCTCACCCCCACACGGAGTCCCAGTGGAGTCGAACACACGCAACTGCCTACACAGCTCTGATTGCAGCCTGGGGACAATAACCCCAAACATTTGCCCTGAAGAAAGAAAACAGGAAGAGTACCAGTTCTGGGGCCTGTAGTATAAAAAGAATATACAGATACCTCCCCACAGTGGAGATTTCTGATTGCAGAGGGCTCCGTAAACTAGCAAAGGCAAAAGAACATCCCCAGGCTGGAAATTGACACTGGGTGACATCAGCCTGGAGCGGAGGTGCCAATTTTTAACGGTGAGGAAAACCACCCTTTGGAACAGCTCACTGAGGGTTGTGATTGATTCGCTGCTATGAGAGGCTTTACATCAAGAAGGGGAGTCTTAGCTCTGTTCTAGCTCAGCCAGCAGCCCTGGGCTCCGAGCAGCAGTCGCTGGCTGACATGCTCTGGCTTGTGCTGTCAGGAGGGCAGCTGAAGTGACCAGTACGGTCCCTTCTGGCCTTAACATCTAACAGTCAAGGGTGTTCGGAGTCCCCCTGAAAGTCTGTTCCTAGCTAAACAGCGGGAGCTGAGAGGGCTGAAACAGCTTTCCCTGCTGCAGCAAAGGAAAGCAAGAATCAAAGGCAGAGGATCATTTCCAGGGAGGCACAGGCCGTGCACCAGGATCATGTGTCCAGGCGTTGGGGGACTTCACTGCAGTGGGTCTCTCATTCACAAAAGGCTGCCATTCTGTGACTGGCTCTCTGGGAGATCCCGTCTGAGCAGCACACAGCAGGGAGGGCAATTGCGGGGAGGGATAGCTCAGTGGTTTGAGCATTGGCCTGCTAAACCCAGAGTTGTGAGCTCAATCCTTGAGGGGGCCATCTAGGGATCTGGGGCAAAAATTGGGGATTGGTCCTGCTTTGAGCAGGGGGTTAGACTGGATGACCTCCTGAGGTCCCTTCCAACCCTGATATTCTAAGATTTCTGTAGCTTTTAAGGGCCAGCTGGTCCAACGTTGGCCTCCATTTTCCCCTTGCAATTATTTGCAGGTGCCCAAGTGTCACATGGGCTGGGCCCCTGGGTACCTGGTTGTGCCCACACATCAGGACTTCATTGTTCTCACAAGCTCAGCAGCTTCTGCATGGCTGGTTGCAATTTTTGGCCTTGAGATTATTTGCACCTGCAAAATTGCAGGTATAAAAACAAAGCTCAGACTGGAAATTTCACCTAAAAGGTGTGTTCAGGGCAGGAGGAAAGATGTCCTGGGGCTGCTCCATTGCCCCCGCGTGGAGGTGAACCTCTCTCAACTGAGGCAGGCCAGAGGTGGCTTCCTTCACAGCCCAAGACCCTTTCCTATCAGGTCACCCTTCAGCGTGGGAGCTGAGTCCCTTTGCTGCCCCCACCCAGCATGTAACATCTGGCAGGGTACCATCCCACGACGCCTGTGCAGCCAGCTGGCTGGGGCAGAACTCCTCACCACTCCCCAGCGGGAGGCCTGGCTGGTGCTCTTTGCTGGAGCTGGGAGGTGACTGGTGGCTTAAGGAGGCTGGAAGTTCTCTACCACAGCAGTTCTCAACCCTGGGGGGCCATGAGCAGGTTTCAGAGTCACACAGGGCCAGCGTTTGACTTGCTGGGGCTCCGGGGCAGAAAGCCGAAGCCCTGCCGTGCGGGGCTGAAGCCCGTGGCCCGTGGCCCCACCACCTGGGGCTGAAGCTGAAGCCCGAGCAGCTTAGCTTTGCAGTGCCCCGGACAATTGCCCGGCTTGCTACCCACATCCCTGGCCCTGGCTGCTTTATGCAGAAAAACCCCTGTTGTGGCTCAGGTGGGCCAGAGAGTTTTAGGGCATGGTGGGGGAGGGGTTCGGAAAGAAAAAAGTTGAGAACCCCCTGCCCTACCAACGTGGGAAAAGGGTGACTCCCTGCCACCCCCTGCAATAATAACCCTAAACCCAGCAGCCCCAGGCTCCCTCCTCCTGCGGGCCCCATTTGTGGGGGGCCTGGGTATCAGATCAAGGAGGAAAACGGACCAGAGCAGCGCAGCTCTGATCGCAGCCTCAGAGCCGTTGTATCGCTGCAGCCCAAGGGCTGGGCAAGGGGAAGGCTGTGGGGGCAGCACAGGTCTCTGCTCAGTTCCAGCGTGCTGGGAGGGTCGTTCTACCCCATTTGATACCCCCACTGAAGAGAGGCATTAAACAGCCTCACTGCAGCTTCCTCTCCCAGAGCCCCTCTCCCGGCTTCTCTGGGGAGGGTTCTGCAGGTGCACAAGAGGGTTATCGCATGGACCCAACGGAGGGAGCTGCCTCTTCCCCCAGGAGCTGGGCAGGGCTCTCGAGGAGCCCAGCTGTGTCAGAACCACACCTAGGGACTCAGCTGTGGCATGCAGGTTGGTGGCTGGGCCCATATAGAGGGGGAGGGAGGATGGAGATAGCTCCACCCCCTGTGCACAGCTGAAAATGAGACCAGGAGTGGACCAGGGAAAACTGGTCCCTAGCACGCCAATTCAGACCCATGCCAGAGACGCACTGCTTGACCTGCAGCAAGGCCCAGCACCGCTCTTTAGGTCAGTTTCCCCAGCTGTGGAATGGGGCTCAAGCGGGCGAGGTACCTACCCAGCGCTCTGGCAAAGCAAAGCACCTGAGCAGGGGTTTAACTATAAGCAGGCAGGCAGCACCATCGGCTGCAAGGGGACTTGTTATGGGTTTAAGTGCTTTGCTGGCTTGAGGCTGGAAGAGTTCCCAGCACCTTGTAGGACCGAGCCTGACGTGCCTTTGTGAAGCTCTAAGAGACCCACAGATAAAAGGGTATCAGGACAAGCTGAACATTAGCGTCAACCAGCTGCTGGCTTCTCCCTGAGCCTCAGTGCTACTGTAATCACTGCTATTGAACTGCAGTTGAAAGCAACAAGAGGCCTCTTAATTGTTTTATACTTAATTACTTAAAGCACCTCACCTGGGTAGTGTGAGGCTTAATCAGCTGATGCCTGGAACCTGCTATGAAGCTGCAAATCGCTATGTCATTAAGCAGTGTCATTATATTTGGGTGGATTTTATTTCTTTTCTTATTAACTTTATAGCCCAGGTCTCTGGCCCACCCCACCTAGTTTTAATGTTAAAGCACTAAGAAAGGCTGTACACGGAGCAGACACTAAATGTCACTTTGCACATTTCAGATTCAAGTGTCTGAGATGTTCTTAATAACAAAGGGAAGAAGACAACATTTGTAGTACTATTTGACAGTATCACTTCAGCTACTTGTATTTGCCCGATATATATCAACGTTCCCGCCACAAATATACTGCAATCACACACTGGAAAGTCGAGAAATGTCACAATTAAGGTTGCCCGTGCATGTAATTAAAGACTGCATATGCACCAGGGGGCTGAATCAAAGTTGCACAGGCTGTCTTAACCCTGGCATCCCCTAACTGTAGGGTGCTTGATGGAGCCACCTTCAAACGGTCTTTTAAAAACTGAAAAAACAGAAATTCCATCACACGATGGAACCAAACTGGGTCATCAGCAGGGACCAGCTCTTTAGTGCCACCGAGCAGCCCTGTGCTAACAAAGGAACTGGGAGCAGTAGCAGGCTGAGTATGCTGATCAGGCATGAGAATGGGATGAGACACGCATTGCTGGTGCATTTCACAGCTATTTGCTGACAGCAGAGGAATAGTGAGACGCAGAACACCTGGGTTCCATTCCAGGTTCTGGAGGGGAATGTGTCTATCGGTTACAGACCTTTCCACCCCTGTCCTCAGCATACCTGTCTCTGTCCCCCCGTCTCTGTTCCTGCCCCCTCTTCCACTCTGCTCCTATCATCTCCACCATCGGTGCCTATATAGCCCCCAGCCCTTTCCCCCTCTGCTCCCATCCAACCATACCACTGGGTTCCTGTCCCACTCTGTAGCACACCTCTCTCCTCCACAGCTCTCCCCCCACCCTTTTCTGGCTATTGCCCCCCAGCCCACTCTGCTTTTCCCACACCCCTGGTTGCTGCAAACCCGTCATCTCCCCTGGCCCACTCCCCATCCCTCTGCATTCTAAATCAGAACCATTCCTCCTCCTTGCTATCTGGGAGCCAGCCCTGGGAGCCTGGAGTGCACAGGAGAGACAGGCTCCCTGCTCTTGGCTCCAATGCCTGGCCCGGCCCCCGGCTGCCAGGACACACCATTACAGGGAAAAGTCTGGTCACACATAGGGGCTGTGAGGGGCTGCAGCATGCTCAGCACAGACAGAAGAATCTTGAGGGAATGCAGCTGCCAAACCGTACCAAGTCTCTGCGGAACGTGTGTGACGGGGTCGGGCCAGAGGGCTACAGGAGAGTGATCCTATTGGGATCCGGGAAGTGCTGCTAAGAGGGGGATCGACAGGACCTGGACACCAAATAAATTTCAATAATGAAATAACAGGGACAGGAGTGTGGTCAAAGGGTCAAACGAAGGGAACCGGACGGGGACACCGAGCAGAGAACCCCGGACAGCGCCCACCGCTCCTCAAAGGCATCAAGGGAGTCAGTGAACGCCGCCCAGAGGAACTCTGCCCGGATACGTGAACGGACCGAGGATCAGAAAGAGGTCCCACAGTCACAGGAGACTGCATTGGCCAACCTCCTCACCCTGGTTTTATAGATGGCCATTTTAGCTAGGGCCAGGAGGAGGTTGACCAGGAGATCCCGTGACTTTGTGGGGCCGCGGATAGGGAGTGCATAAATAAGAAGGTGAGGGGAAAAGTGCAACCAAAAACGTAATAAAATATTGGTGAGGAGCCGGAATAGGGGCTGCAGCCTGGCACACCCCAGATGTGTGTGCCAGGGTTTCCCTCATGCCGCATAAGGGGCAGGTGTCTGGGATAGAGGTGAACTGCACCAAGAACAGGCCCATGCTCATGGCTCCGTGAAGGAGCCGCCAACGGATATCCCCGGCGGGCCTCGGGACCAAGGTGGAATATAGGCTGGCCCACCGGGGCTCCTCACCTTCCAAAGGTGGCAGGAGGTCCCGCCATTTTGTATCGGGGCGGGACACCAGGGTGACGGCGTGAAGGGTGTGGAGCACAAGCGTGTATAGATGTTTCCTTGGCACGGTTTAGAAGCAGACCGGCTGCAGCTCGTGCAGCCAGCTCATGGTGAAGGGGCGGGGGTGTCGGTTGGGTCCATGGGTCAGGGGCCCAATTTAAAGGTCCGGCGGGCCTGGGGTAGAGGGTGGGCGGGCCGCGCCCTTGTGCAGGATCTGGTCGAGGTACACCCGAGCAGCGGGCGGCAAAGCGGCCTTCACCTCCAGAAGTGCCAGGGAGTACGAGGTCTGGAGAGCCCCATGCACTGAGCGAGCGTCAGGGGATCCAACCAGTCTCCCCGGTCGTAGTCCAGGAGGTCTCCGACTCTTATGACTTCTGCCAAGACCAACCTCTGGTGCACCAAGGGGGACTCCGCCACCTGCACGCGGAGCTGGGGGTTGTGTAGCAGGGGCTCCGTGAGGAGATCTGCCCCCTTGGTGGCTGCTATCGAGCTGCTCATTGAAAACAGTTTCCAGGTCCGGAGGAGGTCCTGGTAGAAGACCGGTGGCCCGGAGAGGTCTCGCGGAAGACCTCTTGGATGGAGATAAAGGAGCTGCCAGTCGTATCGGAGCCCTCAGAAGCGGCGCAGGAAGGAGTGCACCAGTATGCTCCACGCCGGACTACCTGCACCATAAAGGAGCCTCTGCAGGGCCTGGAGGCGGAAGATATGGACCTGAGTGCGGAGACACTTCAGGCCCTGACCTCCCTCCTCCAGGGGTAGATGGAGAACCCCTGCAGGGACCCAGTGCAGTCCCGACCAGAAGAACTTCAGAATTGATGTCTGGAAGTTGGCTAGGAAACCCAGGGCCGGGACCAGGGTGTTGAGCCAGTACCAGAGCATGGACAGGACTAGTTGATTGAGCACCAGTGCCCGCCCTCAAAAGGACAGACACCGGAGTAGTCCTGTCCATTTCCGGAGCTGCTCTACCACCCTGCCCTCTAAATTGTGCCAGTTCTCCGGTGGAAAGGGATGCGTGGCAGAAAGGTAAACGCCAAGATAGAGCAGCGGACACGCCCTCCACCTGATGGCCTGAAGCGCGGGTGGCAGGGAGCTCGCCTGCCAGCCGTCCTTGACCACCAGGCCAGAGCTCTTGACCCAGTTGACCCGGGCAGAGGAGGCTGCAGAATAGATGGCCTGGCAAGCCTCCACCCGTGCCAAGTCGCCCAGGTCCTGGACCACGAGGAGCACGTTGTCAGCGTACGCCGACAGGATCAGCCAAAGCTCCGGCTCCCGCAGCACCAACCCTGTCAACCTCCTTCGGAGGAGACAGAGGAAGGGCTCGATCGCTAGAGCGTACAGCTGGCCAGAGAGGGGGCACCCCTGCCGTACTCCTCGACCGAAGCTGACCGGTTCGGTCAGGGTCCACTTGAGCCTGACCAGACACTCTGCGGAGGCGTACAGCGCCTGGAGAAAACCCACAAACTGAGGTCCAAAGCCAAACGCTTGCAGAGTGTTCAGGAGATACCCGTGATCCACCCTATCGAATGCCTTCTCCTGATCCAAGGACAGGAGGGCGAACAACAGACCATCCCTACACCCGAGTTCCAAAAGGTCCCGGACCAGATATAGGTTGTTAAAGATACTGTGGCCCGGGAAGGTGTAGGTCTGGTCTAGGTGGACCACGTCCGCCAGCACGGACCCTAGCCGCAGTGAGATTGCTTTTGCCACGACTTTGTAGTCCGTGCTGAGGAGTGAGTCGGGATGCCAATTTCGTAAATCGCAGAGGTCCCCCTTCTTTGGCAATAAGGCGAGCACGGCTCACCTGCACGAAAGAGGGAGGACCCCACTCCGCAAATACTTGGCCCAGACGGTGACTAGGTCTGGGCCGAGGACATCCCAGAACACGTGGTAGAACTCCACGGTCAGCCCGTCCATGCCCAGAGATTTATTGGTGGGCATGCGACGGAGGGCTTCCGAGAACTCGGCCAGAGTGAGAGGCAGCTCTCGCCAGTCTCAGTCGCCCGCACTGACCGTAGGGAGCTCCTCCCAGAGCACTCTGCAAGCGTGTAAGCAGTGTCAGGATGAGCTCCACCCTGACATCTGGTGGTGAGGTGTGGCAAATTTGTGGAAAAGAACTTCAGGGGCTGATCTCATTTGCATAGGCACACCCACCCCGCCTAGAATGAGGCCATAGCTGCCCAAATGGTCACTTTGGCTGCTGTGGGATCCCCAGTGTCTCTGTTATTGGGGCAGGAAGAATAAATTGTTATTACCCTGATTATGGGAACTGTGCTTGGAACTGTACTTGGCCTTTTGTTAGGATGGAGGGACTCACCATCAACTAAGTAGCACTCGCTAGGCAAGGGTCATGGGTTCCAAAACTCTGTGAATGGAGAGAGGCTGGGGACAAGTATTAATACTTGGTGGCATGGGCCCCTTGGTGAGGGGCCTTACATGCTAATTGCATTTTTTCCTTCCTCCACTGTGGAATATCAGAGCTAATTTTGATTCCATCAGGAGTCTAGTTACAGGCTGTGGAGCTCACTGTGGGCTAATGGTGCACCAGCACTGAGGCTCCCCTAGTACAAGCTGAATTCACCTAAGAGCTGAAATCACTGAGTGTTGTGTTAAGTAGCGGGGGACCCTGAAGAGATATTGTGGAGCAGTTTGCAGGAGGGCTGGAGCGCCTGGTGGACAGGCTGGTGGAGCGGTTCATAGGACGGCGGGAGCTGCTGGTGGGACGTGGAGCAGTTTGTGGACCGGCTGGGGGAGCAATTTGTGGGACGGCGGGAGCTGCTTGTGGGCCGCGGAGCGGAGCCGAGCGAAGCAGTTCGTGGGGCGGCTGGCGGAGCGAAGGCCTAGGGAGCTGTGGGGCGGTCAGCTTCAGATCATGTAAGGTGCCCCTTACCTCTTCCCCCGCCATCTCCACCCAGGTTGGGAGGTAAAGCTCTGCAGATAAACTTTCGAACTCTGAGGCTGCCCTGACCAGGGATGGAGACTTTTGGGTCATTGGACTTTTGGGACTTTGGGTGATTTGGGTTGCTGGACCCAAGAACCAAAGGGAAAGGACATGCCCCAATTTGCTTGGGGTGGGTTTTTTGCTCATGGGTTGTGTTATGAATCCTGTTGGTGGTGTTTCCCCAACATAATGCCACATTGTTTCTCTGTTATTAAAAGGCTTTTTGCTACACTCAGACTATATGCTTGCGAGAGGGGAAGTATTGCCTCTTAGAGGTGCCCGGGGGCGGTGGTATATATTTGTCCCAGGTCACTGGGTGGGGGTTTGAGCCGGTTTGCATTGTGTTATTGGAATGGATCCCCTAGATACTGAACCCCACCCTTGTTGCTGCCAACTCAGAAGGGTTGGACAGAAGGGTTACACGTAGAAGGCTCTCGCCCTGCCGCACATCTCCACTGGATATGTGAGGGAGGTGTCGTGTTCTGCCAGAAGGCAGGTGACGTGTTTCTTGGCCCCCCTCCTTTTCTTCAGGGCGTAGAAGAAGCGGGAGCCGCAATCCATCTCCCGAAGGAGACGAATGCGGGATCGAACAAAGGCACCCTGAGCCCGATGGTCCTCGAGGGCCCGGAGCTCCTCCCGCTTCTCCCGGCATGCTCCGCAGAGGGGCGGATTCTCGGGGCTGGTGGCCAGACGCCTCTCCAGCTCTAAGACCTCCCGTTCCAACTGCCCTATCGCCGCATCCCTCCGTCGGCTGGCGCCCCGGGTGTAGTCACGGCAGAAGAGCCAGGCGCGCACCTTCCCCAGATCCCACCTCCGCTGCGCCGAGGGAAAGGCACGCCGCTGCTCTCGCCAGGCCAGCCAGAACTCCCAGAAGGACGTCATGAAGCCCACATCCTCCAACAAGCTGTTGTTGAAATGCCAATAGGCCGGCCCCGGCCTCTCTGCGCAGAGGGAGGCTGTCACAGTGGCTAAATGATGGTCAGAAAAAGGGGCTGGCCAGATGTTGGAGGAGTGGGCTCATGAAATGTGGAAGCGTGATAAATAAATGCTGTCCAACCTGGAGTGGCACGACCGATGGGCCTCCACCCGGACAAAGGTGAACGTGGAAATGTCATCTGGGTGGTGGTCGCGCCAGACGTCCACCAGGGAGTGGTGTTCGACTATCTCCCAGAGGATGTCCACTGCGGCCGGGCACTGCTCGGTCCCCGAGCGGTCCCGCTCCTCGAGGGTGGTGTTAAAATCCCCACCCAGGACCAGTCACTCATGAGGATCCAAGGTGCCGAGGAAGGCAGACGCCTGTTGATAGAATTGCAGCTGCTCTGGGCCCGATGTCGGGGCATAGACGTTAACGAGGTTGACCACGACACCCTCCATACGGACCAGGAGGTGCAGCAGGCAGCCCGGCACAGCCTCGGTGACCCCCAGCACCTCAGGCCGTAGGTCGGGGGAGAACAGGGTCGCCACTCCAGCCGTACGAACTGTGAGATGGCTAAAGTAGACCCTGTCCCCCCAATCCAACCGCCAGCTGTCTTCGGCAATCGGATCCGTATGGGTCTCCTGTAGGAAAACCACAGAGTAACCCCCCTCCTGAAGGAAGGGGAGCACCTGGGACCTGCGGAGACCCATCCTACAGTCCTGGGTGTTCAATGTTGTGATGGTGAGAGGTGCCATGAGGAGGGCTGGGGGGATCCTCGCCGGCAGGGACGCTCGCGGCTCCCGACGGGCCGTCCACCAGTCCATGACCTACCCCGTAGGTGAGTAAGGAGTCACGGAAGAGGGGGACCCGCCGGCAGGCCGCGGCGCCTTGCTTCCCGGTTCTTTTACCCTCCCCCATGAGGGCCTTCGCGGCCCAAAGGATTTGATGAAAGTCCCCCCATCGCTGGAGAGCCAGCTGTACCTTGTTGAGGGAGCCACGGACGTCTTCTAAAAACTCCCTCAACTCCTCTCGCAGCACATGGGGGGGTGGGGTTATGGTCTCCTGCTTATCCCCTGATGGGGCCCTTGGTACAGCCCCGTGGCCCACCGAGACGGGCAGACAGGGTGCGGACCCCCAACGGGGCGCCTGATGGACTGGCGCCATTTGGCCCGCCTTGAACCTTGGGGCAATAAGGGGCGGCGGAGGGAGGATAGCAGCCCCTACTGGGTCAGGACAGGGAAACATAAAGGCCGCTCCCTGGGGGTCATCTTGTTGCCGACACCCAGTGCCAAGAGGCAAAACAACAGCAGGGGTTCGTTGCCCGGTGTGTGTCACCCAATAATCGCAACGGGGTGGAGAAGCAGAAAAGTTTATTTGCAGCTGCAGACAAGGTACAGGGAGAACAGAATCTCAAATCCTGCACCTAGAGCAGGTCATTACACACACTTTTATATTCCTTAATGCTACTGCATTACACATCAGCCAATTAAAACTTTGCACAAATACTCTGCCTTCCTTATATGGGTTACAACAATGTTTATTTCCTGCAACCTCTAACAAGCATTCCTAGCAACTTAAACAACCAGCACATTCTGTCTGGCCTTGTAGCTCTCTCTCCTATTATCTTTAACTTGGCATCAGCAAACCTTACACTATAAGGCATTATCTGCGTCTGCAACATTGTTTTAAGAGCAAAAGAGCTTACTCAAACCAGCCAGGCCTGAATTCTATTAAGGGGGGTTGAGAAGAAGCCCTTAAAGGCCTTCAGCAGGGAGACTTCCTCGACCCTTATGGCCTTCCATCCCCTCGACTTAACTAGTGGCCATGCCCTGGGGTCTCCAACAATCTCCTGGAAAAGGGAAGGAGACAGGCCTAGGTGCGGCAATAACATCACGGGAGGTGGATGGGATAGGAACAGGGTCAGGGTTAGGGGCAGAGACGAGATTCTGGGCTTCAGAAGCCAAGCAGCAGGATGGTGGCACCTCCTAATCAGACTCAAGGGTTGGTGGGGTGGGAAGGGGGCTCTCAGTGATGCCGGGCGCAGGCTCTATGGTGGGTTTGGCAGCCATGGCATCAGAAGGTGGACTATCTTCTGTAGGGTCCCCCGCCCGGGAAGGAAGTCGATTGCTCCACACCAACGAGGGGTGCCCCCGGTGGCTCGGGTCCCGGCTGCGTGGCACTGGCTGTCCCCTGAACAGGCTCGGTGGCTGTCAGCGGGGTGCCATCTGCGGCCGGGTTGATGGAGGAGTCCAGGGGCTCCTCGGAGGTGGGAGCGGAGGCAACGGTTAGGGGGAGGGAGCATGGGGAGAGGGGGGCTGGAGTGAGGTCACCCAGATCGAGGCCCGCTGGCACAGGGTCGTCCTCCCACTGGGTGACCGGGGTCAGACCCAGGGCCTCGATCTCCTCATATATGGAGGGGAGATCGCTTTCCGCCACCCCAGGGTTCTCCCCACCAGCACCCGACGTGTCGGTCGCCTCGCGGCTCACAGAGGCTTCAGATAGTACCAGGGCAGGAGGGGCTCCCTCGGGGGCCTCGGAGGGGAGGGACTCCCGTGGAGGGGAGATACTGCCTTCTGGTGCTGCCACGTCTTTCCCAGCCGGCACCGGTGGATGGAACACACCCGTGGGCAAAGCGGAAGGCTCGGCATCGGTGCCCCCCTTCCTGGTCTTCCGGGGGGCCTCCGCATCGGATGAGGGGAGCGGAGCTCGAGCCTTCCGCTTTCCCCTAGACCAGGGCCCAGCCCTCCATGGCATCAGCCGGGGGCTGGCTAGCAGGGGTCATGTCAGGGGGCAGAGGCGATGGCTCAGGGACTCGGGGGGTAACGGTGGGGCAGCATGAGGGAGAGAAGATTCCCCCTGGGGCAGGCCCTCTCCCATGCCTGGCGGGGTCCCTGCCGCACCCTCCTCTACAGGGCCCCGCCAGATTGCAAGCAGCGGGGGTGGGGCTCTCCCGCTCGACTGGGCGTACTGGGGGAGCTGCCCCTTGGGCCCGAGCGGGAGCAGTGGTGGGCTGGGTAGGAGGAGAGGTGGCTTCAGGCGATGATGGCGCTGGTGCCCTGCTGGGGGCTAGGGGGTCCCGGATGCCCCTCCTTGCCGGGCCAAGGGGCAGTCCCTCCGGACGTGCCCCATCGCCCGGCAGAGGTAGCACCGGGCCCCCCCCGTGGAGTAATGCACCCGGTAACGGGCCCCCTGGTAGGGGACCAGGAAGGACCCCTCGAGCGCCTCTCCGCCACGCACCGCCGGCGGCAGTTGAAGCTGCACCTGCCGGCGGAACGAGAGGACGTGACGGAGGGCGGGATCCTTGCAGCCCAGTGGGAGAGGGCTGATGACAGAGATGGGTTTCCCCAGGGTGGAGAGGACGGGTAACAGGGCGGCAATGGGAAGAAAGGGAGGGACAGAGGTCAGGACCAGGCGGACGCCCAGGTCCTCCAGCGGCTCCAGGGGGACGAACACCCACCCCACCGCCAGGCCCCTCTCCACCGCCTCCTGGGCAGCAGCCTCCAATGCGAAGAAGAAGACGATCTTGCCGTACATTTTGGAGGCCGCCACAATGGCCGTGGGCCCCACCACCCTCACCAACGCCCGCACGTAGGGCTCTACGTGGGGCGAGGCGGGCACCAGGAGGCAACGGACGCCGTGCTTCCTGGTCATGGTGGGGAAGGGGCCCTGGCCACTATAGCTGGTCGCGGAGGCGGTGGGCGGGAGAGATGACGGAGTGGCAGATGGGGGGGCTGCTGCCACCTGGGCGTACGCCCTGGGGGCCAGGGGAGGGGCACCCGCAGAGCTGGTGGGGGGAACAGCGGGGAGGGACACCACGGCCGGTGGTGGGGCCGCGGCAGTGGGGGCAGCCCCTGCCATGGAGGGCCTGGTCGTTTTGGCGGGGCCCTTCCCCTTCTTCTTATCCTGGCCCTTCCCGCCGGCTGGGGGGGGCTCCCCCCGAATCTGAGGGGGGGAGGGACGTGGCAGCAGCAGAGGTCACCCCGGTGCCCGCCGTTGCTGGTGCCCCAGCAGGGGCGGCGACAGGTGGTTCGGCAGCGGAGGTCGAGGCTTGGGGGGGTGACAGAGGGGCAGGCGGGGGAGGGGCAGCTCTCGTCCCCCGCCATCATGAGCAGGGAGGGAAGGGGAGACACCAGAAGGAGGAGGGAAAAGGGGAAGCAGGTCGACCACTCCTCCCCGCTAGGCTGCAGGCAGGGGAGGAGGGCGCCAAGAAGGGAGGGCTGGACGGGGGGGGGGACACAAAACAGGGGTTAGGGGTCTGTCGCCGACGTGGGGTGGAATTCCGGCTCCTCTAGCTGCACTGGGGGAGGGGGATACAACAGCATTGGGGGGGCAGTGAAGAGGGTTTAAGCTCAAATGGGGAGTGGCACAAGTGCATGGGAGGGGGCATGGGCGCACGGAGCAAGGGGCTGAGCGGGCTGGAGTTAGGGCAGGGAAACCAAGGGGCTAGCTTCAGAGGCTGGGGCGGGGCAAACAAACAAAGGCTGCGGAGGGAAAACGGGCGGGGCAGGAAAAGCTGTGGGGTGGGCAGTCCGGGGGGGCACCCACGTGCGCTTGCACAGAGTCAGTGGGGCTGGCTGCTGCTTCTGGCCCGAAGGGTGGAATCGGGGCGTGGGAAGCCAAGCAAGCAGCGGAGTCCAGAGGCAGGAGCTGAGGCAGATGGTAAACAGCCAGTGGGGGAGGTGGAGGGGGCAGCAGTGGTAGGGGCTGGTGGGGGTTTGGGGGACACACAGATGGATCGGGGGGGCAGCTCCACACCCCACCCCTGTGTCCCTGCAAACACAGTCAAGACCCCCGCCACAAGAGCACAGTTCGAAAGTTACTCAGTTCCAAAGGCCCCTCCACGGTGGTCTGCAGAGTCTCCAGGTGCTCCCCCACTGGTAGATGGTCCCCTTCTTCTCCTCCTCGGGGCTTCAGCAGCTCCAGGCAGCTGCAGCAGCAGCTCCAGGAACTCCAGGCGGTGGTCCAGGCAGGCAGAAAGGACCCCTCAGGAGGTGGTGGTGTTCACAGCAGCAACAGCTGGGGCTGGGGTCCCTCACTCCCCCCCTCTGGGGAGCAGGCCAGCAGGCTTCCCCCCTCCCCCAGGGGGCTGCAGTTGGAGCAGTAGCAGCACCCAAAGTTGGGGGGTCCAGCAGCCGGCCAGCAACCAGGTAGCAGCAGAGAAAGGGGGGGGTGTCTGGCCTAGCCTGGGGAGCAGCTGGAGCAGGAGCAGTAGTCCTATTGGGATCCAGGAAGTGGGCGGGCGAAGCCACCCACTGCTAAAGGATCCCCCCCAGCCTAAGGGGGGGATCCACAGGACCTGGGAAACCAAATAATTATGGGGGACAACTAATGAACAACAGGGACGGGAGTGCGGTCAGAGGGTCAAACGAAGGGAACCGGATGGGGACACCGAGCAGAGAACCCCAGACAGCGCCCACCGCTCCTCAAAGGCGTCAAGGGAGTCGGTGGACGCCGCCCAGAGGAACTCCGCTCAGAGGCGTGAACAGACAGAGGATCGGAAATAGGCCCCGCAGTCGCAGGAGACTCCATTGGCCAACCTCCTCACCCTGGTTTTGTAGATGGCCACTTTAGCCAGGGCCAGGAGGAGGTTGACCAGGAGGTCCCGTGACTTAGTGGGGCCATGGACAGGGAGTGCGTAGATAAGGAGGTGAGGGGAAAAGTGCAACCAAAACCTTAACAAAATATTCGTGAGGAGCCGGAATAGGGGCTGCAACCTGGTGCACTCCAGGTAGACGTGTGCCAGGGTTTCCCTCACACCGCAAAAGGGGCAGGTATCTGGGATTGGGTGAACCACGTCAAGTACACGCCCGTGCTCACGGCCCCGTGAAGGAGCCGCCAACTGATATCCCCGGCGGACCTCGGAACTAAGGTGGAATAGAAGCTGGCCCACCAGGGCTCCTCACCCTCTAGAGGTGGCAGGAGGTCCCACCACTTTGTGTCAGGGCGGGACGCGAGGCTGAGGACGTGAAGGGTGTGGAGCACGAGCGTGTAGAGATGTTGTTTTGGCACGGTCTGGAACCGGACCAGCTGCAGCTCGCGTAGCCGGCTCACGGTGAAGGGGCAGGGGGGTCGGTCGGGTCCACGGGGCAGGGGCCCGATGAAAAGGTCCGGAGGGCCTGGGGTGGAGGGTGAGCGGGGCGCACCCTCTCGCAGGACTCGGTCAAGGTAAACCCGAGCAGCAGGCGGCAAAGCGGCCCTCACCTCCTGAAGTACGCGCAGGGGAGTACGAGGTCTGGAGAGCCCCATGCGCTGAGCGAGCGTCAGGGGATCCAGCCAGACTCCCCGGTCGTAGTCCAGGAGGTCTCCGACTCTGGTGACTTCTGCCAGGACCAACCTCTGGCGCACCGAGCGGGACTCTGCTACCTGCACACGGAGCTGGGGGTTGTGTAGCAGGGGCTCCGTGAGGAGATCTGCCCCCACGGAGGCCGTCACGGACCTGGTCGCTGTGAACAGTTTCCAGGTCCGGAGGAGGTCCTGGTAGAAGACCGGCTGCCCGGAGAGGTCTCACGGAAGACCTCTCGGATGGAGACAAAGGAGCTGCCGGTCATATCGGAGCCCTCGGAGGCGGCGCAGGAAGGCGTGCGCCAGTATGCTCCACGCCGGACTACCTGCACCATAAAGGAGCCTCTGCAGGGCCTGGAGGCAGAAGACATGGACCTGAGTGCAGAGACACTTCAGGCCTTGCCCTCCGTCCTCCAGGGGTAGATGGAGAACCCCTGCAGAGACCCAGTGCAGTCCCGACCAGAAGAACTCCAGAATCAACTTCCGGAGGTTGGCCAGGAAATCCGGGGCCGGAACCAGGGTGTTGAGCCAGTACCAGAGCATGGACAGGACTAGTTGATTGAGCACCAGTGCCCGACCTCGAAAGGACAGACACCGGAGTAGTCCGGTCCATCTCCGGAGCCGCTCTACCACCCTGCCCTCTAAATCATGCCAGTTCTCCGGCGGAGACGGATGCGTGGCAGAAAGGTAAATGCCAAGATAGAGCAGCGGACCCACGCTCCACCGGATGGCTTGAAGCGCGGATGGGAGGGAGCTCGCCTGCTGCCAGTCCCCTACCACCAGGCCAGAGCTCTTGACCCAGTTGACCCGGGCGGAGGAGGCTGCCGAGTACACAGCCTGGCAAGCCTCCACCCGCGCCAAGTCGCCCGGGTTCCGGACCACGAGGAGTATATCGTCGGCGTATGCCGACAGGATCAGCCGCAGCTCCGGCTCTCGTAGTGCCAACCCCGTCAACCTTCTGCGGAGGAGACAGAGGAAGGGCTCGATCGCTAGAGCGTACAGCTGGCCAGAGAGGGGGCACCCCTGCCGTACTCCTCGCCCGAAGCTGACCGGTTTGGTCAGGGTCCAGTTGAGCCTGACCAGACACTCTGCGGAGGCGTACAGCACCTGGAGAAAACCCACAAACTGGGGTCCGAAGCCAAACGCTTGCAGAGTGCTCAGGAGATACCCGTGATCCACCCTGTCGAACGCCTTCTCCTGATCCAGGGACAGGAGGGCGAACGACAGATCGTCCCTACACTCGAGTTCCAAGAGGTCCCGGACCAGATACAGGTTGTCGAAGATGGTGCAGCCCGGGACGGTATAGGTCTCGTCTGGGTGGATCACGTCCGCCAGCACGGACCCTCGCCACAGCGAGATGGCTTTCGCTACGACCTTGTAGTCCGTGCTGAGGAGCGAGACGGGACGCCAATTTCGTAAATCGTGGAGGTCCCCCTTCTTTGGCAATAAGGCGAGCACGGCTTGCCTGCACGAAAGAGGGAGGACCCCGCTCTGCAAAGACTCAGCGCATGTGTGCTTGCACAGAGTCAGTTTGGCTGGCTGCTGCTTCTGGCCCAAACAGTGGAATCGGGGCGTGGGAAGCCAAGCAAGCAGCTGAGTCCAGAGGCAGGAGCTGAGGCAGATGGTAAACAGTCAGTGGGGGAGGTGGAGGGGGCAGCTGTGGTGGTAGTGGTGGGGGCTTGGGGGACACACAGATGGATCAGGGGGCAGCCCCACTCCACACCCCCTGTGTCCCTACAAACACAGTCAAGACCCCCGCCACAAGAGCACAGTTTGAAAGTTTCTCAGTTCCAAAGGCACCCTCCACGGTGGTCTGCAAAGTCTCCAGGTGCTCCCCCACTGGTAGATGGTCCTCTTCTTCTCCTCCTCAGGGCTTCAGCAGCTCCAGGCAGCAAGCTCCGCAGCAGCAGCTCCAGGAACTCCAGGTGGTGGTCCAGGCAGGCAGAAAGGAGGGGGAAAGGAGTCCAGGAGAGCTGGCTGTATATTAAAGAATCCTTATTGAGGTCACAGGGACAAACCATCCCAATGTGTAGAAAGAATAGTAAATATGGCAGGCGACCAGCTTGGCTTAACAGTGAAATCCTTGCTGATCTTCAACACAAAAGAGAGGCTTACAAGAAGTGGAAGATTGGACAAATGACCAGGGATGAGTATATAAATATTGCTCGGGCATGTAGGAATGGAATCAGGAAGGCTAAATCACACCTGGAGTTGCAGCTAGCGAGGGATGTTAAGAGTAACAAGAAGGGTTTCTTCAGGTATGTTGGCAATAAGAAGAAAGCCAAGGAAAGTGTGGGCCCCTTACTAAATGAGGGAGGCAACCTAGTGACAGAGGATGTGGAGAAAGCTAACGTACTCAATGCTTTTTTGCCTCTGTCTTCACGAACAAGGTCAGCTCCCAGACTACTGCACTGGGCAGCACAGCATGGGGAGGAGGTGGCCAGCCCTCTGTGAAGGAAGAAGTGGTTCGGGACTATTTAGAAAAACTGGACGTGCACAAGTCCATGGGGCCGGATGCGTTGCACCCAAGAGTGCTAAAGGAATTGGCGGATGTGATTGCAGAGCCATTGGCCATTATCTTTGAAAACTCATGGCGATCGGGGGAAGTCCCGGAAGATTGGAAAAGGGCTAATGTAGTGCCCATCTTTAAAAAAGGGAAGAAGGATGATCCTGGGAACTACAGGCCGGTCAGCCTCACCTCAGTCCCTGGAAAAATCATGGAGCATGTCCTCAAGGAATCAATTCTGAAGCACTTAGAGGAGAGGAAAGTGATCAGGAACAGTCAGCATGGATTCACCAAGGGAAAGTCATGCCTGACTAATCTAATTGCCTTCTATGATGAGATAACTGGTTTTGTGGATGAAGGGAAAGCAGTGGACATGTTCTTCCTCGACTTTAGCAAATCTTTTGACCCACAGTATTCTTGTCAGCAAGTTAAAGAAGTATGGGCTGGATGGATGCACTACAAGGTGGGTAGAAAGTTGGCTAGATTGTCGGGCTCAACGGGTAGTGATCAATGGCTCCATGTCTAGTTGGCAGCCGGTATCAAGTGGAGTGCCCCAAGGGTCAGTCCTGGGGCCGGTTTTGTTCAATATCTTCATAAATGATCTGGAGGATGGTGCGGATTGCACCCTCAGCAAGTTTGCGGATGACACTAAACTGGGAGGAGTGGTAGATACGCTGGAGGGTAGGGATAGGATACAGGGGGACCTAGACAAATTGGAGGATTCGGCCAAAAGAAATCTGATGAGGTTCAACAAGGACATATGCAGAGTCCTGCACTTAGGATGGAAGAATCCAATGCACCGCTACAGACTAGGGACTGAATGGCTAGGCAGCAGTTCTGCAGAGAAGGACCTAGGGGTGACAGTGGATGAGAAACTGGATATGAGTCAACAGTGTGCCCTTGTTGCCAAGAAGGCCAATGGCATTTTGGGGTGTATAAGTAGGGGCATTGCCAGCAGATCAAGGGACGTGATCGTTCCCCTCTATTCGACATTGGTGAGGCCCCATCTGGAGTACTGTGTCCAGTTTTGGGCCCCACACTACAAGAAGGATGTGGAGAAATTGGAGAGAGTCCAGCGAAGGGCAACTAAAATGATTAGGGGACTGGAACACATGAGTTATGAGGAGAGGCTGAGGGAACTGGGATTGTTTAGTCTACGGAAGAGAAGAATGAGGGGGGATTTGATAGCTGCTTTTAACTACCTGAAAGGTGGATCCAAAGAGGATGGATCTAGACTATTGTCAGTGATAGCAGATGACAGGACAAGGAGTAATGGTCTCAAGTTGCAGTGGGGGAGGTTTATGTTGGATATTAGGAAAAACTTTTTCACTAGGAGGGTGGTGAAACACTGGAATGCGTTACCTAGGGAGGTGGTGGAATCCCCTTCCTTAGAAGTTTTTAAGGTCAGGCTTGAGAAAGCCCTGGCTGGAATGATTTAGTTGGGATTGGTCCTGCTCAGGGCAGGGGGTTGGACTAGATGGCCTCCAGAGGTCCCTTCCAACTCTGTTATTCTATGATTCTATGATAACAATGCAGCCAATGACAGACCTTATGTGAAAAAACACCAGGGAAATGACACCAGAAAGCCACCAGCAGTGCAGTGGAGACAGCTCCAGAGCAGCAGTTTTGGTGGCACAGAGCACAGGGAATTCAAGGCAGCATCACAGCGCCAAATGCCCCTCGTTCCCATGGCAGGTCTGAGCATGGTTTACATACCACATCTGACCCCGGTGTTTGTTAGGATAGATATTCAGGCCTGTCTGCAAAGGCCTGTACTTTAAGAATTTAGGTGTATTCTTATCACTTGGCTAGTTAGAGGTATAAAAGAAAGAATCAAAATCACTGTCTGCCAATGTAAGGTCCTTCTCTTACTGTGACAGTCTGAGGTCCTGTTCTTAGGCTAAGGCCTTTGGCTAAGCGACAGAGGCAGCCATAAACTGGGACGGGAACAGTCACATCCTCACATTCCAAACTACTCACATTGAAATCAGGTGCTATTGGGCTGTTAGGATATAATCCTGTCCTGATAGTGCCTATCGCCTCCAGAGAAAGGGAAGTGCCTAGAAGGTGTAAAAGGAAACTTAGTTTGATAGCATCCTGTCTGGCAAGAACTCACTTATCAATACTGGGATGTGAAATCCTCACTTCTGTATTGTTTTGTCATTATAGTTCCCACTTTGCTATTGTTTATTGGCATGGTCTCTGTCTGGTTCTGTGATTGTTTCTGTCTGCTGTATAATTAATTTTGCTGGTTGTAAACTAATTAAGGTGGTGGGATATAATTGGTTAGCTAATCATGTTACAATATGTTAGGATTGGTTAGTTAAATTTCAGTAGAATGATTGGTTAAGGTATAGCTAAGAATATTACTATATAAATTAGGGGCAAACAGGAAGTAAGTTGGGATTCGAAAATAAGGAAAAAGAAACTTGTATTTAAGCTTGCTGGAGGTTCACCCCAATAAACATTGAATTGTGTGCACCTTCGGACTTCAGGTATTGTTGCTCTCTGTTCATGCGAGAAGGACCAGGGAAGTGGGAGAGTGAAGGAATAAGCTCTCTAACAGTGTTGTTTAACCAAAAAGGCAAGACAGAGCATATGGGCTGACCTGATCAGCGCTACACATCCAGAGTGTGTTGTCGGATCATGGCAAAGTACATTCCTACCCCAAAACGCCCAACAAAGGCCGTCAATAAGCCCCATTGGTCATGGTCTGCATTGTCTCGTAGCTGCGTGGCATGGAGATTGCAAAGACCCATGCACCCCAAAAGGTCTATAGAGCAGAGCTCATCTGCAGAGTCAGGTGCTTCAACAAGGCTCCCTGTTATCCACGGCCATGGAGACCAGGGTGCTCCCTGATGGGCTAGCAGTCCCACAGCACTTTCCTAAGTATCTGGCCCGGCGCTGTCCCACTGCTGGCTTGCCTCTGCTGTTCCTCCAGCTGCAGGGGCCCTTCACCCCGCCCCGCCCCACCAGGCTGGGTGTCACAGGGATGCAGGGGGAGGGGGCAGCATACTAGTCCATTGCTCCCTCGAGAGGGGAGGGGGCAGAGCCACCCTGAGCTGCCTGGCTCTTTCTGCCCCCACGACCCGCATAACGGCATAGGCTCCTCCCTCCTCTCAGAACCCCTGCTCGGCCCCTGGGGCTCTTACAGCTGTTCTGACTGGCTGCTCTCCCCCACAGGGTGGGGCTGGCAGGCATCCTCTTGCCGAGAGTGAACCTGCAGCCCTGAGGTGTGTTTGTGCAGCACAACCCGCTGGGCCCATGCATGGCGTGCTGGGCAATTCCCTCCCAGGGGATCAGCCTGCGCCTTGGACTGGGGCGTGTGTGGGTGTGTCTGACCAAACCCTGCAGCTCTGGCCTGAGGTCGGTTTCACACTCAGCCTCGGCCACCCAGAATGCCCACCGGCTGCTAGGCTGGATGCCCGCCGGCTGCTAGGCTGGATGCCCGCCGGCTGCAGGGTCGGGGGTAGGCGCCAGACCAGACACCCACTGGCTTCAGGGGAGGGGGAAGGTGCTGGGCCAACAGAGGGGAAAGGTGCCAGGCCGGACACCTGCTGTCTGGCAGTGGGGGGGACGTGCCAGGCCAGACACCCGCTGGCTGGCAGTGGGGGGGAGGTGCCAGGCCAGACACCCGCTGGCTGGCAGTGGGGGGGACGTGCCAGGCCGGACACCCGCTGGCTGGCAGTGTGGGGGACGTGCCAGGCCAGACACCCGCTGGCTGGCAGTGGGGGGGAGGTGCCAGGCCGGACACCCGCTGGTTGGCAGTGGGGGGGAGGTGCCAGGCCGGACACCCGCTGGTTGGCAGAGGGGGGAAGGTGCCAGGCCAGACACCCGCTGGTTGGCAGAGGGGGGAAGGTGCCAGGCCGGACACCCGCTGGCTGGCAGTGGGGGGAAGTCGTTAGGCCGGACACCCGCTGGCTGGCAGTGGGGGAAAGTCCATGTTGTCAAGTTCCATGAGACTGTGAAACCTGCAGGCTTGAAATGAGCAGGGAACATGTACCAACCCTGGGAAATGCTCCGAGCGAGCCCTAGGGCCGAGAGGCGGAAATGTAACACCGATGCAGGGAAAGGAACCAATGGTTCGCAGTGGAGTTGCAGGGGGAATGGCTCCCAGGAGCACACCGGGACGCTCTGGAAGCCGGGTGAGGGGTTCGCTACGCTCTGCTAAGCGGGTGTGTTTATTAATTTATGGTTTGCCTGGGGCCCAGATCTGGTACCGTAACCCCGGCTTACTCGCCCTGTCCCCCTCTAGTGGTGGCTAGGCCAGCTGGAGATTCATGCATTTAGCTCCAGAGGGCCCAGGTATGATCCCCTGGATGGGTCGGTGTTACGCTACCAAGCCCAGTGCCAAAGACGCCTCTCAATCCATGCATAGAGCAGCCCTGTGCTTGCGGTCTGAACAGTGCCTTGTTTAGATTAAGGAAGCCCTGACGCTAGAGAACACCGACACATTTCCATGGGAGAGCGCAGTGTGGGCATCCCCGGGAATAGGCTGCAGCAGCACAGGGAGACAAACAGCTGCAGGATGAGTTGAGGTCGTTTTGGGCCCTGATCCTGCCAACACCTGCACGTGGGCTTACCTGGATTGCTGTGGGTGGTCCCACTGCAGTCTGCAAGCGAGGGTTTGTAGACTTGCAGCGTAAAAGCTGCAGGGCACAGAAACCAACGGCGGCACAGATTCCTAGCACCAGAGTGTGGTCCCCTCCTCCCCAGGGCTAGGAGATGAGGAGTTCATAGTTAGGGTTATTTGATGTGACTGAATGTAAATCTCACAGCATGGGGGACACCCAATGGGATAAAGAGCGCTGGTAAAGCTGAGCTGACCTGTGTGGAAAGCATTTGAGGCTCAGAGTTGAAAGTCAAATATTTGAACCCTGCTAATCTTCCCTGGTTTGGGCCCTCCTGGTCAGGTACTTGGTGACTAGAAGATGGGAAGGGCTTTCAGCATGCCCAGCATTGCCAAACCCTCATGTTCAGAAAGCATGAATCAGGCCTCCAGCCCTATGGGATCCAACCTTCTAAGTCAGAGATTTGAATAAGAGCGTGGCTTGGAGTGCTGGGCTTTCTGTTTGCCAGCAGAACCTGTTGGGTTCCCATTTCCAGGGTTTTCTCTGCAACCATGAAGGCTAAAACCATTCTTCAGAAAACAAAAGCTGAGGTTCTATGCATTCACAGGACTGTAGACCCAGGTGGTTAAGAAAAACCTCCAATCATCAGGCAGCTCTGGTTAAAGCCGTGAGAGCGAGGACACTGCATTTGTATGGTGAAACAATCATTCAAGTGGGTTCATTCACTTGGGAACCTGGATGGGGATTCTTGCTAAGTGGGTTTTTATAGCATTAAAATTTCTGTCTGCTCTGGTCAGACGAACCATGCTCAGACCCTAGGAGCAACCGTTGTATGTGACCTGATCTTTCTATCGCATCGCCCGCCTGAGCTGGTGGGATTATTCATTGCAAATAAATTATGGTCCTTATTCTCATTTATACCAGCCACTTGAGCCCCGTGGCAGCATGAGGTGTCATTAAAGCGCGTTCAGACATAACTGACACCCACCGTATGGCCCGTTGACACTGCCCATGGGGTGTAAAGGGGTCTTGGTAGAACTGAGAATCCAAGCCCTTGGGACCATTGCCAGTTGTTATCCGAGGCAGGAGACTGGGCACCTGTCCATGTGCAGCTCTTAGCTGAGTTTGGAAGTGGTCTAGGGCCTGCTCCGCTCCGAACATAGCTTGTGTCTGCACATAGCCTGGGTCACCCTCGGTGACTGTGGCATCTATGCCCCTGGCAGCAGCCTGGGCTGGCACAGGCTTGGCTCCCTGGTGATCTTTGCCATGAGGAATGGCCCTCCCTCACTGCATCTGTGCAACTGGAGTGTCAGCCATTCCTCCCAGTACTGTGACATCCCACAGTGCACTGCTCTGGGTGCATGTCTTCTGGGCATCCACTCCCCTGCTGAAGCATTATGGGATAGTCGCCCAGCTTTTCCCATAGTTCACTGCAACACAGCTGGCTGGCCTGGCCGCTGTGGATGCCCAAATTCACATTCAGTTTTGCTGTGAAAGATGCTGCTAGGTGGCCAGAACTCACCTGTGCTAGCTGCAATGGGGTCTTGTGAGAGGGGCACAGGGTGGCAACATTCGTCAAGCTTGATCTGCCTGCCCCCAGGCTGGGGGGCCACTGACACAACCCTGCCTGGAGTGCTCAGTGATCTAGGGCTAAGCATCATTATCAGACAGCAGATCAGATCATGCTGAACACAGTGCGCACGCAGGCACCAGTATCTGATGTCACTGATTGCCCTGTTCTCAGGCAATGGCCACTGCAGCAAGGAGTCCAAGCGAGAAGAGGCCTGGGGGGAAGGCCGTGCCCGGACGCTTCCTCTCCCAGTTGGCAGCTGCACTGAACAATCCAACCATCAAGGCGCTGGAGGTAAAGAACGATTGCACGTTTAGAACGCGAGCCATAATGGAACAGGCACGTTTGCAAGAGCTGCGGCTGCCTGAAGCAGGCATGTTCACAAGGGGCTCTGGCCAGGCGCATGGGGAGCGGGGAATGCGTCTCCTCCAGCCGCGGTGTGGGGCTGAGACGTGGCCAGGCCCTGAGGAAGCCAGCTCGTCTCCCCTGGGGAAGGGGCTGTGTTCCAGAAAGGCAACCTACCAGTTCTGTTACATTTCCACCTTGTCCTTGCGAGAGATTTAACAAAAAGAAGTGGGCCCCAAAATGATGATTTTCAAAGTTTCCAGTTCATTCGTGTGAAAAACCAGCTGGGTAATTTGGGGCTCACATTTCTCCTGGCTGTTTTGACACCTTCCTGCCCCAGAGACCCTGCCCAGTGGGACTTTGATAGTTACAGCTGACCTGCCTCCCTCGCATTGTCCTGCCTCAGTAGCTGACCGCGCAGCATTGCTGTTCAGCAGCAGTCTCACTCCCATGCTGTTCGTCTCATAGCAGCACAGGGCCCTGGCATCCTACCATGAAATTATTGTATCCTACCTTTGCGTATGTCTGACACCACAGAGCCCAGCATTTGCTCCGAGCTGCAGCACACAGGCCTCAAGCTGCCATGTAGGTCCTGTTGCTAGCCGGTCCCATGGCCTGGTGGGGGCAGGCTCTGTACCACAGCACAGGTCCAAGGACGCCTGATCTCTTATGCAGATGGATTTTAAACGTAGCTTAAGCAATTCACAGTCCAGAAACCCCCAGCCACGTGTTCAATGCGAAGCTCAGCTTCCCCTCCAACACCAGAGGAGCAGCACAGAACGGGCTGCCGCGGGGCTGGTCTGAGAGCTGGCATCTGGGCCAGGCACTGCCGCCGCTAAGTGTTACTTTCGTCTTACGCTTCCCAAGCAGTAACTTTTGTCTCCCTCCCTAGTGGGACGAGGACGGGCAAGGAGTGGTTGTGAACACCAAGCTGTACGACGAAGAAGGTCAGAAGCACAAAGAGCTCTTTCCGGAGCTGAAACCCCTGCGATCTGTCTCCGTGCTCCAGGCATGGCTGCTGACCTCTGGCTTTAAAGCAAAGGCAGTGAAGTAGGTTGGAGGGTCCCCTGTGGGCTGTATTACTAGCATCAAACTGCAGTGGGATCATACCCCAGTGTGCCGCGGGCACCAACCAAATGGCGAGGCCTAGCCTCTGGCTCCCAGGAGCTCACCACCTGCAAAGAGCTGAGACAGAGGCTGGGACCAGGGCCCTAACTCATGCACAAAGGGCTTAGGACAGGGGCCAGCACATGGCGTCCCAGTGCCAGGCCTGGTTACACACTGGCTCAGACCTGTGTTCTGTTGAGAATTAAGTAGCTTGGCACTGGGGGTTGAAGCTGGGCAGGGAGTGGGCACGGGGGGAGGGAGGAGGTGAGAATCTCAGAGGCCAGACTGAGAGGTGGGGGACACCAGCACCCAAGGGTAATGCAGCAACAGGGCGTTGGAGCTGAGTGAATGATGATGCCAGGTTGTGAAGGCTCCTGCCAGCTGCTGCTTGCTGCTCCTCTTGTGGGGGGAAAGGGAGCTGTTGGGCTTGGCGCCCCAAACAGGCCCTTCTGGGGATCCTGCAGGGGCTGGCAGGCCCTGACTTGCCCTGTTGTGGGGCTGTCTGTGTTCTGCGCCAGCCCTTTGCGCTGGGCCCTGGTACAGAGAGGCTGCTGGACCTGTGGATGGGCTTTGCACGTGTATGTTCCTACAGGGTTTGCCATCTCTCAACATGGGAGAGCCTCCAGTCTATGCTAGGACTGGAAGGATGGGATGGTCATAGGCCAGCCTGGCATGTCCCAGCCATTCCTGTGACAGCACCATTCATTCAGCCCCCAGGCCTGGTGGCAGGAGGGGTGGAGGCACAGCTGGGGAAGTGTTTGTTGTCTTTAGCGCAATGGCATATGGACACTGGGTCGCTTGGGAGTCCTGAACCCTCTTGTCTCAGAGACAGAGAGTCGAACCCAGTCCAGGTCAGTATTGACCCAAAGTCAGGACCCACTGATGGCTGCTGCATGACCTTTCCGACATGAGCCAGCAAGACTGGTGGCCAGGGCTCATACCCACCACAGCTGGCACCCAGCAGAGGATCCAGGAGCTGAATGGAGCAGAGACTGAGCTGCCTTAGAGGGGCTCCCCTCCGAGCGGGCCTGTGGCACGTTGGCTGAGCACGGCGGCTGGGCACGGCAGGGGAAGCTGGCACAGCAGTTGTGGCTGTTCTGTGTTCTCAGAACACGGCCGTATTAAATAATACCAGCTTCAGTCCCATTAATAACACATCAGGAAATGGACCCAGAACAGGTTCTACTAACCAGCATCCCTTCTGGGACCATCTCAAGGTAACTCCAGCGTCCAGAGTAGGATTCAGCTGCACTGCAGCCTGGCAGCTCGCCATGACCAGCTTCTGCAAGGCAGACGCATGCGTCAGGCGTGCCTGGTGAAGCCTCTCCCCACCGTTCCAGAGGAGAGGGCAGAGACAGCGGAACATGCCAGCCCGCTGGAGAGCTGCACCAAGGCTATGGGAGGCAGCCGCACCAGGGCTACGTAAAGCAGGCTGGCTAAAACGCAGACCTGCCCTGACCCTCTCCTAAGATACAAAGCCAGCACAAGGTTCAGCAAGGGTTGGGTTAATTTATAAACTGTTCTCTCGCAGTTAGGTCAGAGGGGATTGGGAATGTGAGCCCTGGGTTCTCTTCTCCCTACTCTGCCACTGACTTTGGGCACAACCTTGGGCAAGTCACTGCCCCGCTCTCTGCCTCAGCTTCCCCATCTGCACAAGGGGCGAGGTCCTACTTCTCCATCTTCATCAAGGGCTAAGGGCAGAGCATTTCAAGCTGTGATGCCTCGAGCTTCAGACAGGAGCAGCATTGCCCAAGCCCCCCGGGAAATACTCTCCCAGCCTGCGGAGGGCCAGAAGGAGTCAAAATAGCCCAAAGGTAAGCTTGTTTTCTGGAAGTTTCCTGGCACTGGTGCAGGTTGTGTGGGAAGCAGGGGACGCTTCTGCCCAGCAGCTCAAACCCACTGTCCCCTTGTCTCTGGTTCTGCTCCACAGGGCTGATCCTGCAGTACCTGTTTTCCAGCACGCTGACTTCAGGAAGCTGCCTCCCAAGGCGGGGGAGGTGGACTCTCCCCTCGCTACCAGGCAGCACAAGAAAGCCAAGAAAAGGAAAAGCTCATCAGACCTCCCTGCTTCTGTAGCCAGCACGGCAGCGGCTCTGCCCCTGGACACACTGCGCACGGACAGTAAGTGCACACGATGCACCACCACAGAATCGCACAGCCCCCTTCCCGGCACGACGGCGGTGCTCGCTGTTCTCGCTGTACCTGTGGGAGGCAGCAGGCATCCTCCTTCTCAGTGCACGCCGGTGCCTTTGTGGTGCCGTCTATGGCAGTATGGTGGGCCGGCTTAGGGCAAGGTAGGTTAGCCCCCAGAAAAGATAATGGCCCTGCTAGTGCTACCAGCTAACGGGGATCTCCTGTAGCTCAGGTAGCAAAGACCTGTGGTTTGGGGATAGACAGGCAAGAGCTCCAGGCTGGGCTCCCCGACTCTGTGTGTGTGTTGTGGAGTCCGGGTGACTGTTGTCCCCAGCAGCGGTTTCCTTAAACGATCAGGCTGTGTGCATGCCTGACATCCTCCACCTGCCAGCCTTGGCCTCAGGTCTAAGGAGCAGCCTGATCGCTGAGCTGGGGCCCGGTCTGCTTCCTCCTCCCCATAGACCCCACTGTACAGATTGGGCGAGTCCTGCCTCTCTCCAAATATATACAAGCAGGTGCCCTCCAAGGGGATAAGGGCCGAGCCCCAGTGCCAGATTCCATTCTTCCTCCTCCTCCCTGGTGTCTTTCCATCACCACCAGCTCTGAGCTCTTCCAGCCCAGGGAGGGCTTCCCTTCAGAGAACTGGGCCCCCAAGGCAATCATGCTCCAAGAGCCTTGCTGCCCTTCCTAGGGCTGGCCCCCAAAGAGGATTCAGCCAGGAGAGACTCCCCCATTGCCACATACCCCAGCTTCTCCTTATGGTGATAGCACCCCCAGGCTGCGCCTGAGATTGGGGTTCCATCGCCCCAGACTCTTCCCAGGCACAGAGGGAGGCAGTCCCAGCATGGAGTCTAACTAGACATGACAGACCAAAGTGGGGGATGGAAGGGTTGGTATCCCCAGAGCACAGATGGGGAACTGACGGACTTGCCCCAGGGCACCCGGCCAGTCTGCAGCAGAGCCAGGAACTGAATCCAGGTCTCCCAAGTCTGAGGTTGGAGCCTTCGCCACAGAACCAACCTCCTTTGCGAGAGTGGTCACTGCTGAACTGTGTGATCTTGGGCAAGTCTCTCCCCTGCCCTGTGCCTTAGTTTCCCCCTCTGTAGCGCAGGGATCATGATCTTCCCTGGGGCCACGAGGCTTTGTTGCAGTGCGTTGGGGAGGTGCCCTGAGGGCCTGGGCTGGGAGGCTGGGGTGTAGAGTACTGTGTGATACAGCGGTGGTGTTATCACCCCGCTAGGGAGACCACAGCGCTTGCGACCCTTATACCAGTACATAAACTATGACAACCCAGAGCTGAACAGCCCTTCGGAGGATGAGAGCGACACACCAGGGACAGCTGTACTGGGGGATGCTGTGGGAGCCCCAGACAGGGCAGACACTGAGGAGTCAAAAGAGTCTCACCACGCAGGTAACAGGGAAGGAGCTGTGGCTCTGGGCCTGGGCCCGGGCCCAGCCACCAGACTAGCAATTGCTGGGGGCTAACACAGCAGTTTGCTCCAAGAAAGGGTGGCTTCCAGCCAGGGACACATGGGATGAGGCAAGGAGGAGGTTAAAGTATGGGGGGCTCATGCTGTTCCTTCTGGGGCAGCCCAGCTCTGTCCTGTGGAGAGCGAGGGGCAGCCCACAGTGCTGTGTGTGTATGTTGACTCGTTACCACGCCTTTTCCACCCAGGGGCTCCTCCCTTGGGTTTGTGGGCACACTTCGAATCCTCTGCCCCGTTAGGCGGCTGAGGACGGCCCCAGCTGGATAGCGCTGGCAGAACTTGCCCTGACCTTGAGGGAAACCTGATCCCACTAAGACAGGGCCAGGCCGCCTGACCCAGCTTTACCCTCCTTGCTGTCCAGTTGCCTTTGGCCCCAGCGCTCCATGAGCTGGGGAAGCAGGGGGTTGGGGCAGGGGCAGGAATTAGTCTGGGCCCCACTTACCTCTGGAGAGTAACATCACCAGAACCCACAGCCTTCTCCAGACTTCCTCACGCCTACAGCGCTACTGGCTGGTTCACAACGCAGGCCAAGTATTCTATCATGGGGGAAACAGGTGCCCAGAAGTGAAGTGACTCGTCCCAGGGCCCACAACAGGCCCGGGGCACAGCCAGGAGCAGAGTCCAGGTCTCTCACTTCCCAGTCCTGTGTCCTAAGAACTGCACCGTGCTGCTCGGCGTGAAGTGGGGACCCATTGGGAAGCTTATGGACTGAATGCTGTGAGACACAGCCAGGTAGCCGGGCTCCTCTCTGTGGGGACAGCCCAGCAGTGAGGGGCCTGTGGACTGATTCTGGGCACAGAGAATGCTCCATCCTGCCTGAGCACACTGGGCTTCCCCGAGCAGCTGGCAGCGCCGTGTGTGATCTGCTCCGTCCCAGGGCTGGAACACTGCGGCTTCTGGCTGAGTCGCTCTCGGTACCCGTGCAGGCTGGGCCCTGTCACTGCTGCTGAAGCGAGCTTCCACTGCTCCCCATGAGGCCGGGTGGGCCAGGCCCTAGTTCAGTAGTTCTCAAACTTTTGTCCTGCTGACCCCTTTCACACAGCAGGCCTCAGGGTGCGACCCCCCCTTACGTATTAAAAACACTTGTTTATATTTAACACCATTATAAATGCTGGAGGCAAAGAGGGGTTTGGGGTGGAGACCGACAGCTCAACCCCCCATGTAGTCACCTCACAACCCCCTGCGGGGTCCCACCCACCCCCTTTGAAAACCACTAGCTCTTGAGCAAGCCAGGGCAGAAAGAAGCCTGCTTGCACCGTCCAGTGTGCAGAGCTCTCTGCCAGCCAGCAGCTCCTCCCCCAGGGACGCTCTGCAGGTTTGGTTGGTGTTTTGTAAACATTAATACCGATTTCCGGCTGCTTTGATGACAACTCCCTGCATGGTGGGGCAGCACCTTTGCAAGGAGGGGAGAACAGTCAAAACGCTTTGCCTGCTTGGAAGAGCTGCTGAGGGTTAGGATTTCCTCAGCCTACAGCCTCCCCCACACCCTGCATCACATCCCCTCGGAAGCTGGAAGAATTGCTCCTCCAGCCCCAAATAACTGATTCGCCTTTCTCTGAGCCCAGAAGAGCTCTTCTCTGCTCCCTGCCGAGGGTGTGGCCCAGGCTGAGTGGAACCCTTGTTTGAAGAGCTGATCACAGGCCAGGGAGTCATTCCCTCGCCCGCCCCCTTGCCCCCAAGTGAAATGCTCCAGGTCTGCGAGCATGCTGGTGGCAGCAGAGCTGCAATGAAGCATGCTCCCCCCTCTCCCCATTACCAAGTGGACAGGAAAAGGCCAGGCCATGGCGCTGCGGGGTGGTTTCAATGCAGACTGAGAGACAGGCCCAACCTGCTCCAGCGCTCAGGGGGGTTGGGGTTGGGGGCAGAGGGCTCCCTGCTCCCTGGGATGGACCATGAGAACTCCCCCCTGCGGGAGACATGAGGCCAGATGCTCTTAGTTGGTGGGTAGTAGCAGGGAAATGATCCATTGGGACAGGTACAGCCAGCCTGTGTGTCTGCTCTGGGATGGCGTGTGGGGCATTGGTCCGAGGAAGAGCCAGGCTGGCCCTGCCCAGCCCCACAATTAGATCTGCACCAAGAGGGGCTCCCTCGCTCTGCTCAGAGAGGCACAGGCCTGACTAGCACATGTCTGGGAAAAGGACCCGTGACCTTCTGAGGACAGGAAGACACCCTCACACCCTGGGCAACCCCTGAACCAGCAGCTCCTGTTTATTCCTACAGCACAGGCTAGAGCACCCCTCTCCTGTGTCCAGCCCAGACCTGTGGGAAAGCTGCCCTTGCACAAGAGGGGGTGGGGGGGTCCACAGCACCGAGCAACATTGACACAGGCACCATGCCTCAGTCTCCCTTTTGCCTGTAAATATACGGGAAGCATTAAAATGCTTCTAGCCCCTTTAATCAGTAACTCGGGGAGAGCTATGGAAGAGAGAAGATGTGGGTGGGCCGGGGAGGTTCATGGCACCCAGGCTCCAGGGGGATTTAGGAGCAGCGTGAGGAAAGGCTGCTGCCAGTGTGGCTGAAATGGGGAGTGCAGTAATGGGAAGACGACAGAGAAGAGGAGACCAGCTATGGTCAGGGAGTGAGCTGGGGCGCTCTTGTGGACATAAGGTGTGTAGAGCAGCCGCCTACTGCCTGGCCTAAGGATGCTGCTTTGCGGCAGAGTCACAGAGCTACTCTCGGTAAATCACCCAGGGAGTTCTGTGAGTCCAGCCTTTGTGTCCCGGCCGTGCCTCAGGCAGATATGAAGTGGCAGAGTTTGGGTCAGAAGCTCTCAGCCTCAGATGGGAAACCCATCACTGCAACATTAGCATCTCGCTCAGCACTGCTTTAACTCCACTCACTGCTGTGCAGGCCAGGACGGGTCTGCCCCTGCGTCTCAGATTCAGCAACAGCCATCATGTAGGAGCCAGTGCCAGGGACTAGTTCAAAGTTACCTAAGAGAGGGGAAGGGAACGGGCGCACAATTCACACTCGCCCGTTTCCTGTATGAAGGGCACAGGCTATACCCTTCTTTGTGTTCGAGTCATTTCCCGTTAGCCTAGGAAGCCGCGAAGCATCATTAGGGCTTCAGCACATGCAGCTGAGTGACACTCAAATGGCAGCACAACCTCCAGGCATGGGACCCACCCTGGAGAGGGCACAGCTCCATGTGATCCTGTGACGTGATCCTGCCACTTTTGTTCCATTTACAGCTGTAGCTGTTCCAGATAAGCTGGACGCACCTGGTCTACTACACCCCATTTGACAGCAGTCTGTCTTTTATCATAGATTCTAGAGGGCCTAAGACAGACAGATTAGAAACTCTCCCAGCAGAGGAGCCCCTTCAGTTCCCATCTGAAATAGTCACCAGCTGGCATTCTCCTTCCAAAAACGAATCATCCTACCCATTTCTGCCCTGGGAGGTAAGCTCAGATACCCACCTGTCTTGCATCTCATTTCAGGAACAAAAAGCGATAATCCAGAGAGTTGCTCCCCAGGAACTCCACCCCAGGCAGCGGTCGACAAGTCAACACAAGTTGACATCGACAAGATGCTGAGTGTCTGTGCAGCTCACCTGGTGCCACCGCTCTCACCACAGTATAAATAATCTCACAGGTTTCCTGCCTTGTCAGTTTAGCATAAAAGAAGCCTGTTGACTTTCTGCCTTCTTAAAACTCTGCAGTGAACCCTTAAGACAGCTTTTGCCAAGCATTCCTGGTAAAAGCCACTGCCTTTATAATGAGCTCCTGCATCTCCCAGATGCTGCTCATTATGGCTGGGAGGTGAGCATTAACCTTTTGTGCCTTTCTGACTCGTTTATGAAATAAAGGGAGACTTTAAAATTGCTGGCTCTCAGAACTGTCTAAAGATTCAGTGCACCATTGTAACTGGCTTAGTTTGGCCCTGGAGCAGGAGTCAACCGCTGATTACATTTCTGGGTCAATCAGACTCTTCAGGCTCCCAGGTTCCCTTGGGCTGCCCGTCCCCAGCAGCAGAGCGCACTTGTTGGAGGAGATAGCATTAGAGACCTCTCCAGCCACAACATGCTGCACAAGCAAACAGCAGGTGGGGACACTGCTTACATTCCAATTTTCTAAAAAAGAGGGTCGGGGGGTTGTGCGGCAAAATCTCCTCCCACTCTACCAAGAGGTGCGGCGGCATGAGTCACTTTGGGTTGCAGGGTTCGGGCTGAACATCGATTTGGCCAGTGCCCCATATGCTATCACCATTAGATGGGAAGCCCAGTCCCAGCTCCAAACACAAAAGAAGCCACTCCCGGTTATCCTCTCTTCTCTCACTCCTCTTGTATGTTCTCCTTCCCTCCTAGGATTCCTACTCCACTGCTGGACTTGCTGGGGTCTATCTGGAATTGTTTTCTGAGTCCCTCTCTCCCTTGACAAACAGTGTTTCATTTAATGTTTCCACTCCAGAATACATTTAATCCTTTTGCTGTACATTTGGAACACTGTCAGAGTCAGTTCAGGAATTACAGCTTCCAAATGGGCATAAAGTTAGCAGGAAATAAGCCAGTGAGATCCTCCCTGAAGGAACGTGACATCTGCTGTGGGTAAGCTCCACGGGGCTTATATTGTTGGTTTTACGGCAGCGCCTAGCACAGACTCAGATCAGAGCCTCATTGTGCTAGGCACGTTACAAAAAGACCCAGTCGCCACGTACTTCTCCTTTCTCCTAATTAATGAATTTGCTTTCCTGACCACAGCCTTATAACTCCTCTCACTCACAAGGTTTTTTGTCCACATGGCCAGGTTTATTGCTGTTTGCACAGCCCCAGGTTATACACAGGGTCAGGTTCAACCAAGTTGGCTACCATACTAGTGGTTCACCCCCATCTTAAAGAAATATAAATAGAACTGTACCTACAACCAAAACAGACAGCTACAATTTAATCATCTATTAACCCTTTTATTGAAAAGAGACCACATGCTTCTGAACAGTTCTAATTAAATAGAAAAATGCAAGTAAAACCACTGAGCTAAATAAATACAGCAGCAATCCAGCTACCAGAATATACAGCTCACACAATGATAAACATATTTTAAACCAGGTAATTCTCAAATAAGCCGGCGGTTCTATTTACACATCCGAAAGCAATGTCGAAAAGAGATTATTCAAAGGAGCCAAGATGGTTAAAAAAGCTACTGCACTTGTGCTCAGCTGCAGTGACACCTGGCTGAAAGACGCAAGGATTAAATGCTCACATTAATTTAGCCCTTGCTGTGCAATGCAGTGTCATTGCACCATAGACTGACCACAAGCCGATGGGGATGAAGCTAAATACTGCAGGCAGGGGGCACTAGAATCACAAGAGCTGCGGAGAGCACCCCTAAGAGAACTTTAATAAAAGGTGCATGGGGTGCATAGACTAGGTCCGATGCATGCACTTGCTGGTAATCTGGGGGCAGAATGAGTTTGAACCTTTCCTGGGCAAGAGGCAGGCAGCACGGGAGGATGCTAATTGCAGGCTCTGATCCAGGACAAAGAATCTTTCTGGAAGTCTTCATCCCTTTATGAGACCCTTCAAGCAGCATGAAGAGGAACCTGGTGTTGCAAAAGGGTTTACTTTGAAAAAGGCTGATCCAAAACACCTGGGAGACATCCAGAGACGGGCAATCAACCTTGAGTCTGGCCGTGGGATAACAGCTTGAGCTCTCCTGGTTAAGGTGGAAGGCCAAGACCACCTCAGGGAGGAAGCTTCAGCTCGTTCAGAGAGCTAGTGTCTCCTTGTGGAAGTGAGAACTCAGGGAGCTATAAGCTCCAAGGCTCCCCAGGCTGAGGGAACAGGCACTTTCCAGACTGAGAGAGTGAGTGGAACAGCAAGGATGGGTCAAACCGCTCAGAGCGCAGGACATTACCTTTAGGCTCCAAAAGACACAAGACACTTAATGCTCCTGGGGGGATTCTGTGTCACTGCGCATGCACAAAATTCATGTCCCCACGGAAAACAGATTCTGCCGGGGAGGCGCCACAATTACATGTCTCAGTCACCAGGGGCTGCTGTGTCGCCAGAAGAGAGGGCAGCCAGCACAGGGCCAGAGCAGCCAGCCACAGAGAGGGAGGAGAGCAGAAGCTGCCTTCTCAGAGAGCTCTGCCCGCAGGGCCAGGTGAGGAGACACAGGCTATGGGGGGGAAGGACAGAGCGGGGCACACGGGGCTGCTGGGGGGTCACAGACTGGGATCCAGAAGGGCTAGTGGGGGGAACAGACTGAGGCAGGGGCACAGAAGCTAGTGGGGTGATAGCATTGATCCAGGGGCTGAAGGGGAGTGGGGTTTAGGGGCACATGAGGGTAGGGGGAAGAGGTGGCTGAGTAGGGGTGCAAGGACACATGGGGACAGGGGAGGGGGACACATGGATGGGGCAGATGTGCCTGACTGAAAGGGAGATGCTAGGGGTCAGGCAGAATCTGCATGGGGGAGGCTCTCCCCCTTAACAATCCCCCCTCAAAAAAACCCAACTGTTCCATCCTTCTCCCACCCACACCCCTCCATGTTCACTCCCAGGCTCCTTCCCAGAAATTACTTCCCTCTCCCTCAGCTCCTCTGTTACCCCTGACTTCCCCAAGCCTTTGCACTGCTTCTGAGGGGTGCAAGAAATTTCTATATTGTAGTTTAAATGAATTATTTCTCAAAGTTCTGGACTAATATGCCTAGTGAGGAATCTATTTGTCAAAAAACATATCCTGAATCTTCTTTGTTGTTCGCATTATTACAAACATACTTGCTAACAGATATTTCGAAATAAATTACCAAAACAACTGAAACTGGCATGATTATATTGTGTTATTTTGACAAATAAAATACACATAATTTTAAAATATTGTGCACAGAATTTATTTATTTTTTGGCACAGAATTCCCCCAAGAGTAACTTAACAGCGGGGTTAAGATAAGATACTGCCTTAAGGAATCTGGTTATGAGGGCACGGCACGGCCCACTGGGAAGCTGTCTACAGAGCCCCTGAGGGTAGAAGCTGAGACCCTTAGGGAAGTAGATCTGCTCTAGTTCAAGAGGAATTATTTTGGGGAAGTTCTCTGGCCTGTGTTTACAGAAGTTTGGGCTACATGATCACAATGTCCCCTTACGGCCTTGGAATCAAACCTAGCATAGAGTCCTCCCTCAGACCCATACTGGGGGAGCTCCAGGACAGAGCGAATTCCTGGCCAAAATCCTATGGATGGCCAAAGGAGAAAGAACCCTTCGTCTGGGAATGGGGAAGGGTGATAAGAACCAAGCCCGGGATCTCTAGCTTCAAGAGGAAGGAGCATTTGGGAGTCAGGCCCTGAGTATGAGAAGGATGGGGCCAAGTAAAGGGTCAGAATGGTCTTTTCTGTCTGGTAGATACAGACTGAGACCTGGGGACAGCCAGATGTGGTCTGCAAATCAGGCTCCTATAGACCTTCTGAGGCTGGGGGATTCCGCAAACACCAATTCTCTTCTGCTTTCTTCACAACCCAATGTCACAGAAGGAAGGGGTGGTGTAAGCTACCTCCTCCGCCCATGACATCTTACACCCAGGCCTTGGGAGTGGCCAGGTACCTACTGCAGTATCTGGGAAGTAGGGAACTGCAGCTTGACAAGAAGAGGTTGATTGAGGGAAACCAGGACCAGGCAGCAGCAGGACTGAAAATCTCCTAGTGAAGGGGCTATTCCCTCTGGAAGGAGGTGTTTCTGGCTCAGCCCATCTGCCTGAAGATTCAGACAGCCAGGCCCCTGCAGGGCTGTGAGGCACCCTGGCTAGTTGTCAGCCCTGTGCAAGAGGATGCTGGATTCCTACTGGAGGGAAATGCTCCAGGTCCCATCTCGATAATTCAAATAGGCTACCTGGCTGCTGTGGGTGTATGCTGGGGAGGATGCAACTGTGTGTGAGGAGGGGGATCTCTGAGGACTGAGAGCCAACTTCGTGGAGACTTTAAAGGGCAGGGATGATGGAGGGTAGGAGGGGCTGGGAGCTCACGTGTTGAGGGAGGAGGCTCTCTTGGGAGTGCAGACCCAAGACTCGGCATGAACTCTGACCTGAGTTCTGGTCCACCTGTAGGGCCTCTCCCTGGGTGTCCAGGATTATGTGGGAGCTGTCTACAAAGTGTGCATGTGCGGGCCACTACAACGGAGCATGGCTGTGTGGGTCAGAGCAGCTCAGTACCTGCCCAGGCTTGGCTGCAGCGACTGGGCACAAGGCCACAGGGGGAGAGGGAAACAGAATGGACCTGCCCCCCAGCACCGCAGGACAGAGGCACAGGAGCAGGCTTTCCTCCCTGGTTTTTCTGGGAAGAGGTTTCCTTTGTCCTGCCCTGGCCTCTGCAGTTCCGAAACTCTGCTGGGGGCTAAGATGAACAGAAGGTGTTGCTGCTTCCAGCTAGGCAGAAGATGTGGGAAGCCCACCTGCCCAACTGGTGGAGGAACTATATACAGAAATACTGTATCCACGTTGGTTACCACCTGCTTGACTTACAGCTGAGGTGCACTGGACCCACTTGTACATACTGGTGGCAGCCACAGGTCAGAGAGAGAATGGCTGTTGAATTGCCCAGGAGTGAAGGGGCAGGACTTAAAAGGCTCTTGAAGCTACCCAGCACATGAGAGCAGATTTCTTCTCCTGTAGCTGCAACAGAAATTCTGGAAGTGGATTGAACTACCACCAAAAATCCCTGTATTTTATTGATTTCCACCCCGTTAGGTCAACACAGATATACGGTGCTGTCATAAATATAAAGGGAAGGGTAACCACCTTTCTGTATACAGTGCTATAAAATCCCTCCTGGCCAGAGGCAACATCCTGTTACCTGTGAAGTGTTAAGAAGCTCAGATAACCTGGCTGGCACCTGACCCAAAGGACCAATAAGGGAACAAGATACTTTCAAATTGGGGGGGTGGGGGGAGTGGGGGAGAGAAGGGAGGGAAGGCTTTTGTTTGTGCTCTTTGTTTACGTGTTTGTTCTCTCTTGGGACAGAGAGGCCAGACAGAAATCCATCCTCTCCAACCCATCCTAAGCCAAGTCTCCAATATTGCAACCAGTAGAGGTAAGACAGGCAAAGCGGATTAGTTTATCTTTTGTTTTACGTGAATTTTCCCTGTGTTAAGAGGGAGGTTTATTCCTGTTTTCTGTAACTTTAAGGTTTTGCCCAGAGGGGGATCCTCTGTGTTTTGAATCTGAATACCCTGTAAAGTATTTTCCATCCTGATTTTACAGAGGTGATTCTTTTACCTTTTCTTTAATTAAAATTCTTCTTTTAAGAACCTGATTGATTTTTCATTGTTCTTAAGATCCAAGGGTTTGGGTCTGTGTTCACCTGTACAAATTGGTGAGGATTATTATCAAGCCTTCCCCAGGAAAGGGGGTGTGTAAGGCTTGGGGAGATATTTTGGGGAAAGATGTCTCCAAGTGGGCTCTTTCCCTGTTCTTTGTTTCGCTTGGTGGTGGCAGCGTACTGTTCAAGGACAAGGCAAAGTTTGTACCTTGGGGAAGTTTTTAACCAAAGCTGGTAAGAATAAGCTTAGGGGGTCTTTCATGCGGGTCCCCACATCCGTACCCTAGAGTTCAGAGTGGGGAAGGAACCCTGACATGGTGGCAGAGCAGTGGGATCACTTTGAACCAGAGATCATTCTGAACCAAAAGCACAGACCTGAAGAGGTTGTTTTTTTTTTTTAAGTTGAGAGCAGCTAGAGGGTTTTCTGTCTATTTGCCTGGAGACAGAGGTGTTAGTTTTTTTACAAAGGGATTTTTCTTTTTTGAGCTGGAGTTTTCTCTATCTAAAGGCAGGGTAGTTAACTTCTTCCTGCAGGGAAATTCACAAGTCTCCCTCCCCTGAACTTTCAGGTATAGCTAGAGTTAAGCACAAGAAAGCAGGAAAATGACTACCAGTGAAGCAGCTAATAAACTAGAGCAAGCCAGAAACAAAGCTGAAGAGAAACAAAAAGAGCATGATAGACAGATGGCCTTAAAACGCTTGGTGGTGGCAGCATACTGTTCAAGGCGAAAGCAAAGTTCGTACCTTGGGGAAGTTTTTAACCAAAGCTGGTAAGAATAAGCTTAGGGGGGTCTTTCATGCAGGTCCCCACATCCGTACCCTAGAGTTCAGAGTGGGGAAGGAACCCTGACAGGTGCCAAACTCAGAGCTGGTGAAACTCTGCCAGAGAGACAGCTGCCAACTCCAAATCTGAATGAGAAGTATTCAAACCACCACCAATAAGGATAACCTGTTTTAAAACCTGTAAACATCCTCTCCCTTCCCTCCAGTAGAGGTCACTGTATAACAGCAATACCCAGGACTTAAAAGACAACTTAGTCATTCTGTAGTTCATTGCTATAGGGTACATATTCGGAATCAACTGGAGTGGAGTTATGAAACTTGGCTATACCGCACACAGCCAGAACTAAAGGGTAAAACTTCACAACTAGGATGGTTTTAAATATGATAAAGCTTTACTAGGTTGGCTAACACAGCCCTTAGAAACCTATTGCTCTGCATAGCAATACGGTACCAAAGGTACGCCTGTTATGATTAGATCTTTAGGTGGCGAACATCAAACATTGATTTTACTTTACATGGAAACCGACAAAAAATATTTCCATTGATATAATTGAAATTTACAGATAGGCAAAGTCAGAAAAATACTGCTTGAGAACTTATTCGAGTTTGATTTCAGGTTATTTACTTTGTATATTTTGACATGTGATATTGACAATTTGTGTTTTTGAATCTCAGTGTCTATAGCTGTTCAATAATTATCTGACCCACCTCCCCACTGTCTGATAGAAATGGACAGAACTCTTTAAAAATACTGTAGAAATTATCAAAAAATTAAAAACCAAATTCTACCAAACCTAACCACAGGTCAAAACCCCCCTGTCATTTAAAGAGGCTCATTGTAGTTTTAACTATTTCTGTACTTGTAATTAATTTTAGGCAGTACCTGGTCACAATATATTTCCTGTTACAGAATGTGTCAGACTTTCCTGGAAACAATGGCATTCTTTAGTTTTCCTATTCCCCTGCAACATACAGTATTTCATTTGTAACAAAATATCAGCTTCTAAAATAATGTTGAGACATAAATAAAATAAAAGCACATTAGGTATTAGATAATCTCTTCTCTCCCCTCACCCATAGCCCCTTTTCTTTCCTCTTCCTATCTCCGCACTGGACTTTTGGCTAAGCTTGAATGGAGGGGAACAGACAGGTTGAAGCAGCCTGCTTGACATATGGTTGAGTTCTTTCAGCTTACCCTGAAAATAGAAGGACTTCAATTAGCACCAGTTAATTAATGGTTTTCTTCTATTATTCTGAGTTTAAATACAAAATTAAGTTTTCACAAAAGATGGATGTGGCACTCTGCCTCTGTTCCACTTGTTGATTGCATTGAGGTGAACAGCACATTAATTAGGGAGTAGAGCAGAACACAGCTAATGCAGCCAGAAATTATATAGGATGTGTATTCTGGTGGTTCAATTACACATCACTAGACAATGAAGTAACACTTGTATGTTCAAGGATACAGCTGTGGTTATGGTTTACTTACATAATAAAGATAACTTTAAATAAATTGAAGACTCAGCAGATGAGAAAAGACCAGCATCAATACACAGTATAAAACAAGGTGAAACAGCCAATGGTCTTCTCTACTTCCATTGTTTCATCTAGTTAGAATGAAGTTTCTCCCTAAATGAAAACAGACTTCCCCGAAGACCAAAGCTTGGTTGTTTTCCATTTCTTTTTGATTTATTTGGAACCTGACAGGCTATATAAATGGATTCTAGTATTGATCTATTTTTAGTGTATCTAAGTCACTTCTGTCTTAATCCTACAAAAAACAAAGTACCAAACTTTAACAAGGGGGAGAGGTGGTTCAGTGTGGAGAGAAAGAAAAGTGCATTTATTAATAAAGCCAGGCTTGTTTCCATAACTATGGATTTGTCTACAAGGCAAGACCCTGCATGGCAAGCCAGGGTGTGTGGATCTACTGTGCACCAGCTTGCTGCCCAGTTAACATCCCGTGTGGACACTGCTAAAGGATAGTGAAAATCCCAGAGAACTGTATGGCTAATGTGATAAATACAGTAAATTGGTGTGTAGACAGGTCCTAGCTCTGCCTTGCACTCCAAGGGGTCTTTTCTGTGTAATTAGCAGACCAGTTGGGTGGCTCTCAATATACCACCACACATTAAGTGTCTACAAAGGAGCAAAAAATCCTGTGGCAAGATTCCCAATGACAGGGCAGGTCATGCTGGATATTGTCAGTAGCACAGAGAAGCAGTTCTTCTTCCCTCTAAAATGCCATTATGCTAGACCTGTCTCCGGCAGACATTTAGTGTGCCAAGAGAATGGAGGACTATTTACATTTATAAACTAAACCAAGTATTCAATTTGTACCAGGAACGCTGGGATCTTGCTTCTCAGGTATTCCTGCACCAAAACCCGCATACAGGTAGTCACACAAAGCAGAGAACCCGTTAATTACAAGGGAAGACATATGAAGTACACCAGGAACAGCCCAATCATCTCAGCCAGCTGCTCACTGGCTCTGTAGCCTGTATGAAATGGCAAGTGAAAGCAGGTAATCCCCAACCAGGAGTGAGGGAGGGGCAGGGAAACAGGAGTTGGAGACTGAAATTCTATATACCAGTGGTTCTCAACCAGGGGTCCGGGGCCCCCTAGGGGACCTCAAGCAGGGCCAGCATTAGACTTGCTGGGGCCCAGGGCAGAAAGCTGAAGCCCAGATCCCTGAGCCCCACCACCTGGGACTGAAGCCTGAGCAATGTAGCTTCATGGGGGCCCCTGTGGCATGAAGCCCCAAGCAATTGCCCTGCTTGCTACCCCCTAATGCCGGCCCTAGCTTTTATATGCAGAAAGCCAGTTATTGTGGCACAGGTGGGCCGTGGAGTTTTATAGCATGTTGTGGGGGCCTCAGAAGGAAAAAGATTGAGAACCTCTGCTATATACCATGGTCTCTAACTCATATACACCCATGAACTTGTGATGCAGCAGCTTGAGGATGAGAAATAGTCAGCAAAAGGGGTAAGGAGTACCTTTCCCCTTTTCACATCCTAGTCTCACCGGAGAACAAAGCAGCACCAAAATAAGGGAATTCCTCAGACAGCAACTAGCCCGATCTCTGTGGACTGTCGCAATGAACAGATACTAATGGTTCTACAAGTTACAAAGGAGAGGTTTGCGCCAGTAACAGAAAAATAATGATCTCCTGGTGACCTTTTTAGGGGACTTTTCAGTTTGTCTAAAGAATAATCAGCTCTATGAAAGTTTGTCCTCAGCCAACTTAAATGTTTATTGCTGTAGAAAACAAGTGACACACTTTTTAGAAAGGACCATTTAATGAAAAGGTTATGTTTGCATGTTAATGCTTTATATAAATATACAGGGTTAAAACTTAGTGGGAAACATTAAAACATTCAAGTAAACAAGATAAACTCAATAAAAATTCTCTCCTTTTCCATGACAGCCTAATGAACAAACATACTTCTGGGATGGACTGGAAATTCATTCAAGATCTGCAAGCAGCACAAATTTTCCCCACTGGGTATAAAATTATAAGGTGTGTGTATGTGGAGGGGTAATATTATCCAGTGTTCATGATTTAAAACAGGCTCACCCAAACCAAAGGCCGTCACTGCCCTAATGATTCAGTCACCGTTTTCTTTACCTAGCAGGGCCTGTGTATTCTAGTGATTCCCTTGCTGGCACAGAAGAGTATGGTAATGGCATATTTCCTACTTTTTCATCCAGGTTCAAGTTCCTAGAAGGCTTAATGTCTTCCAGTCTCATTATCAAACAGATAGCACATTACGGAACCCAGATGCACCACCTGGCAAGCTACTGGGGGTTTCATTATGTCACATAGGACTGGAAACACTGATGTAGATCTGGCACACATGCTGCCAAGGCAGTGAACACAAATCACAATTGGCCTGGGGGAGGGAAGTAGCAGGAAAAAGTTGACGTGAGGTATTAGTCTCCTAAGTATTTACTATGGAGGACCGACAGCCACACAGATGAAACAGCAGCTGAACTCATCCTAGCATTCTAACTCGTCCAATGTTTGCAGCAGAGACTCTCTCAATAATGTCAATGGAGAATCCATGGGGTAATTAGACACCAATTTAAATTAATTTGAAACATTCAGCACACTCACTACGTGCAGAACACTAAGCCTGATCTATATCTTACAGACTTGGCTCTGTCTCTTCTACTCTTCTTAACACTTGAGTTTAGAGATTTGCCATATCATTACACTTTTCTTTAATAAAGTTTTACAAGCTGAAGAATAAACCTAAAAAATGTCAGTGAAAGTCCTAGTAGAGAGAGCAAGAACAGCTGAGCTGTACATACTCCCTGATCTTGCTCTACTTGCTCTCAGATTAAAATTGTAAAAATAACTGAACTATGTGCAAGAGGGACTGTGTCCTGTCCCCCAACAATCCAACAACAAAAGATCCCTCGCTTCATTTTAGCTACTGCAAGTGCAAAGGGCAATTCAAGTTTTCCTAACAATCTCCAAAACAGAAATTCAGCTTTAAAAAACAAACTAAAAACCCCACCAAAACCCAAAAACATTTAAAACTCTCCAAATGAGTTTAAAAACAAAAGAATCTGCCCAGGAAGGAACAGTTTCATCAGACCATGGCATGTTTTACCCACAAGTATGAAAAAACAAAAAGTATTAAATAAGAACCTACATGTCCTAAAAACTGAGAAACTTCTATAGCTACGTCTGGACATCTTCAACTGTTCTCATCTTCCATAATGGACACCAGGAATGTTTATATTTTATAGGTTATTTCTTTGAAGTGCCTCACAAAGGTTTTGATTAGCATCTGGTTCCTCAGTCATCACTTCCACAGCTTCCCACTCCCCAGACCTGCTGGATTTTTTAATGGCATCTACTACACTTTGCATATAGAGACCATCTTCAAAAGAGGCTGCCATGGAGACTGGTTTGTGATCCCATGTCCGACGGTCTTCCTGGTCTTGGAAAGACAGTCTCAATGCTTGCACCATGTACACCATTCCTTTCAGGTACAGCAAGGGGATGTCTTTAAATCCCTTGTCCAGAAGGCCAGTGTTGATGGTCAGAGAATCTGTAAGCAGTAGTTCCTCTTGGAGTGCTGTATTCTTCTGCCCATACAAGTCTGTCCCACGAGCGATAAGACGACCTGTGGACCCAACAATCATGACTTCGTGAACAAATGACCCAGGCATGTTAAAGTTGAGAGTCACAGTGCTACAGACACCTCCAGTCATAAGCATCTGAAAAAAGCAAAAGTCATCACTAGTGACATGACGGATTCCACTGATAGCTGCGTTCTGCTTCACAAAAGTCTTAAGCAAGCCATGGACCTTCTCTGCCTTCCTGCTGGTTAGATGAGTTAAGAGGTCTATAATATAGGTGCCCATTGTGTGCAGTCCACCTCCTCCCATTAACTCATCACAGATCCAGTTGTACTTGTGGTTGAGCAGGCTTCCCCAGTACACTCGCACATCACAGATCATCACATTGCCTATGTAGTGTTCTTCTATTAACTGCTTCATTTTGACAAAGGCAGGTAAGAAACGGAGGACATTACCAACAATGCTCATCAGCTTGGGGTAATATCTGGCAGCTGTAACCATTCTGAAGGCATCCACAGAGGTAGCAGATTTCTCACAGATCACATTCTTCCCAATACCTGCAGACAACAAGAAAGACGTGAAAATTCTTCCATAGAGGCAAAATTCTTCCATGGAGGCAAAATATTGCTTTGAAGGCACTTTGTTTGTGCCATTAAGCTAAAGGCACGTATCAGATTCCATTTCATTTTTTAAAATTACTAAATAGCGTCAACTGTTTTGTCTAGAAGCATGTGCCAAGATAAAACATACAGAGCATTGTCAACAATCACTGGAAAGGGTAGGAATAAATGGTCAGTTTTCACAATGGAGAGAGGTAAATAGTGGTGTCCCCCAGGAATCTGGACAGGAACCAGTGCTGTTCAACATATTCATAAATGATCTGGAAAAATGGGTAAAGAGTGAGGCATGTAGCCCAGTGGGATAGCTTGCCTTTATTATATTCATTGTTTTGCATTATATTCTGCTTTGCATTATTTTCAGCAGTAATGCAAGAAATCTACAGGCCTGTATCCTGTAAGACATTAGCTTCAACAGGTTAGCATAAGGCTTGAGGCCTACAAACTTTGAACAGATAAACGGCCCAGTGAAAAACCCCAAGTATTTAGGGAGCTGAAAATAGTGTTTAAGGAGAAGTTCTGACCATGGGTACATGATTCAACTACAGAAGTGTCCTGGAAACGAACTGATGTACATAACCAGTACATAAGATACATCTAATGCTAGCCTGCTTGCTTGCCTATATCTCTATAAATATAAACAAACAAACAAACAAACAGACTTTTCTTATAAGTTTATGGGTTTTATTAGTTTTATTATAATAGGTTTATATTTTGGCTGTAACACAAGGGACCTACAAGCCACATTTTGTATGTTAAGCTAGGACAAAGTTAGCATACATATGTTTGAGACCTTTCAACTAGAGATGGTGATGAAATAAAGCATAAGGTCCATATGTGGCTGCGACCTTTGCAATAGCTAGATACAGGATGCATTGAAGCAGGTTGGCATAAGGCCTTTCCTAAATTCATACCCTTTTAAACTTAACAGGTACCACAAGTTGGAAAGAATCAAAATGACTGGTTAGGACAGAAATAAAAATGTGATACCTAACCACAAAAGGGCCATGGTAATGAACTGATGTATATAATAAGAAATTGAGATCATTGATATACTAACCTATAGGAAGAAGACACTCCAACATTAGTAAGGTGAGGAAATACAAATAAGGAAAAGGGGAAAAATCCCCTACTGAATATGCATCAAACATAGAGGCGTCAGTGTAACGTATTATAAAAGTGGCATCCCAGCCTGGGGGTGGTAGAAGACAGAGATGCAGTCCTTGGGAAGTGCCAGAATGAGGGGAACTGGTGATGATAGGGAAGGTGATGGTGATGAGGAAGCTGATGGCTGACATTTCAGGTTGTTCTACAGAAGATGGTGAGAGTATATTGATGTGCAGATGTACATTCTGTCGTATCTCTATCTATCTTACTAAGTTGGAGTGTTTGTGACTGTGCTAAATGTATTAAACTATATTTGTAAATATAAAAGAGTTCCTATAGTGTGAAACCTATAGTGTGAGTGTTACAGCTATGCACATCAGGGTTCGCAACTATATAATAATTTAAATAATACTGGGCCTGATCTTGGGACAAGAACCTGTCAACCCTCAAAGTGATAACTGGGGATTCGTAAGTAATCAATATAATTAATACATAATCTAAAGATGAGGCAACAGATGGCAAAATTTACAGACAAGACAAAATCACTCAGGAAAGTTAAGTCCAAAGCAGATTGCGAAGAGTTACAAAGGGAGCTCACAAAACTGGGTGACTGGGCAATAAAATGGCAGATGAAATTCAATGTTGATAAATGTAAAGTAATGCACATTGGAAAACATAATCCCAACCATACATATAAACTGATGGGATCTAAATGAGCTGTTACCAACCAAGAAAGATCTTGGAGTCATTGTGGAGAGTTCTCTGAAAATGTCTGCTCAATGTGCAGTGGCAATCAAAAAACCTTAACAGGATGTTAAACACTAGGAATGGGATAGATAAGACGACAGAAAACATCATAATGCCACTGAATACACCTTGAATACTGTGTGCAGTTCTGGTCACCCCATCTTAAAAAAGAAATATTAGAACTGGGAAAGGGACAGATAAGGGCAACAAAAATGATGAAGGGGATGGAATGGCTTCCGCATGAGGAGAGAGTAAAAAGACTAGGACCGTTCAGCTTGGAAGAGAGACGTGGTATGAGGGGTGGTATGAAAGAGCATATAAAAATCATGAATGCTGTGGAGAAAGCGAATAAGGAAATGTTATTTATGCCTTCACATAACATACAAACCAGGCATCACCCAATGAAATTATGGGCAGCACATTTAAAACAAACGAAACAAAAAAACCCCAAACAAAACAAGAACAAAAAAAGAAGTGCTTCTTCACACAATGCACAGTCAACTTGTGAAACTCGTCGCCAGGGGATTTTGTGAAGGCCAAAACTATAACTGGGTTAAAAAAAGAATTAGACAAGTTCACAGAAGAAAGGTCCATCATGGCTATTAGCCACGAGAGTCGAGGATGTAATCCCATATTCTGGGTGTCCTTAGCATCTGACTGCCAAAAGCTGGGAGTGGACAACAGGGGATGGATCATTCAACAATTGCCCTGTTCTGTTCATTCCCTCTGAAGCACTTGGCACTGGCCACTGTTGGAAGACAGAATACTGGGATAGATGAACCACTGATCTGACTCAGTATGGCTGTTCTTATGTTCGTTTGTATGTAATACCCACTTTCAACATACACTTGGATCCTTCACCCTATTCCTTGTTATGTGTACACATGTGCATGACATGCAAGTTCATAGATTACAAAATAGTATATAGCACATACAATTCCACTGTAAACTTCAACCAAACTCTCCATTCTCTATCATTCAACAGCATAGTTTCATCCTTATCCCAATGCCTATTCTGATGAAATACTGAGCAGTAGCTCATCGTTTAATATTAGAGATCTGCCTAAAACCTGAAAACATTAACAGGTGTCAGACTCAAATTTCAGCATTTTGGGCATAAGAAATAAAAAAAAAAAGTAAGGCAAGTGACAGCAGCCATTTGTCTTAAAGCCCTTCCACACTTGGAGTGGATTCTGGTTCTTATCTCAGAATGTCCTTGCTTTTCATAGATTTTATGGTCAGAAGCGATCAAAGTAATCATTTAATCTGTCCTCTTGCAACACAGGCCATATAATTTCACCTAGGAATTCCTGCATCAAATCCATTAACTTCTGACTGAGCTAGAGAATATATTTTAGAAAGATAGCCAGTCTTGATGTAAAGGCTTCAAGTGACAGAGAATGCACCACATACCATGGTAAACTGGTTAATTACCAAAGGTTAATTATCCTCCACTGTTAAAAATGTGCACCTTACTTCTAAGCCTGAATTTGTCAAGCTTCAGTTTCCAGCCATTCAAATTTGTTATGCCTTTGTCTGATAGATTAAAGAGCCCTCTACTAGGGAGCTCCTCCCCTGTACAGGCACTCAGACCATGATCAAGTCAACTCTTAACCTTCTCTTGGATAAACTAAACAGATGATTGTTCTTTAATCTCACTGAAGGCAGATTTTTTAGACCTCAAAAACTTCTGTGGGTTTTAGTTAGACCCTTTAACAATAAATCCATGTAATCCAGGTTTTCTAAACTTTCCAGACACATTTAAACAGACTGATTCCTCTTGCCCAATAGGAACAATAGGAACAGAAATCAGCACTTGCCATTATATGTCTAATTCAAACCATGAAAAGTTTTACAACAAAGTTAAAGACTCTTCTAAAACGTTATTTCTAATAAATACACTTAGGGACTCATCAGTGCAAATATACTACTGCAATAGTGTCCCAACACACTAGTCACTGGTAGTCATCTGAAAGAATGTAAACACCTCTTCGCCAAATAGCAAATTCTTGCGCAGACACAGAGTGGTAATCCAAATATTCTTCAGGTTTCTACAGTTTTAAGTCTCTTCCAGAAGGAACTGAATAAATGCAACTTTAGTTAGTTATGGATAGAAACAAGACAGCACATCTAATGATCAAAAGGCTTTTCAGCAGTTGAAACACGATTCTAAAAGCTGCTAAAAATGGCATTATAGGGCTCCATGTTTTTCTTCCCAATATAAATGGGATTATAGGGCTGTCAGGGTTCCCTCCCCACTCTGAACTCTAGGGTACAGATGTGGGGACCCGCATGAAAGACCCCCCTAAGCTTATTTCTACCAGCTTAGGTTAAAATTTCCCCAAGGCACAAATTCTTTGTCCTTGGACAGTACACTGCCACCACCAAGTGATTTAACAAAGAATCAGGGAAAGGACCACTTGGAGTTCCTATTACCCCAAAATATCCCCCCAAGCCCTTATACCCCCTCTCCTGGGGAGGCTTGAGAATAATATCCTAACCAATTGGTTACAAAGTGATCACAGACCCAAACCCCTGGGTCTTAGGACAATAGAGAAGTCAGTAAGGTTCTTAAAAGAAGGATTTTATTTTAAAAAAAAAAAAAAGGTAAAAATCACCTCTGTGAAATCAGGATGGAAACTAACTTTACAGGGTAACAAAAGATTCAAACACAGCAGAACTTCCTCTTGGCTTAGTTTCAAAGTTACAAAAAACAGGAATAAACCTCCCTCCAGGAAAGGAAAAATTCACAAGCAAAAAACAAAAGATAATCTAATACGCCTTGCCTGGCTTTTACTTACAATTTTTGTAATATGAGAGACTTTTAGGATGGTTTATAGGAGAAGGAGTTTTCTGACCTGATGCTTCTCTGCTTCCGAAGAGAACACACAACAAATCCTCCCCCCGCAAGATTTGAAAGTATCTTCTTTCCCCATTGGTCCTTTTGGTCAGGTGCCAACCAGGTTATTTGAGCTTCTTAACCCCTTACAGGTAAGGAGGCTACTGTTAGCTGTATGGTTATGACAAGGGCTCCATGTTTTTCTTCCCAATTTCTGTTTCAAAAGGTGCTCGGATTACAAGTGAACAACTGTTGAGTTTTTTCCTGACTGCCAGATGTGCAAATTCAGCCTGGGATCTGAGTCAAACTAGGCCCTTTCTATCTTATACACAGTCACCAGTAACTCCACTGCCTTGAATGGGCTTGTACTCACCAACTACAGCACAGTAAATAACTCATTATATGCCAAGAGGAACAGAATCCACTTCACTCACATTTAGCCATATTGTCTCTGCAGGGCTCACAGGAAGAAAAACAATAAAGACTCAGTTTTGTCACTAAAGGATCAGCTCTGACTCTGAATACACAGCCAGTCTAGTTCTTGTGCACAAGAAGCTGCCTTCTTTAGACTTACTTTTCTGAGTGGATCCATACTTCAAATCCTTTGTTACTTAGACAGTGAACAAGGAAACACTAGTCTCAGTTATGTTCATATCCCTTTAATTGGATATTAAAAGGGAGGAAGAAAAAAAATCAAATGATACCATTTCTACAACTCTTTAACATAAACAATCATTATCCTACATGTGAGAAACAAAAGCCAGGCCAAGAATTTCCAAAACAGTGTCCTGGTTAGTAAACAGACTAAATATTTTTTTAAAATCCTTTCATCTTTCTATGATTTAATCTGGTCCAAATAGGGTTTCTGCCAGTAAGGCATCTTATTTAGAAGAAGTTTATACCCTACTGAAACAATCCTAAACTGTTTTAGACCGACCAAGAAGAGAGTTTAACACTTTAGAACAAGTCAGATCGATATTTTCCTCCCCTGTATAGGGGCTAGAAATCTGAACTCTCATTTCTGGTTAGCGACCAGAGAACTAGTTAAGTCAGCTTTCTGCAGAAATCTTTCCAGTGATCAAGCATCTCTGATTTTGCTACCAGCTCTTTCCTTCCCTTCCTACAAAGAGCAGTGGCACGGCTATGGTGGACAACAGTTTCCTGGCGGTAAAATCCTGAGGTCATTGTAAGCCAGCATCTATCACAGGAATTATTAATAGGTTCTGGCTAGGCAACGTTTGTTGCCTAATACATTAATCTCCCATCATTCTACTGTAATAAATTATGCGTGTTCCATTCGGAGTTGCTTTCAGTCCCATGCAGTTTGCTTGTGTGTAGGTCACTCAGATAAAACTGTGAAAGCAGATGTCCTGTCTGCTCTGTGTGGGTATTAAAAGATGTCAAGATACTTTCTGTATGGGAAGTGATTTGTCCCTGTGTCCACTGTTGCTCACCTTACACCATCCTGCATTTCAGGGGTATGTATATGTATTGTAATGCATTTTTAATCATTCAGGTTAAAAGTTGCTATCGGAATGGAAGGCAATATGATTTGGGGGGTGGCAAGTAAGAGATTAGTATTAAGTTTACATCATGATATAGCTATAAAGATTATTTGTAACTAGCCCTAAAGCTGAAGAATGACTATTCTGATTTAATTTAGCCAGGTCTAGGAGCAACATATGAGCTCCAGAGTACCATCCAATCTTCAAGCTAAACAAAAGTATCTGTCTGCTACAGTCTTCATTAAAGGGGAAGGTGCAAACAAGTATGGGAGGGATCCTCCACCGACCGAATACTACAAAAAATAATTGAAATGACTCCTTTTGATCTGTGTACAGGGCAAGAGGCTCTCTTTGGTTGTGAAGTAGTTTCTTGGCTCACTGCAGATAATGTGTCTTGGTAAAATGTAAAAATCAATATGTTTCAGCTGAGTCTCAGTGGAGATAATTGCAGGAGATCATTGCTCTGTATAAAGAAGAGCTGCTTGAAAACTAGACAGTAGAAAACACTGTCTGGAAACGAACGCTCTCACTTCAGATCTGAAGAACAGCTCTGTCTGTGTAAGCTCAAAAGCCGGTCTCTTTCCCCAAAAGAAGTAGGTCCAATAAAAGATTTTACCTCATCACCTTGTCCCTCTCACTTTAGGAAGATAATGAAAACCGATGTCTAAATGGAGAAACGCACTTTCACAGATACTTGGAGACACTACGAAATTGTCAAAAATAATGTAAAGAAAACTGTTTAAAGAGATTAACGCAGCATCTTTCTGAGAGCGAACCCAATGCTTTAAGGTCTGAGGCCTTTGTCTGCACTAAGGAGCCCCAGCAGCCAGAAACTAAGAAGCAGAGAGTCTCATCCTCACATTCCATCTAAATTGCATCAAAACAATGTAATATTGGGCTGTTAAGACGGCGCTCCTGTCCTAAGAGTACCCACCATCACCACGTAAAGAAACAGATCTTAACATGTTTAAAGAAAACTTCTATAGCATTCCGTCTGGCAAGAAACCACTTCTCAACCATTGTGACTGTGAAATCTATACTACTTCATTGTTTTTTGCCTTTTTGGTCCCTATTTCTCTATTGTTTATCGGGTGTGGTTTCTGTCCGATTCTTTGTTTCAGTCTGCTGCATAACTAATTTTGCAAGATTTAAATCAACTACAGTGGTGGCATATGATTGGTTAAGGAAATATTTCATAATGGACTAGGATTGATGAAAAATACTGTTCCGTAGTACTTTAGTTTAAAATGGTTGGTTAAGGTATAGCTAAGTAGAACTCAAGTTTTAACTATACAAACCGGTGGGGTCCAAAAGGCAAGTTCTTTGGAACCTAACTCCAGGACACAGCCCACGATCAGAGCAGCCAGACCTTAACACACTGCCAATCATACTGTGCAGAAGCTGGAGCCCTGGATGATCTAATCTTAACTAGCCACCAAGAAAAGTTCATCTGTCTTATTGGGAGTGATGAGCACTGCATGCTTAACAAGAGTATTCTGTTTTGGTAACTATTAATAAACAGAGGTTAAGGATATTACTACGTAAGGCTCTTTCACTGGTAAAAGGCACCGCAAACCAGCAGACAATTATGCCCTGAGCCCTAGGAACTGGGAAAGGGTGTGAGTGCCTAAATTAACCGGGTTATTCCTTGAGCCCACGGAAGGGTAAAGGTGGGGTGCCCTACAATGTGAGGGTAACAGTGCAGCTACTTTGCAATATGCTCATTAATACCCATTCAGTTGTATTCCTTATGCTTCCTTCAGATGGTGTTTGCAGGGGATCACACTGCTCTGAGCTACGACTGACTGTAACGAGTTTCGAGATGCACAGGAGGATTTATGTATCCTCTGAAATGGTTATGGAGGAAGGAAAGGGGAGACAGACTTGTCCCAGATGTTTCTTCCAGGATGTTTCCTTGAAATACCTGCATCTCTCACAGTCACCTGTGAGCAAGGTAATCTTTGCGCAGGTAGCCTCCTCAGTCCCATCTCAGCAAAGTTTCCTCCTAGGTCAGATGGACTCCACACAAAGGACAGATGACAGACAGATAGCATTAGCACTAGAGACTCAAGTGAGAGCGGTATTGGGATTTGATGCTTTTAATAAAATCCCTGTCACTGACACCATGAGATTAGAAAGTGATGCACTTCCTGTTACAAAAATAAGATTCCACCAGGCATCAAAACAGGAAGAAGGGAACAATAGAAGGCGCTTTGCCTTAGAATATGGATTAAATGCACCATGACACACTTTCTCTCTGCTATCCCAGCTGTCATGCTTCCTCTCTCTTTCTAGCCTCCAAAAGGAGGTTTGTAATCCAAGCCTGGCACTAATCACATTTAGAGTTTTCAATAATCTGGTCATTAAAACAGACCCTGAGGAACACCATTACTTTCAGATCATACATACTCCATCCTCCCCCCCAGTCCCCTGTAATGCTATTTGCTTTCACATCAGCCCTTCCTAACATTAATCTCTACACTGTAGGATTCCTAAAGAAAGACTCCTGCCAGTAAGGGCCTGGGGTGCACTGGGGCTGAAAAGAGCTACCCCTGTTGTGGAATAAAAGCAATCATAGATGGACTTTGATCGCTATTCTCCTACCCATTCACCAAGTCCCAGTCTTCTCCAGCCTCAAAAATGCACCATTGCTGAGGCAAGAGCCTTCTCCTTTGTGGCACCTACCACCTGGAGCAGCTGTCTTGCGTCTTTCTGCCTCTGCACCCCATCTCATCTCAAATCTACGTCCTTTACACAAACCAATTCCTCTCCCCTAATATTCCATAACCCAGTATCTCTTGTTGATTTTCCATTGGAGAAGCATTAACGTTGGTCTCTAGGCTGAGCAGTCTGGGCTCAAAGATGCACTGATGAGAGGTCGGAAGGGATAATATCCTGTTAAGGGAAAGCAGGCCCCAGAATGAAGGGACTAACCTACAGCAGTACACCACCTACTTAAAAATAATGCTTCTAGAAGACAGACAATAAAGAGGAATAAACTGGAATGCTTAACTAATTGTGGACTTGCAGACAACAGCCAGAAATCCTAGAAAGGAAGCATCAGTGCCCAGCAGATGTACATTTGACAGTGGAACCGGACATAGCTTTTAAAACAGTCCGCGTGTGATGGCCATGAGAAGATTTTCACAACAGCTTGTCAGCCAAAGGAGATCCCTAATATGTCATATACTTTGACAGGCTAAAGAGTTTCCTTTTTGCCTGATACAAACCAAAAAGCTGATCTACCTCCATTTCTATCATACGAGCAGAGAAACAGATCAAATCCTACAGTAAAACCCACAATCCCTGTGCTTCCGTCCGCAATTGGTGCCATCTTTCAACGGTTTGGGTACTGCGCGCTCTGCCTCTTTGGGCTACAGGAATGGATCCTGCACTGTTGACCAATATGCTGCTTGGTCTCTGTCAGGGTTCCTTCTCCACTCTGAACTCTGGGGTACAGATGTGGGGACCCCTATGCAAGACCCCCTAAGCTTATTTTTACAGCTTACATTAAAAAAACTTTCCCAAGGCACAAATTCCACCTTGTCCTTGAACAGTACGCTGCCACCACCAAGTGATTTAGACAAAGAATCAGGGAAAGGACCACTTGGAGTTCCTGTTCCCCCAAAATATCCCCCCAAGCCCTTACACCTCCTTTCCTGGGGAGGCTTGGGAATAATATCCTAACCAATTGGTTACAAAGTGAACACAGACCCAAATCTCTGGATCTTTGGACACTGAGGGGAAAAAAAAAACAAAAACCCAATCAGTTCTTAAAAGAAGAATTTTATTTACAAAAAAGAAAAGGTAAAAATCCCCTCTGTAAAATCAGTTTGGAAATTAAATTTACAGGGTAACAAAAGATGCACAAAACACAGAGGAACCCCCTCTAGCCTTAGTTTCAAAGTTACAACAAAACAGGGATAAACCTCCCTCCAGCAAAGGGAAAATTCACAAGTTGAGAAAACAAAGACAAACTAATACGCCTTGCCTGGCTGTACTTACAATTTCTGTAATACGAGAGACTGGTTCAGAATGGTTTGGAGGACATGGACTGATATCGGTCCCTCTTAGTCCCAAGAGCGAACGAACACAGAAGCAAAGAACCCAAAACAAAGCCTCTCCCCCCGCCAAATTTGAAAGCATCTTTTGTCCCCATTGGTTCCTTTGGTCAGGTGCCAACCAGGTTATTTGAGCTTCTTAACCTCTTATAGGTAAGGAGGAACTGTAGACTACCCTCATGGGTAGGACAGTCTCACTAACAGGTCACGAGTGACAGTGGAGTTATTTCTTAAACTACAAAGGCAAGAGCAGCGTGACATCGATCTCGCCACGCGCGGTAGCTATGACACGAGATTGCTTGTGGCATTCGTAGGGGTGCTGACCACCGTGGAACGCCGCTTTTGGGCTCGGGAAAGAAGCACTGAGTGGTGGGATCACATCATCATGCACATCTGGGATGACGAGCAGTGGCTGCAGAACTTTCGCATGAGGAAAGCCACATGCCTGGGACGGCCTGATGAGCTCGCCCAGCCCTGCAGCGCGAAGACACAAGAATGAGAGCTGCCCTGATGATGGAGAATCGCATGGCAATTGCACTGTGGAAGTTGGCTACTCCAGACTGCTACCGATCTGTCGCTAACCAGTTCAGAGTGGGAAAGTCGACCGGACGTGTGTTGACAGAAGTGTGCAGGGCCATTGATCACATCCTGCTCTGAAAGACCGTGACTCTGGGCAACGTGCGTGACACTGTGGATGGCTTTGCACAAATGGGTTTCCCTAACTGCGGAGAGGCGATAGATGGCACGCATATTCCAATTCAGGCACCAGACCAGCTAGCCACCAAGTTCATTAATCGGAAGGGGTATTGCTCTATGGTTCTCCAGGCGCCTGTGGATCATTGTCTGTGTTTCAGACATTAACGCAGGCTAGTCCAGAAAGGTGCATGTTGCCAGCATCTTTCAGAACACCGGCCTGTTCAGGAAGCTGCAAGCAGGGACTTTCTTTCTGGACCAGAAGATCATCGTAGGGGAAGCTGAAATTCCCACTGTGATCCTGGGAGACCCTGCCTAGCCCTTAATGCCATGGCTTATATAGCCATACACGGGGAACCTTGACAGCAGCAAGGAGCAGTTCAACAACAGGCTGAGCAAGTGCAGAATGACAGTTGAATGTGCTGTTGCCATTTAAAGGCCCACTAGTGCTGCCTATAGGAGAGGCTGGACCTGGCCAATGACAATATTCCTATGCTTATAGCCGCATGCTGTACGCGCAGTAATATTTGTGAAGGGAAGGGTGAAAGCTTCACTCAGAGCTGGACCACTGACGCTTAGCGCCTGGAGGCTGAATTTGAACAGCCAGAGCCCAGAGCTTTTAGAGGGGTGCAGCACAGGGCCATAAGGATCAGAGATGCCTTGAGGCAGCAATTTGAAGCTGAAAGGCACTAAGATATGTTGCTGTGCTCGGGATTGCAGTGCTTGTAATGCTAGGAGGTAACTGGTGTAGACAATTCAAGAAAATTGCCTATTGCTTTGCAGGGCTCGGTTTGCTTTCAAACCAAAACCATTCTTTTATTAAAAAGCAACAACTGGAGGGGAGAGAGAAACAAAAAAACCACATCAGCACTGTGGGGGATGGGGGAAGGGAGGGTCCCAGGAGGAGGTGGGGTCCCAGGACGGTTAAAGATTTGTGTATGTCCAGGTATCATATGCAATCTTGTCCTCTGGAGTACAGTGCAGCGGGTACTGTATTTCAGCAGAGGGATGGGTGTTGAGTGCAGTGGGTACCGGGAGACCACAGGGCTGGACTGTGACAGGGCAGGAGTGGAATGCAGCGGATACGGACTGGAGCCAGGAGGTTGATAAGAGCGTGCTGGCAGTGTCTGGGGGGGGGCGCATGGCAAAGTTTTGTGACAGCGGCTGCAGAGGAGAGTGAGCCCAGAGCTGCTCAGTTTGCAGTGTACCAGCGCCTGGAGCGTGTCTGCTTGGTGCTCCATAATGTTTGAGAGCTGCTCTGTGCCTTCGTTCTGGAGCACCACATTCTCCTTTCAGTCCCTCTTCTTGCTGTCCTGCCACTCCTTCATATGCTGTTTTTCAGCCATGGATTGTATCATGACATCACACAGAAAGTCCTCTTTAGTTCTTCATGGCCACTTTCTAATTCTGCGCAGCCATTCAGTGGGCAATAACAAAGAGGGAGGCTGGGCTCCCAAGGTCATATCTGTGAAGCCAAAATGCAACATTTTACAGAAGCAGTATTGTTTGCAACACAGAGACCACTGATTCAAACTGATTAAACACTGATTAAAACACAGCCACTATTCACAAACCTGTCACTAACTGGCTAACCCCAGACAAGCACACGAGCCACAAGATCCCCAACATGGTGAGTAACTGCAGTGGCAGGGGAAATCAGTGTTCCAGGACCGTACTGTACACTGGGCACATGGCTCTTGGGAAGAGACAGCACTGTAGGGGGGAGCCTTATAATCGTTACTGTCCCCACATTTTCCACAGGCTGTGTTCATTATGGAAGATATCTCACTGCTGAGGGTGAGCAGGGAATCAAGGGAGGGTCTTCTCCAAGACTGCGGCTTCCGCCCTGGCCCTTATGAGGCTTGCCTGTGTGCAGCAATGGTCAGTCCCCCTGTGACAGCAGAGTGGTGCAGGAAAGTTACCCTTAATGGGGCAAGAAACAAAGCAGCTCTGTCAAAAAACCTGCGGCAGCAGATTGCCCAGTATCTCCATGAGGGTTTCGTGGAGATCTCGAGGCAGATTCCCGTGAAGTGAGGGAGTCAATCAACACCCTGTTCTGCAGCTCAGACTAGGCATGTGGTGGTATGTGCATCATACAGACACAAGCCTGCTTTCTGCAACCCTTCTGCCCCCAACAACTTGCTTCAGAAATTCCCAAAATCAAAGCCATTTACCAGGGCCTCCTCTCTTGTTTGCGCTTCACCAAGCTTCAACAGCTGAGACTGGCTAGCCTCCTCCAGGTAAGAGAAGAGCTCCTGGCTGCATGAATCTCTGACCTCTGAGTTGTCCTCTGCCTCTGGTTCCCTCTCTTCCTCAGCATCCTCGTCCAAGATTTCCTCTTCCTGGCTCGGTCCACTCTTGACTGGCACGCAAGCCACTGAAGTATCCAGAGTCGCCTTCGCAGCGGAGGCGTGGTCGCCACCGAATATTGCATCTAGCTCTTTGTAGAACCTGCAGCTTGTGGGTGCAGCACCAGAGCAGCGGTTTGCCTCCCATGCCTTGTGGTAGGTGTTCCACAGCGCCTTCACTTTGACCCTGCACTGCAGTGTGTCCCGGTCATGGTCCCTTTCTGTCATGCATCGTGAAATCTGTCCGTAGGTATAATTCCTATGGCTGGAGTGCAGCTGGGACTGGACAGCCTCCTCTCCCCAAATGCTGATGAGGTCCAGCAGCTCGGCATTGCTCAAAGCAGGGGGATCGCCTGGTGCGCAGAGCGGGCATGGCCACCTGGAAAGATGCGCTGAGACCACTGCATGCATCACTGAGCAAACAGGAAGGAGACTTTAAAAATTCCCAAGGAATTTAAGGGGTGTGGCTCACAGTTGGTCACCTGAGGGCAGGGCAGTACAGTAGAGTTCAAACCGATGACCACAGAGGCGAGAACAGGCATTGCGGGACACCTCCCGGAGGCCAATCGCAGCGCTGTCATCGACCAGGGTGTCTACACTGGCCCCGCAGCACTGTAGCCCCGGCGCAGAAAGCTCCACGCCTCTCGATGGAGTGTGGTTTTTTACAGCACTGCAGCTGGGCAGTTTCTGTGCACTCAGTGGCGTGGCCGTGTGTTCACCTCGGGAGTTACTGCGCAGAAACTTGCCAGTGTAGGCAAGGCCTAAGAGAGCTACCAGCGCGGATCCTGAAACCTTACGTGGGTGTCCTTGAGGTACCACAAAGGGGGGAATACAGGCGCAGTTACTATGACATTGTCACTAACATACAGCCTTTCACCTCTAGGTGACGAGTTCAAATGTGGCCTGATGTGTTTTACTATTTCCGAAAAGGTCAACAGCGACTGAATTCACAAAATGTCTGAAACATGAAGCAGACACTCTGACTCAATCAGATTCAGATTTCAGCCACATGATTCCCTGAATGCAAAAGAAACATCGAATTACAGGTAAAAAAATTCAAGCTGAATGTAAAGTGTTCAAAACAATACTTCTTCCTAGTTAATACCTACATCCAAGACATGCAAAATGTCATGCAAATCAGGCTTAATGTTTTGCTCAATACTTTGTAATTATATAGCACTCAAGGGCTTTACAAACGTGATCTAAGAGAGAAGACAAAAGTCTTCCCTGAAATTTAGCTATACATGTTCCTATAAAGACTGCACCTATTAAAACGTTTTGAACAGAGTGTTCGAGTTCTTGAGCAGCGGCCAGAGAATGAAATATTTTGAAAACCAAAATATGTGGGCGATCAAGGAGCCAAGACAGCAGGTGGGCCTGTGAGAGGATGTCTCTTACAAAGTACTCTGCAGAATGAAACAGTGGAAAGGGGCTGTAGGCTAATGTGACTGGTCTCTTTAAAAAAAAAATATATATATATATATATATATCCCTCCAAAAAGTTCCAACACATTATATTACCAGGACAGCTACACCAGATTCCTTTTCAAGTTATGTCACGGAGTCCCTGGGCGATGCTCTGGAACTGCTCCCTACAAAGCCAGTCAGGACTCTGGGGAAGTCTCCTTTCTGTGAGCAGACTATCTTCAGGACACAGCTCACACACCTTCTACCTTCCTGGGTCTGACCTCGGAGCATTCAGCATCCTCTGCCCCTCCATGCGCTTCCCACAGCGAGTCCGCCCAGGCGGGGTCCTGGGGAAGCCAGAGGGTCCTGCACCCCAACTTCGCAGTCAGACGTGACTCTCAGCCAGCCAGTAAAACAGAAGGTTTATTAGACGACAGTTTGTGTCACTTTGGCAGAAGTTTAAGCTAAATCAAAAAAGCTATCTGTTCTGGAATAAGCTTGTCCCCAAGGGCCGGTATACCAGTATAACTGGTAACCTGTCCTGTATGCATGCGTTCTAGGAGATGGTTCAGGCTGTTCTGAACCATCCAGGATCTCTCTCTCTCGGTTTCATGCTCTGTCCTTTAACAGCAGCACTGCTGGAAAAGCCCTGAACTCCCCCTTGTGATAAAAGCCTACAGAAAGGAAAGTGAAATGGGTGGATATGTCAAGGAACTGGAAGGCGTTATTTTTGTGGATTGTGTGGCAAAGAGATTTAGGCGAAATGGTAAATTATATAGGCATTTGCACAGCAGAATAACTGTTACATACAGGGTCCTGACAATTGTAGAATCTCTCTGATGAAATACTACATCCAAGCTATCTTTCATATTCAATTGCAAGGAAAGTTGTTTACACAGAGTTAAGGTTGCCCGGTGATAGTTCATGCCCTTCCAGAATGGCAAGTTCAGCAAAACTCAACCTTCTGGAAAACCAGGGGCTACACAGTTAAGGTAAATGCTCATGCAACCTTAACTCTACCCTCTTCAAGTGATGCCCCAGTATGCCCATAACACACACACTCCCACTTTGCCTTTTCTCTGTAATGGACAGGTGCTACCTGCACTTGCCCTATGCTCAAACAGAGAGCCTGCTCCCCCGATCAAATACCACATTTGTAAAATTTAACAACCACTTTGTACCCTTTTACAACCCCTTTACACTACAACCCCTTTACCCTAAACCTATAATTTCCCCTGCCCATCATTAAAGCCACACACTGCTCTCTTATACCACCTCACTACTGAGGATACCTATGGCAAGAAGCTCCCAGTGCCCTGGTATTGACACAAGCTACATAATTCTGTACTGAAACGATGCAGACTGGAACCTCAAGGTACATGTAAATGTTTTCCCTTTGATAACAAGGGCGGGGGGTTGGGGGCGGAGAGAGACAATGCAAACCCAGATCTCCCCATATCACAATCACAGCTCTCCCAAGCTGCTCCAACTTAGTCCTCCACCATTCAACAGCTATACCTAACACAGTGAATACAGCTGGAGTGTTTGCAGAGGATTACTAGTGGCTATTGCCAGCACCAGACAGGCAGAGTTAACTCTATGTGGGCGTTTACCTTAACTCTGTATTTCCTGGTTCTCTGAAGGTTGTTTTGCTGAACTTGATGTTTTGGAAGGGCACGAACTATCACTGGGCAACCTTAAATCTGTGTTAATGAAGTTTTTTGCTATTTAATTTGCTAGATTTTTAAACAGAAAAAGAAGTGTTTGTCGATAGACGTTAACGGTCATTTAGACCATTTTAGTTCACACTGAGGCTTGCAGTGGATATGCTACCTCAGATATGTTATGGCTAGACAATAATCAAAAGACCTAGCTTTTATATAGTGATTTTCATCAGCAGATTTCAAAGAATTTTACTTGCATTCGCCCCCAAAAAACAAACAAATCCAAAAACCCTGACAGGCAGATTTTCACAACCTGCCTTTTCCAAATTTCTGCCCAACATGGGACTCAAATTGATATTACCTGGGTAGGTCAAGTTCAAAGTACGACTGCTGATCCCCTTGAGCTACCCACCACATGTGGAACTATGGGGGCTAACAATCCTGTTAACTCTTTGTCCGTGCACGCTCAGTGTAACCTTTAAGTTGTGAGAATAGGCTCATGAGTCTTAGTGTGCCTAAAGTAGTAAACTTTTCCAATCAAACAACATTTTAATGTGATTTCCCCCCAAAGGGCTGCATTCTGTTGGGGTAACCCTAAAGCGTTTGGGACCCTGGAGCGATGAGCTGAGCCCTGGGTTTGATCTCTATTTGTGAGCAAAAATAAGTTGCTAGAATCTGTCAGCCTTAAGAAAAGTCTGTGTCTCTCCTCTCCCCACCGCCCCCGGCTGCATTTTAGGAAACCCTGGGTCAAATGGCCCCAAATTTGGATCCATGAAAGAACCCGGAAACCCCATGAAGCACATCAAATTTCAAAGCAATCCAAGTAACCATGTACATTTTAAAGCACTTAGGGTTGAGCTTTAAACAGAAAGCTGGTCTTAAGGTTAACTATAGCAGAGCTCTCGCTCTGCTGTAATCCATTTAGTCTTGGCCATTTTAATATTAGTTTGAAGAAAGAGCGTGCACATTAGATACCTCAGGGAATTATTATTGGGATATGGAGCCTTTCAGCAGTTCATATACAGCCCAGGTCAGAGGTGGGCAAACTACAGCCTGCAGGCCTATCCTGCCCAGCCCTTGAGCTCCCGGCTGGGGAGGCTTGCCCCCGGCCCCTCCCCATTGTCCCTCCTCCCCACGCCGCCACGTGGGCAGCATGGCTTGCGGCCGCCCACCTCCCAGGCTTTCCAATAAGCCAGTCCTGCTGCTCTGAGCGGCATGGTAAGGTGGTAGGGAGCCGGGGCCGGGGGGGGGTTAGATAAGGGGGAGTGGGCCCCGGGGGGCAGTCAGGGGATGGGGAGCAGGGTGCAGTTGGCTGGGATGGAGGTTCGGGGGGGGGCGTGAGATCCCGGGGCACCTGTCAGGGGGGCGGGGGTGTGGATGGGGGCGGGGCAGTCATAGAATCATAGAATATCAGGGTTGGAAGGGACCTCAGGAGGTCATCTAGTCCAACCCCCTGCTCAAAGCAGGACCAATCCCCAACTAAATCATCCCAGCCAGGGCTTTCTCAAGCCTGACCTTAAAAATATCTAAGGAAGGAGATTCCACCACCTCCCTAGGTAACGCATTCCAGTGTTTCACCACCCTCCTAGTGAAAAAGTTTTTCCTAATATCCAACCTAAATCTCCCCCACTGCAACTTGAGACCATTACTCCTTGTTCTGTCATCAGCTACCACTGAGAACAGTCTATAGCCATCCCCTTTGGAACCCCCTTTCAGGTAGTTGAAAGCAGCTATCAAATCCCCCCTCATTCTTCTCTTCTGAAGACTAAACATCCCCAGTTCCCTCAGCTTCTCCTCATAAGTCATGTGTTCCAGTCCCCTAATCATTTTTGTTGCCCTCCGCTGGACTCTTTCCAATTTTTCCACATCCTTCTTGTAGCGTGGGGCCCAAAACTGGATACAGTACTCCAGATGAGGCCTCACCAATGACGAATAGAGGGGAACGATCACGTCCCTCGATCTGCTGGCTATGCCCCTACTTATACATCCCAAAATGCCACTGGCCTTCTTGGCAACAAGGGCACACTGTTGACTGATATCCAACTTCTCGTCCACTGTAACCCCTCGGTCCTTTTCTGCAGAACTGCTGCCGAGCCATTCGGTCCCTAGTCTGTAGCAGTGCATGGGATTCTTCCGTCCTAAGTGCAGGACTCTGCACTTGTCCTTGTTGAACCTCATCAGATTTCTTTTGGCCCAATCCTCCAATTTGTCTAGGTCCCTCTGTATCCTGTCCCTACCCTCCAGCATATCTACCACTCCTCCCAGTTTAGTATCATCTGCAAACTTGCTGAGGGTGCAATCCACACCATCCTCCAGATCATTAATGAAGATATTGAACAAAACCGGCCCCAGGACCGACCCCTGGGGCACTTCACTTGATACCGGCTGCCAACTAGACATGGAGCCATTGATCACTACCCGCTGAGCCCGACAATCTAGCCAGTTTTCTATCCACCTTATAGTCCATTCATCCAGCCCAGACTTCTTTAACTTGCTGGCAAGAATACTGTGGGAGACTGTGTCAAAAGCTTTGCTAAAGTCAAGGAACAACACGTCCACCGCTTTCCCTTCATCCACAGAGCCAGTTATCTCGTCATAGAAGACAATTAGATTAGTCAGACATGACTTGCCCTTGGTGAATCCATGCTGACTGTTCCTGATCACTTTCCTCTCCTCTAAGTGCTTCAGAATTGATTCCTTGAGGACCTGCTCCATGATTTTTCCAGGGACTGAGGTGAGGCTGACTGGCCTGTAGTTCCCAGGATCCTCCTTCCCTTTTTTAAAGATTGGCACTACATTAGCCTTTTTCCAGTCATCTGGGACCTCCCCCGATCGCCATGAGTTTTGAAAGATAATGGCCAATGGCTCTGCAATCACATCCGCCAACTTCTTTAGCACTCTCGGATGCACCGGCCCCATGGACTTGTGCTCGTCCAGCTTCTCTAAATAGTCCCAAACCACTTCTTTCTCCACAGAGAGCTGGTCACCTCCTCCCCATGCTGTGCTGCCCAGTGCAGTAGTCTGGGAGCTGACCTTGTTAGTGAAGACAGAGGCAAAAAAAGCATTGAGTACATTAGCTTTTGCCACATCCTCTGTCACTAGGTTGCCTCCATCATTCAGTGAGGGGCCCACACTTTCCTTGACTTTCTTCTTGTTGTTAACATACCTGAAGAAACCCTTCTTGTTACTCTTAACATCCCTCGCTAGCTGCAACTCCAGGTGTGATTTGGCCTTCCTAATTTCACTCCTGCAAGCCCGAGCAATATTTTTATACTCATCCCTGGTCATTTGTCCAATCTTCCACTTCTTGTAAGCTTCTTTTTTGTGTTTAAGATCAGCAAGGATTTCACTGTTAAGCCAAGCTGGTCGCCTGCCATATTTACTATTCTTTCTACACATCGGGATGATTGTCCCTGTAACCTCAATAAGGATTCTTTAAAATAAAGCCAGCTCTCCTGGACTCCTTTCCCCGTCATGTTATTCTCCCAGGGGATCTTGCCCATCAGTTCCCTGAGGGAGTCAAAGTCTGCTTTTCTGAAGTCCAGGGTCTGTATTCTGCTGCTCTCCTTTCTTCCTTGTGTTAGGATCCTGAACTCGACCATTTCATGGTCACTGCCTCCCAGGTTCCCATCCACTTTAGCTTCCCCTGCTAATTCTTCCCGGTTTGTGAACAGCAGGTAAAGAAGAGCTCTGCCCCTAGTTGGTTCCTCCAGAACTTGCACCAGGAAATTGTCCCCTACATTTTCCAAAAACTTCCTGGATTGCCTGTGCACTGCTGTATTGCTCTCCCAGCAGATATCAGGGTGACTGAAGTCTCCCATGAGAACCAGAACCAGTCTGGGGGGTTGGATAGGGGGTGGGGTCCTGAAGGGGCGGTTAGGGGCAGGGGGTCCTGGAAGCGGGTGGTCGGGGACAAGGAGTGGGGGTTGGATGGGTCGGGGGTTCTGAGGGGGGCAGTCAGGGGGTGGGAAGTGGGAGGGGGCAGATAGGGGGCGGGGGCCAGGCTGTTTGGGGAGGCACAGCCTTCCCTACTTGGCCCTCCACACAGTTTCGCACCCCGATGTGGCCCTTGGTCCAAAAAGTTTGCCCACCTCTGGCCCAGGTTGTTAGAGACTAAAAGTCACCTGAAGGCTGTACAGTAATCTGTCAAGCAGCTGGCAGGTCAATCTTTTAATTTTGAGATCACACTTCACATACTTCTGGCCAGTCACAGCAGAAAGGCTCAGGGCGATACAAAATAAACTCCCCCTCTTGCTCCTGTGTGGGGTGGTCCCTTTAAGGTCAGGTCTTGTGCACACTGGCAGCTGAGTTGCAGGAAAATTATTCCGCAACCCTACAACCCCAATCCCTGACGCACCTATTCAGTGATTAACTGACATGGCTGCAGTTTCCAGAACTGTCTATCCAGCACTTCTCACAAATACCAGATTCATTTCAGCTTGCCCCTCCTGCCTCCAAATGTGCAAGTGACAATGTTGATCCAACCACAACCAGTACTGCTAGTTGTCCTACATTAAAATGTCTATCAAAGGAAATTTTAAAGAATCCTAGCGTCATTTAGTCTACAGGCTCTTCAAGAGTTCTGAACAGTGTGAAGTGAAGTGCATGTGGATATACTTCATGGAGATGTATAATCAATAACTAGAAGCATGCTCCTCTATTGCCCTGTCCTCCACAGGCATTTGGGAGGGACTGAGCAAATTCCAATTTCAATCATAATCACAATTAAATGACCAGCTATGTTTCAAACCTCAAGAAATCCTGCCTGCTTTGAAGTCCTGCCAACGTGTGACAACTCTGTCTATGCAGGAATGTGATAAACTCAGTCCAAAATGCTTTCCTTCATTTTGGTACTTCCTGTTTACACAAGCTCTTAAACACAAAAATCCTCCCGCTGCTTGCGATAAGGAGATGGAAAAGCTGTATGCAGATGGTAATAGTAATATACTTGGTCAACGTCACAGGACACCTGCTCCAGGAATGACAAAGGTGGATTATCTAAAAATGCAAAACAGCAATAGAGCCCTTTTCTGTCTACCTCAAGACAAACATACATTTAATGTATTTGTAACACATTATCCCACAAAACCAGATGGACTTTACATCACAAAGATCTCTTTTATCTTTCAAATACGTAAAAACCCACCCAAGAGAGCAAATGAATGGCTCCCTCTTTATCTACTCCACAGAGCAACTCTTTAAAGGATCAGCGCGGTAGGTATTCTTGGTGTCCTGAACAAATTCTAATTTGGGTTTTTCTAATATTCTGCCTCCCTAAGTTCCCAAGCCATTTCAGTTAAATATGGTTCTTTTTGCTTTCTACCTTAAACTGAGGCATTCTATCAAGAGGTGGCTGCATTTCAGTTGTGGGAAATGTGAGAGACATTTTATGAAGTGGCTTTAGATCCTTTGGGATGAAAAGTGGTACATAAATGTAAAATAGTTTCTTGCCTTACTGGTTACTTATTAGTCATGCTGGTCTTAATTTTAATTACTGTCTAGGCATTGATCAGCTATGCCTTGCTCAGGGCTCGAAGTTAATACTACAATGTCACTTATGTTAGGATTGTACCCCTATGTGTTATTGGATTGTTGCTTAACTGTTTATGATTACCAATAAATTAAAAAAATGTAAAGTAATATTAGTGCCACCTGGCACCACTGCCTCCTCCCATGGCCAAACGGCTGACATGGCGAGACTGGCTTTCATTGCACAGCAAGCAGTCTAGCCATTCTCAGTTCCCCAATCTCCCAGCTGGTAAAGCACAATTATGCCCCCAGCCATATACAATTCCCTTTCAAAAAGGCTCTAGATGTAATGATTGCTACATTAATGTTGATATCCTAACAGGCATACTTGCCATCTCTGAGCCCATCATATAACAGGTGTTCGTCCAAAATTCTGGACCAAGGAAGAACATTCTTGGTAGTATGTGCATGCCTCCGGAATTTGGTCCCACCAGAAATGTGTTTAAGGAACATCCTAGACAAATTTAGAAAAAGCTGAAAGACAGGAGAACTAGTAATTACCTATTGACTCTGAAATGGCACATCAGACAGTCTTTAGATGAGAGCACTTTAGGGAAAATAAAAATAAATGAAAAGTAAATAATCCTCTGCTGTTCCAGAGGATATTTGATAATCTCTTAAAAAGCCATCAGTCCCTCTCTTTTCACCTTTCCATTAACTACATAAACACTTGTCTCACAACTAATCTTCATTTCATCTTCATTTTCTTCACCTTCTTTGATTGGAGTGATACCGTTTCATGTTTCCTTACCTTTGAGGAATGGGAGTTTTATTAACAACCTAAATTTGTCTCGTGTTCAGTTTAGTTTACCAGAAACGGTTCAAGCACATAAATTCATCTAACCTACAGAGAGTATCGTAGCAAGCGAAACAGTCACCATTTAAACAGCATTTAGAAGAGATTTTAGCATATTTCAAGCAACGAATTCTCACATATATGTTAAATTTTCCATCGCAGTAGTTCCTTGGGACCGAGGACTAGCAGTAGTAAAGCACTCAATACAAGTCTGACAACAACTTGAAGACAAAATCCAAAGATCACCTCCCCAAACATTTGACTGACATCTTAGAAGGGTTAGCATGAGATGTTTACTTCAAAAGCGTTACTTTAGCACAAAAATCTACTTAAAGGCAGAGAATAAAGGATTACCCTAGTTGACACAGCATGACATAATCTCCAGTCCTAGAAACCTATTCACTTTGAGCTTTATTAAGAGTCAACAAGAAGTCGAACTTTAGATTTACAAGACTATCTATAGGTACACACCACCCTGTATAAAAACATTAAGGTCAAGAAGTCAAAAGTTAGGAAGTTGGTGAACTCAAATTGCTTATGTAACCAGTTCCCAGTCTCCTTCTCCAGCCAGTCCCAGTATCACTCTGTCTCCCCGCCAGCTCTCAGCCCTCCCCTTCCAGAGTTCTTGTCCCAGTTCACTTCTTCCACCCTTCTCTTGGCTCAGCCTTTGTCCCCTCTGTATTTCAGTCAAGGTGATTCCTCCTCATACACCATGCTGCCAGGTGCCAGCAGAGGGAGCAACAAGAGATACTCTCCAGGCTTTCAATTCATGTGTGTAGTGCCATAGGAGCCCTCAGCAACTAGGAGCAGGGCAAGTCCAGCTCAACCCCTGGATGGAGCATGCTCAGTACTGAATTGTCGAAGACTTTAGCTCCCAAGCTCAGAAATCTCTTGAGCATCTGCAGATTTTTTTAAACCTCATCACTTGGCCAAATTGTGTTGTTTATTTATGTGAACAGCAAAATAAATACATAAATAAATAAATCAATCCCTGATGGGGTGGGGGAGAAAGAAGAGCCAGCACCGCACCACCACAGCATGGGGGCGCTAGAGCTTCTCAGCTAAACCCTTGTAAAAAAAATTTTGAACGTGGGCAAACAAAATGTATTTTGCCCTAATCTCATTCTCCAAAGTAGCTGACCATTTTTTCTAAAATTTTCCAAGACACCCAGCATGGGAAATTTCAGCCTAAACAGTTAAAGTTACGAGAAATTATAAACAGGGTCTTATAATGGGAAGTGTCAGGTCACTTTAACGACAGGCAGCACCTACCAGCTCCAAATACAACACCATTTCGAATGGCGTTTTTATAGCACTACTGATTATGCATTGACAAGCCAACAGCAACAAATTTAAATCTATTAGAAAGTGTTTTTTCAATCAGTCAAAAAAACCTTTTGCTCTGACTCAAAAGAGAAAACACAGTACCTAGAGCTTTCACAGCAATTTGCCGGGTTAGTGGTGGAGGGATGTTGATGCAAACCAAATCTACATCCTGGTGCAGCAAGACATCATCAGTCTGACTGGTGTAGAATTCAATGTTCATTTCCTCTGCTAGCCGCTTTGCTTCCTCTTCAGTCTTCCCCCAAAGTGCTTCGATGGAGAAACCCTCTGCTCTCAACAAAGGCACCAGTACCCGGGCAGTGCTGCCAGTCCCAAAAACGCCCACACCAGGAAGCATTTTCATTGCGTGTTCACTCAAGCCTTAGTGTCCATACGTAGACTGCCAACATAAGGTTTAGCTCCTCAGCCTTCCATCTCAACCACAGCTCCTAAAAACAGCAAATGTTACAGCTGGATATTACCAGAGGGTACATTTTTACATCAAATGCATTCACTACTGAATGTTAGGATCTACCATTTTGATGTCATATGCAAAATGCTGAGAGACTCACTCAAAGTGAAATCATAGATAAACCTAAGATAGAGCAGCAAAAACCAGCAGACTAAAAGGAGATCCACAGTGCCCATGTCTTTAATGAGAAGGTGTAACAGAGAAACAACATCTTAACAGGTGAGCTTCCAAGAGGCTACTTGGCTCAAGATGAAACACTGCATACTGAGATATTTAGTCTTAGCAGCTACATCTTCACATTAAAGATAAAGGAAAATACCATATGCCTCATTTTTTGCCCATTTGGTGCAGTCCCCAGATAATCTGGCATGGTTCAGTGACGTTTAGACATGCCAGACCTATGGTCTCTGTGTTATAAATGTAAATCTCTATAATCACACATAAGTAAATACACTGTTCTGAACAAGACATATTCCAAGTAATTATCTTAGTAAAATGTCAAGTGTGGTGGGTCTCTGTTTAACTAGTTTAACTTTAAGCACTAAAAATAAATGATACAAGAGGAGACAGTAAATGGTACAGCCACACTACAATTTGGGAATACAGTAACATCCAGACTGTTGATGTCAGCAGAGAAATAAAGATATTGGTTTTCATAGATTCCAAGACCAGAAGGGACCACTGTGATCATCTAGTCTGACCACCCTGTAAAAAACACAGGACATAAAACTTCCCCAAAACAATTCCTAGAGCAGATCTTTTTAGAAAAACAGCCAATCTTGATTTAAAAATCACCAGTGATGGAGAATCTACTAAGACCCTTGGTAAGTTTAGGAATGTAGGTAGAGAGAGAGGAATACGTAATACTAAGCACCCTTGTAAAGAAGAGACATAAAATGTCTAACAAAGAACCAAGGAGAATGGTACTACAGCCCTGCTAATCTTGGCATACTTTATATTACTAAAACCTCTCCTGATTGTAGATTCTAAGCCTGAGGCAGTAACCTTTCATATGAAGGGTTAAAGGGAAGCAAAGAACAAAGAAACCTATCAAGCTATTTAACTGTAGGGAAACTCAGTATCATCATTGCACAATAAGATTTAGTTAAAAACAAAGTTTTAACAACTAATATGATGAAAGTGTTCTCTTCAGTGAGAGCAAGGAGAAGGAGGTGTACTTAGTTTGCTTTTATTCCTTCCCACATTTTACATTCTATGCCTGATTCATTCCACATACCACCATTAGTGCCTTGTGGCAGTCCAAATATAAATTCTTTGCGCATCTGATGCCTAGCTGATGTAATTCCCTTCTGCCCAATTTCCACATCAGCAACTAACTAAAATACCCCTCAAAGTGTCTCTTAGTTATCATAGCATTGTTTATGTTTCACAGTGAGGGTACAGTACCTTGGTACATGTAAAAAGTACTTCAAGTTAAGCAGTGTGAAACGAAGCAAGCAGGGGGAGACATGACAATAAAATGAAGTTTTACAACTCTACTTTAACAGGAAAACTAATGGATAGTTTGTATTCCTGATGCCCAGTGTGTGGAAGGATGTTCCACAGCATTTGTCTATAAAAAGCTTCTTTCCATACCAAACACTGTCTCCTCAGTGTGTTTGTTCTGCTTAAGCTTTTTTACTCCAGCCAGGATCTCCCCTTAAAATTTGCTCCAGTGTCCCTGGTAGGAAGTTTTACTAAACTTAGTTGATTAGAACAGATAGAACATATTTTCTTGAACTAGTAGGTTATACAAGATCTTTCCCGTTGAATTTTAAATAAAAAGTATTTTATTACAAGAACCGCATGATCCTTAGCTATACAATTATTTTTGCTCACACACTATTTAAAGAAAACCTCAGTTTGCAGGTGTACAACAGATGAAAAATAGAGGGTGCAAAGCAGTTCATACTATATTTCTGGTTTAACATTTGTTTAAGGTACATAAAAGAAAAATGAGTTAATAACTAAATACAAATGTGAAATCAAATGAAAACTTGTTACATTTTTCATCTTCATATAAACAATTCCAGTTTATATGTAACTATGTTTTGTGAAAGATTGCCATATGTAATCTCTCCACATATCATCTTGTTTTATATATTCATTTTTCTGTTGCTGAAATATTTAATAAGACACTATTATGTTTCAGTTATATAACCCTTAATAATTTGATCAATGGTATTTTGCAAGCCCCTTACCAACCAATATACTTGCATTCTAAAAGATGATTGCCATCACCAATATACCAATGCCTGTTTACTTTCTGAGATGTTCTTGTCCTATGTATCGCTACACAGAGAGATATTATTTGTTACTTGGGCACCTTAACAGTGTTCCTTTAATAGGTTTTTATTTCCCTATAAAGTGGAAACATAGAAATTAAGGCTCTTACCACACCCCTCTTTCTCTAGATGCATCAATATGTTGACATTTTATTGATAAATAAAATATTTAAAAATTAAAATAAGAACTGTCTATACAGAGCTGACACTTTACTGAGCACCAGATTTTGCAACCTTTACTCATGCTGAGAAGTATCTTACTCCTTGAATAGTCCTCACTGACTATGAGTAGAGCATTGTTCTACTCAGTGTGTGAGTATGGGTATCACAATCCGGCCTGTTAACTGAAATGCGAGACCATATTGAGCAGCACTGTTAACCTGAGATTATATCCTTCGTTTCTCCTGCCCAATACCACATTACACCTGCTATTGCAATTAACTGATTTCTTCATCATCCATTACCGTGATTTATATTTTAATGTGCTTTTGCTGATCAGTTTACAGAACTCTTGTGGCTTTATCTCTAGTATTCCAACACATAAATGTGTGTAAATTTGTGTTTGTCTAATCTAGGGTTGCCACCTTTCTAATGGCTGGTAACCAGACCCCGAGGCCTCACCCCTTTCTCCTCCTCTTCCCCCAAAGTCCCACCCCTTTCTCTGCCAATTGCACCTCACATTTAAAAAAAAAAAAAAAAAATGGCACCTGGACACACAAGCCAAAACCCCAGACTGTCCAGGTGAAAACTGTACTGGTGGCAAAATGTACAGAGAACAATATATTTCATTGAACTATTGCATTTATATACTTTCAGCTTGAACAAAAGCAGAGAAACAGCTTGAGCAGCATATGCTTGTGCAAACTGTTCTTGGGGAACAGACAGACATACAATGCTGCTATGCCAATTTCATTTGTTTCAGTTCCAAACTATACCTTCAGGTTTGGCTGCATGACTAATTATAGAGATATGATGACACAATATCCTTGGTTTTGGATCTACTCTACATTTTACCCTAATATCACACACATGCACAAAATATCCCAAACAAATATCCAGTGTCAGTCAAAGACAAGGTCATGTAGCGCATTCTCAAGTTGTTCTCCCTGAGCCAGAATACCTTATTCCATAGCATTTGAATGGTGTCAGTTTAGTCCTTGATGTGTAATTCTGGATACTTCCCTGATTAAATAGAGTTAATTGTTGCTGAACCAAAATGAGGAAAAACTGAATTAAACCTGAGGGGTAAAACTGAAATATTGTTCTCTGTCAATTCAGCTCGTGTTTAAAATCTTTATGACAAGAGGACTAGGGTAGGACTTTTGGTAGGATGATTTCAATAGCAAGAAATAAATTTTACTACATCTTCTACACCCTTCTACTCTCAAATATTTTGTTTTTAAATAACTAAGTCTTTCTGGCCAAGGCTTGTCAGCATCAATATGCAAGTAAAGCACAGTTAAAACGTTATGAATTTTTCAGTTGTCAAATTTAATCTGAGTACTACAGTCATGTATTAAAACAAACAGAGGTGCAGTTATCTTGGATATCCATTCTCTTCTGATTCATTTTGAGGCACAGGGCTATGTCAGGGGTCATTTCAATTTGCAATTTCTTGTTTCCAAGCAAAGCAGTAGATTTGGGGTTTTTTTTTTTTAAATGTACCTATCCAAATACTCTAGCAGCACATACACCAACACATTTTACAAAGAATAAACCGATAATGGGGTAGAGACCAGCAGTAAAGGAGAGAGAAGTATTTGGGATGAGCTCCTAAGACAATGCAGCCAGAAGTCTTACTACCCTCTGATTTAGACTGTTGCTGTAAATGCACTTCAAGTAAACAATGCTTACAACTAAAGAAGAGCCAATGTTTAAACCTAAGCCTAAGCCGTGCAGGACATATTGCAGCAGATAACCTGTTCCTCCCATCTCTGTAGCAAGATTGTTCTACCCACAACTTTTGGAGTCACTCTACACTAGAATGGATGGCCCCACACTAAAATGGACATAAAACTAGAACTTTATCAACTAAAAGTAGCTCCTTTGAGGAAAGAGTGATTAGAAGAACAGTCAGATAAAGTACAGCGCAATGAGAACAAGCAGTCAGACCTTTTTAACTAATGGAGTGGTATTAAAATATTTCTGATTTATTATTATTTGTACTGCAGTAGCACCTAGAGGCCTAAGCCCCATTATACAGGGCACTGTAAAAACAATCTGCTTTGTAACTGTCCAGTTCTCTGGTTTTACAAACACATTTTCCTTTTAAACCTCTCTCTTTTCCCTGTTGCGTGAAATAACACAACAGAGGGAAAAGAAAAGGAGTACTTGGCCCTGAATCCTGCAAAGATTTATGCACATGCTTAACTTCAATCATGTTTAACACACGCTAAGTCTTTACAAGATTGTAACCTAACTGATAATGCAGAGGAAACCACAAAACTTAAAATGCACAAACTAAAAACAAATTTTCCCTTCTAAACTTTGAGAATTTAAGTTTTATTTGTAATTATACTCGATTTTCTTTTAAGGAGGAAGAATGATTTTTTAACTGGACAGAGTTCCTTTAAATGTTAAGTTTCAGAGTAGCAGCCGTGTTAGTCTGTATCCGTAAAAAGAAAAGGAGTACTTGTGGCACCTTAGAGACTAACAAATTTATTAGAGCATAAGCTTTCGGGAGCTACAGCTCACTTCATCGGATGCATCCAATGAAGTGAGCTGTAGCTCACAAATCCAATAAAGTGAGCTGTAGCTCAAGAAAGCTTATGCTCTAATAAATTTGTTAGTCTCTTAAGGTGCCACAAGTACTCCTTTTCTTTTTAAATGTTAAGTCATGCTTTCATTCTGCTGTTACTCTATGCTAAATTATGAATGGTCATTCAACATTGAACTGCGGACAAAATCACTGAGTCATAGAAAAAATATAAGTTTACATATCTTTTGGCTATGTTAACATGTTTCTTTATAATTACTGTATTCTTTTAAATTGCTAAAAGTGAATAAAAAGAAAATTAAAATAGCTTACTCTGCCTTAAACAATTAATCCATCAGAACAATCAGCAGCTCCCTAAATCCTCCTTACCCTCCCTCTTCTTAAAAGCCTGGGAAAATACACTGAACTTGTAAGCATGCCTCAAAGGTCAGACTTGGGCTTTGCTGGAGCAGGGGAGTAAAGCAAGCTTTAGAGCCCCTCCCTGAAACGTTCTCCAAGCAACATACTCAGTTAAACACAGAGGATTGTCAGTTTGTACGCCTCAGCTGCTCTCAACTGTAGTTGTCTCACATACAAATCAACCCAAAACTTTGAATTACACCCAAAATCAAAACTAGAAGCCAGTGCAAAGGAAGAACACAGCTGTGATGCAATCCCTGTGGGAAATATCACTAAGTACGAAGGCTGCCTCATTAGTTGAGGATTCCAAATATTAAAATGCAGCCCTACATTCAGAGCATTACAGCAATCCAATCGTCAAGTGATGAAGACCCATACGTCTGAACAAAATAATCACAGACTTCTAGCCAGGTGCAAAAAGAAAAAAAGCCTGGAGCACAACTGCAACCTAGAAAATCTGGCAACCAACAAGATTGCTAGGTTGCAAACTTGTGTGAAAAATAGCAAACATATTTCTTCCCTCAACCAAAGAGCTGAAACTACCTCCACTAAAAGAAAAGGAGTACTTGTGGCACCTTAGAGACTAACCAATTTATTTGAGCATAAGCTTTCGTGAGCTACAGCTCACTTCATCGGATGCATACTGTGGAAACTGCAGAAGACATTATATACACAGAGACCATGAAACAATACCTCCTCCCACCCCACTCTCCTGCTGGTAATAGCTTATCTAAAGTGATCACTCTCCTTATAATGTGTATGATAATCAAGTTGGTCCATTTCCAGCACAAATCCAGGTTTTTCTCACCCTCCGCCCCCCACAAATTCACTCTCCTGCTGGTAATAGCCCAAAGTGACCACTCTCTTTACAATGTGTATGATAATCAAGGTGGGCCATTTCCAGCACAAATCTAGGTTCTCACCCCCCCCCCCTTTTTTTCCCAAAAACCACACACACAAACTCACTCTCCTGCTGGTAATAGTTCATCCAAAGTGACCACTCTCCCTACAGTCTGCATGATAATCAAGGTGGGCCATTTCCAGCATAAATCCAAGTTTAACCAGAACGTTGGGGGGGGGGGGGGTAGGAAAAAAACAAGGGGAAATAGGCTACCTTGCATAATGACTTAGCCACTCCCAGTCTCTATTTAAGCCTAAATTAATAGTATCCAATTTGCAAATGAATTCCAATTCAGCAGTTTCTTGCTGGAGTCTGGATTTGAAGTTTTTTTGTTTTAAGATAGCGACCTTCATGTCTGTAACTGCGTGACCAGAGAGATTGAAGTATTCTCCGACTGGTTTATGAATGTTACAATTCTTGACATCTGATTTGTGTCCACTTTCTACAAGACATTACCCTATGATCCCACTGAGAGTTACCAAAAGTAACTACAGCATTTGCTCAAGAAACTTCCTGAAAAAGCACAAGATCAAATCCGCACAGACACACCCCTGGAACCCCGACCTGGGATATTCTATCTACTACCTAAGATCCATAAACCTGGAAATCCTGGGCACCCCATCATCTCAGGCATTGGCACCCTGACAGCAGGATTGTCTGGCTATGTAGACTCCCTCCTCAGGCCCTACGCTACCAGCACTCCCAGCTATCTTTGAGACACCACTGACTTCCTGAGGAAACTACAATCCATCGGTGATCTTCCTGATAACACCATCCTGGCCACTATGGATGTAGAAGCCCTCTACACCAACATTCCACACAAAGATGGACTACAAGCCGTCAAGAACACTATCCCCAATAATGTCACGGCTAACCTGGTGGCTGAACTTTGTGACTTTGTCCTTACCCATAACTATTTTACATTTGGGGACAATGTATACCTTCAGATCAGTGGCAGTGCTATGGGTACCCGCATGGCCCCACAGTATGCCAACACTTTTATGGCTGATTTAGAACAACGCTTCCTCAGCTCTCGTCCCCTAATGCCCCTACTCTACTTGCGCTATACTGATGACATCTTCATCATCTGGACCCATGGAAAAGAAGCCCTTGAGGAATTCCACCATGATTTCAACAATTTCCATCCCACCATCAACCTCAGCCTGGTCTAGTCCACACAAGAGGTCCACTTCCTGGACACTACAGTGCTAATAAACAATGGTCACATAAACACCACCCTATACCAGAAACCTACTGACTGCTATTCCTACCTACATGCCTCCAGCTTTCACCCTGACCACACCACACAATCCATCGTCTACAGCCAAGCTCTGCGATACAACCGCATTTGCTCCACCCCCTCAGACAGAGACAAACACCTACAAGATCTCTATCAAGCATTCTTACAACTACAGTACCCACCTGCTGAAGTGAAGAAACAGATTGATAGAGCCAGAAAAGTTCCCAGAAGTCACCTGCTACAGGACAGGCCTAACAAAGAAAATAACAGAACGCCACTAGCCGTCACCTTCAGCCCCCAACTAAAACCCCTCCAATGCATTATTAAGGATCTACAACCTATCCTGAAGGATGACCCAACACACTCACAAATCTTGGGAGACAGGCCAGTCCTTGCCTACAGACAGCCCCCCAACCTGAAGCAAATACTCACCAACAACCACATACCATACAACAGAACCACTAACCCAGGAACCTATCCTTGCAACAAAGCCCATTGCCAACTGTGCCCACATATCTATTCAGGGGACACCATCACAGGGCCTAATAACATCAGCCACACTATCAGAGGCTCGTTCACCTGCACATCCACCAATGTGATATATGCCATCATGTGCCAGCAATGCCCCTCTGCCATTTACATTGGTCAAACTGGACAGTCTCTACGTAAAAGAATAAATGGACACAAATCAGATGTCAAGAATTGTAACATTCATAAACCAGTCGGAGAATACTTCAATCTCTCTGGTCACACAATTACAGACATGAAGGTCGCTATCTTAAAACAAAAAAACTTCAAATCCAGACTCCAGCGAGAAACTGCTGAATTGGAATTCATTTGCAAATTAGATACTATTAATTTAGGCTTAAATAGAGACTGGGAGTGGCTAAGTCATTATGCAAGGTAGCCTATTTCCCCTTGTTTTTTTCCTCCCCCCCCCCCCCCCCCCGACGTTCTGGTTAAACTTGGATTTATGCTGGAAATGGCCCACCTTGATTATCACACACATTGTAAAGAGAGTGGTCAGTTTGGATGAGCTATTACCAGCAGGAGAGTGAGTTTGTGTGTCTGGTTTTTGGAAAAAAGGAGGGGGGTGAAAAAACCTGGATTTGTGCTGGAAATGGCCCACCTTGATTATCATACACATTGTAAAGAGAGTGGTCACTTTAGATAAGCTATTACCAGCAGGAGAGTGGGGTGGGAGGAGGTATTGTTTCATGGTCTCTGTGTATATAATGTCTTCTGCAGTTTCCACAGTATGCATCCGATGAAGTGAGCTGTAGCTCACGAAAGCTTATGCTCAAATAAATTGGTTAGTCTCTAGGGTGCCACAAGTACTCCTTTTCTTTTTGCGAATACAGACTAACACGGCTGTTACTCTGAAACCTACCTCCACTAATTCTTCCAATTCCTTCTTCCATTCCACAGCCGTCGCCTTCATTTTGTCTAGACCGAGTATCAATCTGCTCATTCTCAACCAAGCCCTAGTCTCAGTTAGAAATTGGTTGAGTAACTCCTCACGAAAGCTTATGCTCAAATAAATTTGTTAGTCTCTAACGTGCCACAAGTACTCATTTTCAATTTGTTGGGTCAGCCTAATATGGAATGCAGTAGATTCTCCATCACTTTAAATCTTTACATCAAGACTGGATGTCTTTCTAAAAGATATGATCTAACTCTACCACAAGTTACCACACTCCACATAGGGATCACCACATGAAGTTCTATGGTCTGTGCTACACAGATTATACAAGAGTGATCACAATGGCCATGGCTTGTTCTTAAGAACGATTAATCTCTGAAACCCGCTCAGATAATATTACACAAAGCTGGTGATATTCTGGATCTAAGGCTGAGCAGAACGTTCCAAGTCACAGACAGGCAGTTACATTCAGGGAGATTAAGCATATGATTCAATATGAAATAAACAAGTTTATATCCCAAACATTATACAGTTTCAGAAAGGAATTTGATATAGTCAACTTTAAATAGTTAATTTTTAAAAATGAGTTGAAAGTATTTGCAGGTCCTATCCCAGCCTTGAATGCCCCTGCCAGTTTTGTGGGTTACAGTTAGAGAATTTTTTAAAATGCGACAATCTTTCTCATTATACTCTTAGCCCGGCAGAAGAGTCTGTCCTATCTTGGGGGCCTCTCCTTTTGTCCCTCCAGGGCCACGAACGTGATACAGTTCTGTGGTGACCTAGAATCCTACTTCCGACGACTCTGACTCAAGGAATATTTCCAACACACCTCTGAACAACATACTAACCCACAGAGTCCTTCCTACCAACACTACAAAAAGAAGGATTCTGCGTGGACTCCTCCTGAAGGTCGAAACAACAGACTGGACTTCTACATAGATTGCTTCCGTCAACATGCATGGGCTGAAATTGTGGAAAAGCAGCATCATTTGCCCCATAACCTCAGCCGTGCTGAACACACCACCATCAACAGCCTGAGGAACAACTCTGACATCATAATCAAAAAGGCTGACAAAGGAGGTTCTGTCGTCATCATGAATAAGTTGGAATATGAACAAGAGGCTGCTAGGCAGCTCTCTAACTCCACATTCTACAGGCCATTATCCTCTGATCCCACTGAGGATTACCAAAAGAAACTACACCATCTGCTCAAGAAACTCCCTGAAAAAGAACAGGAACAGATCTGTGCAGACACATGCCTAAAACCCCAACCAGAGGCATTCTATCTGCTTCCCAAGATCCATAAACCTGGAAATCCTGGATGCCCCATCATCTCAGCATTGGCACCCTGACAGCAGAGTTGTCTGGCTATGTAGACTCCCTCCACAGGCCCTAAGCTACCAGCACTCCCAGCTATCTTTGAGACCCCACTGACTTCCTGAGGAAACTACAATCCATCGGTGATCTTCCTGAAAACACCATCCTGGCCACTATGGATGTAGAAGCCCTCTACACCAACATTCCACACAAAGATGGACTACAAGCCGTCAGGAACAGTATCCCCGATAATGTCATGGCAAACCGGGTGGCTGAGCTTTGTGACTTTGTCCTCACTCAACTATTTCACATTTGGGGACAATATATACCTTCAAGTCAGCGGTACGGCTATGGGTACCCGCACGGCCCCACAGTATGCCAACATTTTTATGGCTGACTTAGATCAACACTTCTTTAGCTCTCGTCCCCTAACGCCCCTACTCTACCTGCGCTTTATTGATGACATCTTCATCATCTGGACCCATGGAAAAGAAGCCCTTGAGGAATTCCACCATGATTTCAACAATTTCCATCCCACCATTAACCTCAGCCTAGATCAATCCACACAAGCGGTCCATTTCCTGGACACCACTGTGCTAATAAGCAATGGTCACATAAACACCACCCTATACCGGAAACCTACTGACCGCTATACTTACCTACTTGCCTCCAGCTTCCATCCAGGACACACCACACGATCCATTGTCTATAGCCAAGCTCCAAGATACAACCACATTTGCTCCAATCCCTCAGACAGAGACAAACACCTACAAGATCTCTATCAAGCATTCTTAAAACTACAATACCCAGCTGTTGAAGTGAAAAAACAGATTGACAGAGCCAGAAGAGTACCCAGAAGTCACCTACTACAGGACAGGCCCAACAAAGAAAATAACACCACCACTAGCCATCACCTTCAGCCCCCAACTAAAACCTCTCCAGCGCATCATCACAGATTTACAACCTATGCTGAAAAATGATCCCTCACTCTCACAGATCTTGGGAGACAGACCAGTCCTCGCTTACAGACAGCCCCCCAACCTGAAGCAAATACTCTCCAGCAACCACACAACAAAAACACTAACCCAAGAACCTATCCTTGCAACAAAGCCCAACTCTGTCCACATATTTATTCAAGTGACACCATCATAGGACCTAATCACATCAGCCACACTATCAGAGGCTCGTTCACCTGCGCATCTACCAATGTGATACCTGCCATCATGTGCCAGCAATGCCCCTCTGCCATGTACATTGGTCAAACTGGACAGTCTCTAGGTAAAAGAATAAATGGACACAAATCTGGACAAACATCAGGAATCATAACATTCAAAAACTGGTAGGAGAACACTTCCACCTCTCTGGCCACTCAGTAAAAGATTTAAGGGTGGCCATTTTGCAATAGAAAAGCTTCAAAAACCGACTCCAATGAGAAATTGCTGAGCTTGAATTAATATGCAAACTAGATACCATTAACTTTTGAATAGAGACTGGGAGTGGTTGGGTCATTACACATATTGAATCTATTTCCTTAAGTGAAGTATCCTCACACCTTCTTGTCAACTGTCTAAATGGGCCATCTTGATTATCACTATAAAAGTTTTTTTCTCCTGCTGATAATAGCTCACCTTAACTAATTAGCCTCTCACAGTTTGTATGGCAACTTTCAACGTATCTGTATGTGTGTGTATATCTTCTTACTATATGTTCCATTCTATGCATCCGATGAAGTGGGCTGTAGCCCATGAAAGCTTATGATCTAATAAATTTGTTAGTCTCTAAGGTGCCACAAGTCCTCCTTTTCTTTCTCCTGTTGCTGTGTGAAAGATCCAAGAAAGCTATAGGGAAAAACTAACCATACACAAGGTGCTGTCACACACACAAAAGCTGATGAGAGAGATTTCCCCCTCAAATCCTAGAGTTACTGGTCATATCAAAGATTATTGTAACAAGTAAACATTTTTCATATTAAAGTGCTATTTCTAAACTGAAGGTGTACCTGTAAACGCTTGCTTTCCCCCTCCCCACACCAGTTCTGTAATAGCTGTGACATTATAGCACAGGGTAGGGCAAACTTTTGGGCCGAGGGCCACAGCTGGGTGGGGAAATGTGTGCAGGGCTGGGGCAGGGGCTTGGGGTGCGGGAGGGAGTGCGAGGTGTGGATGGGGGGTGCGGTGTGCAGGAACAGGCTCAGGGCAAGGGATTGGGGCAGAAGAGAGGGTGCAGGGTATATGAGGGGGCTCAGGGAAGGAGGTTGGAGTGAAGGAGGGGTGCGGACTGCAGGAGGGAGATCAGGGCAGGGGGTTAGGATGCAGGAGGGGTGCGATGTGTGGCAGGGGGTGCAGGGCAGAGGTTGGGGGTGCACGGGGGTGCGGGGTGCAGGCAGGGAGTTGGGGGGCGGGGTGCAGGAGGGGTTCAGGCTCCGGCCCGGCGCTGCTTACCTAAAGTGGCTCTGGAGTGGCAGTGGTGCGCACCGGGGCCAGGGCAGGCTCCCTGCACACCTGCCCTGGCCCCACGCCGCGTTGCTCCGGGAAGCGGCCGGCACCACATCCCTGCGCAGCCCTTGGGGAAGGGGTAGGCACAGGGCGCCGCGTGCTGCCCTTGCCACGCCTCCAGGTACTGCCCCCGAAGCTCCCATTGGCTGCGGTTCCCCATTCCTGGCCAACGGGAGCTGCAGGGGGCAGTGCCTGGAGGCAAGGGCAACGAACAGAGCCCTCTGCCTCCTTCAGGGCCCCAAGGACGTGGTGCCGGCCGCTTCCGAGAGTGGCACGGGGCCTTTGGCACCATGGGGGACAATCCCACGGGCCAGATCCAAAGCCCTGACCAGCTGGATCCAGCCTGCAGGCCATAGTTTGCCCACCCCTGTTATAGCATAATATGTAGCACGTTTCAAACAGTAACAAACCCTCACAATCCCCCTGTGAGGCAAGTACTACTCCATTCTACAAGTTGGAAAAACTAAGATAGGGAGAAGAGAAATGACTTGCCAAAGTTCAAATGGTAAGTCAGTACACAGACCCCTGTGCTGCGCTAAGATCACACCTCCCCATGGTGTGTGTTGGGGCTTCAGGGCATCACTCTGGGAGACTTCAGTACAAGAGGAAAACAAACAAACAAAAAATCTTAGGCACCCTGAACACCCATTTTTCCTACTACAATTTGAGGCATCCAGCATGTTACCTTATTTAGTGAATTTCTGATGGCACTTCGCTGCCCTGAACAAAAAGTCACCTTTAGGTTTTCTCTATGATATTGCTAATTTCAGACTTTTTGCACGGGTACAACTCAAAGCCTTTTTAAAAAAAATTACATTTGCAGGACCTCAACAAGAGGCAAGGCATCTGAGGTAGTGTTTTGTTTTGTTTTTTAATTAATTTAGTGCAGGGGGAATGTGCCAGATCGACACGGTGGAGATCAAAATCTTGTGTCTATGCACAAAACCTGTACCTCATGGATTAAAAACAAAAGGGCATACCTCTCTCTCTCTCCCCCTCACTCACACACACACACACACCCCTCCCTGCAATTAATAACCTCTCTCAATCTCAGTCTGATGGCGAAAGGAAAGTTTAATTTCTGGTGCTGATTCAATACTTCACCTCTCTACTAAGTTCAAACAAAGGGGCCAATTCGTGCCAGTTGTCAATGTGATTTATGTGCTTATTTTTATTCGATGTTTATTTGTATTTATTTCACACAGGCCAAACAGCTGGACAGGAACAATTTTCAGTCACCTCCAACATGGACATAGGTGAGTTTTGTTTTGTTTTTTTGAAGTTTAATGTATCATAAACTATACCATATGAATAGTCAACTACTGTGCATTTGTGTAGCATTTATACTAAAGATTGATGGTTATAACAACTCTGTATTGCTGTCTGAACAGTATATACTGTGTTGCCTCAAGCATTCTGCATTCACTACACGGCTGACTATATTGGTTCCAAGGGAGCCATTACATATTTGCTCTATAATCTGATCTTAAAAGAATGTTTGCTGATATTCAATAGGCAAATACAACCCCAGTTATAAAGAGTCCTAGGACAGGTACCCATACAACCTTATGTTTTGCTTAGACACTCCAGTATACCCATTTCTGTGAATTACAGGCAGTATAGGAGAGGTATTACAAGCAGAATATGAGAGGAATGCAGGCAGACCGAGAGAAGTTTGAAAAAAACACATTATTTGACTCTCCGAAGAGAAAAAATGTGATCAAAATTGAAAGTGGCAGTTCATTCTCTGAAAGTTGAATAAGGGGTTCAAATCCATCAAGTAATCAGGAGAGGCTGCTCATAAGGAAAAATAATCCACTTTATCGTTAAAAAAAGTGTCGAAATGGATAATAAATTTGTGTGCACCTATATCCTGAAACGAGACTCTCTCAAATACGAGTCAGTCTTTTCAGATCAGGGAAAAGGTATATTGGCTGCACACAAATGAAGTTTGTATTTCTATTGCTCTTGCAGCACCTGTCCTACAGATAAGAGTCTTCAGTCTCCAAGGCTGTTAGACTGGCACCTTTCATCAGCATGGAATTCACATAAAAAAAAATCACTCCAACATATAGTTAACACGATAAAGTTTAAACTATAGGACATAGGATGTGTTTTAATACAGCCAAATACAAAGTTATACATCTAGGAACAAGGAATACAAGCCGTGCCAACAGAAGGGGGGTTGTATCCTGGAAAGCAGTGGCTCTAAAAAGGTCCTAGAGGTCACAGTGGGCAAACAACTGAACATGAGCTCCCAGTGCTGCACTGTGGCAAAAAGGGCTAATGTGATCCCCAGATGTATAAAAACAGGAGTAGCGAGTAGGAGCATGAAGCAGATTTTACCTCTGCATATGGTATGGATGAGTCAGGTACTGGAATACCGTGTCTAGCTCTGGAATCCACATTTTTAAAAGAATGTTGAAAAACTGGAGAGGGTGCAGAAAAGACAAAAATGATTTGGGGATTGGAGAAAATGGCTTTTTTACGGTGAGAGATTTAAAGAGCTGTTTTTAGTTTATGAAAAAGACGACTGAGAGGTGACTTGATTACAGTCTGTAAGTATTTTCATAGGGAGAAAATACCAGATACAAAAGGAGTCTTTAATCTAGCAGAGTAATACATAAAAAGAACCAGTGGCTGGAAACTGAAGCCAGACAAATTCAAATTAGAAATAAGGCAAACATTTTTAAGGATAAGAACAAAATACCAAGGGAAGGGGTGGATTTTCCACATCTTGATGTCTTCAAACCAAGACTGCCTGGATATCTTTCTGGAGGGCAGGCTTTAGCCAAACACAAAAGTTACTGGGCTGAATACAGGGTTAAACAGGTAAAAGCAATATTCAGCAGGTCAGGCTAAATGACCTAATGGTCCCTTCTGGAAATTAAACTTTTTGAATGAAAATCTTGGTGGGAATCTTCTTGGATTTTGTGTATTTCTGTATTTTATGGCTTGCCTCAGACGTAATAAACCTTATGAGACAGTCTAGGAGGACTAGGCATGGGAAAGATTAATGGACAAAGTCAAATATGAACTCAAGCAAACTCTAATATTGTATTCAATAAGTTCTTATACTACAGTCATCGCTCTAGTACCAGAGCACCTTCTTCCTGCAGTAAGGAAGATCGCTACACAGCTGTCATGTTTGTTGTCTCATCCTCTCCCAGGGGAGAAGCATGTACAGTAAATTATCTTGGTTTAGTATATTTTCAGGTTGTTGGTTTTAATATACATGTTGCTATATATTTATGTCAGGGAAGGCAGGATCAAAGAAATGTGCGTTGCACACTTGAAGCAGAAGGTGGTGAGGTTCATCATGATCCACATTTCTCCGGCCCTGCCTCCTCACTTTGCAAGCAACATTAAACGTTTATTAACCAGAAGCATTGTGGTTGCTTGTAAATAGATTCCTTTTGTATAAAAGAATGGTCTATGATAACACGAATTTTAACTATCCTGAAAACAAAATACACTTTGGTTTATTCTGCCATTATTATCCAGGAAAACCCATTTGTGCCTGATGATAAAGACTGTGTCACATCTTTGCACTTCTGCAGATCAAAAGATGTCCCTGAATAAATTCACCGTATCTATCAGTCTGGGAGCATGTGTAATTCCGTGGCCAAGTTAATGATAGAAAGGAAAGGGAGGTGTCATTTGATATGTAAAAATCATAATTTCAATGGTATCATCCTCTGTAACATGGCAAGTGGAGGGACTTGCTGCCCCCTCAGCTCCAGATCCTTCAGTTGGTGGATATTTTTATAATATAAGGTCTCTGGAAATGGGTCAAGTTAGGTATCATTCGAAAGCCCTTTCTCCCACAAACACAAGGTACAAAACATGACAAGTCTAAAACAATTATGTAAATATATATTCAAGAAAATGTTTAAAAATCAACTTTTTAAAATGATATGTTAAGACATCTTTAACAGGTAGTCCTCTCAAAGTTAATACAGTAGTCGGTCAGTCAAGGGCCACAATTTATCAATTAATGCTCAGATCATCATACCTGATCAATTTTTTTAATGTTAGAAATGACTAAAAATGGAAGGAGTGCTTCAAGTTGATTTGCCATCATCAGCAAAAAAAGAAGACAGTCCACATGGGTTGGTGGGATTTTTAAAAAAAGTCATAAAAATTACAGCTTTAGCTGGCATTATGGGATGGGGACAATTGCACGCTGGGAAGCTGACCCCTTGCTCATAGTCATCCCCGCGCAACTCATTTCTGCCCCACTATCCATTTCCAAAACTTCCCAACAGAGTGTGCTGGACAGTGGTGTGTTGCACGCTAGGATACCTCCCATGGTGCACTACACTGTGCATCAACACAAGCACTCCGGGTGAGTATGCACAACGCCGATGCAAGCAGCCAAGTATGCACACTCACGAGCAATATACTAACAGTGGGCTGGCTTTATGCCAACATAACTTGCGTCAACCAAAGTTTGCCGTATAGACATGGTCTTAGACTATATCTACTGCACAGATCTGAATAACTGAAGTGCTTTTGACAGAACTGTTTTAAGCACAAACTATTCACTGCAACCACACTAGCCATACTGAGTTGTATTCTGAACCATGAAGCTTTGTCCTATGTCCCTACTAGTACTGCTCTGAACTACTTCAGTTACAGTTCCCTCTGGGTACCTATCCCATAGTTCACTACACACACAGAAGCAGTGGACTCAGATTCTGAAAGACTCTGGTACACTATGGGACAATAGCGGGAGGAGTATTTGAACAATTTCAGTACCATTCCCACTGGCAGTAGATGCATGCAGGCTGAATTGATTCAGACTAAATCAGGTTTGCTTTCAGCGACACTAAATACTGGGTTGAAAAGGGGTAACAAGTGGCTAGTCAAAGTTTGGGGCCTTGGATATTTTCCAGTTGGAAGTAGAAATTGATGAAGTCTGATATTTTCTTTGATGCAATCTTGTTTATTTACAAAGAATGTACAAAGTCCTGTGTCTCTGACTATAGAAGGAACCAAGAACAAAAGAACCTTTTACTGAGCTTACATAGCCAGCAAGCCTCTTTATTTAGCCAATACCAGACCCAAAAGCTCTCTTTCTAGCTTTTTCCAGGGTCAAACTTTGCTTACAGGCTCCTGATTGGCTTTCTCGGCTGGCCTCTCCCTCTCTTTTTGTTCTTGTAGGTTTTCATTGTGTGTGCATGATCTCTCCTCCCACACAAACACCACCCCTACCCAACACAACAGTCAGCCAAAAGTCCTGGGTGGTTTCAGACACACCTTTTGCTTTAGGTGTAGCTTATGCTTAGTTATGTTAACAGAACTCACACCTATCAACCTCAATGGGGTCAAGATTTCACCCAGCTCATAACAGTACTGACCCAAATGATATTGTGTATGCGTGTAAACAGTTTGAGCAATTTTACATGCAGATGTAAGGAATGTTACAAATTTGCTAAGGGGCACCACATAGCTCTTGCAAGAGTAAATTTTCTCTTATGTAGAAAAGATATTCAATCTCAAAATACTTTACAAATAATCTACTTTTCAAAGTGCCCCTGAGTTGGTATTAACCCCATTTTACCAATGGGGAAATTGAGACTTGCCTAAAGTCACACAGGAAGTCTGTGGCATTACCAAGCACCTCTCCTTAATTCCTTTTCCAAGCCATTTTTCCGTTCTTTTGTGCCTTCATTTATGGAGTACCTGCACTGAACATCCGCTATACACTTAAATAAAGAGTTGCGACATGGTCTACCGCCGTCATGCTATGTATGAACAGAGCCCACCTGAACCTGCTGTGAGGAAGGCGAAAAAACCCCCACTGCACCTTGCCAATATAGTGGTAAGGGAAAAATTCCTTCCCAGCCCCCCTTAGTGGGGCAGCTAGCGTAATGCCACAGGACTCCTTGTTGCTTTTAACAGAACCTAGATCTCCAAACACCCAGTCAGTCCTGTGCTTTAACTGAAAGTAACATTTTGAACGATGGTGCATCAATGGCTATCAATTATTCCAAGAGCAGATACGTAGCACTACTGACCTTGTTTCACATCTGCTTCTATGCTCCTTACTTATGGGCTGTTCTCCTAGCACAGCAAATTCTTACCCATTTCAATACAGAGCTCATGGGCAGATGGGAAAAGAAGAGAGGCAACACAAAGGATATGCAAGTGAAAAGGCTTCAAGACTAGAGTACTCACCACTAAAAGTCCACATTTGTCAATTACTACCCCACAGTGATGGCAGAGACCTATTCTACTATAAGGACAAACTAGAGCACACAACATGTAACTGGGAGAAACTGCTGACAAATGCGGACTTTTCCCAGCCATCGCTATGTGATTTGCTAGTTTCAGAGTAGCAGCCGTGTTAGTCTGTATCCGTAAAAAGAAAAGGAGGACTTGTGGCATCTTAGAGACTAACCAATTTATTAGAGCATAGCACCCTCGCTCAGCACCACCCCCAACTCCACACTCCCCCAGCACCCCCCCACCCCCTCCCCTCGCTCAGCGCCACCCCCAGCTCCGCGCCCCCCACCCCCTCGCTCAGCACGCCCCCACCCCCGCGCCCCCTCGCCCAGCACCCCCCCAGCTCCGCACCCCCCACCCCCTCCCCTCGCTCAGCACGCCCCCACCCCCGCGCCCCCTCGCCCAGCACCCCCCCAGCTCCGCACCCCCCACCCCCTCCCCTCGCCCAGCGCCACCCCCAGCTCCGCGCCCCCCACCCCCTCGCTCAGCACGCCCCCACCCCCGCGCCCCCTCGCCCAGCACCCCCCCAGCTCCGCACCCCCCCACCCCCTCCCCTCGCCCAGCACCCCCCCAGCTCCGCGCCCCCCACCCCCAGCACCCCCCCAGCTCCGCACCCCCCACCCCCTCCCCTCGCTCAGCACGCCCCCACCCCCGCGCCCCCTCGCCCAGCACCCCCCCAGCTCCGCACCCCCCACCCCCTCCCCTCGCCCAGCGCCCCCCCCAGGTCTACGCCCCCCACCCACCTGGCTCCGCGCCCCCCCCCAGCTCCGCACCCCCCACCCTCCCCCAGCACCCCCCCAGCTCCGCATCCCCCTCCCTCAGTACCCCCTCCCCTCGCCCAGCACCCCCCCAGCTCCGCGCCCCCCACTCCCTCCCCTCACTCAGCGCCGCCCCCAGCTCCACGCCCCCCACCCACCTGGCTCCGCGCCCCCCCCCAGCTCTGCACCCCCCACCCCCAGCACCCCCCCGCTCCGCGCCCCCCTCGCTCAGCACCCCCTCCCCGCTCCGCGCCCCCCCAGCTCCTCCCAGAGCCCCGCCGGGCGGGTCTCTCACCTGCGGGCCGGAGGCGGCACGGGGCCGCGGGCTCGGGCAGCGAAGTCCAGCGGCCCCGTCTCGCTCCCGGGCGCATCCTCGCGGGCCGGGCCGGGCCGGGCGGGGGCGGGGGCGCGCTCCCGCGGGGCAGGAGACAGACGAGGGGGCGCGCTCCCGCGGCGCCGGGCTGAGTCCTGGGCGCGGCCCCTCTGTGGCAGCGCGCGCCGCTCAGGCTCTGCGCGAGACGCTCTGCCCACCCCGGCAGTTCGCGCGCATGCGCGGAAGGGTGGGGGCTCTTAAGCCTTAAAGGAGCCGCGTCCAATTTCACAGGCCCTGCGCTAGGCCGCCTGCAGCAGCAGCGGCAGGGGGAGCCCGCGGGCGGGTTACAGTAGGACCCACAATAAAAGAGTGGGGGACCAGGGCCAGATCCACAGACTGGCACCCGCGCAGCCTCTCTCCCGGCCCTCCCCAGGGCACAGTGACCCCGCAGCACAGCCCGCAGCCCCCCCAGCCACCAGTGCATGGCGCTGACCCCAGGGACAACGCCCCCCTTCTCGCCCCCTGGGCTGCACCCCCCAACCTGCCCTTCCGCGCCCAGCCCCCACCCGGCACCGGCACCGACCCCGACCCCTGGGGCTGCACCCCCCAACCTGCCCTTCCCCCCTCCCTCAGACTCACTTCCCACCTCAGCCCCCCCCACCCCCTCTCAGAACCCCCCACCCCCTCTCACCCTTCCCCCACACCCAGCCCCCACCCCTGGGGCTGCACCCCCCAACCTGCCCTTCCGCGCCCAGCCCCTCCCTCAGACTCACTTCCCACCTCAGCCCCCCCCCACCCCCTCTCAGAACCCCCCACCCCCTCTCACCCTTCCCCCACACCCAGCCCCCACCCCTGGGGCTGCACCCCCAACCTGCCCTTCCGTGCCCAGCCCCTCCCTCAGACTCACTTCCCACCTCAGCCCCCCCCACCCCCTCTCAGAACCCCCCACCCCCTCTCACCCTTCCCCCACACCCAGCCCCCACCCCTGGGGCTGCACCCCCAACCTGCCCTTCCGCGCCCAGCCCCTCCCTCAGACTCACTTCCCACCTCAGCCCCCCCCACCCCCTCTCAGAACCCCCCACCCCCTCTCACCCTTCCCCCACACCCAGCCCCCACCCCTGGGGCTGCACCCCCCAACCTGCCCTTCCGCGCCCAGCCCCTCCCTCAGACTCACTTCCCACCTCAGCCCCCCCCACCCCCTCTCAGAACCCCCCACCCCCTCTCACCCTTCCCCCACACCCAGCCCCCACCCCTGGGGCTGCACCCCCCAACCTGCCCTTCCGCGCCCAGCCCCTCCCTCAGACTCACTTCCCACCTCAGCCCCCCCCCACCCCCTCTCAGAACCCCCCACCCCCTCTCACCCTTCCCCCACGCCCAGCCCCCACCCCTGGGGCTGCACCCCCCAACCTGCCCTTCCGCGCCCAGCCCCTCCCTCAGACTCACTTCCCACCTCAGCCCCCCCCACCCCCTCTCAGAACCCCCCACCCCCTCTCACCCTTCCCCCACCCCCAGCCCCCACCCCTGGGGCTGCACCCCCCAACCTGCCCTTCCGCGCCCAGCCCCTCCCTCAGACTCACTTCCCACCTCAGCCCCCCCCACCCCCTCTCAGAACCCCCCACCCCCTCTCACCCTTCCCCCACACCCAGCCCCCACCCCTGGGGCTGCACCCCCCAACCTGCCCTTCCGCGCCCAGCCCCTCCCTCAGACTCACTTCCCACCTCAGCCCCCCCCACCCCCTCTCAGAACCCCCCACCCCCTCTCACCCTTCCCCCACCCCCAGCCCCCACCCCTGGGGCTGCACCCCCCAACCTGCCCTTCCGCGCCCAGCCCCTCCCTCAGACTCACTTCCCACCTCAGCCCCCCCCACCCCCTCTCAGAACCCCCCACCCCCTCTCACCCTTCCCCCACACCCAGCCCCCACCCCTGGGGCTGCACCCCCCAACCTGCCCTTCCGCGCCCAGCCCCTCCCTCAGACTCACTTCCCACCTCAGCCCCCCCCACCCCCTCTCAGAACCCCCCACCCCCTCTCACCCTTCCCCCACACCCAGCCCCCACCCCTGGGGCTGCACCCCCCAACCTGCCCTTCCGCGCCCAGCCCCTCCCTCAGACTCACTTCCCACCTCAGCCCCCCCCCACCCCCTCTCAGAACCCCCCACCCCCTCTCACCCTTCCCCCACGCCCAGCCCCCACCCCTGGGGCTGCACCCCCCAACCTGCCCTTCCGCGCCCAGCCCCTCCCTCAGACTCACTTCCCACCTCAGCCCCCCCCCCACCCCCTCTCAGAACCCCCCACCCCCTCTCACCCTTCCCCCACGCCCAGCCCCCACCCCTGGGGCTGCACCCCCCAACCTGCCCTTCCGCGCCCAGCCCCTCCCTCAGACTCACTTCCCACCTCAGCCCCCCTACACCCCCTCTCAGAACCCCCCACCCCCTCTCACCCTTCCCCCACACCCAGCCCCCACCCCTGGGGCTGCACCCCCAACCTGCCCTTCCGTGCCCAGCCCCTCCCTCAGACTCACTTCCCACCTCAGCCCCCCCCACCCCCTCTCAGAACCCCCCACCCCCTCTCACCCTTCCCCCACGCCCAGCCTCACCCTTCCCCCACCCCCGTCTCACCCTTCCCCCACGCCCAGCCTCACCCTTCCCCCACGGCCAGCCCCCACCCGGCACCGACCCCTGGGGCTGCACCCCCCAACCTGCCCTTCCGCGCCCAGCCCCTCCCTCAGACTCACTTCCCACCTCAGCCCCCATACACCCCCTCTCAGAACCCCCCACCCCATCTCATCCTTCCCCCACGCCCCTCTCACCCTTCCCCACGCCCAGCCCCCACCCAGCACCGACCCCTGGGCTGCACCCCCCAACCTGCCCTTCCGCGCCCAGCCCCTCCCTCAGACTCACTTCCCACCTCAGCCCCCATACACCCCCTCTCAGAACCCCCCACCCCCGTCTCACCCTTTCCCCACCCGCGTCTCACCCTTCCCCCACGCCCAGCCTCAGTGTCTCCACCTACGCATCCCACACAGCCAGCCTCAGCATCCCACCCCACGTACACCCTCCTCTGAGCCCCTCCCCCCCACTCAGCCTCAGCACCCCAGGTACAACCTGCCTCGCCCTCCCGCAACACCCCACCGCTGTGCCCTCCCTCAGAGCCCGCCTCACCACCGACCCATGGTGACACTGTACCTCAAAGCAGCGCCCTGGCACCCCCATATTCACCACTGTCCTATAATTATATGTTTTGTACAAAGTATATCTTGTGAGGCATAATTTTTAAAGTCGTGATCCACTGAACATGAATAGCCTGTTGGATTGTGTGTGTGATCAGTGCCTGTGAAGTTATTCAGCATTGCTATGTGTGTTACTGAAATAGGTCTTTCAGTTGCAACCAAGGAGTAGCCATCACTGGCCAGACAGGCGTTAATCATAGAATATCAGGGTTGGAAGGGACCTCAGGAGGTCATCTAGTCCAACCCCCTGCTCAAAGCAGGACCAATCCCCAATTAAATCATCCCAGCCAGGGCTTTGTCAAGCCTGACCTTAAAAACTTCTAAGGAAGGAGATTCCACCACCTCCCTAGGTAACGCATTCCAGTGTTTCACCACCCTCCTAGTGAAAAAGTTTTTCCTAATATCCAACCTAAACCTCCCCCACTGCAACTTGAGACCATTACTCCTTGTCCTGTCCTCTTCTACCACTGAGAACAGTCTAGAACCATCCTCTCTGGAACCACCTCTCAGGTAGTTGAAAGCAGCTATCAAATCCCCCCTCATTCTTCTCTTCTGCAGACTAAACAATCCCAGTTCCCTCAGCCTCTCCTCATAACTCATGTGTTCTAGACCCCTAATCATTTCTGTTGCCCTTCGCTGGACTCTCTCCAATTTATCCACATCCTTCTTGTAGTGTGGGGCCCAAAACTGGACACAGTACTCCAGATGAGGCCTCACCAATGTCGAATAGAGGGGGACGATCACGTCCCTCGATCTGCTCGCTATGCCCCTACTTATACATCCCAAAATGCCATTGGCCTTCTTGGCAACAAGGGCACACTGCTGACTCATATCCAGCTTCTCGTCCACTGTCACCCCTAGGTCCTTTTCCGCAGAACTGCTGCCTAGCCATTTGGTCCCTAGTCTGTAGCTGTACATTGGGTTCTTCCGTCCTAAGTGCAGGACCCTGCACTTATCCTTATTGAACCTCATCAGATTTCTTTTGGCCCAATCCTCCAATTTGTCTAGGTCCCTCTGTATCCTGTCCCTACCCTCCAGCATATCAACCACTCCTCCCAGTTTAGTATCACCCGCAAATTTGCTGAGAGTGCAATCCACACCATCCTCCAGATCATTTACGAAGATATTGAACAAAACCGGCGCAAGGACCAACCCCTGGGGCACTCCACTTGACACCGGCTGCCAATTAGACATGGAGCCATTGATCACTTCCAAGTTGATAATGACTCATCAACACCCAATCCGCTATCCTAGAGACTCCCCATGGGGGCGGACTAATCCAGTTACAACAAGGATCTTTCTAGCAGCTGGAAGAAAGTATAAAAGGGGGAGAGTGGTCATCACTTGGCCCTCCCCCCATCTCAACAGCTGGAGGTACATCTGGAAGACAAAGACTTTGAACTGGGTAAGGGCTTGTCTACGCTGGCAAGTAACAGCGCGGCAACTTTCTCACTTAGGGGAGTGAAAAAACACCTCCCTGCCCGCTGCAAGAGTCAGTGCAGTAAAGCGCTAGTGTAGACAGTGCCCCAGCGCTGGGAGCTGCACCCCTTGTGGAGGTGGGTTTTTTAGAGCACTGGGAGAGAGCTCTCTGACCACAGAAGGCACGTTAAAGCACTTTATCACTGCCTGTGTAGACTAGCCCTAAATTCGGTCCCAGGCCGGAAGGAGGTCTAGGCTGCGTATTGAGGAATTGTAACCTGCCTGCACCATCTGTTAGGGTGAGAGAGTGCTTGATTCAAATCTTGCTCAGGGCATGGCTACACTTGCAGACGTAGGGCGCTGTGAGTTAAACCAGCCCTCGGAGAGCACAGTAAGGAAAGCGCTGCCGTCTGTCCACACTGACAGCTGCAAGTGCGCTCGTGTGGCCACATTTGCGGCTCTTGCAGCAGCATTGGGAGCAGTGCATTATGGGCAGCTATCCCACAGAGCACCTCTTCCCATTCTGGTACTGTGGCTTGTGGGAAGGGGGCGGGGAGTGCGGGGCATTCTGGGTCCTGTCCCAATGCCCCGTTATGCATCGCTTCGCATCCCAGCAATCCCTGTGCTTCCATCCACATTTGGCACGGTCTTTCAACGTTTTTTTGTACTGTGTGCTCTGTCTTCCCTTTTGGTCTGCGGGAATGCAGCCCGAACTGCTGAGGAGTTTGCTGATGGGTCTCACTAGCATGTCACGAATTGCAGTCGAGTTACTCCTTAAGCTACAAACTGACAGCGAGGGCTCCGCCGATGATGTTGACTCACGTAACGCATATGACACGAGATTGCTTGTGGCATTCACGGACATGCTCACCACTGTGGAACGCCACTTTTGAGCTCAGGAAACAAGCACTGAGTGGTGGGATCACATCGTCATGCAAGTCTGGGATGACGAACAGTGGCTGCAGAATTTTCGGATGAGAAAAGCCACTTTCATGGGACTGTGTGAGGAGCTCGCCCGCACCCTGCAGCACAAGGACACGAGATTGGGAGCTGCCCTGACGGTGGAGAAGCAGGTAACTATTGCAATCTGGAAGCCAGCAATTCCAGACAGCTACTAATCAGTCACTAACCAGTTTGGAGTGGGAAAGTCGACCATTGGAATTGTGTTGATGCAAGTCTGCAGGGCCATTAATCCTGCTCAGAAGAACCATGACTCTGGGTAACGTGCATGACATTGTGGCTGGCTTTGCACAAATTATTTTTCCTAACTGTGGAGGGGGGATAGATGGCATGCGTATTCCAATTCTGGCACCAGCCCCCCTAGCCTCCAAGTACATACATCAGAAGGGGTATTTCTCTATGGTTCTCCAAGTGCTTGTGGATCACCATGGGCATTTCATGGACGTTAACACAGGCTGGCCCAGAAAGGTGCATGACGCACGCATCTTTTGGAATACAGGCCTGTTCAGGAAGCTGCAAGCTGGAACTTTCTTCCCAGACCAGAAGATCACCATAGGGGAAGTCCAAATGCCCATTGTGATCCTTGGAGACCCCGCTCACCCTTTAATGCCATGGCTCATGAAACCCTACACAGGGAGCCTTGACAGCAGCAAGGAGCAGTTCAGCAACAGGCTGAGTCGGTGCAGAATGACTGTTGAATGTGCTTTTGCCTGTTTAAAGGGCCACTGGCGCTGTCTGTATGGGAAGTTGGACTTGGCCGATGACAATATCCCCACGGTTATAGCCGCATGCCATACCCTCCATAACATTTGTGAAGGGAAGGGTGAAAGATTCACTCAGTCATGGAACTCGGAGGTTCAACACCTGGAGGCTGAATTTGAACAGCCAGAGAGCAGGGCTATTAGAGGGGCCCAGCACGGGGCTGCAAGGATTAGGGATGCCTTGAGGGAGCAATTTGAGGCTAAAAGCCACCACTAATGTTTGGTGCCCTGCATGGGAGTGAAGTGCAGTGGTTCCGATGTTAGTAGGAATCTGTGTTTGCTACGTATGATGCACTGACTTGCAGTGACTGTTGCTTTCCTGGGCTACGGTATCTTTTACTGAATGCAATAATAAATAATATTTTCAAAGGGAAAAAATTCATTTATTGAAAAGAAAATTCATTTATTGAAAAGAGACACAACTGCTTGGGAAACAGAAAGGGCATGATACATTTGTGCTGTGTGGGATGAGGGAAGGGGGTGGGATGGGGAACAGGACAATCACAGATTTGCGTATGTCCTGTTATCATATTCAGCCTTCCTGTCTGGAGTTCCGTGCAATGAGTGCTGCACTTCTGGCTGGCTAAAATGCATGGTGATGGGGGTTGAGTGCAGTGAGTAACCGTCATAGTTTGCAGGCGGGTGGTGAAGCTACAGGCGTTGGAGGCAGCTGGTGATAAGCCCCTGGATGTTGGGGAAAGTGGGTTGGAGGTGACATGAGGACAAAAGGGAAAGAGTTTTGGGACAAAGGCTGCAGGGGAGGGCGGGAGTGGAAGCTACAAGCGCCTATATCGAGTCCGCTTGGCGCTCCATGATGTTTAGCAGCCGCTCTGTGCTTTGGTGCCGGCGATCCGTATTCTGCTGGCGGACCCTCCGTTCACTCTCCCACCACTCCTGCACCTTTTGATTTTCACTAAGGGACTGCTGCATGATTTCATGCAGCAGGTCCTCTCTGGTTCTTCGTGGACGCTTCCTGATTCTTTGGAGTCTTTCAGCTGTTGATAACAAGGACGGCTGGGATCTCAAGGTTGCATCTGTAAAGCCAAAATGCAACACTTAACAGAAGCAGCATTGTTCACACCAAACAGAGCAATGATTCCCCGTCATAAATATAAAGGGAAGGGTAAACACCTTTAAAATCCCTCCTGGCCAGAGGAAAAACCCTTTCACCTGTAAAGGGTTAAGAAGCTAGGATAACCTTGCTGGCACCTGACCAAAATGACCAATGAGGAGACAAGATACTTTCAAAGCTGGAGGGGGGGAGAAACAAAGGTTCTCTCTGTCTGTGTGATGCTTTTGCCAGGGACAGAACAGGAATGGAGTCTTAGAACTTAGTAAGTAATCGAGCTAGATATGTGTTAGATTCTGTTTTCTTTAGATGGCTGAGAAAATAACCTGTGCTGAATGGAATGTAGATTCCTGTTTTTGTGTCTTTTTGTAACTTAAGGTTTTGCCTAGAGGGATTTTCTATGTTTTGAATCTAATTACCCTGTAAGGTATTTACCATCCTGATTTTACAGAGGTGATTCTTTTACCTTTTCTTTAATTAAAATTCTTCTTTTAAGAACCTGATTGATTTTTCATTGTTCTTAAGATCCAAGGGTTTGAGTCTGTGTTCACCTATGCAAATTGGTGAGGATTTTTATCAAGCCTTCCCCAGGAAAGGGGGTGTAGGGTTTGGGGAGGATTTTGGGGGGAAAGATGTTTCCAAGCGGGCTCTTTCCCGGTTATATATCTGTTAGACGCTTGGTGGTGGCAGCAATAAAGTACAAGGGAAAAAAGGAAAATAGTTTGTACCTTGGGGAAGTTCGAACCTAAGCTGGTAAAAATAAGCTTAGAGGGTTTTCATGCAGGTCCCCACATCTGTACCCTAGAGTTCAGAGTGGGGAAGGAACCTTGACATGGTGGCAGAGCAGTAGGATTAACTTGAAATCATTTTGAGATCAATTTGAGATTTTTTGAACCAGAAGCACAGATTTTTTAAAAGGACATTTTTTTTTCCTTTGGGCTGCTGGAAAGCAGGTATTAAGCTGAAAGCAGTTAGAAAGTTTTTTTTTCTCTGCTTGGGAGCCAGAGCAGAGACAACAGGGGATTGTCTTTTGTGAGCTGGAGTTTTCTCTACCTAAAGGCAGGGTAGTTATCCTCCTGCAGGGAAATTCACAAGTCTTCACAGACCTGAAGTTCTTTTTTACCTAAGAGCAACTAGAGAGGTTTTCTGCCTATTTACCTGGAGACAAAGGTGTTAGGTTTTTTATAAAGGATTTTTCTGTAGGCTGACAATCATTATTAGAGACCATAGGTATCTGGACAGCACAGCTAAATTTTACAAGCCAAGTCTTTTTTTTTTGTTTTCTTTCTAACTCTCGGGTGTAACGTTAGTTAAAAACAGAGAGGTTAGGATGACAGACTGCACTGTTCAACAGAAGCTGGAATTAGCCAGATTTGAGGCTGAGGAAAGACAAAAGGAACATGAAAGACGGGTAGAACTCAGACAGATGGAGATGGATGCACAAGCAGCCAAAGAAAAAGAAATGGAGGCTGCCCACAGGAGAGCTATGGAGGCAAGGGACAAAGATCTGGAGAAGGAAAAAGAGAGGAAGCATGCGGAGGAGGAAAAGGAAAATGAGAGGAAGCATGCACTGGAGATGGAGAAGGCAAAGGCTCAGCAGAATATGCCAACAAACCCTAGCAATCCTTCTCCAGGTACCACTTCCCATCCAAGAAAGTTCCCCACCTACAAGGCAGGCGATGATACCGAGGCCTTCTTAGAAAACTTCGAAAGGGCCTGCCTTGGGTACAGCATCTCCACAGACCAATGCATGGTAGAGCTGAGGCCGCAGCTCAGTGGACCCTTAGCTGAGGTGGCGGCTGAAATGCCTAAGGAATGCATGAACCAATATGAACTGTTTAAAAGAAAGGCGAGAGTCAGAATGGGGCTAACACCCGAGCATTCCCGTCAGTGGTTCAGAGCCCTAAGGTGGAAACCAGACCTGTCATTTACCCTACACGCCTACCACATTGTGAAACATTGGGATGCCTGGATATCAGGAGCAAGTGTTAAATCTCCAGAAGATTTGCCCTTCCTAATGCAAATGGAGCAGTTCTTAGAGGGTGTTCCTGAGGAAATAGAAAGATACATCCTTGATGGGAAGCCCAAAACTATAATCGAGGCAGGGGAGATTGGAGCCAAATGGGTGGAAGTGGCAGAAAAGAAAAAAACTGGTCACAGTTGGAGCGGGTACCAGAAAGGACAACCTCAGACCACACCCTACTACCGGGGGCAGCCCAAGGACCCACCTACTCCCCAAGGAACCCTCCAGCCACCTTATCGTCCCACCACACCGTTCTCCAGCAACCCACCTCGCTCCAGTGACCCGTCAGCTGGATGATGTTTTAAATGTAATGAGCCAGGGCATGTAAAGGCCAACTGCCCCAAGAACCCCAACAGATTACAGTTCATTGCACCGGAATCACACCAGAGGTCCTCAAGCCCAGATACCTCCCAGATACCCTCAGAGCGGAGGGAAACTGTGAGTGTGGGGGGAAGAAGGTCACCGCATGGAGGGACACTGGAGCACAAGTGTCGGCTATCCACGCTTCCTTAGTGGACCCCAATTTAATCGACCCAGAGTGACGATTCAACCCTTCAAGTCCAACTCTTTCAATTTGCCTACAGCCAAGTTGCCTGTCCAGTGCAAAGGCTGTTCAGGAATGTGGACTTTTGCAGTCTATGATGATTATCCCATCCCCATGCTGTTGGGGGAAGACTTGGCCAATCGTGTGAAGCTAGCCAAGAGGGTGGGAATGGTCACCCGCAGCCAAGCTAAACAAGCCGTCACGCCTAGCTCTGTTCCGGAAACTTCTACCAGGACCTGGTCAGAGGTGATGGACCCGGACCCCAGGCCAATGTCTGCAACAGCAGTTGTGGATCCAGTCCCAGAGACCCAGACAGAGCCAGAACCGGAACCGGCGGAACAACTAGCACCAGACCCATTGCCAGCACTGAATCCAGTACTTGCAACCCCAACACCAGAGGGCCCCACCAAACCTGAACTGGCAGCAGCCGATAACCCTACACAAGAGGCTCAGCCGGAGCCTGAACCCCAACATAGTGCACCAGCGGAGAGCGGTTCACAGTCCACGGAAACAGCCCCGTCTCCTACATCGCTTCCAGAGGGACCAAGCCCAGGTCCACAATCCAATGAGGAACTGATGTCTCCAGCATCAAGGGAACAGTTCCAGACCGAACAGGAAGCAGATGAAAGCCTCCAGAGAGCTTGGACGGCAGCACGGAGCAACCCACCGCCTCTCAGCTCTTCTAATTGATCCAGGTTTGTTGTAGAAAGAGGACTTTTATACAAGGAAACTCTTTCTGGTGTCCACCAGGAAGACTGGCATCCTCAGAGACAGTTGGTAGTTCCAACTAAGTACCGTGTCAAGCTCTTGAGTTTAGCCCCTGATCATCCTAGTGGCCATGCTGGGGTGAACAGGACCAAAGACCGTTTGGGGAGGTCATTCCACTGGGAGGGAGTGGGCAAGGATGTTTCTACCTATGTCCAGTCTTGTGAGGTATGCCAAAGAGTGGGAAAACCCCAAGACCACGTCAAAGCCCCTCTCCAGCCACTCCCCATCATTGAAGTTCCATTTCAGCGAGTAGCTGTGGATATTCTGGGTCCTTTTCCGAAAAAGACACCCAGAGGAAAGCAGTACATACTGACTTTCATGGATTTTGCCACCCAATGGCCGGAAGCAGGAGCTCTAAGCAACACCAGGGCTAAAAGTGTGTGCCAGGCACTAGCAGACATTTTTGGCAGGGTAGGTTGGCCCTCCGACATCCTCACAGATGCAGGAACTAATTTCCTGGCAGCAACTATGGAAAGCCTTTGGGAAGCTCATGGGGTAAATCGCTTGGTTGCCACCCCTCACCACCATCAAACAAATGGCATGGTGGAGAAGTTTAATGGAACTTTGGGGGCCATGATACGTAAATTCGTAAATGAGCACTCCAATGATTGGGACCTAGTGTTGCAGCAGTTGCTCTTTGCCTACAGAGCTGTATCACATCCCAGTTTAGGGTTTAGGGTTTTCACCATTTGAACTTGTATATGGCCGTGATGTTAAGGGGCCATTACAGTTGGTGAAGCAGCAATGGGAGGGATTTACACCTTCTCCAGGAACTAACATTCTGGACTTTGTAACCAACTTACAAAATACCCTCCGAACCTCTCTAGCCCTTGCTAAAGAAAACCTACAGGATGCTCAAAAAGAGCAAAAAGCCTGGTATGATAAACATGCCAGAGAGCGTTCCTTCAAAGTAGGGGACCAGGTCATGGTCTTAAAGGCGCTCCAGGCCCATAAAATGGAAGTGTCGTGGGAAGGGCCATTCATGGTCCAGGAGCGCCTGGGAGCTGTTAATTGATCTCATAGCATTCCCCACCTCAAACCGAAAGCCTAAGGTGTACCATATAAATTCTCTAAAGCCCTTTTATTCCGGAGAATTCAAGGTTTTTCAGTTTACAGCCCAGGGAGGAGATGACACTGAGTGGCCTGAAGGTGTCTACTACGAAGGGAAAAGTGCTGGTGGTGTGGAAGAGGTGAACCTCTCCATGACCCTTGGGTGTATGCAGCGACAGCAGATCCAGGAGCTGTGCACTAGCTACGCGCCGACGTTCTCAGCCACCCCAGGACTGACTGAACGGGCATACCACTCCATTGACACAGGTAATGCTCACCCAATTAAAGTCCAACCTTACCGGGTGTCTCCTCAAGCTAAAACTGCTATAGAACGGGAGATCCAGGATATGCTACAGATGGGGGTAATCCGCCCCTCTGGCAGTGCATGGGCATCTCCAGTGGTTCTAGTTCTCAAACCAGATGGGGAAATACGTTTTTGCATGGACTACCGTAAGTTAAATACTGTAACTCGCCCAGACAACAATCCAATGCCATGCACGGATGAACTATTAGAGAAACTGGGAAGGGCCCAGTTCGTCTCTACCTTGGACTTAACCAAGGGGTACTGGCAGGTACCGCTAGATGTCAGCCTTCACCACCCATGTCGGGCTGTATGAATTTAATGTACTCCCTTTCGGGCTGCGGAATGCACCCACCACTTTCCAAAGACTTGTAGATGGTCTCCTAGCGGGATTAGGAGAATATGCAGTCGCCTACCTTGACGATGTGGCCATATTTTCGGATTCCTGGGCAGATCACCTGGAACATCTACGAAAAGTCTTCGAGCGCATAAGGGAGGCAGGACTAACTGTTAAGGCTAAGAAGTGTCAAATAGGCCTAAACAGAGTGACTTACCTTGGACACCAGGTGGGTCAAGGAACTATCAGACCCCTACAGGCCAAAGTGGATGCTAGCCAAAAGTGGCCTGTCCCAAGGTCAAAGAAACAGGTTCAATCCTTCTTAGGCTTGGCCGGTTATTACAGACTATTTGTACCGCAATACAGCCAAATTGCCGCCCCACTGACAGACCTAACCAAAAAGAAACAGCCAAATGCCGTTCAGTGGACCGAAGAGTATCAGAAGGCCTTTAACCAGCTTAAAGCGACACTCATGTCTGACCCTGTACTAAGGGCCCCAGACTTTGACAAACCGTTCCTAGTAACCACCGATGCGTCCAAGCGTGGTGTGGGAGCAGTTTTAATGCAGGAAGAACCGGATCAAGAATTCCACCCTGTAGTGTTTCTCAGCAAGAAGCTGTCTGAGAGGGAAAGGAACTGGTCAGTCAGTGAAAAGGAATGTTACGCCATTGTCTATGCTCTGAAAAAGCTACGCCCATATGTTTGGGGCCGGCGTTTCCACCTGCAAACCGACCATGCTGCGCTACAGTGGCTTCATACCGCCAAAGTATGCAGGGACTTGCCCATGTGACTCCAAACTCCATTTTGCTGTAATTTTGCACAGTAAGAACAAAGAGGTGTTCTTACACCTGGAAAAGACTATAAGGAGATGCCTCATCTCCATCTGGTCTTCAGTCTTGCTTCTTACCTCTGGAGGGACTTTGCTACAAACGGAAGCTCTAAACAAAGGACCCATCCCAGCTGTGGATGTTCTCCAGCAACTTGATTTGAACCTGCCGTTTATTCTATCACTGCTACAAGCCTGAACCAAGACCTCTGTCATTACTGTATGTCATTGATTCCATTTAACCAATTCTAGCTCTCATCTATATCTTTTTCCTTTTATGAATAAACCTTTAGATTCTAAAGGATCGGCAACAGCATGATTTGTGGGTAAGATCTGACTCGTATATTGAGCTGGGTCTGGGGCTTGGTCCTTTGGGGTGGAGGGAACCTTTTTTCTGTTACTGGGGTGTTGGTTTTCATAACCATCTGTCCCCATAACGAGTGGCGCTGGTGGTGATACTGGGAAACCGGAGCATCTAAGGGAATTGCTTGCGTGACTTGTGGTTAGCCAATGGGGTAAAACCAAAGTCTTCTCTGTTTGGCTGGTTTGGTTTGCCTCGGTGTGCAAAGGAATCCCAGCCTTGGGCTGTGACTGCCCTGCTTTAAGCTATTTGTCCTGATTTGGCACTCGCAGTTGGGTCCCGCCCGAACCGGCATCATTCCACCAAGTACATACCTAAGGTTGCAGATGGGATTGTAAGTGGGGTGCTTTGCCCGGCCCATTACCCCGTAGCCGTGACTACGCTTCTATGTGGATTGCGGTACCTTGATCAGAGTTAGTGCAGGTCTGGCCACCTGAGCTGGAAATTACAGCTCCAGCGCCAGAGTAAAAAGACTGGGGCTGCATTAGCAGTTCGTCATGACGACGACACACATGAATTACTCCCCTTCCGGACAGGGATGTTGAAATGCCCTTTCCACAATGTTGCTAACTCTGCAGTGAAGCTTGTGAGAGTTGGTATGTTTCAGAAAGCCCCAGCTCCTGCGTCCTGTGATTACATGAGGATCTCGGCTTCTTTACAAATAAATAAATAAGTTTTTAGCCTTTGCGATTGCAGCGAAAAGCTTGAAAACATGACCCGAGCGTGACCTCAGGCTCAGAGACCAGAAAGCAAAGAAAAAGATCCAACTTTTTATTTTTTAAAACCTCCTGCATTTTAAGACAAGCTAATTATTTTGGGGCAGGTTGATCATTTCTGAACCCTGCGGGTTGGCCACTCCCTTTTGCCCAGTGCTGCAGCAGATGTGTGTGGGGTACACCTTTCAACTGGTCCCAATTGTGCAGGACATCCCACATCTGGTCCTGATTTTTAAAGTCGTCCCGTGGTCCCTCATTGCCATTGCAAAGTATCTGATTCAGGGCATTCAGCTGCTGCTGTCAGTTCCCCTTTCTCTCCCCTCCCCTCAGCTGGCTGTGTGGTGTGCTAGGATGCTGGGGACACCTGCCCTTACAGGCAGTCACTCGCAGTGCAGGGGCAGCAATTAGCAGCTTCCCTGCAGGGAGCAGAGCCAGGCTTTGGTCCCCACGCCTTTGGGCAGCAGGGGGAGTGAAGGTGGATGGGTGGGTGGGTTGGTTGGTTGGTTTTGGAGGGGAGGTTGGGTAGTTTTATCTGCCCATCTCAGAAGGACTTCATGATGATGATGATGGTGGTGGTGAAGCAGTGGAATGGGTTCCCTAGGGAGGTGGTGGAACTTCCATCCTTAGAGGTTTTTATGGCCTGCCTTGACAAAGCCCTGGCTAGGATGATTTAGTTGGGGATTGGTCCTGCTTTGAGCAGGGGGTTGGACTAGATGACCTCCTGAGGTCCCTTCCAACCCTGATAGTCTAGGATTCTATGATGATGATGATGAAGAAGAAGACGAGGTCACTCCCCGTGTGCAGTAACTGTGGTTCTTTGAGATGTGTCCCGCTCTGGGTGCTCCACTTCAAGTGTGCATGTGACTCTCGAGCCTCGATCAGAGACGTTCAGTTAGCATTGTCTGTTTGGCCCACCCGTGCGCCCAGCACCTCCTCATGCTGGACAGCGGGGACAGCCGGGGTGCCCGAACTAACCACCCTCCGTTTCTTCTCCACTCAAATGTCCTTTAAGGAATAGTCCAAAGTGAGGGGAAGGAGGGGACACATCTCAATTCATGGAATGCAGCAGAGACCTGGGGTGGCTATGGCTGGTCCTTCCTGGCCGTTGCAGGCCCGGCTCCAGCTTACGACAGGCCCATGACGAGAGGTGGTCCACACACCCTGGGGCAGATGTAACCCAATTACCATTCACACACAGCTTTTGTTAGCCGGATGGCCTACACATTCAAAAACGGTGGGGGAGACACCCTGGAGTATCAGGATATATTTTAAAATACACTTCTGCCCTCTGGTCGCTGAGCCTGTAGGTGACAGTTTCAGGCTTTTCTTTGCAACCATGAGAGCTAAAAACACTGTTACCAAGAGTCTCTTGATTCCAATGACGGGTTTTTTTTTTTTTAAAGAAAAACACCAAATATCACAAGAGGTCGCAGTGCTTATTCTGAAGCAAATCTGCGGGAGGACACTTCTTGGGGATTATGAGCATCCGAACAAGTTTACACTAAATCAAAAGAGGCAGAAATCAGAATGTCCACACAGGTCTGCAAAGTAACCAACATGTGAACTGAACCCAACTGAAGGCACTTTGGTGCCATTATCTGTAGACCAGCCCCAGATACATGGGAGGAGGGGAGCACATGCTGTAAAGTCCACTACTGCATTGTCTTTTCTCCCAGCCCCCTCCGCTGCCCATCATTTGACAACAAACTCAGTAGCGTTAGCAGCCCATGCAAGCCAGTGAGGTAGTGGAGGGGTTAACTTGGGGAGACAACAGATAACCCTGATTGCATAAATAAAGTGCAGACTCACAAAGCACGCATCTCCACACCAGCTCTTGCACATGGATGTGTATTTTAATAAAAATACATCTGTCAAAATACAACAGAATGTGACCATATTTCCAGTACAGTTCTACATTTTTTTTCTTCAGTTAAAATCCCCTACCCCCCACCCCGAGGGTTTCATGCTTGCATTGGATAACTTAGCTCACAAATACTAAGCTTAGACGGAACCAATGTGCACAGTCCATTTAGCCACTGTTATTAACAGAAAGGATAAACCCTTGAATGACGCTGGAAAGTCTGGAAGAGCAAAGACTCTGCTCACTCACGATTTGCATTGGGGATTCTTTTATTTTTTTTTAATAGCCGACATGGCTGGTAAACAGGAAACAAAACCAAAGCATCCTCACATTCCACGCTGCAGCCGAACTTTTCATACCTGAGTTTTGAGCCATCGGAAGAAGAAAATTAAATTACAATGTATACTTCATTGGATTGTTTTTCCTTTTTAATATACTGTTATACAGAAATTGAAGCGGTCATCAAAACCCTCCTACTGCCCGGCGTTCCACACGGTGCCGTCTACAGAGCCAAGAGGAGCATAGGTCCACAAGTGAAAAATAAAAACCAAACTCATATTACTAGAGAGGATATCATCCTTAAATAGTGTCACACCAACTTTGTATTTAGTTTTAACATTTTCTGTAAAAAACCCCCAAGCCCCCAAAGGCATTTGTTTGTTTCTATTTCCAACTTCAAAGTGATGAGAGTCCACCGTGCAAAACCCAACTCCCTCATTGTGCTTTTCCTACTAATTTGGGATCAAGTCCTCCTTGGTCCTGGCATTTGTCTTTCGAAGCACGTGGGGAACAGAAGAAAAACAAAGTGGTTGAAGTGCAAACCCCCCCAGTGAGCTAGTTGCGGTGAGTAAAAGGGGGTTAAAACAACTGCCTGTATAATAATGTTTCTTTTCATTATAGATCCTCCTCTTATGTGATCAGCTTCCCAGGTGGACGCCCAGATCCAGATCCCAGCCCCAGTACCGCCCCAAGGCTGGAGTTGTGAACTCCGCTGAGGGTGCTCTCTGGCTAGGATGACATGATACTTTCCATCTCATGTAACTAGCTGGGGGGCATAGAGCTGGCAACAGCCTGCAGACCCAGAACAACGCTGGCTCATCCGAGAGAAAAGAGCCACGGGGCGTTCATTCACCTGCTGCTGCTGGTGACGGGTATCTGGTGTCAGTGAAACACGTGGGGGGTAAATGTGAGCCCTCACCAAAGAGACCCAGTGCTTCCTCTTTAGGCGGCAGCTGGCTCCCATCCCCCTGCAGGACTGCTCTAAAATGCCTCCCAAACCTGCCTCCTGGAGGCCAGCGGGCCCCATCTCCCTGCCCAGGGAAGGGACCCTGCTCAAACCCACCGTCTGGCTCAACGGTAAGAGCCAACCCCCTGGAGTTTCCCTCTGACCCGGACGCTCTTGAAGGCATGGCAAGGCGCTGGGCAGCAGCACTGCCCTCACCCAGCCTGGTCCATGCACGAGCCACACCACCACCACCTCGCCTCCTCGGACCAAGGGCAGCCCCAGCTCAGTCGACCCGCCATGTGTCTTGGGGATTTGGGGCCAGTTTATAGAAGAAACCCGAACAGGCCTCATTCACTAGAAAGCAGATTTAAAGGCAATTTCGGGGCAGTTCTTTGCAAATGTACATTGCCCTGAACAGCATGAACAGCAGCTAGGGGTGTGCACAAACAGCCAGCTGGATGCCACTGCTAACAGCGGCATGTGCGGCTTTCCATCCGTGGCTCTCCAAGCACTTCAGGGAGCACTGGGGAAACTGAGGCCCAGAGAGGTGAGGTGATTTGCCCCAGGTCACAGGAGGCCAGTGGCAAGATGCGGAATAGAGCCCTGAGCTCCTGAGTTGCAGTCCAGCATCCTGCCCGTGGCCCAGGCTGCCTCCTGTAAGAGGAGCGCGCTCAGCTATCTGATTTGTGCACAGGCTGGCATGCAGCAGCATGGCCTTCCCTCCAGGCCTGGCTGACACGCCCGAGCTCCACCAGTTCAACCCAGGCTGTGACGTGGCGCTGGTTGGCGTAGCTCTGTGTGGACTCTCTCCCTTCGGTTGAAACCTGGCTTGGAGCAGTTCAGCTAAACCCGTTTAACATCACACTTTCACCAGGGCAGCTCCGGGCATAGACCAAGCCCAGGCCTTCCTCGATGGAGCCGCTGCTAACGTCCACCAGCAGCAGTGACCGAGGGGCGGGGGCAGGCGGGGGTGCAGTCAGCTGCAGAGAACTTAGGGCGCCATCAGGGCCTCTGGCCTCCAGCCATACTTACGGACGGGGCCCGGTCTCCTCCACACGCCATGTGTGCAGCGAGTGTCCCCGGGCAGCGCCCTGCTGCTGGAGAGACGTGCACTGGGGACTGCCTCGCGCTAGTGGGGGCAGGAAGTGGTCACTGAAAGGTCTGGAAACAGCGAGATAAGGCACAAAATAAGTCGACATCCTCCCCCGGCAACTGGTGCCGTGAACAGGCGTGAGCTAGTACTTGCTGAGAACCAGCTTGCAGGCTGCTGCCCCCCTCTCCTCCCGGGATAGGATGGGGAAGTGCAGCCAAGGTGAGCGTCTGTCCATTTTCCTGACAAGCCTGGGGGGAAACTGCTGGATAAACCAGGGTCCCTCTCTCCGGCAGGGACGCCATGGCCAGCCAAGCCCCGACCCACACATAGGCAGTTGCCAAGTTTGATTCCAACGTGAATGACCATGGCACTTATCCAGCCAGCCCATTTTCAGCGTGGCTGGTCCCATCACCGCAGGGCTGAACCACGCACATTCCAGACTGCCCCTTAAGAGCTGCATGGCAGGACCCGGCCCTGGGAGATGGACTGACTGGTCCAGTGGGCCTTTTCCATCTCTAGACTCTGCAGGAAATACCCCGCCTGACCCACAGGGGGGATGTTGGTCTCAGATTTACACCGGTGTAAAACATTTGGTTCAGTGGAGTTAACCCTGACTTACACCAGGGGAGAACCGAGGCAGGCCTGTGGGGCCTGGAGGCAGAAGGGCAGAGGATTCGGGAGGTAGTTGTGATGCCTCCTGAGGCACATGAACTCCCCAAACACAGCTACGGACATGCCAGGAACAGCCCGGCCACTCAAGCCAGCAGGCTCCAAACTTGGGCAACACGACAGAGCCAGGGTCACATCCAGCACGGAGCAGCACAAACCATTCTGCAAGGAGTGTCGTTCCACCCAACTGCTCCAGCCACAGGCATGAGCCGGGGCACGGCCGCCCTAGGGCACAGCTGATGGAGGAAAGCCCTGCCCCTCACTCAGGAGCCTGCCCTACATGCCAGGTACCCACCACTGCTGCAATCAGGAACAGGGGCCACAGTGCAGGAGGGCACGGGGATGGCTGCAGCTCCTCCCAGGGCTGGATCCACACTGCTGCTTTACTAGCAACACCCTGGAGGAAATGGCCCACCGGGCTCCTCGACAGGGCCAAGTGCCTAAATAGCAACCACAGCTGCCCAGCCTGTGAAAAGGAGTGAACAGAGTCACTGCAGAGCAGGCCTTCAAACTCATCAAGCCGCATCAGGCAAAGCATGGCCAATCCACACTTCCCAGGGGGAACCACGGCTCCATCCGGAAGATCAGAATTTGTCCCAGGCGACCTTCAGATGAAGCCCCCACCCCCACCAGATCCCCTCAGACCCTCCTTTCCCACATACCCACAGCCTCCTGGAGTCAGAGCCACACCGGCCAGCCTCTGCTTCTGCCCTTCCCTGCAGCACTGAGTGCATGCTAGAGAACCAGTGGAGCAGATGTTTCTTGCCCTCACGCCAGTGTCTCATGGCGCCCTCAGGACTCACCAGAACTCGGCTGGGGTTGAGGCACACTCACGCCAGAAGCATACTCAACATTTCGGACCTGAAAACAACAGGTCTGGAGCCCAGAGAGGAGCGAGTTTAGAAAGGCTCCTGGGTGTTGTTCCCTGTTACCAGCCTAGCGCGACTGTCTTATGGCCTGTCAGTCACTTGCTGGTGACATCCCCTGACCAACAGCACAACGCCATGGGCACAGAAACTCAGGGAAGCAGGTTTGAGGAGTTACCTATACTGCAGAGTCACTCACACCGGCGGTGGGCAGGATCCTTGCGAAGGAGGAAGCTCTCTGTTCCCTGCACGCTGATCGGCTCACAGCCCACCTGAGACCCTGACCCCACCGGGTTATTCCGTGTACACCACCGAGACAACAAGGGGAGAAAAGCCACGTGTGGGGCCAGCGCTCAGACGTAGCCAGGAGAGCGCTCTGGGATTACAGTGTAAATTCTGACTGGTCCCCAAGCCATCCTCTCCCGGCTCCTCCCTACCTCTCCTGATGCCATGGTGCCACTAGCCAAACAATGTGGATCGGGGAAGCTGGCATGCCACCTCTGCCACTCTCTGCTGATGCCCCTCAATCCAGCTCCCCACCCCACACCCCTCAGTCCTGCCCCACCACTGCCAGTGACCTTTAATCCTGACCGGCAGCGGCCGCAATTCCAGCCTGGGGCTCTCCTGAGCCCAGAGCTCCAAACGCAGCACCGTAGTGCCCAGCGGGGGATTCCGACGACGCCTCTCCCCCCAGCAAAGGAAGTCAGGGTGAACCCGTCCCCCGAGGAGAGCAGGTGAGGTGACTCTGCCCCACTACGCTCCCTGCACAGAGCCACCGAAAGGGCACCTTCCCCAAGGCTCCAGGTTCTCAAGCCAGCCCCTCGGAGGAAGCTGCCACATGCCACGTGCAAACCCCCTTCAGTGAAAGCTCGTTGCACCGGGCTGTATGCAATGGGTCCCTCTACTAGGGAGCATGAAACGAGCGAGCTGTGCACTTCAGCAGCATCCTCAGCTTACCCCAGCGGTCCGTGCAAACCAGAGTCACTCCAGTATGCTTGCTCCAGGGATAAACATCCCTTCTGGGCTGCCATCTGGGTAAGTGCTTGAAGGACTGCAACCCTCTGGTGCTGCTATGGAGGAGTGCAAGGGGATTTTACACAATTAGCTGCAGACCCTTTGGAAAGGTGCGATTGGGAGCGTGTATCACGGTGGGGCCTGGCTGCACTAGAGCGAAGAGGTCTCAGCATGGCCTGTTATTCAACGACTTAGAGGCTCTCTCTGAGCTTGACCATGGAAGACAGTCAGTCATTCCTGCAGTGTGCCCAGAGATCAGACGGCGTTCCCTGAGCTCTCTGTTCTGGCTCTCCAGGCTGGCCGCGTGCTGTTCTCTGCGCAGAGTAATATTTTTTATTCTTTTTTTCGTAGGGAAAAAGAAGCTAGTTTGAGCCATTTTTCCATCCCAGCTGCTCAAAGGACAGATTTCACAGCCCATTTGCCTGTGATGAGAACGGTGCGATTTTGGACATTTCAAACACCATTTACTCCACACAGATGCAGTAGCAGGCCCAACTCAGCTGTGATGTTTTTCATGCACACTGAAGGTTGCTAGGCTGCCGTGTTACAGACTGATCCGCGGTTACATGGGAACGGCTCCGGAGCCCCTGCAGTTACCTGCCCACCAAGGTACATTTTAAAGTGCTCTGTATGGAGATTTGCATCTAGGAAGTAAGTGACCAGGGGCGAGAGTGGGGAAATTCGGTTATGTGCACAATGGACCCCTAACCAAATGAAGGATGCCCGTGCTGTTAAAATTCACACTACAGTAAAAGCTGTTTTATCCGGCATGTTGGGAGTAGGGGGGATGCCGGTAAGTGAAAAATGCTGGTTAATCAAGAGGAAGGGAGTTTGGGTGCAAGAAGTGGTGTGAGGCGTGGGCTCTGGGAGGGAGTTTCGGCTCGGGAGGGAGCTTGGGGTGCCGGATCCAGGGGCCGGTCACCTTGGGCAGCTCCCTGCAAGTGGCGACCTGTCCCAGCTGCTCCTAGGTGGAGGTGCGGTAGGCGGCTCTGCACACTGCCCCTGCCCTGCCCAGAGTGCTAGGTTCACAGCTGCCATTGGCCGGGAACTGTGGCCATTGGGAGATGCAAGGGGGGTGCCTGCAGGCGGAGTCAGCGTGGAGAGCTGCCCGCCGCACCCCTGCCTAGGAGCAGCTGGGACAGGTCCGAGCCCCCGAGCCCCCTCCCGCGCCCAACCTCCCTCCCAGAGCCTGCGCTCCGCACCCCATCCCGTGCCCCAACCCCCTGCCAGCCCCGCACCAACTGGACTATAAACCGGACTTTCAGTGAAGATCAGAAATGCTGGTTTATAGAGCTTTCTGGCTGGTCAAGAGCCGGATAAAACAAATTTTACTGTAGTTACTATTCATACTGTGTCAGTCACCCGATCTGTTCCACCCCACTAAGGCCCAGTGAGGAAATAATGGACACACAAATATTGTCTCCACACACAGGAAACGACAGATGAGAGTATGGTGCGGTCACTCAGCCAGGAGCCACCGATCAGCACCATGACAGGGGAGGATATGGAACCACAACACGTGATGGGCATCATCAGCGGACTCCAAACGGCAGCTGGTCTGACACATGGGGCGAACGTGAAACTGCTGCCACCACCTCCTGGGGAAAGCAGAGAATGAAGCAGCTTCCCTGCTAGTCTGCATAAGACCAACTAGGGATACAACGGAGAATGGTTCTTAAACTGTTATTGCTGGACCACATTCAGAAACATGGGATTTTAGGCTTGTACTTTCTATTTAGCTTATACTTGGGGTAACTTTGTTAACTCTGCAGTAAGTCACTGGAGAAGAACGGAGGCTGGGAGAGGCCCCAGAGGAAGTGTTGGCAAGAAGCTTAACACTCTTGCGGAGCAGCCAGTGGTAACGTGGCACCGAGGGCGGTAGGCAAAGGGGAACGTCGGCTGCAGTTCAGGCTCCATTTTCTCCAGTGACACGCATCTCACCATTCGATTGTATTGGGTATCTGCCCCTCCATGCACCGACGGGGAATGGGTCACGCACCACGAAATACACGGAATGTAACACAGATGGTGCAGGGGAAAATTCACAATCAACCAGTTGCATTACGGGGTTTTTTTTGGCCTCTCTGAAACACCCACTGTTGGCCACCACCAGCAGCAGGATCCCGGACTGATACGGAGTGACAAATCCTACCTTCTTATTGGTCACCGGTTGTTTTTGTCAAGTTACAAGTCTTGGAGACTGAAGACAGCTCCTGAAGAGTATTTCTGTAGAGTGTTCAACTCTTTCCCTAACACCTGGTGCTATTAGGGAGCATTTCCAAAGAGGTCACAGGAACAGCCCCGACACCTGACAGTGAATGTCTTCGGGGTTTTAGAAATGCTGATGGAAAGGAAGGCAAGACAGGGCCGAAGTGAAAGACCTCACCAAGAATAAATGCAAAAAACAAACATTGCAAATAATACAGCCTTCCCCAGCGAGTCAAGAAATGTACAAAACTGCTACCAAGTGCATACGAATATACACCAAGAACTCACCACAAACTGGAGAAAGAGCTAGGAAATGTACAGAAGCAACTGGAGATTGAATGGCAACCTAGAGTCATTAAGAAAACTGCTGTTGTGACAGAAGAGTCATAATATTCCTTTAACCCAAGGAGCCAGAACCAAGCTTCCAAGCACTAGAACTTGAGAGCAAGAGCTGCAGAGTCAGTCGGTTACATGGCCAATTCAGAGACGGGTCAGGGATGAAGGAAAAATCAGCCTGGAGGATCTTGAATTGGAGATAAGCAGAGCAACAGAAGAGAGGAAGAGAAGCACTGTTTCCTGATACCAGGCTCAATGATCTGCCCTTACTATGCCGCAGGCGGACAGGAGAAACGGCTGAGTATTCACAATTGCAATAACCAGTTGTGGAGTTGGACATGGAACTGACTGGAATGCAACACAAGGATGGCTTATCCAATGTGAATAACACGTAGGAGAACTGGCTGAAGACATGGAGAGGCCAGTCCATTGCATCTTCAGATACCCCGGAGAAGCTACCAGAAGTCTTAGCCCAAGAGCATTTAGATGCTTTACCTGTAATGAATGAGAAACTGAAGATAAAACAACTGCTCTGGAAGAGTAAATGCAACTGTGGAGTAAGAAGCTTTCGAACAATTCTGCCAAGGAAGAAAATGATCCATGGTGCAAGGCCAACACAGGGACCCAAGGGGACAGCTGCACAATGACAAAAAAAGGCACTGCTTAAAGGAAGTGGAACCTCTATAGTACTGAGTAGCAAAAAGCACAACCTCCAGGGAATCTTTGCAAAGGAAGTGGTGACGTTGTTACAAAGGTGGGAAGAGAGGCCAGCTGCAAGCCAGGACGGAAACAGGTAAAGCTGACCAGCCACTGGGGCTGTCCCCATCCTTGGGGGACATGGTTAGGTAACTAAGTGTAGACCCAACTTACCTAACCCAAACTGGCAAACCCCAGGCCAAGAGAGGACATTAGACTGGGCGCTGGAAAGTAGGTCTGCTGTAAGAGATACTATGGCTACAAGTTCTAACGCCAGGCTGGCTTTAGCAGATGCCAATGCAGCAACCCCTGGCGGCTGTTTTTACTGGACTGTACAAGCCAGGCCCAGCGGTTGGTGATGAGGCTGCGGGAAGATTCCTCCCTAGGTCAGTCTGTGCACCTACACAAGACGCATTTTCAATTCCACATTTTTATCAACAGGTGGCACTAGCCATTTACACATTGGTTACGATTTCACAATGGAACCGTCACCACCTTGCTTTCCCCCACTCTCCCCCTTCCAGTTCTGTCTGCAAAGGATCCCTCACCACCACCGTAGGCAGCATCCAACCCCTCCTCCGCCGGGCCCTCAAGCATTTGCTACACCATCAGCAGAAGCAGTAATGACGCAGGGTCTGGGCTTCAGCAGAGAGGTGCCCCAGGGTCTCCTACTCCACCTGCAGCCTCCACTCGTGGTGCTGAACATACAGCCGGGAGCTAAGCACACAGCGCATTCCTTCCCCAGCACGGTGTGTAAGCTCACTCCCAGCGTGGAGCCCACGGAGGGGCTGGCGAGGATTCTGAGCCTGAATGCCCTCCACTTGGCATTAGTGAATTTGAACAAATTTTATTTTTCATTTTCCCCGTCTGAAAAAATTTCAAATTAAACACAGAAAAAGCAGCAGAGACAAGTGCGGCAAACCCCATTTCCCCTTTGCGAAGATCTGTGGGAGGGCAGGCAGACCGCTCGCCACATTCGGTCACACCATACCCTACTCTCCGTCAGCAACGGCACCCAGACACAAACGCGCAGTGCGTGAAGCCGTTGGGTATCGTTAGCCTCACGCACGCACGCTTGTAATTCAACATGTCTAGCCGCGCTTGTGAGGTCGCCTTTGACAGCACTGCTGAACCAGTTCATCCTCCGCTGGTGTTAAGCCGTCACAGCTCCTTGCTGGGGTCACCGTGCGGCTCCAAACTCAGTATTTACTCTACAATCCTTATGAGAACAGAGCTGCTGCCTTTAAATGTAATGGCCTGGCTGTCATGTATTTAAAATCTTGCCGTCTATAATGCTGTTGGTCCACACACAGCCTGTAAAAACCTGACATTTACAAGCTTTGGGGGTGATACAAGCACACTCCATACTTCCAGGTCAATTCTCCCAATGGACACCTGGCATATCCAAGCAGCCATCTGGACGTCTGGGATGGGTGATCAGTAAAGATTCCTAGCAGAGCTCTAGCTGGGGGATGCAGCCCAGATCCCAGCTACACCAACGTGGCCTAACCCGCAGAGAACGGGGCTCCGTAATGGAACACACAGCAAACCCTTCGCTCAGGCAGCCCTAGCAGCTGCTCCTTAGAGGTTAGTCCCAGGGGCTCATCCAAACCTGGTGATTTCCAACTCCCTCTGCTTTTCCAGCCTCTAACCACAGCGAGGTGCTCTCCATGCCCGAAGGCTGGCTGTTCCAGGGCTGGAGGTGCATTCGCAGCCTAGCCCACTGACATGAGGAACAAGGCAATGTCTCCCACTGCACTAGCCTGGCCCTTCACAGGGTCAGCAAAGGACCAGCCCCGGGCTCTTGAAGGGGCAGAACTGGTGAAGCCCAGAGATCCTTCAGTTCCCAGGATGAAGCCTAAAGTGACTGTTGGGGGGGGGGGGGGGAATAACAGAGCTTGGGCTGTGGGGAATAAATACATGAATGCCTTGGCTGAGGTGGAAGAGACCTTTTTAATGAATGGGATCCAAATAAACACCTTGAGCTGCCCTCTGGGGAAGAGCTCAGGTCACTAGCACTGGAGATAAATACTGGATGTTCATGTGTGGGGACGGGTATAGATCTTTTTTACTTAAGAAAATAAGAAGCTGTCACCCAGGTGGATGAGCTTTATCACTAAATTAGCAGAAACCAGCTCAGCACAAACTCTCCAGATATAAATACTGGTGGCTCAGTCAGAAAAAAATAAAGAGAAAGACCTAAATCGGAAGGCTCTACATTAGATTAACCAGCGAAATACTGAGTGCTGCTGCAGCCGCGGTGACGGTGGGGAGATGGGAGAGGTCTGCCAGCCGCTGCCCGGCTCCGCCAATGGCACGTGACGAGGACGCCTGGTGCGGAGGGACTGACTCAGTCAGCGCTCTGTCTCTTCCCGGGGCGGGCGGGGGGGCCGGGCAGCAGGGAGGTCAGGCGAGGGAAGAGGCGGTGGTGGCAATGGAGGGTGAAGGGCAGCACTGGAGGACGTCACTCCATCTCCTCTGGTGGCTAGTGCAAACAGTCGTCAACTCTGGCAAAGGAGCAGGAACCCAAGCCCACACGAGCCATGAGCCGCAAACACTCGGAAGCCTGGCCCAGGGCAAGCATCAGCGGGGGCTGCTTTGGCAGGTTCTGAGATTCTGTGGGGAAGAGAGAAGAAAGCGCCTCAGAATGGAAGGCTGAGCACGGCACCTTGCCAGAGCGGCCTACCTAAGTGCTCCCTCGACAGCAAGCAGAGCACAGGCTGGGCAGCTGCTACAAAGAGCTGCCGAGCTGCTCACGCTGTCCCTGCCAGGGTGCTGTCCCTGCACAGATTCACTCCCACATTCGCCGGACGCGCCCCCCAGCAGCGTAAGGCAGCAGGACCTTTGGGAAGCAGTGCTGCGTGGGCCAACAAGCAACCACTGGTGCTGCCAGTCTGAGTCCAAGGGAGACTATGGGGCTGCGCAGCCCATTCCAGCCACTGAACCCCTGAGACCCAGGAGAGCAGAACACAGAGGCAGAAGCAAGGTGGGATGCTAGTTAGTGACCTTCTCCAAGGTGGCCGCTGTCTGCTCCCACTCATGGGCGTCTAGCCTGCAGTACAAGCCCCCTCGGGCCTAGCCATGGATCTGGAGTCCTTCATTTTCTCAAGTGTCCTCTCCAGTTTTATGTTGCTCATCTCTCTGGAGGGGAAATACTTCAGCCAGCTCTGTGCCTCTGCTGAGACCTCAGCCAGGCGTACCAGCAAAGGAGGACGCTTGGTGCTACCAGCCTAGTAAAGGTGTCAGAAGGATCACAGGATGCACACAGCATGTCTGGGGACAAGTCCCTCAGGCCACATCCTTCAGCAACTGCTCATCTCCTCCAGTGGGTGAGCAAACAGGGCAAGCACCTTGCCCTGCTGCTGATACTGAGGCAGCCCCATGTGGCTGTCAGCAGCCTGATCCCCAGAGACTTTCCTTCCCCGAATTCCACCTCCTCCATGTGTGTCTGACAGAGGGTGCAGAGAGGTACAGGGCTGGAGCCCTAAACTCCTCTCTAGCTCGCTGCTCTCAGGTTACTGCTCGTCATGCTGCACTGGAGACCACAGCCACAGACCAGACTATCAACGTATGGGGCCTTCCTAGGACCAGAGCATGGCTCTGTGAGACAGAGGAGCTGGATCGCGCACGGAGCTTGGCCAGCAGGGGAAAGACTGACCTGAGCTGAAACTGAGCCCCACCAGGGAATGGGGAAGAGGGAGAGAGTTTGGGGATCAAGCTCCAAACCCTGCTCCCCGTCCTCAGAGTCTAATTCCCACCCTCCTTTCTCTGCCACAAAGGCCTTGAGGGAGCCGGCTCTGCCACCGCCTCCTCCCTGATGGTACCGGCAGGTGGAGTGCTGGGAGCGGGCGAGTCCCCTGCCCTCAGTGCTGACGTCACAACAGCCCCTGCAGGCAGCACTGCTCAGTCCCTTCCGCCCTGCTGGGTGTACAGGGAGCTGGGCCAGGCACCCGGCCTCCCTGAGGCCCTGGCAGAACGGGCCCGTTTTCTGGTTTTCAAAATTGTGACTAAAAGAATCAAAAAGTGGCTTTTCAAGCCTCCGGCCAAGCCTCCGGCCGAGACCAGTGGGGAACGAGGGAGCAGGGTGGGTGAGTCACCACGGGACCCTGTGTAGTGATCAGCCTTCTCGGAGAGCCCAGGCTGATGACGTGGCTGTCAGCCAGAGTAACCATCCCTCCCTTGACCCTTTGCCATGACGTCAGAGGAAGCCAGGCTGCAAGGGGTCCTGTTGCTGTACAGGCCCTATCCTGCCTGCAAACAAGCTTCATTACCATAGAAAGTTTCTGCGCCAACGAGCCCTGGGAATTGGCCAGTTGCTGTCTGGACAGGCTCCACCCTGGGCCAGAGGCTGAGAGGCCCAAACCTACTTTTTCTGGGCTGACTTCCCTCGCTTGGGACTCTTCAGAAGCGAAGCAAGAGCCTGCTATTGATCCTCAGGCAGATCAGGGCTCTGGAGTACAAGGCCACCTTCCTGAGGAAAGCCTGGAGCAGCTGTGTCTATGGGGCATGCGCAAGGTGTGAAGGCCTCATGCAGGGAGTGCTGGGCTGGGGAAGGGGCCTTCAGAGGCCAATTAGACAGCAGGTGCTGGCACCCAACTGTGGATGCAGAGGGGCCCCAGAACTCTGGGGCCAAGACCAGACCCAACTCCTCAATTGCCCAGCTGCACAGGTGGCCAGCAGCTTGGGAACACAACGAGAACTAATCAGCTGAAGGAGACCCCATGACAGATCTCTGTGCATGCAGCAAGGTCACTTCACATCCAGCTACCCTCAGATTGGAAAGGGCAGCCCTGGCTGGGCTGCACGGCCCGTTTATAATCTTGGCTACAGGCAGGCGAAGGGAGAGGGAATGGCTTTTGAGAAGGCTCAGGAACCCTCTCTCGGGGAAGAAAGCTCATTTAAATGCTTGAAACTCCGGCTGTTCAATGAAAACCCCCAAAGCAATCACAAGTCTGCCCTCTTCAGACTCCAGCCACAGGCCCTCAGGTGAGGACAAGCACCACTGAAATGAATTCTACTGATGGGATGGTGAAACACACTTCCCCTGACAGTGGGGTCAGCTACAGACCCGAGGGGTGTGACAGCCAATCCCTGCACTGAAAGGACCTCAGAGGAGAGAGCTGATGTCCGCTGATGGGGCAGGGTGAGAGGGGGAATGCACTGGAGGCGGCTTAGCTCCTCGCAGCGAAGGTGGAAATTCCTGACGGGAACCCTCAGAGGAGTGTTGGGACAGGCGACTGGGTGCGAGCCAGGAGGGGAACAGAGCAGCAGCAGCAGCTGTGTGCTGGCCAGGGAATGGGGTTAAAGCTGTGGGTATCTGGCTTCCCTTCTCCCCTTCCCCAGTCACCCCAGCTGTCACTGTCCCAGGCCACAACACCTCGGAGCAATCGGCAGGAACAAGGGGAGCTCCAGGCACACATTTCGGAGGGCCCCCTCACATCCCAAGCACCTGCCCCGGGGCGACTGTGGTTGCGGCAGAGGTGTCGTGGCCCCTGCCTTACCCAATATAGCACTATTGAGAGCAGCACACACAGGTTCCCTCTGGATTGGATCCAGCTGCTGCCCAACAGGGCAGTTCCAGGGGTCAGAGTATGCCAGCAGGCTGAAAGCGTCCTGGGGACGGAAGAGAGACACGGGCAGTAAGGCGAGCAGCAATGCAGAAAAAGGGGAGGGACTAACAGTCAACCAGGGCATGTTCCCTCAGCCAGGTAGCAGGCATCTGCCAACAAGAATGCCCCAGCTCCGGCAGCAAATGAGGGCAGCTGGGCAAGGGGCTGCTGAGTGAGACATGCACCTCTCACTCCTGGCTGAGGTGCCAGCAGCGGAGGCAGACATGCACCTCCCCCCAGTGCAGAATGAACATTGGCTTGTGGGAGCTGGCCACAGGCGCCCTGTGTTATTGAGGGCCACTGCTGGTGCTAGCGCTGTTCCCACCCCTCTCCACCTGCACAGCCCCCGGCCTCCCAGTACCCGGCAGGAAAAACCCCAGCTCTGGTCCATGTGGCGGGTGCTGCTGTGAGCCCGGCCAGAGGCACACCCTCACCTGCAGCATCTTCTTGTGCGTCGTGTTCTTCCCGTACTCTCTGCAGAGCTGCTCGCTCAGAGTCTGCAGCTCCCGCCCAAACTGGATCATTCGCTCTGTGGCAGCATGGTTCCCCCCGCAGAGCTGTCTCTGGGGGCAGCCGTCTTCTGAAAAAAGGCCAGAGGGGAAGAGAAATGACTGCCCTGCAGGCAGGCAACTCCTGGTGCTCAGCCCTGCTTCAGGTCCACAAAGTCCTTCCCCGAGGCCCACCCTCACTCTAATGTTCCCCTGGTGGGGCTGCTTTAAGGGCAGCCTGGCAGAGCAGACGCCCACTGCTGTTCTTTGCGCCCTGAGCCCGGTGTCCAGCTGTCTGCCAGCAGGCAGTGGGTGTCTGTGTGGGGTGCACACAGGCATGATACTGTCCAGGATCTGCCCTGGATGAACAGGAAGGCAGCATTAACAGCTCATCAAGTCTCATGACCAAGCCACACAGGGGTCCACACTGTGACTGCGCTGTGTTATCACCTTTGTGGTGAGTGTGGAAATGTAGCCCTGGAGGAGGGGCTGCACTGACAACCCCCTCTCCCCGCAAACAGTTAGAGCCTCCCCACAAGTTGCTGCCCCTCTGAGTCTGGACCTGCAGGGATGCCCGACTCCCAAGAGGAGGGCTGGCTGTCACTTTCCATCCTGGGCCCCCTCTGCTGAGGCTGCCAAGGAGGAGGGCAATCCACGCCAGTCTAGGTGGTTTTTGTATGGTGACCACTTGACAACCAGGAAACAGAGTGAGACCTTCACAGCCTCATCTCATCTCACAAGGCATGTCACCACAGTGACTAGACACCGGTGGTGACTAGACTTTGCCAGGTGACTCGGGCAGTGGGGCTGTTTCATTGCTGTGTAGACTTCTGGGCTCAGGCTGGAGCCCGAGCTCTGGGACCCTCCCACCTCGCAGGGTCCTAGAGCCTGGATGGCTACACAACAGTGGAACAGCCCAAGTTGGCTGGTCCGGGCCAGCTGCGGGTGTCTAGCTGCTGTGTAGACCACCCAGAGAGGCCACAGAACCAGCAACAGAGGATGGCAACTCTCTGTACTGTTCTGAGCTGGATGTTACTGCTGACCAGGCTCTGGCCTCCACTGCCCCATCACCAGCCAGCTGATTAGCCCTCTGCATCCCGCACCTCAGGAGTTCCAGGGCAGTAGGATCCCCCAGGGTGAAGGTCTAACACACGTCATCTTTACTGGCAGTTTGCACACAGGATGCCCTGAAAAATTAGGCCTTTTGTTTGACTCCCCTGTAAAGGGAGCCCCACCCCATGTATCAAGTCAGTGAGCAAACTCAGCTGCCCAGCCCTGTCTAAATCAGTATTAAGCACCTGGCCCCCAAAAAAGTCTAGATTAGTTCAATTCCCAGATGGTTTCTCCCCCCCGCCCCAGATCAGAGATCCCGAGAATCTCATGCCTGCACCCTGGGCTGAGGAACAGACCCACAGGGCAATGCCCAACCCTGATCCAGTCCCAGACAGAGCTAATACATGTGTCAGCAGTGCCATTCCCCCGCTAACTTTTTGTGAGGGACAGGAGAGCACTCCTTCCTTCCAGGGCCCTACCCATGCTGGACTCATCCGTCTGGAGGATCTCTTCATGTTTGTAGGTGCCATTCATTATCCTGGTGGAGGAGTTTTCAAGGACTCCATTGGGGTAATGCTCAGCCTCCATCTCCATCTCACTGTCACTGGGGTGCAAAAGGAAAAGAAAAGCCTGAGGGCTTAGAAAGGGCAGAAACATTCTCCAAAGGGAAAGTCCTACAGAAGGAAGCGTGCCCAATGGCCGACCAGTAGGCTGCCAGGGCTAGACACCCAGTAGCCCACAGGAGACAAGAAAACAATCCAGCAGGGCAAAACCAGGTTCAGAACAACGAAGGCCTCTATCTATAAAGTGCGGTTCGAACCCAAGGGGGTCCCGGAGGAGGGAAGGAGGGAAGTACTTAATTTAACATTTCAAATTGCAGCCACTTCTGGGGTGGAGAACAGCAGCCAAGCAACACACAACACTCTACACAATACAGGGGAAATTTTAGCCAAGAGCACTGAGGCAAACCATCAGCCCTAGACAAAGTGTCCCTCAGGTTCTTTAATATCCACGCAGAGCAGACAGGGCCACGGTTTCAAGACCTCTACACAGCAAATTGCAGGAGACCTCCACTGCTCTAACTCAGAAGGCTGAAAGGATGAGATGATCCACCAGGACTTGAACTCAAGAGTTCAAAGATTCTCTGTGTTTCAGATCTACGCCGTCCCCGCTGGCATAGAGCTGTCATTACCCAGCGTTTGTGCAGACGATTTGTAGGACTCCAGTATATGATGTCTCTCACTCGGTTATGAGCTGTACAACCATGTGGAGTTCAGAGTGGAAGCTAGAGGCTTCCCTGACCATGGTATTTAGCAATCCACTTAGTGAGTCTGAATGTCAGCTGGCAGTTGCTGAGGACCCCTCATTAATCACAAAGATCTCTGCCCCAACATGTCCTAGGGAGCCCCGCAGCAGCCACCAAAACAGCTAAGCAGAGAGGAAACTCAGCTCTCACGCTTGGTCAGCATATTTGACAGAACAAGGAGCAATGGTCTCAAGTTACAGTGGGGGAGGTTTAGGTTGGATATTAGGAAAAACTTTTTCACTAGGAGGGTAGTGAAGCACTGGAATGGGTTACCTAAGGAGATGGTGGAATCTCCTTCCTCAGAGGTTTTTAAGGACAGGCTTGACAAAGGCCTGGCTGGGATGATTTAGTTGGGGATTGGTCCTGCTTTGAGCAGGGGGTTGGACTAGATGACCTCCTGAGGTCCCTTCCAACCCTGATAGTCTATGTCTATTTCAAACCCCAATAAATGCAGCAATAATGACCTTCCAGGCTTGAAACCCACCGTGACTCAATGGAGATGCCTGTAATTCACAGGGCCCTTTGGCCCGATGGCACCAGCATCTAATGAACTGGTCCAGTGAACAGAATGTGACCCCATGCAAAAGGGACACGTCTAAGTGACAAGGGTCTGGGCTGCCGTGCAGAAGACTCAGGTCTGCTTCCTGCACCCAGCTCAGTCTTTTATTCCCCGCGGGAGCACACAGATTCCTGGAGGAAGGAGGCCCTTTTGCTGTCCATAAGCAAACCTTTCGGCTGAGAGTGCAGGAGCATGCGTGGCAGGGCTGCTGCTTTTTAGACTACCTTTTGGGACAGTCACAGCATCACCCTGGCAGGACATCTGCCCCAAAGGCATTTGGGGACTGTTTACTCAAGGCTATCCTGCTTCTCCTACGGGAACGGGCAGCATCAATTCAGCCCCAAGGTGGGAGGGAGAGTGTGGAAGACGACCTGCCATTGGCTGCTCAGCAGTGATGCCTATAGCTACTCATGGTTACCCCAGTGATGGAAAGAGCGCTGACCGAATGGCTGATAAGGTGCTCAGAAAGCAGGCTAAGCCCCTGCCTGCCCAGGCGTGGGAAAGGCACAGCAAGGAATACCTGGTCTCCTGGTTACTTGTACTGCTATGCTGCTGGGATTTGGTGGAGTCTGTTGAATTGGACTCAGAGTAGTTCACCGACGAAGGAGAGGAAGAGGAGGAAGAGGACGACGATGAACTCAGTGCTGGGTATTTACTGTGGCTTTGTTTGCTTTTTGTGGATGTGACTCCGTTGCTACAGCTTGGGCTGTCTGCTCCTGAAAGCCAAGGAGAGAGGTGTCAGAGGGGAGGGGCTAGGCAATTCTGGGCTGAAGTCAGCAGCAGGAGACATTGCTTGTGCTCCTTTCACTGAGGAGCAGGCCCCAGGGGAGGGAAATAGGGGCAGGCTGCAATTCACAAAATACTAGAGCTCCTTTTTACATTGAGCACAGTGTTAGGAAAACACAAGCAAACCCCAAATGAGCAGCAGCGCCCACTCGCAACACCTGTGCTTCAGTGATTGTGAGAAACAATCCAGCGGATAAGATCCGCCCCAACCAGCTCAGACACCTGAGGGACCGAGGATCCCAAAGAGAAGCACATGAGACAAGCAGAAGTTTGTCTTCGTTGAAACCAGAATTCTCATCCCTCTAACACACCTGGGGAAGAAATCTAGATGTTCAGTGCACTGGTAAAAAACTAGGCCAAAATCCACCTGCTGCAAGAGAATTAAAGCTGAAGAAGCTTTAAAAACCTCCCCCAAACTGCAAACTCCACTTCATAGGATGAAACATGGTATAATGGGACATAGGCAACTCAACACCAACCTGCCACGTGACACTTGTTTATAATTTACTGACATCTTAAAATGACTAATCTGATTCTCCTCACTTGGAAGTTACAGGAGCAAGCGAAAGGAGATGTAGGCCCACAACACTATCACCATGTGCCTGGTACCACAGATGACAGCACTGATTACATATGCAGAGCCTCATCTGCCACTAACCAATTGTATTATATATACATGCACAGACATGACTGTCAAAACATCAGACTGGCTCTGCAACATATCCTACAGACTCACAAGTGAGGACAATACATGCCTGCCACTTCACGTGTGCATTCATAATGTGACAGCAAAATGCATCACAGGCTGACGATACGGCCGTGCGTTGCTGAGTTGGTGTCAGCTCACTGACGTGTGCACTGAAGGGGCCAACGTTGTTCTGAAAGCCAATCTGTGTACTGACAGGATCAAACGCTGCGACAGCAGCATGTTCATGTGTGTGGACCAGGACAAGGCCGGAGGTGAAGTCTGTCTTAACTCAATGTTCATTGAGTTTATTATGTAGGAATTTCCTAGTTGCAAAAATCCATTACCACAGAGACACTCAGATTCTAAGGCCAGAAGGGACGGTTCTGATCAGCCACCCAACCTCCTGGATAACACAGGCCAGAGAATTTCAACCTGGGATTACTGCACTGAGTCCACATCCTGTGGTTGAGTTAGCTATTTTTCAGAAAGACGTCCAGTCTCAAGACAAACAGGGGCTGAGGCCCCAGGCTGGAAACATGGCTGAAGGGAGTGGGGCTATGGAGCTGCTCAGCTAATCGTCTCCCCTTCATTTAAGCCTTTGCATGCCCAGCAGAGACCGTTTTTATGTATGCTCCAGCTCTCTCCTTCTAGCACCCTCAGCTTTTCACATGGAGCAGCTCTGACTGTCAGGTGGAGACAGCTTGAGTGTCAGCAAGGGACTTCTCCACTGGGAATGTAAAGCTTCAAACAAAGCAGCTCTGGCTCCCTGGCCCACTCCGTCCATCTCCACCCTCTGCTTTGATCTTAGGCAAGCACTTTATGCCCCTCGCTCTTACTTGTTTTGCTTGTAAACTGTAAGTCCTTAATTCCTAGACAGGTTTCAGAGTAACAGCCGTGTTAGTCTGTATTCGCAAAAAGAAAAGGAGTACTTGTGGCACCTTAGAGACTAACCAATTTATTTGAGCATGAGCTTTCGTGAGCTGGCTCACGAAAGCTCATGCTCAAATAAATTGGTTAGTCTCTAAGGAGCCACAATTACTCCTTTTCTTTTTGCGAATTCCTAGACACACATTTTAACACATTGTTGTTACACATGAAAAGCCTGTAGCAAAGCGTATTCATCTCACTTCTTTGCTTAGCCTGGCTTCCAAATAGAAAACGGGATGGGGTACTGGAGAGGAGAAAGCAGTGGTGAGTGCACTGGACACCTTGAAGGAGGGGGAGGTTCTCCTGGAGACTTTAGGAAGTCCATAGGAGAGCGGTTATCCCTTGTGGGCCCTGCGGTCGAAGAGACAAGCTGTGCGAGCCAGGCCTTTGCTTATATAGCTCTGCCCGAGGACTGTTCTGTGAGGCAGTCCTTTTGAAGAATATTCTGTCAGCTTCCACATAGCAACTTCTGCGAAAGGCAGTTGTACAACCTAGTCTCTGTTAAAATCATTGATTCAAAATCAACAGTATGCCATTTCTGTCAGAAAGATCACCTCCAGTAACCGTAAATCTTTCCTGCTGGGGTTAGGAGGACAGACGTCTTTCAAAGAGCAAAGGACAGACCCCCCAGCAGGTTGTGTACAAAGCGACCCACCCCCAAGACCTGACCTGCTTCACGTGGAGACGGACAGAAAAGCACTTACCGGTGCTGTGAACGTGCGAGTTGTTCGATCCGTGTCTGGGGCTTAGGCTGGGGGATGCTGGGTAACTGTCCTGTGACTTGGGGCTGCGGGTACTGAAACACCGCACTTCGCTGTCTGTTCCATTCACCATCTCCACAAACTGTCGGCACCTGTGTCAGACAAGGGCGGAGACACCGAGGAGGAAGGGGAGGGTGATGTGAATTAGATTCAGTGCTGGTGCTTTTCTAGTGATTGCTATCATACGTCCCAGAGCAGCAGCAAACTGGGATCAACCAAAGCTTAGGAGGGGTCCTAGCTCTGAAGAGGGCATCTCAAGTCTCCCCGTGTCTTCAAGTTGGGAATGCTGGAGTAGGAAGGGAGTTTTGATACTGCTGCCTAGAAACAGATGCTAATGAACCTGGAGACCTGTACAAGGATGGACAAAAGATGATACATAAACAAGACCATTTCAAGAGCAGATACCTACACTGTAGCTTCCAGCCCAGTATTAGCCGATTAAGTGTGTTCTACATGTAACTGACAAGATGCTGCATCTCAGCTTGGATCAGCCAAGGCAACAGATCACACTCTGAGACATGGACAGAGACCATATTACAGTATCAACAGCACTGGCTACGAAAGCACAAGATACCACAGGATTGGGGGTGAGGGGGCAGGGGGAGGGGGATGAGGCACGGATTCCAAACAGCGGGAGCAATTATGACATTCTACTCCTGGGGCAAGGTAACTTTGAGTGCTCAGACACTATTCCTGCTAGTTAACCAGCTGTTTAAATGTCTGCACTGATCTGAACCCACCAGAATTCACACAGGGAGTGCAAGCCAAGGAACTGGGGGTATATCGCACTGCATGGCTAATGTTCCTCGCATCACAGGTATTCTCTCTAAGCCCAAGGGTGAAAAGGTGATTTCCACTGTGCTGTCCATGGCAACAAATGGTTACCATAGAGCGTGCACCAAACTTCACACCTCCCACACCGTCCAACCAACCTATGCTGGGGGCCACTACAAAAGAGAAGACAATATAAGGTAAAAACACTCATCTACAGAGAAAGGCTGGCAAAGGCCTAGCTCTCCACTCCGCTCTACTGGGAGCTGACAGATACTCCATATCCTAGGGTAAGCAGAGAGTAAGAGGACACATGAACCAGCCCTGAATAACTCAGGACACCAACACACACACACACCAATTCCTACTTTCCCTTTGTCTCTGCTTTAACTCCACCTTTTTCCACACCAGCTTCTTTCTAAGAATCCCCACAGCCGCGCCCACACTTCTCAGCAGGCTGTAAGTGGGGATGAACCGAACTTTACCACGTTCATGTTGCGTGAACAACAGGACGGACTGGGAAGACCAAAGGCAGTGGTAATACACCGGGGTAGGAATCTGCACCACTTCCACATGGCCGCAGGGCTTTCCCCAGACCTGGCATTTTGCTCAGGTGGAGGGGATCTCTGTGGGGCAGGCAGAATGGGTCAGGCCAGCAAGGTGCCTAGTTCGCCCCTCTGTAGTTGATAGGACATGGCAAAGCCTGACCAGCAACAGCTACGGATCCTGAGCAGTGCTAACAAGGGTAGCCAGCGTTCCTTCCTACCTTGCTCACAGGGTAACCGCTCTTAACAGCGGCGTCAATCTGCCTGAATTAAGAACTATGTTGGTTCCTAACACAGTGAGGCCTGTGGACTGCCTGGTTCGGCTCTGTAGACTTTCCAGTGGCATCTCCCAGCACAAAGCTAAACATACTTACTTTAACATGAAGAGCAGGTTAGGGTTGTGTTCTAGGAGGCCAGGGTAGAGCTGCTGCGTGGCCTCTATTGCCTCTCCCACTCTGCCTGCTAAGACTAGCTTCTGTATTCCTGAAAGCAAGAGGAGATCTATTGGCACCAAGGAAAGCCCAGTGACAGCAGGTACTGTGCTCACTGAGATGACACACGGAGCCCCCACAGATCCCTCATGCCCCCAGAGACACATCTCCAATGGTCACCCGCCAAGAGTCTAGGTAGAGCTGAGCTTATGCCATTTGTGCACTGAAAGAAAGCCTGAGAGGACAGGCAGGGGATTTGTTGATACCTCAGAAATATCAGGAGTTGCTGGAGAACCAGTGGGAGATACAAGGGATGTGCATTGTGTGCCTGTAACTTCCTAAGGGAAGGGGTGGGGTGCTAAGCCTTAACCAAAGGCTTCTTTTATTCAGAACATTAGCAAGCTACTGAAGTTAAGCAGGGAATGGCAGCCTGGTCAGGGCCCATCAGGCTGCTGGGGGAAACAAGGGCCTGGACCATTCTGGGTTCTCTCTACAGAGGCACAATCCCAAATCAGCTGCACACCAAGATCTCAGGAAGCTGGTTCCAGGAACAATGAAGACTGAACTGGTTCAAACCTGACAGTCTGGACGTTTTAAAAGATTCAGGGATACAAAGCAGGAGCGGAGGAATAGCTCAGTGGGCGGAGGGATAGCTCGGTGGTTTGAGTATTGGCCTGCTAAACCCAGAGTTGTAAGTTCAATCCTTGAGGGGGCCATATAGGGATCTGGGGCAGAAATTGGGGATTGGTCCTGCTTTGAGCAGGGGTTGGACTAGATGACCTCCTGAGGTCCCTTCCAACCCTGATATTCTGTGATTCTCTGAGCGCCAGGTCACCATGCTCGTGGTCACACACCAGCCAGCAGTTTCTTCACTGCCTTTCTTTCCCCCTCTCTTGCTTTTCTGGTTTGCAGGCTTTCACTGGTTTCTCTCTGCCTTTGATGCTTCTCCTCCTTCGATTCTATTTCTGTCTCCCTATCTGTGTTGTTCCTCTCTTGATTTGCCTGTATCTTACAGAGCCCATTTTAATCGGTCTCAGTTTCACCGGGACACAGAGACATCTCCTTCTCTAACACACTTCCTGTTTAGTCTCCTTTCCCACAGATGACTGTGGCACTCCTACCCCACATCAGATATCCCCATCAGGTTGGGCAGATAACCCACGTACTAATAAAATCAATGACATCAAAGCAGCTTGAAATCTACAAAAAGCTCTCCTGCTTTGCAGCCTCTTCCCTCTCTCATCAAAGTGACAGCAGGGCAGAGTGCTGTCCATTTCAAACTGTTTCTGCTTTGCTGCTCTAGGTGTGGCCTGTCAGCAGAGAAGTGGACAGTCATAATCCTTGCATGGGCATTGTGGAGGGAGGTGCAGCGCTGGGCAGCAACTGCAGGTCATCCCAGGCTGCTGGGCAGAGGATTCTTCCAGCCTGAACACGCATTGAGTGTGTATAAGAAATGTGTGTTCCAGACAACTACAGAGGAATGTAACATAGGTGTGACATGACATAATAGCCGCGTGGGAGACAGATCACAAGGAGGAAGGAGGCACATGCAGCAGAGGACAGAACAGCAGAGCATCAGGGGATGAAAATGGAAATCAGCCAGGAGAAGATGGAAAAAGATGCGAGACTGGACCCAATGCTCTGCGATTCTGTAAAAAAAAAAAAAAAAATCAGGGGGATTCTAAAGACTGCATTCCAACTGCTCTCCAAGTCCTTAATAATCCAGTTCCCTGGATCCAGGGAGGGTTCTCTTCAAAGATGTATTTTTCCACGAGCAAGTTCATTAGAATGGTTCAAAGAAAACAAAGCAGCACATTTCATGCCTGTGGAAGCTGGTGGCCTGGACATTAAGAGGTGAAGGGGGGGGGAAGGATAGCTCAGTGGTTTGAGCAGTGGCCTGCTAAACCCAGGGTTGAGAGTTCAATCCTTGAGGGGGCCATTTAGGGATCTGGGGCAAAAATTGGGGATTGGCCCTGCTTTGAGCAGGGGGTTGGACTAGATGACCTCCTGAGGTCCCTTCCAACCCTGATATTCTATGATTCTATTAGCTGATGTAGCAGGCAAAGCAGACAGGTGTGGTGCATTGCTCTCTATACAGCTCTGCTCACTGCAAAGCCCTTCAGAAGCAGAAAACATGAAATGAATTTGACCAGGGTTTGGCTTGATTCCTTTGTAATGGGTGCCACAGTAAAACCAGGCAGATGCATTAAGGCCTCTACGGCCCCAGCCCTTAGAATCAAGTTAACGAGACTGCTGCCAGCAGGAATCTAAAGCCCCAAATTAAAGATATCTCTGGGGTCTCAGTGCAAATGTTAGGGGAGATCAGCTCTTTAATAGTAAATGTAATCAGCTACATTGTTCCAGAACTGGGCCCCATCTCCAAGTACCTCCTGCCCTGGAGCAACTCTTATCCTGATGTGCCAAGCTGCTAGGCCATGAGTTTGCAAGGATAGGAGCCTAAGAGGTGAAGGAGAGAGATGGGAAGGGAAGGGCTGTGACTTGGAGATGGAACCTAAGGAAGAAGAGTGCTCTACGGAGTCTTACTTTGCCTGTTCTTTATGGAGGTCTGTTCTTCCTGGATTGTGGTTTCTGTCACTCTGGCAAAGGCCGTCGCTGTTGCACAGTACCCATGATGAACCAGGTAGGAAGACACCATACTAGGAAATAAGAAAATAAAAACAGCATGATATGCATCACTAAAACAGAGGAACCACAGGAAGGAGGGGAGGGAAATCAACACAGGTGCTGTTGCAGTTTCAGCATCAGGGAAAGCTACTCAACTCAGCCCTGCTAGAACACAACCAGTGTCTTGTTCCTGGGGTCCAATCAGTGCTAACTGCAACATAAACCCTGTCCACTGGGAATTGGTCTGAGGCCCCCAAAATCATCTAAAAACAGACATCAGATATATTTATCTTATTATAATCGACCTGGGCTGGACATGGACATGTGACCCAAAAGGGAAAGATTCCACATTCCATTACCAATGCTACAAGCCATTCAGGACCATAAGAGCTTTTGCTTTGTTTTGATCTTTACTAACTCAGCATTTTCTGTACAAAGATCTCAAAGCAGTTTACAAACTAATTAATTTAGCCTCAATCTCCTTGGAAGCAGACCAGGATCGGCATTCTACAGACAGAAAAACCATGACATCGAGAAGCTGAGTTACAGGTGTCCTGAGTTCTGATCATTAAATGCTTTTTTCAACAACGCAACGGATAATTGAATGGATGCCTTCATATTTATATTACTTCCAGACACTAACAAGTGATTTACCATACAGTCAAAATTTGAGCACTTATTTAGCACATGCATTACTGATTTCTGAATTATGTTTTCATCCTTAAACGTTGGAAGTAAAAACAAATATTTTCACTGTGATGTCAGACAATATACGCAGTAGAAATATATCTCCCCAGTGACAGCAGGGACCTTTCCTTGTTGAATCCATCTTGCGCCTTCTCATCGTCTCTGTCATTTAAATGTTAGTGCTAATGTAGACTTCATCAACACCTTAAATGGTGGCCTGGAAACTGGCTTGGAAATAGCTTCTCCACCAAGCTGGCTGCTGATTAAGACTGACCAATGAGACAGGGCCAGAATGGATTTTCAAACTGATGACTCTCTCTATAGGAGGGAAATATTTTTGGGAGACAGCAACACATTTGCAGTTCAGATGGGATTAACAGCTTTATTATTTTAAAAAACTGCCCAGTGACTTGCTCTGAGACTGGACTCCATTCACTGCTATTAGAGGGCAAGCGAGTACTCGCCAGGATCCTCCTTGTCACAACCACACACAGTACTGTAACACCAGCCTGCCTGGTATGCACTGCAGAAGGTGCTGACCAGCCATCCCTCTTCACAGCCAGCCAGCCTCTCTCCAGCTTTCTGGCCATCTTTTGCACCCAAAGGCAAACTCCAAGTGAATGAGCTGCAACCCAAAGAGTTTTTGTCTATTTTTAATAGCTCTTTCAACAGCTAATCTTTGGGTTCCCTATCTGGGAACCTCTTCACTACAGCAAGGCAATATAGAGACATAGCCACACTGGAAACAAATGGCAGTAGTTACCACCAAACTGTCTGAAAAGCTTGTAAAGACAGTCCTGGTGCCACTGCAGAAGCTTGAATCATTTCATGCCAAAATTTTGGAAGACAGTTTGCAGCATGTGTGTGACTGAGTGTCTCATGATTAAAGTCAGAAATAGAGTGAGTTTACATGCTGCAATTCTGGCACAGAATAGCCCAAGAGGCTGGTCAGGTAGCATAACATCATGGGCTTAACCCTTTCAGATTCCTGATCAGAAGTTTGGAACAACCAAGATGACTTTGTCTGTTGAACCCATCCCATACTTTACACAGAGCCCCAGGCTCGGGAAGTGTAATGACTGCAGTGCAGTGCAGACGGAATCAATAAAAGCTCGAATGTCTAGTAACCTGGGACATAACAGCAAACATCTCATTAAGATGGCGAAGTTAGACTACGGTTGAAACGCTAAGAACTGGGCTGGCTTTCTGTTAAGTTGAATCCAATTGCCAGAGCTATCTAACTCCTTACCATAGGTATTTAAACTGCACTATACAGCTAAAGGAAATCAGAGCTGCCCCGCATTCTTATATTTCTGTCCTTGGCATCACAGCCTCTCAGCAGCCACCCCTGTCAACTGACCAGTGCAGTACCCTGTCCTTTGTACTAGTTTACTACCAGCACCAACTCACGGGTTAGATGCCTTGCATATTTACCGCAATACAATGCTCTGCATTGGCTAGCTGAGTGCCACATGTCCAGCCAGGAACAGCTCCTGAAATGTTTGAGAGATGTTGCTCCTCTGAGGAACGTGCTACATGGTCTCAAAATAAACTGCTGCTGGCTGCTCTGGCAGGCTGCTTTCATGTTAAGGCAAGGCAAGGCTAATGATCTTCACAGTCCCAGGCTAGACCAGGTCTTGTCTTTGGTGCCAGACTGATAAACATCCCCAAAGCCAAACGTGCTGGTGGGACGGTAGACACAGAACTTACAGAAACACTACAGGTAGGGCTATGCGCCTTAAAGTGAGTGCTCAGAGCACAAGCATGGAGCGCACCTGGGTACAGCCTGCAGTGCTGCGGGCTTTTCTGGCTCATCCAGGCTGGCTTCCTTCCTCTGCTGTCTTGTACCTCTGGTTTCTGTTGAAATGCCATCAGGCACACTTCAGGTGCATTACCAGTGTTGAGATCCTACACATCTCTCTCTGCCAGCCACACCAGCTCAGCTACATTTCACGCTATTTTAGATTCTCCATGGCAGTGGCTAAAATCAGTCAGCATGGACACCAGGGGATCAGAATAACGTGAAGGAAGAATTATTTATCAATATGCAGCCCTTGCTAGTGGCTGCATTCCTTTATCAACCACTCTTACAAGTGAAAACTGGTGTATGTGGTGGGAGAGGGGGAGGTGTCCCTTTCAGGAACGCTGCCACACCAAGCTTCCTTCTCCAAGCACAGGGGATCATTCACCTTGCGGACATGTGCCCAATCCAGTCAATTCCCCTGTACCACACTGTCTCTGTACGTGCCTTTCAGAATGTAATACCCAGAAGTTCAGGGCACAGAGAGTTTTTTTGGACTCTGTGGCATGTGGGCCTGATACGCGGGGGTCAGTTCTGCAGGACACTCACATTTCTGATCAGTTCCTGGAGGACAGACCACATCCTGTTGGCTTGTTTTGGTGGGCTGCTCTCAGACCAAACAGCAGCTACTGAAATTACAAAGCATGCCTATCGGCACTACAGATGTCTGGTTGCGTAGCTGTCGGTCAGGGGTGCTATGAGGTGTGATCTCCGACCAATACAGCTGTGCCAGCAGAAGTCCCTAGGGTAGACACAGCCGTACTGCCAGAGCTGTGCTTTTACTGGTATGGCTTGTTGTACTCAGAAGGGGAGGTTTTACTTGGCCAGTGTAGCTGTGTTCAGTCGAGCAGCGCTGTCCCAGCATGGTACACCACTATTCCAAAGCATTCCCAGCGTAGACGTGGCCTGACTCGCCAATGCCCTCAGCTGATCCCTGGTTAGCCCTCTCCACGGAGGAGGGACTCGTGTTTCCATGAGGTGACGAGTTTATTACATGTCCGGAGCTCAGGACTCCAGCTCCTTTGTTCCTGGACTGGAAGAGACCTGGAGAAAACAGCCACAGAGCACTCTGCCCCCTGCAAGGAGGGCTAGGCCAGCATTCCTTTCTGACAAGGCTCCATGTCTTGTGTGGCACATGACACCCAAATTACCCCTCCCTCACGTGTCACTGCCCCCCGGGACCTCTCATGTCACCATGCCCAGCCCTCCCGCCCACTGCCCACTCCTAACCAGTACAGGAGCTCCTGTGATCTCTGTTACTAAATTCAATACATTTCTCGTTTTACAATTTTCAGTATGCTGCAGATTTTGCATCGGGCACCACGTAACTGTCCCGAGCACACTGTCCTGGGGAAAACAGGAAGTGGATTCCCAGGTGAAGGGCAAATTGGAGCCTGTGGCACTGAGAAAATGTGGGAAGCTGTTTGGGCTTCTGGCCCCCAGGAAGCAGTAGAGACATCATCTCCTCCTGTCCATATTGAAAGCATCTCCTCCTTCCCTCCCCTGCCCGCACTCAGAGTGGGAAAGGGAATGGAATTCATTTTCCATTCTCTATGAATAGCTCTTCACAGCTGTCCCAACATACCATGTCTGTAACTTGCTGCTCAGAGCCACACATCTGGATAAGCACATCAGCATGATGTTTTACCAAAACCATCAGCAGTGAAGCAAATATTGGCATGTAAATGGTCATTAAGTTTCAAACAGCCCGTTGAGACAGTTCACACCCCTCAGTGCTGTCATTTCAGGATGTCTGCAGACTCAGGCAGACACCGTCCACCTTTGAAAGGCTCATTTCAGAACCAGAAGGACCAGACACTTTTAAGAAGAATGGCAGCTTAGTCTTTGGAGCTCAATTACGCAGCAAAATGAGGGCAAACTTGCATTATGCATTCGCTAATGATCCTGCAACTGACTGCGGGGGAGGAGAGGGAGGGCTGGCTGCCTTAAGAGGAGCCAAGTTTTGCCCTGTTCATGGGCACAAGACTAAAAGTGAGGCTTGTAGAGGCTTTGAGGAAAAGCACCAAAGAAACAATCCTGAGTGCCTAGCTGATGTGGACTCCATGAGTTCCCTTAAGAGTTGTGTCTCCAAAGGGCTGAATTAAGCCATGTCTACCCTACAGCGGCTAGAGGGGCATAGCAGCTATGGCCCTGTAGCTAAGCTGGATAACCATGAGGTGCAGACGCAGCCTATGACGACGGAAGGGGTTTTCCCATCACTGTAGGAACACCGCCTACCTACCTGACAGAAGCTTGTCTGCACTTGAAATGCTACGGTTAACATTCAGTTAGGGTCAACCTAGCTTTTTAGTGCACCCACACCTAAGCATGCTGCCATCAACCAAGCTGTGCCTACACTGAGGGATTGATCAGATTAGCTCCAGCACTCAGGGGTGTGGCTTTTTCCCACCCTTGAGCACCATAGTGACGTTGACTTAAATTTTAAGTGTAGACAAGGCCTTCAACTCTGTTTACACCAATCCCTTAATCTCCTCACCCTGACATATCTCCTAAAGATCGGAGCGGAAAAGGGTTTCATCCTGAGCAGGGCAGGAATGGCAGATCAGGTTTCGGATCTTCACCAAGAGAACGCTTAGTGATGCTTTCAAGAGCCTGCCTCTAAATACTAAGACGGCCTCCCTGGACTGTGGCACAAAGTATCATCACACAGTGTAAGGGAGCACAACAGAATTCACGTTACCATTGCTCATTCTGCAGTATGTGTCAGACTGGTGCTACGTCTAAGCCAAGAAAAGTAGAAGAAAGAAAGACTGCAGCAGAGACTCACTTCTGCAGCATTGCTTGCCACTCGCCTAGTCTGTCTCCTATGGGAAACCGCTTAATGGTGCCCTGAATCTTTGCTCGCCACTCCCTCATGTAGTCCTCAATGTCAAACACGAACGGCTGCTGCCCGAAGTTGGCGTCTACGATTTCTCCTGGTGTCTGCAGCCCCACAGTGGGATAGAGATTTGACTGCAAAAAAGAAAGAAAGTCACATTAATGCTTCCCAACCCTTTCCCATGGGCTCCAAGAGGAGCACATGGGTTTGTCTCTGGCCCTCAGGGATGGGCTCCAAGGGCAGGGGAAGCTAGTTTTTAAAACCATGACTTGTAATAAAAGGGGCAAGAGGCAACTATGGCTGCTCTAGGTTGGTGACAGCCTCCAGGCTCAAGAGCCCAGTTCCTGCTGCTCGTGGCATGAAACCAGCACATTGGGCTGCCTTCCCGAAGGACTGAGATCTATGTCACAACTAGCATGTGTGACCTGTCAATCTATTCTTCCAGAGGGTTGTGTGATCTCTACCACAATGCAGGAGCCGGGACAGTTACAAAGACTGAAAGACAAGTGTTTGCATTAGTAAGGTGACTACAAGTTACCCAACAGATGGGAGAGCTCCCATGCCAGCATCTTGGAAGAGGACTCCCCTTTACCACAACTAACCCAACTAGACTAGACCTGGTCCAGACAGGCTCTCCAGCTCTCTATTCTAGGGAACCCTTTCACCTTCATTTCCCCACACCCTGACAGATAGCTGCTATCCAAACATCTTGCACCTCTGGGCAAAAGGGGAAGGATGCAGGACCCCCTCAATCAGCCCCGCGACAAGGGCTGTCCAGCACAGCAGGTGGGGTAGTAAGAGGGTCCTGTAGTTGACTCAGCTCGCCAATGATGCCAACCAAACCAGCAAGTTCACTACCTGGGTTCAATTTCATTTCCAAGTGGCTATGCCAATGTGACAGTCTCTCCAAATATCAACCAACACATCATTCAGAGCTCCTGGAGGGTTGAGACGATGTGATTCAAGTTTGGGGAGATGATCACTGTACACAGTACAAGCAAATGAATGCCATTTAAGTTAGCCCCATACCAATCCTGACCCAATCAAAACCTTTGGAGATTCTCAAAATGGTGCTGTGAGGTATCCAATCTCCATGGCATGTGGAAGAATGAGGGGAGACAACACGCAGAGCAAGGCCTCGCCAAATATTTCATTGTGTGGACGACATCTTAGAGAGTCTCCTGGCCACTTCTCCAGTTCATGATCACATCCGTGGGGCACCTACAGCAATCGCTTAGGCAGGAAGCTAGGAGGAGTCAGTGTGATACAGTCACTGGAAACAAGGAGCAACGGTGGCATCATGTGACCAGACCACTGTCCACAGACCACCAGCAAGCGTGCCAGGAACCAGTGGTGATCTGAGGCCCACGGTTTGGGAACCACTGACAGTAAATATATCTCCCTGCTTTATTCTGTTGCCTTGTAGCTAACTATTCACATCAGGGCCCCATCATGGTAAAACAAGGAGCAAAATGGGCCCAAGTTCCTAAGGGAAAAACTGAACTTCCTGCCCGAGCGCTATCACACAGAGAAACACAGCTCAGTAACTAGCGACAGTCAGAAAAGTTCAAGGATAGGTGAGAACTTTATTGCAGAGACGGCCACGGGTCCTCTCTTTGATACATGACACTGGACGACACGTGCCAAGCAGTTCCTTCCAGCCTGACCATATGGGAGCCTATGCTGGAGCCAGGGATGCCACCTCCTGTTATGAGTTAAAACGAATAAAGGCAGAGTGGAATTTCCGAGAGGTGGCCACACTGATTACTTGCCACTTCGAGGCTCCTGAAATCCTGCCCGGTCACAGAGAGAGGAAGAGCCAGAACTCTGGCTTGTTTAGTTTCATGCACTTGTTAATGAGTGCTAAATGGTGGGCCACACTTTCCAGCTGCCATGTGAGATATAATAAAACAGAACAGCAGTAGATGCTGGTGCAACACCTCTCAGGACACGGCTAGGGATCTGTCCCAAGGTAATGTCAGTGCCTGAGAGCAGCCTGATGGTCCAGGCTTCACTCTCCACAGCTAAGCAACCTCACTGGATTCTGTGACTGAAGAACTCCTTTGGACTCTTTCCTTCTGCTCTAAGGTTTCAAAAGCACTAGGTATGTTGGGCAGATGAAACAGTGCGACTTCTCCCTTCCCCAAAGAACCTCCCAGCAAAGCTGGCATTTCAAGTCTAGTGAACTGGAGCATGCTTTTCTTCACCAAAAGATCTGCATTTAGCTGCTGTTGAGTCGACTGAGATATGAACGGCTGGCACTGTACGTTTCTGGAGTTTGAAATGCCAAAACGAAGTGGAAGCAGCTGCTCCACATAACACTAATTTCCTCCCCTTCTCCTCCCCCCACCCCCCAGGCTGGGAAAGGAAAGGAGGAAACGAAGCTGGCTGCATCACTGACTCAGCATCTCCTTTGTATCATATCCCTGAGCAAGAACAACTGGTGGGTTACGTGGGTGGGCTAATTCAGATGCAGCTCACACCACCCAGTGCCTTATCACTAGCGGCTGCTATGAGTGTGCACCACAGCACAGCGAGGAGATGGCCCAGGGGGGAATTGTGGTATTTAAGGAGTGGAGTTAGAGATCCCCCTCCCCTTCAAACAGAACTGGCAATAAGGAAAAGCCTCCAACAGACACTACCATCTTGTCAGTCTCTGCATCGGGCCTCCAACCTGTTTCAGTACGGCCAGCCCAAGGCCATAAGTCAGACCCAAAAAATCCCAACCCATTAAAAACAATATGTCACAGTGGTTTTTCCTTCAGATTTCTTCACCGTCAGCAGAAGCTGCCAGTCCCCCCTTGGAAAGTGGTCACAATGCAGCCTCTCTTGCACACAAACCGTAGCCTCCTTGTTCGCTGATCGGAGCAATCGTCACTTACACTCTCTGATCCTACGGGGTGCAGGGAGCTACCATTCTACCCCGTCCCTACTGAGTGGGGCAGCTACCTATCCGGCCTTGCGTTCTCCCTCAATGCTCCCCCCACTGTCTCCTCTTCCCCACCTACCTCCTGCATTCATTTGAACATTCTCTCCATTCATATTTCCCTCGGTCACGCCACATCCCCTGCTCCCCCAGTCTACCTCCTGCGCTCCACAGTCCACAGACCCCACTTAGTTTCCTAACACAGTTCCCCTCGCTGCTGTCTCCTCTCCCACAGCCTCATTCTCTGCATGTTCCTAGCATAGCGATTAAGGGGCCATCATCTTCCCTGAGAGCAGCCTGGCTTCACACCCACTGAAAACGTACTGGAAAACGTACTGAAAACTTTGACTTTCAAAGTTAATGAAAGTCAAACTAGCAAAACCTTTGGCAGATGGCAGATAGGACTCTGCAGCACATAGGGAGCAGGTCACTTTGTGGAGCTGATCTGCACTTTTAGGACCCTGTTTGCACAACTGGCTGCCTCAACTCTCATCAGGGCATAGGCATAACTGGGGGCAGATATTAAAGGGGTACTGACGATACGAATTTTTTAAACTGACTACATTTTTCAAACAATTCCCATTTCTGCTATATTCAAAGATTCTGAGGTCAGACAGAACCACACCTGATCGCCTGTATAACACAGCCCATAGAACTTCCCCCAAATAATTCCCAGAGCATATTGTTCAGAAAAGCATCCAATCCTGATTTAAACACTTAAAAATATAGCCCCCTTTAAACAGTATTGCCTGACATTAAAAACATGCCCTGAAAAATATGCAAGGGCTTTTCTGCTCTCCCGTTGATATTTATGCAAGTCTTTTCAGGAAAGGCAAGACTCTCTGACACTGTCTGGACCTGGATGCATGAGAAAGTTGCACTGTGTAAGTTTAAACGGATGCAATCCAATGCAAACCCCTGCATGGATGCTCATCTCACTTTAAAAGTGGCTTATTTTTTTATTCACTTAAACCTGTTCCCTGTTGAAGTCATTTCTGGCTAACTTTTCAGTGATAACACTCTAATGTAGATAAACATTTTCAGAGAAATGCAATTTTTGAGCAGAGTGTCTCCATTTACACTTCTTCAGATTGGAAAATCAGCACTCACCACCTAACCTATAAGCAGTGCTGCTAGGGGCTGTGTATTTTACCCAAGGCCCATTGGTACCAGTAAAGCAGGGGTGGGGAACCTACTGCCCACAGGCCGGATCCAGCCCCTTGCTCATTTTCATTCAGCCTGCAGGCCACACATGTTCAACTCACCCACCAGGGGGTGGGCGCAGAGGGCGAGCCGGCGTTTGCAGCTCCAGCCCCGTGAGGGGCCCGAAGCTCGGGGCTTCCCACCCTCGGGGCTGGAGCCACAAGAGGGAAGCCCCAAGCCTCGTCGCTCCCCGGGGCTGCTGGCGGGAAGCATGGATTCACCAAGGGAAGGTCATGCCTGACTAATCTAATCGCCTTTTATGATGAGATTACTGGTTCTGTGGATGAAGGGAAAGCAGTGGATGTATTGTTTCTTGACTTTAGCAAAGCTTTTGACACGGTCTCCCACAGTATTCTTGTCAGCAAGTTAAGGAAGTATGGGCTGGATGAATGCACTATAAGGTGGGTAGAAAGCTGGCTAGATTGTCGGGCTCAACGGGTAGTGATCAATGGCTCCATGTCTAGTTGGCAGCCGGTATCAAGTGGAGTGCCCCAAGGGTCGGTCCTGGGGCCGGTTTTGTTCAATATCTTCATAAATGATCTGGAGGATGGTTTGGATTGCACTCTCAGCAAATTTGCGGATGATACTAAACTGGGAGGAGTGGTAGATACGCTGGAGGGCAGGGATAGGATACAGAAGGACCTAGACAAATTGGAGGATTGGGCCAAAAGAAATCTGATGAGGTTCAATAAGGATAAGTGCAGGGTCCTGCACTTAGGATGGAAGAATCCAATGCACCGCTACAGACTAGGGACCAAATGACTAGGCAGCAGTTCTGCGGAAAAGGACCTAGGGGTGACAGTGGACGAGAAGCTGGATATGAGTCAGCAGTGTGCCCTTGTTGCCAAGAAGGCCAATGGCATTTTGGGATGTATAAGTAGGGGCATAGCGAGCAGATCGAGGGACGTGATCGTTCCCCTCTATTCGACATTGGTGAGGCCTCATCTGGAGTACTGTGTCCAGTTTTGGGCCCCACACTACAAGAAGGATGTGGATAAATTGGAGAGAGTCCAGCGAAGGGCAACAAAAATGATTAGGGGTCTAGAACACATGAGTTATGAGGAGAGGCTGAGGGAGCTGGGATTGTTTAGCCTGCAGAAGAGAAGAATGAGGGGGGATTTGATAGCTGCTTTCAACTACCTGAAAGGGGGTTCCAAAGAGGATGGCTCTAGGCTGTTCTCAATGGTAGCAGATGACAGAACGAGGAGTAATGGTCTCAAGTTGCAGTGGGGGAGGTTTAGATTGGATATTAGGAAAAACTTTTTCACTAGGAGGGTGGTGAAACACTGGAATGCGTTACCTAGGGAGGTGGTAGAATCTCCTTCCTTAGAGGTTTTTAAGGTCAGGCTTGACAAAGCCCTGGCTGGGATGATTTAACTGGGAATTGGTCCTGCTTCGAGCAGGGGGTTGGACTAGATGACCTTCAGGGGTCCCTTCCAACCCTGATATTCTAAGCCCTGAGCCTCAATGCCTCACAGCAGGGCTGGAGCCGCGAGCACTGGCTCCCTGCACCGCAGGGGGGGAAGCCCTGAGTCTTGGTGCCACCTCCGTGGGGCTGGAGCCTTGAGCACCGGCTCACCCCACTGGAGGGGAAGCCCCAAGCCTCTGCGCCCCCCTGAGCAGGTGAGTTGAACAGGTGTGTGGCCCGCCATTGATTTTTTTTGGTGCGTCAGTGGCTCCTGATACATAAAAGGTTGCCCACCCTTACAGTAAAAGAAAAGAAATTGGTTTTGAACTCTCTGTAAGGAAACTGTTCCCCGACAGGTAATGGGCTGAAGGACCAACTTAAATTTCTGGTGTAAGCTCACTGAAGTCAGAGTCACCCCACTTGTGAATTCAGCCCCCACAACTTCCCTACAACTGGTCAAGGAAGTGCTGCTTATTGCCTGTCTTGTTGGTGTTCTCTAGAAAATTTGCTTCAAGCAGAATAGGCCACAAATGGAGGGGGAAACCTTCACACCCAGTGTCCAAGAGAAATATCAGACCACCATGTGTGTGGTCAAAAGAGAAATCCCATTTCAAGGGAACAGGACAAGCCCTATTAGGGTCCAAGGCCCTTGGATCCTACAAGGCTCACTCAGTTAAGATTTCTGAAGATCTTCATTATTTTCATTCCCTTTTACAGCAAAACTTCTAGAACAGAGTTTTCACAGCCCTGGTGAAGGATGTGAAGAATGCAGTTAATATTTAACATCTTTTATACTTTATGTTCTCTTTGCTGTACCTTACAATGAATGCACGTTGTGTTTCAACTAATCTGAATGCGTCTTCCTTGCTATATTAATGCATAAACATTACCTAAGGTCTAAAGCACTTGGAAGCTGTATTGATGCTAAGCACTATGATATCTGAGGTCTACTATCATTCCTAAAGAGTGTCTTGATCAGTCCTAATGTTGCTGTGCAACCCAAGGGCACCAGTCAGGATCAGAGACCAAACCTCCGGGACACTGCTTTAAGAAACAGAGGAAGATGTGGTCTATGCCCCTAAAGAGACCCAGGCAATGAGTGGGAAAAGGTATCAAGCAGCAGCAGAGAGGCCAGACAGCCTGTTATCTCTGTTTGTTTGACTCTGGGGAGAGCTAGGGGAAGGGGACAACAGGAGGTGGTGAGTAAACAGGAGCAACGGAGTGGGGGGAGGGAGAGAAGGAAGGAAGGAAGGAAGGAAGAAGAGACTTTGTGGGGCATGAATCGGGATGGGAAAGGGAGGACAGGGGATGAGGCTGGCAGCACAGGGACTGTGAGGTCGAAGGTCCGGGCAAGCTACCAGTCAGCAGATATAAAACAACATCCAGACAGCAAATTGCAAGCAGCAGCCTGCTGCCATCACGGGTGTCTGTGGCTGCGAAGGAGGAAGGACCTGGATGGGAAAGACCTGCCTGCTGTCAGTCCCTGACAGAGAAACCCATTTTCCTTTGCCTCTCCTGAGGAAGTGCTGATACAAAGTCTTGGGCTCTGCAGCATTTCTCTGCCCCTTGCCAGCTCCATAACTGGACGGGTACACTTCATTGCCAAATGGGCTTTCGAGGGGGCGTGAGAATCACTTCTGCTCTAGTTACCAGGCAGGAACTGGGGTCTCTGGTAACATGCTCAGCACCCCTATGGCGAGGGAGCATGGACCGCTGCATTCCTTCATTCCGCGCTTTGTTGAAGAGCGGGGACAGGCCCAGGCAGAGGGGAAGATATCACTAGTATACAGCGTGGCACGCTGGGGCTGACATGCCTTCGGTGCACTGGCGGTATGAGGCTGTGGGAAGAGCCAGTGCATTCACACATTGAAGAAAGCGACACTGGCTGTCTGCAGCATTTCCAGTCTTGTTTGTACTCAACGGTGTGAGATCCACAAGGCCAAACCCTAACAGTGCTCACAACGAAGTCCTGCTTTCCCACTGAGTCCTGTCCTGTGCACTAGCTTCCTGGAAGAGACCGATGCTCTACACAAAACATCACATGAGCAGCACCACAGAGATCTGGGTGCCAGGGCAAAAAGACTAGAGGGAAATGTTCTGTTAGACCTATAAGAGCAATAATGGCCAGGAAATACCCTCACTGTTAGCCATTATTGCATACATTGTACTGAACACTCTGGAGTGTCACCACAGGACTTGTTCAGCTGACACCCTAAGAGTTGTGAGCCTAAACTGAAAGGCAGCTCTCAGAACCGAGGCTGCACCTTGCTGAACACGGGCGTTAATCTATAAAAGGAGTACTAGTGACACCTTAGAGACTAAACAATTTATTTGAGCATAAGCTTTCGTGAGCTACAGCTCACTTCATCGGATGCATTCAGTGGAAAATACAGTGGGGAGATTTATATACACACAGAACATGAAAAAATGGGTCTCATGCACACTGGAAGGAGAGTGATCACTTAAGATGAGCTATTACCTGCAGGAGAGCGGGGGGGGGGGGAAGAGGAGGAATGGGGGACCTTTTGTAGTGATAATCAAGGTGGGCCATTTCCAGCAGTTAACAGGAACCTCCGAGGAACAGTGGGGGTGGGGGAAATAGTTTTACTTTGTGTAATGACACATCCACTCCCAGTTTCTATTCAAGCCTAAGTTAATTGTATCCAGTTTGCAAATTAATTCCAATTCAGCAGTCTCTCGTTGGAAACTGTTTTTGAAGTCTTTTTGTTCTAATATTGCGACCTTTAGGTCTGAAATCGAGTGACCAGAGAGATTGAAGTGTTCTCCGACTGGTTTATGAATGTTATAATTCTTGACATCTGATTTGTGTCCATTTATTCTTTTACGCAGAGACTGTCCAGTTTGACCAATGTAAATGGCAGAGGGGCATTGCTGGCACAGGATGGCATATATCACATTGGTAAATGTGCAGGTGAACGAGCCTCTGATAGTGTGGCTGTGTGATTAAGCCCTATGATGGTGTCCCCTGAATAGATATGTGGACACAGTTGGCAATGGGCTTTGTTGCAAGGATAGGTTCCTGGGTTAGTGGTTCTGTTGTGTGGAGTTTGGTTGCTGGTGAGTATTTGCTTCAGGTTGGGGGGGCTGTCTGTAAGCAAGGACTGGCCTGTCTCCCAAGATTTGTGAGACTTATGGGTCGTCCTTCAGGATAGGTTGTAGATCCTTGATGATGCGTTGGAGAGGTTTTAGTTGGGGGCTGAAGGTGATGGCTAGTGGCGTTCTGTTATTATCTTTGTTGGGCCTGTCCTGTAGTAGGTGACTTCTGGGTACTCTTCTGGCTCTGTCAATTTGTTTCATTACACAAAGTAAAACTATTTCCCCATGTTTACTTCCCCCACCCTCCCACTGCTCCTCGGCTGTTCCTGTTAACTGCTGGAAATGGCCCACCTTGATTATCACTACAAAATGTTTTCTCCCCCCCCCGCTCTCCTGCTGGTAATAGCTCATCTTAAGTGATCACTCTCCTTACAGTGTGTATGATACCGATTTTTTCATGTTCTGTGTGTATATAAATCTCCTCACTGTATTTTCCATTGAATGCATCCGATGAAGTGAGCTGTAGCTCACAAAAGCTTATGCTCAAATAAATTGGTTAGTCTCTAAAGTGCCACAAGTACTCCTTTTCTTTTTGCGAATACAGACTAACACGGCTGCTACTCTGAAACCTATCTATATAACTGCACATCTATTGAGGACTGCAGGGGGAGTATTTAACCTTATTATTGCTGCACATGGAGAATGCCCGAAGTCCAGCCACACTCCCTGCAATCTCAGGATAGAGTGGAATACAACCCACTGGCCCTACCCACGCATGAAGGAAAATTCCTTCCTGACCTGCATGTTTGAAGCATTATAGACGAACAGCATATTCAACGAGCAAGCAGAAAATTTTGGCTCATGTAGGATGCCCACAAAGTTTGGACTCCTTGTCAATCATTGAGACAGCCATCTTCTTATAATCTCACAACTACTTTTCACTGTCTCTGGTGCAGTTAAGTGCAACGCCATGTGGAAGCTCCTGATTTGAGAGCAGCTTGACACATTTCAGGCTGGCAGAGCCAAGAAGTGACTATCAAACCCTAGAGAGCGGAGCTCAGCACATCTTCGCAGTAGCATTCCCTATGGCTGGTTACAGAGGGTGTGTGCAGGACTTGCCAACAGCTAGCGGAGCTGTAATGAGTACATAGGTGATGGCGGATAAGGGGACCTAAAAACGAAGGAACAATTGAGCATTTCTGACAGGTTTCAGAGTAACAGCCGTGTTAGTCTGTATTCTCAATCTCTAATCGCTACCTTGGAAAGGGAAAGACCCTTTGCTGCAGTATTCAGATGGGAGCAAGGGGAGTTTAGAAGCAGTAACACCAAACAAGCAAGTGTGCTTTCTGTTAACAAGGTTTGAGATGCTAAAGCGCATTATCATACGCTGAGTCTCAAGTGAACACTACATAGTGCTCCCTGCAGACAAGGCTGCTCTTAGGAGACAGCCATTTAAGGTGTAATAAAGTAGGAATTCATGCTGCAGTTCCAGGAGAGGTAACTATTCTTAATGAGGATCTTGTGAACGACCACACATCTGGTGATGAGACTGTGCAGTCCCATAAAAGGGAGCACCCTCATCCCAATGCAACAGAGGCAGACGGGAAACATATATCATTCAGGAATATGTGCTACCCCTTTAACGTGTCATTAAACAGAAGACATCACACATCCCAGTTACTGTCCCCCTCCCTTTCACTTGCAACCCTAGTTAAAATACTGAAAATAGTTGTACTTACAGGGAGGTCTGTAAAGGCTATACCTGTGGGGGGAAAAAATATTAGAATTAAAAAGACAAAGGATTTTTCCCCACATGCGCCTACAGACTTAACATGCTACAAAACGTTACTACATTTCAGTAAATCTCAGCTCTGGCCCTGGACTTAGCGACCTGTTATTTAACAAAAAGAAAAGGAGAACTTGTGACACCTTAGAAACTAACAAATTTATTTGAGCATAAGCTTTCGTGAGCTACAGCTCACTTCATCATTTATTTAACAGAGTCTCCCCTTCTCCCTCTATCTGGACCCTGTGGTTTGGCAAAGATTCAGATCAGAGTCTGAGTGTTCTCAGACTCTCTTTTCCATCAGTTTTAGTGCATTAAGCTTCACAAAAGCAGCCCCCTTTTCCTTTGCTTCTCCCTCACATCACTGCAGGACTCCACTAAGAAGCCACTGGATAAAGCTTCAGTTCAAGACAAATTTTTGATTTGGAAGCTGTGGTGCTTTAATATTGCTGTGGTCTGGCCTGAGGCTACCCCTCCTTTCCAGCCAGAGCTGTGGAGTTGAGCATTAAACACCCTGTACAATTCCCAGGGGAATTGCTGGGCCTTGCACTAAGGCAGGGCTGCAGTCAGAAGCAGTTTCTCAGATATGCAGCAATGGAGATAACGGTAGTGCTCAGCTTCCTCCTCCACATTCATAGATTCCAAGGCCAGAAGGGACCATGATTATCTAGTCTTACCTCCTATATAACACAGGTCAGAGACCTGCCCCAACATAATTCCCAGAGCAGATCTTTTAGAAAAACATCCATCTTGATTTAAAAATTGTCACTGATGGAGACTCCACCACAACCCTAAGTAAGCTGTTCCAATGGTTAATTACTCTCACCTGTTAAAAGTGTACATCTTATTTCCAGTCTGAATTTGTCTAGCTTCAACTACTAGCCACTGAATAGTGTTAGACTTTTCTCTGCTAGACTGAAGAGCCCATTATTGTTACCCAAGTAGGTACCTACAGATTGTGATCAAGTCACCCCTTAACCTTCTCTTTGTTAAACTAAATAGATTGAGCTCCTTATGTCTATCACTATAAGGCAGGTTTGCTAATCCTTTAATCATTCTCATGGCTCTTCTCTGAACCCCCTCCAATATATCACCATCCTTCTTGAATTGCGGACAACAGAACTGGACACAGGATTCCAGCAGCAGTCGCACCAGTGTCAAATACAGAGGTAAAATAACCTCTCTACTTCAAATCTGATATTTGCAAATATAACAGAAGTGAAAAGATTTATGGGTTCTCTCTTAATTTCAACCTGACAAGTCAGAAAAGAGGCAAAAATTACCTATAAACAAAGGTTTCTTATATTTGCTAAAGCAGGGATGAAAAGATTATTCAGCCACAGGTTCTGAACAGTACCAAAAGCTCCAAGTCACCAAGTCAAGCTATGTGGGGAGCAGAACATGTAAAAGGTGTTTCCAGAAGCAGGAGGGCTGACAGGGTGACCACTTCTCCCAGAGTAGAGCGCACAGCGGTGCTGACTGGTGACCATGAGGCATCTGCTCTGCATATTAGCTACTTCCAGGCTCCAACAGAAGACACAGACTATTTACATACAGCAGCAACTCAAGTCCTCTCTCTCTCTCCATGAACACGTGCCAGTACTTAGACTTGAAGGACACCAACAGCCCCTGGGAGAAGGGCTGGTTTCCACCTAACTGCTTGCCTCCACATGGAGCATGTTGGGCAGTGACAAAATGCATGGACACTCTTCCCCAATCACCACTAACAAAACTCCAGGAGTAAAACCACCCCTCACAAGACTATTCATTGCCGGATACCCCCCCGTCTATCTCCTAGGCTCTCTGGCCCCAAACTCTCGAGAAGGAGCGTGTATGCCTCTCTGCATTGCCACTCCACCAGCACCCACAGAGCTCCTTCACTCCTCACAGGAGCAACCCCAGCCACCTTGGCTGCAATACCAAGTGCTAGACTGCATCTCAGACTTGGGCCTGGTCTACAGTACGCGGTTATTTCGGAATTAGCCGAGTTTCCTCAAAATAAAACTGGTTCTGTCCACACGACCAAAACAGTCTCTTCGATTTAAAGGGCTCTTTACCCTGATTTCTGTACTCCCCCTCGGCAAGTGGAGTCACACTAAAATCGAGATCGCAGTTCTGGGTTACAGGTAATATTGGCCTCCGGGAGCTACCCCAGAATACTCCCTTGTGACCGCTCTGGAGAACACTCTGAAGTCCAATGCACTAGCCAGGCATGCAGTAAAAGCCCTGGGAACTTTTGAATTTCCTGTTTGGTCATCATTAGCACAGATGACGCCATCAGCACAGTACACCAGCACAGGCGACCACGCAGAGTCCACCATCACAGGTGACTGTGCAGTCCCGGATTCGCAGATGAGCTCCAGCATGGTCCGAACGGGAGGTACTGGATCTCACTGCATGTTGGGGAGACGAATCTGTTACGGCAGAATGATGTTCCAAAAAAAGAAACACAAATACGTACGCTAAAGTCTCCAGGGCTATGACGGAAAGAGGCTACTCCAGGGACACAGAACAGTGTTGTACAAAAATCAAGGCGCTCAGGCAAGCGTACCAAAAAGCCAGGGAGGCAAACGGGCACTCTGGGTCACAGCCCCATACATGCCGCTTCTACGGTGAGCTGCATGCAATTATGAGGGGGTGACAACACCACTACCCCACCACTGTTTGTGGACACCTGCAAGGAGGGAGTAGCATGGAGCGAGGAGGATGAGTTTTTGGAGGAGGAGACTGCATAGGAGGCAAGTGGGGAATCTGTTTTCCCCCCTAGCCAGGAATTATTCTTAAAGTTGGAGCCAATAGCCTCCCCCTACTCCCAAAGCATGCTCCCGGACCATGACCCTGGAGAAGGCACTACTGGTGAGTGAGAGCTTGATCAGAGCCATGCAGTGGGGGGTGGGTGGAAACCCAGCCGCGCTGGGCTATTCACATTTAGTTTAAAGGGCTCATCCCTGCTCAGAGCCTCATCAGAGCCCTGCGGTTTTGGGGGGGGGGGGCGGGGAGGGAGATGGATGGATGAGGAGAGGAGGGTGTTGTGTGAAGCTATCATTCCCAGAGAGCCTGCAGGCTGCCTGCAAGCTGAATTCTGTTGCCTGGCTGCATGTGATGGCTTACTCACACCAGAGCAGCAGGCACTTCAGTATAAGAGGCAAAATGAGACCTTGTACAGAAAGAGCACATGCTGTGTACTATGAATTGCCTGTTTCACTGAGAAAGTGTCCTCTTTGTTCTCTAAAATACATCTTTTAAAATACTACCCTCACTTTTTCTCCTCCCGCAGCAGGTGCAAATGTTTCAATGCGGCCCCTATCTACTCCATCCCAGAGGCTGGTCTAGATTAGAAGGTGGAAAAAACAAACTCGGGACGACAGGTTTGCTGAGCTCATGCAGTCCTCCCGCACTGATAGGGCTCAGTTGTATGTGTGGAGGCGAACAATTGCGGAGTCGCGTAAAGCGTTACATGAATACGAAGAGAGGAGGGACGTGCGTGATGAGAGCAGGCAGGATGCTATGGTCAAGCTCATGGGGGAGCAAACTGACATGCTCCGCTGTATGGTGGATCTAATGCAGGAAAAGGCAGCAAGACCACCGACTGCTGCTGCAGCTCCTGAATAACTGCTCTCCCTCGTCCCCAAGTTCCATAGCCTCCTCACCCATGCACCCAAGAACACGAGGGGGGGGGCGAGGGAGGCTACTGGGACCCACACAGTCAACCCCAGAGGATTGCACAAGCAGCAGAAAGCTGGCATATCCTAAATTTTGATTGGGTTTCTGGACTTGTCCTTCCCTCCTCCTCCACACCCCTAACCCAATACCCTCCTTACCCCGTCTAGCTTCTGATTTCTCTCAATGTTTTGTGCATTCATATATATATGAAAGGAAATAAAGTCACAATTGTTTAAAAACCATTCTTATATATATATGGGGTGGGTAACTTTAAGAGAAACAAACACAACTCTCACACCGTACCCTGGCCAGTCATGAAACTGGCTCTCAAAGTTTCTCTGATATGCAGCGGGCCCTGCTGTGCTCTTCGCCCTGTTGTCTGGCTGTGCGAAACTGGCCAGCAGGCGAGTTGCCTCAACCTCCCAACCCGCCACAAACATCTCCCCCTTACTCTCACAGATATTGTGGAGCACACAACAAGCAGCAATTACAATTGGAATATTGGTTGTGCTGAGATCTAACCAAGTCAGTAAACTGCACCAGCGCGCTTTCAAACGTCCAAACGCACATTCTACCACCATTCTGCACTTGCTCAGCCTAAGGTTGAACTGCTCCTTACTGCTGTCCAGGGTACCTGTGTATGGCTTCATGAGCCATGGAATTAAGGGGTAGGCTGGGTCCCTGAGGATAACTATAGGCATTTCAATATCCGCAACAGTAATTTTCTGGTATGGGAAGTAAGTTCCTTCCTGCAGCTGTTCAAACAGACCACAGTTCCTCAAGATGCAATCGTCATACAGCTTTCCTGGCCATCCCACGCTGACATCGGTGAAATGTCTCTTGTGATCCACCAGTGCTTGCAGCACCATGGAAAAGTACCCCTTGTGGTTTATGTACTGGCCACCCCGGTGTTCCGGGGCCAAGATAGGGATACGCGTTCTGTCTATCGCCCCGCCGCAATTAGGCAACCCCAGCGCATTAAAGCCATCCACAATGGTCTGCACATTTCCCAAAGTCACTACCCTTGATAGCAGCTGGTCAATGACTGCACTGGCTACTTGCAGCACAGCAGCCCCCAAAGTAGATTTCCCCACTCCAAACTGATTCCCGACTGACCGGTAGCCATCGGGTGTTGCAAGCTTCCACAGGGCTATTGCCACTCACTTCTCAGCTGTGAGGGCTGCTCTCATTTTGGTGTATTTGCGCTTCAGGGCAGGGGACAGTCACAAAGTTCCATGAAAGTGGCCCTACGCATACGAAAGTTTCTCAGCCATTGGGAATCATCCCGTACTTGCAATACTATGCGGTCCCACCAGTCTGTGCTTGTTTCCCGGGCCCAGAATCGGCGTTCCACGGCATGAACCTGGCCCAATAGCACCATGATCTCCCAATCGCCACATGCCGTGCCGTCTGTGTCCATGTCCTCATGACTATAGTAATCGCGCTGTCGTTGCTTCCTAGCCCGGTTTTGCAGGTACTGCACATACTGCTGGATAATGCGCGAGGTATTTACAATGGTCAAAACAGCAGCGGAGATCTGATCAGGCTCCATGGCTATGGCGCCTGCACGGGTAATCCTGGAAAAAGGGCACGAAATGTAGGAGAGCAGAGTGGCAGTGGAAGCTGTGCTGTTCAGTTCACGGTAGCCGAACAACAGCTGAAAATGGCTGTCCTCTGTGGCTTTCACGGAGGTGGGAGCCCAGGACAGACAACATGGAGAAGCTCGGAAGCGCGGCAATAGCGGGAGAGCAGAGTTGGTGGCGGAAGCTGTGCTGCTCGGTTCACGATGGCTGAGCAGAGTTGAGTTGGAGAGGTGGATTCATCGTAGCAGGAGAGCAGCGGTGCACCGTCTACTGAAAGCAGTATGTCGTCTGCACGCCAAAAAGGTGTGAAACGATTGTCTGCCGTAGCTTTCTGACAACACACACCCAGAAATACCCGCGAGAATGTTTTTGCCCCATCATGTACTGGGAGCTTAACCCAGAATTGCAATGGGTGGCGGGGACTGAGGGAACTGTGGGATAGCTACCCAGAGTGCACCGCTCCGACATTCAATGCTAGCCTTGGTACTGTGGACGCAATCTGCTGAATTCACGCGCTTTAGTGGGGACACAGAAGACCGAATGTATAAAATAGCTTCATAAAATTAGAATAGAATAATTTTGAAATAATTTCATACTGTAGACGTACCGTTGGAGTAGGACTAGCATCAGAAGGCCCAAGGGCTTTGAGTGTTACAGAGAAGAGAGTCACACTGCTAAGATGACAGAGGCCCAGCTGCAGGTATAGAAGAGTGGATCAGCATCTGCAAGGGATTGGGGTCATGACCAGTACAGGGATCACCACTACCCTTTCCACTGACTGATGGCAGACCAGATTGACAGACGTAAAGACAGGTGGCAAGGAGGAGGTTTCTAGCACTGCCTTCCAAGGCTTAGACTATTCATTATTCCTGACATGCTAAACACTACATTGAGGCCTCTTTCGCAGGCATGGAATTGTGGTGCTCCCTAGGGATCAGATGAAAGAAGCGTGCACTGATTGTTTTACACATTCTGCTGCTTCTCGATCCCAGGTGTGAAAAAAGCTCCACACTGCAGTGAAAAACATTAGTGCATAGCACGTGGACCCTACTACAGTGCACTAAAAGGTCCACTTTGAGCACTGATACACCCCAGTTTGTAACAGGAGTAGAGCAAAGTGTACTATAGATCATTTACGCACGGTAGATTTACACTCCAGTTTGCAGTGCACTACCTGCCCATATAGTCAAACTCCGTGTGCTGGAGACAATTCATTCTCACTCTCTCCTTTTAACACAGAACTGTTGATTCAGATCACACTTTCTCTGCAATTTTAAAAAGTGCACTATTTGAAGCAACACAGATTTGTGATCAAATGGGCTGAGAAAGTCTTGGATCCTGATCCGCTAAACAGCTTATAGTGCCTTGAGATTAATTCACCTACCACAGAGTTTGGAGCTACTTTCCAGTAGGCAACCTCATCACAAGCCAACAAAATTATGGATCAATATTCTAAACACACTGGAATAAACAGATGGGGGGAAATTTTCAAAGAAGGATTTCCCTGTCCTGGCCATTTGTCTGGTCTCCCCACCTACCCCTCTGTGCATTGCTCTCACCCCATCTCTCCACTCAAATATCCTTCACCAATCAAACTGCTTTCTGTGGGGTTCCATCACATTTGGTTAAGTTTCATATTTTGTTTGGCCAGCTCGCTGAGAGCTTGTTACCACCTTTACAACAAAAGGAAATTAACCTGATGACCTAGCCACCACGGCAGCAGGGAAGGGTTCTGCAGCCTAGCTACAATTCCAGCTCTGCACCAGGCATCCTTCAATCTTCTGTGGGTGGGCTGCAGCTCTCCCACTGGTGCGCCCACAGCCATCACATTCGCAGTGCAGGGAACCACAGCCCCAGGAAGCAAGGTATGCACAGAGGAGGAAATTTACCGTCACTGCACTTAAACTGAGACCCTTCTCCTCTTTGAAGCAGGGTTGCATCACACCCACTCTTCTCTAGAGGTAGCCAGATCTCTGCTCAGATTCTTCTACAACACAGGACACAGATCAGGTTTCTCAACAGAAAATGGTATTATGCCCCACATCCTGAACAAGGAAATACTAATCCAAGTGTAACTATGAAAGATGCTATTTCAACAGCATTCCATTTTATAATCTCAATAAAACTCTCTGGACCATGCTGCAGTGCTGATTAGTGCACGTGTGGGAGGGTGGTGGGAACCTGTCAGTCAGTTTTATTGCGTCAAACAGCCAGCAAACTGCTTAAACAGAGCCCAGCTGTAGTCCAGACACAAGGTCATTAACAGAAATTAAAAAGGGATAACAGATCCTTAACTATTCAGCTGGATAAAAAGCAACTCTACTCTGCCCCCCTGGAGCAATTCAAGTGCATGGAGATAGCTGCAAAGCCAGTTTTAGGGTGGTGGTGACTCAAGGACTGGACAGCTTAGGAAGAGAATGCAAAGGGTCTCTCCTGTAAGTCCGTGATTCAAATCCAAGCCACGGCAGTACTGGCCAAGTCATTAACCTCTGATAACTGTTCAGTGGTCTGGATACAATATGTGCATGTGTCCATGCAGCTCCAAGTGAATAGTTCTGATATCATAACTGCCACTGTGACAATCTCAGCAGAGATCCCAAGGACTAAACTGGGCGGAGACTGAGCTATCCCCCTTGCCTGCAGAGAGACTCTCTCCTGGTCAGAAGGGGAGTTCACTGGCAGGTAGGCACAAAGCACACCGCCTCTGCATACCACCACCTTTCACCAGTGCTGACACAGTCGTTTATCTTTCAGGGATGCTGCCCCCTCTCGACAAAGCCAGCACTTCCAACACAGGCTAATAAAACATTTAGCTACGGTGTGGCTGGCTGCAGGCCCTAATGAAAAGTCAAGTTGTGAGTACACTGGGGGAAGTGTCATTTAGCCAACGATCAAATAAAGTGGTGGCTATGAGAGAGCAGAATTTCATTAAACAGGCGGGGGAGGTAATATCTTTTATTGGACCAACTTTTGTCAGTGAGACAGACCAGCTTTGAAGCTTACAAGAGCTCTTCTGGTGGATTCCAGAGGGGTTGCGATCAGTAGGGAACATGTGGATTCTGGAATCTACTGCAGCCTGAGAATGTAAATTGACAAATACACAGTTTTTAACTGTATTGTATATTTTTTTGCACTGGAAAACTATTTTAGCTAGATTCAACATTTCTCAGGTATTCATCAAAAACCTATGGAAGTATGTACTGTGTAAAGACATGCAGTATATTAGTGATCCATGTCACACCCCAAGTCTCTTAAACAACACCTGACAGAGGAGTAAACGAACTAATTCCTTTTTCTCATGGTGAGAGTGAGATTAGAGACAATTGTTCTTCTAAAGATAAATTTTCAAACACATATGTACAACATAGGAGAGGGCACTGAAGACATCTGCTCTCTGAGTCCATCCACAGGACTTCAGACAATGAACGTTCAATGAACAGGACTCTTCCTTTGACAAATAATTTTAAAGGAGTTACTTAAATGCTGCTGCTTTGTCACTGCTTCGTGGTTTATTTGATCAGATACTGAAAAGAATGTACTGATTTCTTTCCCCGTCCATTTAGACTGAAGAAAAGTGCAATGGGATATAATTTAGAGATGTTTATGGCCAAAGTGTTATCATCTTCCCGAAAATCTAAATATTAGGAACTTTTTAATAGTCATTTTTAGTAACACCTAAATGACAGGATTTCTGCTATCAGAAAAGTGCTCTGTTGATATTCTTCACTGCACAAAAGCTTATGTTTTCTGCAGATTCCTTCTGGAATGCACAAAAAATGGAGCATCACCACTCTCTCACCTGGATGCCATGCAATTTGGGGCACAACTTAATGAAGTAGTGAGGTAAATTAATTCCAGAGCACAAGACAGAACTGCTGTGAAATTCAACTCAACCCTCCAAATGCTGGTCTGAGCAAGTGAGGGCAGTGGTATTGACTTATCCCTTGTAACATAGGAAAAGGAGCTGCAATCACAGTTCCCAGGGGAGATAGTTAACCAACCTGTGCGACCCAGTATGAACCCTTTCATGCTACACTTACTCCGTGCACTGAGTGAAACGGCCTCTTTGCTTCAATGCACTTTAGAGGGTGATGGCCTCACACAGTGCTCCTTCACTCAACCAGAAGCTGTGCCTCTCCGCTTTCTGGCTAAAATGCGGAGCCGACCAATTCAACACAGGATAGCCTCTCTGTGGGAACTAGATCCTGTCCTGGTAGAGGATGGACTGTATGATCAAAAGGTCTTTGCTTACCACTATCACAATCATTATTAATCTCTGAAGTGCTCCAAAATGTGGGGAAAAAAACTAATGAGCTTCCAAGCATTAGAGATGCTAGCTAGCTATACAACGTAGAAACATCTGTCCACATTCAAGAAGGAGCATTAGCTAGTTAGGAAACATCCAGCAGGGATCCAGGAAGGAAAGCTGGTGAAAGCTTTCTGCCACCCATTTCTATACACGTCACACTGAGGAGAATACTAAGTGAAACATGCAGAAAAACTGCAGGGCTAAGGCTCAGAGGCCACTCCTGGATCCATGTGAAATCAAGCAGATTCCTTAAGGAATCTTTCCGACAAGAGGACAGACAATCTAATCAGATTGTCCTGCAAACTCAGAAAGCAGCCTGGGCTGGAATGGATGTCTCCCAGCAGCCTTTGAAAGAGCAGCAAAAACTATTCAGGAAAACAATTAAGGGATATGACAAAAGTGTTCTTTGCTAACAGCCCTGGAACATAGAATCATAGAATATCAGGGTTGGAAGGGACCCCAGAAGGTCATCTAGTCCAACCCCCTGCTCGAAGCAGGACCAATTCCCAGTTAAATCATCCCAGCCAGGGCTTTGTCAAGCCTGACCTTAAAAACCTCTAAGGAAGGAGATTCTACCACCTCCCTAGGTAACGCATTCCAGTGTTTCACCACCCTCCTAGTGAAAAAGTTTTTCCTAATATCCAATCTAAACCTCCCCCACTGCAACTTGAGACCATGACTCCTCGTTCTGTCATCTGCTACCATTGAGAACAGTCTAGAGCCATCCTCTTTGGAACCCCCTTTCAGGTAGTTGAAAGCAGCTATCAAATCCCCCCTCATTCTTCTCTTCTGCAGGCTAAACAATCCCAGCTCCCTCAGCCTCTCCTCATAACTCATGTGTTCTAGACCCCTAATCATTTTTGTTGCCCTTCGCTGGACTCTCTCCAATTTATCCACATCCTTCTTGTAGTGTGGGGCCCAAAACTGGACACAGTACTCCAGATGAGGCCTCACCAATGTCGAATAGAGGGGAACGATCACGTCCCTCGATCTGCTCGCTATGCCCCTACTTAACATCCTTCTGTTCACTTAGCCACATGGGAAGTGGTTAGCGCATGAGGATGCTACTCCCTTGTGGTACAGCTGCTCCTTCAGGCATCTGAAAAACTGTGTCACTGCAAGGTGCATCTCAGGACAGAAGGGTTCCTAGCTATACACACAAGAACAGAAGCTGCCACCTCTGCAGGCAGCAATGAAGCAAACTGAAAAATTCAGCAAAGGCAAGTGAAGGCTGATGCATTGTCCTTACCTTCCCCCATTGCTCCAGAAGGCAGCCTGGCTGCTCAAGCTGGCCAGTTATTTGGGCCCGAGCCTCAATGTTATTACAACATAGCATTTTTGTATTAAAGTGTGTTAAAAATAAAAATTAAACTTTTCATTAAAATGTCAAACTGTATTTGCCCAATCCTGCCCCCGATAAGCCCTTCTAGGAGCTGGTCTGGTCTTCCAGACTATGCACTGCTAGTTGAAATGGGAAAGCAGGCGGCAATCTGACACTGACATTGTCCATGACAAATAGCTACTTCTGTGGGAAGGAAATCAAGATGAGCACAGCTCCAACTAACCCCCTTGTACCAGTGTAAACAGAGATTTCATCCATAATTTTACTTAAAGACTCTTCCCCTTTCCACAGCTCCATACAAGCAATGCACACAGTAATCAGGAGATCTCCAAGCCAAGTCCTCCCCTCCCCTTCAGCCAAAAGTGACCACGTGTTCTGCCTCAGAGTTAGAGGCTATCTCCACAGTTGGTTCCAGACACCTTTGTTACAGAGACTAATCCACAACTTCACGTGAACAGAGAAGGGTTTAAGTGACATGGACCTCAGACAGCTGCGTTCACCCCTTACTATCTACATCCTGCCTTTCTGCTCATGTCTGAATAGCCAATTACTATTAATAGTAATCATGATTTGTATTAGTGTAGTGTCTAAGAGCCCCAGTCCCGGATCAGAACCCCATCGTGCTAGGTGCTGTGCTGACAGAACAAAAAAATGCTCCCTACCCAAAGGCCCTCGAATCTACGTAAGCCTGCTCTCCTCCATCCCAGGGGTCCCTCCTCAATTCATGCAGGACACCCCAAAACACTGCTCCCATGACACAGTGCTAGCTTTCTACTTGGGAAAGGTGTTAGCAAATTCCTTTGGCTTCGGCTTCCAGGCAAGTGGCAATCTCCCTGCCAGCGATGACCTGGAGGGAGTGCCAGTGGAAGCAGCACAGGACACACCACACTCTGCCAAGACAGACCCTTCAGAGAGCAGGCTCCGAATGCTAATTGGAATTAAAGACTTACCTGTGAGCCGTCGCTGGGCGGAGCCAAACAGCTGCTATTCTATCAGACTACTTGGGCAAAGCCACTGGGCAGGAACAAAGCTCAGCCAGGTTTGATGCATCTCCACCAATTTGATGCAGTCCAATTGCCAAGACTTGGTTTGAAGAGTGGGCTCTTTTCATCCTATTGCCACTGTTCTCCAGAAGTGGCCTGTGAAGCTTGTAAGCTAACCTGCCAAACCTGAGTGAAGCCAGAGGGTGGGAGGGTGATCTGGTCCATGACAATTTCAGTTTGTTACTGGGGGAGAGGGAGGTCTCTCACAGCCAATGTCTTCAGGTTGGAGCATTCACAGGGAAGGCCTGGGAATAAGGTGCATTAATATTAATGCTCATTAGTTCTATGCCTCATCTGCATAACATGCTGAGAGTACAATCCCTCCTGTCTGCCCGTGACACTGCATCTGGCAAACAGCATCAAGCCAGTGAAACAGCTTTTGCCATTAACTGGCAAAACAAGCACCATGTTTGCATCCTGTCCAGTTCCATTTGCTGCTGTGCGCCTCTCCATGCCCTGACTTTACGTTAGCCATTCTAGGAGCTGTGCAGAGATTACATTTGTCCACCCGACAACGTGTGCTTTCCCCGAGTACCGGCATTGTAAATCAGACAGATTGGAGGAAGCGTCTTCAGATAGACCTCTCAAGGAGGAGGACGTGCTATTTTCATAATCCCAGTGACTCCGTCCAGCTGGGACCTGAGCACCCCATTACAGAGTCAAAGAATTGAAACACTCCTCCAGAACGCCTTGAGTGTACTGTTCCATTTGGCCACTTCTATTACATACAAAGGTTTATAACTTAGCCATATCCTCTTGCCACTTCCGCAGAGAATAAACTCTGCCTCCTGGTTGAAGCCCTGATGTTCATTCCTCTCATATCCCCACGTTAAGGTTTCTTCCCCACTCTGAACTCTAGGGTACAGATGTGGGGACCTGCATGAAAAACCCCCTAAGGTTATTTTTACCAGCTTAGGTTAAAAACTTCCCCAAGGTACAAACTATTTTACCTTTTGCCCTTGGACTTTATGGCTGCCACCACCAAGCGTCTAACAAATATATAACAGGGAAAGAGCCCGCTTGGAAAGGTCTTTCCCCCCAAAATCCTCCCAAACCCTACACCCCCTTTCCTGGGGAAGGCTTGATAAAAATCCTCATCAATTTGCACAGGTGAACACAGACCCAAACCCTTGGATCTTAAGAACAACGAAAAAGCAATTAGGTTCTTAAAAGAAGAACTTTAATTGAAGAAAAAGTAAAAGAATCACCTCTGTAAAATCAGGATGGTAAATACCTTACAGGGTAATCAGATTCAAAACACAGAGAATTCCTCTACGCAAAACCTTAAATTACAAAAAGACACAAAAACAGAAATATACATTCCATTCAGCACAACTTATTTTATCAGCCATTTAAACAAAACAGAATCTAACGCATATCTAACTAGATTCCTTATTAACCATTTACAGGAATTCTGACCTGCCTTCCTGATCTGGTCCCGGCAAAAAAAAAAAAAAAAAAACACAGACAGAGAGAACCTTTGTTTCTCCCCCACTCCAACTTTGAAAGTATTTTGTTTCCTCATTAGTCATTTTGGTCAGTTACCGGTGAGGTTATCCTAGCTTCTTAACCCTTTACAGGTGAAAGGGTTTTTCCCCGGCCAGGAGGGATTTTAAAGGTGTTTAGCCTTCCCTTTATATTTATGACACGCCCCTCAAATCACAGATAGGGTGAAACGCTGACTGTGATTTCTTCCTGGAGCTCTAGGAGAAAACAGAGTTAATAAGACACATGCACCTCTAAATATACTACCAAGTATATAAAGACTAACAATATTTTTCACATCTCAAGGACAATTTTAACCAGTTGATTCTGGGAAACTTTCACAGGAGAGTACATCAGCCACTTTGTTAGAAGCTCCTGAGATGTGTTGGATGTCGAAATTAAAATCTTGGAGAGCTAAACTCCACCAAATAAGCTTTTTGTTATTTCCCATTGCGGTATGAAGTCACTGTAGCGCAGCATGGTCAGTTTGCAGGTGGAAACGCCGTTCCCAAACACTTTTTGTAGATGTTCCAGGTGTTCTGCCCAGGAATCCGAAAATATGGTCACATCGTCAAGGTAGGCAACTGCATATTCTCCTAATCCCACTAGGAGACCATCTACAAGTCTTTGGAAGGTGGCGGGTGCATTACGCAGCCCGAAAGGGAGTACATTAAATTCATACAGCCCGACGTGTGCTGAAGGCTGATCTTTCCTTGGCAGATTCATCTAGCGGTACACCTGCCAGTACCCCTTGGTTAAGTCCAAGGTAGAGATGAACTTGGCCATCCTAGTTTCTCTAATAGTTCATCTGTGCGTGGCACTATTGTCTGGGCGAGTTACAGCATTTAGCTTACGGTAGTCCATGCAAAAACGTATTTCCCCATCTGGTTTGAGAACTAGAACCACTGGAGATGCCCATGCACTGCCAGAGGGGGCGGATTACCCCCATCTGTAGCATATCCTGGATCTCCTGTTTTATAGCACTTTTAGCTTGAGGAGACACCCGGTAAGGTTGGACTTTAATTGGGTGAGCATTACCTGTGTTAATGGAGTCGTATGCCCGTTCAGTCAGTCCTGGGTGGCTGAGAACGTCTGTGTGTAGCTAGTGCACAGCTCCTTGATCTACTGTCGCGGCATACGCCCAAGGGTCATGGAGAGATTCACCTCTTCCACGTCACCAGCACTTTTCCCTTCGTAGTAGATACCTTCAGGCTACTCAGTGTCATCTCCTTCCTGGCCTGTGGACTGACAAACCTTTAATTCTCTGGATCAACTGGAAGAGCTGAGAGGTGGTGGGTTGCTCCGGGCCACCGTCCAAGCTCTCTGGAGGCTTTCATCTGCTTCCTGTTAGTTTGGAACTGTTCCCTTGATGCTGGAGACATTAGTTCCTCATTGAATTGTGGACCTAGGCTTGGTCCCTCTGGAAGCAATGTAGGGGATGGGGCTGTTTCCGTTGACTGTGGACAGCTCTCCGCTGGTGCACTATGTTGGGGTTCAGGCTCCAGCTGAGCCTCTTGTGTAGGGTTATCGGCTGCTGCCGGTTCCGGGACTGGATCCACTACTGCTGTTGCAGACGTTGGCATGGGGTCCAGTTCCATCACCCCTGACTGAGTCCTGGTAGAAGTCTCCAGAACAGAGCTATGTGTGACAGCTTGCTTAGCCTGGCTGCGGGTGACCATTCCCACCCTCTTGGCTAGCGTCACATGATTGGCCAAGTTTTCCCCCAACAGCATAGGGATGGGATAACCATCATAGACTGCAAATGTCCACGTTCCTGACCAGCCCTTGTACTGGACAGGTAACTTGGCTGTAGACAAATTGAAAGACTTGTACTTGAAGGGTTGAATTGTTACTTGGATCTCTGGGTCGATTAAATTTGGGTTCACTAAGGAAGCCTGGATAACCGAAACTTGTGCTCCGGTGTCCCTCCACACGATGACCTTCTTCCCGCCCACACTCACAGTTTTCCTCCGCTCCGAGGGTATCTGGGAGGTATCTGGGCCTGAGAACCTTTGGTGTGATTCCAGTGCAATGAACTGTACTCGGTTGGGGTTCTTGGGACAGTTGGCCTTTACATGCCCCGGCATGTTACATTTAAAACATCGTCCAGCTGACGGGTCACTGGGGCTAGGTGGGTTGCTGGAGAACAGTGTGGCGGGACGATAAGGTGTCTGGAGTATTCCTTGGTGTGTAGTTGGGGCTTTGAGCTGCCCACGGTAGCAGAGGGTGGTCTGAGGGTGTCCATTCAGGTATCCACTCCAACTGTGACCAGGGTTGTTCCTCTCTCCTCTCTCCACCCGTTTTGTTCCGGCTTGCCCCGCCTCTTTGGCGGTCTGGGACTGCTCGTATCAATCAGCATAAGAAGCAATACTTTCTGCTGAGTCCATTTCCTTATCCCATAAACACCGTTTTATTTCCTCCTTGGACATATTCAGGAATTGCTCCTGAGCTATCAAATCACACATTCCATCGAAGCAAGTGACACCCCTTCCTTGGACTCATTTATCTAACAGATCCTTCATCTGGTTCAGATAAGCCACATTACTTAGTCCAGGCCCTCTCTTAAGGGCTGTAAATTTTACTCTGTTTGTTTCACATGTAATTTGAAATTGCTTTAAAACCAAATCCTTGATCTTATTATAGTCAGAAGCCTCATCAATAGGCATCTTATTGAATATGTCCAGAGCTCTTCCAGTTAATTTTGCGACCAATGTGGTCATCATGTGAGCTTCAGGAATTTTATGGAGACTGCACAGTCTCTCAAAGGTGAGAAAATATTCAGCAATATCACTGGATTCATCATATTGTGGACATAGTCACTCCCATTTGTGGACTGTTGGGGAAGGATGGTTAGGGTTATCCAGTAGATTCCGCTCAGCCTTTGCCTTCTTCATCTCCAGTGCATGCTTCCTCTCTTTTTCCTTCTCCGCCTCAGCACGCTTGCTCTCTTTTTCCTTTTTCTCCATTTCTTTTTCCCTTGCCTCCATAACTCTCCTGTGGGCAGCCTCTTGGTTTTTTTCTACCTCCATAGCTCTCCTGTGGGCAGCCTCCCTTTCCTCCTCAGCATGCTTTCATTCTTTTTCCTTTGTCTCCATAGCTCTCCTTGACAGCCTCTTTTGCTGTTTCCTTGGTTTCTGTCATGTTTGCCTTTCTGTTTTTAACTAGCTTTACACCCGAGAGTCAGAAATAAAACAAACAAACAAAAAACTTGGCTTGTCAAAATATATATATAGGCTGTGCTGTAACCGGATATCTATGGTCTCTGATAGTGACTGTCAGCCTACAGAAAAATCCTTAAAAAAAACCCCTAACACCTTTGTCTCCAGGCAAATAGACAGAAAACCCCTCTAGTTGCTCTTAGGTAAAAAACAACTTCCCGTCTGTGAAGACCTGTGAATTTCCCTGCAGGAGGTTAACTACCCTGCCTTTAGATAGAGAAAACTCCAGCTCACAAAAGACAATTCCATTTTGTCTCTGCTCTGGCCCCCAAGCAGAGACAAAAAAACCCTCTAACTGCTTTCAGCTTAAAACCTGCTTTTCAGCAGCCCAAAGGGGAAAAAAAAAAATTCCTTTCAAAATATCTGTGCTTCTGGTTCAAAAAATCTCAAATTGATCTCAAAATGATTTCAAGTTAATCCCACCGCTCTGCCACCATGTCAAGGTTCCTTCCCCACTCTGAACTCTAGGGTACAGATGTGGGGACCTGTATGAAAAACCCCCTAAACTTATTTTTAGCAGCTTAAGTTAAAAACTTCCCCAAGGTACAAACTATTTTACCTTTTGCCCTTGGACTTTATGGCTGCCACCACCAAGCGTCTAACAAATATATAACAGGGAAAGAGCCCGCTTGGAAAGGTCTTTCCCCCCAAAATCCTCCCAAACCCTACACCCCCTTTCCTGGGGAAGGCTTGATAAAAATCCTCATCAATTTGCACAGGTGAACACAGACCCAAACCCTTGGATCTTAAGAACAATGAAAAAGCAATCAGGTTCTTAAAAGAAGAATTTTAATTGAAGAAAAAGTAAAAGAATCACTTCTGTAAAATCAGGATGGTAAATACTTTACAGGGTAATCAGATTCAAAACATAGAGAATTCCTCTACGCAAAACCTTAAGTTACAAAAAGACACAAAAACAGGAATATACATTCCATTCAGCACAACTTATTTTATCAGCCATTTAAACAAAACAGAATCTAACGCATATCTAACTAGATTGCTTATTAACCCTTTACAGGAGTTCTGACCTGCCTTCCTGATCTGGTCCTGGCAAAAAAACAAAAACAAAAACAAAAAAAAACAAACAAAAAAAACCAGCCAGAGAGAACCTTTGTTTCTCCCCCCCCCTCCAGCTTTGAAAGTATCTTGTCTCCTCATTGGTCATTTTGGTCAGGGTGCCAGTGAGGTTATCCTAGTTTCTTAACCCTTTACAGGTGAAAGGGTTTTTCCTCTGGCCAGGAGGGATTTTAAAAGTGTTTACCCTTCCCTTTATATTTATGACACCCCACCTCCCCTGATTTACATCCGCCAGCTCTGGGCCATGTGTAGCTGTCACCTTCCTTTTGGTTGACACTCCTTTTGGAATGTGTCAATGCTGCTCCTTCAGCAGCTGGAAGGAGTCACTGTTGAGATATAAAAATTGTTTCTTCCAGGCCTTGAAATGACAATGCAAAACAGTTCTCACTTGAGGCCCCCAACTAAGTTTTCTAGCACCAACTGGAATGTCCAGAATTAATGACATGTATCTCTTCCCCTAAGATGGTGCTGAGACATTAGCTCCCAAGTCATTCCTGACAGAAAGGTCACAATGAAAGGTTACAGAAAGCATGGAAGACCAAGGAAGGGTGGCAAGAGAGAAAGTTTCAACGAAAACAAAAGAGTGAGTTTAAACTTACAGGAAGGTGCAAAAGGGAAGATGTAGGCAGAGCACTGGCTTGCCAGGCCCACATGTCTGGCAGGAATACTATCCCTTTGCTAGGGCCTTCCCAGAAGATCTCAATCCATCTGTGACAACCAATTGTTCTCCTCCCAGCTTGTGGCTCTGTCACCCTTCTCCAAGTCCCTCCACCCCAAACATACACTTCTCTTGCTTGCTTTTACCCTTCAAGTTTTCGCTGCTCTCTACCTATCCAACCTTCTCTTTTATCACAAGGTTGGCTTCTGCCTTCACTCTGCTAACAATGCTGTCTTCAATTGACTGAGTTCCCCAAACCACCCCGTATCAGTGAGAAAAGCTACTGGTCAATCTAGGAAGCCATCTCCTTAATCCTCCTTCAGATCCCTCCTTGTAACTCTCTTCTGCAGTGCAGACCAAAAACTGCACTCTGGTAACTGCTAGACAGGCAGCAAGCTGCAATTACTGCTCCTGATCAGCTAATCATATCATTACCCAGTCTCAGCCTGCCTGGGTCACTGCACTAATCATATCGTTACCCAGTCTCAGCCTGCCTGGGTCACTGCACTAATCATATCGTTACCCAGTCTCAGCCTGCCTGGGTCATCCATCTTTTTTGTCTTGTCTTACACTGGTAAGTGCTATAATAGCCCCATTTTTCAGATTAGGAAACCAATGCTCAGAGAGGTTAGGCCAGTGACTTGCCTAAAGTCACAGAGCAATGCAGGGCTGGGAACAGAACCTAGGGCTTTTGAGTTCCAGTCCTATACCTTCACCACAGGCACCTTCCTCCTTTCTTACAGCAGTACTATATAACTACCAGCACAAAGGAAGACCTTGCCTTCTGGGCAAAGAGTGAAATTACAATATTTCAGTTAGATACAAGCAGCATCCAGAACAGGCTGAATGTCAGGGGCCTTCAGACTGTACTATCAGCACAAACAGGTACCAAGACACTCCTGGGGGGGAGCAGAATAGTAGCTGGCTATTCCCTGGAACATTTGTGAGCCCTCCTGGGAGAGCTGCATTATTCCTGTTCACTAGAGAAGGGACCTACAGGTTCAGTGTGTGCCAAGGAAACAGTGCACTACTCCCTTTCTGGGTCAGTCTCCAGCTCACCAACACAGATCCTGGATTCTCAGTCTGTCATTAAGATAAGAGACAAGCAATATTTAGACTTCATTAGGATGCATCCCCAGGTGCTTAGGGGTCCCTGGCCTGCTGAAGGTGCTCATTTTCCTCTGGCATCCGCTCTGCACAGAAATCCGTGGTCCACCCCTTCCTGTCACAATCACTTGGCCCATCTCTAGTGAAGAGCTTTGCCACGGTTGATAGGCTGCTTGCGCTTGCCATCACTTGGTGCTGAGAAATGTGTTTTCCTCAGCTCAAAGCACTGACTAATGGATGATTCTCCTCTTGACCTTGTGCTTCCTTCTCAAACAGCAACAGGTAGACACCAGTCACCATTAGCCTTTCTGGGTGAGACGTCTGTTCCATTTTCCCAGAGAAACATTACATGTTCTGCCAGCCTTTCTGAAGGGAGAGGTAGTAGCTGCTACTATTCCCTTCTGCCTTTAGCCAGGGTTTCTGCAAATTCACCACTGCACCAAGTATCCCTTTGCTTGCCTCCTCTATACACCCCTCTGTGTGAGCACAGAGAAGTGTTGGGACATGAACTGACAGTCTGTAGTCACAGCTGCAGCCTTTCCCACACACTGTTCACTCCTGCACTCAAGTCACATTCATGCCGCCACCGGATTCCACTGGCTCAGCAGTAGGACACCCCGGATCAATCTGACTCCATCTCCTAAAACAGCAGGCCGTGATGCCAATGACCTCTCTAGTCTGCTGAGAGAAGAATTTGAATCACTTCATTTTCCTCTCTCGCCTGACAGGAATTTACTACAAAAGAATCAGGAGGCTCAAGCTGGGATAATTTTGAATCAGCTACCACAAAATTTCCATGGAAGAAAAGTATTCTCAAAAGAAACTAGCAATGGAAATGAAAAGTGGGGAAGAGAAGTGCATCACCCCTGTAACCATCTCTACATGCATCATGAGCAGAGCAGAACAGAACTCCTTGCGGAATACGAGGCACAGAATCAGGGGATTTTAATAACTAAGTCTGATGTGAAAGTCACTGATAACCTGCCTCCCTTTGTTTTGTCATATCCGCTCGGCCAGTGAAGTGTGACATTGCTGTATCACAGCATGGACACGAGCGAAATGACGACAGGAACAACTGAAAGGCTTAGCCACATCCTCTCCACTCTGCAGATCCCCTTTCGATCTGGTGCTGATACTAACGCATTAAACAGTAGACTCAGTCCCTTTCCAGCCATTACTTTTTCATTATGGAAGAACGCAGTGGCACGGATGCAGTTGTGTCAAGTGAAGGAAAATACCTTCCCCAGCTGCAGTGCACTAATTGAAGCTTACACAGGCATCTCTCATCCACAACGGCTTCCACATCCTCCTTGCTTTCCGTGATAAGCCCTCGATCATCAGTGCTCTGAAACTAATTGAAACTCACACTATAATTCAGCGCCACATTAGGATTTTGTAACTACCACCAATGATTTGCTGGAGGGGGAACTAATGATGCTGGGCTGGAAAAATACAGAAGTGGGAACTCAGCCATTTGAACAAAGGAGAAACTGGGAACAAATAAGCCTGAAGCACGCAAGGACAGTGGGAGAGGTGATCAAGAGGAAGTGAGTCACAACTCTGGATAGGGAATGCAGGAGAAGCTGGAGTAGTTCTCCCATAGGCAGCCACAAGATAGAGAGGCTACCTGAATCCCTGGGGGTCAGGTTAGCCACCTCATAATGTTACTCTAGCACATGCATACATGAACAAAACTAATCAAAGCACAGACTTAGTGAAATACCCTAAATTACTATCGTAACTGGGACCCTCTAGCTGAAGTGACGGGCTCAACAATTCACTTCTTCCAAGCTAAGGGTGTCACTGGTTTTGATTTCCAGGTGGTCTTTAGGTTGATGTTTAAATTAATTTAAAATCCTGGCAAAAAGACAAGTGTCCCAATAAATATTGCTTTTACTCAACTTGCCACCTCTCCAGTGATGGCTTGTGGAGCTCCTAGTCTACATTATCAGCTTCACACACCTTTGAGCTTCTCCACAGCACAGGGCTGATGACAGACCAGACCAGAAAAGGCTTGAGTGCAGTCAGAAAACTGGGCTTTTCCCTAATGTTTATTTGCCAAGGAATGCTTCCCTCCCCACCTTTGACTGGTTTGTTAATGTCCCACACCAGAAGCCTTAGTTATGGCCCACATCATTTTTAAATATAAAGCATCATTTGTGTGACATCACAGCTGGTCAGGTTGGCAAAGACAAGCCAGAGCAAAACCCCCAGAGAGCCACTCAGACACACTATCTTAGCTGTGGCTAGGGCTGCAGGGGTCTGAACGCAATGGCTCCAATTGCCATCTCTGAATGCCACAGGGCAAATTTTAAACAGATTCTTCCACTTGGCCCCGAGGGAAGTCGCTCTGGATTGCTGCCCCATGGAGAAGGACGGCAAAGCGACAGGAATAGAAACTGACGGGGCAGCAAAAGACTAACACTGGAAATGCACCTGAGGTTCCACACAAAAAGGCCTGTAACTGGGCCACATTTCCCACTGAGACACATGAAGGGTGGGGGAGGGGGTGCTCCCTTTTGTGGCACCCAGCCAGCCATTTAGCTAAAAAATCCCTGTTAGTAGCTGTTCTCTGCTTGCTTTATCTGTAAAGGGTTAAAAAAGCCCACAGGTAAAAGGAAGGAAGTGGGCACCTGACCAAAAGAGCCAATGGGAAGGCTAGAACTTTTTAAACTTGGGAAGAAACTTTCCCTTTGTTGGTCTGTTGTTCTCCAGAGAGAGGAGACACAGAGCATCAATGCTGTAAGAAGCTTTAAGCCAGGTATGAAAAATCATCAAATCATACCTCAAAACTACTTCTCTGAAACCCCAGATATGTAAGTAGATCAGGGAATGTCTAGGAAGACACAATTAGGTTTATCTCTTTTATTTCTTTATGGCTTGTGGATTCCTCTGTGCTAACCCCAGGTGCTTTTGTTTTGCTTATAAACTTTAAGCTGGACCTGAAGAAAACCATTCTTGATGCTTAATTATTATATTCGCTCTTTTTAAAAACTAGCAATAGTCTACGTTCCAGATGTATTTTCTTTCTTTTTGTTTTTTAATAAAATTTACCTTTTTTAAGAACAGGATTGGATTTTTGTGTTCCTAAGAGGTTTGTGCACATGTTGTTTAATTAGCTGGTGATAACAGCTGATTTCCTTTGTTTTCTTTCTCAGCTCTTCCGGGGGTGGAGGGGGAGGGGGTGAAAGAGCTTAAGGGTACCCCACAGGAAGGAATTCCCACGTGCTCCTTCCTGGGTTCTCAAAGGTGGGGGGGGGGGAGAGAAGGGAGGGGTTTGCACTTGGGTGGTGGCAGCATCTACCCATCCAAGGTCAGAGAAAAGCTGTAACCTTGGGAGTTTAATACCAGCCTGGAGTGGCCAATATTAATTTTTAGAATCCTTGCGGGCCCTGACCTTCTGCACTCGAACTGCCGAAGTGGGGAATCAGCCTTGACACCCTCCCCCAGCCCTCAATCAGAAATACTGACTACAAAAATTCTAGCCCAACTCGGGCTCTGCGCTTGACCCAAATGCTTGCTGTTTTCCAAGAAAAATCCTGTTCCCATAAGTTCAGTATCCCGCAGGCTCTGCTGCGTAACAGCCTCAGGGCTGTGACACAAAATCCACACACAGGATCATGACTCAGATGTACCCGCAATGCAGCTCCTTCCTCCCCACACCCATCTCAGCAACTGCAGCAGCAATCATGCCTGCCTGAAGAACACATCGGTCCTGCACTCCTCCTTTACCATCTTCCCCCTCCTTTTACCCAATTGCTCACTCAGTACAACTTTTGTCCTGGCAGAGGTTTTATCTGGGTTTTTTTGTACCAGCCTCTTCAGCTTGAAGGAAACTAGGATCAACACAGCTATGAGAGAAGCAAAGGAAACAGAGAGCGTTTGTCCCCAGCCAAATCAAATGTGTTACAGTTCAGAAGGTTAGAGGAATTCACCAAAGTAAGCTAAACACTTTCCTCTGACAAATCAAATGACAGGGAATCACACTTACTGTGGAAGGAGGAGAGCTCATCTGATCAAGCTGGAGCATTGCATGATGGGCCTGTTGTCTCTATGGGCAGCATATTCAGGATGAAGGTGGTTGCAACCTGTGCTATCTTATACAAATTGGGTGCAGCTCTGAACTCCTGGAAGCTGCCAACATGACATTTTGTGGGGCAAAACCTTAATGTCCTTACCTGAAACGTAAGGAGTCAACTAAAAGGGTATTTTGGATCATTCCACAACCAAAACAACGTTAAAGTAGAATTTGTAATGTTTTGCAAATCCATAGAACTCTAGGAGTTTTAGTCCATGGAGTGAGACTCACAAAGACAGAAGTCCCGTAAAAAACAAAGGGCTTTGTGACTCGAGGTGATGGTTTTGTAATTTATTGGGTAATATACAAACCAAAAAGAAAAGGAGTACTTGTGGCACCTTAGAGACTAACCAATTTATTTGAGCATGAGCTTTCGTGAGCTACAGCTCACTTCATCGGATGCAAACCAAACTTTCTGTGATTACATTTCCCTGCTGCCCAAACTCTAAATGCCCTACCTATCTCATCTATGGTTGTGCAGGGCAACAGGGAGGGACAGCAGCTGAAGGGCCTGGGGACAGGTCTGTAATTTAGTTCAGCACATGTGGCAGCTGCAGTCACAGAAACAGTTAGTTACTCGCACTGGAAACGTTTATGGCTTTGGGGAATCTCACAGCTCCTGGTGGTCACTGTGTGTTCTTATTTCATTTCTCTCTAAAGCCTTGCTCCCAATTGCAGAATGGAGTTACGTCATATGTGACAGAGTTTGAGAGTCCTAAGTGATTGTAGGCTGGGGTGGCCCATCCTCAGGATACCCTTCTTTGCCTACCTAAGCTGTGGCCATTCTTTGTGTAGAAGCAGGTGTTGTTGATGAGGTTGACGCAGCAGCCAATCACGTCTCCAGTAGTGAAGGTGGGGCCATAGGGCTGCCCTGTCCCAGAAGAACAGAAGGAATGCCCGTCGTCACCGTGGTAACCATACGAATGTTTATCCCAACCTGTAGAAGGAAAAAGAGCAGATCAGTAATGAGGGAGGTTTCCAAGGAGCTGTATGCGATTATTGGAGCTGGGTGGGAAACAGTTTTCCCGTCCCAGGAAAATTTTCGAAATTTTGAATATTTTTCCTGTCCCAAGGAGGGATGAAAAGTTTAAATCTCTAAAATTTTCACAAATCAACAATCCAAAAACCATTTCAGCTAGGGTCAATCCAGACGTCTGATTTTGAGCTCAACCTTTCAGTTAAAAAAAAATTTACTTTTTTTTTTACTATAATTAGCTCAAATTTAAAAACAAAGTAATTTTGAACCAAGCAAATTGAATTTTTTGTCTCAAAAGTGCTGAAATGGGCAATTTTGACAGTACAACCCCAACTCATACAATGATTTGAACCTGCTACTTCATGCAGATCCCCCCTTATGCACAGGCCTCAAGGTCAGGTGCTCTCTAGGCAGCGGAGAATGTTATGGCTGTTCCTGACTAGTAGGAAATGCAGTCAAGCAGCACATAAATAGCCTATCCCACTCTCTCAGCTGCACCTTCCTGGATGGCTAAGCATGCTGCATACAGTACTCTGAGCCCCCATCAGCTATGGCAGGGAGCCTGGCACCAACACCCAAGGTCCTGTGTGGTGACAGAATGAACTACTGAGTAGGGCTGGTCAAAATTTTTCCATCAAAATTGGTTTTCAATAGAAAATTGGATTTTTTACTAAATCCAAACAATTATTTTTTTGTCCAAACCCTAAAATATTCCAGTTCTGAAATACCACTGAGTTGCCTCCTGTGACTTATAGTTTGGGTACCTCACGGTCCCATTCACCTCTGGGGCAGTCTCCCTTGCCACACTTCATTTCCCATTATGCACTGCCTACACCATGGGGGGCACCAGGGAGTGCTGCAGGAGGTGTAGCTCAACCAGACAGGTGGTCTCAGAGAAGAAGTAGAGAGTGATGCATCTGAACTATAACTCCCATGATGCACCACAAGTTTTCAGCCAAAATATTTCAGGTTTTGATTTTTTTTTGCCAAGTGCTCAATTTCTGAGACTTTTGTTTTCAGCCAGTTCCACTACTGAGGCAACAGGTCACCAACTGTTAAACTCCTTCATCAACACCCACGCTCAGTCGGTTTGTCAGTACAGCACTATATTGCCAAACGGATGCAGAACCCCGTTGTGTAGCCTCCAAAATGTACCCTAGTGGAGAGAGAATGGGCACAGACTCAGATTCCAAGGCCATGAATGACCCTTGTGATCATCTAGTCTGATCTCCTGTACAGCACAGGCCAGAGACCTGCCCCCAAATTACTCCTAGAGCAGATCTGTTAGAAAAACATCCCATCTTGTCAGGGATGGAGAATCCACCACAACCCTTAGTAAGCTGCTCCAATGGTTTATAACTCTGTTAGAAATATACCTGTACACCTTATTTCCAATCTGAATTTGTCTAGCTTCAACTTCCAGCCATTGGATTGTATTATATCATTCTCTGCTACATTGAAGGCCTATTAAAGATTTGTTCCCCATGCAGGTACTTACAGACTGTAATCAAGTCATCCCTTAACCTTCTGTTTGTTAAACTAAATAGATTGAGCTCCTTGAGTCTATCACGGTATGTTTTCTATCCTTTAATCATTCCTGGGGCTCTTCCCTGAACCCCCTCCAATACGTCAACACCCTTCTTGAATTGTGAACATCTGAACTGGACACAGGATTCCAGCAGCGGTCGCACCAGTGCCAAATACAGACATAAAATAACCTCTCTGCTCCTACTCGTTATTCCCGTTTACGCATCCGAGGATCGCATTAGCCCATTTGGCTACAGCACAACCCTGAAATGTTTTTCAGAGTCACTCCCTCCCAGGGTAGAATCCCCTGTGCTGTAAGTATGGCCTACATTCTGTGTTCCCAGGTGTATATACATTTACATTTTGCCAGAGACCAGCTTACCGAGTGATCCACATTGCTCTGTATCAGTGACCTGTCCTCTTCATTAGTTACCACTCCACCAATTTTTGTGACATCTGCAAACTTTGATGGTTTTGGGTTTTCCTCCAGGTCACTGACAAAAATGTTAAATAGTGTAGGGCTAAGAACCGATCCCCATGATACCCCATTAGAAACACCAGCTCGATGAGATTCCCAGTTTACAACTACATTTTGAGACCTAACAGCATCTTGGAAGGGGACACGAACATGCACATGAGGAAGGGCAGACGCACCTCTTCCAGCCAACTGATTACCTGACCAGGCTCAAAAAAGGTTCTTTCCACTGCAAGTGCAACCATGGCAGTTTCTAAAGGAGCAAGGAGGAAACATACTGACAAGAGAGACTTTGCAAGACCCAGCCTCAGGTCCTGGCAGTGAGATGTCGGCCTCCAAACCAATGGACAGACGCCAAACCTCACACCAGGGACACCAAACAGCCTGTAGCATGGGCATGTGGAACTCCGGATTCATGTCTTTAGCATAGTCGATGTTCCCTTTAACCGCGTTTCCTCAGTGTACCTTTCTTCCAGCAGGAATGCACAATACATCAGGAAGAGGTTTGTGTGTGAAGGAGGGGTGGCGGGACGGTGTGCAAAGCACACAAATGCTGCCCACTGCACAGTGTCTAAAGGCTCTAATTACGAGACGAAAATGCCAGCAAAACCAATTAGTGCCAGTCAAAGCACACTAACCGGTTTCATAATTGGTTCCTTGTGTTTTGAAATGCAAAATGCCACTGCAAAGTTTGCCTGGGCTGCTCCCAGAACTACGCAGAGGCGACTAAATTAGCTAAAAGCGAAAGTGACTTCCAGGCAACACCTCGGTCTCTCTTTACAGGCTCGGTTTCTTTAACAAGCAGCACAAGGGAAACAGGAAAATAAAATTCAGCATGCTCGGCCCCTCCGTGGTTCTGTGAATACCACCTAAGCACCATCCCACCTGAGCAATATCTCCCTGTGAGCTCAAAGGGGATTTATGTTTTGCTTCTCAGACCAGCTAAGCACCATAGTGAAGCATGAAAAATGGGTCCAATTCTTCATAATTTAAAGAAGCTGTAGCTTATGTAATGCTTCAAAGGTCAGTAAATCATCCTAGTTGCTCTTGGAGTGAGACATAATATTAGATCCCATTTTCTTGTGCATGCCGGAATCTGGCTTTCATGGGCATTCTGCCCTGGGGGCCTCTGTCCGCACAGTATCGCTCAGACACTCCCTCCCTCCTCTCCTGTAGCAGAACCTGTGACAAGGATAACACCACCCTAGCTGAAGTGCTCTGCAGCCCGTCAGGACTGAGGCACTCTGCCCCCACTCCGCACTCCCATCCTCTGCACTAGGGAAAGGGACCTGTCTGCATAGAAAATGCATACCCTTCTCCATGGGGCAGTATAACAGCACTGATGCTGGACTACACAGCCTGCTCCAGACTTGGTCCTAGCTGGAGCTTGAACCCCTTTAAATGGGCAAAGCCTTGAGAGTAGCCATCAGTTGCCCAGGAGGTAATGGGGGAGGGAAAAGGTGGCTGAGGCTAATTTTGCTGTAGGAGAATGACAAGCTGAACAACGACCATCACGAGAGGAACAAGTGTTGAAAAGCCTGAGCCAAAAGAACAGCCTCAATCTAGCAAGACAGGGCCGGATCTTCAGCCAGAAATTTTGCAGTAAGCTGCTCCAAATGCTTCTGAGACAGAAGCCACTCATAGCAAACAAACCTTTCACACCACAAAAGTGGCATTCAGGGGGCCAAGAACCCTCTGGCAATTGGAGCCAGGGTCTGGGAAAGGTGTGTAAGATCGAACTGTGGAGGTTCAGAGGGCAGGTGTGTAAGCAGGTAGAGAGCAGTTCCTACAACGAGGCAATGGAAGATTTCAAATAGTGCTAATTGTAATTATCAGTATTACTGTAGCTCCCAGGAGCCCATCCTCAACCTGAACCCCATTGTGCTGCATACTGTAGAGAGAGAGCAAAAAGACAGGTCCTGCCCCCCCACTGGTAAAGTTTACTTGTGTAAATATAAGACAAAAGACAACAGATGGATACAGATAGACCAGTGGGAGAGTACGAAGAAACAATGAGACAACGGGGGTGGCCAGTCACTGGGAGAGTTGGGGATACGATGTTTCTGCCCTTGAGGCTTTCTGGAGTGTTACATGCTGTGACACTGAGCCAGCGAGGGTTAAGCAACCAGCAGGCTAAGTGATTTAAAATCAACCTTTAAGGACATATTAGAGAATTATTGAGGTGGTAATCAGTACCACTCCTTGTAGATAGCTCCCAGACTGCTGTGCTGCGCATCACAGCATGGGGAGTAGGTGGCCAGCCCTCTGTGGAGAAAGAGGTATTTAGAAAAGCTGGACGTGCACAAGTCCATGGGACCGGACGCGTTGCATCCGAGAATGCTTAAGGAATTGGCGGCTGTGATTGCAGAGCCATTGGCCATTATCTTTGAAAACTCATGGCGAACGGGGGAAGTCCCGGATGACTGGAAAAAGGCTAATGTAGTGCCAATCTTTAAAAAAGGGAAGGAGGAGGATCCTGGGAACTACAGGCCAGTCAGCCTCACCTCAGTCCTCGGAAAAATCATGGAGCAGGTCCTCAAGAAATCAGTTCTGAAGCACTTACACGAGAGGAAAGTTATCAGGAACAGTCAGCATGAATTCACCAAGGGAAGGTCATGCCTGACTAATCTAATCGCCTTCTATGATGAGATTACTGGTTCTGTGGATAAAGGGAAAGCAGTGGATGTATTGTTTCTTGACTTTAGCAAAGCTTTTGACACGGTCTCCCACAGTATTCTTGTCAGCAAGTTAAAGAAGTATGGGCTGGATGAATGCACTATAAGGTGGGTAGAAAGTTGGCTAGATTGTCGGGCTCAACGGGTAGTGATCAATGGCTCCATGTGTAGTTGGCAGCCGGTATCAAGTGGAGTGCCCCAAGGGTCGGTCCTGGGGCCGGTTTTGTTCAATATCTTCATAAATGATCTGGAGGATGGTGTGGATTGCACTCTCAGCAAATTTGCAGATGATACTAAACTAGGAGGAGTAGTAGATATGCTGGAGGGTAGGGATAGGATACAGAGGGACCTAGACAAATTGGAGGATTGGGCCAAAAGAAATCTGATGAGGTTCAACAAGGATAAGTGCAGGGTCCTGCACTTAGGACGGAAGAATCCCATGCACCGCTACAGACTAGGGACCGAATGGCTCGGCAGCAGTTCTGCGGAAAAGGACCTAGGGGTGACAGTGGACGAGAAGCTGGATATGAGTCAACTGTGTGCCCTTGTTGCCAAGAAGGCCAATGGCATTTTGGGATGTATAAGTAGGGGCATAGCCAGCAGATCGAGGGACATGATCGTTCCCCTCTATTTGACATTGGTGAGGCCTCACCTGGAGTACTGTGTCCAGTTTTGGGCCCCACACTACAAGAACTATGTGGATAAATTGGAGAGAGTCCAGCGAAGGGCAACAAAAATGATTAGCAAAAAGAAAAGGAGTACTTGTGGCACCTTAGAGACTAACCAATTTATTAGAGCATAAGCTTTCGTGAGCTACAGCTCACTTCATCAGATGCATATCCTGTAGCTCACGAAAGCTTATGCTCTAATAAATTGGTTAGTCTCTAAGGTGCCACAAGTACTCCTTTTCTTTTTGCGAATACAGACTAACACGGCTGTTACTCTGAAACCTGTCAAAAATGATTAGGGGTCTGTAACACATGACTTATGAGGAGAGGCTGAGGGAACTGGGATTGTTTTGTCTGCAGAAGAGAAGAATGAGGGGGGATTTGATAGCTGCTTTCAACTACCTGAGAGGTGGTTCCAAAGAGGATGGTTCTAGACTATTCTCAGTGGTAGAAGAGGACAGGACAAGGAGTAATGGTTTCAAGTTGCAGTGTGGGAGGTTTAGGTTTGATATTAGGAAAAACTTTTTCACTAGGAGGGTGGTGAAACACTGGAATGCGTTACCTCGGGAGGTGGTAGAATCTCCTTCCTTAGAAGTTTTTAAGGTCAGGCTTGACAAAGCCCTAGCTGGGATGATTTAATTGGGGATTGGTCCTGCTTTGAGCAGGGGGTTGGACTAGATGACCTCCTGAGGTCCCTTCCAATCCTGATATTCTATGATTCTATCAAAGCCCTGTGAAAGCAGACTAAATGCTTTGAAATGGAAACCTGTATTGTTAGTGAATTAGAAGAAAATACTAATTATTTGTCTGGGTTTACCTATATCTTGTTAGATGTTAACTATGTAACCAGATTAGCTTGTAGATGCTAAACTTCTGTTCCTGTCTGTTACTACATTTTATTGATTCAGAGATCAAAAAAGAATACTAACTTTTAGATCAGTGGCTCTCAATCTTTCCAGACTACTGTACCCCTTTCAGGGGTCTGATTTGTCTTGCCTACCCCCAAGTTTCATCTCACTTAAAAACTACTTGCTTACACAATCAGACATAAAAATACAAAAGTGTCACAGCACACTCTTACTGAAAAATTGCTTAATTTCTCATTTTAACATACAATTATAAAATAAATTAATTGCAATATAAATATTGTACTTACATTTCATTGTATTGTATATGGAGCAGTATAACAAGTCATTTTCTGTATGAAATTTTAGTTTGTACAGACTTCGCTGGTGCTTTTTATATAGCTTGTTGTAAAACTAGGCAAATATCTAGATGAGTTGATGAACCCCCTGTAAGACCTCTGAGTACCCCTGGTTGAGAATCACTGATTTAGATGAAACTTGGGTGTAATAACATCATTGTCTATATTTCTCTTTGAAGTTTGTAGTAAACGTTCTATGAACTGCTAGAATGGTTAGTTATATTACACTAATGAATGCATCTAGTTACCAGTGTGCACCTAGGAAACAGAGATATTACTTCAACGCAACAATGTGCATTACCTATTCTTCATTCAAGGAAAACCTGTTGCATTATCCGCTGTCAAGAGGCTCTCTCAGCCTGCTAGAGGACTATAAAAGAATTCTAGGGCCTCATCCTTACCATCTCAGCTTAAACTGGGTCAGGGGACTTTTAAGTTGCAAGATTGAGGTCTCCAGGTCCATTCTGGATTACCCTGCTGTTTCCCATGGAAAAACTTAAATTCTACACATGGACTGACTATTGGAATTGATTCTGGATTTTTTTTTTAATATATCAGCAGCTCATCTCTTCTTGGGTCAGTTTCCTAGCACTTTATTCTAGGGCACTTTATTCGATTAATTGCAGTTAACTCATGCGACTAACTCCGAAAAAATTAATCATGATTAATCGCACTGTTAAACAATAGAATAGCAACTGAAATGTATTAAATATTTGTGGATGTTTTTCTACATTTTAAAATATATTGATTTCAATTGCAACACGGTATACAAACTTGACAGTGCTCACTTTATATTATTTTTATTACAGATATTTGCACTGTAAAATGGCAAACAAAAGAAATCATATTTTTCAATTCACCTCATACAAGTACTGTAGTGCAATCTCTTTATCATGAAAGTGCAATTTACAAATGTAGTAATCCTCACCATATTTGACTTGGCTGTCTGGGTGGGAGCCAAAGCCTGGACTGCTTAAAGGGACTGTATTTTAGCTTCTTGGTAACCAGTAGGGTATTATAAAAGTTGTTTTGTGACTGGCTTGGTGAATCCAATTTATAAAACTAAACTACCAGTTTTGGGGATCGTCTGCCCCACTCTTTGGGGTTTGCCCTGATTGAGCGACCTCAGCGTGCCCGTCTAGCGACCATGGTCCCACACGCTATCCCAGTAATTGCACAACCTCAACAGTAATGGGGAGAGCACTGCAAATGATTTTCTGTGGAAGTGGGCTTTGTGCACTGCCAGATGGCTCAAGAAACACTCCGCTCTCAAAGCTCTTTAAACACATTAAGCCTCACCCTCCATTTTACAGACCCCTGCTCCGTGTCATCCCGCCAACCCCCCCGCCCCTTTTGATTCAGAAGGGATTGGCATGGCTCCTTCCAGTGCCCTGAATAAGGCTCTCAGGCTGGCCAGAGGCATTCAAGGTTCATAGATATTAAGATCAGAAGGGACAATTTATGATCATCTAGTCCAACCTCCTGCACAACACAGGCCATAGAATCTCACCCACCCACTCCTGCGAAAAACCTCTCACCTATGTCTGAGCTATTGAAGTCCTCAAATCATGGCTTAAAGACTTCAAGGAGCAGAGAATCCTCAAGCAAGTGACCTGTGCCCCATGCTACAGAGGAAGACAAAAAGCCTCCAGGGCCTCTTCCAATCTGCCCTGGAGGAAAATTCCTTCCCGACCCCAAATATGGCGATCAGCTAAACCCTGAGCATATGGGCAAGATTCACCAGCCAGATACCCAGGAAAGAATTTTCTCTAGTAACTCAGATCCCACCCCATCCAACATCCCACAACAAGCCATTGGGCCTATTTACCATAAATAGTTAAAGATCAATTAATTGCCAAAATCATGTTATCCCATCGTATCATCTCCTCCATAAACTTATCGAGTCTAATCTTAAAGCCAGATAGGTCTTTGGCCCCACTGCTTCCCTTGGAAGGCTATTCCAAAAGTTCACTCCTCTGATGGTTAGAAACCTTCGTCTAATTTCAAGTCTAAACTTCCCAATGACCAGTTTATATCCATTTGTTCTTGTGTCCACATTGGTACTGAGCTTAAATAATTCCTCTCCCTCCCCGGTATTTATCCCTCTGATATATTTATAGAGATCAATCATATCTCCCCTCAACCTTCTTTTAGTTAGGGTAAACAAGCCAAGCTCCTTGAGTCTCCTTTCATAAGACAGATTTTCCATTCCTCGGATCATCCTAGTAGCCCTTCTCTGTACCTGTTCCAGTTTGAATTCATCCTTCTTAAACATGGGAGACCAGAACTGCACACAGTATTCCAGGTGAGGTCTCACCAGTGCCTTGTATAATGGTACTAAAACCTCCTTATCTCTACTGGAAATACCTCGCCTGATGCATCCCAAGACCGCATTAGCCTTTTTCACAGCCATATCACATTGGCGGCTCATAGTCATCCTGTGCTCAACCAATACTCCAAGGTCCTGCTCCTCCTCTGTTACTTCTAATTGATGCTTCCCCATCTTATAACTAAAATTCTTGTTATTAATCCCTAAATGCATAACCTTACACTTCTCACTATTAAATTTCATCCTATTACAATTACTCCAGTTTACAAGGTCATCCAAATCTTCTTGTATGATATCCCGGTCCTTCTCTAAATTGGCAATACCTCCCAGCTTTGTATCATCTGCAAACTTTATTAGCACACTCCCACTTTTTGTGCCGAGGTCAGTAATAAAAAGATTAAATAAGATTGATCCCAAAACTGATCCCTGAGGAACTTCCTCCGGCCTGACAGTTCACCTTTCAGTAGGACCCGCTGTAGTCTCCCTGTTAACCAATTACTTATCCACCTTTCAATTTTCATATTGATCCCCATCTTTTCCAGTTTAACTAATAATTCCCCATGTGGCACAGTATCAAACGCCTTCCTGAAATCTAAGTAAATTAGATCCACTGCATTTCCTTTGTCTAAAAAATCTGTTACTTTCTCAAACAAGGAGATCAGGTTGGTTTGGAACGAACTATCTTTTGTAAAACCATGTTGCATTTTGTCCCATTTACCATTGACCTCAATGTCCTTAAATACTTTCTCCTTCAAAATTTTTTCCAAGACCTTGCATACTACAGATGTCAAACTAACAGGCCTGTAGTCACCCGGATCACTTTTTTTAACTTTCTTAAAAATAGGACCTATGTTAGCAATTCTCCAATCATACAGTACAACTCCTGAGTTTACAGATTCATTAAAAATTCTTCCTAATGGGCTTGCAATTTCGGGTGCCAATTCCTTTAATATTCTTCGATGAAGATTATCTGGGCCCCCCGATTTAGTCCCATTAAGCTGTTCGAGTTTCGCTTCTACCTCAGATATGGTAATATCTACCTCCATAGCCTTATTCCCATTTGTCATGCTACAATTATCCCTAAGATCCTCTTTAGCCTTATTAAAGACTGAGGCAAAGGATTTGTTTAGATATTGGGCCATGCCTAGATTATCCTTGACCTCCACTCCATCCTCAGTGTTCAGCGGTCCCACTTCTTCTTCCTTGGTTTTCTTCTTATATATATGGCTATAGAACATTGTACTATTGGTTTTAATTCCCTTTGCAAGGTCCAACTCTACTTGACTTTTAGCCTCTCTCACTTTATCCCTACATGTTCTGACCTCAATAAGGTAGCTTTCCTTGCTGATCCCTCCCATCTTCCACTCCCTGTATGCATTCTACTTTTCCTTAATCACCTCTCTGAGATCCTTGCTCATCCAGCTTGGTCTACAACTCCTGCCAATTAATTTTTTCCCCTTTCTTGGGATGCAGGCTTCCGATAGCTTCTGCAGTTTTGATTTAAAGTAATTCCAGGCCTCCTCTGCCTTTAGATCCATAAATTCTTCAGTCCACTTCCCTAACTAATTTCCTTAATTTTTCAAAGTCAGCCCTTTTGAAATCAAAAACCCTAGTTGCAGATTTATTTTTGTTTATCGTTTCGTTCAGTTTGAACTGAATTAGCTCATGATCACTTGAACCAAGGTTGTCCCCTACAATCATTTCTTCTATGAGGTCCTCACTGCTCACCAAAAGCAGATCTAAATTGGCATCCCCTCTAGTCGGTTCAGCAACTACTTGATGAAGGAATCCATCAGCTATCGCATCTAGGAAAATCTGAGCCCTGTTATTATTACTAGCACTCGTCCTCCAGTCTATATCTGGGAAGTTAAAGTCTCCCATGATCACGCAGTTTCCATTAGTATTTACTCTATTAAAAACATTAAAAAGGGCTCTATCCATATCCAGATTAGATCCCGGCGGTCTCTAGCACGCCCCAAGCACTATCCCAGGGGAGGCTCTAATCGTTTTCTTCCCCAATGTGATTTTTGCCCGGACAGACTCTGTCTTATCCATTCCATCGCTTCTTATTTCTTTACATTCTACCTCATCACTGATCTACAATGCGACTCCACCACCTTGACCTTTAGTTCTGTCTTTCCTAAACAGCACAGACCCTTCAATACCCGTAGCCCAGCCGTGACGACTATTCCACCCTGTCTCTGTTCTCCCTAGAATAGCTGCTTTCACTTCCTGCACCAGTAGCTCTAGTTCCTCCATTTTGTTACCCGGCTCCGCGCACTGGGGTACAAACATCTTCATTCCTGCTGTTTGGCCTCGCTCACATTCTGTACCCGATTAGGCCCGGTCATTCTACAGCCCGTATAACCTATTAGACTGGTATCCACACTGCCCTTCCTCCTTATCTATATTCTCCTACCCACGGCTGTATCCTTTCTTACTTCGTTTTCTTCCCTCTCAATGCTAAAATCCAGCATGAAGATTACCTGGACATCCCCTAACCAACCATCTCCCCCTAATTCCTAGTTTAAAGCTCTCTGAATCAGTTGTGCCAGCCTCCATCCTAGAAGTCTATTTCCTTCCCTACTCAGATGAAGTCCGACCCGAGAGAACTGTCCTCTGTCCATGAATGCTTCCCAGTGGCCATACATCCCAAAGCCCTCCTTATAGCACCACGGCCTGAGCCATCTGTTGATAGTCATAATCTTGTCACACCTTTGTTGCCCTTCTCTAGGAACAGGCAGAATCCCACTAAAGATCACCTGAGCCTTGATTTCCTTAAGCGTCTTCCCCAGCCTAGCATAGTCTCCCTTCATACGTTCCAGTGAGAATCTAGCCGTATCATTTGTTCCCACATGAAGGATAATTAGGGGATTCTTTCCCGCTCCCTTTAGGATCCTTTTCAACCTCAGGTCTACATCCCGTATCTTAGCACCTGGAAGACAGCACACCCTTCTATTCTCTGGATCAGCTCTGGTTACAGGCCTGTCTATTCTTCTCAGTAAAGAGTCCCCGATCACATAGACCTGCCTTTTCCCGGTGACGGTGCTATTCTCCAGTCTATCCCCTGTTCCCTCTGGCTGCAAGTTCTTTCCATTCCTATTCTCCCTTGTAATCCTCTTCAACACATCCTGTATCCGCCTGGGGCTCATATTTGGTGTAGTCTCCACTGACTCTTACCCTTTTCCTATAGCACTAGCCGCTCTTCTCTTCTTCCTTGCCCTTCCACCTTCAGTGACCACCTGCTGAGCCCCTTCTTCATTTTCCAACTCTGCAAACCTGTTCTTGAGCTCTATTTCTCCTCCACTAGCCCGACTTTTCCTCTGCCTGGTTCTCTTAGTCACATGCTTCCACTGACCACTTTCCTCACCCAGTCTCCCCTCAGAATTTCCAGTCCTGCTTCCATCTGCAAGTCTGAGCTTTTCCCTTCAGATACCTCATATGTCTTTGCTCCATAATCTGCTCAAACCCCATCCTAAACTCAACCAGACTTTCCACTTGCATCTCCAAACCTCGGATCTTTTCCTCCATCAGCTCTATCAGATGGCATTTCATGCAGACAAAACCCTTACCAGGTACCCCCTCCAGGATCATGTACATACCGCAGCTTCCACATCCAGTCATCCTCATTGTGCCTTCCACTACATGGGTCACTCCCACTGCTGCCTCTGTATCTGCCATAGCCTTTCCACCTAAACCCTGTTAATCTGGGAAACACAAACCACACCAAAACACCACCCCCCACAGCAAAAACAAACCCCAAACAAGTACCACAAGACAAACTCCCTTTACAGAATTCCCACTCAAACTCCCCTGTTTACAGCTCTGTTTGCTGGCTCCTGGGCCGCAGCAGCTGTCTGGGCCGCTGCCTGGCTGGCTGGCTACCTTTTAGGACCCCTACTCAGAGAAGCCCCGCCCCCTAATCAGGGCTCAGCTTGTCTCCCAGCACAAAGCCCCTACAAGCCTCTACACATACAAATAATACAAATACAGAACCAAATACAAATACCTTCTCCTCCAACAGAACTCCCACTGAAACTTCCCTGTTTACAGCTCTGTTCCTCAGCTCTCAACTGCCTCCGATGGATGAATGCATGGTGATGCAAGAATTATAATGGGAAGGTCAAGTGCTGGGCCAGCTCTAGAACATACCCCAGTCAATGCTGCCTGTGCTTCGAGCTAGGTCTGAGGCTTAAAGGTGCAAAGGACTCTGCAACACAGCAAAGTCTATGGAAGATTAATAGTTCCCTCTGTCAAACCCCTAGTCCCCTGCTGGCTGTCAGCCCCCTGGAAATACTCCCACACAAACACCAATTTAAATCCTTGCAACACACAGTGTTCATGCTAAAAATGAGCAGACATGTGAGAATGCTGTGACATTCCTCTCTGGTGTTATCTGGACCAGTGATCTACGAGGCCACTTCAATCCTTGACTCTGGGAGCCAGCCTTACACTGCTCTGCAGTGAGAACCCCCACTCCTGGGCTGTTCACGCACAGCCTCCGACACGTAAGCTTCTCCCAGCTACTTGCAAGAGAACGACACTAGCCAATATCTCCGGTCCTAGACACAACCCTAGGAACCTCCACATTGCAGTGTCCAGTTATGCCCGCTGGAGGCTGCAAGTGTATATAAGTTTGTTAATTTAACAAAGAAATTGATATGTACTAGTCTTGTTATCCCAAGGGGAGCCTCTGACACACTTCAAACCAAATGCACTGCTTCAGGTACAACAAACAAACAGATTTATTAACTATAAAGATAGATTTTAAGTGATTATAAGTCAAAGCACAAGTCAGAGTGGTTACCAAAATAAAATAAAATATAAGCACGCGGTCAAAACTCTCAACCCTGTTAGACTGGGAAGCAACCAGATTAAGCAGTTTTTCTCACTCCACCTGATATTGCAGTCCTTAGTATTCAGGCTTGTTCCTTAAATCTGGGCCAATCTCCTCTGCTGCAGTCTTTTCTTCTCAGCGTCTTGGTTGTTTGCAGCATAGTTGGGAGCAGGAGAAGGGCCCAGTACGTGTCCACTCTGTCTGTTTTATACTCTCAGGGCACGGCTACACTTGCAGACGTAGGGCGCTGTGAGTTAAACCCGCCTTCGGAGAGCACAGCAGGGAAAGTGCTGCCGTCTGTCCACACTGACAGCTGCAAGCGCACTGGCATGGCCACATTTTCGGCTCTTGCAGCGGCATTGGGAGCGGTGCATTATGGGCAGCTATCCCACAGAGTCCCTCTTCCCATTCTGGTATTGTAGCTTGTGGGAAGGAGGCGGGGGGGGTGTGTGGGGCATTCTGGATCCTGTCCCAACACCCTGTTATGCACTGATTTGCATCCCAGCAATCCCTGTGCTTCCGTCCACATTTGGCGACATCTTCCAATGTTTTTTGTACTGCGCACACTGTCTTCCCTTTCGGTCTCCGGGAATGGATTCTAAACTTGTGAGGAATATGCTGATGGGTCACGCCAGCACGTCACGAATTGCAGTCGAGTTACTCCTTAAGCTACAAACTGATAGCGAGGGCTCCGACGATGATGTTGACTCGCATAACGCATATGGCACGAGATTGCTTGTGGCATTCACAGACATGCTCACCACAGTGGAACACCGCTCTTGGGTTCAGGAAACAAGCACTGAGTGGTGGGATCACATCGTCATGCAAGTCTGGGATGACGAACAGTGGCTCCAGAACTTTCGGATGAGAAAAGCCACTTTCATGGGACTGGGTGAGGAGCTCGCACCCACCCTGCGTCTCAAGGACACGAGATTGAGAGCTGCCCTGACGGTGGAGAAGCGGGTGGCTATTGCAATCTGGAAGCTGGCAACTCCAGACAGCTACCGATCAGGCGCTAACCAGTTTGTGGAGTTGGAAAGTTGACCGCTGGAATCGTGTTGATGCAAGTTTGCAGGGCCATTAATCGCATCCTGCTCAGAAGAACCGTGACTCTGGGCAATGCGCATGACATTGTGGATGGCTTTGCACAAATGGGTTTCCCCACCTGCAGAGAGGCGATAGATGGCACACACATTCCAATTCTGGCACCAGCCCACCTAGCCTCCGAGTACGTTAATCAGAAGGGGTATTTCTCTATGGTTCTCCAGGCACTTGTGGATCACTGTGGGCGTTTCATTGACATTAACGCAGGCTGGCCCGGAAAGGTGCATGGTGCACACATCTTTTGGAACACTGGCCTGTTCAGGAAGCTGCAAGCCGGGACTTTTTTCACTGACCAGAAGATCAACGTAGGGGAAGTCGAAATGCCCTTGTGATCCTTGGAGACCCTGCTTACTCTTTAATGCCGTGGCTCATGAAACCCTACATAGGGTTTTGACAACAGCAAGGAGCAGTTCAACAACAGGCTGAGCCAGGGCAGAATGTCTGTGGAGTGTGCTTTTGGCCATTTAAAGGGCCACTGGCGCTGTCTGTATGGGAAGCTGCACTTGGCTGATGACAGCATCCCCACGGTTATATCTGCATGCTGTACCCTCCATAACATTTGTGAAGGGAAGGGTGAAAGTTTCACTCAGGCATGGAACTCAGAGGTTCAACACCTAGAGGCTGAATTTGAACAGCCAGACAGCAAGGCTATTAAACGGGCCCAGCATGGGGCTGCAAGGATTAGGGATGCCTCGAGAGAACAATCTGAGGCTGAAAGCCACCAGTAACGTCTGGTGCCCTGCACGGAAGTGAAGTGCAGTAGTTCCAATGTTACTACGAATCTGTGTTTGCTACGCTGACTTGAAGTGCCTGTTTCTTTCCTTGGCTAAGGTTGGACTTTAATTGGGTGAGCATTACCTGTGTCAATGGACTGGTATGCCCGTTCAGTCAGTCCTGGGGTGGCTGAGAACGTCGGCGCGTAGCTAGTGCACAGCTCCCTGATCTGCTGTCGCTGCATACGCCCAGGGGTCATGGAGAGGTTCACCTCTTCCACACCACCAGCACTTTTTCCATCGTAGTAGACACCTTCAGGCCACTCAGCGTCATCTCCTCCCTGGGCTGTAAACTGAAAAACCTTGAATTCTCTGGAATAAAAGGGCTTTAGAGAATTAATACGGTACACCTTAGGCTTTCGGTTTGAGGTGGGGAATGCTAGGAGACAATTAACAGCTCCCAGGCACTCCTGGACCATGAATGGCCCTTCCCACGACGCTTCCATTTTATGGGTCTGGAGCGCCTTTAAGACCATGACCTGGTCCCCTACTTTGAAGGAACGCTCTCTGGCATGTTTATCATACCAGGCTTTTTGCTCTTTTTGAGCATCCTGTAGGTTTTCTTTAGCAAGGGCTAGAGAGGTTCGGAGGGTGTTTTGTAGGTTGATTACAAAGTCCAGAATGTTAGTTCCTGGAGAAGGTGTAAATCCCTCCCATTGCTGCTTCACCAACTGTAATGGCCCCTTAACCTCATGGCCATATACAAGTTCAAATAGTGAAAACCCTAAACTGGGACGTGGTACAGCTCTGTAGGCAAAGAGCAACTGCTGCAACACTAGGTCCCAATCATTGGAGTGCTCATTTACGAATTTACGTATCATGGCCCGCAAAGTTCCATTAAACTTCTCCACCAGGCCATTTGTTTGATGATGGTAAGGAGTGGCAACCAAGTGATTTACCCCATGAGCTTCCCAAAGGCTTTCCATAGTTGCTGCCAGGAAATTAGTTCCTGCATCTGTGAGGATGTCGGAGGGCCAACCTACCCTGCCAAAAATGTCTGCTAGTGCCTGGCACACACTTTTAGCCCTGGTGTTGCTTAGAGCTCCTGCTTCCGGCCATCGGGTAGCAAAATCCATGAAAGTCAGTATGTACTGCTTTCCTCTGGGTGTCTTTTTCGGAAAAGGACCCAGAATATCCTCAGCTACTCGCTGAAAGGGAACTTCAATGATGGGGAGTGGTTGGAGAGGGGCTTTGACGTGGTCTTGGGGTTTTTCCCACTTTTTGGCATACCTCACAAGACCGGACATAGGTAGAAACATCCTTGCCCATTCCCTCCCAGTGGAATGATCTCCCCAAACGGTCTTTGGTCCTGTTCATCCCAGCATGGCCACTAGGATGATCGGGGGCTAAGCTCAAGAGCTTGACCCGGTACTTAGTTGGAACTACCAACTGTCTCTGAGGATCCCAGTCTTCCTGGTGTCCACCAGAAAGAGCTTCCTCATCTAAAAGTCCTCTTTCTACAACAAATCTGGATCGATTAGAAGAGCTGAGAGGCGATGGGTTGCTCCGTGCCGCCAACCAAGCTCTCTGGAGGCTTTCATCTGCTTCCTGTTAGGTCTGGAATTGTTCCCTTGATGCTGGAGACATCAGTTCCTCATTGGATTGTTGACCTATGCTTGGTCCCTCTGGAAGCGATGTAGGGGATGGGGCTGTTTCTGTGGACTGTGAACCGCTCTCCGCTGGTGCACTATGTTGGGGTTCAGACTCCGGCTGAGCCTCTGGTGTAGGGTTATGGGCTGCTGCCGGTTCAGGTTCGGTGGGGCCCTCTGGTGTTGGGGTTGCAAGTACTAGATTCAATGCTGGCAATGGGTCTGGTGCTAGTTGTTCCGCCGGTTCCGGTTCTGGCTCTGTCTGGGTCTCTGGGACTGGATCCACTACTGCTGTTGCAGACATTGGCCTGGGGTCTGGGTTCATCACCTCTGACCGGGTCCTGGTAGAAGTTTCCGGAATAGAATTAGGCATGACGGCTTGTTTAGCCTGGTTGCGGGTGATCATTCCCACCCTCTTGGCTAGCGTCACACGATTGGCCAAGTCTTCCCCTAACAGCATAAGGATGGGATAATCATCATAGACTGCAAAAGTCCACGTTCCTGACCAGCCGTTGTACTGGACGGGCAACTTGGCTGTAGGCAAACTGAAAGAGTTGGACTTGAAGGGTTGAATTGTCACTTGGATCTCTGGGTCGATTAAATTGGAGTCCACTAAGGAAGCATGGATAGCCGACACTTGTGCTCCAGTGTCCCTCCACGCGGTGACCTTCTTCCCGCCCACACTCACAGTTTCCCTCCGCTCCAAGCGTATCTGGGAGGTACCTGGGCCTGAGGACCTCTGTTGTGATTCCGGTGCAATGAATTGTCATCTGTTGGGGTTCTTGGGGCAATTGGCCTTTACATGCCCCGGCTCGTTACATTTAAAACATCATCCAGCTAATGGGTCACTGGGAGAAGGTGGGTTGCTGGAGAACAGTGTGGTGGGACGATAAGGTGTCTGGAGGGTTCCTTGGTGTGTAGTTGGGGCCTTGGGCTGCCCCCAGTAGTAGGGTGTGGTCTGAGGTTGTCCCTTCTGGTATCTGCTCCAACTGCGACCAGTTTTTTTCTTTTCTGCCACCTCCACCCATTTGGCTCCAATCTCCCCCGCCTCGATTACAGTTCTGGGCTTCCCATCTAGGATGTATCTTTCTATTTCCTCAGGAACACCCTCTAAGAACTGCTCCATTTGCATTAGGAAGGGCAAATCTTCTGGAGATTTAACACTTGCTCCCGATATCCAGGCATCCCAATGTTTCACAATGCGGTAGGCATGACGGTAGGGTAAATGACATGTCTGGTTTCCACCTTAGGGCTCTGATCCGCCGACAGGAATGCTTGGGCATTAACCCCATTCTGACTTTCGTCTTGGTTTTAAACAGTTCATACTGGTTCATGCATTCCTTAGGCATTTCAGCCGCCACCTCAGCTAAGGGTCCACTGAGCTGCGGCCTCAGCTCTACCATGTGTTGGTCTGTAGAGATGCTGTACCCAAGGCAGGCCCTTTCGAAGTTTTCTAAGAAGGCCTTGGTATCATCGCCTGCCTTGTAGGTGGGGAACTTTCTTGGATGGGAAGTGGTACCTGGAGAAGGATTGCTAGGGTTTGTTGGCATATTCTGCTGAGCCTTTGCCTTCTCCATCTCCAGTGCATGCTTCCTCTCGTTTTCCTTTTCCTCCTCCGCATGCTTCCTCTCTTTTTCCTTCTCCAGATCTTTGTCCCTTGCCTCCATAGCTCTCCTGTGGGCAGCCTCCATTTCTTTTTCTTTGGCTGCTTGTGCATCCATCTCCATCTGTCTGAGTTCTACCCGTCTTTCATGTTCCTTTTGTCTTTCCTCAGCCTCAAATCTGGCTAATTCCAGCTTCTGCTGAACAGTGCAGTCTGTCATCCTAACCTCTCTGTTTTTAACTAACTTTACACCCGAGAGTTAGAAAGAAAACAAAAAAAAACGCTGGTTTGTAAAATTTTGCTGTGCTGTCCGGATACCTATGTTCTCTGATAGTGACTGTCAGCCTACAGAAAAATCCTTTAAAAAAAACCCCTAACACCTTTGTCTCTAGGCAAATAGAAAACCCCTCTAGTTGCTCTTGGGGGGGGGAAAGGGGGGGAACTTCTTCAGGTCTGTGAAGACTTATAAATTTCCCTGCCTTTAGGTAGAGAAAACTCCAGCTCACAAAAGACAATTCCCTTTTGTCTCTGCTCTGGCCCCCAAGCAGAGAAAAAAAAACTTAACTGCTTTCAGCTTAAAACCTGCTTTTCAGCAGCCCAAAGGAAAAAAAAAATTTTTTTTCCTTTTTAAGATCTGTGCTTCTTGTTCAAAAAATCAAAATCTTTAAAAAAAAAAAAAAAAAACAACCAAAAACGAACACCTTTGTCTCCAGGCAAATAGACAGAAAACCCCTCTAGTTGCTCTTAGGTAAAAAACATTTGCTCCGAGTTCTCCCATGCCTTCTGGCACAGGAAGATAAACGTGAGAGCACAGGGCATGCCGTGTGTCTGTATAAAGTAAATACCTACAGAAATACTGTTAAAAGAAAGTTATTTGAGTTGCAATGCCAAGCAGTCAAAAGTTAGGAAACATTTGGTTGTCTGTGCAACTTTAATTTGGTCAGCTTGTGCATCCAGCCTGTGCAATGAATGACACACAGGTCCTGTGGAAAGACTGAATAACCGTATCATAATGCAAAGACATCAGGGGGCAGAATGAAGGTTACATTGGAAAATTTAAATCTGGAATTTTCTAGTGCTTGACTTTGCAACCTAAATGATGTTTTTAATGCAGTTTTTGGTATAAATTTCCTACTTTTTAAAAATAAGGTGAAAATGAGTTCCACCATGTAGAAGTGTAGCAACCCCCTGACATCATGCATCAGGGTTTGACGCTTGAACCTTCAGCACTGACCTCAAGTACCTGAGCTACAGGACTAATTACATTAGCTGGCAGTGAGAGAAGGGCTGTTATCCCAGAGTGGGGATGAGCTGCTGGCACCATATGCTGGGGAGCCTGGCCCAGGCCTCTCCTCCCACCCCTCCAGAAGGGAGGGAGCTACCGCTCCATGTGGGGCCCCCAGAGACAGGGATTGACTGTTGCTGCCATGTCCTGGGTCCAAAAGCATAACAGAGAGCCCTGCTCAGCTCCCCCTTCAACTTTTGCTGCTACAGCATCTCTGGCAGCTCCCAGGTGTTCCCCATGTGGTAGTTCCTGCAGCGGGGTGGTCACTCTGGAACGTCTGTGTGTTCTGTTATTTTAGCAGACTACCAAAAGTTCCCAGACAAATGCAAGTGAGACAACAGAAATCATTATTTCACTTATTGATCTCTCAGCCATCCCAGAACAAAACTTAATGGGACAAAGAAAAAGACACTTTCTGTAGTCCCAGGACTTCTTCCCTGCCAAATTTCAAAGGACTGCTTCCAGCATTGGTGTGTTGGAGCTTTTGCACAAAAGCATTAATCAATTATAATGAAAAGTGTCTCACAACCTCAGAATGGGAATTGCTACAGCTCCCCCTATAATTCTGTTTCGTTCATGCAGGACCTCTTCTCTCCTCCCAGACAAGGATGGGCTAAGAGACCTTCAGCTCCTTTCTCCTCTCTAACCACTCCCACCTCTCTCCCACACTTTCCCTTGTCTCCATCAGATACTTTCGTGTCCCTGAATTTCATGCATCTCTCTCTCTCTTCCTTTCTACCCCACTACCTATAACACAGGACACCACCACCACCTCTGCACCTGCAAACTAGCTGTGTTACAGCATCCTTAACAAGATAAGCAGCATGAGAATGAACTGAAGTGACCCAACCCCACATGAACACATCTGATCCTGTACGGGGAACGGACATAGCACAGGAGTGCAGGGGTGTGACGTTATTAACATAATCTGGGACCGTATAGATCATCGTTGCAACCAAGGTCCTGTAGTGGCACCAAATCTTATATAAAGGGGTCAAATGAGGTGTCTAAGACAAGGTTATGGTTTTGCTTGTGTGACTTGTGGTTAACCAGTGGGGTAAAACCAAAGTCTTCTCTGATTGGCTGGTTTGGTTTGCTTTGGTGTGCATAGAAACCCCAGCCTTGGGCTGTAATTGCCCTGCTTGAAGCAATTTGTCCTGAATTGACACCCTCAGTTGGGTCCTGCCAGAACCAGTATTGTTACAAGGGGTGATCAAGCTGCAGGATTTCCTGCTTGAATCATGTGTTTTACAAGCCAGGGAATGGGAATTTTGTGTCTCATTTAAAACACACACAGGCAGTTTCCCTGCCCTGATTCTCTGCCTCATCATTCCTTTACCTGTAGCCTCATATCTTAACATACTCTTGGGATTTAAGTAAGCACAGACATGTCTCAGATAAATGATACAGTAGCAATTCGCGAGGGCCATACATGACACTCAGCTGGGAAATGAACCTGCTGCCTCTGCAAAGGGAGGGAGAGGCTTGGACTGCACGGAGAAGGAGGAAATGTGAAAGATTCACAGTGGAAGGTGTAACAAAGGCCAGGCCCATCCTGTGACGCACTCAGAGAAGGGTCTGACCAGTCTCAGGGGGGAAAAGATTCTAGCTGGCTATGAACTGGGGACAAAGTTTGTAAGTTACAAGTAGCATGGCTGCAAAAGGGCCCAACGCAGGAAAAACCCATTTCCAATCAGCTGTTCTGCTGGTTTAACAATCAAAGCAGGAGGATATTATTCAAGAGAAATGAATTACGCTGTTTAAAGCAGCATGACCAACTCTAGTCAGATGCTCATAGCTGCTGCCAGCAGGCACTTCAGAAACGCCAACTTGAATGCAAAGCATAAATCCCTTCTCCCCCGCCCCTCCCAAGTTTGAGGACATTGAGAAATTAGTCTCATTATCATTATCAGGCTGTTTCTGTAGATAAAGTGGCACAAGGCAAGCATTTGAGTGATGAGCGCGAAGGTCTCTGATGGTCACTAACGCAGAGCCCAAATGTTTTTGGTGCAAATCCAGAGATGTATTTACCTACTAGAATGTACAGAACACAGGGAAGGAGTGCCAACAGGACACAGCACAGAGGAAAGCAAAGAGAAGAATACCCACGTAATACAATCTGTACAGCTGGACTGCCAGGTAAGGACAAACATTAGCTGTCCTCTCTGCCATCCCAACTGTGATCAATGAACAGCCAAACGTTAAACAGAAGGGACACAACAATTTGACAGCCTAGGACTCTGGGTACAGCGTCTATGCCAGCATGCACAAGAAAACTAAGCCCTCTGGGAAGGTCTGAACATTCCTGAATCCACATCTAGAAATGGACAGCTAAAGTCTCAAGGCGTAGGGAGACTGGGAGAGGGACCCAACCCGAGAACAGCCCTGCCTTCTGCACAATCAGATTCCTGCCAGCCAGAGCCAAGAAAAGCACCTGTGCATTGGATGGGAAACCACAGGGCACACGTTAAAGTCCCTATTTCAGCAGCTGCAGAGAAGGCCTCCTCATATGAATAGAGGAGTCTTGTATTCACAGAACACAGAACTCCTGTGCCGCATTAGGCAGATTTATGCTCAGCTGAACACTGGAGACACGTTTTTCCTTTTTTTAATATAAACCACACAGATTCCAAGCAAGGCTGTATTGCAGCGTCATGTTACACAAGCCCCATACAAGCCATCAATGGCTAAATATACCCTGTGAACATGCTGCTCCAGTGGATCACTTGGGCTGGCAGAGCAGCAGGATCCTCCACCCTGCTAGGAAAGCTACAGAAATAACTCGCAGCTTCTCCAGAACAAAACGTGCCAGCCGCTTAGAGCCTAGAAAATGAACCCCATGCACTGGGATCCCTCTGCTTGGTTCTGCTCCTTGACTTCCAATTTTTACTTCCCATTAAACAGGGACCCTTGAAAGTTGTTTAGGCCCCGACTCGCATGTGCATATAAAAATCACTAGTCCACTGGCAAGAAACATGAGAGAGGTCACCAGCCCCAGAACATACCTCATCTTTAATGCGTAGCTGCTGCCTCGGGAGACTGCTTGCACCAAAGGGAAGCAGTGCACACTGGGACCTGGAGATTTCACAGGGGTCTCCTCAATGTTGAAGCTGATTGATCACCTGCTCTATACGGTAAACCCCTGTGGGCTGTTTCTAGCTGGGGGATATACTAGGTATTCTTTGATCACCTCTGTTGTATGTCCCTTTATATTTAAACTTCCTTTGGGGTTGTCTCCAGTACATGCCTGCTCTTTGTTACACCTGTGATGTTTTGGAGAATTGGTTGCAATGTTTTTAGAGGCATGCCTCCAGCAGTCGCACCAATGACTGAACGCTTCTCTTCTGGGACCAGTGACTGGAAGAGGTTACAAGCACTGAAAACTTTTGTACTGGTCCCAAAACACCTCTAGCCCTGGCAACTGATGAGACTCGCCAGCCTTGAGCCACATCATGCTCACAGCATGCTCTCCCATCCACTCCAGCCACAGTTCAACTGCAACATGATTTTTGCAGCAGATTGTTTTCAAGCTGCTTGTTAGGAAGTAACCATTTTACCATGAAAATGCTGGCGCTGGCTCTAGTAGTTGATGATGATTGATGAAGATGATGATTGATAAAATCATGTCAAAATTAGGTTAGAAAAAAGTAGCAGCATGACACGACTTCACAGACGGATATCTCGTAACTGTGCTTTTCTGACACTGGGCCAGGACTGAGAATAGCAAGTGGGGGAACCTAGGCCTCTATTTCCCGCTGGGCCCAGGGATGTATCAGGAGTCAACTTCTCCAAGTTTAGTTTCCTCCCTTTGGTTTTTAGCAGCTGAGTGTTTAATGGGTTACGGTGATCATACAAAAATAGATACACCTCACAAAAGAGAGGGTTTAAACTAGAGAGGGCAGGTGGAAGGACACTTACCTTCTCCCCCAATCTCTCTCCCTCCCTGAACAACATGGACTCTACCAAGTACTGGAATTGAAAGTGCCCCCTTAAACCCATCTGGACAAAAATAAAATTAGGGCCTGACATTTAAAACAGTAATGGTGCAAACATATTTTGCACAAGTGACAAGCATCAAAGGTCCTGATGTCATCGTAACCCAGACCCTCACACTAACTATTAACAGCCTTGCATGCACGTTGAACAGGAGGAGTAAACCCCACAGCATGCCATTAGCATCCTCTCTGGGGAGATAAGCAATTGTCCAATACTGCTTCCAGCTTCTCTCCAGTAGAAAAGCAGAGAGACACTCAATCACGTAGATACTCTAGTGCTAAACGCCGCCTAAGACAGACTCCGTTTACAGGGTTCTCAAACGTCATTGCACCATGACCCCATCTGACAACAAAGTTACTACATGACCCCAAGGGAGGGGTAGAGAGAGCCTGAGCCCCACTGCCCCGGGTGGGAGGGGAGAGGGGGCCACAGCATGAGCCTCACTGCCCCAGGTGGGGTCCCAACCCACAGTTTGAGAACTGCAGTTTGAGAACCGCTGGGTCTCTATCACTTCTAGAGTCTGCAGACATGTTGACATTTCAGGGCTATCAGTATCAAAGGCAGCTGTCAGATCTACAGAAACAACATGGCTATTTGGTCTTCATCCATCATCAAGAGAAGATTGACAACTGAAATCAGAGCAACTTCCAACCACAGCATCGAATCTACCACTTCTGGGCCCAGACCCTTAGATCCCTTCTTCTTGCAAAAAAAATTATTTGTGCAGCTCCTTCTCCAAATAAGGTACACAAGCACTAGGGCTGACTTGGAGTCCGTTCCAAATTCAAGCCACCCACGAATCATGATGCAAGGAAATTAAATACAAATGCTCAAAGAAACAGTTAAAGTGCTTTAAGAAACAAAACTGTAAGTGGCTGTTCTTCCAACCACTTTCCATGAGCAGTTCTAATTTCCAACTCCTACTTCAGAAAAGTGAGAGCGAGCAGGGTTACTTGGCTTGTAAATATCCTGCTAACATTTTAAACAGCATCCATAACTCCCACCTTGCTACACAATTGACAATTTACGTGTTTACCAGATGATTTGATTTTCCACCTGCCTGAGTCACTTGGCTTTTGAGAAGAGGTGACAGAATGAACTCTCCACCTTGTTCAAACGAGTTCAACCAAAACAGCGCAATTCAGGAGATCCCCAGGAATGTTCAGGCTCTGCCCAGTTCCCCCAGGCACACGGTGTAACAGCTACAACTAACACAGGGACTGCCCAAACCACCAGCAGGTGTCTTCTCCCCCGATAGCAATTTACAGCTGGAAGTACAGGCTTATTCAAGATATTAAAACTATGCTCAGCAGATGTCTCACAGACTAGTTTTGCTTGGCAGAGGGGAATGGCCCGCATCAGCAAGACCGAAGAGGCTTGGTCTGCAGGATAATACGAACATATGGACACATCGTTAAGCGTTTGATGCGATAAACAAGGAAGAATTCTGGAAGCTATTCATGGACCATAGCAAAGAGGAGGATTCCAGAGGCACTGAGGTCATTAAGGCCTACAACAGTATGTCCTAGTCCAGAAAAAGGATAGAGTCTATTCTTCAGCTCCCCTTCTGAAAAGAACTAATGCCTAGAGCTGTAGTTCCCAAAGCATGGCCCCCAGTCACATGATGCTGGCTGGCTTTTACTATTTCTAGCTACCAAACTACATGAAAAGCAGCTAAAAATACATTAAGTATTTCCTAGTGTTACTTTTCCATGGCAGCAATAGCTGTAATTGCCACATTTCTTCAATCAGCAGAGGGGAGGCAGGGAGCACGATCATGAATTAGAAGGAACGTCACTACAGGGAATTTGAGACCCCTAGACCTGAAGCATGAAGTCCATTAGCCCTACACTGTGCCTCATGGAAGGAAAGGAAAAATCACATTGTATATGCACCTCAAGTTACCCCAAAAGTGATACTGCCCATGAACATTCTCAAAGGCCCTGTTCAACATGTGCTAACAATAACCATGTTACATAATTTCGTCTCCATTATGGCCAAGGAGAAGAGGTCACTGATTTACAGGACAGTTTCGGCTGTGCTCATACAATCACAGAACAGACTCAAGAAAGGCGTCAAACTACCCTGGTGCAAGTCCCAGTCCCAAATTAGGTGACTTCCCCTGCCTTTCTCATCAGTGCCTATGCTGTAAAACTTCCCACATCCCCAAAGCTAGATGGACATCCCAGAACGTGGTCTAATGGTTAGGGGACAAGGAATAACAACTGCTAGGTTCTTTGCTTGGCTCTGCTACTGACTCACTATGTGACCATCAACTCTCCGGGCCTTCATTTCCCTATCTACAAGAGGGAGCCATTGCAATGTTTGCAGGGATGGAAAGTGAGAGCTGGGTGTATGTTAGAGGCAGGCTGGCTGGCTTCAAACATTCCCCTACAAAGCCATCCCGTAACTAGGCTGAGCGCCAGCCAACATGCCAATTCAGTTATTCAGACAGAGGAATTTCTCCATTTGCAGAATCTGCTCTCAACTGTTGGCAAATGTGTGTTCCTTCTAAAGGCTGGTGTTCTCCAGCACAGGACTATTTTAAACGGCTCATTCTGTCCAGTCACAGAGCAATTCCAACAGCCTGCTGGCAAGAGGATGACTTTCTGTTATCTTATCTACTCTGACGAATGAGTTATTAGTGCATGCACCAAACCACAATGAGAGTCATGCTGCTCCCTCCTCCCTTTGCTAGGTCACTAACCAGAAGGCAGGGATAATAAAAAGGTAAATGAGATTAGCACAAGGGGAGGAGGAAGGGGGAGAAAGAGCTCACAGGCACCAAACACCCAAGCTACACTACATCTCATTTATCAGTTCAACATAAATACATGGTCTACTTAGAAATTCAAACATCTAAAGAGAAGTGGGGGCCAAAATAATCAAGAAGATGTAATCAGGGAGAGTATAAATTAAATTCACTTAGCTTAGTAATACAGGTTTCAGAGTAACAGCTGTGTTTGTCTGTATTCGCAGAAAGAAAAGGAGTACTTGTGGCACCTTAGAGACTAACAATGCATCCGATGAAGTGAGCTGAAGCTTATGCTCAAATAAATTTGTTTAGAGACTAACAAATTTATTTGAGCATAAGCTTCAGCTCACTTCATCGGATACGCTGTTAGTCTCTAAGGTGCCACAAGTACTCCTTTTCTTAGTAATACATTGAATCTATAGAGCTACCCTTGCCTAGAAGGGTTAATAGCTGTTTGCAATTCCATAGCAGGTAACGTAGCAATCAATGGTGTAGAAAATGGACCTGCTTCCACATTTCTAGCAAGTTAAGAGTTTGAGTAGAGAGTCAGGAAGGTCTTGGGCACTGATGAATCACTTAGCCCACTGATACTCCCACCTCAGTGGTTCAGGAGCCATATTAGGGATCAGGTTTACCAAAAAGCCACAGTCGTGTAAATTCACTGTTTCATTTACTATAGTGCTATAGATTCAATCAGAGAGTGTTTTAATATCCTGTGCTGCAAAGAGCCACTTGCTGCTTGAGAGCCTCCGTCCGAGTATCACTGAGTTAGCCCTTTAATTCTCCCCCAACTTATTTTTGATCCTTTTAGGCCTACTGGCAAAAGCAATACTGTCCATTGATGACAAACTTCAGAGACCTACATATTTTAGAGAGATGGATCAAAAGCTAAGACCCAAAACTGACTTCCTTTAAAATAGCTACAACCGTCTGAGGAGCATTCTATATTTTAAAATTCACCATTTCAGTCATGAGAAACTGAAGTAAATAAAAAACGTTATTTCTATAGGCCCCACAATACGTGTCAAGATCTCATAATGCATTTAGTCCATCAGTCAACAGTTCCCAGGGCTCTTGATATTGTGTGTATGTACTGATGTATCCAAGTGTGCAGGACAGAAGAGAATACATATGAATTTCAATAGTATCCAAAATATGTAAGAAAAGCAGTATTTACCAAATAGAAAACAAGACAAAGTGAAATGGGCACATTTACTTTATGTACACACACTTTGCTAGAAAGTAAGGCATGCCAAATTTTAGCTAATAAATCCTCAACTAAGTATTCCCCCACCCCATTCTAGAGATGAGGGAACTGAGGCAGGGAGGGCAGTTCAGTGGACTTGCCCAAAGAGACAGAGGGAGTTAGTGTCCAAGCTAGGAAAAGAACTTCAGCATTTGGGGCTCCCAGTCCTGAGCTCAGACCATGCCTGTTACACACAATGGCCAGGAAAAACACTACACAAGTATACCCTAGAAGAGCAGTGGTTCTCAACCTATTTACCATTGTGGGCCGCATGTGTAGCTCTCTGTGTTATGTGGGCTGCATCCATACAATATATACTAACCGAATGGCCCTGAGGATGTCACATGGGCCACAGCTGTGTGCTAATTGGGCTGCAAGTTGAGAACCACTGTCCCAGAGGATGCAATCCTAAGTCCCATGCTCCAAATTTAGTCCTATATGATGTGAGACTTCAGAACTGCACTATGTAAGTCACAGCCTTTTACACTGAAAATACAGCTGTAACCAGCTTTAAACAGCTGACTATAGGAGAGATATTTGTGATTTTAGAAAGACTGACGACAGGAGGTGCATACCATCAGCCCCGAGAGAAAGCAGCCCAGCACCAGGACAGCACAGTTTACCTGGCTGCAAAAAAAAAAAAGCCTGACTTCTTGCAGGACTGTGCAGCTCTGAGATGAATACAAGGATCATGCGAAAGGCAAACTGTCTCAATTGTCAGTACTATTAAGGGCTACTCGTCAAGAATGCAGTTTAACTGGACTATCTGGTGAGCTAACTAATGCATCCTCAGAACAAACGCAGTGAAACACATGGAAAGTTACCATGTGCCTTGCAATGCTAAATCCTTTTCTTTCTACAATAAAAAACTAGGTTAAAATAGCATTAAGGGATTGGCTTAAACTGATGAGGGCTGAAAATTCAGATGAAAATTTAAAATGGCACTGTCAACCATTGGCAATGTGCCAAGGCACAAAAGGGCAGTTATTCTTCAGCACAAAGGCATAGTACAAAGGGAGTATGTGTGACACAGTGTGTGGGTTTTTTTTTTTTTTTTTTTTTTTGGTGTGGGGGGGAAGAGGCAAAGAGGTTCATTCTAAATTCCCCAACTTCTACTGCAAAGTTCTGACCCCAATCTGAACTTTCCCGAAGTTAGGGATGCACGTGTTCATATCTCAGGGGTTGTCTTGGGCACAGCACTAGGATGCACCAAAGAAATGTTTTAATGCAGAGGAACATTGCACAGTTATGGAACAGCCTAAATAGGGGTGGGTGGGTCTGTCTGTGTGAGAGAGAGAAAGAAGAGCTTGATATTCAGAAAGTGGTGCAGTCAAGTGTATGTCTAATATGCTGCCAGAGTTTCTATGGCTGTATGTACGTCAGCTATCTGTGCCCACACACCGCTATTTATGGCAACTAGGTGGTTATTTGAGGGGCCAAAACTGCACAGGTAGGTTAGGGACACTGCAGACCTGTCTGAAAAAAATCAAATCCTTGGGTACAGTCAACTGAAGACTTCAAACCTAGTCAGTGACCCATGGAATACACGGAGACATTTTAGTTGTTTTGTTTGCCCTAGGTTAGAAATTAAGTTTACATTTCTTCTGTGCTACAGCCACTCATTCCCCTTTCACAGGGCCCAGCCTTTTGTCACGTTTTACTCTTACAAGTGCCTAGATTTGTGCTGAGTTTGACAATGCTGATGCTGTTTGGATTAAATCCTCTAACACAAACAATGGGACAAGAGTGTGCCTCGCTACTGAGAAAGTGAGGCCTTTTGTTTTCAGCTATCAGTACAACTGATGTTTGGGGAGGTCATATTTTTAGTCTAAAGACAAAGTGTTTCAGAAGCAATTTCAGTTTATCTTGTTTAATGACTGAAGTTAACTGAGCCCTGTATATATTGTCAGAGCACCCTATGAGCATCTTTAAGCAGGACAGGTTGAGGATTCCCCAAACATTGTCAATTGATTCCTCACTAGGTGATAACCAAGAGATCAAATTTAAGAATACCACTGTCAAATGTTTCTATCAACAGCTATGAAGGTCAATTATAATTAGTTTCTGGTTATGCTTTCTAGAGGTCAGTGACATTTGGGCACTGGGTTCAACACTCCACTGGTTTGGGATCAGGACATTCCCTTTCTTATAAGGGAAGAGTTAGCCCTGCCCCATACTTAATATTTAGATTCACCTAGCTGCATCACTCAGGGATGTGAAAAATTCACACCTCTGAGCACCAAAGCTATGCAGACCTAAGCCCTGGTGTAGATGTGGTTAGGCTGACAGAAGAATTCTTCCACTGACTTAGCCACCGCCACTCTTAGAGGTGGATTACCTACATCAACGGAAAGCCCCTTCAGTTGATGTAGGAAGTGTCTACGCTACCGCTGCTAAAGGGCTGCAGCTATGCTGGGGACTTTCCTTGAATACTTCAAGTCATCGCCCTTGTGCTGGCATTCCTGTCCTTGTGCTTTCAACCTGAGGAGGCTTGAGTTGGATTAGTACTTTGATGGCACATCTCCACGGAACACTTAAATTCTACAGAACGTGGCATCCCTTCCCCCAAATCACTATTGATCCAGTGGTTTCAGGGCACTGGGTCACCAAAGGTGAAGACTTTTGGATAAGACCCCAAAACCAGGTCCTGACCATCTCTAGTTTTCAAAGATCTCATGGAACTTTTTGAGAGAAGTAGGAACGCAAATCAGCAGCATAGGGAAAATCCAATTTATGTAATTATATCCTGTCTGCTTAACTTCATCATCCAGATTTGAATAAATATGATTTTTTTCTTCACTTCCTGTTCTATAATGTCACATTGTTTAAGAACAGGTTAAACAAACACCTGTCAGGGATGGTCTAGAACAGGTATATCTGGTCCTGTCTTAGCACAGGAGGCTGGACTAGCTGACCTCTCAAGGTCCCTTCAAGCCCTACATTTCTATAGTTTTATAGTGGTGATGTGAGCGTTAAACTGCTGATATAATTCACCTTGGATGTGGCAAGAGTAATTCTTGTTCACACAGCGGGGATATTCCTGAAATAAAGAGCAATCATCTTCCATCTTTGTTTGACTACCTGTGCCATCCATTAATCCATCTCACATTCCAAAGCACTGAGGAAACTTTCAATACTTCCCATGTTTTCTTCTTCACCAACCCCTCCAGTGCAAAGTTAGACTGATCCACGGTACACATTGGGAAATATTCAGCCCTTGATCTCTGTACAGTAACTCACCCATGCAGAGGGTGGGGTAGCCCTAATCTAATGCCAATTAAACTCTTATACAGCATTCTGGGATCTGTTTAGAAGAAGGCAGCTACATGCAAGAGAGTCATTCAGGGTGACATTTTTAAACAATGTAAAAAATTAATAGGAATTGGGTAACTCCCTTAAGATCTTTGAAAATCCCACCCTAAAGGGTTTAGCCATTTTACCAGGGCTCATACGAAGTATCTCAGTGTGTCTATATTCCCAGAGCACATTCACTGCAACTTAATTTGTTTTCTAAACGTGCCCTACCTGGCTCAGATCAGCACAAGCCAAACTTGGGGCAGCTTGTGGTTAAGGTGAAATAAGTAAAACTTTTAAAATTCAGAAAATCCTCCCTCTGAAAAAACGCAAAATGTTTTAATCTACATTAAAAGTATTAAATTTCATTCTTCTGTCCTGATAAATTCAGGCTGTAGAGGCTTCCTTGGAACACTACGGACAGAACATGATAGGGTCTGCAGCTTAGCGTGAATTTCAATACATTAACATGACTCTGTGCATTCAAAATGGTAACGAGGCAGGGCTAAGAGGTGTACTCACATTTTACTTTCAAGGACCTGCATTCAAAGCCCCATTTGGACTCCAACTGAATTGAGTCTGGTGGTGACACAGTCCCTAGTGCACAGTGGTTCACAAAACAAAATCACCACACAAGTTAACATAAAAGGCAGCTTTTGCTGACACCAGCAATGCTGCTTACTCAGTGACATTTTCTTGTGTTGGCATTAAAGTTTAACAGATAACTGGGAAACAAAACAGCCTGTTTCCATTTCATTAAGCACACTTGATGATCAATGATTTAGAATGTGAAAAAAAAAGACAAAACTAGACAGACTTTTTCAAGCTTCTAAATGGCCATTCTAAAAATTAAAGTTAGCATGTGTTGGCAGTATGAACATCCATCACTTAGACAACATGACTACAGCCTTCCTGATCTCATTCATGCTGGCTATGAGTCTAGGTACCATGCAATTAGGAGACCGCAGCAAGAATTGGCATACGGAAATCATTTGAATTCACTCCCCACATGATAGACCATCACAGAACCTGTTATAGACCAATCATGGTTCTACCTCTACCTAGTTACCCCTTCCGTAGGATAAGAGCTGGTCTCATGACTGCCCAGAAGAAAGAACGCTGCAAATATCTAGACTATAGGTTCATTTGGAGCTTCCATAGTTTGCATTGCCCAATCTCTAGTCTGTTAGGCAGTGGCATTTATAAATTATGTTTAGATATTCCAAATGATTATAAATCAAGGGAACATACTACAATGGGCTAACTTGAGGAAAGCTCTAGAGCACCCCACTGTACCTCAGTGCATGACGACAAATCCCAGGAAGCCTTGAAGTGTCAGCTCAGATAGACACTGCAGTCTCACAGGTACAACAATGGATCAGGGAGACCCTTCCATCTATATAACATTATCTCCATCCGACTGAAGGACAAAACTCCTGCTGTTCCAATAGGGCCTGTAGTTCAGAAAACCAACACTGACAGTTCCACTGAAAGCAGCTTAACTCCACAGAAAAATGATTGTCTTAGACTTTGTCCTCCTTGTTTGCTAGGTCTCATCACCATGTTTAATAGTCCTTCACTGCTGCCACAATCATCGGTACAGGGTAGCACTCCGTAAGTGCAGAGATTTCTATTTACAGCAGCGACCCCAGGTTTTCAGCAGTAACTGCTCCAGTGCAATTCAGGATAATGGTTAAGAGTGTAAAGACGACCAGGCCCTCCTTCACCGGCTGCATAACCAATAACGCCATCTGTTCAATATTATATGTGCCAAGCAGGGGTGGCTAGTAAATTTCCAGAATGGCCACTTCATTTCTAAGGGCAATCATAGCTCACTAGCAGGACTGGAAAAATCAAGACTAGATATTAGATGGGTTTTAAATCACCATTTAGGGAGGAGAGGGGTTTTGATTTAACAGTGAAATCCTTGCTGAGCTAGAGCCCTGGTTTTGTGGCACATGTGCCTTTCACTCTTTGTCATCAGTTAGGCTTGATCTGACCTGGAGTAATAAACTCAACCCTCAATCAATAACGTTTGCTTCCCAAAAGGTTCAAGAGTTGCCATGCGCTAACTGAAATAAATCCCCAGGGGTGATATCAGTTTGAGGAGAATCAGAACTGGGACATCAGTCTGTCAGATCATGAAACATTATAACTTACATATCAATATTAACTGTTTTGCTCCTGTTCATATGGCAGAAACATCCTGCTAATGTGCTTAGCCCTCAACCCGCAACTACGTCCACCAGTGTCAAAAGTACCCGCTGCTCCTACTTGCTGTAACCTCCAGCTTCCCTCCTGATCTGGTCTGTTCATCCTTACTCCTGTAGACAGGTGTTTTCTTTCCTCTACTCCCGACATGCTGCTCAAGCATGCTCAGAATGCTTTCCTTACCCAAGGCTCTTCAAGCACTTTGTGGGGTCAGCTATCCTCCTGTTCTGATAGCAGGAGTGATGGACTAACCTAGGATCAGCTAGGCTCGTGGAAGCAGCAACTGCTTTCCCAGGCAGCTCTCCAGATCTGTGATATGCCCTGTTATGTTTCTGCTACAGCACACAACTTGCCAGTGTTCAAGGGTCCACTGTTGGAGACCTGCTAGCTTAGATTGACCTTAAAATTCCTCTGAGCATCTTGACTCCAACTCCACTCAGATTTGCCTGGGAATGAGGTGTACATTAGGATATTCACTCTAAACCTGTGTGAGTGGGTTGTAACTTAAATCATAGAATCATAGAATATCAGGGTTGGAAGGGACCTCAAGAGCTCATCTAGTCCAAACCCCTGCTCAAAGCAGGACCAATCCCCAACTAAATCATCCCAGCCAGGGCTCTCTCAAGCCTGACCTTAAAAACCTCTTTCACCACCTCCCTAGGGAACCCATTCCAGTGCTTCACCACCCTCCTAGTGAAAAAGTTTTTCCTAATATCCAACCTAAACCTCCCCCACTGCAACTTGAGACCTTTACTCCTTGTTCTGTCATCTGCTACAACTGAGAACAGTCTAGATCCATCTGCTTTGGAACCCCCTTTCAGGTAGCTGAAAGCAGCTATCAAATCCCCCCTCATTCTTCTCTTCTGCAGACTAAATAAGCCCATTTCCCTCAGCCTCTCCTCATAAATCATGTGCTCCAGCCCCCTAATCATTTTTGTTGCCCTCCACTGGACTCCTTCCAATTTTTCCACATCCTCCTTGTAGTGTGGGGCCCAAAACTGGACACAGTACTCCAGATGAGGCCTCACCAATGTCGAATAGAGGGGAACGATCACATCCCTCAATCTGCTGGCAATGCCCCTACATATACATCCCAAAATGCCATTGGCTTTCTTGGCAACAAGGGCACACTGCTGACTCATATCCAGCTTCTCGTCCACTGTCACCCCTAGGTCCTTTTCTGCAGAACTGCTGCCTAGCCATTCGGTCCCTAGTCTGTAGCGGTGCATTGGATTCTTCCGTCCTAAGTGCAGGACTCTGCACTTGTCCTTGTTGAACCTCATCAGATTTCTTTTGGCCCAATCCTCTAATTTGTCTATGTCTCTCTGTATCCTATCCCTACCTTCCAGCGTATCTACCACTCCTCCCAGTTTAGTGTCATCTGCAAGAAGGGAGTGTCCTAATCTTCTCAGGGCAAAGGAGGGTAGGAAACCTCTCTCGCAGTAGTTCAACTTGCCCTGTATTGCTACTGCAGAGAGACTTGACTAGCCTTCTGGGTGAAAAAAGTTGAAAGTACATGATTGTTGGGCCTGCTCCTGTGGCTGGGAGCTAGATTCAGGTAAGAAAGCTTGGTAGTACATTCAGTTGCTAGCAAACAAGATTTTTCAGCTTGTTACCAAAATATTCAAATGGTCATAGAATATCAGGGTTGGAAGGGACCCCAGAAGGTCATCTAGTCCAACCCCCTGCTCAAAGCAGGACCAATTCCCAGTTAAATCATCCCAGCCAGGGCTTTGTCAAGCCTGACCTTAAAAACCTCTAAGGAAGGAGATTCTACCACCTCCCTAGGTAACGCATTCCAGTGTTTCACCACCCTCTTAGTGAAAAAGTTTTTCCTAATATCCAATCTAAACCTCCCCCACTGCAACTTGAGACCATTACTCCTCGTTCTGTCATCTGCTACCATTGAGAACAGCCTAGAGCCATCCTCTTTGGAACCCCCTTTCAGGTACTTGAAAGCAGCTATCAAATCCCCCCTCATTCTTCTCTTCTGCAGGCTAAACAATCCCAGCTCCCTCAACCTCTCCTCATAACTCATGTGTTCCAGTCCCCTAATCATTTTTGTTGCCCTTCGCTGGACTCTCTCCAATTTATCCACATCCTTCTTCTCCAATGTCTAGCCAGGATTACAGAAGTAGTCATACAGGATTAACTGCATATTGCATTGACTAATCACATCACATAAAAAATACCCAATAGTTTCGGTTTCTAGTTATTGGGGAGGATATTGCCCAAAACCACATGACTGAGTTGAGTCTGACCCCTTGCTCTTAACCATGAGTTACTTTGAGCACTAGCATGGTTATTAATTATGGGGTTGCTAAACCCGGTCTGGTGACCCAGTCGCAACTCAGCTGTCCCCTGACCCAGTTAAAAGTTGTAGTGCAGGCAGGCCCTGAACAGGGCCATTTTTGGACATTTTCAACGGCTCCTTTACAGCGGGCAGGGTACAAGCTGTTTAAGGCAGCACCTCTCCAGCCGCTGCTTGATGCTATCAGAGAGAGACAAGGAAGGTGAGGTAATTTTATTCGACCAACTTCCGTTGGTGAGCGAGATGCTTTTGAGCTACATAGAGCTCTTCTTCAGTACTGAGTCACTGGAAAGCTTTCAGAGTAACAGCCGATGCTGTTGCATCCGATGAAGTGAGCTGTAGCTCACGAAAGCTTATGTTCAAATAAATTGGTTAGTCTCTAAAGTGCCACAAATACTCCTTTTCTTTTTACTGGAAAGCTTGTCACTCTCACCAATAGAAGTTGGTCCAATAAAAGATATTACCTCCCCCACCTTGTCTCATATCCTGGGACCAACCCTGCTACAATACCATTGCTATATCTCTGGTCAGTTATCACTTTCCTGATATCTTACCATTGAGTAAGATTGTTCAGAAGACTGTAGTGAGAACTTATCTGGCTGTGTTAGATTCCCTTAACTCTTGTTAATCTGAGATCAGACCAGTGTATGGTATCGAAACTGCATTCTCCTCATGACAGATGTGAGAGTGTGACTTGGAGCTGAAGTGAAAGGAAGTAGAGTGGAGGATTTGGGTAGTGCAGTATCAGGGCTGAGGATGCACTGGATGCTAGGGCTGCTTTCAGAGAGTGTTTTCCCAAATAAGGCAGCTAAGCTACACTTATACTTGGGCTGAAGTTTGGATGGGAATTTCCTGGAGTTTCGGAAGTGGTGGGCTAGTGAGAGACACTCATATGGGAAGTGAGGGTGATGGGAGGTGGGGTTGGGAAGGAGGAGAATGGTGGGCAAGTAAGCAGGGCTTGGTGGGCAAAGGGGTATGGCAAGGTAGGGCAAAACAGGGTCAGGAACAACAGGCTTCCTGGGGATACTGGAGCAGCATAAGGTTTGCAGAGGCCAGAGGTGGAGCAGAGCTTTGCGAGGGAGCAGCCTTTTGAGAGGGGACACCGAGTTGCATGGAGCAGAGGAGGTCAGGCAGAGGACAAGCTCTACATGAAGGAGGAAGCACTAAACGCTTCTTCAGGCCTTCTCCGATTCCAAACTTCCGTGGCTTCTCAAAGGGGAGCGTCATTACTGCACAGCATTGGGAAATTCACAGGGTGGAGGCAGCATGAAGTGCTGGCGCTTCCCACAACTGTATTTAAAGTGGGTCCAGGTACTGGGACGTTACCAGACTACTTTGGATGCTGCACAATGAGGGTATGTCTACACTAGGACGCTTCCTACACTGACAGATGGGGTTTTTCCCATTAATGTAGGTAACCCACCTCTCAGAGAGGCAGTAGCTACGTGAGCAGAAGAATCCTTCCATCTACCTCACTACATCTACACTGGGGTTAGGTCAACCTAACTACAGTGCTCAAGGCATGAAATTCCTCACAGCAAAGTTAGTTCACTTTCAAAGAGGGCTCCAGAGTTTGCGATAAATGCAGAGTCAATGAACTGCACCATGTGTACGCAAGCATTTTCAAAGCAGATTAACTTGGAAAACTGCAGATTAACCCACCTCATGCAGACTAGCCCTAAGGAACAGAACGACCCACTTCTTTCTTGCCCCCATTACAGGAGACAGCTCACTATAATTTCCAAATATACCGCCAGCTTGTAATCATCTCATTGAAAGATGACAAAAGCAACTTTTGGTACAAACCAATTTTCGAAGCCATCGCCCACAGTTAATTGAGCGGTGGAATGACCAACATTGTAGGAGTCCTAACCACCACACCCTCTCTCAAGTGTTCCTGATTCTCACACCTTACAGGCTCTCCATCTTTACGCAAGGAGTTAGAAAACACCCATTTAAAGCTTTCATTGGGTGCCTGCCAAATTAGCGTGTAGCAATGAAACCAAACTCTAGAACAGGACCAACCAAATGAGCTTCCATGTCACCAGGCAGCATTCGCTCCAGTATTTGGAAGCTGGGGGGCACACAGTTTAATAGCACTATACTCACCTTGGTGTGCAAACTGTACTTGGGCACTGGCAGAAATTAATATCCAAGTCACTGTGATGTTCCCCTGGTGTTATCTGGACTGGCGATCTGCTAAATCACTCCAATCGTCAACTCTGTGAGCCAGCCTTACCCCGCTCTGCTGTGAGAACCCCCACTCCTGGGCTGTTCACGCACAGCCTCTAGCATGTAAACTGCTTGGATTGTGCAACCGAATGACACTAGCCAATATCTCTGGTCCCAGACACAACCCTAGGAACCTCCGTCTTGCAGTGTCCAGTTATGCCCGCTGGATGCTGCAAGCTTATATGAGTTCGTCAATTTAACAAAGAAATTGATAAGTACCAGGCTTGTTATCCCAAGGGGAGTTTCTGACATGCTTCAAAACAAATATACTGCTTCACGTAGAATAAACAAACAAATTTATTAATTACAAAGATAGATTTTAAATGATTATAAGTCAAAGCACAACAAGTCGGATTTGGTCATATGAAATAAAAGCAAAATGCATTCTAAGCTGATCTTAACACTTTCAGTGCCCTTACAAACTTAGATGCTTCTCTCCACAGGCTGGCTGGTTGCCCTTCAGCTAGGCGCTCTCCTTTGATCAGCGCTTCAGTTGCTTGGTGGTGATGTCTGTAGATGGAGGTGGAAGAGAGAGGAAGAGCATGGCAAACGTCTCTCCCTTGTTATCTTCTTTCTTCCCTCTTGGCTTTGCCCCCCCTTCAGGGTCAGGTGAGCATTATCTCATTGTAGTCCCAAACCGACCAAAGGAAGGGGGGTGACTCACTCGAGAGTCCAACAGATCCTTTGTTGCTGCCTAGGCCAGTGTCCTTTGTTTCTGTGAGGCTGGGCAGGGTTTGTCCCATATATGTCCTGATGAGGTGTGAACTGCCCCTCTGCTCTTGGAGAGTTTTTGCCTGGGCTTGTTTTAAGCCATGAGGACTCATTTTCAGCCTCACAACTATATACATGAAATTACAGCCTATAACACTACTATAACAATACCTACAACATTACTATAACAACAATGCTCAGTGCATCATGAGCCTTCCGAAGACACCTGACATGACAAACTTTGCATTGGATACCACACAATCATATTATAAGTATGAACATGGGGGTGCAGAGTGTTCCCGTGAGGTACAGAGCATCACAGTCACATCCCAGTTCCTAGGTCCAAGTGAAAATCTGCCCACATCACACGCAACTGGCAACACGTGAGGCACAGGGGTGGGAGAAGACAGCACACTGGCCAAGATCTGGCTGGGAGCAGTAAAGGGTACAAAACAGTGGTTTGTTTCAACCATTATAATCAACCCATCCCTCTGTTTCATAAGCATTAACTTTAATTATACAATGTAAAAGTACAAAAGGCAACAACAGCAAATCAATATATTGTAGTTGTCATTTTCTTTCCTCTAAGAATACGCATTCATGATAGAATTTGAAACGAAATCCAGAAGTAATTCCAATCAAGTCAAGAATGTTATTTTGTTGATCATTTTACTAACAATCCCTTGAACAGGCTTTTCATCCATAGGTTTCAAAAAGCTAAAATGAGATGGACAAGTATGATTATCCTCAATTTACAGATGTGGAGACAGAGGCAGCAAAGGAAGTAACTTGCCCAGATGCAAACAAGTCAGCAAAAGAGCTGGGAACAGCAGTGTGGTCAGGAGTGTGACTGAAAGTAGGCCAGTGTCTATGGGACAGAACTGAGTCAGGTCAGAGAGAGCACATAATCTTTAGGATCAGTTGGACACTTTTGAATAAAGGGGGAAATTTCTAACCTTCAATCAACTCCTTGACCAAATAATGTAATAAGTAAAACAATGCCTTTACATTTGGCAAAAGTAACCTCAGCCTGAGGAGCACAGTTTGGGTGAGGAAGACCCTAACACAGCACATTTGTGGTTCAATTTTTGCAGCTTGACACAGAGCAGCTACATTTTGGATAGTGCCCAAACTAGGTATAATGCACAGCTTTCATCAGGCTTAATAATCATCAGTTAAGCCTCCTAGCACCCCTGTATGAAGGGTATTATTCTTATTTTAAAATGGGTAAAATGAGACATGAACACAATACCATAGGCATGAAATTCCACGTTTTTACACTACAAGAAACCATTTTGCTGCTGAGCGTTGCTAACCGTGCCCAATAAGGGTCTAGAATAGCACACATGGGGTCAATGCTACAACAACTTCTGTCAGAGAACCAGTTTTCTGTCCTCTCTCCAAGATCATATGACAAATTTAAGTTGTTTTTTCTCCCCCCACCTTCCTCTCAATTATCGCATAAATAGTCAATGAAGATTTAGATCAACACATTTTCCGGCAGAGCCGTCTCACGCAGCACATTTTGTTTTTATCACATCAAATTTCTTTTATAAATGCATCTTACTTGCATGTATTGAAATCCCAGATTCTTGTTTATGTTGTTCAAAGACCTAGGCAGCCCATTCTGAACTAAATCCCTAATTAAACATGACCCAGCTTGTTTCACATTTTCAAATTAACATTTTCCAAGGCTCCCTAGGAATTTCCAGATGTATCCAGAGGGACAATTCAAGGATATTTACATATATCAATGCCAACATTCCCCCTTACTTCTCTCCAATACATAACCATACATTTCCAGCCAAGGGACAGTTCAACTTAGGGGCTGACCACTGACTAGATGGCAGGACATTGTTCACAAGGCTGAAAAGAGGAACAAGCCACAGACAGGAAAGAATAGTGACACTGTACTGCACTCCATGCCTGCAAAGATGCTCCGGGATGGGGGGGAAAAAAAATTTCCACTCTCTTATCTACATAGGCCCTAAGTGTAGCATGTTTTTATAAACCACCCATGTTTACTACCTCTCTATCAACAGCATGGGGAGAGCGCAGGATTGGGTGATGTGGAACCTGGGACTTAAATTGAAGGTTGTACAAATAAAACAATCCAGTAAAGTTAAATCTCCTCCCAATTGGCAAGGGAAGAGGATTTAAATACAGCTGAGCCATGTCAGAATCAAATTACATTTGAGAAAATCCACTGTGTAATTACCTTCTACACTGGGATTTGTCATCTCACATTTACCCAACAATGAATGGGGTAACCAAGAGCAGATTTTAAAGTTCAAATATTGCACGCAGAGGGTTCTATAAAACAGGACTGAACAAATCAGAGATTTTGCAATGCTTTGTTTAATTTGCTTGAGATCTACAACACTGACTTAAATCTTTACTTGTGTCGTAGGAGCGCTGAACGGCTTGGGTTGGAGAGCTTACAATCTAAAGAGACCAAACATAGATGAAGGCCAGGGGAAAAGAGCCATCAAGGTGAAGGCAGGCCCCTAGGCCCTTCCTTTCCAAAGCAGTCAGTGCTAGCTAGCTACAGCAGGCAATTCCCAGCCCTCCTTCTACCACATCCGACCTCCAGACTAGAGGGGCTCATCTGGAGAAAGGGAGGCCCTAAGCCTGCTTCTGCATGGGGAAGAAGTCACACTTAGAAGGAACCTACAGGAGGGGTTATAGGCTATGTAAGTCTCCAGACCTCCTTCCCAAATGCAGCAAATACCAACTATGGCACAGAATATAGAGGGTAAAAATCAGGGCCTTCCAGTCCCCTTGTGCCCTTTCAAGAGACCCCAGAGGCACCCACTGGAAGCATCCTTCCTCCTTCAAAGGGAGAATAATGGCAGCCAGGAGGAGCCTTCACAGCCCGATGCTCACTTGACTGTGGCACCTGGGCTCTGCTGTCTCATTGCAATAGTATCACCACTGTTTTCATCCCACCCCTTCCCCCACCGCTGCCCATCTCAACTCTCCCCTGTGCCTGGTGGGCTTCTCAACCTCCTTGCCTTCCCCTTCAGACTCCCCATATTACCCACTACCCTTTTTACTTCAACCAACTCCTCCTCTTTCCCCTCTCCAGCCCTCTGCACTGACCCAAAGAAACCTAAAATCTAGAGTTTATGTAACAGCAATAAGAAATGCCAGTAAGAGACATGGAACCAACCTGCAACAAGCACACATCACCCTGACCATTGTGCACCGTAGCCACCTCCCTGCCTTCGTCGCTTCAGATTGCGAGCTCTTGGGGAGGGACCATTTCTCTGTATTTATACAGCCCCTAGCATAATGGGCTCTGTAGAGGTCTGCTCGGGCCTAATTTTTAGGCCCAGTCTGAGCCCGAGAGGATCGAGTCATTTTCCAACCCAACCCTTCCGCCCGAACCTGGGTTATTGCCACCATGGAGTCAGCGCTAGACAGGCCATTCGTCTGGTTTTAAACTGGACAGTCCTGTTTTGGGTGGCTTGTCTCGGTCTGGTATGGAGCCAAAGCTGGATGTAGTTTTGCCCGATATTAACGGGGGGGGGGGGGGGTTTGAAGGGCACGTCACTCCGTACCTGCGGGCATGACGTCATACATGCTACGCGTGTGAGGCAACGTCAAGTGGAGACACCACTTTGAAGAGCACGCTACTGCACCACGAACTGCATGCATGGTGTGTGTCAGGTCATGACACTGGGGGTGGGCACATGCTATTCCTGAAGTACTGGGACATCCCGCAGTGGCCACTGTAGTTGGCATGGTGGCAGCTTGGGTGCCCTGCTCCTGCCATCCAACACTCTCTCTGTGCAGTGAAAGCCGCTGCAACTTCTCGGCACACTCACTCCACAGCATGCACAGCACAGTGGGGTGATGGTGTTCGGCAGAAGCAAAGCATGCAGCTGCTGCCATGCCTACCCCAAGGGCAAGAGGAGGAGATCTGACACAACAGAGAGGGTCCAGATGTTTTCCCACCTGACCCAGACCTGACACTTGTAGCTGGGTCCCATCGGGTTCAGGTCAGGTTGCAGGACTGACACTGACGGGAGGTCTCCAAGCACTGACATAATACTACGATCTCAAAGTACTGTCGAAAGTTTCGAGCAAATTTAATAAGACATACTGAACAGTCATCATTTGTGTATCATTTTACAGAACAGTGGGCTTGCAAATGTGACTTTTGCCCACCGTTCCTGCTGAGAAGTCACAATCCCTCATGCAACGGTTGCTGTGTATGGCCCATTACACAGGTCTCAGTCATTTCCACATGGTCATCAGAGTTGTCAGAGATAACTCAGCAAGAGGCTTAGTAAGTGCAAGAGCAAAAAACAGTTCAATTTTTTATTTAACTTTTCCTACTTAAATACAAACTTGTATTTCAGTCAGGTGAGTTGACTAGCTCTAGAATATTTCACTGGCTGCTCGCAATTCCTTTTAAAAACAGCAGGCAAGGTCTGGCTGGACTGCTGTGTTCAGCAGCATACTATACTGCAGTCTTCGAGCAGCCTCTAGTCATCGGCTAGGTTACCCGTCATTGCTGATGGTACGCCACACATGCTGCAGCTTCAGGACAGCTCAGAGGGGTGCCCAAAATCACTCTGCAGCAGGTAACTTCCAAAGATAGTCACTTGGACAATCCAGGCACCAGACCATCCAAACAGCCAGAGCGCGAAATACTGCAAGTACCATGAGAACAACCATTGAACAAGCCAAAGCAACACCTATTTACTAAGGAGATTTTATTTCAGGAAAAATAATCTGAGGGAAAACTGGGAATCTACTGGTTTGTAGGATAGCCAGCACTTGTTTGCAGCTCTGCCAGCATTTACACAAAAGCAAGAGCCGTAGTTCTCAGGGGCAATGCAGACAGGTATTTCTGCAACAGACGGCAGGGCCAGCCAGTGCACTATTGAACTGACATCTTTACTACCCCAAACCTGGGCTGCTTGGCTCCTGAGCTGAGGTTCCTCCTGCTGATGTCATGGCTGGACAGTAAGTGCAGACTGCCACTGTATTATTATTCAAAGCACCTCAGGCCTGAAATTTGACATTTCCTTCCTGGGTAGATGAGTTCTGTAGCGTGAATGCTGAAAGTATACAGTGAGCTGTCTGTAAGGAAGCAATTAGCAGTGGTGAGTGTGAAGCACGCAAGCAGATTCTAAATGAGTTTCTCTGCCTCCCATTCCCTACTGCATCCCCTGGAAGGATGTCGTTCATCAGGGAGAGAAGAGGCACGTCCGTCAAAGTGGCTATTAATGCACTAGCAAAACTGTAAAGAAAGGAAAAAAAATTGATACTCAGGCAACGAGCCCGTTCTCTGGTGCAGATGTCATGGGACAGCAGCTGCTTTATCAATAGCTCTCTTTTCCACCCCACCCATACAGTCTGAGCAGTCGCTCAAAGAAGCACCTGGACCGTATTAAAGGAATGGAAGGGGAGAGAGCAGAGAGAGGTGGGATGCAGTTCTGCAGTAACATGCACCGTTTCATTGCAGCATCAGCAGAAGTCTATGCAACACTGGAACAAGCCATTAAATAGGTGTCCGTTCATTTTTACAAGGACTCCTTCCCGTGCTGTTCTATAACCTACAGTCCAGGAGTATGAAACAAAAATCTTTTTTCCTTGATGAATATTTTTATTTAAACTTGAACATATTGCTTTGTTATTGTAGGGCTGATTGGGAGAGGGGCAGGTTTTATTTTTTTTAATATACAGGAAAAGCCACATTTTGGAAGGGGGGGGAATCCCCTGGGACCTTGTACAAAGTGGGGGGAGAAAACAAGAGACATTTTGATGCTCACTGTGGACAAGGCCCTTTGTGAACAGGATCGTCACTCTTCCAGATGTTTAGAGACCATGCAGGTCTGTCAGAAAATGAAGGACTCTTTAAACCAAATCACATTAGCAGAACTTTCTAGCAAGAGGTGAATACCAAAAACAGAGGTCCTGCTAAGCAAGGCCAAAATGGGACACCTAGGACACCTCTGATGAGGCTGACTGGGATGAGGGGGAAGGGAGACCTTTCCTCCCACAGTGTGCCAGTGACCACTTTCACCTTTTTAGTCTCAAGACAACAAACCTGTGTGCACAATAGACTACAATCCCCAGAGTCCAATTTCCTTAAAGTGGTGATAATACAAACATATATTTTGTTTAGGAACAACAATCACTGCTTTATAAGTTTACAATACTTTTCGAAGTAAATACACTACATTGTGAGAGAAATGTGTGTGTAATTTTCAAACACACTAGATTTAAATTACATATTTTATAGCAGTTGCTCTCTGTTTTATGCATGTACTCATGACCCCGACGTAATACCTTTGCAACCCCAGTTTGAGAACCCCTGACCTACACAGTCAGAGCCATGCCAATCTAGGGTTTGTTTATCAGTGCTTGGGGTTTCCAAAAGGTTTAATTGGTGGTATTTAGTTTTACATCAGTATTTCTCTTCCTATGCTGCCTTATTTAGATTTTAAGCTCTTTGGTGCAAGGAGCACTTTCCTATGTCTGAAGTGCCTAGGACACTGTTGGCATACACTCACAAGTTGCGAAAGGGGTATTGTGATACCAAGAATAAGGTATGGGATGTGACATAAATGCATCTGAGGAAGGAGGTCAAGATCTTCAGCAGGAGCCAGTTACCAAACATCACCCACAAACACCAACAATGAAGCCCATTGCTACTTTCACAGAGCTGCAGGGGTCTGCTGATGAAATGCTATGAAAATTCTCTCTCTATGGGAGTAGTAAGGACACTTGGCTAAAGACTGAGCATTGCATGTGGCAACCTGTTGTCTCCATGGACCATATCATGGGGAATATTTAATAATGGGTACTACAATCTAGCAGAGGAAGGTCTAACACGATCCAATCGCTGGAAGTTGAAGCTAGGTAAATTCAGACTGGAAATAAGGCAGAAATTTTAAACGGTGAGAGTAATTAAGCATTGGAACAATTTACCCAGGGCTGTGGGGGATTCTCCATCACTGACAATTTTTAAAACAAAACTGGATGTTTTTCTCAAGTATCTGCTCTAGGAATCATTGTGGGGAAGGTCTCTGGCCTGTGTTCTACAGATCAGACTAGATGATCACGATGGTCCCTTCTGGCCTTGGAATCTGTGAATCTAATTTCCATATTAATGATGTGGATGATTCCAGTCGCCTCCATTTTATGCAGATTAGATGCAACCCTTTAGTTCCTGGCAAGCTGCCAACAGTCTAATTTGGGCTTAGTTTGGTTGTCCTAGTTAGTGCTATAAGGGAGGCTGGCAGAGAAACAGGGTGAGTAAATAAACAAGGCGGCCTACAGAAGAATCCTACTGTTGTTTACTTGTTAATGCAGCATCAGAGTGGCCAGGAAGACTGCAGTTCCTTACTGCAGACATAGGGACCAGAGAACTGAATCATTTTTCTATGTAATCTTAAAGGGTTGGGTTTTTTTTAAAAGCCTATTAAGGTAGCCTGTAATTTCCAAATCTTCTCAGTGGGGTAAAGTTACAGCATGTAACCTTAAACAGCTCTTCCAGATGGATTAAAGCCCATCTATTCATTCATAATTCCAAGCACAGTCCAGCTGCAGAGGAGGAGATGAAGTCCCTGTGCAGAAAAGTTAAACTGGCACTTCAAGCTTCACAAAACTAGTTTTGCATGATGTACCCCAACACTAAATGGTTCTAAAAGGATTTGTGCAACACAGCCTAGCTTACAGCTTGGCTTCAATATTAAGAGTGCAGAACTGGGCAACTACTCTTCTCACTTCCTTCTGGACATTACAGTACTCACTTTTTAAAAATGTTTCCCCAGAAAACAGACGCATACTGGTTGGTGTTTTAACAGGATACAGGAAGGAAGTACTAAAAGGGTTTAGATTTACTATAAAAGAATTAGACATAGGAATAACAGGCTTCAAAATAAAAATCAGCTTAACATGTTGATGGGAAACAGTAACGAGTAATCAAACCATGAGACGAAAGTTTGTACCTTCCTCAAATAGACACAGGTACTCAGCACTGTGCATCCCAGCTCTTGTGTTTGCAGGTTCGTGCACCATGGACTGTTTTACAACACACGTCCCCATTGACCTTTAAGTTTCAACTGATTTTATGTAAGCTCGAAAGCTTGTGTTTTTCATCAACAAAACTTTGTCCAGTAAAAGATATTACCTCCTGTACCTCATCTCCCCTAATAGAATTTGAGACAATCCAGTAAAGGACAGGGAAACACCTACATCTCAGTTTGACCAATACAGATCTGTTACAGGCTTTTCAGTAGACTGTATTAACATCCCACTCTGAAATAGTATCACTTATCCACCTCAAGGAATCTCCTGTACAGGATGCAAAAATGGCAGTCAGTTTCCATGTGCAGATCCAGGTTCAAATCCTGATCCACAATTTCCAAGTATCTCCCATGTGTTAGTTATGATCATGGATGCTAATGTAAGTGTTCTACAGTAGAACAGAGAAGGAGACAAAAATTAGATGAGTCAGCATAGCTGTCAAAACTTAGAGGTAAGACCTGAGAACGCTCTGGTCAGCTCTAGGCAAATGTCTACCAAAGGTCATGCAAGGTCTGCTTTAACAATCACCCAGGGATGACAGGGTGGCTCAAGGAACCCAAATTATTTCCAGGTTTGCCAACTGTGTTGCACAGCACACCCCATCTTCAATGGAAGCCTCTCACTAGGCTACAAAATAGAAAGGAGCATAAACTGTGGCAAATCAAGTGCCAAAGTATAATTAGACAGGCCAAAAAAGAATTTGAAGAGCAACTAGAGAAAGACAAAAACTAAGAGCAACATTTTTCTAAGTATGTCAGAAGCAGGAAGAACGCCAAGCATTCAGCAGGACCACTGGATGCCCGAGGTGCTAAAGGAGCACTCAAGGAAGACAAGGCTGTTGCACAGAAGCTAATGAATGCTATTCATTGGTCTTCACTGCAGATGATGTGAGGGAGATTCCCACACCTCAGCCATCCTTTCTTGGTGACAAATCTGAGGAACTGTCCAAGATTGAAGAGATTTTGGAACAAACTGATAAATTAAACAGGAATAAGTCATCAGGACTAGATGGTATTCACCCAAGAGTTCTAAAAGAACTCAAATATGAAATTGCAGAACTACTAACTGTGGTATGCACCAGGTGACTGGACTGGAGGGTAGCTACTATGACACTAATTTTTTTTAAAAGGCTCCAGTGGCCATCCTGACAATTACAGGGGGGGGGGGGGGGGGATAGCTCAGTGGTTTGAGCATTGGCCTGCTAAACCCAGGGTTGTGAATTCAATCCTTGAGGGATCTGAGGAGTTGGGGATTGGTCCTGCTTTGAGCAGGGGGTTGGACTAGATGACCTCCTGAGGTCCCTTCCAACCCTGATATTATATGATTCTATGCCGGTACATCTAACTTCAGTACCAGGCAAATTGGTCGAAACTGTAGTAAAGAACAGAATTACCAGACACATAAATTAACATGATTTGTTGAGGAACAGTCAACACAGCTTTTGTAAAGGGAAATCATGCCTCACCAATATATTAGAATTCTTTGTGGGGGCCAACAAACATGTGGACAAGTTTGATCCAGTGGATATAGAGTACTTGGACTTTCAGAAAGCCTTTGACAAGGTGCCTCACCCAAAGACCTTTAAGCAAACCCAGCAGTATGGGATCAGAGGGAAGGTCCTCTCATGGATTAGTAACTGGTTAAAAGACAGGAAACAAAGGTATCAAGCTTCCTTCCCCACTCTGAACTCTAGGGTACAGATGTGGGGACCTGCATGAAAACCTCCTAAGCTTATTTTTACCAGCTTAGGTTAAAACTTCCCCAAGGTACAAACTATTTTCCTTTTTCCCTTGGACTTTATTGCTGCCACCACCAAGCGTCTAACAGATATATAACTGGGAAAGAGCCCACTTGGAAACGTCTTTCCCCCCAAAATCCTCGCTAAACCCTATACCCTCTTTCCTATGGAAGGCTTGATAAAAATCCTCACCAATTTGCATAGGTGAACACAGACCCAAACCCTTGGATCTTAAGAACAATGAAAAAGCAATCAGGTTCTTAAAAGAAGAATTTTAATTAAAGAAAAGGTAAAAGAATCACCTCTGTAAAATCACAGAATGATAGAATGATAGAATATCAGGGTTGGAAGGGACCTCAGGAGGTCATCTAGTCCAACCCCCTGCTCAAAGCAGGACCAATCCCCAACTAAATCATCCCAGCCAGGGCTTTGTCAAGCCTGACCTTAAAACTTCTAAGGAAGAAGATTCCACCACCTCCCTAGGGAACGCATTCCAGTGTTTCACCACCCTCCTAGTGAAAAAGTTTTTCCTAATATCCAACCTAAATCTCCCCCACTGCAACTTGAGACTATTACTCCTTGTTCTGTCATCAGCTACCACTGAGAACAGTCTAGAACCATCCTCTTTGGAACCCCCTTTCAGGTAGTTGAAAGCAGCTATCAAATCCCCCCTCATTCTTCTCTTCCGCAGACTAAACAATCCCAGTTTCCTCAGCCTCTCCTCATAAGTCCTGTGTTCCAGTCCCCTAATCATTTTTGTTGCCCTCCGCTGGACTCTTTCCAATTTTTCCACATCCTTCTTGTAGTGTGGGGCCCAAAACTGGACACAGTACTCCAGATGAGGCCTCACCAATGTCGAATAGAGGGGAACGATCACCTCCCTCGATCTGCTGGCAATGCCCCTATGTATACATCCCAAAATGCCATTGGCCTTCTTGGCAACAAGGGCACACTGTTGACTCATATCCAGCTTCTCGTCCGCTGTAACCCCTGGGTCCGTTTCTGCAGAACTGCTGCCGAGCCATTCGGTCCCTAATCTGTAGCAGTGCATGGGATTCTTCCGTCCTAAGTGCAGGACTCTGCACTTGTCCTTGTTGAACCTCATCAGATTTCTTTTGGCCCAATCCTCTAATTTGTCTAGGTCCCTCTGTATCCTATCCCTATCCTCCAGCGTATCTACCTCTCCTCCTAGTTTAGTGTCATCTGCAAACTTGCTTAGGGTGCAATCCACACCATCCTCCAGATCATTAAATGAAGATATTGAACAAAACCAGCCCCAGGACCAACCCCTGGGGCACTCCACTTGATACCGGCTGCCAACTAGACATGGAGCCATTGATCACTACCCATTGAGCCCGACAATCTAGCCAACTTTCTATCCACCTTATAGTCCATTCATCCAGCCCAGACTTCTTTAACTTGCTGGCAAGAATACTGTGGGAGACCATGTCAAAAGCTTTGCTAAAGTCAAGGAACACCACGTCCACCGCTTTCCCCTCATCCACAGAGCCAGTTATCTCGTCATAGAAGGCAATTAGATTAGTCAGGCATGACTTGCCCTTGGTGAATCCATGCTGACTGTTCCTGATCACTTTCCTCTCCTCTAAGTGCTTCAGCGAACAGCAGAGCAGCTAACAGAGAGAGTTTGCCTGGGATCTGTCTGAGAGGAGGTACACTAAGGGCTGCATTAAGGAGGCTGTGTTGGTGAGTATTTGAGTGTCTGTTGTGGGGACAGTTTGACAGGATGGTAAATACCTTAGAGGGTAATTAGATTCAAAACATAGAGAATCCCTCTAGGCAAAACCTTAAGTTACAAAATACACAAAAACAGGAATACGCATTCCATTCAGCACAGCTTATTTTCTCAGCCATTTAAACAAACAGAATCTAACGCATATCTAGCTAGATTACTTACTAAGTTCTAAGACTCCATTCCTTTCTGTTCCTGGCAAATGCATCACACACACGGAGCCTTTGTTTCTCCTCCACTCCAGCTTTGAAAGTATCTTGTCTCCTCATTGGTCATTTTGGTCAGGTGCCAGCGAGGTTATCCTAGCTTCTTAACCCTTTACAGGTGAAAGGGTTTCTCCTCTGGCCAGGAGGGATTTTAAAGGTGTTTACCCTTCCCTTTATATTTATGACAAAAGGGTAGGAATAAATGGTCATTTTTCAGAACAGAGAGGGAGAAATAGTCGTATCCACCAGGGATCTGTACAGGGACCAGTCCTAGTCAATATATTCATAAATGTTCTAGAAAAAGAGGTAAACAGTGAGGTTGCAAAGTCTGTAGATGATATAAAATTACTCAGGATAGTTAAGTCCAAAGCAGACTGCAAAGAGTTACAAAGGGAGCTCACAAAACTGGGAGACTGGGCAACAAAACGGCAGATGAAATTCAATGTTGATAAACAAAGTAATGCGCATTGGAAAAAAACAATCCCAATGTACAAAATGATGGGATCTAAATTAGCTGTTACCAGAAGAGACAGTTCTCTGAAAACATCCACGCAATGTGCAGCGGCAGTCAAAAAAGTGAACAGAAAGTTGGGAACTCTTAAGAAAGGGATAGACAATAAGACAGTAAGTATCAAAATCACTACATCAACTCAGGGAACACAGACACCTTGAACATTTTGTGCAGTTCTAGTCATCCCATCACCAAAAAGATTATTAGAAATAGAAAAGGGACAGAGAATAGCAACAAAAATGATTATGGGTGTGGAACAGCTTCCATACGAGGAGAGATTAAAATGACTGGGACTGTTCAGGTTGGAAAAGAGACGATGAAGGGGGGATAGGACAGAGGTCTAACACATCATGAATGGAGAGGAGAAAGTGAATAAGGAAGTGTTCTTTACTCTTTCACAAACTGGCTGTAGTTTGTCCTCCCCTGTCCTAGGATATTGGAGAGACAAGGTGGGTGAGGTAATATCTTTTATTGGACCAACTGTTGGTGAGAGAGATGAGCTTTCGAGATCTGTGTAAGCTTGAAAGCTTGTCTCTCTCCACAACAGTAGTCCAATAAAAAAAAATATTACCTCACCCACTTTGTCTCTCAGATACATTTCTTATCAACCCTGAAAAGGTTAAACAGTAAACAAAGCTCTAATGCATTGCTAAGCAATGCGTATAGCATAGATCACATGCGCTCACTCTAATAATGCCCACAGAGCTCTCCTGAAAGGCTGATCTGCATGTGACTTCATAAACAGGTTCACGGGCTCAAACCCAGCAGTTAAATGCTAACCGAAGGTCTTGAACATTCACTAACTCCTCACTGCACTTATCACCCTCAGAAAGAGGACCCGCAGTCATTCAGCAAGCAGATTCCAGAATTAATGTAACAGTACAAATATTACCTCACCTCACCCACCTTGTCTCTCGAATATCCTGGGACTGACACAGCTACAACACCACTGTATATAAACAGTACAAAGACATTCAAACAGCAGACGGCCACATTCTGTGCCTAAAGCTCGTCAGACAGAAGTTTCCATGCAGTCTGTGGGTTCTAGTTCCATTTGCAATCAGGAGTGGGGCTAGTTAACTCTCAACCCCAGAAAGAAAAAGCTGTTCTGTACTAGGTAAATGACCTTGAAGACTGGGTTCTACCTCCCTCCCCCCAGACAGCCAGTGTATCTCGTCTGAGGAAAGTATTTAAATATGTCATTAGTCTGGGTAATGAGCTAGGGATAACAAAAGTTTTACAGCAACTTACTGATGTCATCTTAATCAAGTCACTAAACATTCATAAACTCAGTTTACACATCCATAAAACAGATAATTACTACTTCACAGGCAGTTGTGATGCTTAGTGTTTGTGAAGTTATTTTGTATCCTCAGATGAAAGTCTAAGTAAGTGCAAAATATCACTAGTTACAATTTAAACACCCTGAAAAGCATCTTCACTGAAAACAATTATCTAAAAAGCTAACAAGATATTTGCATATTTGATAAGATCCTAATAGAACAACTTTTTCAATAAAAACTTTTTAAAAAGTCTTCAGTTTGGATGAAAGCTTCCCATGTAGCTGGAAACTGATTTGAAGTATAATGACATAGCAGCCAGAGGGATAAAATAAAATAAAATTCAAAGAGATACAGAGAAATCTGTTCAGAAATCAATACAGTATTCCCTAGACATATTCTAAAGAATGAAATTTCACGGGGCCCACTGTTAAAGGAATGAAAGCAGTTTATATGTATTCTCTCTCATACATGAAACTGCTTTTCAGCAGAACCTAGAGGGTTTTAAAAAACTAAGTGTCGTAGGGGAAGAAACTACAGAAGGAAATGGAAAACTAAGGCCTTGCCTGTAGAAAAGGCTGTACTGCTTTACGTATACAAGTACAGGTAAAAAGAGGTACACCCCTCAGCGTGGACACAGTTATAACATTATAAAGGTGTTTATACACAATACAGCTATTCCTGTGTGGGAAGGGGGAATAAGGGTATGTCTTCACTTACCATTTAAATCACAGAAAGTCCTTTTCTTGTGCTAAAACCGCAGAACTATCTACAATTGTTAATGACTTTTTGCGATGAAACTCAGAAGTTTCACCGCAGAAAGAAAACCACCTTCACGAGAGGTGTACAGCTCTTACCGCTGTTCTTTTTGCGCTGCTGTGAAAGTGAAGACACGTTCCACCAGTGTAAACACCCTCTGGAGGATATCCCACAGTTCCAAAAGTGACCACTCTGGCCAGCATCTCTGCTGCTCTGACACATGGATTGTCCGCCCCTCCCCCTGTAAGCCCCGGGAAGTTTGAAGCTCCCTTTCCCTTTGTTTGTAGCTGTGGCGGGGAAAGCAGCCAGACACCAGGAGGTTTTTAAAAAAAAGCCACAGAAGAAACCAGAAGGTAATGGGGCTCCTGAGACATGAAGCAGGGCAGCACGGGGAACTGAGCAGGAACCCAGAATGTTTCCCAACCCCCCCTCCCCCTCCCCCCACTTCCCACAAGACCTATTGCGAGAGCTGCACTGTGGGATAGCTGCCCTACAGCGCTGCTCTCATCAGCGATGGAAGTGCTGGTAGTGTAAACACTCTCTGCCGGCTGAGGAATTGAGTGAGTACACAAACCAGCGCTTTACTTTCACCGGTTCCATATCACCAGTGAAACTTACAGTGTAAAAACTCTGTATGTGTAGACATACCCTAAGCTATACCAGTATAAGGCGCCTTTATACCAGCGTAACTGCAGTCACACAGGGGGCTTGTACCAGAATCAACTGTTTTGGTTAAAAAAAGATCATCCTGAACTGAATTAGCTATACTAGTTCAAAATCTGTATAGCTCAAACCTAAAGTCTAGTCTACATGCAAAAGTTGCACCACTTAAATTTAAATTAGATTTTAAAACTGATTTAATTAAAACAGTGCAAACCCATGTAGACAGCACTCTTATTTTGGTTTGAGGGGCTTATTTGGTTTTTAACTTAAATCTGTTCTCAATTGATTTAAGCGAAACCAAAACGAAAGCACCCACGTGGGTTTGCGCTAGCTTAACGTCACAACTTACACCGGGGCAATTTCTCCATGTACATAAGGCCTCAAATCATGTACTGGGAAGCTAAGGTTCCACTGCCACACAGAACCCCTGCCCAACGTACTGCAGGTATTACGACATTAAGCCTGGCTGGCATACCCTAATCCAAGGAGCAGTTAATATGACTTAAGAGACTGGATTTCACTGAAATAAAGAGGACATGTCTGGCCAGCAAGTAAAGCTGGTTGTGGTATTTAGATGTGATTCCCTGTCACAGCTTGCCCCGATAGGTGGCTGTCAGGTGAAGAGAAAATAAACTTGCTTATTAAAAATTGATCTAAGGGAAAGAATCTTGTTGCAGTGCAATTACCCCAGCAAAAGAAAGAAATTCTACTGCCTCGGCCTATTCCAGATTTAGGGTCAAATCTGGCAGTTCTTATTCAAAACCATCACTGGGGTATATGGAATTCTGTCTGAATATTGACTGGAGGATATGGCTTTTACACACTTCATTAGGAGAAGCAGGAGTCTCCTAGAAATTCATGGAAGTACTTACATTATGCTACAATACACATTTCTGAGCACTTATGAACAAGGTGATCAGTCAGTGTGAAGCTCAGTTAACCTGAACAGATAACTCTTGCTGTCAGGAACAAGAGCAACTGCATGAAAGACAGGAATCACTGAAATGTAGTGGTTCAAAAGACAATTTCATCATTGACATCCTTTAACACGGAGGAGTCACATACACTGAAAGCCCTTATGAGTGAATAGCAAAAGCTTAATTAATATTGTGCCAAGGAGTTGTGGAGAACTATAATGAATGGCATTGATCGTTTCAGTTTAATATGGCAAGTTGATGTGGATAGTTTCTTTTGCAGTTCCAGCCGTTTATTCCCTTTTCCTTCAAAACTACATTTCTCCTACAACCGACTGGGCAGACCAGTTGGACTGAGATGCATGGAAAGGAGCACGCTATACAATTAAAACAGATAAAGACCAAGAACTAATTAAAAATTCCCAGGAAATTAACTCTACATATTACATGCATGGGGCTTTGAAAACACCAGCTATACAAAAAGAACAGGAGTACTTGTGGCACCAGCTATACAAATGAATCCTCTTGCAAAGACAGCCTACACAAATACACAGCAGGGAACCCTCAGCATAGTCCACTGTGTGTGTTTGAGCCCTTTGTCACAGGGATCAGTGCAGACTGCTACCAACTGGCCCTTTACAGGTGAACAATTTATCTACAAAGAACTACTTTTCAAATGTTAAAGAGTCCACCTTAAAACCTGAACAGGCAGGTCCACTCAAAGGCTTCAGACTGGCTGTTAAGAGGAGAAACCAGGCAATTCTAACTTGAAATTAGACCAGCCTTGGGATGCCTCTCCTGCCCCAAATATCTCCCTCCATCCAGTGGAGGAATGCGCTGTCTACAAACCACTGTCTGGAGTTCCTCTCCTCCAGTTCCACCCTAGACCCTCTCCAATCCAGCATCCACCCCGGCACTCCACTGAAACTGCTCTCAAAGTCTAATGGCTTCTTCCTAGCCAAAGCTCAGAACCACTACTCCACCTTCATCCTACTTGACCGGACAGCCACCTTTGACACCTTTGACCATGCTCTTGTTTTGAAAGTTTGTCCCCTCTCAGCCTCCATGACTCTGTCTTCTTCTGGGGTATGTCTACAAATCAGCTGGGAACGTGTTTCCCAACATGGGCAAACAGACACGTGCAAGCTCTGCTCAAGCTAGCATGTTAAAAATAGCCATGAGGCCGCAGTGGCCCAGGCAGCAGCTCAGACTAGCCACCCGAGTACAAACCCCTCCTCCCCTTCAGCCTCCTGGGTACATACACAGGTGGCTAGCCTGGGCTGCCAGAGCCATGCTATTTTTAGCACAGCAGCTTGAGCAGAGCAAGTGCATCTGCCTACCCAGACTGGGAAGCACACTCCCAACTGCTATGTAGCCATATCCCTGGTCCTCCGACCTCTCTAATTGCGCCTTCAGCATATCTTTCACAGATCCTCCTCATCTCATCCAATTTTCTAATGGGGTTCCACAGGGCTCTGTCCTTGGTCCCCTTCTCTTCTCCCTCTACACCTTATGCCCGGGTGATCTCATCCACAAACATAAATTCAACCACCCTCTCTATGCGTATGAGTCATAGATCTACTTCTACTCCAGATCCATCTCCTGGCCTCTCCATCTGACATCTCCTTATGGAATTCTAGCCACCAGCTCAAGCTCAACAGGACCAAACAGAGCTCCTACTCTTCTCACTGCCTCTTTCCTCCATCACTGCAGACATTGCCACCATCCTGCCTGTCATTAAGGACCATCACCTGGGTGTCATTTTTGACTCAGACCTCTCTCTAGGTCCTCTCATCCAGACTGTCTAAATCTTGCAGATTCTTTCTATTAACATTTCTAAGAGATGGCCTTTCCTCTACAGCCACAGAGCTAAAACTCTCATCCAGGCTCTCATCTCACATCCCCAATTACCGCAACATCCCTTTCTTTGGCATTGACAAATACAATATTGTCCTCACTCATCTCTAGCAGAAAAAAACCATACTAATTGTCTTCACTTACAAGGCCCTTAATGGCATATCCCCAGCTAACTATCATTAAGGCTAAGATTTTGTCAGTTATTTTTAGTAAAAGTCACAGACAGGCAGACAGGTCACACGCAATAAAAAAAATTCACAGAAGCCACGACCTGTCTGTGTCTTTTGCTGTTGCGGCAAAATGATTTCCCCTGCCACCGTGGTGGCTGGGAGCAGTGGGGTTTCCCCTCTGCCCAGGGGGGCTGGGAGCTGCAGGGTGACCATATTTCACGGAAAGAGAAAACAGGACATCCCCAGCCACTCGCCTGAGGCATCCTCCTTCCCCCTGTGCGAGGTTGTTGCCCATTCCCGGAACTCTGAGGACAGCTCCCTCAGGAATCTGTCACCTGTTGCTGGAAACCTGCAGGGGGCCCCCATCGCTGCTGTTGCTGGAACTGTGCTAGGACCCCGTTGGCTGCCAGCTCGAGTCCCGCAGTGCCTGGGGCTGAAGCAGAGAATGTCACAGCGGTCTCTGGAAAACACGGATTCTATGACCTCCATGACATAAATGTAGCCTTAATTATCATCACTCATTCACTGTTGAGATTTCACCTCCAACTTCTGACTGGCCCCAAGTTCAAAGGAGAGAAGGGTCTTTCAGAGAAGGGAACACACGAAAGTTCAAACAAGGAAGCACGGTGACCTCGGAGCTTTAAGAGCAACCCTTCTACCACAACACCATCCTAAACTGCAACGAATGAACTGGTTTAGAGCCAGTTTACTGTACGGTAAGCTTGACCTAAATTTTTCAGCATGGCACGTGGATTGTGCAGCACGCCCATGCAGCAAATTAAAAATTCTGCAGCAGTTGCAGAAGTTAAAAGAAGTTTGTATTCAATTAAACACGAAAGTGAATTCCAGCAGATTACCCTTGTCCAGGTTATCCTTGGACTATTAAGATATTACATTTTAATTTTACAAGGCCACATCATTTTTAATTGTAAGTGCACTGCAGAATTTTGTATTGAACATACAATTGCCTTGTAGAAATGAACAAGGAGAACCTGGAGGTTTTGGCATTAAGGTAAGGGGGTGCTTGGGCCTTTTTGCACCTTGGAAGCCATGGGAAGCAGTTTGGGATTGTGGGATAAACACATTAGTTTGATGATTCTGCTGAAGATATCAAAAGTGAAAGAGTTAATTGTTGACTTTTCAATCATCATTAGGGTTCAGCATCAATCCTCTGAAAGAATGGGCCAGTTCATAACACAGAGCCTTGTTTCAGCAAGTTGGCAGATGTTACTGCATCATTTTGCACTTGGTTCATGTTTGTTAGGTTCTCTTCGCAACCAAACAGGCGAGAAAAACAATTCATTGGAAGCCTGAAACGGTTCTGCAGAAAAAGGGGTGGGAATCTACAGGAAATTCCAGAACCACAGACTACATGGGTCCCACATATAATCCAAAAAGGAACCATTACAATGCCTCAAACCCCTGGTCCTTCCAATACACAGGTATGATTTGACAGACCTGGGAGAAGAATTGCTACTAGAGAAACCCAGTCGCTGCTTCTTTTGGCAATGTGTGACTCTGAACTTTTGCTCATCGTAATGACCATGTGGTGTAGGAAGGGTTCAGACCTCTGTAGCCCCACTCTTTGCTTAGCTGAAAGGAGCCATTGGAAGGCACACACATGTACGCACGCACCACTCCAAGGCCCAGGTGACTGCCAGTGCTGCCACATACAGATCACAGCAGTGCTGGTCCGCAGGGCAAGCCTCAGTAGCTGCTTTTCTAACTTAACTTATAGAGCTGTAAAACATATAAACGGTTATATGTTCTAGTGGCCTGTGATACTTTTAAGACAAATATGATGCTCAAAGCAAATATTAGGCTTGAGATTAGACAAAAATTGCTTTTGACTTCACTCTTAACCCTGAGAATGCTGGAGAAATATAGTCAACTTTTCCTCCTCTGTCCCTCTTCACAACTGCTGATTGTTCCTTCTTCCCAATGCCTTGCACAATGCGCCACCCAGATTCTGCCCAACTCTATTCTGCCCCCAGCCTATATCTTTCACACCTTAGCAACCTCTGGCTTCATACAGATTTCCCATCCAAAGGCCTCAGATGTGCACCCCATCCAGCCATCTCTCTTTCTAGTTCAGAGTCAGAGGGTTTGGTTGAGAGCTGACTGACCGCTATGCTATAGATCAGTACGATCTTGTGACAGCAGGAAGAGGAATCGAGGGTCAGGACAGAGTCCTTACATGTCCCACCCCCCTGCTGCAGGAGATTTTCATTAATTTCCCACAGTAGCTCTCCTAGAAGATGGGAAAAGTCCTTCATAAGCAATCAATTCACAGGCATTATCCACCTGGGAATGAGACAGTTTGTTAAGGTTTATTGTACCAGTGCTGATCATTCTGACTTCTCTTGAATGCTTTGGATACATTTGTTTCAGTCTGTGCATTCCAGTTACTGCAAGAGACTTTTCTCCCTAGACTTTGAACAAATTAAAATTTCCTTCCCTTGAAGGGCTTTTTGGCTGTTATACTGGGACTTAATTTTATATTGCTTTATTTCCCACTTCCTTCTCTGGGAGAAAATTGGCTATAAAGATCCTACCAAACTAGAAAAATACCTCAAACAAGTAACATAAAAGAGGACAGCCTCATAGACAGTAAGTGTCCAGGCAAATGCAGCTGTCCACAACTCAGATCATCTGAAATGTGGAAGCATCCACTGAAATTAGAATTGCACTTTTCAGAAATCTGTCAGAGTTTTGTCCCCTGTTCTCATTATGGGATACACGTACCCCTGGGGGTACAGAGAGATCTTCCAGCGGTACATCAACTCATCTAGATATTTGCCTCATTTTACAACAGGCTACATAAAAAGCACTAGTGAAGTCAGTACAAACTAAAATTTCATACAATGACTTGTTTATACTGCTCTGTATACTATACACTGAAATGTAAGTACAATATTTATATTCCAATTTATTTATTTTATAATTATATGGTAAAAATGAGAAAGTCAGCAATTTTTCACTAACAGTGTGCTGTGACACTTCTGCATTTTTAGGTCTGGTTTTGTGAGCAAGTAGTTTTTACTTGAGGTGGAACTTGGGGGTATGCAAAACAAATCAGACTACTGAAAGGGGTACAGTCGTCTGGAAAGGCTGAGAGCCACTGCCCGCCTGAACTATTCAAATAATCTGGAATTTACCTGCATCACTTGCCTCTCCTTTTCTACGTTTGCTTCAACTATAGACCACCAGATCAACCAACTGGTGTATCCTAATCGGATGTATCCTAATCCATTTGTCCCACTAATGTAAACAAACAAAATTAAAAAAAAATCCTTCTCCCTCCACTTCTGATCACCTATTCTCTTCCCTTCTATTCTTCTACCTCCCTTCTCCCTCACCCACAGAAAGACAGAAATATTCTAATGTCAGTCAGCTGAAAGAACTGGGTCACCAGGACCCAAGGTCTAAAAGTGAATGCTTTCCTGTTTATTAAGAATCATTTACAATATCGTGTTACTTTGACATCTTTTAAAGAAAGAAAACTCTCACTAACTCAACGATCTTACATTAAAAAGTAATGCTGAAGAGTAAGGAGGCGATATAATAATTTGCAGCAGCTCAGTAGCAAAGGCTCCCAAGCTCGGGGGAGGGGGGGGGAGTGGTGGTGGTGTAATAATACACAAGCTTTCCATGGAGTAGCCTTACAACAGCAGAAAAGAGTTCAAACTTGATGTGCACATTCAGTGCCAACTCATTTTAAGACCGGAATCCCACATACAGCCAGGAGTTCCACACCAATAAGTAAGAGCTTTACAGTCATGGACTGGAAAGACAAGCCCTAAAAAATACAAACACATCCATAACTCAGATGTACCGTTCTCCAAACAGCATCCTTGCTTCCACCCTCATGAAGAGGAAACAGACCATGTTTTTCTGAGAATCATATGATTTCACCGCAAAGATTAATACACTGCATACAAACAATTCTTAACATGACTCACCGGGAAGTCTGTTCATGTTGACTCCTTGGGCTGAGAGTCCTATTCCCATGTACCTTCAAACAAACAAAATTCTGTTAGTTAAACGCAGAATGGTCAAGTCACATGAGATTCTCCCCTCCAGAAATACAGGAAACCATTTTAAATTAGACCGCAGTGTTTCACTGGAGACTTCCCTCAGTACTTTTATTTGTTTCTGGAATCAAAGAGAAAATGCCTTAATCAGCCATGGGAACTGATGCCTCTCTACTCTCCAACTGCAGCTACATTCCTGCAGCTCCTAATTGGTATGAAAACTAGAACCGCACAGTAATCAGAGCAGCTAGCCCCTTGGTTTTCCTGCATCAAGATAAGGTGATGACTTACAAGCAGCTGACAAGAGCGCGAACAAGATTTAAGCATCAGATAATTCTAAGCAACTCAACACATTGGCTCCTGATCCTTACCCAATGTAAATCCACAACACAGTCAAAAGGGATTCCTGTAAGGGGCTCCGCTTCTGGGGCTGCCTGCTCCAATCCCCCCACAATGGGGAGCAGAGCTAACAGTGTCCTCCGGAAGTCTTCGGTCTGGTCTATATTAGAAAAGTTGCATGACTGCCTCTAGTTATACCAGTGCAAACTACTAATGTAGACTCACTCAAATCAGTTTAAACCTCGTTTACTCTGGAAACTTACCAAGTTAAGCTGAACTGAGTTAAGGGAAGTTTTACTCAGTTCAAATGAGGGTACCTTGAAGGTATGCACCAGTTCAATTAGATCAATTTTAAATCTGTTTGATTGCATTAGTACAAGTTTCCTAATATAGATAAGACCTTATGCCTCAGCTATTCTCCTACCCCATGTAGGTTAGAGATACCAAATATCACACATAGATAAAGCTGGAAACGGAGCATTTATCACTTAAGTCTTTCCACCTTTATCTAGCATGCACCACTTAATAGACTGCCTTGAACAAGAGTAGTTACATCTTCACCACACAACTGGAATTTGAAGAGGAAGGGAGAAATAAACTGCTAAATCTAAATCAGGATCTCAGAGTACAAGTGCGATTAATCAGTTGTAGCTAAGACAACTAAACTTCCAACTCCAAATCTCTCAAACAATTTAGATTTTTATGCCAAGTTCATGGAGGACGGGTCCATCATTGGCTATTAGCCAAGATGGTCAGGGATGCAAGCCCATGCTCTGGGTGCCACTAAGCCTCAAACTGCCAGATGCTGGGACTGGACAACAGGGGATGGATCACTTGATAACTGCCATGTTCTGTTCATTCCCTCTGAAGTACCTGGCATTGGCCACTGTTGGAAGACAGAATACTGGGCTAGATAGACCATTGGGCTGACCACATATGGCTGTTCTTATGAATTGAAACAGTGGCACTGTGTAAAGCCCGTCAGTGCATTGAAAACACTCAGATGTATATTACTATATTGGTGCTAAAAGAAAAGGAGTACTTGTGGCACCTTAGAGACTAACAAATTTATTTGAGCATAAGCTTTCGTGAGCTACAGATCACTTCATCGGACGCATTCAGTGGAAAATACAGTGGGCTATTGGTGCTATCACAGTGGCTAGCTAAGACTGCAGCAGGGCTATGTGATACTTCAACCTTGAAAAGACTGAGGTGGGAACTCCCTCATGCGCCTAACGTTTTATCTGAGGGATTTCTAAACTGCAATTATTTTGTTCGTTCATCCCTCACCATGACCTAACTATGGAAGCACAATGCCTGGGCAATGACTTTCCTTTTGAAAATATATGGAACTCCTCTCAATTTGAACACCACTTTGTTTTTTGACATCTAGAGCTAGGTGACAGCTGCAATAGGCTGCTTGAAACTACCTGTGAAAAGCCATTAATCGCATCTACGGCTGCGTTCTGCAATACTGAGGTGGAAAAGATTCATTAAGCAATCTTTCTAGTCTGTTCCCCTGCAACTGCGGAGTTGTTCCCTACAGTCTAGCATGGTAGCTCAGAAAGTCATTGGTCATTTTAACTTACTGAATTTAACGACTGTACAGCACCTAGAGTCCTGGATAGGCACTGTGACAGGGTCGGACCAGATGGCTATAGGAGAGTAATAGAAGGCAGATATATTAGCCCCAGGTTAAGCAGGTCCCTTTTCCCAGGGTAAGGTAACAGAGAAGGTTTCAGAACAATCAGGAACCTTCTGGAGACAATTAAGACAGGCTGATTAGAACACCTGCAGCCAATCAAGAAGCTGCTAGAATCAATTAAGGCAGGCTAATCAGGGCACCTGGGTTTTAAAAAGGAGCTCACTTCAGTTTGTGGTGTGTGTGTGAGGAGCTGGGAGCAAGAGGCACTAGGAGCTGAGAGTGAGAACAAGGACTGTCGGAGGACTGAGGTGTACAAGCACTATCAGACACCAGGAGAAAGGTCCTATGGTGAGGATAAAGAAGGAGCAGGCGGACATGGGGAAGTAGCCCAGGGAGTTGTAGCTGTCGCACAGCTGTTCCAGGAAGCACTCTAGACAACTGCATTCCACAGGGCCCTGGGCTGGAACCTGGAGAAGGGGGCGGGCCCGGGTTCCCCCCAAATCCTCCCAACTCCTCGTCAGACACAGGAGTCGTTGATCTGGACTGTGAATTCAGAAAAACGGCCAAGCTGAGGGCTGCCATGAAGCTCCAAGGCAAGCAAATCTGCCAATAAGCACAAGACCCACCAAGGTAGAGCAGGAACTTTGTCACAGCACATAAACATGAACAAACACTTTATGTATTTTATCACACAGTAGCATGGCCACTGGAAGGCTGTCCACAACAACTGGAAAAGCCTACATGCCAAAAATTGCACTGGCTGCATATTATACTACAACTGTGCTTCAAGATGTTACTTTTAGTGAGGCCTCAGTCTAGGCCTAGCATACCTAAAGGACCATCCACTACCCTCCTTCCCACTAGATTATGAGAAATCAGGAGGAGCTAATACCTAACTGACCTAAAGTAGGTCTTGAGGACCTTGGGCTTCGGAATGTTTTCCATCAATGTATCCACGTATCCCAAAGTGCATGAGTGGCATCCTTCCACATAAGGATGGAAGAGTTGTTCCCATTTTCAAAGTCACTGGCTTATGATGGTGTTTATTAGAAGTGAAATGTATGTGTATTAAGTAGCCCAAATTGACTCAGGTTTTTTTCAGTTAGACACGCAGACCTTCAAGTAGGAGAACCCCAAAAATTTAAGATAATTTTTAAGAACTCAGTGTCACCCCAGATATATAAGCTCCCTAACACGTCCATGGCAAGCAGTTATATTCTTTTCTCAGATCTACATGCATACTTATGTCCATGATTACATCATCCATGAAGCTGCTGCAAATACACATTAACATTTTTTAAAGTGTTCTTAATTTTCACATGCAGTGTAAGCTAGCTATTTTTTTTAAAAAAACACAGCGTATATGAACCCATGTAGACAATAGTTGTGCATACACATTTTTACATATGGAATTGCATGTGGATTTCTAAGAGTCTGGTTTAGATTTACTCTCCCCTCCTATCCTCTTGCACGTTAGAAGGTGCCTAGAATAGTCCTTCATTGAACTGAGATTCTTCAGCCACAGCCCATAAGCTATATATTTGTTCACTCTCTCCTCCCTGAAATTCAAGTTTTAAAAAGTCAACAGAAAGAAAGCCCTGTAGGTTTCCACTCCAATAGAAACACTGGGGTCTTGTATACAAGGGAAGTTAAGCTGAATTAACTAGAGGTCTGAATTCAAAGTGCATTTGTTAAACACATTAAATCCCTGTGTGGACACTTTCACTGAGAAGTGAAGAGGCTTTGGTTTGCTTTAGCTTAATTCAATTCCAAAATGAAGTACTTTTAAATTCACATTTAGGGTGTGTCTTCACTAGCAACACTAAAGCGCTGTCGTGGCAGTGCTCTAACATGGCTGTGTAGTCGTGGCACCAGAGCTGGGAAAAAATCACCATCAAGAGGGGAGTAGCTCCCAGCGCTGGTGCATTCTCTACGCTACCACTTTACAATGCTGAAACTTGCAGCGTTCAGGGGGGTGCTTTTTTTCACACCCCTGAGTGAGAAAGTTGCAGCTCTCTAAAGTGGCAGTGTAGACAAGGCCTTAGGCCTTGTCTACACTTGCAAGTTACAGTGCATTAAATCTCCCAGGGCACCCTAACTCCTGAGGTGTCCACACTGGCAAGGCACGTAGAGCACCCAGACTCATAGAATATTAGGATTGGAAGGGACCTCAGGAGGTCGACTAGTCCAACCCCCTGCTCAAAGCAGGACCAATCCCCAACTAAATCATCCCAGTCAGGACTTTGTCAAGCCTGACCTTAAAAACTTCTAAGGAAGGGGATTCCACCACTTCCCTAGGTAACGCATTCCAGTGTTTCACCACCCTCCTAGGGAAATAGCGTTTCCTAATATCCAACCTAAACCTCCCCCACTGCAACTTGAGACCATTATTCCTTGTTCTGTCATCTGCTACCACTGAGAACAGTCTAGAGCCATCCTCTTTGGAACCACCTCTCACGTAGTTGAAAGCAGCTATCAAATCCCCCCTCATTCTTCTCTTCCGTAGACTAAACATCCCCAGTTCCCTCAGCCTCTCCTCATAAGTCATGTGTTCCAGTCCCCTAATCATTTTTGTTGCCCTCCGCTGGACTCTTTCCAATTTTTTCACATCCTTCTTGTAGTGTGGGGCCCAAAACTGGACACAGTACTCCAGATGAGGCCTCAACAGTGTCAAATAGAGGGGAACGATCACGTCCCTCGATCTGCTGGCAATGCCCCTACGTATACATCCCAAAATGCCATTGGCCTTCTTGGCAACAAGGGCACACTGTTGACTCAGATCCGGCTTCTCGTCCACCATCACCCCTAGGTCCTTTTCTGCAGAACTGCTGCCGAGCCATTCGGTCCCTAGTCTGTAGCGGTGCATGGGATTCTTCCGTCCTAAGTGCAGGACTCTGCACTTGTCCTTGCTGAACCTCACCAGATTTCTTTTGGCCCAATCCTCCAATTTGTCTAGGTCCCTCTGTATCCTATCCCTACCCTCCAGCGTATCTACCTCTCCTCTCAGTTTAGTGTCATCTGCAAACTTGCTGAGGACTCTGCGGCTGGAGCGCCCCGGTAATCCACCTCCACGGGAAGCATAAAGCTTGCTTCTCCCAGGCTGGAGCACTGCAGCACCAGTGCAGACGCCCTGGTCTATTTATGCGCTCTGATCGGCCTCCAGAAGTGTCCCACAATGCCTGTTCTAGACACTCTGGTCATCACTTTGAACTCTACTGCCCTGCCCTCAGGTGACCAACCATCGACCCGCCCTTTCAATTCTCTGGGAATTTTGAAATTTCCCTTCCTGTTTGCTCAGCCAGGCGTGGAGTGCTCTCAGCGAATCTTTCCAGGTGACCATGCCTTCACGTGCCAGGCGAGCCCCAGTATGGAGCAATGGCGAGTTGCTGGACCTCATCAGTGTTTGGGGGGAAGGAAGCTGTCCAGTCCCAGCTGCGCTCCAGCCGTAGGAATTACGATACCTTCGGGCAGATATCAAGGGACATGATGGAAAGGGGCCATGACCGGGATGCGCTGCAGTGTAGGGTTAAAGCGAAGGAGCTGCGGAATGCCTACAGCAAAGCCCGCAAGGCAAACAGCCGCTCCGGTGCTGCCCCCGCGACCTGCCATTTCTACAAAGAGCTGGATGTAATACTTGGGGGCGACCCCACCTCCACCGTATCAGCACAGAGTTCAACAAGGCACGAGGAGGAAAAATGGGAGAGAGGTCTCATGCAGAAGCTGGGCAATCTGCTTCTGCAGGTTCCTTAGCAGAGCCACTGTGGTCCATGTCCCAGTAAGGCTAACATGTCCGTGCCACTGTGCCGCAAGGGGCGAGGGGGGACCATTGCTGCACACAGGCAAGCGGCATAATGGCCAGGGTGGAAACTGCATTGTAGTAGAAGACCCTCCCTTGCTTCCTAGGTCACCCTCAGCAGCGAGATAGCTTCCAGGATGAACTCATCCTGTGGAAAATGTGGGGACAGTGTTCAATATAGGGGCCCCCTGCAGCTGTTGGCTCTCCCCAAGGCACAGAAACCCAGAGGACAGTACGGCTGTGAAACAATCATTCCCCCTTGCCCCTGTGCTTACCATTGTGGGGCTCCTGTGAGTTCTGTGCGCTCGTTTTGGGACCAGCACTTTCTGCTATTGTGTACACTGTACTTGTCTTTAAGTACAGCCGAATAATTGCTCTGTCTAGTGTGAACAATGCTGCCTCTGTTAAGTGTTGCGTTTTGGCTTTACAGATGCAATCTCGAGATCCCAGCTGTCCTTGTTATCAACTGCCGAAAGACTACAAAGAATCAGAACACGTACGCAAAGAACCAAAGAGGACCTGCTGCATGACTTCAAACAGTACAGGAGTGGCAGGAGACTGACAGGAGGGTCCGCCAGCCGAATGCGGATCGCCGGCACCAAAGCACGGGGTGGCTCATAAGCATTATGGAGCGCCAAGCGGACTCGATACAGGTGCTCATAGCACTGCAGACGGAGCAGATCCGCACCCCCCCCCCCCGCAGCCCTTGTCCCAAAACTTTCCAGTGTGCCCCCATGTCACCGCCAACCCACTTCCCCCAACATCCAGTTTATCACCACCACCAGCTGTCTCCACTACCTGTAGCTTCACCACCCAGCCCTGCAAACTACGACCCTGACCCCTGCGTTCAACCCCCATCACCATGTATTTTAGCCAGCCTGAAGTGCAGCACTAGTGCTGCACGGCACTCCAGACAGGAAGGTTGGATATGATAACAGGACATAAGCAAATCTGATTGTCCTGTTCCTCACCCCGCCCCCTTCCCTGCTCCCACACAGCACAGATGTGTCATGCCCTTTCCGTTACTCCAGCAGTCCTGGGGTTTTTTCAATAAATGAATTTTTTGGCTTTGAAAACATTCTTTATTGCATTCAGTAAAAGATACTGTAGCCCAGGAAAACAACAGGCACTGCAAGTCAGTGCATCATACGTAGCAAAGACTGATCCCTACTATCATTGGAACCACTGCACTTCACTCCCGTGCAGGGCACCAAACATTACTGGTGGCTTTCAGCAACAAATTGTTCCCTCAAGGCATCCCTAATCCTTGCAGCCCTGTGCTGGGCCCCTCTAATACCCCTGCTCTCTGGCTGTTCAAATTCAGCCTCCAGGTATTGAACCTCCGTGGTCCAAGCATGAGTGAAGCTTTGACCCCTTCCCTTCACAAATGTTATGGAGGGTACAGCACGCGGCTATAACTGTGGGGATGTGGTCATCAGCCGTGTCCAATTTCCCATACAGACAGCGCCAGTGGCCCTTTAAACAGCCAAAAGCACATTCAACAGTCATTCTGCACCGACTCAGCCTGTTGTTGAACCGCTCCTTGCTGCTGTCAAGACTCCCGGTGTAGGGTTTCATGAGCCACAGCATTAAAGGGTGAGCGGGGTCTCTAAGGATCACAATGGGCATTTGGACTTCCCCGACAGTGATCTTCTGGTCTGGGAAGAAAGTCCCAGCTTGCAGCTTCCTGAACAGGTCTGTGTTCCAAAAGATGCGTGTGTCATGCACCTTTCCAGACCGCCTGCATTGATGTCCATGAAACACCCACGGTGATCCACAAGCGCCTGGAGAACCGTAGAGAAACACCCCGTCTGATTTATGTACTTGGTGGCTAGGAGGTCTGGTGCCCAAATTGGAATATGCATCTCAAGTGGGGTGGTTACCCACTCCGGCCCTGACAGGGCTGAGGCCAGCCCCGGGAGAGGGCTGAGCCTGTGGGGAAAAGCCCAGCCAGATTAAGGGAGCAGCTGCAGCTGTGGCCAGCTCAATCAGGCCCAGCTGGCCCCTATAAGAGGCTGTGAGCCAGGGGCCCAGTCAGTCTCCTTCTGCCTGTAGAGGGAGAAGGGCCTGGCTGCAAGATGCTGAACAGGACACCTAGATTGGAACAGGGCTGGGGAAGGGCCAGAGGGGCTGTGAGCTCAGGCTGCAGGCCTGACTACAGGCTGAACAGGTGCAGGGTTGCAAAGGGGCAGCCCATGGGTGGGCGGAGGCAGCAGGTCCAAAACCCCCTTGCCTGTGATGAGTGGCGTATACACTGCAGTCTGCCCCCGATACAAGGGGCTAAGTGGGACTGGCAGTAGCCCAGACGGTGGCGAGGTGGGGGTTCGAGGGTGGGGGTTCCCCTGGGTGGGGAGACCCAGAACCTGAGAGTGTGGGGTACTGCCGAGGGTGCAGCACCGCAGAGAAAGGGGCCCCGGATCCTGGGAGGGACACGGGGGCCGGCGGTAAGGTGGATCACTGGCCTGCAGTGGTCGCTCTGGTGGCTGGACGAGCTAATTCCCGACTACGACCAGCAGGAGGCGCTGCAGGGGTGAGTCTGAACCTTTATAGCATCCCATCTATCACCCCTCTTCAGTTAGGGAAACCCATTTGTGGAAAGCCAGCCACAATGTCATGCACACTGCCCAGAGTCATGGTTCTTCTGAGCAGGATGCGATTAATGGCCCTGCAAACTTGCATCAACATGATTCCAACGGTCGACTTTCCCACTCCAAACTGGTTAGCGACCGATCGGTAGTTGTCTGGAGTTGCCGGCTTCCAGACTGCAATAGCCACCTGCTTCTCCACCGACAGCGCAGCTCTCAATCTTGTGTCCCTGAGCCGCAAGGTGGGGGCGAAATCAGCACACAGTCCCATGAAAGTGGCTTTTCTCATCCGAAAATTCTGCAGCCACTTATCGTCATGCAAGTCTGGGATGACGAAGCGATCCCACCACTCAGTGCTTGTTTCCTGAGCCCAAAAGCGGTGTTCCACTGTGGTGAGCATGTCTGTGAATGCCACAAGCAATCTCGTGCCATATGCGTTATGCGAGTCAACATCATCGTCGGAGCCCTCGCTGTCAGTTTGTAGCTTAAGGAGTAACTCGACGGCAATTCGTGACATGCTGGCGTGACCCATCAGCATATTCCTCACAAGTTTAGAATCCATTCCCGCAGACCGAAAGGGAAGGCAGCGTGCACAGTACAAAAAACATTGAAAGATGTTGCCAAATGTGGACGGAAGCTCAGGGATAGCTGGGATGCGAAGCAATGCATGATGGGGCATTGGGACAGGACCCAGAATGCCCCGCATTCCACCACCTCCTTCCCACAAGCCATAGCGCCAGAATGGGAAGAGGTGCTCTGTGGGATAGCTGCCCATAATGCACCGCTGCAGGTGCCGCCAATGTGGCCACGCCACTGCATTTGCAGCTGACAGCGTGAACACACTGAGCGCTTTCCCTGCTGCGGTCTCAGAGGGCTGGTTTAACTCCAAGTACTCTACATCTGCAAGCGTAGCCATGCCCTTAGTTGATTCAGCTTAATTTTCTGTATAGACAAGCCCTAGGAAAGTGCCGATGTTTAATAAATGAAAGTGACTACTAGGAAGTTACAGAAAAGCAATGAAACATACCAACTTAAGCATGGATTCACCAAGGGAAGGTCATGCCTGACTAATCTAATCACCTTCTATGATGAGATTACTGGTTCTGTGGATGAAGGGAAAGCAGTGGATGTATTGTTTCTTGACTTTAGCAAAGCTTTTGACACGGTCTCCCACAGTATTCTTGTCAGCAAGTTAAGGAAGTATGGGCTGGATGAATGCACTATAAGGTGGGGAGAAAGTTGGCTAGATTGTCGGGCTCAACGGGTAGTGATCAATGGCTCCATGTCTAGTTGGCAGCCGGTGTCAAGTGGAGTGCCCCAGGGGTCGGTCCTGGGGCCGGTTTTGTTCAATATCTTCATAAATGATCTGGAGGATGGTGTGGATTGCACTCTCAGCAAATTTGCGGATGATTCTACCACTCCTCCCAGTTTAGTTACGCTGGAGGGCAGGGATAGGATACAGAGGGACCTAGACAAACTGGAGGATTGGGCCAAAAGAAATCTGATGAGGTTCAACAAGGATAAGTGCAGGGTCCTGCACTTAGGACGGAAGAAACCAATGCACCGCTACAGACTAGGGACCGAAAGGCTTGGCAGCAGTTCTGCAGAAAAGGACCTAGGGGTTTCAGTGGACGAGAAGCTGGATATGAGTCAACAGTGTGCCCTTGTTGCCAAGAAGGCCAATGGCATTTTGGGATGTATAAGTAGGGGCATAACCAGCAGATCGAAGGACGTGATCGTCCCCCTCTATTCGACACTGGTGAGGCCTCATCTGGAGTACTGTGTCCAGTTTTGGGCCCCACACTACAAGAAGGATGGGGATAATATGGAAAGAGTCCAGCAAAGGGCAACAAAAATGATTAGGGGTCTGGAACACATGACTTATGAGGAGAGGCTGATGGAACTGGGATTGTTTAGTCTGCAGAAGAGAAGAATGAGGGGGGATTTGATAGCTGCTTTCAACTACCAGAGAGGATGGTTCTAGACTATTCTCAGTGGTAGAAGAGGACAGGACAAGGAGTAATGGTCTCAAGATGCAGTGCGGGAGGTTTAGGTTGGATATTAGGGAAAACTTTTTCACTAGGAGGGTGGTGAAACACTGGAATGCATTGCCGAGGGAGGTGGTGGAATCTCCTTCCTTAGAAGTTTTTAAGGTCAGGCTTGACAAAGCCCTGGCTGGGATGATTTAATTGGGGATTGGTCCTGCTTTTGAGCAGGGGGTTGGACTAGATGACCTCCTGAGGTCCCTTCCAACCCTGATATTCTATGATTAAGGGTGAGAGCCAAAAGGTCAGAAAAATAAAAATCAGATCCTTTTACAGAAACAATCCCTTTAAATACAACTTGTCAAAAGCAAAGGTTGCCTACAGGCTTCTGGCAAGTTGCTAGTGTGGCCATAGAACAGAGGTACTCAGCCCACTCAAAGAGCCTCAGGCAGAGGAAACAAGATGCTGCCCACCCCACTTTTGCTAGACCCCATCCCCAGTGCCACTGGCTTCAGGTGCTTCCAAATACAACAAATGGTGCTACAGAATAGTGGCACTGCAACTCAGAGAAAGAGGATTTTATCTGAGTGATGCATTTGGATTTTAGTCACAATTTAACCATGCTTAGCCTGAATAGCAGCTGATCACTAAAGGTATTAAGGAAATAACCACCTGTGTTACGTAAATAAATGGCAGCCAGACAGCTCATTCTGCAGGGAAAGTTGAGGGCTCAGGCCTAGTTACATGCAGAGAGGTTTGAACCTTCAAGGAAGCTGATTAGTTTAGCACTGATGACGTGGTCAGTGCAGCACAATATGTGAATGAAAGAGCCCCCGCCCCAAAAAACTGCCAATCTCAACTTCTTCTGGTAGGGTATTGGCACATTGTTTACGGACACTGTCACAAAGCTGACAACCATTTCTGGAGAGTGAACTTGCACACTACCACCAAGTGACGGAGTTAGTGGTAGAAGCAGCTAATGCAGAGGTGGGCAAACTACAGCCCGCGGGACCATCCCTTGAGCTCCTGGCTGGGGAGGCTAGCCCCCGGCACCTCCCCTGCTGTCCCCCTTCCCCCACAGCCACAACGCCACGTGGCTGGCTCCGGCTGGGCTGTGAGCACCTGCTGCTCTGAGCTGCATGGTAAGGGGGTGGTGGTTGGATGAGGGGCAGGAAGTCCGGGGGGGGGCAGTTAGGGGACAAGGAGCAGTTGGATGGGGTGGAGGTTCTTTGGAGGGGGGGGGCGGTCAGGGAGCAGGGGGCGGTTGGATAAGAGTGGAAGTCCCAGGGGGCCTGTCAGAGTGCAGGGGTGTGGATAGGGGGTGGGGGAGTAGGCAGGGCACAGGGGGGTTAGATAGGGCGTGGGGGCAGTCAGGGGACAAGGAGCGGGGGGTTGGAAACTCTGAGGGTGGCAGTCGGGTGGGGGAAGAGGAAGGGGGCAGATAGGGGGCAGGGGCCAGGCTGTTTGGGGAGACACAGCCTTTCCTACCCGGCCCTCCAGTTTCACACCCAGATGTGGCCCTTGAGCCAAAAAGTTTGCCCACCCCTGAGCTAATGGAATGGTCCATACCAATTCTTTTATTCCAAGTGCACAGCTGCACTGGCAGTCTCAGCCTGGCTCCTCAGAGTAGTTGACAGGCTTCCCAATAGGTTAACACACTTTCCCCCCCAAGAAAACAGAGCAGTACAAATACACTTCCCTTCTAATAAAATGTCAGTGATTACCTGAATTAGCCCTCTGTCCTTTATGGCTCTCCAAACTGAATGAGTGCTAACAGCCTCCACCCTTGTCTGGACTCCATAGTAAAAGTTGTTTAAGCAGCATCTCAGGGAGCCCTGCAAACTCCAGTTAATTCTCAGGTTTAAGCTGGGGCCCAGAAAAGAACAGTTACTCGCCCTGCAGTTAGGGCTTGTCTACACTTGAAATGCAACAGCAGCACAACTGCATCACCACAGTGCTTCAGTGTAGACCCTACCTATACTGACAGGAGGGGTTCTCCTTTTGGCATGGTTAATCCACCTCCCTACGAGATGGTAGCTATATTGATGGAAGAATTCTTCTGCCAACCTAGCGCTGTCTACACTGGGGATTAGGTGGATTTATCTACATGCCAAGGGGTGGGGCTTTTTCATAACCCTGAGTGACGTGGCTAGGTTGACTAACATTTTAGCGTAGACCTGGCCTCATTGTGGTTCTGCTGAGGTGTTGTCAGTGTGGATCCCACTGTAGGTGCACATATGCCTCACGTATGGGAGACTGGACTTTTTAATAGATGTGTCTGTCAGGGCAGCCCAAGCCTGTGCCCCCTCATGCTCCTATGTGAGGGCATCAAGAGCAGAGCAGCTGCAATTCAAAGCCCAAGGTAGCTGGGGACTCTGAAAAGCAGGGATGGAGGGCAGGCTGTAGGATCCACATTCAGTACATCTTGAACCACAGTTACCATAGGGTAAGAAACCATTCTCTTTTCTTTGAGTACATGTCAGTGTGGACCCTGCTGTAGAGAACTGGCAAGCAGTATCCTCCCGGGACGGTGGGAATGAGGACTTTCAGCTGCATGAGCTGAACAGTCATTGTAGTACTGCTTTCCTGAACTTGACATCTGACTTTGCAGCTAAATCTAGGCATGTGTTTCACAAAATTCAGTGGGACACTCCGGGTTGCCACCTTAAAGATCCTATACTGGCACGCTCCTGAAAATGTTGCTTGTGTTCTGGGAGAGTGAGCAGGGATGTTTGGTGGGACTGTCCACCAGCCAGCTGGTAACAGTGAGACACACTGTGTTATCTATTTCCATATCCTTTGTGATGAGATCACCTCTGATCTAAAGGTTGGCAAACTGCGGCCCGCGGGACCATCCTGCCTGGCCCCTGAGCTCCTAGCCGGGGAGACTAGTCCCCGGCCGCTCCTGCATCACCACGCAAGCAGCACGGCTTGTGCCCGCCCACCTCCCAGGCTTTCCAATAAGCCTGTCCTGCTGCCGGCATGGTAAGGGGGTGGGGGGAGTTGGGTAAGGGGGAGGAGGTCCCGGGTGACAGTAGGAGGACACCGGGGGGTGGGGCGCGGTTGGATGGGGCAGAGGTTCGGGGGGGGGGGGTCAGGAGACAGGGAGTGGGGGGGTTGGATAGGGGGTGGGGTCCCAGGGGGGCAGTTAGGGGTGGAGGTCCCAGGAAGGGGTGGTCAGGGGACAAGAAGCCGGGGGTGGGGTCCAGGAGGGCTTAGGGGTGGGGGTGTGGATGGGGTCGGGGCAGTAAGGGGACTGGGAGAGGTTGGATGGGTCAGGGGTTCTGAGAGGGGCAGTCAGGGGGCGGGAAGTGGAAGGGGGTGGATAGGGGACGGGGGAGCCAGGCTGTTTGCGGAGCCACAGCCTTCCCTACCCGGCCCTCCGTACCATTTCGCAACCCCAATGTGGCCCTTGGGCCAAAATGTTTGCCCACCCCTGCTTTAGATGCACGGCTATGGTGAGAAATAGAGAGGGCAACAGCCTGAATGGTTTGATCCTGTCAATATAATGAAGTCCTGAATACATCTAGAGCAGAGGTGGGTCACATCCGGCCCATGGGACCAGCCTGCCCGGCCCTGGAGGCTAGCCCCCGGCCCCTCCCCTGCGGTGTTCCCCCGCAGCTTCACCTCGCCGCTCCGCCACTGCTCTGGACCGCTGCTCCTGCTGGGCAGCACGCCAGTGTGGCTGCGAGCTCTTGCCGCTCTGAGCTGCATGGTAAGGGGGCAGGGAGCAGGGCGGTTGGATAAGGGGCAGGGCGTTCTGGGGGCAGTTAGGGGACAAGGAGCAGGAGACAGTTGGATGGGACGGGGCAGTCAGGGGACGGGGGGATTGGATAGGGGGTGGGGTCACAGGGGGCGGGGGTGTGGATAGGGGTCGGGGCAGTCAGGGGACATGGAGCAGGGGGAGGTTGGATGGCACCGAGGTTCGGGGGGTGGGGAGGGGTCAGGGGATGGGGAATAGGGGGGTTGGATAGGCATGGGAGTCCTGGGGAGCCTGTCAGGGGGGCGGGGTGTGGATAGGGGGTGGGGCGGTTGGGGCAGAGGGTCTTGGGAAGGGGCTGTGAGGGACAAGAAGCAGGGAGGGTTAGATGGGTCAGAGGTTCTGAGGGGGGCAGTCGGGGGCAGGAAGTGGGAGGGAGTGGATAGGGGGCGGGGGCAAGGCTGTTTGGGGAGACACAGCCTTCCCTACCCGGCCCTCCATACAGTTTCACAACCCCAATGTGGCCCACGGGCCAAAAAGTTTGCCCACCCCTGATCTAGCGGGTGCAATGTTTCTCTCAGTGCCGAGTGTGGCCTCAGGAAGCTGACAGGCAGATTGATTGGGTGGTTCAGATGAAGTTCTGAAACTACTTTAGGAATGAGCTTTGGTTGTACCACCTTGTCCCTATGGAATATTGTACGGGGAGTTTGGCCGCAAGTGCCTGAAGCTCACACTCTGTTGGCTGAAGTGCCAGCCACGAGGAAGGCAACACTGCAGAGTGAGGTGGCGTATGGAGCAGACTGACAGAGGTTTGAACGGAGGCTCCTTGAGCCTCAGGAGGACTGTATTGAGGTCTCAGGCAGGAGTTGATTCTCTGAATGGTGGATAACCTGTTATAACCCTTTGAGAAACTTTGATACCCTGGGGTAAGAAGAGTCTGAGCATAACGGTACAGGTGGATGGCAAGCTGGGATCACTGTAAGATGGGCCTTGAAATAGAGCTGAACAACAGGCTGGTCTACTTTAAGTGTAATACGTAGTTGATGATCTTCAGAGTGGGTTCACCCATGTTGGGCTGTCCATAAAGAACCTCTTTCATTTGGGGAGTGACACAGCCTGAGGTGCCATCATCGAGGCAGCTGAAACAGGTACTGGGGCTGTTGGTACCAGGGTGGTCAATAGCGAGGTCTTGTGCGCCAGGAACTTCACTAACGTTAAGGTGGTCAGTGTCAATACTGTCTGTGCCAACTCTGTGGGCATCCTCTTCACCTTCTTACCACTGCCTGATCCTGGAGTGTGATGTGTACTCAAAGGAGTGAGGGCACATGTTGGTTTATATGCGACCTCACACTGGTTAGAAACCAGAGGTGACAGTTACAAGTGACTCACACAGATTGCTCAAGCAGAGTTAGCTTGAGACAAGCGTTCCTGGACCTGCAGGTCCTGGAGAGAAAGGACTTGCCCTAGAACATGTATTGGGATATAGTTCTCCCTTAGGGAGAGAGGCATTAGCCGTGTCTATCCATGCTGAGGATAAGCCTGTCACAGGTCAGGAAGGGTTTAAACTCTAGGGTCTGGATTCTGCCATGAGGGGTGGAGGTTGGCACAAAGCGTACAGGGGGAAGTGAATGGATTTTTCTTTTCAGGAATGTCCTTTAGATTGAAGTGTGAAGATAAGATTCCTTCACTAAGCTAGCTGAAAGACTCAATTTAGGGTCTCTGAAAAGAGACACAGATTGGATGCCTGCTGGGGTCTGTCTCAAACAGTATGAGGGAACCAATGGATGGTCACAACCACACTCTCTCTAGGGAGCATGAGACAGCACAAGGTGCATGCCCTTGACACTTGCTGCTATTCAAACAAAATCCCATCTTGTGTGCATGAGCATCTAGCGTGGGGCCCACACTGACATACTCTAAGCACTTTATACGCCCCTAAGGTAAGAGAAAGTGCAATAAGATTTGATTAAGTTTCTGCTGTTCACAACTCCTAGGCTTCCTCTGGCACAGGACATCAAAAATACAGGGGTTTAAATGTCTTCCCACACGTTTTTACAGAAGCCTGCAGAACATAAGCTTTCATTTTAAAGGGTGGAGTTTCTAGCCCTTCTGGCTTCAAACAGATTCAACAATGTTGCGATTTATCCTGGTGAGCCTGCAGTGAAAAACAATAGTACTAAGGGTCACCTCAACTTCCCCTGCCAGCTTTAATTCAGGGGAAGGTGTTTGCTACTCCAAACATAGAATCACAGAACTAGAAGGGACCTCGAGAGGGACCTGAATTCATGGCAGGACTAAGTATTATCTAGACCAGTGCTACTCAAAGTGGTGGTCCGTGGACTGGTGCCGGTCTGTGAGCCATCGGCTGCCAGTCTACGCGCCCATTAGAAAAAAAATTGCCAGTCCCCCACATCAGATAGCTTAAGCACTGATCTAGACCATCCCTGACAGATGTTTGTCCATCCTGCTCTTAAAAATCTCCAGTGATGGAGGTTCCACAACCTAGGCAATTTATTCCAGTACTTAACCACCCTGACAGTTAGGAAGTTTTTCCTAATGTCCAACCTAAACCTCCCTTGCTGCAATTTAAGTCCATTGCTTCTTGTCCTGTCCTCAGAGGTTAAGAAAAACAATATTTCCTCTCTCCTCCTTGTAAAAACCTTTTATATACGTGAAAACTGTTATGTCCCCTCTCAGTCTTCTCTTTTCCAGACTAAACAAACCCAATGTTTTCCATCTTCCTTAATAGGTCATGTTTTCTAGACCTTTAATCATTTTTGTTGCTCTTCTCTGGACTTTCTTCAATTTGTCCACATCGTTCCTGAAATGTGGTGTCCAGAACTGGACACAATACTCCAGTTGAGGCCTAATCAGCGCATAGTAGAGCGAAAGAATTACTTCTCGTGTCTTGCTTACAACACTCCTGCTAATACATCCCAGAACAATGTTCGCTTTTTTTGCGACAGCGTTACACTGTTGATTTATATTTAGCTTGTGGTCCACTATGACTCCCAGATCCCTTTCCGCAGAACTCCTTCCTAGGCAGTCATTTCCCATTTTTTATGTGTGCAATTGATTGTTCCTTCCTAAACAGTACCGACATTCCTCCAGTCATACCTATTTCACTGCTGACCAGAGTACCCAAAGAGATCCTGCCACCTAATGAATTTCCCTACCTCGGTTGGACATACCCATGTCCTACCAGGTCATTCACTGGAAAGGGCATCCAAAGAACAAGGTTGCATCGGCTTCTATAAGATGAAATACTTGGGTATCCTGCTTAACAGAGACTTGCAAGTCAGATTAATATATGTCCACTAATAGCCAAAAATTAATTTAACCTAGTTACAGGGAGCAAACTGCAGCTCTGTGGGGCAACACACAAATTAAACTGTAGCTGTGCTATATATTAATTATGAATTCAGTGTTTATTCACTGCCTCCGAGAGAACGAACGAACGAACATCATGCAATCATTCCCGTGGGATGGTAAAAAGCCAAGATCAGCAATAGCATAACAGGCACTTCACAACGCTGGATGATTATGGTTCCATTATTTCACTACATATTACCTACTGCCTGGCTTGGCATGAATGACAGCAAAGAATAATACAGAGGAAAGGACACAGGGCTGGCTCATGAATTCCAAATGTTGTCAATTACAAAGTCCTCACAGACACATAATAACCCTGTATTGCAGAACAGATATATTTGGCTTAAATGCCCTGGGGTTACTACACAGGTTGGGCAAATATTAAACAAGGAAGAGAGACAGTTCTTCCAAATGGAACTCATTTAAGGCAGGGGCAGAAGTTAGGTGTATTAAAAAAAAAAATAGATGTGCACATTTCAACATCCTCCCCTGCTCTAAGCAAGTTGAAGAGAGAGAGCTCCGACTGCGAGAGCTCCTTGGAGAAGGGACAGTCCTCAAGTGCTTAGAAAGCTCCTAGCACATAGCAAGTGCTCTCACAGATTAACAGCAATAACGTACTTCAACATCAATGTCAGTATTTTAAGTATTACTGATCAGGTGACAACAGTAGCTATGCCCAAGCCCCATCTACACACGGGTACCACCACTGCTATCTCTGTTGGAGCTGTACCAGTGCATATTATGGCTACAAAGTCTGGTAGGGTATAGGCTGGAATAGCATCTGCTCCCAAACCACCACCAGTCTAAACATTTCCATAATAGTGCTGTGACTACATAAGATTATTCACCCAGTACACTGGGTAGTGTTTTGTTTATTATTAATCAGAGCCCTAACTGGGTATATTTTCTATTGGGTATTTTTTTTTGTAAGAATGAGTACATTCCATTGTTGATGCCCATTTAGAGTATGAGGATGGACTGCAGTATGAGATGTAATGGACAGAGAAAGGGAAGTGCACCTAGAACCAAGAGTTTATTTTACAGAGGAAACCAAAATGAAAGTTGAGTTAAGCAGATATTTGTCCTGAAGTGCCCTGGGTGGGGAGAGAACACTGAACACCAAAAGAAGTCTGATCTTTTACAAAGTTTATTGAATTCCTGAACACCCAATTCTGTAGCATCCCAAATACTGGGTTAATTGCAACCACTCATTGACTACTAAGGATTTTGTAGAAGTCTGTCATATTCAAAAACGCGGTCTTGCTTCAGCAGGCAGATGGCAGACTTCAAATCCACCCACAGTGGGTGTCTACGCACAGGGAAAGTGGCATCGTACACTGAACTAGCACAATACAGTGGCTAAACTAGAATGATTACAGGAGCATTAAGAAACCTGGGAAGGTTTCATACAAGACAGAAGCAGCTCAATTGGGGCTAATTAAGTCGGTGCCCCAATTACATTGGGGAAGATCTTAAGCAGCCACTCCTTTGTTGCCTTTCCTACTATTCACTCATCTTTCTCATCAAACTCTTGTCACTGCAACACTGAAGGGCAAGCAAGTGTGGCGTAAGAACACATTGCTACTGAGGTACATCAGTGATGTGCTATAGAAGCCCTAGAGATTTTAATCACTTACATAAAAATCCAGGCACTGGTCACACAACACAGTTCAAGTTTATTTTTAAAAAAAGAAGCACTTGTGGCACCTTAGAGATTAACCAATTTATTTGAGCATAAGCTTTCGTGAGCTACAGCTCACTTCATCGAATGCTGTAGCTCACGAAAGCTTATGCTCAAATAAATTGGTTAGTCTCTAAGGTGCCACAAGTCCTCCTTTTCTTTTTGCGAATACAGACTAACACGGCTGCTACTCTGAAACCTTTATTTTTAAATGTAGCCTTAACTGGGGACTTATTTCATTCATAAGAAAACCAAGCTATTGCCTTCCCAGACTCACTTACAGAAGGGATCTAGATTTAACTTTCTGTAAAATCTTAGTCAGAAACCTTTTAAAATCATTCCAGTTTTAATATGTTCCCAGCTTTTATACTGGGGGGGGGTGGGGAGGGAGCAGTGATTCTAGGACAATATATTAAAACTTCAACGCTTCACTCTGCCAAATGTAGAGCTATTGGTAACATCTCCAAGTAAAGGCTATTGACTGAATAGTTATGCTTTCTGCCATAACTTTTCATTTATGGCAAGGTATTTGATAGGGTAGCGTTTTATTACAATGTAGCCAATACAGAGTGCAAGGCCATTTCTAGGATTTACAGGGCCCAAGATGTGATGGCAGGGCAGAGACCCCCTGTAATGCAGCCCCCTGCCATGGCCTCTCCCTCAACCCTAGGGACTGCCCCGAATGATCCCTGCAGCCCCTTCGCTTGTCACTGAAGAGCTCACCTCCCCCTTTTCTGCCCCAAAGGATCTTAACTCTTTGCTTCTAGTTTAAGTGAAAGAAGTGGCTTGAACAACTGTTATTTGACTATTCAAAAGATATTAAAACCATACTGATATATGCAAGATCAAGAAAATACATAACAGATATATCTATTCCTAGACAAAAGCTGAGTTAAAGTTGTGAGCTTGTAGTTTTACAAAAACCAAGTATTAGGAGGCCAAGACATTCGAAGCTAAGATTAAGTCTAGATGTTTGACAGTATGAAAACTCATCACAACACAGACAGCGTAAATAAGTGGTTCTCAATCAGAGGTCCATGGCCCCCTGGGGGGCCATGAGCAGATTTCAGGGGGTCCTCCAAGCAGGGCCAGGGTTAGACTTCCTTGGGCCTGGGGCAAAAAGCCAAAGCCCCACCGCATGGGGCTGAAGCCTGGGGCCCTGAAGCCAAAGCTTCGTCAATTTACCTTTGCAGGGGCCCCTGTCATATGTGGCCTCAGGCAACTGCCCTGCCTGCTACCCCCTAATGCCAGCCCTGGCTTTTACATGCAGAAAACCACCCACACACAGGGCCGTGGAGTTTTTATGTTGAAGGACCTCAAAGAAAAAGGTTGAGAACCCCTGGCATAAATGGCCACATAATTATCCTTTTTGCTTCAACTGTCACATAACTGAGGGCTGATTCCTCTTCCTCCTCCTCCATGTATTAATTCCACCAGATGGGGTCCACCCTATGAGTCCTCTCCTACTAAAGTGCTCTATTCAATGCCAGAGCCTCTATCACTCCACATGCTTACTAACACGTCTTCCTTTAAGACATCCGACCACTTCTTCTTGGGTTAGCCTCTGTCTTTTTCCTTCAGTCTCGATCTCTTGGACTCTTACCCTCATAGTTGCCAGGAGTGTGCTTTACATGACCAAACCATCTGAGCCTGTGCTCCCTTATTTTTTCATTTATGTATGTGGAGCATGTTTCTAACACACATATTCCTCATATGGTCTTTCTTGCTTAAACTACTCCTCCATCTGAACATTCGCATTTCTGTGGAACCAATCATTTGTTCATGTTTCTTCTTTATTGCCCGCCCAGTACCGTACATTAAAACTAGATGAACCATCACTTCATCGACTTCCTTTTTAATCTTACTGGTATCTTATCGAATGACTTACCTCTTTCCATTTGGAGCCAGGCATTTATTTTCCTAGCTCTCATTTCATCCTCTGTTTCCCCAGATTCTGGAATCCAGATACCTGAACCTTTGTTTTCAGTACTCTCTACTCATCTAGTTTCAAGGATATTTCTTCAGTGTTCATATTATTGAAATTACATACCATCTATTCTTTTTTCCTCTGCCTATGTTTCTCCAACACATCTCTCCATTTATCAATATCCATTTCTAGGTGAGCTTTCTCCTCACTGCATAGAATGATATAATCTGCAGACAATATACACCAAGATGTCTCCCTCTATATGTTCCTTGTGGGGTATGCAGGACAAGAACAAACAAGAAAGGACTCAATGCTGATCCCTGATGAACTCCAACCTTTACCGACAGTTTGTCTGTTTCACCATTAGCAGTTCTGACTATTGACTTTGCACTCACATAAATGGCTTGAGCACAGAAGACATTCTAGTACCATTTTCTTTACACAACTGTGCTCCAGATTCTAAATTCTAATAAAAGTTTAAGCTTCTAGGCCTTATAGTTGCAAAGATAATAGATAAAATAAACTAAATATAACCAATACAAATCTGCTTGAGTTTGCACACAACCTGAAACACCACATCTAAGATGTGCAAACTGCCTCTTTTCATCTCTACGGATATTAACCCTGCAGCCTAAGGCCTGGTATACAATACGCGGTTATATCGGAATTAGCCGAGTTAACTCAAAATAAAACTGATTCCGTCCACACGACCAAACCAGTTTTTTCGATTTAAAGGGCTCTTTACTCAGATTTCTGTACTCCACCTCGGCAAGTAGAGTAGCGCTAAAAATGAGATCGCAGTTCCGGGTTACAGGTACAGTGAACGCAATACGACTATATTGGCCTCCGGGAGCTATCCCAGAATGCTCCCTTGTGACCGCTCTGGACAACATTCTGAAGTCCAATGCACTATCCAGGCAGGCAGTAAAAGCCCTGGGAACTTTTGAATTTTCTGTTTGGTCACCATTAGCACAGATGACGCCATCAGCACAGTACACCAGCACAGGCGACCACGCACAGTCCACCATCACAGGCGACCGTGCAGTCCCGGATTCGCAGACGAGCTCCAGCATGGTCCGAATGGGAGGTACTGGATCTCATTGCATGTTGGGGAGACGAATCTGTTACGGCAGAACAATGTTCCAAAAAAAAGAAACACAAATACGTACGCTAAAGTCTCCAGGGCCATGACGGAAAGTGGCTACTCCAGGGACACAGAACAGTGTCGTACAAAAATCAAGGACCTCAGGCAAGCGTACCAAAAAGCCAGGGAGGCAAACGGGCACTCTGGGTCACAGCCCCACACATGCCGCTTCTACGGTGAGCTGCATGCAATTATGGGGGGTGACGACACCACTACCCCACCACTGTCCGTGGACACCTGCAAGGGGGGAATAGCACAGAGCGAGGAGGATGAGTTTTTGGAGGACAAAGAGGAGGACGACAGTGCACAGGTGGCAAGTGGGGAATCTGTTTTCCCCCCTAGCCAGGAACTATTCTTAACGCTGGAGCCAATAGCCTCCCCCCACTCCCAGACCATGCTCCCGGACCATGACTCTGGAGAAGGCAGTTCTGGTGAGTGAGAGCTTGATCGGAGCCACGCGGTGGGGGGAAACCCAGCCATGCTGGGCTGTTCGCATTTAGTTTAAAGGGCTCATCCCTGCTCAGAGCCTCATCGGAGCCCCACAGTGGGTGGGTGTGTGTGGGGGGTGGAGGTTGTTGTGTGAAGCTATCATCCCAGAGAGCCCGCAGGCTGCCTGCAAGCTGAATTCTGTTGCCTGACTTAGTGTGATGGCTTACTCACACCAAAGTGACAGGCACTTCAGTATAAGAGGCAAAATGAGACCTTGTACAGAAAGAGCACATGCTGTGTACTATGAATTGCCTGTTTCACTGAGAAACTGTGTCCCCTTTGTTCTCTAAAATGCATCTTTTAAAATACTACCCTCTCTTTTTCTCCTCCCGCAGCAGGTGCAAATGTTTCAATGCGGCCCCTATCTACTCCGTCCCAGAGGCTGGTCCAGATTAGAAGGCGGAAAAAACAAACTCGGGATGACATATTTGCCGAGCTCATGCAGTCCTCCCGCACTGATAGGGCTCAGTTGTATGCGTGGAGGCGAACAATTGCGGAGTCGCGTAAAGCGTTACATGAATACGAAGAGAGGAGGGACGTGCACAATGAGAGTAGGCAGGATGCTATGGTCAAGCTCATGGGGGAGCAAACTGACATGCTCCGCTGTATGGTGGATCTAATGCGGGAAAGGCAACAAGACCACAGACTGCCGCTGCAGCCCCTGAATAACCGCTCTCCCTCCTCCCCAAGTTTCATAGCCTCCTCACCCAGGCGCCCAAGAACACGGGGGGGGGGGAGGGGACGACACACACACGACAGGGAAAGGCTACGGGGACCCACACAGTCAACCCCAGAGGATTGCACAAGCAGCAGAAAGCTGGCATATCCTAAATTTTGATTTGGTTTCTGGACTTGGCCTTCCCTCCTCCTCCACCCCCCAACCCAATACTCCCCCTCCCCCATCTAGCTTCTGATTTCTCTCAATGTTTTGTGCAACAAATAATAAAGAACAGTTTTTAAACAATTGTGACTTTATTTCCTTTCACACACACATATACATATACATATACATATATATATATATATATATATATAGGGGGCGGGTAACTTCAAGAGAAACAAACACAACTCTCACACTGTACTCTGGCCACTCATGAAACTGGCTTTCAAAGCTTCTCTGATGTGCAGCGCGCCCTGCTGTCTGGCTGTGTGAAACTGGCCAGCAGGCGAGTTGCCTCAACCTCCCAACCCGCCACAAACATCTCCCCCTTACTCTCACAGATATTGTGGAGCACACAACAAGCAGCAATTACAATTGGAATATTGGTTGTGCTGAGATCTAACCGAGTCAGTAAACTGCGCCAGCGTGCTTTCAAACGTCCAAATGCACATTCTACCACCATTCTGCACTTGCTCAGCCTATAGTTGAACTGCTCCTTACTACTGTCCAGAGTGCCTGTGTACGGCTTCATGAGCCATGGCATTAAGGGGTAGGCTGGGTCCCTGAGGATAACTATAGGCATTTCAACATCGGCAACTGTAATTTTCTGGTCCGGGAAGAAAGTTCCTTCCTGCAGCTGTTCAAACAGACCACAGTTCCTCAAGATGTGAGCATCATGCACCTTTCCCGGCCATCCTACACTGACGTCGGTGAAACGTCCTTTGTGATCCATCAGTGCTTGCAGCACCATGGAAAAGTACCCCTTGTGGTTTATGTACTGGCCACCCCGGTGTTCCGGGGCCAAGATAGGGATACGCGTTCTGTCTATCGCCCCGCCGCAGTTAGGGAACCCCAGCGCATTAAAGCCATCCACAATGGTCTGCACATTTCCCAAAGTCACTACCCTTGACAGCAGCTGGTCAATGATTACACTGGCTACTTGCAGCACAGCAGCCCCCAAAGTAGATTTCCCCACTCCAAACTGATTCCCGACTGACCGGTAGCTGTCGGGCGTTGCAAGCTTCCACAGGGCTATGGCCACTTGCTTCTCAACTGTGAGTGCTGCTCTCATTTTGGTGTCTTTGCGCTTCAGGGCAGGGGACAGTCACAAAGTTCCATGAAAGTGGCCCTATGCATAGAAAAGTTTCTCAGCCACTGGGAATCATCCCATACCTGCAACACTATGCGGTCCCACCAGTCTGTGCTTGTTTCCTGGGCCCAGAATCGATGTTCCACAGCCTGAACCTGGCCCAATAGCATCATGATCTCCCAATCGCCACATGCCGTGCCATCTGTGTCCATGTCCTCACCACTATAGTAATCGCGCTGTCGTTGCTTCCTGGCCCGGTTTTGCAGGTACTGCACGTACTGCTGGATAATGCGCGAGGTATTTACAATGGTCAAAACTGCAGCGGAGATCTGATCGGGCTCCATGGCTAATCCTGGAAAAAGGGCACGAAACGTAGGAGAGCAGAGTGGCAGCAGAAGCTGTGCTGTTCCGTTCATGGTAGCTGAACAACGGCGGAAAATGGTTGTCTGTCCTGGGCTTCCACCTCCCTGAAAGCTACAGAAGACAACATGGAGAAGCTCAGAAGCGTGGCAATAGCGGGAGAGCAGAGTTGGTGGCGGAAGCTGTGCTGCTCGGTTCATGATGGCCGAGCAGAGTTGAGTTACAGAGGTGGATTCATAGTAGCAGGAGAGCAGCGGTGCACCGTCTGCTGAAAGCAGTACGGCATCTGCACACCAAAAAGGCGCAAAACGATTGTCTGCCGTAGCTTTCTGACGACACACACCCAGAAATACCCACGAGAATGTTTTTGCCCCATTATGCACTGAGAGCTTAACCCACAGTGCACCGCTCTGACATTTCGAAGCTAGCCTTGATACTGTGGATGCAATCTGCTGAATTCACGCGCTTTAGTGGGGACACAGAAGACCGAATGTATAAAATAGCTTCCAAAAATTCCAATAGAATATTTTAGAAATAATTTCGTACTGTAGACATAGCCTAAGAGTTACACCCCAAATGTTAACCCTATCACCTATTTCACTGCTGATCATTTCAGCAGAGTACAGCTAACCTGCTGATCTATCACAGCTGGATAAGATGACAGATACCAGGTGGGGAAAACTAATTTCAAGACCTATCTACTCTAAAATTTAATGTTGCCTCTGCCATACTCAAAATGAAGAGGTAAAGAAAATGCCATCTCCAATCCTCAATCTGTCTCCAAGTGCCAAAAACCAGAACTGCTCAACTTCCTGAGAGCCAAAAATCCCAAACCTCCAGCCGTCCAAAAAATTGAAACAAAGAAAACTTTGTTGTCCTGATATTCAGTTAGAACAGGGATACTGTACAGTTTGTATCAAATTTCATATTTAATTCACTAAAAACACTACTGCTGGAGTACCTGTGTATTTTCCACAGAACTTTTAGTTCACCATAGCTGAGAGCTCCAAAACCAGGGTGCATGTTGCAGATTTCTGGTCCAGCTAGCCAGAGTACACAGGGCACTCCACTCATGAACTGGCCTCCCCTCCTGGGGGTCCTTGAAAGACCATAGGAGGGGGAACTGTGGCTAGCAGGAGTGTAGGTAAAAGCAACCCAGGAGTGATAAAGAGAATCACACTGCGGCACACTTTTGGAGCTCAACAAGGAAGTCTTTAGATGCTTAAACTGGCAGTGGGCTGGAGCGATAGTAAGGTGAGGTCTGCACTATTTAAAGCTACCATCCCAGCCACAGAAGACATGCACCTTAATTATGACTAAGGGTATGTCTACACTGCAATTAGATACCGAGGGCTGTCAGCTGACACGGGCTAAGGGACTGTTTAATTGCAGTGCAGACAGACATTCAGGCTTGGTCTGTAGCCTGAGCTCTGGGTCCCTCCCACCTTGTAGGGTCCTAGAACCCAAGCTATAGCCCAAGCCCAAATGTCTACACCACAATTAAACAGCCCCTTAGCCCGAGCCAGCTGGCACGTGACAGCCACAATTGTCTAACTGCAGCGTAGCCAGGCCCTAAGAGGCCAGGCTTAAGACTCAAGGAAGGGCCATCTCAACAACAGGCACAAGAGAGCTTTGGAAGAGTCCTACCCTAATAAGCTTTGGATCATGCTGCCACTCACTTCATAGATAAACCATCCTCTAAAGAAGAAAACAACCCAGAAACACACTCAAAGCAATAAGCCAATGATTCAACCAGAACAGATGAAGACGTGACTGTCACCTCAGTTATCTGTGCAGATACCACAGCAACCCATCACGCCTCACCGCACCCCTGCCTAAGAATTTTGATTTGTTTTCCAGAAGTGCCCAAAGGCCACCAGCTAGGACTGAGACACTATCACGCAGGTGCCAGTACTAGCAAATCATGCTTCTGACCCCAAGGAGCTCCCAATCAAAGATTTTTTTTTTTTTAAGGAAGGAAATTGCAACTGAGTTTATTAAAAGTATTAGACTAAGTTACTCAGTGTTTCAGTCACCGTAAAGTGTCAGAAGAGAATGTGCACACCGCTCTGTCAATGTACCTACATCCAGACCCACAGCACCTCTTGTCCTTGGAGGACTCACACAGCCACCACCAACCCTACAATTTTGCTGCTGGACTTCAATCCTGATCTGCAGCATAATCCTAAACCTCTCAGTCTGCCAGTCAGATTGAACGAATAAATGCCCACTAAGGGAATAGACAGATACTAAAGATATATTCTCAGTTGTTGCTTAAGACAACACATTAACTCAATTTAACATACCGGTCTAACACCACAGCATTCGAACATCACCTCAATGACCCTTCCACCTCAATACCACCACACATTTTAATGGCACAGAACCATTTGCATGGGAAGAGCTCCATCGTGGGTCATGTAGCCTATCTGTTACAGCTAACTAGATGCAAATGTGCCTTATGAAAGAGGCTTGAAGACTTCATAGAAGATAACTTGCTCTTCCACAGCACCTTTCCGCTAGGATTCCAGGTGTTCTACATTTATTAAGCCTGACAAACCCCAAAAGGTAAAGTTATATGTCCTTTGGACATGATGCCATTCCCCCACTCAGACCTGCCCTCTGAAGTGCTCATCCAAAACTAATGAGTCCAGGGTAGAAACAGAATAGGATTCTGGAATCCCAACACCCAAAGCACTGTTTAAACCTCGAAAACCTGCCTTATAGATTTCAGTCTCCAACCACCACAAGTGACCAATTTCTAGCTCTTTAGGTGAGTCAAAGCAAAATGGCCCCCAGGAGGAGGAAGAAGTCTATCCATGTGACAGGCAACCTCAGCAGCTGAAAGGCTTTCCTGTAGTGCTAGCATGAGTCCCTGGGAACCTGCCAAAGACCAAGATACCAGTACAGACAAACGGCTTCTCCATCACGACGTCAGAGAGCACAGAGGGGCCCTCATCTGCAAGTTGGCACAGACCTCCTCACAGGTACAGGAGAGGAACGACTGACAATTCAGATCCTTTTAGAAGGGACACTGCTGGGGATGTCACAAGATTCAGTCATTTATACGGATATAAAGTTACTGTGAAAGCTACACAAATCCCCGTTCATGTTGTATATTGTTGTATTAATAGCTCATCCACCCCCTACAGCCTAATGGCTTTCACAAACTAGCCATAGCGTTCATTCAGGGTAAGCTACTCAGAGAGCTTCATGTGAGCACAGGAAGACAGCTGGGAAAAACAAACCTGCCCTGTAATGTTAAGTGTACCTGGTACATCCTGAAGTTCCACTAATTTCAGTCTGCTGTCACAGTTAAACACACACAGGAAGTAAACCCAGGCTGGCGGGGATGCAGCAATAGTAAGGCAATGTATTGACATCCTCACTGGCAAAAGGCATGACTTCTGGTGTTCTTAGATTATGAGCTCCTTGGAGGAGAGACCGTGCACCTTGTGTGATTGGAAAGCGCTCAGCACACACTGGGTGCTACCGTAAGTAAATAAAACGATAGGGGAGTGCAGATTAATTCAGTCACAGAGGAACATGTGCTTTCCCCCTGGTTCTCAGACAACTCCAGATACTACAAATTACAAATAATCTCTGCCCCTTTGTGTTTGAAATTCTCGGAGAAGCTTAAAAATGAGATTTGCACCTTGATAAACGATAATTTAGCACTTTCCTCCCCACCGTGCTTTACAAATGCTAAAAAAGCCTCAACCCCAATGAGGTAGACAAGGCTCAGCCCCATTTTGAAGAGGGAAATGGAGGCAGAAAGTGAACGTTGCGAGCACATGTCAATTATCTACTTGCTGCAGGCCAGAGGTATCCATTTCTTTTTGAGAGTGCCACGCCAACACACTGGACATTTATTACAAATCACATCAATTTCAAGAGGCAAAGTTACAGGCTTGAACATCAGGCTGTAGTCCTAGAATGAGAACACTTATACGCAAGTAAAGAGGAATCAGAACACAGACTGCATTCGCCATGGGATAGCTTGTTTTGCAGGCCACCACCTTCAGTAAGACTATGGCGTGCTCTGGACTAATGTTGTCATTCAACAATAATTCCTTGGTTTCACATTTTATTATACAGGCCAGTGAGGACCAGGGAAGCAGGTGAATGCATAGAACTGGCCCCTGAGCAATAAAAATTAACTTATACAAGGTTCCTTTTCTTATTCATAGATTCCTAGGTTAGACGGAACCACTGGGACCATTTAGTCTGACCTCCTGTATAATGCAGGCCAGAGAACTTCTCCATAATAATTCTCGTATGAACTAGAGCAGATCTTTTTAAAAAAATCCAATCTTGGTTTAAAAATAGCCAGTGACAAAGAATCTACCACAATCTTTGGTAAATTGTTCCAAGTCTGAACTAGATTAGTGTGTGGAAAGCTTATTGGGTCCTGAAAGCATTTATACTCCTTCACAAATAAATTACTAGACCCTAAAATCCTGTCCTTCCAATTAACTTGCTTTCTCACCACCAACTGAGTCCTAACATGATTTAGCTCCAGATCTCACAAATAGCTAGAATCAGAGATTAATGTTTTATTCAAATGATGGGACCTCATGCTGTTCGTAGGGCATAAGGCTTTGGGTTCTAGTTCTTGCCGTTTGAGTTAGATACTAAAATCAGGTCAGACTTAAGTAAGGAAAAAGATGGCAATCAGAATGGCATTATTTTAAGACCTGAACCTTGTCATCCTTTCAATGCTTGAGGCATGCCTTATCCCATTAAAAAACAAGGAACTTCAGCTTCCCAGCTGTATAAAATGTTTTGGGCACCTATGGTTCATGAGATAGTGGCCTTGAAAACACTTGACACTCGTCTATAGCTGAATATAGTGAGTCTTAGAGCAACATGACACTGTGGAATAAAAACTGCACTGCTCTATAACCTGTACTTTAGACTCACCATTGCCTGGCTCAAAGGAGAATCCCAATTTAGTTCACCACAGATAAAAATTAAACACTGCCATAATGCCAGGTGAGGAGAAGATGAGATAGGCAGAGAAATGGTGGGAATTCACAATATCCCATCAAGGATGACTACAAGTGAACCATGATTTGGAGAGGGGAGGGACCCCACTGTAGGGTAGTTAAGCACCGTAACAAGTTACTTAAGGAGATGGTGGAAACTCCGTTCTTCAGAGGTTATATAACCTTTTCTTTAAAAACACTTGTCAGACGTGGTCTAGATAATACTTAGTCCTGCTTCAATGTAGGGGACTGGACTACATGATCTCCTGAGGTACCTTTCCAGCCCTACATTTCTATGATTTTATGATTAAGTACCTCAGCAATCAGTGACTGCAAACCACATTCATTCACTGCTTATTCATTTTGATTGTAGACCAGATGAGTGCAATTGTTATCCTATTTGTCCTGTAGACTAACAAAGCATGGTCCCAATCACACTAATGTTGCTAAAAACTGTTTTTTCCCATGTACGTTAGTGGTTCAACCAGTTTCCTCAGCTAACAAGAAGCTGGGCTGCTTAGCAACAGGTCATTTTTCTAGTGCATATGGGAGTCTGAAGGCTGCTAAATGAAAACAAGCCATTCTATCAAAGATGCAAGGCCAAAACCAGTGCACAGGAGAGGACTTGCAAACGAAAAGGAGACATGTTCCATACTGCCGACTAATAGCTTGAACAGCCTGCTGGTGAAACTGACAGCATTGCCCTCTTGACGCTTCAGCACAGCCTAGCAGAGACAATGTGAATTCAGATCCTGAGATTGGATGATTGACACTGAAAATATGATCTCAAGTTCAAAAGAGTACACTGTGCTACTGTCATCATGGCTTATTTGGATAGCTGGTGCTCTGAAGAGGAAGGAGACCTTTGTTCCTGTCTCTATATGGCAGTTACTATGTCATAGCCCTGATCCAGGAAGGGAAAGGAACACTTCTGATTGAAGGATGGTGCCTATGCCTGACAAGCGGGCAGAGAGCTGAACATAGTTCTCAATGGCCAGAGAATAAAGCATGATTCACAACAGGACTATCTAGGCGTTATGTTGAGTAGAACTCTCACATATTGTGACCATCTTACAAATACAGCGACTAAGATCAAAATGCACAATAACCTGCTCAGAAAACTGGCCGGAACGAGATGGGGCACCAACACCCAAACTTTACGCACTTCAGCCTTGGCACTCTTATCCAGCGGCAGATATTGCACTCCAGTATGGGCTCGCTCATCTCACACAAAGATGATCAATGTACAACTTAATTTCACTGTGCATATCATTTCAACTACTCCTCTACCATGGTTACCGGATTCTCTGCAATATTGCTCCATTTAATGTTCACAGAGAGGAAAGCATAGCCAAGCTAGTGACGAAATTGCATGATATGCAACATCTACCATTAATTAAAGACTTGTTTAATCCACCACGTGGTCATCTGCCCTCCCCGTCACCTGTTGTGGATAAGTTTATGGGGAGAGGGATTTACAGTAAAGGACACATGGCGAGCTTCATGGTCCGCAAAGAAAGTGACAAATAATTATCTTGACTTGGACCCCACTCAATGTGATTTACCACAAAGGCAATGGAGCCTTCTGAACTGGTTTCATACCGGACATGGAATTTGTGCTGCAGCAGAACTTCAGTGATGTTTTAGACACAGTCCACTATGTCAATGTGGCCAGCCACAAACCATGACACACACTGCTGAGGACTTCAAAATGTCAACTTCCTGAAGATCTTTGTGCCTTGAACATTGTTGATAAGAATGCTGTGGCGTGGCTTCACTGGATTACATATGCCAAATAAAATAAATGCCTGACCAGGTAAACCAATCTTCAGTAGGACAAGAGAAACCAGTCCAGCACAAAACCTGAAAGACATCCCTCACTCCATGTGCACCTTAGGGCATTAATCACAACTGCACCAAAGCCCAGTGCTCTACAGTGAGGTAACAGGAGGAAGCCAGGTACAAGGCTGGGGTTAGAATGGTCTTGCAATTGAGAAAGGGTAAAGATAAGACACCCTTGCTTTCTCTACCTCCAATGGGGGTTGATCTATCACCCTCAAAACTTACATCAGGGCTCACCACAAGCTTGTCTTCCCAAACACATTCCAGAGATCCCAGCCTCCAGAACACCAGACCGCTATTAAATTCAAGCTCTGCTCTCAATAGTGCTCCAGTTGATAAGATCTTAGCAAAGCAACACTACAGGGCACAAAAGAGCGTTCAACGGCACGTATTATCGTTGAAGCAAGGGTTACAAAGAAACCTAAAGCCTGTGCGCACTTCATAGCAGTGAAGGATTAGCATAGAGTAGTGAATTCAGCCACAATCAGCAGCAGAGCTAGGCAAGATTATTTGCGAACATGTTCACAATCTGAACTGTGACTTAATTCTAACCATATTCATTCCTTTTTGGTCGTTTTGCCCTGAACATTCAGGTCTTTTTGATTTGCTTAAATGTCTGGGGAGCAGCTTCTATTCCTGCAAACGTCAGTAACAAGCATGCAAACGAACATTCCCTCTCAAAACACTCCCACAGCCACCCCTATATGTGCTGGCTGCTTGGGAGTAAGGGTGTCAGAGACAAGACTAAAAAAAGGGGGAAAGCCAGTAATTTAAAAACATAGGAACATTAAATAAAAGCAAGGGATCATTCAGCAAAAGCAGCCGCGGGAATGATTAGGTAAAGAATCGTGAACACGTCCATCTCCAAAAACATGGAACTAGGTGTCTGCAGCATGGCCAGGCGATGGATCGACACCCAGGGACAACCATGCTATAAAACCGCCACTACCGAAAGCAGATGGCCAGAGAGATAGATCTGCTGATATCTGCGAGCCATCAGAACTCTGTCAAAAGGCAACTGACAGGGAGAGCCATCAGACCCACCACAAGCTAAAAACAAACAAAGTTGTCAAAGCAGCACTGCAAGTGAGGGAAAAGGGGGAAGGAAGCAGAGGTTACTTGGTAGAAGTGTGCTAGACAGAAATATAAAGGCCAGATTTATTGGCTCTCTCCTTTAGTCATGAAGAATCCCAGCTATTTTAAAATCTGGGGCATAACATACTTAGCCAAATATGATAATTATTCTGTGCAAGAGAGGACAGGAAAAGATCTTAAATGTCCCGAAATTGACTAAGCCAGCTTAGTTCCTAAGGGTATGTCTACACTATGAAATTAGGTCAAATTTATAGAAGTCGGTTTTGTAGAAATCGTTTTTATATAGTCAAGTGTGTGTGTCCCCACAGAAATGCTCTAAGTGCATTAAGTGCATTAACTCGGCGGAGTGCTTCCACAGTACCAAGGCAAGAGTCGACTTCCGGAATGTTGCACTGTGGGTAGCTATCCCACAGTTCCCGCAGTCTCTGCTGCCCATTGGAATTCTGGGTTGAGATCCAACGCCAGATGGGCCTAAAACATTATTGCGGGTGGTTCTGGGTACATATCGTCAGGCCCCCGTTCCCTCTGCTGATGAGCTCTGCATGGTCACCTCTGCTGATGAGCTCTGCATGGTCACCTGCAGCTTGCCACACTGGCCAAACAGGAAATGAGATTCAAAAGTTCGCGGTTCTTTTCCTGTCTACCTGGCCAGTGCATGTGAGTTGAGAGTGCTGTCCAGAGCGGTCACAATGGAGCACTCTGGGATAGCTCCCGGAGGCCAATACCGTCAAATTGTGTCCACAGTGCCCCAAATTCGACCCGGCAAGGCCGATTTAAGCACTAATCCCCTTGTCAGGGGTGGAGTAAGGAAATCGATTTTAAGAGCCCTTTAAGTCGAAAAAAGGGCTTCATCGTGTGGACGGGTGCAGGTTTACATCGATTTAACACTGCTAAATTCGACCTAAAGTCCTAGTGTAGACCAGGGCTAAGCCTCTCTGTAAACTGTCCACCACCCTGTCCCTGAAAAATTCCACACTCCAAGGTCTTCAGACAAGGTTCCTGTTTACACGTGTCGGTCAGCCAATCCAGGGAGCAAACACACTGAGACCCTGTGACCAATCAAACTGCTCAAATAGCAGATACACACAGGAGCAAAGACACAAATAGTTCACAAAAATCTCAACGTTGTTTGCAAAACCTACAGGCTAAACAGTTATGAACGTGACACTGATAAAATCGTGAGCTGTTTGTGGACAGGTCATGAACAGAAGAGGGTCATCACAAACAGTTCTGCCAGCTTTGCTAAATAAGGTAAGCTACAGGACACCGCAGGAATCAAGCCATGCTAACTGCTGATGCTCAAGAGCGCGCTATGATGACACAGGAAGTTCAAAGGCCAGCAAGTCTTAGGGGAGCTTGGAATCAATTGCAGCAGACTGCTGGGATCTCCACTGTACCAGGCCAGCTTATTCAGTTCCTCCTCTCCAGGCTCCAAGAGATGAGGAGCATGGTACCTCCATAAAGAGGAAGCAGTGTCAGCAAACAACATGCCCTCTCCACTCCTCCTAGACACTCATCTGAGATTGAGGTTTTATAAGTGTCCTGGTGCCCTAAACCATAGGTGGACCTCTTGGAGAGTGAAACAACATACTGCAGTAATATACAGATGGTGCACAGCCCCTGGGAGAGAGCTTGTGCTTCCAGCCGTGACAAATATGTAGAATAGCTCTATGGTAGCTGTGAATTCATGGATACTAAGGTCAGAAGGGACCATTATGATCATCTAGTCTGACCTCCTGCACAACACAGGCCACAGAATCTCACCCACCCACTCCTGCGAAAAACTTCACCCATGTCTGAGCTATTGAAGTCCTCAAATCGTGGTTTAAAGACTTCAAGGAGCAGAGAATCCTCCAGCAAGTGACCCGTGCCTCATGATACAGAGGAAGACAAAAAACCTCCAGGGCCTCTTCCAAACTGCCCTGGAGGGAAATTCCTTCCCGACCCCAGATATGGCGATCGGCTAAACCCTGAGCATATGGGCAAGATTCACCAGCCAGATACTACAGAAAATTCTTTCCTGGGTAACTCAAATCGCACCCCATCTAACATCCATCACAGGCCATTAGGCCTATTTACCATGAATATTTAAAGACCAATTAATTACCAAAATCATGTTATCCCATCATACCATCTCCTCCATAAACTTATCGAGTTTAATCTTAAAGCCAGATAGATCTTTTGCACCCACTGCTTCCCTTGGAAGGCTATTCCAAAACTTCACTCCTCTGATGGTTAGAAACCTTCGTCTAATTTCAAGTCTAAACTTCCTGGTGGCCAGTTTATATCCATTTGTTCTTGTGTCCACATTGGTACTGAGCTTAAATAATCATAGAATATCAGGGTTGGAAGGGACCTCAGGAGGTCATCTAGTCCAACCCCCTGCTCAAAGCAGGACTGATCCCCAATTAAATCATTAATTCCTCTCCCTCTCCAGTATTTATCCCTTTGATATATTTATAGAGAGCAATCGTATCTCCCCTCAACCTTCTTTTAGTTAGGGTAAACAAGCCAAGCTCCATGAGTCTCCTTTAATAAGGCAAGTTTTCCATTCCTCGGATCATCTTAGTAGCCCTTCTCTGTACCTGTTCCAGTTTGAATTCATCCTTTTTAAACATGGGAGACCAGAACTGCACACAGTATTCCAGGTGAGGTCTCACCAGTGCCTTGTATAATGGTACCAAAACCTCCTTATCTCTACTGGAAATACCTCACCTGATGCATCCCAAGACGCATTAGCCTTTTTCACAGCCATATCACATTGGCGGCTCATAGTCATCCTATGATCAACCAATAGTCCAAGGTCCTTCTCCTCCTCTGTTACTTCTAATTGATGCGTCCCCATCTTAAAACTAAAATTCTTGTTATTAATCCCTAAATGCATAACCTTACACTTCTCGCTATTAAATTTCATCCTATTATTACTACTCCAGTTTACAAGGTCATCCAGATCCTCCGGTATTATATCCCAGTCCTTCTCTAAATTGGCAGTACCTCCCAGCTTTGAATCATTCGCAAATTTTTATTAGCACACTCCCACTTTTTGTGCCGAGGTCAGTAATAAAAAGATTAAATAAGATTGGTCCCAAAATTGATCCTTGAGAAACTCCACTGGTAACCTCCCTCCAGCCTGACAGTTCACCAACCTTTCAGTAGGACCCGTTGTAGTCTCCCCTTTAACCAATTCTTTATCCATACCTTTCAATGTTCATATTGATCCCCATCTTTTCCAATTTAACTAATAATTCCCCATGTGGCACAGTATCAAACGCCTTCCTGAAATCTAGGTAAATTAGATCCACTGCATTTCCTTTGTCTAAAAAAATCTGTTACTTTCTCAAACAAGGAGATCAGGTTGGTTTGGCACGATCTACCTTTTGTAAAACCATGTTGTATTTTGTCCCATTTACCATTGACTTCAATGTTCTTAACTTCTTTTCTCTTTCAAAATTTTTTCCAAGACCTTGCATGCTACAGATGTCAAACTAACAGGCCTGTAGTTACCTGAATCACTTTTTTTCCCTTTCTTAAAAATAGGAACTATGTTAGCAATTCTCCAATCATACAGTACAACTCCTGAGTTTACAGATTCATTAAAAATTCTTCCTAATGGGCTTGCAATTTCGGGTGCCAATTCCTTTAATATTCTTGGAAGATTATCTGGGCCCCCAATTTAGTCCCATTAAGCTGTTTGAGTTTCGCTTCTACCTCAGATATGGTAATATCTACCTCCATAGCCTCATTCCCATTTGTCATGCTACAATTATCCCTAAGATCCTCTTTAGCCTTATTAAAGACTGAGGCAAAGGATTGGTTTAGATATTGGCTATCGATATTGTTTATTTATATGGCTATAGAACCTTTTACTATTGGTTTTAATTCCCTTTGTAAGGTCCAACTGTACTTGTCTTTTAGCCTGTCTCACTTTATCCCTACATGTTCTGACCTCAATAAGGTAGCTTTCTTTGCTGATCCTTCCCATCTTCCACTCCCTGTATGCTTTCTGCTTTTTCTTAATCACCTCTCTGAGATGCTTGCTCATCCAGCTTGGTCTACAACTCCTGCCTATGATTTTTTTCCCCTTACTTGGGATGCAGGCTTCCGATAGCTTCTGCAGCTTTGATTTAAAGTAATCCCAGGCCTCCTCTGCCTTTAGATCCATAAATTCTTCAGTCCAATCCACTTCCCTAACTAATTTCCTTAATTTTTCAAAGTCAGCCCTTTTGAAATCAAAAACCCTAGCTGCAGATTTATTTTTGTTAATCCTTCTGTTCAGTTTGAACTGAATTAGCTCATGATCACTTGAACTAAGATTATCCCCTACAACCATTTCTTCTATGAGGTCCTCACTACTCACCAAAACCAACTCTAAAGTGGCATCCCCTCTAGTCGGTTCAGCAACTACTTGATGAAGGAATCCATCAGCTATCGCATCTAGGAAAATCTGAGCCCTATTATTATTACTAACACTCGTCCTCCAGTCTATATCTGCGAAGTTAAAGTCTCCCATGATCACGCAGTTTCCATTAGTATTTACTCTATTAAAAACATTAAAAAGGGCTCTATCCATATCCAGATTAGATCCCGGCGGTCTATAGCCCGCCCCAAGCACTATCCCAGGGGAAGCTCTAATCGTTTTCTTCCCCAATGTGATTTTTGCCCGGACGGACTCTGTCTTATCCATTCCATCACTTCTTATTTCTTTACATTCTACCTCATCACTGATCTACAATGCGACTCCACCACCTTGACCTTTATTTCGGTCTTTCCTAAACAGCACAGACCCTTCAATACCCGTAGCCCAGCCGTGACGACTATTCCGCCCTGTCTCTGTTCTCCCTAGAATAGCTGGTTTCACTTCCTGCACCAGTAGCTCTAGTTCCTCCATTTTGTTACCCGGCTCCGCGCACTGGGGTACAAACATCTTCATTCCTGCTGTTTGGCCTCGCTCACATTCTGTACCCTATTGGGCACGGTCATTCTACAGCCAGTATAACCTATTAGACTTGTATCTACACTGCCCTTCCTCCTTATCTATATTCTCCTACCCACGGCTGTATCCTTTCTTACTTCGTTTTCTTCCCTCTCAATGCTAAAATCCAGCATGAAGATTACCTGGACATCTCCCAACCAACCATCTCCCCCAAATTCCTAGTTTAAAGCTCTCTTAATCAGTTGTGCCAGCCTCCATCCTAGAAGTCTATTTCCTTCCCTACTCAGATGAAGTCCGACCCGAGAGAACTGTCCTCTGTCCATGAATGCTTCCCAGAGGCCATACATCCCAAAGCCCTCCTTATAGCACCACGGCCTGAGCCATCTGTTGATAGTCATAATCTTGTCACACCTTTGTTGCCCTTCTCTAGGAACAGGCAGAATCCCACTAAAGATTACCTGAGCCTTGATTTCCTTAAGCGTCTTCCCCAGCCTAGCATAGTCTCCCTTCATACTTTCCAGTGAGAATCTAGCCGTATCATTTGTTCCCACATGAAGGATAATTAGGGGATTCTTTCCTGCTTCCTTTAGGATCCTTTTCAACCTCAGGTCTACATCCCGTATCTTAGCACCTGGAAGACAGCACACCCTCCTATTCTCTGGATCAGCTCTGGTTACAGGCCTGTCTATTCTTCTCAGTAAAGAGTCCCCGATCACATAGACCTGCCTTTTCCCGGTGACGGTGCTATTCTCCAGTCTACCCCCGTTCCCTCTGGCTGCAAGTTTTTTCCATTTCTATTCTCCCTTGTAACCCTCTTCAACCCATCCTATATCCGCCTGGGGCTCATATTTGGTGTAGTCTCCACTGACTCTTACCCTTTTCCTATAGCACTAGCCGCTCTTCTCTTCTTCCTTGCCCTTCCACCTTCAGCGACTACCTGCTGAGCCCCTTCTTCATTTTCCAACTCTGCAAACCTGTTCTTGAGCTCTACTTCTCCTTCACTAGCCCATCTGTTCCTCTGCCTGGTTCTTTTAGTCACATGCTTCCACTGACCCCTTTCCTCACCCAGTCTCCCCTCAGAATTCCCCAGCCCGGCTTCCATTTGCAAGTCTGAGCTTTTCCCTTCAGATACCTCATGTCTTTGCTCCATAATCTGCTCAAACCCCGTCCTAAACTCAACCAGACTTTCCACCTGCATCTCTAAACCTCAAATCTTTTCCTCCATCAGCTCTATCAGATGACATTTCATGCAGACAAAACCCTTACCAGTACCCCCTCCAGGATCATGTACATACCGCAGCTTCCACATCCAGTCATCCTCATTGTGTCTTCCACTACATGGGTCACTCCCACTGCTGCCTCTGTATCTGCCATAGCCTTCCCACCTAAACCCTGTTAATCTGGGAAACACAAACTACACCAAAACACCACCCCCCACAGCAAAACCAAATCCCAAACAAGTACCACAAGACAAACTCCCTTTACAGAATTCCCACTCAAACTCCCCTGTTTACAGCTCTGTTTGCTGGCTCCTGGGCCGCAGCAGCTGTCTGGGCCGCTGCCTGGCTGGCTGGCTACCTTTTAGGACCCCTACTCAGAGAAGCCCCGCCCCCTAATCAGGGCTCAGCTTCTCCCCCAGCACAAAGCCCCTGGAAGCCTCTACATGTACAAAGAGGCACCCAGGTGTGCCTTCAAGTCCTGAGCTCTTGCCCCTAGGCCAGCAGGGGTTGTGAGACAGCCTTTCCCAGCCATCACATCTATTTGACAAACTGAGAAACAACACTGACAGGTTCCAGAGTAAACCCCAGTCAGTCTTCCTTAGCTAGAAGGGTGGCGGTCACAACTCACAGCCTAGAATGTGGAGGGAGTAAAGCTGGGGAGAGTGGGTGAACCCAACGGGGGAGGGATAGCTCAGTGGTTTGAACACTGGCCTGCTAAACCCAAGGTTGAGAGTTCAATCCTTGAGGGGGCTATTTAGGGATCTGGGGCAAAAATTGGAGATTGGTCCTGCTTTGAGCAGGGGGTTGGACTAGCTGACCTCCTGAGGTCCCTTCTAACTCTGATATCCTGTGATTCTATGATAGGCTCTAAAACGGGCAAGGGTTCCTTATGGGGCACCAGGCAGTGCTCTTTGGATATTGCACTTTGTTTTGGAACATCCACCTGGGACCCAAGCCAATGTTTACCAATGCTTAGACAACAGAGCAGCCTAGGGATGGGGAAGGGCAAGGAAACAGGTCTTTGTGTGTTCTCTGTGCACATGCAGTCCTCCAGTAGAGCATCTTGAGAAGAGAAGCTGCATTAAACAGTATGGAAAGACAACATGGAGGGAAGCTGCTCTTTTAATGAGCGGAGAACAGTTTTGTTTTGCATCATGGTCAAGAGCTACCAACATGTTTTCAGTTCTTGCCACTTACAGAGTCTCCAAGAATTCAGTTCTGTCTCGGGTCCAAAGAGCTTACTGAATGAGAACTAGTGTTGGGAAAGTTTTTTAGCCCTGCGTCCATCAGCACCTTATCACCATCAAATAACCCTAGCACGATCGCAGCACTAGCTCAAGGCACATCAGTCTCAGACTCCCCTTTATCTAAAAGGTATTGTAGAAAAGCAAAATTTGTTGCCATGGAGTGAAATAAAAGCTAGTAATCTGACTCCCTCAGAATGCTCCTTTTATACCATGGAAGCTGCCCAGAGTGGCCATGTATGTTGGCAAGTGCCACCACTTTACTTAGGCCTGGCCATGGAGTCTTGCCATAATGCCACTCGCTAATCAGAAAAGTCACATCTCCAGTGCAGTTAATAAAACAAAGTAACCTACTTCATGCTAAGCAAAATCATATTCAGACATCCCCATCCAAAACCACAACCACACTTACTGAAACTGGTTCTCCCAGCACCCTAATCCAGCCAGCCTTCCTTTGCCATTTCATTTGATCATTTAGCCATTTCAAAACACGGGCAAATAAGACATCACAGTACCCAGCAATGTAAACCCAGTGAGCAGCAGCACTACACATCCCTCATCCCATCATCAAACTAAATGGTTGTCAATACAGCAAGAAACAGTATGTTTAAAGACCTACAAGCTACAAAGCTGAAATTATGGATTTGAAGTAGGCAGCTTGGAAAGTCCTTCAAGAGTCCTCTTGACCTGCTTTCTAAGGGATTTCAGATACTGTTGGAACACTCTTCTTCTCTCCTCCTTTTTCAATTCCGGTACTCCACGTCATTAAACGGAAGTCATTAGCATCACGGATGTACCAAGCACTGCCAAACTCAGTAGCGGTATAGACACATTCACCTGACACACTGTTACAAATACTCTAGGCCCCAAACCAACAGTCTGAAAAGTAAAACATTAAGGATCAGACAAAGCCCACAAAAGGAAGTTCTGAGTTAGTGGGGCTGTAGCAGCCCTATTGTTTCCAGGTACCACAGCACAATTTAGCAAAGGGTCCCAGACCTGAGAGATGTTACATACCCTGGGAGGTCTTTGAAAAGTCAGCACAGTATGTATAGTGTTGCACAGCCTCCAATACAGGATCCAGTACTGCAATGCCTAGGACAAGCAATCTTTATGGGTGCTGCAGCAGCCATAACACAGAACCTACATGCTTTTGTGGTTTAGGTCTCAGCCTGAGTACTCTCAATGCAGCTGTGCATCTAATTTCTCCCTCCTCCAGCAACAGGGAAACAAGCACAGACATGCCCTCGACATCAAAACGAGGTCTTGGCAAACTCTCCAACACATTGTTTTGGTATGGTGTTGTCGTGTCATCGCCATAGGCTTACTGACATTTGATTTTTACACCACTACGGTGTTGATAGACATGGCAGTGTACTTCATAAGATTATGATGGGAAATAATGACCATTATGGTGTGCAGCAGAGAAATGGCTTGTCAAGATCAAGAGCTCTGCCCTCGGGAGTCAACCAGCAAGTTAACGTGATTCTGCCATCTCCACATGAGATGGACCTAGTCCACCTTAAGGACAAACTAACTGTGCCTTCGGGCGCTATCATAATATAAATATTTACTCCTACTAATGCAGTCCAAATTGGAATCCCTACTATGGTTGGCAATTTCCTGGGGAAAACACAGTTTAGGACAGGGGAGGTTAAACTGGGAAACTTGGAAAAATAATTGCATCAGTGTCCAGCAAGCATATAACAAATCTTTTCAAACTTTGGATACATCCAGTCAAAACTGAGGAATAGGCTTGGTCTATCCACTACAGAATGATGCATGGCCAAATGGACCTGGACTGGAAGTTTGCAACTCTACATGCTTCTGATTGCTTAATGCATCAAGCCTACAATTCTGCATTAATGGTGTTTTCATGTAATCAAATGTTTGACTCCTGTTTACACAATATTGAACACTGAAATGAGTCATAACATGCATAACTTCTTTGAGAAAATGCCAAATCAAAATATATAGATATTTGAATATTCAGTACATATTAATATTAATCCTAATGCATTTTACTTTTTGTTTGTACAATTGTAAATCTGCAAATCTACTATCTTAGGCAACCACAATTTGAATATATAACTAAAACTAAGTGTAACGTGGTGTGCATTAATGGAACAGTTTTTAAAATAGAAAATGCCTTAAACTGGGATTAACTAGTTTTTCCCCGGGTGATAAAAAACACCTCTGGTAAATACCATGCCATACCTAGCCCCTACAATCCAAGCTGGCAGAAGGCCTCTATGAAGCTCTTTTTATAAACAGTCACATCTCCTGATTTCAGTCCTCACTGGTGAAAGCAGCACCCTTCCCAAATGAGAAACCATGCCCATGATTTGATTTTGGTTACGTTCCTCACTCTACTTCTCACAATCTCCTACGCTGCCTTGTATCCAATGTGTCCTCACATCTGCAAAGGACTCCTGTACTATACCAATTTCACCCTAGATTGTTCTCCCCTCTGGATAGCTACACTTGTGTTCACACTTCAGGCAACAGAAAATACTTGTACAGCAGGTGGGCATCAATTTCATCCTGGCTAGCTCATCTACACAAGCCAGGTGATGAGAACCAGATGTAACAGTCACCATGCTTGCTAACTACACAACATTACATTAGATTTTCCCCTCTCCTCGTAACATCCCTAGCAGAATGCAGAATCCCATGACCCCCAATACATCCTTTAATTTTGCTCCCAGAAAAATGCTTACTGTAGTGATAAACATGCAACAGAGGGCTGGATGGGATTCAAACTAAGTACTCAACACTACTCACTGAACTGCCTCTTGGAGAACACTGTAAAGTGACAACATTCACATTCTGCTTCTAATACCATGGACACAATGTACCACCTCTGCTGTGCTTCCAGACGTTACTGCCCTACAGAGCTGGATTGGAAAATCAATCCAAAGTCAGCCCATAGGAACCGATGTTATTTCAATGGCTAGATTTAATGGGAAGAATAGTCTAACTTTGGCATTCTGCCTCCAGCACTAGGATTTCCCAATCTCACAGCTGTTGCCTGTCACTAACCCCTATGGTGTAATCAGCCTTCAGAAAACAACCTAATCAAGTGGAAATCCAGGGCCCAGACTGATGGTAGAAGATACACAGTTCCAACCTACATTCACAAAGGCCTTGTTTTCTTCCCTTTAGATAGCTCTTCTTCTCACTGCACACGGATAGTTTCTGGACAAGATGATTGACCTCCTCCCAGAGCTCAATTACTGCTACTCCTTTTCATCCAGCAAACGTAGTGGTTGAGACATAAGGTTCAAACCCTTCCAGACCTCAGATTTGGAAATCACCACCCTTTGCTACACTTCCAAACACTGAGGGCTAAAGCCAGCATTAGAAGCAGGATTTGTATCAGAATATTAGTCACTAAGCCAGCCCCGAAGTGTCCTGATTTCTCAATTGGGCCTTTCAGGAGGCTGGCTGGCTTGTGTGAATAAATCTAGGGAGCATCTACACTTGAAACACAGCAGCAGCACAGAAGCAGTGCTGCACCTGCACTACTGTAGCACTTCAATGTAGACATCCCTACAGTGATGGGAAGAGTTCTCCCACTATCTGGAAAGGCAGTAGACAGGCTGATTCCCCACTCTGGCACTTTGAGTGCAGAAGGTGAGGGCCCACAAGAATTCTAAAAATTAATACTGGCCACTCCAGGCTTGTATTAAACTCCCAAGGTTACAGCTTCTCTCTGACCTTGGATGGGTAGATGCTGCCACCACCCAAATGCAAAAAAAAAAACCCTTTTGAGAACCAGAAAGGTGCACTTGGGAATTCCATCCTCAAGCCCTTTCACCACCTCTCCGGGGAAGAGCCGAGAAAGAAAAACAAAGGAAATCAGCTTTTGCCACCAGCTAATTAAACAACATGCACAAACCTCTTAGGGAGACAAAAATCCAATCCTGTTCTTAAAAAAGGTATTTTCTTTTTGTTTTTAATAAAATTTACATCTGGAACTTAGGCTTTTTGCTAAATCAAAAAAAAAAAACTATTACAAAAATTAAGCATCAAGAATAGCTCTCTTGAGATTCAGCTTAAGGTTACAAGCAAAGCAAAAGCACCTGGGGTTAGCACAGAGGAGTCCACAAGCCAATAAGAAATAATCATGTCTTCCTAGACATTTCCTGATTTACTTACATATCTGGGATTTCAGATAAGCAATCTCTAGGTATGAACTGACGGTTTATCATACCTGGCATCAAGCTTCCTACATCATAGTTCAGCCCTGTTCCTGCTCTGTGTCTCCTCTCTCCAGAGAGCAACAGAACCACAAAGGGAAAGTTTTTTCCCCAATTTTAAAAAATTCTAGCCCTCCCATTGGCTCTTTTGGTCAGGTGCCCACGCCCTTCTTTTTACCTATGGGCTTTTTTAACCCTTTACAGGTAAAGCAAGTAGACTACAGCTACCAAGAGGGATTTTAGAGCTAACTGGCTGGCTGGGTGTCCACAAATGGGAGCTACCCTTCCTCTCATGTATCACACAGGTCAACAGAAGAATTGTTCTGTCGACCTAGTGCTGTCTAAAACAGGGATTAAGTCGGTTTAACTACATCGCTCAGGGGTGTGGATTTTTCCCACCTATGAGCAATGTAGCTGGGTCAACCGCACTCTAATGTAGAGCAAGCTCTACAAAATCGCAATTCTTTATGATTAATGACCCATGTCACTCCCTCATTCACTCACATTGCCTTAACTCTTTAGCAAAGCTTCCACACATTTTGACATGAGTGAATCCTTGACGGGAAATACTTCAGTTTATGGGCTATCCCCTCCCAGACTTTAGAAACAGAGACAATTTTCCATTTCCCCTGAAGTTAAGGGATACAGGAAACCAGTCCAGCTATCAAGGATGTTGCAATATTCGTTTACTCAGTTCCAGCAGTCTGTTAGTTATTCAGACATAACTGAAACAAAAGGAACAGTATTGAATTTCAAACTCCATGAGAGACATAAAAGCGGCAAAGAGTCCTGTGGCACCTTACATACTAACAGACGTATTGGAGCATGAGCTTTCGTGGGTGAATACGCACTTCATCGGATGCATGTAGTGGAAATTTCCAGAGGCAGGTATAAATATGCAAGCAAGAATCAGGCTAGGGATACTGAAATTAGAGACTTAGTACTTCTCAAGTTGTCATAATTACCCATACAAAACAGCAAAGAGAGCAGCTACATTCCAATATATATTATTGGCTTGCCACCTGTTGACTACACAGACATAACCACTCACCACATATCTGCCTATTATAAATGTCATCTGAGTGACCTCTAACCCTTCCAACAAGGGAGATTGAGCAAAACAGAACTAGTAAACACATATAAAACACTGGAATCAAATTAGAGCAGTGCACTTACCCATCTCTACCTTTACTGACAATCTTCACTTCAAAGTAATAAATGCCACAAGCTGCAGGGATGGGGTGTGTAGCCCTGACTGATGCAGCATCTTTGTGATTTTTCCCATGACCTAGGAAAGAGTTGAATGAGTACTTAATGGGTGCAAGGTCCTAGGCCCTTCATTTCAAAACAACACTACATGAACAGAGTAAAGGACTTGTAACAGCAAAATTCATTCTGCGTCTACTGAGAAATTAGAAGATGACTCCTCAGTCAGTTAAAAAAACCCACAAGCCTGCACTGCCACCATGTAAATAACCTACAATATGTGCTCCTGCAGCTTTCCCTTTGCCTACCCTCTTAAGGTGCTGAGAAAGAAGCATAATGCTACCCCCCGTTTTGAAATCTCAGCACCCAAAACAAACCAATTGTGCAAGATGAAGATGACATCAGTGTTTATTAGGCTGAGGGGAGACGGTATGCTCAGCTCTCTCTGGCTATTCTGGAAAGGCAGCCTCCATCACAGTGGGGAGGGAAGAAACATGAAATCATGGGTCTTAGAGCTCTGAACTTGACTGATTTCCTATGAACCCAAGTGGTGGAGGTACCCAGCCAGGAGCCCCTCTCGCCGGCATTGTAAGGGGGTGACAGAGACAACAGGAGACCCTACGGGGGCAGAGCCTTACAGAGAAGAAGCCAGGCCCCCAGCTAAATGACACCGCAAAGTGTTATATAAGGCAGGAACGCGGGGGTTGGGCTCAGCGCCGCTTTAGCTCTCCCTCGCCCGCGGAAACCCCAGGGACGGCTCAAGCCCCAAACCGCCCCCACAGATCAGAGGGGCAGTTCGGCGTGGTTTGTGGTAGCGACTGAGCCTGGGGGGTAGACACACGACCCCCGAACTACGGCCCCTCTGCCCGGCCCGGCTCCGCTCCCCCCCAGCAGGGGACCGCCTGGGCAGGGAGAACCCGCTCCCCCCCCCCCGGCCCCTCTTCCCAGGGAGTTGCAGGCCCCCGCCGCGCGCAGCGCCTCAGCGGCCCGGCTGCCCTGGACCAGCCCGGTGCCGGCTCCCCGCGGCCCCGGGGGCGGCCGGACTCCCGGCCCGGGGCTCCCGGCGCGGCTGCCGGCACCTTTGTAGTGGACGCGCAGGTTGCCCTGCGAGAGGCCGATGTAGTTGTACTTGTCCTTGGGGCTCCAGGAGCGGGGCAGCGGCGTCTCGGCCTGGTTCACGGCCGGGTAGAGGCGGCGGAGGCGCTGGCTCAGCTCCTGCTCCTCGAGCGGGCACGACAGCCCCCCGTCCAAGCTCCCTGCACCCGGATCCGCCATTTTGGATTCGCTATTGTGTCACCAGACGGAGAGCGAGGCCCAGCTCCCTCCGCCAGCCAATGGGCTGCGGGCCCGGCCACAATGGGGCCGCGGCCCCGACGGGAATCCGAGTCCGCTCCCCGCCCCTGACAAGCCACTTCCCGCACGCCCTGACTACAACTCCCGAGAGGCCCCGCGCCAAAGGCCCCGCCCCCGCGCTGTGGCGCATTGCACGCTGGGAAGGAGAGTTCGCTGGAGCTGCTGCCCACCTTGGCAAGGTGCCGCAAGGCACTACAAGCCCCAGAGCGCCGCCGAAGCGCCAGGCACGGCGCCGTGTTCAGAACTGTGCCCGGCGCACACCGGTGTGGGGACCCCCATAACCAACGTCCTGGGAAACGCCCTCTCCCAGGGCTAAACCCCTGCTGCACACACCAGCCCTGGTCCCGCAGGGTAACTACCCCCTGCGCTCTCCCCTTTCGCCTGCCCCCTGCCTTCCCTAGGGTCGCCCTTGCGTCCTCCTCCCCGCCTTGCCTAGGTACCCGCCCTGCACCCTTCCCCCCGCACCTTCCCTAAGGCACCCGTCCTGCATCCACCCCACCCCCCGTCTCTCCCAGGGTACCCCCCTGCGGCCTGCCCTCCGCCTCCCCCAGGGTACCCCCTTCGGCCTGCATCCCCCCCAGGTTCCCCAAGTACTCTCCTATAGCCTGCCTCCCCCAGGGTACCCCCCTGCGGCCTGCATTCCCCCCCCAGGTTCCCCAAGTACTCTCCTATAGCCTGCCTCCCCCAGGGTACCCCCCTGCGGCCTGCATTCCCCCCCCCCGGGTTCCCCAAGTACTCTCCTATAGCCTGCCTCCCCCAGGGTACCCCCCTGCGGCCTGCATTCCCCCCCCCCCGGTTTCCCCAAGTACTCTCCTATAGCCTGCCTCCCCCAGGGTACCCCCCTGCGGCCTGCCCTCCGCCTCCCCCAGGGTACCCCCTGCGGCCTGCATTCCCCCCTCCGGGTTCCCCAAGTACTCTCCTACAGCCTTCCTCCCCCAGGCTACCCCCCTGCGGCCTGCATCCCCCGCCCCCGGTTTCCCCAAGTACTCTCGTATAGCCTGCCTCCCCCAGGCTACCCCCCTGCGGCCTGCATCCCCCCCCCCCCCGGTTTCCCCAAGTACTCTCCTACAGCCTGCCTCCCCAGGCTACCCCCCTGCGGCCTGCATCCCCCCCCCCCGGTTTCCCCAAGTACTCTCCTATAGCCTTCCTCCCCCAGGCTACCCCCCTGCGGCCTGCATCCCCCCCCCCCCCCCGGGTTCCCCAAGTACTCTCCTACAGCCTGCCTCCCCCAGGCTACCCCCCTGCGGCCTGCATCCCCCCCCCCCGGTTTCCCCAAGTACTCTCCTACAGCCTGCCTCCCCCAGGCTACCCCCCTGCGGCCTGCATCCCCCCCCCCCGGGTTCCCCAAGTACTCTCCTACAGCCTGCCTCCCCCAGGGTACCCCCCTGCGGCCTGCATCCCCCCCCCGGTTTCCCCAAGTACTCTCCTACAGCCTGCCTCCCCCAGGCTACCCCCCTGCGGCCTGCATCCCCCCCCCCCGGGTTCCCCAAGTACTCTCCTACAGCCTGCCTCCCCCAGGCTACCCCCCTGCGGCCTGCATCCCCCCCCCCCGGGTTCCCCAAGTACTCTCCTACAGCCTGCCTCCCCCAGGGTACCCCCCTGCGGCCTGCATCCCCCCCCCCCGGGTTCCCCAAGTACTCTCCTACAGCCTGCCTCCCCCAGGCTACCCCCCTGCGGCCTGCATCCCCCCCCCGGTTTCCCCAAGTACTCTCCTACAGCCTGCCTCCCCCAGGGTACCCCCCTGCGGCCTGCATTCCCCCCCCAGGTTCCCCAAGTACTCTCCTACAGCCTGCCTCCCCCAGGCTACCCCCCTGCGGCCTGCATCCCCCCCCCGGTTTCCCCAAGTACTCTCCTACAGCCTGCCTCCCCCAGGGTACCCCCCTGCGGCCTGCATCCCCCCCCCGGTTTCCCCAAGTACTCTCCTACAGCCTGCCTCCCCCAGGGTACCCCCCTGCGGCCTGCATCCCCCCCCCCCCGGGTTCCCCAAGTACTCTCCTACAGCCTGCCTCCCCCAGGCTACCCCCCTGCGGCCTGCATCCCCCCCCCGGTTTCCCCAAGTACTCTCCTACAGCCTGCCTCCCCCAGGGTACCCCCCTGCGGCCTGCCCTCCGCCTTCCCCAGGGTACCCCCCCCCGCAGGTAGCCGGCTCAGCGCTACTCGTCGCCTTGCCCCGGACGCACGCTGGCGGGCTAGGTCACCTCGGCGGGGACACCTCAAGCCGGCCCAGCCGTCCCTACCTCCCCCCGCCCCGCAAGCTGAGCCCTGCCCCGACCCCACGCGCTCGGACTGGCGCGCGGCTGTTTGTCAGGCGGCCGCCGGCCAGCTATGGCAGAGGCGGGGTCCTGGGCGGCGGGGCCGGGCTTGTCTCCATGGTGACCGTATCAACAACCTGCGCCCGGCCATGGCCCTGGCCCCTTCGCTCGGGTAAGGTCGTGGGCGGTGGGAGCCGGGGTCCGCGCCGCGGGGAGCCCGTGCCATGGGCCGGCCCCTGTCGGCCGGAGGACCGCGCCCCGCGGCTCGAGCCTGGCCGGCGGGACGGAGCCCCGGGGCTGCGCGGGCCGGAGAAGGGCCGCTCAGCTTGCGGAGCCGCAGTTACTCGGGGGCAGTGATTTCCCTACCCCCCCCGCCCCCGCCCCCGCCCCGCGAACTAGTTACATGCCAATGTAGCGACTGTTTGGAAACGTGACTTGACACTGAAACATTAATACTCACTTTAAAAGCAGATGCAGTGTCTGATAAAAGACGTGTATCTGAAAAAGTAGAATAATTTGAGAAGTGTGAGCATGGACTAGCTTCCTTCTACAGCTGTTGTTTTTATGACCGTGTCAGTGCATTCATGTCCCCGATGTTGGCCAACCTAATAATTTCAAATTATGATTTGGAAGCAAAGTCTAAATGAGCCCCCCCCTCCTCCCCCCCCCCGACAGCTAGTGATGAGCTGGGGGCTGGGGGGAAAGGCTTCAGGACCAGGTTGTATTTACATTCACAGCTAATCTACCTAGGTATCCAGCAAACAGAGCTGCCTTGCCCAAGTAATAGATTTTGGCTGGGGTTGGGTTACAAATCACTTGAATGCGTGGGGGGGGGGAGTAATGAAATGTTGTTATTCTTATTGTATGAGTAAAGGGCAGTAGAACTGTCCTTGGCCTGTGCTGATTGAGGGCATCAAGAGAGAGGGTGGGGACAAGTGTTTTGCTTGAGGGTCTGCCTGAGTCACAAGTACCATTTGACCTGCCCCTCTCCACTGTTTAAAGACAGAGCTGATTAGGCTCCATAGAGAATCTTTTGTTCTGTTAAGTGACCACTACAGCTGAAGTCACTGATAATCAGGTCTAAGTGCTTAGTCCTGCTGTGGGGACAGTGTTTCTGTGGAAGAGACGGCCCAGTCTGCACTAGCAGTGAGGTTCCCCCACTGAGATCTCAGCTGAAATCACTGAGAGCCGGCGGAACCGCAAGAGACCGACTCACAGAGGTCACAGTGGCAGGTGGCAGCAGAAGGTGACTGCACAGGGCCATTGGCAACAGAGCAGTGGAGTGAACATGGCACAACGAACAACAGTGGACAGAGCGAACAGTGAGCAGCTGCAGGAATGAGCAAGGTGCCTTCTTACCCCCCACCTGGGAGGTGAACTCACGTGAAAGCACCTCTGAACTCTGAGTCTCCACTGACCAAGGACAACACCGGTGAGTGGGGTGCGGTGGAGGGAAAAGTGAGGGGCACGTTAAATAAACATTTGTTTGTGGGACTATATTTTAGTGACTTTGCTCCAGAATGCTAGATTTATGACTGGGAATGGAAACTTATATACATATGTTTCCTAGTAGGCCAAGATTTTTAGAATACATTATTTGCCAGGGTTGTTATCTCACATCATTGCTATCTTGAGAGGTCATTATGTTGGTGAGTTTCTGTACTAAACGTTTTTATTATTATATAGGAATGGTCATACTGGGTCAGACCAATGGTCCATATAGCCCAGTATCCTGTCTTCTGACAGTGGTCAAGGCCAGATGCTTCAGAGGGAATGAACAGAACAGGTAATCAAGTGATCCAAGCCCTGTTGCCCATTCCCAGCTTCTGGCAGACAGGCGAGGGACACTCAGAGCATGGTGTTGCATCCCTCCCCATCCTGGCTAATAGTCACTGATGGACCTATGCTCCAGGAATTTATTGAGTTCTTTTTTTAATCCTGTTATAATTTTGATCTTCACAGCATCCCCTGGCAAAGAGTTTCGCAGGTTGACTTTATGTTGTGTGAAGAAGTACTTCCTTTTGTTTTTTAAAACCTGCTGCCTATTAATTTCATTGGGAGACTGCTAGTTCTTGTGTTATGTGAAGGATTAAATAACATTTCTTATTCACTTTCTTCACACCAGTCAAGATTTTATAGACCTCTATCATATCCCCCCTTAGTCGTCTCTTTTCTAAGATGAAAATTCCCAGTCATTTTAATCTCTCCTCCTGTTTCATACCCCTAATCATTTTAGTTGCCCATCTCTGTACCCTTTCCAATTCCAATATATCTTTTTTGGGATGGGGTGACCAGATCTGCACACAGTATTCAAGGTGTGTACGTACCATGGATTTATAGAGAGGCAATATGATATTTTCTGTCTTATTATCTATCCCTTTCTTAATGATTCCCAACATTCTGTTTGCTTTGTTGACTGCCGCTGCACATTGAATGGATATTTTCAGAGAACCATCCACAATGACTCCAACATCTCTTTCTTGAGTGTTAACAGCTAATTTAGACCCCATCATTTTGTATGTATAGTTGAGATTATGTTTTCCAACGTCCAATACTTTGCATTTATCAACATTGAATTTCATCTGCCATTTTGTTGTCCAGTCACCCAGTTTTGTGAGATCCCTTTGTAACTCTTCGCAGTCTGCTTTGGACTTAACTATCTTGAATAGTTTTGTATCATCTGCAAACTTTTCCACCTCATTGTTTACCCATTTTTCCAGATCATTTATGAATATGTTGAACAGTAATGGTCCCAGTATGGACCCCTCAGGGATACCACTATTTATCTTTCTCCATTCTGAAAACTGATAATTTATTCCTACCCTTTGTTTCCCATCTTTTAACCAGTTCCTGATCCATGAGAGGACTTCCCTCTTATCCCATGATGGCTTACATTTCAAATGTCAATTTAAATTAAATACATTTTTTTTAATTTATATTTTTTTAGAAATCTAGACCTGTTATGTGTTTTGGTGTATTTTGCATTATCCTTGTGTTAAATTTGCATTATCCTAACAAAACATTTACTTTATTCATATCTCTTTTATATGTTGTAGGTCAAAGTGAAAATGAAAAGACAAAAAAATACAATAATTTTTCCACTCAAAGGCCTCAAAAACTAACCTTGGTTCTTGATGTGTTCTTCACCTTGAATATATCAACATGTCATCTTGGTGGTGTATCTACATCCAACCAGCCCAAAGCACAAATACAGCTACCTACTGAAGAAAGTGTCTTTAAAACCTAAAGGCAGTTCCTGATGTTTGTCGGTCAAAGTGTTCCCATTTATTGAAGTTACAAAAGATGGCTACTGGTGCACTTCTTGCAGAAAAACTTACAAAGAAGGAAAGCTTTCCAATGCTATAACTGGTAAAAGTGGAGAAGCTTGGTTTGTCAGACCGATCAGCAAAGCCAATGATGACAAACTATGTGAAAAGGCAGCAAAACACCAGGCCTCTGGACTGCATCAACATGCAGAAAGCCTTATAAGCCCACTTTCAAAGCCAATTTTACAAGTACTTAATGAGGCTGTTAAGAATGCTGGAGACACAACACAGTTCATGTGAACAAACATGGCCGTGGTATTATACTTTTTATTTAAGCAAGAGATACCACACACTACAAACTGGAGGTCAATGTGAAGTGCATGGTCACTTGTTCATCTTGTAGTTGAACATTGGTTCCGAACAAGACCAGAAAATACTCACTGTATTTCTGAAGGAAACTCAACTGACTGGCTAGACACATGTGGTGCAACAGTGGAAGATTCAACAGTTGAAAAAGTGAAGAACTCTCTCCCCACATTCAAAAAAATTGTATACATGGCTGATGAATGCACCGATGCAAATGGGCATCAAGTATTAAGTTATTGTGTACTGTGACAGGGTCGGGCCAGATGGCTACAAGAGAGTAATAGAATAGAGTAATAGAAAGCAGGTTAAGTAGGTCCCTTTTCCCTGGATAAGGTAACAGGGAAGGTTTCAGAACAATCAGGAACCTTCTGGAGACAATTAAGACGGACAGGCTGATTAGAACACCTGCAGCCAATCAAGAAGCTGCTAGAATCAATTAAGGCGAGCTAATCAGGGCACCTGGTTTTAAAAAGGAGCTCACTTCAGTTTGTGGTGCGCTTGTAAGGAGCTGGGTGGTTGGTGGGAGGTGAGGAAGCGTCATCCCTGCAGGATTCCCTCCGAGGGCCCATTGACACTGTCAAATGCATATCAGCTGTTGTTGCGGCACTGTTCCCTCTTGTAGTGTAGATGGGATCTTGATTGTGTCTCTTCTGCCCCACAAGCCATGTTCTGGATTCAGAATCCAGCCAGGTTCGGGGCGATGGTGAAAGTCCTGTTCTCATAAAATGGAATTGTGCTTTTATTGGTGCTGGGGGAACAAGATCGCTCTTGAATAGTGGAGATGGGTCCTTCATCTCAGCCCCTTCGGGCCACATCCTGCCCTCATTTCTCTGACTCACTGGTCTCTTAGCTTGGCAGGGAGACTCCAGGACCTGCTGCAGCTGCCAGATATCACCACGCTTATGGTGTGAGACCAGTCTGCCTAGCCCTGCCTTGGGCGTGGCGTTATCTCCCAGCAGTAGCTGCGCTCCCTGGAAGCTCATTTAAACACAAACAGCCTGTCCCTGGGTGACTCTGGCTTCCCCCTGGGGTGAATTTGGAGCAGGATTTTTGTGACAAAACAGTTCCCTTTCGGTCTTAGCATTTCAGCGGCTCTGACCTTGCCGTTGAGCATCTGAATTGGTCTCATTCCCCAGCTCAGTAAACACTTCAACAGGAGCCTAAAGCTTCAGCAGAGGCTGAAGTGCTTTGCTGAATCAGGACCTGAATGTCCAGCAGCTGCCTGGAGCATATAACTTGTAAATTGCATTTCACAAACCAGGGAGGCAGGGGAAGAACCTGGGGTCAATTACCACAGACTGCAACAACCTGCTTTGGCTGGTGCCTAACCCTACTTCCACTCGCTACTCGCCACAGAGCGCTTTAAAACATCGCAGGGTCAGCCCTGGATACAATCCAGTGGCATATCGGGGGTGTAGATCCCACCAAATGCATGCATTAGCACTTACCTAGCCTTGGCAAAGGAGTGAAATATCTGTGTGAAAAGCTCAAAGACGTGTCCAAGCAGGACTCAGCGCCCCCCTCCCCTGCTGGCTGCTTGGTTTGGTTTTGGACTAGGGAGAGCGATCTGTTAATTCTGACAGAAGCTCAGTGGAGAAGCTGTCCAGGGAGCCAGTCCTGAGTGGGAGTAACTAGCCCATTGTTTAGTGCCGCCGTGTAGATTGGCATTGAGCAAACAGCCTTCTGAAGCCAGATCGCTATTGTTTAAGCTTTGGTACAGTTATCAGTGAGACAGTAACACAAAGGTCTGGCTTTCTCTGCAGTGTGGGGGCCTTTTCTTAATATACTAGTGTGTCATTTATACAGATGTGTGTTGGTGATTGTGGAATCCAAGCCAGGGCCTTAGCAATCCTGCTGCTCGCAAGCGTGGCTGGGTGGTCAGAGCTGAACATCACAGCTTGGGCCACCTGGGTCTGCCAGGGGTATCTGGCGTGGGGGCAGGGCAGGGGGAGTTTTATATCATGGCGCAATTTAAATGGCTCCGTTTCCAGCTCTCTAGTGCTGTAACGAGCCCGGTCGGATGTGTGTGGTTTTTAATATGTATACTACGTGTTGGGGTGTTTCATTTGATGCATATCAAGAGCTACTCTCACCTGTAGATAGCAGCTGGTTTAAAGGGATGGGCCAGGTTTGATTCTCCACCATCCTGCACTGCCTGTGTCTGATCAGCCCTGCGGGGAAACGCTCCTGTGTTGGGATTCTCTGCAGCTGTGAGTAGTAAAGAAACCCGACTGAGGCATGCGCACTTGTACTCTCTGCACAGGTTCGGGGCTTGATTCTCCTCTCCGCTATAGTGCGGCTCCCTTGGTTTCACTGGAGTTACTCCTGACTTATATGAGTTAGTGACCAGAATTAGGCCCCCAGAGGGCAGGATCAGGCCCCTTTCCCCTCTTCTCGCTGAGCACCAGTGTAGCTCATGAGTGAGACTTTACACTGAGTGGGTGGAGAATCAGAATCCGTTGACATCTCCTCTTCCCTTGTAAACCAGCTGGATGTAAAAAACCTTTTTCAGCAAAACAACCTCTCACGCAACAGTGGAGGACCCTTGATTTGCTTTGGACAGCAAGGCTCTCCTGGGTGTGGGTAGGGGTCTGCTCTAGCTGGACAATGCAGCATAGCAGACCGCAGCCCTTGACCTCCTGTGGGTGCGCTTTTGTGCGTGTCAAAGCCACGCACTATTCTGGGAGCTGCTCTGGGCAGAAAAGGCAGACTCCTGCCAGAGTCCCTGCTCTGCTCTGCCTTGGGGCCTGGTGTCCCCTCCTGCCAGCTCTGCACACTGCCTCTCCAGCCCATGCTTCTGGTCTGGTGAGATGGCGCAAACCAAAGTGATCTTGGCACGGACAGTGCCTCTGTGCAGCCCAGCACCCAATCAGGACCGTACTGGGGATTGTAACATGGATATGGATGTTGTGTGTTGTGCTTCCAGGAATGGTTATCGATTTTTCTTTTTAATTGTGTCACTTGTACCTGCCAGCCCCAGCTCTTGCCTCTGTTGAAAGGACCGTCCCCTGTTCTCACCGCAGCCTTCACCTGCTGTGCCTGAGCAAATCCATGCGTGGGCTGGTGACTGTGTGGCATTGGTAATGCTTTAGTCTGCTGTAAACCAGAGGCCAAAACCGGGGCTTCTGCTGAAAGGGGAAAAAAACGATTCCTTGTGAGGTGACTCAGCTGGGGAAGGTATGTGCACAAGGACAATAAATCATGGTGCTCCGGAAAAAAAAAAAAGGGAGCTGGGAGCAAGAGGCGCTAGGAGCTGAGAGTGAGAACGTATACTGTTGGAGGACTGAGGAGTACAAGCATTATCAGACACTAGGAGGAAGGTCCTATGGTGAGGATAAAGAAGGGGTTGGGAGGAGGCCATGGGGAAGTAGCCCAGGGAGTTGTAGCTGTCGCACAGCTGTTCCAGAAGGCACTCTAGACGGCTGCATTCCACAGGGCCCTGGGCTGGAACCCAGAGTAGAGGGCGGGCCCGGGTTCCCCCCAAACCTCCCAACTCCTGGTCAGGCACAGGAGCAGTTAACCTGGACTGTGGGTTTACAAAAATGGCCAAACTGAGGGCTGCTATGAAGCTCCAAGGTGAGCAAATCCGCCAATAAGCGTAAGACCCACCAAGGTAGAGGAGGAACTTTGTCACAGTACGTTATCTTGATGTCAGTGGTAGGCCAGTAAAGGCATTTCTAGATGTTCAAGTTATAGAAGACACATTGGCTGCATCTGTAACAACCCACATCTTAGAAGAGTTAAATGCTTGTCAATTGGACCCCAAACAGATGACTGCTTGTGCATTTGATGGAGCTGCACACTTCACTGGAAGACATGGTGGAGTACGAGCTTTGCTCAGAGAAAAGTGTAATCCTAATCTCTCCTATACACACTGCAGAGGCCATCTACTCCAACTAGCACTAGTATGAGCTGCAGAATCTTCAAAAGACATTTAAAAAGCTATAAATTTCATGTCTTCATTATATTCTTTTTTCAGCAAGAGTCCAAAAAGACTAAATATCTTGGAAAATATAGAAGATACACTGGGACTGAAGTTCATATTAGTCCAACCTGGGAAAACCCTCTGGCTTTCTCATGAGCGATCCTTGGCTGTTGTCTTAAAATTACTCCAGCCGTTATTACTGGCTTTGGAAAGTATCTACCAAGATGGGATGGATCTAAGTAGTGAGGCTGGTGGATTACTTTTGCTATTACGTTCAGAGAAGACTATTGCCATTCTCTCTCTCATAAGTCTACTGTTGAAACCGCTTGGGTCATTAAACAATGCCATCCAGACATCTGCTACAACAGTAGTAGATCTTTGTCCAGCAATAGAAGCTACATTTGGATCAATCAGAGAGCTATCCATTGAAAAAGTAAAAAGAAAAGAAGTACTTGTGGCACCTTAGAGACTAACCAATTTATTTGAGCATGAGCTTTCGTGAGCTACAGCTCACTTCATCGCATGCTGGAAAAGTACTGGAAGAAGCAAAGACTTCAGTCCAGAAGTTGACTAATGAAGGCATTTATATTGAATCCTTAAGTGAAGAGGACAAGAAGTGTTTAAGACAACTGAAAAAGTACACAGACTTGATTCTTAAAAATCTACAACAGCGACTTCTAGATTCTACTCAACCTCTACGTAGATTTTACAGATGCCTGTCCTATAAAACACAGGCAGGTGACTGGAGTGAGGCACTACCAGCAATGGGGCTGCCATGTGCTCAGGACAGAATAGAGAATTTGAACACAGAGTGGAATATCATACGACGAATGAATGAAGATTTGACTTCAACTTCTTTTTTTATCATCGCTAATGACTCGACCTGATCTTTGTGCTGTTTTCTGGGATGAAAGAAGTAGGAATTCATCTCTTGCTACTCCCAGTCACAACAGCTACAATTGAGCGTTCTTTTTCATCATTGAATATAATTTTGTGTTCTGAAAGAAGTAGTCTTCGTTCTGATCATGTGAATGAACTAATGAGCATATCAATTGAAAGAATGGAAGTACCGGACACACGAGAAGCCACCAAAGATGAACACATTGCATTCAAGAAGTTCATTAACTGAGTTGTGCAAAATTATAACAAGAAACCAAGAAGGATGTAGACGTAGTGCTTCATAGGAGGCTTGAGTAGCCAACTTTAATTTGTGTGATGATTTTAAAACACGAGTTAAATCTAATAAAATGGTCATGAAACATTTTTTCAGTTTTTACTATAGTGCCATACAGCGCACCTTCACCCTCACAGTCTCACTCCTCATTAGCCCTGACACACACACCCCTGTAAATTCAAACACCCCCCTAATTTCAATTCCTGGAGAAACCACTGCTCAGGGGGTTATTTACGCAGCGGCTTCTGCGGGCTCCATACAAGTAGGATGAGCTGGGTGCAGTGACGGGTGTGCTGCGTGGGCAGGACACGATGGGTCAGGTTCCTCTGCCTGGGAGTAAGGCAGGGCTTGCAGAAATTGCTGTTGGCACTTGAAGGAGCTGCCTCTGTGCCTCCTCCACCTGAGAGCCGCTCCAGCCCTACAGCACGATGGTCACCGCTGGATGGATACTCCTAGGGGAAGTCTGCGCTCAAACATTACAAACTGTGTGCACCGTATTTTAAAATTCTGCATATTTTAGTTGTCAGTGTAACACAAGATAATCACATTAGCTTTGGTTATTTGCATAATTTATTTCAAAATACCTGTCAACAAGAATGTCTGTAACAATACAGAGACACACACAAAAAAGACTCAGGATACGTTTGTTGACAGAGATTCCTTACAAGGCATATTAGTCCAGAACTTTGAGTAATAATTTGTTCAAACTACAATACCGAAACATATTTCTCGAACCTCCCAGAGGCAGTGCAAAGGCTTGGGGGGGTAAGGGGTAACAGAGGAGCTGAGGGAGAGGGAAGGAGCCTGGGGGTGAATCTGGAGGGTTGTTGGGTGTGAGTGGGAGAAATATGGAATGGATTTTTTTCAGTGGGGGGAAGGATTCTTTGGGAGTTGGGGAGCTTCCCCCATGCAGACCCTGGCTGACCTCTAGCCTCTTCCATTCAGTCAGCACATTTTCCCTGCACCCGCCTCCCCCAACCCCATGTGGCCCTGCAACACACACCCCCGTTTAGCCCCTGGCTCAATGCTGTCATGCCACTAGCTCCTGAGCCTGCACCCCATTCTGTCCCCCACTAGCCATTCTGAACCCCAGTCTGTGACATACCCTCCAGCAACCCATGTGCCCCACTCTGTCTCTCCCATGACTCCTCACTTGGCCCAGCTGTGAGGAACACAGCTGCCGGCTGCCCTCTCTTCTGGTGCCACAGCAGTCCTTGGTGGGCTAAAGGTGTAACTGTATCACCTCTCCAACAGAATCTGTATTCTGTGGTGAAAAAAATCTGCAGGGGGACATGAATTCTGCATGTGCACAGTGGTACAGAATTCCCCCAGGAGTAAATTTAATATTAACACCACCTTGGAAGGTCGAGATCTGATATTATCACAGATCATCCTGGCCATAGGCTCCTAATGAAGGACAGTTGGTATGCAGATATATTCCTATTGCAATACTTCAGAATATCCCAGTCTTATGCCGTAGATGATAGGTTTTGTTCTGTCAATGTATAACATTGTGTTAGCCACAATTATACACATTTACAATAAAAAGTACACTCTTTAATATTTTCATTTAACATTTCAATTGTTTATAATTTATTCCCTTTACAAAGTCTAAAGATAGCATTTTTCTCTCTACCAGTCTTTTCCATGTGGTAAGCATTGATTTTGCTTTCCCTGAGCATGGCTTTTTTTTGTTTGCTTCCTAGTTTGGAATAAGCCTTATTGTCAGCCTAGTTCTTGCAATTGTTTTAATAGTTAAATGTGGCTGTAAATAGAGGAAGCATTTTGATTTTGTTTCATGAACAGTGATCTCTGCTCTCTTAATTTCATTTTGAAACAAAGTGGTCAGTTAAGAACAATCTAGGTACTTAGAACCCTGAGGATGTTGCCCTACCATATTCTATTCACATTTTTGGCATGTACTGTTATATGACATTAGTAAAGAATCTCAGAAAGAGTTGCTTTCTTCTAATACTGAACAAGGAACTTTATTAAAATAAATAAAATAGGTTTGGTTTTTTGTTTGTTTGAGGTTTTTTCAGGGTGGATTTGGTTTAAATCACTAGTCAGGAAGACTCTATTTAATCGTGGTTTTCTACATAAGAGTGCATTCTTGTTGGTTAATATAACCTTAATACATATTCTTCACAACTCAGAGATAGATGTAGGTTTCATTTTTAGAAGGTACACACTATACATTTTTAAACAATATTTATTTTGAAAACTTTTCAGATTAGTTTTACAGCTATATCAGAAAATGAATGATTGTTTGGTTATTTCATTTACCAAAGGCAATTGAGGCAGATGTTTATGAAGTCATTGAGAGGTGAACTATCATTAATATTTGGAGGATTTTCTTGCCATGCTGTATTGGGATGAGAACATCACCAGACAGACATTTAAATTGTTTAAATGTTAAGTATTCTGGATTTTTTTCTTCAACAGCAAACATATAATATTTTAACAAAACAAGCATATGTCCCTCGCGTCTCACATTTATCTCCAGACTTCTCCTTGTCCAATGTTCTGCTCCCAACAATCTTCTATTCATTGAACTTTTTGAAACTTCACAGTTTTAGAGAGAGGTAAGGGATAGACTCTGTGTACACAAATTTGCAGAGGGACAATAGAGTTGAGGTCAGTTATTTCTCACCTTTATATATTATTTTTTTAAAAACATTTTTGCTGTTAACAAGCATCTTGCTACCTCTGGAGACACAAATCCACAGTTTGAGAACTGCAAAACTAAGCATCTCTGATGGTGTATTCTAGACCAGTGGTTCTCAAAGCTGGTCTGGCCACTTGTTCAGGGAAAGCCCCTGGCAGGCTGGACCCATTTGTTTACCTGCCGCCTCCGCAGGTTCGGCTAATCACTGCTCCCACTGGCTGCGGTTCGCCGCTCCAGACCAATGGGGGCTGTGGGAAACGGCATGGGCCAAGGGACGTGCTGGCCGCCCTTTCCACAGCCCCCATTGGCCTGGAGCAGTGAACCGCGGCCAGTGGGAGCTGCAATCGGCCAAACCTGCCGATGCGGCAGGTAAACAAATCGGTCCGGCCCGCCAGGGGCTTTCCCTGAACAAGCAGCAGACCGGCTTTGAGAACCACTGTTCTAGACTGAGCACTGAGTCCCATTGGGTAGACAGAAAGATTAGCCTAAATAATCTATACAGAAGCCTGTGGAACCCTATAAGATTGGGTCCCTAATCCACTAACTATTGGAACTCATTTACAAAACTTTTTTTAAACATTACAGGAATATATTGTCTCATACTATATAATTAGAATTTATAATCCCTACTCCATGATGATATATCTTTGAGCAATAATGTATCTTAATTAAAACTATCTTTAGATAAAATGCTTTTTGAGGGAAAAAACTTATCAAAAAAATTTGATTTAAATAAAAAAAGTCAGATTAAAAAAAAATCATTGATTTTTATCCATCCTGGGTTTTTTGTATAAACAACCTGTAACAAGAAATAATCTTTAACAACAAATTACCCAGCTGAGTCACTAGCTTCACAGTTTTGTGATTGAGAATGGTTTTGTCCAGCTGATTGATCTGGATTATCAAATCCCAAAGATGTAGGTTCTGGTTCAGTAGATTTACTGAATTCACCCATTCACTCCAGCTGTGAGTGCTATTGCTATAAGGGAAACATGCATCTGTGGTTGGAATCAGTTGTGTTGGTTACCTGCCAGTCATTCTTCAAGATTCTTTGTACCTCTATTAGCCTGAACCATGCAGGATCTTGGGGTGCAGCTTCATGCATTAACAACTGGAGTTGTCCAATATCTTTCCCAATTTAGTTTTATTTGGACTGGGTCTCCTTGTTTAAGCTTGGGTAAGTGTTAGTTGCATTCTAATGTTTAAAGGATAAAGCCTGAGATTTTACATTTGGCATCTCTACCTCAGATCCTTTAAGTAGAGCCACTTGGGATGAAGGTTGGCAATTTTGTTATGATCTCTTGACCGATAAACAGATGAGCTGGGCTTACCCCACTGTCATCTACTACTCGGGACTTCCCTGGTGCATATTCTGCTATTGGTTTATGATGCTCTTTCTCTGACTCCCCTATCAACTAAAATGTCATCCATATGAACTTCCATTCCCTCCCAAGCTTGGAGAATCTCCAATTTTCCTGTGGAAAATTGCCGGGATGCTTGTGATGCCAAACAAGAGGTTACAAAAATGATACCTTCTGAACTGTATCATAAAAGTTTTCAGCTTGGATTCTGTTCCATTACCCAGACATCAACACTAGCGAACATATTGTTGCACAAGCTAATTTGGAGATTATAGTCCCTACAGTGGAGAGAATATACCTTTCCCATTTTACTTCTTCACTTAGCCTCTTCAGATCTATCCATGGATGTGCCAATAATTTTCATAACAGGTATCACAGGGACCTACCACTCTTAGTTCAGTAATTGCATAGCATGCGTTATTCTTTTCCATTCTGTTTAGTACTTTGCTTTAGGAAACATTTGGGTGGGCACCCTCTACGCTCTGTTGAATGCCTATGGGGACAGTCCTAGGAGGTTACTTGCAGTGGCCTGCATAAACAAAATATTTTTAAATGTTTTAAAGTTCCTACAGGGTTGTTCCTTCACCCTGAAATTCCATTGATTTCACATGAATCAATGGATGAAGGAAATGCCATTTTGGAATAAATCTATAATCCATCTAATCTAGAGTACCCCAATGTCCAATATGATGATGGTATGCTGAGTGCTTTGATGGTGAATATTTTTGAATATTACCATTTCAAGACACAAGTTCTACGTTAAAGATAAGGGTTCACTTTAGAGACACTACCAAAGAGATCCTTTCTATTCTTTATTCTGCAATGTGGGTGTGACCTTTTACATAGTATGTATGACCAAGGCTTTGCTCTGATTTGTTAGTGTAAGGTCTCAGGACTTGTCTTCATTACCGCGCTAAATTGGTTCTGCAGCGCTGATGTAGCGTGTCTGGTGAAGATGCATTACGTTGACGTAATTACTCTGCTTCTTTTGCTGACATAGCTCAGTGTAGGTGCCGCTTTAAGTCGATGTAAGTTACGTCTCTCAGAGGGATGTTTTTTTCACACCCCCAAGCAACATAACTTACATCGACTTAAGCAGTAGTGTAGACAAGCCCTCAGTCTGTGCTGTGCTGCTGCTGCTAGGTTTTTCCTTTAATAAATAATGTTGTGGCCCCATTTTTAGTGGAATGGTTAAGAATGCAACTTGGGACTTAACTCCCCTTTCTTGTTGTAGGTGTTGGCAGGGTTTCAGAGCAGTGCTTAATGTTTGCATCAGGGGTGCTTCAATACATAGGAAAAGCAGGATGTGATAACCCTTGGAAAATTGGCCAGTTCTGAGTAGATGGCTTTGGTCATTTGACCACCTGGCTTTTTTATACTTAGATTAAAAGCCTTTCAGGGCAGGGTTCATCCCTTTGTTATATGTTTGTACAGTGTCTAGTACAAAGGGGCTTTGACCACTGATTGGAGCCTCTAGACCAGTGGTTCTCAACTCTTTACCATTGTGGGCTGCATATGTGTGTGTTATGTGGGCTGCAGCCACACAATATATATACACTACTTGTATGGCCCTGAGGATGTCACATGGGCCACATCTGTGTGCTGATTGGACCACAAGCAACCCGTGGGCCATCACTTGAGAACCACTATTCTAAACATCACCACAATGCAAATAAATAATAAGATGATAAAGAGTGGATGCTAGCTAATCTGTGCAGTTTGGGACGTGGACCAATGGGGTGAGATGTTTTGGGAATTAAAAGGGTTTCTTGAAGGTGGTTGGGTCAGGAGTGGAATGCTTTTCGACTCATTTAACCTCCTCATTGCTGGAACCTCCCCTTAATCCCACAGATAAGAACATTGTCAGTGCAGTTTCCTAAGGCTAAGTGAGGAGGATGTTGTGAAGGCCAAGACCAGAACAGGGTTCAAAAAAGAACTAGATAAATTAATGGAGGATAGGTCCATCAATGGCTATTAACCAGGATGGGCAGGAATGGTGTCCCTAGCTTCTGTTTGCCAGAAGCTGGGAATGGGCGACAAGGGATGGATCTCTTGATGCTTACCTGATCTGTTCATTCCCTCTGGGGCACCTGGCACTGGCCACTGTCGGAAGACCGGATACTGGGCTAGATGGACCCTTGGACTGACCCAGTAGGGCCATTTTTATGTTCTTATGAGTGTAGTCGTCACCTGTGATGGCCTTTTAATCTTGGCTTTTGTTGATGTAAGTAAATTCCTTAATGTTGCTTTAAAATAGTTTTTCATATTTAACTATAATTAGGAAGGGAATTAGACTGAAGAGGCTATCTTAGGTTTCATGGGTTTTTAAATGGCTTCCATGATCCATCTTATGATTCCATAAAACTTGCAATCCTGGCAAATGACTTCTACTTGCGTTACAGCAAAGATTTTGCAGTCATAAAATGACCTGATTTTCCACTTTTTATTCCAGGGATTATACTACACAAACAAGGTAATAAGCTTTGAATTAAGCTCCAGGGTCACAGGAGAAGGAGTTGATTGACTCATGAGCTATTTATGCACTATTTGATTGCTTTAATTTACTGTACATTTATAGCTGCAAGTAGGTTTATAAAGCTAGTGTAGGAATCATTACCCTGGGCTTGAAAAAACATGAGTATTAATATTTTCTAAATTTCCTGAAAAACACAGTGATTGAGAGTGAAACAGATAGGAAACATCTGCAAGTTTTAATCAGTATTTTGGTAAATGATCCTAGAAAAAAACCCTCAAAAACATCCCCTGAGTATGAGAACCAAGGCCATTTGCCTCCCTGTTTTCATTCTTCATTGCAACAAGATAATTAGAGGGATATCAGCCAACTCTAATTATACCAGGATTTTGCAGATACTTATTAGTAAACTCATGAAAAATCTGTCAAGAGTGGTTGAGAGACCCAGGATGCAAGTAATTGCAATTATCATCCAGTAACACCACTATCATGGAGAGTGAGAAGACTTGTTATAAACAGCCTTAGATAACAACTATAAACAGAAACAGTCTTTAAGATTAGGAAGTAAGGGTAAAGGGCGAGAATACAAAGAGCTCCTGACCCATCAATCAATGCATCATATGTTCCTCAACAACAGCCTTTATGGCTTCACTACAATTACCTAGAAATCTTATTCTAACAGTTCATTGAAAGTTAGTTATCAGATATTTCAGGGACAGAGTTCTGCTGAATTCAGGGAGATTATAATAGCACCCAGTGGAGATGACAGGGTTTGTAGAGTGACCTAAGAAGCCAATTTTGCTTAGCATGGTAGATTTAAGAAGCAATCCTGGATCTAGGCCACCCCAATCAAAAGAAGGCAAAACCCAACCAGATTACAAAAGCAAGATGAAACCAGACCTGAAGCAAGAGACCATAAGTGATTCAAGCAGCTGTCCATTAGCTACCTGTCAAGATATCCAGGGGATCAATATCAAAGGCTTCTAAGTGATGCCGAAGAAAGATGAAGTATAAATTAAATGTAAAAAAATGTTTAATGCAATATTAGGAAGTAAGTTTTAAATGCACACAAGACAGTAAGTTCCAAACTATAGAACTCATAACAGTTTATAACTTGAAACCTATATTTTTGCTAGAGCATTTACATTTTAACATAACAGAAATTTTTGAGTTTAGATATTTGCTTCTTTCTTCCACCATATAGTCTTATCTACTTGTATTTACAAAATATTTATATTAAGTTACATGTGGAGTATCTTACATGCACCCTAGAAGTGACTTATTTTTGCTTGCAATAAGAAATGCTAGATTTGTGACCAATTTTGAAAATGCCCTGTATTGATTTATGTAACTCTTATGCTGACCTGCTCTTTTTGTTTACGTGCATTTTCTTTGGTATTTAGTTTTATTTACATCCTAAATAAATGTGTGGTTGTTTACTAATATAAATTTACAGAACTTCAGCCTTAGTGGATGATATGAGAAAACTGGATTTTTACATGTAGTAAAAGCAGCCTTCATTAAGTGAAAATTGTGGGTATTGACCTCTTGCCTCTACAGGATCTCTGTCTGACAGTGGCTGAGAAGCATCCTGTGTCAAATCAACTAGCATTTCTTGTAACTCCAGTTTTGCTAAACATTACTGTGCTGACATTATACCGAGCAGATTCTACCTTTTGGATCTAACCTTCTGCACTGTAGTCCAGGATACAATTGTTATCACTTGTGAAGAGGATCTAGAGCAGGGGTGAGCAAATTTTTTGGCCTGAGGGCCACATCAGGGTTCCAAAACTGTATGGAGGGCTGGGTAGGGAAGGCTGTGCCTCCCAAAACCCTAACCCTATTCACCCTATCCCACTTCCCACCCATTGACTGCCCCACTCAGAACCTCCAACCCATCCAACCCCCCCATTCTCCTTGTCCCCTGACCACCTCCTCCTGGGACCCCCTGCCCCTAACCACACCCCCAATCCAAACCCCCTGCTCCCTGACTGCCCCGCCCCCTATCCACACCCCCGCCCCCTGACAGGCCCTCCTCTAAAGCCCCTTTCAGAATGTGGCCCTGCAAACATGGGCGGAGGACTCAGGAGGAGCAGGGGCAATCGGAGGGAAGCAGCAGTTTCCCCTTTAAAGCGCCGCTTCTCTCTGGCTGGCTGCCCGATGCTCCTCCTGAGTCGCCCACCCATGTTCGCCGCACTCCTGCCACCCGCGCCGCCCGCCTTTTCCCTGAGGCTGCAGGTGAGCCTCCCTTCTGTTGTAACAACCAGGCAAGGTACTAACAAACTTCAACAGGACTTTATTTTTAAAGTGGAAACCTCTTTACCAAGTTGCTGCTGCACCCTCGGTAGCTCTCACTCTGCCTCCTCAACTCCACCCCCTGTTCCGGTTTACTGTCCTTTCAGACTCCCAACAGCCAGTGCTCCCAGTTCTAATAATTACAAGCAGCATCTAAACACCACATTCCCTCCTCTCTTAAGAAGCTCTCCCAATTAAAATAAACATTGTTGTTCTAACCACAGGAACAAATATGAAACAAGACACTACACTGTTGGCAGAAATATTACACTGAAAAAACACTGTAGATACTACATAAGTCTCTAGTCCAGACAGGTGGTTGTCTGGGTCTGACAGGCTGTCTCTCAAGCCCTGATTCCAGTGCAGTGTCTTGTTGTATTGATACTACTGTGAAGTCATCCAATGCAGTCTGGGTGTTGGTAGGTGCAAGATAAGAAGCATTCCATACCCGCCCATCAGAAAGTCGATAGGTGTAAGGTCTCTATGATTTTAAGAGGAGCTGAATGCATCCGATGAAGTGAGCTGTAGCTCACGAAAGCTTATGCTCAAATAAATTTGTTAGTCTCTAAGGTGCCACAAGTACTCCTTTTCTTTTTGTGAATTTATGGTCCCCTTGGCATAAAATTCCAGGTTTTCGAATTCTAACGAAGGAACCATACTCAAACTTTCGTTCCTTAGCACCCTGCCGCTTCTCTGTGAAAGCCTTATACTTTGCTTGGTTCTGTTCAACTGTTTTTCCTCACATCATCCTCAGTTGGGGCATCAGGTCGTGCCTTTAACAATCCAGCAATGTTTAGTATTCATCTGTTTCCCATGCAGTAATTCTGCGGGTGATCTTTGCATTGTGGCATGTCGTAGCCCAGTATGCTTGCAAGAAATCAGTAGCAAAGGTTATCCACAATCGTCCTTCCAGTTTAGCCGTTTGCAAACTCTTTCAAACTTCTGTTAAATTGTGCGATTTCCCCATTGGCTTGAGGGTAATATAGGGATGACCTTCTGTGTAAAATGTTCCTCTCTGCTAGAAAAGTTTCAAACTCCAGGGAACAGAGTAGCAGCCGTGTTAGTCTGTATTCGCAAAAAGAAAAGGAGTACTAGTGGCACCTTAGAGACTAAACAAATAAATTGGTTAGTCTCTAAGGTGCCAATAGTACTCCTTTTCTTTTTGCAAACTCCAGGGAAGTAAATTGACTACCATTATCTGAAACCAGTTCTTTGGTGTAACCTTCCCTGCTAAAAACTGGAGAGAGGAATTTAATTACTGTAGCAGAAGAGATTTGTAATGTAAACCCTACCTCAGGCCATTTACTGAAATAGTCTATTAAAGTGATGGCATAACGGCAGTCACTTGGAGCAGTATCAGTGTCAATCACCACTTTTTCCCATGGAGATTCAGGAAGAGGATCAGGCTGTAATGGAGGGGTACCTGTCTCTGCTGTCTTATCATGCATTTGGCAAGTGACACAGGATTTTATGAGTGCTTCAGTTTGAGAGTCCATCCCTGGCCACCAATACAGCTCCCACAGTCATTGTTAGGTTCTGACAATTCCTTGATGAGTATTGTGCGCCAGGTGTATGAGTTTTGACTGTAACTCTTCTGGCACAAGTAGCTGGTGTGTACCTCATAGCACACAACCATCAAGCAAAGAAAGTTAATCCCGAACTCTAAAATAAGGCAGCAAAACTGGGTCAAGGTTTTTAGGGTTATTGGGCCGTCTCTTTGTCAGAAATTCCCGTCGTTTTTGTTGAATTGGACACGCTGAACAAGCAGCCTGAAATTGTTCTTTTGTAACTGCAGTAAGAGTGCTTGTAATATGCACAACTACTACATCCTCATCCTCCGGTGGACCATCTGGTGAAGGCAATCAGCTACCACATTTTGGTTTCCAGGCTTATATGCTAGTTGATGATTTATGCTAGTTGATGATTTAACTGGGAATTGGTCCTGCTTTGAGCAGGGGGTTGGACTAGATGACCTTCTGGGGTCCCTTCCAACCCTGATATTCTATGATTCTATGAGTTCCTAATTGAAAAGGAGTAGTCTTGCAGACCATCTAGCAATACAATATCCTGCTCTTCCCTGTCCTTTCACGGTGAGCAACATCGTCAAAGGGCTGTGGTCTGTGCTCAACTTGAATGTGCAGCCCCACAGGTAAGTTCTCAATTTTTCAGTAGCCCAGACACAAGCAAGTGCTTCTTTTTCGACTGTAGAATATTTCCTCTTGGCACTACTTAGTGTCCTCGAAACGAATGCAACAGTCCTCTCTGTGTTGTCCTCATGAAGTTGTGTGAGGACAGCCCCAAGTCCATAATCAGAAGCATCAGTAGTTACAATTGTGGGCAATGCAGGACTGAATAGTGCAAGTACTGAACTATGTACAATCAAGTCTTTCACCGTTTCGAAACTAGCTTGTGCATCCATTGTCCACACTAAGGTTGAACTTCTCCATAGTAATTCTCGTAATGGTTCAATGACAGAAGCATAATTGGGAATGAATTTTGCATACCGGGGGTAAGACCCAAGAAGGAATGTAAGGTTTGCAAATCTGTTGGAGGAGGAGCATTTGAAATTGCCAGGATATGATCTGGATCAGGTTTTAGTCCAGCCTGTGAAATTATATGCCCCAGAAAGGAGAGTTCAGTTTGTCTAAATTTGCATTTGGACCTATTGAGCTTGAGGCCTGCTTTGCTGATGCAGTTTAGTACAGACTGCAGGTTATTGTCATGCTCCTCAAAAGTATTTCCAAACACGATAATATCATCCAGATAGCACTGAATTCCATGTTGATTCTTCAGAATCAATGACATTTTTTGGAAAGCACTTGGGGCAGATGCGAGACCATATGGAACACCTTTAAAACGAAATAGTCCCTCATGTAATAAATGCTGTGAGGTCTCTGCTATCTTCATGCAACATAACCTGGTAGTATGCGGTCTGCAAATCAAGAGTAGAAAACATCTTTGCTCTACGGAGTTCTGCAAATACTTCTTCTATGTGAGGAAGAGGATGGCTGTCAATCACAATAGCTTTATTTGGCTCCCGTAAGTCCACACAAAGGCGACTGCCTCCACCCTTCTTCTGCGTCACTACTATAGGTGAAACCCATTCAGAGGAGTCAATCTTCTCAATAATGTCCTTTTGAACAAGTTTTCTAAGTTCCTCTGAATCAGCTTCCCTGACTGAAAATGGTAAGCGCCGTAACGTCTGTTGTACAGGCATCACATTATTCCACATTTTAACTTTATGCAGAAGCCCATAAGCACAGCCGAGTTTCTCCTCAACCTGGTGTTGGGTCCTAGCTGAAACTTGTGTGTGTACCGCAAGAGTGCGTTGCTGAGGGAGATCAATTAATCCATTAACTACCCTGAGATTTAAAGCAGCCAATAAATCTCTGCCAAGGATAGGAGTGCCGTGGTGGACAATGTAGAACTCTGCAGTTACACAGCAATCACCAAAAGTAACTATTGCTGGCAGGCAGCCATGTACTGGAATATGTTTTTTCAAATAGCACACCAAGTGAAGTTTGGGTTCAGTAAGAGGCACATCTTTAAAGTAATGCAGATAGATGGAATCAGGTAGTATAGATACTGCTGAGACAGTGTCCAACATTAGCTGAATAGAGTGTGATTTGCCTGAGGGTATGGCAGAAATGTTTACAGTGCACTTTATTCTGGAATATGTGCAGTAGTGATTTTGTCCACGCTCAGCACAGTAACATCTGGTATTGTAACTGCATGCACCTGTTGATTGAACTGGCTGCTACGACATACTTTAGCAAAATGTCCAATCTCTTTGCAATGATTGCACTGAGCTACTTTTACCAGACATCCTGTGTAGCTTGCAAGGTGATGTGGGGATCCACAGCGAAAGTATGCTTTTACTGTATTTTGAATTTGCTGATTCTGTGGTTTTCCATTAGTTTTCCTCTTGTAATCATTTGTCTGCAGCGATAGTGAACTTTTCTGCAAAGGAGTCACAGCCTGGACTGTGCCTCCTATATCCATGCTCATTATTTTGGCTTCAGCTGTAACTGACTCAATCTGAGTAGCAATGGTTATTGCTTTTTCTAGTGTAAGCTGTGGTTGTAGAAGCAAGCGTTCTCTTACATGAAGCATGGTTGTTTTCTCAATGAGCTGGTCTCTAATCATCTCATCTGCCACATTCCCAAAGTCACAAGTTACAATCAGACTCCTCAGGGAAGCAATATACTGCATTATAGTCTCCCCTGTTTTCTGCTCACATTGGCGAAATCTGTAGCAATTAGCTACTACATTCACTTTTGGCACAAAAAGTTCTTTAATGCAGTGAGTGCAGTCTCATATTTATTATCTGCAAAGAGAAAGGTGTAAAATATACGCTGCCCTTCTGCTCCAAGGCAGTGGATTAGCAGAGCACGCTTTCTTACTTCAGAAATCTCTGTAGCAGTGATTGCAAGCAGATAAGTCTCTAACAAATGGATCCAGGCATTAAAAGCAATTGGAGGCTCACCTGGGCTTTGCAGAAAGGGTGCAGGTGGGTTCAGAGACAGAAGATCCATCCTCGTCGCCAAAATGTTGAGGCAACCAGGCAAGGTACTAACGAACTTCAACAGGACTTTATTTTTAAAGTGGAAACCTCTTTACCAAGTTGCTGCTGCACCCTCGGTAGCTCTCACTCCGCCTCCTCAACTTCCCCCCCAGCTTCCTGTTTCCTGTCCTTTCAGACTTCCAACAGCCAATGCTCCCATTTCTAATCATTACAAGGAGCATCTAAACGCCACACCTTCCTGCTCTCCCTTGCCCCTGCAGTGCAGCCCCCTCCCGCACTGGCGGTACACTGAGGCTGTGGGGGAGGGGGACAACGAGGGAGGGGCCGGGGACTAGCCTCCCCAGCCGGGAGCTCAAGGGCTGGCAGGACGGGCCCACGGGCCATAGTTTGCCCACCTCTGATCTGGACACAACTTTTCACTTGTGGGTTTCTTTAAAATTTGTTTACATTTCACCAGGTATGGAGCATGGAATTTTCCATACCAAACCATGGCCAATCTAGTCTGAGATCCTGCTTCTGTCAGGAAGAGAGAGAAAACCCAGCATGCACCTGGCCAATTGTCCAGTGGTGCATCTGAGAGAAAAATGCCTTCCTGACACTTGTGGGAGCTAGCTGATAGCGGCAATCAATCTGAAGGCCCAACCCTGCAAAAATCTGACCGTGTTCTCCAGAATGCTAAATTAACTTAATTTCTATTGAAGTCACTGGGGATTGGGGGTGCTTAGTGCATGGTTAGCTACAGGTGTGATTATATGATTTTCGTCTCTGGATGGTTAGGATCCATTTTGATTAAATTAAGCAGTAGATGCATTAAAATTGCAGTTCCATTATCCGATTGCTACAAATCCTTAAAGATGCAAGTTATTTCATGTTTTACGGCCTGTGATGTACTGGAGATATACAGAAATGTTTCCAGTAGCACATAGCTGCAGCCTGTGTTTATCTGCCAACAGTACCTCACCACTTTAACAGTAATGTAGGATTTCAAAATATCGGAGACCTCTTTTCTTCTTGACACCTACAAAAGCTTTGAGAACAGATTTTCTGAACCAATTTATTTACTAGACTTTTAGGTTTCTAAAGTATTCCCAGTTAAGAGTCTTAGGCTGCTTGTACATTTATGAACAACACACTAAGTTTGACTCCCTTTAAACATAATTATTTGCATTACTGTCATGCCAAGGAGCCTTAGTCAAGGACCGTTGTGCTAGCCGCTGTACAAAAAATGGCCTTTGCCCCAAGAAGCTTACCCTGTTAGTATAAGACAAGGGTCAACAGATGGATACTGATGGGAAAGTACAAGGAAACAGTGAGCATGATGGACAGTTATCTTAGCAAGCCAGCAGGCTGGCCATTTTCAAGTTTTTTGTTGGCATCATGCCAAAGGAGAGTTTTAAAGGGGGTTTTGAAGGAGGATAATGAGGTAGCTTTGCAGATGCACATCAGCGCTCCTCCCAAGTGTGAAGGGTAGCATGTGAGGGGTAGCATAATCTAATTGCCTTCTATGATGAGATAACTGGTTCTGTGGATGAAGGAAAAGCAGTGGACGCGTTATTCCTCGACTTTAGCAAAGCTTTTGACACGGTCTCCCACAGTATTCTTGTCAGCAAGTTGAAGAAGTATGGGCTGGATGGATGCACTACAAGGTGGGTAGAAAGTTGGCTAGATTGTCGGGCTCAACGGGTAATGATCAATGGCTCCATGTCTAGTTGGCAGCTGGTATCTAGCAGAGTGCCCCAAGGGTCGGTCCTGGGGCCGATTTTGTTCAATATCTTCATAAATGATCTGGAGGATGGTGTGGATTGCACTCTCAGCAAGTTTGCGGATGACACTAAACTGGGAGGAGTGGTAGATACGCTGGAGGGTAGGGATAGGATACAGAGGGACCTAGACAAATTGGAGGATTGGGCCAAAAGAAATCTGATGAGGTTCAACAAGGACAAGTGCAGAGTCCTGCACTTAGGACGGAAGAAACCAATGCACCGCTACAGACTAGGGACCGAATGGCTAGGCAGCAGTTCTGCAGAGAAGGACCTAGGGGTTACAGTGGACGAGAAGCTGGATATGAGTCAACAGTGTGCCCTTGTTGCCAAGAAGGCCAATGGCATTTTGGGGTGTATAAGTAGGGGCGTTGCCAGCAGATCGAGGGATGTGATCGTTCCCTTCTATTCGACATTGGTGAGGCCTCATCTGGAGTACTGTGTCCAATTTTGGGCCCCACACTACAAGAAGGATGTGGAGAAATTGGAGGGAGTCCAGCGAAGGGCAACAAAAATGATTAGGGGACTGGAACACATGAGTTATGAGGAGAGGCTGAGGGAACTGGGATTGTTTAGTCTACGGAAGAGAAGAATGAGGGGGGATTTGATAGCTGCTTTTAAATACCTGAAAGGTGGATCCAAAGAGGATGGATCTCGACTATTCTCAGTGATAGCAGATGACAGGACAAGGAGTAATGGTCTCAAGTTGCAGTGGGGAAGGTTTAGGTTGGATATTGGGAAAAACTTTTTCACTCGGAGGGTGGTGAAACACTGGAATGCGTTACCTAGGGAGGTGGTGGAATCCCCTTCCTTAGAAGTTTTTAAGGTCAGGCTTGACAAAGCCCTGGCTGGGATGATTTAGTTGGGATTGGTCCTGCTCTGGGCAGGGGGTTGGACTAGATGGCCTCCAGAGGTCCCTTCCAACTCTGTTATTCTATGATTCTTCTATGAGAGAAAGCACAAAGGTGCTTGTTTGAAAATTTAAAGAGTGAGAGAATGGAGGCTGGCATCGTGATCAATGGAAGTCAACATCTCAGTAGTGAAAGAGAGATGATAGGTAGAGTGGGGGTAGGTCACGAAGGGCTTTGAAAGTTAAGATAAGTAGCTTATGTTTGATGCAGTTGAGAAGGGGGGGCCAGTGGAGGGATTCAAAGAGGGCGTGACACATAGTGACAAGCTAGGAAATTGACCTTTACAACAACATTCTGAATGGATTGCATAGTTGCATTTGTCAACACCAGAGAAAAGGCGGCTGCAGTAATTGAGATGCAAGATGAGAGTTTTAGCTGTATGGATAGAAAGGAAAGACCGTATCTTAGAGATGTTATGCAGAAAGAATCTGTATGATTTTGACATAGTCTGGATGTAAGGACCTAGAGAGAGGTATGAGTTGAAGAGGACTCCCAAGTTGCAAGCCTGAGTGACAGATCAGTGTTGTGCCAGTGTGTGACAAAGTGACAATGCAACTTCATCAGAACATCCAGAAATAACCATATCTGCTGTATCATGGAGCCAAATAGGTGGCAACCCTACTTCCCCAAAAGATGTGAATGCAGCCATATTTGTACCCCTTATAAACTCTAGCCATCTGCATTTATAAGCAGCTGGTCTTGGAAGGCATGCTCTGGTTACACCCTCTGCATATCCAACCCAGAAATCTGGGCTAGTGAATCCAAAAGGTGATTAAGCAGACAGAAAATGAAAGCTGCCAAAGAAAATTACACATTACAATCAAAGGCAGCAGGACGCCTACTCTGAAAGATGAGTGGGTGTTTGGTCAGCAGTGGGCTTGAATTCATTGAATCTTCTCTGACAAGTGAAGCAGAGATGGTCAACAGGATTGTATTTCTAATTTACTGTATCTAGAAGGTGGGGACAATAATACTAATCTACTCCAACCACATGGAGCTCTGAAATTATAAGTGCTGAGCATCATTGGTAGCAACAAATGGGGAAAAGTGATGTGAAAAAGATGCAGACTTTCACAGGCATAATGAGTAAGTAACCTTGCCCCTGGATTCTTCCCTCTTCCATTGCTATCACCCCCATCCTATTAGGAGAGCCCACTAAACCACTGGTTTCTGCAGCGTATTGGGTTCCAGCTGATGGTGATGGGATTACATACCTTTTGTTGCCCAGTGGCATTCAGAATAGTATTTTGGATGTTGTTGCACATTTTTTGAAATGTAGGTTTCTTTTCTGTCATTACAGATGGGCACCTAGTCTACATTCCCCGGAGAGTTCAAGTTACCAAATACAGACTGGTAGTCTGAAACACACCCTTCTGAAGAAACGAAAGACTCTGGTGAGTGGAAATATAACCACGGAGCACCTAATCTTGGTCCACCTGGGGATGCTTTGGCAACTTGCCAGAAGCCCAAGGGCTATGCCAGACACTTATAAAATAAAGCAAATTTCAGCGGTTTTCATCTCTGTGCAGTCCACAGAGGCTACAGGTCTCGGCATGCAGTGCTGCAATCCCTGGCTTTTCAGATCAAGAAACGGTACTGCAGGCTGGAGTCTTTGAATAATCAGTGGCAGATGTGGGGGAGGGGGGGAGAGAAATAACAGTTGTGCTTCAATTCTCTTCTTGGCTGCAGTTTTTTTTAATATAACCACAATATGGCAGACGACCAAAGCCAGAGTTTGGCCAATGCAGTAAACAGAATTAGACCTGACATCACATGCTATGTAATCATGAGCTAAAAGCTACTTAAAAGAACATCAGTTCCTTCAAAAGTGGCAGTCATACTGAGTAAAATAAAACCTTAACCTGCTTGTATAAGAGTGTCCCACTAACAGAGAGCAAACTCCAGAAACACCATATTATTGTAGATAACTTGGGAGGGCAGAAGGAGTTGGATACGTCACACATTGTTTCTTAAAAAAACAACACCATTGTGAGAGTTTAGTGGCACTCTGGGAATGTGTCAGCTCCTGGAGTGAGCTGTATAGCCTACTCATACAGTAACTCTCCTTGCAAACTGTACTGCTTTGTTCCTACAGTTGGGAAGTCATTTTAGAACTTTTCTCACAACACAATATCTTTAAGTCTCAGTAAATTGGAGTCACAATGCTCCACCAGTACAATTTCTCCACTTCTTACTGAGGTCAGAGGGATATTTAAACTATCACAGGATCATCTTTGGCATCCTGAGATTAAAACTTCTCCCATGGATAACTCTTTATAAAGTTTCCAGACATAAGGAATTTGTCTTAGACAATCAGAACTCCAACTATCCCGTGATAATAGTGAACATAAAGAGTGGCAAGTCACCTCCGACACTTTTCTCCAAGGAAATAATGACTTATGGAAGTCAGTGTGTCACTGAGAAACGCTGCAAGATGCAGTGGTGGGAAAGTTCTGAAATGGCTGGTAGGCTTTCAGAATTCACCACAGGGGTCTGCTTCTTTTTTCAGAGGCAATTCAGTGTTTTGAAAGGAAATTCAATTTTATTGGCAATTGATTCTTTTCTTTAGGGCTTGCCTCCATTAGCAAGATTTGCATGCATGGTGCTACATCCCCGCAAACCCCCAGTGATGATGTGCTGCATAATGTAAAGTGGGGCTTACATGGATATGACATGCTCTGGTTCCAAATGGGTAAACAACCCCAATATGTGCTTGGCTTTCCATCAGCACAATACAGCTCCACTGAGGGGTTGCATGGGACAGCTCCCACAGTGCATAAATTCCTAATGGAGACAAGGCCCAAGTGAAGCATCAAATTCTGGTTTTCATACAGATTTGGAAGTTAGACCAGAATGCTGCTTTGTTGACATGATATTTATTTTGCAATAGCACACAAAGTCCTCAGTCAGGATCGGGGGACCATTGTGTTAGTCTGTGCTAGAGCTCCAGACATCTGTGGAAAGACATGCCCCTGCCCCGAGGAACATGCAGTCTAAGAAGCATGTCCCACAGCCACCATGGGCTTTTTTACACACTGACTTGCACTATTTTAATTAACTAAACCACTCAGTGCAGGTAATTTTCCTTAAAAAACAAAAAAGAGAGCGAGACAGACAATAGTTCAATTAGTCTTTGGATGTCACAGAATATCAGGGTTGGAAGGGACCTCAGGAGGTCATCTTCTCCAACACCCTGTTCAAAACAGGGCCAATCCCCAATTTTTTTTGCCCCAGATCCCTAAATGGCCCCCTCAAGGATTGAGCTCACAACCCTGGGTTTAGCAGGCTCATGCTCAAACCACCAAGCTATCCCTCCCCCCATAAATGATTATTCTTGGTTACATTAAGGAGCAGCAGACATGCTACCATGGCTTATGGAGATATACCTATCTCATAGAGCTGGAAGGGACCTTGAAAGGTCATTGAGTCCAGTCTCCTGCCTTCACAGCAGGACCAAATACCATCCCTTATTGTTGCCCCAGATCCCAAAATGGCCCCCCTCAAGGATTGAACTCACACCCCTGGGTTTAAGCAGGCCAATGCTCAAACCACTGAGCTATTCCTCCCCTAGCTGAGAGAAAGGGGTTTTCTGGCACCTTCTCTTTCCTGAGTTTAACTGTCCCTGGGCCATCTGTGCTGGTTCTAGAAAGGCACCTGATTATTCTAACCCCAATTAGAAACACTGGGCACAGAGGGATTCACAGGTGTGATTTCTGCTTTTCTTTCAGGCCTACCGGTTTTCTGTTGGAGGTCGTTTGTCTACATGGCCTGCATATGCATCTGGGCAGGCTATCTTACAGAATCAGAAACCCTGTTGTAGTCCAGAGGGGAGAAGGTAAGACTAGCACTTTATTATTAAAAGTGCTAGGAAAAACTGCAGCGTACAGCATGGGATCTCGGAAATAGGCCCAAGATGTTCCAGCAGGGTAGCAGAAAATGGGCTTGTCTATACCCAGGAATTATAGAACAAAATCACCACCGTTGCTACTCAGCTGCATCAGTTGGAACTCTAGTGTGGGGTGCTGGCAGCATCCCTAAGGACTTCTGGTATCAGACAAAGCAGGGCCAGTTCTGAGCAGCAGCTGTGTGGGAAACACCAAGGGTTTGTTTAATAGTGATTTGTGGTCAGTGCTTAATCAAAAACCAAAACTGGTTCTTAAGCTGAAAATGTCCTTCGGTCTCGATGCACTGCTTCGCATTACATTGGGTCTACCAGACATTAAGACAGGTTTCAGAGGGGTACCCATGTTAGTCTATGTCAGCAAAAGCAACAAGGAGTCCTTGTGGCACCTTAGAGACTAATAAATTTATTTGGGCATAAGCTTTCGTGGGCTATAACACACTTCATCAGATGCATGGAGTCTGATGACACGGTCTCCCACAGTATTCTTGTCAGCAAGTTAAAGAAGTATGGGCTGAATGAATGCACTATAAGGTGGGTAGAAGGTTGGCTAGATTGTCGGGCTCAACGGGTAGTGATCAATGGCTCCATGTCTAGTTGGCAGCCGGTGTCAAGTGGAGTGCCCCAGGGGTCGGTCCTGGGGCCGGTTTTGTTCAATATCTTCATAAATGATCTGGAGGATGGTGTGGATTGCACTCTCAGCAAATTTGCGGATGATACTAAACTGGGAGGAGTGGTAGATATGCTGGAGGGCAGGGATAGGATACAGAGGGACCTAGACAAATTGGAGGATTGGGCCAAAAGAAATCTGATGAGGTTCAATAAGGATAAGTGCAGGGTCCTGCACTTAGGATGGAAGAACCCAATGCACAGCTACAGACTAGGGACCGAATGGCTAGGCAGCAGTTCTGTGGAAAAGGACCTAGGGGTGATAGTGGACAAGAAGCTGGATATGAGTCAGCAGTGTGCCCTTGTTGCCAAGAAGGCCAATGGCATTTTGGGATGTATAAGTAGGGGCATAGCCAGCAGATCGAGGGACGTGATCGTCCCCCTCTATTCGACATTGGTGAGGCCTCATCTGGAGTACTGTGTCCAGTTTTGGGCCCCACACTACAAGAAGGATGTGGAAAAATTGGAGAGAGTCCAGCGAAGGGCAACAAAAATGATTAGGGGTCTGGAACACATGACTTATGAGGAGAGGCTGAGGGAACTGGGATTGTTTAGTCTGCAGAAGAGAAGAATGAGGGGGGATTTGATAGCTGCTTTCAACTACCTGAGAGGTGGTTCCAGAGAGGATGGTTCTAGACTATTCTCAGTGGTAGAAGAGGACAGGACAAGGAGTAATGGTCTCAAGTTGCAGTGGGGGAGGTTTAGGTTGGATATTAGGGAAAACTTTTTCACTAGGAGGGTGGTGAAACACTGGAATGCGTTACCTAGGGAGGTGGTAGAATCTCCTTCCTTAGAAGTTTTTAAGGTCAGGCTTGACAAAGCCCTGGCTGGGATGATTTAATTGGGGATTGGTCCTGCTTTGAGCAGGGGGTTGGACTAGATGACCTCCTGAGGTCCCTTCCAACCCTGATATTCTATGATTCTATGAGTGTAAAATACAGTAAGCAGTATATATATCACAGCACATGAAAAGATGGGAGTTGCCTTACCAAGTGGGGGGTCAGTGCTGACGAGGCCAATTCAATCATGGTGGATGTGGCCCATTCCCAACAGTTGATATGAAGACCTCTCAGGCCTTTCCCTGGGTATCCTGCCTAGGCAGTCAGGTGCTTTCCAGGACAGAGTTGACTACAACTCCTGTCAGCCAACAGGGCAGGCTCCAACTAGAACAAATCTGATTGATGTAAATAAGTGTTCTAGTAAATTTGGCTGCAGCTGAACCCTGTATTGATGGCGCTGGGAGTTGTCACCTCCCTGCAGGCCAGCAGCTTGGCCAGTCAGCCAGGACAACGAAGGCTAGCCCTGGTTGCGAGGTTAGTAATGGGAAGTGGGTTGGTGCAAGGCGAGGCTCCACATACACATGGAGGAGCGGACAGACAAACTGTCTCACCTGTGCACTCTCTCTCTCTCACACGCACACACCTTGATGAGAACTCCAGTGCCAGAGTTTTGGGCCTAGATGGAAAGACAGAAAATGTAATGGGGGGAAGACCTACTCTCTGCCTCAAATACACACTATTCTCCAGTCTGACACAAATACAGATGGACCCCAATACTTCTTTTCACAGATATTGAGCAGGGAAAAATGTGAGTCTCTTTGTAGTGCAACCTATATATGAGGCACAGCCCTATTGAACCTGAGTAATGAGGTAAAGTCTGGCTGGGTGGCAATCGAATCTGCCTCTGTTCCTGTGAGCCGCTCAGGACACTGAGTCTCATATACTGGAAGGATGTACCGCCACAGTAAAGTGATCCACTCTAAAGCTATGGCGGATGGGGGGAGAGAACCCTAGAGCTCACGGATTGTAAACCATAGATGTGGTAGAATTTTGCCTGTCATTTTCTGTCTGTCTGCAGCAAGAAACTGGCTTCTCTTACCATTGCAAAACCACGGTACCTGGAAGAGCTGGAATCCTACCTAAGGAAAGAGCTGCAGTCTCTGGACCTGACTAAAGAGAACGCTCAGGAACTTAAGCTCCAGGTCTGATGGAAGGGGGACACTGGTGAATTCAAACATCAGTGCAAAGTGGGATGGATTTTTTTTTTTTTAAACTGGCCATTCATAGGTTCCTTAAAAGAAAAGCAGATGGACAGAGAAGACCCTTTGGCAGTGCTGAATGAGAACTGGCTTTGCTTGGCACTTTGAAGCCATGTGCACAAAGCAGTGTAACTGTGCTAGGATGATAACACTTAGCACCTCCTAGAACACTTCACATTTTCTTGCCCAGCCACTACCTAGTTTCTCCATTGTTTTTTGGAAATGTGAATGGGCCCCAGAATGCAACTTGTGGGCCAAATGCAGTTGCTGAAATTCCACGCTATGGCCGTCATGCATTGCCTTGCACTATTGTAATACAAAAAACAGGTCCCACGCTTGACCAGGACCCCATTCTCCTAGGCCAGGGTTCCAAGCATACAGCTCATGGGCCAGATCTGACCCTAAGACCTATTTCTTCAGCCTCATGCTAGATTGGGCATGGGTCACTCACTCCCCCTCCGCCTGCTGAGCCCCTTTGAATAGCCTTGCTGACCAATGCGCAGAGTAGAGGTTTAGTGGAGAGGCTTCTTCCTTCTCTCTTCCCTGCTCCTGCTGAGCCCTGGCCTCAGAGGAGTGGCTGCTTCTCCCTGCCTCCCCCTCTGCAGATCAGATCACCCCAGGTTCAGGGAAGTGGCTCTTGCTCTTCCCACTCACACACTTTGGGGGTGTGGAGACAGAGACAAATCCCCAAAGGGGCCACAAGAGAGGGGAAAGAACCCCAGTGGGGGTGAGGGGAAAGGGTTGGGTGGAGGGGAATAAAGAGAGATAACTGGACAGAGGGAAAAAGGTTTCATAAATGAGAAATTTCTTTAAGTGAAACCCTGTAAGTGCCTCAGTAAAGGGGTCCACTCTGCAGTCAGTAAGACTGGGAAGCTCTTCCTGGTGCATGGTACTCCAGCCCATGGACACTGACTGAAAGGTACTAATTACTACTCTGAAACCTGAAAGGTACTAATTTCCACTCCCTCCCAAACAAGTTTGACCCTCTTGTGCTGAGCACTGACCATACAGGTAGGGAGAGAGAATTCCTGCCTGGCAGCCCTTAGTATCTAAACTGACTAAGGGCCAAAGCAATGTCTCTTTTCGCTTATCTTTAGTACGGAGGAACACCCCATAGTGATTAGAGAGTTCAGCATGCAGTGGGGATGTGAGGAACTCGGAATCACTGCCAGGAATGCCTTTCTTAGTTCAAATGAAATGAATAGAAGAAAATAGAAGTGGTTCATTACAGATGTGTGTATGGGAATATAGTCCCTTTACAGCTACCTGTTACTGCTGTAAGCTGTTCTGCTTGGCAGTAAATGTCTGTATTAAACAAGGGAAGAGTTATAGAAAAGGCCAGATTACTTCGTTTCATGTCCAGGTCTAGCTCTTTAGTGGCTTGGAATTTTAGATGGAATTTGGTGTCACTAGATAGCTCCTGTTCCAGGCTTTCCATGAATACCAAGCACTGGCACCAAATGTAAGGTATTTTGGAGATATTGGTAATAAACATCATGTTATAATTATTTTGAAATCTAAGGGCAAACCCTGATCAGTCACAACTGGCTCATATTCTGAAAATAACTTAGCTTCCACCCAGAACAAAACTTGCTCACCCCAAAACCCGAGGTCCTGTCAGCTCTGCTCAGACACTAAAGATCCCATGGCATTTTTCATATGATTGGGGATTTGGCCAGAATTTCCCATTGCCCCACTGTCTGTCATCCTCCACCCCAGAGGTTGTTGCATTTCAATGGCAAAGCTAGAAGTATATTTTTTGTGACTTACTTTGGGATACATTAGCTGCATATTGAGAATTGTAACAGTGTTTATTTTAAGACTTAACAGTATTTTTAAAAGGATGTTGACATCATCATAATCTGTGCAGTAATTAAGACAGCAACAGTGATTGCCTCAACAGCTAGCCCAACGTTCTAGATAAGGAAAATGAACAGAGTCCTTGATAGTGTTCCCTCTCTCTCTGTCTTCTGTTAGCCTTATAGAGAGATCTTTGAGTTCTTCATAGAGGACTTCAAAACCTACAAGCCCCTGCTGTCTGCCATAAAGAATGAGTATGAAGTTACATTGGGTAAGATCTTGGATTCTGTTCTGCTGGGAGTAACAGTCATTCTAGACAGGTGGCTTTACACAGTAAATTAGCTGTATCAGGTAGCTACAGGATGAGCAGTAGGGACAGGCTTCAATGCCAAAGTAATAATAAATGGGCTCTTGTTAACTACCTCTTGTACTTATTGTGAACTGGAGAGTCTGTGTAATGAGAAAAGGAATACTGGTGGCACCTTAGAGACTAACCAATTTATTTGACCATAAGCTTTTGTGAGCTACAGCTCACTTCATCGGATACATTCAGTGGAAAATACAGTGAGGAGATTTATAAACACACACAACATGAAAAAATGGGTGTTATCATACACACTGTAAGGAGAGTGATCACTTAAGATGAGCTATTACCAGCAGGAGAGCGGGGAGAGGGACCTTTTGTAGTGATAATCAAGGTGGGCCATTTCCAGCAGTTAACAGGAACGTCGGAGGAGCAGTTGGGGGGCGGGGGGAGGGAGAATAGTTTTACTTTGTGTAATGACACATCCATTCCCAGTCTCTATTCAAGCCTAAGTTAATTGTATCCAGTTTGCAAATTAATTCCAATTCAGTAGTCTCTCGTTGGAGTCTGGTTTTGAAGTCTTTGTTTTAATATTGCGACCTTTAGGTGTGAGATTGAGTGACCAGAGAGAATTCATTACAATCTACATACCATACAGACTATGCTGACAGCTTGTGCCACACGCTCTCAAAGAAACTGTGGAACCACCTGATCAACTTCCTCTACAGCAAACAGGGAAAGATTAAGAATGAGCTCTCAGAACTGGATACTCTCATAAAAAACCAACCTTCCACACAAACTTCCTCCTGGCTATACTTTACAAAAAGTAGACAAGCCAATTACAACACGCACTTAGTTTAGTGTCCTTTTTCTTTTGTAGAGAAACAATCTAAACTACTACATGCCACAAGAGGCCACAGCAATGGTTCCCTTAACCCACCCAGCAATATTGTCAATCTATCCAACTATACTCTTATCCCAGCAGAAGAATCTGTTCTATCTCAGCGCCTCTACTTCTGTCCGTCCACCTCCCACGAACATGATACAGTTCTGTGGTGACCTAGAATCCTATTTTCAACGTCTCTGACTCAAGGAATATTTCCAAAACACCTCTGAACAACATACTAATCCACAGAGACCTTCCTACCAACACTACAAAAAGAAGGATTCTAGATGGACTCCTCCTGAAGGTCGAAACAACAGACTGGACTTCTACATAGAGTGCTTCCGCCAACATGCACAGGCTGAAATTGTGGAAGAGCAGCATCACTTACCCCATAACCTCGGCTGTGCAGAACACAATGCCATCCACAGCCTCAGAAACAACTCTGACATCATAATCAAAAAGGCTGACAAAGGAGGTGCTGTCGTCGTCATGAATAGGTCGGAATATGAACAAGAGGCTGCTAGGCAGCTCTCTCACACCACTTTCTACAATCCATTACCTTCTGAGGGTTACCAAAAGAAACTACAGCATTTGCTCAAGAAACTCCCTGAAAAAGCACAAGAACAAATCCGCACAGACACACCCTGGAACTCCGACCTGGGGCATTCTATCTGCTACCCAAGATCCATAAACCTGGAAATCCTGGGCGCCCCATCATCTCAGGCATTGGCACCCTGACAACAGGATTGTCTGGCTATGTAGACTCCCTCCTCAGGCCCTATGCTACCAGCACTCCCAACTGTCTTCGAGACACCACTGACTTCCTGAGGAAACTACAGTCCATCGGTGATCTTCCTGAAAACACCATCCTGGCCACTATGGATGTAGAAGCCCTCTACACCAACATTCCACACACAGATGGACTACAAGCTGTCAGGAACAGTATCCCGGATAATGTCACGGCAAACCTGCTGGCTGAACTTTGTGACTTTGTCCTCACCCATAACTATTTCACATTTGGGGACAATGTATACCTTCAGATCAGCGGCACTGCAATGGGTATGCCAACATTTTTATGGCTGACTTAGAACAATGCTTCCTCAGCTCTCGTCCCCTAATGCCCCTACTCTACTTGCGCTACATTGATGACATCTTCATCATCTGGACCCATGGAAAAGAAGCCCTTGAGGAATTCCACCATGATTGCAACAATTTCCATCCCAACATCAACCTCAGCCTGGACCAGTCCACACAAGAGATCCACTTCCTGGACACTATGGTGCTAATAAGTGATGGTCACAAACACCACCCTATGCCGGAAACCTACTGACCGCTATTCCTACCTACATGCCTCCAGCTTTCACCCAGACCACACCATACGATCCATCGTCTACAGCCAAGCTCTACGATACAACCGCATTCGCTCCAACTCCTCAGACAGAGACAAACACCTACAAGATCTCTATCAAGCATTCTTACAACTACAATACCCAGCTGAGGAAGTGAAGAAACAGATTGACAGAGCCAGAAGAGTTCCCAGAAGTCACCTACTACAGGACAGGCCCAACAAAGATAATAACAGAACGCCACTAGCCATCACCTTCAGCCCCCAACTAAAACCTCTCCAACGCATCATCAAGGATCTACAACCTATCCTGAAGGACGACCCATCACTCTCACAAATCTAGGGAGACAGGCCAGTCCTTGCCTACAGAGAGCCCCCCAACCTGAAGCAAATGCTCACCAGCAACCACACAACAGAACTACTAACCCAGGAACCTTGGAATAATGACTCAACCACTCCCAATCTCTATTCAAGCCTAAGTTAATTGTATCCAATTTGCAAATTAATTCCAATTCAGCAGTCTCTCGTTGGAGTCTGTTTTCAAAGTCTTTTTGTTTTAATAATGCGACCTTTAGGTCTGAGATCGAGTTTTAAATTCATGGTTAACCCAGGAACCTATCCTTGCAACAAAGCCCGTTGCCAACTGTGTCTACATATCCATTCAGGGGACACCATCATAGGGCCTAATCACATCAGCCACACTATCAGAGGCTCGTTCACCTGCACATCCACCAACATGATATATGCCATCAAGTGCCAGCAATGCCCCTCTGCCATGTACATTGGGCAAACCGGACAGTCTCTATGTAAAAGAATAAATGGACACAAATCAGATGTCAAGAATTATAACATTCATAAACCAGTCAGAGAACACTTCAATCTCTCTGGTCACTCGATTTTTGACCTGAAAGTGACTATCCTTCAACAAAAAAACCTCAAAAACAGACTCCAACGAGAGACTGCTGAATTGGAATTAATTTGCAAATTGGATAAAATTAACTTAGGCTTGAATAGAGACTGGGAGTGGTTGAGTCATTATACTAAGTGAAACTATTTCCCCTTGTTTATTCCTCCCCCCCCCCCCCAACACTGTTCCTCAGATGTTCTTGTTAACTCCTGGAAATGTGCTGGAAATGGCCCACCTTGATTATCACTTCAAAAGGTTCTCTCTCCCCCCACCCCACTCTCCTGCTGGTAATAGCTCATCTTAAGTGATCACTCTCCTTACAATGTACATTTTTTTCATGGTCTGTGTGTATATAAAATCTCCTCACTGTACTTTCCACTTTATGCATCCGATGAAGTGAGCTGTAGCTCACGAAAGCTTATGCTCAAATAAATGTGTTTGTCTCTAAGGTGCCACCAGTACTCCTTTTCTTTTTAATATAAATAGCAGTGTATTAAGATCAGCAGCCCACATGGAGCTTAGACCTGTAGGAAGAGAGATCAGCAGAATATAGTCCCAGAAGCTAGAATCCCAAAGAAAGCCAGCCCTCAGCTGTTCACCATAGCAGGTGGAGGAAAAACTTGCTGGTTTTGTCACAGGTTCCAGTATTGAACAGTAGTTCTTAGATTGAGTCTTCTGCCTAATTCCATAGCCCTGTTGAGTCCTTAATTAGAGAGCCCACCCTTTCCTCCTTTAGCTCACCTGAGGGAGAAGATCCGCTCCCTGGAGCCCTTGAAGGCAATGCTGGTGTGTGTGTCAGATGAGTGCACCCGGCAGATCGTGGCACTCCAGGAGGAGGAGAAAGCTGAAATAACCAAGCTGAAGAAAGAGAAACTGTATTTGTTAAAGCTTATCGACAAAATGGAGGAGGAGAAGGGCTCCCTGCAGACTCAGGTAAAATGGTCAACCAGATGTTTCCCACCCCAGCCTTATGCATCTAGTCCCAGACAGCCCGATCCTGCTCCCACTGAATCAATGGGAGCAGCCATAGGCCTCGTAAGGTGCTGATGATTTGGCGTGCTCAGCCTGATTCAGTGCTAATGCAGAGGTCTCCATCACAGTGTTCCCTGCAGATGGCACGTTCCACTGTGCTATGCTGTCAAAACTCTTCTGAGTTGTGGATGTAGGTCTGTCTTCCCTGGTGCTTAATTTGTAATGAAAGAGTGTCAGGGCTCAAGCAATTTTTACACTTTCATAACTGATGCAGCAAGCCCAGGGGTGCCAGGGCTATGAACTGCCAACCCTAGAGATGGCAGTGCAGGGCCACCCAGAGGGGTGGGGCAATTTGCCCCAGGCCCCCACGAGAGTTTTCGGTGGCAATTCAGCGGCAGGGGTCTTTCTGTGCTGCCGAACACACCCGGACTGAAGGACCCACCGCTGCTTCTTCCACTCTGGGTCTTCGGCAGCGGGGATCCTTCTGCTCCATATCTTTGTCGAAGTGCCCCGAAGACCTGGAGCAGAAGAACCCCTGCTGCCAAAGACCCCAGGCCCACTGAATCCTCTGGGTGGCCCTGTTGCAGTGTCTTCCCCAGCCATCATGTCAATACTATTCACTGTGTCTGTGTACACAATACGTGGGATAGGCACATTACTGACACGTGACAAAGCCACAAATGAGTTATTTAGATCCTCCCTCGTGAGTGTTGAGAAAATGTTTATATCAACCCCATAACAAAACCTATTAGAGTAATCTAAAAGAGAGTATTAGTATTAGCCTATTAGTAGTAATCTAAGAGAGTTCTAAAAACTGACTTGATGATAAACACCAATGTCTCATGGCCCTGCAGAGCTGGAAGTGACCACTGGGTCCTGCTCTAATTCTCCCTCTTCCAGTGGGATGAAGATCAGATCAGAAAAAAGCCATGACATTTTTACATCTAGAAAGGATGTTTCTGGCCTGGATTTTGGGCAGATTGATTTTCTGTGGGGAAATCCCCATTTCGGGGAGAAGGAGGAAATATTTAAAATGGCTTAATTTGCTAAGAACTGTGGAATACTAGATGAGTTCCAGGGGAGGTGAGTTAGTGGGCAGAGAGCCAGTCAGAAGTGCTTGTGAAATGCAATTGACCTCATGGCTCCAAAGTTTGTCACATGACTCCCACTTCCATTTATATGGGTGTGGGTGTACCTGTCTCTACCTGTCCATATTGCATCTATCATTCACTTTATTGTAGGTGATGCTGGTAGTGACACTTACAGTGAAGGCTGCCTTACATTTTCCATTTATAAGTTTTCAGTTGCTTATAACTTTGTCAAACAAACTGCTCAGGCTAGAATATGAGGTGTCTGTTTGTCACCAGGGTGCTCTACTCTCTGATAGAGTACCTCCTTCTGGCCCTATCTGGGGATTTGCTCTGCAAGGTCAATACCACTTCCTGCCATTGTACTCCAGCACTTTCACACCCTCAGGATTCATCTGCTCCCACTTTGTGGCTTGGTCCTCTGTTCACTGTCCCCTTCCCTTCCACTGTATCAACATCTCTCAGGACCCACTGTCTTAGGCAGTCTTCTCTTTCACTGCCCTCTTAATGGTGCCACTTCTCCAGTGGCTGGTAGGGGAATCCAGGCATGCCCTCTGCACAGGATTCCAGCCCAGGGACCTTACAACAAGCAGTCAAGGTCAGTACAGTCCTATCCTGGAGCTACTTCCTACCTTGCCTTCTCTCACCTCAGGAGTGACTGTAGCTTTTCACTCTGCCACCCACAGCTGCTCTCAGCTCCTGGATTTTATACAGGCCCCTCCAGTTCCTGTCCAGCAGAGCCTTGTCTCTAATTAGTCTGAGTTGCTCCCAGGCTCGTCCTCCAGGTGCAGCCAAGGAGGTTAATTGGCCCATGTAGCTACCTTAACTCCTTCAGCCTTGTGTGGGGTGGACATCCCATCACACTGCCTCGTGGATTTTTTTTAAGTTTCAGCAAGAACTGAGTTAAGCTATTGTGACGAAGTGGGGATTTTCCCTTGTTATGTTGTATATGAGCCTATGTGAGTCTTACTGTTTTGCATGAATGCTCTGTGTACCTCACTTTCCGTGTGTATTGCACCAATGTCTAGGTGGTGGGAATAGGGAGTGTGACTTTTGCGGAGGCTGCTCCCGCTGCCTGTAACAATGCTATAGTAACCTGAGACCTAGGAGGGGGATGCGGTGATTCTTGGCCTGGGAAGCGAGACAAAGGCCAGAGGAGGAGCCACGGGCAGGGCAGGGCAGGGCCCAGGATGAGTCTCCACTGGCTTATGACACAGGAGAAGGAGCAGAGCCCTGGCTCTGGGCTCCCGTCCCCGCAAGATGGACTTGACTGAAAGTCACTGATTTCTATGCTAACAAGTTCTGTCCTACACTGTGTTCTTATGGACTAATAAACCTTCTGTTTTACTGACTGCCTGAGAGTCCTGTCTGACTGCGGAGTTGGGGTGCAGGGCCCTCTGGCTTCCCCATGAGCCCCGCCTGGGAGGACTCACTGCGGGAAGCGCCCAATGTGGAAGGGGATGCTGAATGCTCCGAGGTCAGACCCAGGAAGGTCGAAGCTGTGTAAGCTTCTTGCCCAGGTGACAGTAAGCTCAGAGAGAGGAGGCGGCTCCCCCAGAGTCCTGACTGGCTTCGTATGAAGTAGTTCCAGAGCAGCACGCCGGTGACTCCATGACAGCTGTTTCTAAAAGAGAAGTTAGGAGAAAATGGGTATAGTTTTGACACTGTCAAAAGATATATTCAGTTGTTTCTTTAAGGAGCTCTGGCACCTCCAGGGTTTGAAGCGGGAACTTTAAATGGGGCAGGGGTTGAGGAAGTGCCTTTTGCTGGCCTCATGAAAATCCACCCAGATTTAGCTGACTTATGACTACAGAGCATCACATTTGCACATACTTAGTTGAACTTTAGCTAAAATCTCCAACCAGTCCATCTTCACTGAGCATGCTCCAGCCACACAGTGCTTCCTAACATGCTGTCCCTCCACACTAAGCATGCTTCTTGCAGCCACAGAGCTAGAACTCCTGACTGGGGGGATGGTGCAGCAGCAGCAGCTGTTGTCACCCCGTTGGGCTAGGGAAAGGCAGGGGTTAGGCAAGTAAAGGTAAGTGTGGGAAGCTCAGCACTCTCTAAATGCAAAAGGTCAAACTCCCCCTCCTCTACTTGGCTTGAAGGTGCAACTCGCCACCCCACTTACTGCTCCTTGGCTTGTGCAGTGAAAACTCGCTCCTATTTCAGTCTATTTTAACCACTGGGGGAAGGAGTTCTGGGCACCAGGCAGGCGCAGACCATGAGTTCCAGTCTCAGCTCCTCACTGACTGGTGCTTATGCTGCTGTGCACTTCACAGCCCTTCTTGATGAGCAGAGCCTCATGCCCCTGCATTGTACAGCTGGGGTAACCGAGAGGCTGCACAACGTCACTTCTGGCAGATCTGGGAATGGAAGCTGGGGCTAGATTCTGTGCCAAGCCTCTCAGAGGTTCAGACGATGGGGGAGTGGGGGCGGGGAGGGAGATGGACAAAGGTGGTTTAAGCTATCTTTGTATATGTACAATGTTACTACCAAAAAAAGTCAAAGAATGCTATTAAGGTTGCAAAGTCAATCACTCAAAAGGAAGGAAATGCCAAAATTAATGCTGCCTTTGCAACCTTAATTTGACCCCCTGGTGCATATGCATTATGATACAGGCTTTAAGTACATGATCACATGCTGTTTTCCCGCAGGAGCCTGCCTCATTCAGTGCACAGGGTGGACAGTGCTCAGAGAATGAGCAGCTATTCAATATTTAGTTTTCTCCTCATTGTTCTGTGTGTGGCCCCAGGCCTTATTTACTGCACACTATTCAAACCCGGATCTGAAGACAGAACGATTAGTTTTCTCATGGGCTTTTCAGTGGTGCTCATTTCTACAGTATCTGAGAGCTTGAGTGCAGTGGTCAGCCCAGTATCCTGTCCCCTGCAGGTGAACATGCTGCGGAAGAATATGGCCAAGGAATACATGCGCTACATTAATGAGTGTGACGCACGCAAGCTGCTGCTAGCAGACCTGAATGAAATGCGCAATCAGCAGTTGGAAATGTCGCTTCGCCAAGTCCAAGGTAGAGAAAGCAAATTTTTGTAAGAGCTTATCCTGCAACAAGCCCCAAATCCAGAGCCATATAACCAACATTGCACGGAAGACTCAGCACTCACCCGCTACTTAACGAAACAGGTATTGCAGGGCCAGATTCTGCAAGGTGCTGAGAGCCCTTAGTGCTATTTGACTTCAGTGGAAGTTGTTGGTGCTCAAGGATCTTGTGACAGGCAGGCTGCAGGGTCGATCCCTCCGAACCAGCGAACCTTCTGGAAGTCAAGGATCTTGAGCATTTGTGTTTACAAAACTGCTCTGAGTTTGTGCCAGCCAGGTTATTTACCTGTGATAGTGATTGAGTAGGTGGCCCCTGCAGAGTCACCCCCAGTGCTGCTGTTTGGGAACTTGCTGGAAAACAATAGCTAGGTGTCCACATGAGCGCCCCATATATGGATTTGAATGTTCAGACCCAAAGACAGCACATCCCTGCTTCTGCTCTGTCCTTTCCCGCTAACCCAAAATTCAGCCTGGGACTTTGAATATGGGTAAGGAGGGCAGGGAATGTGGGTCCGCAAAGATAATTTACTCCAAGAAATACAGTTACTGGTAAGTAGCCTTTCTTCTTGTTCTTTATTAGTCCTGATTTTAGTATTGAATGTTTGCATTACAATAGCAGCCAGAGGCACCAATGGGGATTGAAGGGCTATGCAAATAAGTGTTTGCATAAATACATACATATGACCTTCTCATAAACAAACAAGGGAAATATAACCTAGATGGAGCTACTATAAAGTGGGTGCATAACTGGTTGGAAAACCATTTCCAGAGAGTACTTATCAGTGGTTCACAAGTCAAGCAGGAAGGGCAGATTGAGAGGGGTTCCACCCCCACCCCTTGTGTATATGGCCATTACAGCACTGCTGAGTCTCCCAAATTCTGGCCGTGCTGTGCGAAGCTTCCAGCTACTCTCCAGTCCCCTTCCTCCTCCTCCTCCATTCTGGAAGAGCAGCTCCACATCTGCTCCTCATTCAGCCCAGCAATTAACTGTGCACCTCCTCAGCCCCACATCAGATCTGCCCTCCCAGTCCCACATTTGCTCCTCCTATAGCTCCTGGGTTCTTCAACCCACCTTCCTGCTCCGAGGCAGGGTGTTCCAGGTGGTGCAGAGGCACCATCCTGCTCCTGTTGCTCACAGGAGGGGAGGGGGGAAGAAGGGATGGAGCCACCCTAAGCTGCTGTGCTCTTTAGTTCTCTCTTCCCTCCACCTTCATCCTGTGAGTGCAGTGTCAGCTTCTGGGGAAAGGGGAGAGAGTTCTGCCTGCCCCCTGCAGAAGCCCTGATTGGCTGCTCTTCCCCAGGAGGTGGGGCAGTGGGGAAGGCAGCCAGTCAGATGGGGGTTCCTCCCCCCCCCCCCCAGGCAGGACTGACATTCACAAGAGGACTGGAGATTCTCATGCCATGAGCAGATGGGCTCCAGACCCAGCCAGACTCATGTGACTCTTGAACTGTCAAAAGCTGGGAGCACCAGGACTGCAGCATTGCATCAGTAGGGACAACACATCAGAACCCCTGAGGGCTTTAATAACGCTCACTTGAGAACGTGCCTCCAGAGAGCTGGGCTTGCGGTCACGGCCCTCCATCTGACTGTGCATTGATGATTGTTGTTTAAAGACGTCAAGGGTGAAGACTTGGTCAAGGTAACGCTGGCGTTGAAGATAGCTCGGCAGGACCTCACGAAAGCCCAGGTGGAGCTGAACACGATGAAAGCAGATTATGGAGACGTTGTACCCAGGAGAGACTTCGAATCGCAGGAGAAAAAATATTCTGATCTGTTTGAGAAGGTGATCATAAGGCTGTGTCTACCACACAAATGCCATCCTGTAAATTGGGGTGCAGGCTAGACTAAGTAAAGCCAGGAGGTGCTCACTCCAACCCTAACTTGTCCCATTGCAGCTGGCTCTTGTCTGTTGGCACAAGGAGATAAGGTAGGGATGAAATGGTAACGCAGAAGTGCCTGCTTGTTGACAGTTTGGATCTCAGCCTTAGCAATATTTCAGTACATTGTTTAATTCCTCCCCACAAATAAATGTCTCATCCCCTTGATTGGGGCTTCCCATAGAACAATTAAAGAGCCATCTCTGAACAGCTGTAACCTCTGGATTCGAAGCACTGTTGGTTTTGCCATGGTGTATTAACAGTAATAGACAGAGTTGGATACGTGTTGATTAGCATAAATATCCTACTGCATTGCCGGCTCTCTTACTGCTAATAAGAGAGAGTCAAGTTTAGCTGCGTGTAGTGCTGTAAAACAGTGGTGAAATCAGTTAATGAAGTAGGTATATCTTACACCACAGCCCTCTCCATAGTTCTGCTTACTGAAAGAAGGACTCAGCTGGTAGTTTTCTGTGTCTGCTTGGTGGTGCTGCTGCATTTCCCTCAGATATGAAATGGGTTCCTTAGTCTTCTGTGACTCCAGGGTCACCATGCTGCTAGTGGACTGAAGACATTTCCCCAAGCTGGACTGAGGGCTTAAATAGCTTCTGTTGTAGGTGGCTCGCTTTGTTTGTTTGCCTCCTTTTCGGAGCAAACAGTGTGAGCACTCGGCTGGCAGTGCACACACAGGAGCAGCGCCTGTTTTCCTACAGTGCAGCAAAGGACATAATGAACAAAAACGAGCAAAGTCCTAGGCTTAGCCCTGTTCCTGAGCTGTCATGGGCTAGAAGAGGCCATTCAACCCAGCTCCCAGCTGGACTAGACCCTAGAGCAAGGAATCGCTCAGTCAATCTGTAGCAAGCCTCCTGGTTGTTTCAGTATCATTCCTGCCATTGGTCAGGGTGCAAAGGAGAGAATGGGGGTGTGGAGGGGGCTTGGCTCAGAGTAACTCCTCTCCTCTGAAAGAGCAAAGAGCTGCCTGATGCACTGGAAGAAAGTTGATGTATCTATGCAAGGGGTCTAGTTTGGGGGTGCCCAAATTTGCATTAAAGGTGAACTGCAAAAAATATATATAGTGCATGCACCTGTTTTGCTTCCCTCTGAGGGGTTGAGGCCTGGCAGGTTTCTGAAGCTTTTCTGCCTGGTTATTACATAAGGCTTAGTATTTCTAATGTATCTATTTTTGCTGGAGCAAAGGCTCTCAGCCTTCAGTTACAGGGAAGCAGGTGTTGGATCTTTCACAAAGAGAACTTTTCTCCCAGGAGTTTGAGTTATAGATATCATAAACAGAGTCATAAACAATGAAGGTGTGAATAAAACTCCCTTTCTCTCCCTCTCAAGGTTTGGGTTTCAGTCATAATCTTGCTAGTGCTTCCACCCTTCAGGAGGACTGATAGCAAAAACAGGTCACTTCAGACCAGATATTTCTCAAGTAACAAACAGATGCATGTCAAGCTGTCCTGCATTGGTTCAAGAGCGCGGGTTGCAACCTCAAGGCAGAGTGTTACGAACCAGGGCACAAACCCCAATGTAGCTTCGAGTTCTACACCTAGATTTCACCAACCAATTATGAAGTGTGAACTCCTCAGGCATTATAACAGCCGGCCATGGAGTCACAGACAGTCCCCCTGGGGTGCTCCAATCTGTCTTGCCCCAGGTCAATTGCATCTTAGATCTCACACCAAAGACAAGACTGGTAGCCTATTCTATAATAAACTATATTCAGTTTTATTAACAGGAAAAGGAAATAAGTTTTATTTACATGGTTATAGCACCTAAACATAGATGCACACAAATGAGTTACAATCTTAAGTTTCCAAAGTAACAGAAGCTTCTGTGATAAGCAAGTTCTGTATGTCCTTTAGAGCTAACCCAGGCTAAGCAGCTGGGGAACTTTTGCTTATGCCTAGTAATTGTGGTTCCGAGGAGTCCAACTAGCATAAAGATATAGTTCCTTGTTCTTAGGGCTTTTTATTCCCTTCACCATTTCAGCTTTGAGATGCAAACTCAACTGATGGGAGGAATTCACTTGCAAGACTCCTCTTCATGCAGTGGAAGGAGAGCAAACAACAAAGTCTTATACCTTCTTTAATGTTCCTTTCTAGTCTGTCTGGTGTTGATGGGCCTTCCTTGTTGGGCAGGACATAAAAACTTATATTGGAGGCCAGCATTTCAGACTAGTTAATGTCTCTCCGTCTGGTGATTTACATAGGCTTATAATGCAAACACTCAACCATTACCTTATCATATGGGATACAGCTCTTATAAGGTGAGATGAATGCAGGCAGCAACTCACAAGCATTCAGTAATGTCCAAACACTAAACTCACCTCTATAATTCTGTCATAACCATGAGAATAGCCTAAAATTCCTCCTTACCTGTAAAGGGTTAAGAAGCTCAAATAACCTGGTTGGCAGCTGACCAAAGGAACCAATGGGGACAAAAGATACTTTCAAATCTGGGGGGTGGGAGAAGAGGGTTTGTTTGTGCTCTTTGTTTATGTGGTTGTTCTCTCTTGGGACTGAGAGAGGCCAGACAGAAATCCATCTTCTCCAACCCATCCTAATCCTGTTGTACCAATAAAATAAAAACCAGCAGGATCTTATTAAAGGGAAAAAGGCAAAATACCACATTTATTGTGAATACAGAAAGAATCATAGTAAGCAGTTAGTTATAGCTATAACATTCCATTCAATCTCATATTTATTCACACATTCATTCATATACACACCCACACACACAGGTTCTGCAAGGTTGTTATCATAGTTACCAGCCTTAGAGTTGCTCATGCCAAGCCACTGGCCAGGTGGCCTGGACATGAGGAGGGAGCAGGGCCTTGTCAGATGCTCATCTGATGCTCCTGGAAGTTGGTTTGCAGAATCAGACCCCAAAGTTCTCACTTTTTAGAGTCTATTTTTATAGGAATTTCTTCCTATGCCAGTCTATGGGAATTGCTTCATCATGCTGTTGCTGAATCAATCAGCAGATAGCACATTCCTGATGGCTCCAAGATGTTATCTTGTTCTTTGGTTCTCCCATTCTTGAGGCTGTTGGGTGGATTCCAGTCTGCCCTCCGGGGGGGGGGGGGGTCCTCTGGTTATTTCCACTTGACGCCTTCTTCAGCCGATGGACACTGGATTCTTAGGCTGGCACCTCCCTGATCATTCAGTTATTATCCACACCAAGCATCCATCCACATACATCCTCTATCTCTATTTTAATCACAATGGTTAATACAACAAAAGGGCGGGGAGTCTCTGGGTGCTGTTTCTGTTGTTACAGGGTATTGTTTTGAGTCTCTCTCTCTGTGAATTGCTTTGAGAACAGACTCTGTCTTAGAATGTACTAACACAATTAGCAGCTTGCAAGTTTCACACACAGAGGGAGAGAAACAGTACCAAAAACCAAGAGACCCCTTAATTAGTAATACCCTGGAATTTAAACTCTGGGGAATCAAACTCATTTGTGATTTTAATACAGAACTTCTTTAATATGATCCAACAATCCAAGTCTCCAATATTGCAACCAGTAGAGGTGAGCCAGGCAAGGCGGATTAGTTTATCTTTTGGTTTATGTGAATTTTCCCAGTGTTAAGAGGGAGGTTTATTCCTGTTTTCTGTAACTTTAAGGTTTGTCCAGAGGGGGATCCTCTGTGTTTTGAATCTGAATACCCTGTAAAGTATTTTCCATCCTGATTTTACAGAGGTGATTTTTATCTCTCTCTTTGTTTTTTAAATAAAATCCTTCTTTTAAGAACCTGACTGATTTTTCCATTGTTCCAAGACCCAGGGGTCTGGGTCTTCGACCATTTTGTAACCAGTTGGTTAGGATATTATTCTCAAGCCTCCCCAGGAAAGGGGGTGTGTAAGGCTTGGGGGGATATTTTGGGGGAAGACGTCTCCAAGTGCTCTCTTCCCTGATTCTTTGTTAAATTGCTTGGTGGCGGCAGCGTACCAGGCTTTAACCTAAGCTGGTAGAAATAAAGTTAGGGGGGGCTTTCATGCGGGTCCCTACATCTGTACCCTCGAGTTCAGAGTGGGGAAGGAACCCTGACAAATTCTAATACCTATTTTAACAACACTATAAACACAGGAGTCAGACTGATCCCAGGTAGGTATTTGACAGTGTTCAACTGAGGCATGGGGACTTTGGCATGAGCTGGCACCTGGTCTGCCACAGGCACCGTGCCCCCAAGACCTTTTTCTTAAAGAACAAAAAATAAAGCCCCATTCAAGCCCCATTTTACACCATAACCCCCCCCCCCCCCCCAAAAAAAAAAAAAACTTTACAAAAATTCTTTGCAGTTCACCTTTAAAAAGCAGCAATTTCCCGTTAGTGTGGCAGCTTTCAGAGGCTACAAGTCCCAGCAAAACATGCTCTGCTTGATCTGGGTGGCCAAGTGGAATATTGCATTCTGGGGCTCCACCTCCATTCTGAAGATGAGCAGCCATACTCTAGAAAGCTGTGGACTAACCGGGGCTCGCCTATGCTGCTCTTTGGCCAGCTCTGGTCTAAAATTCAGTCTGAAAAGGGATTGAATAACTGCAAGAAGTCCAGAGTCATCAGCACTGGTTTATCTCTGCCCCACTTTCCCTTATGTTAGATGGAAGTCCTGCAGAAGGATTTTGATGACCTCCAAAAGGAGTATGACACTCTGTTGGAAATCCACCAAGAGACTGTGGAAGAGCGAGACTGCTTCTACAACAAACTCCAGCAAGTTCAGCGCAGCTCCACGCCCCGGCCTGACTGGGCAAAATGTGCAGGTACCATCGTTGATGATGATTTGCTTTGGACATCTCATCTCAAAGTGCTGTGAGTTGCTGCATTTGTTAACCTCTGGGTACAGTGCAGAGCCCCATTTCCCCCACACAGGCTTTTATGGAGGGGGGAGAGCTGAGAGCTGGAGGGGCTCAGTGACTCTTGTTTTGTATTGGGTGTTTAACATAAGGGCTGAGCACCGATAGAGATCTGTACAAATCTAAAACTCCCACCAACGCCAGTTGGAGGACATGCTGGGAGTACTCTCCCTCCTTCAACAGGTGTGTTTGTTTCTGCTCTTACAGAGGTGATTTCTGGTGGGCCTGTGCGGTGGAGCTATCTGGAAGAGGGGAAGACCAGTGACCAGCTGGTGGATGTGCTTCTGGAGGAAATAGGAACAGGACTGCTGAAGGAGAAAGACTCCTTCCCTGGACTGGTATTTGTGTTTCTTTCTTGGTTGCTTTGCTCTGGTGAGAGGACTCAGTAATACATATCTGACTGTTGGCAAAGTAGGGAAGAGCCTTTCCCATTCAGAATTCCACAGCTGTTTTCATGACTGCCATACTGACCCATAAAGATCAGATTGTTGGAGTAATCATTTGCTGGAAACCTTAGGCCAAGGACAACCAGTTGCCCTCTTACTAAGAGATTAATCTCCAAGTTGAGATTTACCAGCAGCTACTGAAAGTGCAAAGTATTAGCTAAGGAATTGTTGCCCAGGAGTTACTGGGCTAAGGGTGTCCTTTCCCTGCCGACACTGCCTATTGCTTGTAACCTGTGATAGATACACTTTGCCACTGTGTCTTCCCTAGCCCCCAAACAAACAAGTGACAAATGCTGCATTATATAAAGAAAAGGAGTACTTGTGGCACCTTTCGTCATCCGATGAAGTGAGCTGTAGCTCACGAAAGCTTATGCTCAAATAAATTGGTTAGTCTCTAAGGTGCCACAAGTCCTCCTTTTCTTTTTGCGAATACAGACTAACACGGCTGTTACTCTGAAACCTGTCATTATATAAAGATCTCCTTGCTGATGCCTCCCTAACAAGCAGCTCAGTGAACCTGGGGTCATGTTGCTGTGACAGTTTACATTGTACTAAGCAGCTGGTCTGTCACGTGTGGATTCAGATTTCCTTTTGCCTGCCCTCATGAGTTGGTGACTCCCACTTACAACAGGTCTCTTCCTCCTTAGTTTTCTCCAGGAGCTTGAATGATTTTACCCTCTGCTCAGATGTTCTCTGCATCACTGCAGGAGGATGTCCCCACATTTTTGTTATGTTAAAGCCCTTGGCCCTCCCCCGCTTTGTGGCGAAGGGACTCTCTTTAGCAGCTATTCAGTGCACTTTCTAAACTGCCCCCAGAACATGCACCATGTTAAGTGATGCCAGGCGCTGCCGTCAAACTGCATGTCCATGTCAGGGAAATGTTACTCCTCCCTGGGAAATAGCCATTCACTAATATGGGCTGGAGGGTTACCCAGCCTGTGTGTCTTATCTGCATGACACGCTCACCATCTGTGTCAGAGGAACATCGTTCTGTACTGTGAGGCATGCACAGAAGTCATGTTCACAGCTGCATGGGTGCAATGGGGTTGAGATAGGAGTCACAAGAAAAGTCACTCATGTAGCAAGGGTTTGATCTAGTTCACTGCAAGGAGGAAAGAGGAGACACGCCTAGTGCAGACTCCAACTGACTCATGTCCACCCTTGTGGCTTCATTGCGGCACCAGAACTTCCTATGAAACACGGGGAATGAAAGAACCTGTCCCAGATGGCTCCCACCTTGTGAGCTTACCCAGAGACACGAACCTTTTCTGTGGCTCCATATTCTATGGAAATAGCTTCTTTGCTACCTGATGTGAATTCCTGTTGGTCTCTTGTATTATCTAGGGCAAAGGGGACAAGGTCCCTGTGTACCTGAGGTACGAAGGCCAGGTGAAGAACAAGAAGCTAAACAAAAAGGATGTGGTGAACATCGTGAAGGAGATCTGGAAAGAGAAAGTTTCAGCAGATCTGCAGGTTCTCTTTATCCTATTTTTCCCCATAACTAAAAACCACTTGATTCCTTGCTGTCAGCTACTGGGACAGTCCTGCTGGCTGGAAGGGGTTGGGAAGCCAGGGCTGCACCTAAGCCACAGTTCGTGTCACTCTCTGACCCTGTCAACCGAGGATGCTGTAGGAGCAAGTCATTTTGCTGTTTTCCAGCCCCCATTTCCCACTGTCACTTCTGGGATGTGCTATCCTGGTGGGTGATGGTGCTCCTGTAACCAGGTCTCCAGGATGGCTAGGCAAGTAAGTGCCCTGGTGTTGTGCCAGCCATCCTGGTACAGGGGCCTAACAGACATAAACTACACACCCAAGGTACCGCGCAGCCTACTAACTAAGCTGAGCACAAGGGGACCTTAAGGCAGTTACGAGTGTCACTGTGGTCAGCAGGAAGAGTCAGGGAAGCTTCTAGCATGACACTGATAACAGTGCTCTGCATGGTTCTACAGACCAGAGATTAGGCCCCTTTCTTAGCCAGTAGGGTGAGGGGTGCTCTGCTCCTGGGGTGACCTGGTGGGTTTGGGGAAAGCCTGCCCACCCCACCCTGGCCAGAATGGCAGTGTCCAGATGTGCTGGCAGAGGGCAAGATGTGCAAATGTGTGGTTCCAACCTGGGGCATGGAGGGCCCTACAAATGTGGGGTGGGAGGAGGAGATTTAGTGCTCATTCCCAATTGAAGAGTGGCCATTGGGCTGTCTCCTTTTTAGGGATGGGGAGTGATATCCACTGCTCAGATCCAGGGGACAGCTGGAGTTTCTGTGCTTCATTCAGCTGTGAACACCCTCAAGAGAAGGAAGGTGGCCTGGGTCTTCTCTGGTGTTTGGAGCTCAGGAGCAGCTCTGAAGGGATCAGCCCCCTCCAGCCTCAACCTGTTTTCTAGAGCAGCTGTCTTCTTTTTGGCAGAAAGGGAAGCAATCCAGCCTTCCAGAGTTCTTCCTTAACTACCTCCAGAAGAGGTATGGAGACGCCTCTGCCTTTGAATGGGCTTACACCATCTATGAAAACATCAAGCTGTACCGATCAAACGAAGCCATGAGCTTGTTCTATGACATACTGAGTGGGAAGGTGAGTGGCCTGGGAACCTGGTGTCCTACCTCTGCTTCCTTGTGAGAGAGCGAGGGAACTGGGGGGAAGCCCTGTGGTGAGCTGAGCACCCGCACACCCTACTGCTCACAATGGGAGTGAGGTTACTCAGCATGTTGTGGAAACTCTCAGGTTCCTGTTGGAAGGCCCCTGTTCTTTCAGGAGCACTGATCACATCACATCCTCCCACTGACGTCAGAGGGCCACAGTTTGCTTAGCTACATACTTACAATCCCCTTTGCTCCCTGACATCTAGTCCTTTACACTTCCTGTACAATCCACAAAACAGCACGACTCCCAGCTGCAGTGCTCCCCTGGGCTGGGCAGCTCAACGGGGCTCATTCCCACCCTATGGAGATGGAAAAGTCTCCTGTACTTCCTCATGCCTCTGGTTGCACTCCTCCTGAGCTGCCAATGCCCCACAACATTATAGAGTTCTCCTGCACCGTACACACTCTGATGCTCTGGATACTGCATGGAAACAGCAGCCCAGGAGTTACATACGTCCTGCTCAGGAGTGGGTGAGAGGCATGGATACCGTCAACCATGAGGGCAATGAAAGTCTCCATCCTCTGGCTAAGAAGCGGATTTGCATGCAGCAGTTCATTGCATATGGGGCTTTCAAAGCAGAGGTCCTGTCTGCTGCTCAATAAGGTGAGGGATTGCCACAGCACCACGCCTCACTGTGTCGTGCAATGTGCTGTTTTTCTGGCTGCTGCGTTCCACCCCAGAGAGGGCTGCTTTTCACTGATCCAGTATATCATTGCACATAAGCTGCTTTGGAAGGATGGGTGTTCTATATGAAGCGATTATAATACCAGCCTCGGGGGGAGCACCATCTGGCTTGCTTAATGATTTGTAAATTACCAAAAGATGCTTGGATGGAAATGACGTGCTGTCTCTGGGTGGTGCCATCTTCCCCATTACTGCCCTGACTTTCCTTCTACATTGGGAGGCTAGCTCCTCAGTGGTGCTGTCAGTGACCTGTGGACGCTTCCTGTTTCACAGGTGGATGAAGGACTATACCATGGCCAGAACCAGCTAATCTCCAACCTGCTGAAGGAGCTGACGGCCAGCGACAGCTCAAACAACGGAACTCTCATGACTGAACAGTTCAAGTAAGAGGTGCTGCAGCTGTCTGAGCCCCGCCATCCAGCGTAGAAGATCTTAGAGCTTCCTAGTGTTTAAGGCCAGCCAGGTCCATTCGATCACCCACTGTGACCTCCTGTAAATCACCAGCCATTACATTGCACCCAGTTACCCCTACATTAAGCCCAATAACTCAGTTACACCATAGTATTGTAGTCCTTGGGAGACTCACTGTTGTGTGCCAAAGGCAGAGAACAGGAGAGACAGGTGCCCCAAGCCACTGTGATGGCAGGGAATGGACTAGTCCGAAGCAGAGTTGTGTTGCTATGCCAGTTTTATCAGCAGGTTTCACTGGTTCTCTCCCTGGCAGAGTGATTGGGCACCATCTGATCTCCATCCTGGGCTACATTCTCACCTCAGATAACCCTGCACAGTGCCAGAGGCAGAAGTTAGGAGTCCATCGGAGGGCAGAATCTCACCACTCTGCTAACAGCTGTATTACAAGATTCAGGCGGAGACACCCTGTAACACTCTGGCACTGGTGAAATGAGTCCAGGTTCACGGTCAGATTTTCTGAAGTGTTCAGGGCCAGGTTGCCAAGTGCTCAGCACCCACAGTCTAGAGCAGATTTGCAAAAGCACTTGGCCCCCACCTTGCACAGCTCTGCTGGAGTCTGGCCACGTATTTTGGTGCCCAGATGGGAGCCTAGGTTCTCTGGGAAATCTGGCACTGACTGTGAGGACAAAGCACATCTGAACATTCTGCTCTAGGGATCATTTTTGCTGATTCTTGCCCAGTTAAGCAACTGTTGTAGCAACTGGCAAGTGCCAGATTAAGTGGTTCCCTGGGAGATGTCCAGATATAACGATCCGTTGAAGTGGGGTAGAAGCTACGTGCACTAGCCCTTCTGCTAGGAATATGTGCCTCTCTCCAGAGCTGCTAGTCACATGGGGCCAGACTGTCTGGCAGTCAGCACCCGCAGCTGGGCCACATTTCCCCAAGAGCTCAGCACCCAGCATGCACCCACATGCTGAGCTCTACTGCAAATGTGGCCCTTGTTTTGATGCCTGCACAGGGGCTGAACTCTTCTGAAGACCCTGCCCTGATTGCAAATGCTGCGCTCTTGAACACCTGCTCCTGGAGTGCTGGCTTCTGGGGGTGCTGCACAGCCAACAGTGTGTGCCATGCACCTGAACGGCCACACACCCCTTGATAGGAGGGCCTGGTCACGCTCCGAGCGGGTGTCCATGCACACGCTGCTGGGCCACCCATACCTGTGGTTGTGATGCTCCTCTTTCTCCATACAGCCTGGCACTGAGGGCCGCTTGTCCCTTGAAAAGTAATGATCAGATCCAGGAGCTAATAGATGCAAGCAGGTACAAGGCACAAAGCACAGAGGACTTCATTGACTACAGGTCCTTATTCATGGAGGTAGGCTGCAGCTTCTTTAGTCTTTCTTCTGGTTCTGGTTTAGGTTTCACCAAGGAAGAATGGTTTGAATCCACGTGCTAATGGAACTGCAATCCCCACTGTAGAATCTACATCCTGAAAGCAGCCTGCAGAGGATGAAAATGCACTTCACGCCCTCTCATTTAGGATGAGTAAAAGAAGCCTGTGGCATGGCTCACTCATCCTTGCACTGGTGTGGGGCATTGCCTCCAGCACTTCCTGCTGGTCACTTGTCTCTGGCCCCAAGTCTTCTGTGGCTCTGCCCTCCGGCCAAGTCACTTAAGTTCAGATTCCTTCCAGGATACCATAAACAAGTCCAAACAAAACTGAACAGTTCTCCTAGCCTCTTGGGCTACGGAAGTCTTTTCCTCTCTACTTCCCTGGCAGGAGTCTACACTGTCCCTGTTGTCTCTGTATGTGTGTCCTAACCCTGGGCTTCTCTCAGTCAGAGGGACCTGTCTCCTCTGCCATGTCTCTCTCAGCTGAGCTCTTTCAGTCATAGAATCATAGAATATCAGGGTTGGAAGGGACCTCAGGAGGTCATCTAGTCCAACCCCCTGCTCAAAGCAGGACCAATCCCCAACTAAATCATCCCAGCCAGGGCTTTCTCAAGCCTGACCTTAAAAATATCTAAGGAAGGAGATTCCACCACCTCCCTAGGTAACGCATTCCAGTGTTTCACCACCCTCCTAGTGAAAAAGTTTTTCCTAATATCCAACCTAAACCTCCCCCACTGCAACTTGAGACCATTACTCCTCATTCTGTCATCAGCTACCACTGAGAACAGGCTAGATCCATCCTCTTTGGAACCCGCTTTCAGGTAGTTGAAAGCAGCTATCAAATCCCACCTCATTCTTCTCTTCCACAGACTAAACAATCCCATTTCGCTCAGCCTCTCCTCATAAGTCATGTGTTCCAGTCCACTAATCATTTTTGTTGCCCTCCGCTGGACATTTTCAATTTTTCCACATCCTCCTTGTAGTGTGGGGCCTAAAATTGGACACAGTACTCCAAATGAGGCCTCACCAATGTTGAATAGAGGGGAACGATCATGTCCCTCGATCTGCTGGCAATGTCCCTACTTATACATCCCAAAATGCCATTGGCCTTCTTGGCAACAAGGGCACACTGTTGACTCCTATCCAGCTTCTGGTCCACTGTAACCCCTAGGTCCTTTTCTGCAGAACTGCTGCTGAGCCATTCGGTCCCTAGTCTGTAGCTGTGCATGAGATTCTTCCATCCTAAGTGCAGGACTCTGCACTCGTCCTTGTTGAACCTCATCAGATTTCTTTTGGCCCAATCCTCTAATTTGTCTAGGGCCCTCTGTATCCTATCCCTACCCTCCAGCGTATCTACCTCTCCTCCCAGTTTGGTGTCATCTGCAAACTTGCTGAGGGTGCAATCCACACCATCCTCCAGATCATTAATGAAGATATTGAACAAAACCGGCCCAAGGACCGACCCTTGGGGCACTCCACTTTATATCGGCTGCCAACTAGACATGGAGCCATTGATCACTACCCGTTGAGCCCAACAGTCTAGCCAGCTTTCTATCCACCTTATCGTCCATTCATCCAGCCCATACTTCTTTAACTTACTGGCAAGAATACTGTGGGAGACTGTGTCAAAAGCTTTGCTAAAGTCAAGGAACAACACATCCACTGCTTTCCCCTCATCCACAGAGCCAGTTATTTCGTCATAGAAGGCAATTAGATTAGTCAGACATGACTTGCCCTTGGTGAATCCATGCTGACTGTTCCTGATCACTTTCCTCTCCTCTGAGTGCTTCAGAACTGATTTCTTGAGGACCTGCTCCATGATTTTTCCAGGGACTGAGGTGAGGCTGACTGGCCTGTAGTTCTCTGGATCCTCCTCCTTCCCTTTTTTAAAGATGGGCACTACATTAGCCTTTTTCCAGTCATCCGGGACCTCCCCCAATTGCCATGAGTTTTCAAAGATAATGGCCAATGGCTCTGCAATCACATCCGCCAACTCCTTTAGCACTCTCGGATGCAACACATCCGGCCCCATGGACTTGTGCTCGTCCAGGTTTTCTAAATAGTCCCTGTCAAGGTTCCTTCCCCACTCTGAACTCTAGGGTACAGATGTGGGGACCTGCATGAAAAACCCCCTAAGGTTATTTTTACCAGCTTAGGTTAAAACTTCCCCAAGGTACAAACTATTTTACCTTTTTGCCCTTGGACTTAATGCTGCCACCACCAAGCATCTAACAAATATATAACAGGGAAAGAGCCCTCTTGGAAATGTCTTCCCCCCGAAAAAATCCTCCCCAAACCCTACACCCCCTTTCCTGGGGAAGGCTTGATAAGAAATCCTCACCAATTTGCATAGGTGAACACAGACCCAAACCCTTGGATCTTAAGAACAATGAAAAAGCAATCAGGTTCTTAAAAGAAGAATTTTAATTGAAGAAAAAGTAAAAGAATCACCTCTGTAAAATCAGGATGGTAAATACCTTACAGGGTAATCAGATTCAAAATATAGAGAATCCCTCTAGGCAAAACCTTAAGTTACAAAAAGACACAAAAACAGGAATCTACATTCCATTCAGCACAACTTATTTTATCAGCCATTTAAACAAAACAGAATCTAACGCATATCTAGCTAGATTACTTACTACGTTCTAAGACTCCATTCCTTTTTTTGTTCCTGGCAAAAGCATCACACAGACAAAGAGAACCTTTGTTTTCCCCCCCCTCCAGCTTTGAAAGTATCTTGTCTCCTCATTGGTCATTTTGGTCAGGTGCCAGTGAGGTTATCCTAGCTTCTTAACTCTTTACAGGTGAAAGGGTTCCTCTTCTGGCTAGGAGGGATTTAAAGGTGTTTACCCTTCCCTTTATATTTATGACAGTCCCGAACCACTTCTTTCTCCACAGAGGGCTGGTCACCTCCTCCCCATGCTGTGCTGCCCAGTGCAGTAGTCTGGGAGCTGACCTTGTTCGTGAAGACAGAGGCAAAAAAAACGTTGAGTACATTAGCTTTTTCCACATCCTCTGTCACTAGGTTGCCTCCCGCATTCAGTAAGGGGCCCACACTTTCCTTGACTTCCTTCTTGTTGCTAACATACCTGAAGAAACCCTTCTTGTTACTCTTAACATCTCTTGCTAGCTGCAACTCCAGGTACGATTTGGCCTTCCTGATTTCCTGATTTCACTCCTGCATGCCTGAGCAATATTTTTATACTCTTCCGTGGTCATTTGTCCAATCTTCCACTTCTTGTAAGCTTCTTTTTTGTGTTGAAGATCAGCAAGGATTTCACTGTGAAGCCAAGCTGGTCGCCTGCCATATTTACTATTCTTTCTACACATCGGGATGGTTTCTCCCTGTAACTTCAATAAGGATTCTTTAAAATACAGCCAGCTCTCCTGGACTCCTTTCCCCCTCATGTTATTCTCCCAGGGGATCCTGCCCAGGCCCCCAGGCCAAAATCTAACATCGCTCCTACAGTACGTTCTCACTGCAGGCTTACCCTGGGCTCTTACCCCAAACCCCACCGTTCCCATGGATAACCCTCATGACCAGGCTTATATGTGTCATCAGCCTGGGCTTGCTTTCCTAGATGGCGGTAGAGATTAGAATCCAGGTGGGCTCTGATCTGCCTACTTTGCAGTGGCGATGCCTCTGAAGAGCTCAGGTTTTGATGGTCCTCCAATGCTATCCCACAATTCCCAAAGTCTGTATTTTCTGCCCCTTCTACCTACTCATTTCTCACTCATTGCCTATGCACTGGAAGTCCCCTGCCAGACTCCATACGCTTAGTCAGCATTTAACCCTCCATTCCACATGCCCTGCTTCATGTCCACCATGCTCAGCTCCCCTCAGTCCAGTAGCGCTAGAGGTTGCCGTCCCAGCATGCTGCTAGCTGGCCAGAGGAGTACACCAGCGCTCTGGCTGGCCTTGGGTAGGAAACCAGCAGGGAGTGGGATTCTGAGCGCTGCACCCGAAACCTTTGCTCTCTCCGAAAGAGTTCCAGGTGGCTGGCAGAGGTGGGGATCAGTGCATGCAGCAGCTGCCCACAGCCAGAGTGCTGGTTACAGCCCAGTCCTGCTGGCACAAAGGATGCTGCTTCAATGCATTAAGAGCCTCCAGATCCAAGTCTTTAATGCACCCAGGCGTGTGTTCTGCTGGGGCTTGTGATGGAGCAGTGCACCAGAGCCAGGCTCTGGTGCCAAGGGCCCTGCTGTCTCTTGCAGGACGAGGAGGGCAACGCTGAGCCCTTCATTGCGAAGATCAGGAGCCAATACGCTAGCGAGAAGCAGGAGTATCTGAGAGAACTGAGGAATGAGCTGGGCCACATGCCGTGAGTAGCTGAGCTATTCAGATCCCATGTTTTCTGTTCCCCTCTTGGATTGCCAAGAAATCCTGTGGTGGGTGCAGGATCTTCAGGTGCAGCTGCCTGGCAGTGAGCTCAGGGTGATGAGATAGGCAGGTGAATGGGGCACAGCGGGTGGGGGTGGAGAATGAACCAGTGTGAGTAATAATAACTCAGAATGGACAGTGCAGTAACTGGGCCCTAAGAGTACAGAGGCGAGCCAGCAGGAACAGGGCCAAATGCTTTTGGGAGCTCTCAAAAGGCATTGGATGTGTAGCATGCGGTCACCATTGGGGCGGACCCCACTGTACAGACAGAACGGGCAACCCCTGCTCCAAAGGGCATATGCAGCCTAACAGACAAGATGGACCAAGTGGACGGAAGAATCCCATGCACCGCTACAGACTAGGGACCGAATGGCTCGGCACAGCAGTTCTGCGGAAAAGGACCTGGGGTGACAGTGGACGAGAAGCTGGATATGAGTCAACAGTGTGCCCCTGTTGCCAAGAAGGCCAATGCCATTTTGGGATGTATAGGTAGGGGCATTGCCAGCAGATCAAGGGACGTGATTGTTCCCCTCTATTCGACATTGGTGAGGCCTCATCTGGAGTACTGTGTCCAGTTTTGGGCCCCACACTACAAGAAGGATGTGAAAAAGTTGGAAAGCATCCAGCAGAGGGCAACAGAAATGATTAGTGGACTGGAACACATGACTTATGAGGAGAGGCTGAGGGAACTGGGATTGTTTAGTCTGCGGAAGAGAAGAATGAGGGGGGATTTGATAGCTGCTTTCAACTACCTGAAAGGGGGTTCCAAAGAGGATGGCTCTAGACTGTTCTCAGTGGTAGCAGATGACAGAACAAGGAGTAATGGTCTCAAGTTGCAGTGGGGGAGGTTTAGGTTGGATATTAGGAAAAACTTTTTCACTAGGAGAGTGGTGAAGCACTGGAATGCGTTACCTAGGGAGGTGGTTGAATCTCCTTCCCTTGCCAGTTTTGAAGTTTTTAAGGTCAGGCTTGAGAAAGCCCTGGCTGGGATGATTTAGTTGGGGATTGGTCCCGCTTTGAGCAGGGGGTGGGACCAGATGACCTCCTGAGGTCCCTTCCAACCCTGATATTTTATGATTCTATGACAAGGCAAACCAGCGTGCTGGGACAGGCCAGCAGGGAGGGTGCAATTTCTAGCTGTCCAGCAGCAGTAATCATCATGCACCTGCCTAGCTGAGGGATCGTTCAGAATTCAACCCTCTCCCTCACCTAGCAGCCGTTCAGACAGTGTTCAGAGCAGCCCTCCACTTAGTGTCGCCAAAGGGAATGGGTCACCTTTTGGGAGAGCGCCTCCTAAAGGCAGCCTTTCCCATTGTAATTACCTCTGGGAGAGGAGCGAATAGCACAAGGGCAGGTAACCCCCACAGCACATAAGCTGAAACCCACCCAGCTTCATTATGGCCACACACAGCATGCCCTTCTGGACGGCCAGTGCCTCAGCCCAGGGCTTCTGAGGGCTAGTACAGGCTCAGCACCATGGGCCTGATCCTGATGGAGGCTGCTGGCTACCCCCACAATATACACACATTTTACTCTGTCCCCAGATTGATTATTCTAGGCAGGGCTGCTAGCACCACCTGTTATTAAGGCTCCCTGACACATCCCAGTCGAAGACCCTGTTGTCAATTGCTTGTAACTTTAACCAGGTGGGTTGAAAGTTTCCTTGCTGAGCATCTGCCTGGGGCTGAATTGTTTTGGAAAGTTTCAACCATTGCTGAGAACGAGGCTAGAGGACCAGACAGTGTTTCGCTCATGTTAAAAAATTCCATCCGCCTTGTTCTTGAGACATCCTAGTGCTTTGGAACAGGGACTTGAAACTTGGCAGGTGGTTGGCTCTTGTGGCAGGGCTTTGCTTTTTACCAGCCCTGTGAAAATCTGCTGAGATTTGGCCAAGACATAAGCCTCTGAAAAGGTGCCATGTGCACATGCTCAGTACAGCCTTAAATTTTAGCAGCTAAATGCCCTGAAGAGTCTGTCCACAAGGAGCATGCTCCAGCCCAGGGCTGAGCAGGACTTTCCCTGCTCTGGGCTGCAGTGGTCCATATTGAGTCCAGGTGCCTGAACTGAGAGCAAGGAGCCTGTCTCTCCTGACTCCTCTGAAGCTGCATGATTTGAATGTAGAGGGGACAGGAGCTGGACCTGTGGAGGGGGCAGGGTGGGTTGATCAGGACAAGGAACCAGCAGGAAGGGCGGGGCATGGGGAGAGGGAAACTGGGACTGAGAGTTGAGTCGGGGTAGACTGGGACTAGGAGCCGGGGGGGGGGGGGGGAAACTTGGATGGGGGAAAGATAGAGATCGGATGAGGAGGGGTGGGAATCTGGGACAAAGAACTTGTGGGGTAGAGGGACAGAGGTGAGACAGATCTGATGAGAAGCCGAGGTGCAGGGGGAGAACTGGAAGTGGCTGAGCAAGGAGACTGGGTTGAGGAACCCAGGGGAGAAAAGACTAGAAGAAGAGCCTGAAGGAGAAAACTGGGAGCCAGTGGGGCCAGGAAACTGGGGGAGGGAAGTGACTGGAGGCCAGGGTGCAGGAGACAGAGATTCAATGAGGAGCCAGAGGAGCAGAACTTGGCCTGTCTGAGCAAGGAGCTAGAGGGTAGAGAGGGTACTTGGGCTGGACAAGGAGACTGGGACTAGGAGTCTGGAGAGGGCAGAGTAAGGTTGGCTGGGCAAGGAGTTTGGAACTGTGATGAGAAGAGTGAGAAGCGGACAGCGGGACTGGCTTGGTGAGGAGAATGAAGTGGGACAAAGAGCAAGGGATGGGGAAGAGACGTGACTGGGACAGGGACCAGTTGGAGGGGACAGAGCAGAAGAGGTCAAGCTTGGGAGGGGGGGGGGAGAGTGGGCAGAATAATCTGTGCCTGCTAGAGAGCACTCCCCTTGAGCCTGGAATGGGACCCAAGATGCCTGAGTCTCACCATTCCTCTGCTGTCAGCAAAGAGCTGTGAAATCAGCAGGCAAAGCATCCCATCCCTGGCTAGTGCTGCTCTCCATAGAGGTTAAAAATCAACTACTGCAGTCAGTTACTCAGCTAAAGTGGCATAGATCTGGGCCGTGGCTCTAAAGGTTCCAATGCTGCTGATGACCCACATGGTGTCAATATGTTGACACATGGTGGAATTTCTGTGCTTTTTGTAGTACCTAGAAATTACATACAAAAATGCCATTGAAAGAACATTATTAAGGTTGCAAAGTCAAGCACTCAAGAGTTAGGCAATGTCAGAATTAAGGGTACCATGCAACCTTCATTCAGCCCCCTCCTTCTGCATCTACATTATGATACCTACTTTAATTACATGACCACATGCTGTTTTCTCCCCATGACCTTGCTTGATTCAGTGCACAGAATGGACTTGCTCTGGGGATGAATCAGGGCTGTGTAGTAAAAGAGGCTGTTGTCTGTGGGACCCCTGGTTCATTGGTTGCAGAAGCTGGCAGGTGTGCAGTGAATGAGGTAGGGGATTGCAGGAAGAGACAGGATGGTCTCATGGTGAAGGCAGTTGAACGTTGCCCTGGAGAACTGAAGTCCAGCCCTATCTCCGCCAGAGAGGAGTTCCTATGTGCTGCTGGACCTGATTTCCAGAAGAGCTGAGCACTCCAATGCAACTGCCATCGATGTGAGTTGTGTGCTGAACATAGCAAGAGCCATATAAAGACAAAGTAGGTCCTAAGTGACTCAAATTGGGAACCTAAAATTAGTGACATTTGACCTTCATCTCTGTGCCCTAGCTCCCCCTCTGACAGTGGGGCAAATACCACCCTCTCCCCTCCCAGCTTGTTGTGAAAATCAGAGATGGTGAAGTTCTGACACTGTAAATCCCATGAGAAAAGTAATGGCTCTGTCTTCAAAGCAGGTTGAAGAGTGGCAGTCAGTAAATTCCCAGGGCCAAACAAAATATTGAATATCTGCTCATCCCCTGAGCACCGTCCATCATGTGCACAAAATGGAGACAGGAAATAGCATGAGCTATGAGTAGTTAGACTGTCACGCTGTAGCCACACAAGGGGGCTGGATTAAGGTCAAGCAGTCAGTCATAATTCTGGCAATTCTGAACATTTGAGAGCTTGACTTTGCAACACAGTAATACAGAACAGAGGCTGCAGGAGAGGGCAGAGGGGGAAGCATGGGAGGGGTCCTTGCTCCCCAGGAGATGGGTGTAGATTCCCAATGCTGCATTAATCTACAAGGATTTCCTGGGTCAGACATCAGAGTATTGTTTGGCTTGCTTTTGTACACAGGGAGGTGAAAGTGGACGATCTGAAGACAGCCTTCGGTGCCATTGATCCTGCTATTGATGACCTAACACTGGACGCCTACATTTGCCTGGCATTCCAGGCCTCAAAAGAACAGTGGGATCAGACTGGCTCTCTGCCTGTGGACACAGTGGTTGAGAGACTGCTGGCTGGAGACACAAAACGAATAGGCCCCCTTCCTGAAGAGATCTACACAAGCCTCTCAGAACGGGGAGAGGCAGAGGCCTACAATTATTGTTAAAGGGCTCCTCTCACCCCTTATGTACTCAGCTAAATACTTGTGTCTAGCTTTACAAAAGGGTACTCATAGGGGCTACTGCACTGAGTTTGTTTACAGGCTGACTGATCGTTAACAGCAGAGAGGCTTGATTGATTTGTATCATCAGTAGTGCAGCCAGCTCAAGCAGATGAGAGTTCCTACGCAGCTCAGTGGCCTATGTAAATAGTTTAATTTCAGTTCTCTCTGGGAGCAGGGTTCACTTGGCATCCTGTCTGCAGTCCCAGCAGAGGCAGCTCATCCCTCCAAAGCAAGCTGGAGGCCAGGGACCGCTAGTCTCTAGGGATGTCAGTGTCAATTTTCATGAACACTCCACTACTCACTTGATCATCACAGCTGCTGAGACCTTTAAGCCCTCCTTAAAGCCCAAGGCTGGGGTGCTGGTACTCAACAGCCTGGAAAATTAGACCCTCACTGTTTAAAAGACCCCACCACTCCTGTTTCCTCATTTTGAGAAGTCAGGCAAGTTTTCACAAGAGCAAGATTTCTAAAGAAGGGCTTGGCTACAGGGGGAAGTGATCCTGCTATAAGGTAGGGTGTGAATTTAAACTGCTTCAGTAATACAGCTGGAACTCTGTGGGGACACTTATTCCAGGGGGAGAGTGCCTTTTTCAATGAGGTTTGGGCAGTTTGGAAGTGGTTTAAGCTAAACCCCAAAAAGTCCCTCTTATCCCAAATAAGAGAGTCCCCAGTCTAGCTTGACAGGTATAACTGGACAAGTGGCCCTGGGGACAAGCCCTAGGACTCCAGCCCCAAAGGAAAGGGCCAAGGTGGTATGGGTAACTTTGCACAGCCATTCACTAATCCTTACCAGTGTGTGCCCACTCAGGGCTGGTCCTCTCAGAATTCCCTGAGCCCTCTGCTGCTTTGGGCCAAATGTCAGAGATCAGGAAAGCAGCTCTATGGCAGTTAGCTTGTTTACTCCACCACCTAGCAACTTAGAATTAAGAGTCACCCTGCCAGAATATAAACATCGGGCTTCTTCCCTTCCTCCTACCACACATTGGATGGGAGGGATGGGGAAAGCTGAAATGGCAGGAGATCTCTAGCTGAAGTAACAAACACCAGTTAGGTGCAAGCATGAAGTGGAATGTCAGCAAGAAGAGCCCCAGAAAAGTTGGGGTGCAGAGGCCCCACAACCTAGCTGGATTAGGGTAGGGAGGGGGTATGCTGTATGCTTCTGTGAAGTTCTTACCCCTGGAACACTGCATGCGGGCTGTGCATCTCCACACCAGGAAAAGTCTACACTGAGCAGGGAAAGCAACAATACAGCATAGCGTAGCTAGAAACCAAACTACAGCAGTAGGTGGAAATAAGTCTGGAAACCCCTTGCCAGGAGAATAATGGTGAGTGTGGTGTGAGTGGGTGGAACTAGGCACAGTGTGGTGGAATTCAGTGACTATCAAGGAGCATTTCACTGAATTGTAATCAGTCTCTAACAGATATGGGTGAGCTCCATCACTGAAGGCACCTAGTACTGGGCTAGAGAAGACACGGGGCATACAGGATAGAGAGCAGTCCTACGTTAACACACCATGCAGCGGAATCAACAAGATCTGTTCATTTTATTTGTAGTGTTAATAAGTCTAGGTTTAAAATAGCTTCTGGATATTCAGAATGTAGATTTCCTATGTCCTCTTCTCTCCAATTACAATCTGACAACTTTGGAGGTCAGTCTGTGCCTAAAATCTTCTGTTTATTTAACTGTCAGGACACTGGCTGAGCTCCAAGCTGCCATGAAGCATTGCTTCTGGCTGCAGGAGGCAGAGCAACACAGATTCTTAGCTGGGACTTAGCCCTGGCTTACCCTCACCCCATGGTACGAGACCCCTTCCTCATGCCAATGCCATAAGCCCCTGCCGTCTGCTGAAGGCTGTTGGCCCTACTTGTCCAGGGACCCGCAAGAGTTGGTCTGGCTGTGGAAGAGCCCATGCATTAGCTGCCAGGATAGCTGAGTGAGGAGCCAGGGGCAGCAGTCCTAAGGCCAGCTGACTACTAAGGTGCAACCATCTCTATCTGCTAATGGTCTTGGGACATGAAGGTTCTGATTGTTTTCAGGGGAAGCTGGAAACACCAATTACTCAGCTGCTCTAGATCAGTATTTTTCAACACCTGAGTCACGACCCAGGACTGGGTTGTAGCAGGTAAGGTGCAGGGCGGCTCTGGGCAGCACCGCCGACTGGGACGTTAGAAGTCCTGTCTGCGGTGCTGCCCAGCTACCTGTTCTGACGCCATCCTGAGCCCCGGAAGCGGCCAGCAGCAGGTCCGGCTTCTGAGCAGGGGGCCACAGGGCTCTGCGCGCTGCCCCCGCCCTGAGCTCCAGCTCTGCACTCCCATTGGCCTGGGGATGGGGCAGCAGAGCCTGCGGGTGAGAGCCACGTGGAGCTACTTGCACACCTCCACCTAGGAGCTGGACCCGCTGCTGGCCGCTTCAGGGGTGCAGCGCGGTCCGAGGATGGGCGGGAAGCCTGCCTCTGGACCCCTGCTGTGCTGCTGACTAGGAGTTGCCAGAGGTAAGTCCATGCTCCAATCCCTGCGCCAGCCCAGAGCCCCCCCCTGACCCTGAACCCTTCATTCCTGGCCCCACTCTGCAGCCCTCTGGCCCAGCCCTGAGCCCCTCCCACACCCCAAGCCCCTCATCCCCAGCTCCTTGGGTTGTGGGCATCGATTTTCTTCAACTGGGTCCCCAGAAAAAAAGTTTGAAAACCACTGCTCTAGATGGATACCCTGGTGTATCTGCCAAGTAATCCGCTTGGCAGTACACCAAGGATTAAAGAGCAAATAAAGATTCCACCTAAAACACCTTCTACGAGCAGCCAGCCAGTTCCTGTGAAGAGCATGAGCAGAGCGAAGAGGCTGCGGGGAGCAGGACATGCTGTGCACCAGAAGGGGTGACCATGTAAGGGACTAGCAGTTCCTTGGAACACACAGCACCTGGGTGCTGCAAAACATCCACCTTTTATTGACATTTACACATTAGGAGACAAAGCAGCTCAGCTGCATGGGCATGTGATGTGGACACAGCACAGGGAGGTCATTTCTATCCGTGGGAGGGCTCCACTGTTCACGTAGGAGATCCAGTGAGCGTCAGTGAACTCAGAGGGTCAATCCAAGAGAATAACCTCCGCTAGCTATTCAACACCCTTAGGCCTGACTCAGTTTCTAATGTACAACCGCCGCAGGGAATCGGACAGGTCCCGTGAAGCAGCTTAAAGCCAGTCTCTGCTGTGGTGTTAAGTTCCCACGCATCTGAAGCAGGCCGGAGGCAGCACACATCTATTTGTGAGGGATCACTTTATTTCCACTCGTGGCAACTGGAATCAGTAGCTTCCTGTACTCCAGAGGAAGGTGGCGCTCTATCAGCACATGTAGAGGCATCTTGTCTGTCACCAGCCCTTGTCTTCGATTGAAGAGGCGAGGGGAAAGAGAATAAACAGTGTGGTCCATTTAATCAGACTACCCTGACAAGATCTGTACCCAAATCCCCTTGGGGGTTTGCTCAAAGAGGACATTTTACCCTGTTAATAATGGTAATACAGATCCCACCGCTGCCTGTGCGGTGCTAAGGCCAGACACGGTCACACTTACACCCAGTTACAGCAAGCATGGGTGTGCCAGATGTCCTCAGCCCCAGCGAGCAGAGGAGTTCTTACCCAACCTGCTCTGCACATGCTCAGAAATATCTGGGGGTTATCAGACAGATCCACTTTTCTACAAGGAAGGCTTTTACAGAACTGGCTGGAGCACAGTGTCCTACTTGTAGAGGGCAGCAAGTGGCTGCCAATTCCCCCAGTCCAGGGGAGGGGGATGAAATTTTGTTCTCTGTTATGAGCCAAGAACAGTTCCTTAACCAGAGCTGAGGAGGTGTACATCATACATCAAACTATTCTGAAGTGCAAACACAGGACTCCACATGCAGAGTTCCCACCACTGGCCAAAGTCCCCTGATGGGCCCTCAGCCAGTTCACACTAATTCTAACACACTTCTCAGCCAGAGGGACAGGAATGTATCTTCTAGGAGTCTGACCGATAAACTCTGGAAGAACCAATGTTAGTCCCATTTTAGACACAAATGCAATTGTAGCCTTGAATGAATTGTCACGTCCTGGGGAATCCCTGGAATGGAATGAGCGCGGGGCTTTTCAAGGAGACAGTAGGATAATGATTTGGGTGGCTTCAGAGCTACCCCAGTTTTTTGGCTAGACAAGAGCCTCAGAATACAGGAAGGGTTTGTCAAGGTTCTCCTAGGCTTTGGGCATGGCAAGGACATTGCCAACAGCTTCAGCCGCCAGTGAATGCTCAAGCTTTCAACAGCCAGCTTTCAACAGCGTGCTCCTCGGCCCAGAATTCACAGGCTGTGAGGATTAAAGTGAATTATCAAGCAGCAGTTGTTGGCTGGGGGCTGTCTGAGCCGCAGGTAAGCGGCATTACTCCCACTGCAGATTTTAGTCATTTCCCAAAAAGGAGAAGCCTAACACCCTTGTCAAGAAGCTACATAACTGTGCAAACCTGAATAAACTGAGTGCTTCACAAATTCTACTCATGCAGTTTCTGAGCAGAGCAATAGACTGTATGTAACTGTTATGTTAACATGCACCACCAACAAAGCGCTGTGTTAGGAACAGAGACAACAAGGTTGAGTGTTGGAATCCTTGGCTAGATACAATGGATGAGCTAGCTTCTTCGTTTCCTGCAGGGCCCATACTTGCAGAGGCAGGAATCTAGACACTCCTTGGATACCAATATTTACAGAGAACACTGATATTACAAGTGAACTGCCCTAAATTCTGACTTAACTCTGAGGATGCCAGGCAGTGCCAAATACAGGGAACACTGGAAACTGTCCTATAGCTCCAGAAGGTGTTACAGCCAGGAGCATATACCAGGGATGCCACAGGGGACTAAAAGCAGAGAGGGGATCAGTACCTTGCTGGTCAAAGGGTTAGATCAGAGTTAAAGTCTGTCGGGAACTAGTTTCTAGTCTGAGAATGGGCTCCCACCCCAGCCTGGGGCTCCAAGATGCCGGCTGGGGTTGTATCCTCTTCACCCACCCTCTCTCCCTAACCACTTGTCAGTGAGAGATGCTTCACCCCTTGGGAGCTTTTGAAATGCTCCCATGAGCAAATTTGTTTGCACTTCTCTTTCATGTGACCAACATAATAGAATAAACTCCACCCTACCTTCTCATGAGGAGCTCCAGGTCAGCTTCCTCCACAGTCTTCCTCCTAGCATGCATGGTGTAAGCCTCCAAGTCGTTACTGAGCTGCCTGAAGTACACCTCCACGCTGGAGGGGAGGGGAGGAGAGAAGTTAATCAGCAGAACACAAAAGCTGCTGCATCCTCCTCCTCAGCCCTTTCTCCAGGGCTATCTACGCTGCAACTAATCACAGCACAGGTTGCTGCCTTCCAGGAACGGAGAGGTGCGAGGGGCCCCACCCCAAGGACAATCAGAAAGCTCCAGAGCTGTGGGGATTAGTAGATGGTAGAATACACCGCTGCACTGAGCTGGAACAGCTCTCCTGGGGTGTTCTGCACCACACAAAGCCCTGCCCTTCACCATGCCCAGTTTCACACTCACTGACATGTTCCACAGCCAGATTCCTGCCAGCCCCTCTGCACCACTATTAGAAGAAAGATACCCAAGTAACACAAATATGGCTGGTTTACACGGAGACCTCGGGCCCTAAACCCAAGGCTCCTGCACAGCAGCATGGGGTGCTGAGCACTGCACCCCCCCAACAGTGCTTATGGACAGGCCAGGTCTGTGTTGAGAATGTAGTCTGCCCCCTCTCTCTCACCGCATGGCAGCCCCTTTCTGCCACGCCTTCCTCTACTTAGTTGGAAAGGGCTACAGGACAGCAGGTCTACGGGCAGGTAACGGGGGCTGGGGAGCAGAGGAGTTTGCTGCTACTCACCACTTCTCAACAACCTTAAATGCATCTCTGGCCACCGGCACTTTCACATAATGGCTAAAGATCTTCTTCACCAAGCTGCTGGGTAGTGCAGGCTCTCGCTTTCTCCTGGGAGCCATCGCTGTTCTCTTTGCAGCCTGTTGACCCAGGGGAGGCTTTGGGGGAAACCTGCCAGGAAACAAAGCACTAAGCAAACCAAACAAGCAGGCAGAGTGGGTGGAAGAGAAGTGAGAGCACAAATGAGTTCTGGCAGAGGAACCCACAACTGAACACAAAGAAGGGCCAGTCCTGGCATGCCCTAGGGCCTTTCTGTCTGCTCTCTCCGAAGGCTGGAAGAGCCAGAGGACTCGCCCCCTTTGCGAGACTCTCCTGCAGTATTACAGCACCTTTGGGAGAGTTACGGCTAGGGCCAGGATTTCGGGACTGGGTATGTACATCTGTGGGGCTGGTTTGCAGGCACCGTCAGCAGAACTATGCAAGGGGGGGAACTACAAATGCGCAGAAACTGTTCTGGGGCCAAGTCACCACTGTGCATCCAATCCCACAGCAGTGTGGGAAGCTGGGTAGCTCTGCAAGCCAGCTCTGCACACTCAGATGAGGGCCTCAAGACTCACTTAGCCACATTTTTGCCAGTTGACAAAAGTTAACAGGTGAGGAGTGGATGGAGGAAGCAGGAAGACCAAGACCCAAAGGGAATCCTAGATCTTACAGGATTGCCTTTGGAGTAGTTTGACCATCTTCAGTAATTGCAAACGGGGCATTTTTCTCCTAGCTATTCCGCCCCCAGAGTTCATAAGTTGCTTATTTTAAGTATCATAATGCTCTTACACAGACACTGTCCTGTACCGCTCTGCAGAAGGATCCTCTTAATGGTAACCTTCCTCTTTGGAACAGAAGCCCCAGTCCAAGTGTGTGTTATTACGACTACCACCTAGCAATGCTACTGCACTTCTCATCTGTAGAGCCCAAAGCACGTTAGAGTTAGCCAGCATCACTGTTACCATTTTACAGAGGGGAAAAGGAGACACTGAGAGGGGCCAGGGTCACCCAGCAGTGACAGAGCAGAGGGTAGAATCCAGGACTCCGGAGTCTCAGTCCAGTCCTCCCAGAGACCCTGCACACAAGGTCTCTATCGGACTCGCCCTTCACCCCATCTGCATGGTCTTTGGTCAGAGCTCCAGCTCAGGGGTTTTCAGACTTTTGTCCTGGTGACCCCTTTCACATTGCAAGCCATTGTCTGTGACCCCCGCTATCAATTAAAAACACTTCTTAATATATTTAACACTATTATAAATGCTGGAGGCCAAGTGGGGTTTGGGGTGGAGGCCAAGTGGGGTTTGGGGTGGAGGCCGACAGCTCACAACCCCCCCCATGTAATAACCTCACGACCCCCTCAAGGGTCCCAACCCCCAGTTTCAGAACCCCTACTCTAGCAGGACTGTGCAAATGGATGGTATAGGCAGCTGGAAACAAATCAGCCCCATAGATGAATGAAGTATGTGAAGAAGCTGGGGTATGAAGATGGAAAAAGGACGCCTTGGTTCTAACATATGTGATCTTGGGCAAGTTACTGCCCCTGTGTCCCAGTACCCATCTGTCAAATGGGGATATGCATGCCTGACTCGTGGGGGAGGTCAGGGGTTGAAATGCTTTGGGATTCCCTCTGACCACTACTGCATGCTGCTCATCTATCTGAGACTAATGACACTTGCCAGGTCCGACCCTGAGCAGATCAGCAGTGACCACCGGGCTCCGGAAGTGAAGCTGATGGAGTCAAGGGCACAGGCAGCATTTTTGTCCATCCTCTTGGTTGAGGATAAGGGCCCAGGTAGGGACACATGCACCCTAGACATGAATGCAAGGCTGCACAGATGGTGTAGATGGGAGGGCTTTGGCTACCTTGACCATGGAATGCTGTTTTGGGAAGGACTGCTGGAAAGAGTTGGGGTCCACCTAACCAAGAAGGAGAAGAGCATCTTTGGACACCAATTGCCAACCTAGTGGGGATGGCTTTAAACTACAATCCAAGGGGCAGGTAACTATTAAAAAAAGGCAACCTTAACAGAGGGCTAGATGTGTATGTGTGGGTGGTGGGGAAATGGACAATTACAATAGTGTCAGAGGGGAAACAGTGAGCGAATCTAAACAGATCTTCGAGATCTGTACACAAGCTAAGTTATGACTTAATTGGCATCACTGACTTGGGATAAATCTCATGACTGGAATATTGGTCTGGAGGGGTAAAGCTTGTTCAGGAAAAAGAGGCAGGGGAAAAAAGGGTGGAGGTGTCGCATTGTACATCAAGAATATAGACACTTGTTCTGAGGTCCAGAAGGAGGGGAGAAGCAGACCAGCTGAAAGCCTCTGGTGGCGATAAAAGGGGGGAACGACAACAGAGTGACATCATGATAGGGGTCTACTATAGACCACCAAATCAGGAGGAAGAAATGGATGCAGTATTTCTAAAACAAACAACAGAAATATGCAAAATGTAAGACCTAGTGGTAAAGCGGGACTAACTTTCCAGACATCCGCTAGAAAAGTAATGTAACAAAATAAGTTCTTGGGATGTACTGGGGACAACTTGTTTCAGAAGGTGGAGGAAGTAACCAGGGCTCAGCCCTTTAGATGTGATTCTGACCAAGGGAGGAATTGGTTGCAAATCTGAAGGTGGAAGGCAGTTTGAGTGAAAATGACCATGCAGGGCTAGGCTTATGATAATAGAATCATAGAATATCAGGGTTGGAAGGGACCTCAGGAGGTCATCTAGTCCAACCCCCTGCTCAAAGCAGGACCAATCCCCAACTAAATCATCCCAGCCAGGGCTTTGTCAAGCCTGACCTTAAAAATAAATAAGGAAGGAGATTCCACTACCTCCCTAGGTAACGCATTCCAGTGTTTCACCACCCTCCTAGTGAAAAAGTTTTTCCTAATATCCAACCTAAACCTCCCCCACTGTAACTTGAGACCATTACTCCTTGTTCTGTCATCAGCTACCACTGAGAACAGTCTAATTTCATTATTCTAAAGAAAGGAAGGAGTGAGAGCAGCAGGGTAAGGACAATGGACTTCAAAAAAGCAGATTTCAGCAAACTCAAAGACCTGGTAGGTAAGGTACCATGGGAACAAAATCTAAGGGAAAAGACCAGGAGAGCTGGCAGTTTCTCAAAGAGACAATATTAAAGGTACAACAAACTATCCTGATGTGAAGGAAAGAAGAAGAATAGTAAGAGGCCAATATGGCTCCATCAAGAGCTCTTTAATGACCTGACTATAAAAAAGGAATCCCACAAAAAGTGGTAGCATGGACAAGTTGATAAGGTGAAGTACAAAGAATAGCAGAAGCATGTGGGGACAAAATCAGAAAGGCCAAGGCACAAAATGAGTTACACCTAGCAAGAGACATAAAAGGCAGTAAGAAATGGTTATTTAAATACATTAGGAACAAAAGAAAGACAAAGGAAAATGTAGATCCTCTTCTTAGCAGGCATATTTAGTCTTGAGAAAAGAACACTGTGGGGGGGAATGCAATAACAGTCTTCAAATATATTCAGGGCTGTTATAAAGAGGACAGTGATCAATTGATCCACAGAAGGTAGGACAAAAAGTAATCTGTAGCAAGGGAGATTTAGATTAGATATTGGGAAAAGCTTTCTAACTCTCAGGGTAGTTAAACTCTGCAATAGGCTTCCCCAGGCGGTTGTGGAATCCCCAACACTGGAAGTTTTTAAGAACAGATTGGACAAAACTGTCAGGGACGGTCTAGGTTTACTTGCTCCTGCCTCGGTGCAAGGGGCTGGACATGATGACCTCTCGAGGTCCCTTCCAGTCCTACATTTCTATGATTCTGTGAAAGGCACTTTGCCCCCAATCCTGCAGATCATGGCCCTAAAGACAGAGTAGCTGGTCATGGGAGGATTGCACCAACAGAAGGGGATTCCCTGGTGGCATAACACAAGTGCTGTGGCTCTTACACTGGCCATCTGCACCACCAAACTCCCACGCTCTCTCTGGATGTGAAACAGGCACCTGCTGGTTTCGCTGGCTGAGGTTCTGCATTGTGTCACACATTACTGTGCTTTTCTACTGACCAATCCTTCACCATATCCTGTAACGCAGAATGAGCACGGTCAGCCCAAGCTGTGATGCATCCTTTGCCATCTCCGTTCAGAGCAGCGTCCACCATGAGTGCTTACAATATCACCCTCTGCCATACCACTGGAGAAGCCGGACAAAGCCCAGATAGTCCTGGGGCTGGAGAGACTGAATTCCAGGGGCAGAAGAACCTCTTATTGCCGGCTCTGATGAAGCACATGGCTGGCCAGGTGGTATCAGCCATTAACCTGACTGGTTTAGAGTGATCCAGGGCAGAGGTGCCTTTTGTGCCTCCAGTCAGGTACAGCCCACACTCTGTACTGGGAAGTGCACTAGTCACTGGGCAATAGTGGACAGTGGCTTTCAAAATCCAAAACACCACAGTTCATTTAACACGATAAAGGGACTTGCATCTTGCCTTGCCAGGATCTCAGGGTTCCAATTTTGGGCTATTGCTATTTACTATGGGGGGGGATAGCTCAGTGGTTTGAGCATTGGCCTGCTAAACCCAGGGTTGTGAGCTCAATCCTTGAGGGGGCCATTTAGGGATCTGAGGCAAAAATTGGGGATTAGTCCTGCTTCAAGCAGGGGGCTGGACTAGATGACCTCCTGAGGTCCCTTCCAACCCTAACCTTCTGTGATTCTATGACTATGTATTACTGTAGCACTGCATTAGCAGATGCAATCCAGTACCCCTGATTTGCCTCCACACTATGAAGAGCCTTCAGGAGAGAGTTCAATGAGTGCTCACTGAAAGGGCTTGCGGCCTGAGACCTGCCCTGAGAGAATATTTTATTAACAGTCGCTCAATAGCTGCCTTTATTCACTTGCCAAAGTCAGAGTTCAGGGTCCCTTGCTCCCTGGCACCACTGAAGCAACACCTAACAGTTCACAGAGCTCCAAGGGTGATTGGCAAGGGAATAATCCCCTGGAGTCTGGTCTTGGCAGCTACACCAGCTTCCAGCTCTGCCTGACTACTGTGGAGTGTGGGTTCACACTTACTTGGAAGCAGCAGTTTTCAGGGTCCATGGGGTCGACAGTAAGGGAGATGGTCTATACGCTTTAGCACGGACGAATGCAGGTGTCTTCATGGACAGCTCTGAGGAGAGAGAGCATGAGACACTTAAGCCCTGGATTTTAGTGATTTGGCGTTCCTGCTGCAAATGCTCCCATAAGGGGGTGGGGATGTCAAATTTTCCACAGTACAGATCACATTATAAGCGTCTTGTAGCCTCTTTTCCTTTAAGTATGGATGACAACAATCCTCAGCAACTAAAGCCGTGGTTCCATCCTGAGTCTTATGGATTGCAGCTGCTTTTAGGGAGATAAGGCTTCTTTCCTTTTTGAGAGATATTAATCAGTCTCCTCTGGCTTTCTCTCTCCCTGTGTGCCTGGCCAACTCTGCACACCTAGTCTTGTATTCCATGGCCATGGCGAGAGGAGATTCCACAGGATATGGAGCTGGTTCTGCTACATTCAGTTCCCAAGGAGGCTCCCAACAGCCCTGAATTATTCCAGTTCCTCCGAGTTAAACCCTGCCATTCTCCCTGCACCAGGGACAAGCCTAGGAATAAGTTCCTTCCCTTACACTGGAAGGGGCAGAGTCTAGCAGCATCGCCCACTTCCACAGAAAGAGCCAGCCAGCTGAAGCCCAGGTCATAGAAGGGTGACAGAAGTGGGAGTGAGACACCAAACCAGGATTCTGGAGGGCTGCGAGCCTGCCTCTATCAGAAGGGGTAGCAGCCACCAGGTGAGCTTCATCTGGGGCATACGCCCTCATCTACCCTCTTCAGCTTCATTTTTGAACCTTCCATCTGCTTCTCCCCCACAAGTGGGAGCAGGAAGGAAAAAGCAAGTTAGGTGGAGAAATGAGGCAATGACTCCATGACTTCTTGTCTGAGGAGGGAATGGGGGAGTGGGTGGGACTCCTTGCTTCCTAGTTTCCTCTGCAGTCTGGGGAAAGCCGGAAGTTGTGTGATCAACGTGGCATTAGTTTAACCTAGTGATGGTTACAAACAGCGAGAACAACACGGCCTGTTGCAGAAAACGGGTGCTACCGCCACCGGCCTTGAGCAGTAGTCATCTGCTGCAAGGGAGAAGCTACTGAGCGCTCCACACACTGAATGCAATGCTCAGAGTCCCTCTGAGAATGGGGCAATGCCACTGACTGACATGGTCCCTCACGTTAGCCCTTTCTGAGCACGCAATCCTGTGCGTTTGGGGGGGTGGGGTGCAGTGCCTGGGGTGGCGAACTGCAGCACTATGCTAGGCTCTTCAGGGTCTCTTCAGGTGATTCAGAGGGCGATGCTTGGCTTTGATCTCTTTGTCCGACTTCTCTCCCTGCCTTTATCCAATGTTACACTACTGTCCTCCCCCCCGTGAACAGCATTATAGAGAGCAGGCCCAATCAACTCTATAGACAGAGCCACCTAAAGGCCCAGTGCACTTGGTAGCATGGTTAAGTACATCCACAACATTTCTTTCGACACTAGTGTCAACCCAGTTGGCCCCTCTGCACAACATACGCTAGCGTGGGCATTCTGACCACCCTACACTGCTTCAGCTGCTAGTGACGAGAGCAGAGATCAGGGAGTTATTTTTTTAGAATGCCTTCCCACAAATCCCCCACTCCATGGTGCATGCCATTCTGGGAGATTTTTGTACCAGTCAAGCAGGACACTAAAACTTGTCTCAGGCAGAGACTTGTTTGGTGGAGAACCCAGCACTCTTCAACAAGAAAGCAGACAGGAGTGCTCCTGAGAGATTGAGTAACCTTCAGTGGTCTCTGAAGAGGAGAGTCCTGAGGCAGATGCCCCTCTTGCTGTGTGTAATGCAGACTTAAGAGTGATAATGTCAGGTCACCATCTCTGCCCATATGCTCTTGGACTGGCTCAGTCCTTTCAATAACCCCAACCACTTTGATCTCTGTGGAGCCTGCCCTGACATTACAGCACCAGTCTACCTATATGTGAGTTTCAGTCTCTGTAGGCAGGAGAATTTTCATAGCTTTGTGCAAGTTGGCTACTGCCCCAAACTCCTGCTCCCTGGCTCACACTGGGTGTTGGATGTTAGAAGCATTTCATTTTTGACTAGCACATGTAACTGGATGGAGCTGGACCAAAAGTATATGCCCTGAGCAACCTACAGCTAAGACTAGCATTGAGATTTTTTAGGCCTTAGATGAGAACCTAGGGACTTGGCAACTCAAAGCACTAGTTGATCTGACACCAAATAACTCTATGCGAAAGAGTAAGCGATGTTACTAGGGGGAGACAGGCCAATGGTCAGGACCAAGCCTTTAACAAGTCCTTAGGTTTAGACTATTGGAGATAGCAACAGCATTGAAATATTCCCTTTTCATTCAAGAGAAATCACAGTAACAACATTCTTCAGCAGTGCGGTCTAGCTGAATGCATCCAATGAAGTGAGCTGTAGCTCACGAAAGCTTATGCTCAAATAAATTTGTTAGTCTCTAAAGTGCCACTAGTACTCCTTTTCTTTTTGCGAATACAGACTAACACGGCTGCTACTCTGAAACTTGTCATTACTCTACTGTGGAATCTAGTGGACAACATAGGTGGTAATATTGTTACCAAAACCCTTCCACAATCTATTGACAGGCCTTGGGGCAGCCCCTCCAACTAACTTCTACCACCAACATGAGTGCGTTCTTACCCTCACTCTCAGGATCCTCAGTTTCAGCTTCCTCCTCAGTCATCTCCTCTTCCTCGGAGTCACCCACCTCTCCTGTTACAGCTCCACCAGCCAGCTCAGCTTCTCGTCCTACAGCTTCCTTCATCAATTTCCTTCCATATTTCTCAGGATACTCAGCAGACATGGCGGTAGAATGCCTGCTCAAGCTGCGGGTTCTTGCACTTCTGGGGCTCTCGACAACTAGATAAGGAATAATAAACAAGCTTTACTCTAACAGGCCTTTCAGCCAAGGCTTGTCCTCACACACATCGTCTCAAATGGGGGCTGAGGCTTAGACAAATAGTCACTGGCAAAATGTCTGTCTTTAGTATGGAACGCGCTGTGTAAGCATATAGTGCTGGTTTTTAATAATTTAGTTGCAAGGTAAACCGAGGCACGGAGTTTAAGTTACTTGGCCAAGGTTAGAGGGTTGGAAGTAGAACTAGTTCACTGCCATAACTACTTCATGACACTCTGAAAATTTAGTCATAATAGTTCACTCGGCTTCCTCTCCACTGAATTCTGAAGGAAGAGGGCATACATTTTACTCTGCCTAGCTTTCTGAAGGACATACAGAACAGCCCTTGCCAATATGGAGAAGTAGAAATAAAACTAGAGGTTTTAGTTCAGATTGACATTTGAGCTGCCTATCAATGCCCACCTCACTTACTAGGGACATTCTGACACCAGCAGGACAGCTGCAGCGAGAGGGCAGAGAGGAATCTCAGTGTTGATTTCTAGATCAGTTTCCAGCCTGCTTCAATACCTCACATCAGAAGAGCTTTATGCAACTAGGGAAAGGCTGTTCCCATGTTCATTCCAGTTCAGATGTTAAAGCATCCTAAAGCATGAGAGAAGCAGGTTTACGTCTCTTACTTCTGGTGCCCATAATGCTGGTCTCAAGTGTAATTTTAAGAAGGGGATCTGGAATGCCAATGGGAATTAAAGCGAATTGTTAAATATATGCCAGTTTGTGCATGGCAAAAAGCGATCAGTCCTTATTGTGAACCTGAGCTGAGAGGAGCAGCTCTCTCCAAGCCTGAGAGCTCCAAGTATTTCTTTAAACCTAAGTGACGCTGAGATATTTCCTCCTTACCAGCTACTTATGGAGATTTCAGTTTCTAATCATAGAATATCAGGGTTGGAAGGGACCTCAGGAGGTCATCTAGTCCAACCCCCTGCTCAAAGCAGGGCCAATCCCCAGCTAAATCATCCCAGCCAGGGCTTTGTCAAGCCTGACCTTAAAAACATCTAAGGAAGGAGATTCCACCACATCCCTAGGTAACGCATTCCAGTGTTTCACCACCCTCCTAGTGAAAAAGCTTTTTCCTAATATCCAACCTAAACCTCCCCCACTACAACTTGAGACCATTACTCCTTGTTCTATCATCTGCTACCACTGAGAACAGTCTAGATCCACCCTCTTTGGAACCCCCTTTCAGATAGCTGAAAGCAGCTCACAAACTTCCCCCACCACCGTTCTTCTCTTCTGCAGACTAAACAAACCCAGTTTCCTCAACCTCTCCTCATAAGTCATGTGCTCCAGCCCCCTAATCATTTTTGTTGCCCATCCACTAGACTCTTTCCAATTTTTCCACATCCTTCTTGTAGTATGGAGCCCAAAACTGGACACAATACTCCAGATGAGGCCTCACCAATGCCAAATAGAGGGGAATGATCACATTCTTCAGTCTGCTGGCAATGCCCCTACTTATATAGCCCAAAATGCTGTTACCCTTCTTGGCAACAAGGGCACACTGTCAACTCGTATCCAGCTTCTCATCCACTGTAAACCCTAGGTCCTTTTCTGCAGAACTGCTGCCTAGCCGTTCGGTCCCTAGTCTGTAGCTGTGCATGGGATTCTTCTGTCCTAAGTGCAGGACTCTGTACTTGTCCTTGTTGAACCTCAACAGATTTCCTATGGCCCAATCCTGTATCCTGTCCCTACCCTCCAGCGTATCTACTTCTCCTCCCAGTTTAGTGTCATCTGCAAACTTGCTGAGGGTGCAGTCCACGCCATCCTCCAGATCATTAATGAAGATATTGAACAAAACCGGCCCCAGAACCAACCCTTGGGGCACTCTGCTCGATACCGGCTGCCAACTAGACCTGGAGCCATTGATTACTACCCGTTGAGCCCAATGATCAAGCCAGCTTTCTATCCATCTTATAGTCCATTCCTCCAGCCCATACTTCTTTAACTTGCTGACAAGAATCCTACGGGAGACAGTGTCAAAAGCTTTGCTAAAGTCAAGGAATAACACATCCACTGCTTTCCCCTCATCCACAGAGCCAGTTATCTCATCATAGAAGGCAATTAGATTAGTCAGACATGACTTGCCCTTGGTGAATCCATGCTGTCTGTTCCTGATCACTTTCCCCTCCTCTAAGCGCTTCAGAATTGATTCCTTGAGGACCTGCTCCATGATTTTTCCAGGGACTGAGGTGAGCTGACTGGCCTGTAGTTCCCTGGATCCTCCTCCTTCCCTTTTTTAAAGAATGGGCACTACATGAGCCTTTTTTCAGTCATCCGGGACCTCCCCCGATCGCCATGAGTTTTCAAAGATAATGGCTAATGGTGCTGCAATCACATCCGCCAATTCCTTTAGCACTCTCGGATGCAGTGCATCTGGACCCATGGACTTGTGCTTGTTCAGCTTTTCTAAATAGTCCCGAACCATTTCTTTCTCCACAGAGGGCTGGTCACCTCCTCCCCATGCTGTGCTGCCCAGTGCAGTAGTCTGGGAGCTGACCTTGTTCATGAACACAGAGGCAAAAAAAGCATTGAGTACATTAGCTTTTTCCACATCCTCTGTCACTAGGTTGCCTCTCCCATTCAGTAAGGGGCCCAACAGTTTCCCTGACCACCTTCTTGTTGCTAACATACCTGAAGAAACCCTTCTTGTTACTCTTAACATCCCTTGCTAGTTGCAACTCCAAGTGTGATTTGACCTTCCTGATTTCACTCCTCCATGTCTGAGCAATTTTTTTATACTCCTCCCTGGTCATTTGTCCAATATTCCACTTCTTGTAAGCTTCTTTTTTGTGTTCAAGATCAGCAAAGATTTCACTGTTAAGCCAAGTTGGTTGCCTGATATATTTACTAATCTTTCTACACATCAGGATGGTTTGTACTTGCAACCTCAATAAGGATTCTTTAAAATACAGCCAGCTCTCCTGGACTCCTTTCCCCCCTCATGTTATTCTCCCAGGGGATCCTGCCAATCAGCTCCCTGAGGGAGTCAACGTCTGCTTTTCTCAAGTCCACGGTCCGTATTCTGCTGCTCTCCTTTCTTCCTTGTGTCAGGATCCTGAACTCGACCATCTCATGGTCACTGCCTCCCAGGTTCCCATCCATTTTTGCTTCCCCTACTAATTCTTCCCTGTTTGCGAGCAGCAGGTCAAGAAGAGCTCTGCCCCAGTTGGTTCCTCCAGCACTTACACCAGGAATTTGTCCCCTATACTTCCCAAAACCTTCCTGGATTATCTGTGCGCCGCTGTATTGCTCTCCCAGCAGATATAGGGGTGATTGAAGTCCCCCATGAGAACCAGGGCCTGCAATCTAGTAACTTCTGTTAGTTGCCTGAAGAAAGCCTAGACTACCTCATCCCCCTGGTCTGGTGGTCTATAGCAGACTCCCACCATGACATCACCCTTGTTGCTCACACTTCTAAACTTAATCCAGAGATTCTCAGGTTTTTCTGCAGTTTCATACCGGAGCTCTGAGCAGTCATACTGCTCTCTTCCATACAATGCAACTCCCCCACCGTTTCTGCCCTGCCTTTGTCCTTCCTGAACAGTTTATATCCATCCATGACAGTACTCCAGTAATGAGCAGCAACAAAAAGAACATTCACCACATCAGAACACCAAGTCAATAACCTTTACATGACCAGCTATAGTCCAGTCAAAACAAGTAATTTATAACAGCAGGCTGGCCCAGAAAGCAAACTGCAAGAGATCCCACTTAGAATGGAAGTCAGGCCCTCTCATATCTAACCTCTCACTGACAACGTAGCTTCTATGGATCAGACACACGTAAGTAACAAGCGTTTTTCCTTAGATGAACAGCAAGTAGCGTTACATACAGGGCATTTTCTCCAGGGGAAAAAGCCATAATCAAAACAGGACACACATCTGAGCGGGCTTTAGAAAGAAGTTGCTGCACTCAGCTTTCTGAAGCAAAGTAACTACTTAGGGAAGAACACACAGTATAGCTAAAAATAATTGTCAATAGCATTTAGAAATTTGTCAATGGAGAAAGTTTCCTTTAATTACATTTCCCAGCAGGAACTCCAAAATTAGACAGAGGACAAACACAATGTCGAGCCATTGGAATGCCTAGGAAAGGAAGGACTTTCCAAGGTTTTTTGCTTAAATTCCATCGCGTTCTGAGTTCAGTGCAACTCTGCACTCAAGATTTTAAATCACACCACTCTTGTAATCAAGTTCCATATTACCCTGCATTTTCCCCCACATAATAATTAACAAACACTTGAGGGAAAGGAGGGTCTGTGGTTAAGGCACCAAGCTGGGACTCAGGAGATTGGGGTTCTGTTCCTAGCTCTGGCACAAACTCCCTGGGTGACACTAAGCAAGTCATTCCATCTCTGTTTGGTTTCCTGTCAATAAAAGAGAGACCTTTCCTTTGTTCATCTACACTGCAAGCTCTCTGAGGCAGGAACTCTCTTACTGTGTATCTGTATGTACGGCAAAAAGCACAAAAGGGCCCACTCTCAGCTTGGGCCTCTAGGCGCTACTGAAATACAAACAATACAATACAATACTGTGGCACAAGATGAAGTAGTGAGGCCCAAACCCAATACCTTGAAGTGTTTTGTCTGGTGGCAAACACTTCTCACCAAATGATTACTCTATAGGTGACCTCTGAGTCCTCATTCTCAAAGGAAAGCTGCACAACACCTTCAAATGACAAGCCTGGAAGCTTAAATTCATAACTTTGCTAGACACTAAAAATCATGGACTGAACAGAGACACTGGATTTATGGCTTATTACAACAATCTACAACCCAGTAGCAACTGCCCCAGCTTACTTCCCCCATCCTTCCTCTCCTCCCTATGACTGGAGGGGTGTTATTGGGCCACTTCACCTTGAAGTGTGTGTTAACTACTTATGCTACACAATCTCTTCCACTTTGTAATTAGCTGGGACACTGAGCCTGTTTCCCAGACCTGAAGAGGAGCTCTGTGTAAGCTTGAAAGCTTCTCTCTCTCACCAACAGAAGTTGGTCCAATAAAAGATGCCAGCTCACCCACGTTCTCTCTCTATTATCCTAGGACCAACATGACCTACTGCTACATAAAGGAAGAGAATGTAAGTTTAAAGGAGCCACTGTGTGGAACACCGTCTGCAACACCTTGGTAGGCAGCAAATTCAGTGATATTGAACTAATGAGCTGGCTACCCAGAATGCCATCCCTGTTGTGCTCCCTACACGTACACAGAACAGATCTCTGCCTAAAGCTAAATAAAGAGCTAACCTTGTGGGCAAAGAAGAGACCTCTGCTCAAAACAGACCCTCTATATAAACAAGACAGATAGACCCGTCTGAACTGCGGTGGTGGGAGAGGGGTGTAGTTAGATGTACACAATACATAACAAGCAGCTTTCCTGGACTCTTGGCACATTTGTGCATCACACCAGGACTAACAGCGGTAAACCCAGCCATCTTCCCAAAGCCAAGAAATAAAAACAGCCCTCCACCCCAATTATCAATCACAGCCCTTTGGCGCACACTGCTCCTTCCCCAAAAGCCTGGGCACAAAGATAGCGCATATCTCTTGGAAACCTCTATTCTAGACCAACAGGATAGAAGGGTACATTCTAGAGAACAGCCTGCCTGTTGCCCCTTGTTTGTCAACTGCCTGTGCTGATCTCAGGTACGGCAGTGTAGCCCAGCGACAGAGCAGGTCTTTGGCCTGGAATCTGTTTTTTCATTTAGGTCAAAGCCAACACCTTAAGTTCCACCCAGAAGTCCAACACACAGCCAATGCAAAACCCGGAGAGTGTTGTGGTTATGTGCTTCCCACAGGACACACTGCTTAACATTCAGCTGCCACATTCTGTACCAGCTTCGGTTTCCAGCTATGTGCTTGCCAGAGGCACCCTGGGTAAAAATGGAGCAAGATGAAAACAAGAGAAGAGACCCCACAGGATGCCCCCATTCCAGGGCAGAAACAGCCTCAGAACCATGGAATAACTGCTCTTCTGCTGAACTTTTGTAAAGGGAATGCCCAACACAAAATCCTGGCCAGCTTGGCCTCTCTAATCAGGTGAAGCAAACTTAGTTATCTGGGACACTCAAACACAGGAAATGGGCTTAGCTGAAACATGGCTTGCCCAGAAAGGAAGTTATCCACCTCTCTCTGGGAGCTGTCTGTTCATATACATAGTTGTACAGACCTGCCAAGAGCATGTGAATAGAAAACAAATTCCACTGTCAGTCACTGTGTGTGAAACAAGAACAGGCAAATGAGCATGGCAGCCAGCCTGACACTCCATTTAGAGTGCCTGACCAGCCATGCCTTTGAGGTTACTTGGAAGAGATTATCTCCAGAACCTGCTGGGGGACAAAGTCATGTTTTGCACACCAAGACTCCTGCTGCTCATTGGTTTACACCAGAGCAGTGTACTCAGTTGCCTTCTATCACTGCCCTGAAAGCGCTTCTTACCCTCACTGGCAGCCCCTGCCTGCTCAGCTCTGTCATCCTCCATTTCCTGCTCCACATCAGCCATCTCTTTGCTCTCATCTGCATCATCCAGCTTCTCAATTATATGGGCGACAGTTTCTCTCACTGATGGTCTGCTGGATTTCACAGGCTGTAGAGCAGACAGGGTGTCCGAACGTCTGCTCAGACTCCCGGAGGCAGCTGGCAGTGAGGAGCTTGGTCTGTCAGAAGCTAGACATTCAGAGAGTTAGGTTAACACAGAAGCTAAGTCCCCAATGTATCTTTATGACATTTATTGTGGCACTTGTTGCAAGTATGAAACATATCCAGACACCAAGGAAGGAGTTTGCATGACTTGCCCTCGCTTTACTCAAGACAGCTCAGAGAGTTCGCACTGTGCATCAGGAAGTAGGTTTGAAAGAGACCTTCTCAGCTGGCTTTTCTCAGCCCCTGCTGGAGAGAGCCACATGGTGCATTAAAAGCATTAGCTATACTGTAGCACCAGAACTAGGCTGCCTCATCAGTCTTTGATATTAATGGAACACAAACACCAGTGCCCTTAGGACATGCTCCCTTTCTTTTCTTCCTCTCATTCCCTTTGCTCAACGCAATCCTCACACCTTCCTCCATGCTGCCTGTTTGGCCCAAAGTTCCCTCCCTCTCTTCAGTCATATCTGTCCCTTAAACTAATTTCTTCCACCAAGCTCACGAGTGAGAGCCCTCCCAAGTTAGAGCATTATTGGCCTGTTCTTCAGGATGCTGTACTCTAGGAAAATTGGAAGCTTTACAGGGCAGGGAACTTCTCTCTCCACAGCTATTCTGTACAGTACCTAGTGTACTGGCCATGCTTAAATACTGATCTGGCCCTCCTGACAAAAGTCATAAGATAGGAACTGAGTGTAAAAGAAATGCCAGGATAGTCACAGGGCTCTGTATTTTAATCAGAATCCTGTGTGTTTTGCAGGAAGAGCTGTGCAAAGCTATTTACCATTTCAGATGGTGACCCTGGTGCAGCGATCCTGCCTCAATTTCTGTAAAGGCAACAGGTGCACTCAGACTCATGTCAGCCATCAGTGTTAGTTCCTGCCCATAATGGAGTTCCTACTCTCAGCCTCCCATAAAACCCAGGCATTAAGCTGGCAGCTCTCTACGTCCAGAATGAGACTGTGCCCACCTGTAAATATCCCAGAGTCAGGGACAGGTTTAAAGAAACAATTCATAGAATATGTAACTGGGATGAAAATGGAAGAGATCAGACCAGCACAACGACTGTCCTAAATCTAAGCGAGCCCTTGAACAATGGTTTGGGCTCAGACTAATTTCAAACTAGAGCCTCAGTACAGAGCTGGTCTAGAACAGGGTTTTCCTACCGTGGACTAGAAACAAAAGTAGTAGATAAAATCCTGGACGGGGAAGACCCCTAACTTCCAGGTGAGGAGAGGGGAGAAGACTTTTTTCAAACATTCATCAATTCCAAGGCCAGAAGGGATCATTGTGATCATCTACTCAGATGGCAGAGGCCATAGAATGTCCCCCAAAATAATTCCTAAAGCAGATCTTTTAGAAAAACATCCAATCTTGTTTGTTCTCCTGTCTCAGGCCCAGACTGTATCCCTATCCACCCCTCCAGCTCCAGCCTGCCTCCATAATTCTCCTTTGCTGTATTTTGGTGGGGAGACCCACTTGCCAGGGAGAACCCACTCCTGCAGTCTTCTGGAGACTGGCCAGGAATAAAGATGGGGTCAAGCAGGGCATTGCTTTCTCGCCAAATGACAAGGGAGGAGGTCTTCCTCGCACTGGGATGGGGGAGGACCCCATAGCAGAAATAAAACCCACCAACCAGGGTTGGTCCTAAAGAAGCTTCTGCTCAGTGGGGGCAGGGATCCCCGGGCAGTGCCTGCACAAGAAACTGGGAGCAAAGCCCGTGCCAGCAGTGGTCTCCCAACTGTGGGAGAACTTGGGCTAGGCAGGGAAGGGGAGATGGTGACAACTAAGGGTATGCCTACATAGCCAAGAAAAACCTGCAGCTGGCCTGGACCAGCTGACTCAGGCTTGCAGGGTTTGGGCTGCGGGGCTGTTTCATTGCTGTGTGACTGTCCCATCTTGCAGGGTCTGAGAGCCCAGGCTGTGGCCCAAGCCAAAACACAGCAATGAAACAGCCCCGCAGCCCAAGCCCCGCAAGCCCAAGTTGGCTGGAACAAGCTGGCCCCAGGCATCTAGTTGTTGTGTAGACATAATGGGGAGGACAGGGGACTCTCTTCCCCTGGAGGGCTTGAGGACACAGGGTGGGCCTGGCAAAGTGCCAGACTCAGGTGTGATTAATGTATCCAGCAAGCTAGTTTACAACAGCCATTCTCTGATTATAGGGGAAGCAACTTACAGAGCAGGTCCCAGCTCAACTCTCTTTGGCTCCTACGGTACTCAACCACCAGCCTATCTGCTCCAGGAAGTTGCTCTGCATAACTGCTCCCTCGGGTATGTTCTCGCTGCTCTGAGTTCAGGCTCACCGCCCGTCCCTGAGACTCAGTGGCCATCTGGTCAGTGTGTTCAGGATCCCGGGCCAAGTCCTTCTTCTGAAGTCTCTCTGTCATTCCATCCTCGGCATCCACATCAGACAGCATGCCCTCCTCAGTAGCCGCATTAGAAGCCTTTCTCCCTTGCACTGGAATTTTTCCTTTCAAGAACTTTTGTTCAGAAAACCTCACTTGGCTTTGCTCACCGAGCTGCGGTTGAGCAAAGAGCTCCGTGTTGCTGAGGATGATTTCGGTATCACTCGTTCCCATGGTCATTCCAATCATGGAAGTTGCTTGTGACTCCGCCAGATAATTTTGTGCTGGTTAGAAATTTTTAAAATAAGTTTAATCTGTGGAATCATTCAGGGTCCTAGGAAAGCAAATACATTAGCAGGACATGTATACAGAGTCATTAACTCAAAACTCTTGTCCTGCCCTTGATGTCAATCCATAAGCCTTTATAGCAATTTAACGCCAGCCAAAAGGACCTGTGCTTTATACACCAACCCATAGCATTCTGGATAAGAGCAGCAGAACAATGCAGACATCGCTCTCCAAACCCTAGGGCACCCAAAGATTTACTGGGAGACTTCATTCTGCCAATAGGTACTGTAAAGTTCTCATGGAATTCCCCATCTGCCACGGGCCCACATGAACAGGTCTTTCATGCACTTGGATTGCTTAGGGCCAAGAGTAATTAGAGAACAGAAAGGAGACTTCCAAACCAATCTGCAAGTAGAACAAATCAGATCAGAGCTATAACAACCTCTAACCTAGAGAGAGGAGAATGGTTGGTTCCACCCTTATGGGACAACACAATGGATGTGCAGAGCTGTTGTAGCATTGCCAGAGACTTCAGTGCAATAGTGACTGTTACTGGGAATTCTGACCAGGAAGACATCCATTAAAGCAGAAATCCCCAGGGAGGGCCAGGAAGTTAAAAAGCCCAGTAAGAGAGAGATGTTTGGAAGGACAAGATAATTCAGTAGTAGCTCAACAAGGCATCTTCCACAGAATGATACAAGCATAGAAACCCGCTCAGTTCCGCTGTCAATAAAAGTCAGGCAGTCTCTGCATTCTGGGGTCTTTGCCAGGCCTGCATTCCTCAGTCTGTCCTGAGCCCTGGCTAACTGTCTGCTGTGCAACAGTGGTGCTGCCCACCCATTTGGTAGCGCTAGCCACCAAGAGCATGTAACATCACTTTGCCAAGGACTGGGCTAGCTTCTGGGTGCCATGCAAAGCCATTCAAAGTAAAGGCTATTTACAAAGCTCTGAAATACTTTGGATTCTGGCCACCTCTTTCGTTCCATGAAAGCACACTAAGGCTATGTCTGCCCTTGGAGTTGGAGGTGTGATTTCCCGTTCAAGTAGACATACTTGTGCTAGCTCATCTAAAACTACGAGTATAGCCACAACAGTTTGGGCTGCGGCAGCATGGGCTAGCCACCCAAAGTGCAAACCCAGCTGGGCCCCCTGGGCACCTGCATGGGGTGGCTAATCTATGCCACTGCCTGTGCTACCACAGGCATGCCGCTGGTTTTAGCATGCTGCCCCAAGACCACCTAATGCGAGTACCATCTGCTCAAGCTGGAGATCACACCCCTAGCTTCAAATGTAGACATAGCCTGCGGTGACGAGCATTTTATCAAATAGGTTATGAAGGCAGCTGGGGTGCCCTTCCCAACAATCCCTAGATTTGAACATTCCTGGACCGGAGACAGGTCCTGCTAGGTGGAGAGCCCCCAAATTATGGGATTTCCTTCCTCCACTGGTCTGACAGAGCCAGAGCACTTGGAGCAAAATGCAAAAATGTTACACTCCCAGAGCAGGGATGGTTTTAAAACTGGGAGTTGATTAAACTTAGTATCCCCAACACACAAAGCTTTCACAAGCCGCAGTGCTGCTGAGTCTGTCTAGAGCACACCTATCTTCTGGTATGACATCCGGCTCGGACCTCTTTAACAGAGCCCCAGATGATACAGGGACAGGATGCAGTGAAATAACCTGGGCTTTCCAGACAGCTCATACAAAATTCACACTGACATTAAAATATTCTAACATATGCACATATTAACTCATGAGTGCTGCACCAGACTCATGTGTAATGATGACGGCCTGATTGGGGGGAGCGAGTTTAGTGATGAGCCTACTTGTAAAGTGTCCTTTTCTTTACTTGGGCTTTTTTTTTTAAAAAAAATGATGTATATCCGCCTAGCGATATCTGTGACAGATGTTTCGTTTCTATAAAGGTATAAAAAATAAAAATGCATTAGCCTTATGCCCTTTCTGTTTCTTTTTGATGGAAGGTGGAGAACTAATGAAACAATGATGTCCCAAGAGAGAAAGATTTTTACTCAAGACTATTTAAAACTCTGGCTTTGTCAACACCTATTGAACTTCAATGCCTAGTACACATTATGGAGAAACAACATCTTTGCTAAAGATTCAACATCCTGAAAGGTGAGCAGCTCCAGTACCAAAGCTCTGAGAGCCCTCAAAGGCCCTCTGACAAAACTAGGGCAAGGGTGACCTGACAGTCCTGAAATTTCTAAAAGTAAAAAACAGCAGGAAAATTGACTAAAGGGTTTAACACGCCAATGCACACTAACAACAGAGATTTTTAATTTGAAACACAGCAAAATTATTGCCTCAAATTGGCTACCAGATCATCAAATTGCCATGTGGGTCTTCCTGAGCACTTCCCACCCTACCCCATTACTCTGGAAGATCCCAGCTGCTGGGGTAGAGGACTACAAGGGCCTGTGCTCCCAGACACCTCAGTTCCAGCCTTGATGCCAGCAGCTGCATTTCACCTGCATAGTTTCATCGTGAGCAGAAAGGTGGTGAAACAATAGGTGGCAAGCAACACTTCCCAGCAGCGAGGGAACATCGTGGAGACACGATGACAGCAGGCTCAGTACAGAAGTAGGGAGCCAAAGGACGAGCAGCTCTGTGGTTATGAATAGATGTGACTGAAATCAGTCAGTCACTATACTTCAGTTCTCACTACCTCCTCCCTCAGTCCCAGGTCTCCTAAGGCCAGTGTCACTAAGGAGATGCCAAACAGGAAGCATGGATTCAGAACCGCTCCTGACTCCTGTTTAGGCAGTGACGGCTGCTAATTAGCAGGATGGAAGTAGACTCAGACCGGTGATATTCAGAGAAGGTGGCTCAGGCACCAAGGACAGGCTGAGTCACCAGAGTAGCTAGAAGTAGGTTTGTGCCCCTCCCAACTTTTTGTTTAGGATCACTTCCATGTCACTGTAAACATGGAAGTGGCCTGGAAATCCTGAAACCCTAGCAATCTGCTTCTCCACACAACACCCCTCTTCGCCCAAAACAGGAGAAATAACAGTCAACACCCACTGCCTTTTATCTGCAACAAATTCTGTTCCACGCCTCCTTCGAAAGCCTCCACATTGACAGTTTTGCGATTCTTTGGCCTGCGGATTAAGCCTCTTTTTTCAACAGACTCTGGTGGTACTGGGGTAGCAAGAGAGATCTGAAGAGACCTGAAAAGAGACAGAGTATAACACTGCTCCAGACCTACTGTTTCCCACTCCCATCCCAGATCACTTTTGCCAGTAGCCAAAGAATGGGGGTTTAAACATTGTGTTAACTTGAGGAGATTTTCTACAGGGTTAGGTCAACATAAGTGGCCTTGCGTTGACCTTGCTGTGCAAGTGTCTTCACTTAAATGTGGTTCTCCCACATAGAGAGGCAACGTAAGTGCCTCTCTATGCTGATTTAGTAACACCACCTCCCTGAGCAGCTTAAAGTCACAGTCAATGTAATTAGATCAACCCAGCATGAGTGTAGACACTGCATTACTTTTGACGACTGTAACTGGCTTTCAGGAGCCATCCCACAACTCCTTACAATGGCAATAAATTGATACAAGTGCTACTAGTGAGGACACACACTGCTGACCCAAGAAACCAAGTGTACACACACACACACACACACACACACACTATAATAACTGCGGTGGCTGTATGCCAACACAAGTTAGGTCAACATAATTTTGTAGGCTCATACCCTGCAGAGCAATGACAATGGAATCGAGTAACCTAACTACCTTCTTGTACTAAAGTATCATTTTAGAATAATAGTTCAGAGATGTAGTATCTTGAAAACAATAAAGCATATTGCATGGATATCTAGTTCTTCCCTAAGGCTGAGTTCCCTGGATCTGTGGGGCTCAGTTCCTTCAGACTCCTCCATACAGCCTGTCCATACCAGCTTGTTAGCTTAGACAGCTGCATGCAAGTGGACCCTCCCACCCCCGAAAGGCTTTTTAACTTTTTAGTCATTTGCTCTCTAATTCTCAGCACTGCAGAACAAGATTTGTAAACAGGAGACAAGACAGAGGATCTTATAAGCTAACAGCTGCAACCCACCTATAATCATCTATCTAGATACTCTTATCTGGGAAGCCAATGTTTTGCTTCCCTGCTTGCTCTTCTCACAGCTTTATACAATTAGATCAACACAGTCACACAGGAAAGTCTTATAATCGCAATGTAAGTTGTACAGTCTCTCTAGATAACTAGGTTACACATCAACATTCCTAGAGTCTCACCTGGCAGCTCCTGCAGTATTCATAACATTATGTATCAACTCCATTTCTGTCACGGTTGTGACTTTGCTTGGTGAGCAACTGAGTTCCCTACTCCTCTCCTCCTAATTCCTTCTTGAGATCCCTCAAGAGGGGATTGAGCAGTTTGAGATCTTTCTCTATGCCTCCAGCTAGTATGTGCCATACTGTTCAACGTCAAAAGAGTTAGCAAGCACCTTCAGAAAAGGGCTCCACCAGAAAGGTACTGGATGCATTCTAAAACCAAAGTTAACATGAGCCCTTAAGGGACGGAGGGGTGTTTGTAGGAAATTCCCTGAGGTTTAATATTTTAAATTATTTGCGCCTTCCACAGCTGGTGCAGAACAAGAATTAAGAACCATTTTAACTGTGATCTCCAGCACACAACTCACCTCTTCCCCTTAACTACATAAGGAGAGTGGAAACACATTTGGGCAATTTAAATAATCTGACACCAGTCCGCTTTAGCAACAGAGTTTAACATACAATGGATTATCTAACATTAAGCTACATATTTCAGGTGAATCAGAATGATTGTGACATGTTTTACAGCTTCCTGCCTACAGAGAGCTGTATGGTTGATGTACCTGAAAAAAGACTAACACTTATGAAGCCTTAAACCTAGGAGGGAAGCCTTAAAAAGTAAATAAACGTATAGGCTCCCTCCTGCAAGATACAGGAAGAAAAAGGCTTCAGAACACATCTGGGAAAGCATTTAATATTGACATTCTGTTAGCGTCCACAATGCTGGGGGCTGTCGACACACACAAGGAAACAGGTTGTAAACTTTTCAGGGCAGCGGCTAAGACAAGCAACATACAAAGCGGAGGAGAGGTACACATTATGAATTCTAAAATAAATAAAAATAAAGGCCAGATATAAAGGCCGACTGTCCCTCAACCTTTCCATCAGGCATCACAGCTGAAGTGTGTCTTAAGGAGAGATCTGAAGGCAGGAAGGACAGGCTCGGCTCAAACCGGGGGTGGTGGGGGGGCATAGGCATGAGCAGCATGGAAGAAAACACAGAGGTTGTGGGCAGTCATGGATAGCATCACTGGCAGAGCACTGGTGCAGCAGCATTGTGGAGAGTCTCAAAAGGTGAGAAAAAGCAGCTTGAACTACATGCAGTGGAAAAGGGGGAGCTGACTGAGAGATCTGATGTGCGCCAAATAATGGACAAAAATGACCATAGCTACATTGTGCACGGATTTGAGGGGGACTGATGAGGGTCCTAGGCGAGGCTTAGCTGTAGGGACAGAGGAGGCCACATCTTGGAAATGTAATGGAAGAGCAACAGGATTTGGATCCAGCCTGAACGTGTGGGGCAATGGAGAGGGAGGAGTCAAATCAGAACTGATTTAAAAGACCATCTTGCATCCACAACCCCAGGATATCAGAGGGTATGCAATCAACTATCACCAACACCTGGTATCAAACTGTGGAACTGCTTTATCATTACTGTTCAACCTACAGGATCCTATTGCATGTTGCTGTGAAAGGGAAAAAAGTGGGCATGGAAGTGCTGGATATAGGTAGTTCTGCTTCCTGGTGCAGAACTGCCCAACAGAGAAACTGCTCAGAGCTGACTTACTGCAGCTGTGGAGTTCAAGAGAGCTCTTCCAAAGACCGTGTACTGGCCCATCCTGCCTGCTCCTCCCAGCTAGAGAAGGTCTGATGAATCAGAGCAGTTGTAGTCATGCCAGTCAAAAGCAAAAGCCTTTGTGGTTTAACTCACCGTGTCAGAGAAGAGTTGTCCAACGCTGGCTGGGCTGGAAAAAGTTTGAGGCACATATTAGCTGAGTATGGCACAACCTGTACAGATATTACTAGTGTGAGGGAACAATCTTATCCCTCTCCACCTTTCAGGGCTGGTTACACTACGATCCCCCAAGAGCAAAGCTAGTATGCTACATCCACTACCTCATATTTAAGGCACCATGAATTGGGCAGAAATAACAGAAAAATATTCAGTGCATTTTCCTGTATTTCACTAATTTTCAGTTTGTTTTAGGAAAATAAAATGACAGCTTCACGATTCCTATTCTGAATTGCAATGCTACATATTAGTGGCTAGTTCTCTGAAAGAGCAATAGACCGTTGATACAAAAGACAGCGTAATGCAAGAGAAGCTACCTCATTCAGTAGTATTAACCCCATTTACGTTATTAGTCACAATATATCCAGGAGGGTTGCAGGGGGGGCAGTCAAGGGGCCTGGGCACTGCTGCTGGGGACAGGGGCAGAGCAAGCTGGGGCACCCCCCTCCATCCCCAGCACGCTTGGCCCCTGTCCTCAGCAGTCAAGCCCAGAGAAGGAGTGAGCCCTGCCCAACTGCCAGGGAGAGCAGCCAAACAAGCAGGGGAAACGCACAGGGAAAGGACTGAGCCCCCCTTTTCGCCACCCCACAGGTACATGGGGCAGGGAGAGTTGGATAGGGCAGTCAGGGGGTGGGGAGCAGGGGGGATTGGATAGGGGACTGGCATCCCGGGGGGAATGGTCAGGGGGGCAGAGAGCAGGGGTGTTTGGATGTGGGAGTCCCAGGGGAGCAGTTAGGGATGGGGAGCAGGGTGGGTTGGACCGGGGTGGAGAGGGCTGGATAGGGGCCAGGCCACGCCTCGCTGTTTGGGGAGGCATAGCCTCCTCCCAGCCTTCCCTACACGGCCCTCCATACAATTTCTGTACCTGATGTGGCCCTAGGGCCACAAAGTTTGCCCACCCCCGTTATAGACTAATCAAGTTGCCTCTTAACCTTCTCTTTGCTAAGCTAAAATTTAGAATTCAAAGTGGAAGAATACCAACATGGCAAGCCAGCCTGACAGTCACAAATGGAGGAGCTGCTCAGGGAGGAGCCAGTTACTTGCAACTTGGGTGGTTTTAGTAGCTCAACCATGTTTATTTTTAATCTGAAGAGATGGCCTTCGACCCGCCTCCAGAGCGCCCCTTTTGTACTTGCCACACACACCGCTTCCTGGTGCGGAACTGCCGAACAGAGAAGCTGCTCAGAGCTGACCTACTGCAGTTGTAGAGTTCAAGAAATCTCTTTTGAAGCTCCCTGAAAACCTTGGAGTTCAGAGTCAAGCAAGGAGTTCCTTGATCTGCCTTACCAAGTTTTCGAGGAAGTCGCTCATCTGCTCCTCTCTCAAACTCAGAAATGCTGAACTTCTTTTTCTTCCTACTCATGTGTAATGCAGTCATAACTGTGCCCTCAGGAACAAAGTCCGGCAGATGCATTTCCAAGCTATCAAAACAAACAAGCCAAGGTTTTAGTGCAGGCCAACATTCTAGCGTTATCATCCAGGTACGCTCAGCTCCTAGCAGCAGTAACATTCATTTCTGTTTCCGACCTTTTGGAGCAGCAGAAATGAGGAACTAAGCAATGATGGGGTCAGTAAATACAAGAAGGTGTCACTCACTTGTCTTACCAACCAAAGCAGATTTCAAGGAAGAGAGCAAAAGAGATCCAAATGCATATTTTCAATGAAGGTATGATAAATGAAGGGGGGGAGGTGTCCTTTTATGGACACCCAGCCAGCCAGTTAGCTACAAAAATCACTTTTGGTAGCTGTTCTCTACTTGCTTTACCTGTAAAGGGTTAAAAAGTCTGACTGCATGCACAGGTAAAAGAAAGTGAGTGGGTACATGGCCAAAAGAGCCAATGGGACGGCTAGAACTTTTTAAAATTGAAACAAGACTCTCCTTTGTCTGTCTGTGGTTTTTCCTCTCTGAAGAGGAGACACAGAGCAGCAATGCTGTAAGAAGCTTGTGCCAGGTATGAAAAATCATAAAGTCATACTTAGAAACTACTCATTTGAAACCCCAGATATGTAAGTAGATCAGGAAATGTCTAGGAAGACGCAATTAGGTTTATCTCTTTTATTTCTGTAAGGCTTGTGGACTCCCCTGTGCTAACCCCGGGTGCTTTTGTTTTGCTTAAACCTTTAAGCTGAACCTCAAGAAAGTTATTTTGATGCTTACTCCTTATAAGTGGTTATTTTTAAAATCTAGCAATAGTCTGAGTTTTTAAGACTTTTTTTTTTGTTTTTAATAAAATTTACCTTTTTAAGAACCGGATTGGATTTGTGCATCCTAAGAGGTTTGTGCATAATGTTGTTTAATTAGATGGTGGCACCAGCTGATTTCCTTTGTTTCCTTTCTCAGCTCTTCCCTGGTGAAGGGGCTTGAGGGTACCCGACAGGAAGGAATTCCCAAGTGCTCCTTCCTAAGTTCTCAAAGTGGGGGTTTTTGCACTTGGGGTGGTGGCAGCATCTACCCATCCAAGGTCAGAGAAGAGCTGTACCCTTAGAAGTTTAATACAAGCCTGGAGTGGCCAGCATTAATTTTTAGAAACCTTGCGGGCCCCACCTTCTGCACTCAAAGTGCCAGAATGGGGAATCAGCCCTGACAGAAGGGTTCTGTGAACTTAAGGCAAAAACGAAGGATCAGATCACACTCAACCCAGTTTCACAATTCTCCCCCCATAAGAACAAGAGAGAGCAATGAACATTTATCGCTGTACCGCTTGGTAAATAAGAAGGAGTCATCATGAAATGTCATCAGGGATGCTTGAATATAGGAAAACAGGAGAAAGATGCTTATCTAGTCAGGGACTTGGGCCAGGAGCAGAAAGCTAGCAGGAAAGAAGATATAAAAATTGCCCTGTTCTGCCCCTCCATGCTGGCAAGAACCCTCCCATGTGAAAGCAAAGCTTGACTCAAACCTGCTGCAGAGGGAGGACAGGGGGCAATGCTGACCCTCTGAGCGATGGAAGAACAGATAGTCAGCTGAATTTTAGGCAGAGAAGGGGTAGGGCAGATGTTGGTGGAAGGGAATTGGAAGCCTGTCAGGCAATGGAAGGAAGATGAGGGGAGATGGTTCTGCAGCCACATGGACTGTGGAGTTCCAGGTAGACCCAACTGTCAGACTCAGACTTCCATTGTTGGTGGAGGGGGATGCAAAGGGGCACAGAAGCTTGAAGGGAGATGTAAACAGAGTGGGGAAGGGAGCAAGGCTGAGCTGGGGGAGGGGCAATGTGGTGATGGTGGAGAGGATCTCAGGGGGTGGAAACAGTTCAGATCCCAACACTGTTGAGGCAGCAAGATCTTCAGCAATCTTATTCCAGTACAATGCCCATCCCCACTATGTTACAGTGTGTTGGATCTGCAGAGCTCCATGGCTACAGGATAACAGAATGCTCCTTTAGGCCCTGGTGCATCCCCTTCTCAGCCCTTTGCACCTAGGACAGTGGGACTGGAGCAGAGCAGTCAATAGGATACTCCTCAGTGGGAGCAGCATGCTTGTCAGAGCTGTGCAGTTTGGCATCCCCTGCAAGAAGAAAAGTACCTGCACCATTCAGTTATGATTCATTAACATTTAAATATGTTCTTTCCCTCACAGTGACATCTGCTGGGGAAGATCAGAAGTGCATCTGTGTTTCACTACTTTTGTTACAAGATTAAGGCAAGCAATTATTATTAAAGGATACCTGAAAGGAGAAAAAAATGGGCTGGTGTTCTTTTTTACTTCTTTATGACAGGAAAAAACCTGAAAGACTGGTTAGAAAAGAAGTGTCTGCTTGTTTTTCACAACTGCTCTGGAAGGCTGTAGAGCAACTGGAAAAACAGTAACACAATTACCAAGAAAACGAAAGCTGGAGCAATGGCCAGAAGGGATTTTTTAGCCAGACAACTTAAAACTTTTTTTACAACCATTTATTCTCAATGACTAGTTAATATTTTGACAAAGGAAGTCTCTTAAAGATCCAGCTCCTCCTTCCCTTTGGTTAAGATATAAGAGCTGACAACAGACATTGTCTGAGACTTCCAAAAACTCCATCATCAAAACCAGGAAAAGAAAAGCCTTCTCATGGTTTCTTTCATCATAAAGAAAGAAAAAGGTGCAGAGACCCACTTGCTCAAAAATACTCTGCAGGTCACCTTTAAGGTCGGTTATTTGACATTGTAAGAAAATTCACAGATGTATAGAAAAAATGGAAAGAGTTACTAGGTCGTTATTTTGAGCAAAATATTCTTTACTTTGCAGTAACTGTTAATGACAGCTCAAAAGCTGATCTCTCTCACCAACAGAAGTTGGACCAATAAAAGATATTACATCCCCCACCTTGTCTCTTTAAAAATCTTACATCACTCCTCCGTTTTCCACTACACTGGGCATAAAGTCAAGTTTACAAAAGTAGATGGAGGAACTTTGCTAAATAGGTTAGAGACCATGACTGACTGGGAGGAGGGGGGGGGAGGCTCCGGGGGGAGAACGATACGATTTGCTTAAATCAGCATAGTAAGTAATCTTTTCAGATTGCCAACAAACCATAATTTAGCATCAGTGCCCAGATACTATGGTCTTGTTACTATATATACACACAAGGGTTGGTCCTCGGGCCATTTTTGTTCAATATCTTCATAAATGATCTGGAGGATGGTGTGGATTGCACCCTCAGCAAGTTTGCAGAAGACACTAAACTGGGAGGAGAGGTAGATACGCTGGAGGGTAGGGATAGGATACAGAGGGCCCTAGACAAATTAGAGGATTGGGCCAAAAGAAACCTGATTAGGTTCAACAAGGACAAGTGCATAGTCCTGCACTTAGGACGGAAGAATCCCATGCACCGCTACAGACTAGGGACCGAATGACTCGGCAGCAGTTCTGCAGAAACGGACCCAGGGGTTACAGCGGACGAGAAGCTGGATATGAGTCAACAGCATGCCCTTGTTGTCAAGAAGGCCAATGGCATTTTGGGATGTATACGTAGGGGCATTGCCAGCAGATCGAGGGACGTGATCGTTCCCCTCTATTCGACATTGGTGAGGCCTCATCTGGAGTACTGTGTCCAGTTTTGGGCCCCACACTACAAGAAGGATGTGGAAAAATTGGAAAGAGTCCAGCGGAGGGCAACAAAAATGATTAGGGGACTGGAACACATGACTTATGAGGAGAGGTTGAGGGAACTGGGATTGTTTAGTCTGCGGAAGAGAAGAATGAGGGGGGATTTGATAGCTGCTTTCAACTACCTGAAAGGGGGTTCCAAAGAGGATGGATCTAGACTGTTCTCAGGGGTAGCTGATGACAGAACAAGGAGTAATGGTCTCAAGTTGCAGTGGGGGAGGTTTAGGTTGGATATTAGGAAAAACTTTTTCACTTGGAGGGTGGTGAAACACTGGAATGCGTTACCTAGGGAGGTGGTGGAATCTCCTTCCTTAGGAATTTTTAAGGTCAGGCTTGAGAAAGCCCTGGCTGGGATGATTTAGGGGATTGGTCCTGCTTTGAGCAGGGGGCTGGAATAGATGACCTCCTGAGGTCCCTTCCAACCCTGATATTCTATGATTCTATAGTTACAATGTCAGAAGCAATGCAGTGTCTAGCAGTTACTTACTGAAGAGTTCATTTCAGCCTGCATCCTGGAATCACAAGCCTAAATATGTTTATTTTAGGAGAATAGTTAGTAGTTTCTAGAACTGCACCTGTCCAACTCCCCTGCCAATTTTTGTGGTTTTGCAATCACATTTTCATTTTTTAAACAATTTCTTTCCCTGTTTTGTGAATAACCCACACAAACTGGGGGAAACGAATAAATGAATATATAAGGGAAACAAGGAAAGTGATTAAACACAAAATGTTGTCAACTGCACAAATGTATTTTCTCCCTTATCTACCAGTTGCAGTGATCTTAGCTGTTTCTTGTAACAACAGTATGTAAAAAGTTTTCAGACAGAAGCGAAGCTTGTAAGATGATTGTATCCTTTTCATTCTTAACAGTTTTAATAGTTTGTATGATGTTTGGGTATTTTTTATGTGTTAAGAGGAGTATCTAGAACTGAAAAAGGCATTTTTATTTATATGTAAATAAAGATTTTTTTGGTGAATAAATTAATGTCTAAGTTAGAAGTATAAAATTACACCTAATGTTAAGATGAGACATCTGGATAAGCAGACAGCTAATAGTCTGAACATGGTATGGCCTCATACCAGCTAACCAAGGAGAAAACACAAACAATAAAAAGAGGTGATTTAGATCTCCTAATTCAAATCAGTCCACCTCTCTTTCAAGCAGTCATCTGCATTTAAAGCCTTCATCTACCGCATGCCATTGCCTGGCACTAGGTGGTCTTTTAGAACTCCCTGCCCTTTGCAGGATGAGCACCTCCTGAACCAATCTGGCCCAAAGTGAAAATGCAACTTGCAAGATGATTTTTTTTTTGCACCAGTCTATGTGAAATCTCCACGATCACTACTGACACGTTCTAGGCAAATTCCCAGACACAAACCAACTAAGTAATAAGGATATGAAGAAATAAAGCATGTCAGTAAATTATACTGTACTGGGATGGGACAGCCCCTTCTCTCCCACATCTTTCCTATTTTTATTCTAAAGAATTACATCTCCAGAGATTTAAGGCTAATGTATTAAAGACATTTACACCAATATTTTTGAAGTGGTTGTGCAGTACATTGAAATTCTGGCCATTTAAATCAGATAAGGTCAAGAAACTCCGAACCCCCCCCGATAGAAGCTGGAACTCTATCCATACTTAACAAGTTGACAGGAAACTACTTACCCACTGGAAATTCTCTCAGATGGAGGCTGTGATCCAGGCTCTTCAGGTTCTTTGGTCTCACTCATTTTAGGAACCAGAGGTGAAACTTGTGGCTCTGTCAACAGAGAGTACTTTGTTTCCACAAATTAAACTAGTAAGAAAGTTAATATGGCAGTGCAATGATGGGTACCCCACTCTTTCGTCAGGTTACCGTCTTCCTATTTCTAAACTAGGATAAAATATTTATTCATTGTCTAGGATGCCACAGTGGAGGCAGAATAGGAGTAGATGCCAATCAGTTCTCCCCAAGTGAGACCTGCATACTCCATGGCAAGCTCACAATTAATTTTGCAGCAAGGCTTTCTACTGGTTAGGTTTCATTATGATTAGTAGCATTAAAAAAAACAAACAAACCCTCAGGCAGCAGCTGGCAACCCATATTCTAGTGCAGCTGATCCAAAGTTGGCAGTAGTGAAAATGTTTAGGGCTGTCGATTAATTGCAGTTAACTCGCACGATTAAAAAAGTTAATCGTGATTAATCACAGTTTTAATCGCACTGTTAAACAATACCAATTGAAATTTATTAAATATTTTGGATGTTTTTCTACATTTTCAAATATTTGATTTCAATTTCCAACACAGAGTCCAAAATGTACAGTGCTCATTTTTATTACTAATATTTCCATTGTAAAAATGATGAAAAATACTATTTCTTTAATTCACCTCATACAAGTACTGAAGTGAAGTGCAATTTAAAAACATAGATTTTTTGGTTACATAAAACTGCTCAAAAACAAAACAATGTAAAACTTTAGAGCCTACAAGTCCACTCAGTCCTGCTTCTTGTTCAGCCAAATCACTAAGACAAACAAGCTTGTTTACATTTACAGGAGATAATGCTGCTGCTTCTTATTTACAATGTCACCTGAAAATGAGAACAGGTGTTCACATGGCACTCTTTTAGCAAACATTGCTAGGTATTTACATGCCAGGTATGTTAAACATTTGTATGCCCCTTTCATGCTTCAGCCACCATTCCAGAGGACATGCTTGCATGCTGATGACGCTTGTTAAAAAAATAATTCATTAATTAAATTTGTGACTGAACTCCTTGGGGGAGAACTGTATTTCTCCTGCTCAGTTTTACCAGCATTCTGCCATATATTTCATATTATGGCAGTCTTGGATGATGACACAGCACACGTTCGATTTAAGAACACTTTCACTGCAGATTTGACAAAATGCAAAGAAGGTACCTGTCACGGTTCCTCCCCCACTCTGAACTCTAGGGTACAGATGTGGGGACCTGCATGAAAAACCTCCTAAGCTTATCTTTACCAGCTTAGGTCAAAACTTCCCCAAGGTACAAAATATTACACCTTGGACTGGCCGCTACCACCACCAAACTAATACTGGTTACTGGGGAAGAGCTGTTTGGACGCGTCCTTCCCCCCAAAATACTTCCCAAAACCTTGCACCCCACTTCCTGGACAAGGTTTGGTAAAAAGCCTCACCAATTTGCTTAGGTGACTACAGATCCAGACCCTTGGATCTTAAGAACAATGAACAATCCTCCCAACACTTGCACCCCCCCTTTCCTGGGAAATGTTGGATAAAAAGCCTCACCAATTTGCATAGGTGACCACAGACCCAAACCCTTGGATCTGAGAACAATGAAAAAGCATTCAGTGTTTTACAAGAAGACTTTTAATAAAAAATAGAAGTAAATAGAAATAAAGAAATCCCCCCTGTAAAATCAGGATGGTAGATATCTTACAGGGTAATTAGATTCAAAACATAGAGAACCCCTCTAGGCAAAACCTTAAGTTACAAAAAAGATACACAGACAGAAATAGTTATTCTATTCAGCACAATTCTTTTCTCAGCCATTTAAAGAAATCATAATCTAACACATACCTAGCTAGATTACTTACTAAAAGTTCTAAGACTCCATTCCTGTTCTGTCCCTGGCCAAGACGACTACAGACAGACCCAGACCCTTTGTTTCTCTCCCTCCTCCCAGCTTTTGAAAGTATCTTGTCTCCTCATTGGTCATTTTGGTCAGGTGCCAGCGAGGTTACCTTTAGCTTCTTAACCCTTTACAGGTGAGAGGAGCTTTCCCCTGGCCAGGAGGGATTTCAAAGGGGTTTACCCTTCCCTTTATATTTATGACAGTACCAATGTGAGATTTCTAAAGACAGATATAACCCTCGACCCAAGGTTTAAGAATCTGAAGTGCCTTCCAAAATCTGAGATAGGGACGAGGTGTGGAGCATGTTTTCAGAAGTCTTAAAAGAACACAGCCCGATGTGAAAAACGACAGAACCCGAACCACCAAAAAAGAAAATCAACCTTTCTGCTGGTGACATCTGATTCAGATGACGAAAATGAACATGTGTCAGTCCGCGCTGCTTTGGATCGTTATCAAGTAGAACTCGTCATCAGCATGTTCTCTGGAATGGTGGGCAAAGCATGAAGGGGCATAGGACTCTAGTGCATCTGGCACATAAATACCTTGCAACACTGGCTACAACAGTGCCATGCAAACACGTGTTCTCACTTCCAGGTGACATTGTAAACAAGAAGCAGGCAGAGTTATCTCCTGCAAATGTAAACCAACTTGTTTGTCTGAAGAAAAGGAGTACTTGTGGCACGTTATACAAGTACTGTAGTGCAATACACCTCACAGGTGCCACAAGTACTCCTTTTCTTTTTGCGATTACAGACTAACATGGCTGCTACTCTGAAACTTGTTTGTCTGAGTGATTTGCTGAACAAGTAGTAAGACTGAGTGAACTTGTAAGCTCTAAAGTTTTACATTGTTTTGTTTTCAAGTGCTTTTTTTTTTTTTTTTTACACAATTCTACGTTTGTAAGTTCAACTTTTATGATAAAGAGATTGCACTACAGTACTTGTATGAGGTGAATTGAAAAATATGATTTCTTTTGTTTCTTTCTTACAGTGCAAATTTTTGTAATAAAAATATAAAGTGAGCACTGTACACTTTGTATTCTGTGTTGTAATTGAAATCAATATATTTGAAAATGTAGAAATCATCCAAAATATTTAAATAAATGGTATTCTATTATTGTTTAATCGGGTGATGAATCAGGATTAATTTTTTTAATTGCTTGACAGCCTTAAATTTTTTTTAGAAAATTCTAGTGTAGCTGTAAAGGCTAAGGCACCATTTCTATGCATGTCCAGTGGTTCTGATACTAAAAGATAGGGTGGCAGAAATTCTCTTCTATGTTTGCAAAGGTGAAACATACACTATCTTGAAAGTCAACACTTCTTGCATGACACTTTCAGCTGCAATACACTGATACCTACCTTTTTGTATGAGGGAATCACAAAATGGTCTGAATTCCTCCTCTGCGCAACAGAGTAATCAAAGATTACAAACCAACTCCCACTCCCCATATCCTTTAAAGAATTGTTTCACCACTGTCTGCCTTCCTAGAGAAGGATTTTCGACTTACGGGTCTGGATGATTCTTCTAAGCACCACCCTTGGCGTATCATTATCAAGATCAGGGAGAATAGTTGGTCTGTTCTTTGACAGGGAGGTTTTGTCAGAAATGCTTTGCCTCCTTGGATCAGACAAGTGCTAGAGGAGAAATCAAAGACGACCAACTCAAGCTCTCATTTTCAGCAACAAACCTGAACCTTAGAAGCAAAAGTGTTAAGGACATATCTTCTGGTGAAAGTTATTCTAGCTAAAGCCTCCAACCACACAGTTGTATGGAGTATTTTCCTCAGATCAGAGATCCTACTACCTATCTCTTTGGTTCCCAAAAAATACCATCCTCCATTTGCTCTTTAGCAGCGTTTGCATTTCACTTTACCATGATGGACTGTCTTCAGTCCTAAATCACCTAAAGACAAACAGACACTATGCATGGCTCTAATTATGAATGGGTGTCTCCATTTCATGAGCCACCCCCCTCCCATCCCCACAAAAGCCATATCTGAAAAATAAAAGAGCACAATCAAGCTGAACAGCTAAAGGAGACCAAAAATGTTGCTCTCCAATCCACATGATGGATTCAAGTATTTTGTTCTCCTTAGAGGTGTGAAATTGGGAAGATCCAGGCATGTAGGACTTACTTTTTTTGTTGAGTTCCTGCCTCTCCAGCATTTACTAGTTAATAATGTACAAAAAACATTGTTTCCTACTGCTCTCCCATCTGTATGCAATACCCACCTGTTGTCTCTTGCCTTAGACATTGTAAGCTGTTCAGGGCAGAGATCATCTCTTTATGTTTGTACAGGGCCTACCACAGTGGGACCCTGATTTCAATGTGCTAGGGCACTAGAAATAATATTATTAATAAGAAGGGCAGTATATTTGAGAGCAGATCTGCAAAGCAGAGACTGAAGAACTCTGCTATTACCAAAGAAAGTGATGCAGCAGCAGCATTATCAAGTAGTTGAGTTTTTATTGCTGGAAAAAGAGAGTATTGCACAATCAGAACTGTGCTTCTATCAGATAATGTATCTTGGAAAGCAAAACACTGCTTAGCTGGTGTGACTGATCAGTCTCCTACTGAAAAAAAATGGAAGAGAGCTGAAAACCCTGTTTCAAATCATCTGTACTCATTTAAACCATTTAACTACTTGTATTAAAAACCAGACAGTCCACCACCTGAATGCTGCCTCAGGCAGGCAAACAGACTTATGTCTTACAGCTCCACTGTGTGAACTCAGTTATGCTCCATTGCACAGGTTCTAAGGCTACAAGGGAGCATTATGATCATCTAGTCTGAGGTCCTGTTTAACACAGGCATAGAACTTCCCAGAATTAATTCCTGCTTGAACTAGAGCAGATCCTGTAGAAGGAGATCAAGTCTTAATTTAGAAAGTTTCCAATAGTGGAGAATCCACCACCATCCTTGATAAGTTGTTCCAATAATTAATTACCCTCACAGTTAAAAATCTGCACTTTATTTCATGTCTGAATTTGTCTAACTTCTTCCATACATTGGATCTTGTTATATTTTGTCTGCTAGACTGAAGATTGTTTTATCATCAGATTTTTGGTTTCTATGTAGGTACGTATAGGTTCAGAGTCAGAAAATCCCAAGGTGATATCAAAGCATCAGAGGAGCAAACGGTACCTTTCTCTCCACGGACTGCTGGACCCTCTGTTTCATTTTATGGCGCAGGGCCATCGAGGGAGATGCCGCCCCAGCCTGCTGACCGACTCCGGTAGAGCTCCTGGTCCTGGGGGAAGTCCTGGTGTCAGACATGCTGCAAAAACACACAGGCAAGCACACGCTGTTCAGTAAGCAGGGTGGGGGCAGGCTCGGGGCCGGGGGGTCGCAGGGTGGGGGCAGGCTCGGGGCCGGGGGGTCGCAGGGTGGGGGCAGGCTCGGGGCCGGGGGGTCGCAGGGTGGGGGCAGGCTCGGGGCCGGGGGGTCGCAGGGTGGGGGCAGGCTCGGGGCCGGGGGGTCGCAGGGTGGGGGCAGGCTCGGGGCCGGGGGGTCGCAGGGTGGGGGCAGGCTCGGGGCCGGGGGGTCGCAGGGTGGGGGCAGGCTCGGGGCCGGGGGGTCGCAGGGTGGGGGCAGGCTCGGGGCCGGGGGGTCGCAGGGTGGGGGCAGGCTCGGGGCCGGGGGGTCGCAGGGTGGGGGCAGGCTCGGGGCCGGGGGGTCGCAGGGAAGCGCTGCCCCAAAGGAGGTCTGGGGGCGGCGGGGAGACTGATGCAGGCTCTACAAGCTGCAATAGACCAGGGGAGTCAAAAGCTGGACAGAGCAATGGGGCCCAGCCTTACACAGCTGGGGGGGGCGGTCTTTGCCACCGGGCGCAGTCATGGGAGGGGGAGGTGGCCCCCCGAGGACGCCTCCCCCCCCCGTGGCTCGGTTTGGGGCTCGTAAGCGCTAATGGTTCCCTCCGCCCCGTCCCCCATAGCTGAGCCTGGGGACTGAGCCCCCCTCGTGGGGGCCAGGGGTTCCCTCAGAGCGCCCCCGTCGGCACTAGTGCTCCCCTCCAGCCGCCCCCACCGCTCTGGGGATGGCGGCCGCGATAGCTACTCGCCGGGTTCCTCACGCCCCAAGGGGAGGTGCGACGCTCCGAGTTCGGTCCCCCCCGCGCGAGCCCAGCCCTGCCCAACGGCACCGGGCAGCTCTTCCTCCCGCCTGCCGATTCAAGCGAAACCTCGCGAGAACTCCCGACCAGGCCCACCGCGCGGTGACTGCTGGGAGTGGTAGTTCCTGACGCCATGCGGTGTCTGCTGGGAGTGGTAGTTCTTGCCCCGCGGCAGGGCAGCCTCTCTCTAGCTTTTAGCTTGCCCTCCCCCACAATGTGACTCGGGGGTGGGTGCAAGCTGCCTCAAACACGGACACCTGCCCCCTCCAAGCTAAGTAATTAGGTAGAGCAAAAAAATCGCCCACCCACTTTGGGGGGGACCCAGCTTCTTTGGCCTAGCCTCTCCTGCTGTTCTTCTGGAGTTCACATTTGTAGTTTGGATCTCTCCACTTGTGTTTGGGGGACCCACAACAGCACCACTACTGAAAGTGCTGACATTTCAGGGGCTCTGAGCCCTACTTCTGCACTTTACACCTCTCTACACTTGGTTTCAGACTAGACCCACACGGATCACCTATGTCAGTAAGTTTGCATGGATGGTACTTAGAAAACAAATTTGTTTTCTTGTAAATAGGATATATTTGATCTGGGAGAGACAATCACACTCGTGCCATTTTTAAAAGTTCACTTTGAAGAACAGAAACAAAAGGTATGGGGAAATCATTGAGGAAGAGGGAGGGAAGTTAATCCACAGGCAGGGCCGGCTCTACGCTTTTTGCCGCCCCAAGCAGTGTGCCGAATTGCCACCTGAAGAAGGGAGCTGCTGCTGAATTGCCGCCGCAGACAGCCGAAGAAGGCGGCTGCCGCTGAATTGCCACCGCAGGACTGTGAAGATACAAGCTGCCACCGCATTGCCCCTGTGGTGAAAAAAAAACCAGGCCGCCTTAACAACACACGGACTGCCGCCCCAGGCACCTGCTTGGAACACTGGTGCCTGGAGCCGGCTCTGTCCACAAGGGTCACCATACATCCCAGCCCAGGCATTTTATGTTAGGACATGGGGATCATCTGAACTCTAAAACTAGGTCCAGTGTTTCTCAAAGTTTTGGAAGCTGAGCCTTACGTAAGAAAAATTAAACCAATTCCTTTGTACTTCTCCTCTGGAACTCCACCATGTGTTGTTAAAGGTCTACACAGTTTAAGGTATATATCTTCCTCAGCAAACAGAGCACAGGTCTGTTTAGAAAAGACAGAACTCAAATAATGGGTGCAAATGATAAAGAACTATTTTGCAGAGCACAGGCTTCTCTGCATTTTCCTATGCTTTACTATGAGACTATGAAACACTTAATAGTCTGTTTGTAAACCTTCTGCATTGCTTTGTCAGAGACACATTCCACTTGCCAACAATTCCAAAAAGCATAGTACTTCCAGAGAAATGTAGTTCTGTTTGGGCAAGGTGCACTCTCTGGGAAACATTTTTATATGTGGGTGCAGTGGGAGGCATAGATCTGAATGGACAAGGTATACTGTGGGACTGGGTTGCCCACTGTCTTTGTCCCTGTTGAGCTCTGGGGAATGCTGTCCCACTCCTAGGACCAGGATGCTTGGATAAAGGGGAGGTGGTTTGTACTGCCAGATTGCAACTGTCTTTCATGCCCTGGCCAATGTGGGTTATGTAGCTCAGCTGCCTGCCTAGCTCCTGCTCAGGAAGGGAGTTTCAGGGATGCAGTGCATTGTGGGTTATGAATGGAAGTCCTTCGATGCAGTACAGCAGGTACGAGTTGCATAGTTGCCTGGTGTGTTGTGACTCTACATCCAATTTGTTCTGGAATGTTTACATCCCATCACTGCAGTATCTGAGTGGCTCACAACATTTATTTCATGACAGGTTTCAGAGTAGCAGCCGTGTTAGTCTGTATCCGCAAAAAGAAAAAGAATACTTGTGGCACCTTAGAAACTAACCAATTTATTTGAGCATAAGCTTTCGTGAGCTACAGCTCACTTCATCGCCACAAGTACTCCTTTTCTTTTAAGGTTTATTTAGTCTTAGCAGTTCTCTACAACACAGCGGGTGCAACATCACCCCCCATCTTAGCAATGGGAAACTGAGGCACAGTTTGAATGGCATGGCATCACACAGGGACTCTCTAGGAGAGCAGGGACCTGAACCCCAACCACTGGGCCTGCCTGTCTCTCTCACACATATGCCCCTATGACACCAGTATTTATCTTCTGTACTTCCACAGGGTCTCATCTCAGCGACAGTGCATTGTGGGGCAGGCAGTTTCTTGGCTGTGGGGGTCCGGGCCCGGGGCATTGTGGATCAGGCAGTCCCTGCCCTCCGCACTGTGGGGCGGGCAATCCGTGCCGATCCCCTCACGGTGGATTGCGGGGCCGTCAGTTCGGGGAAGTCCCGCTGCGGTGTACTGTGGGTCGGGCAGTCCCGAACTGTGGGGCGCGCAGGCTCGGCGCACTGCAGGCGCGGAGCACTGCGGGACAGGCACTCCGGCGCGGTGCACTGTGGGGCGGGCAGTGCGGCGCAGTGCATTGTGGGGTAAGCAGTCCTGCGCAGTCTAGGCGCGGTGCATTGAGGCGCGGGCCGCCCGGCGTGGTGCATTGTGGGGCAGGCAGTCCGGTCCTCTCCCGGCGCGCTGCATTGTGGGGCGGGCAGTCCGGTCCTCTCCCGGCGCGCTGCACTGTGGGGCGGGCAGTCCGGCGCGGTGCATTGTGGGGCGGGCAGTCTAGGCGCGGTGCATTGTGGGGCGGACCGTCCGGCGCGTTCCCGGCGCGGTGCATTGTGGGGAGGGCAGTCCAGCGCAGTGTAGGCGCGCTGCACCGTGGAGTGGGCAGTCCGGCGCGGTGCATTGTGGGGCGGCAGTCTAGGCGCTGTGCATTGTGGGGCGGGCAGTCCGGCGCGGTGCATTGCGAGGCGGGGAGTCGGGCGCCCCGCAGGCGCGGTGCACTGTGGGGCGGCAGTCTAGGCGCGCTGCATTGTGGGGCGGGCGGTCCGGCGCGGTGCATTGTGGGGCGGGCGGTCCGGCGCGGTGCATTGCGAGGCGGGGAGTCGGGCGCCCCGCAGGCGCGGTGCACTGTGGGGCGGCAGTCTAGGCGCGCTGCATTGTGGGGCGGGCGGTCCGGCGCGGTGCATTGTGGGGCGGGCAGTCTAGGCGCGCTGCATTGTGGGGCGGGCGGTCCGGCGCGGTGCATTGCGAGGCGGGGAGTCGGGCGCCCCGCAGGCGCGGTGCACTGTGGGGCGGGCAGTCCGGCGCGGTGCATTGTGGGGCGGGCGGTCCGGCGCGGTGCATTGCGAGGCGGGGAGTCGGGCGCCCCGCAGGCGCGGTGCACTGTGGGGCGGGCAGTCCGGCGCGCGGCACTGTGGGGCGGGTAGTTCCGGTTCCGCGGCGGCGGGCGGCGCTGGGGCGGCGGGCGCGGCGGCCTTGTGGGAGCTGTAGTCCCTCCCGGGGCGCTCTCGGCCGCGGCCGGCCGGCGGGGCCATGCCGGGCTTCACGTGCTGCGTGCCGGGCTGCTACAACAACTCGCACCGCGACAAGGCGCTGCACTTCTACACCTTCCCCAAGGACCCCGAGCTGCGGCGCCTCTGGCTGAAGAACGTCTCGCGCGCCGGCGTCAGCGGCTGCTTCAGCACCTTCCAGCCCACCACGGGCCACCGCGTGTGCAGCGAGCACTTCCCGGGCGGCCGCAAGTCCTACCTGGTGCGCGTGCCCACCATCTTCCCGCTGCGCGGCGTCAACGAGCGCAAGGGGGCCCGCGCCCGCCGCGCCCGCCCCGCCCCGGCGCCCGCCGCGCCCGCGCTGCTCCTGGCGCTGCCCGCCGAGCCGCAGCCCGGCCCGGCCCCGCCCGGCCCCGAGGACGTGAAGCCCATCGACCTGACGGTGCAGGTGGAGTTCGGCGGGCCGGAGGCGCCGGCGCGGCTGGCGGGCGAGGAGGGCGCGGCCGAGGGCGGCCCCGCGGACCACTCGTACTCGCTGTCGTCGGGCACCACGGCCGAGGAGCTGCTGCGCAAGCTGAACGAGCAGCGGGACATCATCGCCCTGCTGCAGGTGAAGATGAAGGAGATGAAGGGCAGCATCCGCCGCCTGCGCCTGGCCGAGGCCCAGCTCCGCGAGGAGATCCGCGAGAAGGACCGGCTGCTGCACGCCGCCAGCGCCGGGGCCCGCAAGCGGCCCGGCCTCTGAGAGCCCGACATCCCCGGCCTGTGGGGTCCCGGCGGCCCGGCCCGTGAGCTGAGCTGCCCGGCCCAGCCTGCGGATCACGGCCCCGGTGCCGGACAAGCCCACGCAGGGTCACGGGGGGATAAACTCATTGACTGCCAGCCTCTTCATGGGAGCCATCACCAGGGCTCTGTTCTCTCCATCCTGGCTGTGGCAGCTCCACCCACCTGAGCACCACTGGGTACTGGAGTGGGGAGGGGACACTGGCTGCCCACTGCATTTCCAGCCCCAGGTCCTGGTGGGTGTCCGTGACACCATGCTTCGAATGTAGGTGGCAGCCAGTGCCCTCTCAGCGCTAGGTCTCCCCGTGCTGCTGGTTCAGGAGGAGCTGTCCCTGCGTTGTGACAGCATTTGCAAAACTTTTCTAGAAGGGACCCATGTTACCACTAAGTGGATGTAGGGCGATGAGCATCAGCGACCGAACGAAACTTGGTACAACGTTAACTTGGGTAGCAGTCATGCTGCTCCCTGCCAAAGCATGTTTAAAACCATGACTGGTGTAGTGTCCTCCGTAGAAGTGAAAACCAGTGTTCTGTTTGGCCTCCTTAAGCAAAGACATGAGAAAGCTTTAGAAGCCCTGTCAGGCTGATGTTTCTTCAGTAAATTACTGATGCCATTAGAGACTGCCATTTCACGTGTGAAAGAATCCCTTCAAACTAAAGAGTGCTACTGTATGGTGTAGTCATTGCTTTCTCTTTTCATTACACCTGTAGTTGTTACAGATTTACAGATGCCTTGATGCTCTTGACAATGACAAGGATTATTCTGATCTGGTATACTGGCTTCATTCCTTGTTCACATTCAGTAGCTACAGTTTGTCTCATTGGCTTAAACATTTGACTCCTCAAATATAACTAAGAGGCATACTGGGCTTTAAAACCCTAGCTTTTTCACAAAGACCTTGGTTGACATTTTCGCTTATATCACAAGTGAAATGAGTTTAGTCTCCAGTGACTCTGCAAATCCTTGTTGCTTGCTTGTAATCTACTTGGCACAACTAGGTTTGGATTATATCCTGGCATTGCTCCAGGATTGAGGAGCATTATAACCCATCCATATGGGATTCTTGCACTGTCTCTGGAACTAGCCAGTGTTAGTCCCCCACTTTTCATGGACAATAAAACAAAACTGTCCAGAAAAATTGTGGGGGGGAGAGAGGTGACACTACCACAGCTTGGATTGAGCTTCCAGTAACTTTCAGATTATTATTAGAAAGCCAGTGAAATTGGTAACTCAGTGCTCCTGGGGGTCTGATACACCTGAATGGCTCCACCTTGATGCTTATATTTAATGCTTTGCATTTGAACAGTGATATGCTTTAGGAAAGAACAATTCACCAAAAGCGTGCCCTATAATTACATCAGAAAATGTCCGGACTCTGTGTTTCAGCCAAGTGTGGGGGGGAGTTAAATTGATTAACTACAGGTTTGGGATTTTAAGATCTTTCTCTTGTAATTAGAGTACATTACACTCCAGAGTGGATTGGGCTGCAGATTTTACTAGATTTTATACACCTTTTCTAAATGTACAAATCATCTTTAGTTGGGAAGTACTGAAATCTTTGTAACACTGACTAACTTTTAGCTGTCCAACTGTCCAGTTCAGTCTGTCCCTGTAGCTGGCATTACTGAGTCTGAAGGCTGCATGGGTGATTTACAGGAGTGGGCATATGCCCAGCTGCCATTCAGTATCCAGACAGCTAAGCTGGACTTCAGTAGGTGCAGCTGATACTATGATGAGTGGGTCAGTTCTCTTGTCTATTGACTTGGCTGGTTGATCAGGAAGATGAGAGATCTATTCATGTACTAAAAATATGTATAATTTCATTTTTAATTTATTTTTCCAATCTGATACCTGGCTCAGACTGCAGCTACCTAATGTGCAGACTTCAGTGCAAGTCACAACTGCATCAAGTTTTCATGGGGGAAGGACTGGCAAACTTGCTTGCTACACTGTGTCGGATTTAACTCATGTAACATGGTCAATCGATCTCACTTTGATAGCTATACTTCCATCAAGACAATAGGCAGCACGTCTCTTTTTCTTGCATATTATAAATGAGACTATTTGTGCCTCCTAGCTGCCTGAGAGTGTTTAGAATGTGCGTGTTGTAATAGTCATGGTACTTTTCTACCATTGTAATGCACTTCAGGACGTTCAGCTATTTGGAGTGCTGGACTGGTTAACTGCTGGACTGTTCCATTTCTCCAGGTTACACTGAGGTGCTAACATGCCTAATTTTAATAAAGTCTATTTTGTTTTGTTATGTTTCCTATTTCAGTGCTGTATAATGTATGAATGGTGCCCTGAGGGCCTGTCTTTACAATACCAGAGGTCTAGTTCGTATCTGCAAAGTGTCCTAGTCTAAACCACAACTTGGCACTGTGCACTTTAATACAGACTGAGGTGCCCTTCCAAACATCATGCGTGTAACAACTGACTTGTTGAATCTGATCTAATCCTATGTAATGCAGTCTCACCACAATTAGTACTTTCAGAGCATGTCATAGATGAGGTGTCTCACTGCCTTACACACTGACTGTAGCCTCATAGTACCTTTGTGGGAGAAGGTAAGCATTACCTCCAGAGAGGTTCTAAGGAAAGCTGGGAATGGAGGTGGGACACCTGCAGCCTCAGTCCTGTACTAGGTTTCTCAAAGTTTATCTATTGTAACTTGACACATTTCTTTCTCAAATACTTCTACTGCCTGGAGGACCTTTTATTATTGGTTCCCACTGTTGCAAATATATAGAGCCCATGTTTTCCAGTTCAGATTAGGTTTCCCCTGAATGCACACCTGCCTTCATGCCCTTTGGTTGCACTTACCCTTCTGCTGAGAGTTCAAACAGGGCTTCAGTGCCACTTCCTAATGTGCTCGATAGCTGCGTCTCTTACTCAGCTGGATTCTGTGTCGGGGCTGAGGTTGTTGATCACACAGCACTGCCTGTCATATTGAAATTGAGGATAGGAGTGCTCCTGTTTTCTTGGGGACTGGTTTTCAGTTCAGGGAGCACGCGAAGAGTCTTGCAAATGCCACTGTACTGAAAGAAATTATTTTCACTTACTGGCACATTACCCTTTGGGCTCTTCAAATCTGCAATTAAAACTCAATGCTCAATTTTTGTAGAGGATTTTTTTTGGCAATGGTATCCACAAATTCCTAAACTAGTTCCCTGGAATCATTTGTAAAGAACAGTGAAAGAAAGATGCAAAACTGGCTGTTGCTTTCAGATTTTGCCTTATTACATTTACTTTCCCTATAACTTCTCCAAAATGAAGGTAAGTGGGTGAGGGTAATGCAGTAGCTCTGTAAAACAGCACCTTAGGCTTGGCTCACTATATTCCTGTGCTATGTTCAGTTCTAGTAGCAGTTTTCCTTTTGAAAATAAAAGATAGGCAAGCAATGCTGGCATAAGCCCAGGTACCTCTTGTGCACCTACACTTATGGTAGCAGTGAGAGAGGTCCTGGAGGCCAAATTTAGGCTGTTAGGAAAGGGATTCAAGTCCTGGACCTCCACGGCAGTAGTCTCTGAAATGCTTCCAGTTTCTTGCACAGTTAGGCAGAACTGTGGAGTCTTACGGTCGATGAGACAATGATATTGGGAGGGCGGCATTTAGGTTAATTAGGAACTGGAGAATCTTGGGAAAGGAGGTGCATACACAGAAAGATGGGCTCCACCTAAACCAAAACAGAACCAGATTGCCAGCCTGTAAAACTAAAAAGGTAGTAGAGAAGTTTTTACACTAAGGGCTGGGGAAAAGCTGACAGGTGTGGAGGAACACACAGTTCAATCAGACATCTCTTAGGGGAGCATTTATTAAAGAGCAATTGCCCAGACCTCTCTCTGAAGACAAGTGCAAGGTGATGCATACTGAAAGAACAATTCCTCAGTTTTGAGGAGTCTCAAGCATAGTAGCTACAATCAGTCTGCTGTGAGCAAGGGAAGTGAATAAGCACCTAGGAGCCTGCATCTGTGAGTTCACCCATAAGGGCCAGAAAGCAAAGGGGTAAATTACCAACCAGACCCACAGCAAGGAGAAAGTACTGCTTTAATCCATCACATTTACAGTTCCAGTGCACAAATCTCTCTTCAATGCTAATCTTTGCTTTTTATTTTGTCTAAAGCCTCTTGGGAGCTTATTCTCAAACCTTGCTTAACCCCATTTTGGTTTTAAAAACAAGTATTGCCCCATGCAGGGATTAGGCTGGAGAGGGAAGAGATTACAACGTACCGCTAGCCAGCAACCTCCCAGCCACTACAGCATTGTTCTCTGGAGGATATTTTTCAGAGCTATTCCCAAACTAGTTTTCAGTGGGTTTCTCAAATTTCCTCTGCTGGAAATCCTTCCATTCCAGGTTTGCACCCAGTTTCCCTTCCAGCCCCCCCACCCCCTTGCAGTTTCTGAACCTCTGGTTCCTCCTTGAAGAGCACCTGCCTCAGCTCAGTGACAAGAACTCCTGATGGGGTGGGCACTGGAACCATAGCAGAATCCATGGGACGAAGTAGGGTTGTTGTGCAGATCAGGAAACTCTCATGAGAGCTAATGTTATCGCAGGCACAGGACACCAGACTGTGACCAGTGAGGGAGGCGGGCATCAGGGCTGGTATCATCCTGAGAAGGGCTGTGATGGGGCTATTTCCTGGGTTGTCTGCATTACCTATTGTTTGTTTTCTGGAATCTCGTTCCTCTTAAAAGGTTACTAGCGAGTCTTCCTTGCCCTGCCTTGTGTACTGGGGTGCCTTCCAGCTCTACATCCTGCTCCACAGGTAAGTATGGCCTGGGGCCACGCCTAGAGAGCTTCCTCCATGGCCGCAACAGATGCACTGGGGCAAGTCCCCAAACCAACCTTGTTGCTCTTCCCTGCCCCACCAAGTTCTCCCAACTGCCTCTGCACAGAACAGGGATGGTTCCCATTTTCCTGCAGGAGCCAGAGGAGTGTTTGCTGAAGGCTGAGCTGCTCCTGCACATGCAATGAGATACACAAACAAATGGGGGCTTCTGAGGAGGTCCTTTCCTTCCACCCTTTTTGAATCAATGTTATGGAGCAGCATGGATCTGGGATAGTGGAGCTGGAAGTGGCATTGTTGGACCTGTGTGACCCATTCTACCCTGGGCAGAGGAGGAAGAATTAGACTCCCACAGGCCACTTAACTGCTGCATAAGTAGGGAGAGATAAGATGGCTCCAGTCCTTTCCAGAGGCCGGGTAGCTGCTGCCATGTCCTGCACTGCAGGATAATTCCATCTATTTAGCTTTGGAGGCAGCTCTGCTATCAAATTCTGTTCCCCTTGGATCCAGACTCCCACTGCTGACCACCGTGTTGTTCTGCACCATCAGTCCCAGTGCACTGCTTTTGGCCAGCGAGTGCCTCCACTCCTCTGCTGTCCGTGAGAACCTTCCTTCGAAATCCTCTACAGGAAAAATGTTAGCATTTTGCTGAAAATTCTGCTTTGGGCCCTTTGTCAGAGCAGCCTCAGGAGCCTGCATGTAAAGCTGCCCTCAGATCTGCACCAGCTGCAGTGGGCTCAGCCTGCTCTCAAGGGCTCGCTCAGCTGGCTTTTTCAGAGCTCAGCCATGGAGTAAGCACAATCCTCCTTTCCAACAAGGCCCCCAGCAAGGTCAGTTCTATGGTGGCCCTGCCTAGATAGCATCCAGGCTGTGATCTCCATTGCCTTGGCTTTCCCCTGCCCCCACCACACTTCCATCCTGGCCACGTACACCAGACAGACTAACTTGCATTAATCCAAAGTCTCACCATTGAGGCTCTCCTGCAGGGGAGATTTCTCTGGGTTTTGCTGCATCAGAGAGATACAGAAGTTTTCACAATGGAGATGGCCTTGACTCATGAGAATTCTGCACAATTGAGAGCTGACGAGAGAGTTACATCCAAAGCAGACTGTGAAGGGTTACAAAGGGATCTCACAAAACTGGGTGACTGGGCAAGAAAACAGGAGATGAAATTCAGTGTTGATAAATGCAAAGTAATGCACATTGGGAAACATAAACCCAACTATACATATAAAATGATGGAGTCTAAGTTAGCTTTTATCACTCATGAAAGACATTCCGGAATCATCGTGGATAGTTTTCTGAAAACATCTGCTTAATGTGCAGCAGCAGTCAAAAAAAACCAAAAACCAAAAAAAAACCCAACATTAAGAACTATTAGGTTAGGGATCAATAACAAGACAGAAAATATAATAATGCCACTATATAAACCCATGATATGCCCACACCTCGAGTACTGTGTGCAGTTCTGGTCACCTCATCTCAAAAAAGATATATTAGAATTGGAAATAGTAAGGGCAAGAAAAATGATTAGGGGAATGGAACAGCTTCCACATGACCTCAGTTCAGAAGAGAGATGACTGAGGTGGGATATGATAAAGGACTATACAATCATGACTGGTGTGGAGAAAGTGAATACAGAAGTGTTATTTACCTTTTCTCATAAAACAAGAACCAGGAGTCATCCAATGAAATGAATAGGCAGCAGGTTTAAAACAAACATAAGGAAGTACTTTTTCACACAATGCAGTGAACTTGTGAAACTTGTTGCAAGGGGATGTTGTGAACACAAAAGATATAACCGAATTCAAAAAATTAAATAAGAATTAGATAAGTTAATGAAGGATAATGTAATCGATGGCTATTAGCTAAGATGGTCAGGGATGCAACACGATGCTATGGATGTTCCTAAAGCTCTGACTAAACTACAGAGGGTTGGCCAAACTGGACAGTCTCTACACAAAAGAATAAATAGACCCAAATCTGACATTAGGAATTACAACATTCAAAAACCAGTAGGAGAACACTTCAGCCTCCCTGGTCATTCAATAAACAGACTTAAAAGTGGCAATTCTTCAACAAAAAAACTTCAAAAACAGATTCCCAACTTGAAACTGCAGAACTGGAATTAATTTGCAAACTGGACACCATCAAGTTAGGCCTGAATAAAGACTGTGAGTGGATGAGTCATTACCAAACCTAATTTTACCATACTAATGTTCCCCTGCTGTTACTCACACCTTCTTCCCAACTGTTTGAAATGGGCCACCCTCATTACCACAACAAAAGTGATTTTTCCTACCTTGGTATTCTACTGATAATTTAATTGTCTCGTTAGACTGACCCCCCCCCCACCTGGTAAGGCAACTCCCATTTTTTCATGTATTATGTATAAATATACCTGCTATTGTATTTTCCACTCCATGCATGAAGTGGGTTCTAGCCCAGGAAAGCTTATGCCCAAATAAATTTGTTAGTCTCTAAGGTGCCACAAGGACTCCTCGTTGTTTTTGCTGATACAGACTAACACAGCTACCACTCTGTACTGTTTTGTTCATTCCTTTTGAAGCAACTGGCACCAGTCGCTGTTGGAATACAGGATACTGGGCTAAATGGACCAGTTGTCTAACCCAGTATGGCCATTCTTATATTCTTATGTAAACTCGCCAGGGCAGTCATTGTCTCTTGAGTGTGTTTATACAGCACCCAGCACAATGGGTCTCCCATCTGGATCTCATTTTGGAGAATACCTCTGCTACTACCACTATTAATACAGAACCAGGAAGCAGCAGCTGCTGCTGCCCCTGTTCTCCCTCACATCAAAGGGCTGGAGCCCAGCCCAGACAGCTGCAGCAGCAACTCCCAGCCCACAGATTGAACTGGAAATTGAAGGGCAACGAGATCTGCCTGTGCCTGGAAACCATTTGGGAGACAATGTCTGAACAAAAAGAAAAGGAGTACTTGTGGCACCTTAGAGACTAACCAATTTATTTGAGCATAAGCTTTCGTGAGGTGCCACAAGTACTCCTTTTCTTTTTGCGAATACAGACTAACACGGCTGTTACTCTGAAATGTCTGAACAGTTTTCCCAGAAGCAAAACATCCCCACAATGCAACTCTCTCCTCCCTCCACAAGCCACCCAGCATTCAGCCCCTCACACAATCAGTACTCTGCCCCTCCTCACAAAATCTTCAAACAAAACAGCTCCTGGAGCTCCGCTCCTCTCAATAGCTGACGGGTTCTTCTTTTCCTCTGAAAGCACTGCCCTCCATGGAGTGGAAGGCAGCTGCAGCTTCTGACCAGTCAGGGAGAGGGAGCCCTACCCATGATATACAGCCCCCTGCAGTCAGGGCTGGTGGAGAAAGGATTATCTTTGCTTGCTGCTGATAGTTGTGCTTCCTTCCTTCCCTGCAGCAGTAGGTGTAAGGCACAGAACACAGCTCAGTTGGGCAGCCAGAAAGCTCGACATGGCAGGAGAGCTGGAGGGGGAACATAAGAATGGCCATACTGGGTCAGATCAATGGTCCATCTAGCCTAGGATTCTGTACTCCAAGAGTGGCCAATGCCAGGTGCTACAGAGGTAAAGAACAGAACAGGCAATCCCTGAGTGATACATCACCTATCATCCAGTTCCAGCATCTGGCAGTCAGAGGTTTAGGGACACCCAGAGCATGGGGTTGGGTCCCTGACCATCTTGGCTAACAGCCATTGATAGACCTATCCTCTGTAAACTTATCTAATTTATTTTAACCCCCTTATAGTTTTGATCTTCACAACATCTCCTGAAAACAAGTTCCACAGGTTGACCAAGGTTGACCAGATTGATGGACTCTCCATCTAAAAACTAGTGACTTGGCAGCTCTGTGGGGAAAGCCCAGGGAGAGAGCACAGAGCCCCCTTTCATCCGAAGAATGGGCCTGTGGCCCAGCCAGAGGAAGAGAAACAGGAAATTGGCTGCCCAGGTCACTGCTCATCCAGGCTTCCAGCCCAAGGATGGCATCAGCCACCTGCAGTCACCAGCTCTAAGCTGTGAGGAGCCAAGGGATTGTCAGGGGATGCGATTATGTTTTCAGGGGGAAAGACGCCCACTAACAAGCCTGGGAATTTACTGAGGGAAGCTGCCTGCTGCATTCAATACTGCACTGTGGCTCCATTCCTTTTGTCTCTCCCACTCCAGCAGCACCCTAGCTTCCTCAGCTTTCAACCGCAGTCCTGCCTCTGTCCAGCCAACTGCTCTGGGAGGCAGAACTCATGAGCACAAAAGAAAAGAAAGTCTCATCCCAGTTGCGGTCACTGCGACAGGAGTCAGGTAGAAGCCTCCTGGGATGACCTGTGGAAAGCTGGGAATCTTCAGGGCTTAAACCATGGTTTCATGGCCCTTATGCTGCCTGGAAGCTGGGGGAGCTCTGACCACTCCTTGCATGAGGTCCAAGACAGTGGCTGGATTATTTCTCAAAATCCTGAACCTCACAGCTCTAAATACCTGTTTCTGCATTTTTCATTTCCATATAATTATAAACCCTTCTTATAAACCCTCTCTGTTATGTGTCATTAGTGGCTGTCTGCCACTTTACTGAATTGTGCACGTTTCCAGTGGAGTTGTGTTGGTTCATACTTCCCCTGCCCCGCTTTAGGATTCTTCTCCTTTGGGGCTTCATTATTTGCCAGAGGCCTACCTTGCCCCTTCCAGTCTCATTGTTTCTTCACTTGCCATTCCCAGGGAGTATTTCTTTTTCAGATTTTTCAATATAACTCTTGTTTTGAAAGTTAGGTGAGCTTTATGGGGAAAATCACATCTGTTCATTTTTCAGATTGATTTAATAACTTTACCCAATTCCTTCATTTGGCTCACTCATGGCCAAGAGGTCTAGAAACATCAGACTATGTTCTTGTATGGACATTTTTATTCTCTCACCTTCTTCCATGATTACCTCTTTCTGTTGAAATAGCATCACTGCACTATTATGTCTACAGGATAGCTTCCCACTGCAGGAGGGGAGAAAAGGGCTCAGTGGGCCACTGCAGCTTTTGCTAAGTTTAAATTTAGCAAGTCTTTAAGAATACTTTGGAGCAATAAAACAAGTTTTCTCTTTTCCACACTTTCCATTTGATTCTAACATTCTTCATCTGCACCGTTTCCCTCCTTTCTCCTTACCTCTTGCTTCACTCACAACTGCAGATGGACCGCTGTGTCCACTTTCTCATGACTCCCACATCAGAAGTCCTTATCCTATCATCAAAATCAGCTCTCTCTTCTTTTCCTTAACAGCCAGGCATTTAGTAAGAAAATCAGTTTCCATTGCTTTGAATTCTTGCAAAAGTTCCTTTGTTTAACTGTTTGCTTGGTATTTTTCCATTTCTTTTTCTGCCCTTCTAAGATTAGGCACCACTATGTCTTCCCCTCCAGTCTGGGATGAATTTTCTTGACAAAATAGCTCTCTAGTCTTTGCCTCCATTTAGGAGTGGCCATTAGGCAACTAATGGACTAGTTTCTTTGGGGTGCATGGATTTCAGGAGGCAGAGAACCTATGCCACCAGCACCACCGTGGTAGATGATGTCACTTCCCCCTGGAAGAAGAAGATGGGGTTTAAGGAGAGCGCTGAAGGAGATATTAGAGGCTGCTTGGCCAAGTAGAAATGGGAGCGTGTCCCAGCGAAAGGCAGCATGAGGGAAGGTGTGACGCCAAGACTCAAGAGACACTAGAAGAGAGCAGGGAGGAGGGGCGGAGAGAGCAGGGGCCTCGCGGAGGCGGGTGAGTGTACAGCGGCTTGCAAGGCGAGGGTGATGCCGCTGCTGGAAGAGAGGGAGGCAGTGCCGCGGATCAGGGTGTGCGGGCTCAGGGGGCAGAAGGGAAGGGGGACCGGGGACCGACTGTTCTTAGGCCCCGGCCCCGCCAGAGCGGCTGCTCCCTGTACGGCAGCGCTGGAGCCGGCGGCGCTGACAGCTGAGCCCCACCCCGAAGGAGAGCGGGGCGGCCAAGCCAGGCCAGGCCCTCCACGGGGACCCCTCGCCCCGCAGAGCAGCTGACCCCGCGCTGTCCCCAAGCGGCTGCCGGGCTAGGCCGAGTCCCGCCAAGAGCGGAGTTTTGAGGTAAAGGAAACCCACAGCGCCGCGCTCCGCCACTATCCCACAACGCTCTGCGGCTAAAGCGCGCTAACGGCAGAATGTTGTTTCGTTGCCTTTCATTCAAGCTGGGAGTCGGTGGGCGGCCGTGACGCGTGGCACGCCGGGAATGGTAGTCCGCGCGCTCCCAGCCGGGGCTGTTTATTGGCTGCGGCAGGACTCGCTTTCCCGGCGTGCCACGGGGGGATGGGCGTGCCCGGGCGGGGCGGGGAGCGCGGGGGAAGGCGGCTCAGTGGGTTCAGGCCGCGCTCGGTGCCGCCGCCATCGTGGGAGCCGCGCGGTGAGTGCGGGCCCCAGGTAGGCGGGCTGGGCAGCGGGAGCGGAGCTGCGGGCCGGAGCCGGCCCGGGCAGCATCGCGGTGTGGCGAGGGGGCGGCTCCGCGGGCCTTGGCGCGGTGGGAGCGGGAGCCGGCGGTCTACTGCCGCCCGCCCAGCCCGCTGCGCCCTGACAGGAGGGGCGGGGGCTCCAGGGCAGCGCGGTGACTCGCCCCAGCCCCGCGCGGAGCTGCCCTTCTCGGGGCCGCGCGGGCCGGACCCCTGCACAGTGCGGCGGGAGTCGCTGCCAGCAGCCCCGCTGGCCACAGGGGCCGAGCCCAGGCTGGTCACCTGTGGCCGGCTCTGGACTATGTCCGCTGTGAAGCTGCAGAGCTACTCGGTGTGGTAGGAAACCCGTGGCTGGAAGCAGTACCTCTGTACCGGGGGCTGGAGGGCAGATAATGTAACGCCCGCTTTTAACAAGGGGTCTGCAGGCGATCCTGGCAACTACAGGCCGGTAAGCCTGCCTGCAGTACCGGGCCAACTGGTTAAACTATAGCACAGAATGATCAGATACATCCAGGAACAGGATTTGTTGGGGAGGAGTCAAGGTGGCTTTTGTGAAAGGAAGTTGTGCTTCACCAATCTATTAAAATTCTTTGAGGGGGTCAACAAACGTGGACAAGGGGGATCCAGTGGATATAGCGTAGTTGGGATTTTATAAAGCCTTTGACGAGGTCCCTCACCAAAGATTCTTCAGCGAAGTAAGGAGTGCTGGGATAAGAGAGAAGGTCCTCTCATGAATCAGTAACTTGTTAAAAGACAAGGGGGAAAAGTTAAGAATAGATGGTCATTTTTCGCAGTGGAGAGAAGTAAACAGCAGGGTATCCTAAGGATCTGTACTGGTACCAGTGCTGTTCAACATATTTATAAATGATTTGGAAAAAAAAGAGTAAACAGCAAAGTGGCAAAGTTTGTGGACAATACAAAATTACTCAAGATAATAAGGTCCAAAGTAGACTGCGAAGAGTTACAAAGGGAACTCGCAAAACTGGGTGACTGGGCAAAAAAACAGGAGATGAAATTTAGTGTCAATAAATGCAAAATGATGCACATTGGGAAACATAAACCCAACTATACATACAAAATGATGGAGTCTGTTAGCTTTTATCACTCAAGAAAGACATCCTGGACTCATCATGGATAGCTTTCTGAAAACATCTGCTCAATGTGCAGCAACAGTCAGTTTTTTGTGTTTTTTTTAACAACATTAAGAACTATTAGGCTAGGGATCAATAATAAGACAGAAAATATCATAATGCCACTATTTAAACCCATGATATGACCACACCTTGAATACTGCATGCAGTTCTGGTCAGCCCATCTCAAAAAGGATATATTAGAATTGGAAATAGTAAGAGCAGATGATTGGGGTATGGAACAGCTTCCCCATGAAGAGAGTCTGTTCAGCTTGGAAGAAAGATGACTGAGGGGGGTTGATAAAGGACAATACAATCATGACTACTGTGGAGAAAGTGAATATGGAAGTGGATTTTTTACCCACGAAAGCTTATGCCCAAATAAATCTGTTAGTCTTTAAGGTGGCACCAGACTCCCTGTTGTTCTTGTTACAGTTATTGTTTTTTGTACACTCTTCCTATTGGAAAGCATTACATTGAGATTTCTGGAATCTTTTCCATCTAGGAATGCTTCTTGCTTTAACTGTAGTCTGTCCTGTCCTTGTAATAACTCAGCTGTACATATAGTTCTTCAGAGAGCTGCTGTTTAGACCCATAATAATTCATTATCCCTCTTGAGATGCCTTTATAATAATTCTCTCTCCGGTATTTCCAGTGTATTGCATTCCATTTCTGTCCGTATCTGAAAGGTGGTGCATAGTGTTAGAAGTGAGGCGATCCTGAGTACTAATTCCATCAGTGTCACTGACTTGTAAGATCTTGGGCAAGTAACTTTCTCTGTTTCTTTTTTTCCCATGTGTAAGATGGGAACAATGTTTGCACTACATCAGGGGAGGGCAAACTACAGCCAGCGGACTGAATCTGGCCCAAGGGATTGCCAGCCCTGTGGCACCATGTCCCTTTGGCCCCTGCAAGGTGGGGAAGAGGGCTCTGTGCCCTGCCCTCACCTGCAGATACTCTCTCTCCCCCCCCCCCCCCTCCCTGGCCCATGGGAGCTGCGGGGCGGGAAGGGGGAACCAGGAACTGCAGCCAATGGGAGCTTCGGGCGTGGTATCCACAGGCGAGGGCAGTGTGCAGCGGAGCCGCCTGTCCCGTCCCACCCCTAAAACCACTGCCAGACATGCTGGTCACTGCCAGGGTAGGCAGGGAGCCTGCCTTAGCTCTGCTGCATGCCGCTGCCACCCCAGAGCTGCTCGAAGTAAGCGGCGCTGGGCTGGAGCCTGAGCCCCCTGCCCTGACTCCCTCCCTCACCCTGCACTCCCTCCCACACCCCAACCCCCTGCCCCAGCCCTACATTCATGGCCCTCATACAATTTCCCCACCCAGATATGGCCCTCAGGCCAAAAAGTTTTCCCACCCCTGCACTACATGTATGTTGTGAGGATATGGGTATAGTGTTTTGCAAATGTAAAGTACTAAGTGCTATCAGAGCTGTAAATTGAATTTACAGCTCTATTTTTTGCATTGTCTTTACTTGGATGGTTTTCTCAAGTTATTCATGTTATGTGATCAGAAGCAATCTATTGTTTGTTTTGTTGAGTAACAAAAGATGAACCTGAAATTCATAACGCCTAACCTACAACTTGTCAGAAGGCCACTAACACTTAATAAAAGAGGCAAAATTCAAGACTAGATTAAGAGCAAGAGCTAGTGGACAAGAGGACTCTACAGATTCTAGCTAGGAGAGCACTCAATGTGAATGTCAGCTCCCCAAACCAAGGAGGTAAATTCTGGTTCCTTGTTTTATTCTCTTTCATAGCCATATTATCCTCTGTTTCACAGATGAATGATTCAAATGTTGTTATGGCAGATGGCTATTCATATCTTACTGTGTAAGTGTGCATTACACTGAGAGCTGTCTCTGTACTGGAGATGAAACAAACTCATTAGGAGGAGATTGTAACTGTAACGTCCTTCATGAATACAAGGCTACCTCCCAGCTGGCCATAGCAACAGAACCTCTCGTCTTTTTAGGATTAGACGAGAGCCAGCATCCAGGGCCTAGAAAATGAGTTGTTAGGCTTTCTCCTTTACTGTATCCCTGACTGGGACTATTACTGTCTGACAGGTTATGACACGAAGACCAAAATGTTTTCAAATATTCGAGTTGACTGAGTGTATTTATAAATTGTCATGAGAAACATTTTCAGAAGTAGCTTACCAGTTCTTGGTAGAACTGCCTTTTTTAAAGCAAGTTTTTCCTTGCACTCTCTTGATGAACTGCACTTGGAAGTTTAATCTGGATTGGAGTCTTATGCAATTGTAAAAACTGAATTGTGATAAGATGTTAATATTTTAAAACATACTGGTAATATCAAAATATTGCATCCCTGTATTAGATCCACTGTACCTAACCAGATTTAACTGAGTCAGTTTTCCCTTTGTATACAGATTGCTTTATGGATGACTAGATTCAATAGTAGTTCAGCTGAAATAAAATACTAATTGGACCACCACATGTTAGTACACTACACATTTGTGTTTCAGAGCAGAAACTGATACTTAATTATCTCTGTGTGAATAATCTCCTCTTAAAAAGAGAAACTGCTGAAAAAAACCCATTTAAATGGCCATAAGTGGTAAAAGTCTAAACTATTTCTTGATCATTGGTAGTCTGAGAGAACTAGAGAACTTGTCATCCATTGCCAGAAACTCGGAGTAGATGATAGGATGGATCATTTGATTGCCTGTTCTGTTCATTCCCTCTGAAGCACTTGGCACTGGCCACTGTCCGCAGACAGGATACTGGGCTAGATGGGCCGTTGGTCTGAGCCAGTATGGCCATTCTTTTGTTCTTAATAAATCAAGATTTCTTACCATTTTCCACAATGGTTGAATTACTGGAGCAGATTAAAATATATAGTCTAGCTAGAGCATGAAGAGCAGGTTACTTGCAGAAAAATACAAGAAAGTAAAGTTATAAACTGTACTTAAGGTTGTGGCTTTCATCCACGTACAGGATGCTTTCTCAAACCAATACACATGCTGAAAACAATATATAGGCACAAGTGGGAGTGATTTCAGTGCACTTACAACTCTTGTCTATGAATATATGATTAGTGTTTGTTTTTTAAATGACTAAATTCACTAGGTCCTATTTGATGTTTATTTCTAATGACACAAACCATGCTTCACCAGACTAATTTTGATATTTGAAGTGTCATAACTTTTACTTTATACTGTTTTTTCTATAGTCTATTGTTCTCACTTCAAAACTGCATAAAATTTTATCCGTTACACACGAACCCTGCTTATTTGTCGTTTAGTATAACTCAATGATCCCCAAAGTGTGGGACATTCCCCTCCTAGGGGGCACGGAGGAATGTTCGGAGGGGACACGGTGGGGCCTGGCTCCGTCTCTAGTCCCAGCTTCTCCGGCATTCCCAGTTCTGCCCTCAGCTTTGCCTTCAGCCCAAGCTCCTCTGCTGAACCAACTGCTGTAATGGAGGGAGGTGCAGACAGATTCCATTACTGGTAAGGGGGGCACAACAGGAAAAGTTTGGGCACCACTGGTCTAACTGCTTATCACTTTAAATTAATTTCTCTCCCAGTTCTACTTTCTTTTCGGTTATTTATGAATTTGACATTGTTTTCCTTCTATGCTACTCAGCAATGCTACCTCCCGCCCCACTTCCCCTCCATGATCTGGTAGGTATGGTCTAAACTTAAAAAATTTTGCTGGCATAACTTTTAGTAAGCTGTGAGTTGTTTTTTTGTTGTTGACATAGTTATGCCAGTAAAAGTCCTAGTGTAGATGCAGTTATACCAGTATAGCTTATTTTGTTTTGCCAAACTAGAATAAGCTATATTGGTATAACTGTGTCCACCCTGGGGACTATACTAGCCTAGTTAAAGCGGCAAATCTTCAGTGCAGATAAGGCCTAAGGTACTTTACTCGTGTGCATCATGGAGCTCTGTGCCTCATATTGCCTGTGTGATTTGTGTCACAGAAAAGACGCAAAAGGAGCTGAGCATTGGGGGCTGGGGTAGTGGAGAATAAGAGAATTGGGAACAGAAATGGCAAGAGCCTCATATTTGGAGAGTTCAGAGCAAGGCAAAATCTGGCATTTTTAGACTTCAGGTATTGTTACAATATTTGGGTAGTCCAGTTAGTGCTACACTGTTTTAGCAGAGGTCCTGTACCCATGGAGAGTGGAGTAATTTCAGCTGAGGCTGGTTGAGTGGCTGTATCATGGACAGAAATAACAGGTTCAGGTAGTCTTGAACTAGGGCCAGATGTGTATTTTCTGACTGAACGAGAGCATGCGTGCACATGTGTGTGTTCTTTTTCTCGTGTGATCTGAGAAGGAAGCTGCTTGCCCTGATACAAGCAGCGAACTTCAATAGCTGCTGCTGTCTTTTGTAAACAATTGCAAAAAAAATGTACTGTAAGAGCAATGTATTTGTATGTTCTCAAATGGAGCAGAAATTCTCTTAATGGTCCTTTCTGGCCGTAATACCTATTCCGATAATCTGGTCTGACCTCCTGCATAATAGCTCAGGCTGTAGTATTTTACCCAGTCACTCCTGCATCAAGTTGGCTGAGTTCTATGTGATGTGTGTGGATTTGTGGCATATATAGCATATTAGATTGGAATATCCCATTGGAACAAAACAATTACCTATGTGGTAAGAAATGGAGAGAGTGGTTGCAGAACTGCTACTTGAAAGTTAAATATATCACTGCAACAACCTGCTCCTTCTGGGATAGTATGTACCTCGGATTCCTCCGGTTCTGGAAGGAGTTACTCTCCAGCAACAATTCCTTGTGTTCTTTTTGTAAAGACTTGTAGGTAAATAGTAAATAAATGAACACAAATCTGATATCAGGAATCATAACATTCAAAAACCAGTAGGAGAACACTCCGATCTCTCTGGTCACTCAATAACAGACCTCAAAGTTGCAATTCTTCAAAAACAGACTACAACATGAAGCTGCAGAACTGGAATTAATTTGCAAACTAGATACCAACTGATTAGGCCTGAATAAAGACTGGGAGTGGTTGGGTCATTACAAAACCTAAACTTAATTTCCCCAATTTCTCTCTACTGTTACTCACACCTTCTTCTCAACTGTCTGTAATGGGCCACTCTCTTACCACTTCAAAAGTTATTTCTCCTCCCTTAAAAAGAAAAGGAGGACTTGTGGCACCTTAGAGACTAACCAATTTATTAGAGCATAAGCTTTCGTGAGCTACAGCTCACTTCTTCTCCTCCCTTGGTATTCTGCTGTTAATTGATCGTTAGACTGACCTAACACTTGGTAAAGCAACCTACATCATTTCATGTATTTATACCTGCTCTTGTATCTTTTAGTTCATATATCTGATGAAAAGGGTTCTAGCCCACGAAAGCTTATGCCCAAATAACTTTATTAGTCTCTAAGGTGCCACAAGGACTCCTCCTAACCCCGCCCTTTTTTTTTTTTTTTTGCTGATAGACTAACACGGCTACCACTGAAACCTGTCACCAATTAAATACTAGTATCTTCACAACTAGATAATGGGATAAGTTTACATGTGGCGTTTTTTTTTGTTTTTTTTGTTTGTTTTTAAATAATGCCAAACTTGAGCTGCAGTTCCCAGTGTTGAGAGAGAATTTGGTATTTAGGCAGATTTCCTTTTTAACATCTTTTGTCGCAGCCACCAAGACTATACAACTATGAAGAAAACTTTTGGTTTTAGTAAAATTTAAATGAATATTGACTGATTTTATCTACACATTGCTGAGCCTCGAAAGAATAAAAGTAATCCTCACCCAATAATAAGTCTAGCTGGCTGTTTAGTAATGATTTTTGGGGAGGAGTCTAGGAGAAGGACATGAAGACTGAGGGTGGGTCCTGATAAATCTTCAAATATGTTAAGGGCTGTTCTCCATGTCCACTGAAGAGAAGTCTCTACAGGTACTCAGTTTACACCTTGATATATAAGAATTAATTACATATCAATCTTAGCTTCCATAGTTAGAGATGTTAATAACTAGTTTTCCAATCCTCTTTTTTTTAACTGTCATAATATTTGTCTTGACAATCTTCTGCAAGAGTGAATTGCACAGACCAATTACAAATACCTAGGCATTGCAGAATTCAATCTTTATATTTTTAGAATTTTGACAGCTAAGATCAATGCTTATTTTAAGCATTTTTTTTTGTATTTTTTATCGATTTTCATTTTCACATTGTGGGAAATTATGGGGATGTCAGACAATAATACCTTAATGACAAACATTGAGGTTCATAAAGTTAAAGTTTTAGAACTGTTAAAACACAAATTGCCAACATCCCTGGTAAATATCTTTAAATCAAACTCTTCAGTTCCAAGCAACATTTTTCTTATTCTGCCCATCTGTAAATTTCGAGTATTATTGATGGAAATATTTGTGTTGGTTTGTGTGTGAAAATGATGTTTAAATTTACTTGCTTTACCAATATAAATCTAATCCTTCCAAGCCTACATACACCATATAAAGTATCTTTTTGGGATCTAAACATGTTATCTCATAGTTCGTCTGAGGTGAAGGAAGAACTTCCATCCTTTCCTGAAGATGACAAGTCTGAGGTCCTCATGATCAGATGTTAACTCCGTAGGTCCTTGAACATGAATTATATTTCTTTAAAATACTTTTAAGTCAGACAGTAGCTATATAGCCTTGTGGCCCAGGCTACATCTATACTATAGCTGGGATCGATGCTCTGAGATCAATCCACCGGCAGTCGATTTAGCAGGTCTAGTGAAGACCGGCCGAATCGATAGCAGATCACTCTCTAGTCAACCACTGTACTCTACCCCTGATGAGAAGAGTAAAGTAAGTTGACGGGAGAGTTTCTCCTGTCGACACCCTGCAGTGTAGACCCCGCGGTAACTCGACCTAAGGTACATCGACTCCAGCTACATAATTCATGTAGCTGGAGTTGCGCAGGGTAGGTTGACTTACCACGGTCCTGAGATATAGCCTAAGGCTCATTGAAAATGAGCAGGTAGGCACACTCTTTCCACAGACCGTAATGTTTCTAAGCCACTTAGCTGCTCATGACTATCCTGGGAAAGCATCTAGGACAGGAGTGGGCAAACTTTGGTCTGAGGGCCACATCTGGGTACAGGCCATTCTAGCGGGCCATGAATGCTCACAAAATTGGGGTTGGGGTGTGGGAGGGGGTGAGGGCTCTGGCTGGGGGTGTGAGCTCCGGGGTGGGGCCAGAAATGAGGAGTTCAGGGTGCGGGAGGGGGCTCCAGGCTGGGGCAGGGGATTGGGGCATGGGAGGGGTGGGGGCTCCAGCTGGGGGTGCAGGCTCTGGGGTGAGGCTGAGGATGATGGGTTTGGGGTGCAGGAGGGGGCTCTGGGCTGAGACTGAGGAGTTTAGAGGGTAGGAGGGGGATCAGGGCAGGGTCTGGGGATGTGGCTCATGGGTGCAGGCTCCAGGCGGCGCTTACCTCAAGCAGCTCCCAGAAGCAGCGGCATGTCCCCCCTCCAGCTCCTGTGCAGCCAGGCGGCTCTGCACGCTGCCATGTCTTCAGGCGCTGCTCCCGCAGCTCCCATAAGGTGCAGTTCCTGGCCATTGGGAGCTGTGGGGGGCAGTGCTTGGAGCAGGGGCTGCCCCTATGCGAAGGAGCCAGAGGCGGGCCATGCCACGCCACTGCTTCCAGAAGCCGTACAGAGCGGCCCACAACCCTGCTCCCTGGCTGGAGTGCTGGAGCAGGGCAAGCCCCAGACCTTGCTCCCCAGCAGGAGCTCGAGGGCTGGATTAAAACGGCTTGTGGGCCGTAGTTTGCCCACCCCAATCTAGGAAGACTTTCTCTATGATGGTGTCAAGACTGTGACTAGCAGCTCTTATCTATATGGTCTTCTAATGCATGTGGCTTACTGGCAGCCACACATCTGCCAAAAGTCCATAAGCAAAAAATGTCACCCACTGATTTCTGTATCAAGCCCACTAACTTGTGGATGACCTTGAGCATATCTTTTCAAAAGAGACCACAGTCTATGTTTAAAGGCTACAAGTGAGAGAGAATCCACCAAGTGCATAGGTCAGTTATTTCAATGGTTCCTTACCCTCACTAGTAAAATATTCATCCTATTTTTATTCTGAATTTGTCTAGATTCAGCTTTCAGCCACTGCATTTCATTGTCTTTGCTAGATTAAAGAACCCTAAAGTATCAGAAATCTTCTCCCTGTGTACTTTTAGACTATGATCGAATTGTCTCTTAACCTTCTCCTGGACAAACTAAATAGATGGCGCATCTAAAGTTTCTTGCTATAAGGCAGGTTTTCTGAACCTCAGATAATTCTTGCACCTCTCTTCTGAACCCTTTCTAATTTTTCATTCAATTAATTTGGCTTCCCCTTCCTAACCAAGTGCTTAATTCTCTTTCCTCCCAATGCTGCCATTTTACATCCGGTTCCCAGCTGAGCATTCCATTCTCAGCTCCCCCCATACAGCAAACCTCAGCATTTAATTTTCTACATCTTAACTTTCAGAAGTCTTCTACCACTTACTCCTGCAGCAGTGGGGGTGGGGAGGGGGAAACGGTGTATGTATTGGTGGGTTTTGGTTCTTGCACCTAGCTCTTCACTCTTCAGGCCAAGGGTTGCAGTTGGTACCTGTGGGAACTGCCTTTTTTCTCTCCCCACCACAGGCTTGGGAATCAGAGCAGGGTCACCTGCATTCCTGCCAGCTACAGCGTACCTAAACAATCCTGTTCAGCAACTGTGATTGGTTGCCCTTCTTCGGGAGGCAGGGGAATGAGAAAAAGGAACCAATCAAAGGGCGTTTCCTTATAGAATACGGGTTTTCCCAGGCCCATAGAAAGGCCTGAAAAGGCAGAGGTGGTATACCTGCGACTAAACATTAGAACTTCCAGGACATTATTTTTGTTGGAATGTTGTGCCGATAAGATTGAAGTTAGTACTATTATTATTTAAGTAATTTTGTTAATAAGTATGTGCGCATAATGGAAAGTTCCTCCGTTCTTAAAGAATGTTTGCTTTGGGGCAATGTGTAGAAAACCTAAAGTAGTCCTTTCCTAGTTGCAGTGTTTTCATCTGTGGTTACTCTGGCTTGTTTTAAATCAGTTCAGTAAATAGAACTCTGCGTAGTTTGAGGAAATGGTGCTGCCTAATTTTCTAGGAATACCTCTCTCAATTCTTCAGTTGCTGCTATTCCTACTAAGCAGCTTGCAGTCTGTAGTAGTGACTTAGATGCAGTGGCCAGAATATTCCATTTTAGGCTGTCTGTTTCCTCTTCATTGGCCTCCTCTGAATCAAAGAATTGACTAAAATTTTGCTCTGACATGTATGACTTCATGTGGCTTTGGTGACTGAATTTGATGATTCTGCACTGGGCAAGTTTTGCAGTTGACTATCCCTGGATTCCGTCTGAATGGTCAACTATAAACTCTTACAGGGTCTGGTATTCATTAACAATTGAAGTTAGGTACTTCCACATTGTTTGTTTATATTTAAATGCTAGCTTTGCTTAGCATTTCAGACAATACTTAGGATTTTTATTACTGGAGGGCTACTCTAGCGTACTCTAAAAAGCTAAAAATAACCATTAAATATTCTGAGGTTCTCTACATTTCTTGCAAGAAAGAGACTGTAGAGGCTGTTTTGGGTGTGCTTCAGTATGCAGGTAAAACAGTGTTACTGGTCAGAATGTACAAACTAGTCTCTCCCCAAATCCCAAAGATCCCCCTTTTCCTAACTCTTAAACTTTTGCAGGTTCTGGAATTACCCATATGTAAGATTTCAGAGTAACAGCCATGTTAGTCTGTATTCACAAAAAGAAAAGGAGTACTTGTGGCACCTTAGAGACTAACCAATTTATTTGAGCATAAGCTTTCGTGAGCTACAGTATGCATCCGATGAAGTGAGCTGTAGCTCACGAAAGCTTATGCTCAAATAAATTGGTTAGTCTCTAAGGTGCCACAAGTACTCCTTTTCTTTTTCCATATGTAAGAGAATATTTATGTTTCTTCCCCAAACCTGAAGAAGAGCTCTGTGTAGCTTGAAAGCTTGTACCTTTCACCATCAGAAGTTAGTCCAATATTACCTGACCCACTTTGTCCTTTTCCCAAGTGACAAGTCTGAATACAATGTTAGTCACACTACATGAGAAAGAAGGGCTCAGTGTATTTAATGTACGTGCTGGTTGCTAGGACCAATGTATGGTAAATGAGACTAGATGTGTCACTCAAGTTTGGGGGACTTACCAGAGGAGAGAGTGCTGCATGATTTCTTCTTTCTTACAAGAGGCAACGTGGCTGAAAAGCTGTTCCCCGGGCCCTCTGTCTGAAATCTTCTAGTATAGGAGCTACTGCTCTTTTAAGAGCTCAGGGCAATGTCTTTATTCGTACTGACCCTTTCTTTGCTGTAATCTACCACTTAGCTTCAGGAAGAGAGCATACCACAGCTAGCCTGTCATCCTAGAAATGTAATTTATAGGTTCTGTCCAGCAGGAGAGCAGTAAGATATCCCACCTCCCTGTGCTGTTGTAAGCAAAGTCTTGTAGAGCTGGCATGTCCTTCTCAAAGAGAATGCTCTGCTCACAGCTGCTGCTTTCATACATGGCTGGGGCTCCAACTTGAACACTGCAGACTGCTCTGTGGCAGCTTGAAATGGAGAAGGCGGGGTCTAAGGCAGGGAGGCCCCAAGCCATGTAGAGTTGTATAGGTTAAATCCAAAACCTTCAACTTCACTCAGAAGCCAAATGGATAACTGGTCCCAGGGCACTGCTGCTTTGCTCCCAGAGAGAGACAGTTTACAAATGGGCTGCTGTATTTTTCACTGCCTGCAGTTTCTGGCTAGAGTAAAGGGTTAGCCATGTGCAGATTACACTGTCACATAGTTTTGAGGGTATAAAAGTTTGTATTCTGTTAGCCAGGTCTACATCCAAAAGAAATGGTCTCTGGGCTGAACAGCGATAGGGGTGGGGAGCTGCACCCAACAGCAGGCATAGGTCAAATAGTACCCCTAGATTGCAGACTCCAGTAACTAATGGCTGAGACCCTCAAAAGGACAGATGATCCTTGCCACTTCTTGTGTTTTTTCTTTTTTCCCCAACCTTCTGCTGTTCCCTCTCTTCTCCAGATTGAGTATTGGCCACCTACCCCTCATCCACGCCCCAATCTACCAAATGTTAGGTGAGACGTTCGACAGTGGTGGCAGGACTGCATGAAAGAGGGAGCTGGGTGTCATTGGCATTTTGACAGGTTTCAGAGTAACAGCCGTGTTAGTCTGTATTCACAAAAAGAGAAGGAGTGCTTGTGGCACCTTAGAGACTAACCAGTTTATTTGAGCATGAGCTTTCGTGAGCTACAGCTCACTTCATCGGATACATACTGTGGAAAATACAGAAGATGTTTGTTTTTATACACACAAATCATGAAAAAATGGGTGTTTATCACTACAAAAGGTTTTCTCTCCCCCCACCCCACTCTCCTGCTGGTAATAGCTTAGCTCTCGTCCCCTAACGCACCTACTCTACTTGCGCTATATTGATGACATCTTCATCATCTGGACCCATGGAAAAGAAGCTCTTGAGGAATTCCACCATGATTTCAACAATTTCCATCCCACCATCAACCTCAGTCTGGTCCAGTCCACACAAGAGATCCACTTCCTGGACACTACAGTGCTAATAAATGATGGTCACATAAACACCACCCTATACCGGAAACCTACTGACCGCTATTCCTACCTACATGCCTCCAGCTTTCACCCTGACCACACCACACGATCCATCGTCTACAGCCAAGCTCTGCGATACAACCGCATTTGCTCCAACCCCTCAGACAGAGACAAACGCCTACAAGAGCTCTGTCAAGCTTTCTTACAACTACAGTACCCAGCTGAGGAAGTGAAGAAACAGATTGATAGAGCCAGAAGAGTTCCCAGAAGTCACCCACTACAGGACAGGCCTAACAAAGAAAATAACAGAACGCCACTAGCCGTCACCTTCAGCTCCCAACTAAAACCCCTCCGACGCATTATCAAGGATCTACAACCTATCCTGAAGGATGACCCAACACTCTCCCAAATCTTGGGAGACAGGCCAGTCCTTGCCTACAGACAGCCCCCCAACCTGAAGCAAATATTCACCAGCAACCACACAACAGAACCACTAACCCAGGAACCTATCCTTGCAACAAAGCCCGTTGCCAACTGTGCCCACATCTATTCAGGGGACACCATCACAGGGCCTAATCACATCAGCCACACTATCAGAGGCTCGTTCACCTGCACATCTACCCATGTAATATATGCCATCATGTGCCAGCAATGCCCCTCTGCCATGTACATTGGTCAAACTGGACAGTCTCTACGTAAAAGAATAAATGGACACAAATCAGACGTCAAGAATTATAACTTTCATAAACCAGTCGGAGAACACGTCAATCTCTCTGGTCACGCAATTACAGACATGAGAGTTGCAATATTACAACAGGAAAAACTTCAAATCCAGACTCCAGCGAGAGACTGCTGAATTGGAATTCATTTGCAAATTGGATACAATTAACTTAGGCTTGAATAGAGACTGGGAGTGGCTAAGTCATTATGCAAAGTAACCTATTTCCCCTCGTTTTCCTAACCCCTCTTCCCCCCCCCCCCCCCACGTTCTTGTTAAACCCTGGATTTTCGCTGGAAATGGCCCACCTTGATTATCATACACATTGTAAGGAGAGTGATCACTTTACATAAGCTATTACCAGCAGGAGAGTGGGGTGGGGGGAGAGAGAACCTTTTGTAGTGATAAACACCCATTTTTTCATGGTTTGTGTGTATAAAAACAAACATCTGTATTTTCCACAGTATGAATCCAATGAAGTGAGCTGTAGCTCACGAAAGCTCAAATAAATTGGTTAGTCTCTAAGGTGCCACAAGTCCTCCCTTTCTTATTGGCATTTTGAAATCACTATGCTCATGCCTCTTTCCTAGCCCTTCGAGTGTCTCCATATGCTTGTTAACCTGCAGAGCACCACAGAAGAGAATCCTCAGGGCAGAACAAATAACCCCCAAACCAATCTTGAGGTGTTTGAAAATCCCTGCCAGCTGTGAATGCTTTTCTCACTATATTTGGCCTTCACCACCCGGGAAAGACAAGCACAGGCTGTGGCATAAAGTACTCCCAATGCCCTCTAGAGCCCCAGTGAAGAACAGTGGCCTAAACTAAGACAAGACAACCAAGTGTTTGTCTCCTCTAGTTAGCTCTCTGCACCCACGGAAGCAGACAGCTCAGACTGATTCTGCTCAATTTTAGCCACAATGTAATGAAAGCTCATCTCAACAGAAGAGACTCACTTTGAGTGAAAAGAAAAGGAGGACTTGTGGCACCTTAGAGACTAACCAATTTATTTGAGCATAAGCTTTCGTGAGCTACAGCTCATTTCATCGGATGCATTCAGTGGAAAATACAGTGGGCAATGGAAACAGCTCAAATTAACCAGTCTGTCCACTCAATGAATTTATAAGGACAATTTAGAGGATAATAAGATTATAAGTAAGGCTACGTTTTAGTAACTGGTATTTTTAGTAACCTGTCCATGACTTTTACTAAAAATACGCACCTTGACTAAAACTTGGGCAGGGGGCCGTGGTTGCTCGGGGTGGGGCAGTCCAGGGGCACCACAGGTGCTGGGGGATGTGGCCCGGGACCCCTGCTGGTACTGGGAGGAAGGGCTGGCAGGGGCTTCCTACCCAGCTCCACGTCCCTCCAGTTCCTAGGTGGCAGAGCCAGGGGCCTGGTTCCACTGCTCTCGCCACAACACTGGCTGCCGCAGCTCCCATTGGCCAGAAACCGCAGCCAACGTGAGCTGCGGGGCGTACAGCACTGAGCCCCACCCTGGGCCCCTCTGCCGCCTAGGAGTGGCAGGTGGGCCATGCCAGTGGGAACTGAGGAGCCCCTCTCCCCAAGGTAAGTGCCCCCTCCCTTAACCACCTGCACTAGCCTCCTCTCACACACCCTGAGCCAGCAGCAGCAGTTTGGGGCTGCCTGTCTCGGGCAGCTGCTGCAAAAGTCATGGAGGTCATGGAAAGTCACAGAATCCGTGACCTCCGTGACAGACATGCAGCCTTCGTTAAAAGGAATAGCTGACATGGTGTGTGTGGTTTTTTTTTTTTTTTTCCAAGAAGTCCTGCCAAACCAGCCTAATTTCCTTCTTTGGCAGGTTTACTGGCCTAGTGGATGGGCGGGGGGGGAACAATAGATGTGGTATCTTGATTTTAGTCAGGCTTTTGATTCAGTCCCATGTGACATTTTCATAAGCAAACTAGGGAAATGTGGTCTAGATGAAAATACTGTAAGGTGCGTGCACAACTGGTTGAAAGACTACTCGGAGAGATGGTTTGCTGTCAGATTGGGAGGGTGTATCTAATAGGGTCTCACGGGGTCTGTCCTGGGTCCAATACTAGTGAATATTTTCATTATAATTTGGATAATGGAGTGGAGGGTATGCTTATAGAATTTGCACATGACACCAAACAGTGTGGGGTTGCAAGCACTTTGGAGGACAGGATTAGAATTCAGAATGACCTTGGCAAATTGGAGAATTGGTCTGAAATCAACAAAAATAAATGTAAAGACAAGGGCAAAGTGCTACACTGAGGCTTTGCCGACACCACCACTTTCGTTGGCACACCCCTGACCGACATAAGTTTCACAGACAAAAATGCCGGTGTGGACAGTGCTATGTTGGTGGGAGATGCTCTCCTGCCAACATAGCTATTGCTTCTTGTTGGGGGTGGTTTATTTATGCTGGCGGGAGAGCTCCCTTCCCCGGCTTAGAGGAGCTATGCAGGAGACCTTACAGCACTGTAGCTGCAGTGGTACAGCTATAAGGTCCGTAATGCAGACACAGCTTTAGGGAGGAAAAATCCTTCCTGAGGATTTTTCACAGCTACAAAATGGGGAATAAGTGGCTAGGCAGTAGTACTGCTGAAAAGGATCTGGGTTCTGGTGGTCAATTAATTGCAGGTAATTCACGCGATTAAGTCAAAAAAATTAATCGCAATTAATCGTACTGTTAAACAATAGAATACCAATTGAAATTTATTAAATATTTTTGGATTTTTTTTTACATTTTCAAATATATTGATTTCTACTACAACGCAGAATACAAAGTGTACAGCGCTGACTTTATATTTCAGAGTAGCAGCCGTGTTAATCTGTATCCGCAAAAAGAAAAGGAGGACTTGTGGCACCTTAGAGACTAACCAATTTATTTGAGCATAAGCTTTCGTGAGCTACAGCTCACCTCATCAGATGCATGCAGTGGGAAAATACAGTGGGGAGATTTTGTATACACAGAGATCATGAAACAATGGGTGTTACCGTACACACTGTAACGAGAGTGATCAGGTAAGGTGAGCTATTACCAGCAGGAGAGAAAAAAAACCCTTTTGTAGTGATCATCAAGGTGGGCCATTTCCAGCAGTTGACAAGAACGTGTGAGGAACAGGGGAGGGGGATAAACATGGGGAAATAGTTTTACTTTGTGTAATGATATATCCACTCCCAGTCTTTATTCAAGCGTAATGTAATGGGAACAATGTATACCTTCAAATCAGCAGCACTGCTATGGGTACCCGCATGGCCCCACAGTATGCCAACATTTTTATGGCTGACTTAGAACAATGCTTCCTCAGTTCTCGTCCTCTAATGCCCCAACTCGAGCTACATTGATGTCATCTTCATCATCTGGAATCATAGAATCATAGAATATCAGGGTTGGAAGGGACCCCAGAAGGTCATCTAGTCCAACCCCCTGCTCAAAGCAGGACCAATTCCCAGTTAAATCATCCCAGCCAGGGCTTTGTCAAGCCTGACCTTAAAAACCTCTAAGGAAGGAGATTCTACCACCTCCCTAGGTAACGCATTCCAGTGTTTCACCACCCTCTTAGTGAAAAAGTTTTTCCTAATATCCAATCTAAACCTCCCCCACTGCAACTTGAGACCATTACTCCTCGTTCTGTCATCTGCTACCATTGAGAACAGTCTAGAGCCATCCTCTTTGGAACCCCCTTTCAGGTAGTTGAAAGCAGCTATCAAATCCCCCCTCATTCTTCTCTTCTGCAGGCTAAACAATCCCAGCTCCCTCAGCCTCTCCTCATAACTCATGTGTTCCAGTCCCGTAATCATTTTTGTTGCCCTTTGCTGGACTCTCTCCAATTTATCCACATCCTTCTTGAAGTGTGGGGCCCAAAACTGGACACAGTACTCCAGATGAGGCCTCACCAATTTCGAATAGAGGGGAACGATCACGTCCCTCGATCTGCTCGCTATGCCCCTACTTATACATCCCAAAATGCCATTGGCCTTCTTGGCAACAAGGGCACACTGCTGACTCATATCCAGCTTCTCGTCCACCGTCACCCCTAGGTCCTTTTCCACAGAACTGCTGCCTAGCCATTCGGTCCCTAGTCTGTAGCGGTGCATTGGGTTCTTCCGTCCTAAGTGCAGGACCCTGCACTTATCCTTATTGAACCTCATCAGATTTCTTTTGGCCCAATCCTCCAATTTGTCTAGGTCCTTCTGTATCCTATCCCTCCCCTCCAGCGTATCTACCACTCCTCCCAGTTTAGTATCATCCGCAAATTTGCTGAGAGTGCAATCCACACCATCCTCCAGATCATTTATGAAGATATTGAACAAAACCGGCCCCAGGACCGACCCTTGGGGCACTCCACTTGATACCGGCTGCCAACTAGACATGGAGCCATTGATCACTACCCGTTGAGCCCAACAATCTAGCCAGCTTTCTACCCACCTTATAGTGCATTCATCCAGCCCATACTTCCTTAACTTGCTGACAAGAATACTGTGGGAGACCGTGGACTCATGGAAAAGAAGCCCTTGAGGAATTCCACCATGATTTCAACAATTTCCATCCCACCATCAAACTCAGCCTGGACCAGTCCACACAAGAGATCCACTTCCTGGACATTACGGTGCTAATAAGCAATGGTCACATAAATACCACCCTATACCGGAAACCTATTGACTGCTCTGCTTACCTACATCCCTCCAGCTTTCATCCAGACCACACCACACGATCCATTGTCTACAGCCAAGCTCTACAATACAACCGCAATTGCTCCAACCCCTCAGACAGAGACAAACACCTACAAGATCTCTATCAAGCTTTCTTACAACTACAGTACCCACCTACTGAAGTAGAGAAACAGATGGACAGAGCCAGAAGAGTACCCAGAATTTACCGACTATAGGACAGGCCCAACAAAGAAAATAACAGAACGCCACTAGCCATCGCCTTCAGCCCCCAACTAAAACCTCTCCAACACATCATCAAGGATCTACAACCGATCCTGAAGGACGACCCATCACTCTCACAGATCTTGGGAGACAGCCCAGTCCTTGCTTACAGACAGCCCCCCAACATGAAGCAAATACCAGCAACCATACAACAAAAACACTAACCCAGGAACCTATCCTTGCAACAAAGCCCACTGCCAACTGTGTCCACATATCTATTCAGGAGACACCATCATAGGGCCTAATCACATCAGCCACACTATCAGAGGCTTGTTCACCTGCACATCTACCCGTGTGATATATGCCATCATGTGCCAGCAATGCCCCTCTGCCATGTACATAGGCCAAACCGGACTGTCTCTATGTAAAAGAATAAATGGACACAAATCAGACGTCAGGAAGTATAACCTTCAAAAACCAGTCGGAGAACACATCAATCTCTCTGGTCACTCGATTACAGACATAAGTTGTAATTCTTCAGCAAAAAAACTTCAAAAACAGACTCCAACGAGAGACTGCTGAATTGGAATTAATTTGCAAACTGGATACAATTAACTTAGGCTTGAATAAAGACCAGGAGTGGATGTGTCATTACACAAAGTAAAGCCATTTCCCCATGTTTATTCCCCGCCCCAAAACTGTTCCTCAGACGTTCTTGTCAACTGCTGGAAATGGCCCACCTTGATGATCACTACAAAAGGTTTTTTTCTCTCCTGCTGGTAATAGCTCACCTTACCTGATCACTCTCGTTACAGCATGTATGGTAACACCCATTGTTTCATGATCTCTGTGTATATAAAATCTCCCCACTATATTTTCCATTGCATGCATCGGATGAAGTGAGCTGTAGCTCACAAAAGCTTATGCTCAAATAAATTTGTTAGTCTCTAAGGTGCCACAAGTACTCCTTTTCTTTTCACTTCATATTATTTTTGATTACAAATATTTGTACTGTAAAAATGATGAACAAAAGAAATAGTATTTTTCAATTCACTACATACAAGGACTGTAGTGCAGTCTCTTTATCATGGAAGTGCAACTTACAAATGTAGATTTTTGTTGTTGTTACATAACTGCTCTCAGAAACAAAACAATGTAAAACTTTAGAGCCTACAAGTTCACTCAGTCCTAGTTCTTGTTCCGCCAATCGCTAAGACAAACAAGTTTGTTTACATTTACTGGAGATGCTGCTGTGTGCTTCTTATTTACAGTGTCACCTGAAAGTGAAAACAGGCGTTCGCATGACACTTTTGTAGCCAGTGTTGCAAGGTATTTACGTGCCAGATATGCTAAACATTCGGATGCCCCTTCATGCCACGGCCACCATTCCAGAGGACATGCTTCCATGCTGACGATGCTTATTAAAAAATAATGCGTTAATTAAATTAGGACTGAACTCCTTGGGGGAGAACTGTATGTCTTCGGCTCTCTTTTACCCACTTTCTGCCATATATTTCATGTTACGGCAGTCTCGAATGATGACCTAGCACATGTTTGTTTTAAGAGCGCTTTCGCAGCAGATTTGACAAAATGCAAAGAAGATACCAATGTATCTAAAAATAGCTACAGCACTTGACCCAAGGTTTGAGAATCAGAAGTGCCTTCCAAAATTTGAGAGGGACGAGGTGTGGAGCATGCTTTCAGAAGTCTTAAAAGAGCAAACCTCAGATGCGGAAACTACAGAACCCAAACCACCAAAAAAGAAAATCAACCTTCTGCTGGTGGCATCTGAGTAATACTTAGATTTAACAAGCAGTGTAAATCAGTTTCTTGCATACCTTACTGGTGACTCAGAAGTCCAAACAACACAGTTCCTTTAAAGCAGTAGTTCTCAAACTTTTGTGCTGGTGACCCCTTTCACACAGCAACCCTCTGAGTGCAACCCCCCAACCCCCTTATCAATTTGAAACACTTTTTTATATATATTTAACACCATAATAAATGCTGGATACAAAGTGGGGTTTGGGGTGGAGGCTGACAGCTCGTGGACCCCCCCCAACATAATAACCTCGCAACCCCCTGAGGTGTACCAACCCCCAGTTTGAAAACCCCTGCCTTAAAGTGATCCTGCCTCAGGCTTCCATCCAGGTACCCCCGACAAATGTGATGAAAATTTCTGTAAATCTTATTTCATCATATAAAAGAAACGGTTCTTCCAATCCCGAAGGATCAGACATGTTACCTTCCAACTTAATGAATATTTCAGATCTTACCCAAATACACACTACAGCCAATTCTTATTAATTAAACTAAAATTTATTAAAACACAGAAGTGAGAGTATGGTTAAAAGATCAATATACATACAGACTTGAGTTCAATTCATTGAGGTTCAAATTCATAGCAGAGATGGTGAGCTTTGTAGTTACAAAGAGTTCCTTTAGAATTCAGTTCATAGGTTATAGTCCAATGTCCAACTATCACATTCAGGGCCTACCAGTATAACTGGGACCTCAGTCTTGCGACTCAAACTTCCCCCAATGAAGCCTAAGCAGATCTGAGATGAGAGAATCAGGACCCTAGGATCTTTTGTACAATTTCATGTCCTTTGACAAGTTGGAGTTCCTCAGGGAACAAAAGGTCATTAGGATGACTTTGAAGGAGGTCCATCACTGGTACTTAGCTATACAAATTAACATAAGGTCATTTGCTTGTTCCTCCACCATTCACAGTTCGTTTCAAAGAGAGATGAATGCCAAGATATCCCATGTTTACAATTCATTTAAATGAAAGGATGTTCTTTTGAGTCTGAAGTATCAGAATACAGCATAGACAGGGACTGTTGATTACATTTGTCAACCCTACTCATACATTATCTCCCCACATGTCTTTTGAGGGTTTTTTATTTTGCAGGATGTTTAACCCTTTCTGGCCATGCATCACACGAGCAGAACCCATCATCAGCATGGATGCATGTCCTGTGGAATGGTGGTTGAAGATGAAGGGACATATGAATCTTTAACGCACCTGGCATGTAAATATCTTGCGACGCGGGCTACAAAGTGCCATGCAAACGCTTGTTCTCACTTTCAGGTGACATTGTAAACAAGAAGCGGGCAGCATTATCTCCTGCAAATTGTAAACAAGTTTGTTTGTCTGAGTGATTGGCTAAAAGTAGGACCGAGTGGATTTGTAGGCTCTAAAATTTTACATTGTTTTATTTTTCAATGCAGTTATTTTTTGTACATAATTCTATATTTGTAAGTTGCTCTTTCATGATTGCACTACAGCACTTGTATGAGGTGAATTCAAATACTGTTTTTGTTTTTTACAGTACAAATATTTGTAATAAAAAATAACTATAAAGTGAGCGCTATACATTTTGTATCTGAGTTGTAATTCAAATCAATATATTTGAAGATGTAGAAAATATTAAAATAAATAGTATTCCATTATTGTTTAACAATGCGATTAATCACGCGATTGATTTTTTTTTTTTAATAGTTCGACAGCCCTAATCTGTGTGTTATAATGGATTGCAAATTGAATGTGTGTCAGTGTGATGCAGTTGTGAGAAAGGCTAGTGTTGTTCTGGGATGTATTAGCAGGGATGTAGTATGTAAGACACAGGAGGAAATTGTCCTCTGCTCTGGTGAGGCTACAGCTGGAGTGCTGTGTCCAGTTAAGCCACCGCACTTTAGGAAAGATGTGGACAAATTGGAGAGAGTCTGGAGGAGAGCAACACAAATGTTTTAAAGGTTTAGAAAACCTTACCTATGAGGAAGGGTTTGTGTTCTTGGGTTTTTTTTTTAAAGGGTATACACCTTTAAAGGATAAACACCTATCAGGGATGGACTAGGTTTACTTGATCCTGCCTCAGCACAGGGACTGGACTTGATGACCTCTTAAGATCCCTTTCAGTGTTACATTCCTATGATTTTATGACCTATTCACCAATTTCATCCCTTTTTTGTGTGTATATTTTTGTGCATTTGTATTTGGTCAAATATTAGCACAAATAATGTCAAATATTTGACAGTTTGAGTTGTTCAAGTACTAAATTTTTATAAAAGAATGTAACAAAACAATACACCACTCTGTTTAGTTTCAGGTATGTATCGTGCATATAGGAGTAAAGTCCAGTCCCAAGCATAGTCACAGTAGCTTCTCCATAGTAAAGGTTGCAGGGACTGTCCCATTTTAAGTCTAGATTAAAAACAAATAATTTTATTTCTTTTTGGGGTGGGATTTTGCAGCCAAGATTTGTAAAACTTCCAGAGCAATGGGGGTCCATCTGGAGCTGTTGGAAGAGGCTATGTGTGTGCGTGGAGAGTGGGGATTGCAAGTTTCTTAGCTAAGAGCAAAAACAGATTACAGCAGTGTTTGCAAATGGCTTGCCCTTAAATTGATACTACTGGTGCAATGGATTCTTGAAGCTAAATGCATGTGACGTATGAGAGAAGATTTAATTTAGAAATAGCCAATGTTCAGATTAGCTAACCTTTTTAGCTGCAGCAGAACGTGCTAGTGGATGTGTGCCAGGTGCCAGTGAATCTCTTAATGTTAATACCTGCTACTAGCTTTACATTGGAGTGATTTTAAACAGGCAGCTGTGGGCTTATTTGGGAATCATACAGATTCATATGCCAACTGAAAGCTTAGCTCTCTAGTTATGGTTCATGTGGCAGGTCCCACTCCTTTCTCTGTCCCTTGCTCCTTGGCTCCCCTACCTTCTCTGGGACTGTATGCACAGAAACACCTGGGCAGCATGCACTGTCAGGGCAGTGAGTGGGAGCCAGCCCCAAAACTTCCCCACAGCCTCATGGGGATCCCTTATTCCTGCCTCCTGGGTGCAGTGTGAGAAGGGATAAGTGATCCCCGGGGTCTGCTGGAGATGCACTTCACTGCTCAGCAGCAGCCAGGCAGGGGTGTGTGTGTTCTTCCTCAGAAACCTACATTTTATGTCAAATATCAAAACAAACAGACATAAATAAATAAACCAACCAAACAAAAACCCCTTCACTGAACATCCCATTCTAAATATTAAGACTTGCAAAGTTTCATTTTAATAGCTTGACAGCCCTGGAGACTGATGTCCTAATTATCCTTGGAGCAGGTGCACATGGGCATTTTCCTGCCAGTGTGCCTCAGCCTAAAAGTGGAGAGCCCAATTCTCAGATTAGATGGTAGTTTGGTATAAAGCCTTCTCACACTGCAATCATTCTACTGGGGGATAGCCACCAAAGGAGCTAATTATGCAGTTTATGTACTCATCTGTTCTTTATGGGCACCTGAGTCCGATCAATAGCACCATCACAATTAGGAAATGGTGCAACACATTTGTAGGGCTAGAGTGTCACCTGGGGAGGGGAGAGCACAAAGCACTCTGGGATAGGGTTACTTTGACTTGGGTCTGTGCACTGCAGTGTGGATGCTAGGTTTGAGCATGGATCAGAAAATCCTTAACCTAGGGTTTAAATGCAGTGTAGACATTCAAGCCCAGAGTTCCTGGACACAGGTCAGCTGACCTGAATTCCACTAACCTTGAGCTTATATTACTGTGTAGCGAGAAAAGGAGTACTTGTGGCACCTTAGAGACTAACCAGTTTATTTGAGCGTAAGCTTTCGTGAGCTACAGCTCACTTCACAGGAATGCATCTGATGAAGTGAGCTGTAGCTCACGAAAGCTTATGCTCAAATAAATTGGTTAGTCTCTGAGGTGCCACAAGTCCTCCTTTTCTTTTTGCGAATATAGACTAACACGGCTGCTACTCTGAAACCTGATTACTGTGTAGAAATACCCTAAAGCTCATTCTCAATTTAGGAAAAAGAAAATGTAGCTTTTCCTTCTTGGGAGGGATTCTCAGAGGCTTTGCTCCTCAGCTCTCTAAGAGAGAAGTAGGTCGCTTGAATTTTAGAATTACTATTAAGTTTGGAGACTTTTCTACTATTCATGCACTTAACTTTTTCTTGTTTTGTTTGTCACTGTGGTTCTCTTTCAAACCCAGTTACTGATGTAAATTTTGGCCTCCAGCTTAAATAGCACTGAAGATAAATTTTCCAGATGCTGCAGTAGATGAGCCAAATTGTCTATAGAGTATAACAGAGTTTTAGTGTACATTTTAGACTATCATTAGAATAAGAAACGAGAATCTGCTTGCATCAGAAAGGATGGCTTAATGTTTGATCATAGCTTTGATTACTTTAATGGTATACATTCTAACTCCATGGATGGATGAATGTTAAGCTTTATGCACATCACAACCTCCTGGGCCTGTTTCTGAAAATGCTCCTTCACTTTTCTAAAACCATATGAACTGGGGCTGTGTTTTGTGATGCCGCCAAAGAACTAGGCTGAACGAAATACTGTTAACTTGTTTTTGTTTGTTTTAAAAAATGTTGTTTTCTAGCAGTGCTCCTTAAATATGTATTTTTTTAGATTTAGTTATTTTAAAATGTGTTTTTCTCATTCTGTTCATCTAGTGATTTTTAGAAAGGTTTTCTGTGCAGATCTGACTGAGCACAACAAAATTAAACACGCTCGTACTCACCTCTCGTTCCCCAGATCCCTAGCCCAGTGACTGAAGAGTGAGGTTTTTGCATGGATATTAGATAGCAAAGCCAGGCAAAGTTGATCGTAATAGTGAACGCTGTGTGGGGAGCCCAGTGCAAGAAGGTGACAGTCAAGAGGTTCTGCTCACTTGGGCAGTAGAAGCACAGTGTAGACTTAGCGAGAGCTCAACTGTCTGGAAAATTTGCCACCATTGATTTCTCCACAGACTCATGCAGACTATGACAAACACTGCAGGAAGGATAGAAGACTCGTCTGGGTCTAATGCAAAGTCTGACTAAGAAGTTCACATCTGATGTCTTGGGGTCTTCAGGAATTTAGTGATGAACTTGGAAGTGAGATTTTAAGTGAAATATTAGCTGCAATATAATAGCTTGTACTGGTATTTTTTTTTAAAACTCACCAGCGACTCTAACATATAGCTCCTCGTGCACATGTAGGTTCTAGCTACTATATTTGATTTGTGTTGTACTTTTCAATGTATATGTAATTAATGTAAATTATCATGTGTGTGGGCAAACTTGCTCCATTTCACGTGTGTCAGGAAATGCCTCCTGTCTCACACCAGTCCTCCTTGAGAGAAAAGGGATCAGGATTGATTCTACAGGTCCCTTGAGCGCTAGCTAGAAAAACAAGCCGCTGCTCCCACCCTAACCCTACATTCAGCCAAGGGGTCCCACATTCCTTTCATATTTATTGAATTGTTCCTGACTCTATGTATGATACTCATGCTGTGTCCTTCCTTCTATTCTGAGAGGAAGTCCCCTTATAATATTTAAGAATAATCCCCCACACAGAGACCCACAAACTTTGCATCCTTTTAGACTGACGAAGTATCAACAGTTACCTTAATCCCTGATTGAAATGAATGTTTTACCCCTTCAGCTCATTGCCAGAAAATGTTAGTGAGATCTGTCTTGAGCATTCGAGCTCTGGGACTACTCTCTCAGATGGGTTATCTATCCCTTAGTGCCCCGCAACAGTTTCTTAAGTTTACTTCCATTAGAACAGCTAAAGAACATTCTACCAATACTTTAACAGGCGATTATCTGAGCCTACCTCTTCCTGTTGAGATCCCAAACATATTGGTGCTGCTTTTGTGGATTCTAGTTTTTCTTATATTTGCTAACACATGGAGAACTCAAAATTGGTGATCAAGGCTAGGTATGCAGGCACCACAAGAAGCTGCTCCAGGGGCTAGCCTTTGTCATTCTATTCACAGATCTGGAAGGTCCACTTGAGGCTCAATACTCAATTTGTAACTTGCCAAAACAAGATGGCAGACTCATTGATTCTGTAACTGGCAAAAAAAAAAAAAAAAAAAGTTTCTGCTCCCACCTTTGATTAATGTCTCCATGCTGTATGCCAGGGGATACCAGTCCTAATCCATACTGGGAAACTGCACCAGATGGGGTCATTTCTGGGGAAAATAGAGTTCCCCTGTTATACTAACTATAAGGCAGTGACTACCACCTGCTGGTATCCTTACCAGTACTTCTAGGTCATGGCTGTTACTTCAGGTTTCTCCTCCCTATTTTTTAATAGTGAGCCTTGGTCCTGGGCCCCAATGCATAATTGCTGCCCTCCTTCCTCTCATTCAGTTGTCCATGCTCTAACAGAGTTTAGATTGGTCCAAATCTGGTACTGCAAGAGCAGACCAGACTCCACTGAGGGCTAGTTTGCCTAGTTGAATGGGAAGTGGTGGGTACTGACTGCCCCAAAGGAGATATTTAATGTAGAAAACAACTGCACTGAAATCCTGGGTATCACTGTCTTGTGGTTATTGGTAGAGGTGTCGCTACAGGGCGGGTGACTGTAGCTTTGCTCTTTGGGACAACAAAGGAAGCAATTTATTCCCCAGTGAGCTATGTAAAATGGCCATCACCAAGTGGCAGAGGCAGCTTTATTGGCGCAATTAAAGGCTCCATTCTCCATTGCCACTGTGCCAGAGAAGTGCAGGAGCTCCCTAAATGCAGTTCTGTGTGACGTCCCCAATCATGCTGCAGACAGCTGCTATATTGCAGCAGCACAGATCTGGTAGTCTAAAAGCCTAGTGAGAGTTATGTTCTTGGCTGGCTGTACACTGTAAGGCTGTAGTCTAAGACTGATTTAACTGTTTACATATTAACACAGCCTTTGGCGGCTCTTTCGTGTCAGAAGGGGCGACTTGACTACAGTCTTTAAGTATCTACATGGGTAACAAATATTTAATAATGGGTGCTTCAGTTTAGGAGAGAAAGCTGTAACAAACATACATGACCCAATGGCTGGAAGTTGAAGCTAGACAAATGCAGACTGGAAATAAGGTGTACCTTTTTAATAGTGAGAGTAATTAACCATTGACACAGTTTACCAAGGGTCGTGGTGGATTCTCCAGCATTTAACTTTTAAATCAAGATGGGATGTTTTCTAAAAGACCTGCTGTAGGAATTACTTTGGGGTAGGTCTCTGGCCTGTGCTCTACAGGAGGTCAGACTAGGTGATCACAAGGGTCCCTTCTAGCCTTAGAATCAATGAACTGTTCTTTCTGACTTTTTTTTACAGTCACTGGCTCCGGCGGAGGATTCAGAATGGGAGACAAGCCTATTTGGGAGCAGATTGGATCCAGTTTTGTACAACATTACTACCGGATATTTGATACAGACAGGACCCATTTAGGATCCCTATATGTAAGTACCAAATGAAGGGGTGTGAGGGCCCTCTACCACTTCTTAAATCTGCCTCTCTCCTGTGGGAGGAGGGTTCTCATAACCCTTATCAGATTTCATTGATGTTTATCTTAAACTCTTGCACTGGAAAAGCTGATGGGTTTTTTTCCCCCCCGCAATCCAAAATGTTAGTCCTCTCAGTCACACTTCCTGGATTATTTATTCCCCGCCCCTCTCACTTCTTCTTAGCATTGTCTGCCTGCTTTGTGACAGTTGTGCTCAGAACAGCACCCATTGTTGGTAGGTTGTGAGGGCACCATAGGTTGTCCCATGAGGAAACCTCTGTGTAAAAGCCACATGCTTGCTTCGTTTTGCTAGTTAGTGGGGTAAACTGAATTAGGTAATTTTGGGAACTCAAGGATGGAGCTGAACTGAGGATATCAGGGTCCGCATCTATAACCCTGAGAATATGCTGGGAGCAGGACAGTAGCTGTTTTTGTTATGGGAAAGATAAATGTGCCCTCCGTGATTTCAAGACCCCGCCACAGCCAGCACTATGCCTAGGGCCCTATCAAATTCACGGTCCATTTTGGTCAGTTTCACGGTCATGTGATATTAAAAATTGTAAATTTCATGATTTCAGCTATTTTAATCTAACATTTCAGAGTGTTGTAATTGTAGGGGTCCCGACTCAAAAAGGAGTTGTGGGGGGATTGCAAGGTTATTCGGAGTTTGTGGTATGGCTCCCCTTACTTCTGAGCTGCCACTGGTGGCAGCATTGCCTTCGGAGCTGGGCAGCTGGAGAGTGGTGGCTTTGAGCTGGGAGCCCAGCTCTGAAAGCAGAGCCGCTTCCAGCAGCAGCGCAGAAGTCAGGATGGCCTGGGATGGTATTGCCACCTTTACTTCGGTGTTGCTGAGCTGGGCCCTCGGTCAGCAGCCACCACTCTCCGGCCGCCCAGCTCTGAAGGCAGCAGCACAGAAGTAAGGGTGGCAATACCACAACCCCCCTAAAAAAACCTTGCAACCTCCCTGCAAGTCCCTTTTGGGTCAGGACCCCCAATTTGAGAAACGCTGGTCTCCCCCATGAAATCTGTATAGTATAGGTAAAAGCACTCAAGAGACCAGATTTTGAGGGCGGGGAGACCAGATTTCATGGTCTGTGATGCAATTTTCATGGCCGTGAATTTGATAGGGCCCTAATTATGCCTGAAAAGCCTATTCTTGTTCATTTTCCATTCAAGCACAGAGTGGAGCCATGTCGGAGGTCTAGCAACTCTCTACTCTTTGCCTTCTGTGACTCCCTTTGCCTATAGGCTGGTGCCAGGGAAGCTCCCTGTGAACCAAGTGGTGAACAGTGGCATAGGGATTAAATTGTTGTACCTCACATCCAGGCTTTCCATTCCTCTTCATGGGTGCATAGGAAGCAGGCTTAGACTTGGCAATCAGATGGAGCTTGGTAAGTCCCAGCTGTGCCTAGTAGCTGCAGCATGTAGTTCTCGGACTTCATGTTGTATTTCTCTTCAGAGCACAAGAATTTAAAATTTTACTCCTGACTTGTTCCAAATTATTTTGTGGGGGTCCCCAAATTAAACCCCTCTGGAGCTGTCCAGCTCCCATCTCCACCATAGCCACTCCTCAGCCAAAGCTTTTGCGGGGTGGAGAAAACTACTGAAGTAACAAAGGCAGCGCGGCTAGGACGTGTACACTCTGGTGCTCCCCCTTCAACTGTGCATTGGTGGAAGCCCCTTCACCCAGCAAGAGGACCCAGGTAGCAGCTTCCTCCTGCAAGCAGGCTAGAGTGGCTGTTTCAGAGCAGGCCCAGTGGAGGAAGTGGTGCCCTCAAAGCCCTACCAGTGCCACCTCCATGAGCAGTGTCTGCCCCATGCCCTTCACAATGCAGGTATCAGCAGGCATGGTGGATGCCCTGGCTCCTGCGTCCCCTGTATAGCAGCTTCACAGAAGATGCCTCTATTTTTCCAAAGGATGCATGAGAGTTCAGCAGTCTGTCTGAGCTACCTCTGCTTCTTGCTCTGCTCCTCTGGCCCCTGCTCCAGCTACCATATCCACTATCTGCAGGGACCCCCTACCACAACTTCTCCTGTAATGACCCAGACAGGGGTAAGTCGGCCTTCTATTTATGTTCACAGATAGTGTCCACAAGGGACCCTTAGGCAGAGCTTTTTCAGCAGTTGCATCATCCTTATGGATCCCTACAGAACTTGGGCCCTTAATCACCAAACATTTACGCTTGGTCCTTTTAACATGTGCAAGGACAGCCAGAATCTTCAGTAGCCAATAGTTTGTCTTCCTGAGATCTCCTGAACTGGGCTCAGCACTTAAAGGATTGCTTAACAGCTTCTCCACCAGCTCTATACAGCCAGGGCACGCACTGCTATGACAAGTCCTTCTCATGTGTCCTCTGACAAAAGAAGAACCAAGCCCAAATACCTCTTTCTCAGGAAATACCCAGAGCCCTCAGACCATGCCAAAAAAGCCAAACTGTTTCCTTTCTCCAGAAATGAAGCAAAAACCGGAAAGGCATCTGAGTCAGTCTGCCCTGTGACCGCTAAAGCAACAGGCATTTAAAAAAAGTAACTGAGGCTTTGGTCATACAGGAACCAAAATGAAGGAGATGGTATTCTGAATCATCTGAGCTCTAAGCTGACTCTCAAAGGCCATCAGGAATCTGTATCTAGAAACGGACTTCATTTTGCTTTTAGTCTGCTCGAGTTCTGGTTTGCATACAACAGAGTCACTCAGCTCATTTTGTGTGTGTGTGTGTGTTCAAAAGTTCAGTGAAGTTTTTTTTTGTTTTTTTTTTTAAAGCGTGTGCTATAGACTTTAAGGCCAGAAGAGACCATCATGGGAAAGAATTCTCTGTAGTAACTCAGAGCCCTCCCCATCTAGTGTCCCATCACCAGCCATTGGAGATACTTGCTGCTAGCAGTCACATATTGGCAACATGCCGTTGTAGGCAGTTTTATCATATTTATCCCTTCCATAAACTTATCAAGCTCAGTCTTGAAGCCAGTTAGGTTTTTTGGCCCCACTGTTCTCCTTGGAAGGCTGTTCCAGAACTTTGCTCCTCTGATTATTAGAAACCTTTGTCTAATTTCAAGCCTAAACTGTAGTAACTTGATGGGGGCATGGGATAATGGGTGTACAGGTCATCCCTTGAAGCACTCAACAGGCGATCACTTCATCACCTGGACAATTGGTGGCTAGTGTGGTGTTGGCCATATTTTGAAAGAACAATAAAAAATGGTCTTGTTTGAGCATAAGCCCTCTGAGGCCAGTGTGAGCTGCTTGGTCCTGACTGAATTAGTCCTAAGTGGCAGCTCAACAAGGTACAGGGCATGTTTTAAGTACCACGGATATTGCCAATCTTGGTTATATGAAAGCAGTTTGTTATAGTGATTATAACACTCAAGTGAAAGGACAAGTGTTTCACTAACTTAAATATGAACCACTAGAATAAACAGCTTGGAAGCAACAAGGTGATGTACTGTGCAAAGTACAGCAGGTCAGATAAAATCATTATCTTGAAAAATATTACATCTGTTTTTTATTTACATTTACTAAAGTTACTTTCTTCTCATTTTAGTCTTAAACAATTGAAGTGGCTACTCTGTACTCTTTTCTGTAGAATTTGACTTTTTACATGGAGTTTTCTGTTAGGTTTCACACTTAATGTGCATCAGCATCAAAAAAGACCACCCCCAGACCCTCTTTCTCATCTTTTGTTTTGAGAACACCACAAACTAGAACACACAATTGACAAGGTAATAGCTGGTGCTGTGCTTGTAAGGAGTACTGTCTTCTGATGTACTGAACAGTCACAAATCAGAAAGATTGAAATGCTGCTCCACCAGGGTTTGCAGTGACTGGATGTCTCCTGGATGAAGTGTTTGAAGAGGAGACTGAGGTTTTAGAAACTGAGCAAATAGAATCATAGAAATGTGATGCTGAAAGGGACATTGAGACAACATCAAATCCAACTCCCTGCACTGAGGTAGGACCAAGTAAACACAGACCATCTCTAACAGGTGTGTGTCCAACCTGTTCTTAAAAACCTCCAGGTATGGGGATTCCAAAACCTTCCTTGGAAGCCTATTCCAGAGCTCAACTACCCTTACAGGTAGAAAAATTTTCCTCATATCTAACCTAAATCTCCCTTGCTGCAAATTAAGCCCATTACTTCTTATCCTACCTCCAGTGAAGATGGAGAACAATTGATCAGTCCTCTTTATAACAGCTCTTAACATGTGTGATGACTGTTGTCAGGTCTTCCTCCCCCCCCCCCCCCCCCGCCCAAAAGACTAAACAGACCCAGTTTTTTTAACCTTTCCTCATAGGTCTGGTCGCCTTTTATCATTTTTGTTGCTCTTCTCTGGACTCTGTCCAGTTTATCCACATCTTTCCTAAAGTGTGGTGCTCAGAACTGGACACACTATTGCAGCTAACGCCCCACCAGTGCTGAGTAGAGTAGGGCAATTACCTCCCATGTCTTACATATGACACTCCTGGTAATACAGCCCAGAATATTAGCCTTTTTTGCAATTGCATCACATTGTTGACTATATTCAATTTGTTCTCCACTATCATCCCCAGATCCTCTTCAGATGGAGTCATATAATGTTTACAAGGAACTTCTTGTGTATTATGATTATTGATCAGGCACAAGTTGTTTACTTGTATGACAAGCATTGATATCTCTGTGCATTCGCCTGAGTATTTGACTTCAGCCACTAGTGATTGTCAAAAAGTGTGCATGGATATAAGTGCCATATGACTAATCTTATGACAGCCAATATGGCTAAGATGAGGAAATCTTTTGCCAGTAACATGGCTGATCCGCACATATGCTAAATTTACTGTCCGGAAACTTTGAAGGAGAGAATATCAGATCATACTGACTATGCACTTTTTGTCATACCGCCTGAAGTAAGGTGGAGTACTTCTTCAAAGTGGCTAGTTAATGAAAATCTGCTAACAGTATAAACAGGATGTTGAGTCTCTGCCAGAAGGTGACAAATACTGGTGTGAAGAGGGGTGCTGAGGCGTTGCTTTAGATGTGGATGTCAATAGCAATAGCCCTCGGTTCTATAGCGAGGAATTCATGTTCAATTGCTGAAACTGTTGAAGTCTGGAAGACTGAATAAATTTACTGACTAAAATTGTGGTGCATGTTCTGAAAGCATTATGATCATGCGTAAATGCCATGTCACTTTGTAAAATATGATTGATCCCTGCATGTGCCAGGTTCCACTCACACCAGAGCAGTCGGCACTTAATGGGTTTCTGCTGACAGTAACTGCTGTAGCAGGCTACTGTTGTCTTTATTTCAGCAAGTTACTTTCTCCAGTGAAATACTGAAAAATGTAGCAGCTGTTCAGAGATGGAAATCTCAAGTAAAGAGCCTGGCTGAAAACAAAGAAAGAAGACATTGAAAGAACAGTTGCAACTCTTAACAGCTCCAGTTTCTTCTACTGGTGTTGAATAACCTGTTTTCATCACTCAGCTTAGTGCAATCAGATATTTACTGGAGAACAGATAGGTCTTCAAAGCTGACTTTCCTTATTTCCTTATTGAGCATTTAAATTCTGAAAGCCTTAAAAGCACCCTCAGTCAGTTTGAATAATGGGACTCTCAGGTAACTATATTAAGATTTTGGACCATGGATTGTAATTTTGTTTAAATTGTTGCATTATGAAATTAATGATAAAACTTTGTGTGTTCACAGAAAGCTTTGACAAATTTGAACTTTGTTTTGAAATGCTAAACAACTTTTCTGTTTTAAAATTGCAAGCTTTTTGTAGACACGCTGATTTTGTACCATTATGGATTTATAAGACGTTTTGAATAAATACAGTTTTAATGTTCTTTTGCCTATACCAATTTTTTGTGGTCTTCAGATAAGAAATCCTACCATTAATGACCCTGAAAACTGCTTTAAAAACTGCACTTATAGTTCAGTTGATTCTAAAGATAAACATTGCAATAGTGCAAAATTTCCAATTAGGTTGTGGCTTTGTAAAGCTCAGTGAAATCAAGAATTTAAAAAAGAAAAAAGAGATGATGTGATTTTAATGGTCCATGCTTCAGAGAATCCAGCTTCTTGGGCTATGTCTACACTACTACTTATATTGGTGTAACTTATGTCACTCGGGTGTGAATAAGCCACCCTCCGAGTGACGTAAATTACACTGACCTAAGCACTGATGTGGACAGTGCTCTGTTGGAGGAAGAGTGTCTCCTGCCGAAACAGCTACCGTCACTCATTGGGGGTGGATTAAGTAAGTCAACGGGAGAGTTCTCTCCTTTTGGTTTAGAGCGGCTACGCTACAGAGCTCACAGCAGCTCAGCTGCACCACAGTAAGCTCTTAGTGTAGCTATAGCCTTGGTCTGACAAGAGACTGTTCTGACTGCATCCTCTGAAACTAACTTCTAGTGGCCATTTGTTCTGGTGCTCATGGGAAGCAGCTTTAGTGGACCACAGATAGGGCAGGCTTCTTGCCTCTTACAGTCTAGAAGGGCTCAGAGATGGAAGCTGTCTGAATCACTTGAAAACCAGACTGGATGAAGTATTAGAATGGTTCTCTAGAAAGTTTTTTGCCTTTCCTGAAATGAACTGGGGGCCCTGATAGGGCATGTCTATTTCTAATCTCTAAGTTTCTGTAAGTAATTGTACCAGATTTGTTAGCATAAATTCTTCATGCTCTCCATCTGTTCTGGGTGTGTCTGATGTCCTTTACTTCTCTTCCTGTCCTCCTGTAGTTTCCAGAAAAAACACCACCTGCTCTGACACAATTGAAGCAGCTTTTTGACCGATATATTCTGATTATGAAGTGTCGTCATTACCCAATCCCACAGACCACCAGGAAAAACCAGTTACTACTTGTATTGCTCCGTCTGCATTTGTTTTTCCCCCTCTCCCTTTAGGTAACTAATTTCCTTACCTTGTACCCTTGGCAGCCAGTAGTAAGTGACTCCTACCCTTATTAACAGTACTGGCAATCCATTGAGCTAGTTACAGGAGGCAGTGCACGTGTGTAATTGACATTACAGAATTAATTGCTCTGTAGAGAACCATGCAAACAGTTACATGCCTCACTTTTCCTAGGGAAGCTGAGTGTAGCCAGTTTGAGCTCTGATAAATCTGTGTGCATGCACAGCATTGGTAAGTCTTCCCTTGCTGGCGTTATTGAAGAGAAATCGTTTATTTACTTTCCCAAGCAGGCTGTGACCAAATTTGTTTTGACTGTTTCAGATTGATGCATCATGCCTTACCTGGGAAGGGCAGCAATGCCAGGGCAAAACAGCTATAGTTGAAAAACTCTCCGTAAGTCTATGCAATGTTTTTTTCTAAATGAAATGTCTTGGGAAACAGCTCTAAAGATCTAAATTGTTTTGCTTCTTACATCGAAGATAAAATTTTCAAACGTGTCTAAATCACATGTTCAGCAGTGACTGAGAGCCTAAACTTTGAAAATGGGTCTTAGGCTCCAGAGTGACTTAGGAGCTTTAGAACATGTTCCCTAGCCCTCTGTGTAGGGAAACCTTTCCACTTCTGAGCTACTTAGTAAGACAGGTTTGAGTTTTTCTTCTATCACAGGATTCTCTCTCATTGGGCTGTTTGGGGTACTCACCTCACTGAATGTATTCTTTTCTTGGCTCTTCCTCTGAGACAAGTTATTAGAAAACACACAGTGCAGTCCACTAGTTGAGACCCACAGCACTGACATATTCGCTTCTTGGGCTGGCTGGGACATTATTAATGGGATAAAATTCTGCTAGTTCTGTAGCTGTTGCTTATTCAGAGGTGATGACGCAGTATTCAAATATTGCTTTTATGGGACTTGGATTTCCAGTGTCCATTGCAACTCACAACTCTAGAGACACTCTGCTGTCCCTTGGGGACACTGCTTGCTTCCAGTGAATCAAGGGCCTGCAGGGATGCAGAATCAATGTTAAACAACCACGTTCAGCATGAAAGCTGCTGCTGCTGCTGACAACAGGTAACGTGTAATTCTCTTGTCAAGTGAAAACCAAGTTCCCTAAAAGAAGAGGAGTACTTGTGGCACCTTAGAGTCTAACAAATTTATTTGAGCATAAATAAGCTTTCCTGAGCTACAGCTCACTTCATCGGATGCAACTAGTTCCCGATCAAGCATTCTTACAACTACAATACCCACCTGCTGAAGTGACGAAACAAATTGACAGAGCCAGAAGAGTACCCAGAAGTCACCTACTACAGGACAGGCCCAACAAAGATAATAACAGAACGCCACTAGCCATCACCTTCAGCCCCCAACTAAAACCTCTCCAACGCATCATCAAGGATCTACAACCTATCCTGAAGGAAGACCCATCACTCTCACAAATCTTGGGAGACAGGCCAGTCCTTGCCTACAGACAGCCCCCCAACCTGAAGCAAATACTCACCAGCAACCACACACCACACAACAGAACCACTAACCCAGGAACCTATCCTTGCAACAAAGCCCGTTGCCAACTGTGTCCACATATCTATTCAGGGGACACCATCATAGGGCCTCATCACATCAGCCACACTATCAGAGGCTCGTTCACCTGCACATCTACCCATGTGATATATGCCATCATGTGCCAGCAATGCCCCTCTGCCATGTACATTGGTCAAACTGGACAGTCTCTATGTAAAAGAATAAATGGACACAAATCAGATGTCAAAAATTATAACATTCATAAACCAGTCAGAGAACACTTCAATCTCTCTGGTCACTCGATTTCAGACCTAGAGGTCGCAAATATTAGAACAAAAAGACTTCAAAAACAGACTCCAACGAAAGACTGCTGAATTGGAATTAATTTGCAAACTGGATACAAATAACTTAGGCTTGAATAGAGACTGGGAATGGGTGTGTCATTACACAAAGTAAAACACTTTATTTCCCCATGTTTATTCCCCCCCGCCGCTCTCCTGCTGGTAATAGCTCATCTTAAGTGATCACTCTCCTTACAGTAAGAAAAGGAGTACTTGTGGCACCTTAGAGACTAACCAATTTATTTGAGCATAAGCTTTCGTGAGCTACAGCTCATTTCATCCGATGAAGTGAGCTGTAGCTCACGAAAGCTTATGCTCAAATAAATTGGTTAGTCTCTAAGGTGCCACAAGTACTCCTTTTCTTTTTAACTAGTTCCCTAGTTCATCTCCAAAGTCTGCAGACAGTCTCCCAGTTTTGTCAATTTGTGGAGTTCATTTTCTCCAGAAAATAGTGCTTTGAAACTCTAAAAGTCCCAGTTTCTTATTGCAGAGAGTGGGCTGTTTAATTCTCCCCAAAATCTCTTAATTTCTGTTTTGCAATTTGCAGTTAACTTAGCACATACAAGGCCTATAAGTGCAGACTCCAATTCCTCTAGAGATTGTGCTGCAGAGTCCTGCTATTGTGGGAATCCAGTTTCCACGGTATGCATCCGATGAAGTGAGCTGTAGCTCACGAAAGCTCATGCTCAAATAAATTGGTTAGTCTCTAAGGTGCCACAAGTACTCCTTTTCTTTTTGCGAACTCTCCAGAAGACTCTGCAACCTGATCCTTTAGAAAGGAAGATGTTTCTTCATGAAATAGTCTTTGGTTGCTGACCTTCTACAATGGAGTTGGGAGCACATCTGAAGGATGTACTTGAATGTACAGGAAATAGTGTTTTTAGTATGGAGATATACTTATATCACAGAACTGGAAGGGACCTTGAAAGGTGTCACTGTGTGTGGGGGAGCCCGGGCCCTGCACCCCTCTTCCTGGGATTCACTGTTACTCTCAGCCAGCCAGTAAAACGGAAGGGTTATTGGACAATAGGAACACAGTCTAAAACAGAACTTGTGGGTACAACCAGGACCCCTCAGTCAAGTCCTTCTGGGGGGCAGGGAACTTAGACCCCAGCCCTGGGGTTCCCTGCATGCCACCACCCAGCACTAAACTGAAACCCTCTCCAGTCCCTCCTCCTCTGGGCTTTGTCTGTCGTGTGTGTCTCCTCTCTCCCCCCCTTCCCCCCCCCAGTAGGTCACCTGATTCCTTTGTTCTCCAACCCTTTAGCTCTCAACTTGCAGGGGGGAAGGGTCAGGCCATCAGTTGCCAGGACACAGGGTGTTGGCCATTCTCTGTGTCCAGACCCCTGCACACACCTGCCCTCTAGGGCTCTGCAACGATCATACACCCTTATCCCACCACCTAGATACTTAAGAACTGCCTAGGGGAAACTGATTTCAGAGTAGCAGCTCTGTTAGTCTGTATTTGCAAAAAGAAAAGGAGTACTTGTGGCACCTTAAAGACTAACAAATTTATTTGAGCATGAGCTTTTGTGAGCTACAGCTCACTGCATCCAATGAAATGAGCTGTAGCTCACAAAAGCTTATGCTCAAATAAATTGGTTAGTCTCTAAGGTGCCACAAGTACTCCTTTTTATAGGGGAAACTGAGGCACCCCCACAATATTCAGAGAAAACATTAAGAACAGTCCCACTTCATCACAAAAGGTCATAGAGTCCAGTCCCCCTGCCTCCACAGCAGGACCAAGTACCATCCCTGACAGATTTTTGCCCCAGATCCCAAATGGCCCCCTCAAGGATTGAACTCATAACCCTGGGTTTAGTAGGCCAATGCTCAAACCACTGAGCTATCCCTCCCCCACAATAGGGAAAGCGAAGGCAGCCCAGTTTCAAGCTTTAGGAGTTCCTGCATTAAAAATCCCTTCTCCCAAAGAGCTTATCTGAACAGGACCTAGCATTTGTCTGCATCCATGGGAATCCAAGCTTGTTAGACTGATTCTGTTCTGAACAGCAGAAGTTTGAGGAGGTTTTCCAGTGTCTGGGATTTAGGTGGGTTTTTTTTTTTTTTTTTTTTTTTTGCTGTGGGTTGCTCTAGAAGAGCTAGTCTCTTCAAAAACAAGGTGAACTTCAGCAGGTATCAGCTGACCATTCCACCTCCAGCCGAAATCTCTCACCTTAGATGGCTTTGCTGTATGATAGCTCAACAGACCATTGGACCCTCAGCAGTGTTTTTTATAGACATGATATTTTTCAAAGTGTGGCTCTGGAGTTCTCTCTTGGATTCGTGAGGCTGGGGACCGACTGGCTAAGCAGCAGTTCTGCAAAAAAGGACCTGGGGATTACAGTGGATGAGAAGCTGGATAAGAGTCAGCAGTGTGCCCATGTTGCCAAGATGGCTAACAACGTATTGGACTGCATTAGTAGGAGCATTGCCAGCAGATCGAGGGAAGTGATTATTCCCCTCTATTCAGCACTGGTGAGGCCACCCCTGGAATATTGCATGCAGTTTTGGGCCCCCCGCGAAAGGATGTGGACAAATTGGAGAGAGTCCAGTGGAGGGCAACGGAAATTTTCAGAGGTTGGGGCACGTGTCTTACGAGGAGAGGCTGAGGGAACTGGGCTTGTTCAGTCTGCAGAAGAAAAGAGTGAGGGGGAATTTGATAGCAGCCTTCAACTACCTGAAGGGGGGGGTTCCTAAGAGGATGGAGCTCGGCTGTTCTCAGTGGTGGCAGATGACAGAACAAGGGAGCAATGGTCTCAAGTTGCAGTGGGGGGCGTCTAGGCTGGATATTAGGAAACACTCTTTCACTAGGAGGGTGGTGAAGCACTGGAATGGTTTACCTAGGGAGGTGGTGGAATCTCCATCCTTAGAGGTTTTTAAGGCCCGGCTTGACAAAAGGCTGGCTGGGATGCTTTAGTTGGTGTTGGTCCTGCTTTGAGCAGGGGGTTGGACTACATGACCTCCCGAGGTCTCTTCCAACCCTAATCTTCTATGATTCTGTGAATGTGACCTGCTGATGAGTGTTGTTCAAACACTAAATCTCAATCTGGGAAGTATTCATGTCAGTTCTATCCTATACTATTTGGACTCTCCAATTCAAAACAAAACTGCCTCTGGGTATCTGGTGTTCCCTTGTCCCTGACTGGAAAGGAAAGGCACTATGGCTCCCCAGGTAGGAGCAGGAAGACCAGTCTAGGCAGCATCCCCAGGCCAGCTGAAAAGTTAGGCCAGACAAGTGACCGTGATCACCAGACACTCAGACAACTGGCGTTTAAAACCTGGGCCCGTTGACTGACCTTTCTTGCATATGGAAATGTAGAGACACCACCTGCCTCAGGTTTCTTGTGAGCATCATTGCAGGGGAGTTTTCCTGCCTGATCCAGAGGGCGAAGTTGGGCTCTGGCTTCTTGAGGAAGAGCTCAGTGAATCAGAGGCTCAGTGATTTAACCTTTCCCCCTGCCCCCCCACCACACCATTTAGCAGGCGGGTTACGGAAAGTGGTGCTGATCTGAGATTTCAACAGCTGTGAGCGCAGATTCTTCAGCTGATTCCCCTGGACCCAGCCTAAAACAATATAGGCAGTGTCCCTCAAGAGTTTAATTCCCAGAACTGGAATGGTGGCACACCAGGATATGTGGAGTTAAAGTTCCTTTTACGTGCCCTTTATGCGAAGGCTAGCAGTATGGGAAAAAACACGAGTGGGGGAGACTCAGGAAATGTTGAGTTAAGATGGCATGTCCCCCACAGCACTGAAAAGCTTGTTTGTGCAGGAGATGGAGCTTTCTTCAGGGCCAAAGGGCCAGTGCAAGAATGTGAAACGAACTCCCACAGGAACTAAGCACATATAGTTCTCTCCCACTGCTTAATGCACTGCTGGAAGGCACTTGGATACTCTGATGATGAGGGCAGGATAAAATTGTATATAGAGTCGAAACATATCCCCAAACAGCCTTAACTCTGTGCCATGTGAATATCTCTCTCGGACCTGGGAACAGACCCGTACCCTATTTCTCCCTAACCAAACCTGCTACTTTCTCTTTGCCCTACTCAGCTCCAAATCAGCTCTGCTATTTATACAAGCCAGCAGACCCTCACTGTACTTCAGGGAGCACTTGCTGCTGGTTGGCAGAGTCTGAGGGACATGCCAGGTACTGTGATTTCCCTAGAAGGACTCACTAGGGAAGGGGAATGGTTAAGGCTGTTTCTGTGCAAAGTGTCACTGTAATTCCTTATCCTGGTTTTCCAGCATTTTGAGTTTGGGGAATTAAACTCCTGTGTTCTGAAAGGGCCTGAGGAGTGCAGGATAGTGCTGAGCACCTTCACTCCATGTTCAGTTTCTTTTGTGAATGCTCCCATTAGCCCTGCAGAGCCAACACAGCTGAGAGGGACCTGGCCTGTATTTCTTGTGCATCAACTGAATTGTTTACTTAGTTCCAATCAGTACACTTGTGCAAATCCACGAACGGCAACAGGGTAGCACAGGTGTCATTAGAACCTAACTTTGTCTTCAAAATTTTTATTATTAATTGTGATTCTCTTTTATTCGTAGCCCCTAGAGGCACCTCCCAGGATCAGGGCCCTAGTGGCAGACACACACACAATGAGAGACCGTGCCTGCTACAAATAGTTTGCAATTTAAATACTTGTGCTAAAAAGACAACAGCACATATAAGGGGAGCAGCAATCAAAATAAACTCAGATGGCATCTTACAGTGAAACCCCTTCAATCCACCTTCTGCAAATTTTCTTAGCAGCCACTGGGTCTGTTGGGCCAGGTGAGGAGCTATGGGACATTGCAAAGCAAGCAGGTTTCTGTTAAAATCTCAGAGATTCAGCCTGGGGAAATGTATCAGAAAGTGAGGCTCAGAGGAAAATGGGCAAGGGGATTTGAATCAATGTCCTGGTCTAGCCTAACCCTTGGTTAGGTTAGCACTTGGTGTCAGGCAGACACATTATCACCAATATGGCAAAAATCTGCTCTCTAGAGTCTCTGCCACACGTTGGGTGCACAAATTCACTGCCACCAACACTGGCTTTTGTTGTCCTGCTACTAAATGCTGCTTTTTGTTGTGCCCTCAGAGATGTTCTGTGTATGATGCTGAACTTAATAAATCTGCTGTATTAGCTATAGGTAGACTATTCCCTTCTAGAAACCAACAATATAATTGTCATGCCCAACTTTTCTCTCAAATCTAGTGCTCATCAGCTGTTCACATGTGAGGTGCTTACTGAACCAGACTATATTAAAGAAAGCACCAGTTTCCAAAGTATAAAGGAAGCATTTCCTTGCATGTAGAAACAGAGAAGTTCCCCCTACAGGTACATTTGATTAAACTTGACATTTCTGAGCCCTCTGCTGGCAGCCACTATACTAATGAGAGAGCAAAAGTTTGTGGTCTTTACTGGCAGGGCTCTGGGTATTGAATCTCAAATTGCATGCCACCTGCCTCAGTGATATTAGCACAGCTTTTGTTTCAAATTCAGCTCTTACGAGTATGAAAGTTCATATTGAACAGAGCTTCACCTCATTTATAAAGCAACCATAAGGCGCGGTCTAGTTAGATTAAGAAAAAAGGTGAGTGCTTTTTAAGCACTCCTTAGCAGCTGACGGAGACAGAGTTCAACACCTTTAAAAATGGGTTAGCTGATTGTGGTCAACCTAGCTGAATGTAGCTTGGTAGTATTCAGTGGCCGTCATATCCATGTGTCTGAAATAACTCAGGAGGGACAAATAAAAGGAGTGAAGGTGCTAGAAAGTGGAATGCAGAAAGGGAAGAGAATGGGGACTCTGAGATGAGAACCTACAATAACATAATTAATTATAAGTGCCTCTCTGGTGAAGATTTCTTGCAGCCTTTCGCAGGGCTGGAGGGAACAACCAGGTTGTCACTCCAGAGATACCAGGTTCTTTTCATTAAAAGGGTAGCTGCTAAATCTGACTTCCACTTTGAGATGGGGCTTATGGAGTATTTGTTTATCTGCAAAATTAATTTTGTTCTTTAGTAGAAAGTCTTCAGAAAAACACAGGTACTCAGTTGCTGACCACCTGCATCTTTCTAGGGCACTGAGAATGTAAACTTATATCTATTTTCAAACTAGTTCAGCTTCTTATGCCACTGCACTTAACTGATTTCCTACATGAAATGTGTATTGTATAGTAAATTCTAAGGAGGGGAACACTTCCTATCTGCTCACCCTGTTCTTTTCCTTCTCATTGTAGAGCCTTCCTTTTCAAAAAATACAGCACAGCATCACATCACAAGACCATCAGCCCACGCCTGACAGTTGTATACTCAGTATGGTTGTGGGACAACTTAAGGTAAACTCTTCTTTCCATTACAGGGAAATAAATGCTAATGTCCTAATGTTTTCTTCAGGATACTTAATCATCTGATGTTTATAAAGCAGCTTATGTATCTAGGAGGCACCTATTAATGCCTACACTGGTGTGTCATGCTTCTGGTGTAGAACATTTCCAAGAGAAACTGCTCGCCACGCTAGATTAAAAGCCCTTTGTAAAACATCTGCACCTCAGCAATGTCATGGGAAGCATCACTTCTTTGGTTTGGCTTTTAGATGTACTGTTCTTCTCATTCATACTGAAGTCATGGCTGCAGTAAAGGTCTTAACTCAGTGGTTCTCAACCTAGTTACCATTGTGGACCACATATGCGGCCCACGATGTGTTATGTGGGCCGCATCCAATACCGTGGGTTGAGAACCACTGTCTTAACTGATGCAGTTTCTGTTTAATGGCAGCTTGGTTCATAATTCTTCAGGAAGGTGTAAATTTGGTTTCCTTGTTCATACAGTTTAGCAGTGCAGGCTGTGATGCCTCCATCTGCCCTCTGGTACAGCTGCTCCATGGAAGAGCAAGGACAGTCTAGTAGTTCTTCATATTAGTTGACAGTCCTTGTAATGGAGCCTTGCTATTCCATTTCTGTGCAGGCACTTGGGTTAAGGTTAGTCAGCCGCAGTTTGGGAAGAGTAGGGCTGACTGATAGGGCACTTGGGTCAAATGCCCAGGGATTGCATCTGCAATCCTGTTCTGCCTCTTTGTGGCCAAAACTGATTCAGGAATGGTGATATTGTCTGAGTGAGCTCATGCCATCAAGCATTGAAGAGGTCCCTTCTCTGGAAGCTACTCCAGTTCTAAGTTCTCTCTAAGCCGCGTGGCCACGTGGCAGGCTATAAAGGGCCGTGCAGCAGAGGCCTGGAGAGGAGAGAGGTAGGGGGTGGGTGGGGTCTGGGGAGGGGAGCAAGCTGAGGAGTGCAGGGCTGCCACCAGCCGCTCGCTAACCTCTGCCAGCGGGAAGAGGATGACCCCTCCCCCGGAGCTCTGTGGGCTGCCAGCAGGGAGACGGTGGGGGGGGAGGGGGAGTCCTTTGGCCCCAGGGCAGCATGCCAGCACCCCAAACTCCTCATCGCCAGCCCCACCCTAGAGCCCATGTCCCCAGCTGGAGCCGTCACACCTCCCTGCACCCCAACCCTCTGAAACTCGCCCTGAGCCCCCTCCCACACCCTGAATCCATCACCCCCAGCCAGAGCCCACACCCCAACCCTTTGCCCTAGAGCCCTGAGCCCCCTCCCACACTCCAAAACCCTCCCCTCCCCAGTAATTTTACGTGCACCAATATGGAGGTGATTTGTCACACATCACCTCCATATTGGTGCACGTAACAATATTCATTCCACACATGAGTGGGAAAAATTAGAGCGAACACTGCTCCAGATTATTTTTACCCACATGGCTTCAGTTTGCCCTGAACGCACAATGTATACATTGTCACCTCTGCTGTGCTGTTGAACTAAATCAACCTCATTTTGGTCCTCCACCTCTCTGGGGGAAGAGCTGTGCTTCCAAAGTCCTGAAGACAGTAGATTGAGAGGATTTGTTGGGCTTGTTCTTTAGAATAAGAGCTGCCTTGTCCTTGAGGCCACAAAGTTCCTTTAAAGAAACTAGCCAAAGCCAATGGCATTAACACTCAGTGAGGCATGCCAGAAACATGCTGGGTCCTGTGAGAGTGCATGGTGCCACGACAGGATCCCCAGCCCATCCAGCTTTGTGGCTAGCATGCTCCAGTTTCCTTCACAGAATACTGTCAATGTTTACTCCTTCAGACTCTGTAAACAGCGTGTTCTTGTCATCGAACCTCCAGCAGAATCTGGGATGGACTAAAGTGTCAGGGTGGATCTGAGTTATTTAAATCCCCTTGAGCCCCCAAAGGAGCTGATCTGCTCTAGTTGGGTAGTGGGGAAGAGCAGCTCTTGGCCTCACACCACCTGCTTCTGGACATTATTGAAACCTAAAACTACAGGTCTTCCTCTTTTAGTGAAGACCAAGGATTACCCTATAATTGGAACCCAGGTAGAAAATGCCAGCAACAACTACATTGTACCATCACAAATTATCCTTTGCGTTTCCCTCTATGTCCCCCTGTCTGTCCCATTCCCACCATGCCCCCTCTTCTCCCTCCCCCCAAGCTGTGGCTCATCAGTGAAAATTCTCAGTGATGTAAAAGTATTGATTATTTTCAAGGGTGTGCTTTTCACTATGTTCTCCAGGTAGCCTAGGCCTTTGCTTCTGCAACTGCCCAGGCAGTCTCGTTCAGAACCGCTTCCCTCTCATGTGGGGCTAGGAATGGGGGTGGGAGGCGAACATGGAGCTGACCTCAGAAGTTCAGCTCTCTGACTTCCCAAGCCTTGGTGGCTGCACTGTTCTACCGGCAGCCCAGCTGGCCAGCCTATACTTCTGGCTCCCTAGCTGCAAGCTGGACTCCAGCTCTGGTCCATTAGCCTCTGCAGCTTGGTTCCATGGAACAGTGCTGCGAGCATGCAGTATGTACAATGAACTTAACCCCAGTGAGGAAAACTGCAGAGCAAGATGTCAGGCACCTGGCTGCAGCAAATAACTATTTCATGGCAAAAATGCTTAATTCCATGTCTCTCTTTCGGGGCAGGGGGAGGTGGTGGTGAAGGGGGAATACTAAGTTTAACAGTCTCAGAATCTTAGCATGGGGCCCTGGTTTAGGTGCCTGTGGGCCCTTCATATCTGAGACACTTTCAGGTTCTCTGCCATCTCGGGCAGATGAAGCTGCAGTAGTTATACCACTCATGCTTTCAAGGTTATCTTCGTCACCATAAAGGGTAGGATTTTTTTTTTAAATGGATCACGATTCTGCAGCAAGGGATGTATTTGGGGGTAAATCCTTGGGTTCTGCCCTTAATCTCCTTAAGGAATAGGCTCTGTAAACTGTTAGGTTTCTGGTTGTGCAGTAGGATGGACCCCAACATGGACAATCATAGAAGCATAGAATATCAGGGTTGGAAGGGATCTCAGGAGGTCATCTAGTCCAACCCCCTGCTCAAAGCAGGACCAATCCCCAACTAAATCATCCCATCCAGGGCTTTGTCAAGCCTGACCTTAAAAATATCTAAGGAAGGAGATTCCACCACCTCCCTAGGTAACGCATTCCAGTGTTTCACCACCCTCCTAGTGAAAAAGTTTTTCCTAATATCCAACCTAAACCTCCCCCATTGCAACTTGAGACCATTACTCCTTGTTCTGTCATCAGCTACCACTGACAACAGTCTAGATCCATCCTCTTTGGAACCCCCTTTCAGGTAGTTGAAAGCAGCTATCGAATCCCCCCTCATTCTTCTCTTCCGCAGACTAAACAATCCCAGTTCCCTCAGCCTCTCCTCATAACTCATGTGTTCCAGTCCCCTAATCATTTTTGTTGCCCTCCGCTGGACGCTTTCCAATTTTTCCACATCCTTCTTGTAGTGTGGGGCCCAAAACTGGACACAGTATTCCAGATGAGGCCTCACCAATGTCGAATAGAGGGGAAGGATCACGTCCCTCGATCTGCTGGCAATGCCCCTATGTATACATCCCAAAATGCCATTGGCCTTCTTGGCAACAAGGGCACGCTGTTGACTCATATCCAGCTTCTCGTCCACTGTAACCCCTAGGTCCTTCTCTGCAGAGCTGCTGCCGAGCCATTCGGTCCCTAGTCTGTAGCGGTGCATGGGGCTCTTCCGTCCTAAGTGCAGGACTCTGCACTTGTCCTTGTTGAACCTCATCAGATTTCTTTTGGCCCAATCCTCTAATTTGTCTAGGGCCCTCTGTATCCTATCCCTACTATGTTTCAGAGTAACAGCCGTGTTAGTCTGTATTCGCAAAAAGAAAAGGAGTATTTGTGGCACCTTAGAGACGAACCAATTTATTTGAGCATAAGCTTTCGTGAGCTACAGCTCACTTCTTACTGGATTCTTGGATTCTTACTGTATCTGAGCAGAAACAGTACAACAGTCACGCTTTCATTGGCAAAAAACTTCTTAAACAGATATTAAACTAGCCTCCCAAAACTCATCTTGGGGGTAGTGGTAGTAAAATCCCCCCTCCCCCCCCCCCTTTTTTTTTTTTTTTTTTGAAATAATAATCACAATGATCAGGATGAGCAAGCAGATTTTGTAGCTGGGCTAGTATTTTGTCATTACTTTACACATCTGGAATTAGTGTGGGAAGGATCAACTAAATTCTCCCATGTATCCTAATTTTGTTCCCATCACTTCTTGCTGCTTCTCCCTTCCCTGAAGGCCTCCACTGCTGTTGAGCATTTGTTCAGACAGAAAGAGGAGACTGCATTTGAGGCCTATAGGTTCTACCTGCATCAGCCAAATCCAGCAGTGACTATGGCACCCTGTGTTCTTGGAACTTCTGTCTAGTTATGTGTGTGTGTTTTTTCCTCCTGCTCAGGCAGACGATGACCAAGTTCTAGGTTTCCACCAAACCTTTTTGTTGAAAAGTTTTCAAGGTGCTTGGGTGTGCACCAATGAAGTCTTCAGGCTAGCCCTCCACAACATTTAACCTCTGCCCTCTCTCCGTCTCTGGTGGTCTTCACCTTCCTTCCTGAGTAAGGCATGCTTTCTGCTTGCTCTTACACCTTGATTGATCTTGTAGTGTCTGAGTAGCATGGCTGTTGCTTGTGCATTTTCAAAGCAATATGGCAAATCTTTGGATCTCCAAATGCTCCTTTATGGGGTGTGGTTTTGGAAGTGATTACTACAGAATTAATTCAGAATAACTAATTCTGTATGTAAAGTGTCCAATAGTGTGTTTGATTTGAAAAATGAAATATGCAGCTTGTATCACTTGAGAAACTTGGATGTTTGTGCTGCATGGTGAACACTTAAAGCATTGTTTGAAACTTGCCAGATAAGACCTGATGAAAATCTGAAAGAATCTGTGACATTAAGGTTATGTCCACACTAGCATTTTTGTCGGTAGAACTTTTGTCAGTCAGGGGTGTGAAAAAACACAACCCTGACCGACATAAGCTTCACTGACAGTGCTGTCCACACCAGCGATTTTATGTCAGCGGGAGATGTTCTCTCGCCGACATAGCTATGGCCTCTCATTGGGGGTGGCTGAATTATGCCAATGGCAGAGCTCCCTTCCCCTTGCATAGAGCAGCTACACAGGAGACGTTACAAAGGTGCAGCTGCAGCAGGACAGCTGTGCCATTGTAAGGTCAGTAGTGTAGACGTAGCTTAATTCTTTGCCTTGAGATCAGAGGTACGTTCCAGAACAGTAATTGGGTCTCAGAGCTAAGCTGGAAAATAGGCATGGTGGCCAAAACCAAAGAGAAATGTCTGTCTGCATACAAGAAGTAATAAAAAGCAAAAGGGATGAAGTGGAATGCCTGGCAGTGGAAGAGGAGCCTGACCTGAAAGGCATTACTGAAACGTGGTTGGTTTCCAAAAATCAGTGAGATACTGAGATACCTAGTAACCAGCTAAAAAGGAAGGGCTGATTTAGTCTGCAGTGCTGGTGGGAGTAGTACTGTACCTTGAGAGTCCCTGGAACATATGCAGAGGTGGTGGGAGTAGAACTGTACCTAAAGAGACTCCCTAAAACATGTTTCAGAGTAGCAGCCGTGTTAGTCTGTATCCGCAAAAAGAACAGGGGTACTTGAGGCACCTTAGAGACTAACCAATTTATTTGAGCATAAGCTTTCGTGAGCTACAGCATCCAGTGAAGTGGGCTGTAGCTCACAAAAGCTTATGCTCAAATAAATTGGTTAGTCTCTAAGGTGCCACAAGTCCTCCTTTTCTTTTTCCCTAAAACATGAGACAGAATTTGAGTGAAGAGGCCCATTCAGTCAAGTCTGCAGAGATGCAAATGCCAAGTTATACAAATACGCTAGTAGAGTTGTGTACTAATGGCCTCTGGGTCAGGAAAAAATACTGTGTACAATGTGGAGGTAACAAAAATCAAATAAAGCAGTAATAATGGGTGACTTCATTCTGTAAACTGGTCAAAAAGATAATAGAATGTTAGGAACTATTAGGAAAGGGAGAAGATAAGACAGAAAATATCATACCACCATATAAATCCATGGTACACTGACACCTGGAATACTGCATGTATTTCTGGTCGCCCCATCTCAAAAAAGATATATTAGAAATGGAAAAGGTACAGAGAAGGACAACAGAAATGATTAAGGGGATGGAACAGTTTCCATATGAGGAGATTAAAAAGACTGGGACTAGTCAGCTTGGAAAAGAGACACCTAAAATCATGAAAGGTGCGGAGAAAGCGAATAAAAAAGTGTTATTTACCCCTTCACATAACATATGAACCCAGGGTCTCCTAATGAAATTAATAGGCAGCAGATTTAAAACAAACAAAATGAACACACAACACACAGTCAACCTGGGGATATTGTGAAGGCCAAAACTATGACTGGATTCAAAAAAGAATTAGATACGTTCATGGAGGATAGGTCTATCAATGGCTATTAGCCAAGATGGTCAGTGATGCAGCCCCATGTTCTGGGTGTCTCTAGGCTCTGACTGCCAGATACGGGACTGGACGACAGGATGGCTCACTTGATGATTTTCCTGTTCATTCACTTTGAAGCATGTGATAGTCACCATTGTTGGAAGACGGGATACTGGGGTAGATGGACCATTGGTCTGACCCATATGGCCGTTCCTATGGTCAGTCTGGTCAGCAAAGGGTTAAAGAAGCAGTTTAAATTTTTTGAAACTGCTAGTTCTGAAAGAGTTGATCAGAGCGCTAGTTGAGCCATTAAATAACCGTGACTGCAGTGTAGCTATGCTCAACATCCTCAAAGAAGAAAGTTCCCCAAAATCCAGCATAGTGACACTTCCCTTTGGAAAGGGGAATCACAAAAAGAAACTAGTCCAACCCTGCTGTTAAAATCCATAGCTTAGCATGCAGGTGGCATGCAGCCAATAATAAAGGCACAAGGGAAGCAGGAAGGCAAACAAAAGAGTGGTTTCAGAGTAACAGCCGTGTTAGTCTGTATTCGCAAAAAGAAAAGGAGTACTTGTGGCACCTTAGAGACGAATAAATTGGTTAGTCTCTAAGGTGCCACAAACAAAAGTGTGTGCTTAAATGGCTGTTGATGGCTTTGGTAGGAAGGGATCCCAGCTAAATGGTATCCATTCAGAAAATGGAAACCCAGCCCAAATTAAGCCAATAAACAAGCTCTTATCAGTGGTGGAATTTACCTCTTACTGTGTAATCACTTAGCTTCATTCATAGCCCTTTGTGAGGTTCTCTGCCAAAGAGGTAGGGAACCTCAAAGGACTTTGGAAGGCATGCATTTTAAGCTGTGAAAGAAATATTCCTCTACCTACTGAACGAACAAATCTGTGGAAGTCTTTGCCACAAAATATCAAGCACTAGCAAGAGTTTAGGATTCATAAAAGGCATAGATATTTGTATGAATTATGAGAAAAATCCATAGTTATATTTGATAGGTTAAATCTAGGAGTGATATAAATCCTCATGTTTTAGGGCATAAACCAATCTCTAAATGAGGTGAGACGCTTCCTAGAAGGGCAGATTATTCCATTATTGTAGCTGCTAGCATTTTCCTCTGCAACATCTGGTGTTGGCCATTGTCAGAGGCAGAGTAATGGGACTAGCTCGGGGTGGGCAAACTTTTTGGCAGGAGAGCCACATTGGGGTTGTAAAACTATATGGAGGGCGGCTGGGTAGGGAAGGCTGTGCCTCCCCAAAGAGCCTGGCCCCCTCCCCCTATCGGACCCCTCCCACTTCCCGCCCCCTGACTGCCCCCCTCAGAACCTCCGACCCCATCTGACCCCCCCCTACTCCTTGTCCCCTGACCACCCCCTCCTGGGACTCCCATGCCCTATCCAACCCCCCCTTTTCCCCATCCCCTGACCGCCTCCACCCCATCCAACCCCCCCCCGCTCCCTGTCCCCTGACTGATGCCCCGGGACCCCCCGCCCCCTTACCATGCCAGAGCTAGCCACACCGCTGCGCTGCCCGGCAAGAGCGGCGGGCCAGAGCACTAGTGGCGCGGAACGCTCAGGCTGCAGGGGATGGGGGACACTGGGGGAGGAGCTCAGGGGCTGGGCAGGACAGGACGGTCCTTTGGGCCGGATGTGGCCCGCGGGCCGTAGATTGCCAACCTCTGGACTAGCTGGACCTAATCTGGTTTGGCAGTCTCTGTTCACACTGTGCTGATGCCATGAAGTCTCTATTCAGAACTTCAGAGCTACTACAGTTCTATTCCCACTGGAATTCCCTTTAGATTTACTTGCTTATTGATGCTCAGAAAGAGGAGAATAGAAAATACTTGATTTAATAATGAGTTGCAGACCTGCCAAAGCAATTTAATCTGAAATTAAGATTAAACTCTTGATCCATGGCTATTGGTTAGGGAAGATGCAAGCTCTTATAACTTGAAGAATGGAACAGTGGTGTCAACTTTTGTTTGTAGCAGCTCTAAAATATATCTATAAACTTTTGGGAAAGAGATGAGAATCACTCATACGAGGCCACAGTATGTTCCATTTCCTGTGAGATGGGAATCCATTCTTAGGGAACCCATTCTTAGGGAACCATTTGGCCTCTCTGGTTAAAGCTGTATTAAGTCACTTTCTGGAGAGCACTTGCATGTTTCTGTTCCAAAGAGATCTCATACTAACAAACACATTTCTTAAAGCATGTGGTATGGGCTTTGAGTTGGAGAGTCTAGATTGGTTTTTCACTTGGTCCTGGGGTGGGTCTTGAGTCACCTTGAAGTAACCCCTCCACCTGATCAGGAGCAGTGCTGCTGAAGACAGGTGTACGTGACTGCAAGACGTAACCAAAGTTCTTGAGGTTGTGGTGGGCAGAGCATTGTGTGTGTAGGCTGAGCGTAGTGCCATCCAAACTAACAGTTTCAGTTACTCATTATTTATAATCTGGCATTAAATACCCCAAATCTGGGTTTTCCAACATTTTAGTGTAAACCACATCTTATAGAGATCCTCATGGACACTTAACATGTCATTCGTTATCCCAGGACATCCCATGGCAACCACAGCAATCGTTTACATGGAAAAGTAACATTATGATGGTAACTCACATATTTAGCTTTTCTTAATGCAGACTACCACCTGGAAACAAAGAGAAGAGTTAGTAACACGTAACCAGTCAGCTCTGCATGGTCCACCCTCTGGAACCTTCTCCCTAAACCATCATGGTGCTACATCCTTAGGCCAAGTTACTGCTGCTGACTTCCATGGAAACTCCCTTCTGAAGCCAGTCCCCACCACGGCAGTTACATCACAAACTAACTTCTTACCAGACTGTGGTTTATTTTAACATAATGCACTACTTCATTGACTTTCATATGACTTTTTTACACTTAACCAAATCACTATTTCAGTTTGTTGCTGGGCTGTTCTTTTGGGGCCAGAATAAGGAGTACTGCTGAAACCACCAGTTTGTGTGAGTGCAGTTGCATCTTTATCTGTAGGAGGCAAGTGCTGCTGTAACAATAATAAATCTATGCTAAATCTCCAGTGGCTTTAGAAAAACTCTGGGTTTAGGTAAGCTGCACTGAGGAAATCCTACATCACTGAATTAAAAATATGGTGTGAACATCTAAGAGGAGAAATCCCTGGCTATCTTAAAGCTGAATGGTATTGTTGGGAGGTGTAAGGTACATTATAGAGCATGACATCACCATTGGCATCAGCTGCTGAATCTTGTGTTTTGAATATATTTGGCAAAGTGAAGAGCTTTTTAAAATCTTTTTTTCCCTCCCCTCTCCATAGGCTGACGAAGATCCTATCATAGGATTCCACCAGATATTTATATTAAAGAACATCAATGATGCCTGGGTTTGCACCAATGACATGTTCAGGCTAGCACTGCACAACTACGGCTGAGCTGGTACCCCCAAGGCACCTGTGCTTTCTCTTTCTCCTCTCCTTTACTGATATATTCACACTCACGGAACATTCCAAATATCCTACACAAACCTGCAACACCGCAGTGAGCGAGCGAGCAAGATCCATGACCTGCCCTTCTGCCAAGTTTACGTTGTCACTAGATGAGTTTCTTGTGCATGATGTTTGGAAGTTAGACTTAGCTGCATTTGACAAGAGAAATGTGTGTTGTACCAGCATGCCTTGGAAAGAATCCATAATGCAAAAGGTTGTCTCTTTATGTACTGACCAGTTGCTCTAGTAACCCAAAGAAATGAAAGGAAAGAACAGCGGCCTGTACAGCCCAGATACTGATTTGTTCAGATGTCTCAATGCTACATTATACAATAATAAAACCATGAGATTTTCTTAACAGTTTAAATTGTTTTAATGACTTGGATGTTGAGTGCATAACCATAAAGTCTTTAGTCAGTTCTTTGGATTTCCTGTGTCTACCTGGCTGTCTACACTTACAAACCTGAAAATCAACCTGACCCTTTAGTTCTAACTGTACACTTGCATCGCGTCTCTTGCAGCTGAACATCAGTCCTAATATGCCTTGGCCACAGATCTCTTCCTCTCTCCCGCCCCCCCCACTTCAGCAGCCAGAGGTGGAGGCTTGTGGTTCATATTTTCATGTGCCCTGTAAAGTCAGACTTCAGTTGTTTAAGCTTTTTTTAGTCTTTATTTTATGCAGAACAGACAGAAGGTAATGCACAAAGTTGACAATCATGGCAATATGTATTAGTCACGTGTCTTGTCATAACACTCGTTATGGTGTCAATCATCGCTAAGTCCTTCCAGCTAAATATGCCAACTGTATTTCCTCTGTGTTCTACTGCTCTGGGTAATGTAGCCTCCAGCTTTCTGAATTGCCAATAGAACTTTGTTTTTTTGCATGTCTCCCTCTTCTCAAAATTGCATTTAATGCCAATGTCCTAGCCAAATTCCCACTCTAAGTAACTACATTCAGCCTCTGAACTTCCCCTGTGGTTTGAATTGGGTATGCATTCAAACTCTGTTCTAAACCGGTATATAGTGTTCTTGTTGATAGGCAGTCAGCTGCCGCATGCCACCCAGAGGGGGCAGCATTTCATTGGTGAAGGGATTCCTATATTTGAGTATTTCTAGATTTTTTTTCATAGTAAAAGATGCCACATTAACTAGATTGCATCGTTCACGTCACTTACGGCTGACTAACCTGATGGGTCCAGATTTTCAAAAGTGCACAGAACTCAGCTGCTCTTATTGTGACACTTATGGCCAGGTTTCCAAGAGAGCTCAGTACACAGTGTGCTCGGCTCTCTTGAAAATCTGGTCATGTATTTTGGTCCCTAAATGGGAGCTGAGCTCTCCTGAAAACAGGCTTTGGGCTCTCTCATTGATGTGCTAACCACACTGTCCTTGTTCCACTCTAACTTGCTGTTCACCTCAATTTTAAATGGGCAACAAGGAATAGAAGTAGCAGACTGTTAATTTCCTATTACTGCTTCTCTGCTCTAGAAATAGTATCACAATGTTCTATTAATCCCATAATAGAAGGATTAGTCCTTAGCAGAAAAACCCTTATATACAAAAGGGCCATTCTTCATGGTCTGGGGCTATTGTTTTTTTGATCTCAAGATAGGAAACCCTCCCCTCTGCTATTAGACCTTAGACCCATCTTCTTCCAGTCTGTTCTCGAATTAGAGAGAGGAGGCTGGCTCAAATAGAGTTGACTCACTAATCGAATCTTTCTTCAGAGTAGCAGCCGTGTTAGTCTGTATCTGCAAAAAAGAACAGGAGTACTTGTGGCACCTTAGAGACTAACCAATTTATTTGAGCATAAGCTTTCGTAAGCTATAGCTCACTTCATTGGATGCATGCAGTGGAAAATACAGTAGGGGGATTTTATATACACAGAGAACATGGAACAATGGTTGTTGCCATATACATTGTAACGAGAGTGATCAGGTAAGATCTGTTATGCAGAAAGATCCTGCCCACTAAACCCAGAGACCCCTTAGCATCCAACTCTATAACTTGCTCTTGCAAGAGAGCTACTTAATTACTACGCTAAAGGAGTGATGCTTCCTATCAATCTTAGTCTGACCATTATTTCACATGCTCCCCTCTTACGCTTTACAAACCTGAAATTCAGAGAACGGTGCAATCAGCTGCCCCAGAAGGTTTCTTGCCTGCTTAACTTCTTGCGTTGCAGTAAGTTTCTTCCCCTTGGTAGTTCGGCCCTGGCTCCCTATCTAGAGAAGACAAGTGCCAGTTCTACTTCCTGCAGAAGCCAGTGCTACATAAAGTGCTTCTGGGAGGCTGCAGCTCGTTCGCTGAGCCAGGGTAAGGGGAGAGACACTTGCTCTCTTAGTTACGGCTTCCGCTCAAGGACTGCTTTAAAGAAGCCATTTATTCCAACGTAAACCGTTGCTCTTGCACTGCTGCCCATATCTCACTGCAAGTGTTGGAGTGAATTCTGAAATAGCCACCTACAAATGTAGGGGGGCTGCCTGGAGGGAGGAGGAGAGGGGATGTTCTTGCCCCTCTTAACTAACTACTCTAGGTGGGGAGAATGATGCGTTCTATAAACCCAGGATTCTCATTCCAAAAAGCCTGTCTTGTCCTGCCCACCCTGGATGAAACTTTTGGGATCCTCTCATGGTACCATGCTTAGCTGGAAGGTCATGCTGGCCTTAATATTAGCAGTGTTAATAGCCATATTAAAAAGATGCCTTAAGAAAATTCCCCAAATGTGATTATTGCGGACAACCTATCTAGTCCTTATGGAACATCACATGTTGACTAGAAGGTGGGGAAAGGAAAAGCATGTTCCTTGTCCCTAAGAAGGGAATGACTGGCTTCTGTTCACACTGAATAACTTGGAACCTTCCCCTTGGTGGCACATATGTACTGCAGTTATAGCTGCCTTGGACAGCTATCTAGAATTGTCTTGGCTGAAGAAAATGGGTTCTAACCCTAACTCAAATTGGAGGGGAAGAATTTCTAAGCTAATCTGCACCATAGACTTTAAACATCCGCAGTTGTGTGCAATACGCAGTGTTGGGTGTTTGACCACCTAGCTCTGTACTCTGTATTAGCTATTATGCCAGAGCTGCTCTCTTGTGAATAAACTGGAAGACCATTGTGCTACTTGCTACAGAAATAGGGTGACCTCTTGATGCTCTAATATTGCTCCAGATGTGACCCTCCTTGGAATACCTCTGGGTCATGAGTTCTCTGTCCACTAGCTGTAAACATGAAAATGTGCCACCAGCAGTTATCTGGCTTATCAGAAGAAAATGGAAAAAACCTGATGCAGTCATTGAATGATACAGAGCTTACACAATGTTTTGTGATGGGAAATCTATGTGCTTACAGAGGAAAACAGGTCTTTAAAATTGTAGGCCTATGTACAGCAATAGCCTTGTGGGTCAATTTAAGTCAAGTGAACAGGTGTGTGGAGTAAGACTATACATTCAGTATATGCTCTACTGTATGATGATGGCTTGTTATGATTGTACCTGTGACCAATGTGTTAATCAATAAAGGTTTTCTTCAACAAAGGTTGCTTGCTTGGGCTCAAGCCAAGAAACCAGAGATTAGATTATGGCTGGGTCCTAACACTGGAAAAACTAGACTGGGGAAGTGCCGAGAACAGCTCAGCTTTACTGCAGTATTCCTGCCATTGGGTGTGAAATATCTCAACCTACCACTCAGCTGCTAGAGGGAATGCAGACCTCCTCGCTGCTCAAACTAGTGCACTGCTGGTAAGATGAGTTTATTGGGTTATGGTGCTTTGCCTACTCTTAAGGGAAATTTAGACTCCTCATCATGATGACAACTTACAGGCTGAAGTTCTTGTTACCAAAGATCTTGGATCTCCCTAATTGCGTTAGATGTGACTTCTCCTCCTGAATCCTATTTGCAGTGACAGGCAGCTGCTTTCAGACTGCATTGTCTGTGTGAGCTTCCTCTAAAGGACACTGCTTTGTTATTTCTCACATCTACCAGTTTTCACATGCCACCTTAATAGCGATGGGTTTTATGATTGGGGAGGGGGTCCTGTTAATCTGTGCTCATTTAACAGTTGTTCAGCCACAGACTCACGTTATCCAATCTCCTGTTGGTCCCAAAAGAGTGAGTAGAATTGAGGCTGCCTTCAGTATGACTCTGCAGCCTAGGTGTAATGCCATAACCTTGGGTGTGGCTATAAACTTGCTTTAGGATGAAGGCTGCTGTCTGGTCCCATCATGGATAGGGAAAGGGAGCTTACTTGGGAAAGCACGAAGCTGTGCTCTGCTTTGTTTGGCTGACAGGAACCCCAAACTGACCTCCTGTGAAGGATTTATTTGACTTTGACCCAAGGAAAGCTTTTCACTCCTTTGTCTAAAGATACTGTATGTGGGCTAAACAGTGTCTCTGGCAATGGACATATCCAAGGGAAAGACTGAAGTAACATGATTTGCCGCAGCATTTTTTCTTTTAAAAAAAGAAGCTCAAACCTCTCTCAACTTGTGAAGCAGTCTGTCCCCCGATAACATTTCACCTCACCATGTCTCCTTATTTGTACTGATCTGCGCCACAATACTTGTTTGTGGTTGTATATCCATCCTTTACCTCCTCCACCCTCAGACTGCTGCACTGTTGTTGTTGAACATGGGCCCTGAGAAGCTCAGTTTAAATAGAATGCTTTCCCTCCTCCAAGAGCAAATCAGACCCCTCCAAGCCAAACTGTAGTCATGAATTTCAGGCTCATTGTCTTTCTTAGCCTGATCTTCTGTCAAAATGCAGAGCACTTACCTAGGTATCCTTGATCCAAACCAGAAGCAGTAAGTGAAGACTTGCGCCACTGTTGCCTCCCCTCTTCTCTATAGCAGTTGCCCAGTTGGAAAGAGATTGGAATGATGCATATAGCTGAGACCACTACATTCCTTGCTAGCCCAGTTCAAGGAGCATTGGGCCTGTTTGGGTCTGAAAGTAGCTTTTGTATTAGCTAGGGCCAGGCACCCGAGCTTTAGTGTGAGGGGGAGATAAATGTTTATGCTTGTGAATGGAAAGGATCTAAAAGTGGTGGAAGGTGTTCAAGGCAGAGGATCCACTGCTTCTGTTTAACTGGGAGGGGGCAGCCCATTATGGCAAGAGGAAAAGATGGTTTCAGGGCCATGTCATCCTGCTCTCTTTGCTTTTCTTTGAGAAAATAGTCCTAGTCTGTTTCCTTCCATTCCCAGGGCAGAAGGAGTCTCCTAGTGCCTTTCCGGCCCCCAAACAGAGCAGGCAGCGGAGAGCCCCAGGGCTCACACCTGCCACAGGAAGACAGGAGCTGAGACAGTCCTTGTCCTTGAAGCTGCTTCAGGAGCTCTCTAACAGGATTCACCCTGTGCCCCCTGGGTGCATCTCTTAGTCCACAGCACACCTGCTCCTGTTCCCCAGGGATCATCAATCTGCCTTGGATCTTGGGGCTGTGGAGGTCCTATTTGGAAGAGGCAGTGGAATATGCCCAACCACAGGCACAAGGCTTTCCTTTCAGAGCAATGGCTTGGTTTGCCTAGATTAGGAAGAGAGGACAAGGTTAGGTTGGGGCTAACTAACACGTGTTAGGTAGTCTTTCCTTTTTCTTAGTAAAGCTGCAGATTAATGCTTTTTACCTTGATTTAGCTAATCTAGGTGAACCTTGACCAGCAAAATCAAGACAAAAAGTGTTAAGATGGGTCTGTAACAGAGAATTTCTCATAGTTGGGTCAAGGTAGAAAATATGGTGGCTAGCCCCGAGACCTCTCTCTTTAGTTCAGACAAATTCTATAGGTATGTCTACACTGCAATAAAAGACGTGTGGCTAGCCCAGGATAGCAGACTTGGGCTCACAGGGCTCGTCATGCAGGGCTAGAACATTGCAGTGTAGACATTTGGGCTTGGACTGAAGCTTGGGCTCTGAGTCCTCAGGAGGTGGGGAGAGCGTCAGAGTGCAGGCTCCATCCTGCACCGGAGTGTCTATGCTGCAGTTTTATGGCCCTGCAGCCTGAGTCAGCTGCCCTAGGTCCCTCTGTGCCTTCGATGCACGGGTGACCCCTCAGAAGCAAGGAAATGACACCAACTTTCTCTTTGAGGTGGTAGCAGAATCTCCACAAGGCGCTCAGGTGCTGCCTCTGCTGGTCCATAGGACCCTCGGCCTTGATGGGGCAGAGGCAATTCAGGCAATACCCCCTGCCCTGTAACAATAGCCCCCGACCCACCCCGTCTAACAATGCCCCCTCCCCATTAACAATGCCCCCCCGACCCACCCCTTCTAACAATGCCCCCTCCCCCCGTAACAACGGCCCCCGACCCACCCCATCTAACAATGCCCCCTCCCCGTAACAATGTCCCCCCCGACCTACCCCATCTAACAATGCCCCCTCCCCCCCCGTAACAACGGCCCCCCCGACCCACCCCGTCTAACAATGCCCCCTCCCCCCGTAACAATGTCCCCCCCGACCCACCCCTTCTAACAATGCCCCCTCCCCCCGTAACAACGGCCCCCGACCTACCCCGTCTAACAATGCCCCCTCCCCCCCGTAACAATGTCCCCCCCGACCTACCCCTTCTAACAATGCCCCCTCCCCCCGTAACAACGGCCCCCGACCCACCCTGTCTAACAATGCCCCCTCCCCCCGTAACAACGGCCCCTGACCCACCCCGTCTAACAATGCCCCCTCCCCCGTAACAATGTCCCCCCCGACCCACCCCGTCTAACAATGTCCCCTCCCCCGTAACAATGTCCCCCCCAACCTACCCCGTCTAACAATGCCCCCTCCCCCCGTAACAACGGCCCCCGACCCACCCCGTCTAACAATGCCCCCTCCCCCCCGTAACAACGGCCCCCCCGACCCACCCTGTCTAACAATGCCCCCTCCCCCCGTAACAATGTCCCCCCCGACCCACCCCGTCTAACAATGCCCCCTCCCCCGTAACAATGTCCCCCCCGACCCACCCTGTCTAACTGCCCCCTCCCCCCGTAACAACGGCCCCCGACCCACCCCGTCTAACAATGCCCCCTCCCCCCCGTAACAACGGCCCCCCCGACCCACCCCGTCTAACAATGCCCCCTCCCCCCCGTAACAACGGCCCCCCCGACCCACCCTGTCTAACAATGCCCCCTCCCCCCGTAACAACGGCCCCCGACCCACCCCGTCTAACAATGCCCCCCCCCCCGTAACAACGGCCCCCCTGACCCACCCTGTCTAACAATGCCCCCTCCCCCCGTAACAACGGCCCCCAACCCACCCCGTCTAACAATGCCCCCTCCCCTGTAACAATGTCCCCCCTGACCCACCCTGTCTAACAATGCCCCCTGCCCCCCGTAACAACGGCCCCCCCGACCCACCCCGTCTAACAATGCCCCCTCCCCCCGTAACAATGTCCCCCCCGACCCACCCCTTCTAACAATGCCCCCTGCCCCCGTAACAACGGCCCCCGACCCACCCCGTCTAACAATGCCCCCTCCCCCCCGTAACAATGTCCCCCCCGACCTACCCCTTCTAACAATGCCCCCTCCCCCCGTAACAACGGCCCCCCGACCCACCCCGTCTAACAATGCCCCCTCCCCCCGTAACAACGGCCCCCGACCCACCCCGTCTAACAATGCCCCTCCCCGTAACAATGTCCCCCCTGACCCACCCCGTCTAACAATGCCCCCTCCCCCCGTAACAATGTCCCCCCCGACCCACCCCTTCTAACAATGCCCCCTGCCCCCGTAACAACGGCCCCCGACCCACCCCGTCTAACAATGCCCCCTCCCCCCGTAACAACGGCCCCCCCGACCTACCCCTTCTAACAATGCCCCCTCCCCCCGTAACAACGGCCCCCCCGACCCACCCCTTCTAACAATGCCCCCTCCCCCCGTAACAATGTCCCCCCCGACCCACCCCTTCTAACAATGCCCCCTGCCCCCGTAACAACGGCCCCCGACCCACCCCGTCTAACAATGCCCCCTCCCCCCGTAACAACGGCCCCCCCGACCCACCCCGTCTAACAATGCCCCCTCCCCCGTAACAACGGCCCCCCCGACCCACCCCGTCTAACAATGCCCCCTCCCCCGTAACAACGGCCCCCCTGACCCACCCCGTCTAACAATGCCCCCTCCCCCCGTAACAATGTCCCCCCCGACCCACCCCTTCTAACAATGCCCCCTGCCCCCGTAACAACGGCCCCCGACCCACCCCGTCTAACAATGCCCCCTCCCCCCGTAACAACGGCCCCTGACCCACCCCGTCTAACAATGCCCCCTCCCCCCCGTAACAACGGCCCCCCCGACCCACCCCGTCGAACAATGCCCCCTGCCCCCCAACGATACCTACTGACAGACATACATCACGCTCCGGCCGCCGGTCAGGGGGTCTCCAGACAGTGGGGGCGCGGCCAGGTCAGGGCAGGGGAGGGGGTATCTCGCCCACCGCCTCTGGTTCGGTCGGAACGTGCCTGACCAGGGCTGGTTTCCGGGGGCCGCGGTGGCGAACGGACCGGAAGCGGAAGTGGAGTCGGCGGGTCTGACCGGAGCTGGGAGCGTAGCGGGAAGCGGGCCCATGGCCTCTGCCAGCATCGACATCGAGGACGCGACCCAGCACCTGAGGGACATCCTCAAGCTGGACCGGCCGGCGGGTGAGGGCCCCGAGACTGTCCCGCCCGTGCTCGGCTGTCCTCGCCGGGGGCGCCCCCCCCCGCCCGCTTGTGTCCGTCGGGGCGCCCCCCCCCCGCCCGCTTGTGTCCCTCGGGGCGCGCGCCCCCCCCTTCCCCGCCCGCTTGTGTCCCTCGGGCCCCCCCCCTTCCCCGCCCGCTTGTGTCCCTCGGGGCGCGCGCCCCCCCCCCTTCCCCGCCCGCTTGTGTCCCTCGGGGCGCGCGCCCCCCCCTTCCCCGCCCGCTTGTGTCCCTCGGGCCCCCCCCCTTCCCCGCCCGCTTGTGTCCCTCGGGCCCCCCCCCCTTCCCCGCCCGCTTGTGTCCCTCGGGGCGCGCGCCCCCCCTTCCCCGCCCGCTTGTGTCCCTCGGGGCGCGCGCCCCCCCCTTCCCCGCCCGCTTGTGTCCCTCGGGGCGCGCGCCCCCCCCCTTCCCCGCCCGCTTGTGTCCCTCGGGGCGCGCGCCCCCCCCCTTCCCCGCCCGCTTGTGTCCCTCGGGCCCCCCCCCTTCCCCGCCCGCTTGTGTCCCTCGGGGCGCGCGCCCCCCCCCTTCCCCGCCCGCTTGTGTCCCTCGGGGCGCGCGCCCCCCCCTTCCCCGCCCGCTTGTGTCCCTCGGGGCGCGCGCCCCCCCCCTTCCCCGCCCGCTGGGGGCGCGCTGTGGATCCCTCCTTTCTGCTCCTCTTCCTCCAGCCCCCTGAGCTGTGCCCGTGGCGCTGGTCTCTGCTCCTCCAGCCGTGGCGCTGTGGTGGGCTACAAGGTGCGGGAGTCCCTCTGCGGCGATCCCGGGCCAGGAGCCGCCGGGTGGTAGGGTGGAGCCGGGCTGCTGCAGGGGCCAGGCTAGGCCGGGCAGCTCTCCTCTCTTGGGGAAACGGCAGCGCCGGCGGAAGAGGAGCCGGATGGAAATGTAGTTTCTCTACATTCTCAACGCCCCCCCACCCCCAGTTTTCTTGTTACCGCCGCTCCCCTAATCTCACATGCTTGTTCCTCGTGAGGGGGAGACGTTAGATCTTTTTCTTCCCCTGTCAGTTCGGCCATGTCACCCCCTTTCTGAGTGCTCCACTGGCTTCCCCTTTTTCATTACATCAGACATCAGCTGCTTGTCTTCACTCTTAAGGCCCTTCACAGTCAATCCCCACCCTACCTGTCCTCTCTCAGTCAGTATCAGGCTGTCAGTGCTCACCTCGGACACCCCTGAGGCCAGTCTCCATTGTGCATGTGTTAAATTTTCAAACACCTTCATGCTTTTTCCCATGCAGCCCCTCATCCTTAAGAGGAGCTTCCTGTAAACATCCATAGAGCTACCTCGTTATCCTCTTTCAGATTCCTCCTTAACTCTTCTTAGCCATGAGGGCTACAGAGAACTTCGCAATGGCTAAACTGCTGATGTACTAAAAACATTGCTTCTCATGCTGACCAATATTGTCTCAAGTATTGTATCACCTGTTGTCTCTCATCTTATACTGCATTTGTAAGCTCCTCGGGGAAGGGGTTATCTTGTTGTTCTGTGCTTTGCACAGTTGGGTCTTGGTGGATGATGAAGGCTTCGAGATGCTGCAGTGATACAAATAATAAGATCCTAGTGATTAATAAGATCTTAAATGTAACTCTGTGACTGCCAGAGCACCAAAGCCCAAACGATTTCCAGCAGCACAGCTAAACTGTGCCAAAATGTTCTCTCATCATGTCGGAGCAGCCACACTGTATTCTGGGAAATGTCTCTGATGTGCCTTGGGTAGTACCTGGTGTGATGGCATAGAGGACAGGAGCACCCTTGGATTCCTGACCTGCACTGCTCCACTCCTGGGGTGGCCAAAGCATGGCCACAGAGTGCTCATTGCCCCCAACATACAGTGTGCCATCTTATCCAGGCAGAAGCCAGGGTTTCTGTGGGCCTTGTCTCCATACCAACAATGAGGTTGCCTTCAGTCTGCCTGCCTTTGGCCCCTGGACTCCTGCTCATTTGCCAGTGTGGGCCTTGGCTGCGTAAAGTGTGAGCATGTGTTGACACACTTGCTGTGTGTTGTGAGAGGCCCAGTGGAGTTGCCTTTGCAACAACTGATGTGCTCGCTGCAGAGCCCTGTCAGAGCTGAGCTCCTCGAGGGTCCAAGTGTGGCTCTTCGATAGCTGTGACAAAGGCTTTGCATTGTGGAAGTGCAGATGCTGCCACCCACAGTAGTGACTCTGCATCCTGCTGGATTTCTTAACAGTTTGAAAGTTAAAATCTATGAGTGAAGCATCTCAAACACCTGGTTCAGCTTAATCCTACCAGCTCCTCAGCCTCTCCAGTTACATTCTCTCCTCATTCTCCTGTTGGGTATGTAAGTGAAGAGGGCTGGTTTGGCAAATGGTTGGTAACAGCTTCTGTTTTCAAATAGTCAGCTATCAGACAGGGCTTTCATGTGACTGTGACATCCAACTGCCTGAGAAATTCTAATCTCTGCATCTAATTCCACTGCGGACAGTTGTATGAAGGTTGTAGTAGGCACATAACAGTGGTCTGAATGAATAGACAACCCTGCTGGACTCAGTCTCTGTACAACACTTCCATTTAGTGGTATAGACCTGACCGCTAGTGTCCCTGATGTGCAAAAGATTTAGATTGTCCACATAATCTGGAAATTGCTGCCTTCCTGATTTGTGTAGAGATGCTTCCTATTTCAGCTAGCCTGGTATGATCCAGAGTTTGCTTCTTAACCTCCATCCCTGGGCTGTAGGATCCTCTGCTGCTTCACTCTCCTACTGTCCTCTCTAGTGATATGGGTGCTGGAGCTCCATCTCTTTGCTGTAGTGAGAGGACAGGTGGAGGTTGTCTGGATGTGGAAGGGTGAGCAAGGGACTATAGAGGTTAGATTTAAAGTTGGCTTGAGCTTCTTAACTGAGGCCTTGTCTGCACTAAAGGGAAAAGTCAATCTAGGCTATGCAATTTGAGTTATGTGAATAGCATAACTCAAATCAACATAGCTTAGATCTACTTAGCATGATGTCGATGGGAGACACTCTCCCATTGACTCCCGTTACTCTTCTCAATCAGGTGGAGTACAGGAGTTGACGGGAGAGTGATCAGCAGTCGACCGATGCATCGATCGCCACAGAGTCAAGCGTAGACAAGCCCTGAGTACTTCCTAGCTTATTTGTTTTTCCTTTTCACCCTTAAAGGTTTTGCTGTTGCAATTGTTCGAGAGTTTTTCTTACCAGTCTGATAATTTGGTTGGATTAGTAACCTAAAGAAACTCTGCAATAGAGCTACCTTTAGAATGAATAACCTCCCATCTTCTGGAATGGGGAGTGTTATCCCTTCTGATCCAAAAGTAATCCTCTGCAGCTGTCTCCATAGACTGTTTTCTGTGAGGTGAGGTATCAGCGACTTTCAGTAGGCCAACACTGCTCCATCAGCGACTCAGATGTCACTCACTTCTGTAAATCCCCAGCTCAGCCACAGACGGTTGGGTGACTGGTAGCTGCCGCCTTGTCTTTGGGAATGTACCCCAAGAAAGCAGTGCTGTCTCTTCTCACCATCTCCTAGCCTAACTTGGTAGTGCTGGGAGTCTCTTGCCTCATGTGTGCCTTCTGCTGCTAAGGGTGCCAATGTGTTAATTAGTAGAGCCTTTGCTAGAGAGCTGGGCAGCATTCCTCTAAATCCTTATCCAAACCACTGCTGGCAAGAGGCAGCACACCAGCCCCATCACCCTGTTCAAATGAGGGACTTAATGTGACACTCTATTTCATACAAACCATTGTTCCCTTGCGTGGGGCAGCAGGAACAGTCCTGTGTGAGGAGGTGAGTCTAACACCCAGCTTATGATCAGCTGCTTTCTTTTCTTTGCAGGCTGGTGGTGAATGTGCTTGTCTCGTGCTTTCTCCTTGAAGCCATGGGGAAGGACCGTAATAGTTCAGGATGACTCTTGTTCCTGTTGATATGGTTGCTAGAGTGACCCTGTTCCCCCCACATATGTTTGAGTGTAGTGCCCTTGCAATGCAGTTGGCTCAGGCGAGGAACGGGGTGCGAGGGACTAAATATGATCCTGAACTCTGATGTGCTGGAGTAGGTCATTGTGCCAGCCATCCATGGCCCCCATTGCTGTATGATGCTCTTTCTCTCTTTCCCCAGGATTGCATTTTTCTGGCATCAGCAGCAAAGGTACATGGGAACCTCCACTATCTCTGGGCATAGAAAGAGCAGAGAATTTACCTCCTTTATAGCATCTCTTGCCACAGCAGATCACAGCTCTGCTGCACCGAGCACTTTCCTGCAGGGGCAACAAGGAAGGACAGAGTGAAACCAGCTAGGATTGCATCAGTTTCATGTTGCTGCTGGGCAAGCCACAATAGATGCAGTCCTCACCCTATGGTAGGGAGTGCAGTGCATTCTGTGGTCTGGAGTCTTTGTGTAGAGGATGAATGTAGCTGCCATCTGCTCCTTGCAATGCTGATTAGCATGGCCCGTGATAATGCAGCCCTGCATGCCTGTTTCTGGGATGTTGAACGTGCAGTCTCTGATTTAGCTCCTCTTTTTACAGTAAAGCAGTCTTCTAAATAAACCTGGAGAATGAATTCTATTCACAATTACTTCTGCTGGCAGCAGCATTAACTGCATTCCCTGATGTATTAAAGCAATTAACCATCCTGTTGGTAACTGGAAAGTCTGTCTTGCTTTCTGAGGACCTGCTGTTTGTGGATGGAGTTATATTTGGGTTCATTATCTTTGCCAATAACAAAAGAGCATTAACCTATGGTTGTAGGAGCAGCCATTTCACAACAAGACCATTGCAGCAGTTGTTGCCAGGGCAACCATAAACCAGGTTTCAGTTTTCTGGTCCAGTGAAAATTTCACACAGCTGTAATAAAGAAAAGAAAGTTTTGCAGAGGCAAGTGACTGTCAAGTGGCAAGGCACAGTGCCAGGTGGTTTGGTGCTCGTTCATTTCCGCTTGGGATTGTTAACCCTTAGCCCTACCTACTTGAGTAACTTTGACATGGAAATGTGTCCCTGACATTGCTGACCTTCTGAAGGCCTCCAGCAGGCCTGGTGACTGGCCATTACAAAGTGGCTAGGAGTTCCTCTGATTGAAAGGCAACATGTTGCAGGCCAGGCTTACAAAGTTGGGGCCATATGCATGCCTTGATTCAAAGCAGAGCTCCCGCTGATAACAGATGGAGGTTTGCACAAAGGGTCAGGATGCAGAACAATCCTTCTGTGCCTGGTAAACTCGGGAAATATCATAGGTACTTGGAGGCCAACTGCTATTTCTGCTGTTTGTGTTGGCAGTTGTACATGGGATTAGCTGATGTGGATGCAACAGCTGCAGTAGTTATCAGCACATACTAGGTATATGGTTGCGAATCCACATTATTTGATGATCTCTCTCTTAGTTTCATTAGGCTTCAGTCCCTAGCCAATTGAGATGAATGCGGTAGTTCACATCTGTTGTCTCAGGTTGCCTGCAGACTCAGGAATTTACCACCACATCAGTTACTTGGGTCATTTTTGGAAGGCTTCCTCTGTAGCCATAACAACTAGAGACCTACCTTTCAGTGTGACACTGGATGAATGGCTCGAGCTGGCTGCATTTGGCCCACAGGGCAGGTATTCGACAATAGCCCTGACCCACCCCATCTAACAATACCCCGTGCCCCATAACAGTACCCCCGACCCACCTGCTGTTGGGCATTCAGTAACTTGAGTTTGATGGATTTCTTGGTTGTGTCCATTGACTTCTCCTTTTTGTTTACTGAGAAGTCCATTGACTTCTCCTTATCCTGATGGGAGAAGAACTAAAGGACCTCTACACAGGTGTGTGGCACATGTTCTCTCGGAACATGGCGTTCTCTCCTGCCCAGTCAGCATACCCCAGCTGGTAGGGCAGTGGCACCTGAGGTAGGGTATTTCACACTGTGCTGTGTCACTCCTGTGATTAAATATTGCGCGTGTTGTTTTCACTTAGGTTCAGTGAACGAAAACCAAAGGCCACCCAACTCGTACAACGGGGACTTGAATGGGCTGCTGGTGCCAGACCCCATTGCAGCTGGAGATGGAGCTCCCCTGGCTAAACCAATGCTCCGAACTGTTCCTCTGGGAACCCTGCAAGAGAAGCAAGTCATGTAAGTGTTCCCCAGGGAGAGTAGAGGTTGAGCACAGGGCATCGGTAAGGGGAAGCTCAATCTGATTTTGGCTCTGATGAGAGTGGGACAAACCCAGTTCTCAGCTGTGAAAATGAGGTTGAGGTTGTGAGCAATTCAGCAGCCGATCCTGTCTCTTCAGATGATCCGTGTCCATGTTTTTACTGGTCAGTGGGGAAAGGAAGAGTTCTGAAGCTGAGTAATGATAGGCCTTGAGCAGTAGGGCCTGCTGCATAGCAGGAGTGCGGAGCATGGGTGGAGCTGTGTGGGGGAAGGAGGAGCAGGGTGTGCTGCAGGTCAGTATTAAGGAGCATCAGCAGAGCACTGTGACAAGTTCAGGACTCGTTTAGTGGGGAAGCCAGGGATTAGCAGTCTGCATTGGCAAAAGTATCGATGGAAACTTTCCCATATATGGAGACTTCAGCTAGCCCATGCCCTCTGTCACTTGCATTATTAACTCTGAATTTTTCAGACTCTGTCTTCAGGTATCATGCAGCAGAAGAGCAGGTCAAGTGACTACTTGACCCTCCACTAAATAGGAGAAATAATTAGGTGTATCTGTGAATATACGCAAATATGTGTTAATTAGACAGCAGGGCGTCTGTGCATAGAGGAGCCAAGCCTATTTCTCCAAAACGTGAGTGACGACATAACAACACAAGAAGTGCTCCTAGGAGCAGCTCATTGGTCTACGCGCTCTATCTAGTACCCTGCCTCCTGCATTGACTCCTCAGCATTAGGTTTTCTTGCCTGACAAGCTTATAGTTTGGCTTTCTGAAGACTAGCTGTTTGGCAAGTTCCTTGTTTCTGAGCTGTTGCTGGGGGAATTGCAGCATGTTTCACTGCCAGGGTTAGTTGCTTGGTTGACATTGGGCCAGCTGCATCTTGGAGGTATTTGGAGTGTGGCCCAAAGTAGCTCAGAGTAAATCTATCATTTGGAACAGGAGAGTGGATAACTTGGCTATGAGAGAGCTCTTTGGCAGACTTGAGGAGGAGAAAGCCAGGCCTCTGTGCTTGATTCTGCCAAGGAGCAGCCTTTTAGATGAATGAAGGGCCCTCTTTGGTACTAATCTTCAGTGTGCGCCCTGGAAGCTGCCCAGAAGTCTCTCTGAGTTATGGATTAAAATGGCTACCAGCAATACCTGTGCTGGGTTCCCCTCTCACGGTCTCAGGGAGGCCAAGTGTGTGAGCTGAGCTCTTTATTTCTCTTAAAAGCTGCCTTTCTGGAGATGACAGCTCCACCTGTGTGGTGATATCGGCAAAAGACGTGGAGATTGTGGCCAGCAGTGACTCTAGCATCATCAGTAAGGCCAGAGGGAGCAACAAGGTAAAGGGGAGGGTGTATCTAACCCATGTACCCCATCCCCGCAGTATCTGTGCACCCCCCGTGGAGCGACAGACAGAAATACCTCTCTTTCTTCCTGGCTTGGAGGAGGGCAAAAGCTTGCTTGGTTATAAGGGTGATTGAAGAACTTACTGAGGGACAGCTGAGTCAGATGAGGTTTGCATGTAACCCTGACTGTGCTGGGGTCTGTGCTCCTGTGTTTCTCTTGCAGGACTGAGCTCTATAGTCAAGAGCTAGCTCTGGGAAGTGCCCTTTCCTGACCTCACAAGCCTCCCCTATTGGCCAGTGGTTTCCTTGGTCCAGTGAAATGTAGCTGCTGTGGGAGGTCACGGAAGGAGAGGTGCCTTCTTGGGTAGCTAGGGCCACTCCCAGGGAGGCCTTTGAATGAACTCTGTGCTGAGGGCAGAGCACCAGCATGTATTCGTGGCCACCTGTGTTGCTCAGCAGAAGCTCTGCTATGTTTTGCATCACTCAGAGCTTTTCCAGAGCCTGTGGCTTCATGCCTAGCTATGAGCTGCAGTGATGGAGCATGTGGCTCCCCTTGGCCACCTCTGGTGTGACAGGATGGGATGGAATCTGCCAGGCAATCTCACATGGAAGTGAGTGTATTTGCTGCCGTGACTCTCCTAGTCCCTCTTAGTTCCTTACTTTGCACCTATTGCAGGGGTGGCACTTACCAGGTTGGGCCAGGCCTCTGTGTGAGCCCTTTTTGGATCCCCAAGAAGGGAATCCTGAAGCCAGGGTGAAGCTGCCTCCACCCCAGGGACTGAATGGTGCCTTTATCCCAAACACCCTTTTCGTTGACTTTTAAGTGGGATCCCAGACTTGGCCTCAATCCCTTTGCTAGCATCATTCCACAGTAGAGAATCATAGTGGCAGTCACTCCAGTGTAAACAGCATTCCTCCCTGCAGGAGCAGGGACTCTTCAGCAGCTTCATTAGAAGTCTCTTCCTATGCTCAGGGCTGTAGTGCCCCGCTTCACTCTGAAATCCCACTGTGGAATAGCCAACTGCCAGCCAGAGCATTACCCTTTCCTCTTGTTTGGTGGCTTTATTGCAGATATTTCTGTTTCTTTCACTTTGCTTCAGCTAGTCTTTTATTTCTTTCCTCCATCTAGGTAAAAATACAGCCAGTAGCCAGATATGACTGGGAGCAGAAATACTACTATGGCAACCTGATAGCTGTATCAAACTCCTGCCTGGCATATGCCATTAGAGGTGAGGACCAGTTCCTGCTGCTTCATGTGATCTGTATTGGGCTCCTCCTGCTTATTTCAGTTGTTACCAGTGCAACCTAACGCTAGCTCACCATTTCTGGTTCCCATATTGGGGGCATTATTGTGGGTCAGGTGGACTTGGGAGTAGGAGTAAGAGTCGTTGGAGTTAGAAATGTGAGACTGGCAAAAGCCCCGGTGGAGGCAGGGAGGAGCATGAGGGTGAAGCTGAGAGGTTGTACTGGGATTAGCTGTGTCCCTAAGAGCGGACACTGTCCCAGGAAAAGGGGAGGAGGTGGGATGCGCCCTGCGGGACGGGTGCCTTGAAACCACAAGATTCAGTAAGGCTTGGGAATAGTGTAGGGAGCTGCACACTTCCAGGCTAGCGTGAAGGGAAACTAGGACATGTTTACGTGAGTTAGTCGCTGCAGATGCTGCTCCTGTCACTCTGCTCCCCCTGGGTTAAGATCTGGGTCCTGTTTGCTCTGGAGGTGGGGAGTTGTGAAACTGAAGGGAATCAAGCAGCAATGCCAGAGCTGGGAGTCCATAGAGACTTGATTCTATCCAGGGGAGCCCTTCTGCTGTAAACAAGCCTTTTTCCCTGGATAAGGACAGATACTCCTTGAGGACAGAGAGCAGCACAGACACACAGGATGAATTGATTTGCTTAAATTAAGACCAGTTGTGTCATTTAAGATAAACCTTAGAAGAAACAAGCTCCCAAAAAGGCAGGCACATTGCGAGGGTGTGGTACTAGTGCAATTTACAAGGAAAGATCAGCTTCTGCAGAACATGTGGAACAGGCTTCTGATCATCTGCAAGAGTGACGTCTCGTTGTGCCTGCGCTGTGGCCTTTCTCTCTGCCCTCACCCATCACTTGTTGGGATGGGCATGCTGACGGAGCTTGTCAATGTGCCTCGATACTGTCTGTTGGCCAGCAGGGATGCTGAAAACTGGAAGGTAGCTGCTGAGGCCAGAGGAAATCCTGTGAAGAAAAAGCCTGACAAGCATTGACTTCTCTTCTTTTTGTTCTCCTTTATAGGTGCCAGTAATGGCTCTGCTATGGTGCGGGTACTGAGCATCAGCACTGCCGAGCGGACCTTGCTGAAAGGATTTACGGGAGGCGTGGCAGACCTGGCTTTCGCCCATCTCAACTCCAACCAGCTGGCCTGCCTCGATGAGGCTGGCAACCTCTTTGTCTGGTGCCTGGCCATGGACAATGGGAAAATCCAGTATCTTATTGGAATAAACTCTGTGGGAGTATTTGTGTAGCAGCAACACACTGATGCAACAGCAAAGCTGGGCTCAATTTCAGGGCCTCTACAAAGGGACATTTTATCTGGTTTCCCTCTGTGTTTATCTCCTGTTTCCCTTAGAGCTTGGCAGGCAAGGAGCCTGGGTAGTCTTGCTCCTTCCATTAAGGATCACATGACAGTGTCCAACCAGTGAATGAGAGATGATAGAGCGGAGATAGGCCCCACGGGCCTTGAAAGTGAAGATGAGCAGCTTATGTTTGAGACAATGAAGAGGGGACCAGTGGAGGGATGCAAAGAGAGGGGTGATATGTTTGCGGCAGCATTCTGAATGGGTCTGAGCAGTGCAGGGTTGCATTTGTGAAGGCCAGAGGAAATAACCAAGATACAAGATGATGAGAGACTAGACAAGAGTTTGAGCTGTGTGTTCAGACAGGAGTAACTGGCAAAGAGGGGTTTCACCCAGGAGCCCCATGGACTCCTGGCTCGCCCAGGCGTACTACTCTGTGTTGTCATCTGAATCATGTTTAAAGTACACTGGCCTACAACTGTCTGGTTCTATCAGTGTTTTTCTGCTTCCATGGCTCTGGGAAAGAGGGCTGGGATGCTTACCCCAAAGCCAATCTTTATTGCTTTTTTTGGTCTGCTTGAAGTGAGTCACTGGATTTTAGTGTTATGAACCTCTTCCTTTCCTGACGGATATGAGTTACTTTTCCAGTGTTCCTGGGAAACACATTACTGTATACAGGAGGGTCACAATTTCCCAGCCTTATTGTTGATGTGTATAACTACTTCAAAATGAGGAGTGAGGGTGGCCAATGGCATATTGTGATTATTTAAAGTTCTACGTGTAGGTATATGAATTGGATCACTCTGTGTGATTGGGATGGCCTTCATGCATCTCTTTCCATTGTTTTTTCAAGCAATACCGCAGTGCTGGCTGAAATAATAAAACCAGAGCCAACTCAGATTCCAGCGCTACAAAACCAAAAACGCTTAGAATTTCTCTGATAACGTGCAACTGTGACCCTAATCTGTTTCTCTGTCGTGTCTGTCTGTCCATTCTTGTATGCAGACAATAAGTGAAATTTACAAGGATCTAAGTGTCACTTGTAAACGTTATGTTCTTGCCAGTGGAGGTAAGCCGACCTGCCTTCCCGACCAATGTTCTTGTAACTGGTTTCTGTGGCTAGTAATTCAGAACTAAAAAGCACTAATTGTTTTAGACATCACACAAGGATCCACCCTGAGAGGATTATATCTGAACTCTAGTAACAGACAGAACTGTGTGTCTTCCTTAACGTGGTGATTAGAGAGGAGATCTTGGTGAACATAAAACGACCTGAGGGCACCCCACTGAACAGCTTCCGGAGAATCATATGGTGCCCCTTCATCCCAGACGAGAATGAGGAGAGCGGTGAAGAAGGCAGCCAAACGTTGGCATTGCTGCACGAGGACAGGGTAAGGAGGCCTGTGGGTCTTACTTGAAACGTTATCCCCTATTGTAATCCCAAGAGAGACTGTAATCCTCCTCTGGGTCCCTGGATTGAAATGCGGGTATGGTCACATGATGGGAATGTAATGGTTATGGACTACGCTGAATAGCAGAACCCTCCCATGTTAATGAACCATGTGTTCAGGAGAGGCTAGAATAGCAATGAGGGTGCTGCAGGTATGCGATAAGATACATTGGTAACGGCTATGCCTCTTCCTGACTTCTAGCCAGTGTTGTTAAACATTCACTATTGTGAACACAAAACAGAATTCAGGCTCTGGTGCCTTTGTAAAATAAATGGGGCCTTCTGCTGGATTCTGCCTTTCCTGTCACTTTGATTACAGTAAGCAGATGCTCTTGCTGACACAGACTGCATAGCGCATATGGCACTGTTCATAATAAAAATGTTGGAAAACCACAATTTAATTGAGCACCTAAAGTGTGCTCTGAGATATGCAGGCATGGAAACCCATGGCCCCTTCCCCCAGGAGCAGAGTCAGAGGGGACGGAAGTGACATTAGCGTGAGGGTCCTTGTGTTTCAGGTTTGTTGTTGAACCTAAGTGAGTATGACGTGGTAGACAAACCAGACAGCTTCTGTTTAGAATCATGCTGGTTTCTAAATTAACCGTGGCCTCTGAGGGTATTGCTGTGATTAGTTCTGTGAAAAACCTTTGCTCGGCATGCAGTGACAATCAAAAAGCAAATGGGTTTAAGCTGTGTCAAAAAAGGCTAGAGAAGAGTACAGAAAATATTATGCCACTCTGCAGAGCAGGGGTAAAGCCTCTCCTTAAATACGAAATGTTCAATTCTCAACACTTCTTTTCAAAAAGGAAATATCAAAACAGAGAAGGGAACTCAGATTAGATGCATGAAATATTTCCACATGAGGGAGAATGAATACCAAACCATTTAGTTTAGAAAGCTGAATAAATGAGCCAAAGACCATGTTCAAAGAGCCTTAAAACTGCAAAGCGAAGGGTTCAGAAGTCAGGAAATGCCCAGACTAACTTTTCCCTGTGAATATGGGTTAGCAGGGTACATTAAATTACATGATTGCATTTCTCTGCCTGCTGAGTGCCCAGATGAGACAGTGAATGAGGTATGGCTGTGCAGTGAATGAGGCTGGAGCCCCCAGCGCCCCCTGTGCACAGCAGAAAGTGAACAGTGTGTGGTGAATAAGGAAGGATGATCTTGTGGATGAGGCCCTGCTCTGAGTCTCAGAAGATGTGGCTTCAGTTCACACCTCTCAGATCTGGGCCAGATGCTTAATCTCTCTGGACAAGAGTTTCAGAAGTACCCAGTCATTTGGGGTGCCTAAATTCTTAAGTGCTTTAAGACACTCTGAAAGGACTTGATTTTCAGAAAGTCCTGCGCACCTGCCATTTGAAAATCAGGCCCTTTTAAAGTGTGTCAAGTTAGACACCCAAAACTTGAGGCTCCCACAATTGCAGCAGGTCACTTCTGAAAATCTTGGCCTCTAGGCCTCAGTTTCCCATCTGTAAATAGGGATAACACTTTCCTGCCTCACAGAAGCATTGAGAATAAATTCACTATGTGCTTGTTGAGAGACTCTCAAGCACTGCAGTGACAAGGTTATATCCATTCCTCGGATCATCCTATTAGCCCTTCTCTGTACCTGTTCCAGTTTGAATTTATCCTTCTTAAACATGGGAGACCAGAACTGCATACAGTATTCCAGGTGAGGTCTCACCAGTGCCTTGTATAACGGTACTAAAACCTCCTTATCTCTACTGGAAATACCTTGCCTGATGCATCCCAAGACCGCATTCGCTTTTTTCACGGCCATATTACATTGGTGGCTCACAATCATCCTATGATCAACCAATACCCCAAGGTCCTTTTCCTCCTCCGTTACTTCTAATTGATGCATCCCTAGCTTATAACTAAAATTCTTGTTATTAATCCCTAAATGCATAACCTTATACTTCTCACTATTAAATTTCATCGTATTACTATTACTCCAGTTTACAAGGTCATTCAGATCCTCCTGTAGGATATCCCTGTCCTTCTCTAAATTGGCAATACCGCCCAGCTTTGTATCATCCACAAACTTTATTAGCACACTCCCACTTTTTGTGCCAAGGTCAGTAATAAAAAGATGAAATAAGATTGGTCCCAAAACCGATCCTTGAGGAACTGCACTGGTAACCTCCCTCCAGCCTGACAGTTCACCTTTCAGTAGGACCCGTTGTAGTCTCCCCTTTAACCAATTCCTTATCCACCTTTCAATTTTCCTATTGATCCCCACCTTATCCAATTTAACTAATAATTCCGCATGTGGCACGGTATCAAATGCCTTACTGAAATCTAGGCAAATTAGATCCACTGCGTTTCCTTTGTCTAAAAAATCTCTTACTTTCTCAAAGAAGGAGATCAGGTTGGTTTGGCACGATCTACCTTTTGTAAAACCATGTTGTATTTTGTCCCATTTACCATTGACTTCAATGTCCTTAACTACCTTCTCCTTCAAAATTTTTTTCCAAGACCTTGCATACTATAGATGTCAAACTAACAGGCCTATAATTACCCGGATCACTTTTTTTCCCTTTCTTAAAAATAGGAACTATGTTAGCAATTCTCCAATCATACGGTACAACCCCTGAGTTTACAGATTCATTAAAAATTCTTGCTAATGGGATTGCAATTTCATGTGCCAATTCCTTTAATATTCTTGGATGAAGATTATCTGGGCCCCCCGATTTAGTCCCATTAAGCTGTTTGAGTTTCGCTTCTACCTCAAATATGGTAATGTCTACCTCCATATCCTCATTCCCATTTGTCATGATTCCATTATCCCTAAGATCCTCTTTAGTCTTATTAAAGACTGAGGCAAAGTATTTGTTTAGATATTGGGCCATGCCTAGATTATCCTTGACCTCCATTCCATCCTCAATGTTTAGCGGTCCCACTTCTTCTTTCTTTATTTTCTTCTTATTTATATGGCTATGGAACCTTTTACTATTGGTTTTAATTCCCTTTGCAAGGTCCAACTCTACTTGACTTTTAGCCTGTCTCACTTTATCCCTACATGTTCTGACCTCAATAAGGTAGCTTTCCTTGCTGATCCCTCCCTTCTTCCACTCCCTGTATGCTTTCTGCTTTTCCTTAATCACCTCTCTGAGATGCTTGCTTATCCAGCTTGGTCTACAACTCCTGCCTATGAATTTTTCCCCTTTCTTGGGATGCAGGCTTCCGATAACTTCTGCAGCTTTGATTTAAAATAATCCCAGGCCTCCTCTACCTTTAGATCCATAAATTCTTCAGACCAATCCACTTCCCTAACTAATTTCCTTAATTTTTGAAAGTCAGCCCTTTTGAAATCAAAAACCCTAGTTGCAGGTTTATTTTTGTTAATCCTTCTGTTCAGTTTGAACATGATCACTTGAGCCAAGATTATCCCCTACAACCATTTCTTCTATGAGGTCCTCACTACTCACCAAAACCAACTCTAAAGTGGCATCCCCTCTAGTCGGTTCAGCACCTACTTGCTGAAGGAATCCATCAGCTATCGCATCTAGGAAAATCTGAGCCCTGTTATTATTACTAGCGCTCGTCCTCCAGTCTATATCTGGGAAGTTAAAGTCTCCCATGATCACGCAGTTTCCATTAGTATTTACTTTATTAAAAACATTAAAAAGGGCTCTATCCATATCCAGATTAGATCCCAGTGGTCTATAGCACACCCCAAGCACTATCCCAAAGGAGGCTCTAATAGTTTTCTTCCCCAATATAATTTTTGCCTAGATGGACTCAGTCATATCCATTTCATTGCTTCTTATTTCTTTACATTCTACCTCATCATTGATACACAGTGCTACTCCACCACCTTTACCTTTATTTCGGTCTTTCCTAAACAGCACAGACCCTTCAATACCCGTAGCCCAGTCGTGACGACTATTCCGCCCTGTCTCTGTTCTCCCTAGAATAGCTGGTTTCACTTCCTGCACCAGTAGCTCTAGTTCCTCCATTTTGTTACCCGGCTCCGCGCACTGGGGTACAAACATCTTCATTCCTGCTGTTTGGCCTCGCTCACATTCTGTACCCGATTAGGCCCGGTCATTCTACAGCCAGTATAACCTATTAGACTGGGATCCACACTGCCCTTCCTCCTTATCTATATTCTCCTACCCACGGCTGTATCCTTTCTTACTTCGTTTTCTTCCCTCTCAATGCTAAATTCTGGCGTGGAGATTACCTGGACATCTCCCAACCATCTCCCCCTAATTCCTAGTTTAAAGCTCTCTTAATCAGTTGTGCCAGCCTCCATCCTAGAAGTCTATTTCCTTCCCTACTCAGATGAAGTCCATCCCGAGAGAACTGTCCTCTGTCCATGAATGCCTCCCAGTGGCCATACATCCCAAAGCCCTCCTTATAGCACCACTGCCTGAGCCATCTGTTGATAGTCATAATCTTGTCACACCTTTGTTGCCCTTCTCTAAGAATAGGCAGAATCCCACTAAAGATTACCTGAGCCTCAATTTCCTTAAGCGTCTTCCCCAGCCTAGCATAGTCTCCCTTCATACGTTCCAGTGAGAATCTAGCCGCATCATTTGTTCCCATATGAAGGATAATTAGGGGATTCTTTCCTGCTCCCTTTAGAATCCTTTTCAACCTCAGGTCTACATCCCGTATCTTAGCACCTGGAAGACAGCACATCCTCCTATTCTCTGGATCAGCTCTGGTTACAGGCCTGTCTATTCTTCTCAGTAAAGAGTCCCCAATCACATAGACCTGCCTTTTCCTGGTGACGGTGCTATTCTCCAGTCTATCTACTGTTCCCTCTGGCTGCAAGTTCTTTCCATTCCTATTCTCCCTTGTCATCCTCCTTAACCCATCCTGTATCCTCCTGGGGCTCATATTTGGTGTAGTCTCCATTAACTCTTCTGCTTTTCCTATAGGACTAGCTGCTCTTCTCTTCTTCCTTGCCCTTCCACCTTCAGGGACCACCTGCTGAGCCCCTTCTTCATTTTCCAACTCTGCAAACCTATTCTTGAGCTCTATTTCTCCTTCACTAGCCCGTCTTTTCCTCTGCCTGGTTCTTTTAGTCACATGCTTCCACTGACCACTTTCCACACCCAGTCTCCCCTCAGAATTCCCCAGTCCTGCTTCCGTCTGCAAGGCTGAGCTTTTCCCTTCAGATACCTCATGTCTTTGCTCCATAATCTGCTCAAACCCCTTCCTAAACTCAACCAGACTTTCCACCTGATCTAGGTCTCTTTGAAACAGGACTAGATGGAAGCACATTAACCAGCTGTTTGTGTATGTCAGCAGGGTCCACATGGATTGTTAGTCTGTGGCAGACTAGTGCATGTTACGTTCGCACCCCCGCTTACTGCAAACTAAATGTTCATGTAGAGAAGCTCTCAGAGTGGATTCCTTGGATAGGAGTCTCATCTCCAGTCTGCTGCTAGGTAGGGTCTTATGGACCATGCTCAGCATTGATCTAATAGATGGAGTAACCCACACATCAGTGAAAAGCACAGATGGCACGGAATGGGAAGAAGCTGTGAACGAGAAGTATGTCGGAGAACTAATCTAGGGCTAGAGAGACTAGAAACACAGGCAGAAATTAATGTGAGACACAAGCGGGTGGGGGAATGCAGCTAATACATCAAGGGAAAAATAAACACCTCCTCCTCTCTAGAGGAATTCCTCTGGAAAGCAGCAACACCAAATGGCCCTTAGGATGGCAGAGGGCAGCAAGCAAAGCACGGATCTGCAGTGTGGTAGGGCAACGAAAAAGCACATACAGCTTTGGGCTGTATGTGGAGAGGCATCGTGACACTGTCCTTTTAAAACAGCTAAATCCATAGAGCTTGGCAATGAAGGGAATATAATAGTTGAGGGGTGGGAAAGCCAAGGAAGGAGCATGAGTGACCCGTAGAGCATAATAAAAACAGCGGGATTAAGTTACTAGGAAAATAAAGGCTTCGTATCTGGAGAAACATTTCACTAGCAGAAAGTTATCAGGCTACAAAGGAAAGGGGTGGGAATCCGCCACTTGGGACACTACTAGTGCTGTCTAACTGTAAAATGTACAGTAGAGAATAATCCTGGTGGGCCGGATGGGATGGACTAGGCCAGTCTTTCTCTGATTCCTGTGCTTTGGTCTCTGCTTTTTCCACGTACTATGGTGGTTAAGTCCCCATTGCTAAAAGAACCCTTCTTAAGCACTCAAGTTAGTTACGCTGCAAAACCTGATTGATTTCCAAGGTCGTACCTAGTTTAGCTGATCTCCAGGTTCTTCAGTCACAGCAGCAATGAAAAATCAGAAAAGGAACTGAATGCTTGGCTACTGGGGCTTCACTGGGTCCAAATCTGCCCCCATGCACAGTGCTGAGGAGGAGCAATCTGCCCATGCACGCAGGGCACTCAGAAAACTGGGCTGCTTGAGTCTGATGTTGTCTTGCCCACCACAGATGTCAGGGCAGAGGGCACCATCTAACTTATATAAGGGGCACCTGTGCTGAGGATTGTCCCCTTGCCCTGCACCCTCTTCAGAGTCCCTGCACTAGGCTGATAGGTTCTTCTGACTGATGCTCTCCAGGCACTGAGCACAGCGCAGGGATATGGGACCAAACTTGGATTCCCCTACATGACCAAGCTTTTGTTGCCCCTAGGCCTCTGAGGCTGCTGCATGAGGCTGGATGCATCATTGCTGTGCCCAAAAGCTGTTTTGTGTTTGTGTAGTTCTGAGTGAATATATTGCATGGGGCCCAGTGCTGCACTGGCCAGAGGTGGCAGCTGGACGAGAGGGTTTATGGCAGCTGTGACTGTTAAAAGGAGCTGGGGAGGTTTCAGGCACTGGCCTGCAGGCATGCACATGTACTCATTTCTCCTTGTTCTCCTCCAGGCAGAGGTTTGGGATCTGGATATTATCCGAGCCAACAACAGTTCCTGGCCAGTGGAGGTAACTAACATCAAAGAGGGCTTCATTGTGGTGAAAGGCCATAGCACGGTAAGAGCACTACTGCCTGTTGTTATCTAGAGCCCTCTGTCCTCTCTGGAACTTGGGTTCCCTCTGGTGGATGATCTTCTCAGAAGAGCAGTGTGGGGACAGGCGAGTCACTGACACACCAAAGCCGATCGCTGGAGCACTCTCCATGTCATTTTCAGTCTCTTTGGCATATCTTGAACCGTTAGCTCCCTCAACTTACTGAGTTGGACTGTTACCCACCTTAAATAAAGATGATGCAGCCCTGGGCTGCTGTCGGTGACTTAAAGTTGAATGAACGTCTCTGCCGCTGCCGAGCTGCTGAGTCATCTGTCTGGCATTACTGAACATTGCAACATAAATACCTACATTCATATCGCTTGATGAAATCAAAGGCAAGCAGGGATGTGATCATGTCCTTAGCTCCTTATGCCCTTGGGTCCTCATATGCATTGCCTGTGGGGCTGGTAGGAGCAGGAACTTCCAGGAGACAGACACCTGCCATGCCTTTCATAATGGAGAGGCTGGGCTGTCACTTCTATAGTCTGTCTTTCAGGACAAGCTCGTTTGCAGCTTGAGGCTGCGAGTCACCAAGCAATATGGTGGGGACACAGTCGTTCCTTGAAACACGACAGTGTTTAGTGGCTCAGCCATTTTCAGGAGAGTCCAATTTTCTTGCAGTTTCTTCTTACGGGCTTAATGGGCAGTTCTGCAAATGTCAGAGAGAGAGACCGGTGAGCCTGCATCTCAAAGCAACGTTAATTTTTGTTACAGCCAAACCAGCCAAAAGCCACCTCTGGAGAAATGCTGTGTTGGCCCATAAATGCTTTGGCTGCTGCAGACAATCAAAGGACAAATTATTTACCCAATGGCTCTTGTGGAGCATGGTACTTAGTCCTTTTGTGTGGATCTCTGTGATTACCTTAGAAGTGTGCGACTTACCAGGTAGACCCTCAAAGCTCAGCTGCCCTGGGAGTGTAAAAAGGCATTCAGGCTCTTTGGCTTTTGCCTTCTCAACAGCAGCATCTCTTCTGATGCTCTCACACTTACCTTTCACCTTCTCAGACAGAATGGGGGAACTATGACAACAGGAAGGATAAGAATGTACATATAGGAAAAGTTATGAACTCAGTTTGGCAGACTTCATTATATGTGGTCTTTGGGGACCCTTGTCCTACCCTTGCAAGGAGCTGAATAGGATCAAAGGGTCTCTTTCATCTCTGACTTCTGTATCACATGGGGCTTAGTTCCCATTAAACTACAGTCAATTTCTGAAATTATAGGAATGCAGAAAACTAATTACACTGTAAGGGATTGCTGTCAATGTGTATAAGGTGCATCATTCGTAATTGTGCATATATAAGATTTTCAAAGGTATCAGAATGACTTGGGAGCCATTCCCATTGAAAGTCACTTACGTGCTTTCAAAAAACCCATCCGTAGACCATGAGTGTAATTTAAGATTCACAAATCCTATTCATGATATTTCTAAAGGGTTGTCTAAGCACCAGGTACAGTTTTAGCTATATGGGAATAGTTTTGCTGGTACAACTGCTAGTGTGGGTGCAGTTATACTGGGAAAGCTTATTTCTGAGAAATGAAGAAGACACTGCCTGCTGATTGAGGCTGACGTGTGTGGGGGGGTGTCTCCCCAGCTGGGATCTGTGTGGGGTCTCATGGCCTTCTCCAGATGTTTAGTAAGTCTTTGCTCTCATTTCACCTTTCACTCAGTATGGAGAGTGAAACCATTAGAATCTGGAAAGGAATAACAATGAATGAGTTTGGTTTCACTCTCCATACTGAGTGAAAGGTGAAAAGTAAATAAAATTGCATCACTGGGGGAAAGTAAATGAGAATTGTACAATTTCTTTGAGGGATGGTCCCCATGTGTATTCCACCCGTGGGTACACACGCGCACCACGTGCCTGAGATCTTTAGAAAGCCGTGTCCGTTGGTCCTCACATGCGCAGTTGTTCTCCTTGTGCTCTGAACCGAGGGCATAAGGGGCGGTGCAGACCGGGACCTCTCCAGTTCCTTCTGACTGCCGCATGGCCTGAGTCAGAATCTTCTGCGTCCACAGCTGCTTACTTTGACTGCTTCAGTCTGTGAATATTGTAAATAGTTTCAGTATTCTTTTAGTCTTAAGTATGAGTGTAGGTCGGTAGCTGTTTTCCCCCCACTTCAGGGAAATGCTTCCCAGGAGACTAGGATTAGGCCCAGAGTACCAAGGTTTAAGAATTGCGTGTTCTGCCCCAGCTCCTTTTCAATGAGCAAGGAACACCAACACTGCCTTTACTGACTAGACTAGGCTCACATCTCAGCTAAGTGCAGTATGGGCTGCTCATTCCCTCCCAGAACTCATGAGGGTCGAGAGCAAAGACGTACTAAACATCTGGAGAAGGCCATGAGACCCCATGCAGATCCCAGCTGGGGAGACACCCCCCCACCCACCCCCCCCGCGCGCGCACCACGTCAGCTTCAATGAGCAGGCAGTGCCCTTCAAAGCGCAAGCTCGGGAGTTGAGGACAAGACTTCTAAGCCTAAGGAGAAGGTGTCTCATGAGAGTAAGGAGCACTCTCACAAGCATAGAGACAAGTTCTCTGCTTCCGGAGCTGACCTGAAGAAAAGAGATCCCTCCTTGACTCCTCAGAGTCGGGGGAGTCCCCTCACGCAGGGGTCCTAAAGATTTAGTCCTGAGTAAATCTCCTCAGCAGGAGAAAGTTGCACAAAGGAGCACACATCCGTCGGTTCTGGGTCCAGTGTGCAAACTAAAGATAGACATCCCACGCTGGTCCCTTCAACATCCAGATCAGACTATGTGCCAATATCATCATGTCCCCAGAGGGATCCGACTTCCACTGTGACCAGAGAAGCACTGGATCCAATGGCTCCACCAAGTGACTCACCCTGTACCCTGGGGCAGTCTGAGACCTACGTTTCCCCAAAGGACATTTTTGCTCTCCCCTGTCCTCACTCCCATTTCCTCTTTATTCAGACACGCAGTTCTTCCCATGGAAGAAGCTATTCTGAGGACATAGAGCCGCTCTCCTTTCCCACCCGCGAGCCTGAGTACCCAGCCATTGGTATTGTCAGCTTCGCTGGTAGCTTAGGATTCAGCTTTTTCATCTGATGAGTCAGAGGTTCCAGAAGAGCCCCTAGCCTGCCATTCAGAAACGGGGCTGGACAGAAGCCCTAGGAGATGAGGGTTCTGTTTGCCGATCAGATGACTTTGCAAGAGACAGGTGGTACCCAGTGCCATGGGATCCTCCTCAGCTGGCTGATCCTTCATGCTGGCGTTATTGGTTCCTGTAGGATCTCTGCTCTAGGCAGCTGGGATCACTACATGAGCCTTACTTGCCATTTCTTGGTCAGCACCTACTGGCCCCATCAGAGTTTGCGGAAGACAAAGTTGAACCGGATCCGACTAGTTCAACTGTTCTGGGAGCAACTTCATCAACTTCCCCAGATGAGGCAGTTACCCCATCTCCATCTGACACGTACAGGCAATATCAGGAACTCCTTCAAAGGGTGGTGTCTGAGCTCCAAATGCAGCTTGAAGAAGTTGAGGAGCCCCTATGTAGATTGCTGGACATCTTGCAATCCACGGGTCCCAGTTGAGCAACCCTCCCAGTTAACGAGGCCATCATGGATCCAGCTAGAACAGTGTGGCACACTTCTGCTTTCTGTGCTCCTACCCCAAAGAGGGTTGAGAAGCTCTACTTTGTTCCATCTAAGCGGAGGCAGAGTTTCTATTCTCAAATTCTGTGATGGCACAGGGAGTCACCAAAAGATCCAGGCTGCAACACCCCTGTCAACACCCCTGTCACTCTGAACTCTAGGGTACAGATCTGGGGACCTGCATGAAAGACCCCTTAAGCTTATTCTTACCAGCTTAGGTTAAAAACTTCCCCGAGGTACAAACTTTGCCTTGTCCTTGAACCCTATGCTGCCACCACCAAGCGTGTTAAACAAAGAACAGGGAAAGAGCCCATTTGGAGACGCCTTCCCCCCAAGCCCTACACCCCCTTTCCTGGGGAAGGCTTGATAAAAATCCTCACCAATTTGTACAGGTGAACACAGACCCAAACTCTTGGATCTTAAGAACAATGAAAAATCAATCAGGTTCTTAAAAGAATTTTAATTAAAGAAAAGGTAAGAGAACCATCTCTGTAAAATCAGGATGGTAAATACCTTACAGGGTAATCAGATTCAAAACATAGAGTATCCCTCTAGGCAAAACCTTAAGTTACAAAAAGACACAAAAACAGGAATATCCATTCCATTCAGCACAGCTTATTTTAGCAGCCATTTAACAAAAAGAAATCGAACGCATTTCTAGCTAGATTACTTACTAAATTAACAGAGTTTCTGAGATTGCATTCCTGATCTGTTCCCGGCAAAAGCATCACACAGACAGACAGACACCCTTTGTGTCCCCCCCTCCAGCTTTGAAAGTATCTTGTCTCCTCATTCGTCATTTTGGTCAGGTGCCAGGGAGGTTATCTTAGCTTCTTAACCCTTTACAGGTGAAAGGGTTCTGCCTCTGGCCAGGAGGGATTTTATAGCACTGTATACAGAAAGGTGGTTACCCTTCCCTTTATTTTTATGAGACCCCCAAAACTGCACCCTTGGACAAGGTGCCTGTCATACAGCTCAACCTCCTAGGGAGAACGGTCTTCTCTGCCTTTCTCCAATTTAGAATTTCAAATGATCAGGCCCTTCTAGCTAAATACAACTTCACTAATTATGCAACATTGTTGGATTTTAAAGAAACACTCCCTCAGGAAAATAGAACTCAGTTCCAGTCCTTGCTTGATGAAGGAAAATTAGTGGCCAAAACACTCTACAGGCTGCAGTAGATGCTGTGGACACAGCATCCAGAGAGATTGTTACAGCCATTGTCTTGAGGAACGATTCCTGGTTACAATGCTCAGGTTTCCCTAGAAAGGTGCAGAGTACCATTCGAGATCTGCCCTTTGATATAGTTAACCTGTTCAGTGATAAGACGGATGATTCCTTCCACACTCTGAAGGACTTGAGGACAATGTTTTGTTCTCTGGATAGCTGTACACCTGCTCTGAAGAGGCAGTATCACAGCGCAAGACACCTCAACAATTTTACTACTAATGCTCCCAGGAATCATCAATCAAACAATAGAGGTTCAAAGGTCCAGGTACACTGCTCCTGCAACATCTATTGCCACAGCTCACTCTAACCCACAGCCAAGGGATTTATTTTGATGGGACTGTTTCGACCCACATCCCTTTATTGATGCCACTTCATCCTGTCCCTCAGTTTTTTGGAGGCTTCCTTATCCAATTTGCCCACACTGGACAGCTTTAACAGACAAATGTGTGCTAGAAATTATTCACTACCAGACATCTGATTGAGTTTGTCAACCTCTTCCTGGTCCATTTTCAGGGACCAGTCTCACAAGGAAATTCTGTGTCAAGAAGGGGACTCTCTTCTCCACCAGGGAGCCACAGAGGAGTTCCGTCTCAACTTGAAGGGAAAAGATTCTACTCCCCATACTTCTTAGTCCCCAAAAAGAATGGGGGATGGAGGCTAATTCTTGACTCACAGACTCTAAGGCCAGAAGGGACCATCATGATCATCTAGTCTGAACTCCTGCACATTGCAGGCCACAGAACTTCATCCACCCACTGCTGAAATAGACTCCTAACCTCTATGCCAACTAACTATAATTATCTAAAATTCTAGATGGCATCAATGATCCCCTCTCTGGAAGACGGCACCTGATTCGCGGCTCTTGACATGGAAGATGCATAATTTCACATAGACGTTCCCTCATCCCTCAGAAGGGTCCTCAAGTTCTTCCTTTGTCAAGTCCATTATCAAGTCAGAGCTCTTCCATTCTGGCTAGCTACCACACCCAGAGTCTTTACAAAAGTCTTTTCAGTGGTGGCAGCTTGGATGAGGAGAAACCAGTTTACCATCTTCCCATTCCTCAGCAGCTGGTTTCTGACAAGCAGATTGTACAAGGAAATCCAGTTTATCAACCAATTCCTGCTCCAGCTACTAACTTCCATAGGAATTTGTGTCAACCATGAAAAGTCCACTTTGACCCCACAAGGTCCATAAACTTCATATGAGCAACCTTGGACTCGACTACAAGTGCCTGTCTACCTATCGAGAGATTCCATGCCATGGGGCGATCTTGTACAAGAGGTCACTCTTAGACTCCAGTCAGAACTTGCCCTTTCCCTTCTCAGCCGCATGGCCTCATGCGCATACGAGATGCCATTTGCCAGGCTCCATCTCCATTGGCTGCAAACCTGGCTTCAGTCCATCTACTCACCAGAAAAAGTCATCAACAATGCCAAAGGAACAATTCTGGCCTCTCTCATCTGGCAGACAATGCCGGAGAAAGTTTGAGTAGGGGCTCCTTCCCCACACCAATACCCAAAGTGACTATCTTTATCGATGCCTCCCTCTTAGGTTGTGGAGCTCATATGAAAGATCATACTGCACATGGCTTGTGGACCTCTCAGGAGTCCAAGATCCATATCAGTTTCCTGGAACTCAGAGTTGTCCATCGGGCCTGCAACACTTCCCTCCAACTCTTCCGATCTCGGCACATCCAGACAATGTCGGACAATATGGTGACTGTTTTCTATATAAACAAGCAAGGGGGGACAAGATCCCTCCTTCTGTATGTAGACCGTTAACCTCTGGAATTGAGGTATCAGATATCTCGTAGTCCTTTCTGAAGCATGTTTACAAGGGCTGCAGAACTCCCTAACAGCAGACATTTTTCCACAGACCAGGAATGGGAGAGTCACAATTCAGTCCTGAACAAAGTCTTCACCTGCTGGAAAATGCCATCTTAGGCCTCACAGGTGAACAAAAAACTTCCCCAGTACTGCTCCAGGGCAGCGCTAGGCAGCGGCTCAAAGGGAGACTCTTCTGCTACAATGGAGGGATCACTCCAGGTCTGCTTTTCCTCCCATCCTATTCATACCACAGGTCCTGTGGAAAATCCGTTACAACAGGGCTCAAGTCATCCTTATTGCACCCAACTGGCAGAGACTGTTCTGATTCACAGACCTACTGAGACTTTCAGCCTGTCCGCCCATCAACATTCAACCATTTCTGGGCCTGCTAATGCAACACAACAGCACCTTTCCAGGCCGCCATTCTGGGACCACTGCAACTCAAGACCTGGTATTTGGATGGGCATCAAGATGTAGAGTGTTCATTTTCCAGGACATCCATCCTCAACCAAAGCTGGAAGGGTGCTACCAGGAAATGCTATTCAGCCAAGTGGGAGCGATTCTCCTCTTGGGCACAACACCAGTTATCTCCAGAGTCCACTGGGATTTCTGCTATTCTAGAATATCTACTTACCCTTAAAACATTTGTTCTTAGCTTACAGGCCACTTGCGGCCCAGTCAAAACACAACTGTGGCCCATGTGACATCCTCAGGGCCATACAGGTAGTGCATATATTGTGTGGATGTGGTCCACATAACACACAGAGAGCTGCATATGCAGCCCATAATGGTAAATAGGTTGAGAACCACTGCCTTAAGACTTTGGGTCTCTCTGTTAGTTCTCTGCAGATTCATTTCGGAGCAATCTGTGCTTTTCATCCCCCTATCGACAGCCACACTAACTTCACTCATCCCACAATGACTAGATTCCTGAAACGATTTCTTAGATCCTTCTCACCATTGGTAAAGCCCAACACCTCAATGGGACGGCAACCTCATTCTTTCGTCTCTCACCAAACGTCCCTTCAGTCACATGTGCTGTGTCCTACTTCTTGCTGAAAGTTGCCTTCCTAGTTGCCATCACATCAGCCAGAAGTATCAATGAGCTGGGAGCAGGCCTACCATACACCACCTTCCATAAAGAGGAGGTCTTTCTTTGCACTCTCCCCCGCACCACCAATTCACCCTAAAGCAATTTCAGAGTTTCACATGAGTCAAACCATCCACTTATCAACATTTTTTCTGAAACCGTATGCTTCTGATGAGGAGAGGACCCTTCATTCTCTGAACATCTGAAGAGCACTGGTCTTTTATCTGAAAAGAACAAAAGCTCTTAGACACCTAGTCTTTTAGTTACCATAACAGAGGGTTCTGGGGTTCAAGCTGTATCTGCGCAAACTTTCTAAGTGGATCTCTGGCTACTTTATCCTTTGCTACCAACTAGCTCACGTTCCCTGACCCCCAGAGGGGGTGAGGGTCCATGCCACCTGAGCACAAGCAACCTCTGTTGCAGTTCTGCAAGTCATACCTCTACTAAAGATATGTAGGGCAGCTGCCTGGAGCTGCTTACACACCTTCACAGGCCATTATGCTTTGGTCCAGTCTTCTGCTACAGATACAGCTGTGGGGACAGCAGTGTTGCAATCAGCCATCACTTCTGTCTCCTCGCACCTACCTCCTGAATGACTACCCTTGCTAATTTCCCACATGTGGAATACACATAGGGAACATCATTCCAAGAAGAAATGGAGGTTGGTTACTTGTAACTGGAGGTTCTTCAAGCTGTATGGTCACTGTCTGTATTCCACTACCTGCCTTCTGTCCCTCTGCTGCAGATCATAACTGGATTTGTGGTGGGAGAAAGAACTGGAGAGGCATTGGTCTGCACTGCCCTTTATATCCTTGGTTCAGAGCATGAGGAGAACTGCAACTATGCAGACCAACGGACACTGCTTACTAAAAATCTCTGGACTTAGGCACATGGTGCACATGCATATCCATGTGTGGAATACATATAGGGACCACACATCTCAACAAACCTCCAGTTACAGGTAAGTGATGCATTTTCAGTGTCAGTAACACAGGGAAGTTTTTGTAATGAGTGTTTGAACATTCCCTGGGTGTGTTCTCATTATATGGAAGCTGCTTATCATGTTTTCATTGGCAGTTTCCATCAGGCTAAGCGGTGAGTACACTCTTTGGTGTAAAGGTTTAGGTTGGATCAGAATTACAGGCTTGGGATGAGACAATTTTAATATTTTGGCTGTTTAGTTTCAAAAACTTGTATATTTCTATCCACTTAACTCTTGGCACAAGCAGGAAACGCAGAGTTGATGCTGTTGTGTATAAGTTAATGGTCTTAGAAGTAGAGATCCGAAAGATTTGGAAATAAAATTAAATGTGCTCTTAATATGAATTTCTTAAGAAAGGAGTGACATCAGATGGGGGCCTCAGTTGCCTACGAGCACAACCCAGCATATTTAACTCACTGTCTGGAAAAGGGGATTATTACCTGGGGTGGAAACGTGTTGATTCTTTGTGGGGGGGGATAAACCCCTGGTTACTTTTACTTATCTTTAGCACCCTGACCCATCACACTTTCTCTATATTTAAATTCTGTTTTCCTGCGGAGACATGGAATGGCTGATTTGCTTTCCTATTCCCTCTTTAGTGCCTGAGTGAGGGAGCGCTCTCTCCAGATGGGACGGTTTTGGCCACAGCAAGCCATGATGGCTATGTCAAATTCTGGCAGATCTACATAGAGGGGCAAGACGAGCCAAGGTAACTTAAGAAGCAGAAAAGAAGGAACAGAGTACAACTGGAGCGTCCCCTGGCTGAGACAGAGAAGTTCAGCTCTTGGGGATTCCTTATCTGATTGCTTCTCAGACCATGAGGAGGACCTGTAGGACTAATGTCTATACAACACTCTAGCATTGCAGAGCATTTTAGAATTGCTGAGTATTGTAGGATGTGCTCAGCACTTCTAAAAATGGGGGAGGGCAGGGAATCAGTTTAATGCTGGTGAAAGGTTCACTGGCTCTCTCTGGAGACAGAAGTCCTGTCCATAGAACAGGGACGGCACAGGCACTGACAGAGCAAATATCCTTCTACTGACCTGCTGCCACAGAAATCCGAGTGGCGGCATTCAGTCTCCATTATCCTTTCTGGTTCTAGATGCTCCATGCAGACGCCCATCATTGTGGTATTTTTTGTGGCAGAGTCCGTTGTCCACTGCCAACTGGACTTGTTTCACACAGGCCAGCAAACTGCCATCGGGTGATAACTCTTGATCACTGCTGACTTGGGCTCAGTTCAAACTGGTGACTGAGTAATGAAGGCTGTGAATTGTTCAGAGCCCTTCTATTTCTGGTAGTTTTGGTGTACATGTCCCCTCTTCTCTCTGGTTCTCTCCTAGGTGCCTGCATGAATGGAAGCCCCATGACGGCAGGCCGCTCTCCTGCCTGCTCTTCTGTGATAATCACAAAAAACAAGACCCAGAGTAAGTCTTGGTCCTGGACTTTGAGCCACAGGGTATAGCAAACCCTCAGCTCCATGCATTAAGACAGGATCCTTGTAATTGCATTGCATTTACACACACAGTACTCAGCTATTGTAGCAGCAAGCGGACAGTATCCTGTATGGAATGAGTTGCTCTCTCTGACCCGGGAGTAGTTGGGGCTCAGTGAGGCAGTGCACGAATTGTCCTTTTTCCAGAGTCAGTTCTTGAGTGTGGAGAACTCACCAATGAAAGTGCTTCTAGGTAGAACGATACATTCAGGCTAGTGCTGTTGGTCAGCCTAGCCTGGCTTACTCTGTCTCAAGCTTCTATCATAGTTCCTGCTTCTGACCCTTTCTAACATTTGGCTGGGGTCTTACTGCTTCCCTAGAGAGCAGGGCCTCAGAAGGTGTGCCCGGTTGTAACCTGTCCATGGTGCAGAAACTGCCCTGGGAGTGTGGGACATTACTGGCCAAGTTTAGCCACAAGCAGCCTCTGAGCAGTGTTCCTGCAGGAGGCACTTGCAGGGAGGGGCTACGCCTTCTGACAGCATTCCTTCCCAAGACTTCTCTCTTGTGCCTTCAGGGTTCCTTTCTGGAGATTTCTCATCACTGGAGCAGATCAGAACCGAGAGCTGAAGATGTGGTGCACCGTTTCTTGGACCTGTCTGCAAACTGTCCGGTGAGTAGTGATACATGTAGACCTGTAAGCTAGGTCTCTGAGAGGTGGGGCTTAGTCTGAAGAGTCCACAGGTCCGAGCAGAACTCAGGGACCTATTAGGATCCTGGCAATATAATTACTCTGCAGGGGAAGAGGCTGTCAGTGAGCTACAATGGAGTCTATTCTAGTCCCACCTGGAGCCTCTTCCTATGCCAAATTAGCATAGTTACTGAAAGGAATGTGACAGCCTCTGCTAATGTCAGTACTGTGATGAGCTCTGTGCCAAATGGATCTGGGTGTCCCACGGCCGGGCTTGCAGGGTTTGACCCTTAACGGCTTTATTCTGTCATCTTTGCTCAGGTCTGTAGAGCACAGATGTACCCTGGGTCCCAGGAAAGGATTCTGGAGCCTGCATATTGGACGCTTGTCTGTGTAAATAGTGACTGCTCACTTGGTCAAGTGTGGCAAGCGTTCCAGCATCTCTTCCCCTGTCGCTTTGTCTGCTTAGTGTTGTATTACTTGGGCAGCTCAGGACTTGTCTGGGGAGCCAGCCAGCACCGAGAATGGCTGCCCAATCCGGTGTGCTCCATCCCCCACAAAGCATTCTGTCTGCGTGGGGATCATGGCCCTAGAAGCAGCTCCAGCGGATGCAGACGCGAGAGCCAGCTTTGGCATCTCCCTCCTGTGACCCACGGAGTAGAACACAGCTGAGTGCTGAATGGTTACCCTCTACTCCGGTAGCGGTGCGCTTTGCCCAGCTGGTCTCTCAGCTGCTAGGGCTGTGTTTTACCACACGATCCCAGCATCCCTTCTCTTGCTAGCCTGGCATCATAGAATCATAGAATATCAGGGTTGGAAGGGACCTCAGGAGGTCATCTAGTCCAAAACCCTGCTCAAAAGCAGGACCCATCCCCAATTAAATCCCAGGTTTAGACACTTTAGGCCCATAGTTAGGGTAGATTTTGTTCTGCCAGTTCCCCTCCCGTGTTTGCGTGGGGTTCCTCGTTTCGGTAACTGGGGGCAGCGGAACATCTGACTGACACTTTGCTAAGCTGCTCGTAGTCAAGCTGGAACGCTGTGCCATAGAGGCTTTCTGTTGTGCTAATGGCTCTCGCCTTCTGTGTATTCTCTCTTGTTGCGGAACCCAGCTTTTCCCCTGACATCTTCAGTTCCAAGAGTGTTCCCCCGAGTCTGAAAGCCTGCCTGGACCTCTCTGCTGAATTCCTGATCCTGAGTGACGTGCAGAGAAAAGTACGTGGCTCCCACTTTCCTGGCTGCTTCAGCCACGCTGGGTGCAGGGAGATCGGGACTCCTGCGCAGCCACCACAACTGTGGCAGGGCTGGCTGCGCTCACTGCTGAGAAGAAGCCAAGCTGGCCTGTACCATTTCAGCGTAAGGTGGAGAATGGTTCTGCTGGTGCTGACTGGGCCCAACGGAGCCTTGGGCGAGGCACAGGATTAATGCTGGTGTTAAAGTAAAAACTGGCATTTGAAAAGGAAACTGACCCGCAAGTGCTGTAATGGTTCGACCAAGCTCCTTAAAGCCGGGTGACTCAAGAGATACGCTCTTGGTCTATCATTAACCCCTCGCCCCAGGGTACCCGTCTAGTGGCAGGGCTCTCAGCATGGGGGATCAGATGTACTCTGCTGTAACAGGGTGGAGGGAAAGACACTGGCTCTCTTTCGTGTTTAAGCTCCTTGCTTTTAGGAGGACAGAGAGAGCAGTGCCAAGTAACCACTGCTTGGCAGCCGCACAGCTATCTCAGAGCAGAGGCTCTGCTTTGCTTTGAGAGGTCTGGTTTGTTCTCAGTGGACCTGGCCTGTTATGCTGGTGGTAGGGGCGGCCTTGATTTCTAGATGGAAAACCCTGCTGGTTGGTGGTGCTGTAGCCCAGTACAGGGGCTCTCTTCTTCCCCTCTCTGTGTCCACTTTGGGGCCCTGTGACAGTCATGGATTTTTTAAAAACACTCTCAGCAGCATTGCAGGTGAATGTTGGAGTTTTATAGGATATCGGGATTTCTCCAGCAGCCAGGAGGTGGAAGCAGACATCCCTGCTAAGGCTATGGCTGCCAGTGGGCAGTTAGTGGGCTGGTCCCATTCTGGAGGGCAGTGGGGAGGTGGCAGGTCAGTTGTCTCATCACATGGCGCTAGCCGGTCCAAGCTGAGTCAGGGATCAGGGCCACGCTAGCTCTGTGGCCAGGCTGCCACTGCTGCTTCCTGTCCAGCTGGCAGGGAGAAAGGGATGGCACTGACAATGTGGCATTTAGAAGCCCCTTCCTCCTCCCCCCAGCACAACCCAGAGGAGACAGCATGGGCTGGTGAGGAGCTGAGACCAGAATCCCTCCCCCCAGGGCAAGGCTCCTGCACGCAGTGGCAGGGCGGGTGGCTATGGTGTGGGGGATTGATCCCAGGTTTCGCTCCCCGGGTGTCTTCTCAAGGGCTGCTGTGGGACAAGACGGGCTGGGGCTCCTAATTGCCACATTGTCAGTGCTGCCCCCCTGCCAGCTGGGCAGGAAGCAGTAGGCGTGGCCTGGGCCAGAGCTCAGTGCAGAGTGCCCTGAACTGGACCGGCCCGTGCCATGTGGTAAGACATGCTTCCTCCTCTTCCCCAGGATAGCACCATGCCACCCCCGCCTGACCCACCCTCCTGCTTCCACCTCCCCGCTGCTGGAAAATCACAGTATTGGGCTAATTTCATGATTTCTATGCCGTCTGTGAAATTATAACTTCCACAGGACTTGAGTCCTGATGTTCTGGGCTGGGGTAGCAAGCCTGGATGCGCTCTGATCGTTTTGTTGAAGAAGGCTGCTGGGGTGGGGGGAGCAGGCAGAATTTAGACAGTGGAACGTAAGGTTTTGTTAAGCTAATTAAAACTTAATAGTGGGTCACTAACTATAGGCATCAGTGGGGATGCTGCATTGGCAGTTGGCAAAAATGGAACATATTGTAGCCAGATCTAGATCCCATGATGGTGGGTGACAAATACCTAGATGGGTACCTCTGTAATAGAGAGGGGCAGCTTGTGCGGACTACACTCCCCAGCATACATTTCGCCACCTGGATCCAAAGAGCTTTTCCTGGCTCAGGTAAGCTGTGTGTGGCATTCTGGGAAGTCGTGTGGGAGCTACTCCTGGGTACAAGGGGAAGGCTGGTGTTTGACTTTGTTGTAGAACTCTCTGACCACACCTGGCAGTCTGCTGCCAAAGCCCCAGCGACTTGGGTTGTTGCAGGGTGTTTCTGGTGCTCTGCTTCCAGGTCCTGTACGTGATGGAGCTTTTGCAGAACCAGGAGGAGGGCAGAGCTTACTTCAGCTCCATCTCGGAGTTCCTCCTCACCCACCCAGTCCTGAGCTTCGGCATCCAGGTAGTGAGCCGCTGCCGTCTGCGGCACACAGAGGTCCTCCCAGCTGAAGAGGAAAGCGACAGCTTGAGCACAGGTGAGCAACGAGGGGCAGCCAGCCAGCCCTTGTTTCCCAGGAAGCTCTGGGAGCTGCTTCCTGGCGACACAGCTGGAATATATTAGTGAGAAACTCCCTTGAGGAGCTGGCAGTGCTGGAGAACAATACTGACCTGCCTAGAGTGGCCCAGATTTGAGGGAGGAGGATGGGCTGGTGGCTAGGGCACAGGGCTTACAATCGCTGGGTGACTGCTACTGGGATCCGTCTTAATGCCTCTGTTTCACCCTCTGGCATGGTGCTCGGGGGAACGGAGGGAGCATTCCCACGCAATCTGTGTGGTGTGAACGCACAGGCAGGAGGCTGTTTAAAGCGGGGGCAGAGTCCGAAAGAGTGTGAGGGGATTTTAAGAGCCGTTTCACTGATATCTGAGGTCTGAACGAGCACAAGGGAGTGCTCCACCTCAGAGCCTTTGCTCCCTGAGAGTTTGAGGCCTAAGGACATGTGCAGCAGCCCATGCTACAGCCCACTTTGTATTTCTTGTCTCTATTCCAGAAGGTGCTCAGGGGGCTGGGGCTGTCGAATCGGCCGCAGGTGTGCTGATCAAGCTCTTCTGCGTCCACACCAAGTGAGTATGCTTAGGGCTTGGTACGGACAGCTGTGTGCTCTTTCCTTCCTAAAACCCCCTTGGCCACCAGGGTCACTAGCTGTTCTCTGCTTGCAGTGGGGGGGATGTGATCACCTACTGTTCCTGCACACATCCCTCAGTATGAAACCCACCTGGAGCAGTAGACATGGAGAGTATCCTTGGCATGGGAGGCCTTTGGTCTGGCTGGGTAGCAGGCCCTAGGTCTCTTCATTGCTCCATTTAAAATGCTTCCCATGTCTTTTCCTGTGGACTCTCGAGCTCTGAGCCTTTGCACAATGTGTCAGCAGCTGAACGTGTCTGCTGACTTGGGGGCCAGGACTCGTTGGGTTAGTGCTGACCTGCCATGTTGCTGCTTGGGGCTTGAGACTGGACAGCTTTCAGGTGTGGTCGGCACAGGAAGGGCTGAGCTGAGGCGGGGCAGCACTGCCTGGGGACTCCCACTTGGTCCTTAGTAGGCAGAAAATACTAAAGCGCTTTCCAGGACCAGCTGCAGGAAGGGGAATCCGCCACGGTTTATGGCTCTGTGGCTGACGTGTGAACTAACCCAGCATTTCGGAACGTTACAGGGCCCTGCAGGATGTGCAGATCAGATTCCAACCTCTTCATAGTCCAGATATGGCTGCACCGATCCCTTCCCATGGCTCCCATGAAGATTTCGGTAAGTCCATTCAGTCAGGGGTTCTGGCCGGAACCATCCGGTGCTTTGAGCTTCCCAGCATCGTGTCTCCAGCATTGTGTAGTCATTGGAGGTTGGAAGGGATGTTTGGTGGGCTCCTGGCATCCTTTGGAGGATTGACTTTGTTATCCCGAAGGCATCCAGACTGCTGAGCTGGGCGTGGGAGGCCTGGCGGGTTAAAGAGATGAGGCTGAGCACAGAGCATAGGATCCTGGCAAAACAGCATGTTGAGCGATGGATGTAGTGCTTTGTGTGCTCTGTAGCGCCCCCTCTGGCTGGTCTGGGACTTCCTCCTGGGGAAGCTGCGCTCAGGCAGGACAGGTCTCCCCGTGACGAGAGCAGAGGAGGGATTGAAGGCTGGGCCCAGGTGAGTATATTGCCCTGTATTGCTGCTGTGCCACTCAAACCCATTTGCAGGGAAGCTTGCGTGTGGATCACGTGCCTTCCCTGGCAAAGGCCATGAGTCTGTTCCTCCTCCATCAGGCTGCTTCCGTGCCCTGACTGTGACAGCCGTGGGCTTTCCAGTCCTGTTCTTGGTGCCTGGGCTGGTGGAAGTGGTATAACTCGTGTTTTGCAGGGGATAAAACCTTCCCTGCCTGGCTCCTGTGGAAGCGCTCTCAGGTTAATTTGTACGTATCTCTCTGAAGTGTTTCCAGACCACCTGGCTGACCTGGGCTCAGAAGGGCTGGGATCGGAGAAGGGGTCTGTACATGGCTCCCAACCAGACTTACGGCGCATTGCAGACCTGCCCGTGCCAGCGGATTTTCTTGCCCTCTCCAATGATGCCAAACCCAAGCTGATGACCCCAGATGCGTTCATGACCCCAAGCACATCTCTTCAGCAGGTAGCTGGATGTGATGGGCAGGGCCAGTTGGGAATGTAGGGGATGATCTGGGATTTTGCGCTCTGGGGAATCCCACCTGGGCTGTGATGACTCGGGTAGTCCGGATAATCTAGAGTACAAAGCATAGGAAGTGCTCAGAACTCTTAGCCTTTTCTTACCCTTTGCAGTTGGCTTATGGAAAGTCCACCAGGAAATCTTGGCTCCTAGGACCAAACAATCTGAATCCCAGAGGTTTCCTGTAAGGGTTCTTTTGGGGAGGAAACCGCAGTACTCCTGCTTCTTGCAGGATTGAGATGCAAATACAGTAATGAGGAAGGAAGGCCAGAGCTTAGCAGCGGGGGCTGCAGCACCTTTAAAATGCCAAGCTGACCCAAGCTCATGCTGAGAGAGACCTGCAATGAGCAGCAGGAAGCTGGGACCTGAGCATCTTTGGTGCAAGACCCGTCCCCAAACCAGTGAGCCGGCGGTGTGGCAGCATGTTCTTGCTTTGTGGGGTTTAGCTTCTGGGGTGGAGATCCCCTCCCAAGGGCTGTGTGCAATTGCTGCCCCTCTCTGAAGTGGCCTGGGTGTGCTCCCCAGAGCTTGTCTGTATTGCTGCTGGCTGCTCAGAGGACTTTCTGCTGAGCCGGCTTGCTTTAATGGTGCCAGGGAATCAATCTACCAGACGCAGGGGATTCCTTATGCCCCCCTTTTGCCCTCTGCCACTTGGACTCAAGAGGTCCCTTGGTCACACTGCAAACTGTAACAGCAATGCTCAGACATACCCATCCCATAGAAGGTGACCAGCAGTCCCCCATCAGTCCATTTAGATGCTTCTCTCTACCTGTTGGCAGCACTTCTCTACCTCAAGGCCAAGCCACTCGGCTTCCATCCAGGTCTGTTTCTGTAGCAGGTGCGGGGAGAACCCGAGGACCATGCTATCCAGGATGAACGAGGGGATGTAGATCTGAGTGCTGGGCACCTCCTAGTGGAACAGCTTAGCCCCTTCTCCTCTAGCAGCTGCATGTGTGTGAACGGGAGGGGTGACAGGGCTGAGCCCTGCCGAACTCCACCTGTGAGTGCTCTGCAGCAGGGAAAGCAAGTAGTGTCTTAGAGAGGAAAGGAGCAAACCCCCAGAAGGGCCTTTCCGTCCTATCTGCAGTTGGGTCTCCAAAACCTCATGCCAAGTTCTGTCAAAGGCCGCGAAGGGGCCTGGTCCTTGACTGGTGCCCTAGGCACATCTGGAATCTTGGGAGAGTCTCTGTCACCTTCTGCACGCTCCGTAGTGGGACTGTGGAGGGAGCCAGGAGTTGCTCAGGGAGAGGACTAGCCGCAGAGCCTCCTCAAAGCATAGATCTATGTTTCTGCTAGATTGCCGTGTCGCCGGGAAGCAGTGTCAGTTCCCTGACTGCAGTCACAGCCATGAGCAGCGCTTCTGTCAATGACCCCACTGTGCCCAGGTAAGTGGAGCCAGAGCTCGTGTCCTTCCCAGCCGAGTCAGGCCCCATCTGCAGAGCAGGCTGGCGCTCCAGGGGTTACAAATTGGTTCCAGTTGCAGGCATCTGAGAAAAGAAAAGGAGGACTTGGGGCACCTTAGAGACTAACCAATTTATTTGACCGTAAGCTTTCGTGAGCTACAGCTCATTTCGGCTGTAGCCCACGAAAGTTTATGCTCAAATAAATTGGTTAGTCTCTAAAGTGCCACAAGTACTCCTTTTCTTTTTGCGAATACAGACTAACACAGCTGCTCCTCTGAAACCAGGCATCTGAGAGACACTCTACGGCAGTGCTGAGCGAACCTGCCTCCTTCCCTGTGCCTCAGGAGACCGGGGTGGCGCAGAGGCAGCCTGCTCTGTTTCCGCCACAGAGAGGTTCTCCCATCGCACCACCGCTCGGTTGCTTCCCTTGCTCTTCTGAAGGGGATGTTGCAGTTTGCGACCAGTGAAGGCTGCAGACCCCAAGGACAGAGAGGCATTACTGGGAGGTTGAGGGAAGGGGAATGACGCCAGCTGAGGCACACTTACACTGAACATTAGGCACAGCTTCCTGGTGGTGAAGAGTATAATAGGGTAGAAGCCTCAGTGCTTGGGAGAGGAGGGCAAGGACAAGTCCTGCAGACGTCATGTTCTCCTCCCCCAGAGATGGGCTAGACTAGAGGATCAGACTCATAGAAGATCAGGGTTGGAAGAGACCTCAGGAGGTCATCTAGTCCAACCCCCTCCTCAAAGCAGGACCAGTCTCCAACTAAATCATCCCAGCCAGGGCTTTGTCAAGCTGGGCCTTAAATACCTCTAAGGAAGGAGATTCCACCACCTCCCTAGGGAACCCATTCCAGTGCTTCACCACCCTCCTCGTGAAATAGTGTTTCCTCATATCCAACCTAAACCTTCCCCACTGCAACTTGAGACCATTGCTCCTTGTTCTGTCATCTGCTACCACTGAGAATAGCCGAGCTCCATCCTCTTTGGAACCCCTTTCAGGTAGTTGAAGGCTGCTATCAAATCCCCCCGATCAGGATCTGACCCCCTGATTCTAACAGACTCCGTCTAGCAAGGTTGTGAAGCTCTTCTGTTCAGTTCCTCGTTTAGGAAGAGTGGTCACTCCGAGGGATGGTCTCCCATTGGGTGGGAGGAACCACAGAGCTTGGGGGACACTGGGTCAACTGGGGCCAGGCTCGCTTGCATTGACCAAGCACAGCAGGAATCGCAGTTCCTGAGCTCAGGGGCTCTGTCGGAACCAACCCTACAAAATCTGGTGCTCAGCTCGTTCCATCTCCCTGTACAGGCCATCGGAAGACCTGACTTTGAGCCCAAAGATGCAGCTGGACACCAGCCTCACGCTGAGCAGCAGTAGCAGCAGTCTCCAGACGAGTCCTAGGAACCATTCAGTCCTTATCCCTGGACTCTCTGACAAGCTGACCCCAAAGGCGCCTGTCCCGGTAAGGCTCCCAGCACTGTTGCCACCTTCTGCTTTTGGCACATGGTAACTCTCCCTTTCTTTCCATGATCCTCTGCCAGCTGGAATGCACCAGGGTGCCCATGCTGGCCCATTCGAGTGGCTGGAAGGTGCTGCTTTGCCAGCACATGTTGTCGCAGACTGCCGGTCCGTAAAAGCCGTGGCTTTAAAAATGGGGGCACCTCTAGCACAGGGTCACTTTTCTTATTCCATCATCAGCGACGTTAGGAGCAGTCACCCCCCATGCTAGGAGACCTTGTGGCTGGGTGGAAGGGAGTCAAGGAAGCACCCCAGGGAAAGCTACCAGATGGTCAGAGGACACACAGATTGCTCTGACATTGTACATTTCCTGACCAGGGTATACTGAAATCCGAGCTGAGTCTGCTGCTGCTGCTTGCTTTTTGGACTTGCAACAAGAAGTTCCTCTTTTAAAATGTTTCTGCCCCTGCTTCTGTAGGAAAGATCCAGTGAAGTTGATTGTAGCCAGTAAAGCAAATGGAAAGAGGAATATTTCCTCAAATCTCTTTCAGTTCTGGAGACTTTAGATGTTACTTGTAACAATCAGTATGAAATCTTCAACTGGAAACAGGTGTTTTAAGCTGATGACCCTGCAGCTAGTGCGTCTTGCCTCTTCGGTGAGAGAAACGTGAAATCTTAGACCGGTCCTGCAGGCACTTACGTAGGTGATTCACCTGTGCAATCCCCTGGACTGCTGAGATTGGCGGTGTTATGTGCTGAAGTGTTTGCAAACCCTGACTAAGTGCAGCGTGACCCCGGTCAGTGAATGCTGCTCCCGACAGAGTTAACAGCGCACAGGAAGGACAGAGCTGTCCTACTGGACAGCTGGTTCTGTGCTGGCGGGTAATAGGGGTGCTGGAACAGCAAAGGATCAGAATGCAGTCAGGCCCAGATGTCTGAGGGCCTCCCCCATCTTCCTGGCTCCTGAGCAGCCCTGCCCTGGGGGCATAGCAGTACTAAGGCCAGGATGGGGCCTCTCCGCTCCCTCCCTTGAAGGCTGGTTGGCATGAGGTGCTGATGGTCCTTGAGGTTGCTAGTGTGGTTTGGGTGTCTCTGCATGACAGTGAAAGTTGGCTTGTTTCTGTTGGTCAGGTCACTCCAGCAAACCCCCCTCTGGCTCTGGAGCTGCAGGAAGTGGAGCCCCTTGTGGTAGCCCAGGCCTCACCCACCCGGGAGCGCTCCCCCGATGTCATTTCCTCGGCCTCCACGGCCATGTCCCAGGATATCCCAGAGATCGCCTCTGAGACGCTGCAGCGCAGCTTTGCCGCAGCCCCAGCCGGGCTCCCTGCAGAGGTGCTGGAGCCCAATCACCATGCGGACAGCATGGCCTCAGCTGCGTCGGCCTTGCACTTGCTGTCCCCGAGGAACCGGCACAGCTCCGAGCACAGCCAGCACTCCCTGGACATGGCCCCCGTGGAGGTGGACAGATTGACCACACCCTCGTTACTGGAGACTGCTTTAACTCAGGAAAATGCATCTTCCAACAGCGTCGTGAGCCAGCCGTGGCCAGCAGCCCCCGACATCACCAGGGAAACCAGGAACAGCATAGCAGACAGGTAACCGGCTGGGTGAGCTTTGCTCTGCTTTACTTGGGGGCATTTTTTTAGCCATGTCCAGTCGGCACGTTGGTGGAAAACTGGTGTTTCAGGGCCTCGGCTGTCCCTCCTTTCAGAGCCCCAATAAGCCACTTCTCCTCCCTGCACCCTGGCTTTGTAGGCTCAGCATCACTGTCCCCCACCTCCAGGCCAGCTTTAACATGAATCTCTACTCTGCAACAGGGACTCCAGGATAGCCGCGGGACGTCTGTTTCTCACCTGCTCCGGCTCTAAGGAGCTCAGCACCTTAACCCTTTTTTCTAGTTGCCAGCCCTGCACACTTACCCTGGGTTCTCAAAGTCAGTCTGGGGTCTTTCCATCTTGTGCATGACCAGCAGAATAAAGGTTGTGCAGCCCAAATTCTGCCCGTGGCAACACCTGTGCAGCCCTCTTGGGGGGAACTGAGTGGCACTCGGTAGCCAGTTCTGCTGCCAGTGCATGAGAGTGACGAGTCTCTCACCTGCGACTGGGCTGGCTCTGCAGAGCCAGCAGTAACAGAGATGCCAAACAAACTTAGTCCCTGAAGTGAGTAGCTGTGATTGATTCACATGGCGAAGCAGGTCTGAGGGTATGTCTGCCCAAGCTGGGAAGCACAGAGATGTAGCCTGAGAGAAGGGTTATGCGTAGCCATGTCTTGGAGACAAACTCTTCCAGCCCAAGCAGCTGGGGGTGTTCCCTGCAGGTCTGGAATGCCTGGGCTGGCCAGATCCTACCTCCTCTGGCAGGAGTGGAGCAGAATGTCCTGATTTGTCCCCAGGCCTCTCATAGATTGGGAGGCTGCACGTCCCAGGGCCAGCCCTGCAGCCTCCATCCTTCTGAGCGAGGCCAGCAGCCTGCCCGCACCGCTCCTTAATAGAGCAGAGATGTCCCCTGAGTTACAGGAGACACAGCCATCCTTCCGCCCTAGCAGAGACGTCCCCTGAGTTACAGGGGAGACAGCCATCCTTCCGCCCTAGCAGAGACGTCCCCTGAGTTACAGGGGAGACAGCCATCCTTCCACCCTAGCAGAGACGTCCCCTGAGTTACAGGAGACACAGCCATCCTTCCACCCTAGCAGAGACGTCCCCTGAGTTACAGGAGATACAGCCATCCTTCCACCCTAGCAGCTGAGAGTGCTGCCTTTGCAGCACTTCCTGTCCCCACTGCATGGGGGAGAGGGATTGGGAGCTGCCATTGAACTGTCTGGATGCTCCATGCTGCTTTCATGTCCCACATGTCGACTGTCTGGATCCAGGGTGCAAGTTTAGAAAAGCCTTGCCATGGTGGCTGGTTCCCCTTGGCCTTGTAACTTGCTGCACTCTGCAGGTGTGCCAGTGTCCAGGCAACGACCTCTTGCTCTTACCACTAATGCACAGTGTCTGGGGATCTGAAATACTCCCTGGACAGGTGAAAACACAATGGCTGGGGGACGCGCTGTAACCGTAGTGCACCACCTGCATCTGGAGGAGAGCAGCGTGGAGTTCCTGCCAGCTGCTTCCTGTTCACTGGTGTTTATAAACTGCGCCCGTCCTCCAGCCTAGGAGCTTGTGCAGTCTCTTATCAGCCTCAGACTGGCCTGACATCTACAGACCCGCCCAGGCTCTGAAGGGTGTGTGATCGCACCCAAGCATCTGACCCCCTCCCCTCCCAGACACCCACTATGCCAGGGCCGGGCTGTCAGACCCCACCAGTTCTGTGAACCCCCAGCGGTGTGGGCTCCGAGCCCAGCCTGCTGTCAGCAGGCCCACCCCTGTGCAGGCAGTGGGATGAGCAGATAACCAGGCCGGGAGATGTTTCCATGATGGCGTTTCCCTTTCCCCCAGCCCAAGGGATGACGTTGCAGAGAAGCACAAGAGCTCTTCCTATCATAGGCACAGCTACCATCTGCTGCAGCACGACAGCCAGGATGCCAGCGCAGAGCAAAGGTACCGGCCCACGTGGCCCCGGCATGGACTCTGTTCATGCTGCATCTGTGCCTCTGTCCTTGGCAAGTCTTCATCTGCTTTGCCTCCTGCCCCCCAGCTCTGACATGAGGGAGGCCATGAAACCAGTCCTACCCTGATAGCTTGGGCTGGCTTGCAAGATGCTGTCACCTGGGTCACGCTCTTCAGGGTCAGAGTGCTCGCTGGGTTGCTCGGGGGAACGTGGACCGAGCGTGGCTCGTGTCGCTTGGTCCAGTCATCAGTGCAAACCAACCAATGGGCACCGTTTGGTGGAGCCCAGCCCTTAAGTGTAAAGCGAGGTAGATCGAGTGCCCATGGACACTGCTGTGCTCTCCGAGATCCTGCCCAGTCATGGTCTGCCCTTCACCACCAGGGGCTGCTCCTACATGCCAAATTCTCACTGCCTTCAATGGGAGAGCTGCAGCCAGAGGTGGCAGGGTCAGCCCCCCCCCCCCCCCCCCGCCCCCGTCAGTGGGTAGTTCAGTTACTGCCTGGACGGCCCTCGGTCTCTCCACGCTGTGGTTCTCACTGGGTTACGGCACCTTCAGCCGCTTGGCTTGAGAGGCATGTTGTGCTGGGTCCCCTCCCTAGTCAGCAAATTCCACACTGGGGAGCAGTTAGAGACCTCTGCAGCCCAGCCTAATGCAGAGACTACAGGTCTCATCATGCCATGCTTCATCTTGATCTGAGCAGCCTGGTTCCTTGGGTCAAGGTGGAGCGCTTCATGCTGGGCCCTGCGGACTCCTCTGGATTGACGACCTAGCCGGCTGTAGGGCAGGGTGGCTGAAGCCCCGTCGGGCTGGCTCTCCCCAGTACTGCTAGCAACCTCCTCTCCCTGGTCTTCTTTTGCAGTGACCATGATGATGAAGTTGCAAGTTTGGCTTCTACATCAGGCGGGTTTAGTGCCAAAGCATCTGCACAGAGGCTGCCTGTGAAGGACTGGAAAGCCAAGGTGTCCCCTCGGGCTTCCCCCAAGCTCAAACGGAAGGGCAAGAAAGATGACGGGTACGCTGGGCTTCCAGGGCAGACAGCTGTGGGATTGGCAGCACAGGGTTGCAATCTGAGAAACCCACTAGCAGATAAGCTAGCCTAGTGGTGCCCTAGAGCTGCTGCTGTCTGCGCACGGGGATCTGAGCTTTGTGAGCAGTAACCCGCCAACCCTGGTGAAAGCGCTGCATTGGCCATCTCAGAGGGGCATGGGAGCGGGCTCTGTCCTGCCCTTCCGGGGGGGCTGCAGGGCCAGCACAGGCTTCAGAAGAACTTGTGGGAGGCAGGCTCATTACAGTGAGATGAATGAGAGGGGTACACAGCCTCGTTTCTACTCCTGTGCTGCCCCATGGCAGAGCAATCTGCCCCACTTCGGGGAAGGCTCCTTCAGGATGGTCATTCTCTAAACGTTTTTCAGCACCCAGCATGACAGAGCTCTGATCTGGGTGGCTTCTAGGCCCAATCACAGTGGCCACATGCAGTAACATCTGGCAGCTGCCTGCTGCGTCTGTGTTTGAAACTTGACCGTATGAATGTGCTCTGGCTGAAACTTGATCAGCTGAAGGGTCAGCCCATGAGAAGGTGATCAGGTAGCACAGTCCAATGTGCTAAGTCCTGTGTACAGGAAAATCAGTGCAACCTCTGCAAATGGCTTTGTACTCCTGTGCTTTTCATACGGCTCCAGGGACTGGTTTGGAGCTGTCCTTGTGTATGTCATGATTGCAGACCACGGGCTGGGACTTTAGATTGTTGGTTGCAGGAACAGGAATCTCTGCTGAGAAATGCCATTTGCCTCCCATGTCCCAGTCCTTTTCAGACAACTGAATTGCTGCTGTCGTGCTTGCGGGCCATCCAGGCTGTGAGCCACCAGCACATGCCTCCCTCTTGCCAGGTTTGGATCAACATGGAGTCACGGGTTTGCAGGAGCCAAACTGGTCTCTCCTGCTTAACAAACCAAGTCCATGTTTTCTTTGTTCAGTCCATACTGCAATATATGGCTCCAGACAGTCCTTACACACACTCTTTAAGAACTTCAAAATGTGCACCTGATCTTTTTCTATAAGAAAGAGAGAAAACTGCCATGTTGATGTTTGAGCAGATAACATCAGGGGAGTGACTTCTCTGTCCCCAAATTCAGTCAAGGCTCAACAGCCTAGGCTGTGGTCATGCTGTGTGAACAGCAGGGGAGCCAGTGACCCTCAGGCCAAAGGGCCAGGCCCAGTAGGTGCCCTGTGTCAAATCAGCCCACCTAGAGGAGCCGTGTAAGGGTCCCTTGAGTCTTACTCACTAGTAAGTAACTCTTCTTTTGATTCCAGGGATGTGACCCAGTCCCCAAGATCATGTGATCGCCAGGTTAGTCCCAGTGGGAATCCGACGCTCCATCACCTGCTTGCTTGTTAGCTAGCTCACTGATGACTTAAAGGAAAGCCCATCCCAGCTCCCTCAGCGTCTGTTGCAGAGCTTGGGGCCTGTGCTCTGTGAGCCGGCAGGGCATGCCAGCTGTGCTTTGCTGCTCACTAAGGCCCTGCAGAACTTGCTTAGCTCTGTGGCTTGCAGATGGTCTGAGAGGGGTGCCCAGACTTGATGAGACCAGTGGCTTCCTTTGCAGCTTGCCACATCTGATTCGCATATACGTGGTCCTGCTTTTTCCAATCCAACCTGCCCAGTCACAGCTCTGGTATTTGCTCCTGCGTGAGACCAATAGAAATCACTTTGAGTGCGCCAGCCGTGGGAGAACAAGGCATTCCTAGCCCCATTGGGACAGAGCAGCTCTGGCCTGTTCAAGCTCCTTATCTCTGCTGGTTGTACCTCCATGTCCAATGGAGAGTGTAGCGTGCTGGGACCACGTTTTAGGACTCATTGGGATGCCCTTGGGACACCGAGGGCTCAGCCAGCCTCTAGAGTGGGGTCTGCTGCCTGTAGCACCGGGTTTCAGATGGCTTCCCGCTAGGTTAAAGTCTGGCTCCAGCTGATGCGGGTGAAGCACCTCCGTAGATTCCAAGGTCAGAAGGGACCAATGTGATCATCTAGTCTGACCATCTGGATAATATGGGCCAGAGAACGTCTCCAAAATAACTTCCCCTTCCTCCAGGCATGGAGCTGGCCAGAGCCACTTCCCCTCCTGAGCTAGAGGAAGTGCCATGGTGCTGGCCCTGTGAATGGCAGTGCACCCCCCAAACAATGCATTGCTCCATCGTAAGTGCCCGAGGCCAGCTGTTTAAATCCCGGGGCTTTCCGCTTCTCTGACAGCAGAGACCTATATCCTCTAAGTGTTGTAGGCAGCTGCAGGGATCCAGTGAGAGGGGGCTAGGCTCTGGTTTGCACATGACCTTTGGGGAGCAAAAGATTTGGAGTTAGACAGCCTGGGAAGGTCTGGGCAGGGTTCGCTACCAGTCAGCTCAATCTCTTAGGTCATGGAAGAAACCTGGGACATGGTGTGTTTTGCGGTCTCATCGGTGTGCTCCTGTAAAGCCAAAGTGCTGATCCTATTGGAGATGGGGGGAATTGTGCCACTTGGCTTCCTTGAGGCCTGGGACTGGCCCTGAATCTTATCATGGTTGTGTTGAGCTTTGCTCCTGGGCTTAAGTGGTGGGTGAACTGGCCCTGGGTTTCCCTAGCAGGGGCTCAACCTCTCTGCTGACTTCCGATCTCAGTACAGATGCAGTGGCCAGTGGAGTCAGAGCGTATCATTTGGCTGCCTTGTCTGCAAACAGGTGACTGTCGAGTGCCAGGATGAGCTGATGTCTCTGCTGCGGAGCCAACAGAGGGAGCTCACAGAGCTGAGACAGAACCAGATGGAACTAATGCAGAGACTTACTGACCACCTGGATGCTGTGCAGAGCTCCCTCATGGGTCACATGGAACGAGTGATTGATTCTCAGCAAGAACAAGAGCGTATCCTTCCTGGCAAACCCCTCTCGGGGCCAGCATGCCACAGGGCCGGCCTTCTGGGGTGAGTGGTGCTGCAGGAGAGACATCATAGTTTCCCGTCAGTCGCAGCAGCCATATATCTGTACCATAAAATCACCTTGGAGTTCAGCAGTCACTGCTCAAGGGTGCCAGGGCTGGGATGGGGGGTTGCTGCAGTGCGGGGTTGGGGGGCACCGGAAGAGCTGTGTGGGGTCCCAGCACTCAAATAGCAGGGGATGCTGTGGTGCGGGGTTGATGGTTCTTGTCAGGTGCATGCTAGTGGCCAGCCTGCACTGCACCTGGTTCCGGTTACTGCTCTTGATCCCTCCCGTGGCCTGTTTGCTGGCAGGTGGGGTTATAAGAGCTAACACCACCGTATCCTGGAGTCCCCCATTACCGAAGGCCCAAGCTTGCTCTTCTGGAAGCCGCAGGTGGTGCAGGAGATAGTATGTATCTGGTCAGTGCCCATCACCAGAGGAGAGGAGTGCCGGGATCGGAGGGGGCATCTCCTGGAGGCTGTTGCTCCTTAATGTGTGACCTCCAGAGCGGAGGCTGGACCGAGCTCTGACCGAGGGGCAGCAGCGGAACGGGCAGCTCCAGGAGCACCTGTCCCAGCAGCTGTCGCAGTCCCTCTCCACTGCTGCATGCAATCGCCTGGAGAGGACCATCCGCGAGGAGATGAAGAAGACAGTGCCCCAGTGTAAGTGCTGATGCTGGGTAGTTCATACGGCGTGGGCCTAGCAGGTAGGTGTGAAGCCGCATGCTGCAGGGCGGCGATAGGTGGCGCAGGACTGTGGATGTGGCATGCTTAGCCCTGAGAACCTCCTGGCATCGCAGACCTCTCCGGAGACGGGGATCTGTGATGGGCTCGCAGGAGCTCCTGGGGGAGGGATGTGCTGCTCTGGAAGGGGTCTTGAGCCATGTCTACATGGCGGGTGCTATCAGTGGCATAGCTATGGCACCACAGTATAGACACAAAGTAGAGCGAGGAGGGTTTTTCCATCCCTGTGGGAACTCAGTCTCCCCAAGCGACGGTAGCTAGGCTGACAGAAGCATTTGTCCATCGACCTACCCAGTGGTGGGCAAACTACAGTTCGGGGGCCACAACCGGCCCTCCAGACGTTTTAATCCAGCCCTCAAGCTCCCGCCGGGAAGCAGGGTTCGGGGCTTGCCCCGCTCTGGTGCTCCAGCCGGGAGCAGGGTCGGGGTCTTGCCCCACTCCGCACAGTTCCCGGAAGCAGGGGTGTGTCCCCTCTCCGGCTCCTACGCATAGGGGCAGCCAGAGGGCTCTGCACGCTGCCCCCACTCCAAGTGCTGCCCCCCGCAGCTCCCATTGGCCAGGAATTGCAGCCAATGGGAGCTGCAGGGGCGGCGCCTGCAGACAGAGCAGGGTGCAGAGCCGCTTGGCCGCACCTCCACGTAGGAGCCAGAGGGGGACATGCCGCTGTTTCTGGGAGCTGCTTGAGGTAAGTGCCACCCAGAGTTTGCACCCCTGACTTCCTCCCACGCCTCAACCCCCGTCGAAGCCCCAATCCCACTGCAAACCCCTGAGTCCCAGCCGGGAGCACCCTCCTGCACCCCCAACCCCTCAGCCCCACCCCAGAGCCTGCACCTCGAACTGGAGCCCTCCCACACCCCAACCCCTAATTTTGTGAGCATTCATGACCCGCCATACAATTTCCATACCCAGATATGGCCCTCTGACCAAAAAGTTTGCCCACCCCTGACCTAGCCACATAGGCAGTAGGTTGGCAGAGCTGCGGTGCTCGAGGGTGGATTTTTCACACCCCTGAGAACGATGACCAGGCTCGAGGTGATTCTGGGTGCCATGGCCCCCTCCCACTGCTCGGCAAGGGAAAAGCCAAAGTGCTCGGGTGAACCTGAGTCACCTTTTCCTTTGTCACGCCCAGACATTTCCAAGAGCCTGGACCCTGTCACTGGCCAGCTGAGCAATACGATTGCCGCCAAGCTCACCGCTGTCGAGGGGACATTGAAGGAAAACATCACCAAGCTAGTGAAATCAAAGGTAAGGCCCAGACCAACAACCACCTGGCCATCCTGTGTTCCCCTTCTGGGGTGAGCCACTCACAGCTGACACGTTGCCTGCCCCTCAGCGGGGGCTCAACACAGTTTAGCTGCTAGCATAGGCAGATGAGACCCCTTGTCTGGATTGTTGAGGAGCCAGGCACCAGCTCCCGCCAGTCTCTCATCCGCTTCTTAGGCCTTGCTCTGCCTAGTTTCCCTGTCCAGGAGGGCACTGTGTGTTTGAATGCACGGCCAGCGATCATTCCTGAAAGTGCCTTCACCTCCCCTGGCAGCTGAAACAGGCTCACGCCCAGGCCCAGGCGCCGTGCCTTAGTGTCGGGAACAGCCCCAGTGCAGCCAGCCTGGGTCGGCAAGTCTGCTTCTCCTGCACTTTGCCCCAAAGCCAGTGGGAGCCGTTGGCATGTGCAGGTGACGGGCAACCTGTTTGCTGGCCCTTCCAGCACCAGAGCTGCCTCTTAGCATTAGCAGGGAACAGGAAGCCAGGTGGGAGAAAGGTGTTTGGCACTTTGTGTTGTCGTCTCTCCGTCCCGTCGCTCGGATCTAGCCGGGTGGCAAGTGGTGGTGATGCAGGGCCAGGGGAAGCTGCTCTGTCCCTCATGTTTGGGAGTGTTTTTCCTAGTGGGGTTTTAACTGCATTTTTCCAAGTGGAATCTCCTGTTTCCTACCCGTGTGTTGAATCAGAGCCCCATCCATGTAATTCCTCTCTGCTCACGAGCATTTGCAACCACCTCCAGAGTGTCTGACAAGCACGCGATCCCCCCGTCAGACTAATCACTAATGAAGATGTTAAGCTGGGGACTAACCCCACCTCCTAGGGTCCCCCAAGACTTGGCACAGTGCCATTTTATTCATTAACCCCCCCACACCGCACCACCAAAGTTCACACACTGCCATGATCCTTGGTTTATGGCTATCCAGCCGCTTTCTCTCAGACTGCGTTGGTCTAAGCCAGCAGTTCTCAAACTGTGGGTCAGGACCCCATTTTATTGGGGTCGCCAGGGCCAGTATTAGACTTGCTGGGACCTGGGGCTCAGGCTCCAGGCCCCTCTCCCCCGGGGTCATATAATAATTTTGTTGTCAGAAGGGGTTGCGGTCCAATGAAGTTGAGAATTGCTGGTCTAAGCTGACCTGAGTGAATCCCAGAGTCATAGTTCATGCCACTTGGTGCTTGCGCTCCCTTTGCCCCAAGATGGACAGCAACTTTCCTCCCTCGGTGTTAGTGGGTTTGCCGTTTCCAGGCTCCCTCTGCTTTGTGTGTGGAAGATCACTGCTGTGTTTGCTCTTCTTCACTCCTTCAACTCTGTTCTCACGGCTGCTCGCCAGCTCCCTGCAGCTCCCTGCCTCAGCGAGAGCTAGCAGGTTAAGGGGGAAGAGCCACCCATGGAGCTAAAGTACCAGGAAACCTGGATGTTCCTTCGGGCGCACTCGTTCAGATCCCCCAGCCATCAGATCATAGTGTTAACACTTAGGCTTGGTGGGCTCGTGGCCCAGGGCAAATGGACGGGGGGTTAACTGCTTCTGGCTTGTCCAGGGACTTGCAGATGGGTTGGGGGAGGCGAAGTGCCTCCATCCTAGGTGTGCAGCAGGAAAATGCTAAACGCAGGGTCTCCTGTGTTCTTGGAAGAACCTGACAGATGCCGTTGCGAGGGCAGCGGCGGATGCTCTGCAGGGGCCCATCCAGTCGGCGTACAAGGAAGCGTTCCAGAGCGTTGTGTTGCCAGCGTTTGAGAAGAGCTGCCAGTCCATGTTCCAGCAAATCAACGACACCTTCAAGCAGGGGACGCAGGAATGTGAGTCCTGTTGGAAACCGAGATCTGCCCTCATGTAGTGTGGTTCCTCGTCAGAGAGCTTTACGGAGAATTACTGCTCCTCACGGCCTCTCTATGAGGAAGGGAAGTGTAATCCCTCTTCTACAGATGGGAAAACTGAGGAAGGGGTGAGGGGAGCTTGAAGAGGACATTAAAAGCTCAGATTAGATCTGGGGTGTGCCTGGCTCCCAGTCCTGTAGGCAGACTGCTGGGCCGCATCTCTAGTTCTGCCGGCAAGATAGCCTCACTGTACCAGCCATTTCTCTTGCTCAGCTGCAGGGTAGGACCATCTCCACACTGGACCCTGTCTGTCAGTGGTCAACCTGGGATGCTGCTGGAGGAAGTGAACTCCCCTGGGCACCCCAGGATGGCTGGGGGGACTGTGTAGTGCTGCATAAGGGACTCTCGTCCCTGCCTGTCTGCACCCCCTCAGTGAGCCAAGCCTTGGAGCTTGTTCCCCAGCGTGCTGTCGGGTAACGTACTCCTCTGACCCCAGCTGACGTGCACTGCTGGACTCCAGCCTTTCTGGTTGGTTCTGCACCTTTCCAGCCATTCGCCTAGCGACATGTTCCCCAGGTCAGCAGGGCCCCTCCCTGCCCTTGTGAGCTCTCAAAGGCTGCTGCTCCTTTGCAGAGCTTGCATCCCCATTGCCTTTGATCAGACCATCTTCTGAACCTCAAAATCCATCACGAAATAGCCCCTTTGATCTCTGCAGGCCTCCCCTCTCCTGGCTCCAGCCTAGGAAATGTCCCCAGTGCCTGTCCTGTGGCCTTATTGGTATTGAGCCTCTTTGCCAACAGTGGGCTCTAGTATATGCTCTGCCCCGCCCTGCCCGACGGAACAGCCCAGCAAAGCCCAGCCACTCAGAACCTGTCGGGTTTGCTGTTCTGCCAGGCGCATGGCCCTTTGCTCCTGATGGGGAGGAGGCTGGAGGTCACAGATCACACACAGGGTTTGGTAGCCCCCCCTAGTAGCTGGGCTCTGCTGGGGGATGGTGTGGTGATTGGCAGCGCTCTGAGGGACCGTCTGACTGTTGCAGATATCCAGCAGCTTGAGACTCACATGAAGAACAAGAAGGCGCGAGACCAGGAGGCCCGAGACTCCATGCTGGGCCAGCTCCGGCAGCTGATCAGCACCTTCCAGAGCAGCACAGATCAGCTGGCCTCCACCATCACTAGCAGCGTGCACACCGAAGTGCAGCATCAGCTGCATGTCATTGTGGGCAAGTAAGTCAGGCATTGGGTCTGGGGCTTCTGCTGGATTGGACATGCAGGAGGAATGGGCAGGGACCGGGGGGGGGGGGGCAAAGAGTCCATGGCATGCTGCCCTGTGGGGGTGCAGCATGTGACGTTCTGCTTTTCAGCAGGCGCTTCGGCAGGCTTGTGCGACTCTGCTGCTCTCAAAGGCACAGAATGGGGCCACGCTGGCTTGTGGCTCGCTCTGTAACATGCAGCTGCCTCTTCGTTCTAAATGGAAGCTTGGTCCCTGGCATGCACACGCTGCCACTCGGGCAGAGCCCTGGGCACACCGTGGGGCACGGCAACTCCCTTCCACAAGGACTCTGATTTGACGCTGCTGTTTGCAGCATCTCCCTGATGCGCCATGTCCTCAGCCAGCCTGGGGGAATCCCTCACTCTCCCCCCTGTTCTGCAGCAACGCATGCCTTGACATCTAGGGAACCCCAGCAGTGAAACAAACTTTCAGGTGGGCGAGCTGATCCTCGACTCTCGCTGTCGAGAGACCTGGAGGGCAGCGTCCCTGCGTGTTTCCAGCCAGCACAGCATGTACCTTCCCAGAGAGAAGATTTTCCTGTCCCCCTGGGAAGTCTCCACTGGGTTCCAGGGAATCTCCGCTGGTCTGACATGGCTGCAGCTGGCCAGAGTTTTGCCCTTTATGCCCATTATGAGCTGGGGCCCGTGTCCCGGAAGACAGGTGTCCACATCTCAGAGAGCACCCTCTCCATTGGCACTAACTCTCCCTTATCAAGGGCTTGAGTGGGGACTTGGCTCCCCTGCATCTTTCAGGTGTTCCTTTCAGAGTGCATGGGTCAGTGGGGGAACTAGCCCCGCTGTGTGTGGTGGGACTGCTTGGGCAGGGATCTCTACAACCTGTCACCAGCACCAGACGCATGCAGAAGTTCAAACATCTGCTCGCTAAGGAATGGGGGAGAATGGGGCCCTGCGAATGCCTCTCCTACAGATTCCTAGCCCCGGGCGCCTGTGCAGGGGCTCTGCCGAATTCCAGGTATTTAGTGTCTGTGCCTGGGCACCGAAGCCCTTCATGTTAACCCTTGGGGCTCATGCCAATGTAAACTGTGAGAAGCGCCTATGCTGATAGCTGGAGCCCTGCTTGACCAGCGCGAGAGCAGCGCAATCCCTGGCAGCTCCATCCTGTTCTCACACCTCCCTCTGTTTCTAGCATGCAGGACTCTATTCTGACCCAGGTGCAGAGGGTTATCAAGGGAGAGGTGAGCCTGGCCATGAAGGAGCAGCAAGCGGCCGTCACCTCGAGCATTGTGCAGGCGATGCGCTCCTCAGCAGGCACGCCCATCCCCTCTGCTCACCTGGACTTCCAGTCTCAGCAGACTCACGTCCTGCAGCTGCTGCAGCAGGGCCGCCTCAACCAGGCTTTTCAGCAGGTACGCAGGCTGCCATGTAGGCCTGATCCTCCCAGAGGCGCCAAGATGTGTCCCCTGGCTCTGCCCAGGCGAGGAGATGGCCCCTTGTGCTGCTGTAGCTCCTCAGGAGCTAGGCTTTGCTAAGGCTCCCCCAAGGTGGGCAGCTCTGGCCACTGCAGCATTGTGGAGCTGGTGCTTCCCGTTCTGACAGCAGTGGGGTGGGGCAGGTGAAGGGTTAACTGTGAAAACGTAGAAAGCCTTGTAGTGCCGTGTATTAAAGTAGCTGATGTGCTTGACCCCAGCGTACCAACACCTGTAAGTGCAGGGCACTGTTACTCTGCCACTGAGCCAGCAGGGGGCGCAGAAAGAACAGTAGCGTCTAGGTTCCTCTCCGGGTCCCACGTGTGATCTGAGCACCATCCTACCGTGTGCCAGGCCCCATCGGTCTGGTTTCCCCTGCCCAGCGCTCTGAACAAACGCAGGCCATGCTCGTGGTGTTCCTCTCCGGGTCCCACGTGTGATCTGAGCACCATCCTACCGTGTGCCAGGCCCCATCGGTCTGGTTTCCCCTGCCCAGCGCTCTGAACAAACGCAGGCCATGCTCGTGGTGTTCCTGGGAGCGAAGGGCTAAATGCATGGACGGTGGAGGCAGTGCAGTGAGTGACCTCCCCGCACCACTGGGCTGAAGCCTGCAGACTCAATCTGCTGCTCCAGTCCTGGGGCTCCTAAGTGGAGACAGCTGTCCTTACCACGTGTGGTGCAGCCGAACTCCTTTCAGCTGGTGTGCTGAGTGAGCAGAGATCTCTGGGCAGGAAGGCCTGCTTTCAGCTGTGCCCAAGTATGCAGCAGGGCCTCCTCCCTCCATTGTAGTGCTCCTCAGTCCCCCTCCACCCCACATCTCTAAATACATACGTTTCTCGTAGACTCTCACAGCAGCTGATCTGAACCTGGTCCTATATGTCTGTGAGACGGTGGATCCTCAGCAGGTGTTTGGACAGCACCCATGTCCGCTCTCCCAGCCCGTCCTCCTGTCTCTCATTCAGCAGCTCTCCTCGGATCTGGGCACCCGCACCGAACTGAAACTGAAGTAAGTGTCGGTCCGGAGCGCCGCCCTGCCCCACCCTCTAGCGACAGGAATAGCAGTGTGTCTCTCCAGATTGGTTGTAGACAAGTACCAGGCAATGCTCATTCTGAGGAACAACTCAAACTCCTCCGGCATGTTACTGGCTTCTCCGCTCAGGAGAAGACCAGAGCATCGTCGTGGACAACTCAGTGAGAGGCTCTGCTCAGAGCACAGGCTGAAAAATAACGGCGACCCAACTATAGGGTTTGCTTTAGCTTCCATCACCAGTGTACCTAAGTGCTGAGTTGGGCTGTTTGCTGAGTGTGTGTATATGAAGACGAGAGGCTCTAAGCCAGTGATGTGCCCTCCCCCTGAATCCTGTGCTCAGTTCTGGTCACCCCACGGGAAAGTAGGCTTAGCCACGGTTTGGCAGTCTCTGGGGCAGGGCTCCTGGATTCTGGGGCACTTCAGTGTGACAGCCTGGAGGTTCAGAGAAATGAAAATGTGGAGGTGTCTGTTGAACTGAATCCACTAATGAACAGGACAGCCAGCGCAATTCGCCTGGGATGATTTGATAGTTAATATAACTTTATGCTGCCCCGTGATCTTTAATTTCCATGTGCCGATGGTGCCTGGTGGAAGTTATCAGAGGGAGTGTTGGTAGATAGCAGTTTGGGACTTTGGGTTTTTACTAAAGTGCTCCGCAGTGAAGTCGTTAACACTTTCAGGTAATACTGACATCTTTAGATTTCAGAGTCAACTTCCCACTTAGCCTGAAGCAGTGACTCTCAGGGGTGGGAACTGGCTCACTAGCTGACTCTTAGGCTGCGCAGTGTGAAGGTTTCCCTCACAGCCATGAGGGCAGGAGACGTAGCTCTCTACTAGGACAGCAGAGATCCTGGAGCAGAGAGGATCTGATTCCATGATTGCAGAGCAGCAGGGCACATGGCCTCTGAAATAAAAAAGCTTGAGAAGGGCAACAGAAATGTCTGGAAGCCTGGAAAGGCAAATTCCCCTAGGACTTGATAGAGGGACTTCGAAAGGGGAGATCTGGCCTTTGATTCCCACAACAGTCCTAAGTTGGCTCTATGGGAGGACACAATACATTGCTGTCTGGGTCAAGGTGATTTCCTGCCATACTCTTAGATTTGATGATAGTGCTGCTTCCTGCCTGAGGTTCGGTCTGCTTTCACCCTTCGTTCCCTGTTTGGGGCTTGAGAGCTGCGTAGGTCACATGTTGCCCCAGTGCCAAATAAAGCTCACATTCTGCTTCACGCCGTGAAAACACCACTGAAGAAACTCCTTGTGCTTTATAGATCCGGTACAAAGTGCAGTCCAGGCAGAGTTCTAGCCGGTGAGTCCAAGCGACCAGGCTGCACGTGGCACGCAGGGAGCTGTCTGCCAGCTGCCCCGTGTGCTGAAGCGGGGGCAGCCTTGGACTCCTTGCTAAGAGACAAATCAGGAGCTAGCTACCTGAGCCGGGGCAGGGGAGACAGGAGGTGCCTGCACATTCCCTGGCTGAAGTGGAGTCGTAACTCTGGGCTTTCCTTTCTCCCCTCAGTTACCTGGAGGAGGCGGTGATGCACCTGGACCACAGCGACCCCATCACCCGAGACCACATGGGGTCGGTCATGAACCAGGTGCGGCAGAAGCTCTTCCAGTTCCTGCAGGCGGAATCTCACAACACCCTGAGCAAGCCGGCCCGCCGCCTCATGATCATGCTTCAGGGCTTGGTCACCCCCAGCATGACCTAACGGCGCACGGCTGCCCTGCGGGTTGCTGCCGGGGAGCCCGCCCTGCAGAGCCAGTAGTTACTAACCCCGTGTGGCTTGTGTTAAGAGCTCTTGCCAGGGAAATCTGTCAGCAAATCAGTGTGTGGTGTCTAAGGCAAGCCTGCTCGTCGCTAAGGCTAACGCCAGCTGTGTATAGCCCCAAATAATCACTCCACGCTCACTTGGCTTATTTTCTTAAACAGCCTCTTCTGGGAGCTCTGGGCCTCTCAGCACCCACCCCCATCCATCCCTGAGTCACCACCACCTGGTCACACAGCAGCACGGCCATTCCATTTCTTCCCCCTTTAGTTGGGCGTTTGCTCCCAGGAGTGGAGGAGAGGGGAGCGGGGATGGGGCTGGCCATGCACCCCTCACTCCCGGGAGGGGTCCCAGGCTGCCGTCCAGGAGCCCACAGAATCCTTCTCAGCCAGTTAGGCGGCTGACTCCCCAATGCTGTAGGGCGGGTGGAAGGGGGAAATGGTTTCTGTTAGCCCCTTGGTTCCCACAGTGACACTGGCCGAGCAGCAAGAAGCCTGGCTAGTCCCCCATGCAGGGCAGGTCTGGTGCCAGCAGGGGGCAGTGCGTGCACATCTCCTGCATTGGTTCTGAAGGGCAAGCCAAGCGGGGCTCTGGGGCAGTTTGGTCAGGGAGCATCATGCTGTGAGCCCCTCTGGGCTGTTCTTTCCGTGTGCTGGAGCATGTCCAAGGATCCTTTAAACCCGTTTTTTTTTTTTTCTTTTTATCTAAAATTTGAATCTTTCTTTTTTGAATAACATTAAGAAACGTTCAATAAATGACTTTTGGAAAAAAACAAACTACTAGCGTTGCCTCTGTTCTCGTCCCTTTGCACGGCATCTCGGGACAGCTGCTCCCCTGTTGGGGCGGAGGGACCCTTTAGGAGAGCAGCAGTGAGATTCTTTGGGAGGCCGTGGGATCTCGTGGCTGCAATGCGGGAACAGGGGGTGAGGACTGCTGGGTTCTCTCCCTGAGTCTGCATCCAGCTTGCTGTTCGACTAGCTTTGACCTGCCTGATCAAAGCCACTAGTGTAATGGGGACAAGACCTTGCTCCAAGGAGGCGGCCCATTGATTGCTGTCTGTGAAGTGCCTGATACCAGCTGCGCCACTGTCATTTAGAGCTTTGCTGCTCTGATGCTGACCTGTGCTCAGGAGCAGTGGCTGGGTCCAGGAACACCCTCTGGGGCAGGGCTGGGTCTCCTTCAGGCCCCTGCAGCCGGGGAAGAGCAGTTCATCAGCCTTAGGGCTCATCCCCACTTGAAGCTGCAGCATTTCAGTGTAGACGCTTACCTGTGCCAATGGGGAAGGGGTGGGGGCTCTCCCATCAGTGTAGTTAATCCACCTCCCCGAGAGGCAGTAGCTAGGTCAATGGAGAATTCCTCCATCAATATAGTGGCGTCTACACTAGGAATTAGGTTGGCTTAACTAAGCTGCTCCGGGGTGTGGATTTTTCACACCTGTGAGTGACGTAGGTAGGTCGACCTAATTTTTAGTGTAGACCAGGCCTGATTAATACAGTAATTTCATGAGTCACCTGAGCGGGGACATCTGTGTCCTGCACCCTGCCTCCGCCCCAATGCACCCCTAGCCAGCTGCAGGCATGAGACACCACCTGGCTCGCTCTGGCTGGCCGGAACACAGTGATCTGCCAGTGTTGCTCTGCAGCTCCATCCAGCCCGGCTTGGCTAGCATGTGACAGCTAATCCCAGCCTCCATGCAGCCGCTCTTCCTGGTCAAGCTGACGGGAGCATTGCTGCGTGGCAGAAACCTGCAATACTTTGTAGGAACTGGAAGCAAGAGAAGTTCCTGCACGATGCGAACCCTGAAGCTGTGCCTGGAGACATGGAGCCAGCCCCACTGTAGGCAGGCAGTGGCAGCTGCCCCATCCCCCCTCGTGGTGAAAATCTCTGCCATGTGGAGGACTCTTGCCGGCTGTGGGGAATGCGGGGATCAGATCTTACACAACGGCAATCAGCTGGGGCAGGCCTGGCCACAGTATTCCGGCTGCTGCTCGGGGGGTTCTTGCAGCTCGATAAATCAAAAAGGCTTTAAGGATTAAAATACTGGGCAGGAAACCCTTGGGCTCCCAGCTGACTGTACATACAATGCACGAAGAGCCCCTGGGCCTAGTCACTCTCCAATCCCCAGAGCCAGAATGGGCTGGCCAGGTCACCTAGCCAGCCCCACCCCATCCTGGAAAGGGCCAGCAGGATCAAAACCCAGAGCAGCCTTGAACAGCTGTGGTAATGGGACTCCAGTTCCCCCTTCCAGCCACATCACCTGCCTTGGAGTTACAGCCTGTTACTACAATAACCGCCCCCTCCCCTCGCCAGTCTGCCTGGTCTGGTCTTTCTCCCCTCCCCTGTGTTGTTTGCACAGTCTGTCCCCTTAATCTCTTCCTAGCTGATACCCTCTAATCCTTTTATCAGCCGTGCCCTCCTTTGTTGGAGTCTCTTAAATTTGTCAGTCTTTTCCTTTCAGAAGGGTGAGATTTGCTGGGGGGTCCTTTGCCAGGCTGCAGAGAGGGCAGGATGGGCTCTGGGGCCTCTCCCGTTAAAACCCCGTCCCATGCAGCCCCACAGAGAGTGGGCATTTTTAGCTGTTGGACTGAGCCCATCTCCAAGAGCTTTGTTGGCATTCCAGTTACTGGAGGCCCCTTACAGTACAGAAATGAACTAACTTCTTTACTGAGTTCCTCTTAACTTGTGCTTCATTTGCAAATTTCATTCATCTAACAAGGAAGGGGAAAGAAGTGTGGGTTTGAACTCGTAATTCCCTGCGTTGTAACCAGAGGCCCGGACTTGACATGACCCACAGTCACCTTAGCGTAACCTGCAGCCATCTACGTTTAGCCACCATAAATTGAAAACAAAAGCTAGAGTCAGGAGAATTCGGCCTTGATGTAGGCAGACAGATAGATAGAAATGTAGTAGCTGCAGCATTACGAACAGGGATAGATAGATATTCACAGTCATGAGAATGGGAGCCCTGAGTGTCTGCAGCTTCTTCTTGATAATAAAAAGCACAAGGGTTTGCTGTTGCAAGGCTATCCCACTAATGAGCGTATAGATAAGCAGACCTTGAAAAGATTTTGCTAATTTTGAAACCAACAAAAGCTAATGAGTAGGTGGTCTTAGGTATGTGAATCTTTGTATACTGAAAATAATTGGTTAGTGTTTTGCATAGCTATGCTTGGAGTAAAATAATTGGTTATGACATAGATAAGAGAAACCCTCATGTTAACTATGTAACGGGGGTCAGGAAATAAGCACATTGGACCTTTACTCTGGGATACAGCTCAAGACTAAAGCTGCTAGGATTTTTAACCCCTGCATGACTAGACTGTGTGGAAGCCAGAGTTCCAGATGAGATCAGACCCTGACTGCCCATTGGGAAACATCAGTCTGCTTTATTGGGAGTGGTCAGCATTAGATGCTTGGCATGTGTATTCTCAATTGCTAATAAATACATGTTTAAGAAAATTTACTGTGTGATAAAGACTCCTTTATTGTGACAAGCTCCCGTTAATTTATAGAGAGCCATTGTACCCCGAAGGGGGAGGAAAGAGCCCTAAATTGTGTGGGTAACTGTGCCAGTAACCAGCTGGAGAAAGCTCACTACATTGTGTTCTTTACAAAAAAAAAAAAAATCAGCAGTGAAAAAGTTAATAATGTTGACATTTACACTGTCGTCCTTAAGTTTCAGAGTTAACGTTTAAGCGGAATAAGAACATTTCACACCTCCTTTTTTCAGGCGGTCAGCAAATGCTGCATTAATTTCCTTCCCAGCATGACTTCCAAACGCAGACACTTTGTATTTTGTTAATGAAAGCTTAGATTTGGGAGCACGGTTCTGCAACAAATCGCACAGCCATGGAACTGGCTTGCCCAGCTCAGCCCATGCATGAATGCTGTAGTAGTTCCTGGAGGGAGAAGGTGCTGTGCTTCATTTCTCCATACATTGAAGTTAAAGCACCAGAGTAATCCACCACCACTTGCCACACTTCCCTTTGCTGCCAGGATCTGGCTCAAGCCCTTGCGAAGTGCAGTGAGACAGCATGCAAAATGCTAGAGAAATCCCGAATTCACTTCTCATCCGAGTCAAGGCTCCTAAAGTTTAACCAGCTTTCTTGAATGTCAAGTGTGAGAAGCAAAAGCCATATCCTCCCTGTGACAGATAGGGCAATTTGGTTTATGGATCATTGTGGGCCACGGATTGTATGTAATTCCAGGGGGTGGGGTTGACCACAGCCCTCTGGGGGCTAACAACAGGGGCAGGTAATTAGGTAAATTACCCTGGTTGATGGGGCCTATGTGTTAATGGTTCTAGAACAATTCTATAAACTCTGCCCCGACCCCTGTTTAATGGACAAAAATCCCAGAGCTGTAACGGTCTCTGGGAAATGAGCGGACCATGCTGTGGACAGTTGGCCTGGGCTTGATGGAAAACCGAATAGGATCAGAGGACAGGGATCAGGCTGAAGCCGAGACCCGCCCCAGGGAGCAGTGGGGGGTGAGTAGGTAAATTCACCCAGGTTGTATTGTAACCCCCCTCCCAGCCCCAGAATCTCCGGCGTGCCGGTTCAGACCGGGTTCTCCAGCCTCAGAGGCCAGCAGACAAGCGAAGGACTTTTGGACCCATAGCTAGGCTTAACCAGAGAGGATCTTCTGCCCAAGGGGGCCCCGGTCCTTGGGAGGAGCTGGAAGGACTGGCACCTGCCAGAGCCGCCGGCTGGGAGGACTAGCAGGGGGGCGGCGCAGGGGCTTTGATCGTTTGGAACCTGGCTCCCCGGTGCTGTCCCCTTCGCAGGAGACGCGCCTGCTTGGAAGGGGCCGGGTGGTATCGTGGGGCCGCCGGGGAGGCGCGGCTCCCCGGGGGGGCCAGAGCCCCGCGGCGGAGGGGCAGGGCCCGGGAGCCGCGCTGGAGACGTGGAGCCCCGTGGGCGCCATGGGGCGGGGCGATGGGCCGGCGGGGGGCGGGGACCCGCCCGGGGCGCCGAGAGGAGGCTGCCGGCTGCGCGGAGCCGGGCGCACGGGGCGGGCACCGGGCACCATGGGCAGCGGCCGCTGGAAGCTGCCCGCTTGGCTGGGGACGATGCTGCTGCTGCACGTGGGTGAGTCCCCGGCCGGGCGGCGGGCTGGGGCCAGCCACGTGGGGCCCCCGGGCGTTGGGGCTGGGCTGACCGCGGTGGGGTCCGCTCAAGCTGGGAGTCGGGGCGCAGCCGGGAGCCCCCGGGCCCGAGGGCAGCTGCAGCAGGGCTGGGCTGGGCGGGCCGGGGGGACCCCTTGGGGGGAGCGGTGCCCGCTGCCGGGGGCACACGGCTGGCCTGCGGGGCAGCGCCCGCACAGGGTCTCCCCGCGGGGTCGCCGGGCCGGGCTGGGGGGCTGCGAGCGGGGGACTCTCCTGGCTTCCCCGCTGGAGCTGGCGGCTCTGAGCGCCGGAGAAACCAGGGGCCTCCCGGTCACTCTGCTCCCCTGGGGCCCCCGCCCCGGCACGGGGGGTGACCCTGGTCTGATGCTGCCTCCCAGCATGGTCCGCCCCCTCTGGGGTCCCAGTCCCCCAGGCTGCCCGGGGTCCCTGGGTGGGTTTTTCCCAGCTGGGGCAGTGGTGTGCGGCCCCGCGGTTGTCTGCCCGGATCTCATGCTCTAGCCCAGTGGCTCTCAACCTTTCCAGACGCCTGTCTCCCCCCCGACACCCCCCCACACTTTCGGGAGTTTGATTTGTCTTGCCTACCCCCAAGCTTCACCTCACTTAAAAACTACTTGTTTCGGCAATCAGACATCAGAGTACAGAAGTGTGGCAGCCCCCCTTACTGACCAGTGGCTGACTCTCTCCTTTGTACCATGTCCTTATTAAAATAAATCCCTGGGAACAGAACTATTGTACTTGCAGTTCAGCCTATCCTATTCAGAGCAGTATGAACGAGTCATTGCCTGCCTGAGATTTTCCATTGTGCTGACTTCGCTGGTGCTTTTTATGCAGCCCGTTGTAAAACCAGGCAAGTCTCTAGATGAGTTGATGCACCCCCTGGAAGGCCGCTGAGCGCCCCAGGGGTGTGTGTACCCCTGGTTGAGAACCGCCGCTCTAGCCCAGCGCTGCAGTGTCCGGATTGAAACCTGCTTTGTAACAACACACTTTCCCCTTGGGCTTCGGAACAAAGGAGGGATTCTTGTAGCTTTACCCTTCTGAGGCCAGCAGAGCCCAGAGGCGCGACAGGTCAGCACCCCATTGCGCTAGGTGCTGCACCAAAGGTAGGAAAGGGACAATCATAGACTCTCAGGGTTGGAAGGGACCTCAGGAGGTCATCTAGTCCAACCCCCTGCTCAAAGCAGGACCAAGCCCCAATTTTTGGCCCAGATCCCTAAACAGCCCCCTCAAGGATTGAACTCACAACCCTGGGTTTAGCAGGCCAATGCTCAAACCACTGAGCTATCCCTCCCCCTGCCCTGCCCCTCTAGGAGCTTCCAGGCTAGGCTGATGCGGCCCCTTTCCAAGGCACCCTGGACAGGGAAACCTAGCCTTGTCCCTTTCTGCTGCTTTCTGATGGAGAAATAAAGGCTGATATTTGATGGGTTATTTGTCCTGCCTTAGAGACAAGGTGGGCGAGGTACTGTCTTTTATTGGACCAATTTCAGTGGATGAGAGAGACAGACAAGCTTTGGAGCTACGCTAACAGAGGTTGGTCCAATAAGAGCGATTACCTCCCTCACCTTGTCTCTAATATCCTGGAACTGACATGGCTAAAATCACATTTAGAGGCAACCTGACTTGCCTTGGAGGGCTGGACAAGGAGCTTTCTTAGCCCTTCGCTGAAAGGGCAGCATGAGGTTGTGGCTTTAACCAAGGAGCTTTTCTCCTAAATGTTGGCTGGGGATTGGCATTAAATGAACTTTAACCAGAACAAGAAGCTCCAAACAGACTGAATGAAAAACCCCTTCCCCTCTCAATGAACCTGGTTTCCCTTCCTTGGTATTTATGACTGCGCCTTCCACTTCTCCAGGGAAAACAGGGAGGGGGGGAAATGTAAAAAGACAGAACTGTGTGCACCTGGCCTCTATCCGTTATTTCGTGTTTATTTCGGGGCCTTCTTTATCCAGAGAGGGAGGGAAAGGGCCCAAACCTCCTTCACAGGTCCCTTTAACCCCGATGGCCCATCTCCTATTCCCAGAGGAGGCTTGTAGGAAACGGCCCGCTAAAAGGCCAGAGTTTAGTTGCTGGAGGCTCTCTTTGTAAAGTTTGGCCCAGGAAGAAGACGGACTTTGTTGTTCCCACAGTGGGAATGTCCACTCCTGAGGGCATTCTCCCTGCTTTGAGAGGGACGTCGGGCTTGCTTTGCCCTACTGAAGGGGCTGCGTAATGCAGGAGGCCGGAGAGGCTGCAGGGCTGGTGTGTGGGAAGATTGCTTTGCGTGGCGATAAGTAGATCTTATTACGGGTGGATTATTTGTTGAACATTCAGGAGGTCTTATTCCTGGTAAGCATATTAAAAATACAAATAAAAATACCACGTTTGTCAGGCGGCCGTTCCTGGCCAGAGTTAGGGAGGAGGGCAGGATTAAGGGGCAGGGAGAGTCTTGGGCAGCTTCTCCTACTCTGGCACTCTGCTGGACAAGGTAACTTACCTGCGAGGTTCCTGACATGGGGAACATCTCAAAGATGCAGACTGTGGCAAATGGCATGTCATAATTCGTTCAGCAATGGTCATGTGAGTTGGAACATAACTTGTGTGTGTGCGAGGGGGTCTCCTGGCCTCCCAGCTCATGAACACGCACAAATCCCTGACGTTACCATTGCCTGCTTCTGCCTCCTACTGGAATGGTTGTATTCAGGTTTCTTTGTGTGTTGTTTTTCTCCCTTTCCACCGATGCTGGGAGCCAGGATGACAGACAAGAGGAATTGGAATCTTACTAGCATAACTGTGATCTAGTTGGTACCACTAAAACCTCGGGGGATGAGTCCCATGTTGGGAATATTCAAATCAGTGGAAGAATCAAGTGCGCAAAGGGGAAGGGGAGTGGCACTCTGTCTCCAAAATGGCATTACCTGTTTCAGAGTCACTGATAACTCAGAAGAAAATGATCTTGAATGCTTACAGATCAATGTCCGAACAGATAAAGCACAAGATGGGGTATTTGGCGTCTGCTGCAGATGCCCAATATCACGCTAGGGAACAGGATGACCGGCTCCTTACGCACCTATTTACAACGTTAGGAAAAGACGCTGCATGATCATGGACCACTTCAATCTGAGTGATGCACGCTGGAGGTCTCATGCTGCTAGTAGTAAAATATCCTTGGAATTTCTAAATATTCTAGATGACAATTTCCTAACTCTCCAAGTGTTGCATCCAACATGGGGGAATTCTGTAGTAGACTACTTCTTGACAGATAAAGAGAAACTGATCACAGAACTAAAAACGAATGGGAGCTTAGGTACATGTGACCATGATTTGATCACATTTATAATGCACAAATAGAATAAAGTCCAGATGAGTGATATATACTTGGTGCTTTAAAAAGCTCAAATTACAGGGCCGAAAACAATTTGTGAGCCCAATCAGCTGAGAGGAAGAATTTAATCAGAAAAAAATGTCCATGATCGTTGGGAGTGGTTTAAGAACGCTTTGCTAGATGCCCCCAAAGCCCCAATCGAGGAATAAGACCATATTCTTTAAACTGACCTGGTTCAGAGGGGAAGTGAAGACCGCTATGAAGAAAAGAAAAAGAAATCGTATATAACAAATGCAAGAAAAGGGAAGCTGATAATGAGTATAAGTCAGAAGCTTGGAATTATAGAAAATTGATAAGGGAAACAAAGGGATTTTAGATTAAAAAACTAGAGCAACATAAAATTAACATGGCCCACATTAAATGTATTAAAAGATGGCTGACTGAAAGGTCTCAAAATGTAATTGTAAATGGGGAATCATCATCAAGTGGTGTGTTTCTAGGAGGGTCCTTAAGAGACCAGTTCTTAGCCCTATGCTATTTAAAATGTTTATTAATGAACTGGAAGAAAACATAAAATCAGCACTGATAAAATTTGCAGATGATCTAAAAATTGGGGATATGGTAAATAATGAAGAGGACAGGTCGCTGATACAGAGAGATGTGGATTGCTTGATAAGCTGGATGCAAGCAAACAACGTGTGTTTTTAATATGGCTAAATGTAAATGTATACATTTAGGAACAAAGAATGTAGCTATACTTACAGAATGGGGAAGTCTATCCTGAGAAGCAGTGACTTTGAAAAACATTTGGGGGTCGTGGTGGATAATCAGCTGAACGTGAGCTCCCAGTGTGACCCTGTGGCCGAAAGGACTAATGCGACCCTGGGATGGATAAATGGGATGGCTGAGTGGGAACAGGGAGGTTATTTTACCTCTGTGTTTGGCACTGGTGCAACCACTGCTAGAATTCTGTGTCCCGTTCTGGTGCCAAACCACTGAAGAAGGATGTTGATAAATTGGAGAGGGGTCAGAGAAGAGCCACGAGATTGATTAAAGGATCAGAAACCTGCCTTGTTGTGGTAGTCAAGGAGCTCAATCTATCTAGCTTAACAAAGAAAAGTGGAGGGCTGACTTGATCCCAGTTTGTAAGTAACTACACGGGGAACCAATAGTTAATAATGGGTCTTCTGTCCAGCAGAGAGTCTAACACGAGCCAATGGCTGGAAGTTGAAACTAGACAAATTCAGACTGGAAAGAACATGTAAATTTTTAACGGTGAGAATAATTCACCATTGGAACAACTTAGCAAGGGTTGTGGTGAATTCTCTATCGGTGCCAATTTTTCAATCAAGATGGGCTGTTCTAGGGATGATTTTTGGGCAGGTCTCTGGCCTGTGCTATACATGACGACAGACTAGATGATCACAATGGTCTCTTCTGCCCTTGGAATCATCTCCCTGAACCACCCTCCCACCGTCTGCTCCCTCATGCTCCCGTTGCTGTGTTGTCTGGGCACAGTGCTGTAGCCTGGCCCAAATGAGAGTTCTGAAGACCAGTCATCTCCTGGTTGCTTTCCCTAGGGCATGTGGCCACTCTCCACCCCAGTGCCTTCTGCTTCATGCCCTTCCCATGCAAGTCTGAGACTCCTTTAAACGCAAGGTGCGTGCAAACTCCTGAGCTTTTCCCAAGAGGCTTGGGGCCAGCTGGCTGAATTGGGTGAGAGAATTCACCTTTCCAAGTGTCGAGGGAAGTTGGCTGCTTGGCCACCAGTGTTATCTGGAAGTGTGAAAGGTCTGAGTTGTTTTGCTCTATGGAGTCGTCTTTGTGGGCCAGGGTGGCGTTGGATTGAGTTACCCCAGGACAGGGGCAGGGGGAGAGTCTAGCGTGCAGTCTGGTTTGTTTTGCATGTCCAGGAGAGAGCGCCCCTGGACAGCCCAATGGCTTGTGAGGAGGAGCTTTTATGCCCTCAGCAGGGACGTTGCTATGGGGCAGCCCCGGTGCTGACTGGGTTTGGGATCAGTTTGCAGGCAGAGGAGAGAGGCAGGAGCAGAGGATGTGCTGACATCTGGTCATGGGGCCAGGACAAGATGGCTGCCTTGGCTTGAGGGTTAACCAGTGTGAGCCCCTCACCTAGGGCATGGCAGTGGCTTGGGACTTCCGACAAATATGCTGCTTCTCCTGAGGTGTGTCCCAGCCTGTGCCTCACTCGGGCCCTACCTGCCCTGAGGCAGCTCCCCAGGCAGCCAGGTCCTGAGCCCTCTTCCCTACTCAGCCGCTGTGTGCCCCCCCCACCCCCGGGCTCTGGATCTCGCATGCCTGGCTTCCTTTGTCCCCTTCCTGGCCCGAGAGCTGCCTTGCACCTCAGCACCCTTTCTGGGGCCAAGGGCTGAGCCGTTCTGCCCATCCATGGGGAGACAAGGGCTGGTTAGGACAACGTCACACCCCCTGTGGAAAGATCTCCGCATGCTCCTGAACTTTTCCTTTGTGGGTGGTGGTGGTTTAGATGAAAACAACAACGCTTGCTTGGAGCTTGTCATAGATATAAAGGGAAGGGTAACCACCTTTCTGTATACAGTGCTATAAAATCCCTCCTGGCCAGAGGCAAAACCCTTTCACCTGTAAAGGGTTAAGAAGCTAAGGTAACCTCACTGGCACCTGACCCAAAATGGACAATGAGGGGACAAGATTCTTTCAAATGGCTGGTAAAATAAGCTGTGCTGGAGGGAATGTAGATTCCTGTTTTTGTGTCTTTTTGTAACTTAAGGTTTTGCCTAGAGGGATTCTCTATGTTTTGAATCTGATTACCTTGTAAGGAATATGAACATCAAAATATATTCTAGCCTATACTCTACAGTCTAGGCAATAGGGCCTCGAGGCTTACAGAGGTGATTCTTTTACTTTTACTTCTATTAAAATTCCTCTTTTAAGAACCTGATTGCTTTTTCATTGTTCTTAAGATCCAAGGGTTTGGGTCTGTGTTCACCTATACAAATTGGTGAGGATTCTTATCAAGCCCTCCCCAGGAAAGGGGGTGTAGGGCTTGGGGGGATATTTTGGGGGAAGACATCTCCAAGTGGGCTCCTTCCCTGTTCTTTGTTTAAGCACTTGGTGGTGGCACCATAGGGGTCAAGGACAAGGCAAAGTTTGTACCTTGGGGAAGTTTTTAACCTAAGCTGGTAAGAATAAGCTTAGGGGGTCTTTCGTGCAGGTCCCCACATCTGTACCCTAGAGTTCAGAGTGGGGAAGGAACCTTGACATGGTGGCAGAGCGGTGGGATCATTTTGAGATCGTTTTGAACCAGAAGCACAGCAGGATTTTAAAGGGTTTTGTAAAAGGTGATTGCAGCTGTAGATTCTATGTCTCTGCCTGGGGGACAGAGCAGCAGGCATAACAAAAGGATTTTTCTGTAGGCTGAGAACAGCCATCAGAGGAAATAGGTATCAGGTTACAGCACAGCAAAATTTTACAAGCCACGTTTTTTTTTTCTTCCTAACTCTCAGGTATAGCTAGCTTAAAAACAGAGAGGTTAGAATGACAGAAAGCAATAATCAACAGAAGCTGGAATTAGCCAGATTTGGGGCTGAGGAAAAACAAAAGGAACATGAAAGATGGGTAGAACTCAGACAGATGGAGACGGATGTACAAGCAGCCAAAGAAAAAGAAAGGGAGGCTGCCCACCGGAGAGAAATGGAGGCAAAGGAAAAAGAACTGGAGGAGAAGGAAAAAGAGGAAGCATGCACTGGAGATGGAGAAGGCAAAGGCTCAGCAGAATATATTGAATAACCCTAACAATCCTTACCCAACAATCCACAAATGGGAGCGACTATGTCCACAGTATGATGAATCCAGTGATATTGCTGAACATTTTCTCACCTTTGAGAGACTGTGCACACTCCATAAAATTCCTGAAGCTCACAAGGTGACCAAATTGGTCGCAAAATTGACTGGAAGAGCTCTGAACATATTCAATAAGATGCCTAGTGATGAGGCTTCTGACTATAATAAATTCAAGGATTTGGTTTTAAAGCAATTTCAAGTTACACCTGAAACTTACTGAGTAAAATTTAGAGCCCTTAAGAGAGGACCTGAACTAAATAATGTGGCGCTTATAAACCAGATGAACAATATGTTAGATAAATGGGTCAAAGGAAGCGGTGTAACTAGCTTTGAAGGAATGTGTGATTTAATGATTCAAGAGCAATTCCTGAATATGTCCAAGGAGGATATAAAACAGTGTTCATGGGATAAGAAAACGGACTCAGCAGAAAGTCTTGCTGCTTATGCTGATCGATACGAGCAGTCCCAGACCACCAGAGAGGCGGGACAAACCAGAACAAAATGGGAGGAGAGAGAAACAACCCTGGTTGCAGTTGGAGCAGATACCAGAAGGGACACCCTCAGACCACACCCTATACCGGGGGCAGCCCAAGGCCCCAACTACACCCCAAGGAAAGCTCCAGACACCTTATCGTCCCGCCACACCGTTCTCCAGCAACCCACCTCGCCCCAGTGACCCGTCAGCTGGACGATGTTTTAAATGTAACGTGCCGGGGCATGTAAAGGCCAACTGCCCCAAGAACCCCAACAGATGACAATTCATTGCACCAGAATCACACCAGAGGTCCTCAGGCCCAGATGCCTCCTAGATACCCTCAGAGTGGAGGGAAACTGTGAGTGTGGGCGGGAAGAAGGTCACTGCGTGGAGGGACACCAGAGCCCAAGTGCTGGCTATCCATGCTTCCTTTGGATGGAGGACCCCAATTTAATCTACCCAGTGGTCCAGGTGACGATTCAACCCTTCACGTCAAACTCTTTCGACTTGCCTACAGCCAAGTTGCCTGTCCAGTACAAGGGCTGGTCAGGAACATGGACTTTTGCGGTCTATGATGATTATCCCATCCCCATGCTGTTGGGGGAAGACTTGACCAATCATGTAAAGCTAGCCAAGAAGGTGGGAATGGTCACCCGCAGCCAGGCTAAGCAATCTGTCACGCCTAGCTCTGTTCTGGAGACTTCTACTAGGACTCGGTCGGGGTGATGGACCCGGACCCCATGCCAACGTCTGCAACAGCAATAGTGGATCAAGTCCCAGAGTCCCAGACAGAGCCAGTCCCAGAACCGGAACCGGCAGGACAACCAGCACCAGACCCATTGCCAGCACTGAATCTAGTACTTGCAACCCCAACACCAGAGGGCCCCACCGAACCTGCACCAGCAGCAGCCGATAACCCTACACAAGAGGCTCAGCCGGAGCCTGAACCCCAACATAGTGCACCAGTGGAGAGCGGTTCACAGTCCACGGAAACAGCCCCATCCCCTACATCGCTTCCAGAGGGACCAAGCCCAGGTCCACAATCCAATGAGGAACTGATGTCTCCAGCATCAAGGGAGCAGTTCCAGACCGAACAGGAAGCAGATGAAAGCCTCCAGAGAGCTTGGACGGCGGCACGGAGCAACCCACTGCCTCTCAGCTCTTCTAATCGATCCAGGTTTGTTGTAGAAAGAGGACTTTTATACAAGGAAACTCTTTCTGGTGTCCACCAGGAAGACTGGCATCCTCGGAGACAGTTGGTAGTTCCAACTAAGTACCAGGTAAAGCTCTTAAGCTTAGCCTACGATTATCCTAGTGGCCATGCTGGAGTGAACAGGACCAAAGACCATTTGGGAAAGTCATTCCACTGGGAGGGAATGGGCAAGGATGTTTCTACCCATGTCCGGTCTTGTGAGGTGTGCCAAAGAGTGGGAAAACCCCAAGACCAGGTCAAAGCCCCTCTCCAGCCACTCCCCATCATTGAAGTTCCATTTCAGCGAGTTGCTGTGGATATTCTGGATCCTTTTCTGAAAAAGACACCCAGAGGAAAGCAGTACATACTGATTTTTCATGGATTTTGTCACCCGATGGCCGGAAGCAGTAGATCTAAGCAACTCTAGCACTAAAAGTGCGTGCCAGGCACTAGCAGACATTTTTGCCAGGGTAGGTTGGCCCTGCGACATCCTTACAGATGCAGGGACTAATTTCCAGGCAGGAACCATGGAAAGCCTTTGGGAAGCTCATGGGGTGAATCACTTGGTTGCCACTCCTTACCATCATCAAACAAATGGACTGTCTGAGAAGTTTAATGGAACTTTGGGGGCCATGATATGTACGTTTGTAAATGAGCACCCCAATGATTGGGGCCTAGTGTTGCAGCAGTTGCTCTTTGCCTACAGAGCTGTACCACATCCCAGTTTAGGGTTTTCACCATTTTAACTTGTGTATGGCCTCAAGGTTAAGGGGCCATTACAGTTGGTGAAGCAGCAATGGGAGGGATTTACACCTTCTCCAGGAACTAACATTCTGGACTTTGTAACCAACCTACAAAATACCCTCTGAACCTCTCTAGCCCTTGCTAAAGAAAACCTACAGGATGCTCATAAAGAGCAAAAAGCCTGGTATGATAAACATGCCGGAGAGCGTTCCTTCAAAGTAGGGGACGGGGTCATGGTCTTAAAGGCACTCCAGGCCCGTAAAATGGAATCATCGTGGGAAGGGCCATTCACAGGCCAGGAGCGCCTGGGAGCTGTTAATTATCTCCTAGCATTCCCCATCTCCAACCGAAAGCCTAAGGTGTACCATATTAATTCTCTAAAGCCCTTTTATTCCAGAGAATTAAAGGTTTGTCAGTTTACAGCCCAGGGAGGAGACGACGCTGAGTGGCCCGAAGATGTCTACTACGCAGGGAAAAGTGCTGGTGGCGTGGAAAAGGTGAACCTCTCCATGACCCTTGGGCGTACGCAGCAACAGCAGATCAAGGAGCTGTGCACTAGCTACGCGCCAACGTTCTCAGCCACCCCAGGACTGACTGAACGGGCATACCAGTCCCTTGACATAGGTAATGCTCACCCAATTAGAGCCCCACCTTACCAGGTGTCTCCTCAAGCTAAAACTGCTATAGAACGGGAGATCCAGAAAAGGCTACAAATGGGTGTAATCCACCCCTCTGGCAGTGCGTGGGCATCTCCAGTGGTTCTAGTTCCCAAACCAGATGGGGAGTTTTTGCATGGACTACCGTAAGCTAAATGCTGTAACACACCCACACAACTATCCAGTGCCACGCACAGATGAACTATTAGAGAAACTGGGACGGGCCCAGTTCATCTCAACCTTGGACTTAACCAAGGGGTACTGGCAGGTACTGCTAGATGAATCCGCCAAGGAAAGGTCGGCCTTCATCACACATGTTGGGCTGTATGAATTTAATGTGCTCCCTTTCAGACTGGGGAATGCACCCGCCACCTTCCAAAAACTTGTAGATGGTCATCCTAGCAGATGATAGAACGAGGACTAATGGTCTCAAATTACAGTGGGGGAGGTTTAGGTTGGATATTAGGAGGGTGGTGAAACACTGGAATGCGTTACCTAGGGAGGTGGTGGAATCTCCTTCCTTAGAAGTTTTTAAGGTCAGGCTTGAGAAAGCCCTGGCTGGGATGATTTAGTTGGGGATTGGTCCTGCTTTGAGCAGGGGGTTGGACTAGATGACCTCCTGAGGTCCCTTCCAACCCTGATATTCTATTATTCTATGATTGGGAGAATATGCAGTCACCTACCTTGACGATATGGCCATATTTTCGGATTCCTGGGCAGAACACCTGGAATTTCTACGAAAAGTCTTCGAGCACATAAGGGAGGCTGGACTAACTGCTAAGGCTAAGAAGTGTCTAATAGGCCTAAACAGAGTGACTTACTTTGGACAGCAGGTGGGTCAAAGAACTATCAACCCCCTACAGGCCAAAGTGGATGCTATCCAAAAGTGGCCTGGCCCAAAGTCAAAGAAACAGGTCCAATCCTTCTTAGGCTTGGCCGGATATTACAGGTGATTTGTACCACAATACAGCCAAATTGTCACCCCACTGACAGACCTAACCAAAAAGAAACAGCCAAATGCCGTTCAGGGGACCGAAGAGTGTCAGAAGGCCTTTAACCAGCTTAAAGCGACACTCATGTCTGACCCTGTGCTAAGGGCCCCAGACTTTGACAAACCGTTCCTAGTAACCACAGATGCATCCGAGCGTGGTATGGGAGCAATCTTAATGCAGGCAGGACCGGATCAATAATTCTACCCTGTCGTGTTTCTCAGCAAGAAGCTGTCTGAGAGGGAAAGCCACTGGTCAATCAGTGAAAAGGAATGTTATGCCATTGTCTACGCTCTGGAAAAGCTACGCCCATACGTTTGGGGACGGTGTTTCCACCTGCAAACCGACCATGCTGCACTTAAGTGGCTTCATGTTGCCAAGGGAAATAATAAACTTATTCGATGGAGTTTAGCTCTCCAGGATTTTGATTTCGACATACAATACGTCTCAGGAGCTTCTAACAAAGTGGCTGATGCACTCTCCCATGAAAGTTTCCCAGAATCAACTGGTCCAAATCGTCCTTGAGATGTGGGAAATATTGTTAGTCTTTATACAGTTAGAAGTATATTTAGAGATGCATGTGTCTTATTAACTCTGTTTTCTCCTAGAGCTCCAGGAAGAAATCACAGCCAGTGTTTCACCCTATCTGCAATTTGTGGGGCGTGTCATAAATATAAAGAGAAGGGTAACCACCTTTCTGTATACAGTGCTATAAAATCCCTCCTGGCCAGAGGCAAAACCCTTTCACCCGTAAAGGGTTAAGAAGCTAAGGTAACCCCGCTGGCACCTGACCCAAAATGGCCAATGAGGGGACAAGATTGTTTGTTTCAAATCTGGAGTGGGGGGAACAAAGGGTTTGGTCTGTCTGTGTGATGCTTTTGCCGGGAACGGATCTGGAATGCAGCCTCAGAACTCCTGTTAAGTTAGTAAGTAATCTAGCTAGAAATGTGTTAAATTTCCTTTTCTTTAATGGCTGGTAAAATAACCTGTGCTGAATGGAATGTAGATTCCTGTTTTTGTCTTTTTGTAACTTAAAGTTTTGCCTAGAGGGATTCTCTAAGTTTTGAATCTCATTACCCTATAAGGTATTTTCCATCCTGATTTTACAGAGGTGGTTCTTTTACCTTTTCTTTAATTAAAATTCTTCTTTTAAAAACCTGATTGATTTTTCATTGTTTTTAAGATCCAAGGGTTTGGGTCTGTGTTCACCTGTACAAATTGATGAGGATTCTTATCAAGCCCTCCCCAGGAAAGGGGGTGTAGGGCTTGCGGGGGATATTTTGGGGGAAGAAGTCTCCATGTGGTCTCTTTCCCTGTCCTTTGTTTTAAACATTTGGTGGTGGCAGCATAGGGTTCAAGGACAAAGCAAAATTTGTACCTTTGGGGAAGTTTTAACCTAAGCTGGTAAGAATAAGCTTAGGGGGCCTTTCGTGCAGGTCCCCACATCCGTACCCTAGAGTTCAGAGTGGGGAAGGAACCTTGACAGAGCCAATGTGTGATCCCCACCCCACCCCCCACACACAACATCAATGGGGCCTTTCTCAGGCACAGCCCTTTGCAGGACCCATGTGGGTGGGACGGGGGGGAGGTTTGTGCCCCTGGGTTGCTGACTCTGTGCTGAATGAAGCAGGACTTTGCTGGAGCTTTCCTTCCTCTGGGAATCATCCAGTGCTTGGCTTTGCTTGGAGGAAGAGAAACATGGCAGCATTAAGGGCTCCTAGTGAATGGGGCAAGGGTAGGGCAGTTGGGGTTAGGGGCTGGCTGGTCCCCAGGAGAGCAGGGGCTAGGAGAAGCAGCTGGTGAGGTTTGCAGGGGGACTCTGTTTTTGTGGCTTAAGTGTTTTGCTCACAGAGCGCCAAGATCTCAATAGCCCAGCCTGTGCCTTGCTGCAGGGCAGTGAGCTGTGGTGCTTGCAGGGACCCAGCTTAGGTTTGGTAGATTTTTCTGAATCCAGCTCCCTGGGGCGCTGTCAAAACCTGGCTTTGGTCACCTGAACTCTGAGCAGATTTTCCATTGCAATTTTATTGTAGGGGGGAAAATCAGCACCTCTCCTTCTCCCTTTCCCCTCCTGATTGCCCCATCCTGGTGCACAGCTCTATCCTCCCCCCCACCCCCGCACCTTTCCCCTCCCAATCTCCCCCGCCCCCTCAATCTCCCATCGGGGAACGTCACAGCAAACCTAACCTGAGAGAACGGTGCTGTTTTAGTGGGGCGAGGGAGAACCCAGAATCGTCCCGGCAGAAGTGTCTCGGGGCTGAAACCCGGCACGCAGGCTGTGAGCCACGTTCCACGCAGGCTTATTCCTCAGAGACTGAAAGGCACGTGTTGTCCACCTTGGAAAGGTGAAGACCTGCAAGTCCCAAGCTGCTACCTGGTTAGTCCTCCTCCCATTCTACTGTACCTGCCCTAAGGTGCTGACAGTTTTCCCACCTTAGTGCCTTTGCCAACTTCCCACTGGTTAGGAAGTTGAGACTGAGCCGGGTCTGGATGTTTAAAAGCTGCTCCGTTGACTCTAATCTGGCTGGAGAGGAAGGGTCAGGGCTAAAACCTTAAACAATTCTGGATTGACTCTCGGTGCTGCTTCCTGGGACTCTACTTCCATGCTTTGCTGCCGTTCTGACGCAGTGGGCTGGGAGGGGATGTGATCTCCTGCATGGACGGGTGTGGGTGCAAACCTGGATCTTCCACTGTAAATGTTGGGGACAGAAAAAGAACTGAACTGAGTTTCAGCCTCTTTTTCCTGTTCCGGGTTCCCTTGGTGCTTTGTGTTTGGGCTCAGTCATGTGGGTTAAGCAAGGGAAAGATTGCACAGCTTTTTTCAGTCACTTCTCGGTTTCTCCCCTTGTGTGGCTCCAGGTCTTTACTGGTAGTTAGATGGAGTCAGTCTTCCATGGTGGCTGTAGCAGCTGCATCAGCAGCTCGTGATCTGCCCTGTCCCTCTGAACCTCCCTCAGTTCCTTTTGTGACTCGTGTCTCTCGGTCCTTGGTTTTTGTCGAGTCAGCAATTCCCAGGCCAGAAAAGACCCTCATGACCATCTAATCTGACCTCCTGTATAGCACAGGCCAGAGACCTGCTCCACAATCATTCCTAGAGCAGATCTTTGAGAAAAACAGCCAAGCTTGAAAATTGTCAGTGATGGAGAATCCACCACAACCCCTGGTAAATTGTTCTAGTGGTTAATTACTCTCACCTTTAAAAATTGACACTTTTTATTTCCAGTCTGAATTTGTCTAGCTTCAACTTCCAGCCATCGACTCATGTTAGACCTTTCTCTGCCAGACTGAAGAGCCCATTATTAAATTTTTATTCCCCAAGTAGGTACATAAAACTGTGATCAAGTCACCCCATGTCTTTGTTAAGCTAAATAGATGGAGCTCCTTGAGTGCATCACTCTAGGGTGGGTTTTCCAATCCTTTAATTATTTGCATGGCTCTTCTCTGAACCCTCTTCAGTTTATCAAGATCCTTCTTCAGTTGTTCAGCACCAGAGCTGGACACAGTGTTCCAGCAGCGGTCACACCAATGCTAGATCAGAGGTCAAATAACAGCTCTACCGCTGTACCTGGCTGATACATCCCAGGGTGGCATGAGCTCTGTTGGCCAGAGCCTCACACTGGAGCTCACATTCAGCTGATCATCCACTCCCATCCCCAAATCTTTCAGATATGGCTGACGTTCTTTGTTTGTAAATGTGTACATTTACACTTAGCCATATTAAAATGCATATTGTTTGTGCGCAGTTTACCAAGTGATCCAGATCGCTCTGTCCGTGACCTGCCCTGTTCATTATTGTCCACTCCCCCAATTTGTGTGTCAGCTGCAAACTTTATCAGTGATGATTTTATGTTTTTCTTTCCGGTCATTAATAAAACTGTTAAATAGCGTAGGGGCAAGAACTGATCTCTGCACAACCCCACTACAAACACACCCGCTCGATGATGATTCCCATTTACAATTACATTTTGAGACCTTCAGTCAGCCAGATTTTTATCCATTTAATGTGGGCCATGTTAATTTTATATCGGTCTAGTTTTTTAATCAGAATGTCATACGGTATCAAATCAAACACCTTCTCTAAATATATTACACCAACACTGTTGCCTTTATCAACCGAACTTGTAATGCCATAAGAAAAATGTCAAGTTAATCTGGCAGGATTTATTTTCCATAAACCCATGTTGATTGGCACTAATTATATTACCTTCCTTTAATTCTTTATTAATTGAGTCCCATATTAGCTGCTCCATTATCTTGACCAGGATCGATGTCAGACCTGATACTGGCACAGCATTAGCTTTCTTTCAGCTGTCTGGATCAGCATCACCCTCATGCTCAGTGTGACCTGCTGATGGAGAAGCCTGGACGCAGGTGGAGAGAGTCTTCCTGAGAGGTCCAGCAAGCATCTTTGGGAAGCTGGGGCATCCATTGCCCGCCACCTTTTCAGTCAACCACCCAACCACAAGGCTGATGGTGATTTCAGACACCTCTTGACCTCTCACAATGCGCTTTAGGACTGCTGGTAGTTGCTGCTTTCTTAGTGAGGTTTAAGCAGAGTGCTGAGCCCCCGGATGTCTGAGCAAATGGCAAAGGCTTCACGGCCAGACTGTTCTCTGCATTCCTGACTGGTATCGTCAGCGTGTTTTCAGTTGCGGAATCAACAGCGTTAAGTAGGAATGTCTCTTTCTCTGCATGGGATGCCGGTAGTCGTCACTTCCCAGCTTCAGCCAGTCCTTGTGCATTAATAGCAATGTTAATTATTTTTTAGTTTGCTTTTAATCTTTCCTCCAGTTTCTCACAGCATTGAGGAGTGAGTTGAGAGCTGTCTGGAGGAAGATATCCAGGACAGAGTGCTTGAGGTGTTTCTCTGTCTTGCTCTTTGAGCTGTTTTGAAGGTTGCCTTTAGAATAAAAGGCCCCAATTGTGTCATGAAGTTCAAATCTTTGTTTTCGCTTTTGACCCCACAGCCGCCAATTGATCTCTGCCATTTTGGGGGTGAAAAGCATACAGAACTCCTGAAACACACTGGTGCTGGAGAGCTACTTGAAGGCCTGGAGCAAAGGCCAGAGTCTCAGGGACATGTTTTGATGACTGCCTTGAAAATCTCACTTGCAGGGTCACCAAACTCATCCATATTCTGCTTTAGCTTCAGTAGCAAAGATTCAGTCCAAGGCACATTTGATCTTGGAGGAGCCAAAAAGCCTAATTTTAACAGATTGGAGTGAGTGTGGATCCTTTTGCTCCTGCTCCATGGTGGTTCCTGGAGGTGACTACATTTTGCCTTCAAGGAATGAGCTGCTGTCACTGGCTCGGTTTGTCCTCTGTTTCCTACCACTCCCTTCGACTTCAGCCAGGCTGAGGCTGGTGAATTCATTGGTAATCACTAGATGCTGATTGGCTGTTTGATCACAGCATTCACACGGACTGTTGTTAGGATGAAATAGGCCAACGAGTGACTGTCCAGCCAGGTTTGTGTAGAACTGCACTATCCAATTCCTGGCCCCATTCCAGATCCTAACAAACCAAGCCCCTCTTGCGGTTCACAACTTTACCCTCTGCCCCCCACTTTTCAACAGCCAGGTGATTCCCTGCACTTGCCCCTCTCTCCAGTGGCTCCACCCATCCCCTTCCCCTCTGGGCTTTGTAATCCCCTTTTTACCAGGAGGGGCCTTGAGCCCCTTGCTTTTCTCATCACTTCCCGCTGAACTCTTCCGATCAGTTAACTTCCATTCACAAAATGAAGTACGCCCCTGTTCCTAGTGTTCAGCCCTTTCAGATGCTCGGTCTAGTCGTGGCAATGCTCTGGGGGGCTGCTCCCACCGTGAGAACCTGGGAAAAGTCTCCAAGAATCCATGGCAGCTTTTTTCATTCTGGGCCCCTCTAGTGTCATATGAGGACAGGGGTAAGGCGGTCCGTGTGTCTGCCTGGGCATCTCCAGCCCTTAGCCTCGTCAGCTGCTTTGAAGGTAAGAATTCACTCGGCATGGCAGGTTTGCGAGGGCCTGGGTGAGGATCAGTGGGGTTTTGCCAGGCGTCACTGATGAGGACTCTCCGTCCTGCCACTATCTGTGTGGGGATTTCATGTGGACCAGTGACCCTCTGGTCTCCCCTGCCAGCCCTGAGAGAGAGGAGTGTTGCACCCCATTCGGCTGGAGCATAGCTGTGCCAAGAGCGCCCCTGGGAGATGAACCTCTCCGAGCCACATCTGAGTATGGTCTAGGCCTGGGGTTCATCAGCTGCTAGCTCCCCCTTCTCCCCACACAGCAGGTTCCTCCCCCTTGTCCACGGGCAGCAGTCCCATTTGGAACTGGGTGGGTACGTCTGGGGTCCTGGCTGGGGGCTCTCTGTGCAGGGCTGAGACAGCTGGGCAGGCTCCGCCCAGCTCTGCCCAAGGGTTATTCTTGGATCCTTTATCCCGGCTGGTTGAGTGGCGAGTCCTTGGAGTGATATTTGGCTCCTGTTTGACTGATTAACGCCAAGGCCAGCAGAGGGCTTCACTCCGGCTTTGCAGGGCCCTAACTCCTCTGGCTTAGGCTGGCAGCTGGCAGGGCTGGACCTGCTCAGCAGTCAGTGCTCCAGGACCTGCTGCAGGGAATGTTCCTGCTGCGTGCTCAGGATGGCCCCAGGGCTGTGAGGGTGCTGCACCTCTTGGCTGGCCCAGACAGGATGGGGGAAGCAGAGGAGGGTCGTGGTGATCAAGGATCCAGTTCTCTAGTGCTTCCCATCTCAAACCTGCCCTGTAGGTTACAGACGCTCCCCTACTTTCCCAGCTCCTTTAACAGCCCCTCCCTGCGCTTTGAGTCTCTGCGGCTGGTACCCGAGGCCAGCCGTTCATTCAGCACAGCCGTAGGGCAGACCCTAGGCGAGCTGTAGCCTAAGTACCAGGTGCTTCTCCAGGCTCTCTTCCGGCAGGCCGGAGGAGCTACCTTCAACTACTCTCCTTCCCCTGTGAATGTGCAGAGGGCTCGCTCTGTCTGGCAGAGAAATCCCAGTGTGGATTTCAGTGCCACCTGTCCTCCGCTTGCAGGTGACCTGGGACCCTGTTCCTGCATGAGTGACCTTTTGGCTGGGTGTCTGTTCGCTCTCCCCAGGAGGATCGCAATGGAAGTGACAGCATCGTCCGCAGCTCTCAGCCTTCCCGGGGCAGTGCCGCACTGGGACAGGGCAGGCCCCTGCTGTCATCTCGTTAGTTACCATCATTGTACTTCATGGCAGCTTTTCCCCTCTTCTCTAACCAGATCCCCATCCCTTTCCTGGCCGCTGACGAAGGGGGAAGCTCCAGCATCCCACGGGCACTCAGCCAGGTCTGGGCGCCTCCATATGCGCTGCGGGTAATGGCAGGCCAAGAACGTGACCCAGGTCTTCTGTTTCTCCGACACCTGACACAGCAGGTGTGAGCTACCGGTGGCTGCTCAACGTTCGTGTCGGCCTCTGGGAACTCTGTGTCCTGACCCGGGACAGTGCCACACTGGAGAAGACGTACCACGTCTCTCTGTAGGCACCCGCGAGGCCCTTTGGGTTCTCTGTTCACCCCATTTTGTCTTTGCATTGCTCAGAGGTCAGTCCTCGGCTTGGAGAGCGAAGGACCGTGGCAGGCACTGGTGTAGCTGATTCGGTGGTGCCCCAGTGCAGCTCTAGGAGGCGCTGTTCTGCTGTGGGAGGGGGTCTTGGAGGAGCTGTGAGATTGTGATAAATCCGCAGGCACTTAAGAGTCCGGGTGTTAATCCAGTATCCTGGCCATGGGCCAGCTGGATTGATGCCATTTTTCTGGCCTACAGTGTCCCCCTCCTCTCCTGCCTGAAACTGCTGGGCCGGTGCCCCAACGTGGCCGGCCGTGGCGGGCGATTCCTGCCCTGCCATGTGCTTTGTGGAGGAAGGCCCCGAGACTTTGCCTTCCGTTCCAGCAGTGACGGGAGGAAGCCCTGCAGAGGGAGACCCTGAGTCCTTTCCTCTCGGGAGGACAAATCAGGAGCTGTCTCGCTGACTCTGCTTGTTGCTAAACCTGCAGGGGCCTGTCTGCGCTGTTTGCAAAAGTCACTTTAAGTTTTAAAAAACAAATAAAACTGCAGCCCCTCCCTGCCACTTTCGGGTTAACGTACTTCCCAGGTGGGTTCACAGCTGGGGTGGCGACTGTTTTGTGGTGTGTTGAATGCTGTTGGCTGGCAAGGTATGGGCACCTGCCTGTCCCCCCTCTTGGTGGTCCCCAGGGCCCCGCAGAGCAGGGAATTGGGGGATGGTGGGGGTGAGGACAGCAGAGCACAGCTTTGTGGGCCTCTGATCTGCCCCCGGTGCAGGTTTTCTATGTGGGGCGCAGAGGGGACCCAGGGCGCCCAGAACCTGAGGCCTGAAAACACAGCCACACGAGTGTGTCCTGGCTAGGTGTAGAGCTGCCGTGGAGTGCGGCTGCCGCTGGTGCCCCAGAGACGGTCCAAGCTCTTCTGAGCCAAGGGGCCTTGGAAATATTCTGGTTAATTGACCTGCCGCCAAGCCACGCACGTGTGACATTTACAAACGAGCACTCCATTGCTGCCGGGGGCGGCCTGCGAGTGGGGGGCGTGTGCCGCCCTCTGGGTGGGACGCAGGACCATGACTCTCAGCACACTCTCGTCTAGTGGATGCCCCTCCTCCCCCCAGCCACACTCCCGGGGTGGGTGCGCCTGGGAGGGGGGCTCTGCATTGACCCTGCCGTGCAAGATGCTAGCTGCAGCTCACCTGCCCTTGCACAGGTCCTGTGGGCCAGGCAGGCTCCAGCCCTGGGCACGTCAGCCTCTTGGTTCCCTGAAGGACGTGCCCCTGCTGGCTGGGCTGGTGGGTGAATCATTTGCCCGGCTGACACTGTTTCTGCCAGGAACCCCTGGGTGGCTTTTGCCTGCTGGGGGTGGATGTCAGCACAGCTGCCCCCGCCCCTACTCCAAGCGCTGCTGGGATCCACTGGTCTGCCAGGGCGGGCAGCGTGAGCCGAGTCCAAGGGCAGGGATATCCAAGCGTGCTAGACAGAGGGCAGCTCCCGTCGTGCCCCCCGGAAACCTCCCCAGAGCCAAGCCTGGGCTGCTGGCTGCATCTCCCTTGTGTGGTTACCCCAGCCCTTAGCCTGCATTCCTGCCCTCCAGGGCTCCTAGTCCCGTGAAGCGGGCACCTCCTGGGCTGATGCCCAGGCCAAGTGAGAACTTGGAGTGGAAGGGCCTGTTGGGTCCCGTCAGGCCCTTCCCAGGGGCTAGTGCAGGATTGTTCCTCTTCTGCAGTGTGGCGAGGCTCCTACCCCTCCCGGGAGGTAGTGCCGAGCCTGGTGTTTCTCTCTCCAAGCTGGGAAATAGCCGCTGCTATTGGCTCTGGACCTTCCCGAGCCTGCCCTGGCTCCTGGCCCTGTGCCCTGGCACCAAGACTGTCCCTCCATGGTGCTAGCACCTTTCTGCTGTTTGGCCGAGCTGCTCAAGGGTCTCGGCCTTGCTTCCTGTAATGCAGGCTCCCCAGTCCCTGCTGCTGTATGGTGAGGGTGAACATAAGAATGGCCAGAGCAGTGGTCCATCTAGCCCAGCATCCTCTCTTCCAACAGTGGCCAATGCCAGGTGCTTCAGAGGGAATGAACAGAACAGGGAATCATCCAGCAATCCACCCCCTGTCACTCCTTCCCAGCTTCTGGCAAACAGAGGCTGGGGACCCCATCCCGGCTAATAGCCATTGATGGACCTATCCTCCATGAACTTATCTAGTTCCTTTTTGAACCCTATTATAGTCTTGGCCTTCACAACATCCCCTGGGAACGAGTTCCACAGGTTGACCGTGTTGTGTGAAGAAATACTTCCTTTTGTTTCTTTTAAGCCTGCTGGCTATTAATTTAATTTGCAAAAAGAAAAGGAGGACTTGTGGCACCTTAGAGACTAACCAATTTATTTGAGCATGAGCTTTCGTGAGCTACGTAGCTCACGAAAGCTTATGCTCAAATTATGTTCAAATAAATTGGTTAGTCTCTAGGGTGCCACAAGTCCTCCTTTTCTTTTTGTGAATACAGACTAACACGGCTGTTACTCTGAAACCTAATTTAATTTGGTGACCCCTAGTTCTTCTGTTATGGTAAGGAGTAAATAACACTTCTTTAGTTACTTTCTCCACACCAGTCATGATTTTATAGACCTCTATCATATCCCCCCCCTTAGTCATCTCTTTTCCAAGCTTAAAAGTCCCAGTCTTATTAATCTCTCCTCCTATGGAAGCTGTTCCATACCCTGTTCCATTTTTGTTGCCTTTTTCTGTACCTTTTCCAGTTCCAGTGTATCTTTTTTGAGATGGGTAGACCACATCTGCACGCAGTATTCAAGATGTGGGCATACCATGGATTTATACAATGTCATTATATTTTCTGTCTTATTATCTATCCGTTTCCTAATGGTTCCTAACATTCTGGTCATTTTTTTGACTGCCACTGCACATTGACTGCAGTTTTCAGATAACTATTCACAATGATTCCAAGATCTCTTTCTTGAGTGGGAACAGCTAATTCAGACCCCATCATTTTATATGTATAGTTGGGATTATGTTTTCCAATGTGCATTACTTTGCATTTATCAACACTGAAATTCATCTGCCATTTTGTTGCCCAGTCAGCTAGTCTTCAGAGATTTCTTTGTAACTCTTCGCAGTCAGCTTTTGACTTATGTTTCTTGAATAGTTTTTTGTATCATCTGCAAACTTTGCCTCACTGTTTACCCCTTTTTCCAGATCATTTATGAATATGTTGAACCGCACTGGTCCCGGAACAGACCCCTGGGGGACACCACTATTTACCTCTCTCCATTCTGAAAACTGACTATTTATTCCTACCCTTTGTTTCCTATCTTTTAACCAGTTAATGATCTATGAGAGGATCTTCCCTCTTATCTCATGACTGCTTACTTTGTTTAAGAGGGTGAGGGACCTTATCAAAGGCTTTTTGAAATTCTGTGTACATGATGTATCTATTGGATCCCCCTTGTCCACATGTTTGTTTATCCCCTCAAAGAATTCTATTAGATTGGTGAGGCATGATTTCTCTTTACAAAAACCATGTTGATTCTTCCCCAGCAAATCATGTTCATCTGTGTGTCTGAGAATTCTTTTTTTACTATAGTTTCAACCAATTTCCCTGGTACTGAAATTGGGCTTACCAGCCTGTAATTGCTGGGATCATCTCTGGAGCCTTCTGTGTAATTGGTGTCACATTAGCTATTCTCCAGTCATTTGGTACAGAAATGATTTAAGTGACAGGTTACAGACTACAGTTATCGGAGTAGCAGCCGTGTTAGTCTGTATTCGCAAAAAGAAAAGGAGGACTTGTGGCACCTTAGAGACTAACCAATTTATTTGAGCATGAGCTTTCGTGAGCTACAGCCCACTTCATCGGATGCTGTAGCTCACGAAAGCTTATGCACAAATAAATTGGTTAGTCTCTAAGGTGCCACAAGTCCTCCTGTTCTTTTTGAGTCTACAGTTACTAGTTCTGCAACTTCACATTTGAGTTCCTCAGAACTCTTGGGTGATACCGTCTGGTCCTGGTATCGCTGTTTAGTAAGTTCATCAATTTGTTCCGAAGCCGCTTCTACCGACGCTTCAAGCTGGGACGGTTCCAGAAAGAAGGGCTCAGATTTGGGAATCTCCCTCACCTCCTCAGCTGTGAAGACCGATGCAAAGAATGGCAGAGGGGAGCATGGCCCTAGGTGCCCATGCAGAGCACATGCTGTGTCATTGCCAGCCCCCCCAGAGGCCGCTGATGCAAGGCCCTGTTTACATGCTGCCCTGAGCCCCCGGAGGCTTGATGCCAGGCGCCAGCTTGGCTGAGGAGCTGAGGCAGTGCATCTGTGAGAGCTGCCAGCCCAGCCGCTTCCTGGAAGGGGCCAGGGCCATGTGCCCTCTTGGGGGGCACCTGCAGGGGAGCTGGGAACTGAGCTCAGTGTGGGGAGTGGACCAGGATGTAACACAGAGCAATGGCTGTAAGGTGAAACGAGGCAAATTCCCACTGGAAATCGGGCCAACTTTGAGCAGTGGTGCGTTGGCACCAGGGGCCGTGGTGGGTCAGGGCTGGGTCTCTTTTGGAAAGCTCTGCTCTAGCTCAGCAGGCCTTATTCAGGGGGCTGGGCTGGATGGTCCCAGTGGTCCTGCCTGGCACAGACATACTGGGCACACAAGCTGCAGGCAACCAGGCTGGAAAGGGAGCATGGGCAAGTGGTTACAGCACAGGAGTGGGACTCGGGAGACCTGGAGTCTGTGACCTGTGTCCGATGAGTTCATGGGGAGACTTGGGGTGCATGCTGGGTGGCCAGCAGGGCGGCCCCTGGTGTTTTGCTGGAAAATGTTTGGAAAGTGGTTGAGTGCAAAAGAGCCCAACCCAAGCTGGCAGCCAGGGTGACCACCCTGATCGCCAGTCCCTAAGGCTGGCCCAGTGCCCAGCCCCAAAAGAGCTCATTGGTGACCCCGGGCTGCCAGGCAAGCTGCCGTGCAGCCCTGTGGGGAGGGACACGTGGATCCTGGCCTCCCTGCGTCTGCTCTGGCTTAGTCACAGGTGCATGGGCAGAGTCGAATGACTGACACCAGCTCCCCTGCGCTGAGCTGCCCCCTCGAGCCCCGGCTGCCAGCTGGCTAGTGCCTTCAGAGGAGCCTAAGCAAATATTAAGGTTGCGGGGACGTGGATCTGATTTTAAATGGGTGGTCTGCTGGCAAGCTGCCAGCCTGACCCCTAGTGCCTCCCTGGCAGGCTGCACCAGAGGAACACACAGCCTGTTCCCAAAGCAGCTGCTGGTGCATCTTGATGGAAAGCAGGGGGCTGGCCACATTCCCCAGCTAATGATCTGCTTTCTGCCCTCTTCTCTGGCCAGTTCCTCTGTGCTCGCTTCCCAGTGGGCTCGGGGGGCCTCCAGCCCGGTGGCTCTGTGCAGCCCTGCCCATGTGGAGGAACTGGGTGGCGGGGGTGGCTATTGATGTGTTTGATCAGGCTGAATCAGGCCAGCGTCCTTAAAACATTAATCAGCTTCCTCCTCGCCAGCGCAGAGCTCTGCAGAGTTCCAAAGCAAGGGCAGAGCCGGTGAGCCTTACCCCAGGGCTGTCTGCTCTTTCTCCTGCCTTGCTTGCTGCCTGGGGGATGTGCAGAGAGCGACTTCCTGCTGAGCGCCTCCTGCTGCCTTAGCCATGGGGAGGCTGCCTGCCAACCACCACATCCCACACTGATTCTCCAGCGCTGCATCTGGCTCTGTCTGCTGTTAAAGGGACACTGCTGGGATTACTGCAGCAGAGAGCCAGTGTGGGAGAGGCTAGACCTCAGGCTCTGAGAATCCCTGTCCCCCTCTCCACGCTGCTACCTGCAAGTGGGCATGGCCTAGGTGCCACTGTGAGAGCCCCACCCCCTGACTGACATCACCACAAATCAGGAAAACAGCTCCCCGCTCCCCCACCAGTGGTTAACCTCCTTGTGTCTAGGACGTTTAATACAACTTCCTTGTAATCTGGACTGTTTGCTCCCTCTCCATTGCTCTGCAGTTGGGGCTTGGGCCCTGCAGGTATCTGGCAGCAGCTGGCTCGGAAGCTGTTGTTGAATTCAGGGCTCTTGCTGGCCCTGGAGGGTTTGCATGGGAATGGGGCAGTGATGATCTGTCCTATGGAGGTGAAGCCAGGCCATAGGGTGAAGCGCATCTCCCCCAGGGACCACAAGCAGAGAGCAGTCTGTCCCCTGTCCTAGAATAGAGCCCTGCAGCAGGACTGTGGTCCCGCAGGATCCACTGCTATAATAGCAGGAACGGGTGAAATGTACTTTGTTGTGGGCAGGACTGAGTGGACAGAAAAACCCACAGACTGATATTTTGTGGGAAAACAAAATGCAAGTGCAGGTACACCTGCTGTTTTAAGTTGACCTTATCGATCACTTAGTTTGAGCCTCTTTTTAAAATTTATTTCTGTGAAAAACCTAGTGTAGTGAGCAGTTTTCCTGTTAAATGTTCGTCAAAAAGCAATAATCATTCTGACACACAAATGACTTGAATGGTATATTTCAAAGTTCCAGAAACGGTGCTTAAGTGGTTGTGACGGTCTGTATCCCTACGCTTACCCCTTTTTACAAAACTGTAACGGATTTTGTACAAAGTCCAAAGTGAGATCATTTGAAAACTCATAATTTCCTGATAGTTATTGTCCTGGTAAAATATGTGGCAACATATAGTTATAAGACTCTACTGTATGACGTTACTGAGACATGATCCAAGTTTAGAAAAGCAGGCATAAACCAGTGCCTCAAAGGCAAACTGGCAGCTCAGCCAGGTATCCACAAAATCAAAAATGGAGTATTGTCTGGTTAAGTGACCATTCTTTGGCAGAAAAAAGGGCGAGAGTGAGAAATTTACATGTGGGCAAAGAAAAAGCTGGAGGTTCCCATCCCCTCAGACCTTCTGTCTCCGGAACCTCAGCTGGAGAGATTCTCAAAAAGAGAGCTATAAAAAGGGAACAGATGCCCCACAATGCTCCTCCCTTTCTTGCTGCTTGTGATGTCAACAACACCTGAAGGACAAGAAAATTAACACTGAACTGGGGGAGGGGTCCTGGCTGAAAGGTTTCCAACCAGTAAGACTGCTAGAGCATGTGGTGAGAGAAACCTTTGCTTTGAATTCATTTAGCTTGTAAAGTTAGGTATTAGATGTGTTTTATCTTTTTATTTTCTTATAACTAATTCTGACTTTATACCTCTTTACTTGTAATCACTTAACATCTATCTGTGTTTTATTGTCTTATCTAAACTGGTGTGTGTTTGGATTCAAGTGTTTAGGAAACTCGAGATAAGGTTTATGCATATAATTTTCTATTAATGAAATGGTGGACTTCTATGAGTTTGTATTGTCTAGGAGGGTGCTGGGCAGTACGGGATGCACATGGTTGGGGGAAAGTCTGGGACTGGGATTTTGCTAGTGTTGCCCTGCCATGTAATTCAAGAGTGGGTTGGCTACAGCACTCGTACAGTATAGCTGGGAGTGATTTACATGCTGGAGGCTGCCTGTGAGCAGACCAGGAGCGATTGCTCTCAGCAAAGTAGGGTAAAAGGCACCCCAGGTTGGGGAACTGAGGGGACTCAACTGTCCATCAGTCCAGACTGTATCCTGGGGAACATCACAGCAGTTTAAAAATTCTCAATTTTTTTAAAAAAAACAACTTAATTTTTATAATCATTAACAAAAATCTGCACCTTTTAAGGCAAAGCTGTACTGCAATTGGTTTATATTCCATGGGATCTACACACGACAGCCATTTGACAGCCAACTTCAGCAACGCAAGCTTTTTTCTTTTTTTTTTTTTAATAAAGATTTTAATACTTATAATTTAAGCAAGGGCTAGAAAGAGCTCTGATGCCCGTTATAACAGGAGTTACAGTATTTTTGTACATGGTTTAGGCAAAATTGGTTTATTCGGTTAGTGGTAAAAACGGTCTGAATTCCGTTTATATTGCTACTATATGAACCGGCTGTTGTGTTTTTAGCAGCGTGGGAGAATCTGTCTCTCTTGCGGGATTGGGGGGAGCGTTGGTTTTTGCCGGTGGGAGCGGGATAAAAATGCAATACCCAACACAGGAGTGGGTGGGTATTGCAGGGCAGGATTGAAACCAGTCCCACGCGGGGCTCTGCCCTAGGGGAGTAGTAGCTGGAGTCACGGGATATGAGCTTTGGACAGAAATGGCCTTTGTATATAAAATGCTAGAAACTCGAGCAGGGAAAAGCGAGAACAGATGTCTGCTCCACTCCTCGGGCAGCTCCTTGCAGCACAGTGTCTCCAGGGTGTGCCCTGTCCTGGGGAGACTGTCTCCCAGCCCAGCAAATCTCCTCCTGCAAGGGACTGCTCCCTGACAGCCTAAGTTTTCCTTCGCTTGTTTCAGCCTCACCCCCATAGCACCCCAACGAATCCCTCTCCTCCGTGTGGTGCCCACCCAGGTGTTCCTAGGCTGTTCTCACACCCCTCGCTTCCCCTGCCATCACTGGTTACCCACGTGCCGCCGATTTAGTTCTGTTGCTTTCTCCTCCTGAGTTGATCTCAACCATCTTGCTGAGCCTCAGGGATCCTGGGGATGGAGGGCGTGGGGTACTGCCCTGTCCCCAGGGAGTGGCATTGCCAGTGTCCCTTGGCACTAGTGGGTGTCTGAGGCCTGGGATTGCTCAGCCTATGCCCCTTGGTGGGCACACCTGCAATGGGGGCCAAGACTGGGAGCAGTAACCTCTGTCTTGCTCAGCTGGTCGCACAGGCAGGGGGCTTTGCCATAGACCATGGCAGTGTCTGTACCAGCAAGGGCAGTTATCCCAGCCTCTGGCCCGTGTCTCCCCTATACCTGCGCTGGAGAGTGGCCTGTGGGCATGTGCCTTGGAAGATGGCACTGCATGGCATTTGCTGGGCCAGTGAGCCAGGCTGGGAATGGGCATGCAGGGGGTTAGGGCAGGTGCCACACCACGGACCACCAGGAGAGGGCCCCATGTGGTCAGATGGCACCCCTCTCCTCCCGCAGCAGCAGGGCGATGCTGTGCCAGGCTCTGCCGTCTGGCTGACGGCGAAGGTTAAATCCGCCTTATCCTGCAAGATCCCATAAGGCATCCTGGAAGGTACTGTGTGGCAGAGGAGGCGGTGGGGCTGGGCACTGGGAGTCCTGGGGGGGTTGCCCTCTGCCCCAGCTTGTCTGTCATTAACCCAACTTTGTTGCTTTAATAAAGAATTCCTGTAGAGCGAGGTAGGTCTGAGATTGTCCCGCTCCCCTCCCTGTGGGAGGAACAGCCCTGCCAGGGTGCTGTGGCTGCTGGTGCCTGGGCAGAACTTCACAGCCTCACACAACAGCCTGCCAGGCGCGTCCCAGGAGCTGCTCGCAACAGGGATGTGGGGGCTGGCCTCCTCCCTGTGTCCGTGGAGGAGCTCAGCTGGTCCAGCACCTCGCGGCGGGTATTCTGGCTCCCAGCTGGGCACACAGGAGGGGCGCTGCAGGACTCCTACAATGCACTGGATTTGCACGAGGCACCAGGATCCGTCAAACGGCGTCGGGCCGGGCCTCCTGGCTGAACACTCAGCAGCCTGGGGTGTAGCCACAACCAGCCACCACTTCAGGCCAACGCTAGGCAGCCTGGGACAAAGCCACAGGGTCGGTCTGTGCCCAGCAGCAAAGAATTTCCCATCTCGCTCATCCCAGCCCCGTTTCTAGCCTGAGAGATGCTACTGCCTGGGCTTTCCCTGCAGGACCCGTCTCCAGCGCGTGGGACAGGGGAGCCCACTCCTGGCGGCTTGCAACCCCATGGGAGCACCGCTTTGCCCACTGCAGCTGCTGTCAGCACCCTGGCCCTGGTGTAGGGCTGGGAAGGACCACGCAGGGTAAAGGCAACTAATGGCCGTGTGTCCCTCTCCCAGTTGCCCAGAGCAACTGGGGCACTGAGGGAAACTTTCCAGCCACCTGCTGTGTGGTGCCTCGCCCATGCCAGGACCCCCCTTGCCGTGGGAAGCTGAATGGGGAGACACACCTGAGCTCAATGGCTTTGGGCTCAGCTTGTTGCCCGGGAAGGAGGCTTGGGGAGCGAATGCAAACCCCAGACACGGATGGCTACAGGTGGGTGGGGTGTTGTCTGCAGCTCCAGCTGCCCCTGCAGATGCCAGGGCTAGAGCGTGACACAGACTGAGCTGCTCAGCAGGGGCACAGAACAGTGCCCCCTGCCCAGCAAGCTGCCCCTGCTCAGGGCATGGAGGCTACATAGTAGTGCCAGTCTCCAGGGCGTCTTGGTGCCTCCCTTTCTCCTCCCATTGATGGACCTGTCTTCCATGAACTTTGCTAATTCTTCTTTGAACCCAGTTATACTTCTGGCCTTCACAACATCCCCTGGCAAGGAGTTCCACAGGTTGACTGTGCGTTGTGTGATGAAGTACTTCCTTTTGTTTGTTTTAAACCTGCTGCCTGTTAATTTCATTGGGTGACCCCTGATTCTTGTCTTGTGTGAGGGGGTAAATAACACTTCCTTATTCATTCTGCCCACACCAGTCATAATTTTATAGACCTCTATCATATCCCCTCCTTCATCTCTTTTCCAAGATGAAAAGTCAGTGTTTTATTAATCTCTCTTCGTATGGAAGCTGTTCCATACCCCTTTTCTGTACCTTTTCCAATTCTAATCTATCTATTTTGAGATGGGGCGACCACATCTGCATGCAGTATTCAAGGTGTGGGCATCCCATGGAATTATACAGGGGTATTATGGTATTTTCTATCTGATCTGTCCTTTTCCTAAGAGCTCCCAACATTCTGTTCGCTTTTTTGGCTGTGGCTGCACATTGAGCAGATGTTTTCAGAGAACCATCCACCATGACTCCAAGATGTTCCTTGAGTGGGACCAGCTAATTTAGACCCCGTCATTCTGTATGAACAGTTGGGATGATGTTTTCCAGTGTGACTGACTTTGCACTTATCAGCATTGAATTTCATCGGTCGTTTTGTCGCCCAGTTCAGTGAGATCCCCTTGTAGCTCACAGTCCAAAGCGCTTTGCTTCGGGATCAGTGGAGGGCTTTCCCACTGCTGCTTTGCAGCCTCCTCTGGGGTGGAAGTAACTGCAACATCCCACAGGTTTATGGGACAGGAAGGTCTGGAGTGGGCCCCATCGTGGGAGGTGTGCGGACCTCAGGCACGAGGAGGGCATTGCACAGAGTGCAGTGTCCCTTCTACAAGCCCAAGATTCAACCGGGGGGGGTCAACCCTTCCCCCTCCTCTTCCCTTGGGGGCAATAGCTCTGCCCTGCCCCCCATGTGGCTGGATAGTCCCTGTATGTGCAGGCATGGCTTGGGAATGGGGCTCACGTACAACACTCTGGCAGACAGAAACAGTGAACGTCCCGGGGGCAGGGAGAAGCCCCATTGTGGGGTCTGGGGGAGCTGGGGCCAGGATGCAGACCTGCCCAGTGAGGGCTGAGAGCTGGAGAGGGGGCTTATCAGTGACTCTTGTCCCCTGTGCAGCTGTGGCCGAGGATCCGGTGAGCACGGCTGGGCGGAGATGTGACGCTATCTACAAGGGCTTTGCCGAATGCCTCATCAGCCTGGGGGACAGCATGGCCCAGAGCGTCCAGAAGCAGCAGCAGGACAGGCAGGAACTGGACACCATCTGCAGGTGAGAGTAGCAGGGTCCCAGTCTCCCTGCAGGTGCCCCCCAGACAGTGGGGTTTCGGCTGTGGGGCAGAGGGGACAGCACTGCGGGGCTGGGGGGAGAACTCTCGGCAGAACCCTTTGGACCTCAGGTCGAGGGGCCCAGCCAGGGGGAAAAGGGGGCAGGTTCCCAGCCTGGCTGCGGGGGCAGATCCTGTCAGCAGTGGGGGCAGGGGACGGCAGGGAACTCGGTGCTGGGAGGAGCCAGCTGGCCTGTGTGTGGAGGTGGAGTCCGGGAGGGCTGATCTGCACAGGGCCATGTCTCATCCTGCTCATTGGCCAGGGCTGGGGACTAGCCATGGGCACTGGGCTCTCTGCACAGGGAGGCTGGACAGCTCTTTCTAGAGCAGGGGTGGGCAAACTGCGGGCCGGATCTGGCCCCTCAGGGCTTTGGATCTGGCCCCTGGGATTGCCCCCCCCCATGGTGCCGCAGGCCCCGTGCTACTCTCAGAAGCGGCTGGCACCAAGTCCTGGGGGTGGGGGCAGAGGGGGAGGTACCTGGAGGCACAGCAAGGGCAGCACGCGGAGCCCTGTGCCCCCCGTGCCCCAGGGGCCCTGCAGGGACGTGGTGCCGGCCACTTCCCAGCACAGCGTGGGGCCAGGGCAGGCAGGCAGGGAGCCTGCCCTGGTCCCGGTGCGTGCTGCTGCCACCCCGGAGCCGCTTTAGGTAAGTGGTGCCAGGCCAGAGCCCCTGCCCTTTGCTCCCCGACACACCCCGCACTCTTCCTGCACCCCTGCCCTGAGCCCCCTCCTGCACCCGTCCTCTGCCCCAATCCCTTGCCCTGAGCCCCTTCCTGCACACCGCACTCCCTCTCACACCCCAGCCCTGCATACAATTTCCCCACCCAGATGTGGCCCTGAGGCCAAAAAGTTTGCCTACCCCTGTTCTAGAAGATCTGCGCTAGCCCAAGGAACCATGCCAGGCAGGGAGGGGCTGGCCAGGCTGGCTTTGGGGTAGGGCAGCGGGGACTAAGCTAGTTAGGGGCAGGGTGGTGGTAGGGGATCAGGCTGGTTAGGGGCAGGGCAGGGAAGGGAGGGAGTGGCTAGGGGCAGGGTGAGGGGGGGGATCAGGCTGGCTAGGGGTGGGGCAGGGCCAGGCTGGTTATGGGCAGCGTGGGTGTTAGGGCTTCCCTGCCCTCCCTTGCTTCCTGTGACACAGACGGAAAGCAGGAGGCTGGAGGGGGAAGCGCAGGCGATGCGATGTTGGTTAGGGTGAACAAACGAGCATAGCCGCAGTTCTGTACGCCAGTAGAGATTTGTCCTATCTCCTCCCCCGCCCCGCAAGCACCTTCTTAGTAGGCTTAGTTATACCTGAGTGCTCACCCCAGTCCCACCCCTTACAATCTGTGGCGCTGTTCTGGTTTGGAGGGTTCTGAGTCCGGGGGCTTCGGTACCACCTCTTTTGCACCCCTGGGTGGGCAGGGAAGGAGGTTGTACACTGGCCAAGGTCCCCTTTTCTCTGGTTTTTAGGGTTTCTTATCCCTCCCTGCATCCCCCTTATCCCTCCCAACTGGCTGCTTGCCCTTGTCCTTGAGAAATTCCCAGCATCATGTGAGCTCTATTTCTTCTTTTCTCATTCTACTAACGAACCCGTCTGGCTGGGCAGAAGCAAAACACTGTGTCTTTGTTCCTTGTTTACGTGTTCATACGGGTATAAGAATATCAAAAATCAAACGGACAAACCCAAAATTCTATCTCCAGGCAAATACACAGGCCTAAATGCTCTGTTACCATCACGAACAGTGGGGCCAGGCTGGCTATGGGTGGGGCAGGACAGGGCTAAGCTGGCTATGGGGAGAGTGGGTCAAGGCTGGATTGGCTAGGGGTGGAGCTGGGCTGGCTAGGGGCAGGGCAGGGGTGGGGCTGGCCATGGGTAGGTCCAGGCTGGCTGGGGGCAGGGCAGGGGTGGGGCTGGCTATGGGTAGGTCTGGGCTGGCTGGGGGTGAGGTGGAGTGAAGCAGGGCTAGTTATGGGCAAGGCAGGGCTGGCTAGGGGCAGGGTGGGGTGAAGCAAGGCTGGCTAGGGGCTGGGCAGGGCCGGGCTGGCTAGAGGTGGGGTGGGGCTGGCTAGGGGCAGGGCCGGAGTGGGACAGAGCAGCGCTGGGCTGGCTATAGGCATGGGGGCCTGTCAGTTGGTGTAACACACAGATCACAAGGCCTGATCGCCATGGACCCTTCTGGCCTTTGTCTCTGACTCTTCCCTCTCCTCGGCCCAGGTCCTGGGACGACTTTCACACCTGCGCCAGCGGGGTCTTGTCCAGCTGCCCCGATGAAGCTGCTGCCATCTGGGAGTCACTGCGCCAGGAGTCCAGGAAGATCCAGTTCCAAGGGAACCTGCATGACCTGTGCAGTGCACGGGCCAGGCCGCCTGGCAGCGTGCGGGGCTCAGCTGGGGACGAGACTAACAAGGAGACCCTGCGGGGCTCAGCCTGGCTCCCCCAGCCCAGCCTGCTGGCCGTCCTACTGCTCCTGGTGCTCACATCACTGCTAATGCCCTTTGTCTAGCCAGGGAGCTGTGGCCAGGCACCCCCTGCCAGCACCCGGCACAGATTCTCGCAGGGCTGGGCACCAGCTCTGTGAGAGAGATCAGGGTTAGTCTGTAAATCCCCTGCGCCAGGAGCTGTGGGCACCAGAGCCTGCTGCCCACATGGTGTTTCCAGCCTCTTTCAAGCCAGCTGGGGTCTATGGGGCAGTCAGAGGCCGGGTTCCCCTGGCACAGCCTGGGGCCAGGGGCATTGTGTCCCATGGGGCGAATGAGGCTGGAGCCCCCGGGGTCCTGCGTTTCCAGGGAGATCTGGACCACAATCACTGAGCTCCCCATCGCCCTGTGCACACTGCTCTCCCTGCAGAGATCGGCCTGATCCTGGCCCCACTTCCCTCGGTCCTGCCTGCACCGGCAGCTCTCCTGTGCCCCCCACGCCACCCAATGGGGTTGCTTTTCACCTGGGCCTGTCTCAGTCCCCAAGCTGGATCTTTGGAAACATGCTCAGCCCATGACTCCTCAGGCTGGCTGCCCCGGGGCACCGAGCACCCGCCCGCCCTTTAATTAACACCACTGGACTTGGGGGGCGGGGAAGGGGTTGGCTTTTACTGCCACACAAATATTCTTTAGTTGACTTAAATGTAGACACATTAGATGTCTTCAAGTCACCAGGGACTGATGAAATCATAGACTATCAGGGTTGGAAGGGTGAAGTCATCTAGTCCAATCCCCTGCTCAAAGCAGAACCAATCCCCAATTTTTGTCCCAGATCCCTAAATGGCCCCCTCAAGGATTGAACTCACAACCCTGGGTTTAGCAGGCCAATGATCAAACCACTGAGCTATCCCCACATGCGAAGAGTGACCAAGCCCATGTGGGTGTTGGGTCTGCCTATCTCTGAAGGCCGTGCTTTTATTCTCTGTGCTGGACCCATTCAGATGTATCTATATTTATATTAAAAGACACTTTTACATTTCACTCCCTGTCTCTCCTGCAGTGATGTGTGTGGCTGCCACTTGCCTCTGATTCCCTGGCCCTAGGCGGAGCAGTCGACATGCTGCAACTTTTGAAAACCTTTAAAGGCCTAAATACCTTTGGCAGCCTGGCCCTTGCATCCTGGGGAGACTGCGTCCAGGGAAGGCGGCCAATGCATGAGATGGTCCCACCCTAGGAAGAGTCTGTGTGGGAGCGGTGCCCAGGGCTGGGTGGCAGGAGCTCTGCTCCCTTGTGCAGGGCTGGGGTTGGCCTGCTGGAGAAGCGACCCAATTTAGGAAGTGGAAGGAGCAGGGGACCCCTGCTGATTAGCTGGAAGTGGGGCAATGCACCAGGCTTAGCTGCGGTGGAAAAGGGGGAGTAGGCCTGGCTTTGGACGGCTAAAACTGATACTAGCGTTGTTGGTGGCTCAGCCTGTTTGGGGTACTGGGGCCTGGAGAAGAAGCTGGCGTGGGAGTTTGCAGGGCTGGGGGAAGTTCGTGGCATGGGGAGGATAGGGCCAAGGTCCCTGCCTTCCCCTTTCCCAGGGGTGGGAACAGGGAGGGGGTGGTACTGTACCTGCACCACCTACCCTGAGGCTCCTGGAGACAGCAGCTGTGGGGTGGCCCAGCTCCCAGGACATCTCTAAGCCAGGTGGAGAGAAGTTCTTGGGGTGCAGTTAATCAGGTCCCAGCAGGTTTCAATGCCCCAGGGAAGCACATCCCAGAGCGTGGCTGCCCCTGGCCTTTCAGCTCCTGCCCCCAACTCTGGCATGCTCTAATGCCAGGTGCAAAGGGCCTGCACTGGCCCATCCAAATGGCTCTGGGAGGCAGCAGGGCTGTTCCTGGAGCCACAATCCTCGAACGGGAGAGGGCTGCTCGCTGCAGGTGGGTCCATGAAGCCAGAAGTCCAGCGCCCCCTTCCCACCCCCCATGCTGGCAGCAGCTGGGGTCCTGGTGGGAAGCAATGACAGGGGTTGAATGGGCCCTGAGGGGTTGAGCCCTGCTACGATTATTTCCCCTGCCAAAAGGAAAGGCACCAAGTCTGAGGCCCTGGCAGGGGTAGCAAACCCCCTGCCACAGCACATGCGCCTCCCCCCACAGGAGCCAGCGACCCTCTCGCAGGAAAATTTGGAAGTGCTGCTGCTAAACGCCCATGCCTGGAGCCCAGAGGCAGTGCCAGGTGGCCATGGCCAGGCTCTCTCTCTGCCACATGGCTGCCTCTTCCTCTCACCCTGGGCTCTCCTGTTCACTGGTGCCAGGCTGCAGCTGCTTGAGGGGTGTTAACCTCTGGCAGTCTGATGCTGGGTCAGGGACCTGCCTACCCCCTGGAGCTCAGCTGAGATCTGAGACAGGGTATTCGGGGAGGAGGCTGGGTCACTGCCTGCCCTGTCTCTCCCACATGGGCCTATAGAACAAGAACCCCCGCTAACCCCAGCAGAGGATCTCCGCTCCAGCCCCATCACTCCAGCTGACACAGACTTGCTGGAGCCCCTGGCCCTGGCCCGCAGGCTCTGGTCCATGGGGGCCAAGAGGAGCGGTGCTGTAGGGGACAGAGTCGGCATCCTAGTCTGGAGTTTCTGGCTGCCTTGGGCAGGATGTTGTGAGCTGGGGGGGAGAATCTCTGGCTCTAGCCAGTCTGGGGTGGGCCAGCTAAAGCAGGGTTGGGGGATAGTGGGGAAGGGGCTTAGAACTCAGCTCAGCACAAGGGCTGGTGGGTTGGTTGCCCACTCTGGGGTCACGTGGCTCCAGGTTGGGCAGGTGCCAGGGCTGAGTTAAGGCTGTCTGTGGAGTCTTAATTCCCTGACCCTGCAAATGGCAGGAACCCAGCATTGGCCGGCGCCCTGGCCACTGGACTATTTCCCCGCCATCCACCCAGGCAGGGCTGCCAGGAGCTGGGACTGCAGCCTGGCTCCCAGTCCGAGCTAAGCCCCATTAGGGCGTGAAGTTCATCACCCTGGGGCGATGCAGGAGCCATGTCCCAGTGAGGGTGCTGGAGCATGGCCAGGAGGCAGGGAAAGCCAGCCAGACCCGTTCCCCTTTCCCCGGGCGGGAGCATGGCCTGGGCATACCATGGGAAGTCGGGGATTTGTGCTGCAGCGTGATGTCCCCTTAAAGGGTATTAAGGGCTTTGCCTGGATTTAGGCTCAGCTTTGCCAGCGCTGCTTGCCCATAATGTAATTAATCTGCCTTCTTGCTTACATGAGCCTGAGCCCTCAACTCAGCCCCCAATTAACCCCTGGTGCCAGGGATTCCCCAGCCTGTCCAGTGCCCGATACCCACCACGGCAGCGCCATCTGCAGTGACACACCCAGCCCCTCGGGGGCCAGGCAGACACCAGGACACCTGCTGCACGGGGGGAGTCGGGGGACGAGCTGAGCCTGATGGGGGAGCTGGGTGCAGCCAATCCCAGGTGGGCACAGAACTCCACTGCTGATTTCCCTGGGCACTGACTCTGAGCACCCTGGGTTTTGTGAGCCAGGGAGAGGCTCCCCCGGCACCTGGGAACCCTGGCCTTAGCTCTGCAAGGGCCCTGTCAGGGTTCCTTCCCCACTCTGAACTCTGGGGTACAGATGTGAGGACCTGCATAAAGGACTCCCTAAACTTATTTTTACCAGATTAAGTGAAAAACCTTCCCAAGGAACAAACTTTGCCTTGTCCTTGAACAGTATGCCTCCACCACCAAGTGATTTAGACAAAGAACAGGGAAAGGACCACTTGGAGTTCCTATTTCCCCGAAATATCCCCCCAAGCCCTGACACCCCCTTTCCTGGGGAGGCTTGAGAATAAACAAGATGAGCACAAACCAGGCTTGGATTTTTAAGAATCTGATTGTGTTTTTTGGGTCTTAAAAATCAGAACTTTATTAGAAGAACAAAGAAAAAGAGAGAACAACTCTGTAAGATCAGAATGGAAAATAATCTTACAGGGCAATCAGATTCAAAACAGAGAATCCCTCTAGGCAAAACCTTAAGTTACAAAAAGACACAAAAACAGGAATACACATTTCTTCCAACACAGCGAATTTACAAGCCAAAACACAGAAAACCTAATGCATTGTCTAGACAGATTACTTACTTACTTTACAAGAGTTGGAAGGCTTGCATCCTTGATCTGTTCCTGGCAAAGGTATCACAGTATCACACAGACCGCCAAAAGCCTTTTTCCCCCCTCCAGATTTGAAAGTATCTTGTCCCCTCATTGGTCATTCTGGGTCAGGTGCCAGCGGGGTTACCTTAGCTTCTTAACCCTTTACGGGTGAAAGGGTTTTGCCTCTGGCCAGGAGGGGTTTTATAGCACTGTATACAGAAAGGTGGTTACCCTTCCCTTTATATTTATGACACGCCCCACAAATCGCAGATAGGGTGAAACACTGGCTGTGATTTCTTCCTGGAGCTCTAGGAGAAAACAGTATTAATAAGACACATGCCTCTCTAAATATACTTCTAACTGTATAAAGACTAACAATATTTCCCACATCTCAAGGATGATTTGGACGTCAGTTGATTCCGGGAAACTTTCATGGGAGAGTGCATCAGCCACTTGGTTAGAAGCTCCTGAGATGTGTTGGATGTCAAAATCAAAATCTTGGAGAACTAAACTCCACCGAATAAGTCTGTTATTTCCCTTGGCGGTATGAAGCCACTGTAGCACAGCATGGTCGGTTTGCAGGTGGAAACGCTGTCCCCAAACGTATGGGTGTAGCTTTTCCAGAGCGTAGACAATGGCGTAACATTCCTTTTCATTGACTGACCAGTGGCTTTCCCTCTCAGATAGCTTCTTGCTGAGAAACACGACAGGATGGAATGCTTGATCTGGTCCTGCCTGCATTAAGACTGCTCCCACACCACACTCGGACACATCTGTGGTTACTAGGAACGGTTTGTCAAAGTCTGGGGCCCTTATCACAGGGTCAGACATGAGTGTCGCTTTAAGCTGGTTAAAGGCCTTCTGACGCTCTTTGGTCCCCTGAACGGCATTTGGCTGTTTCTTTTTGGTCAGGTCTGTCAGTGGGGTGGCAATTTGGCTGTATTGCGGTACAAATCGCCTGTAATATCCAGCCAAGCCTAAGAAGGATTGGACCTGTTTCTTTGACTTTGGGCCAGGCCACTTTTGGATAGTATCCACTTTGGCCTGTAGGGGGTTGATAGTTCCTTGACCAACCTGGTGTCCAAGGTTAGTCACTCTGTTTAGACCTATTTGACACTTCTTAGCCTTCACTGTTAGTCCTGCCTCCCATATGCGCTCGAAGACTTTTCGTAGATGCTCCAGGTGTTCTGCCGAGGAAGCTGAAAATATGGCCACATCGTTAAGGTAAGTAACTGCATATTCTCCCAATCCTGCTAGGAGACCATTTACAAGTTTTTGGAAGGTGGCGGGTGCATTCCACAGCCCGAAAGGGAGCACATTACATTCATACAGCCTGACCTGTGTGATGAAGGCCGACCTTTCCTTGGCGGATTCATCTAGCGGTACCTGCCAGTACCCCTTGGTTAAGTCCAAGGTTGAGATGAACTGGGCCCGTCCCAGTTTCTCTAATAGTTCATCTGTGCGTGGCATTGGATAGTTGTGTGGGTGTGTTACAGCATTTTGCTTACAGTAGTCTACGCAAAAACGTATCTCCCCATCTGGTTTGGGAACTAGAACCACTGGAGATGCCCATGCACTGCCAGAGGGGTGGATTACACCCATCTGCAGCCTTTCCTGGATCTCCCATTCTACAGCAGTTTTAGCTTGAGGAGACACCTGGTAAGTTGGGGCTCTAATTGGGTGAGCATTACGTGTGTCAATGAAGTGGTATGCCCGTTCAGTCAGTCCTGGGGTGGGTGAGAACGTCGGCTCGTAGCCCTTCCTTTAATTAACACCACTGGACTTGGGGGTTGGGGAGGGGGTTGGCTTTTATTGCCACACAAATATTCTTTAGTTGACTTAAACTTAGACACATTAGATGTCTTCAAGTCATTAGATGTTGTCGGTGCGTAGCCGTCGGAGGGTGTTTTGTAGGTTGGTTACAAAGTCCAGAATGTTAGTTCCTGGAGAAGGTGTAATTCTGGGAATAATAAATTCCCATTGCTGCTTCACCAGCTGTAATGGCCCCTTAACCTTGCGGCCATATACAAGTTCAAATGGTGAAAACCCTAAACTGGGACGTGGTACAGCTCTGTAGGCAAAGAGCAACTGCTGCAACACTAGGTCCCAATCATTGGAGTGCTCATTTACGAATACGTATCATGGCCCCCAGAGTTCCATTAAACTTCTCCACCATTCCATTTGTTTGATGGTGGTAAGGAGTGGCAACCAAGTGATTTACCCCATGAGCTTCCCAAAGGCTTTCCATGGTTCCTCCCAGGAAATTAGTTCTGGCATCTGTAAGGATGTCGGAGGGCCAACCTACCCTGGCAAAAATGTCTGCTAGTGCCTGGCACGCACTTTTAGCCCTAGAGTTGCTTAGAGCTACTGCTTCCGCCCATCGGGTGGCAACCAAGTGATTTACCCCATGAGCTTCCCAAAGGCTTTCCATGGTTCCTCCCAGGAAATTAGTTCTGGCATCTGTAAGGATGTCGGAGGGCCAACCTACCCTGGCAAAAATGTCTGCTAGTGCCTGGCACGCACTTTTAGCCCTAGAGTTGCTTAGAGCTACTGCTTCCGCCCATCGGGTGGCAAAATCTATGAAAGTCAGTATATACTGTGTGACAAAGTTCCTCCTCTACCTTGGTGGGTCTTGCGCTTATTGGCGGATTTGCTCGCCTTGGAGCTTCATGGCAGCCCTCAGTTTGGCCATTTTTGTGAACCCACAGTCCAGGTCAACTCCTCCTGTGTCTGACCAGGAGTTGGGAGGATTTGGGGGGAACCCGGGCCCGCCCTCTACTCCAGGTTCCAGCCCAGGGCCCTGTGCAATGCAGCTGTCTAGAGTGCCTCCTGGAACAGCTGTGTGACAGCTACAACTCCCTGGGCTACTTCCCCATGGCCTCTTGCCAACCCCTTCTTCTAATTGATTCTAGCAGCTTCTTGATTGGCTGCAGGTGTTCTAATCAGACTGTCTTAATTGTCTCCAGAAGGTTCCTGATTGTTCTGGAACCTTCCCTGTTGGGAAACGGGACCTCCCTCACTTGCTCCTCAGCTATCTGCTTTCTATTCTTTCCTAAAGCCCCCTGGCCTGGATTTTTCTTACTTTTTGAGCCTGCCTTAGTCCCCCCCGACCGGGCCAGACGCTTGTTTTGTTTTGTTTTGTTTTTTTGCCATTTTTTTTTGCTGCCGTTGAGTGCTGGTCTGCTGCCAGCTTGCCGCCAGCACCCCCCCGATGCCTGCTCCCGGGCGCAGCTATTTGCCTTAGCTGAAACCCCTGGGGGGGGGGGGGGAAGATTGCCGACCTGCTACCCGGAGGGGGGAGTGGAAGCCCCCAGACCCAGCCGTTTTGCTGGCAGCTCGGAATTTACTTCTTATCTCTGCAACATTCTCGACATACCGGAAGCCTTGGTACAAAGTCAACAGAGCTGGAGAAGAAGAAGATAGAAAACAGAAGAAATCACCCAGGGAAGCTACAAATCATCGTGGAGGGGGCCGTAAGATTGAGTAACTTTTTGAATTATACTTTTGTGGGGGGGGGAGTCTGATTGTGGTTTGATTGTGTTTGTGGCCGCACAGGAGGTGTGGCACGGAGCTGCCCCCCGATCCATCGGTGCCCCCCCAACATTATTACAACTGTCACGGCCCCCCGCTGTCCGTCCCTGCTGGCAACCTGCCATCTGCCTTCGGATCTAGCTGTTTGCTTTGAACTTTGCCTTTCGGACCGGACATATCAGCCGACCAAATGAGACTCTTTGGACAAACGTGCATGGGTCCACAACCACCCCCCCCTGGACTGTTCACCCCACAGCTTGCCCCTATCACCGGACCCCGATTTTTGTTTTTCCCCCCTTCCAGTCCAACCCATTTGGTACCCCCGCCCCGCCTGCAGCCCAGCAAGGAGGAGCGGTTAATCTGCTTCCCCCTCCTCCTTCTGGTGTCTCCCCGTCTCTCCCTGCTCACAATGGCGGGGAATGAGAGGGGCGAGGCCCCTCTAACAATATCAGTTGTCCCTCCCCCACCTGCCCCCCTGCCCAACCCCCGAACCCTCCCCACCACCACCACTGTCAAAACACCTGCCACCACCCCCGCTGGGGCACCGGCAGCAGGCGGCACCGGGGCGATTATTGCCGCTGCTACGTTCACCGCCCCCCCCAGATTCTAGGAACGCCCCCCCAGTTGGCCGGAAAGGCCAGGGCGGAAGAAAGGAAAGGGCCCCGCTAAAACCACTAGGCCCTCCATGGCAGGGGCTGCCCCCACCGCTGTGGCCTCGTCATCGACCGTGGCGCCCCCCCCCCCCCCGCTGTTCCGTCCACCAGCTCTGCGAACGTCCCTCCCCCGGCCCCCAGGACGTATGCCCGGGCGGTGGCAGGCTTCCCCCTGTCATCTCGCCCACCCACTGCCTCCGCTGCCATCACCAGCGGCCGGGGCCCTTTCCCACCATGACCAGGAGGCACGGCGTCCGTTGCCTCTTTGTGCCCGCCTCGCCCCACGTGGAGACATACGTGCAGGCATTGGCGAAGGTGGTAGGACCCACGGCTATCGTGGCGGGCTCCAAAATGTACGGGAAGTTCGTTTTTTTCTTAGCTTCGGAGGCTGCCGCCCAGGAGGCGGTGGAGAGGGGCCTGGCGGTGGGGGCGGGGCGTTTGTCCCCCTAGAGCCGCTAGAAGACCTGGGCATTCGCCTCGTCCTCACCTCCGTTCCTCCCTTTTTACCCAATGCCGCCCTGTTACCCGCTCTCTCCACCCTGGGGAAACTTGTCTCTGTCATCAGCCCTCTCCCGTTGGGCTGCAAGGACCCCACCCTCCGTCACGTCCTTTCATTCCACCGGCAAGTGCAGCTTCTACCGCCGGCAGCGGTGCAGGACGGAGAGGCGCTCGAGGGGTCCTTCCTAGTCCCCTACCAAGGAGCCCGCTATCGGGTCTTTTACTCCACTGGAGAGGCCCGGTGCTACCTCTGCTGCTCAGCGGGGCATGTCCGCAGAGACTGCCCTTTGGCCCAGGGGGGAGGGGCACCCGAGACCCCCGAGACCTGGCAGGACATCGGCCCCGTCGTTGCCGACGCCCCTGGCCACCCGGCACCTGAAACCAACCCTCCTCCTACTCGATCCACCGCTGCTCCCATCCAGGCCCAAGAATCACCTTCCCTACAACGCCCAGGCGAGCAAGGGAGTCCCACCCTTGCTATTACCAATCTGGTAGAGCCTATGGAGGAGGGTGTGGCAAAGATATTACTGGGTATAGGAGAGGGCCCGCCCCAAGGAGAACCCCCCGCCCTTCATGCTGCCTCACTGCTACTCCCCCAAACCCCTGAACCATCGCCTCCACCCCCCGACACGACCCCTGCTAACCAACCCCCAGACGACGCTATGGAGGGCTGGACCCTAGTCCAGGAGAAGCGAGGCAAGTGGAAGGCTCGAGTTCCGCTGCACCCATCCGATGCGGAAGCCCAGGAAGGGAGGCACTGATATTGAGCCTTCCGCTACGGCCACGAGTGAGATCCATCTGCTGGTGTCGGGAGGGGAAGACAGACTGGCATTGGAGGGCAGAATCCCCCCTCCATGGGAGACCCTCCCCTCTGAGACCCCTGAGGAAGCTCCTTATGCCCGGCTACCACCCGAACCCCCCGTGAACCCCGAAGCGACCATTGCGGCAGGCCCTAGAGGAGAGGCCCTCGGGGTAGCAGGAGTTGGCCTCTCCTCCGTGTATGCGGAAATTGAGGCCCTAGATTTGACCCCGTCACCCAGGGAGAGGATGATCTACTGCCGGCTGGCCTCGATCTGGGCAACCTCACCCCAGTCCCCCTTTCCCCATGCTCCCTCCCCCTAATTGCCTTCCCGGGCGAGCACCCTGCAGAAGGTGGTCCACCACCTGATGCCATGGCTGCCAAGACCACCACGGAGCCAGCACCTAGCGTCACTGGGAGGCCCCTCCCTTACCCCTTAACCCTCGACTCTGCTCAGGAGGCACCTTCTTTTAGCTGGTCGCCTTATGAAGTCCAGAGCCTTACCTTTGCCCCTGCCCCCACCCCTGTCCCTGCCCAATTCCCCTCCTCCTGCAATGCTAATGCTGCCCCTGGGGTTATTTCCTTCCCGCCTTTCGCAGATTCCCCCCAGGGAGCAGTCTTTGCACTTTCTAGTCGCGACCCATTAGGAGTTGCAATTTTTTCCCTGCCATCCCCTTCCACCCCAAGGCGTGAAATGGATTTAATAACCCCAGCCTGTCAGACGCCCCGTCGGTGGTCCGCACCCTGTCTACCCGCCTTAGCGGACCACGAGGCTGCATTAAGAGCCCCACTAGGGAATACACCGGAAATCGCAACCCCAGCCCCCCATGAGCTGCGGCATGCACTACAGAAGTTCCTAGAGCACACCCGTGGTGCCCGCAATAGGGTACAGCTGGCTCTTCAGCTATGGGGGGACTTTGATCAAATTCTCCAGGCCACAAGGGCCCTTATACAGGAGGGCAGAGGGCAAGGAAAGCGCGGTGCTGCGGCCTATGAGCGGGCCTGCGGCTTCTGAAAAGATCTACTCATCCACGGGATGGGTCACGGGTTGCTGCGCAACCCACCGGGGGCCACGAACCCCCCCGCCAATAAGGAACCCCCACCCCCCCCAGCCCTCCGCATGACGCCTCTCATTATCGCAACCTTGAACACCAGGGGCGGTAGGATGGCTCTCCGCAGGTCCCAGGAGCTCTCTTACCTTCGGGAAGGGGGGTACTCTGTAGCTTTCCTGCAGGAGACCCATACGGACCCGACCGTCGAGGACAGGTGGCAGCTGGAGTGGGGGGACGGGGTATACTTTAGCCACTTCACGACTTGGCAAGCTGGAGTGGCGACCCTGTTCTCCCACAACCTATGGCCCGAGGTGCTAGGGGTCAATGAGGCCGTGCCGGGCCACCTGCTGCACCTTTGAGTCCGTATGGAGGGGCTCGTGGTCAATCTTGTTAACATCTATGCCCCGCAAACGAGCCCAAAGCGGCCACAATTCTCTCAGTGGGTGTCCGACTTTCTCGGCACCCTAGATTCGCACGAGTGCCTGGTCCTGGGAGGGGACTTTAACACCACCCCTGAGGAACAGGACCGCTCAGGGGCCGAGCCGAGCCCAGCCGCCGCGAACATTCTCCGAGGAATAGTCCAATATCACTCCCTAGTGGACGTCTGGCATGACCATCACCCAGATGACACTTCCACGTTCATTTTTGTCTGGGTGGAGGCCCATCGGTCACACCACTCTCGGTTGGACCGTCTTTACTTATCCTGTTTCCATCTTTCACAGGCCCACTCCTCCACCTTTTGGCCGGCCCCATTCTCCGACCACCATTTAGTCACCATAACGGTCTCCCTCCGTGCAGAGAGACTGGGGCCGGCCTATTGGCACTTTAACAACAGCCTGTTGGAGGACGAGAGCTTCGTGACATCCTTCCGGGAGTTTTGGTTGGCCTGGCGGGAGCAGTGGCGTGCCTTTCCCTCGGTGCGGCGATGGTGGGATCTCGGGAAGGTGCGCGCCCGGCTCTTCTGCCATGACTACACTCGGGGCACCAGCCGACGGCGAAATGCGGTGATAGAGCAGTTGGATCGGGAGGTCTTAGAGATGGAGAGGCGCCTGGCCGCCGATCCTGAGGACCCGTCCCTCTGCAGAGCGTGCCGGGAGAAGCGGGAGGAGCTCCAGGCCCTCGAGGACCACCGGGCCCGAGATGCCTTCGTTCGGTCCCGCATCCGCCTCCTTCGGGAAATGGACCGCGGTTCCCACTTCTTCTATGCCCTGGAGAAAACGAGGGGGGCCAAGAAACACGTCACCTGCCTTCTAGCGGAAGACGGCACCCCCCTCACGGATCCAGAGGAGATGTGTGGGAGGGCCCGTGACTTCTACACAAGCCTCTTCTCCCCGGATCCAACCGATCCTGGCGCTTGCAGGGTGCTCTGGGAGGAACTCCCCACGGTCAGCGTGGGTGACCGAGACTGGCTAGAGCTGCCTCTCACCCTGGCCGAGTTCTCGGAAGCCCTCCGTCGCATGCCCACCAATAAATCTCTGGGCATGGACGGGCTGACCGTGGAATTTTACCGCGCATTCTGGGACATCCTCGGCCCAGACCTAGTCACTGTCTGGGCTGAGTCCTTGCAGAGCAGGGTCATCCCTCTGTCATGCAGGCGAGCGGTGCTCGCCTTGCTGCCAAAGAAGGGGGACCTCCGCGATTTACGAAACTGGCGTCCCATCTCACTCCTTAGCATGGATTACAAAATCGTAGCGAAAGCAATCTCGCTGCGGCTAGGGTCTGTGATGGCGGACGTGATCCACCCAGACCAGACCTATACTGTCCCGGGTCGCAGCATTTTTGACAACCTATTTCTAGTCCAAGACCTTTTGGAACTCGGGCGGAGAGATGGTCTGTCGTTCGCCCTCCTGTCTCTTGATCAGGAGAAGGCGTTCGATAGAGTAGACCATGGGTACCTCCTGAGCACTCTGCAGGCATTTGGATTCAGACCTCAGTTTGTGAGTTTTCTCCAGGTGCTGTATGCTTCCGCGGAGTGTTTGGTTAGGCTCAACTGGACCCTGACCGAACGGGTCAGCTTCGGGCGAGGAGTGCAGCAGGGGTGCCCCCTCTCGGGCCAGCTGTATGCTCTGGCGATCGAGCCTTTCCTCTGTCTCCTCCGCAGGAGGATGACAGGGTTGGTGCTGCGGGAGCCGGAGCTGCGGCTGGTCCTGTCGGCATACGCCGATGACGTACTCCTCGTGGTCCAGGACCCGGGCGACTTGGCGCGAGTGGAGGCATGCCAGGCCATCTATTCGGCAGCCTCCTCGGCCCGAGTCAACTGGGTCAAGAGCTCTGGCTTGGCGGTGGGGGACTGGCGGCAGGTAAGCTCCCTCCCACCCGCGCTTCAGACCATCCGGTGGAGTGCGGGTCCACTGCTCTATCTCGGCATTTACCTTTCCGCCATGCACCCTTCCCCGCCGGAGAAGTGGTAAAATTTAGAGAGCGGGGTGATAGAGCAGATCCGGAAATGGACGAGGCTACGCCGATGTCTCTCCCTCCGTGGGAGAGCACTGGTGCTTAACCAACTAGTCCTGTCCATGCTCTGGTACCGGCTCAACACCCTGGCCCCAGCCCCGGGTTTCCTGACCCACCTCCGGAGATTGATTCTAGAGTTCTTTTGGTCAGGAATGCACTGGGCCCCTGTTGGAGTTCTTCATTTACCCCTAAAGGAAGGAGGGCAGGGCCTGAAGTGTCTGTACACTCAGGTCCGCGTTTTCCGCCTCCAGGCCCTGCAGATGCTCCTTTATAGTGCAGGTAGTTCGACGTGGAGCATATTGGTGCACGCCTTCCTGCGCCATTTCCAAGGGCTCCGATACGACCGGCAGCTCTTTTCTCTTTGTCCGAGAGGTTTTCCGCGAGACCTCTCCGGGCTGCCGGTCTTCTACCAGGACCTCCTCTGGACCTGGAAACTGTTTCTAATGACCAGGTCCGTGGCGGCCACTGCGGGAGCAGATCTCCTCACGGAGCCCCTGCTACACAATCCCCAACTCTGTATGCAGGTGGCGGAGTCCCGTTCGGTGCACCAGAGGTTGGTCCTGGCGGAAGTCACGAGGGTCGGAGACCTCCTGGACTATGACCGGAGAGACTGGCTGGATCCCCTGACGCTTGCTCGGCGCATGGGGCTCTCTAGCCCTCGTACCCCCCAGCGCGTACTTCAGGAGGTGAAGGCCGCCTTGACCCCTGCTGCTCGGGCTTATGTCAACCGAGCTTTGCGCGGGGGCGCACCCCGCCCATCCTCTACCCCAGGCCCGCCAGACCTTTCCATTGGGCCCCTACCCTGCCAATCCCAACAAACCCCTCACCCTTTCACTGCAAGCCGGCTGCATGAACTGCAGGCGGTCAGTTTTCAAATCGCACCACGGAATTATTTATACACACTCACGCTTCACACCCTTCACGCCCACACACCTGGTGTCCCGCCCCGATACAAAGTGGCAGGACCTCCTGCCACCCTTGGAGGGTGAGCAACCTCGGTGGGCCAGCCTGTATTCCACCTTGGTCCCAAGGCCCATCAGGGACACCAGTTGGCGGCTCCTTCACGGAGCTGTGAGCACGGGCGTGTTTCTGACACGGTTTACCCCCATCCCGGATACTTGCCCTTTTTGTAATGTGAGGGAAACCCTGGTGCACGTATATTTAGAGTGTGCCAGATTGCAGCCCCTTTTCCGGCTCCTCACAAATATTCTATTGCGCTTTTGGCTTCATTTCTCCCCTCACCTTTTTATCTATACACTCCCCATCCATGGCCCCACAAAATCGCAGGATCTCCTGGTTAACCTCCTCCTAGCCTCGGCTAAAACAGCCATTTATAAGACCAGAGAGGGGAGGTTGGCCCATGAAGCGTCCTGCAATTGTAGGGCCTTTTTCCGATCCTCAGTACATTCACGTATCCAGGCGGAGTTCCTCTGGGCGGTGTCCACCGACTCCCTTGACACCTTCGAGGAGCGGTGGGCGCTGTCCGGGGTTCTCTGCTCGGTGACCCCGTCCGATTCCCTCTGTCTGACCCTTTGATTGAGGGGAAGAGCGAGAGACGCCAGCCACAGCCGTTGCCGCTGTGAATACCAGCATTACTGCCATCTAGGCGGGGTCCTATAATACATGGATGTCTACCCCCCCACACCCCTAAACCGCCCACCCCGCAGCCGTGCCCATCTTGCCGGGCACTCTCAGGAGAGGGATAATCGGTGACACTGGGCACGGCCCTAGGTAACTCGAGGGGGTGGAAGACCACGAGTGTCGAGAAAGCCCCCCCGCTCTAGGCCACCAGGTAACTCAGGAGGGTGGAAGACCACGAGTGTCGAGGAAGCCCCCCCGCTCTGGGCCCAGGCTAGCCTGAACAGTTCTCCCTCCTGAAAGCTGCTGTGTTATACCTTCTGATTGCGTTGTTTTGTTGCATAGTTTGTTTTGTTTTCTTTGGTAATTCTTTGTAAGTGTCACAAATACAATCCTTTTCTGTTTCAAAAAAAAAAACAAAAAACCTTTCCCTGTTCCCTTACCCAGGGAAAAGGGACCTGGTTAATTGGGGGCCCATAGTTCTCCCTTCAGTCACTCTCCTGTAGCCCTCTGGCCTGGAGGGAGAAGACGGGAGAGGGCTGCTGCTCCTAGGCCCTGGGCTTTCCCTGCTGCTGTTGCTGCTCCAGCTGCTCCCCTGGCTGGGCCAGACACCACCACCCTGCTTCTCTGCTGCTACCTGGTTGCTGGCCGGCTGCTGGACCCTCCACCTTTGGGTGCTGCTACTGCTCCAACTGCAGCCCCCCGGGGGAGGGGGGAAGCCTGCTGGCCCGCTCCCCAGAAGGGGGAGTGAGGGACCCCAGCCCCAGCTGTTGCTGCTGTGAACACCACCACCACCACCTGAGGGGTCCTTTCTGCCTGCCTGGACCACCGCCTGGAGTTCCTGGAGCTGCTGCTGCAGCTGCCTGGAGCTGCTGAAGCCCCGAGGAGGAGAAGAAGGGGACCATCTACCAGTGGGGGAGCACCTGGAGACTCTGCAGACCACCGTGGAGGGGCCTTTGGAACTGAGTAACTTTCGAACTGTGCTCTTGTGGCGGGGGTCTTGACTGTGTTTGCAGGGACACAGGGGTGGGGTGTGGAGCTGCCCCCCGATCCATCTGTGTGTCCCCCAAACCCCCACCAGCCCCTACCACCGCTGCCCCCTCCACCTCCCCCACTGGCTGTTTACCATCTGCCTCAGCTCCTGCCTCTGGACTCAGCTGCTTGCTTGGCTTCCCACGCCCCGATTCCACCCTTCGGGCCAGAAGCAGCAGCCAGCCCCACTGACTCTGTGCAAGCGCACGTGGACGCATGTGCCCCCCCCCGCCGGACTGCCCACCCCAAAGCTTTGCCCTTTGCTACCTGCCCCATTTGCCACTTTCAGCCTTTTGCCCCCCTTTTTGCCCCAGCCCCCCCTTACTAGCTTTAGTTTGTTTGCCTGCCCCACCCGTTTTCCCTCCGCAGCCTTTGTTCGTTTGCCCCGCCCCAGCCTCTGAAGCTAGCCCCTTGGTTTCCCTGCCCTAACTCCAGCCCCTTGCTCCGTGCGCCCATGCCCCCTCCCATGCACTTGTGCCACTCCCCATTTGAGCTTAAACCCTCTTCACTGCACCCCCAATGCTGTTGTTTCCCCCCCGCCCCCAGTGCAGCTAGAGGAGCCGGAATTCCACCCCACGTCAGCGACGGACCCCTAACCCCTGTTTTTGTCCCTCCATCCAGCCCACCCCTTTTTGACACCCTCCTCCCCTGCCTGCAGCCTAGCGGGGAGGAGTGGTCGACCTGCTTCCCCTTTCCCCTCCTCTTTCTGGTGTCTCCCCTTCCCTCCCTGCTCGCGATGGCGATGGCGGGGGACAAGACGGGTGGGGCCCCTCCAGCAGCCCCAGCTACCCCTCCCCCACCTGCCCCTCTGTCATCCCCCCAAGCCTCGACCTCCGCTGCCGAACTACCTGCCGCCGCCCCCGCGGTGACCTCTGCTGCTGCCGCGTCCCTCCCCCCCTCAGATTCGGGGGGGAGCCCCCCCAGCCAGCAGGAAGGGCCAGGGTAAGAAGAAGGGGAAGGGCCCCGCTAAAAAGACCAGGCCCTCCATGGCAGGGGCTGCGCCCACTACCGCGGCCCCACCACCGGCCATGGCATCCCTCCCCGCTGGTAGAATCATAGAATCTCAGGGTTGGAAGGGACCTCAGGAGGTCATCTAGTCCAACCCCCTGCTCAAAGCAGGACCGATCCCCAACTAAATCATCCCAGCCAGGGCTTTGTCAAGCCTGACCTTAAAAACTTCTAAGGAAGGAGATTCTACCACCTCCCTAGGTAACGCATTCCAGTGTTTCACCACCCTCCTAGTGAAAAAGTTTTTCCTAATATCCAACCTGAACCTCCCCCACTGCAACTTGAGACCATTACTCCTTGTCCTGTCCTCTTCTACCACTGAGAACAGTCTAGAACCATCCTCTCTGGAACCACCTCTCAGGTAGTTGAAAGCAGCTATCAAATCCCCCCTCATTCTTCTCTTCTGCAGACTAAACAATCCCAGTTCCCTCAGCCTCTCCTCATAAGTCATGTGTTCCAGACCCCTAATCATTTTTGTTGCCCTTCGCTGGACTCTCTCCAATTTATCCACATCCTTTCTTGTAGTGTGGGGCCCAAAACTGGACACAGTACTCCAGATGAGGCCTCACCAATGTCGAATAGAGGGGGACGATCACGTCCCTCGATCTGCTCGCTATGCCCCTACTTATACATCCCAAAATGCCATTGGCCTTCTTGGCAACAAGGGCACACTGCTGACTCATATCCAGCTTCTCGTCCACTGTCACCCCTAGGTCCTTTTCCGCAGAACTGCTGCCTAGCCATTCGGTCCCTAGTCTGTAGCTGTGCATTGGGTTCTTCCGTCCTAAGGGCAGGACCCTGCACTTATCCTTATTGAACCTCATCAGATTTCTTTTGGCCCAATCCTCCAATTTGTCTAGGTCCCTCTGTACCCTATCCCTGCCCTCCAGCGTATCTACCACTCCTCCCAGTTTAGTATCATCCGCAAATTTGCTGAGAGTGCAATCCACACCATCCTCCAGATCATTTATGAAGATATTGAACAAAACCGGCCCCAGGACCGACCCCTGGGGCACTCCACTTGACACCAGCTGCCAACGAGACATGGAGCCATTGATCACTACCCATTGAGCCCGACAATCTAGCCAACTTTCTACCCACCTTATAGTGCATTCATCCAGCCCATACTTCTTTAACTTGCTGACAAGAATACTGTGGGAGACCGTGTCAAAAGCTTTGCTAAAGTCAAGAAACAATACATCCACTGCTTTCCCTTCATCCACAGAACCAGTAATCTCATCATAAAAGGCGATTAGATTAGTCAGGCATGACCTTCCCTTGGTGAATCCATGCTGACTGTTCCTGATCACTTTCCTCTCATGTAAGTGCTTCAGGATTGATTCTTTGAGGACCTGCTCCATGATTTTTCCAGGGACTGAGGTGAGGCTGACTGGCCTGTAGTTCCCAGGATCCTCCCCCCATCAGCTAAGCGGGTGCCCCTCCCCCGGCCCCCAGGGCGTACGCCCAGGTGGCGACAGCCCTCCCGCCTGCCGCTGTGTCATCTCTCCCACCCACCGCCTCCGCGACCAGCTATAGTGGCCAGGGCCCCTTCCCCACCATGACCAGGAAGCACGGCGTCCGTTGCCTCCTGGTGCCCGCCTCGCCCCACGTGGAGACCTACGTGCGGGCGTTGGCGAGGGTGGTGGGGCCCACGGCCATTGTGGCGGCCTCCAAAATGTACGGCAAGGTCGTCTTCTTCTTCGCATTGGAGGACGCCGCCCAGGAGGCAGTGGAGAGGGGCCTGGCGGTGGGGTGGTGTTCATCCCCCTGGAGCTGCTAGAGGACCTGAACGTCTGCCTGGTCCTGACCTCCGTCCCTCCCTTTCTTCCCAATGCCGCCCTGTTACCCGCCCTCTCCACCCTGGGGAAACCCATCTCTGTCATCAGCCCTCTCCCACTGGGCTGCAAGGATCCCGCCCTCCGTCACGTACTCTCGTTCCGCCGGCAGGTGCAGCTTCAACTGCCGCCGGCGGCGCGTGGCGGAGAGGCGCTCGAGGGGTCCTTCCTGGTCCCCTACCAGGGGGCCCATTACCGGGTGCATTACTCCACGGGGGGGCCCGGTGCTACCTCTGCCGGGCGATGGGGCACGTCCGGAGGGACTGCCCCTTGGCCCGGCAAGGAGGGGCATCCGGGACCCCCTAGCCCCCGGCAGGGCACCAGCGCCATCATCGCCCAAAGCCACCTCTCCTCCTACCCAGCCCACCACTGCTCCCGCTCGGGCCCAAGGAGCAGCTCCCCCAGTACGCCCAGTCGAGTGGGAGAGCCCCGCCCCCGCTGCTTGCAATCTGGCGGGGCCCTGTAGAGGAGGGTGCGGCAGGGACCCCGCCAGGCATGGGAGAGGGCCTGCCCCAGGGGGAATCTTCCCTCCCTCATGCTGCCCCACCGTTACCCCCCGAGTCCCTGAGCCATCGCCTCTGCCCCCTGACATGACCCCTGCTAGCCAGCCCCCGGCTGATGCCATGGAGGGCTGGGCCCTGGTCCAGGGGAAAGCGGAAGGCTCGAGCTCCTCTCCTCTTGTCTGATGCGGAGGCCCCCCTGGAAGACCAGGAAGGGAGGCACCGATGCCGAGCCTTCCGCTTTGCCCACGGGTGTGTTCCATCCACCGGTGCCGGCTGGGAAAGATGTGGCAGCACCGGAAGGCAGTATCTCCCCTCCACGGGAGTCCCTCCCCTCCAAAGCCCCCGAGGGAGCCCCTTCTGCCCTGGTACCATCTGAAGCCTCTGTGAGCTGCGAGGCGACCGTCGTGTTGGGTGCCGGTGGGGAGAACCCCGGGGTGGCGGAAAGCGATCTCCCCTCCATATATGAGGAGATCGAGGTCCTGGGTCTGACCCCGGTCACCCAGGGGGAGGACGACCCTGTGCCAGCAGGCCTCGATCTGGGTAACCTCACTCCAGCCCCCCTTTCCCCATGCTCCCTCCCCCTAACCGTTGCCTCCGCTCCCACCTCCGAGGAGCCCCTGGACTCCTCCATCAACCCGGCCGCAGATGGCACCCTGCTGACAGCCACTGAGCCTGTTCAGGCGACAGCCAGTGCCACGCAGCCGGGACCCGAGCCACCAGGGGCACCCCTCGTTGGTGTGGAGCAATCGACTTCCTTCCCGGGCGGAGGCCCTACAGAAGATAGTCCACCTCCTGATGCCACAGCTGCCAAACCCACCATAGAGCCTGCGCCGGCATCACTGAGAGCCCCCTCCCCACCCCCTTAATCCTTGAGCCTGATTAGGAGGTGCCACCATCCAGCTGCTTGGCTTCTGAAGCCCAGAATCTCGCCCCTGCCCCTGTCTCTATCCTGTCCACCTCCCGCAATGTTATTGCCGCCCCTGGGGCTGTCTCCTTCCCTTTTCCAGGAGATGACCCTCAGGGAGCGGCCTTTGTGTTTCCCTGTCCCGACCCACTAGAGGCTGCTATCCTCAGTCCGCCGCCCCTTAATGCCCCAAGGTTCAAGGCGAGCCAAATAGCGCCAGTCCATCAGGCGCCCCGTCAGGGGTCCACACCCTGTTTGTCCATCTCGGTGGGCCACAGGACTGTACCAAGGGCCCCATTGAGGAATAACCAGGAGACCGTAACCCCCCCCCCCCATGCACTGCGAGAGGAGTTGCAGGAGTTTTTAAAAGACATCCGTGGTTCCCGTAACAAGGTACAGCTGGCTCTCCAGCGATGGGGGGACTTTCATCAAATCATCCAAGCCACGAGGGCCCTCAAGGGGGAGGGTAAAAGGACCGGGAAGCAGGGCGCCGCAGCCTACTTGCGGGTCCATCTCTTCTGTGACTCCTTACGCACTTACAGGGTAGGTCATGGACAGTTGCGCAGCCTGTCAGAAGCCGCGAGCATCCCTGTCAGCGAGGATCCCCCGCAGCCCTCCTCATGGCACCTCTCACCATCACAACATTGAATACTCGGGGCTGTAGGATGGGTCTCCGCAGGTCCCAGGTGCTCTCTTTCCTTCGGGATGGGGGTTACTCTGTGGTTTTCCTGCAGGCGACCCATACCAATCCGACCGCCGAAGACAGCTGGCAGCTGGATTGGGGGGACAGGGTCTACTTTAGCCATCTCACAGTTTGTACGGCTGGAGTGGCGACCCTGTTCTCCCCTGACCTACAGCCCGAGGTGCTGGGGGTCGCTGAGGCTGTGCTGGGCTGCTTGCTGCACCTCTGGGTCTGTATGGAGGGGCTCGTGGTCAACCTTGTTAATGTATATGGCCCAACATTGGGCCTGGAGCGGCTGCAATTCTATCAGTAGCCATCTGCCTTCCTCGGCACCTTAGATCTTCATGAGTGCCTGGTCCTGGGTTGGGACTTTAACACCACCCTCGAGGAGCGGGACTGCTCAGGGACCGAGCAGTGCCTGGCCGCAGCAGACGTCCTCCGGGAGATAGTCAAACTCCACTCCCTGGTGGATGTCTGGCACGACCACCAACCAGATGACATTTCAATGTTCACCTTTGTCCGGGTGGAGGCCCATTGGTTGCGCCACTCCGGGTTGGACTGCATTTATTTATCACGCTTCCATCTTTCATGAGCCCACTCCTCCAGCATCCGGCTGGCCCTGTTTTCTGACCATCATTTAGCCACCATGATGGCCTCCCTCTGCGCAGAGAGGCCAGGGCCGGCCTATTGGCATTTTAACAACAGCTTGTTGGAGGATGTGGGCTTCATGACGTCCTTCCTGGAGTTCTGGCTGGCCTGGCGAGGGCAGCGGCGTGCCTTTTCCTCGGCGCGGGGGTGGTGGGACCTGGGAAAGGAGCGCGCCCGGCTCTTCTGCTGTGACTACACCCAGGGTGCCAGCCGACGGAGGGATGCGGCGACAGAGCAGTTGGAATGGGAGGTCTTAGAGCTGGAGAGGCTTCTGGCCGTCAGCTCTAAGGATCCGCCCCTCTGCGGAGCATGCCGGGAGAAGAGGGAGGAGCTCCGGGCCCTCGAGGATCATCGGGCCCAGGGTGCCTTTATTCGATCCCGCATCTGTCTCCTTCGGGAGATGGATCGCGGCTCCCGCTTCTTCTATGCCCTGGATAAAAGGAGGGGGGCCAAGAAACACATCACCTGCCTTCTGGCAGAAGATGGCACCCCCCTCACGGATCTGGTGGACATATGTGGGAGGGCGAGAGCCTTCTACGCAAGCCTTTTCTCCCTGGATCTGACCGATCCTATCGCTTGCAGAGTGCTCTGGGAGGAGCTCCCTACGGTCAGCGCGGCGACTGAGACCGGCGAGAGCTGCCTCTCACTCTGGCCGAGTTCTCGGAAGCCCTCCGTCGCATGCCCACCAATAAATCTCCGGGCATGGACGGGCTGACCGTGGAGTTCTACCGCGTGTTCTGGGAGGTCCTCGGCCCAGACCTAGTCACCATCTGGGCCGAGTCTTTGCAGAGCGGCGTCCTCCCTCTTTCATGCAGGTGAGCCGTGCTCGCCTTATTGCCGAAAAAGGGGGACTGCCGCGATTTACGAAATTCGCGTCCCTCCTCGCTCCTCAGCTCCACAGACTACAAAGTCGTGGCAAAAGCAATCTCGCTGCGGCTAGGGTCCGTGCTGGCGGACGTGGTCCACCCAGACCAGACCTACACCACCCGGGGCCGCAGCATCTTTGACAACCTATATCTGGTCCGGGACCTTTTGGAACTCGGGTGTGGGGATGGTCTGTCTGTTCGCCCTCCTGTCCTTGGATCTGGAGAAGGCATTCAACAGGGTGGAACACGGGTATCTCCTGAACACTCTGCAAGCGTTTGGCTTCGGACCCCAGTTTGTGGGTTTTCTCCGGGCGCTGTACGCCTCCGCAGAGTGTCTGGTCAGGCTCAACTGGATCCTGACCAAACCGGTCAGCTTCGGACGAGGAGTACGGCAGGGGTGCCCCCTCTCGGGCCAGGTGTACGCTCTGGCGATCGAGCCCTTTCTCTGTCTCCTCCAAAGGAGGTTGACAGGGTTGGTGTTGCGGGAGCCAGAGCTGCGGCTGGTCCTGTCGGCATACGCTGATGACGGGCTCCCTGTGGTCCAGGACCCGGGCGACTTGGTGCGGGTGGAGGCTTGCCAGGCCATCTATTCGGCAGCCTCCTCCACCTGGGTCAACTGGGTCAAGAGCTCTGGCCTGGTGGTCGGGGACAGCTGGCAGGCAAGCTCCCTCCCACCCGCGCTTCAGGCCATCCGGTGGAGCGCGGGTCTGCTGCTCTATCTCGGCGTTTACCTTTCTGCCACTCATCCCTCTACGCCGGAGAACTGGCAAAATTTAGAGGGCAGGGTGATAGAGCGGTTCCGGAAATGGACAGGACTACTCCGGTGCCTCTCCCTTCGAGGGAGAGTGCTGGTGCTTAATCAACTAGTCCTGTCCATGCTCTGGTACTGGCTGAACACCTTGGTCCCAGCCCCGGGTTTCCTGGCCACTCTCCGGACATTGATTCTGGAGTTCTTTTGGTCAGGACTGCACTGGGTCCCTGCAGGGGTTCTCCATCTACCCCTGGAGGAGGGAGGGCAGGGCCTGAAGTGTCTGCACGCTCAGGTCCATGTCTTCTGTCTCCAGGCCCTGCAGAGGCTGCTTTATGGTGCAGGTACTCCGGCGTGGAGCATACTGGCGTACGCCTTCCTGCACCGCTTCCAAGGGCTCCGATACGACCGACAGCTCCTTTATCACCATCTGAGAGGTCTTCCTCGAGAGCTCTCTGGGCTGCTGGTCTTCTACCAGGACCTCCTCCTCCGGACCTGGAAACTGCTTTCAACGACCAGGTCCATGGTAGCCACCGAGCTCGTGGAGCCCCTGCTACACAACCCCCAACTCCGCATGCAGGTGGCGGAGTCCCCCTCGGTGTACCAGAGGTTGGTCCTGGCAGAAGTCACAAGAGTCGGAGACCTCTTGGACTACGACCGGGGAGTCTGGCTGGATCCCCTGACGCTCGCTCAGCGCATGGGGCTCTCCAGACCTCGTACTTCCCGGCACATACTTCCGCTTTGCCGCCTGCTGCTCGGGTTTACCTTGACCAGATCCTGCACGAGGGCGCACCCCGCCCACCCTCTAACCCAGGCCCGCCGGACCTTTTAATTGGGCCCGTGCCCCGTGGACCCAACCGACCCCCTCATGCCTTCACCGTGAGCTGGCTGCACAAGCTGCAGCCTGTCTGCTTCCAGACCGCACCAAGGAAACATCTATACACGCTTGTGCTCCACACCCTTCACGCCGTCACCCTGGTGTCCCGCCCTGACACAAAATGGTGGGACCTCCTGCCACCTTTGGAGGGTGAGGAGCCCTGCTGGGCCAGCCTGTATTTCACCTTGGTCCCGAGGCCCGCTGGGGATATCAGTTGGCGGCTCCTTCATGGAGTCTTGAGCACGGGTGTGTACTTGGCGTGGTTCACCTCTATCCCAGACACCTGCCCCTTTTGTGGCGTGAGGAAAACCCTGGCACACATATATCTGGAGTGTGCCAGGCTGCAGCCCCTATTCCGGCTCCTCACGAATATTTTATTACGTTTTTGGTTGCACTTTTCCCCTCACCTTCTTATTTATACACTCCCTATCTGTGGCCCCAAAAGGTCACGGGATCTCCTGGTGAACCTCCTCCTGGCCCTAGCTAAAATGGCCATCTATAAAACCAGAGTGAGGAGGTTGCCCGACGGAGTCTCCTGTGACTGTGGGGCCTATTTCCGATCCTCGGTCCGTTCACGTATCTGGGCAGAGTTCCTCTGGGCGGCGTCCACTGACTCCCTTGACGCCTTTGAGGAGCAGTGGGCACTGTCCGGGGTTCTCTGCTCAATGTCCCCATTCAGTTCCCTTCGTTTGACCCCTTGACCACACTCCTGTCCGTTATTTCATTAGTTGTCCCCCAGATTTATTTGGTGTCCAGGTCCTGTGGATCCCCCGCTTAGGCTTCGCCCGCCCACTTCCCAGATCCCAACAGGATTACTCTCCTCTAGCCATCTGGCCTGACCCTGTCACAACTGCTTTCCTCTGGGTGTCTTTCAGAAAAGGACCCAGAATATCCACAGCTACTCGCTGAAATAGAACCTCAATGATCGGGAGTGGCTGGAGAGGGGCTTTGACCTGGTCTTGGGGTTTTCCCACTCTTTGGCACACCTCACAAGACTGGACATAGGTAGAAACTTCCTTGCCCATTCCCTCCCAATGGAGTGGAATGACTTTCCCAAATGGTCTTTGGTCCTGTTCACTCCAGCATGGCCACTAGGATGATCATGGGCTAAGCTTAAGAGCTTGGTACTTAGTTGGAACTACCAACTGTCTCTGAGGATCCCAATCTTCTTGGTGTCACCAGAAAGAGTTTCCTTGTATAAAAGTCCTCTTTCTACAACAAACCTGGATCGATTAGAAGAGCTGAGAGGCGGTGGGTTGCTCCGTGCCGCCGTCCAAGCTCTCTGGAGGCTTTCATCTGCTTCCTGTTCGGTCTGGAACAGTTCCCTTGATGCTGGAGACATCAGTTCCTCATTGGATTGTGGACCTGGGCTTGGTCCCTCTGGAAGCGATGTAGGGGATGGGGCTGTTTCCGTGGACTGTGAACCGCTCTCCACTGGTGCACTAGGTTGGGGTTCAGGCTCCGGCTGAGCCTCTTGTGTAGGGTTATCGGCTGCTGCTGGTGCAGGTTCGGTGGGGCCCTCTGGTGTTGGGGTTGCAAGTACTGGATTCAGTGCTGGCAATGGGTCTGGTGTTGGTTGTCCTGCCGGTTCCGGTTCTGGGACTGGCTCTGTCTGGGTCTCTGGGACTGGATCCACTACTGCTGTTACAGACATTGGCATGGGGTCCGGTTTCATCACCCCTGACCAGGTCCTGGTAGAAGTCTCCAGAACTGAGCTAGGTGTGACAGCTTGCTTAGCCTGGCTGCGGGTGACCATTCCCACCCTCTTGGCTAGCTTCACATGATTGGCCAAGTCTTCCCCCAACAGCATGGGGATGGGATAATCATCATAGACTGCAAAAGTCCATGTTCCTGACCAGCCCTTGTACTGGACCGGCAACTTGGCTGTAGGCAAGTCAAAAGAGTTTGACTTGAAGGGTTGAATCGTCACTTGGACCTCTGGGTCAATTAAATTGGGGTCCACTAAGGAAGCCTGGATAACATAAACTTGTGCTCCGGTGTCCCTCCACGCTGTAACCTTCTTCCCACCCACACTCAGCTTTCCTCCGCTCTGAGGGTATCTGGGAGGCATCTGGGCCTGAGGACCTTTGGTGGGGCCCTGGTGCAATGAACTGTAATCTGTTGGGGTTCTTGGGGCAGTTGGCCTTTACATGCCCCTGCTTGTTACATTTAAAACATCACCCAGCTAACTGGTCACTGGGGCGAGGTGGGTTACTGGAGAATGGTTTGGTGAGACGATAAGGTGTCTGGGGTTTTTCCTGGGGTATAGTTGGGGCTTTGGGTTGCCCCCGGTAGTAGGGTGTGGTCTGAGGGTGTCCCTTCTGGTATCTGCTCCAACTGCAACCAGGGTTGTTTCTCTCTCCTCCCTCCACCAGTTTTGTTCCGGTTTGTTCTGCCTCTCTGGCGGTCTGGGACTGCTTGTATTGATCAGCATAAGTAGTAAGACTTCCTGCTGAGTCCATTTTCTTATACCATAAACACTGTTTTATATCATCCTTGGACATATTCAGGAATTGCTCCTGTATCATCAAATGCTGCATTCCTCCAAAACTAGTTACAGCCCGTCCTTTGAGCCATTTATCAAACAGATCTGTCATCCGGTTTACATAAGCCACATTACTTAGTCCAGGCCCTCTCTTAAGGGTTCGAAATTTTACTCTGTAAGTTTCAGGTGTAACTTGAAATTGTTTTAAAACCAAATCCTTGAATTTATCATAGTCAGAAGCCTCATCAATAGGCATCTTATTGAATATGTCCAGAGGTCTTCCAGTCAGTTTTGCAACCAGTGTGGTTATCTTGAGAGCGTCAAGAATTTTATAGAGTGTGCAGTCTCTCAAAGGTGAGAAAATAGTCAGCAATATCACTGGATTCATTGTACTGTGGACATAGTCACTCCCATTTGTGGATTGCTGGGGAAGGATTGTTGGGGTTATTCTGTATATTCTGCTGAGCCCTTGCCTTCTCTATCTCCAGTGCATGCTTCCTCTCTTTTTCCCTCTCCTCCATTTATTTTTCCTTTGCCTCCATAGCTCTCTAGTAGGCAGCCTCCTTATTGAGCCATTTTAATTCGACCAGTCTCTGGTGTCCCTTTTCTTTCTCTTCTGCTTCCAGTCTGGCTAACTCCAGTTTTGGTTGGGCATTGCTTTCTGTCATCCTAGCCTCTCTGTTTTTAACCTAGCTATACCCGAGAGTTAGAAAGAAGAAAGAAAAACCTGGCTTGTTTTGCTGTGCTGTAACCTGATACCTTTGTCTCTGATAGCTGTTCCCAGCCTACAGAAAAATCCTTTTGTTAAAACCACTAACACCTCTGCCTCCAGGCAAAGGGACAGAAAAAAACTCTAACTGCTTTCAGTTAAAAAAAACCCAAACCTCTTCAGGTCTGTGCTTTTGGTTCAAAATGATCTCTGGTTCAAAATGATACCACCGCTCTGCCACCATGTCAGGGTTCCTTCTCCACTCTGAACTCTGGGGTACAGATGTGAGGACCCGCATGAAAGACCCCCTATGCTTATTTTTACCAGATTAGGTTAAAAACCTTCCCAAGGCACAAACTTTGCCTTGTCCTTGAACAGTATGCCTCCACCACCAAGTGATTTAGACAAAGAACAGGGAAAGGACCACTTGGAGTTCCTATTTCCCCGAAATATCACCCCAAGCCCTTACACCCCCTTTCCTGGGGAGCCTTGAGAATAAATAAGATGAGCACAAACCAGCCTTGGATTTTTAAGAATCTGATTGGGTTTTTTGGGTCTTAAAAATCAGAACTTTATTAGAAGAACAAAAAAAAAAAAAAAGAGAACAACTCTGTAAGATCAGAATGGAAGATAATCTTACAGGCAGTCAGATTCAAACATAGAGAATCCCTCTAAGCAAAACCTTAAATTACAAAAAGACTCAAAACAGGAATACACATTTCCTCCAGCACAGCGAATTTACAAGCCAAAACAAAGAAAACCTAACACATTGTCTAGATAGATTACTTACTTACTTTACAAGAGTTGAAGGGCTTGCATCCTTGATCTGTTCCCAGCAAAGGTATCAGACAGACCAACAAAAGCCTTTCCCCACCACCCCCTTCAGATTTGAAAGTATCTTGTCCCCTCATTGGTCATTTTGGGTCAGGTGCCAGCGAGGTTACCTTAGCTTCTTAACCCTTTGCAGGTGAAAGGATGTTGCCTCTGGCCAGGAGGGATTTTATAGCACTGTATACAGAAAGGTGGTTACCCTTCCCTTTATATTTATGACAGGCCCTGTTCTCTGCCACTGCAGTGGGGCCGGAGGGCACTGGCTGTGGATGGGGGGAGCTGTCAGCTCCTCTCCCTCAGGGTGAGTATGGGAGGGCCGTGCTCCCCTAGCCTGGCCTCCCCTCCCCCCCCAGCCCTGCAGGTCGCAGAGTTCAGCACTGAGGTGCCGAGGTGCCCTGCCTGTCCTGGGCAGGTGTGCGCCCAGCCTCGGGTGCCTGCCCCCCAGTGCCACCCCTCCTGTTAACAGCCAAGGTGAGTTCCTGCCTCCCAGTCACAGGGAGCCCTTCCCCATGGGGCTGGGTGTGGGGAGTGAAGCAGGGGGTGGCCTGCTCTCATTTCACAGCAACATCACCAATGGGGCAGGCCCAGACCTGGTAGCTCCTCACTGCTCCCCTCATCCCTACCCCCCTGGGCACTGTCAGTCCTGAGCCTCTGCTCTCCAGGGCCCCTCTAGTCCTGCGCCCCCATTGCCGGGGAGCAAAGCAGCGCAATCGCGTTTAACGTGCACATGAGGCCCATGCTGCCGTCTGCCCCTGAGCAGAGGGTGCCCAGTGAGAGCTGCTGGCGTTCTCCAGACCCCAGCACAACCAGGGCCGGGCTGTTCACACCAGTTTGTTATTGTAGGGTGTCTCAGGAAGGCCGGGCTGCGCACTCCGGTTTGTTGTTGTAGGATCTCAGGAAGACAGGGCTGTTCACACTGGTATGTTACAGTGAGTCTCCCCTGCAACCCACTCAGATCCTTGCCAATCACATGCACCTTCTAACTAGCCTGTAGGGACTTGCAGACTCCTGCCCCTTGGCTCATGCAGGACCAGACCCACCGATGCCCTGTCCTTCCCCCCTCTGCTGCCCAGTGTCTGCTCTCCCTGGTTTCCCCCGGTATCCCCTGCTCTGACTGGCCCCCGCTGCTCTCTAGAACCCATCATGGATCCGTCCCCGCCCCTGGCTGCCCGGTTGTTACAGCTGCTATTGGGCAGGCGGCCCAGACCCACTGAGCTACATGCTACTGGCCCCTGGCACCTTCCCCCACGGGGGGCAGGGGAGCCGGGTGTGAGGCTGGAGGCTGTGCAGGCAGGGTCCCTTGTTCCCAGCACAGCCAGAAGCCAGTGAGAGCCAGGCTGGGGAGCTTGGGGAGTGAGACCTGGATCTGCGGCTCGCCTGGGGCCAGTCCCAGCCCCTTTATCCTAATACCCTGATCCCCTGCAAGGCTGGGTGGCGCCCAGCCAGGGACGGGCAGGATTCCCTGGCCAGGGGCGACTCTCCCTCTCCTTTGACTCTGCCTGGGGCAGGGAAGGAGTTGGGAGGGGCGAAGCTCCCCGCTCTGCCCAGCCACCTGCTGCCTGACCCACAGGCTGGTACCCAGCCAGCTGGGTGGGAAGGGTGTTCCACACATCCGCTGTGCTCCCCGCTCCCCCAGCACTCCTTGAGGGCTGGGCTGCCCACCTGGGGCGAGCCTCCTCCCGCTCGAGCAAGCCCCTGCGTGCTCACTGTTGTCAGGCAGCCGATGGGGCGGATAAGCTGCCACTTCGTTCATTTACCATGTCCGACAATCCTGTGTTTAAGGGTGAATTAGCGCTGGATCCCTGCAGGACTGGGCTAAGAGGATCAGCTGCCAGCTGCACGGGCTGCTCCCAGCCATGGGTGGTTGTTTATCTGGGCCCCAGCGAGGCTGGAGCAAGTGTGGCAGGGGGCTCAGCAGGGCGAGCCCAAGGAGCCACACTGGCCAGGTCACACACCCCACAAAGGCAGGCAGACAAGGTCTGGGACAAACCCCCATGATGGCAACACCCCCTGTTCTCCTCTGGCACCTCCTGCTTGAGAACCTTTACAAACACTGATGAACGGGGGGTGTCAGGACCATTGCCCCCAAGTTACAGATGGGGAAACTGAGGCACAGAGTCGTGACTTGACTTATCCAGTGTCAGGACCAGGAGTCCTGACTCCATGATTCTCTGCTCTTCACACATGCTCCATGCTTGAGGCTCTGCGGGAAGGTGAAGAGCCTGAAAGTTTCCATTCCATGCCCTAGAGAAATGCTCCTTCAGAGTGGGATCAGGCTGGGCATGTCTATGCTAATGAGGTGCTGTCAAGCTGGCACAGGTGGAGTTATGCTAATGAGATGGAGCAATGTGGGCGCATGCAGCCCCCTCTCACAAACAGCACGGAGCTCCCCAGCTGTGGTGGATTTGGGGGAGCATTGGAGGGGAGAGTCACAGGAGGAGTTTTCCTGACTCCCTTCTTCCAGCAGCACAGCAGGGCTCTGAAGCAGGTTCACAGAGAGCCAAACTGGGACGGGTGAGATGGGCTTTGTCACCCACCTGCCAAGAAGGAGGGTCCCACTGTCCTGAGGCTGTCGGGGTGGGTGCAGGGGAGTGCACTGAAGTAGGGCTTGGACCCTCAGGCTCCAGAATCCCTGGCTCAGCTGCATGGCAGCCCCTCTAACTGGCCACTCTGCAAGGTCTGAAAACTGGAGCCAAAGTTCTGTTATTTATGAAATCAAGAGGGACCCAAAGACAGGCTCTGAAAAGAAGAGCATTCCTGGGAGCTGCCAGGCCAGGTCAGACGCTAGCCTTGTCTCCTGCCAGACAGCACCAGTGCAATACCCTTCAGTGGGCAGCTCTGATTAGTACTGTTCTAGGAAGAGCTCGATATTTAGAATGCTTGCTTTGGCGTGCCGCACATAACTGCTCCAGACAGGGACAAATGAGATGGAGCCTCATTATTATTTTCATGCTTTCCCACCCTCAAATTGCCTTTTAGATTAGGCGAAGGTGCACTGGGCTGGGAACCAGGAGGCGTTTCGCTTCGATCGGAAATGCTGACGTGAAACTTTCTGACATTTCTGAGGGGAAACTTTTCAGAATTTTTGGTTCCATGAAAAATTTGATATTTTTCCTCTCCGTTCAGGATGAAAACAAACTTTGAAATGTTAGAATTTCCTTCAGGACGGAAGGTCTGAGTTTCACTCCACTCTAAGAGTGAACTAAATCTTTGGTGGTCTGGAATAGCATCCATCGCAATAGCAATGCTGCGTGTTCTTTTCCCTGACTTCCACAGATGACCCATGCCTGCCGATAGGGGCAGAGGGAGGGCAGACGGATTCAGCAGTGTTACTTGTATCACATGAGCCATGTGACTTGCCCCAGGTCACAGGGAAAGTCTGTGGCAGCAGAGGTGGGAACTGAGCCCAGGTCTCCTACAGCAGTTCCCTAACCATTGGGCCACCCTTCCTCTCTGGCTGAGCCCACCCCCACACAGTCAGCAGAGAGCCACCATTTTATTACAAGCACCACAGTACAGTAACTCCTCACTTAAAGTCGTCCCGGTTAACGTTGTTTCATTGTTACGTTGCTGATCAATTCGGGAACATGCTTGTTTAAAGTTGCGCAATGCTCCCTTATAACGTTGTTTGGCAGCCGCCTGCTTTGTCCACCGCTGGCAGGAAGAGCAGCCCTCTGGAGCAAGCTGGGGGGGGCTTGGAACCAGGGTGGACTGGCAGCACCCCATCAGCTCCCTGCTCCCCTAAGTTCCCTATGGGGCAGTCACCCAACAGGCTACCAACTGCCGGCAGTTCAACTGTCCCTTCCCCCACTGCCATGTGCTGCTCCTGCCCCCTGCCTTGGAGCTGCTGCTCCCCGAGCCTCCTGCTTGCTGTGCAGGGAGTGGGGGAGAGGGGGGCTAATGTCAGGGTGTCCCCCTCCCCCCTGCTCCTGCCTCCCGCTTACTCATGTCCAAAGAGCGGAGGACGGACAGACATGACAGGGCTCAGGACAGAGGGAGCTTGCTGGCTGCAACTGCTGTCTCAACTTGCTGATCTACTTAAAAAGGCAATGTACTTAGAGTGGTGTCAGCATACTTAAAGGGGCAAGGCGTGTCTCTCTGTGCCATGCTGTCTCCCCTCCCTCCTTTCGTTCTGCCTTGTAGAGTTACAATGGGTTAACAATGTGTTAACCCTTGAGGGCTCAGCCGAGTGCTCGTTCATCATTTAGCAGTAAGGCATTCCCTGGGAAATATCCCACCCTCTGACTCCACCACCTCAATCAAGCTTCATAATCATCATTACTGTGTACGGTATTAAATTGTTTGTTTAAAATTTATACTCTCTGTGTGTGTGTGTGTATATATATATATATACATATAGTTTTTTGTCTGGTGAAAAAAATTTCCCTGGAATCTAGTCCCCCCCCCATTTACATTCATTCTTGTGGGGAAATTAGATTCGCTTAACGTCGTTTTGCTTAAAGTCGCATTTTTCAGGGACAGAACTACAACGTTAAACGAGGAGTTACTGTAGTTGTGTTTGTCCGTAATGACCTGGGCTCAGCGGATTAGTGGACACTCTCCGCTTGCATTCGAAAAAAGAAGGAAATTTCTTGCCCTCAGGATTGCGGGGGGAGGGGGGGAAATCTCTGAAAACAGGCCCAGACTGTGACCTAAAGGCTCCGAAACCAGAATCCAAAGAACCAAAATTCAAAGGGTGGGATTTTTAAAAACCTCTGGATTTTCTAGCCAACGTGATAATTTTTGGGCCCCACCCCTGGTCTCTGGGATAGGCAGTGCTAGTAATGTCGATGAGCAGCCCAACCCACTCTCTGTAGCATGGCACTCCTTATGCACCTAGCAGCTATGCAACGTCCCTCAGCATCTCGCTGTCCCAAAGCGAATGATGTAAGAAGCCTGAACAGTGATGCAGGGTGTACTGAACCCTGGGATTCAACACTGGGGAATCTGAGCAAGTTGGAACTGAAGGGGCTGCGGCTGGATCTATGCAATAGGAGACCTGAACTTCTGTGACTCCATTGTCAAAGCTGTGCAGAGTGTGAATCTTACGAGAGCCAGGCTTGCTAACGGGGCCCAGGCACTGGGGGACTAATTGTCCAGACAAAGCAGATCCTCTTTGGGTTGGTTAGCTAGCTCTGCTGCTTTCAGAATCAGTCGTGTAATGTGTACCCACTCGGTCGCACATGCCACTCTGCGCACCAGGCTTTGCTTGTTACGGATTGGGATGCACTGAAGCATTGGCCGGTTTTGATTTGTGTGAGTGGGATGGTGACCCATGTGTAGGAGTTACCGGGAACTGTTACGGAGAGCTGCGGAAGTTGGATAGACATAATGAGAACTGCCCACTGATGGCACTTGATGAAATAATAATACACATAAGAGGGCACGCAGTGAGGGCAAACTGCTGTCTCCGTAGTGGACGTGCAGTGATGGCTGGAATGAAAACTGGGGGGGCTCTCTCTTCCCTCGTCTTGTTTGTGACCTGACCATTTGACTAGTGGGCAAGTACGGGCACAGAGCAGTGACTTGCCCACAGCTAGAAATCCTGGCTTTTAAATTGTAAATTCTTCAGGGCAATGAGAGTGTCTTCCTGTGTCTGGACAGTAACCGGCACATTTTAGTGGGCGCTCTCACGTCAATGATTATTTACAGCAGTCCTGGCTTCCTCTGCTGTGTGCAGCATTTAAACAACATACCCACGCTGGCACGTGTGGGAAAAGCCAGGGCCCCAGAGCCCCGGAGGAAACACAGAGCAATTAGTTTGCCCCTTCTTTCTCCAAGCCAGTGGGTTTCAAAGGGATTTGATCAGGGCACACTATTGTATAAGTCCCAGTGCTGCCTCAGCCCTCCCGCCAGGGGAAAAGGCGGTGAGGATTATGATGGCACACCACTAGCTATGGTTGAAACCATCTTACTGGTCAGCAGTCAGTTTTTCTAAGTACTCTCAAATCCACATGTTTATTTGGATTTTCTTTAACTTTCCTGAGCCTCCTGGGGATCTGGGGTAGGGCTAGTGGCCCAAATTTGAGGTTATTTGAGCAAGAATTTCCTGAGATATAGCCACCCCCGTCCCTTTAAAGTCACATGACAAAAATGTAATGGTTCTTACAAGGGTTTTTGTGTGGACATGTGGGGGTCAAACTGTGGGTCTGATCTTGCCATACTGAGACCACCTGCTCAGGTTTGAGCTCTGCTAGCAATTGACACCTACTGTCCCTTTGGGGAAGCCCTGTTTGAAAACTGGCTTGACAATTTTGGGTTCTAGTCCATGAAAGCTTATGCCCAAATAAATTTGTTAGTCTCTAAGGTGCCACATTCTTTTGGCTTGACAATATGGCTCGAGCTAAGTTAACATGCCAGAGAAAAGAATTTGCACTGTTCAGTTGGGTAGGGGCTGTGTTCAAGCCAGAGTGTTTGCAGACAAGCTGCGGTTAGAGGAAGTTGGGGGCTCAAGGTGACAAATCATAGCCCTAGGAATTACCCGGACACTGTGAATTCAAACCCTGTACTTGGCAGCTTTTGGAGGCAGTGAGTTGTGCACTTAATTGCTCTCTGCCTGCAGCGGCTCCACCTGGGAGTTTTGCTCTGAGCGAAGTTTCTGGTCTAAGAGTTGCTATTTCAAAGTGCTCTAAAGTTCACTTGCCGCCTCAGATTTTGCTTTAGAAGTGTTAAGGAAAATTAGCATTAAATAAGGGGAAGGCAAAAGAAAGCAACATTATTAGGGTAATGGACTCATGGTGTGTGTTGCTCTCCTCAACAGTGGGACTGTGTGTGATCAAAGAAAAGCAAGTAGCTTTGACTTTCACCAATGTCAGCACGATCAAAGGGGTTATTGAGCACCAGGAAATGTGTCCATACTAGAGAGCCCTGTTCTAATGACTGGCATAAGGTCACCATGATACTGGCTGAAAACAAAATAGTGACTTCTATTTATCATGAAAAATAAACTCAGAAAACAAATTTAAGCTGTCTACAATAATTGATCCAATCTACACAAACCAAAGATTCACACTATCAATTTTATCCCTCAAAATGCTGTAGTTTATTTAAATAAGTGGTCCAAAAACAGTGTCAGGCAATGGACAAATTTTAGTCACAAGGCCCTTTTTATATTTGTCAGAGGATATCGTTACATCTTTTGACCAGAGCAGTTATCCAAAATTTGGGGTCTTTTGGGTTTTTCCTATTGGGGAAGAAATTGATGATGGAGTCAGGTATTCTTCTGATACAATCCTGTTTATTTACAAAGTCCTGTTTCCTTGAACACAATAGGACTCAAACAGCAGGAGGTGGTTTCTTTGCTCAGAGTTCCAATTCTCCTTCCAGGCAGCACGCTGCCCAAAAGCTCTCTCCTTCCTTCTGTTGGTTTGTTACAGGGCAGCCCTGGCTGAAGCATAGTCATCCACAGGGGCACTTGCCAGCAGCAGGGGGCAGAGTTAAAGATGTGGGGTGGGACTGTAGGCCCTGGTTTTCACTGTTGTAGGCATAGGCGCCCTTCGCATTCTGTAAGGGTATGGGGTACTGCCCATCAGTCTTAACTTGGGGTTGGATAAGGGGCAGAGGGTCCCGGGGGGCAATCAGGGGACAGGGAGCAGGGGGTTTGGTTAGGGGGTGGAGTCCCGGGGGGGTAGTTAGGGGTGGGGTGGTGGATGGGGGTCGGGGCAGTCAGGGAATGGGGAGCAGGGGGGGTCTGGATAGGGGGTGGGGTCCTGGAGGAGGGTGGTTAGGGACGAGAGGTCCTGGGAGGGGGCGGTCAGGGGACAAGGAGCTGGGAGGGTTGGATGGGTTGTGGGTTCTGAGAGGGGCAGTCAGGGGGCAGGAAGTGGGAGGGGGCAGATAGGGGGTGAGGGCGAGGCTGTTTGCGGGGCACAGCCTTCCCTACCTGGCCTTCCATACAGTTTCGAAACCCCGATGTGGCCCTCGGGCCAAAAAGTTTGCCCACCCCTGCTCAAACAAGCGTATCCACAGCTCTGTACACCGCAGAGTTTTTTCCCTGTTTCCTTTCCTAGTAGGCATAGTTATACCTGCAGTGCGCGCCCTTGGGCCCACCCCTTACAATCTATGGTCATGTTCCATTTTGGGGGTTTGTAACTCTGGGGGCTTCGATACCACCTCCTTTGTACCGCCTGGGAGGGGTAAGGCGTGAGGTTATGTTTCAGCCAGGGTCCCCTTTTCTCTGGCTTTTTAGTGTTTCTTATGCCTCCCCACCCATTCCCACTTGCTCGCCCCGACTGGTTGCTTGACCTTCCCTTGAGATAGGAGTCGAGGCCCTTCAAGTGCACACTCATATATTAAACTCCCACCATACTGAGCAACACTTTAACTCTCCTTCTTCTCTCTCCTCATTGTGCTCTAAACCCCACCGGGGTAGGCAGAAGCAACACACAGCGTCTGTTTACACATATTAGTCAGGATATAAAAGTATCGAAAATCAACCCCCAGATTCTCTCCCAGGCTAAGAGACAGGTTAATATGCTAACACTGGCCCATGCGTACCGGGGTGGAATAGCAGTGTGCAATTAATAGAGGCCATTCAAATGATTCGAGATTCCCCTGGCTGGGGGCTCCAAGGGGGAGAGTCTGTGCTGGGGATGAGCTTTGGTTAGCAGCAGTGGGAGCTGTGTCAGAGAGGGGTGACATGCAGGGCTACTGCTAATTCCTATATCCTGGCCCTAGTTTCCTGATGAGGCTGTGGGTTCAAACAGGTTAATACCCTACCCCACGGCAGGGGGTCAGTCTCCAGCAGCTGCTAAAGTCTGAATTGCTTTGCTAATTTACCCCCTCGGAGACCCATCACATGGGCTCAGAGATCATGGGCTGCAGCTCAGCAAATGCCCTATGGGCCTAGTCCCCATTACTGTACAGGAAGGGCTGAAGCCCACTGATTTGTAGGAGCTGGCTGGGGGCTCGTAGGGCTCCTCCTGGCCCTGCCTCACCCTGCTGGGCAGTCCCTTTGCCCATCTCTGGGAGGAGGTTGGTATTATTTATTATTATTTATTATTTTTACTGTTCATTTTGGATGAACTTTTCTGTTTTACCAAGATGGCACCAGACCAATTCTGGCCGGGGGTTTCAAAACCGAAACATTTGTCCTGGACATGTGATTTGAAAAACAAACACACAAACAAACAAACTCTGAAACAAAACAAGAATGGTGGGAAATTAAATAAAAAATCCCCAAAATTGATCTAAAAACGAATTGGCCTTTTCCCACCAGCTAAGCTGCTAAATGCTCCTCCCCTGCTCCCACCCCCCAGGCTGCTGGGCAGGAGAAGGAGGGGGCTGAGGGGCCACGGGGGGTGGGGGGGAAGGAATACCCTAGTGCAGGGGGCTGAGGGAGCCAAGACACCTGACGCAGGGGAGGCTGGGTGGTGTCTGTGCATGGGGAGCTCAGAGACCAAGAAGGGGAGGAGGCTGAGAGCTCAGAGTGGGGCTGGGGTGACTGGGAGCTAAGTAGGGGCACGTGGGGGAAGGGACGAGCCAGGACAAGTTGAAAGGTGACAATGGGATGAAGGAGAAAAGCAAGCACCAGTGCAGGGCAAAAATGGACCTATGTTTCCTCCTGTCCATTGCCCAGCCTCCCCCAGCCCTGTCCCCACACTGGATGATGTTGTCAGGCCCCGCACAGGGCATCTGCCCGACAGCCTTTCCCCTTAAATCTGCCCCTGACTGAAATAGAGCCTGGGCTCCTCCCCAGACCGAGGCAGGTAAGTGTCCTCCCTGCCTCGAACACCAGTACAGAGCCCTGCTAGCTCCGAGCCCCAGGCTGGTGGGGGCGGGGGGCGAGGGCGGGCATGGTGCTCCATGTGAAACCAGCTGTGGGTTCATCCCTGCTGGGCATTGGGCATCCCTGGTACACTAGGCACGTGGTGAAAGCCCCTCTCACTGGTTATGAAACTTCTGCGACCTACTTTACGCGCTCCGCTTTTGTTCTTAATGCCTAGAAATGGCTGCTCTCCAGATTTTGCCCATCAAGGCAAATTAATTGGAGTCGATCCTAATTTGCTCTCTGCTGTTCTTCGGGCAGAAGATTAAATGCTTTGCAGACATTATCTCCCTCTCTCTTTTCTAAGGGCCAAACCTGAGTTTTATAAATGTGCACACACACACACACAGTGGGAAGTCGGGGGCTAGTCCATTGTCGGGAGGCTGGAAAGCAGATGGTGAGACTATTCTAGGCAGCTGGGTGACAGCGGCGGCCACACATGGTGCAGGGACGTGAGGCCCGAGTGGTCACAGATACCACCGCCCTCCTCATCTTAGGCTGTCAAATTTTTAATCCTTCTTCTATTTGCCCAGGATTGCTTTCTGCTGGGTTGGGAGCTCTAGGGGATGAAGCTCACGCGTCATCCTCATGACAGGTACAGCAGGGGCAGGGCAGGTTTCCCTTCCATGGCCCCGGCCATGTTCTTCGCCTCTGCCCAGAGGGACCTCCAGTCTTCATGGCCTGACTGGTCCTTGTCAAGGGCCCTGCTAATGTCACTGTGATGAGGACCTGCAATAGCCTTGGGACGGCCTCCTCTCCAGGACGCTAAGCTGGCTCACCACAATGCCACGGCATGCCACTGTGTGCAAAGACCATCACGCTGGAAGGCAATGAGCCGTCACAACCTCCCCGCAATGATTCCACGGCAAGCTGCAAAGGGTAGGACAGTAACCCCACATCCGACCATGGGGAGGCAAAGCGGCGAGGTCATCGTCAACCTGGCAAGGCCTGGGGTCCCGGACCGGGAGACAAATGGCTCCGTAGCCTCTTGCTAATTGCCTGAGGCACCAAGGGCTCCTCTCGGAGCTTTGCTTTTGTCTATCAGGCAACCCGCCCCTAGAAGAGCCATCGCAAAAAGGCAGAACTCCCACCAGTGTGTTTTCTGCAGACCTGTGATGCCGCTGTGCTACCTCAGTGCACTGACTCCCATGGGGTCTCCTTTCCCATGGCATTGGATGCAGGGAATAGGGCTGTTACGCCCATGGTATGGTGGATACCAGCACATTCAGGGGGGAATCTCGCTGGTCCTCCAGCCTGTGGAGAGATGACATTTAAGCAGGCTACCCTTGCAGATTGCGTCTTGATGACAAAGTGTCATGGCGGCGAAGTAGCCCTGGAAAACTCCAGCAGGCCCTGTTCTGTGACTGCTCAGGGATCTCCGCTGTGCTGAAAAAGGCTGCCTAAATCCCCACGGCTCCAAACATGGGCAGGGAATGGCTGAGCCAGACTCCCCTCCGGCACAGGAGGTGAATCCCAGGCCCCCACGCTGGCACCCAGCAATACTGTTCTAAGCTCGGCTTCTGGAATATTTCCCCACTCAGGCATGTGTAAAGTTGGATTGCTTTTTTTAAGCAGATTTAATTGAACATGAATCCGTCCCTCTAGGCCGCCACCCTGTTGTGCAGGCGGTGACCTTGAGCTTGCTCATCACAGGGCTGTTGCCCACATTTTCTACCTGCCGATGCACCCGGCTGGCACTGCGTTGCCGTGCAGCAGAGGGCATCTCAGTGGCAGGCAGTGGGATCCAGCAGGTCAGAATTCCGCTGGGGTTGGTTCAAATGCTACCCAAACAGTCCCTTTGAGTCAGCCAGATTCCCTTACAGGTGTACATCTAGATTCATCTGACCACACACCACGGGCTCCATTTTTCCTTCCACCCCTGGTGCCCCCATACTGCGTCGGCAGCATGAAGGAGCTCCCAGGGACTTCCTCCAGTATAAGGGGGCTGCACCCTGGCTATGCCAGCCCTCCTCGCAGCCTCGGATGCAGGGAGAGTGGCAGCAGTGTGCTGTATTGCAGCTAGTGTACAGCCACTAGGGGGCCACTGCAACCAGAGCATGAACCAGCTGGGGCTGCTCTAATTTCCACTGGGGCAGGGAGGGCCTAGATGGTCTTATGGCACATGGGGCACAAACAGGGCTTAAAGCCATCTCCTCCACATTCCTGCTCCGTGTACAGGACCAGAACAGGGGCCGCAGGAGAAATGTGGGCCAATCATTCCTTAAACCTTTCAGGGAGGCGAGGTGTAAAGCGCTTTGACGTAATATGGAATCCTGCTTATTTGTACCAGAGACACTTTAATATGTGTAGCGTCAGTGTGATGCACAGATCTGATCAGCACAGTGCTAAGCGATCACCACCAGTGCTTTCACCCGAGAGGAAATCAGACTTGTGATTGACAGCCCCCTCAAGCAGCCCATTGACACAGCACTAATATATCTTCATTGATGTGCTGGAATACACCCCTGTATTCACACCGTGCACACTACTGTAATGATCTTTGTACAAAAGTATTGTTCCAAAACCCACAGCCCTGACCAGGCAGAAGTCAGGTCTGTCCTAAACAAAGGAAGGAATGTGTGCTTGCCTTAATTGGCATTTAAGCAGTAAACAGAATCAAAAACAAAAGAAGTTCAAACAGCTGAAAAAAACAGCAGGGAACATCCTTCCACATAGACTGTTTGTTTCCTGGGTCTCAGCTGGAAATGCTTTTCAAGAGGGGGACAGCAACTATAAAAAGGAGAGACAAACACCCCAAGGCACCCCTTCCCCTCCCCATTCTCTGCACCTGAGAAGACAAAAAGAAACAGCTGTTGGACTTTGTGGGAGGAGTTCTGAATTGAAGAGTTTGGTCAGTAACCTTGCTGGAAGCATGTGGTGAGAAAATTTGCTTTGCAATTAAGATAGAATCTTAAGTAGAAACTAGTAAGTGTTTTTCTTTATTTTTCTTGTAACCATTTCTGACTTTTATGCCTCATTGTTTGTACTCACTTAAAATTGCTTTGTAGTTAACAAACTTGTTTTACTGGTTTACCTAATCTAGTGTGTTTAAATTGAAGTGTCTGGGTAACTATTTAAGGTAATAAACTGGCATATTATTCCCCTAAAGGAATAATGGATTGAATATATTTGTACTGTCCAGGAGAGGGCTGACAAGTGTAGGACATGCATTTCTGGGGGAAGATGTGGGACTAGGGGTTGTGTTGGGGTCACCTTGCAGGATAACCAAGGCTGATAAGAGCCAGGGTGTAGCTGGCAGGCTGCAGTTACACACAGGGTGTGATCTACATGCTGGAAGCCTGTTTGAGAGCTGCCCAGGTGGGAACTACTTCAGCAAGGCATTGTAAGGCAAGCAAGATTGCAGGGCACGGGGGACACAGTCCCCCTGCCACTGGTCTGACTTGGACCCTGGTATGTCACACACACTCACAAGAACCACAGGATTTGCCAGACTGGATCAGATCAGTAGTCCAGCTAGTCCTGTATCCTTCCTCCAGCCTGCTGCTTCAAAGAAAAGCAGAAGCCTCTAATTTGATAACTGGCCACCTGTGACGTGCTGGATGTGAGTGAAAGAGGTTTTCCTGCCCCAGGAGCTCTGAATCGCCTTTGCCCAGATACCTACAAGTGTCCGTAATGGTCAGAACATTCCCAGCCCTATTAAAAATCCTGGCCCTGCATTTCACTCAGTCCCTGCTGGGGCAGAGCCCTGGGCAGCTAACTGCACCTGGGAGCAGTGTCCACAAACTGGTGCTACAATTAATTCCATCGCATGCCCCTTGTTTGTCCGTCATGGAGCCCCAGCCCCTGCACGCAGGTGACAGTTAGTGGATGCTGCGAGTGGGTTGGTTACAGGTGGGCAGGGCTCAGGGTTGGCTCCTGCATAAACCCCTGGTGGTCACAAGGGGAGCCCAGCAGTGGGATTTGAGTAAACCCAAGCCAGGGGTATATAACATGCAAGAGATCCCAATGCCCTGAGGTGCAGCACTTGTAGGAAATTAGGCATCAGTGGGCAAACTGCCTAATGGCTGACAAAATGAGGGCTGCCTAGGACAGAAGAGCTACTCCCCCTCTGTCCAATGAAGAAAGCAACCCATAGCTCAGGCTCAGCGTGTGAGCTTCTGAGGGACAGCAGTCACACCACCCATCCCTCTGGGGCACAGTGTGCTGGCAGACTGGCTCCCACTCGAGGCACCAGTCTACATGTCTCGTTGTGCTCTCCTGGGCTCAGACACCTCTTATCCCCAGTAGAAGAGGGAGGGAGTTGTTAATGGGAAGACATTCATGGGGTGGAGAGGTTCTGGGACAGAGAAAACCCTTGTCAGAGCGTGTGTGGTAAAACCCCATTGAATGCTGAAAGGATGTGAAACCTGGGTTAAGGTTCCAAATGTGAAGCCATTTCCCCTGCCTATGGCTCAGACCTCTAGCAGATACAGGAAGGATCGGGGTGGCTGGTAGCTGAGGTTCTCCAGGATATCAGCTTTGATGTCCTTTTGGGGAATGACTGTATCCAATCTACATGGGAGATGAGTCAGACTGCCTCAGGAGTAACTTCCCTGGTGCTGTGACGACAGCAGCAAGCTCACAGCCAACCCTCACTGGGGAAGAAGAGATAGAGCTGAGCCCCCCACTGAGCGTGGGGAGACACAGGCAGGGAAGGAGAACTGCTAGACATAGTTGCCCCTGTCCAGGGGTGAGAGAAGCCCCAAAAAAGGGTAAAGCAGCTGGAAGGCTGTTATTGGTAACGGACATCTGGTCAGAGGCTGGCCATGGCCATGTGGGGTTCTCTTAACCAAGAGATCCAGAATCAGAACCCACTGGGATGGGGGAGACTCTTGTCCTGGGGGTGAGGAAACAGATTAACCCCAAAAGGGGAAATGGGTTCCTTGCACATGCTCATTGAGACACAACTCCAGAGGGGGCCTGCCAATGTGGCAGGGCAGCCTGCATCACCAAAGCCCCAGAAATAAGGCTGGATTGACTCACCTTGCAAGGGGACAAATGTACACTGATTTCCCCCCCCCCAAATGCTCAAGGGGTCACCTTCTACCCCAAACAAGGGGTCAGGACACCCCAGGGTGTAGCCAAAATGGCTGACACATGGAGGAATGTGGGGTTACTGCCCTCATCACTCACTGGAAGATTGTCAGGACTTCATTCAGTTTCAAACCCAAAGATTTTTGGGGTGGCAAAAAGGTATGGGGCAGCATGAAAACTCTCCATGTGCCCCCTGCTAGTATCACCTTACAGACCAGACCTATGGGAGGATATGAAACTGCTCTGAACTTGGTACTGGAAACTATAAGTTTGGTTGATTAGAAACTGGTGTAAGAAACTTGGAAGTGCTTGGCAGGTTAGCTACCAAGATGAGAAATATGCTGTGGCATCTATGGATAGCATTTGTGGTTTGAACTTCCCCTGGTCACTGGCTAAAGTTCAGTCTTGTAGGAGGAAGAGATGCCACAAAGTGGGAATATTTTTATGAATCCTGTGTGTGCCTCAGTTTCCCCCCATGACTTTACATTGCTACCCACTGTGGGGAAAGGATTGTTTGCTCTCAGGGCAGACTATGAGACATAGATGTGTCTGTTCGATGTGACAGTCATTCAGGAACTGACTGAAACTGACCCAGATCAACAATAGGTCCAAAGAGACAATGCAAGCTCTAATGACTCATAAATTGACACTCAACATCTGAAAGCTCCAGCAAAAGAGGTGGGTGGCTGAACTCAGCATGGCTCAGCCTGGGAGAATAAAGGACAGACATGTCCAGCAGGGAATAAAGAGATGGCTTCTGGAGCAAGCTGGGGGCTCTCTCATCTGGGAACTGACAAAGGGAGTCAGACAATGGAGCTCACTACCGCTTGGCTCCTGAATTGTGCCTTGACTAGAATGGACAATGCTTTGACTTTTATTTCTCTATGCTAACCTAACAATTTCCAATGCTGTGTTTCACCTAATAAACCCTGCTCTGATCATAAAAGGCTAATTAAGGTGTCACTGCAAATACTGTCTGGGGCGCATTAGTCCCCGAAGAGCATACAAGTCTCTACCAGGTGTTGATATTTTCTGGCCAGAGCTCAGTGCTGGAGCCCAACAGCTCAGTCTAGGGGAGCAGTGAAGCTGCGTGGCCTACCCTGACAGAAGAGCAAGACCTTCTGGGGGTCTGGCACACTGAAGGCATTCTTCAAAGAGACTGTTAAATAGCTGGGGCGTAGCACGGGCGCCATGGATCTGAGACTTGGGCACTTTGCAAGCCCCCTCTCTTCCAGCAGACTTTCTGGCAATGAGTTGCAGAACCCTGATCCAGTTACTTCTGGAGTCTTCAGGGCAATGACTGTCTTCCAAGGCATCTGTACCAGGCCTAGCATAATGAGGTCTCAGCCTTGATAGGCCTTTGAGCACAACCACACTATAAATAATACAGTAAGGAGCCACTGCACCGGATCTTCTGAGAAGTGTGTGGTTTAAATCCCGGGGAAGAGAGACTCTGGCTCCTCTCCTAGAAGGCACTGATGCTATTCCCTTTTATGTACCGGCACCTAGAGATGGCCATGATGGGGAGTTATAAAGCTAATAAATAAACAATTAGCAGCCAGGTTCTGAAGTCCTTCCTTGGAGTTCATTCATTTTCTCTGCCCAAACCCTCCTCGGTCTCACTGGCTCAGCCCCTTCATGAGCCAATGTGCACAGACCACAATGGGAGTTGGACGGAGCCCTAACCAAGGCCTTTGGGATGTAGCCCAGTCGGGTAATACGTTCTGCGTTGGTTTATATTCAAGTTATCCACTAGTCTTAATTCAGGGCTAGTAACAACCACTGTCTATATTAGATACATACAAGATTAGAGCATCTTAACTTGGATCAATCTAATCTAAAACCAGCTGCCTCCTCAAACGGTCAGCTCCTGAATAGGAGACTCTATTTATTCTCTTAAAAAAAAATTCACAGTAACACCACAGCCTCCTTGTTTGTTTACCGCAAATTTATATATTGGAATTATCTTAACAGCTGCCTTCTAACAGGTGGGGTTTGGGGGAGGGGGGCTGTCAGGGTGTGTGTGTGTGGGGGGGGAATGGGGAGTGTGTGTGTGTGTGTGGTTTCAGAGTAACAGCCGTGTTAGTCTGTATTCGCAAAAAGAAAAGGAGGACTTGTGGCACCTTAGAGACTAACCAATTTATTTGAGCATGAGCTTTCGTGAGCTACAGCTCACTTCATCGGATGCATGCCGTGTGTGGTGTCAGGATTTCAGGGTTGGGGACAGAGCTGTGGGTCAGGTTTCGGGGGGAGGGGGATGAATCAGGCTGTGTGTGGGGGGAGGTATGGCTGGGGAGGACACGTCGGGGTGGGGGGTGGGGTCAGGGTAGGCCAAGACTCAGGGCTCAAAGGGGGAATCGTGGGGAATCTCAGGGCTTTGGTGGGGTCCGGTGTAAGGGCTCGGAGGGGGGGCGGGGGGGGGGGGAATTCGGCCGTTGGGGGTCGGGCCTAGGGCGTCGAGGCAGGCCAGGAGGTGTGTGGCAGGGGGGTGCGGCTCAGGGAGGAACTGGGCCGTTGGGGGGGGGGGGGGCGGGGTCGAGTCACGCTGGGCGTGTCAGGGCTCCGGCTCGGGGGTAGGTCGGGCTGGGGGAGCGGGGGCGGGCTCGGCCCCAGCACAGAGAGAGCAGCAGCCCCCCGCAATCCACCCCCTTCCCCGGCCCGCGTATCGCCCCGTGGGGCCCGGAACCCGCCGCGGGAGGGACCGGCTCGCTCTGGGGCCCAGGCCGGGGCGGGCGCAGCCCAAGGACCGAGCCACCGAGCGGTGCCAGTTCCCGCCCATCAGCGGTTCCCACGGCAGCCAGGCTGACCTCTGACCTCTGCCCCATGAACCCCGGGCCCCGACCCTCCGCCAATGGCAGGGCGCGGCAGCAGGCCCGCCCCGTGGGCGTCCCCGGCGCGCAGTGGTGACGTTGCGATGACGCGACCGCTGGGCCGCAGCCCCCAGCCTGGGCCGGAACCGCGGCCGCCGTGGGCTGAGGTGAGTGCGGGGCCCGCCCGGCCCCAGGCGCCGCCCCCTGCGGGGCCCCGCATCCGCCTGCCTCAGGGAGCGCGCTCCGTCCGCGTCGCCCCTCAGCGGCGGGGCCGCGCCAAGCCCGTGTGGGGCGCTCCGCGAGCCCCCCCCCGCCCGGCCTGTCAGTGCGGGCCTGGCCGGCCCGGGGCCAGCCGCGGGCCCCGGTGCGTGCTGGGAGCACGGCCCCGCTCGGCCCGCCGGCCGGCCCCGCCGCTCGCCCCGCCGGGGCCCGCCCCGAGGCGCCCCCCCGGGCACGGCAAGGAACGGCTTCCCCGGTGCGCCTCCGGGGCCCTCCGAAATGCAGGGTCCTGAGCTTAGGGCTGGGTGGCAAAAGCTCCCTCTGTGCTAAGGGGACAGTGTGGCTGTGGCAGCCTGGGAGTCTCCTTGGCAGGAGCACATGGACTCTAACCAGGGTAAAAACACCGTGCAGAACCTTCCCGGATAGGACCCCGCCGTGTCCTTGATGGTGGTTCAGGGGCTGTTGTTTGGCTCTGAGTGAGTGACGTGAACCAGCATCAGCACAGGGGCGAGCGGGAGCCCTGTCCGTGATTTGGCCCATCGGATAAGTACTGTAGTTAAATCTCCCAACCGGTGCACTAATAGCATGTGGGCAGCAGGGATAAAAAGCCTGTAATTGACAGTTAGATTGCAGTAGCAGAGAAAACAGCAGAAGAATCTCATTTTGTTCCTATTTATTTGTGATAGTTGTTTCTAGGTCCCAAAGATTCGTGATTTGTGTGGGGTAGAAATGAAGAAGTCAGCTCTTGCTGTTTTTCTCTAATGGATGTTTGTGCAATTGGTCTGTTTTTACATAATGCAGTATAGATGAGGGGCGGGGGGAAACAGGATGTCAGTAGGAGAGTTGCAAATCCAAACAGCGCAACAATCGGTGTTTGGGGGTTGCTGTATCAAAATGAAATACTTTTAACTGTGTGCTTCTGCAAGTTTCTAGGTATGTCTTCTTTCATTTGGCTTTGGCACAACCTCCTTCCATCAACATTCTCTGAAGGTTTTTAAGAAGTTCCTTCTCTTTTGACGTATGAAAGAAACCCCTAGACTTTATTTTTAAACTATTTTTTTATAATTGCTCACGTTTGGTTAGTCCTGATACGGAAAACAAGCATAGACATGTCCTAGTATGGGAGAATTTAAAATAAACACAGGAGCAGTGCTTGCTAACATAGCAATCTCTTCATTCAATGATTCTTGACCCAACACAGTTCAGTATATTTATTTGTGGCATAAAATAAAATAAAATCATACTGATGAATTATGCAAATGATGCAAATACTGGTGGGGTGGCACATAATGACAAGGATCAGAAAGAAATACACTAAATGCAATCAAATATGTTTTACTACAGCTACGTGCACGGTCACGGATTTAGGAACAAAGAATGGAGGCCATGCTTACAGGAAAGGGGACAGTTTTCTGAAATGCAGTGCCTCTGGAAAGGATTTGGGGTATTACTGGAGATAAGTCATTGAACATGAGCTCCCAGTGTGATGCTATGGTAAAAAGGATAAACACTATCCTTTGGTACAAACAGGGCAGCAGCAATGAGGGTGGGTGGTGCTATTACCTCTTTATATTGCATACTGTGCTCAGTTCTAGTGTCCATACTTGAAAAAGGTATTTCAAAGCTCGAATGGTCTGTTCAGAGAAGTCATAAAAATTATCTGAGGTCTAGAAAACCCACCTTACAATAAGAAAAGGAGTACTTGTGGCACCTTAGAGACTAACAAATTTATCTGAGCATAAGCTTTCGTGAGCTACAGTCCACTTCATCCGATGAAGTGAGCTGTTGCTCACGAAAGCTTATGTTCAGATAAATTTGTTAGTCTCTAAGGTGCCACAAGTACTCCTTTTCTTTTTGCGGATACAGACTAACACGGCTGCTACTCTGAAACCACCTTACAATGAGAGCCTTAAACAGATTGAAGCTTCAGTAACCTAGGGTGCTCCGAGGCAACTTGATCAATATAAATACTGACACAAGAAGAAGCTGTGATGTTGGGGGCCCTTTAATGTAACAGACATTGGCATAACAAAATCTGATATCTAAAAACTGATGTTAGAGGAAAAAATCAAAGTGGAAGTAGGATGCAGCCTCTTAACAGTGAGAATAACAAATCACTGGAACAGCTCCCCAAGGGAAATGTTAAATGCATCATTACTTGAATTACTTGAATCAAGATAGGATGTTTTTCTAAAAGATAAAACTATAATTAACCACAAGTTACTCAGCTCAGTAATGTTCACTTACATAGAAGAGATGAATGATTTCCTCAACTGCAGGAATTACTGGGTGAAATTGCACAGCCCCTGTTAGATGAGAAGTCAGGATAGATTATCATAGTTGTCCCCTCTGGCTTTAAACAGCTGAGTCTGTTCAGTTAGTTTTTACCATTCTCACTGTGGTATCTGACTCCCCTAACAAAGTTGCAAAAAACTTAAAGCCAATCTGAATGGTCTTTGGTGTCCCTTACCAGCACCATGGCTATGGTCCATGGAGTTTGCTGGCAGGAACCTTTATCTGTCTTGTCTGCTTTTAGCTAATATCTGATAAATTTTCCAAGCCCTACACAGAGTTCTATATAGCATTATTTGGTCAGCATCCCTCTTATGGAGTCTAAGCAAGCTTCCTATCCTAGCAACAACACACTCCAGTGTATGGACAACTATGACCAATGGTCTCTAGAGCCATTAACAGACATGTCAAACAAGCAGGGCAACTTGTCTAGACCAGGAGCTCTCTCTGATGTCCCCACTTCCAGCACATGCTGCACAATTTCACATACTAGCATGGAAGCTGAACTTTGCCCACTGGGAAGCCACAGATAGAGGGCAAGGGATGGCGGAACATAGAAGCACTTTTGCAGTGGAAGAAAGAGACAGTAACGAGTGTGTGAACAGCACACATTCTATACCTGCGTTTTCAGGTTGCATGAGATTTAGTGAGATGTCCCAGGCATGTGGATTTATGCTTAAATCTTGTATATTTTGGGTCTTGTCTACCTTAGGTTGATGCATTTAGAGGCCGGAGTGTGGCTTACTTCATAAAGCACCGTATACATTTATGGTGCTTCAGAAGTGATGATCAATAAATACCAGCCCCGTGCAGCAAAGTGACCACTGAGATTATACTTCTAGTAGGATTGTCCATGAGTGAGAGATTTCCACAGATATGTTCCTCATCACACCTGCTCAACAGCACCAAGCCTTGCAGATGAACTTGTATGATGAAAGGATGTTCCTTTGCCGTGTTAGTGTTTGTAGGCATTAAAGACCCTGATATTTCAAACTTTGGTATTAGTGTAAGTGTTTAAATTGCTTCACTCTGTTTCAAGATGTCTCTGATTTCATTTGTGTGACTAAAAGCCTGTCAGTATAGCCTTAGTGTGGTTATTCAGTTGTCTCAGCATTTATCTTCTAGGGCACCCCCAAATAACTTATTAATCAGTAGGGGTTGGCTTTGGAGATGTTGAGGACATTTAGTGAATCAATGGAAGTGGTGAGTCCTCAGTATGTTTGACAGTTACGCCACATGATCTTAATGGGGCTAGTTGTCTGAGGAAAGCAGTAGTTAGCTTTTACAGCATTAAACTAATACCAGCTCATGCTAATTACAACTGTGGCTAAAACATGCAGCTACCACCCAAATTATGTGGATAGGCTGAATATGTGTTTCCTACTCAAGGCACTCTTAATTGCCTTGGTTATCTAATGCAATAGTTTCTTCTTGCTCTGGTCTGTATTCAGTAATATAATATTCCACAGCACCATTTCCATGCAGACTAAGGATACAGTCCCTCTCTCTTCTGGACTGTTCTTAGAATTTCTCTGGATTGGACTGTCACATTGAAATGTGCATCTAATGCGTTTTAATGCTCCTGGCAGTTCCTCACATGCTTTAAAGGCACTTTGGCCAGACGATATTTTAAAAAATCAACCCCATGTTACTAATAATATCTGAGATTATTTAATATTCTTTCAGGTTGAACATTGGATTAGGCTATTTGTTTACTTTTGGGCACTTCACTCAGAATGACCAGTGAAACTCGAGGTCATTTTCACTTTTTCTGTAGCTGGTTTCCGTTTCTAGTTCTTGTGCCCTAGGGCACAGCCTGTGTAACTGACATTCTAATATTACCAGGGAAAGGTTAGATAGAAGAGGTTTCGTTTTTTTGGCTGATATTTTAAAACATTAGATTTTTCTAAACCTTTGGTTTCTTTTTCCAAATAGAATGTTGGACCTAAACTGCTTCCTGGTGTCCCTTTTAAAATGTTCCTCTTTCTACCCATAATCCCCTTCTGAGTGAGGACTAATTGGGGCTCCAATTCATGCCAGTTGTGCTCCATAATTGGCTTGAGGTTCCAAGGGTGATAGTAGGAGGTGTGATCAGGCACAGAGGCTAACAGCTTTACCATAGTCCCCTGTGCATGCTCAGGCACCCCACCACCAGACTTTGAGCCAGAATAGTAATTTTAAACCATCAGGCTAATTGCCAAAATGTGTGTGGGCAGTATCTCCAACTCCTAGCTAGTTTTTTGCAGATTAAAACAAGATGCCATAAAGTCTTGCTGAAGTGCAGCAGATTTCACTGGTGTATTAGAATACAGAGTGGGGAGTGCAAGCTGCATTCCCCTGGGTATGGGAGCAGTTTCTGTTCCAATGCAATGAATAGAACGAGTTCCACTTCACTGCAACTAAAAGTAAAACTTTCCCATGCTCCTGTGAAAAGATAAAAATTATGTTTGATTCTTAAGAATGCAAAATAAAACACCTCTGATCACTAGATCTTGACTCTTGGAATTAGAAAGTATTAAGACCTGCTATGGGATTTCCTGGGGTAGAGGCTGAATGTTCCTCCTGCACCCCCAATCTATTTTAACCGCTGATCTTAAAGACTGTTCCAGTGTAATAGTCTTCCAGTAGGTGTTTGGAGTAGCACTTAAATGGGTTTTAAGAAGTATTTTTCCACAGCACTGTGTCCCCTCTGTGGGGCTGGATGATCCTTGCAGACTGGCACTGTAGCAGAGATAAGGTTTGAATGAGAGTTTGTTCACTACTCTCCCCTCCAAGAACAGTTTGTGTCTTCAAACTCTATATCCTGCTCTTCTCTTTATGATGAGTCTTCTGGGATCTGATGCTTTGAGGAGCAAAGATTACTTCTCACTTCATTTTAATTTAGTTGGTGAAATTAGTGCTCCTGAAAATGAATGGCTGACAGTAGTGGTTGGGCTTGGGCTGTGCAAGATTCTCTCTCAAAGCTCTGCTACTGCGTCTCAGGCCTGATTCACCATTCCATGACGGGGTTACTCACGTACCACAGTCCTGAGCTGCCATGGTTACTACTTTTTCTAGTCCTACCCTCCTCTTTGCCCCACAGCTCTGTGAGTGCTCCTCAGAAGTGGCCTGGATCACCCCCTTCAGTTCCCCTTTTGGGCTTCCCATACGCAACTCGACTAATCCCCTTTAACCCTGAACTGTAGCTATTGCAGTCCTGGATTTCTGTACCTCAGAAACTGCCAAATTATGCTGTAGTTCTGTGCCGTGCAAATCGGGATTTTGATGGGCGATTGCCTAACTCGTGACTGTAGTTTGAAGCCTAGCCTCTGGAGATGTTAAAGCTGGTTCATTTCTTGAGCCTTTTTATGTCTGTTTCTCAATGTCCTTTCACTGAGCTGGGACCACTGGCTGCAGGGGGATGTTGGCAGAGGGCAGTTTGCTTTTCTTCTCAGAAAAGTGATTCCAACAGCTGCCTGAAATGTAGTTGTGGTCTGAGCCACGTGACTCTTCATCTGCATGCAGAACGGACTTTCTAAATGTGATTTTAAGTGAATAACAGCAGAAGTCATACACAGCCTAATGTCTCCCATGCTGCTAGTGACAGGGCAGCAGAAATATCTGTCTGCTTCTGAAAATGTCAATATGCTATATCAAACCATTAATCCTAACCCAGACTTGGAGGTGGGGTAGAAGGGAAAGATAGTTCTGATAAAGTGAATGCTTTGTTTTAATTTGCAACAGACCTGAAAGCCACATATATAGCGATTGCTTTGAATGGAACTCTTTAAGGAGAATTTATTTAACAGTAAATCTGTTCCCCCATTTGGAGCAGGATCAATGTGTAGACATAAAGTTATACATAATTATGGATTTCATTTGAAATTGGTTCTTCCTTTGCCTACCTGTCAGGACCTATGTTTGGGATTCTGTTTCCTCTGTAAGAGCGGCTGCCTTTGTGAGCGCTTAAACCAGAGAATTTTCCTGCCCTCCCTGCTATGCATCTGCTGATATAATAATAGAATATAATAAGATCTTCTAAACTTTCCACAGTATGCATCCGATGAAGTGATCTGTAGCTCACGAAAGCTTATGCTCAAATAAATTGGTTAGTGTAAGGAGAGTGGTCAATTTAGATAAGCTATTACGAGCAGGAGAGTGAGTTTGTGTGTGTGGGGGGAGGATGAGAAAACCTGGATTTGTGCTGGAAATGGCCCAACTTGATTATCATACACATTGTAAGGAGAGTGATCACTTTAGATAAGCTATTACCAGCAGGAGAGTGGGGTGGGAGGAGGTATTTTTTTCATGCTTTGTGTGTATATAATAAGATCTTCTAAACTTTCCACAGTAGGCATTCGATGAAGTGAGCTGTAGCTCACGAAAGCTTATGCTCAAATAAATTGGTTAGTCTCTAAGGTGCCACAAGTACTCCTTTTCTTTTTGCGAATACAGACTAACACGGCTGTTACTCTGAAATCTGCTGATATAAACAGCAACAAGGCAAATGCTGGGTCACTACAAAAAGTATTTTCCCCTCTGTTGATATTCACCCCTTCTTTTCAACTGTTGAGAATAGGCCACTTCCACCTTGATTGAATTGGCCTTGTTAGCACTGACCTCCCCACTTGGTAAGGCAACTCCCATCTTTTCATGTGATGTAATATATATACTGCTTACTGTATTTTACACTCCATGCATCTGATGAAGTGGGTTCTAGCCCATGAAAGCTTATGCCCAAATAAATTTGTTAGTCTCTAAGGTGCCACAAGGACTCCTCGTTGTTCGGGCAAGAGAGCTGGCTCTTAGGCTTTGTTTTAACATGTAATTATTGTATACTTATGTCTATGTAACTATGATCTTATGTCTTTTTTTCCCAAAGGCTTTTCAGGTCACCTTTAAAAGTAATTTGCAAAGGGGGGTAATTTGCAAAGGTAGTTTGCTGATCAGTGGGGCTGCCGGCGGGCAGGAGGCACTTGGGGGTGGGACGGGGGGAGCTGATGGGGAGGCTGCTGACGTATTACTGTGGCTCTTTGGCAATGTACATTAGTAAATTCTGGCTCCTTTTCAGGCTCAGGTTGGCCACCCCTGACTTAAATCATTTTGTAAATGGTCCTGCACCTGGGGTGTAGAGGATGCACCTTCTGAACAGCAACTCATTGTGCCAGCTGGGTACAGGTGAGGCTGGAATCCTACACACAACATCCCATCAGCATTTGTGATTGAGACTCCAGATGAGAAACTAATGATACAAGTGAATACCAAGTGCTCCACAGAAAACATTTCTCATTGGCTCTGTCTTCTAAAACGGCTATACAAGTACTTAAAAATCGGAGCACAGAGTAACGATGAATAGGTCAGTGATACATTAGGAGGAGGTGTCGTGGGTTTTCCATAGGGATCATTCTAGGTCTGGTACTATTCAATATATTAGTTGAAGCAGTCAGTGCACTTATAAGATTAAAGGATGATACAAAGCTGAAAGGGATCACCAATACTTGGGAGGACAAACAGGTTACACTGGCCTGGGTAAATGAGTGAAGTGGGCTGAAATGAATCCCAGGAGATCCTACCAAGGGAAGAAGGCAGTGGAGGTACATAAGGAATAAACAAATATGCTGTTATGGAATAGGGGATAATGGCTGGGCAGTTGTAGCCGAGAGTAGGTAATTGTTGAACCACATTTATTTTAGGAGAATATCACATCTGAAATAAGCATGGGATTTCTTCCATACAACGATGCTCATGCCTTAGCTGGAGGGCTGTATTCATATCTGGGCAGCAATTTTTTAAAAAAGACAAGCATATCAGAAAGAGTTCAGAGGAGACTACCTAAAGTGATCAAAGATTTGGAAAATAAGAGCTGTTGGGAATGTTCAAGGGATCTTGCCATGGAGAAAAGATGACTGCATAGAGAGAATGACTTACCGGAAGAGTGATGTTATATAGAGGACAGGTATCGGCTATCACTAGTCATCAAGGCCAGAATGAGAAGTAACAGACTTAAGATACATTTTCCCAGTTAAATATGAGGAAAAAGTTTAGGAAGAGCTCAGTATAAGAGAACTTCCAAGGGAGGCTGTGGCATTCCTGTAATCAGAAATTTGAGGTTACAAATAATGCCCAGAAAGTAGGATGTTGGGTGCCTTATAAAAGCCTAAGCTGGACAAGAGAGGATACCTTCCATTGTTTGCAGTGTAGCCATGTTAGTCCGAGGATATTAGAGATACCATGTGGGTGAGATGATATCTCTTTTTATTCAGGTCCGAAGCAGAGCTGTGTGTAGTTGGAAAGCATCTCTCTTTCACCAATTCAAGTTGGTCCAATGAAGGATATTACCTCACCCACCTTGCTTCGCTGAGAGGATACCATCATATTAGGGATACTATGCTCAGGCCTACCATAATGCTGGGGAATGTACTAACTGACCCATGGGGGTATCTCTTCTAACCCCAGTTGGGGTCTCCTCTAGGGCTCACTTTGGCCTGCTAACGTGTTTAAAGTATAACTGCCTTGTGCATACAGTGATTTTACCATGTTAGCTAATGCATGGTAAGACCCACCTCGTTTGCTAGTGTGACTGTATCCTTCATCTACAGCAGTGTCTTGAGCCAGGGGTCACTTGCATGATGTTTGATGTTCTAAATCTTCATTACCCTAATTCGTACTACTTAGCTCTCTTCTCTCTGTTTTTTTGAAAGGTTCGAATGCGGGAGTTGTCCCAGATGCGGTTGCTGCTGATGTCGCCCTGGGAGAATGCCTTGATGGGTGATTAGCACCATTCAGTGATGGGCTGTGGGACAAGCAAAGTGCTTCCTGAGCCCCCCACAGACGTTCAGTTAGATCTGGTTAAAAAGGTTGAGCCTTACACTGGTCATAAAAATGACGTGTACAAGCACTTCATCAAGGATGATGGTGGAGCTGCGATCAAAGCCGGCTCCCCCTCACCCCCTTGTCACACGAACCCCTATTCTGGTGGCCACCCACCTAACTACATGGAGCAGCCTGAGCCCCGCAAGAACAAGGTGGCTAAGTACCGTGCCAAATTTGACCCCAGGGTGACCGCCAAGTATGACATCAAAGCCCTGATTGGCCGAGGCAGCTTTAGTCGTGTTGTACGGGTGGAACATAAGGCTTCCAAGCAGCCTTATGCAATCAAGATGATCGAGACCAAGTACCGTGAAGGGAGGGAAGTGTGCGAATCAGAGCTCTGTGTGTTGCGACGCGTCCGGCACACAAACATCATCCAGCTCATTGAGGTGTTTGAGACCCAGGAACGAGTCTACATGGTGATGGAGTTGGCCACTGGAGGGGAGCTGTTTGATAGAATCATTGCCAAAGGCTCCTTTACTGAGAGAGATGCTACCCGAGTGCTGCAGATGGTGTTGGATGGGGTAAAGTACTTACATACACTGGGCATCACGCACCGGGACTTAAAACCAGAGAATTTGCTGTATTACCATCCTGGAACGGATTCTAAAATCATGATCACAGACTTTGGGCTGGCAAGTGCTCGGAAGAAGGGAGACGACTGCTTAATGAAAACCACCTGTGGGACACCAGAGTATATTGCCCCAGAAATCCTGGTCAGGAAACCCTACACCAATTCTGTGGACATGTGGGCACTGGGTGTGATCTCGTACATCCTCCTGAGTGGAACTATGCCCTTTGAGGATGACAACCGAACCCGCTTGTACCGGCAGATCCTGAAAGGAAAGTACAGTTACTCAGGGGAGGTGAGTGTGGCAAAGGTCAAACCAAAGGGGACTCTAGACAGTCTGGACCATCTGTGCTGTGATGGGAACCCTGTGATCATAGGCAGTGCAAGGTGGCTGTCTTGAAAGGGGTTTCCTTTTCCCTTTGCTTTGTTCAATAAGTGGTCCATAGGGTGACTTCTTTAACAGGCTCAGGTCAGATTTCTGTGCCACAACTGTCTGAGCTGTTCTGGATTTGCCATAGGTGAATTCAAGGCTGGAAATCTTACACAGGGTAGTTCAGTGCTGGCTCTTTTTAGGAATTGGCAGAGATCTGTAATCCTGACCCATTAAAATCCCTCCTGTCCTGCAGGGGTTTCTCTCTTCCATTCAGGTTTGATTCCACTGAGGAACTGTGAGTTCTTTTTAAAAACAAAGTGAAACAGCCTTCCGCCCCCACCCCAAAAGAATGTTAACTGATTAGGACTCTGGTTGGTATCTGAGTTTGGGTGGCATGACCCAAAATGTGGTGTTTTGTTTTTGGACAGCAGAATGCTTATTTTGTGATGGAAACAAGATCAGGGTAAAATTTTCAAAAGTTCCTTTTCAAGAGTGACTTAGGAACTTAAGTCCTATTGGCTGTCACTGAAACAGAGTCTTCTCAGTCATTTTCGAAAATGGGACTTAAAGAACCTAAATGATTTAGGAGCCTTTGGAAATTTTATCCTAGAGCCGTGTTAAGACTTTTTTAACGGTTGGCTTAGTGCTAGGCTCCATTAGATTTGTTACCTCACTTCTTTTGCGCACACCATCTTATGGCTTAAGAGGATAAACAAGATGTAGCATGCACCTGTCTGCTTTTTGTTTCAGATACAAACTACATATTTGTCTTGAAAGACTTGACTCCTGAAATTCCTAGAGTTCTCATGCAGTTTTTATTTGCACTGTACAGCTGGTCACCTCTGGTTGGAGCCACAAAGGCCTCTGGGTGCCTAATTGCCACGTTAGATGCTTAGGTTCAAAACTTGGATCCTTAGAACCCCACGCAGTTGCCACCTAACCCTGGAGGCATTGAAAGTCCCTAGGCGTATAAGTTTCAGCTGGTGAGTGTAGGCAAAGCTCCCTTAGTCCTGACGCTGCTGAGCTGCTGGACCTCTTCTTTATGTCTGAGCCTCTGTGGAATCCTCAAACAGGGCATTCTGCCCCCTATCTTCTCTGAGGGGCCTGATTTGGTAGGTGGGCTCAGAAGCTGCTTTAGAGCACACACAACACAGCTGAGGAGCAAGAGGTGATGTTGCTGTCTTTATCCAGTAGCAGAGTGGTTAGAGCTCTCACCCAGGCTGTCCAAGACTGCAATTCAAATCTGCACTATCCTGTATTCAGAGCAAGGACTTGAACCCAACTTTCCTGACACCCAGGTGAGTGCCTTAACCACTGGACTATAGGATTGTCACAGATCTGGTCGGGCTCTCACCAGACTGCTATGAAGTTACTCAAGCCCAGGCTCCGAGGTGTTTTAAGACTTCAGAGTCTGAACAGAGCCCACTCACGGTGCCTTTTCTAGGACCTCTGCACACGGAGAGATGTGCCTTAGAGACTCTGGGCATAGTGCTGACCTTTCAGGCTCCCCAAAGCTTACACTCCTCCTCCCAGTATCCCATCAAAAGTGTGATCCTTCTGGGTTAGTTTAACTCTCTCTCAGGGGAAACCTGATAGATGTAAATCTTATAAATCCCACACTTTGCACTTGCTTCTTACACATTAATGCTCTTTACTTAATCATGAGAGATACACAGATCTATACAAAAATAACCCAACGTGCATTTCCCTGCCTCAGTTTCCTTACCATTTCAGACCATTCTTTGGGTTGGGGTCAGAGTCCCTTGGGTTGTCCAGAGTTATCCTACTGCAGTGCATGGCTAGGCTTGGAACATGGAGTCATCTTGCCCTAAGTCAGTTTGCTTCATTTGCTCTTGGTCAGTCTGATCCCTTTCTTCCTCCTGCTCAGATTTCCTGTGTGCTGCACCCCAAGTTCCCCCTGTGTGACTGAGAGTCTGTTTGTACACCCCTTTGCCCATATCTTGGCTCCTCTGTTCTGCATTTGGTAACTTTCTACTACTCTATGTTCCCACCTCCCTTCAGGGAGAGGAAGTGCCTTTTTTCACCCACCTCGAGCAGATTCCCTTAGCATATCTATTGGCTGTGCATAGCACCATAGTTAGCGTTAAGTATTCTCTATTGGCCCTGGCCTGGGGAAGACATGACCCAATCCTGACAGCTCGTGGTGGATACACATACAGAGGCTTTCCGTGATACAGCATGTTCATGATAATCTCAAAATAACGTCGTCATGTCAACCAGAATTCACAAGTTGTACAGACAGGGTCCCCACATCATCCCGGGGCATTCTGGGGTGAATGTCTCAATCTCTCCCTGTGAAGCTATTCCACTCAGTGCCAAATATTTCTTGGAGCAGAGACTGGAACCTGGTCTCCTAAGAGTGTGCTAGCCAGTAGGTGATAGTCATTCTCTCTCTTTCTGGCCCAGCAGAGTGGAACAGCTTCAGCAGGTGAGAGTGAGATACCCACCCCACAATACCTTATAGCCCCAGGGTTAGGGCACTCACCTGGGAAGGGAGAAACCTGGCTTCAAGTTCCTGTTCTGAATCTGGCAGAGGAGCAACTTGAACCCAGGTCTCCCACATGCTGGGTGAGTGCCCTAGCTATTGGTTATAAAGAGGACACCACCATCACCTTGTTCTTTTGCTTTTAAAAAAGGCAAACCTGGCTTTGGTACCACAAGAGTGCGTTCGTGGCTATGAATCCCAAGCAGAGGTAGGTGCTTCCCTCCAGCCCAGAGTTCGGTGCCTAGCTCCCTTTGAAGCCCCACCCCTTCTCCTTGGCATTTCCTGCTTAGGGATCTCCCCACTCAGCATTCTGACTTCTGTGAATTCCTTTTTTAGGCATGCCATTCTCCCCAGGCATTGCATGGGAGCATGGGCCCCTAACCTGGGGCTGTGGATTCCACTAATTGGCAGATATTGCAGCACTGAGCCTAAGTCACCTTTCTGGATCTAGCCCCTAGACTTCAGGTCCTGAGGACTTGATGATATCTGAACTTGGCTCGGCATTTTGTCTTTGAATCTGTATCACTCCTTGTCCCACAGTTACATGGGGATGAGGGCACCCAGATTTGGAGGCAGCCTCACTGCCTCCATCCCTGTTTGAATTACCACTTCCTTGCTGAGTATTTCCAGCTCAGACTGCCCTGATAGCATGACTTTGTGAAGAGGATCCGAGTGGGAAAGAACCAGGTGCTAACAGTTGACTAAGTTTCTGAAGCAGAGTGTTGTGGAGTGACAGTAAAATAACAATGTCTGAAAAACAGCACGTCATCTCAATTGTTCTGGCATTTTTAGAAATGTGAGGGGGGTGTTGGCATTTCAGTGATGGATGGAGTGATACTCCTAATGTATAGCTCAGATTATAAAATGTTTTGGGCTCCTTCAGAATAAAAGGTGCTGTAGAAACATAAGTCATTCTCCCTGAGGACGCTTTGGAAGGTGTAAGCATGTGTAAGACAGGCCCACGCCAAAAATAACCTTTTATCCTGTCAAGCTGTGATCTTCCTAAACTGACCTGCAGTAGCCATATCACCTGGTGCTGTGATCTGATCAGATCTTGCCAAGGTGGGTCAGAACTTGCATAGGTAACCTCCAAGGACATGCTGATGGAAGTGTCATTGGTAAGTGGTACTCCTCCCTCAGTCACTACTAGAAGAACAGTCTGCTAGCATGGAGGAAGGCACTGACCTTCCAGGGTACAATGTTTCAGATGACACCTAAAATCAAGATTCTGACCTTTTGTGGTCATCAGAGATCCTATGATATTTTCTCTAACTCTGTGTTCGGGCAAATTTGAAGTATATTACTGGAGCCATCCTGCCAAGAATGACACAGTTGGGGGAATGAATAGTCCATGATTCCTATGTGATTTTTTTTTGGGGGGGGTGGGGGGGGAGAGTTTGTTCTGGAAAGCTATGCCCCTTTACTGTGTGAAGGAGTGTGGTATGCCTCAGTTAGTATCCTGTACATGTTGCCCAGCTGGCTTCTGTTTTTGTAGAGCCAATGAAAATGAAAGCTCTGATTTACAAGATTAAACAGGCCTGTGTCCCTGAATTACAGATAGATTCTAATGCTGTATATTGGCACTGATGTAGCAGTGTGCTGCACAGTGAAAGGGAATGATTTCTAGGTGGAGGGAAAGTGGGCCAAATGTTCAGAGGAGCCTGGGAGGTTTCCAAAAGCTTTCTGGATTCTTTCCAAGCATCAGGCATCCTGTGGGGAGGAAAAGCTCCTGCTTTTCTTTTCCACCTCTCCCGGTATAAGGAAGAAAAATCTCAGAAATGAGCCTGCTGGTGAGATTTGTCAGGCTGTGCCATAGCCTCCCAGGGGGAGGGACGGGAGCCCCATTGCCTGGTATATTTAAAACTAGACTGGACAAAACTTTTGAGAATGTACTGTAGGGAACAATCTGCCTTAGGCAGAGAATGACTAGACAGGAGCAAACAGTTTTTTCTCAATTCCGACTTCAAGACTCTGAAATGAGGGTGCATTTACCCAAGAGGGGAACTCTGAAGAGAGATCTGTATGGGTGTTTGCCAGGAGTTTACAGCTGGAGCTGTGGAGGAAAGACAGGTGTCAGTGGTGAGGGATGCTTGGGGGAGAGGAGGGAGCTGCATCCTAACCACAATCCAGTCAGGTGGATAAACATCGATTTTTTTTTTTATTGGATTTTTCTGATTTAAATTTGATTTTTTTTAAATATAACTTAAATGCACTTTTAGGGTTTACTTTAAAAATATTTGAAGTTATGACAACCTGTGTTAAGGCCTATGTTTATAATCTATTACAATAAATTAAATTAAAAAATATGAAGCAGTACATGCTTGCTGCCAAGTCCTAAAGAAAGTCAAATCACTGAACTGGTGGAAGTCGCTGGCTAAGCACCTGGAATCAGAATTTACTGATGTACTAAACCAGCTTTTGACAGTGGTTATCTTTTCTACAAGTGCTGAGAAAATATTTTCTTAATTTCAGTTTATTCAACTAGTTCAATTTATTAACTAGTTCATTCAAAGGTATGAAACCAATTGTAGTTGAAAAAAACAGAAAAACTTGTTTGTTCATTGACTGGAAAACAAGGTGTGAAAGGATGAGACTTACTAGTTTGAAAATCTTGAAGGAGACAGTGACCAGAAACAGTCCCTAACTACAGATAATACTTCCTTTATTTAATAAATCAATTGGTTTTAAATGCAAACATGTTTTGATAAACTTTTTGGTAGTTTCTTCTTGTGTATCAGCACACTTTTTATTAGTTTTTAAAATGCTGTTTTTGTGCCTTTTTCACTGACTTCAAATTTCCTTCCAAATAGTGCGTGACAAAATCACAAGTAAAAAAAAAACAGTCCTCTTCTAGTAAGAAATGCCTCATTTACCATTTTCTAGCATAATACAAAATGTAAAAATTAAATAAGCTATATAATTTCTTAAATAAACATGTATTGCTACAGCATATCCTCCAGGTTAGCAAAAAGTTGCACCAAATTTAGTATATCGGCTATATTTTGTTGCAAATCATGTTTTAATGGTTACCAGCCAATGAATCATAGAATCATAGACTTTAAGGTCAGAAGGGACCATTATGATAATCTAGTCTGACCTCCTGCACAACGCAGGCCATGGAATCTCACCCACCAACTTCTGTAACAAACCCCTACCTTATGTCTGAGCTATTGAAGTCCTCAAATCGTGGCTTAAAGACTTCAAGGTACAGAGAATCCTCCAGCAAGTGACCCGTGCCCCACGCTGCAGAGGAAGGTGAAAAACCCCCAGGACCTCTGCCAATCTGCCCTGGGGGAAAATTCCTTCCCAGCCCCAAATATGGCGATCAGCTAAACCCTAAGCATGTGGGCAAGACTCACCAGCCAGACACCCAGGAAAGAATTCTCTGTAGTAACTCAGATCCCACCCCATCTGACATCCCATCACAGGCCATTGGGCATATCTACCACTAGTAGTCGAAGCCTAATTTGGGCAATTAACTGATCTATCCCATCATATCATCTCCTCCATAAACTTATCAAGATTTGTCTTGAAGCCAGATATGTCTTTTGCCCCCATTGCTTCCCTTGGAAGGCTGTTCCAGAACTTCACTCCTCTGATGGTTAGAAACCTTCATCTAATTTCAAGTCTAAACTTCCTGATGGCCAGTTTATATCCATTTGTTCTTGAGTCCACATCCACATTGGTACTGAGCTTAAATAATTAATTCTCCCTCCATGGTATTTATCCCTCTGATATATTTATAGAGAGCAATCATATCTCCCCTCAACCTTCTTTTGGTTATGCTAAACAAGCCAAGCTCCTTGAGTCTCCTTTCATAAGACAGGTTTTCCATTCCTCGGATCAACCTAGTAGTGCTTCTCTGTACCTGTTCCAGTTTGAATTCATCCTTCTTAAACATGGGAGACCAGAACTGCACACAATATTCCAGATGAGATTTCACCAGTGCCTTGTGTAACGGTACTAACACCTCCTTATCTCTACTGGAAATACCTCTCCTGATGCATCCCAAGACCGCATTAGCTTTTTTGACAGCCATATCACATTGGCGGCTCATTGTCATCCTGTGATCAACCAATACTCCGAGGTCGTCCTCCTCCTCTGTTACTTCCAAGTGATGCGTTCCCAGTTTATAACGGAAATTCTTATTAATCCCTAAATGCGTGACTTTACACTTTTCACTATTAAATTTCATCCTATTACTCCAGTTTACAAGGTCATCCAGATCTTCCTGTACGATATCCCGGTCCTTCTCGGTATTGCCAATACTTCCCAGCTGTGTGTCATCTGCAAACTTTATTAGCGCATTCCCGCTTTTTGTGCCAAGGTCAGTAATAAAAAGATAAATAAGTTTGCTCCCAAAACTGATCCCTGAGGAACTCCACTAGTAACCTCCTTCCAATCTGACAGTTCACCTTTCAGTGTGACCTGCTGTAGTCTCCTCTTTAACCAGTTCCTTATCCACCTTTCAATTTTCATATTGACCCCCATCTTTTCCAATTTAGCTAATAATTCTCCATGTGGAACTGTATCAAATGACTTACTGAAATCGAGGTAGATTAGATCCACTGCGTTTCCTTTGTCTAAAAAATCTGTTAGAAGGAGATCAGGTTGGTTTGACACAGTCTACCTTTTGTAAAGCTATGTTGTATTTTGCCCCAATTACCATTGACCTCAATGTCCTTAACTACTTTCTCCTTCAAAATTTTTTCCAAGACCTTGCATACTACAGATTACAAGCCTGTTAGTTTGACATTACCCAGATCGCTTTTCTCCCCTTTCTTAAAAATAGGAACTATATTAGCGATTCTCCAGTCATACGGTACAACCCCTGAGTTTACAGATTGATTAAAATTTTTTGCTAATGGGCTTGCAATTTCATGTGCCAGTTCCTTTAATATTCTTGGATGAAGATTATCCGGACCCCCCGATTTAGTCCCATTAAGCTATTTGAGTTTCGCTTCTACCTAGGATGTGGTAATATCTACCTCCACATCCCCATTCCAATTTGTCGTCCTACCATTATCCCTAAGCTCCTCATTAGCCTCGTTAAAGACTGAGGCAAAGGATTTGTTTAGATATTGGGCCATGCCTAGATTATCCTTGACCTCCACTCCATCCTCAATGTTTAGCGGTCCCACTTCTTTCTTTGTTTTCTTCTTCTTTATATGGCTATAGAACCTTTTACTATTGCTTTTAATTCCCTTTGCAAGGTCTAACTCTACATGGCTTTTGGCCTTTCTCACTTCATCCCTACATGTTCTGACCTCAGTAAGATAGCTTTCCTTGCTAATCCCTCCCATCTTCCACTCCCTGTATGCTTTCTGCTTTTTCTTAATCACCTCTCTGAGATGCTTGCTCATCCAGCTTGGTCTACAACTCCTGCCTATGAAGTTTTTCCCCTTTCTTGGGATGCAGGCTTCTGATAGTTTCTGCAACTTTGACTTGAAGTAATACCAGGCCTCCTCCGCCTTTAGATCCACAAGTTTTTCAGTCCAATCCACTTCCCTAACTAATTTCCTTAATTTTGTAAAGTTAGCCTTTTTGAAATCAAAAACCCTAGTCACGGATCTGTTTTTGTTTATCCTTCCATTTAGTTTGAACTGAATTAGCTCATGATTGCTCAAACCAAGGTTGTCCCTTACAATCATTTCTTCTATGAGGTCCTCACTGCTCACCAAAACCAGATCTAAAATGGCATCCCCTCTTGTCGGTTCAGCAACTGCTTGGTGAAGGAATCCATCAGCTATCGTATCCAGGAAAATCTGAGCCCTATTATTATTACTAGCACTTGTCCTCCAGTCTATATCTGGGAAGTTAGTCTCCCATGATCACACAATTCCCCTTAGTATTTACTTCATTAAAAAGGTCTCTATCCATATCCAGCAGTCTATAGCACACCCCAAGCACTATCCCAGGGCAGGCTCTAGAAACTTTCTTCCCCAATGTGATTTTTGCCCAGGCAGACTCTCTTATCCATTCCATCACTTCTTATTTCTTTACAGACTACCTCATAGAATCATAGAATTATCAGGGTTCGAGGGACCTCAGGAGGTCATCTAGTCCAACCCCCTGCTCAAAGCAGGACCAATCCCTAACTAAATCATCCCAGCCAGGGCTTTGTCAAGCCTGACCTTAAAAACTTCTAAGGAAGGAGATTCCACCACCTCCCTCGGTAACGCATTCCAGTGTTTCACCACCCTCCTAGTGAAAAAGTTTTTCCTAATATCCAACCTAAACCTCCCCCACTGCAACTTGAGACTATTACTCCTTGTTCTGTCATTGATCTACAGTGCTACTCCACCACCTTGGCCTTTATTTCTGTCTTTCCTAAACAGCACAGACCTTTCAGTAGCCGTACTCCAGTCATGACGACTATTCCACCCTGTTTCTGTTCTCCCTGTAATGTCTGGTTTCACTTCCTGCACCAGTAGCCCTAGTTCCTGTATTTTGTTACCAGGCTCCGCGCACTGGGGTACAAACATCTTCATTCCTGCTGTTTTGGCTTCGCTCACATTCTGTACCTGATTGGGCGCAGACATTCTACCGCCAGTATCACCTATTAGATTGATACGTACACTGCCCTTCTGCCGTATATCCATTCTCCTACCCACGACTGTGTGCTTTCTTTCTTCGTTTTCTTCCCTCTCAAAGAGAACAGCTGGTGTGGAGATTACCTGGACATCTCCAAACCATCTCCCCCAAATTCCTAGTTTAAAACTCTCTTGATCAGTTGTGCCATCCTCCATCCTAGAAGTCTATTTCCCTCCTTACTCAGGTGAAGTCCATCCCGAGAGAACAGTCCTCTGTCCATGAATGCTTCCCAGTGGCCATACATCCCAAAGCCCTCCTTATAGCACCACTGCCTGAGCCGTCTGTTGAGCATCAGAATCTTGTCACACCTTTGTTGCCCTTCTCTAGGAACAGGCAGAATCCCACTGAGATCACCTGAGCCTCGATTTCCTTTAGCAGCTTCCCCAGCCTGGCATAGTTTCCCTTGATACGTTCCAGTGAGAATCTAGCCGTATCATTTGTTCCCACATGAAGGATAATCAGTGGATTCTTTCCTGCTCCCGTTAGGATCCTCTTCAGCCTCAGGTCCACATCCCGTATCTTAGCACCAGGCAGACAGCACACCCTTCTGTTCTCTGGATCAGCTCTTGTTACAGGTCTGTCTATTCTTCTCAGCAATTAGTCCCCAGTCACATAGACCTGCCTTTTCTGGCAATGGTGCAATTCTCCACTATCAATGAGAATCAACTTTGCTTTTAAAAAAAAAAATCTAAAAAGTACAAATGCAAAACAAGATTAAAATTGGTGATTTTAAATCAAGGTTTCTGCTTATTGATTTAAATCTGTGACTTAGATCACTTTGATTTAAATCAATCCACCTTGATTGCAGTAGAATTTTATTGACTGTGGCAAAAGCATGGTTTTGGTGAGAATGAAAAAAGGTTGCGACCCACTTTCTGAGATGTGACTGGGCTCAGATCCCAGGCAGAGAACACAAAGCCATATCGAGAGAGGAATAAAAGCTGGCCTATGAAGTATTTCCATTTTCTTGACAAGAAATGATCTGACACCCAGCTAATGGAGTTGCTGTCCGAGAGATAGCTACTTACCCGTGGAGCTCTATTCCTGAAGCGGTGGGATCTGTTTGAAGAGGCTATTAGCAGATCAATAGTAGAGGTATCCCATAATAGCTCATTCAGGTACTACTGACGTCACTACTCTAATTATCACTCCAGTCTCCTTTGACAGCTCCTAAACTGTTTGAAGTGATGAAAAGAGTAAGGCACAGAGATGAGAGAGGCCTTGGGAAGAGTAACTTGGCAAGCTTCTCTAATAATGCCAAGTCTCTGAATAAGAGTTATTGAGCCCATTAAAGCTGGATTAGTACAGGCTGCCCATTAAACACTCAGCCTGTCTCCATTTGCCTTATTAGGTTGGTCTTGCTGACTAACCAGAAGACGTGAAATATTCCAAGGGGTTTGACATACTTGAGATCTCTATGTGGAGTAAAGAACAGGCAGTTTGTTACAGGGCTAGAATTTCATCCAGGGTTTCTGTGATGACGACCTAAAGCAGAAGAGTGAAGCTCTTCTGAGTGAAGTGTGAAGTCACCAGCATCCCCTGAGATGAAATCAGAACTATGCTGTTTCAAATGTGGCCTTTTATTATGTTGTACTGACCTCCCCAATAGTGTTCAACTGCCCAGGACACTTACAGCATAAGAAGGATCATGCCATCTACTGGATAGACCAGGACCTGGGGGTAGGACTTCTGGCTCTGACACTGACTCTCTGAGATCTTGGGCAAACACTTAACTGCTTGTATGCCTCAGTTTTCTCATCCATCAATTATTTTACTTGTGCTGTTTACTTTTCTATCTGATATGCTGGGTGCATTTACACATATACTTAACAGCAGTTTAAAAAAATTATAAAAATATGGGCATAAAACTGAGTGAGGGTTTCTGAATAGTGGTTTGTAAAGTGCTCTGAGAGCCTTGCGGGAGTGGTTCTAGAGAAGGGCAAAGTGTTACCTGAATTGAAAAGTCCTCAGTTTCTTTCTGTTAAGCTGTGTTTCCTGTTCTTCATAGATTCCAAGGTCAGAGGGGACCATTCTGATCATCTAGTCTGGCCTCCAGTATAATACAGGCCATAGAACTTCCCGTTAATCATTCTTAAAGCAGATCTCTTAGAAAAACATCCAAGCTTGATTTAAAAATTGTCTGTGATGGAGAATCCACCACAACTCTTGGTAAGTTGTTCCAATGGTTAATTAATTACTCACTGTTAAAAATTGACACCTTATTTCCAGTCTGAATTTGTCTAGCTTCAACTTCAGCCACTGGTTGTATTAGACCAGGGGTTCTCAAACTGGGGGTCAGGACCCCTCAGGGGGTTGTGAGGTTATTACATGGGAGGTCACAAGCTGTCAGCCTCCACCCCAAACCCCGCTTTGTCTCCAGCATTTATAATGGTGTTAAATATATTAAAAAATGTTTTTAATTTATAAGGGGGGGGGGTCCACACTCAGAGGCTTACTATGTGAAAGGGGTCACTGATACAGAAGTTTGAGAACCACTGTATTAGATCTTTCTCTGCTAGATTGAAGAGCCCATTATTAACTATTTGCTCCCTTCTCTATGTTAAGCTGAATAGACTCAAGGAGCTCAATCTGTCATTGTAAGGCATATTTTCTAATTCTTTAAACATTCTTGTGGCTCTTCTCTGAACCCTCTTCAATATATTAACATCCTTCTTGAATTGCGGACACCAGAACTGGACACAGTATTCCAGCAGCAGTCACACCAGTGCTAAATGGAGGTAAAGTAACCCCTCTACTCCCACTTGAAATTCCCCTATTCATGGAACCATGCTACAGCATCACACTGGGAGCTCATGTTCAGCTGACTATTCACCATGACCCCCAAGTCTTTTCAGAGTCTCTGCTTCCCAGAGTAGAGTCCCCTATTGTGTAAGTACTGCCTACATTCTTTGTTCCTAGATTTGTTCGTTTACATTTAGCCCTATTAAAACCTATATTGTTTGCTTGCACCCAGTTTACCAATCGATCCAGATCACTCTGTATCAGGGACCTGTTCTCTTCATTTATTTACCACTCCCCCAATTTGTGTGTCCTCTGCAAATTTTACCAGTGGTGATTTTGTTTTTTCCAAGTCATGAATAAAAATGTTAACTCATGCAGGGCCAAGAACTGATTCCCGAGGGACTCCCCTAGAAACAATTCCACTTGAGGATGATTCCCCACTTATTTACATTTTGAGACTTGTCTGTTAGCCAGCTTTCAATCCATTTAATGTGGGCCATGTTAATTTGATACCTGTCTAGATTTTTAATCAATGTCATGTGGTACCAAGTGAAACACCTTACAGAAGTCTAAATATATTACATTAACACTATAAACTTAGGTAGTTTGGCAGGATATATTTTCCATAAACCCATGTTGATTGGCATTCATTATATTACCCTTCTTTAATTCTTTATTAATCAAGTCCTGTATCAACCGCTCCATTATCTTGACCAGGATCAATGTCAGACTGACAGGCCTATAATTACACAGGTCATCCCATTTACCCTTTGAAATATTGGCAAAATAGTAACAGTCTTCTGGAACTTCCCCAGTGTTTCAAGACTTATTGAAAATTAACATGAACAGTGCAGCAAACTCCTCAACCAGCTCTTTTAAAACTCTTGGATGCAAGTTATCCGGAACTGCTGATTTAAAGATGTCTAACTTTAGTAGCTGTTGTGTTGCATCTTCCTGAGATACTAGTGGAATGAAAGGGTGTTGTTGTATAACTACATCATCTGTTTTTTTCACACCTAATACAGAAGGATTATATTTATTGAATACTTCTACCTTTTCTGCATTATTATTGATAATTCTACCATTTAATCTAGTAATGGACCAATACCATTGTTAGGATTCTTTTTGTTCCTAATATACCTAGCCCCCTCCCCCCATTGTCCTTAACTCTCCTGTCCATAACTTTCTCCTTGTGTTTCTTTGCTTCCTTTATCAATTTTCTACAATTCCCAGCTTCTGATTTATATTAATTAATAGCAATTTCCCCTTTCATACATTTGTTATATATATTTGATAGTTGCCTTCGCTTCCCCTCTAAACCAGGCCAATTGTTAACTGGTATAGCCTTCTTCAATTGTTGCTTTTTTGAGCATCTAGAAAAGTGTTCTTAACCAATTCCCAATTATCATTCTCATTTTCCTGAATCAATTCTTCCTCCCAGCTGACTAAGTTCATAATGTTTTCTGCTTTGTGAAATTGCCCCTTTTAAAGCACCTGGTATATACATCACTGTTGTGGGCTTTATTCTGTTTGCACACTATAACTATGATCAAGTCATGATCACTTGTACCTAAGGTACCATTCATTTTTAGTTCTGTGGTCAGTTCCTTTGTATCTGTCAAGACCAGGTCTAATATAGAATTCCTTGTGTTGGATGCAACACTTGTTGAGTTAGGGAATTGTCATCTATAATGTTTAGAAATTGCAAGAATATTTTAGTACTGTCAGCATGAGACCTCTAGCATATGTCACTCAAACTGAAATCCCCCTTGATCTTAGAGATTTTTTTTCTCCCTACACATTACAGGTAGGTAAGGAGTTGGTCACCCTGTTCCCTCGTGTAATTTGGTGACACCAACCAGTACACCATCTTGTGCTTTATCTGTTAAAACTTTGATCCATAAGCATTCAAGTACATTTTCTTCTCAGTTACCACTGACTCAGAAACAGGTAATGCTATTTGTGACATGTGCCAGGTATCGGCATGTGGAGAGACTACGGCTGTCACAAGCTGGTAGCACGTCAACAAACTCTTGTTCCAGGAGCTTATCCAGTGATTTCCACCAGTTCAGTGCTATGACTCGTTAAAACTTCAGCAGTAAACATGTGCTGCTTGAGTATTATCTAATTCAAATGATTTTAGTAATTATAGTAAGTCTAGGCCTTAACATAGGTTTTCGTAACTTCAGACTTAATTTTAAAGAGGTCTATTTACAAAAAAAAAAAGTATTTAAATTAATAAAATCCAATTCAAATAAAAATATCCGAGTTTTTTCTTTCTTTGTTTGAATCTGCTTTTATCTACACTGCATGGTGGGGAAGGTGCAGTGTCCCCCATTTTAAAGATCTGTGCCTGACTGAGTGTAGGCAAGCTGACGATAGATCATCACTGGCAATATGTGCCTAGAGTAGGAATGCCACACCACACCAGTGGGCCTGCTCACATGTCTGTGGTTGCATAGGGACAGTTCCCCAGTGATGGAACAGAAAACTCTACTCTAGTGTAGTCTTTGGCTTGTTGATTGGGGGCACTGTTGCTTTAAATGAGACTGAGAGGCAGAAATCAATCTAGTGCTCTATTAGCTCATGCAGGTTTAATTTCTTTAGGCATGGTTTTTTTTTTAAAAAAAAAACAAAACAAAACACAGCACACACTTCCAGCATCCCCAGAGGTTCAGAGGAGGGAGAGAAACTACAAACCTGGAGCATTCTCAATTCTGGGGAGATGTTTGCATAGTTCAGTGAGATTCCTCTCCTAATCATGGACTAAAGGTGAAGTCCTTGGAAAAGGCAGTACAAATGCAGGCAACATACATAGGCTGCTTGGAGCTTAAAAGTTTGTATTTCATAGGTTATAAAATTCCACTTTAATTTCCTTTTCTTTAGTTGTGTTCTGGGTGAGTGGAATAGATTGTCTAGGGAGAAGATGAGTCTTCTTTGATGTTGCACATCTATAAAGGAAAAACTGATGGTGTGAATTGCAAGGTGTTTGGGATTTTTGCCCTTCTCTCTCTGTGGTGACTCATTCATACAATTTGAAACACAAGCACTGTGCCCTCCAGTTAGCTTTCCTGGCTCATTTATTCCACCAGAGGTATTAGTGTGATGGCTCCCTCCTGTCTGAACCCTCCCTGCTGGCCTGCTTCTCTTTGTTGTTGTTTTTGGTATGGTTTGGGATCTTGCTTGTTTGGTACTCTGACTGCTCTTCCTATTAAGGCTGGGTCTGCAGTAAGATTTTTTTTTTTCTTTCTAAAAATTCCCCTGTTGCTACTATCATTGCAGCTTCGTGGCTGGGAGCAAGGCTGGAGAGGGTCAGCATAGCCAAGGCTCCAGGCATCCCTAGCGTTCTAAGCACTGTCTTGTCTAATCTGGCTCAGAGCAGATCTACCTATGGACCTGTTAGCACAGCACATCTTTGCTTATCTTGTTCTCATGGAAATGCTGTGCACCCTACCTATCAGACTCCTCTACTAACCCCAGGGATGGGATAGCTGTTCAAAGTCAGCCAATTACTAACCTCCCACTGCAAAAAGCTGCACTGCTATGGTATGTTACTAGAATCTTGGAGGGCAGCTCCTCCTGTCTGTAAGGAGGATCCCAGCAGAGTTTAATCTGAGACCATGTGAACTCTTAGGGTATGTCTACACTACAATTAAAACCCCCCTGTGGCTGGCCCATGCAAGCTGACTCGGACTTTGGCTAAGGGGCTGTTTAATCGCAGTGTAGATGCTCAGGCTAGAGCCTTGGCTCTAGGACTCTGCTAGGTGGGAGGGTCCCAGAGCTCAGGTTGCACCCAAGCTTGAATGTCTACATCACAGTTAAACAGCCTCTGAGCCTGAGTCAGCTGGCACAGGCCAGCTGTGGGTGTCTAACTGCAGCACAGACATACCCCAGCCTTGTTCTGAAAACACCTCTTGGGCTATTTTTGGTTTGCTTGATTGTGCCAGCAAGGTGGCTGACCCACGCTCTCTGGCGTTCCTGTTCTGGGGTTTTCTCTTTGGAGAGGTGGATGGTTTGGGTGGATTGGTACTGCTTGGCTAAGAACCTGGAACTACAGTTTGTTGAAGAGTGTAACCAGCTTTTGACAGCAGCAGCCTCTTCTGCAGATGTAGAGAGAATATTTTCTCTATTTCAGTTTGTTCAACCGGTTCTGTGCAAGGACTAGTTTTATTTAAGAAACCAAGTGGGAGTGGAAAAAGCAGGAAAGCTTGTTTTCCTCATCCAATCTATGAATAAAAACAAGGTGTGAGAGGGTGAGATCTACTAGTTCTAAAATCTTGAAGGAGATGGTGACCAGAAACAATCAGTTCAGTTCACCAACTACAGATTACACTTCCTTTGTTTGTTTAATCAGTTAGCTTTAAAGGAAAAGTGTGTTTTGATAAACTTTTTTGTTAGCACATGTAAGATATTTGTTATTTGATTTAAAAAGCTGGTTTGGTGCATTTTAAATTGAATTTGAATTTCCATCCAACTAGAGCTTGACCCAAATCACAAGTAAAAAATTAATCATCTTGTGAGTAAGAAATGCATTATTCACCATTTTCTAACATCATCAGAAAGGTAAAAATTAAGACTCTGAATAAATGTAAGTTAAGCTTTATAATTGCTTAAATAAATGTGCACAGATATAGGGTACCCTCTTGGTTAGCGAAAAGAAGCACCAAATTTAGTGTAAAGCTTGTACTTAATTGCCATCAACATGTTTTCATGGTTATCAGCCTTTCTTTAAGAAAGTTACTAAAAAGCAAAACACAATTTAAATAGATTTAAATTAAGGTTTCCTGCTTTTTGATTTAAATCATTATTTGAATCATGTTGATTTGAATCAATTCACCATGGTTCTGTAGAGTGACACCAAAATCCTCCTTGCTCCCTGCTGTCTGATGTTCCTCGGGCGATACAGAATAGTAACCCCCAGGCTGGGTAGTGGTTTTCATCTTGGGTAGTGGTTTTCAACCTCTTTTTTTCCCCCCCCCCTCCATTTGTGGACCCCTACAAAAAAATAGAATGGAGGTGCAGACCCCTTTGGAAATCTTAGCCACAGTCTGTGGACCTCTATGGGTCCATGGACCACAGGTTGAAAGCCACTGGTCTAGGGTTTGTAAATTTCCTCTCTCTTAAATGGAGCAGTAGAGGTTGCTATAACCAATGTTTTTGTTTTTTGTGTTACTGTTTTGTGTGCATGAAGCATTCACAGTACTGGATTAATATCACAGTGACACAGGAACCGCTGCACTGATTGGATTATTATTTTTTATAGTTAATTCAGTAAAACTCTCATTTGGTAATTTTATCTTAATTGGCCACAGAATTCTCATCGAACTGCCGCAGAATTCAAAGATCTTAGGTCTGGTTTTCTGCAGAGTGCTTTGGGCCTTTCTATAGTAAGTAAATAGCCTTTGCATCTGAAGTGTCTTACCTTAGGCCATTACTTGCTTTGCTGCACACTGGGCTACCCACATTTGCCATCCTTGCCTGTCAACTGCCCTTCTCTCCAGATCTTCCCATTTCATGTTGAGATGCTTGATGTCATTCAGAACTGTTTGTTTCCATGTTGTTCATTGTCTTCCTCTCTTTCTTCTTGTGTTTTCTGGCTTCCAGTCAAGGGTAGTATTTGGTAAGTGTTCTTTTTCCATTCTCAGCACATGTCCCAGCCACTGATGTCGTCTTTTGTAGATTGTTTGTGAGAGGGTGCCTTGGCCAGTCGTTTTTCTGACTTCTTCATTCGTCTTCCTATCTCTATATGTTATTTCCAATATTCTTCTCAGACATTGGTGATGAAATGCATCCAGCTTTTGTCTCTCTTTCTTGGTAAGTTGCCATGTCTCACTGCTATATGTTGTGATGGCGATAAAAATTGCTTTGCACACATTGTTTTGTCTTGAGGGAGATGTTTTTGAGTCTTCCAAATGCAGCGTTTGCCTTCCCGATTCTTCTTCTTCTTTCCTTGGAACTAGTACCATCTTGATAGATGGTACTTCCAAGATACATAAAATTGTTCACCTTCTCCAGTTTCTGTTCTTCAATTTTGATTTCTGTCCCTGTAGTCCCCATTAATGTGACTTTACATTTCTTTGCGTTGTATCTCAAACCTATGTTCCCCATTACTTTTTACCTGGTTTATGCATTTTTGTAGTCCGTTGGCATCTTAATTGATAAGAGCAATGTCATCAGCGAAGTCTAGATCAAATAGCCTTGATTTGTTCCATTTTAGGCCATATGTATCAGTCACATTGTTTTAATCCATAGACAATGACTAGCATAAACAAAAAAGGAGACAAGACGCACCCCTGCCTTACACCTATCTTGATGCTGAATGGCATAATCCATTTTCCATTTTAATGCAGCATTTTGAGTTGGCGTAGAATGCCTTCATAACGTTGATTAATTTTGTTGGAATTTCATATTGTTCCACAATTTTGCACATTGTTTCTCTGTTTACACTGTTGAATGCCTTTTGAAAGTGCACACAAGAAAAAATCCATCCAGTTTGCTGGAGATGCTGGCCTTCCTGTAGGGGGAGCAAGGCTACTTTCATTTTTCATGAGTGCTGTGGTTACTTACATCTCTCTTTAAAGGTAGGTGATCAACAATATTAATATTATTGAACTTCAGGAGAGCAGAACCTGCCATGTGCTAGGCACTGCTTTGTGTGCAAGGTTAGGAAAAGCTACTTACAGACAGCCATAGTTGTGCATGGGTCCTCACAGACTAACACAATAGCAGGTACCTGCCTTGAGGAGTTTACAGTCTAGATTGGACTAAACAAAGTAAGGACAAGAGCTGCATCCGTTAATGAAGAATGAGTAGTGCTTAATTTAAACGTGCTACTTGTTAGTTCCTTTTTGGATCTCTTTTCTGATATACTTCTACTCATAGGGTTTGTGGCCGGTGGCTATAATGAAGGCTGAGGTGGAGGGAGCAGAAGACCAAACCTTTGCAAGTCCATTTGTCCAAGGAGATCTTAGCTGCCAGATTTGGTTGTCTCAAATGAAAACTGGTCTCCTGCCTAAGTTCCTTTGTAAAGGACACTGAAAAGCAGATGTGTCCATTCTGTGCTTTACAGGACATTGCATGCAGACCCATCTTTGACTCTCTTCCTGATGTGAAACATAGGGTAGGCAGCTGTCTGCAGAGCCAAAGGAGGGACTTAGACAAAGAGATGGGCCATGGCTGTGCTCTAGAACCCCCGGAGCCACGGTGTTTACTACTTAAATGCAGTTAACCAAGTGCCATTTCTGGACAGACCTTCCAAGTGGCTCTGCCCAGAAGAGGAGAGTTCAGGAAATTCTAGTCAGGCAAATGTGTCATGAACGGACTTCTGCCATGAGCTCTATCTGTGGATAAATAAGCAAGGAAATCCGCATTGGGGATTAGCTGAGCAGCCAATGGACTTTAAAGTATTTCCAGATGTGCCTTATAGTCTGCTTACTCTTTGTTCCCAGCTGAATTTCAGAGCAGCCATTATGGAAAAGCTGGTTACTGCTTTACTTAAATCTCTTCCTTTGTCAGGCAGGTGTCCGGCAGTTTCTGTGCAGAAACTGCATTTGGTCAGTTGGTCTGAAATGGAACAGGTGACTGTCTTCACGTTCAGACCTGGAGAGGGGCTTGACTTTAGATGGTGATACAATACGCGTAGCTGTTGGTTCCACAGAGTTCAGATAGAGGCCATTATCTCTGCATATCATCCTTCCCTCTAAATCTATCCCAGCCTCCTCTGGAAAATCCTCTGCTTCCTCTGACCACCCCCAACCCCACATCATACCCTGGCATTCTTCTTGTACATTAGATTCATCCTCCTCTTCGAGGCCCTACATAATCTCACTCCCACCTAGTTTGCTGCTCACTTTCTCCTTCCCCCAGGCCTGTTTCCTCTCAGTTCCCTTCATCTCCTCCTCTCACTCTTGCTTCAGTACTCACACAACCCGTACTCTTGCATCAGCGTTGCCACCTTTTATGCATTAAGAGCTCTCCTTCGCCGCCTTCAAATCCCTCCACTGAACCTGCTTCCTTTGAGAATCCTTCCTGTCCTGCTCTCTCCCTTGGGCTGCCCCGTCATCTGTTTTATCTGTCTTTGCTTGTGAGCTCTGTGGGATAGGGGTTTGGGCTTGTTTTTCTCATAGTGCTCTCTCTTTGTATAGGCTGTGATATAATTAAGTACTAATTACAGACTGTTGCAGGGCAATCACCATTAACGTTTCTCTAAACTGAATAAAACAAAGGCTTTGCTTGCTGTGATTCAGTTTCTCATTAACTGTGTGCCAGCACCAACTCTTAGCTAAGACACAGGGCACCTATTCGTCCAGAGCAAGCCTGGCTCTGTTAGCGTATGGATCCTGAAATGTTTTACAGCAGCAACTGGAAATCAAATCAAATCAAGCCTGAAATGTACGTTCTAAACTCTTCCAATTATCACATCAAAGCAGAGGCTGCATTATCCTCTGTAATGGGTAGAAGCAACCTACTCTCATTGGTATTTCTTTTCAAAAAGACTTTTTCTTCTCACTTGGGAAAGTGGCCCACCAATGTCTGCCTTCTCCATCTGTTTTCACTGCTGTTGATGGCTTTGTGAATCACCAGCTTTTATCCTCTGCTGAGCACCCTCCCCTCCTTAACAACAGATGGCATGGGAGTTAAACCACTTTGATATACAGTGTCCTTCCTAAGGTCCCTGGAATAGTGCTTGTTTGGCAGCATGGTAGCTTTGCATGTCTGTTGGCAGACATCAGCTGGGGGTGGGACTTACACGGCATGCACATGTTTGAGTAGGGTAAGGAATAACTAAAAGAGGATAAAGGACAGAAGCTATGGCCTGGTCTACACTTCGAGTTTGTCGGATTTAGCAGCGTTAAATCGAATTAACCCTGCACCCGTCTACACAATGAAGCCATTTTTTTCGACATAAAGGGCTCTTAAAACCGATTTCTGTACTCCTCCCTGACAAGGGGATTAGTGCTGAAATCGACATCGCCGTTTTGAATTAGGGTTAGTGTGCACGCAATTAGAAGGTATTGGCCTCCAGGAGCTATCCCACAGTGCACTATTGTGACCACTCTGGACAGCACTCTGAACTCGGATGCACTGGCCAGGTGTACAGGAAAAGCCCCAGGAATTTCTGAATCTCATTTCCTGATTGGCCAGGTGAGCTCATCAGCACAGGTGACAATGCAGTCCCAGAATCGACAAAGAGCTCCAGCATGGACCGAACGGGAGGTACTGGATCTGATCGCTGTATGGGTCGAGGAATCCGTGCTATCAAAACTACGTTCCAAAAGACAAAATGCCAAAACATTTCAAAAAATCTCCGAGGCCATGAGGGACAGAGGCTACGGCAGAGATGCAACACAGTGCCTCATGAAACTTAAGGAAACCAAAGAATCAAATGGACACTCCTGGACAGAGCCCCAGACATGCTGCTTCTATGCTGAGCTGCATGCAGTTCTAGGGGGGGCCGCCACCACTACCCCACCCCTGTCCGTGGACTCCAATGATGGGGTACTCTCCGCCATGCCTGAGGATCTGTGGATGAGGAGGAGGACAAGCTTGAGGAGAGCACACAGCACACCGTTCTCCCCGACAGTCAGGATCTTTTTATCATCCTGGCTGAAATACCCTCCCGCCCAAACAAGCCGGAGGAGGGACCTCTGGTGAGTGTACCTTTTTAAATATAATACATGTTATAAAAGCAAGCGTTTTTTAATGATTAAGTAGCCCTGAGGACTTGGGATGCATTCGTGGCCAGTACAGCTACTGGAAAAATCTGTTAATGTATCTGGGGATGGAGCGGAAATCCTCCAGGGACGTCTCCATGAAGCTCTCCTGGAGGTACTCTAAAAGCCTTTGCAGAAGGTTTCTGGGGAGAGCAGCCTTATTCCGTCCTCCATGGTAGGACACTTTACCATGCCATGCTAGTAGCATGTAATCTGGTATCACTGCATGACAAAGTCTGGCAGCGTATGGTCCCGGTGTTTGCTGGCATTCAAGCAACATCCATTCTTTATCTCTCTGTGTTATCCTCAGGAAAGTGATATCATTCATGGTAACGTGGTTGAAATAGGGGAATTTAATTAAGGGGACATTCAGAGGTGGCCGTTCCTACTGGGCTGTTTGCCTGTGGCTGAAAAGAAATCCTCCCCACAGTTAGCCACGAAAGGGGGGGGGAGGGGCGCCATTGGCGCTGAGCTGTTCGCATTTGGCTAGTAGGAATCTTCCCTGATACCAGCCACGCGGTGGGGTGGGGGTAAAGCAATCATCCCAGAGAATTGGATTGGGGAGTGGGGGGTTAGTTTGGTTTCTGCTGCTGCATGTTAACAGGAAAACCGCAGCACTAAATGGCCAACTCAACGTGCTTTGCTTGGTATGGGAGAGGAGGGCGCTGCTGTTATGAAGGCTGCAGAAGCCGAAAGACTATGGCTTACCGTGGCCGCCTGCAAGCCGAATTCTGTTGCCTGGCACTGCATGTGTGATCTCTAACACCAAAGCCGCAGGCACTCAATATAAGATGCAACCTTGTACCAAAATCACATGTGCTATGTAATGTGAATAGTGTTGTTCACCATGAAAGAGTATAGCCATTGTTCTGTAAAATGTATCTTCACTCCCTTTTTTTCATCCAGCAGCTGCAAATGTTTCAAGCCTCCCTCCTCTGTCCCAAAGGCTATCTCAGATAAGGCAGCAAAAAAAAAAATGCACACGTGATGAAATGTTCTCTGAGCTCATGCAGTAGTCCGGCACTGACAGAGCTCAGCAGCATGTGTGGAGGGACACAATAGCAGAGTACAGGAAAGTGGCCGATGAACGTGAGGAGAGGTGGTGGCAGGAAGATCAGAGGAGGCAGGATGCAACACTGGGGCTACTGCAGGATCAAATGGACATGCTCCGGCATCTGGTGGAGGTGCATGAACGGCAGCGGGATCACAGACTGCCACTGTAGCCCCTGTTTAACTGCCCTCCCTCCTCCTCAAGTTCCATAGCCTCCTCACCCAGACACCCAAGAACTTGGGCCGGGGGGGAAGGCTCCGGGCACCCAACCACTCCACCCCAGTGGACAGCCCAAACAACAGAAGGCTGTCATTCAACAAGTTTTGAAGTGACCTTTTCCTTCCCTCCTCCCACACCCCACGTGGGCTACCTTGTGAGTAATCTCCCTATTTTTATAATCAATTAATAAAGAATACATATTTTTTAAATGATAGTGACTTTATTTCCTTTGCAAGCAAGCTGTGATTGAAGGGGGGAGGGCAGGTGGCTTACAGGGAATTCAGAGGCAACCAAGGGGGCGGGTTTTCATCAAGGAGAAACAAACAGAAACACAATACCCTGGCCAGTCAAGAAACTGGTTTTCAAAGCTTCTCTGATGCACAGTGCTTCCTGCTGTGCTCTTCTAACCGCCCTGGTGTCTGGCTGGCGTATTCGGCAGCCATGTGATTTGCCTCAACCTCCCACCCCACCATAAAGTCTCCCCCTTACTCTCACAGAGATTGTGGAGCACACAGCAAGCAGCAATAACAATGGGAATATTGGTTTCACTGAGGTCTGAGCGAGTCAGTAAACTGCACCAGCGACCCTTTAAATGTCCAAATGCACACTCTTCCACCATTCTGCACTTGCTCAGCCTATAGTTGAACAGCTCCTTACTACTGTCCAGGGTGCCTATGCATGGCTTCATGAGCCAGGGCATTAAGGGGTAGGCTGCACATTTCCCAGGGTCATTACCTTTGATAGCAGCAGCTCAATGATTGCGTTGGGTACTTGTATCACAGCAACCCCCACAGTAGATTTGCCCACTCCAAATTGATTACCGACTGACCGGTAGCTGTTTGGCATTGCAGGCTTCCACAGGGCTATTGTCATTTGCTTGTGAACTGTGAGGGCTGCTCTCATCTTGGTATTCTTGTGCTTCAGGGCAGGGGAAAGCAAGTCACAAAGTTTCATGAAAGTGCTCTTACGCATGCGAGTTTCGGAGCCACTGGGAATCACCCCAAACTCGCAACACTATGCGGTCCCACCACTCTGTGCTTGTTTCCCGGGCCCAGAATCGGCATTCTATGGCATGAGCCTGCCCCAGTAACACCATGATCTCCAAATTGCCGGGGACCGCGGTTTTAGAGAAATCTGTGTTCATGACCTCATCACTGCACTGCCGTCGCCGCCTTGCCTGGTTTTTCAGGTGCTTGTTCTGCATAAACTGCACGATAATGCATGAGGTGTTTACAATGGTCATAACTGCTGCAGTGAGCTGAACGGGCTCCATGCTTGCTGTGCTATGGCGTCTGCTCAGGCAATCCAGGGAAAAGGGCGCAAAACGATTGTCTGCAGTTGCTTTCATGGAGGGAGGGAGGATTGACTGACGACATTTACCCATAACACCTGCGACAAATTTTTGGCCCCATCAGGCATTGGGAGCTCAGCCCAGAATTCCAATGGGCAGCGGGAACTGTGGGATAGCTACCCTCAGTGCACCACTCGGAATGTCGACACTTGCCACGGTACCGTGGATGCACACCGCCGAATTAATGTGCTTAGTGTGGATGCATGCACTCGACTTTATACAATCTGTTCCCAAAAATCGACTTCTGTAAAATCGGAGTACTTTCGTAGTGTAGACAGAGATGTTTGCCTTCCCGCAGCACTGCAGTATGTTACATTCAGGAACACAATCTCAAATGAGCCACAGTAACATAAAAGTCCAGAACACAGCGCTGGTTACAAAATAGTTTTGCTGTATGTGTGAACATAGCACTGCCATATCGATATTGGATGCTCTGAGGACTGAAAGTGTTGTTTCTCAACATAACCGGTGCCATTTGGGTTGGCCAGGCAAGTTTCTCCACCCTGCCAGTATCCATGGTCAGTCCCCTGAATCATCTACAGCCCCATAACTCTGAAATAGAGTTGTTAATGGGCTACATTTGTTTGTGGTGGCTGCAGTGAGTTTAACAGATGTCCATATTATTTATTCATTTATATTACAGTAGTACCTAGCAGATCCAAGGTTATGTGTGGAAGTTATTTTTTCTTATTGAGCCCCACAGAGAGCAAGGCAAGTTACAGAAGGCTGGCCAATGCCTTTATAAAAGGGGTAGGGGAGAGAAGCAGTGTTTGGCCAGTAGTCACCTCATTGTCAGCTTGTTCTTCCATGTCTCAGCTGCTCTTGTGCTCATTCCTCCCTGGCCAGCTGCTGAGGGGAGAGTGCAGAAGTGGAAGGGCATGGCAGCCAGCATGGGGATGGTAGTGGAGGCTTTCTTGCATGCTTTCCTGCTATCTTGGAACTAATGAAGGAGCATGGCTTTGTAATATATCAGGAGAAGAGCTGGCTTAACCCAGCTCCATAGAGCACAAGGTCTTGGAGTGCATTGGAGGCAGCTTTTCATTACAGGAGGTGGAGAAGGTGACTGGATTTGATTCTGACAACTAGTTGAGAATTTGAAGATGGAAGGCAGCTTGGATGAAGGTGATCATGAAATGATAGTGTTTGTGATTCTGAGGAATGGTAGGAGGGAAAACAGCAGAATGTCAGTGGACTTCAAACAGGCAGACTGTGTAGAAAACTCAGACAATTGGGAGGTGAGGTCCCATGAGAAGCAAGTCTAAGGGAAAAAGTTCAGGAGAGTTGGCAGGGAGTCAAGAGAACAGCAACGTATGAGGAAAGGTTAAAAAACTGGACATCTTTAGTCTTGAGAAAAGACGACTGAGGGGGGGATCTGACAAGTCTTCAGATACGTTAAGGGCTGTTATAAAGAGTACAGTGATCAATTGTTTTCCATGTCTCCTTGAGCATAAGCAACCTAGTTCCTTCCCACTTGTTGACAGCAAGGACTGAGGTATTATCTATTCTCTCCCAGATGATGTTAAGCTGAAGAGTTGGGCATGACATTTTTCACAGCTTTGAGTGATGTAGCTAGGTCGAGCTAAGTTTTAGGTGTAAATCAGGCCTAATTCCTTTCTATTAGAATTAAGTCTAAAATGGCTGTCCCCTTGGTTACTTCCTCCATCTTCAGAAGCAAGAAATTGTCCCCGATATATTCCAAGAATTTATGGACATTTTATGTTTTGCTGTATTAGTTTTCCGACAGATGTATAGGTAGTTAGTCTTCCATTACTGCCAGTCTTGTGTTTTGGAAATGTCTCATCCATCCTTACATCACCTGTATTCCTCCCCAGCCTTTTATCTTCACCCAGAGACGTTTTCATCTGCTCTGTGTCTCACCTCTTGTTGGACCTTGGAACAATTGTATGTGTTGTTGATGTATAATAAAACAACTCTTCCCATTTTCCCCGCCTGTCTTTCCTGAATAAGCTATACCAATATTGCAATAGTGAAATGTATTCCATCAAGTCTCGGTGATGCCAATTAAGTCGCAGTTTAGGTCATATACTGATCCTCCCAGTTCTTCCTGTTTATTCCCCATACTCCTTGCATTTGTATGTAGACATCTAAGATGTTGAGCAAGTTCCCCAACTGATTTCCCTCTTGTTGTTCCTATGACTCTTGCAATCATCCTCACCCCCCCCCCAAAAAAAAACAAAAAAAAACCCAAAAACCAACCTAAAACCCATGTGGGCCTCTGTTAAATTTTCCTTGCTTGTCATGTTGATGATGTCACCCCTCTCATTGAATCACTCCAGTGATACCCCCTTCTCTCTATCATCAGACATAAGCAACTTGCCTCCCCTTTCAAGTAGGGTGACCATATTTCCCAAAGGGAAAACAGAACACCATGTGAGGCTAGCCTGAGCTGTTCATCTGAGCCCCTGACTCTGCGTAGGTCTGGACAGCCCACCCCTCCCCATCCCCAGTGCGGGGCTGGCCCAAGCTGCTCCCCCAAGCTCTGCCTCCCTCTCCCTGGGTGGGGCTGGTGTCATTGCTTGCCCAAGCCCTGCCTGCCCCCCGTGCCAGGCTGGGGCTGGCATCACTGCTCACTGAAGCCCTGCCTCCCTCCGCCTGAGCCCTGCCTTTCCTCCTGCATGGGGCTGGCATCCCTCCTGCGTGGGGCTGGCATTGCCACTTGTCCCCCCATTCCTCCGCACCCCATTTTTTGACAAAAGTGCGCATTTGTCCCGTTTGCGCTTGTGAACTGATCAAGCTGGCCAGAGCAAACGGGACAAATGCCCACTTTTGCCCCCCCCCCCCCAAAAAAAAAAAAAAAAAAGGGCGGGATAGCCAGGACAGGGCTTAAAAAAGGGACCGTCCCGGCCAAAACGGGACATATGGTCACCCTACTTTCCAGGCCCTTCACAAACTATTCTCTCTCGTTCACTACCAGAATGTTGACTCCCCCTTCCAGCCAATCCATGATGCCGCAGCCAGCCTCCATTATCCCCTCGTTAAATTTTCAAACAAGCACCTTCATACTTTCTCTCATGCTGCCTCTCACACTTGGGAGGAGCTCTCTGTTAACATCTTCAAAGGTACCTCATTACCCTCCTTCCAACTGTCTTTTGCTGTGTTACTTTCAAAGAACTTGACAACAGTTTAGACTCCCGGTGTGCTGAGAATACTGCTTATCATGCTTACCAATACTGTCCCATTGTTCCTTTGTACTCATCAATCTGTATTGTATCCTCTGTGCCTTGTCTTATATTTAGATTATAAATTCTTTGGGGGCAGGAAAAATCTTTTTGTTCTGATTGCACAGCATCTAGTCCAAGGGGGGTCTTGGTTCATTACTAGGGCTCCTAGGTCCTATAATATAAATAATTATACAGGCTAGATGTGCAACCCTCGACAGATGCTGGCTTTGGCAATAGGGCACCAAATGCATATTTCAGTTGTCAGATTGGATGCTGCTGTCCCTTTCTGGGCACAATCTTTGTAAATCCCATTGTAAAGGACTACATTATGAAGAACTGTAAATATATGCAAGCTTACTTGAAAATTTCCTTTTTAATAGGAGGAATTTTCACAGATTGGGTCTCACTCAGAACACATTAAGCTTTTGCCCTGTGTTACCTGTGTCTTAACTGTCTTATCTGGTGACAAGATAGATGCTCTGCAGTAATCTACTGCACTAGGGAATTTGAAGCAATCCTTGCTAACAGCTTCCAAACTAAAGAAAGGAGCTAGCTGGGAGCAGCTGTTGGAGTTAGCTCAAATTATCTGGGACTAGGGGAGTGCCCCTCTTCCCTGCCAGTGACTGATATGTCTGCTTCTGCCTCTTGAGTTGTGGAAGGGCTCAACACCCATTCTACGGGATCTGTGGACCTTTTGCTAGAAGAAGGGAGATATTTTTTTTCTTCTTCCAAGCAGGGGTAAATTTTCTTTCACCCCTTGAAAATTCAGAATGCTGTTGTCAGGCTGTTCTAACTCAACAGGGTGAAGACAGTAAGCACAGAGCAGCATCAGGACCAGGGCAGCCGAAAACCTTTGAAGTCACCTTTGCACATCACCCCATGCTTCTAATGATCATATCGGCCTCTAGTCCGCTGTTTCAGCCTTCAGCTATTCATATGGAAAGAGATTGTTCTATGTGAGCTGCATTAGCCAGTGCAGACACTTTACAGTAGAGATTGCCGTTAAGGCCTAAAGGTGTGCAGAAACGCATACGTGGTTCTAAAAATCCTAGACAAACTTTTTGTGAGAGAAAGAAATGTTTTTAAATACATGTGAGTTGCTCCTCCTGGAAAAGGCTAAATCAATTTACAGAGGAATGTGCTTTTACATTTCAGATGATCATGAAAACATGTAGTGATTTTAATAAAGCAGTGAGAGCCTCAGTAAAGCAGCGAGCAGACCAAGGGCTCTCCTCTGAAGAGGCAGTGTGTGCTTTGGAGAGCTGGAACATTCAACAGGACTAAAATAGGCCTCTCACAGCCTGGTGCAGAATACTGAGGTCAGCCTGACAAACACACTGTGATCTGCTGCTCTTAAAACTTCTTCTAGCTTCTACTTTCTCTTTCCTTTTAATGCACTACTTCAGTGACAGTGAGTGCAGATGAATTCAGGTTTTTCTGCGCACGCCTGCTTGCTGAAGTGAGTGGCCAGTTGTCTCCCACTGGAGGAACTGGTATCTCGGACTCCCGAAGGCATATCATCTGCTCAATTACAAACTCAGAAAATCATGTAGCCACTTGCCAGGTGCACATTGTGACCTGGGGCCTACGTTGCTGTGGAATATTGTGTATGTAAATAAATAATAAATACCCTTTTACTGACATAGGAGAGAATCTGTGCAGGCTTAAAACCAATGCATGCGTTTGAAAAATCAATTCCCCTTCACTCGCTGCTGCTCAAGTTCAAGAGGCTTTCCTCTGAAAGAAGTGATATATCACAAGCATCTATTTTGGAATGTCCTCTCTATCCCCTTCACTTACTTCAGTAGGTGCTTATGCTGTGGCCAGTTCTTGCAAGGTGAACTCAGAATCCTGAAGTTGGTAGTCAGCAGGGTAAGTGAAATAGGAATTAAACTTCATACATTTTGTTGTAAATGGATCCCTTCTTTTAATACACATAGACTCTTAAATATGGTTTAGATTGTTTCAGTTCCCAGTTAAATGTGAAGGGCCAAAGTCAATGGTGTCGAGCCACTTCAATCAGGGCTGAAGTCAGTAAGCTTTCACTCGTCTGTGGGTCAGAAAAGTGTGCTCCTCTCTAGGTATCTTCTGAGATGGGTGTTGCATCTTAACCGCAATGATACTGGACCATCTTGTGCCATTCTGAAGACTATATTCTTAGTTTGTCTGCATGTACTGGTATGTTTCCACTGTATTCAGCAGAGAAACAGTAGCCCAGGAATTAAGCTAATGTGAATTGAGCAGCCATTATTAGAACAAAAGAGAAGTGGGAAAATTATTGAGGGTAAAAATACCAGAAGAATGTATTTGGGTGCAGCATCTTTCTTCCTGACCCCCTCCTACCCCTACCACAAATATTAATACAACTTTCCATACCGGTAACAACCATAGGTGCAAACTAGGGTGTGCATAAAGGAGATTGGGGACCAACAGCTGGGCATTTTGTTTGCTTTTTGAGAATGATGGAGCTTGAGGGAAGCTGGGTGCTTATGGTACAGGACATAATTCTTTGATGGTTGGGGGAGGGCAGGAGTCATAACCGAGGGAGAAGAGATGGGCATTGACATAATGCTATAATGCACAGTATTACATTTTCATTTCTGCAACTCAGGGCCCTATAAAATCCTGTTAATGGCTGAGTAATACTGGTGAATTAGAGATCAAGGGACACTGTCAAGGTAAAAACAAACCCCAAACACATTAACCTCTGCCCTCCTCGTGTTACACCCTAAATTATTAACAGAAAGGTTTTAAACGATCAACTTTCGGCTCTGTTTTGTTTGACTCCTTTGCATTTCACTAGGCTGTTTCCCTTTTGTTTCTGGCTGGCTCACTTTCTGGTTCTCTTGCCCTGGCTCAATTCTGTTGTGTTTGGGTTTGAGTTTCCAGTACTGCAGCAGAGCTAGATTATCACTAATTCACATGTAGCAGTGTGCCTTGCCAGCATGTTTAGGGTCTGTCTTCATTGCAGGGTTAAAGTGGCTCTTACGTGGGTTGTCCTAACGCAGCTCCATGCATTCATACGGAGGTGTTTCAGGCTAGCTTGCCTGCTTGGGGCCAGAGGCTAAAATCAGAGTGCTGCTTTTGCTCAGGCTTGCAACCTGCCCACTTTGTAGTGAGGATGCAGGGTAAACTACTTGATTGCTGGTAGCTCTCCAGTATCTTACCATGCTTCCCCGCATGTGCCAAGGAGGACAGGCAAGTTCCCTTACAGGTCACGGAAAGAATTATAGAGCGGCTCAGGTTACAATAGCTCTCAGAACCATGGGATTTCCCTTTTCCCTCCCTGCAAGCCCTAACACACACAGGGACTGGAGCACCGGTGAGGACACAGTTACTCCAGTGTGGCTGCTTGCATCCGGAGCTGAGTGCCAATCACCCGGGCTAACTCTGCAGTGAGGACATAGCTTTTGTTAGATCTAGTGCTCTGTTCGCATAGGCCTCTCTTGGTCTCCTGAGAAGGCTCCCCACCTATCTGCAACTGGGCCAGGGAGGGGCTTGCTGTCCCTGAAGATTAGCGTCTACCCAGCCTCCTGTGGCTGGGTAAAGAGGAAGTCAGTCCATTGTGACAAAGTTCCTCCTCTGCCTTGGTGGGTCTTGCACTTATTGGCGGATTTGCTCGCCTTGGAGCTTCACAGCAGCCCTTAGTTTGGCTGTTTTCATGAACCCACAGTCCAGGTCGACGACTCCTGTGTCTGACCAGGAGTTGGGAGGATTTGGGGGGAACCCAGGCCCGCCCTCTACTCCAGGTTCCAGCCCAGGGCCCTGTGGAATGCAGCCGTCTAGAGTGCCTCTTGGAACAGCTGTGCGACAGCTACAACTCCCTGGGCTACTTCCCCATGGCCTCCTCCCAACCCCTTCTTTATCCTCACCATAGGACCTTCCTCCTAGTGTCTGATAATGCTTGTACACCTCAGTCCTCCAGCAGTACGCCTTCTCACTCTCAGCTCCTAGTACCTCTTGCTCCCAGCTCCTCACACGCACACCACAAACGGAAGTGAGCTCCTTTTTAAAACCCAGGTGCCCTGATTAGCCTGCCTTAATTGATTCTAGCTGCTTCTTGATTGGCTGCAGGTGTTCTAATCAGCCTGTCTTAATTGTCTCCAGAAGGTTCCTGATTGTTCTGGAACCTTCCCTGTTACCTTACCCAGGGAAAAGGGACCTACTTAACCTGGGGCTCATATATCTGCCTTCTGTTACTCTCCTGTAGCCATCTAGCCTGACCCTGTCATACCATGTAGAAGGAGGAAGCTGCTGAAGAACCTGCATTCAGGGTCCCTGCCTCACCTAGAGTGAAAGGGCCGAGATGAACAGTGTTTACACAGGTTTCAGAGTAGCAGCAGTGTTAGTCTGTATTCGCAGAAAGAAAAGGAATACTTGTGGCACCTTAGAGACTAACAAATTTATTTGAGCATAAGCTTTCGTGAACTACAGCTCGCTTCATCGGATGTATTCAGTGGAAAATACAGTGGGGAGATGTTCCTCCCTCTTTCTGAGGAAGGTAACATCGCATGCAGGATCATGCTACTAGCTCCTGTGGGCATGTCCTCACCCTGTGTATCCCAGCTTGGCTCTAGAGCAGAGGCATGTACAGGTCCCGTCTAGTGCCCTGGTTAATAAGCCTTTATATGAGCACTAAGCCCTGGTCTACACTAGGACTTTAGGTCGAATTTAGCAGCGTTAAATCTATGTAAACCTGCACCCGTCCACACGATGAAGTCCTTTATTTTGACTTAAAGGGCTCTTAAAATCGATTTCCTTACTCCACCCCTGACAAGTGGATTAGCGCTTAAATCGGCCTTGCCATGTCGAATTTGGGGTACTGTGGACACAATTCGACGGTATTGGCCTCCGGGAGCTATCCCAGAGTGCTCCATTGTGACCGCTCTGGACAGCACTCTCAACTCAGATGCACGATTGTTTGCCATTGCTCTGACGCAGGGAGGGCCGACTGACGACACGGCTTATAGGGTTGCCTTCAGGGAGCTAAAATCAACAAAGGGGGTGGCTTTACATCAAGGAGTATTTCAGGCAGGACTTCACGGAGGGTTCCAATAAGAAATGGTGCACCTAAGTTATTGTTCTTATTGGAACAAGGAGGTTAGTCTGGCCCCTGATTGATACATGGTTAGATTTACCTCGCAGCACCTTCTCTGTGAGTGACTGCAGTGTGACCTAGAGGAATGAGTCCCCTAGACGGGGGAGGGGGGGGAAGCAAATGAGTACAAAACAAATCTGGTCTATTTCTTGTTTTGATCCACTCCATCTATCTTTTACATCTTTGGCTGGCAGCAGACGGTGCAGAAGGACTGCATGCCATCCACATCTCAGGGCTGCTCGGCAGAAGATAGTACAATACGACTGCTAGCCATTCTCATCTCTTGCCTGCCTGGCAGAAGATGGTACAATACAACTGCTAGCAATCCGTATCACCTGCCTGCTCACCATAAGATGGTTCAATAGGACTGACTGCAGGACTAAAGAGAGTGACTTGATCAAGTCACTCCAAATTTAGTCCCTGCGCCCATGTCTGCCCAGGTGCTCCTGGCCGACGTGGCCAGGAGTACCTCGGACATGACTATGACAGCTACCAGTCCTATTGCACCGTCTATTGCCACAAGGCAATGGGTTGCTGCTACTGTGTAGCAACGCAGTACCGCGTCTGCCGGCACCCAGGAGACATACGGTGACAGTGAGCTGAGCGGGCTCCATGCTTGCCGTGGTATGGCGTCTGCACAGGTAACTCAGGAAAAAAGGCGCGAAACGATTGTCTGCCCTTGCTTTCACGGAGGGAGGGAGGGAACGGGGGCCTGACGATATGTACGCAGAACCACCCGCGACAATGTTTTAGCCCCATCAGGCATTGGGATCTCAACCCAGAATTCCAATGGGCAGCGGAGACTGCGGGAACTGTGGGATAGCTACCCACAGTGCAACGCTCCAGAAGTCGACTCTAGCCTCGGTACTGTGGAAGCACTCCGCCGAGTTAATGCACTTAGAGCATTTTCTGTGGGGACACACACACTCGAATATATAAAACCGATTTCTAAAAAACCGACTTCTATACATTCGACCTAATTTCATAGTGTAGACATACCCATAGATTGTTTTGAGGTTCTCCTATTCTAAATTGGAATTTTTTGCGGTATTTAATCAGAGGAGGGAAATGAGAATCCCTCCCCAGGGAGCAGGGCCATGCCAGCCGCAGAAAGGATGCAGATGGGGGATGTGGGGATCCAGGACAGTGGTACAAGCATTGAAAGCTAGTTTTTGTGTGTATATATTGCTGCACATGAGACAGTAGTGTACTTTGTAGTTTCTTAGCTGTGGCATTTTCCCCAGAATCCTTCCCGTTTGGAGCAGAACTGGGCTCTAGAAACCAAGCTTTTCTTTAAAGCAATGGTTCTCAAACTTATTTGATTGGGCCCCCCTTCTTTGTGTCTGTAGTTGTTTACGTCTATTCCACCCCTCCCCCCAAGTACATATACCGCCACCCAGCTCTGAAGACAGAGCGGAGAGCAGTGGCTGCTGGCTGGGTGCCCAGCTCTGAAGGCAGAGCGGAGAGCAGTGGCTGCTGGCTCTGAAGGCAGTGCTGTGCCAGCAGTATATTTCTGAGGGCATTCAGCACTAAAAAATTAAAAATTGTGCACACAGTACTTTAAAATTCTGCAAAATTCTGCCAATTTTATTTGTCAAATAAATGTGAAGGCTTCAGTATGGCCTTGGGGAGCACAGGCCACTGGCTGCACAGAGATGACTGTGCATTTTCCTCCACCCCCCGGGACATGGACTTAGCAGTGAGGCTGCACCCAATCTGGCACAGCGTAATGACGAGGTCTGCCCCAGAAACTCCCCAGAGCCCTGCCTCTCTGTGTCAGGTGTACCAGATGTGGGCAGGCCGGCTCAACAGGGCAGGATCCAAGTGTGGAGGGGCTTAGTGGGGGGGAGAGGGGATCCAGGTGTGGGTTGAGGGTTCTGTGTGGGGCAGTCTGGGTGCGGGCAGCTCAGCTGGGGATCTGGGTGCAGGGGGATCCGGATGCACAGGGGCTTGTTGAGGGGGGTTCTGGATGCAATGATAATGGGACTCTACAGGGGGGTCCAGGTGAATGTGGTTGGGGTGGGGAGGGTCTGGGTGTGTGGGGGCATAGAGCTCGGCAGGGAGATCTGGGTGTGGTTTGTTTTGTTTTCTTAATATATGACTGAATCCGTATCTGAGCAAATCAGAGACTCATAGATTTTTAAGGCCAAAGTGACCATTCTGATCATCTCTGACCACCTGCATAACACAGGCTAGAAAATTTTACCCAGTGACTCCTGCCTCAAGCTCATAAAAATCTTTCTACCTGTCCTGACATTGCTATACCAACAAACGGAGTAACTCTCTCAGGGCTGGGATATCAAGTCTTTGCAAACAATGTTAGATACTGCTTTGACTCTTAGTGTTCATTTCATGGATCATTCTGGACAGTGGTGCTCCAGAAATGGAGGTAACGCATGCAATGGCTCTTTCAAAGTCCCCATCTCCACAAAGAAGCAAGCCTCATCACTACTGCCAATTTAGAAATGTCACTCTAAGCACAGGATTGGCTTCAGGCCTGCACCTCCTCAAACATCCCACCTGTCTCTGCTGGGCGACTGTTGGCTATGGTAAACCATACTCTAAAGGCCGATTCAGGGAGGGAGTGCTGTAAACCTTGGTAGGATCATAGCTCCAGAAATAGAAGGCTCCTCAACCCCAAACCAACCAACCAACCAGAATAGGCCACTGAACCTGAAAAGAGCCAAAATTGGCAGGACCTGACCCCTTAAAGTACCAGAATAGCCTGTTAAAGCTCAGGGGGCTTTTGAGCCTTCTGTGATTCCGAAGGGCCGGTTAGCCCCACTGAGCCTAAGGCTGGCGATGGCTCGCTAATGACTGATCTGGCGAGGTGATTATATGGCCCCTATCACCATAGCATCCGCACACCTCACAAACAGTAATGAGTTCATCCTCCGCACCCTATAGGCAGAAAAGGGCGGATTATCATCTCCATTGGACAAATAGAGAACTGAAGTGAAGAGAAATTAAGTCATTTGGTGAAGATACATGGGGCAAAGCCTTGAGTTAAACCCTGGTTCCCCAGTGTCAGTCAAGGGCCCGGACCACAAGGTCATCTTTCCTTTGCAAGCTCACCAGAGGTTGGTGCCTGGGAGGGAACCACTGTTTCTCCCCCACCCCCATTTGACTCATGGAATCAAATGGCCAGAAGAGAGGAGTAGTGCCCAGGAAGGGGGGCATCTCCACCTCACCAAGGGCAATTCTTCAGAGTCTAGTGGAGCATCCAGCCTTGTCCCCTGCAGTATGCGTGTTCAGGTAAGTATTGCTGTCCGTTGTAGGCTGCATGCGTGTGTTCTCTCTGTGTGCTGTGGCCAGATAGTCGGCTCCGCAGACCTCAATTGAACTGCCCAAGAAAGCCACAGACTTGGTTCAGCAGCAAAGGCGCTCGGCCAGGTTTATTGTTAAAGCATGGTCCTAGTGCCCCGGCTTAATGGTTACAGCTACAGTAACACATGCATGCCCAGTACAATGGACCAGTTCAGTGAGTGGCAGGACTTTCTGTTTCTGTTTGTTTCTGCCGAACAAAGACACCCCCTCTGTAGCCCCTCTTTTATATACTGATACAAACAGGTTATGTTTTACCCCTCTGACATGGTTAGTTACCACCCTATACCTTGTACCTGTTGGTTCGATCAAAACGTCTCCATCCATTATCCTCTCATCCTAACCTTATCTTTAGGCGGTGTCAGTGTGTCCTTGTACCATCTTTGGGGATTGTGTTTATACCATAACGCTGTATTGGGGTGTTCTAGTACAGTAGAACCTCAGTTACCAGCAGCTCAGGAAAGGAGGTTGTTCGTAACTCTGAACAAAACATTTTGGTTGTTCTTTCAAAAGTTTACAGCTGAACATTGACTTAATACAGCTTTGAAACTTTACTATGCAGAAGATAAATGCTCCTTTTAGCCCTCTTAATTTAAATGAAACAAGCGCAGAAACAGTTTCCTTGTCTTGTCAGATCTTTTTTGAAACTTTCACTTTATTTTTTTTAGTAGTTTACATTTAACACAGTACTGTACTGTATTTGCCTTTTTTTTTTTTTTTTCCTAATCTCTGCTGCCTGATTGCATACTTCTGGTTCCAAATGAGGTGTGTGGTTGACTGGTGAGTTCATAACTCTAGAGTTCGTAACTCTGAGGTTCCACTGTACTACCTTTCTTGAATGTGCTTACGTGACTACTGAGTGGCTAGTACTTCTTAGGACTGCTTGAGTTTTTGCAATGCCAGCCCAGTGTTTGCCAAGTTCATGCAGACAGTGATTGTAGCAGGGCCTGACTTTTGCTCACTTTAGTTCAGGCCTTAGGCCTTGTACCAGGCCCAATGCTTCAGGCTCTATCTACTACAGGTATCACTGCATCAGTTACGCTTGGGTCACACTGTCAAGCTTTTCTTTGTAACCAAGAGGGCTAGAAACAAACTGACTGAAAGCTGGGATTCCAATGTCATCACATGGCTATGGGCATTAGGGTTGCCAACCCTCCCGGTTTCACTGGGAGTCTCCTGGAATCAGGTCCTGTCTCCTGGAGGCTACTGCAGCCAAACCAGGAGATTTTGGGTGCTGACAGTCCGGTAGTGCAGCAGGGCTAACGCAGGCTTCCTGTTTGCCCTTGCTCCGCTCCACTTCTGAAAGCAGCTGGCACCATCCCTGTGGCCCCTGGGAGGTCAAGGGGTCTCCGTGTGCTGCCCCGAGCACCGACTTCGCAGCTCCCATTGGCTGGGAACTACGGCCAATGGGAGCTGTGGGGAAAGTGCCTGTGGGAAGGGGCAGCGCATGGTGCTCCCTAGCCGCCGCCTCCCCTCCTCCCTCCCCCCACCCCAAGGAGCCGCTGTTGGAGGGATGTGCTGGTCCCTTTTGGGAGCCAAATGTGGTAAGCGCTGCCCCCTCCCCCAGCCCAGAGACCACACCCAAATTCCCTCCCAGAGTCCACACCCTATACCCCCTTCTGTACCCCTGCCCCAGACTCAGCCCGGAGCTCCCTTCCCAGAGCCCGCACCCCATCCTGCAGCCCAACCCCCTGCTCCAATCTCAGCCCAGAGCCACCTCCTACACTCTGAACCCTTTGGCCCCACCCCCTCCCGCACAGCCCCCTACCCCAGCCCGGTGAAAGTGAGTGAGGGTGGGGTAGAGTGAGCGACCAAGGGACAGGGGCTGGAGTGAGTGGGGGTGAGGCCTCAGAAGGGACTGGGCCCTGAGGAAGGGGGGGGGGCAAGGGTGCTTGGTTTTGTGCCATTAGACAATGGGCAACCCTACTGGGCAATGAGGCCCTAGGCATCTGGCTATTGGGCATAGGCCTTAGTCTGGCTGTGCCCATGGGTATATCTGAACCCCCTGGGAGGGTGCCTGGCAGAGGTCACAGGATTGTATTTTGATCATCTGTACAATATACAAATGACTGGGGTCTCATTTTGGCATCTCACGTGGTGAGGTCTCATGTGTGGAGCTTGGGAGAGTACCAAGCCCTGTTTCACAACCACTGACGTGCGCCCCTCTGGGGGTGAAAAACAACAGGTTAACAGTACATATCAGCTTAGGACAGGAGATGTTGTGTGTTCACTTGAACTGGAGGGATAATATGCAGAAGATGACTGTCCAAGTTGGAATTTGGGTGGGACTTCGTGGCTAACATACCTGTTCTTGGGCTCTTCAGTCTCAAATAGTTAAGATCTTCATAAGTCTTCCTGAAGAGTTGGGGCCTGGATTGGGGGGGTTGTCAGTAGTGTGTAAGAGGGAACAGCTCGCCACCCCAAATCACCTACATCACTTCTTGTGTCACCTTGGGTTTTTCTTGGAGGTCTCTGATCCAAATACTGAACAAGCCAGACCCTGCTTAACTTATGTGAAAAGATCCTTTCTAGCATGAGCTGAGTGTAGACAAAAGGGAGCTGTTAGCCTTTCTAATCTGTGGTGTTTTTAGGGAACCTCTCAACAAAGTGTCTGAGCTCTGGGAGAGGTTTCTTGGGTTTTTGAGTGTGTGGTTCAACCTAGTTGTAGCTGGTCCTTTGGTTTCTCTCCCTCCTCTGCCCCTTTTACACACACCCCTCTCTGCTGCTCTGTGTGAGTGCTCAGCTGAGGATTCAAAACACGTTTCCCAATTCACTCTTTATCTTGACTTAATTCTTTTATGGATTCTGCTGAAACCCGAGACTCTGCTAAGACAAGAGATCAGGGCTGATTGGTGAAATGGGAGCAGTGCAGACATCTGTGGTAAGGCATAGGCATCCTGCTGTTGGTTATTAGTGGTCCTGCTGTTATTGCTGCATACACCAGCCTGCTCCTGTGGTTTTATGCCTGACTGTGTGTCTATAGCTTGTGAAGTTCCATCAGCATAATATGCTCCACACACTGAGTGCACCCACTATTTCAGTGTATTTCTAATGATTAACTTCAGAGTTATCAGTATAGGGTAGCACTAAGCCACCCCTAAGAATTATCGGTTTGCCCATTTCATACCAATTGACCCTTCATCCCTGTCTGAAGAACGAACTTCCAGAGGAGATCAGATTGGTCCAGAATCTGACCTCTTTCAGGACATGCTTACGTGACCCTCCACCATCAGAAAGTCTGGTAGCAATGCTTAAAGTTATGATTACCCATTGCATTATACTAGAAGCCCCTGTTTCCAATTATTGGTAACTCTGCCAAACTTCAGTGGTTCTAGTTGAAATTTTCCATGTTTGCTCCCTGTCTCAAGGTTTTGAAAGTTTCAGCAAAAAATGGTTCAGCTTGAGCAAGGTTTGGAAAAAAGGCCAATGTTAATTTCTCCCCCTTTGCTTTGAAGAGCTCTGCAACCTCCAGTGTTTGGAGCAGGAATTTGAAGTCTGGCTGAGGCCGAGACCTGGGGTCAGAGATGTGCCTTTTGCTGTCTCCATGAAAATCTACCCAGATTTGACTGAGCTGTAAGTCTCTGGAAATCAACATTTGCGTATGCACAGAGTCTGAAATCTGGGAGTATTCCATCTGCACTAAGTATGTGCCAGCCTCTCAGAAATCCCTGTTACACCAGCCTCACTGAGCATGTTCCCAGGCCTAAAGCTGGTACACCAGATGGGGGAAATGCCACAGTAGGTGCTGCTGGCTCTTTAAACCCTGCCTCCCCACATGGGATAAACTACAAGGGACTAGGGGGAGTACAGCTCTTCCTGCTCTGCTAAAAGTAGGTGAGCTCCTGCCCCTGGCTTGGTGGTAGTGCTCCCCCACAGCTGCCCCCTCCTCGGCTGATCCTGGGGGACCTAACCTTTCTGTTGGTCTCTTGTGACCCACTGGGGAAGGAGTTCTGGGCACCAAGCACAGACTGAGAGTTCCAGTCTCAGCTCTTCTCTGACTGGTGGTAACAGTTGTGTGCACTTCACAGCCTTTAAAGGTGAGCAGAGCCTCATGCCCCTGCCTTGGGAGGCAGGCATGTCGCACTCTGTCCATTATACAGGTGGGGTAACTGAGGGATTGCACAAGGTCACTTCTGGCAGCTCTGGGAATAGAAGCCGGGGCTGGATTCTGAGCATCTGAGAGGCTCAGAAGATGAGGTAGGGATGGGAGAAGCCGCCTTTGTGCTTCCCAGAACCTGAGCTGCTCTTGGGGCCAGTGTGGCTCCCCTCAGAGTAAGTTAGCAGCCCCAGGGGCTGCTCTGACTTATGGCAGCTTTACATAACTGTGGGCTTCTGCAGTCCAGTTCTCTGGGCACTTCCCATCTCAATTCTGCCGTGCCCCTGCACTCGGAGCTATGATAGAGGCAGAATATTGCTGCCTACCTCAGCAGTGCTGTTGCACTGGGGGAGTTCCTATCAAGGCAGTTCTGCACCTGAATTGTCAAAAAGGGATCAAATGCAGAGTTAGAGTCTGCCCCAGGTCTCTAATGTAGTGGATTCAAGTCTAATTAATTTTGCTGTGCTGCCTTGCAGAATAAATGTGCCAAAGCTGTATGCTATCTGTAGTGTTATCTGTAAACACTAGCTAGACCACAGTCCCTGCCAGAGCCAGAAACAGACCCCAAGGTTCCTGATTCCCAGTTTTCTGGTGTCTGACAAATCTTCTGTGGCACATCTCCTTCTAGTGGCTTGTCCACTAAGAGGATAGCAGCCTACTACTGATACCAGTTACTCCTTTAGTTCAAGGTGCACATGTCTGTGTTGTGGATCTGAAAGTCAGCTGGTGATCCACGTAAGGGTCAGCATGGTTCTACATCAGAGGTGGGCAAGCTTTTTGGCCCGAGGGCCACATCTGGGTATGGAAATTGTATGGCGAGCCATGAATGCTCTGAAATTGGGGGTTGGGGTGTGGGCTCTGCAGTGGGGCCAGAAATGAGTTCAGGGTTTGGGAGGGGGTTCCAGCCTTGGGTTGGGGGGGTTGGGGTGTGTGTGGGGGTGCTGAGGCTTTGGCTGGGGATGCGGGCTCTGGGATGGGGCTGGGGTTGGGGATGCAGGAGGGTGCTCTGGGCTGGGATTGAGGGGTTCAGAGGGCGGGAGGGGGATTAAGAGGGTTGGGGTGCAGGATGGGGAGTGAGGGCTCCAGCTGGGGTGCGGGCTCTGGGGTATGGCCAGGGATGAGGGGCTTGGGATGCAGGAGGGGGCTCCAGGCTGGGGTGTGAAGCTGAGGGGTTAGGAGTATGTGAGAGGGCTCCGGGTTGATGCAGGGGGTTGGAGTGTGGGGGAGTGTGAGGGCTCTGGGGTGGGGCTGGGGATGAGGGGTTGGGGGTGCAGGAGGGTGCTCCGGGCTCAGACTGAGGGGTTCAGAGAACGGGAGGGGGATCAGGGCTGGGGCAGGGGTTGGGGCACAGAAGGGGGTCAGGGGTGCAGGCTCCGGGCAGCGCTTACCTCAAGCGGCTCCCGGAAGCAGCAGCATGTCCCCAATCCGGCTCCTACGCGGAGGCGCAGCCAGGCAGCTCTACATGCTGTCCCATCTGCAGGCGCCACCCTTCCAGCTCTCATTGGCCGTGGTTCCCGGTCAATGGGAGCTGCAGGGGCAGCATGCGGACCCCCCTAGCTGCCCCTATGCGCAGGAGCCAGAGGGGGGACATGCCACTGTTTCCGGGAGCTGCATAGAGCCATGACACATGCGGAGTGGGGCAAGCCCTGGACCCTGGTCCCCGGCAGGAGCTCGAGGGCCGGATTAAAATGTCTGAAGGGCTGGATGTGGCCCTCCTGGCTGTAGTTTGCCCACCCCTGTTCTACATAGTAGAACATCTGTTCTTGGTTTGCTTTTTAAAAAATCTAGGAAATTACCTATAAAAACTACATCAAAAAGAACATTAAGGTTGCAAAGTCAGGCACTCAGAAGTTAGGAAATGCCAGAATTAAGGTTGCCCATGTGACCTTAACTTTGCCCCCTTGTGCATATGCCAGGAGTGGCCAAACTGTGGCTCTTGAGTCACATATGGCTCTTTTACCATTCAAGTGCAGCTTGCAGAGCCGCACCCCCCCCCCCCCCGGCCATTCTCTATCTACCAGTCTGAGGGTGGGGGAGCTTGGGACCTCTGCCTTGCAGTGGGGTGGTGAGGCTAGGGGCTTCTGCCCAGTGAGGAAGAGGGGCTCGGGGCTCCAGCCCCACAGGGTGCACCTGCCGGGGCTCGGGGCTTCAGCCAGAGCGGGGCTGGATCCCCAGCAGGTGCCTCCCACGGGGCTGAAGTCCCAAGCCCCGGCAGGCATGCCCCAGCTCTCGAACTTGTGAAGATTGACATATGTCAGTAAGTTTGGCCGCCTCGGCATATGTCGTTTGAGACCATCTTGAATTACAGACATTTGTTCGACAGGACCCCTGCCTCATTCAGCGCACAGGATGGACAGTATATGAGGCAGACGGTTGCAATAAGAGAAAGGAGGCTTGCTTGTGTTTCTAGGCTGGGACCCAGGACAGCTGGGATCTATTCTTGGTCAGCCATAGACTTCCCATGTGATGTATTGTAATGCAGACCCCAAGGGGGGGCTGAATTATAATTCACATAAAACCTTAATTCTGTCATTTCCTAACTTTTGAGGGCCTGTCTTTGCAACGTAAATGTCCTTTTAGCTGCCGTACATTGTATGTAGTTATATATACGCCAAGCAGAGTTCCCCCGGGCAGGGCAGGGAGAGGAGTAGAATGTGAGGTTCATTAGGACCTCACTGTGCAGATCTAATTACGTAGGAGCTGATGGGTGCCAAAGAAACCCTAAAAGAGCTAGGAGAGCCCCCTTTTCCTAGCTGTGGTGCTAGAGAGCAGGTCACGACTAGCATGACTTCAGCACTGACAAGTGGCTACCCCTGCCCGCAGGCACTTCCCCCCCAGCTCCCATTGGCCGTAGTTCCCAGCCAATGGCTACTGCAGTGGAATCAAGCAAGTTTAGATGCGTGAAATGGGTGGGGAGGCGGAAATCAAGATTAAGATGCTGACCATGGAAGAAGCACACTAAGAAGAAGTTATAATAGTATAATAATAATAATAATAATATAATATATAATATAACCCCTCTTTTTTTGTTTCATTTTACCAATGGGGAAACCAGCGTCCGCAGCAAGTCCATGACAATGTGTGGAACAGAACCCCAGGGTCCTGACCTAGTGCAGATAGCTGTAACTACTCGTCTAGTACTGTCACTGGGTAGGGGGGATTGCTTACGCTAAAGTAGCTGCTGAGTGAGAGATGCACAGTGTTAGAGACCGGTTGGACCTGATTCTGCAAAACTTACACTGAGTAACATTTACTCATGTGAGTAGTCCCATTGACTGGTGAGGGGCGGAGGGAAGATCCCTGCTGTGTGCACTCGGGCACTCAAAGCATGAGTGTTTCTACACTCGCCAAGGTTTGACCATGCGGTGCATTCAGATTCAGGTAAAGTGAATGCATTAGTTTTGTCACTCTCTCTGGCACTGGTGCTACTGAGTTCTCTCTGTGCATCTCCTCCCAGAGACTCGGGTTCGCTCACAGCAGTGAATGCCTCCCTAAGACCTTACTGCCTAGCCCCACAGATAGAGGAGATCTGAGTAGCTTCTAGATAGGACTGAGTGGAATTCATTAACTTCCACAGGATTCAGAGCAAGGGGAGCTGACTCGCTTCTCAGACTGCGCACAGTCCATCCCTTCCTCGTTTCACCTTTGAATTAGTACAAGGCCAATGAGCAGTCCAGAGGATCAGTGCTTGCTGGATGATCTTGTTCAGTGAGGAAGGATGAGCTGGTGGTTAGGGCAGTAGTGTGGGGACTCAGGAGGCCTGAGTTCAGGTCCTCACTCTGCTGCAGCCTCCCTGTGTGACCTTGAGCTAGGCAGCTAGTTTGTCTAGGCCTCAGTTCCCAGCTGTTAGGTAGGGATAAGAGCCCTGCCCCACCTGCTTGGGGTTTTATGGGGATAACTATACTAAAGGTTGTGAGGGGCTTAGCTCTAACGGGGCCGTATCTGGGAAGGTATTTCCCCATTCAGTTACTGTAAATGTTAAGTCACTGGCTGCTCCCCTTGCTTGTCTTTTTGCTAACTCTCCCCAGCTCTTCAGCAGTCTGTTTCTCAGCAGTCATCAGTTACTATCTAGTCTCTAGGGAATTAAATGTGTATTGCTGTTTCCAGGATTCCCACCCTTGAACCTTGTCTGGGTGTGGAGTTACTTGAGTAGGGAGGTGCTTAAACCTAGAGTCCCCATAGGGGCTAACCACAACCTGCTCACATGTTTTTAAACATTTGTCCACGCTGGGTTCTAAGCAATGGTAAAAAATACATTCTCTGAAATGTGTGTATTAACATGCTTTAACACACCACTCCTTTCCCCAGTGCCCAGCTAGGAGAGTGCTGCGGGAGCGGTGGGGTGGTGGTCTATTGAGTCTGGAGCAGTGGTGTCTGATTCTAGCTGAGATACTCTGTGCTTGTGCAAGGAGGCTCAGCTGACTGTTTTCATTTGAAAAATCTGGGTTATAGGAGTTCATCACACCAGATGGCTGCACATACTTAGAGTGCTGTGGATTATTAAAAGACTGTTGTGTGTCCCTCTTTCATCCTCCCCTTCTCCCTCCTCCCTGCATCATCAAATTACTATTGAATGCTTGGGAATCTGTGTGGCGCAGAGTTTAGCACATTGCATCTTTTCATTTGGAAACATTTTGTTCCAACCTTTTTGAACTGTTCCCCCGTTCTGATCACTCCTTTCATGGCGCCATGGGCTAGGTAATGAACTGGCCTGAAGCACAAGCCTTTTGTCATTGGACCCCTAGCCTCAGGCCTTGTTTGGTTCACCACGGGGTGGGTTGTGTAGTCTCCATTAACCAGCTGGATGTTTGTCTAGATTACAAAACAACTACACGAGTTTAGGAAGCAGACCATTTCTGTGCTAGAGAGGTTGGTTAGGTGGTGGGAGTGCTCCAACCCCCTAGATTGAGTGGCATTGGCAGAGACGGGAAGGGGCCTGGAATAGTGGGGGGGGGGGGGGGGCGTCTGTGAGTCAGGATAATGATGCATTGTCAGAGCTGAGCAGGAGTCCAGAGGGAAATAGCCGGGGTGCTGTGGGGCAGGGTTGAAGTGCATTGGCAGAGCAGGGTGGCAGGACTGGGGCAGTAGGGGTGCTGTGGGGCAGGGTTGAAGTGCATTGGCAAAGCAGGGTGGCAGGGCTGGGACAGCAAGGGTTCTATAGGGCAGGGTTGAAGTGCACTGGCAGAGCAGGGTGGCAGGACTGGGGCAGTAGGGGTGCTGTGGGGCAGGGTTGAAGTGCATTGGCAAAGCAGGGTGGCAGGGCCGGGACAGCAAGGGTGCTATAGGGCAGGGTTGAAGTGCATTGGCAGAGCAGGGTGGCAGGGACGGAGCAGCAAAAATGAAACTTTGAAAACAATTCAAACGTGAAAAGTTATTTTCTTTCTGCTGTTTCTTTGGTGCAGTGATTTGAGGCCTAATAAAGTGACTTCGGCCCTGGCATGATTTTACAGGGTCCAGGCTCACTAGAGAGTGTGGAGTAGGGAACATTTTTTATTTGTTTATTTTGAAAATCATAGAATCATAGAATATCAGGGTTGGAAGGGACCTCAGGAGGTCATCTAGTCCAACCCCCTGCTCAAAGCAGGACCAATCCCCAATTTTTGCCCCAGATCCCTAAATGGCCCCCTCAAGGATTGAACTCACAACCCTGGGTTTAGCAGGCCAATGCTCAAACCACTGAGCTATCCCTCCCCCCGACATGCATGTCATCTATAGATCAACTGCCAAACATATTTTAATTTTAAAGTTAAAATGCAATTTTCCTTTGAAAAGTAACTGTAAAATGGGCATTCACATCCAGCAGATCTGCGGGCCCCCTCTTGCAAGACGTATGTCTGCTGGATCTGTTCATTTCTGTGCAAAAATATTTACTGCTCTTTATTCATGTTAGTGAGTTAGTGCAGATACGGTGAGCTGGATTGTAGAATGGCTCACGTGCTGATAGAATTGTTAATGTATTGAACTGTTCACATTGACTGTATACCTCTGAAATCCTCTGGAAGATAAAGGAGTGGCAGAAGTGCACCTGAGGGCAGAATATGGACACGAGCCCAGTGTGAGTCTCAGACCCCAGGCTGAATTTGCAGGGCTGTCACTTATTTTTTTAAAAAAAAGGGGTGGGGGGTCCTTGTCTCACTTGTAATTAGAACACATTTGATCTGGACTTTCTGGGTCGTGGATCCTGGTGGGGCCAATATTAGAGTCACTTTTCAGAGCACAAACTGCAGTTTAAAACTTCCCTACTCCCCTTTTTGTGTATTGTATCTTTGGCCTGGATGATGCCAAACTAAATGAAATCACATTTTCTGTGTGGTTATTTCTTTATCCCAAGTGCCAAGTCTCATCCTGAGGCAGCTTAGGATTCAAATAATGAGTGTCCAAACAGGCATTGTAAGGTGCAATTCGTCTGCGTTACTAGTAGTAAAGCCAGGGGAGTATGATGGAGTGCCCCTCACTACTGCGTGAAGAACCATGTCTGTCCCCTTTGCTATTTGAATGGGTACGGGGTAGCTGGAATTGAATGTAAAACATGAGCTTAGTGGCATCCTAAATCTGGGTTAAAAAAAATGAAGGGATGGCACCATGAAGTAATCTAGGCTCCAGATGTGGCGATAGTTAAAAATGTTTTCCAAACCTGGATATAATAGAAATGTTTTAAAAAACTGTCTTGGAAGTTTTCGGTTTGGTTGCTGGATGTAAAGCTTCTCCTGTAATGTTAGGAGCCCACCCACAATAATTTAGTGCTAGACTAGTGGGTGAGAGTGACGTGGACTAGACACTGACCATCTTAGTTTTGCTGCTGAGCTGAGCAAAGTGGTAGAAAATACAGCAACCAATGGCACAAAATGCAGCAGCCAATCTTTATCGCAACATGGTCACCCCAAACACATCACACCAGTGCACTGCTCTCTGCGCTGAATATAAAGTAATGTGCAAGGTCTCTGCCCTGGTATTTAAAGCCCTCCAGGGGATTGACCCTAGCTACTTGTGAGCTCCTCTCCCTCCATGACCAGGGCCTCCCACAGCAGCTCTCTTTGGTATGTTGAATTTTGTGGGAGGAGTCGGGCATTGTGGTGATAAGTGGCAAATGAATACCTACATAAAGTGACCTGTGATTGTGTTAATGCAGATCAAAATTTTATTTTACACCTGTGAAAGTATCTGGCTTCAGTTTGGATTGAAAGAAGGTTGCTGTTGAAGCCAGGGAAAAAATAAACTTGAGCATTTTCTCTTTGAGTGATGTGATCGGCACTAACTGTTGGAAATAAAGGATTGGCTTGAATTTGGGATGGTGCAAGGGCATGGTGAGGTGGAGGGGTATATCCCCCGAACGCGGCCAGGTTTGTAGTGTTCCATGAACTACAGGACACAAGATAATTACAGCTAGGCTTGTGGGAGGAGATGGACTCTGAAGATGCTCTGAATCTGAAAATGAGATACAAATCTATTCTGAACATTTTAAAAGGGATTTAAAATCTCTTTCCTGCTCTTTTGTTTTCACAATGGAAGGATACATTGAATAAAACCCTCCTCAGCCTCTGACCTGGTTTTAAAAAGCCTTTTTGAGTGAATGAAATGTAGACTGACATTCCACAGTGGAAGAGCAGTAAGCCAGGCCAGAGTGTGCATTAGTGTCTATTGAGGAGCTCTCTGGAGATTGAAAACACAAGGTAATGCACCTGAGAAGTGCTGACACTGGCCTGGCTTATTGCTATAATCTAAAACGGGGGAAGCTGGCATGTGTGTGTGCACCTGCAAAAACGTACATGATTTACTGCACACAAGAAACTTGGCCATCTTTTCACAAGAATGGACAAAAGAAGCCACGATGAGCCACGACGACCATGTTTCGTTCATCTATTTCTGTGGCTAGAGCAGAAAAATAGCCACCCTGCAGGCGTTCACTGTTACTATAGAGGCATGATCCTGCCTTTACATTAAGCCTGGATCTGGTTTCTCACTTCTTTGTTTTGTATAAACAATATAGTGTAGCTTCCTAACATTTACGGCATATAAATATTGAAAGAATAAAAATTGTAAATACTGAATTTTCTGTGGATTTTCATCTAAATCTGTTAATTTGAGTTAAAATGCATTTTAAAATGAAATGTTAAGGAGTTTTTCACGATCTGATCCGTTTTCAGATTCTGTTTCCTAACATATGGCTGGTTTGATGCCATTCATGCTTTCTGTATAAGGGCTCTGAAGTGCATGCTAATATAAATAGCAGTGAGTGGAATAGGTGAAATCTGACCTCCCAGCACTGTGCACCATCCCATAGGCTAATGGGTATTTTGATGAGACCCTCTCCCTCTTCCTCCAACTGGGAGTCTGATTCAGCTGAACTATGGTACACTTCGGTATTTTACTTGCCATGTGAAAACGAGGCTGCCTCTCGTCATGGTGGCCACTTCTTGGCTCTTTGTTTCCAGTGGGACTGAAACCACAGTTTTGCCTTCTGCAGTTCGGAAGCTGTGAGAAGATGGCCCATGTGACAGAGCTCAGCTCAGCTGGGGAGAGGTGGCCAAGCTTCCTGGGGTTGAGACGTTCTGAGTTCCAGGGCCAGGGGCTCTCCAGTGTCTGTTAACGCTGTGCAGCTTGGATAGACTCTTCTGCTCTGAGAGCCAGGCCTGGCCTGGCGGGCACAGGTCAGAGATCAGCACTCAACAGGCTCCCCTGCCCTGGAGCACAGGCTCCGTTGTGCTGGAGTTGGGAAGAGTAGAGATGAACTTGCTGGACCCCCTTATATACAGTGAGCCTAATCTGCTATCTCTCCTTCCATAGCACAAACATCCCTGCTCCCTCCATATCCCCACTGAGATGAGTGGAGTAGTTTGCACTTCTCTAAGATCTGCTGTTTCAGGCTGTCTCCAGATTGAGGAAGACAACACTGCATTGATTACATTCAGCCCATGCTTCTAGGGTTTGCAAAGAAGAACCCAAATGGCTAAAAACATAGATACATTTTAATGGAAGATTGGACTCTGAAGCACAGTTCTGTGTCAAGGGGTGGATTCTGTTGTGAATTCCTTGGGTGCAGAATTGCAGAGTACATACACAGGGTCCTGCCATGCTCTGACAGAGGATGGGCAGCAACCCGCTCTCAGTGAGGAGTTGCACTTGTGTGCTCCCCAAAAATAGGCAGCTCAATTTATAAGAGGAAAGATTAGACCTGTTTCCACCTTAATTCTTGGTCCTGAATCTTCAGCTGATAATAGGTGGCTTGCTCAGTTCCCAAGGATTCTGCTGTTCAGCGGGTGTTATGTGTTTGTATTTTAGGGCTTTGGCTAGCACCCACGTCCTTTACTTGTTGCAGACACTCTAGCTATCCATCTGTAATCCAGTGCTATTCCTTTGTGAGCAGCTCAGACTCCCTGATTAGTGGGGCAGCGTTTCTCACTCTTTGGACTTTCTTCTGAATGGTGTTTCTTTGCACCCTACTAAAACCCTGGAGCTTATTGTGACTGGAGAACGAAGAGCTAGATGCCACACTCTTCTTTGAAGGGGTTCAGGTTGTGTTGGTTTGTGGCTTCTCATGATTACATGTCTTAATGAATGGAATTGCATGAGGGGTGATTTTGCGTTATGGAGCAGTTTCTAACCTTGCTCTGCTTTCCTTGGAAGATGTGCTTTGTGGAGGTGATTCATATGTGAATGGTATAGACACCAGCCAGGCAAAGAGGCTTAATTAGCGCTAGTTACAGCTGGGAGGGCTCTAAAGGAACATCTATGCTACAAAAAAAAACCAAAAAACAAAAAAACAACCCAGCTGCAGCGACTCTCAGAGCCCAGGTCAACTGGCTTGGGCTGGTGGGTCTCGCACGGCAGGGCTAAAAATTGCAGTGTAGACTTTCCTGCTTGGGCTGGAGCCTGAGCTCTGAAACCCAGTGAGGGGGGAGGTCTCGGAGGACAGGTTCCAGCCCAATCAGGAACATCTACACTACACTATTTTGAGCCCAATGGCGCAAGCCCTGCGAGCCCAAGTCCAGGTCTCTACTGCAGGGGAAGTATTGTGCTGAGGTAGACTTTAACTCCTTCCTTTGTCATGCTGTGATTTAGTGATCTATTGTATGGCATTGCCACCTTGATGCATGGTTCAAGACAGCATGGCTGCTGCAAGAGAGCAGCAGAGTCATTTTCTCCCTGCAGAATAGACGGGGACTTTTGGCAGGTACAGGCATTTCCTTCCCACTGACTTTCCGTCTTTCAGCCTTAGCAGCGATAGTTTTCCACTCTGAACCTGGTCTGTATCCTGTGTCTGTCTCATGAGCAAGGCTGGAGGCCATGTGAAATGAGGTCCCTAGCGCCTTGCCCGGGCAGAGGGCAGTGGAATAGCTGCTCACGCTTAGGGAGTTGCTGCTAACAAGCATTGGATTCTGCTGAGGTTCTTTAGCTTTCTTTGCAGAACAGTGTGAAAAGTCCTGCTGTAATTTGGGGACCAAAAGAATAGAGTGAAGCTGAGTGAACGTGTGCAGCAAATCTGTAACTGCAGAAATAATACACTGAACTCAATTTTGGGGGGATGGGGGAGAAGGGTTTGGGTGGTAAGAGTGTTATACCAATAAATTAAAAACCAGCAGGATCTTATTAAAGAGGAAAAGGCAAAATACCACATTTATTGTGAATACAGAAAGAATCATAGTAAGCAGTTAGTTATAGCTATAACATTCCATTCAATCTCATATTTATTCGCACATTCATTCATACACACACACACACACACAGGTTCTGTAAGGTTGTTATCATAGTTACCAGCCTTAGAGTTGCTCATGCCAAGCCACTGGCCAGGTGGCCTGGACATGAGGAGGGAGCAGGGCCTTGGCAGATGCTCTTCTGATGCTCCTAGAAGTTGGTTTGCAGAATCAGACCCCAAAGTTCTCACTTTCTAGAGTCCATTTTTATAGGAGTTTCTTCTTACGCCAGTCTATGGGAATTGCTTCATCATGCTGTTGCTGAATCAATCAGCAGATAGCACATTCCTGACGGCTCCGTGCTGCTAGATGTTATCTTGTTCTTTGGTTTTCCCATTCTTGAGGCTGTTGGGTGGATTCCAGTCTGCCGTCCGGGGGTCCCCTGGTTATTTCCACTTGACGCCTTCTTCAGCCGCCGGACACTGGATTCTTAGGCTGGCACCTCCCTGATCATTCAGTTATTATCCACACCAAGCATCCATCCGCATACATCCTCTATCTCTATTTTAATCACAATTGTTAATACAACAAAAGGGCGGGGAGTCTCTGGGTGCTGTTTCTGTTGTTACAGGGTATTGCTTTGAGTCTCTCTCTGTGTGAATTGCTTTGAGAACAGACTCTGTCTTAGAATGTACTAACGCAATTAGCAGCTTGCAAGTTTCACACATAGAGGGAGAGAAACAGTACCAAAAACCAAGAGACCCCTTAATTAGTAATACCCTGGAATTTGAACTATGGGGAATCAAACTCATTTGTGATTTTAATACAGAACTTCTTTAATATGATCCAACAAGAGTAGTGTGAAGACTTCTTTGATTTTGGCTGAATTTCGTGTTCACAGAAATGAAGGATTAATAGCAATGTTCAGAGACTGGCAGAATGGTGATGAGATTGTGTTATGCAAGTTTTCCCCACAGTTCTGCCATGGCACCTCAGTCCTGACCTGCAAGACTCCAGGGTCTCCCTTGACCAGATACTGATACCGTGCCAGCTGGTGTGGTACTTTTATGAAATGAACAAACTTAATGAACAAACTTCTCCAGGGACTAGGGCCTGCGAAAATACTAAACTCATCTCACTTGTGGCCTCGGCAGTATATATTCTTATTTCTTTTTAAAGAAAGGAGTTTAATTAAATAAAATCAAAGATATGTACAGTACAGCAAGTAAAACCTCCTGTAGCATAAACAGATCAATAAACTGATTTGTGTTTGCTGACCAGAAGAGATTTCTAATTACGAGTGCTCCATACTCCCTGTTAGTGATGGAAGTAGAATAATTGGAAGGATAAGAAATCCAATTCGCTTTTGTTTGGAGTTTGTTTTTGTTCAGTTTAATTTAACTGGCTTGGTGAAACAGGCTCTTCTGTTGCGGATGAGCTTGGCTACTTTTGAGTCCCGGTTCCTTATTCAAAGAGTGAGGTTGTTTACAGATTTCGTCAGTGAAATGGTACATGTTCAGATACGTCCTCTTCTAAAGTGACATGAAATGACCCATTTTATGTTTGTCCCTGTTTTTTGAATATGTTCTCCTGAGACACATCCCTAGTTCGCCCATTCTGCATTGGGCAAATGCCTCTTAATTTGAATATGTCATTGGGGTTTGAACCTGTCTGAATGACAGAACATCTCTTTGGTCACCCCAGGTGACATGTCCATGTGACTGTTAACAGTCCTGCATGAGAAATAACAACTCAGTGCATGACCTGAAGCTTTATGTCTATGCAAACGGCTGCTACATGTCAGCCCCCAGCCTTATTTGCCCAAATACATCTTGAATATATGTTTGAATTTTACCTATGTGACAAACAGGTGTTGGGCAGGAGGCTTATCTTTAAAGCCTCCCAGCAGGAGGGAGGGAGGATGGCTGTGTTTCTATAATTTCCAGGACTCTTGTCTTAGGGAACAGAGCACATCTGTCTGCCAGGTGACCAGGGATGTGTCTTCAGATGTCAGGAGACAGCTTGAATATGGCAGGCAACCTGTGAGCTCCAGGTGCCTGTGTGCTTAACTCTGGGCTTGGGGGCTTGCTTCTTCTCTGCTGTACATTCTTTTTATGGGCTTCTGTTATCTACTTTCCATCAGAGTTTGTGAAAGTGATAAAAATGCCAGGGGAAGATACAAGGCGAGCACTGAGGGGTAAGAGGAATTAGCTAATGTCTGTCCACATGAATCCCAATGCGTGGGACAAGAAAGTTTTCAATCAGGAAGCCTTGCTGAGGCCACCTTGTGAAAATACATTGGGATTTAGAAAATAGTTAGCTAACCTTTGCCATGGGCATGGAAGGAGCATCAAAACAAAACTGGACTGATGTTTTCTTGAACAAACAACTTGTATGCACAAGAAGCCAGAGTCCCTCCAGTCTTATTTCAGAGTAGCAGCTGTGTTAGTCTGTATCTGCAAAAAGAAAAGGAGGACTTGTGGCACCTTAGAGACTAAAATTTATTTGAGCATAAGCTTTCGTGAGCTACAGCTCACTTCATCGGATGCATTCAGTGGAATACATTTGTTAGTCTCTAAGGTGTCACAAGTCCTGCTCTTCTTCCTCCAGTCTTATGTGAAGTGTAACAACTAATGATTGATTTCCCTCACTTTATAGATTTAAGTCTGGTACGGTTGTTGAAGATCTAGCACAATGGATTTATTTGCAATGACCTATAGTGGCTTTCTTAAAAGATGGGAGCAATATTTTCAGAGGCTATAAACTTTGTTGGTTGTAAGCCTACATTTAAGAGAGAGGAAGAAGATCCTGTTATTGTCAGTGATATCTGCAACAGGCAGCGTTGACTAAGGTCAAAAGACTTTATGTGAATTTGAACAAATTCCCCAGGAGAAACAAACAAAACAGGTCATATGATTCCCCGACTTTTGGTCTCCGGTCACCAGAGGGAAAAGAGCTGTCCCAAGATATATGATAAGGAATCACAATTGCTAGTGACGTTGAAATAGGTAATGATGATAGAGATAACGAGGGATTTTTTTTTTTTTTAAACCAACCAACTCTCCCTTCCCCCAACATTGCAGGGAAATGGTACGACCACAAGATGGGTATATTTTCATCTCCATGTCCATTAACATTTGATATTAAGTTGAGTCAGACATATCTGACCCTAGCACCAGCACAACGTTGTTTGCAATGCGGGACCTATTTTCGACAAAAAAGCGCATGGTATGTTTGTCTCTGAGTACAACTCTTACGGCAAAAGGTTCTAGGAAAAAATGCTCCATCTTGGAATAGGAAAGGAAAGCATATAAATGTACTGGATGCATTTGGTCATCCATAAGAATTCAAGAGAGAACAAATCGGGGTTACCATGTGAAAATAACTGTCCCAATGAAGGACTCAAAGTCACTTGCATGAGGACCTGCATTTTTCAGTTGCTCCAAAATTTTCACCTTGTGAGCTTCTATATCAAGAGGCAAATGCGAGGTGTCTTCCCATTTCAGTGTGGATTCAGTTTTGTGAGTGATAGGTAAATCTTTAAATGTAAAATGAATCGACCATTTCTATGATTATCTCTTGGTATTTTGAGTCCAACTGATGTAAGGAAATTTCTCTTATCATGAAGACCATATTCTTTGGCTCACAATATAAATGGTCTTTATAGCAGTCATTCAATACCCAGGGATGCTAGAACTAGGAGTGCTGGCTTGAAGTGGTTTCCATCGTACACAGGGTTTACAGTTTTGTTAATGGCTTTTAGCACCCCCACTATACAAATTGTTCCACTGCCACTGGTCAAGATGGTTTCTTGAATGACCGTAGTTCGTTTGTTTGGGGTTTTTTTTAAATATAATGCTTTCCAGCCATTGATCATCAGCAACCACAGCTTCAACCTCTTGTTTCAGAGATTTTGTCAGTTGGATTGATGATTTCCCAAAACTTGAGCTTGGATTCTACACAGAACTATTGTGTCTGACAAAAGGATTTCTGGATATGGGTTTTTCCCCCATCTCTGAATTAGGTACCGGATACTCATCAGAAGATTCTTTGTGATAAACCAGCATTAACAAGGTTACCATTTTAACTTTGCTGGAATCTCACCAGGGACCTACATTTAGAAATGACACAAGCTTAAAAATTCTCCCCTTTTGCAAGGGAGACTGGAAGGAAGGAATCTTCCCAGGCTATCCGTCAAGAAAATCTTAATTGGATCTATGGAATCAGTGGCGGCAGCATCTAAATAATCAGCCATCTGTTAATCTGGTCTTAGACGACTCTGATATTACATACACTTTCACAACAGTTCAGGAATCAGAGAATTTTCTCCTTTATATATTTGCCCCATTTTTAAGTAACCCTAGCTGTATTTTTAACCTCTTCATACAGAATTTGTGCCTTCCTGATCCGGAGCTGCTCTGGGAACTAGAGAGTTTCCTGGGAGCCTAAGTTACAGCTCATAGTGCCCAGCGGGCTGCAGAACTGCCTGGAATCTTTGCAGGCTGGAGCCCCCTACGCCAGGCTTGGGAGGGGTCCTTGCAAGGCAGCCATATGGCTGTCTCCATCATGCCTGTGCTGAGTTTGCACTGGTTTAACTGGGTTGGCTTTTAAACTGATTGTAGGTGAACTAGTGCAACTTCTGTGTGTGGACAGGGCCTTAATTTCCCATCGGTAAAATGGGGCTAAGAACCCTTCCTCTCTCCCACCCTTGTCTGTCTTGTCTAGCTAGATTGCAAGCTGATGGGGCCTCTTCTGTGTGCTTGTACAGTGCCTAGAGGTCCTTAAGTTGAGGACCAAATGGAACAAGAACAGTAAATAGCTTTATTTAACAGTTTTGCTCCTGGACAAACCCCCAGAATGTCATGGTTTATGGACTATGACGTGGATATTACTTTGTGCATTCCCCAGCTAATGCTAAAACTAAGCCTTCCTCGTTGTCTGCTGCAGGCGGGAGCTACGGCTGCTCCGGGCGCAGGTGGAGGCAGTCCCTGGTCCGTGTCAGGTGAGGTTGAAAAGCAGGGTTGGAGGGGGAGCGCCTGTTGCAGAATGAAGTTTTGTCTCCTCTTCTGGTGGCAGGAGCCAGAGTTGGTGGCTTCAGATGAGCAAACGAAGACCAAATCAGGGATGAGGCCTGAGGTGCAATTGGCTTTACATCCATTAAATTCATAGACTTTAAGGCCAGAAGGGACCCTTGTGATCATCTAGTCTGACCTCCTGCACATTGCAGGCCATAGAACCTCACCGTCCGACTCCCGTAATAGACCCCTAACCACTGGCTGCGTTATTGACTTCCTCACACCATGATTTACAGACTTCAAGTTACAGAGAATCCACCATTTACATTAGTTCAAACCGGCAAGTGACCCGTGCCCCATGCTGCAGAGGAAGGCCTAAAACCCCTAAGGTCTCTGCCAATCTGACCTGGGTGAAAATTCCTTCCTGACCCCAAATATGGTGATCAATTGTATCCTGAGCATGTAGGTGAAACCCTCCAGCCAGACACTAGGGAAAGAATTCTGCATAATAACTCAGAGACCTCGCTGTCTCTGACCATTGGAGATGCTTGCTAAAAACAGCTCCTGATGGGCCATATGACATTCTAGGCACCCTCCCCAATCTCACACAAGAAGTTTGACAGAGCAGGGAATTGAATCTTCCAGGCTAGCTCCCTGCGGTATCATCCTTTGCCCTCTGGTGATTTCTTCTGGCCTTAACCTCTCTATAAATCTCTGTTAGTTTCTCTGATTAGCTAATACTTAGGTTAGCCATAATCTGAAGGCTTCACATCTCTCATGCGAGGGAGAGAGGATTGCTTTTGGCAGAGATAGATAGCAGGCCTATGGAGTTTCAGGACATTTAAAAAACTTTTTCTGGCCATGTTGCACAAGAAAGAGCATTCTGTTGGACTGTGAACGGTATGTGGACTCCACAGTTTAAAATAGCTGGGTGGTTCTTTCCTGCACAAGGAAAGAGAGAGAAGCAGAGGACAGATATATAGGTCTTTACACTTTACATTTACTTTTATTGTTTAATATACGTATTGACACCAAATAGTTGCATGTCTGTGCATTGGCCTAGTTGTGATGACTGTATCCAGATCCTTGTCTAGCTCATTTCATTACTCATATGCTAGGGATCTGGCCAGGTGTTTCTTGAATGCTGCTGGGTATTTATTCATCACATAGAGTGTTTACAATACTACAGTGATGAAAGTGACAAAAAGCCATGGGGTGCGAAGAGAGACAGACAGACACACACACACGATTTCATAGCTCTGCCATCGCATTGATGGAATCCGCAGATCTCAGTTTTATCCCATATCATTCGGCAGCTACACTGCCTCCTCCACCTTATTTCTGCTATGACTTCTGCTCAGATTTTTTCCTACCTCCTCCACCATCTGTCCCCTTAACCTTCTAGCACACAAGGAATTTTCAAAATTGTCTGTTTTGTGCTACCATATTTTGTCACGCACAAAAAAATACACAGGGTAAAGCACTACAAACAAGAGTAGCTGCATGTGTTTGTGCTGCTGTAAACTTGCATGGCAGCACTTTCATGTGTTCCTGGGAAGGGAGGGGTATTGAATTATTTACTGGGTTATACACTTTTTCTTTCAAATTGCAATGTTTTGTGGATTTTTTTTCCCCCCTAAGTTACAAAAATTAGTTACAAAAATTCCTCATATTTACAACATCAGCTGTTGACTTGAGAACACAGTCTTTGGAATGTGTATGTGATTTGTCGGCTAATTGGAGTTAACCAGTGACCTATTTTGTCATTTAGACATAGTCAACCCAGGTCATGTATTCAGATCACAGACGGCCTGGAGCCTTGTCTGTCTTATGCATGCAGGGGAGTAAGACTAGGTCTCAGCTGAAGACCTGCCTTGTCTTAGGTTTGAGTCTGATGTGGAGCACAGCTCCTGGTCACGAGCGATGCTCCTGGTGAGGCAGGGAGCTGGAGAGGGATTGTGACTCTTGGCGAGGGCGTGTCCAAGTCACAACCCTTCTGGAACAGGGCAGGCTAATGCTCCTGGTGAGGCAGGGAACTGGAGAGGGATTGTGACTCTTGGCGAGGGCGTGTCCAAGTCGCAACCCTTCTGGAGCAGGGCAGGCTAATTGCTCTTTTTTTTTTTTTTTTTTTTTTTTTCTCTTTTTTTCAGGGCTGTGCCTAAAGGTGCAGTCTTGCCACCAGTATGCATTTGTGATTGGGTGCTGGCACGTAGCAGCCCTTGGCACAGCAATAAAGCTTTGGGTGGGGAGTTGAGTCATTTCCCTGCTGGAGCTGTCCAGCATCTGAATAAACAAGGCACTCTGAGTGACCCGAAAGGTGTTGTCATTCACACACATTCAAACCAGAGTAATTTATTCAAAGTAACAGGGATTTGTGTGACGGGGATTGGGGTGCCTTGGGTGAGATCAGAAAAGTTTATTCTTAAAAACATGAACAAATATTTTTAATTTTGTAATTGTCATGTTAGACGGTGACATCTGAAAATCTAGAGTAAGACAAGGGCAATAAGTAATACATCATTGGTTCATAAGAAATTGGGAGTAACCTGCCTCAGCCTTACATTGCACGGGGGGGGCCTGTGTGTATGTTTGCGTGTGAGAGCGAGCGTGCAAACATAGGCAGTATTAATACCCCCTCAGTTTTGATTTACGTCAGTCTATCCTGAGATTTCTTAGGTACGCGACTGATGAGAAGAGCAGAGTGAGTTATGGGAACATGCGTTGACAGACAATCGCATGTGGTACCTTTTTATGTTCACGGACGCATGTTTTGGGCCTGTGGCCAATACTGGTTTAATCAGCAAACACAATCTGTTTGTGTGGCAACTAAAAGAATTTCATGTGGAAGCACAGTGGTGTATAAAGGGTAGGCCATGTCATCAGGGAACAGAAACAATTGTGCATGCTTTAGTCACAGGGTTTGAATGGTGAATTCCACATTTCTAATACTCAAGCAGATACTTGCCGTGGGTTATTCATTAACAGCTCATAGGCTGAAATTTGGTCAAATAAATTATTTATTCCCAGAACTGAAAAATGAACACATATCTAGAAATCACACACTGCCAGTGGGCAGGAAAAAGGCTAAATTCACAGGAGCCTTTGTTCACAACAAACCATTCAGCTGACCCTGCTGACGAACATTTAATTAGTGGGCTCTGTCAAGTAGGGAAGATGAATTTCAGGGGAGCAGGGACTCTGACTATGCAGAATGGTGGGAGGCTTTTCTGAGATTCTGTTGAAGTGTGACGCATCAGAGCAAATGGCTGTCATGGCAGGGGGGTGGGATCAGCAGGGTCAGGGGTGTTTGAAATGTACTCTTGTCAGTTTTAAAGAAATTGTGCCCCCCCAAAACAACATACTGAGAGGATTGTAGCCCCGGCCCAGAGCACTAGCATGGAATGTAAAGCCAAAGGGTCGCATCCTCCGCCATAGCTCCACTCGGGCCATACCAATTCCCACCAGCTGAGAACCAGGCCCAAATATGTGTGGTGTTGGTAAGGGCCAGTGGCCTGCAGAGCAGGGGAACAGAGTTCAGGATCTGGCAGGTGCTGTCAGTCTTTGGGGCTCAGAGTCCAGAAGAGGAGGAGGAATGGTGATCTGCAGTGGACCCCGGTAGCCCGTTCGGCAGTGTCATTTGGTGGGGGCTGACGGAAGCCTCTGACGCTCTGTGTCCTGACACTGCACTAGTTATAACTTTGGGACTTGAGGATGGATGAGTGAGGGGAAGTGCCCTGGGGATGCCTACAAGTGAAATAAATCAGTGCTCGGCACTCAGGGGCATGGCTGGCCCTCCTTGGGCGGGGAGGGGTGGTGCTTGTCTAACAAAGTCATGGGGAATATTGTGTTCTCATAATTTCCTTTTAATTTTTCAGCCCTGGCCCAGCGTGTCCAATCTGGCCAAGGACTTCATTGATCGCCTGCTCACAGTGGATCCCAGTGACAGGATGACAGCTCTTCAAGCCTTAAAGCACCCCTGGGTAGTCAGCATGGCGGCCTCCTCATCCATGAAGAACCTGCATCGCTCCATCTCTCAGAACCTCCTCAAGAGGGCGTCCTCTCGCTGCCAAAGCACCAAATCGGCCCAGTCCACCCGCTCCAGCCGCTCCACCAAATCCAATAAGTCGCGGCGGGTACGGGAACGGGAGCTGCGGGAGCTCAACCTGCGCTACCAGCAGCAATATAATGGCTGAGAACTCAACAGGAAACCGCCAGCTGTCTTCCCAGGAGCACTTCCTCTGGTGTAGGTGTGCAACGTTCCCACTCGGCGGGGAGCACCCAGGCTCCTCCTGCAGGAGTGAGCCTACATGTGCACGAAGCTCGTGGGACATGGAACCTTTGCACCCCAGCCCCCCACAACGGGCACTCCTCACTTGGGTGGGCTGCGTCTCGGAGCCTGGTGCAGGAAGTGGAGCAGTGAAAGCCTTCCTTGTGCTCATTCAGGTCCAGAGTGAAGGTCAAAGTTCAGGGCCTCAAGTAGTCAGCAGATTAGGGAGCCACAAAGAGAAAAGCTCCCTCCCCAGCCCAGGAGTTTGGCTGCCTTTAGTTATTTATTGATTCCAGAATGTTAAGTCCCTATACATGCTTGGACAGTATTTATATTGGACTCCATGATGCCTTTCCATTGATGCTGGTGGGAGTCACACGCACAGCTAGGGTTGGAATTGCTGTGACTCAGTGAGGAGCATGAAGCAGAGAGGTTTCCCCCAAAGGCCCCGGTGACTGTTACAGCGTCACAGGTTACTCATGCTGGTTAAGGATTGATTGCGATATCGGCGCCCTGGAGTGCAGATCGTCTGCAGTCACAGTTCCCCTTTGCCCTGACTGCAGGTTCCTAACTGTGGGGAGCAGAGAGGATGAGAATCCTGCAGGAGCAAGACACGTCGCAGGACACTTCTTAAAAACGTCTTTTGTAAAGCAAACCCCGTGGCTAGCCCTGGCCCCCACCCCTGCACTAGAACTCAAGATCTCCTCTGTCTCGGGAAGCGTAAGGCTTGTGAGCCAGCTGAGGCAGGCACAAAGGGAGGGTGCGGAGGTGTCTGGAGAGGCCACTTTGGACATATTTTGAGGCAAAAAGCACGAGGACAAATGGAAGCAGAGGTTGGTGCTGGCAGGGGCCCCTCTGATCTGGGCGTCCTCAGAGGCAAGCTGGCGTTCCTTCTTGCTGCTGGGTTTAAGGTTTTGGATTCTCACCCTCGTGTTGCACCATGGACCCGACAGACGGATGGTTCCAACTGTGCCCCGTTACCAGGCCAAAACTGTGACTGCCCCAGCCATTACCCACTGCCTCCCATTCGGCCACGCACACTGATTCTGCCAGCGCCTGGCCTGCTTGGCACCCCAGGCCTGCCTTTGGGATAGCTTCAGGGCAGGCTATGGTGTGCACAAGAGAGTGGGATGGGGGCAGTCATGTCACCACGGAAACACCTTGTTAACACTGGGATGGGAGCCTTTCCTACCAGATACTCAACCTGGAGCATCAGCCCTGGTTACACGTGCCAGGCCTCAGGAAGCACTGCTCCAGACGCTCCCTTCTCCGTCAGGGGTCACTCGGCTCCTTATTTTCCTCTTTGGACTTAAGGCAGAGTCATCTCTGCCATGACCTTGTGCAGGGTGTGTCATTCCCTATGGTAGGAGGTGCTAAAACCCTGATCTCCAGAGTCCCAGACCACTGCCTTACCCACAAGCCTTTCCAAAGTCTTTCTCCTCCCTTGTGTAGGATAAATGAAGCTGCAGAAAAGGCCAGATTGCCACGTGCTGAGTTCTGGTCTAATCCAATGCGTTCCCTCCCCGTCTCAGTTCCTGACTGGGACAGAACCTGCGGGAACATCTGTCTCACCCAGGAGAGTCTTCCCTCCAGGCTGGCAGCCATTACTCTTCAGAACGCTGCAGCCATAGAGCCCATTTCCTTGGCAATTGAGTTATCATGGGATACATCATCCAGAAAGGTCCTGTGTGACGTCACTTGTGGCAGATGTAGGGCCTAATATGGGAAACAAAATTCCTTTATAGAGGTCGTATCAGCTCTGGACAAAGCCAGTTCTTGGTGACTCAGCGTGAGGCTCACAAGGTCTGTCTTGCTTTCAGGTGTGTGTGTGTGTGACACTGCATGATGGCGTGACCTAGGCCTTGCATCTGTGATGCAGGCTGCGATCCTGATACCAACTGGCCTCTCATTGGTTTGATTAGTGTCTCTCTAAAGAGAGACAGGCTGATTCCACACTCCTTCTGGCCTTCTTGCAAGCAGAGCTCCAGTTCTCACCGATGCAACCTGGTCTCTTCCATGGGAAACCTCTGAGTACACTTGGGCACACACAACAGGAGCAGTGCAGATCATCGTGTTGGCCTTTCACCTCTTGGTTTCAGTTGGGTGGTTCGCCCCCTCTTAGTTCTAACACACTTACGACCAGACAGTAGCCATATGTAAGCAAAGAGGGGACAGTGGAGGTTTCCTGGAGGGAGGGGGAATCCAAGCTCCTCTTGGAACCTCCCACCTCAGCAGAGGCTAGTGGCAGGAATCCCACTAGCTGAGCGCAGGTTACAAAAGTGCTTGGGCTGGGCTGTCTTTGGAAATGTGCTGCAGTCACAGATAATTCTGCTAATGAGGCCAGTTCGTCCGCTGTGCACATGCCCTCCACCAGCTGCGCTGGAATTCTGCCGTGCATGCTCTCTGGACTCCCTGCCTTCGTCTGTTTCACGCCAGCATCTCGACTCTCTCCACCTGACCTGAGACTCGGGAGTGTCTCCCTTTGGAAATGCCTCATTTGTGGATTTCACAGGTTAAACACTGCCCCCATTCTCCCACAATCTGCCTGCATGCATTTTATCTGTCTCCCTTTTTTCCCTCTTAACTAGGGTTCTGGAGTTTTGGCCTAGTGTGAGTTTGGGACACTTGCTCCAGTATTGAATAATCTCAGAAATAACGCAGTGATTGTGTATCTGTGCCCTGGGTGAGGTCTGCATCTCACTTGTCTGGGAGCTCTCTGGGACACACTGTACCCAGAGAGAAATCTCCTGCTCAGTAAGTGAAAATGTCCCTCTCCCTGCATTTGACAGTGAAATATGACTGAAGTTAGGGTGACACCTAGTGGCAAATTGCAGTATATCATCTTGCAGAGAGAGATCTCTTTGCGTTTTGTTTTCTTATAGTTACGAGTGAGGCATCTCTGTGTTTGGTATGCAGGGGACTTGGTGAGGTTGTAGGGGGCGTGCTCTCAATCAGATCAGACAGAGCTGTCAGAGCCATTGAATAATTCTTGTCTTTAATATGAATGCACCTCCCTTTTTATTCCTTTGGCGAAACTGCCCAGATTGTAATGCCCAGTTTTCCGTCCCCTGACCGGACGTCGTCCATAGCAGAGCAGCATATTGGACTGGTGAGGCAGGGGAACGATTCTTGGCCATGTGTGCTTGAACCGTTGGCACAGAAATTGTGATACACTAGCGTCTGAATTCCAGTTAGGAGTATTTCTGTCTGCCACTGGGCTCTCCTCAGATGTCTGAGCAGAATCGTTACAGTTATGCTACTTGACATCTCTGATAGCTGCCCCAGCCTTTCCCTCTATCCGTGTATGGCCCAGTGTTTGCTGTCATAGGGTGCTAGGTTTGTGGAGTCACACAAATAGTGAAGGTAGCTGGCTGGTTATTTGAGGGGCTAATGGAGGGGTAGAAGGGCAGCGAGCTCCTTGACTCCCTCTTTCCACCTGTACCAGGAGAACATTAGCTTGTGAATGTTTCATTTGCATTTTGTACCTGAAAAGGTTTTTCTGCCCAACCATGCTCTCTTCCCTGTGGGTAGAAGTGGCTGGATTATTCGTACACATGGACAATCGGATGAATTTGTCCCTTCTGTTACCAAATCATTGATTTTTACAATTGTGCTCTTTGTGACTGCTCAGCAAACTGCTCATGGGAACGAATTTTAGCCAGCAGGTTGTTTGAAAACTTCACTTTGGCTGCTTTGCTATTCATTATCCTTGGTGTGTGATTGGTCACCTAAGTCACATGACATTGTTTGCTCCTCCTGTAAGCAGGAGAGTAGTGCCTAGGGAATGACAAGTTACCTTCTCCTCATGTGGTTATGGGTATAGGTCTGAAGAGCAGCCACTTGCCACATACGAGTGCAAATAAATGTTCACGTGGACAAAGGCAGGAAGCTGGCTGAATAGGACAGATGTTCAGTCTTCCATTGCCTACTAATGAACACACCAGCATTCAACTGGTTCTGCCTTGTTGCAGAAATCTCATGGGATGTGAGGAGAAAGTAGAGAGTAAATGGGCTGAGACTGGAAGCAATCACTTGGTGACCTAGTATATTGTCCTCCTGGGACCAGCTCTCAAATTGCTGCTTTCCACCCTATTCCCAGGGAAATGCTCCTTTAAGGAGTGAAGGGAAATACTTGTGTCTGTCTATTGGAACTTAGCAATACTGTGTGAAATGGTCTCTTCACTCTGACGAGGAGTTTCAGCTTGCTTGCTCTTTCGCAGGAGGTGGATCTGGCTTCGCAGAATGCTGTCCATTGGATCCTGCATATTTTGGAGCATTAGTGGAAATAACAAAGGGCTTCCAAGGAGAACAGTAGGTGGGCTGCAAACGGAGGATGCTACTTTGGATCCAACTTATGAATGTATTGGAGATGGACTTTCCGAAAGCCTTTGACAAGGTCCCTCACCAAAGGTTCTTAAGCAAACTATGCAGTCATGGCGTAAGAGGGAAGGTCCTCTCATGGTTAAAAAATGGGAAACAAAAGTGTTGGAATAAATAGTCAGTTTTCACACTAGAGAGAGGTAAAGAGCTGTGTCCCCCAGGGATCTGTAGTGGGACCCTCGCTGTTCAACACATTCACAAATGATATGGGAAAGGGGGTGAATAGGGAGGAGGTAAAATTTGCAGATGATGCAAAATTACTCGAAGAATTACTTGTGAAGGCCAAAATTATAACAGGGTTAAAAAATGGCTATTAGCCAAAATGGTCATGGACGCAGCCTTGATTAGTCTACTCCTGATCCCTCCCAATGCAACGCCAGACGGCTAAATGCCAAGCTGATGGGGAAGAGGTCAGTGCTGCTTCATGAAGTATTCCAAAATAATGGTGATATCTTACATAATATTCAGATTGTAGTACAACCCAGTAGCCCCTGTCAGGTTCAGGGCCCCATTGTATTTGGAGCTATGCAAACACAGATGAAGGCATGGCCTCTGCTCCCACGAGCTTTACAGGTTTAAGAAGTAGGTGAGATCAGCTAGGGAGTGCTGACGTGCTGCTTTGGGTGGTGACTTGGAAACCAGCTGCAATGAAGTTCCTGCAACAGGTTTGGGAATAATCAGCCTGCAGACATTCTAACCCCTTTGGGCTGGGTGGTCTAGTTCTTCTAATGTCTTCTCTGGTAACTTTCCATTGCTTCTTCCTTCCTCCTCCTCCATCCTGCTCCTTGTCCCACATTCTGGACTCTGCCATGTGGACATATTTGGTTGAAATGCTGATGCCTGACATACTGTATTAGGGCTGTGGGGAGACTGAGGCTGGGCACACGGACATGCTCTTCTCTAGTGACCCAGCACTTACAGTAAAAAATGAGAGTTTTTAATGTCCTCATGTGGCCCCCAAAATGATTGTGGCTGATCTGGGCAGGACAGCGGGCTCTGTCTCTCTCTGAGGCCTTCGTCAGAACCTAGGCTAACAGTGTGCACCCAATGGGGCACTTGGGCATAAAAACCATGGAGCCATGTTGGATTTATTGTTTCTGCGGCTCTGGGCTCACTAAAGAGACCCCACATCACCTACTGATTATTGAAAAGGGCTTCAAGTCCCCAAGCGCGGCTCCTTCCTTCTGGAGTGGCAGCTTGGTGGAGCCAGCTCTTTGGCTAGTCCCATTAAAGCTGCCCTGTTGACTGCAGTATTTTGCCGTAGATGCAAAGATACAGCTATAGGGGCAGATTGTCCCCTGTGGCCTGCTCATGCCAGGGGAGGAGAGGTGGACAGAGCTCTGCTCTGCCATGAAGGGGGAGCAGCTGGCATGGGAAGATGCTATGTCACCTCTGCCAGTTTCATGCTAGCAGAGGGTACGCTGCACAAGAGGAATTGCCTGCTGCCAGCCTCTGACCAAAGTACAGTCATTATGTGATGTCTGAGCAGCACAGTAACAGACCTGGAGGATCTGGTCCAACATCTTGAAGAACCAGCCAAGCCCATTCAGGGGAGTACATGGACTCTCCTAGGGGCATGCTGCCCTCATTAATGTTTACAGTAGGATGGGAAGGGCCAGGATCAGTAACAATTCTTATATTGCTACCAAAGTGCCCACCCAGAACAGGAGCATCCCTGTCTCTGGGGTCACAGCTCAGGCCCATAGATCATCTCTCCTCACTACCTGCCTTCTCTTTATCCAGGACCTGTCTGGTAGGAAGGAGATCGTTTCGTGTCAGAATATAATCCCTCTTGTCCCTTATGCAAACCAACCACCCAACCCAGTCTGCATGGTGTGTGGGTAATGCAGCCCTGCCGAGGCCATGTCACATCTTACATGACGTCCTCCTGCAAACTCTGACTTTTGATTTATAGCTCACATTCATCTGATTTGCAGTAATATTAAAAATCCTTAATAGTGTGTGACTAGAAGAGATGGGAGCCAACAGTGGCTTCCTAGAGAATCAAACACTTGGAAAGCATTGCAGAAAGCTGCTCCTTACTGCACACTGAAAGGGCTGTTGCATGTGCCTAGTGGGCATCTGTGTGTGTGTGTCACACATGCCCTTGCAGTTTCCAAATCTCCTGTATCTCTTGAAAAACTATCACTAAGTGCCTGTGCTGTTTGATGCCTCATACCAGGCTTTGTGTGGACTATGTTGATGCTCTCCCTATCACGAGGCTTCTGCTGCTTTGTTCAGACTATTCATCTCCACCCCCAGAAAGCCTAGATAACTGTGCAGCCCTTTAACGCTACAGGGGCATGTGCCTGTGCGTCAGACGTGTGTATTACTGAGCAGGGGCATTGCCAAAGACGTGCAATAGGAAGGGTGTTCTCTGGTGGTGCTGCATGCCCAGAGCACAGCTTTGTCCCTTGCCGCTCTGACCATTCCCTTGGTGAACAGTGCCTGGAAGGAGAGGCCACTGCCTGCCTGACGATATTCCCTTCTCCATCTGCATTTCCCTCTGTCCTCCTATGCACAATATACTGTAGATTCTCTCCTCGGTACCAGACGAGCTGCTGGCTGCTGCTCTGAGAACTTTGCACTGTGGTTGCTTTTCGACTGTGGAAGAAATCTGGGCCAAATGTAGGTACCTGGTAGGCAGAGCACCTGCCATGAGCACACATGAAGATGCTGTGATCCTTTCTGTTACCTTTCATGACACAAAGATGCCTCTTGGAAGCCCTCAGGACAGGAGGTCTTGACGTGCTGGCTCCAGTTTTGTTGCCAGGTCGTCCCTGGCCGTGTAGGAGCTGCTGAAGGTATTCGCATCATGTCCCACTTTATCTCCTCTCAAAAGGATGCGCTGTTTGTCTTGAGAAATATCCGGTTCTGTGATTTGCCTTTGATTCCTTTTGTACACTAAGGAGTCTCTTGTAGAGTGAGATCTGATCCATGGTACTTACCCTGTAATGTTAAAATGAGTGTATAGAATTATTTATTTTGTGTATCCAGTCTGTTAAATGTGTAAATGTATCCGGTGTATCCAGTAAACCTTTTGTCCTCGTTCCCTGGCTGGGGCCTGCTCTCTGACGGACACCCAAAGGAGGGGGCTTTTATGGGGTTACAGTTGCTGAATGTATCTGGGGCTGAGTGATGCCTACTTGCGCTCCACTCCTCTCCCAAACACACCAGGTGCGGTAGTGAGTCGGGGACCCTTTACGAGGAGATCTTGCTTCTTCCCTTAAGGAAACGTTGCATTGTCCCCATTAAAATAATAGTGGTTGCCATTTCTGCAGGCTGTCTTCAGCCAAGGATCTGCAAGCACTTGGCAGCGGAGGGAAGGCCTACGGAGGTGAGATCTTCAAAGGTCTCAAAGGGAGTTAAGCACGCATCTCTCACTGAAACCCACTGGGAGTTGGGTCTCCTTCAACGTGCTCTTCATGCTGTCTGGGCAGGACCTAAGATTGTGTGTTTGCGGAAATGCACAGCAGATCTTTGGGTGCTCACCATTATTGCCAATAGATAACCTGCTGTCCGCGAGCAGCCCTAGCCAGTAGCACAAAGTCTTGGCTTAATCTTCTGCCCTTCCCGTGGGGCACTCTCCCCCGCCAGCCGGAGCTGCCTAGGAGAGGGCTTTCTGCAATAGATGTAGCTCCCCTTCTTGCTTTGATCCTATTGCTCCTGTGTCACCCTGACTGACAAGGAGGCCGAAGGGCAGACACCCTGAGTTGGTAGCAGGTTCACCTCTGCCCTGAGCTCTTTGTCTCTCCTCATCTGTCATTTTGCCAGCCCCCGCTCAGGGCGGCTGCTCTTCGGCAAGCTCCCTCCATTGTCGCTCCTCTGGTAAAGGGGGCCCAGGTGTGAACCCCCATTCCAGGTGGAGCTGCAGCACAGCCCTAGCCCTGGACCGGTGCAACTGCCTACGCAGCCCTCCACCACACAGGCCTTTGCAAACCCCTGCCTCCAGTGCTCTCCATTAGTACCTGTGTGTCGGCCATTGCTGCTTGCTGGGATTGCCTCAGAGCCGTTAGCTGCCTTTCCCAGGGATGTCTCATAGGATCAGTTCCTGCCCCTAGGTCCTGCTGGATAGCTCTCTCGCCTGATTCTCCACACTCCGAAGATGCTAAAGGAACCAGTCCAAAGCTTGCTCCCTGCGGTGGCCCCCAACGCTTCCCTGCTGTTTTTTGCAGACAGGCACTTGGCTGCCTTGTCTGGTCCATGACAAGCTGGAAGCTTATGGGTTTTGCAATGAAGATGTTGTGAGATAGCTGCAGCCCTTTGTTCATCTCCCAGGCTGGCCCCGATCCTGTACTCCCACCCCTCTCACTCGATAGCTCTGCTAAACACAAGTAGACATCTTGCTCTGGCCTGATGTTTCCATTTCCAGCAGGGAGCCCAATGTGTAGCTACTAGCCTGCAGGGCAAGGATCTTCCCAAGCTCCTCTGCTCTGCTCTCTTGTTGCCCAGCGGGGAAGTCCTGGCACCCCCGCCCCAAGCGGGGACACCCTGCCCTGCCCCACCCCAGGATGCTGGGAGCTGGGTCCTGGCTCTGGTATAAATAAATGCACCGATGCCAGTGGTAAGAGACTCTAATGAGCAGACTCTGTACATCCTCTAGGGCTAACCCAGGCAAAGCAGCTGGGGACTCCTCACTTATGCTTAAAAACCCTTGCCCCTCAGCATTCAAGCAGAATAGGAATAGTAAATTCTCCTTTTTTATTGTCTTCCCCCCAGCATGAAGACACATCCCTTCTTCCAGGCTGTGGGGGAAGCAGTCAGCAAAGTCTTTTGTGCACAATGGCTTGTCTGATGGCTATAGACCTTGTGTTGGGGGGGAGGTGACACCTCTTGTGGTGAATGAGTGTTCACATCTGGGCTTCTCCCCTGACTGTGGGCCATTCACGGGCTTAGGAAACATTTTTATAGTTATGGAGCAAACTTTTCAACCTTGCCTGATAACACGGGCTACAGATAGGATAAGTAGGATTAATACATGCAGCATCCTACTAGCATTTCATAAAGACTACCCACGTGGTTATAACTGTCTGTTCTAACTTCACACAGTTGAGCTAGATGGGGTTCCAGCTGTGCATTTGTCAGTGGTCAGTGAGGCCTCAGACCAAGTGAGCTGGCACTTGGTCTGCCAGTGTCACGTGGTACTAAGCCAGATGCCTTGGAGGAAACCAAGTATACAGTATCAGCACAGTTCCTTTTATCAACCAGCCCTGCAATCTTGTCAAGCAATGATCACAGATTTGTTGGACAGACCTATCTTCTGGGGACCCAGGCCAGCTGGCTGCCATATCAACAAAGAGCCAGAGGCTGAAAGTCGGGTCCTGAATTAGCCGATTCATTAGTTTACCTGGGACTGACATCAGGCTGACCCGTCTGTAGTGCCCTGAGTCATCTCTATTAAATGTGGGAACTATGTTAGCAGGCTGTTGGTCCTCTGGCATGTCCCCCAGCTGGCTCAGTGGTTCCTTCAAGCCTCTTGGATGTGAGTTTTCTGGGCCTGGTGGTTTGAAAATGGTTACGTTTAGCAAATGCTGCTTGGGGTGTGTGTGTGTAGGGGTGGGTAAATGCCCTGGCCTGGGGGGTGTCGAGGGGGCAGTGCTGTGTAAATACCTGGCCCAGGTGTGTGTGTGTGGTGGGGGGGGGAGCTGCTGTGTAAATACCCTGGCCTGGGTGTGTGTATGGGGAGAGTAGGGGGTGCTGTGTAAATGCCCTGGTGTGGTGGGGGGCAGGGAGTGGTGTGTAAATGCCCTGCCCTGGGGTGTGTGACCAGGGTTTCCCTAGGGGCTGGCTGTGGTCCCACTGAGCCGGCTGCAGGGGCAGGTGCTTAGGGACGGGCCCCAGTTCTGGTTTTGTTCAGGGCAGAGACCTGTGATTTGGTGCCAGTGACACCAGGTTGGGCTCTGCTGGTGACTGTCACATGCCTGGTGCTCAGAGAACTGGGGGGCTGCAAGCAGCCAGTGCTGCCTCCCCTGCAGGTGGGTATCGTTGTAAGTGGGGAGCTGGGTAAGGGGTGTCATGGGGGGGGAGAAGTGGGCACCCATTTCCCTCCCCCTCCTGCGTGGGAACAGGGTCCCCGGGCAGCCCTAGGGGCAGGATGGGAGAGGACTGTTGCCCCTTTGTGCTTCCACCTAGTCCTGACCTCTCCCCCTAGTCTGCCCAGCCTCCACTTGGCTCAATCCTCCCCACCCCCTCACGTCCTGCCTAATTCCTCTGAGTCCCCCCCCTGACCTGCACGCACTCCCACAAGCCCCCCAAACACCCACAGCCCTGTAGGCTCAGAGCATCCACCCCAGGCTCAGAGCATTCTCCTGTGGTGCCCAGCAGCCCCCTGCCAGGTGGGACTGGAGAAGCCCATGGACTGCAGGAACCAGGGGCCCATGGAGAACCAGCCTCCTGGGGCTGTAAGGCAGCCCCTTGGTGGCAACAAGTGGCACTGCACCAGGGGCACAGCGGAGCTGACAGAGGGGCAGGGCTGGGGGCTCTATTTGCCCATACTGAGCCGATGTCCCTGTGGCTGGCTGTCTGTACGTGGCAGCCTAGTGGGATCCCGAACTCCTGTTTTATCTCGCCCTTTCCCTCTTTCTCCAGCAGGTCCATATGGGCTGAGCTGCCTGGAGCTGGGCTGGGCTCTGCCTGGGACTCTACCCGGCACAGTGACCTTCCTGCCCTGGGCCCCCCACTTGCACCCGCTGTGAGCAGAGGGGTGAGGGTGGCTCACAAGCCAGGCAGTAGCTCAGCAGAGCTGCGGCAAGGGCGGCTGGTACCGGAAAGGAGCCTAGAGGCTTGGGGTTCAGAGGTGGGGCCAGAAGGTCTGTGTAGACAGGCTGCCCCAAGGGCGTGGGGATGGAGTTTAAGCCTCAGAGCATGGCCCAGGGCCCATGTCCTTCAGCCAGCTCTGCCCATGCACCCCCACTTTGGTGCTCTGCTGCACCCGGCTGGGCCTGCAGATGAACACCTGCCAAAGCGACTGCCCCACACTGAGCCCCCATCCCATCCTGGGCAGTGGGCAAAGCAGCCTTTCCAGGGAGCATGGTCACTTGGACAGAGGGCCCCGGCCTGCACAGACCATTCCTCTTCTCTCCTAGGGCAAACCCCATCTGCCGGAGCTTCCCGGGCGTGGCAGTATGGGGGCCGAACAGGCCAGCAGGACATAGGAAGTGGCTCTGCAGGCTCGTAGGGGATTAACTCTAGCTTGAGCAGGGCCCATTGGGCTGGCCCCTAGCATGCAGGGGGGGCATCTGTATGGCACAGCCAATTGACAGACCCCCCCCCCCCCGGGAAGGGCATGTGGGCAATGCGCTGGGACTGTCAGAGAGGGCAGAGGATCTGGTCCCACCTGAGACACCCCCCCCAGCTGGTTCCATTGCCCCAGGCTCCTCACACACCTGGTCCCTCCCTGCACAGCGTGGGGCTGGGCATGGGGAGCCAGGACACTCCTGGTGCTGCAGGGGCTGAGCACAGAGGAGCTGGACAAAACACCGGCTGCACAGAACAAACCCTTTATTCCTTTGTACAGAGCCTGCAGGAGGAAGTCCCGGGCTCTCAGCGGCCCGCTGGCCCAGGCCAACACTGCCCGCGCTCCCTGGCGCTCTGCAGCAACGTGTCAGGGCCCTGGGCTGCTCTGCCTAGCCAGGCGCTAGTTGGAGGCCAGGACGCTGTCGATCCAGTTGCGGAAGGCACTGACTCGGCCGTACACGGCAGGTGTCCGGACGTTGCAGTTTCTATTTCCCCAGGAGACGATCCCAATCAGGGTCCAGGCCTTCCCTTTCAGGTACACGAGTGGCCCGCCCGAGTCCCCCTGGCGAGAGAGCAGGGATGACGTGGCACCATGCCAGGGCACGGTGCAAGAGAGAGGCCGTGCCTGGGCACTGGCAGGAGGAGGGCTCCCTGGGGCGCTAGCTGAGTGTAGGCGAGGGGCTCTGGAGAGATCCTTCCCCCTCGCCCACCCAGCGTGCCCTGTGCCCCTCCCGCCTCCTCTGCCCAGCCTTCCCTGTGCCCCTCCCCCCCACCGATCCACCCTGCCCTGTGCCCTTCCTCATCCTGCTCTGTGCCCCTCCTCATACCCCTCCACCCTGCCCTGTGCCTCTTCCCCTCACCTGTCCTGTGCCTCCCACCCATCCTGCCCTGTGCCCCTCCCGCCTCCTCTGCCCAGCCTTCCCTGTGCCCCTCCCCCCCACCGATCCACCCTGCCCTGTGCCCTTCCTCATCCTGCTCTGTGCCTCTCCCCCCCAGCCTGCCCTGGGCCCCTCCCCACTCCTCTACTGAGACTGACCTGTTCAACTCCCCCTCTCCCTCTCCTATGTCCATCGTGCCCGGCACCCCTCCCCCCACCCATCCTGCTCTATGCCCTTCCCCTTCCTCTGCCCCTCCCTCTCTCCTCTGCTGACCCTGCCCTGGGCCCCTCCCCCGCCCACCCTGCCCTGTGCCCAGCACCCCTCGTATGGGTGACATTACAGATCTTTACCTGGCAGGAGGAGGCGCCGGCCCCCCCAGCGCAGAGCATGGAGTTGGTGATGCTGCTGCCCCAGTATTCCTGGCACTGGCTCACCGTGACCAGGGGCAGGGCCACCTGCTGCAGCCGGACGGCCCCACCGCTCGCTGGGAAACAAACCCCCCATCAGGGCCAAGTGTGGGGACAGCCAGACACAGACGCACCCGCTGGCTGCCCTGCCCTGGCAGGATGCCCCCTGCCCTGGGCTGCCCCCTGCACTGGGCTCTCTGGCGTGTGGCTGGGGCGGGTGCGGCTGGACCACGCGGGCCCTGAGCACGCAGCGGCGCGGGTGGCTGGGATGCTGCAGCATTGGCAGCCTAGGACCCGTCCAGCCCCAGGCAGACCCACAGCAGAGCCCTTGCTGGGCCCCAGGCCAGGCGCTGTGTGCCCGCTGCTTGCATTGCCATGCATTGGCCAGGTGCCCCAGCGCTGGGTGCCGCATGAAGCCCATACGGGTGGGCATGAGGCACAAGCTGCCCCATGTCTGACCCCCCCAGGGGCTGTGCGTACGTACCAGTGCCGCTGGTCCGGCCCCAGCCAGTGGTGATGCACGTGGGGTTGGCCAACAGCGACTCGCCAGCTGTGGCCAGGCAGACAGGGGACACGCGGGCGCCCAGCTGGGCGGGGGAGGAGAGCTTCAGCAGGGTGATGTCGTTGTTCATGGTGTTGGCGTTCCAGTAGGGGTGGGTGATCACCTGGATGGGGGAGGGACAAGCAGCCCTTAGCACGGGGAGGGGGAGGAGGCTAGGGTCACCCCAGGGGCAATGCCGTCCCGCCCCACTCGCTCGCTGGATCCTGCCTGCCCCGGTGCTGCCCCGAGGGACAGTGCTGAGCTGGGCACGGGGCCTCCAGGCAGCTCCCCCCCTCGCCTCGCTAACTGCCCTTTCCCAGGGCTCCCGCGGCACTGGCCTGGGTGAGTACAAAGGACTGGGCTGCACTCCCCAAGGGCTCGCTCCAGACCAGGGCCTCCCGGGCTCCCATCGCCTGGTAACGGGCCCATCCCCAGGAGGCACAGAGAGCCTGGCCCAGGGAGCCCCGGGCGGAGCTGGGCAAGGAATGTGACGTGTCCCTACACCCATCCCTGCTCAGTGGAGAACGGGCTCCCATGCCTGGCCATGCCACTGCCAAGCGCTGCTGGGAAGGGGGTTTGCTTCTGCCAGCCCCTTTTCTTCCCCCACCAGGGCCCAGCCCCAGGCACAGAGCTGGGGTGCCTGCCCCCTGCCCCCGGGCTCTGTGGGACTGCCCAGCATCTTGCCCCCCTCTCTGCAGGACCCCAGATGGCGTTCAGTGGCGACTCACCTTGGCAATGGTCTTGACCTGGACTGGCTCAGCTCCGGAGCTCCTGTCGTACTCCCCAAGGACAGCAAAGTGAGTCCCGGCTCTGCAAGGGAGAGAGCCAGTGGGGCTGGGCACCTGAGCAGGGGTAGCTGAGCCCACCCCCAGGGATTCGCCCTAGTAACCCTCACTTGCACCAGGATCCCCTGGGCCCTCCAGTGGCCACCTCTGCCTGCCCCAGCCTGGGGGAGCTGCCCTGTGGCACATGCGTCTCCTCCGCTGAGCCCCAGAGGGGCCCAGACTCCAGCCAGAGGAGACGGCACCAGGGAGGCTCAGCCATGGTGGAGCAGGGGGGCCCCACCTCACGGCCCCTCCTCCGCAGGGGTGTTTGTTAACTGCAGATGGAGCAGCAGCGTCCGGGTCTCAGGCCCTGGGTTGGCAGTAGGGAACTGGCAGGAAGGGCTGGGGCTGGGGCAGCCCCAGGGCAGGTTGGCTCTTTGGCTCCATTCTTCCCAGGAAAACAACCTCACCCCTGGCTAGCGGCCCAGCTTCCCACCCCCTCCCCTTGCCAGGCCCTAGGCAATGCCCCAGCTCTGGAGCCCTCTGCTCACCTGGAGAGCAGAGCCATGATCTTACCCCTGCCCTTTGGTCTTACCTCTGCGCCCAGCTCCCCCAGGCCCCCGGCTTGCTCTGCTTAGCCCAAGGTGCCCCGCTGCCCTGCTGGGACTGGGTGCGGGGCAGCTGGGGGGTCTCGCTCACGGGAGCTGTCCTTGTGCCCGGGCGGAGCCGTGGCACCAGCCAATGCAGAGCGGCTCCAGCGACTGGCCTTTCCTGCAGCACCGTCTCCTTACCTGACTTCGCAGTGGGCAGCCGTCACCACCCAGTTCTGGTTGATTAGGGAGCCACCGCAGAAGTGGAAGCCGGTGCTGGTCTGGAATGAGAATGGCAGGGAGGAGAGGGAGCCTGAGATGGGCTGAGGGACCCACCCTTGCATGTGCCCAGCGCTCCAGGCCCGGGGGGCCCTGAGCTGCCTGACTGCAGATTGGCACTTAGCCTGGCATTGGCAGGCTCTGCCTCTGGGTCGTTGGCACCACCACAAACCGAAATGCCATCCAGAGCCTCCTGCGCTCTGTGCCCTGCTCCCCCTCCTGATCCGCAGGCTGGGAGCAGCATCCGGCCCCTGGGCATGGGGCCCAGCTCCCTCCATTATTCGTCCTTCCTGGCAGCCCCTGGGATCACGGCCCGGTGCCCACAGGCCATGGCAGGTCCCTGGGGATCCCACTGCAGCCATCGCGGACCCCCCCAGGCCCAGGGCCGCATGCCTGCTCAGCACTCCTCATTCCTAGCGGCGCTGTCCCAGCCTAGCCGTGCATGCCCAGCTGGAGGGCCCAATGCAATGGGTGCGCTAGTCGGGCCCCGCATGCTCAGGGCTTTCCAAGCGATCGCCCTGGGGGTGCCGCTTCCCAGGCTTGGGTGCTGCGGGCAGGGCTTGTGTCTGCACAAGCCAAATTGCTTTGGATTTCTTCCTAAGACGCGGCCAGGGCCATGAAAGGCCCTGCTACGATCGGAGATTCCCAAGCACCGGCTGCTCCTGCTCCAAGCACCTGGGCAGCACTTTTTAGCTCTAATTCCAGGGTGAATAGACTGGCTTACGGATTAGCCAGGCCACTGAACATCCCGGGGGGCCCCGGCCTGTGCTGATCCCACAGCTGGACCCTGACAGCTGGAATTTCCCACCCTTTGAATCCATCTTATTTAGGGTGGGAAATTCCTTGATCAGTTTTGTCAAACAAGCGGGATGCAGAGGAACATGCCGTGATACCAGCAGGGGGGAGGCAGGCAGGGCTCGAGCAAGCAGCAACGCCAGCCCCATGCAGGCTGGGGGGCTCAGGCCCTCCCCTCTGTCCCATGCCCTTAGAACAGTGATGGGGCAGCCCAGCCTGGGGGCTTCCTGCACTGACCCAGCCCAGACCCTGCGAGCCAGCGCTGCTCAGCAGGGCCCTGGGTGAGGTCTGTGCTGCGCAGCATGTCAGACTGGGGCAGCTGGGCTCTGAGCTGGTGCCCAGGCCCCTGTCCCTGCCTTGCCTGGCACAGGGCCACCATGAGGAGCGAGCATTACCTGCAGGGACACTTGCCAAGGCCAGGAGCCGGGCACCGCGTTCTCCCCATTGACGATTCTCTGCAAGTTGCTCACGACTGGTCGGATTGCGGGGACCCCACAGCCTGGCGATGGAAAACCAGCCCTGCTCAGTGTCTAGGGAGCTCGCTCAGCAGCCACTGCTGGGCTCAGGCCAGTCCCAATCTGCAGGGGCGAGCTCCCTGTGGGGGCTGGTGGTCACCAAGGGGTCTGGGTCAGTCACCTGGGAGCTGGCAGTCACCGAGGGGGCTGGGTGAGTCACTTGGGGGATGGCAGTCACCGAGGGGGCTGGGTGAGCTGCCCGTGGGGCTGGCGGTCACTGAGGAGTCTGGGCACGCCGCCCGTGGGTGGTGGGGGTCCTGGCTGGGTCAGAGCGGCCACGCCAGTCTCCCCAGCCATGGGGCTCAGTAGACAGTAGGCATTGCTCGCACACCGGGAAGGCTGGTCCCCTTGGCAGCTGGCTGAGCAGAGCAGGGGAGCCCCCTGGCAGGGTCCTCTTGGACCAGAGTGCAGCCGGGAGGGGGGCAGCTGGCACCCAGGCAGTGCCAGACTGAGGGTACCTGTCTGTGTGAACAGGCGCTGCCCGGGTACTGCCACAGGCCCCCTGGCGCTAACAGGGCAGCCGTACCCAGCACTGCCCTGCGGGCATCCCACGGAGCTGTCTCCACACTGGCCAAAGGGGCAGATTGGCAGTTCGCTGGCCCATTTGCCCGCGTAGCCCAGGGTTGGTCGGTGTCCCTGCTCAGTGGCTACACCCGGCTCCCAGTATCTCCTTTCGCTTCCACCCCGGCCAAGCCGGAGACCCCCAGCGGCTGGGCGCTGCACCAGGGACTGCCCCCGCGCTCAGCCAGGCTCCAGCTGCAGTGCCTTGGGGGCACCGCCCGCAGATGGGCATGGCTTACCAGAGGCGCTTGCCAGGAGGGCCAGGCAGAGAGCCGCGTGCAGGAAAGCCATGCTGGGTCAGTGCTCACAGCTGTGCCAGGCTGCCCAGAGCCAGGCACTTTATACCCTCTGGGCGCCCGGGGACCGCCAGTCACACACGGAGCAGGGCTGAGCTTCTGCCCCGCCTGCTCTGCCCAGGCCTTGAGCTGACAGTGACAGGCCAAATATAGCATCTCCTTGCCCCCGCTGCCCTGTGTGCGCTGCTAGGAGCAAGCGTCGGCTGGCTGGGGGTGTGCATCCAGGTAAGAGAGTGCACAGCTGGTGGCAGGCTGCCCCTTCCCAGCCCCACCCCCTCCTGCCACCCAGCACCTCACTTGGGGGTTGGGACACATGGGAAATGAGTTGGTGGAGTCTCAGCCTAGCCCTCAGTTTGGCACATGGGGTATGACTGGCAGAGTCTCATCAGGTCAGCCCAGGGCTGGACTAGCATGGGGCAGGCAGGGTGGGTCTGAGAGGCATTGGCAGAGACAGGAGGGCGCCCAGGGCTGGACTAGCATGGGGCTGGGACTGAGGGACAGCTGCAGAGCTGTGGGTGTTGGGGCAGGGCTCATGCCTGGCCGAGCTGCATGGGGGAGCCTGGCCAGCCCCTGCCCTGACTGGGCCCGGCACGTCGTCCTGGCATGAGCACAGATCTCCTCCACCATGACAGTTACAGCTCTGCTCACTCAGACGTGCCCCGGCAGGCGCAGAGTGTCTCTGGCAGAGGACAGCTCAGAGCAGAGCTTGGCATTGGGCTGGTTTTCCCTGGCTCATGTCCAGTGCACCTGTGGGAGGTCTCACGCTGGCCAGCTGGAGCAGGTGTCGGTGGTACCTTCTTCCCAGGGACTGCGAACTCTCAAGGCCGAGCCAGCTCTGCTGGGCTTGAGTGCTCAGGGATCTGGTGTGTCGCTGGCAAAGCAGGCACCAGCTTATGCCAAAGTCCCCATGCCCGGTGGCAGATTAGCCACTGGGCCAGTGGGACCCGTGTCCAGGGGCCCTGGCCAATTGTGGGGCCCCTGGAAAAATAGGCACCCCCCGCGCCCTGACTGACCGCTCCTGCTGGGGAGCAGGGTTGGAGCATGGGGGCAGGTGGAAGGAGTGAGGGGGGGGTCCCACTTGCTCTGGCCCAGGGCCCCACAAACCCCTAATCCGCCTCTGCCCATGCCTCACTTGGCTACTGTCAAATCCAGGCAGGGATTACTCCAGATCACCTGTGTCTCAATAGCATTCACAGTATGAAAACGCGCATTGGGTGCAGCCCTGCTCTGTGCGTGACTGGCGGTCCCCGGGCGCCCAGAGGGTATAAAGTGCCTGGCTCTGGGCAGCCTGGCACAGCTGTGAGCACTGACCCAGCATGGCTTTCCTGCACGTGGCTCTCTGCCTGGCCCTCCTGGCAAGCGCCTCTGGTAAGCGATGCCCATCTGTGGGCGCTGCGACGGTGCCCCCAAGGCACTGCAGCTGGAGCCTGGCTGAGCACAGGGTCCCTGGTGCAGCGCCCAGCCGCTGGGCCTCTCCGGCTTGGCCGTGGTGGAAGCGAAAGGAGATGCTGGGAGCTGGGTGTAGCCACTGAGCAGGGACACCGACCCTGGGCTACGCGGGCAAATCGAGCGCTTGTGAGTTGCTGTCTGCATTAATTTCACGTAACCGCTGTAGCCCACTCTGTGAGGTACTCGCTGAGCATTTGCCCTGGGAGCTGCCAGACCTGGGAGTCACCAGTCAGGAGAGAGACGTGAATGAGATCGAAATTCTGGCTTCCGACAAAAGGTCTTATCTCCTGCCCGGCCCAGCGCCACAGACTAACTATCGTGGAACAACAGCGGCCAATGACTTTGTTGATTGCTCTCGCCTCATACAGAGGAGATGTGCAAATGAATTATTCCCTGACATGGGGAAACTGTATCTCGACGCTGCTTGGACTCTGGGGACCAGGGTTTCTAGGCATAAGCAGGAGATCCCCAGTGTTTAGCCTGGGTTAGCCGAAGAGACATATACAGCTTGCTTATTATAGAAGCTTCTGTTACCCTTTGCCAGTTAAGACTGTAACTCATTTGTGTGTGTATTTACCTGCTTTAACTTTGTAAAGAACTCTCTCATTTCCTTCCCCTAGTTAAGAACTCTGTAGATGGTTTGTTATAGGATTGGCTACAAGCATTGTCTTTGGTGTGAGATCTAAGGTGCAATTGTCCTGGGGTAAGTGACTAGTCCTTAGGGACTGGAAGTGACACAAATATTGCTGTGATCTTTGGTGAAGGGAACCCTCTATCACAAAGGTGGGCTCCCCTGGGTGGCAAGACAGACAGAGTGCCTGAGACATTCATACGTGATACTTTATTGGTGAAATCTCAGCATAGAACCATGAAATCTAAGTATAGACCCCAAAGGCCCACACCCCGCTCAGCCTCCTCCCCTGGAAGCCCTGCCCACCTTCCACCCCCAGCCCGCTTGGCCCCCTTGCCCACGACTCGTGCCTGTTACCCCCCCTTCCCGCGACCCCCTCCACCTACTGCTCACGCCTCTGCACCTCCTCCCCGCAGACTCCCCACCCACCCACCGGCCGTGAGCCAGCCGGCCAGCCACTCATGCAGGCATTCCTCTCGCCCCCAGCCCACCCTCGCCTGCCTGCCGAGCCAGCCAGCCCCCTCCCCAAGGCCCTCCCCCAGCCCAGCCACTCTTGTGCACGCACCTTGTCTCCCCCAGCCCCTGCCACCCGCCCGCCAGCTGGCTGCTCATGCGCTTCAAAGTTTGCCAGTGGATTTATCAGTTGTCTATAAAGGGCTGAGGGCTGCCCACCATGGCCAACGAGTGAGCCCCTGAGCTGGGCTCCAGCTGGCTCACTGGTACTTTTAAGACAGGCACACAGCTCTCTCTCTCTCTCTCTGTGTCTGTGTCCACACACACAAGAGTCACACAGCTCCTCCTCTGAGCTTCTTTGATGTCCGCTGCCCTTGGCTGGGGCTCCTCTGCCTCACTCACGCACCCCGTTCTGCACCTGGTGGACGCTCCTGCCATGCCTCTCTGGGCCAAAGCCTTGGGTTTGCACTACCCCAGGCTGCTACTTAGCTGAACTTTCCTGGGTTGGGGGAGTACATTGCTAGTCCTTGGATCCTGTGGCTTCTTCCTCCTCCAGGCTGCGAACTCCTGCCCCCCTTTCCCCCAAAAAGGAGTTGGTCTAAAGCTCTCAGACCCTTATCTGCCCAATGGATCTGTCACCTTTGGGGAGCTCATTGTATTTTTGAGAAGTTTTCTAACCTTTCCCAATTGAAGGCTACTGCTGTCCGCCCTGCAGTCACTAGATGCCGGTGCTTTTACTGGCAGGATGTAGGATTTGTTCGAACATGCCCAGGACAGTGCCCTAAAGCACTGAAAGGGAAAAGATCAGAGCGGGTAAGTGACGCTCATTGGGGGTAGTTCGGAATTAGCCAGATGGCTTTCTTTTCAGAGCTCCTCCGCTTCTAGGTTCATCTCCAGTGTTTCAACAAACACAGCAAGAGCTACCTCCAGCATGCCCCTTCACTGACAGTACCTATGCACAAGTATTGGATGAGACTAACTTGTGATCGAGGCACCAGAACAGGGGGTGCCCGGGGTCCATGGCCCCATCACTTTTATTTTTTACCAGCTGTAAGGGCGAGCAACAGGGGAGAGGGGCAGAGCAAAGCAAGTGGGGGTGGGGTCTTGTGGGGAAGAGGTGGGGTGGAGCCTCAGGGGAAGGGGCAGTGTAAGGGCAGGGGCTCAGGGAGAAGAAGGGCAGGGTCAGGGTCTTGGGGGCAGCACGGGGAGCCACAGTTTGGGTACAGGTGGCCCCCCGCTTTTAGGGAGCTTTCGCTGCTTCTGATGTCTGTGTTTAATAGGTACCTATATGGGGAACAATGTTTAATAATGGGTCTTCAGTCCAACAGAGAAAGGTCTAACACGATCCAATGGCTGGAAGCTGAAGCCAGACAAATTCAGACTGGAAATAATGTGTGAATTAGTAACAGTGAAAGTACTTAACCATTGGAACAATTTACCAAGTATTGGATTTTCCAGTCTGACAATTTTAATATCAGGCCTGGCTGTTTTTTTCAAAGCTCTGCTCCAGGAATTATTTGGGGGAAGTTCTCTGGCCTGTGCTATGCAGGAGGTCAGACTAGATGATCACAATGGTCCCTGCTCGCCTTGGAATCGCTGACAAATGACCTGTTAATCTCCAGTGCAGCAAGCGGGTTTTCACCCCAATTGCTCTGCAATCCCATTTGCTGCGAGCTGTGCAGCCCCGGCTTCCACTTCCCCAGCAGACAGAGGGATGCAGGGGCCTTCATGTGCTCCATTTCCCCCCAGAGATTTGGGGCTGATCTACACACAGGTTTGGTACCTAGACATTTAACCCTTTGGCTTTAGAAACCAAGGGAGTGACCCCGGAGCAGCCTGGGATCGCTGCGAGGCCGGGAGATGAGCTGTAAACAGCTTTATGGCGCTGCGTGCCCGGGTCTCCCAATGCCTGGCAGTGATGGGATTTCATTCTGCCCCACCGTCCCGCCTCCTGGGGTAGAGCAGCCAATCATAGAATCATAGAATATCAGGGTTGGAAGGGACCTCAGGAGGTCATCTAGTCCAACCCCCTGCTCAAAGCAGGACCCATCCCCAATTAAATCAGGGCTGCTGCAGGAGACAGGCAGCGTTCTCTCCCCACCCCTCAGGAGCCCACACTGTTCTCATGGGGGCGGGGGAGCTAACGAGCCCGGCAGCTAAGGGTAGCTCTGCCCCTTCTCTCCCTGTGAGCCCTGGGGATGGGACGGCGCTTCTTCCCCTTCTCCTTCTTGCAACACCTGGCTTGGGAATAGGGTCAGGGGGCTCTGCTGCAGCCCCCTCAAGCCTGGGAGAAGGGGTGAAGAGCCCCAGGGGGAGCAGAGATGGGTCAGGGGGGCAGAGTTGATGTGGGAACTGGTGGGATAGGACTAATTTGGAGGCTGGAGGACAGGAGCAGCTGCTGGGCAGGAGATGGGCAGAGGTGAGGTGACAGCTTTTGCTGCAGGGGCCAAAATCACCTCGCCCAATCCATCTGGCCCCACTGGTTGGCAGAGAGACAGATGCACCCCCCGCTTGCACACCCACATGACCCCACCCACATACCGACAGACCTGCACTTGTTTTGATGCAGTTATTGTGTCAGCCTGGATGGTAAGTCAGTGACGCTTCCCCATAGAAGGGAGGGTCCAAGACCCCCAAATGTGATTCACGTGTCTGTTGTGACTGGTACAGAGTCATACACCAAGATGAACTTTGTTAACACTAAAACAAAAAAGATTGACCAACCACCCTGCTGTACAAGCGGAGCAGCAGGCCGTGTGCTCCAGAACATGGGCTACCTCTTGCTAGCCCAGGGGGCCTCTCGCTCTGGCTTTCTCGCCTCGGCCTTACCATGCCAGTTTAGTGAAAAATTAAGACTAAGGAGGAGGGGTGAAGGTAATTTACAAGAAAAGTGCCTGTACCTAAAACCCTCTTCTTCCATGTTAAGCTGTGCGATGTCACTGTCTTGTGGAGGGTGGGGAGCCGACCAGGTGGAGCCAGCTCAGGGTGTGTGGGGCAGGACGTAGCGAGGTTACGGGCTGGCTCTGGTTCCATGTGACCATGAAGAGGACTGGAGAGGCCGACGTGGCCTTTGAGCACCAGGGGAGGGGGTAAAAGCCACGAGGCGGAGAACAGTTAGACCAACATGATGGTGTCTGTACAGTACCCAGGCACGTATAACCCCCACCCCGGTGTAGTTCAATGCATCATTTCAATACTTACCGGCATTCGGATCAGCCCTAGGTTGGGTCATCTCCGGAGGTTCAGGCTCATCCTCCAGCTCTGGAAGGAGGTGGTCTGGGGCCACTGTGGCTCTATCTGGCTCAGTGTTCCCCAGGCTCTGGGTCACCCACATCCAGGACTCGCAGTTCAGTTGGGGTGTCCATAACAAACAGAGGCAGTGATGGCATGTTCACCAAAGATTCGGTCACGCTCCTCATAGTCGGGAGCAGACTGAGGTACCGTTCTGTGCAGTCAAATTATACTTGGCATGTCTGCTGGCCAGCCAGATCTCCCTGGAGTGTCCCAGCTGCATCCTTCCTGAGCACTAGAGATGATACCCTCTTGTGTCCCTGTGCCAAGATACTGATGGATGGATGGGCACTGTAATAAGTGGCCCCTTCCCTCAGTTTCCTCTTGGGTAACCCAAAGGACTCCATTTCAGGCTTTGACTTCAACAATACCCATCCTGGGGCCAGTTTAACAAAAGTCCCAGACCATAGTCCCTGTCAGCCCAATGCCTATAGGTCTTGTTCTTGCCATACCCCAGCGTCCTCCATCACAGCCAGGTTCCTTAGCTGGCTTCTTCCATCCTGTCTCAGGTGCACTGACCATCTACAATAATACAGTTACCACTTTTAGAAAATTGTGATACTTCTTGTACAAAGTATGGCTTGTGAAGCATCACTGGAAAAGTTATAATCTGCTGAGTATTAGTATCGTGTTATAACATGCGTATTGACATTGTGGGTGGAGTTATAAAACGGTATGTCTGGAACTCAAACATGCTGTGGATCTGAGAAATGTCCATAGGGTCTCTCTTCAGGAGTAACAAAGGAACTGTAAACAAGAACCTCTGCGTGTCACTCCCAGAGACACCCCGAACGGGATGTATGCAGAAGTTGCGCAATTCATATGAAGGCCTGAGGGCAAAGCACAGACACCCTGGAACTGTCTGAGCCCACGACACAACCAAGATTTTTCCAGCCAAAAGGGTCAAGATATAAAAAGGGAGAACAAAGGTCTCTCTCTCTCTCCTAACCCATCGCTGGAATGGTGAATTCTGACAGGGGAGATTTTGAACAAAAAGATTGAGATCCCCCAAAACTCTTTGGGCCACCCAGGGAGACGTACAGAAAACTAGCAGATTTCCAACCCCTGGTATCATTTTGGACTTACAAACTTGAATTTGTAATACGGCAATGTGTTTTACCTGATTTAACCTTTGACTAACGTTCCTTTCTTTTTCTTAGCTAACAAATCTTTAGCTAGTTCCCCAAAGAAATTGGCTGTCAGCCTTGTCTTTGGCGTGCGATTCTGAGCATCCATTGACCTGGGGTAAGTGACTAGCTCCCTGGGGCTGGAAGAACCTAATGGGTGGGGATTTGGGGCTTTCATGGCAGAAGTCCAGTTTGTCTGGGTGGCGATATAGGCTGGAGTGTCTCCGGGAACTAGCTGTGGCTCCATGGTAAGCTAGTCTCATGATCCATGAATGCACATTTGTTGCTGGTTTGGTTACATCTAATCACAGAACATGCCACCCGGGAGGGCGTCTCCCCAGTTTCTCGACAGTCTGACCTGAGATTGGCCCTCTCACCTGTGACCCAGGCTAGGCACCATGACAGCCTCTGCTGGGAGCATCCTTGCTAGGGGAGTTGTCCTCAAGCCCCTGGCCCTTCCACTGTCCCTCAGAGCCTAGGTCTGTGGCAAGGAGACAACAGTGGGTAAGGCCCTCTGCTGCTCCCCTTCCTTCAGCCCTTCCTGGCCCTTGGCTCCTGCTGCCTGGCATAGAGCCAGCCTTCTCTCATAGGGGAGGCCCCTCGAGCGAAAGAGGCGCACAGGCAGAAGCCAGGTAGCCAGCAAAGCAGTGTGCTCTGGCAGAGCACCGCTCGCTGCGGACGGATGCACACTTGCTTTGCTACAGGTGAGCTCAGTGGACCCCCGTCCAACATGGGTTTGAGAACACGCTGGGTGATTTGCAACAAAGCCTTTTGTTTGTTCGTAGCTACCCGGCATTTTAATGCAAAGCATCTCAAGCTGGCCCACAACAAATGTAACATGTTGACAAACCTGTAGGAGTCCAGTGAGCATCGCTCGTGTTTACAAAGCTGCCTCCTGGCAATGGTATTTTAGCGCCCTACGAAAACCCAGCATGTCCATCGGGGAGAACTTCCTCCTTTTACTCCATGTAATGTGGCTCTTTCCTTTTCTCCGCCTTGCTGCATTGCTGAGAGACACCTACCCTGACTGTGGCGTGTAACAGAATGACATTCTGGACACTGCCTATTTCAGGATGGATCATCCAAACTCTGCACTTGGCTCTGATTACTGCAATTCCTATGATCCCGGGCAGGGAATAGGACGGGGGAAGAGGAGTGAATGGGAGGTGGGGCCTTGGGGGGAAAGAGGAGGGGCAGAGGCGGGGCAGGGGAGGTTCCGGCACTCCGGCTGGAGTGTGTGATTTATATATTACAAAGTTGGCAACTCTAGTTGCAAGAGAGTTTGGATTTGTCTGTGTTATAACTAGGCCGGGAAGGAATCGATAAGTACTGGGAAATGTCAGTACACATTGATTTCACTGCACCCCTCCCCCCAATGAAAAACATTTCCCTCGATAATCATCAAACTGTACCGACTGGCAAAGGAAGAACAACGCGGCTGAAGTTCATCTTTGAGTTTGATCAAAGGGTCTTTACTGTGTATATTCTGACATGGGATGTTGGCAGTTCATGTTAAACGGCATTAAAGCTTTAACTTGGGGAATCTGAACGTCCTCTGTCGCTAAATAATTATTGTCTGATGCCTCCATTATCTGACCCTCCATGGATTCTGCTGTGAACATTTAAATAGATCAAAATACAAAAATGCTTAAACATCAATGTTCTCCATCAAAATGATGAACCACTAGCTGAATTCTGCCCAGCCCAGTCAGAACCTGTCAAGCCGTGCTCTCAGCTGGCCTCTGGCACCACGTGGTAACATCCTGCCCTGGGCACGCGAAGGGCATGGGAGTGGGGAGGGGCGGGGAGGAAGTGCTTGTGGCTGGACCTGGGGAAGGAATCCTGGGGAAATTCCCTTTCTGCTCACCACCACCGTGATCCCACCATGTGAAGCTACCAGCCTTAGCTGGCCTGTCCCCTCCGCAGGCTCTGGGCTGCACATACGCTGGGAGGGCTGAGCAGAGGGGGCAGCTGGGAAGCAGCACAGAGCAGAGGCCTGGAGACCCGAATGGGCAGAGCTGAATCTGGTGGTTTAGCCCACCCACGGTTAGGGTGCCGGGGGCTCAGTGGGCTGAGGGCTCCCTGGGCCAGCAAAGCAGGTGCCAAGGTGTCAGCCAGTGGGAACTGGGTGCGGAAGCCTCCCGTCTCCTCCCTGCATAGCAGGGCTGATGCCCAGGCTTTCCCTGCCCCGTTTCCGGAGCCCAGATGGGGCTTCTGCCCAGTCCCACCCAGGGCCTCTCAGAGGTCCGTCATTCGGAGACAACGCTGGCCAGGGCAGGCTGCAGACAGCCGGGCTACAGCGTGCGTGTCTCAGGCACACTTGCCCTTGCGAAGGCAGAAGGGGAGCTCCGGAGCCGGGACCAGGATGTTGCTGAAGATGGGCTGGTAGTTTTCGGGCAGGGACTGAGGATTCTGCGCCATCATTTCCAACACCACGTTCCGGACCTCCTTGGAGACATCGCCCCGCAGATCCAGCAGGATGGAGACGTGCTCGTCACTGTGGGGAACAGGAAACCAGAGACTGAGACACCGAACCCTTTACCTCTTGCTACCTTCTCGGCTCTCGAATGCTGCTCACACGTGGGATCTCCTCTCAAGCCCAGAGGGGCCGGCACCTCGCACACCTCTGAGGTCCCCCTGAAGTGACTGACCGCGTGCTGCAGAGCCTGGAGTGAAGCGTACTGCACTGACGGGAGAACACCACAGTATCATCTGTTTCCTGCAGGTGTCCTGTGCAGGGACCTACAAAATTCACGGCCGTGAAAAACGTGTCATGGACCATGAAATCTGGTCTTCCCCATGAACTCCAGCTATTGTAGGCAGGGCCGGATTTCCAATTAGGCACAGTAGGCACGTGCCTAGGGCCACCAGCATTCTAGGAGTGCCTAAAAGTTAAAAGTGGGTTAAAAGTTTCCGTTTTTATGGAAAACACGAAGGTCAGTGGGGGGGGGCAGGGCACTGAAGATGCTGTGCCTAGGGGCGCATAAGGTATAAATCTGGCCCTGATTGTAGGGGGGCTGCGGTATTGCCATCTTTACTTCTCTGCTGCTGCTGGCAACGGTGCTGCCTTCAGAGCTGGGTTTCTGCCCAGCAGCTGCCTCGCTCCAGCTGCCCAGTTCTGAAGGTAGCACAGAAGTAAAGATGGCAACACTGCAACCCCCCCCCACACACACACTTGCCTTGCAACCCCCCACGTGACCCTCTTTTGGGTCCGGACCCATGGGTCCGGACCCCCACGGTTACAAACACCGTGAAATTTACTATTTCAATATCTCAAACCAGGAAATTCAAGAGTTTTAAATGCTATGACCATGAGATTTACCAAAATGAACCATCAATTTGGTAAGGCCCTAGTCATGCGGCTGCGTCCCTCGTTCTACGTCTTTTGTGTTGTGGCAGGCTGAGAAGTGCCCGGCCAGCAAAGCCACAAACCAAAGCTCAAGCATTTGTCACTAAATAATAGACTTTTTTCAAAAGCAAAAAACCCCTTTATCTTTCTTCCATATGTTCTGGTTTGGGCTGATTTTGAGTATCAAATGTTGGCCATTTTGTTTCTCTCCTTTCAGCCCTGTGGCCCCTGAGCACAAGCGAATGAAAGCAGGAGTGGGGACTCTTCAGGGAAACGTCTTTTCTTTTCTTATTTTTCCCTACATTTTTTGTTCTGCCGTGCTGGGAGTTTTCAAACCGCCCTCTTCGCTGGAAAAGTCAGAGTGTAGCACAAGGAACAAGAGGGTGGGCTCCACCTCCGCCCCTCCCCGGCCATCAGTCATTTATTTATTTCGCTCCGCGGCCAAAATCAACAAAAGGGGGTGGGAAGCCCTAAAGTTCAACATTTGGAAATAAAACAAAACTCTTGTGAAAACCACCTCCCCAGGAGCCAGAGCATTTCTCTGTCAGTCTGTGCCACTCTGACTTGGTGACTCTCTTCTCTGTGCTGCCCACAGGCGAGCCCGGCCCTGCCCCTGTGGCTCTCGCGGATGAACAGGATTGCAAATACCACTGGAAAGGTCCTTCAGACGTGTGCCATGGGGTGGGGGTTCAGGCTTACACTGGAGACAGCCTGTGTGAAGGCAGCTCCCCCTACTGGCAGAGCAGGACCCCCCATGGCAGCCCCAGTGTAACGGGCCTTTCTCGCTGCGCTGGGTTTGCTACCTGATATCTGGGTACTTCGTCATAAATCCCAGGACCTCCAGGCTGAGCAAGGCCGGGTCTTGGAGGCGGATGAGCTCCTGGAGGGCGAATATCACCTCGAGGGTCTGCTCGCTCTCGGCCAGGCCCTGCGGGAAGGAACCAGCCAGCACAGGGCGCATTAAGCGCCGGCCAGACACAAAGCACCGCCCCAGGGAGCCGTACGGCAGCAGTGTGCTGGCATGCTGGCCCGCAGCACCAGCCGGAGAGAACTCACCAGACACCCTCAGCAACCAGGCCCGACGCCCGTGGGTGCAACTCAGTGTGTGTCCTCCATGCTTGGGCCACAGAGAGCCCTCTGGGCTGATGTGCCCATGCCTGACCCTCCCAGGCCTAAGAGAGGGGTGATCCAACCTCCCGCAGCCAGCACTTGGCTCAGCCTAGCGTTGAGAGGGGCAAGGTGAGTCAACGCCTCCAAAATGGTTAGCTGCTGAACAATGTCGCTTTGGATTCGTGAATCTGTGTCATGGACACTGAAGAGTTTTGACCGAACTGAACCAATTGAAAGGTTCCAGGTATGTCAAAAGGCAACGTTTTGACCCAATGAGAAAAACTGGTTTTGATTTCAGGCATTTTGATAAAAGGCAAAAGGAAAGGAGGACTCGTATCAGAAAACAGCCGGAGGAGGAGGTAGCCGGAGGCCGCCCTATCAGCTTAAGCCCAGTGGGTAGCATGCTCCCCTAGCACATGGGAGATCCAGTTTCAGTTCCCCCAGGATGGGTTTGAACTGGGGTCTACCAGGTTGCAGGAGTGCCCTATCCAGTGGGCTATGGGATAGTCTGGAGCAGGGCTGTCTCAAGCTCTCCTGCTGAAGCTGTGTTACTTTGTGTATTTGAGGAGTTTGGGGTGTAGGAAGGTGCTCCGGGCTGGAACTGAGGGGTTTGGAGGGCAGGAGGGGAATCAGGCCTGGGGCAGAGGGTTGGGGTGCAGGAAGGGGTGCAGGCTCCGGCTGCGGGTGGGGATGGAGATGAGGGGTTTGGGGGTGCAGAAGTGTGCTCGGGGCTGGGACCAAGGGGTTTGCAGGCTGGGACAGGGATCAGGACTGGGGGGGTGGTTTGGGGCGTGGGGAGGTGAGAGATCTGGCTGGGGATGGGGCTGGGGATGAGAGGTTTGGGGTGCAGGAGGGTGCTCCAGCCTGGGATCGAGGGGTTTGGAGGGCGGGAGGGGGATCAGGGCTGGGGCCGGGGGTTGAGGTGTGGGGGGAGGCTCCGGGCGGCGCTTACCTCAAGTGGCTCCTGGCATTGGCAGCATGTCTGTTCTCTGGCTCCTATGCGGAGGCACAGACAGGCAGCTCTGCGTGCTGCCCCATCCGCAGGTGCCGCTCCTGCAGCTCCCATTGGCTGTGATTCCCGGCCAATGGAAGATGTGGGGGCGGCGCTTGGGGCAGGGGCAGCGCGCAGAGCGGAGCCCCGTAGCTGCTGCTTCCGGGAGCCATGCGGAGTGGACCACAACCCTGCTCCCCGGCTGGAGTGCCAGAGCAGGGCAAGCCCCAGACCCTGCTCTCCAGTGGGAGCTCGATGGCCGGATTAAAATGGCTGGTGGGCCGGATCCAGCCCACAGGCCATAGTTTGCCCACCCCGTCCTAGATCCACCAGGCAAGAGTTGTTCTCACACGCTTTCCCTGGCCCCATAATCACCCACTGCCAGCGTGAATGACTATGAATTGCCACTGGGGGGGGAGCAGATAATTCCCTCTCCCTTGCCCCCGTGTGACTGAAACATTTCCGTCTGACTCCACCTCAGCCGGCCGCCGTGACCACCCACCGGCGATACCGACCCGCAAGCCTGACCTTGTGTCTCTGGGGATGCAGCTTCTCTCACCAGGTTGTGGAAAAGCTCCCTCAGCTGGCAGGCATCCTGGTGCAGCCGGGTGGAGAGCTGGCTCCGCTCCTCAGCGCTCCGGCACACCATCTTCTTCTCCATGAGCGCCCGCACGTAGTGATTCATGACCAGGTGCTCGCTCTCGGCCAACAGGAACTAGACCCCGGCAGGAGAGGAGAGCGGGAGACAGTGAGACACGAAGCCATTTGCTGTGGCTACGCGGGGGGGGGGGGGGGAGCGGGGAGACCTGGGGCAACTGTAACCAGCAGCAACGAGACAGGAGAATAATGTGGAGTGAGTGGGATTCCTGCAGGGCAACAGGGCAACCCAGGGCAGGGAGCCACTGCAGCCCCTGGCACTGCTCGGCAGCACCAGCAGCAGCATGCTCCGTCCTAGGCATCTCCGCGGGCGGACTGGAGGGAGTGTGACGAGGACGGGTGGGCCGGCTCCGGGGGGAGTGGAAGGGCTACATGTCTACGGTAGCGTGGCTAGGTGGCCTACGGGAGGAGGCAAGAATCTGCAGGGTGATCCCGACAGGAGGGGGGAGGAATATGTAGGTCCCCCCAGGGGTGGCACTGACTCGGGGGTGTGATTCGGGAAGGGAACGGGTGGCTGAGCGCCGGGGGCGTCTCCCGGCAGTGAACCGAGCGGTCTCCCAAAGCTGAAGAGCCCTGGGGAGCTCGAGAGCTCGTCTCTCTCATGTCCAGAAGCTAGTCCACTAAAAATATGACCACCCCCCCACCCCCGGGCATCTCCCCAAGGCAGGTGCGACACCCTGTCCGCTGGGACAGCCCAGGAGCCCAGCAGGCCTCCCGAAGGTTATGGACAGCATCCTCGCCTGCATTTGGGGAGGCCGGGGGTGGGGGAGAGCTGGGGCCAGGAAGGAACAGCTGGGGTGGGTTATTCCAGCGCTGCCCCCCGCCCCCGATTTCTCCCCTCCTTGCTCCAGCCCCGCCCTGCTCCCCCCAGCCCCCTTGCTCTCACTCTCCAGCCCTGCTCTCTTCCCCGTGGCTGGGCTGGGCTGTGCTGCCTGTTACCCATGCCAGTGGGGGGCAGGGTCTGAGGGTGGGGGGCAGTCCTGGCTCCCCAGCCCATCCTTTGGGGGCCACCCCTTGTGCCACGGCTGCTCCTGCCTGCAGAGAGCTCCTGTCTCCAGTGTCACCTGCTTCTTGGAAAGGAGCCAGGGCGCAGGAATGTTCTACCTCATCCGGTCCCCGCAGAGGGACAGCTCCAGCCTGAAAACCTCGGATCCAACTGCTCTGACCCCCCAAAAGGCCAGCTCCTCTCCGTCAGCCTCCTGGGTCCCACTGGCCCTGCTCCCACCCCTGTTATCCCCCCCCCACCCACGGGCACAGGCCCAATGCAGAGGGTGCAGTCCCAGTGGGAGGCACCATGCCTCCTGGAGCTCCCCAGTGTGCAGGGGGCATGCTCGGCACCATGCCCCTTCCCAGGGCTCAGCATGCACCCGCCGAAGGGGAGCAAGCCACGTACCGTGAAGATGGGTTTCCGGACGTGGGAGAAGTCTCTCATGTACTTGTCGATCACCTCGCACATGCTGTTCACCAGCTGGGCCCCAGGCAGCCACTTGCGGGATGGCAGCTGCACGGTCAGGGGCTGAAACATACACGCACACACATGGTGTCAGGCGGAGGCTACAAGCCCAGCCAGATCTGCTCGCTCCCATTCCACTAGTATCTCAGTGGGGTGTTAAACAGCAGCTACTAAAGACGGGTATTTTTAAATCAGCAGGTCCGGATAACTTGCATCCAAGAGTTTTAAAGAGCTGGCTGAGGAGCTTGTTAGTGTAGTAACCCTCACCCCTGCACTAGCAGCTGTGGAGCAGCAGGACCGAATACTGGCCTGGGGAAAGAGACAGCCAAGGAGAGGGCGGCTCAAGCTGGGGAGGGGGCTTGGAATCCATCCAAAGGGTCAGCTGGAAAAAGCTGTTACAGAAGGAGAAGAACTGCGCTGCTGGGCTAGCGGGTGAACCGGATCCTGTGTAGGAGGGGAGGGGAGAAAATAAAAGGAGAGCAAGAGCAGGGAGCTGGGACGAGAGATGGAGGAAAGAGGGAAAGGTTTCAGGTCAGAAGAATCAGAAAAAAATAGTTAGTGCTGTGAGCGGACGCCGGTGGAGCGGGGCGGGGGGTACGTGAGCGGACGCCGCTGGAGCGGGGAGGCGGGTACGTGAGCGAGCGGACGCCGGTGGAGCGGGGAGGCGGGTACGTGAGCGGACGCCGGTGGAGCGGGGAGGCGGGTTCGTGAGCGGATGCCGGTGGAGCGGGGAGGCGGGTTCGTGAGCGGATGCCGGTGGAGCGGGGAGGCGGGTTCGTCAGCGGATGCCGGTGGAGCGGGGAGGCGGGTTCGTGAGCGGACGCCGCTGGAGCGGGGAGGCGGGTTCGTGAGCGGACGCCGGTGGAGCGGGGAGGCGGGTTCGTGAGCGGATGCCGGTGGAGCGGGGAGGCGGGTTCGTGAGCGGATGCCGGTGGAGCGGGGAGGCGGGTTCGTCAGCGGACGCCGGTGGAGCGGGGCGGCGGGTTCGTGAGCGGACGCCGGTGGAGCGGGGCGGTGGGTTCGTGAGCGGACGCCGGTGGAGCGGGGAGGCGGGTTCGTGAGCGGACGCCGGTGGAGCGGGGAGGCGGGTTCGTGAGCGGATGCCGGTGGAGTGGGGAGGCGGGTTCGTCAGCGGATGCCGGTGGAGCGGGGCGGCGGGTTCGTGAGCGGACGCCGGTGGAGTGGGGAGGCGGGTTCGTGAGCGGATGCCGGTGGAGTGGGGAGGCGGGTTCGTCAGCGGACGCTCCTGGAGCGGGGAGGTGGGTTCGTGAGCGGACGCCGCTGGAGCGGGGAGGCGGGTACGTGAGCGGACGCCGGTGGAGCGGGGAGGCGGGTTCGTGAGCGGACGCCGGTGGAGCGGGGAGGCGGGTTCGTGAGCGGACGCCGGTGGAGCGGGGAGGCGGGTTCGTGAGCGGACGCCGGTGGAGTGGGGAGGCGGGTAAGTGAGCGGACGCCGGTGGAGTGGGGAGGCGGGTAAGTGAGCGGACGCCGGTGGAGCGGGGAGGCGGGTTCGTGAGCGGACGCCGGTGGAGCGGGGAGGCGGGTTCGTGAGCGGACGCCGGTGGAGTGGGGAGGCGGGTAAGTGAGCGGACGCCGGTGGAGTGGGGAGGCGGGTAAGTGAGCGGACGCCGGTGGAGCGGGGAGGCGGGTTCGTGAGCGGACGCCCCTGGAGCGGGGAGGCGGGTTCGTGAGCGGACGCCGCTGGAGCGGGGAGGCGGGTACGTGAGCGGACGCCGGTGGAGCGGGGAGGCGGGTTCGTGAGCGGACGCCGGTGGAGTGGGGAGGCGGGTTCGTGAGCGGACGCCGGTGGAGCGGGGAGGCGGGTTTGTGAGCGGACGCCGGTGGAGTGGGGAGGCGGGTTCGTGAGCGGACGCCGGTGGAGCGGGGAGGCGGGTTCGTCAGCGGACGCTCCTGAAGCGGGGAGGTGGGTTCGTGAGCTAGGATCTCCGGACACACGGGAGAGAGAGTGTCAAGGGAAACCGAAAGGAAGTGGAACTGGCGGAAAAGGGGACTGATCGGAAAGCTGTGCTACATGCAAACAGGTCCTAGAAGCAGTGAACAAGAAGCCCACCCACAAGACACCTGAAGGACGTGAACAGAGAGAGGGACTGTTTGAACATCTGTTGATGGATGTAGTTCAAAAGGGCCCCCGAGGGGAAGAAACCCCGCCTGTGGATAAACGCAGTGGAAAGAGGCCCAGCCACGGCAATATCAACTCTAAGGAGCACTTCAAGCCGAAGAGAAGCAAAGAACAGGACAGCAAGAGTGGAGCTGGCCTTACAGCCAAGGAGAGGAAAAGCTGATTCTTCTCTGAAGTGACACAGTCTATTGGTAAGAAATCCCTTTTGTTCTTGTTGACAACAATGGATTTGGTACTAACGGCAGAGCGTGTACAAGCTCACAGCGGTTGATGAATGGGTACCCTGTGCTTTATCGGTATAAGTAGTAAGTCTCTGCAATAGTCGATATTATTTATGCTCCTGGTACAATATGGGAGTTTTCCCTTGTAAAGTCCGAAAAATTTTAAACGATCCCTTTTGTCTTGGTTGACTGTGCCTCTCCTCACAGTGTAGCCTAGCCTAGCCGGGTCTATGGGTCAACACATTAATGTTGGTTTTCAATAAGTTTGGAGCAGTGGGGACGTTCCAGAAGACTGGACGAAAGTGACAGCTGTGCTCATTTTTAAAGGGGTGAACTGGCTGCCCTGGGTAGCTTTAGTCTGACATCAATTCCTAGGCAAGATAATAGAGCAGCTGATACAGGCCTCGGTAAAGAATGAAAGGAGGGAAACGTAATTAATACTAATCAAGATGGGTGTACGGAAAATAGATCCTATCAAAGCTAATGATCTCTTTTGTTGAGGTGGTTACACGTTTGGTTGACGAAATGGTGGTGACGTCATATACTTTGACTTTAGTAAGGCGTTTGACTTGGTAACGCACAACGTTTTGATTAATGAACTAGAATGATATGAAATTAACAGGGCCCACGTTAAACGGGTTGAAAACTGGTTAAATCCAAATGGAGCTGTAAACGGGGAATCGTCGTCTAGCGGGGTGTCTCCAGAAGGGTCCTGCAGGGACTCGGTTCTTGGCCCTACTCTATTCCCGGCTCCAGGAGCCCTGCAGCCCCTCTTAGATGTGCGTACCTGCAAATCCAGCAGCAGCTCCTCCAGCAGCAGCCGGCAGGCCTTCTTCTGGGTCCGGTCCAGCGCAGTCTTCAGGGAAGAGGGGATTTCAGTGGGCTTGGCAAGAGATGCACTGCCAGGGTGCAAAGTGGAGATGGAAGAGCTGGAAGGAGAAAGAAGGAGCTGAGGGATGGTCAGCTGGGGCAGACGGCCTGGGAGAAGGGAAGCATGGGCTCTGAGGAAGGGTGGGGGAAAGCTCTGGGGAACAGGGAGTGGAGGGCAGGGAATCAGGCCTAATCGGGGGGATATGGGCTCTGGGGAAGGGGTCAGAGCCAATATGGGAGTGCAGGGACTCTGAGGAAATGGTGGGTCTCGTGTCCTTGGGGGTGGGGGCTCTGGGGTAGCAGTGACTGGGGTCTGTGCCCAGTGTGGGGGCCATGTGCTCTGGGGAAGCAGTGGGAGGGGAGCGGATTTGGGTCGTAGGGAAAGAGCTGCCAGTCCCCTGCCAGGTTACCTCAGCGCCATGTTGTTGTTGAGCACAGCCAGCAGGTAGGAGATGTAATGCTTGGGCCTGGCTCGGTCCTTCTGGTGCTCCTTCCCGCACTCCCCCAGGGCCTCTCGCAGCCTAGGACACAGCACATGGGACTGTGAGGGCTGGCAGAGAGGGGACCGGCCATGGAGCTGGAGGGCACCGGGGACTCTCTCCATGGGAGCCCTCTGCCCCTGGCAGCAGCTTCTGGGAGGCCCGGGCTTCCCTGGGTGGGCGAGGCTCTGAAACGGGCTCTGAGCCCTGCACAGAGCCCAGTGGCTGGGCAGATCACCCTGGCGCCCGTTGGGCATTGCATGGCTTGGCACATGCTCAGCCTGGGCATTCCAGCCTCTGTGGTGCTGATGTCTGGAAACTCCTGGTGCGGAGTGTCCCAGGGCAGGGGCTGGGCAGGCTGGGGCACAGGGCCCCGATCCTGCATCAGCTGGAGCAAGCGCTGCTGAGCAGTCGCCAGGTAACTCTGCCTCCCTGCAGGATGCAGCCCAGGGAGCCAGGGATGGGGGGCGCACGTATCCAGCTACTGCGTGGGTCACATTTCCTCATTCCCAGCCTCACCCTGCACCATGCACCCATGCAGGGGGCAGGGCATGCCATGGGGCACACCTAGGGCTCCCTTGACCCTCTCCCACGCAGCAGCCTGGCCGTCCCTGCTGTGGCACCTGTAGGAGGAGGCCAATGAGAGCAGCGCCTGAGCAGACAGCTGGTGGTAGGATCCTAAGAGCCAGCTAATCCCCTCCCAGGGCTGTAAGGCCCTTGGAGAGCGAGGGGCTGCGGAGGGGTAGCCGGGGAAGGGTCCTTAGGAGCCATGGCGCGAGGCTGGGGGGACGTGGGCTGAGTACCCAGGAAAGGAGCACTCAGTGAAGACCGTCAGCTGGGGACAGGATCCAAAGGGGGTCCCAGCCCCTGGATGCCTGACCCCGGAACGGCCCAGCGCTCCAACAGGCCGCAATACGCTGGCCTGTCCGGTCCCCCTGAGATGGGCGGCATGGGATTCCGCCAGCCTTTGCCATCCTGTCCTGGAAGGCAGGCCTCAGGAAGCAGGGGGCACCCCAAGGACACCACTGACCTGATCAGAAAGGCCTCCAGCTCGTCCATGGCCATAGCATAAATCTTCTGCTGCAGAGAGCCCGTGACCTGGGACGCCACCCGGATATTCTCATCCAGCATCTGGGCAGGGAGAGCAGGATGTGGGGTCACTGCCCTGTCCGCAGGCTCCCCCCACATCCCTGGCCGGGGCTCCGGTGCTGCTTGCTCAGTGAGGCTGGGGGCCTTGGCCCCCAGCTCCGGGCTGGCAGGCCTCGCCCCTGTGCTGCCCCAGTGCCAGGCAGGGCAGAGGGCAGGACCCCACTCGGCTCTCTGGGGATTTGCCGGCAGTTCCAGTGCCAGAGGACAGCTGGTGGGAGCCAGGCAAGGGACCTGGCGTGGGCTCCCCTGGCATCAGCGGGGCCCAGGGGAGATGGAGCCATCATGGTACATTCAGGGGTGAGACTAAGCAGCATGTGCCCCTGCCAAGGGGTGGGGAGCGGGGAACGTGGCTCTGGACCCCACAGCTGCCCCCTATGCTCTCAGGCCAGGCTCACTCACCACCTTACCCTCCTTGGAGCCTGGCTCTTGCTTCTCTCTGTCTCTCCACCTTCCGCTCCCTGGTGCCTATGCTGCCCCCAGGAGCATGCCCTGAGCTAGATGGCAATGTCTTGGGGGAAGGCGCCAGGGTGCCTGTGCAGGGCCTTCACTCGCTGCCCTGCTCCCCTCCGCCCCCAAAGCAGGCCGTGGGGCAGCGCAGGGGCGTTGCACTGGGAGAGGCTGCCAGGGCAGAGTGACCAGCGCTCTGGTAACCTTCCCTTGGCAGCCTGGCCACACTGGCAGTGCTCCCAAGCCCACGTGACCCTCCCAGAGCAGGGTAGGTTGGTGCAGCTCAGATCCTCCAGGGATCTGAGAAGCCGTGAGGGCAACCTCCCTAGCCCAGCACACCCCAGCTACTGCAGGGGAGAACCCCCAGCCCAATCACTGCAGGAGCGGCAGGACTTGACCCCTCCATGCACGGCGGGAAAGGCAGGTCCTCCGGGGAGCCCAGAACCAGGCCAGCCCAGTGCAAGGTCTAGGGCACGGACGGAGGAGCAGGTGCCCCAGGGTTCCAGGTGACCCCTAGCAATACAGACCCGAGGCACAGAAAGAGCTCTGCAGGCGGAAAGCCCGACGTGCCGAGAGCGCTCGGGTAATGGCCACGGCTGGGGGCAGCCATGACCAGGGTCTGCAGCACCCCCTGCCCTGCCCAGCTCCTCGCAGGGCACTGCCAGTCCCCTTGCCCTCCTCAGCCCCCTCACAGGGCACTCCTAGCCCCCCTGCCTGGCCTGTCTCCTCACAGGGCACTCCCAGCCCCAATTCCCTGCCCGACCGCCTCACAGAGCACTCCTAGCCCCCTGCCCCACCCTGCCTGGCCCCCTCACAGGGCACGGCCAGCCCTCTTTCCCTCCTCTGCCCCCTCACAGGGCACTGCCAGCTCCCCTGCCCTGCCTGGCCCTGCTCTCACAGGGCATTCCCAGCCCCAATGCCCTGCCCAACCCCCTCACAGGGCACTCCCAGCCCTGTGCCCTGCCCCGCCCGGCCCCCTCACAGGACACTGCCAGCTGTCCCGCCCTGCCTGGCCCTGCCCTTCACAGGGTATTCCCAGCCCCGATGCCATGCCCAACCCCCTCACAGAGCACTCCCAGCCCCCCCGCCCTGCCCGTCCCCTCACAGGGCACTCCCAGCCCCCTTGCCCAACCCCCTCACAGAGCACTCCCAGCCCCCCCGCCCTGCCTGTCCCCTCACAGGGCACTCCCAGCCCTCTTGCCCAACCCCCTCACAGAGCACTCCCAGCCCCCCCGCCCTGCCCGTCCCCTCACAGGGCACTCCCAGCCCCCTTGCCCAACCCCCTCACAGAGCACTCCCAGCCCCCCCGCCCTGCCCGTCCCCTCACAGGGCACTCCCAGCCCCCCCGCCCTGCCTGTCCCCTCACAGGGCACTCCCAGCCCTCTTGCCCATCCCCTTACAGGGCATTCCCAGCCCCGATGTCATGCCCAACCCCTTCAAAGAGCCTCCCAGCCCCGCTCTGCCTGGCCCTGGCCCTGGCCCTGCCCCTCACAGGGCATTCCCAGCCCTGATGCCCGCCCAATCCCATCACAGAGCACTCCCAGCCCCACCCTGCCCCACCCACCTGCATGACGATGACAGGCAGGGCCGACTGGAAGAAGCCGAGATGATCCATTTCTGGTTCCTCCTCTCTGAACCACTCCTTGAACTCCACCTCCAGCGTGCGCCTCATCCACTCAGTCACGCTGGCCTGCCCGACGGGAGGACGAAGAGGTGAGACGGGACGCCGGGCCCCTGCTCTGCTGCGGCAGCTCTAAATGCCCCGGGGTGGCCACAGACCGCCCTTCTGCTGAGACTGCAAATGCGGGGCTTAGGTTTAAAGCTGAGCCGCACGACAAACACATGTGCGCAGTGAGATGGGGCTGCAGACTGGGCTGCCCCGTCAGGGGTAGGGCTGAACATTTGGGATTATTTGCTCAAGTGGAACACCAGAGTATCTCCCACCACAGGGGCCGGTGCCCATGGGGGAAGCCAGGGGATGGAGCACAGCAGGAGAGATGAGAGGATGGCTCAGGCCGGCGGGTAGGGCTGTCTCTCCAGGCAGCACCACCACGTGCTGGGAAAGGAAGGCATCCCGCCGACGTGGTGCTGAGGGAGCGGGCACAGGGCGGGCAATGTCAGGGGCATGCTCGTTAGCTGGCGTGGCTCAGGGGGCAGCAGCGTTTGTCTCTGTTCCCCCTCAGTCGCTCCAGCCTCGGGAGTGAGGCTGCGGGGTGGCAGGGCGCGCAGGGCAGAGAAGCAGCTCAGGAGCAGGGCCCGGCTGCAGTGACAGAGGGGCTGTGCCCGCTGGGGGGCAGCTGGGGAAGAGGCCATGGTGGAGGCTAAGGAGGAAAACTCTCAGCAGTGAGAGCTGTTGGGGAAACCCCACGTTTGCCTTAAGTGGGAGCTGAGCAGAACCCTCCTGAAGGGTCACAAGGACCCGTAACAACTTGTGGTGATGGGGAAAGGTGCGAAAGCGAGCCGGAGCCCGACTCAGCCCAACCCAAGTGCCCGGCTCATAGAACTCAAGGCCTGTGTCGTGCTCAGGCCTGGTAAACAAGAGACCCGCATAATCAATTAACCAAAATGGGCTTGTCGGAAACAAAGCCTAATTAGTGGACAAAATAACGAGGGACTGGGCTGTTCCACCCACTGCTCCCTTGGGGGCCTCAGGAAGATGCTGGGGGGAAGCTGGCAAACTGAAAGAAATGGAGGGAGCGGGCTTCACCATCATGGCCGCCACCCCGCCATCTCCTGGGCCCCCGGGATCCATCGTGACATCATTGTGCCAGAGGTCCTGACCTGACCGGGCCAGAGAGAAGGACCCCGATCAATCCCAAACACCAGCTGGGAGGTGAGACTTTGTCACCCCCTTCCTCAAGTTGTCCTTTTCCTTCCCTCTTGTCTTTCCTCTTCCCTACCTCTCTCCTTTTCCCTTCTGTCCAATAAGAGTCCGGCTTAGCCGGCCGACACTGTATATTTTGCAACACTGCTGTTAGCCTGGAACCAGAGAGGCAGTTAAAAGCAATGCCCTGAACAGCCCGACGCTGGTACAAGCTTGCCAGCTCTCGGAGTGGCTGAGCAGCCGTGGGCTGAGCCTGTGTTTCTCCAGCAGCGAGGCTACCAGTGAGAATCGGCACCAGAGATAGATGCTGCATTTTCTCTTTGCTGTTCTGTCCTCTCCCCTTTTGTGTGTTTTGCTTTGTCTTCTAGCAAACAGGATCGGACTTTACCAGCAGCAGCAACAGCTCCAGCCCGTCTCTACTAACTTCTGCTCGTTGCCCCGGAAGGACAGTTATTCCCATCTTTACACCTTTCCTTCTTGTCTGTATCTTTAACCGAGGGTTACAAAGGCTGTTAATGCTGTGTTTGCCATGGGACCAAGCAGGCCGAGGTCTCTGGGTACGAGACCCCGAGCCTTGTGTAACGCTGTCTAATACTGGATATTAACAAACCTGGTCCACTTGTTCCATCGGAACCGGGGGGCAGTGGAATGGGCTCTTCCTGGCCCTGCCACTGCAGGGAGCTTGCCACGGGGCAGAGGGCGAATGAACAGGGGAGGAGGGGCCCAGCAGAGCACACAGCACTGTGTGTGTGTGTGTGTGTGTGTGTGTGTGTGTGTGTGTGAGAGAGAGAGAGAGAGAGAGAGAGAGAGAGACACACACACAGGTTTTGCTGGGCCCTCACCACCCCTTCTCCGAAATGGGCAACTCCAGGCCTGCGTGGGATGCTTGCTACCGCATCCTCCCTAGCTCACTCACCTTGACTTTCGCCACATATTTCCTCTCCATCTGCTCCACCACCTCTGGGGACACCAGGGGCTCCAGAGTAGACACGTCCACCTCGGGGAGAAGGTCTGGGTGACCCATCATTTCCGGGCTGCGGGGAGGAACAAGGGGAGCCAGTGAATAACACCATGTGCTCCAGGCAGATGGACGACTTCCAAATCGGACTTCCAAATCAAACATCCACGGGTGTGCGCACCCCCCCCTCCATGCCAGCCCCGGGCTCCTCACACACACCCCGAGCTCCCCCACCCCCTGCCCGGCACTGACCTGTGGTACACATGCAGAACCCAGCTGAGGAGCATGAAGATCTCTTGTTTGTCCAGGTCCCTGCTGAGGATGTCCTGCAGGTGGTCGGAGAGGCCCTGGTGGTACATGCGGGTACAGATGCTGAGGATGTCGTAGTGAGGTGGGCAGCACTGCACCATCAGGTCTTTCACCACACGCAGCTCCGCAAGGATGTCACTCTGCAGCGCGGCCAGGTGCCGGCCCAGTCCCGGGCCCTTCACGTCCCCGTGAGCGGCCTTGAAGTGGGCAGCAGCGATGGTCTCCTGCATGACCTGGTAGAACCGCTGCCTCCAGGCTTTGGGGCGCCCAGGGGCAGGGAAGCGGTGGGTGCGGGGTCCCAGCAGCAGGGCATCATCGACGCTCTCTTCTCTCTCAATGATCCGCACGGCAGAGACGAAGAGGGCTGGGTCCTCCTGCACCAGCCTCACACTGCCGCCCACGACGCGCCACAGCTGCTGGGCCAGTGCGTCGCTCAGCTCCTGCAGGCCCCCGAAGAAGGACTCCACCACGCCCAGGGCCTGGTCGTTCGGGAGGCTGCTGCTGCAGTGCAGCTGGGAGGAGATGTCGTCCCGCAGGCGCTCCAGCGCCATGAGCCCGGCGTGGGCCTCCAGGAGCTGCTGGCCTTGGAGGAGATGGAGGGACTGGGCAAGGAGCTCGTGTACTGCGTGGAGAGGAGACATCCAACAGCCTGGACCCTGTGGGAGCCAGATCCTGAGCTGCCCTGCACGGACAGCAGCAGGGCGCAGCGCTGGGAACACGGGCTCCCACGCTCAGCGCAGGCGAGGGGGAGAGAGACCTTCTGAGCAGGCCCCCTAGAAACCTCCTCCTGCGGCCCCCCACAGGCAGTGTTAGCTGCCTGCCTGTGCCTGGCACCACGCTGGGCAGTTGCTCACCCCATTGTCCAGGGTGGGGTGGGCACAGGACAGGACTGGCAGTCCCTGAGCAGGGAGCTCCTGGCTAGAAAGCCTGGGTCCTACTGTCGCCAGACAGGCAGCTGCGCTCCCAGGACGTGCTTGGCCAAAAGAGCCCAGACTGCTCCCTCATGGCCTGGGGCTCTGCGGGAGCATGATGTGCACCCGGCAGGCCCCCGCTGTGCCCACGCCCCTCTCCCAGCCAACGGGCTCCGTCTGCTGGGGACCACGTGGCTACGGGGGCATAGCCAGGCTTACGCCGTTATGGGGTGACTCTGCGGCGCCCTGGGACCTCGGGGCTGGGGATGCCCTCGGTGAGGCAGCAGCGTGAGCAGCATCCACCCACGCCGGGTGCTCTTGCAGTTAGGTGCAGGGCTGGGCCTTACCTCCAGCCCTTTGCCTGACAGCGCCCCCAGGACCTGGCTCCTTCAGCCAGCTGCGGGGCTCCGTGCCCACCGGGCACCCAGGCCCAGCGCCCCGCGCAGGGGCGGTATCACACACCAGGGCACGCTGAGGCCTGGCTCGGTGCCCCTTACCTGAGGAGAGCTGGGGCAGCGCCCGCATGACGGCAGCCATCTGCGCGTGCTCCGTCACCACAGCCCGCAGCGGCGCCAGCCTCTGGAAGCCCTCGGCACTGCCCAGCAGGTGCCATCGCACGGCGCAAAGGTCCCGGCGTACGCTCCGCATGTCCCCAGCCGCTGAGCGCAGCTGCTCCAGCCCCGAGCTCACCCCCTCCAGGTGGGACTGCACGGTCGACTGGCAACACAGAGGGCAGGGATGGTGAGCAATGCCCAGCCCCACAGGTCTGGGGAGAACCTACCCACCCCCACATTGCTCCCCCAGCCCCACCCTACACACAGCCCCTCCAGACCTCCCCCACTTCCCTAACCCCACCCTACACAGCCCCTCCCCCACTCCCTGAACCCCCCCGACACAGCGCTTCCAGATCCATCACTTCCCCAGCCCCACCCTACACAGCCCCATCACTCTCCTAACCCCACCCTACACAGCCCCTCCAGACCCCCCCACTCCTCTAACCTCACCCTACACAGGCCCTCCAGATCCCCCTCCTCCAACCCCACCCTACACAGCCCCTCCAGACCCATCACTCCCCCAACCCCACCCTACACCGCCCCTCCAGACCCATCACTCTCCCAACCCCACCCTACACCGACCCTCCAGACCCATCACTCTCCTAACTCCACCATACACAGCCCCTCCAGACCCCCCCACTCCTCTAACCTCACCCTACACAACCCTCCAGACCCCTGCTAACCCATAATTACTCTCTGATCTAGGGACTTCTTGATGCCAACTGGTAGAGGGAGGATAATGTGGGTGTGGGGAGCATGGGAGTAATACTGGTGGGGCAGCGGGTGTGGGGTCGGTGGGCATAATACTGGGGGAGGGGTGGGTTGGCACAGAGAGGGTCAGTGCAATACCAGGAGGGGGTGGGTGGCTGCGGGGGTAATACCGGAGGAGGGGTGGGTGAGGCAGGGAGGGGTTGGGGGTGATACCAAAATACTGGGGGAGGGGCAGGTTGGCACAGGGAGTGTAATAACACTGGAGGGCGGGGAGGGTGTAATACCGAGGGAGGGGCGGGTGGGGGTGATACCAGGGGAGAGGGCGGGTGCAATACTGGGGGTGGGGCAGGTGGGCGTCGGTGTAATATTGGGGGAGGGGTGGGTGGTTGCGGTACTGCGTGGGAGGGGTATGTCCGTGGGGGGGGACGTGTAGGCGTGGGGAAAGATGATTTGGGGGGCCAGGGAGCAGGCTGTCCCCTTCGGATGTTAATCATTAGTGGCATGTCTCAGCCACAGCCGCCGTGGCCCCGGGGGAGTTTGCTGTGCCGTGGCAGCATCCAGCAATCCCCCCTGGTCCATACCCACGCTTCCACATGGCTTCTGGGATTTAGACGTGAGCTGGGGACAAGCCCCCGCCTCGCTCTCCCTGGGATCCTCCTATGTTTCTTGGTTTGACCAGAGCAGATTCTCCACCCGGCCATGGGGCACAGATGGAAATGGAGGTGGGAATGGCTCTCCGGGAGCACCCCCCCACACACACTGAGGCTGCTGCTGCTCTGGGCCACAAACTCCTGTGGGGAGCCGCCTTCTCTCCCTTCGGTGCTCAGGTCCCACAGTGACCACAGCCCACGCGCCCCCTTCTTCCCCACCAGGCAGGTCACCCCCTCGCCCTCATGTCCCACCCTGCCTTGTGACAACAGCCAGCAGCTGCTCTCCCCAGCTCTGCTCCCTTTGGCCCCGGAGCATCTTTATGAACACAGACAGACACCCGGGATTTCCCCGGGGCGAGACCGGTCCGAGCCGGCTGCTCTGCGTCCAGCCCTCCCCCTGTCCGACTGGGAGATCATCTCTGAGCAGAGCGAAGAACAGCAGCTACAGCCCCCGGAGATGCCCACGCGGCTCGGCATCCCCCTCACCCGCTGCCCCAGCGCAGGAGCTGCTGTGACCCCCGCTGCCTCGGCACGGGCCCAGGAATGGAGCTTGGGTCTCCGCTCATGCTGGTGATGGGAGCGACGCTTATTGGTCAGTCAGCAGCCCCCCCCCCCCTTTTTTTTTTTTTTTACATTGAAAACTTTTGCTCACAGGCCAGTGAGACAAGTCTCTGGCCACCTGCACAGGCGCCGACTCCGTGGGTGCTCCAGCCCTGAGCACCCACCGGCAGCTCCCCGCCCCCGCCCCAGCTCACCTCCACCTCCGCCTCTGCCTCTGAGCGCGCCCCTGGGTCCTGCTTCTCCCCCCTCCCTCCCAGCACTTGCGCCGTGAAACAGCTGTTCCGCGCGGCAAGCCTGGGAGGAAGGGGGGAGGAGGGGGAACCTGGTGCGCTGGGGGAAGAGGCGGGCCGGGGCACGGATTTGGGGAGGGGGTCCAATAGGGGCAGAGTTGGGGCTGGGGCAGGGGGGTGCGAGCACCCACCAGCACCAATGAAAGTTGGCACCTGTGGCCAGATGGGCATGTGATCCGAAAGCCTTGGGCTCTGCTCTGTCGTGTTCATTGTGATTTGGGACAGACGTGGTCGTTTCCCCAGTTCAGTGCTATCCCTGCAGCCTGCCGTTGGTATGGCTGGAGCAGTTCCAGCCGGAGAGTCCCGGCTCCTTCCAAAAATGCCTCTGACTTTATGCCCACAATTTCTCACACTCTTAGTCTAAAGGCAAATTGCCTGAAAGAACTAGAAAAAGCCCTGGGCTCGGTTCTGGGAAAGCTGAGCAGTGTCCTGACATGTTTTCCTGCTTTGAAATGGCTCCAGTTTCGAATGGACTAAGTGTTAGAAAATGGCATACACTCCCCTGGGGCAAGGAATCCCAGGTCACAGGAGGCCTAACCTCTCTGGGCCTAGGGCCCCCTGCAATGAGCACCCACCTTTAGCCGGGATTGGATCGAGCTGTTTCGCTGGGCCTCCCGGCTCCGGTAGTGTCCCAGACCCTCCAACTTGTCCGGGCGGTAAAACACCGCCGAGGCCCATTTCAAAGCAGCGCCTCTTGCTAACTTCTCCGCCTTCTCCGCTTCTGGCCATTCCTCATCTAGGGGCAATGTTATCAGTTAAGAAAACAAACCGGAGGCAGCGTCTCCTTCGCAGACAGGAAGAGCATTTCCACTCCAGCTGCTTCCAGAGGACGGAGGTACAGGAAGCAGGGTGTGAATGTACACATGCCTGCATGCACACACGGACATGGGGACAGGGACAGACAGGCAGACACATGAGGATGTGGGGACAAATGAGCGCTCAGCTGCCACCATGGTGAGAGACATAATAAAATCCTAGAAAAGTGAGCATACGGACAGCCAGAAGCACAGTAAGGGATGTGGACAGACAGACACACACGTGGACAGGCACACCCTAGGGGATATGGGGAACAGACACACGGGGACTGAGGGATGGACACATACACACGGGGACAGCCAGACAGAGTTGTCAAGTGTCCCTCAGCCTGCCTGTGTGCAGGGCCCTACTCCACACAGCCCCACGAGGCTGCCCCCTTCCTGGCTGCCCCAGAGCTCCCAGTGGGATGGCTGCACGGAGTTTGGAGGTGCCCCATGCCATGGGTTTGCTGCCTGGGAGCTGCTGATAGGGGCCTGTGAGCAAGGCAGTGACTCAGCAGGAAAGATACAGCCGCAGCTGGCAGGGACTTAGTGACCAAGCAGGGAACGCAGCAGTCTGGGGTCAGTCCAGTCCTACTCACTGGGCACTGAGCCTGCCCCTCCCCTGGGCATTGCCCACCGCTGCTTCCCCAGCAGCCGGGTTACAGCCTCTCCCCTGAGCACCTGTGCTGGGGAGAGGGAGCTCAGGTGAGCTAGGAACGAGGAGTGCCCTGAACGCTGCTCCAGATACAGTGGGGGGTGAAATGGGGTTCCCTGAACAGGCCCAGATGGATGTTGGAGGTCGCATGGCCCCGGGTGTCTCTTCAGTCTCCTAACAACCCTGGTTCTGTGCGCCTGTCTCAGACTGCGTCTGTGAACCAGAGCAGCCCTCCCCAGGTCCTACTGCCCTGCTCTGCGTAGCAATGCAGACCCAACTGGGGCCACTGCCTGGCACCTGCCCTCTCTCAGCACTGCTGCTCTCCTGGCCTGGCACGGACAATGCCGTGGGCGTGCCAAGGGCTGGCTGAGGTTCTTCCCCGAACTCGGTGCTGCCTCTCCCCTCATTTCCATGCCCCACATTCGCCAGCAGCTTCCCCCGCGCAGCGGCCCCTGGGATTGTCAGTAGTTATGACACAGCGGCCACACCCCGCGTCTGCCTGGGCAAGGCTCCACGGGGCTGGGTTCTGGGCACCACCAGGCCCAGGAGACTGGGCGAACGGCAGCCCAAGGGCAGGAGGAAAGATGGATTTGTGGAGAAAGCGAAAGGGCTTTGGGATAAACCAGCTAACACGAGGCAGAAGTGGCTGCAGCTTGCTGCTGGGTGGGAGCGTCGCTTGCAGAGGGGTTAGTCCCAGGGTAGCGGGGCTGTGATAAGGGGCAAAGGGGTGATGGGAAGGGAAGATGCAGGCTGGCTACCGAGGAAAGCTGCTTGCCAGTGAGGGGTTGGCTGGGCTGTGGAATCACTTCCCAGGGGAGCCCCAGTCCTGGGGCATTGAAATAGCACCGGCCTAATGCCTCAACACTGCACTGTAGGAATAGCTGCTTTGCCATATGAGCCTCCTGCCCCGTTCCATCACTCTCTTCCCAAGGGCAGGGCAGAGGCAGCGATCCTAAACATGCCCAGATGGCAGGCAGAGGAGATGTACCCCCGCCAGGGGCAGGGGATTACCCCCATCCTCACTACCCCACAGGCTATGAAGGGATCCTGGCCAGGGACAGATGACTGAGAACCCCCCCAGACTTGGAGCCAGGCTTCACCATGGTCACCCCAGTGCAGGGAGTCACATCACTCCCCAGAGGGACTGGCCCAGCATGGGCTGCGTGAGCCCTGCGGCCCCCCGCTGCCCTCCCTCGAGCCGCAGTTCTCATTACCTCTGCGACTGCTGGAGTCCTCCTCCGGCTCGGCAGACGTGCCCATGGCTCCAGCCGCTGTGTGCAGGGTTCAGAGGACAGGGCTGGGCTGAAGAGAGGAAGCACAGCCAGCAGTTTCCTTCAGTGATTCCACTCACAGCTCCTCAGGGGCTCATTGTGTTACTGCAGACACACTCAGGATGTCGGGGGGGAGGGGGAGGCAGCTCCTGCTCTTGACATTTTTCACTCTTTGTGAATGTAACTCGCTCCATGCACAGTGTCATACTGTGGGTGCATCGCGGTTTGTGCATGCCTGTGTGTGCCCAGCATGCCGCCCGTGGGTGGCTGTGTGTGCACGCCCTATGTGCACAGGTTTGTGTGTGCATACTGTGTGTACATGTCTTTGCACGGCAATGTGTGCCGGTCATGTGCGCAGGGCTGTGGGTGTGCATACCACATGTGCTTGGCTGTGTGGACATCTGGATGTGTAGGGGATTGTGGCTGCCTTTGCAGAGGCATGTTTCCCATTATGTGCCTGTATATTTTTGTGCATGGATCTGTGTTCCTATGTGTTTGAGCCCCAGGTGGATGTCTCTCCAGTTCCCTTATGCCGGCTACGCGTTGTTGCCATATGCTTGTGTATTTGGCTGCCTGAGTGTATAACGTGTGTGCATCTGTCTGCATGTGGCTGCCTCTGTTCATACCACGTGTTGTGTGTCTTGGAGTTCACACTCTATGTGCCTGCGTTCATACTCTATGGGCATTTGTCTGTGCCACTGGCTGCTTGTGTGTATATTGTTGACCACCACAAAAACCTGCCTACCATGGAGTTCAGTCGCAAAATAACAAAGACACTAAAAACCACAGGAAATCCCAAAGTAAGGGTCTTTCACCAGTTTGAGAAGTCACTTTGGGAACAGGAGCTGTTCCCAACCTGCTCTCATAGTCCAAACCCATCTCCTTCCCAAGGTTTGGTTTTATGAACACGGACAAGAACAATACAATCTTCTCCCCAGACTGGGATGCTCCTAGAGTTCCTCCCTCAATCAAAACTGCTCAGCTCACACCCTAGATCCTCTCTCCCCACTGAGACACTCCCATCTCCTAGATGGAGCAATGAGTCACCTGCCTCTGTGAGTCAGCAGGACTCATGTAACCCTTTCCCAGAACCCCTGCTAACTGGGCACAGTGTTTCAGGCAATTCTGGAGTACCAAAGTAATGGTGAAAATCTATGGATATTACCACCCAAAATAATCATAGAAATGGAAAGAAGAAATGCAGAAGACCTACTGCAAATATGTACAACAATTCCAACCACAAATATCTGACTTACACTTTTTGCATGAACTGTAAAGATCCCTTTATATTTCAGAGATTGTATTTTGAGCTATACCACTAAATACCCAAATAGCATCACCCAAACACAAATAGCATCACCCAAACACAATACAGTATTCCTCTGGAACAAACAGTGCTTGTTAGGATAATTGCCCAACTCTACATCTGACACAGAAACTTGTCAACCAGACCTTAAAGTGCAATATTATTTTACAAAATATAAAACTTGCCACAGTTCCTAGATTCGTAGATCTTAGGACCAGAAGGGATCACATGGGGTCCCCTTGTTGTCCCTCTTGTGTCACACAAGGCAAAAAAAAATTTAACTTGTAATTCCTGCATTAAGCCCAAGAATTTGTGGTCATCTCAGGAAGACAATGAGTTTTGATGGAAATGTTTTCAGTGATGGAGAATTCACCACATTCCTTGGCAGGTAGTTCTAACGATTAATTCTCCTTACCGTTGTGTGCCTTATGTCCCGTTTGAGTTTGTCTAGTTTAACTTCCAGCCACTGGATTTCATTCTGCATTTATCTGCTAGATTAATGAGCCCCCTGCTTTCAGAAATCTCCCCATGTAAGTGCTGACAGACCATGATCACGTCACCTCTTCATCTTCTTTTTGATAAGATCCATAGATCGAGTGCCTTAAGCCTCTCCCTATAAAACATGTTTCCAGTACTCTAATTATTCTTGCAGCTTTTTCTGAACCATTCTTGAAATATGGACACCAGAATTGGACACCATATTCCAGTAGTGGTCTCACCTGTGCTACATACATACGTAATACTCCTGCTTGATATTCCTGTTTATACAGCCAAGAATCACATTAGTCCTTTCAGCCACAGCGTCACCCTGGGAGTTCATGTTTGGT